>NC_044557.1:124713160-127113160 GCF_007565055.1 Rhinopithecus roxellana | reverse complement strand
CATCAACTCACAGTAATTTGGGCAAGGTGTTTTTTCCTTTCCATCCCACTAACTTTAGTCTTTGGGAAATTTCCAGAACATGGACAACTTAGAGAGAATCTCTGAAGAACTGTGGGTTGGGACCACTGCCAGTGCAAACATAAAGATACCCAGGATTTTATCCTAGAAAAACACACTGAAAAGAGTCAGGTAAAGTGGATCTCAAAGAATAACCCCACAGAGGAAGGCTAGCTGGCCACCTCTTGGTTCTCTGCCAAGATGATCATTTTCTTTATATATGGCCCTTTCAATACTGAGAAGGCTGCTGCCTCCTCTTGTTCCACAGCACAAGTGCGGCTTTGTCCATAGTCACCAGGTAGGCTGCTCTAATCCCATTGCTCCAGGATTTGTTTAAAGAGTATGTTCTATTTCTTAGAAGACTCAGACTACTCAAGCATGGTGGCTCACACCTGTAATCCCAGCACTTTGGGAGGCCGAGGCGGGCGGATCACCAGGTCAAAAGATCAAGACCATCCCGGCCAACGTGGTGAAACCCCATCTCTACTAAAAATACAAAAATTAACTGGGTGTGGTGGCGGGCGCCTGCAGTCCCAGCTACTTGGGAGGCTGAGACAGGAGAATCACTTGAACCCTGGAGGCAGAGGTTGCAGTGAGCCGATATCCTGCCACTGCACTCCAGTATGGGTGACAGAGTGAGACTCCATCTCCAAAAAAAAAAAAGAAGAAGATGACTCAGACTTTTCAACCTTAAGGAAGAGTCAAGTTCGTATGAACTGACACTGAACAAGTCACCGATGATACGGGAAAGCACGGGTCCCATGTAATTGTGTCTTTTGTGTCCATATGGTGGAAATACCATGTAAGGGTTTGCTACTGCACATCCCTTCCCAACTGTATGTTTAATGATGTTACATTGGTAGCTTGAAATCTGGCATTGTGGGAGATTTGCACACTGATAATTGGCAAACACTACAAATGGGGACTTCATTTGTTTTTTTCATTTTGTTTTCTAGACCAGGGACTGGCAAACAATGGCCCTTGAGCCAAACTCAGCCTGTTGCCTGTTTTTGTAAAAGTTTAGCAGAATGAAACTATGACCATTCATCCACATGTTATCAATCGCTAATTCTATGAAACAATGGCAGAGTATCCACCAAGCCTAAAATATGTACTATCTGGCCTTTTGGAGAAAAAGTTTGCCAATCTCTAGTCTAGACTTAAAGAAAGTAATGAAGCATTAATGAGGCAGACAAAATCTGCATGTATGGTGTCTATAACCATTAAAATTCAAATACCATAAAAATTGAGGAAATACCTCCATAGCATTTGAAATCTATTATCCAGTTCAGCAAAGAAGTCATTTATGTCACTGATGGACTAATTCCCACAAGTCTTCATTGCTTCACTTTCACCTCACTTGTTTATGGAAATAAAATCATCAAAAAACATTCATGTCAAGAATACTCGCTCACTGACTCCTTTCCCTAATCAGATAGTAATCAAACATTTATTCACAGTGTTTGTCAAATCTTGAATTGTAACCATAGATTGGCTTCTGATCTAAGAATTCCAAATAAAAAAGCAGTCTGTGAAAATCAGTTAGCTATATGAAATTCGTAATAAAAAATATCATGGCCAGGTGTAGTGGCTTGTACCTGTAAACCCAGTACTTTGGGAAGTTGAAGCAGGAGGACTGCTTGAGCCTAGGATTTGGAGATCAGACTGGAAATATAGTGAGGCTTCATCTCTACAAAAAAAAAAAAAAAAAAAAAAAAAAAAAAACAGAAAAATTAGCCAGGCATGGTGGCATGTGCCTGTGGTCCCAGCTACTCAGGAGACTAAGGCGGGAAGATTGCCTGAGCCCAGGAGGTCAAGGCTGCAGTGAGCCATGATTGTGCCACTGCACTCTAGCCTGGGCAACAGAGTCAGACCCTGTCTCAAAAAGAAAATAAAACAGGTCGGGCACGGTGGTTCATGCCTGTAATCCCAGCACTTTGGGAGGCCAAGGCGGGCAGATCACCTGGGGTCAGGAGTTCGAGACCAGCCTGGATAACATGGTGAAACTCCATCTCTACAAAAATACAAAAATTAACTGGGCGCGGTGGCATGTGTCTGTAATCCCAGCTACTCGGGAGGCTGAAGCAGGAGAATTGCTTGAATTCAGGAGATGAAGGGTGCAGTGAGCCGAGATTGCGCCATTGCATTCCAGTCTGGGTGATAGGAGTGAAACGCCATCTCAAAAAAAAAGAAAGAAAGAAAGAAGAAAACAAACCAAAAAGCAAAGAAAAGAATATCATGTATTTTATTATTTGTACACTGTGTTACATATCAGTAAGCTTAATTATAAACAGATGTAGGTATTTATGTGCACACATTTGTTTCCCAGAGGGCTGATTGTTAAACATTTTCCAGCACATCACTAGGTATTATAGTAAGAACTCAAATATTAACTACCAGGGATGTTGACAAATAGGCAAACCATGAAAGTGGGGCTGGAGTAGAAGAATGAGGAAGCTGGTACCCCCAGGGCTTGATGTGCTATAAAATTCTTCCTACATACTGGGTGTTAGAGTGGGAGAATTTCTTTACTCTTTTCTCACACTTGCATATGGAGGAACTTTCATAAAAAGACATTTCTGCATTCTCCCACATCCATGAAGTTACTCCTACCCAGGAAAGGAGAAGTGACTTACAAATTATGGGAAATTGTGAAGATGAGGCTGGCCATATTTGGTTTGACCCCTTTGTTGGGCTCTGCCACCTGCAGAGAACATGTGCCTTCCTCTGGAATTATAAATTTAACCTTGGCACTGCACAGATTCAAGGTTGAAAGCTCAGGGTCACAGAATGTTCCTTGAGCAATGCTACACTGGTTCTTAAAGGCATGCACTCTAATTCTAAAACAGAATTTTGGAAGCCTCCCATTTTTCACTAGAAATTTCATCTGTATTTTCTAGCCTCAATTTTCAATATGAAGACAAGATTAACATGCTCAGGCAAAAACAACACTGACACTGGCACACTCAATGTAAAGATGAGCTGAAAACTACATGCTGATGGCTTGTCAGAAACCCTGCCATCTACAAACAGGCCTGGATAGCAGAGAGCACAACTTTTCTACATTTTCTAATTTTACATACTACAGTGAGGGAAATAGGACACAAGGAATAATGGCCAGAGATGTGCTAAGGTGTTTCCAACATACAGAGGGCCATTAGGAAGGAGGAGGACCTCAGCAGAAACATAACCAAGGAATCCAAGAGAATGTGACCTCAGTTTTAGACAATATTTATTATAGAAGTCTCAAATCAAAATTATATATACATTTATGCTTCAGGACAGGTGAGTCACAGAAGAAGATTGTCCAGATAAATATATATGCTTCTTAGACTATGGTTATGGAGCTTGAAGAAGGTAAGGCTCTTCCTACCAAGAAATATACTTGGATAGAGGAGAATAGAGTTCAACTTCTCGAGGACAAACACATTTAAGACTTCATCCAGGCCAGGCACCATGGCTCACGCCTGTAATCCCAGCATTTTCGGAGGCCAAGGTGGGTGGATCATGAGGTTAACAGTTCAAGACCAGCCTGGCCAACATGGTGAAATCCCATCTCTACTAAAAATACAAAAATTAGCCAGGCGTGGTGGTGGGTGCCCGTAATTCCAGCTACTTGGGAGGCTGAGGCAGGAGAATTGCTTGAACCCAGGAGGCGGAGGTTGCAGTGAGCCAAGACCGCACCATTGTGCTCGAGCCTAGGCGACAGAGCAAGACTCCGTCACAAAGGAAAAAAAAAAATCATCCACCCAGAAGTACATACATGCTTCTATCAAGATCATATGCAATCAACCTTGGCCTTGAATTTAAAGATATGAGAATCTCACAGATGCCTGTTTGTTGATCCAAGACACTAAGCTTTCGATCTGCTGCTATAAGAATTTTAATATTATCAGCTATAATAGAAGTAGAAGAAAAGTAGTGACACATTACTTTGAAGCTTTACCTCACACTTTTTCCTTTAACTAAAGGTGTTTTCCCATCTCCTATGTCAAAATCTACCTAGCCCTGAAGTCTGGACTGTGTGTGCAGAAGAAAGATAGTTGATCACCTTAGTTCCCCCTCCTTCTGAACCCCAACACACTACAACTCGTCTTTGGAACTTTATTGCCTTACTTGATTTCAGAGTCAGCTATTGCCTCACTTGGTTTCAGAGTCAGCTCCTCTCCACCTCAATAGAAGTCCTCTCCATGCTTCATACACAGTACCTGAATGTAATTAAGTGCCCCAGTGGTAAAGAAACACAGACCAAGATGACATTATATTGATTGGGTCTCTGGAGCACCTAGTTCTATAGTTTATAGATTACATCATTTTAAAGACATTGAATAGCAACTGACACTCAAACAGGGCAAGGAATGTTATAATAGCAGCTTCCTATGGAAAGAATAAAGTCATTTCTATACTAGACTTTCACATGAATCATCTATATCACTTTTATCTAGTACTGCTAAGAACAGAGCAGGAGCTAGGCTTTGCCTCAGGTATTGAAACTTACTTTAACTTGACAGCTGGTACCACTGTAGAGCTGGTGACCTTGAATACAGTCACAGGAGTGACAGGCTGGGGTATTATGACATAGTTGGTTACTAGGACCACATGCCAGACAGCACTCGTCTACATCTGATGATAGAAAGCCCTAAGTTAGAGATGACCCAGGAACAATCTCTTCAATATGTTTGTTCTCTGGAGCCACTTCCCAGATGCTCACTGAATATGTACTATGTGGAAGTCACTGAGCCAGGGGCCGGAATAGATACTCTCTTTCTCTATAGAGTTCCCACTCACGTGAATATAATTTAACAGACACATCAGTATAGGGACCCCAGATGTTTCTGGTACAGAATATTGATTTATGTTACTTTAGCAACATTTCTTGGATGTGTCACATGTCAAGCTGGCCAGAGTCTAACTCAGAATGACAAATGTTATGGCCTGGACTTCACTACTGGTGCCATAGGACAATATGTCCAAGGTGATGGAAACAACTTAAGCTTCCCAGCTATAACTGGTGAAATTTAGATCAAGTGTTGTCATTTCTGAAAGCTCAGTGGCAGGGACCCTTTAGAATATGAGTCACAGGACCAGGAATGATTTATTTTGGTGTTTGTTGTTTGTTTGTTTGTTTGGCAGAAAGAAATGTGGTTCCTTGGGGCATTGCCAGAAAAAAATCATTTCTCCAAAACCATGGGGTTCTAAAATAGAATGATGCTTTCCCATCCCAGGAGAATAATCAATGTATGGCTACAAGTCAAGTTCAGTGGTCAGTCAAGTCCTGCAGTGGGCCAGGAGTGCTGCAGGGTGCCTGCACAAGGATGCCCCAGGAGCCCGGGCATATGTATAATACAAAACCCAGACCCCTCCAGGGTCAGGACCGGAAACCGACTTCAGACTCCTAATGAAGAATGAATAAATATGTTGTTTTATCCAAAATAGGCTTCAATAATTATTCATAATGTGATGAAAATTTATTGATGAATTCTCAATATAAAAATATCATTGAGTGTAACTCTCACGTTAATAAACCAAGGCCTTTTCTCTTGTATCCTTCTGATATGGTTTGGTTTTGTTCCCACCCAAATCTCACCTTGAATTGTAGCTCCCATAATTCCCACATGCCATGAGAGGGACCTTGTGGGAGGTAATTGAATCATGGGGCGAGTCTTTCCCATGCTGTTCTGGAGATAGTGAATAAGTCATGAGATCTGATGGTTTTAAAAAGGGAATTTCCCCTGCACACGCTCCCTTGCCGGCCACTGTGTAAAATGTGACTTTGCTCCTTGCCTTCTGCCATGATTGTGAGGCCTCCCCAGCCATGTGGAACTGTGAGCCCATTAAACCTCTTTTACTTTATAAATGACCCAGTCTCGAGTGTGTCTTTGTTAGCAGTGTGAGAACAGACTAATACACCTTCCCACCTAAATGGGTAAGGCTGCAGGTAGAGCCCTTGTAGACAGAGTGAACTATTGATTAAGGGTAACTGATATTAAGGCTCAGGGTGGCAAGACTGATCTACCCAACAGGCCAAAGCATCAAGACAACAAATCCTTTAACCTCCTAAACACATTTTAACCTAAAATACCATCCTGTATTTTTATGGACAAGTGCTACAATAGCAGCCATAACATTTACACATTATTAATGAATGGTGAAGATATATGAGATTTATTTCAACCATTCTGGCACAAGAATCCCATTATACAAAGAGGAGAAATGAGACTCGAAGATTTGGAGAAGCTCAGCCAGCAGAAACAAGCAAGGATAAACATACAATGGGTGCTAATTTCAGAATCTGTTCTGATGCCCAGGCATGGACCACAGACATGGCCATGAAGTAACAAACATCTATTTTTTCCGTGACAGAAACCCTTCAATTCCATAAGAGAAATATGCTAAATTTAATGTTTTCTCATTAGGCTACAGTTGAGCAGCAGTTCCCACAAAAGAGGATGATAACAGGCATTGGTGAGGATGTGGAGACGTTGGAACCCTTAAGTATTGCTGGTGAGACTGTCAATGGTACAAGCACTACAGAAAACAGTTTGGCGGTTCCTCAAAAAGTTAAACACAGAATTATCATATGACTTAGCAATTCCACTTCTGGTTTATATCTAGAGAACTGAAAGCAGAAAGCAAACAGATTCTTGAACACCAATGTTCAAGTATCTTGGTAAGGGATCATGTCTCAGTTGTACTTAGTTGTGCTTGTACTAAATACTTAGTGGTACTTAGTGTAGTATCACTAAGCACTTAGTACCTAGTACTTACTAAGTTGTACTTAGTAGAGTTACTCATTTAATTTTAAAAGTCTGGCTTATAAAAACCAGTACTTAATTCTTACTAAGTTGTACTTAGTATAGATACTCATTTGATTTTAAAAGTCGGGCTTATAAAAACCATTAAAAATAAAATACGTAGGCAATATTAGTTTTTAATGGATAGCTAACAACCTCGCTATCTACTCACATTCCATCCCTACCTCACATGACTTGAAGAAAACTATTAAATTGAGAGCACTAAATGTCAGTAACTAACACTGGAGCTCAGGCTCAGTCAACAGGCTATTTGGGTCGAAGTTTCAGTTGGATCACTTACTAGAAGCACGACCTTGGGAGAGTTCTCTGGACTTCAGTTTTCTTGTTTATAAAATGAGGCTGGTAAATAAGTGATGCTAAGAGGATTCAGGAGTTAAGTTAGCACAAAACCACTTGGCACAATACCCACCACATAAATGCTCATAAACTATTAACTCTTTTGCTCCCTCTTCCCACAGATTCTTCCAGAAGGATCACAAGGTTGCAGTCAGCCCTCAAAGACTCACATCAGGTGAGTGACAACTTGAACAATGATGATTCTCGGTCCAGGGACCAAAAGTGCATGTGGATTCTACACATCGTCTGCAGACAAGTCTCAAACCTTACTTTCCAAATTTAGGGAAATGCTTGCTGTGAATACATAAGCAATTTATTTATGAATGTATTTATTTTCATATTAAATTCCTGGTAGCTTTCTCATAGTCTGTCAACATACCAAGTACAATGACTATGTGCTGTTCTAAAACAGACATCATAAAGGTGTCTTCACACTAGAAGATGTTAGAAATCACTGCTTAGGAGAAGCAAGAAAGATGAGTAACTTTGACTCCTGTTTCAGAACTGGTGTGGGCAGATCAGCTTCAACAGAGAGGCTGGACCAGGTGAGGCAAAAATTCTGAAGCAAAATCGGAGGGTTCCAATCCTTCCTGAAAGAGATGCAACTCAGTTGCTAAGTGGCGCCCCTCCAAACTGGTTCACAGTGTCTTGACCAAGAAAGAGTCTGCATAAGTTAAAATGGCTTAATTAAAATCGGCTATCCAATCATAGGGGCTAACCAGGAGCACCTGCCTGGCCAGGTGGTTTAACAAGTGCTGGGCGCCTGGCTGTATCTCCAGGCGCTGCCTTCACCCTTCCGGAACTGTGGGTGTCTGGGTCACCCTGGAACCGGCACTCAGCTCACCCCTGCTTTGGGGTCTGCCTACACCTGAGTGGTGTCAACAAATGCCTCCAGAAAGTGGCTTCCTAAATGCACCTCAAGCCCCAACACCCTTTCCTCTGGGCTGTTGGGCACCTGTCTGCGAGGTCCGGTGTCTCCAAGAGGCTAAACCTGCTGCCTGTAAAACCCGGGGGGGCGGGGCCCGACCCGCCGCAATCAAGGCGAAAGCGAATCCCACTGGGCCTAGACGTTAGAAGGAAGAGCCCAGGTGAGAGGGTGCGCCCCGCTCTCAGGTTTAAAGAGGGCCTCTTCTCCCACCTGCTTGAGGATGCAAAAACGAAAAGACGCTGAATTTGTCCGCTGAGCCCACCTCCCCTCTCAGCCACTGGGAGTTCTGCAAAGGGCTGAGAGGCAGGTGATCCGAGCCCGGGGCATGGATGGCGGCCCCTGCAGAAGGCCCAGCCACGCCGTCCTAGATCCCGGACAACCCGACGCTGCAGAATGGGACAGGACACACCCCGCCAGGGAGCCCCCGCTGGCGGTCCCTGCCGCGTCCCTCGGCGACACGCCTGTGCCCTGCAGAGCGCGGTAAGGTCCTCTCCCTGGGCGCCCCTGGCAGCCCGACCCACGCACCTGCCCCGAACCCCGCGACGCTGGAGCGCAGCCAGCACAGGCGAAAGGAGGAGGACGGGTGTCCAGTGCCCCAGACCGGGGAGGGTTCGGGCCTCGGCGACCTGGCGCTGGATGCCGGCGCCTCCAGGCCGCAGCGGTGCTCGCAGGCAGGAGCAAAGAGGCGCGCGAGGTGCGGGCTCAGTTTCCCTAGGAGCTATGGGTAATCTGAAAGTAGTTACGAAAAGAAATTCAAAATGTTTAAAAGATCAATTAAGATGTTCTAACTCACAAGTGGCAGTTGAACAATGAGAACACATGGACACAGGGAGGGGAACATCACACATCCAGGCCTGTTAGGGGATGAAGGGGAACGGGAGAGAGAGCATTAGGACAAATACCTAATTCTCGCAGCGTTTAAAACTTAGATGACAGGTTGACAGGTGCAGCAAACCACCATGGCACATGTATACCTATGTAACAAACCTGCAAGTGCTGCACACATATCCCAGAACTTTAAAAAAAATGAGGAGCTGTTGTTATACAAGGCATAGGGTCACGGGTATAACAGGAACTGGCGGGGAACCAACCCTCTCCCTCTAAACAAACACCTAGAAAACTGGTCAACTTCCATGAAAAAATTGTTTTCAGGGATATTAATCCCCCAAAGAAAGAAAACAAAGTGAGACTTACAATCACCATGAGTTTCCAACTGGAGGCATTTACCAAACCTGGGAATAGAGGAGGAACACAGTGGTCTCATACATAAGGAGACAGATACACAGAGATCAGAATTCAGGCAGCCTGAAGCAGCTGGAACTTGAGAGGCAGAGGACTAAAGAGAAGAGAGCTGGCTGGGCTCGGTGGCTCACGCCTGTAATCCCAACACTTTGGGAGGCCAAGGCAGGCAGATCACCTGAGGGTGGGAGTTCGAGACCCCACCTACTAGAGACCCCGTCTCTACTAAAAATACAAAATTAACGGGGTGTGGTGGTACATGCCTGTAATCCCAGCTACTTGGGAGGCTGAGGCAGGAGAACCGCTTGAACCCAGGAGGCAGAGGTTGCGGTGAGCCGAGATCACACCATTGCACTCCAGCCTGGGCCAAAAGAGCAAAACTCCATCTAAAAAAAAAAATCTACATAAAAGAGTTTCCAAAATCTTTACAGGAGTTTGTTTGTGTCTTTGGTTAAATCCCAAGCTGTGCACGTATAGGGTGAGATTTCATGAGACCAGGCAAAGAAGGACTACTGAAGAGTTATAAACAACCATAGATTTTGACAGGTTTCAGACATTTGAGTTCTGAGCAGTTATTGAACACCTGGGATATTTCATAGGGGCCTGAAAAGCTACTGGCTCTAAAGTAAAGGCTTAAAAATTATTAAGGGCTAGGCTCATTGGTGTACACCTATAATCACAGCTTCTTGAGAGGCCAAGACAGGAAGATGGCTTGAACCCTGTCGTTCTAGGCTGTAGTGAGCTATGATCGTGCCTGTGAATAGTCACTGCACTCCAACCTGAGCAACGTAGACTCTGTCTCTTAAAAAAAAGAAAATAAAAAAGCCCCCTCCCCCACCAAGAAGTTTTGTCTATGAATATCTACCTATGTGTATCAATATTTACTATATCCTAAATTAAAGCTAAGAATTTTAAAGGATATTTGTTAATTCAATTAAAATAGCAATAATAAACTGATTACATGTTAACATATATAACACATTTTTATGAATAATCACATTTTCCAAAATAAACTAATGAAAATAGTATTGCCGGGCGTGGTAGCTCAAGCCTGTAATCCCAGCACTTTGGGAGGCTGAGATGGGCGGATCACGAGGTCAGGAGATCAAGACCATCCTGGCTAACACGGTGAAACCCTGTCTCTACTAAAAAATACAAAAAACTAGCCGGGCGAGGTGGCGGGCGCCTGTAGTCCCAGCTACTCAGGAGGCTGAGGCAGGAGAATGGCAAACTCAGGAGGCAGAGCTTGCAGTGAGTAGAGATCCGGCCACTGCACTCCAGCCTGGGCGACAGAGCGAGACTCTGTCTCCAAAAAAAAAAAAAAAAAAAAAAAGAAAGAAAGAAAATAGTAGTATTGTTTTACATTTTGAAAACCTCTTTAATGACATTAATAGAAGACAGCTGCACTCTCACGTGCTTTTGCATTCCATCTATTAGTGTGTTGTTTTGATTCCAGTATACAAAGAAAATCTGGCCTTACACAGATATGCAGTTGGCCGTGGAAAAAGCATTTCAATAGCCCTTTCAGATAATGGCTGATATTCTTCTTTGGTGCTGTTATGGGTTGATTTATGTCCCCTAAAAAGCATATGTTGAAATCCTAACTCCCAGTACTTCAATACATGACCTTATTTGGAAATAGGGTCTTTGCATATTTAACCAAACTCAAAGAATGTGGCCTAAACTGAGATGTCCAGTGTCCTTATGAAAAGGGGAAATTTGGGCCGGGCGCATTGGCTTACGCCTGTAATCCCAGCACTTTGGGAGGCCGAGGCGGGCGGATCACCTGAAGTCAGGATTTCGAGACCAGCCTGACCGACATGGAGAAACCCCGTCTCTACTAAAAATACAAAAATTAGTTGGGCGTGGTGGTGCATGCCTGTAATCCCAGCTACTTGGGAGACTCAGGCACAGAATCACTTGAACCTGGGAGGCGGTGGTTGTAGTAAGCCAAGATCGAGCCATTGCACTCCAGCCTGGGCAATAAGAATGAAACTCTGTCTCAAAAAAAAAGAAGAAAAGGGGAAATTTGGACACAAACACATACATATCTGTGAAGGAAACCAATGTGAGGAGACATAAAGAAAAGGCCATGGAAAGATGGAGCGAGGTCAAGGGCAGAGTTATCCAGAAGCCAAAGAAGGTGTGGGGCTACTGGGAGCTGCAGTGGCAAAAGGAACAGCCTTCCCTGGAGGCATCCCAGAGAGTCCAGTCCCATTGACACCTGGATTTCAAACGTCTAACCTCCAGAACTGTGAGCCAATACATTTCTGTTCTGCCAAGCCATCCAATTTGTGATAGCTTGTTATGTCAGCCTTAGGAAATTAACGTAGATACTAACACCAAAATCCAAGAAGTGATAAATTTCTAATGATTAGTTGCAATGCATGATCATAACTCACTATAGCCTAGAACTACAGGGCTCATGCTGTCTTCTGGCCTTAGCCTCTCAAGCAGCTGAGACTACAGGCATATGCTAATGGGCTCAGCCCTTAATAATTCTTAAGCCTTTTATTCTAGAGCCAGTAGCCTTCCAGGAACCTACAAAATATCCCCGGTGTTCAATAACAGCTCAGAACTCAAATGTCTCTGAAACGTGTCAAGATCCATGAGTTATTTATCTTATAACTCTTCAGTAGTCATTCTTTGCCTGACCTCATGAAATCCCACCCTATACATGTACAGCTTGGAATTTAGCCCATTTCACAAATGTTGCATGTTCTCATTCTATGTGGGATCTGAAAGATTTCTGTTTAGAAATCTTTTTTTGGTGACAAGATGTCAAGCACAGCAAATAAAAGTAGTCTGGCATCTTCTAGTTGTTGAAAGTAAAGTTTGAAATGACGCCACTGCTCATGGTTCAATGACTCTGAAAACCATAGGCCAGGAGAGCTGCAGTGGATCTCGTCTGGTATCATCTCCTCTTTTTATGAGAAGGAGACTGAGGTTCAGAGTGGTATATAAATTGACTGTTCCTCATAATTAAATGTTACATACCCTTTTACAACATAGATGCTGTTTTTCTTTCTTTCTTTCTTTCTTTTTTTTTTTTTTTTTTTTTTGTTGTTGTTGTTGTTTTAGATGGAGACTTGCCCTGTCGCCCAGGCTAGTGTGCAATGGTGCGATCTTGGCTCATTGCAACCTCTGCCTCCCAGGTTCAAGCAATTCTCCTGCCTCAGCCTCCCAAGTAGCTAGAAACACAGGTGCCCACCACCATGCCCAACTAATTTTTTTTTTTTTTTTTTTTTTTGGTATTTTTAGTAGAAACAGGGTTTCACTATGTTGGCCAGGTTGGTCTCAAACTGCTGACGTAGTGATCCACCCGCCTCGGCCTCCCAAAGTGCTGGGATTACAGGAATGAGCCACTGCTCCTGGCCAACCTAGATACTTTAAGTTGGACATCTCTGCAGCAATTACAGTGGGTCTTTTGTGTTTCTCAGATCAGGCTTAGATTGTATGGTGTAATGTTAGGAATGAGATATCTTTCCTTACATACTTGCTAAAACTTAGATTTCATTTGGTAGAAGACAGGGTTTTGCATTCCATGTTGGGAGATAAAGCTTCCAGAGCAAATTCCTGAGCTCTGGTCATCTCCTTTGTTGCCCGGCATTCCTCTAACAAAAGCCCCTCAACAGGCTCACTCACGGACTGCTAGGTAGAACCGGCTTCTTTGACTGGGTCTGCTAGCTAGCCCCCGCCTTGGGCAAATGGTCTAGAACCCGTTCCCACACCTGCTCCAGAGTTCATGTGAGCTTGCAGTGTCCCTAAGACCCTGGCTCTTAGCCAAGCACATCTAACGCCCTTTGATTCTCCAATGTGACTCCCTCACGGAAGCTGTCTGTGTCCTTCTGACACAGTGAGGACAGTAGGATGAGGCCCCTTGAAGAAGTTGAGTCCTCTGAGAAGAAGATAGCAAGACAGGATGAGATGTGCAGGAGATTTCCTGTGGGAATGTCTGTGAAGGCTGAAGGGGAGAAAGCAGAACCAGGCGAAGGAGTGTCAGACAGAGATGCAGGCTGACTTCTACAGGCGAGAGAAGGAAGGAGGGAGGGCGGGGGACGAGGAGTTCCAGGCAGCAGTGCAGCTCTGCGGGCATTGCAGCCAGGCTGGAAGGAAGCTCCTGAGCCCAGGGGCCCATAGAGGAGTTCCAGTCATGGAGGACTTGGCAGAGAGCAGCCCAGGGCCAGGAGCAGCGGCTGGGGACTGTCAGTCAACTTGCTCCCTGCAGCAGGAGGCTGGGGCTGTGCGTTTCCATGGCTGCTATGCTTCTGAGCCTTTCGCCATTTGCTACTTTCTCATCTTGCCTCGATGACTTGTTATTTAAGCTTGTGTGGGTAGTAATGATCATTATTAACGTTGATGGAGCATTTACTTCATACCCAGTGCTGTGCTAAGTGCTTATTTGCTTAGGAGATACAAATGTCTCAGGCCTCAAACTCAAGCTTTAGAAATTATTTTTTAATCCCTGATTTTACATTTTGGGCCCACTTTGCACTGGTGATAGGAATGCAATCTTAGCCACTTCAGGTATTCTCCAGTTAATCCAGGAGTTCTCACCTCCCTCCTTCCTCCTCTGGTTGCATCTGAGTTCCAAGGGGGTTTAGTGCCAAGGAGTGGGTGAAGGGCCTGGCCCCTGGGGCTTGTGTGCCCACCCTGGCATCTTTTGCTGAATCCTCATTCTCACTGGCATCCGATAGTCTGTGCCCGTTGGCACCTGGAAGATGTTCAAAGTTCATCTGCTTTCCCTAGTGAAAGGCCCTCAGATAACCCTGCTTTCTCCTCTCTCCAGCTTGAGGACTCTCTGGGCTGCTGGCCTCTGACCACATCTGTGCCCATCTTGAGCCCACCTGTGCCAGGCTGCATCTGGAGCTGTCTCCTTAATGACTCCACACTGCCATTTATGGGTTTTTTTCTTTTTCTTTTTCTTTTTCTTTTTTTTTTTTTTTTTTGAGACGGAGTTTCGCTCTGTCGCCCAGGCTGGAGTGCAGTGGCCAGATCTCAGCTCACTGCAAGCGCCGCCTCCCGGGTTTACACCATTCTCCTGCCTCAGCCTCCCGAGTAGCTGGGACTACAGCCGCCGCCACCTCGCCCGGCTAGTTTTTTGTATTTTTTTTAGTAGAGACGGGGTTTCACCGTGTTAACCAGGATGGTCTCGATCTTCTGACCTCGTGATCCGCCCGTCTCGGCCTCCCAAAGTGCTGGGATTACAGGCGTGAGCCACTGCGCCCGGCCTGCCATTTATGTTTGACCCTCATGACATCTCCTTCATTTAGGGGTGAGAGATGCTGGGTCCTGCTGCTTTCCCAGGGGGCCACCCAGGAAATAGGGCCCAGGCTCCTTCTATGTGCAGAGTCTCAGCCTTCTCTGAGTGCTGTGTCCTTGCTTTGCCCAAATACCCCAGTCTCTGGTTCACTCAGCAGCATTTGCATGTTTGCTTTCCTTCTGACACCAGTGGCTGTTACAAAGTCAAAAGGGCTGGGCGTGGTGGCTCATGCCTGTAATCCCAGCACTTTGGGAGGCTGAGGCGGGCAGATCATTTGAGAACAAAAATTTGGGACCAGCCTGGCCAACATGGTGAAACCCCGTCTCTACTAAAAATACAAAAATTAGCCACGCATGGTGGCGTGCGCCTGTAGTCCCAGCTACTCGGGAGGCTGAGGCAGGAGAATTGCTCCAGCCTGGGTGACAGAGCGAGACTCCCTCTCTAAATAAATAAATAAATAAATAAATAAATAGTAAAAAAAACAAAAAAAAACAAAAAAAAAAACTGATGTTGGTGAGGCTGCAGAGAAAAGGGAACTCTTCCACATTGTTGGTATGGATGGGGATGTAAATTAAATCAACCACTGTAGAAAGCAGTTTAGAGATTTCTCAAAGAACTTAAAATAGAACTACCATTTGACCCAGCAATCCCATTACTGGGTATATACCCCCAAAAATATAAATCATTCTATCAAAAAGACACATGTACTTGTATGTCCATCACTGCACTATTTACAATAGCAAAGACATGAAATCAACTTAGGTGCCCATCCATGGTGGACTGGATTTTTTTAAGCTTATAAGCAACAGAAATGTATTTTTAGTTCTTAAATAATTTCAACTTTTATTTTAGATTCAAGAGGTACATGTGCAGGTTTGTTACCTAGGTATATCATGTGACACTGAGGTTTGGGATATGAACGATTCCATCACCCAGGTAATGAGTATAGTACCTAAAAGGTAAACCCCTGAGGCTCTCCTGCCCTCTCTCCTCTAGTAGTTCATAGTGTCTATTGTTCCCGTATTTGTGTCCATGAGTACCCAATGCTTAGCTCCCACTTATAAGTGAGAACATGTGGTATTTGGTTTTCTGTTTCTGTGTTAATTTGCTTGGAATAATGGCCTCCAGCTGCATCCACATAGCTGCAAAGGACATAATTTCATTCTGTTTTTATGGCTGTGTAGTATTCCATGTGTGTATGTATCACATTTTCTTTATCCAATCCACTGTTGATGGGCAAATAGATTGATTCTATGTCATTGCTATTGTGAATGGTGCTTCAATGAACATATGTGTGCATGTGTCTTTTTGGAAGAATGATTTATTTTCCTTTGAAAATATACCCGGTAATGGGATTGCTGGGTTGAATGGTAGTTCTATTTCAAGTTTTTTGAGAAATCTCCAAACTGCTTTCCATAGTGGCTGAACTACTTTACATTCCCATCAACCGTGTATAAGCATTCCCTTTTCTTCTGCAGCCTTGCCAACATCTGTTATTTTTTTCACTTTTTAATAATTGCCATTCTAACTGGTATGAGATGGTATCTCATTGTGGTTTTGATTTGCATTTCTCTGATGATTAATGATGAGAATTTTTTCATGTTTGTCTTCTTTTGAGAAGTGTCTGTTCATGTCCTTTGCCCTTTGTTAATGAGGTTGGTTTTTGCTTGTTGAACTGTTTAAGTCCCTTGTAGATTCTAAATGTGAGATCTTTGTCAGATGCATCGTTTGCAAATATTTTCTCCCATTCTGTAGGTTGTCTGTGTACTCTGTTGATAGTTTCTTTTGCTGTGTAGCTCTTGTGTTTAATTAGGTCCCTCTTGTCAATTTTTTTGTTGCAATTGCTTTTGAAGACATATGGAGGATTGAGAAAACCAGAAGTTTTCTGAAATAAATTCTTCTCCAAGCTTGATGTCCAAAATGATGTTTCCTAGGTTTTCCCCTAGGAATTTTATAGTTTGAGGTCTTACATTTAAATCTTCAATCTGTCTTGAGTTAATTTTTTTGTATGGGGAAAGATAAGGGGTCCAGTTTCATTCTTCTTTATATGGCTAGCCAGTTATTCTGGCACCGTTTATTAAATAGGGAGTCCCTTCCGCATTGCTTATTTTTGTTGACTTTGTCAAAGATCAAATGGTTGTAGATGTGCAGCTTTATTTCTGGATTCTCTATTCTGTTTCATTGGTCTATATGTCTGTTTTTATACCAGCACCATACTGTTTTCGTTATTGTGGTCTTATAGTATAGTATGAATTTGGGTAATATGATGTCTCCACTTTTTTTGCTTACGCTTACTTTGGCTAATCAGGCTTTTTTTTTTTGGAGGGGGGCGCTATGAATTTTAAAATAGGTTTTTCTAATTTTATGAATAATAACATTGGTAATTTGGTAGGAATAGTATTGAATCTATAAATTGCTTTGGGCAGTATGGCCATTTTAATGATATTGATTCTTTCAATCCATGATCATAGAATGTTTTTCCATTTGTTTGTGTCATCTATGATTTCTTTCAGCAATATTTTGTAGTTGTCCTTGTAGAGATTTTTTACCTCGTTGGTTAGATGTATTCCTAGGTATTTTGGTTTTTTTTGGTGGCTACTATAAATGGGATTGTGTTCTTGATTTGGCTCTCAGCTTGAGTGTTACTGGTATATAGAAATGCTACTAAATTTTTGTACATTAATTTTTATCCTGAGACTTTAGTGAAGTTGTTTATTGGTTCTAGGAGCCTTTTGGTGGAGTCTTCAGGGTTTTCTAGGTATAGAATCATTAAATCTGTGAAGAGAGATCATTTGACTTCTTATTTGGATGCCTTTGATGTCTTTCTCTTGCCTGATTGGTCTGGGTAGAATTTCCAGTACTATGTTGAATAGGAGCAGTGAGAGTAGGCAACCCTGTCTTATACCTGTTCTTAAGAGGAATGCCTCCGGTTTTTGCCCATTCACTGTGATGCTGGCTCTGGGTTTGTCATAGATGGATGGCTCTTATTATTTTGAAGTATATTCCTTTGATACCCAGTTTGTGGAGGGTTTTTTTTTTTTTTTTTTAATCATGCCCTCTGCTTTTATCTGTCAAGCCAAGGGAATCATCTCTTCTGGGGTTGAAAACTGGGTCAGTAGCATTTTTCTAAAATCTATTACACATACCAGAGCCTTGGCTTTTGCTAAGTGCTTTGTGTTACCTCAATTCTTAGAAGTCTATAATACAGAAACAAAGGCACAGAAAGATTAACTGGCTTGCTAAATGCCACATAGCCTGTAAGTGTGAAGCTGGAATCTGAATGTACTTGATCACACTTCAGAAATGATACTTTTTTTTTTTTTTTGAGATGGATTCTGCTCTGCCACTGAGGCTGGAGTGCAGTGGCATGATCTTGGCTCACTGAAACGTCCACCTCCCAGGTTCAAGCGATTCTCCTGCCTTAGCCTCCCGAGTAGCTGAGATTACAGGCACCTGCCACCACCCCTGGCTAGTTTTTGTATTTTTAATAAAGACAGGGTTTAACTATGTGGGCCAGGCTGGTCACGAACACCTGACCTCAAGTGATCTGCCCACCTTGGCCTCCCAAAGTGCTGGGATTACAGGCGTGAGCTACTGCACCTGGCCTTAGAAATTACACTCTTATCCACTCCTTGGAATCATCATTGACTTTCTTTTTTAGGGTAGGCTTTGTTTCCTCAATTAACTTTTAATAATTTTAGGAACAGATGATCCAATAAGTATTTATTTACTCTGTAAAGTTTATGTAGAAGCTGGAGAGATATTATTTGGACTTAAGAAAACATCTTTTTACCTACCCTAGAAGACAAAACACAGAAATTTTTTTACCTGCCTAGAGTCATCACTACGTCTTTGGTCTGGAAGATCTTTAAGGGAGAATAATCTGACTTAGAGATTTATTCAATCACTTGCCATGAGGCAGAGGCTGAAGTAAGAGGGCTCTAATCTCTTTTGGCTGAGTCTATGGAGTCTGGGAGTTCACTCAAAGGAATATACCTCAAAATATTAAAAGCCATCCATCTGTGAGAAACTCAGACAACATCACAGTGAATGTGCAATGTTATGCTGCTCAGGCTGAGTGCAGCGGGTGTTCCCGGGCATGATCATGGCTCACTGGGCTCAAGCAATCCTCCTGCCTCAGCCGGTCAAGTAGCTGGGACTACAGGCGTGAACCACTGCACTTGGATTTCAGTCTATGGATTCTGAGTGGCCAAAGGGTTATCAAACAATAGCCTTGAAAATTGTATGGGTACACATATAAAGTGGATTTGGGGAGGGGCTTTCCTCTCCAAATGTGTACATATTTATACGACTCTACAGGGCTGTGTAAATGTGTAGTACAAAATATAATATTTATGATATGTTTTACTTTATAAGTGGGGTTACTGTGAAGGATGTGAAGAAAAAACAAAGATGGGGTGAAGACAAGCAAAGGAAAAGAAAAAAAAACTGCCTTGAACCTTCCCTCGATGATGTATGATACAATCAAATTAATGCATTTAAAGTTACATTATTTAAATGAAATTGGAAACATAAACTTGAAAGAAATAGAAACAGCAATGAAAAGAAAGGCTTTCATCGTCAGTGGATATATTCTTTGTAGTTTTTGTGAAAAAGGATTCCAAAGAAGAAAAAACAGAAACTGACTTTGGATTAGTGCTGTTAGGTGACATCAAACCCACTGCACACCCCGGGTTCCCCTTACATCGCTGTGGATGCAGCTACTCCATTGTATCGAGATATGGTTTGGGCGGCTTGCATAGTTGCAGGAGCATGTTGAAATAAATGAAATGAATGAACAAATGAAAGTATCTTTACCAGGAAGAAGAGCTCATTGAAGCTGTTGTGGCCATTTAGTATGGGCCCTTACTAATTTTTCTTCTGAAGAATTTAGTAGTTTCATGTGGTCAGTTGCTGTAGATTTTTTGGGAGTTGGACATTGATAGCAACAGGAAAGTACAGCATGAAAGTAACACATTTTACCCTTCTTCAAGGGAGGTTGTCCAAGTTGCTCGGCAATGGGGTTGATTTTTCCATGAATAAATCAAGGATGTCACACTCTAAAGAGCTGTTGAGTTTGAACTGCAAGATCTGGGTTTAAACCCAGGATCTATCATTTACTAGTTGTATTTTTTGGACAAGTTATTTGGTTTCTCTCAAACTTGGTTTGTTTCCTTGTCTGTAAAAAGCGATGATGAGAGTCATTATTTCATAGTATTGTTGTGACTAATAAATGAGACAATGCATGGGGAAGATGCTGGGCACATGGGATGCATGGAATCAAGGTGGGTGTTTGCAGTGATGGTCACTGCGATTTCCATGTGGAAATCATATCCTATCATCCAGTTCAGGCTGTGGGAGGGCGCATCTCAGGCCCTTGCTAACTCCGGAGGAAAAGCAGGATTGACTGAGTTGAAGTGATGAATTTCCAGGCTGGAAAGATGGCATGATTCTGGGATTCCATGCTCTGTGGTCATCTCAGGGTCTGGCAAGGGAAGGTATTCCTGGTGAGAATTAATTGCCTTACCGCTGTCCCTGGTATGTAGAAGATGTGTCCCTGTAGCTCCTGTCTGGGGATACTTGCTATATTCATGGAGGCTGGATACTCACTTTGGTTCCTTGTGCAAAATGCAACGTAGACACTATTTAAGGCACCTTTTGGTATGAGTCAAAAGTGGCATTAAGGGCAAAGTGTGCTGCCCAGATTGAGCCTGTAGGTGGCAGCAAAAACTCAGACTTGGAAAGCTAGCCCGCAAAGCTCCAGGTGTACCCTAGAGGGTTCTGCTTTCAGTGGTTTATGGAAAAGACCTGGAAGCTGTAAGCAGCTGAATTTTAGTGAATGCAACACACCATTCGCAGCTGTAGTCTTTTCTTCAGTGTGAGTAGAGATATCTCAGATCATTAGAACAAACTTCAAAAAATCACGTATGCACGTTTCTATACGTTAAAAAAAAAATCAGAACTGTCTTCTTGGCAATGGGAAATTACTAGGCTGTTAGTGAGATACCGTCCCCACATGATGACCAATGAAACCATCATTAATACCATTTATGCTGGAACAAAGAGGTGGACTGGGTTGCTAAGGAAACATGGCACACCCTCCTTGGGGTAGAAAGAAAATAGGGAGGTATCAAATGATTTCTCATCACCTGCAAACTCATGTAACTCTCCTACAGCTGACATCAAAGTCACTGCTTTTGAATTTCATTTTATTTAAATTATTTGGTTTGCCTGTGCTTGATTTATCTCTGCCTACGCCTTAAGTTTCTAATTTTCTGTGAAGTTTTAAGTGTGTACCTTGTAGGAAGCATATAGTTTGATATTATGTCTTAATCTGTTCTGAGAGTCCTTATCATCTAGTACTGGTGTTCAGTCCATTCACATTTCTCGCATACTTATCTCATGGGTTTGATTTCACATCTTCTTCTTACTTTGTATTTTACTATTTATTATATATATTGTTGTTCATGCTTTTCTCCTTTTCAGATTTCTTCCAGATTAATCAGGACATTAATTTAAAAAATCCTTGGTGTCCTCCTTCTAAAATATAAAGCAATACAAATTTTACTATATATCTTGTATATTTTAACTGATAGGGTTAGAAGTCTCTGTGAATATGCGACTATACTAAAATAGTCACTCTGACTCTCTAAAGATTCAGCATCATTCCTACTCCCCCACCAATTGAGACATTGAGAATTCAGTTTCCCATTGAGTCTCCCATTCCTAATCTCCACATTTTATTAATGAAGTTAAGAATTGAGTTATGGATAATTTTTATAACTTTTTTCTTTTTGGAGATGGAGTCTCACTCTGTCACTCAGGTTGGAGTGCAGTGGCATGATCTCGGCTCACTGCAGCTTCTACCTCCCGGGTTCAAGTAATTCTCCTGCCTCAGCCTCCTGAGTAGCTGGGATTACAGGTGCATGCCACCACACCTGGCTAACTTTTGTATTTTTAGTAGAGATGGGATTTCATCATGTTGGCCAGGCTGGTCTTGAACTCCTGGCCTCAAGTGATCCACCCGCCTTAGCCTCCCAAAGTGTTGGAATTACTGGTGTGAGCCACACCTGGTCAATTTTTATAACATTTTTCAAAACATTTTATAACTAGTAGAATAAAATAGTACAAAGAATATCGGTAATGCCCTTTACTCAGATTTACCTGTTATTAACATGTTATACCATTTTCTCTATTCATTTGCTTTCTCTCTGTGTACACACACACAATGCACACACACATGCAAATGTATGTGATTATTTTCAAAACCATTGGAGGGTAAGGTACATATATCATGGCCATTATCCCTAAACACTTAGTATGTACTTCCTAAGAAGAGTGACATTCTCTTACATATCCATAGTATAGTTGCAAATTTCATAAGTTTCTATTAATGTCATACTTATCTAATCTAAGGTCCATATTCATGTCTTGTTGGTTGACCTAATAATGTCTTTCACGGGACTCCCCACTCCTCTCCAGGGAGGATCCAGGCCAGGGTTAAGTATCACATTTAGTTGTCACGTCTCTTTAGCCTCCTTTGACCTGGAACTCCCCACAGTCTTTCTTAGTCTTTTATGACATCAATAGTTTTTAGGCATACATTCCCCTCTGACATTTTAAAAATAGAATGTTGTTTCTTTTGCATTTTTCTGATGATTCTATCGTGACTGGATTCAGGTTCCACATTCTCATGAAGGGATTTCGTGTCTTCGTCAGGACATTCTATCTGGAGACATGCAGTATCCGCTGCTCTTCATGAACCATGTTAATTTTGATCACCTACGCAGGTTGTGTCCCTGGTCATTTTAATTGTTTCTGATATTTATCTGAATGAATGTAGCCATTCTAGCTTTCTTTTAATTAGTATTTGCAAAATGTATGCTTTCCATACTTTTATTACATTTGTCATATTTTAACCTATCAATATCATTGTATTTAAAGTGGATTACTTACAGACAGTGTATAGTTGGGACTTTTTGTAAAATGCACATTTGTCAATTTCTGTCTTTTAATTAGTTTGTTTAGCTCACGTCTTAGTCTTCTGGGTTTTTATAACAAAATACCGTCAACTAGGTGGCTTATAAACAACGCAAATTTATTCTTCAGAGTTCTAGTGGCTGGGAAGTCCAAGATCCGGGTGCTAGCAGATCCAAAGTCTGGTGAGAACCCATTTTCCGGCTCACATGGTGGGAGGGGCAGGCAGCTGTCTGGGACCTCTTTTATAAGGGTATTAATCCCATTCATGAGGGCTCTGGTTTTCATGACCTAATCACCTTCCAAAGGCCCCACCTCCTAATATCATCACTTTGGTGATTGGAGCTCAACATATTAATTTTGGGGAGATGCAGACATTCAGACTATAGCAAATTAGTATAATTTAATGTAATTATTTATGTGGTTAAACTTAGGTCTACCATTTTATTATTTGTTTCCTGTTTGCTTTATCTGAAAAAAAGAAAAACAAACCCTGGCAGGGTGAAGGTTAATAAACGCGTAAACCACGATACATGTGCAGGGAAATTGAGCAATTAAGTAAATGCATGGCAGATGGTGGGAGCTAGTTTTCTCACTGTTGGAGTGAGATGTTACAGAAAAACAAGGAGAAAACGCTAGGATGATCCATATGGTAATGGATTAGAGTTGCAGACATGACATCAGTATGAACTCATTTAGCTTAATACAGATACAGATGGTTGTAGATGGAAACATTGATAGATACGTGTATATATAGGGGTTAGTATACACACATATGTTTCTTTGCTCTATCAGCTGAGAAGGCCTGTAAGCAATAACCTGCCAGTGGCAATGGGCATACGTTGCATCCAGATCTTAATTTCTAATCCCATTCTCCAATAAAAGGAACTAGGGCTTCTTGAGAAATGGCTGATTCTAAGGGCCTGAGCAGGAAATATATAAGATGAGCCTGGAGGTTGCGTGTGGTGGCTCATGCCTGTAACCCCAGCACTTTGAGAGGCCGAGGTGTGTGGATCACCTGAGGTCAGGAGTTCGAGACTAGCCTGGACGACATGGTGAAACCCAATCTCTACTAAAAATACAAAAAAAAAAAAAAAAAAAAAAGTGGGCTCTTGTAATCTCAGCTACTTGGGAGGCTGAGGCAGGAGAATTGCTTGAACCTGGGAGGCAGAGGTTGTAGTGAGCCAAGATCACGCCACTGCACTCCAGCCTGGGTGACAGAGTGAGACTCTGTCTAAAAGAAAAAGAAAAAAAGGAGATGAGCGTGGAGTATCCTATAGCATCAGAAAGTGAGGAAATGCTCAAAGAACAGCAATAACAATGACATTAATGGAGGTATGTCAAAAGAGTGCAGGAGTGCTCTCAGAGGTCAACTTGAGCAACAGGTTTTCTTCTCATATTCATTTTTTTATTTTCACATTTTTATCGTATTGCTTAAAAATATTACAAGATTAGAACATAACATTTTTTCAAGTGTCTTGGAGTATACAAAGATATTAGTCATCTCTCTACCTTCTAATACCACATAGCGAAGAATGGGTGTTAATAGCTGATGCATCTTTTTACATTTCTTTTAACTTTTATTTTAGATTCCGGGGTATATGTGCAGGTTTGTTTTATAGGTAAACTCATGTCACAGGGGTTTGGGGTACAGATTATTTTGTCACCCAGGTACTAAGCATAGTACCCAATGGTTATTTTTCCTGATCTTTTCCCTCTTCCCACCCTTCACCACCGACGTGCTTTCATGTCATAACCATAGCGAAAGGTGCACACCGAGAAAGTATTACTCCCTCCCAGGTTCCTCCTATCCATTTACTGCCCCCCTCTACTCCTTGTAGGCAATCCACTTCTTTGGTGTCTGGTTTATCTTGCTTGCATTTCCTTTTGTAAATAGAAAAATGTTTGTGTTCCTATTTTTCTTTCTTCTTACACGAAGGTAACATAAATATATGATTGTTTGCATTTCGATTTTTTTTCATTTAGAGTAATAATATCACCAATTCCAGATCGTTCAGTTTTTTTCCTTATATTTTTCTGTTTCAAAAGCATTTATTACCACTCGGAGTTCACAATTACATTATTTGGGATATAATGGTAGGAAAGTGTCAGACAGGAAAAGTGTTTCTTTTTTCTCTCTCTTTTTTTTTTGTTGTTTTGAGATATGGTCTCACTGTATTGCCAAGGCTGAAGTACAGTGGCACAACCCTGGCTCACTGCAACTTCCACCTCCCAAGCTCCAGCCTCATGCCTCAGCCTCCCGAGTAGCTGGAACCACAGGAGCACGCCACCACACCGGCTGATTTTTGTATTTTTTGTAGAGACGGGGTTTCACCATGTTGGCCAGGACTGATCTCAAACTCCCGGCCACAAGTAATCTGCCCGCCTCACTTCTGTGATGTGGTAGGACCCACAGGGAGAGTACAGATGCCTAGGTGTGCCACAGCACAGACCTCACTCCAGAGTGTGATGGAACAGAGTGTGGGAGAGGCTGCCATAATTGGGAAGGAGACAATAGTGGAGAGTGGGTTACTTTAAGAGGATCAGTGGCCTTCTTGAGAGGCACGTGGCCAGCCCAGGAGACTTTGCCAGATGGGGAATGAAGACTCTGACCTCACTCTTCCCTTCCTTGAGACTCTTAGTGGGGCTCCTCATGTCTGAACCCAATGGTAGCCAGAGGACACAGGGCCCCATTGAAGAGTCCATGCCTGTCAGTCTCCCCGGCAGGGTGGGAAAGACAGAAGGTGACCTTCACACACTTTTGCAGTATCTATTGAAATTGTACATTTTACAAGAATATATACAAGAATATATATTCTGTTCCCAGTATTCTGTATTCTTGTTTTGCTTCCCTGTCATTAAATCTTAGAATTGAATTAATCTTTACTTTCTTTTTGAGCATTTTGTGATTTTCTTTGTAGTGGTACAAGAATGATCAACTTCTGAATTCTTGAAAGTCTAAAAATATCCTTTTTTTTTTTTTTTTTTGAGACAGAGTCTTGCTCTGTTCCCAGGCTGGAATGCAGTGCCATGATCTCAGCTCACTGCAACCTTCAGCTCCCAGGGTCAAGCGATCCTCCCACCTCAGCCTTCAAAGGAGTTGGGATTATAAGCGTATGCCGCCACCCCCGGCTAATTTTTGTATTTTTAGTACAGATGGGTTTTCACCATGTAGCCCAGGCTGGTCTTGAACACCTGACCTCAAGTGATCCACCTGCCTTGGCCTTCTGAAGTGCTGGGATTACAGGTGTGAGCCACTGTGCCTGGCCTAAAAATATTCTTCTTTTGCACTTATATTTGAACACAATGCCTCTGTACAGGATTCCCAGCTCGTGGGAAATCAGACTATCAATAGAAACTTCCATGTTTCTTTCTATCGAAAGTCTGAAATGAGAAGTTTCGTGCTAGCCTGGATTCTCTTCCTACTCAAGAACTTGCTTTCTCTAACACGTCGGACGGCTTGAGTGTCCCTAATCTGAGTATGCAAAATCTGAAAGGCTCCAACATCTGAAACTTTTTGAGTACCAACATGACTCCACAAGTGAAAAATTCCACACCTGACCTCATGTACAGAAACTTTGTTTCATGCACAAAGTTGTTAAAATAATGTATAAAATTATCTTCAGGCTATGTGTATCAGGTGTATATGAAACATAAGTGAATTGCTTTAGACTTGGTACCATCTCCAGGATATCTCATTATGCATATGCAAACATTCCAAAATTAGAAAAGATCAGAGATCTGAAACATTTCTGGTCCCAGCATTTCGGATTAGACATACTCAGCCTGTATTTTCTCCATCCTCGGGGTTCAGAAATTTCAGTGATGTATGGCCGAGGATATCCAATCTCATTCATTTTGCCTGGGAATTCATGAACACTTTCTGACAGGAAACAAGTCTCTTTAGCTCAGGGAAGTTTTCTCCTTCCTTCCTCCTTCCCTCCTTCCCTCCTTCCCTCCTTCCCTCCCTTCCTCCCTCCCTCCCTCCCTCCCTCCCTCCCTCCCTCCCTCCCTCCCTTCCTCCCTTCCTCCCTTCCTCCCTCCCTCCCTTTCTCCCTCCCTTCCTCCCTCCTCCCTCCCTCCCTCCTCCCTCCCTCCCTCCCTCCCTCCCTCCTTCCTCCTTCCTTCCTTCCTTCCTTCCTTCCTTCCTTCCTTCCTTCCTTCCTTCCTTCCTTCCTTCCTTCCTCCCTTCCTTCCTGATGGAGTTTTGCTCTTGTCACCCAGGCTGGAGTGCAATGGTGTGATCTCAGCTCACTACAACCTCCACCTCCCTGGTTCAAGTAATTCTCCTGCCTCAGCCTCCTGAGTAGCTGGGATTACAGGCACCTGCCAGCATGCTGGGCTAATTTTTGTATTTTTAGTAAGATGGGTCTTCACCATGTTGCCCAGGCTGGTCTTGAACTCGTGACCTCAGGTGATCCATCCACCTCGGCCTCCCAAACTGCTGGGATTAGAGGCATGAGCCACTACGACTGGCTTTTTTTTTTTTTTTTTTGAGATGGAATCTCGCTCTGTCACCCAAGCTGGAGTGGAGTGGCACGATCTTGGCTCACTGCAACCTCTGCCTCCCGGGTTCAAGCGATTCTCATGCCTCAGCTTCCTGAGTAGCTGGGATTACAGGCGCCCGCCACCACACCCATCTAATTTTTGTATTTTTAGTAGAAACAGAGTTTTGTTATACTGGCCAGGCTTGTTTCAAACTCCTGACCTCAGGTGATCCACCCACCTCGTCCTCCCAAATTGCTGGGATTACAGGCGTGAGCCACCGCGCCAGGCTTCAGGGAAGTCTTCTTATGTATACATATGTGAACATTACCATTTCTTCATCTAGTGCTTTTTGTCCCTCCGAAACTCCTATTATTCACAAAATTAAACTCCAGGCTAGGTTCTCCATTCTTATCTATTCTTTCATATTTTCTTGTATTTTAGTTGGTGTTCTCAGCTCTTTCTTCCATTTCTCCTCCCCAAATCATAGTTATTTATCAGGATTTTTCGTGTCCTTTCCATTAAATGTGTAAATCTATAAATCATACTTTGAATTTCTGAACATCTTGTTTTTGCTCCCATTACATCCCCTAAGCTTTCTCTAATGGTTCTCTCCTGTCTTATCAGTGAGCTCTGCTTCAGTAGAAACCACCTGTCTACACTGACCAGGCTTCCTACCTGTGAACCACCTGTGTACCCTAGCCAGGCTTCCTACCTGTGAGGCAGGTACTTCTTCAGTGTCTGCCTGTTCATGAAGGTGGGGTCCCTCAGCCACCACAAAAGTCAGGATTTTGAAGAACCGTGGCAAATGGTGGACTGGCAGGAAAAGATGAATGAGATGGCAGATTGGTTTTATGGTGGGCGAGAGGAGGCCTTATTATTTTGAGGGTGAAGAGAGGTGAAAGTTGTGGAGAGAGGCTCAGGGGAGAGAAGAAAAGGCCCTTAGGACCACAGAGCCTTGCAGCAATTCATTTCTCAGCTGCAGCTCACCCCACGATCTTCAGTCTCCCGAAAGATCACATTCAGCAAACATGCAGAATACCAAAAAAGAGACCCAATAGAGTTTCTCAACTGGGCTTCAGCATTTGCAGCCTGTACCCTGGAGGCTTCCTGCTGCGGGGGCAAAAACCATCTCATTAGCCTAGGCTTTCTGCTTTCCACATAGCACATCAAGCAGTGAGTCTCTGCACCTGCCCATCCTCTGGAGAATTCAGTCCTCAGGTGCACTCAAGAATCCCTTTGGAGATCTGTGCTGCTCAAAGAGAAGACATGGGTCAATGGCATTAGCCTTATCTGGGAGTTTGTGAGAAATGCAGAAACTCATGCCTCACCCCAGATCTATTCAAAGGAATGTACATAATAACAAGATCTCCAGATAATTTGTGTGCACCTTAAAGCATAACAAATGCATGCCCTGGGCCACTGCCCACAGCCACAGGCACCTGCTGGCATGTCACCCTTATCTCAATTGTTGGGTAGTGCTTGCAAAAAGGTGGGAGGATGAAAGGTCAGAGTTAGATGAAATTGTATGCTTAACCTGGCATTTTCTCTGAATCCCTTCCACATAGATTCTCAAGCATGTTTTTAAATGTTTGTAACAATATGGTTTGGGATGTACACAATACTGATGTTTGAAAATATCTGAGATGACTGGGTGTGGTGGCTCACGCCTATAATTCCAGCACTTTGGGAGGCTGAGGTCAGGAGACCAGCCTGGCCAACATGGCAAAGCCCCATCTTTACTAAATGCAAAAATTAGCCGGGTATGGTGGGGGGGGCCTGTAATCCCAGCTACTCAGGAGGCTGAGGTAGAAGCATCCTTTGAATTTGGAAGGCGGAAGTTGCAGTGAGCCAGGATCGCACCACTGCACTCCAGCCTGGGTGACAGAGCAAGACTCTGTCCCAAAACAAAACAAACAACAACAACAAACTGACAGAGGGACAATTTCTACCAGTCTGATTTTACATATGAATCCCAGAGGGTCTAAGAAACTTAACAAAAATCATACAGCTAACAAGGAGCAGAGCAAGAAATAGAATTCCAGTCTCTTAATTTCTTTGCTGCTTCTTTCTTTTCCCATTTCATTGCCTAGATCTTATTGGGGAATAATTTCTGTTGTTCCATAAACAAATGAACATTAATCTTCAAATATTAGAAGGACAAACCTAAATAAGAACCAAACTGGAAAAAACAAAAACAACAGTCACGAAAAAAAAAAAAAAGAGAAAGAAGAGAGAGAATCTGTTAAATGAAGTAGCGAGTTACACTTTTTAAATTTAACTTTTATTTTCAATTCAGGGGTAGACGTGCAGGTTCTATAGGTGAACTCGTGTCATGGGGGTTTGTTGTACAGATTATTTCATCACCCAGGTATTAAGCTTAGCTCCCATTAGTTATTTTTCCTGATCCTCTCCCTCCTCCCACCCTCCACCCTCAACCAGGCTCCAGTGTCTGTCGTTCCCTACTCACGTCCATGTGTTCTCATCATTTGGTCCCCACTTATAAGTGAGAACATGCAGTATTTGGCTTTCTGTTTCTGCAAAAGATAATGGCAGTTTCTGATAATTTGCAAAGGATAATGGCCTCTAGCTCCATCCACGTTCCTGCAAAGGACATGATCTCGTTCTTTTTAATGGCTGCATAGTATTCCATGGTTTACATGTATAAAAAAGATGGATTCTTTCAAAGTGACTCAGTTTGCCATATTGCCAAACAAATAGCTGGGAAAATTCACACAGATTTGACTTACTTCATAAACAATCCTCTGTGGCATGTATCATTTTACTTTCAAATTGCTGCTTAAATTTCATCTTGTTTGTGAAATCTTTTCAGGCTAATATCTCCTGGCACATCATTGTTCGACATTTATTCTCTATAGTTGTTTGATGCACACAGACGTCCACACAGTTCTCTGCTATAGAGAATGAACGAGTATAAGGTACTGGTGAATCGACTCATAGATGGAGATTAATATACTTAACATACATAAATCAGCAAATTTCACAGTTAGAAAACAAAATATAACACCAAATAAAAAAATTTATATCTATAATTTGTTTAAAGCTTTATAGCAATTTGCCTCATCCATTTTATTATTTGATTTTTGTTTGCTATTTACATTTTTGTTTTGTTCTTGTTTCCCAGACTGGAGTGTAATGGCGCGATCTCAGCTCATCACAACCTCTGCCTCCCGGGTTCAAGCGATTCTCTTGCCTCAGGCTCCCTAGTAGCTAGGATTATAAAATGCATCACCACACCCAGCTAACTTTGTATTTTTAGTAGAGAAATCTACTAAATTCTAAATCTGTTTAGAAATCTTTTTTTTGGTGACAAGATGTCAAGCACAGCAAATAAAAGTAGTCTGGCATCTTCTAGTTGTTGAAAGTAAAGTCTGAAATGACGCCACTGCTCATGGTTCAATGACTCTGAAAACCATAGGCCAGGAGAGCTGCAGTGGATCTTCTAAACAGATTTATCTTTCTCATGCCATGAGACTTTTAATATCATCTGTTATAAATAATTTCTGTTGGCAGCTTATACTGACAGGTGTTTGAGCAGTTGTCAATAATATGTTCATTTTATTGATTCTTTTCTCCCTTATATATCATGACTGAAATTTAAGTAGCTCAGAGTATAAATATTAATTCAGCCATCAGTCTTATCTCCCTGACACATGATCACAGAACCAACAGCTGTGCCTCTGATGTCCACATGGACTAAAAGTCACAAGATCGTGAGAGAAAAGAAAAGGGCAACAATGCAGACAGGCTAAATTAGTATTAGGTTGGTGCAAACGTAATTGCGGGCCGGGCATGGTGGGTCACACCCGTAATCCCAGCACTTTGGGAGGACTAAGTGGGTGGATCACTTAAGGGTCAGGAATTCAAAACCAGCCTGGCCAACATGGCGAAACTCCATCTCTACTAAAAATACAAAAATTAGCCAGTCGTGGTGGTGGGCACCTGTAATCCTAGCTACTCGGAAGGCTGAGGCACAAACATCACTTGAACCCGGGCGGTGGAGTTTGCAGTGAGCTGAGATGGCGCCACTGCACTCCAGCCTGGATGACAGACTGAAACTCCATCTCAAAAAAAAAAGTAACTGCAGTTTTTGTCATTAAAATTGTGAAAACTGCAATTACTTTTGCACCAGCCTAATAACTCAGTGTCATTAAGAAACCCACAAGAACAGCCACAAGTTAATTCAGAGATGATTCTCAAGATTTCTCCAAAAGTAGAGTGAGATGCCAGATCTAAAAATACAAGGAGTACGTGAGAGTCTACCTACCTTTCTCCACCCAGCCTCTTCCTCTGCCCGGGTCCATCACACCTGCACCCAAGCTTACACTCTCCCGACAGGAAACAGGGGCATGCGTCCTTCTCTGGGGATATGAACACTTAGGGTCACCCAATAAAGCAGCACAGTCACTTCCCAACCCTGTTATAGTAAAGACCACTAGACACACACCTCATGAGATACACAACCTACCATCAGCTCAAAAGTATGCCTCGCTCATAAATGGCTGGGCCAAACTTGCCAGATTGGGGGAAACTTGGGGAAAATGAGGGCTAAAATAAAAGTAAAGTGAAAGAGGCTGGGCACGGTGCCTCACGCCTGTAATCCCAGCACTTTAGGAGGCCAGAGTGGGTGGATCCCTTGAGGTCAAGAGTTCAAGACCAGCCTAGAAAACATGGGGAAATCCCATCTCCACTAAAAATAAAAAATTAGCCAGCTGTGGTGCACACCTGTAGTCCCAGCTACTAGGGAGGCTGAGGCAGGAGAATTGCTTGAACCCGGGAGGTGAAGATTGCAGTGAGCTGAGATTATGCCACTGCACTCCAGCCTGGGCAACAGATCAAGACTCCAACTAAAAAAAAGAAAAAAAAAAAAAAGTAAAGTGAAAAAGACCAAAACAGACCAATGAAAATCAAATTCAGAGAAACAGAGACAATTCAGGGAGCAGAAGAGAGTTCCATAGAAACTATGACTGTTTGAGAAATAAGCAGACACAAGACATCTATAAAACAAGAACAGTATCACTTTAAAAAAAATCAAAGAACAAGAAAAGTTTTGACAATTAAAAATCTGACACAACTTTTCTTAAATCAATGAAAGTATTCAAAAATAGAGTTTAAAAAATCTTTTCAGATAGGTGTTTTTCAACTTTTATTTTAGATTCAGGGGGTACAAGTGCAGGTTTGTTACTTGAATGTATTGTGTGATGCTGAGGTTTGAGGTATGAATGATCCCATCAACCGGGTAGTGGACATAGTATCCAACGGGTCATTTTTCAGGCCTTGCCCCCTCCCTTCTTCCTCTCCTCTAGTAGTCCTCAGTGTCTGTTGTTCCCATATTTATGTTCATGAGCACTCAATGTTTAGCTTCCACTTTTAAGTGAAAACTGTGGTAATTGGTTTTCTGTTCTTGCATTAATTCGCTTAGGATAACGGCCTCCAGTTGCATCCGTATTTCTAAAAAGGATATGATTTCGTTCTTTTTTATGGCTGTGTAGTATTCCACAGTGTACATGTACCATATTTTCTTTATCCGATCTACCATTGTTGGGCACCTCTGTTGATTCCATGTCTTTGCTATTGTGAATAGCGCGGCGATGAACATGCACATGCCTGTGTCTCTTTGGTAGAATGATTTGCTTTCTTTTGAATATTTACCCAGTAATGGGATTGCTGGGTCAAATGGTCCAGATAGTTTTTGATAAGGACAATAGGAGGGGCCAGGTGCGGTGGCTCACACCTGTAATCCCAGCACTTTGGGAGGCCCAGGTGGGTGGATTACCTGAGGTCAGGAGTTCAAGACCAGCCTGGCCAATATGGCAAACCCCATCTCTACTAAAATACAAAAATTAGCGGGGCATGGTGGTGCACACCTGTAATCCCAGCTACTCAGGAGGCTGAGGCAGGAGAATTGTTTGAACCCGGGAGGTAGAGGTTGCAGTGAGTCAAGATCATGCCATTGTACTCAGCCTGTGCAAGAGTGAGACTCTGTCTCAAGAAGAAAAAAAAAAAAAGACAACAGGAGGGGAAAGGTAAGTAAATTAGAAGATCGTTGCAGGTGTGTGAAAGGTGTCAGAATCAAAATTCAGTCACATGTTGAAAATTCTAAAATATAGAGCCAGGGAAGGTCATAAAAGGAGAATTCTCACTAAAAACATATCATACTTTTTGGTATACTTTATATGCAGAATTATATATATTTGTTCGAATTTTTAACTCTTAATAACTTCAATTTCTAGTGAAAACCTAGGAAATAAGATGCTTTTTAGTGTCTGTGACATCTCAGTATTTTGTAGATGTGAACCATTTTATCATTTTAAAAACATTTCCCCAAAACATAATTTTTGTGTGTATTAATAAACCGAAATATATTTAGTCTTTATATAAAATTTAAAAATCCAAGAACAAACTTACATATTTATGTTCAGCAATTTATGTTTCAGTATTTTAACTTACTTATAAATGACTCAGACATTTTATGAATATCTATTACCCAATTTAACATAACTTTAAGATTTCACAAGTTTATAAATGTTTATCCCATTACATTTTCCTAATGTATTTATTTTTAACAATTTACCTAGATTACCATAGCCAAGCTATCAGTCAAGTGTGAGGCTAGGCTGAAGACTGTCTGTGACCTCAGGCAAGGGTCATAACATGTCTGCACTTCCTGTTCCTCCATACAAAAGCAGTAAAGATGGTAGCACTGCCTTGCCCATCTCACAGGATCCTTACCAAAATGAGATAAAGCATAACTTCCATCCATAGAGTACTAATTCCCTTGTAAGTCATAAGCTCCTCTGGGGCAGCATCTAATTATGATTTGTCTTTGGACTCTCTAAATTACCCAGACCAGTGACTTACACGTAGTAAATATCAATAAATACTCTTTGAATGAATAAATAAGATTTGTACAGCAACTTACTACATGTTGATAGAGCACTTTGTATATAACCATAAAAATTTAGAAACCTAATGTATATATATTTATATGTAGTTATATATATTCATATATATTTATATATATTCATATATATTCATATATATTTCTATATATTCATATATATTCATATATATTTATATATTCATATATATTCATATATATTTATATATATTCATATATATTCATATATATTTTCATATATATTCATATATTTCATATATTCATATATATCTCATATATTATTCATATATTTTCATATATATTTTCATATATATTTTCATATATATTTTCATATATATTTTCATATATATTCATATATATTTCATATATATTTTCATATATATTCATATATATTTATATATTCATATATATTCATATATATATTTATATTTATATATCTATTTATATATATTCATATATCTATTCATATATGTATTTATATATATTCATATATCTATTCATATATCTATTCATATATATTCATATATCTATTCATATATCTATCCATATATATTTATATCTATTTATATATCTATTCATATATATTTATATATATATAAAATACTGCATTCTAGAAGAATAAAGTATGACACGGCCATGTAGTAGAATCTGGTGTATTCATTAGACTGAGTTGTTGTTGTTGTTGTGTTTTGACCAAGGAAATTGTTCATGATGTAATGCTGCAGTGTTAAAGATGGGTTGTAGATCAGTGAGAAATGACACTCCCCCTCAGAAACACACATTCCCGTACACCTGCTATATTTCCCAATTAGGTGAAAAGAGGGAAATTAACAGAAACAGGGAGGCTCCCAGAGAGAGTGACTGAGAGACCTGGAGAGGTTTTTCCTGGCCCCTGACTTGCCTGTAGTATTCAAGGGGCTGGTGTCATTCTCTGTCCAGGTAAGGCCTCGTCAATGTTGAGAAAACAGCTAAACCCTTGTAGTGCAACAACCCTTTTAGACTCAGGCGGGCATTGCCAATCTGGAACAATATACACTGGTAATCTATGCGCTTCCATTTGAGGAAGTATTGGAAAGCATTGGCCTCTCCTTGTTCCTGGACCTGCCTCCCAATCTACAAGGCCACCTCCATTTCCAGGTAGAAAGCAGAGGCTGTGCCTAGATGGCCCTGAATGACAGCTCTGCCTGCCATTCTCCACTGTCCTAGAAAGCCTGCTTCCCCACTGTCTACCCCTCTCTGATTTCATCCTCTGTTTCCCAGATGAATCTCAAACTGTGTTAGTTTGAGACCTAATGTTACAAATCCATGTAGTCTATGATCTCAACTATTCAAAAATATGGAAGAATCACTGAGGTAGGAGCATCGCCTGAGCCCAGGAGCTTGAGGCTGAGAGTGGGAGGACAAAAGAGCAGGTGGGGAGAGAAGGCCCTCCCTGGCGGCCATCCTGTGGATGGATTTTATGAAATAGTACAAAGGGAAACTGGGGGTCATTAAACGAATGCCCTGAAAACCACCTAGCAAGAAACCCTCGTAAAGTTTCTCGGTAACCTCAGGGTGATATATGCCGCAGTTTAAAAACCACTCATTCAGAACTCCAGGACTGCAGGTTCTTGCTTAGCATCCAGGCTGCTGACAGAAGCACTGTTGAGGCAAGATGCCAGGGGGATCTGGGAGCAACCCACCTCTCTAGGTCGATGCTTCTCTAAATGGGTTTCCTAGACCACCCGCATCAAATATTATCTGGGTGTTTATTTAATATCTTTAATATGAAGATTCCTAGGCTCTGTCTCAAATCAGCTGAAAAGGAATCTTTAGGAAGAGGGACATGTGAAAATGTTTGTTGAAGCAATTTATAGCAACGAATGTGCTTTGTTGTTGTTTGTTTGTTTGTTTAGACAGGGTCTCACTCTGTCCCAGGCTGGAGTGCAGTAGCCCCTCATCATCACACCCACAGCATTCTGCTTTGTCTAAGGCTTCCAAATGTATTCCCTAGTTTCCACCACACCATGGTAGCCCCTCAAGCGCAGGGCCTGGATCTATGTCTAATTCATCATTGTGTCCACATCCTAGCCACGTGACTAGCACATAACTGTGCTCAATAGATACTTGTTATATGAATAAATTCATAGTAAGTAGAAGATACAAAAATGAAGAAGGTGGCCGGGTGCAGTGGCTCATGCCGTAATCCCAGCACTTTGGGAAGCCGAGGCAGGAGGATTGCTTGAGTTGAGGAGTTCAAGACCAGCCTGGGCAACATGGTGAAACCCTGGCTCTACAAAAAATAAAATAAAATAAAACAAGAAGGGAAGAATGTTTGAGGACCTCCCAAATATAGGATTAGTGCTCAGTCACTAATACACTAAGGAGCAGATTGGCAGTATGGATCACCACAACCAAAAGGTAACCTCCAAATCATTTCTCTCTGACCATCATCTATCTATCATCTCTCTCTATATATATATATGTAATCTATATATGTATATATAATCTATATATGTATATAATTTATATATCTATATACAATATTTAAATTATGCAGTGATAGAAAGGGCAGGATTATGCGATGGCAGATGGGATTATGCCTTCAGCTTTTGGAACTACGAAATATCAACGTGGAAGACTTGAAGACCTATTTGCTGAGGACCCTCTAAGCCTCCTAGAAAACAGTGACAAGAACTTTGGGACATCTGCTGGGACACCGGATGTTCTGGCATTTATGAACCAAGCCTGGGGGTGCTGTGGAGTTGTGGTGGTGTTTTCAGCGAGGACAACAAGGCTGCTGATGTGTCACTCAAGTGCCCTTTGGCCCGTTGCCTGGGAATTCGTCTTAAAGGTCTCAGTAAAGGAGACTGTCAATTAAAGAGCCTGATTACCCACCGGAAGCCTAATTAGTAACTGAACTTGCCCCTGGGCAAAGAAGAACCCTAAAGCCTGAATTCAAGACAGCGGCAGGGAAAACAGCAATGGTCAGTTACAGCCACCAGGTGGCAGAGGAGAAGGCCAAACTCCCAGGAGCGCAAGGCAAACCCACATCCTGGTTCTTCTCCCCTAAGAGACTTTGGTAACCTCAGAAATTTGTCTGGAGGAGGGCTTGGAGCCAGACACCATTGAAACGGTAACCCAAGACCTTAATTTCACCCTTGCCTCAGTTTTACCCTTAAAATTACACCCAGAAAATGAACTGTCTGATAGGGCTGGCTCTTGAGAGCCAATTGCTAAATTTTTAGTTCATCTTTTCTCAACCTCATGGTCAGTGACACCAAGTTGGTAACTTGAAATTGGCCATGGAGGAATATTTACACCATGGAAATCGGCAAATGCTATAAATTAGTTCTTCAGAGGGTTGGTTGGTAAACATTTACCCAACACTCCTGGGTGAGGAGAGACCGCCCATAAATTGTGCTGGGAGGCAAAAGAGGAAAGTTTGGTGCTACAATTTGCTTCTGATAATAACTCAGACAAAGTCAAATGTAGCAGCTAAAACCGTGGACTCTGTATTCAGGATTTAGGACTTAAATGTGTACTTTGCCATTTATTAGCTGTGTAGACTTGGGCAATCCATTCGTGGTGCCTGTCTCTTCATCTGTAAAAAAGATATAATTGTACCTACTTAGTAAGGCTACTGGAAGGGTTAGAGGAATCCCTATGTATAAGTCACCTTAAAGAACTATATGTGTTAGATATTACTGTTACGAAAAGGTGATGAAATTATTAATACCATTAATACAGAAATCATTACGATGTAAACAACAGAGACACACTTGAATTTTAAGACCTTAAAGCCATTCACCAATCTTGTTATATTTGTATATTTAATTTCACATCCTGAATTAAATTTATTTTCTGGAAAGTAACTAAACACATTGCCTGATTTTGATCCAGAACAGTAAGCTTTTTACTCTCATACATTCTCTGTTGAATATTTGGGAAGTAAATTATATATTTACAGGGTTTTGCTCTAAAGGCTTTTTATTCTCTTTCTTTAAATATTTTGTCAATATCAGAAAGTCAGGTGGGTGCCCGAAGAGCATGCCATTTAACATGAGTATATCTTAAATTGAGTCCAACAGAGGTTGCTCGGAAATAGGGTTAATAGTGACTCCAAGTCTCATTCCTCTAATGAGAGGCTAAGGGTTTTTCTCCATGTTTTGGATGGTGGCAGCCTTTGAGAATAAATAGAGGAAATGATCTCTCATAGCAACAGAAGGAAAGTAGAACAATCTAGAACAACTAGACGTGACTTTCTCTGAAACCACAAAGTAAATAAAAGACTCAGCTTTAAGATTTAAAGAGCTTCATCAATTAGGTCTGGATTTTGATTGATAAAAAATTCAGAAGGTCTGCTTACATAAAATTGTGAAAGACTTTTCTAGAAGTTTTGAAGAAAGTTGGGTTGCGACCTATCCTCTGACATCCTGACATTAAGAGTCACCTGGCCTGAGGTCAGAGGAATGAATACTCAGTGACCCACCTATGTCACTTCTAACTGGCAGAAATTAGAAAGCTGTGAAATAAATTGGTCAAAGAAGCTGTGAAATTCATCGCATCATCTATACTTTAAGGCCCAGAACTGCAGCGCTTTCTGCTCACTCCAGCCACTTACCTTTTTGACTCACTTATTATATTTTAATGAGCCAATCAGACTCGTATGTATTGATTTTCTGTTATTTCTACACAATACTATGAGATGTGCTGTTGAAAAATTTATTTTAAAAACTACAACTACAGGGAAAATAACACTTTTTCAAGACACAACAATTAACAGGGCATGCTCTATAAATCTGTAATAAATAATAATTTTCTACAAATCAGGCCAGGCATGGTGGCTCATGCCTGTAATCCCAGCACTTTGGGAGGCCGAGGCAGGTAGATCACCTGAGGTCAAGAGTTTGAGACCAGCCTTGCCAACATAGTGAAACCCTGTCTCTACTAAAAACACACAAAAAATTAGCTGGGCATGGTGGGGGGGCACCTGTAATCCCAACTACTCAGGAGGCTGAGGCAGAAGAATTGTTTGAACCCAGGAGGCGGAGGTTGCAGTGAACCGAGATTCAGCCACTGCACTCCACTGTACTCCAGCCTAGGTGACAAGAGTGAAACTGTCTCAAACAAACAAACAAAAAAAAAATCCAAGGACATTTTAACAATGCAAACACACTCCAAGTTTCTCACTCTGGAATGCTTGGGACACAAGAAAGTGACAGGGTGCTTCCGCAGCAAAAAGGATGCACATTGCTGTTTTTAGAATTCCTTCTGGTATACGGTCTACTCAGCACCTCAGGGGAAAAGCATGTGACACTCTCAGTCATATGAGACGACAGCTGTCTTGCTGTCATGGTCATACCCAGAACTATTCTGCCACCACCACAGCTGCTGGTGGAGCCCAGATGGATGTGTTCATGCATAGACAAGCAGCAACAAAGACAACCGTCATCACAAAGGTGCCTTTCGTGACAGACAGAGCCACAGGCCCTGCTAGAGCTTTTTAAAATTTAAATAAGTGGATATTTTAAAAATAAATACACATGACTGAGCATGTGTAGTATGTAAAAACATAAAGATTAATTTCAAATGTAATGTTTTTATTACTATGTCATCTCACCATCCAGATATAAATTTTATTAACACTTTGGCTCAATTTCCTTCAGTCATGTTTTTGCACATGTATGTCTCTGTGTGTGTTTGTGGAGAGACTTTTTAAAAAAATTCTCACTGTCTCTACCATTTACTTTGAAATAATTTCAGGCTTATAGAAAGATTGCAAAAATAGAACAAAGAATTCCAATACAGTCTTACCCAGATTCCCCAAATACAAACATTGTCATATTTGCTTCATATCTCTCTAGCTTTCTCTCTCTCTCCTACATATATATTACTTTTTTTTGAAGTATCTGATGGTAAATTGCCAACCTCATGCCCGCTTCCCTTTAAATTCTTCCGTGTGGCTGGGCACAGTGGCTCATGTCTACAATCCCAATACTCTGGGAGGCCAATGAAGGAGGATTGCTTGGGGCCAGGAATTTGCGAACAGCCTGGGCAACATAGCAAAACCCCATCTCTACAAAAAAAATTTTTTTAATTAGCTGAGGTGTGGTGGTGTACACCTGTAGTCCCAGATACTCAGGAGGCTGAAGTGGGAGGATCCCTTGAGCCAGGGAGTTTGAGGCTGCAGTGAGCCAAGATCACACATTGAGTTATGAGGTGCACTCCAGCCTGGAGACAGAGCAAGACCCTGACTCAAAATAAATAAATACTTCGGTGTGGATTCTCTAAAAACAAGACCAGTCTTATATATACTCCCAGATTCAATTTATCAAAATCAGAAAGTTAACATTGAGATTATAGTAGAATTTAATCTATACAGAATTTATTTAATTTCACTAATTGGCTCACCATTGCCCTTTTAGCAAAAGATTCTGGTCCAGGATCTAATCCAAGAACACTTATGACATTTGTACCCTTGGTATCCTTTAATCCGGGTAGTTCTTCAGTCTTTCTTGTCTGGCTTTGACACTTTTGAAGAGTAAGGGTCAATTATGTTAGAAAAGAGTTTCGAGTTTTTGGTGTTTCCTCTTGATTTGGTTCATGTTATGCATCTTGGCTGGAATATTGCAGAAGTGATGCAGTGTTTTTTTTAGTGCAGGAGGCACGTGCTGTGGTTCTGACACACTACTGATATTGTTAACTCTCATCATTTCATTAAGGTTGTTCCTACCAACATGTTCTACTGTAAAAGTTGCCATTTTACCTTTTGAAATTAAAAGCTATCTAACAGGGAGCAACTAGATACTATATAAGTATCCTGTTAAATCCTTAAAATTGTACTTGTGGCTGGGCATGGTGGCTCACACCTGTAATCTCAGTACTTTGGGAGGCCAAGGCAGGCGGATCTCTTGAGCCCAGGAGGTCAAGACCAGCCTGGGCACCATGGCAAAACCCTGTCTCTACAAAAAAAAAAATACAAAAATTAGCTGGTTGTGGTGGTGTGTGCCTGTAGTCCCAGCTACTCTGGAGGCTGAGGTGGGAGGATTGCTTGAGCCTAGGAGGTTGAGGCTGCAGTGAGCCGAGATTGCACCACTGCACTCTAGCTTGGGTGACAGGGCGAGACCTTGTCTCAAAAATAAAATAACATTTTACTTGCTGTTTTTACCATCCTTTGATGATTCTTGCTGCATCAGTTATTATGATGGTATCGAAAGGCAGTTCTCTCATTCCAACATTCCTCATTTATTAGTTTGAATCCTGCTCTAAGGAAGCACTTTTCATTCTCTCCATCCATTTATTTATGTATTCATTCATTCATTTATATCAGTGTAGATACTCATGGATTCCAGTTTTATTCGATGAATGATAATCTGTTGCACTTTTAGTTTGATGCTCAAATTGTTCCATAGTTGGTCAGTGGAAGCCTCTTCGACCTGGTTCCTATGTCTTTGTGACATGTCCCTATCTTTCTTTGAGCATTTCTTTACTTACTTGCACAGCAAAATGTTTCATTTTTGGAATCAGCCAACTCTCCAAGGAGCTCTGGTTCCTTTCAGTGGAGGGTGGTGTTTAAAAACCATGCCTGGGCACTAAATGTGCTCACTGCTACCAAATGTCATTGCTTTTAGACACTCTCAGCAAACAGAGCCAGGTATTTGTCTGTGTCCTGAGATTCGTATTGATTTCTATAACTACATATTTAAAGCTGTGTATTTATACTGATACCTCCAATTCCAGTCCAACACTACAAGATGCTTTGTAGCTTTCTCCCTTCGTGTATTTGTAATTCCATTCTTTGATAGTGCAAAACCCTGGATTCCATTATTTTGTCAATCCTAGAATATACATAGTTTCAGAACTGCTAACACATAACACTGTAAAAACAAACCTACAAACCTACTAACTACAATAATTACTTACAGTTTTTGTCTTTAACCTGATGATATAAAGTCAAATTCTTCTGTTCAAAAATACTTGGTTACTTCCCCATACTCCCTTTCTTGTGGTGATTGTTTAGTTTAATTTTTTTATTATTATTTTTTAATTTGAGACAGAGTATAGCTCTTATTGCCCAGGCTGGAGTGCAATGGCTCGACCTCGGCTCACTGCAACCTCCCCCTCCCCGGTTCAAGCTATTCTCGTGCCTCAGCCTCCCAAGTAGCTGGGGCTACAGGCATGCACCACAACACCAGGCTAATTTTTGTATTTTTAATAGAGACAGGATTTCACCAAGTTGGCCAGGCTGGCCTCTAACTCCTGACCTCAAATAATCCACCCACCTTGGCCTCCCAAAGTGCTGGGATTACAGGCGTGAACCACTGCATCCGGTCCTAATTTTTAAAATTTCTTTTTATAGTACACTATCTCTCTATTCATGTATGTTGCAAATATTTCTTTAAATTTATTTTCCACATTTATATTTTGTTTGCAGTACTGTTAAATGGAACTTTTAAAAGATGCATATTATCAAAAGAAGTAATTTTTTTCATGGCTTTTGTTAGAAAATTCTACTATATTTGAAATTAGGTAAATATTCAATCTACTCATCTAGTAGTTTTGTATTTTCAATGTTTACAGTTAATCTCCTTATTCTCTTCTGGAATTTACTTAGGTATGGATAAGAAGAAAAATCTAACTTTTTCCCCTCATGTAGTCAAGCATATTTCCCAGGACATTTTTGCTATTCAAAAACTAAATGGCCATTAAAAAAAAAAAACAAATATTTCTATTTTTATCATCTGTGTTTTCCTATCTGTAAACTGGGTATAATAGTTTCCACCTCATCATTGCATTGCACACAGAAAACATGAACTCAGCTGGGTGCGATGGCTCATGCCTGTAATCCTAGCACTTTGGGAGGCTGAGGCGGGTGGATCACTTGAGGTCAGGAGTTTGAGACCAGCCTCGCCAATATGGTGAAACCCAGGCTCTACTAAAAATACAAAAATTAGCTGGGCGTGGTGGTGCGCATTTGTACTCCCAGCTGCTTGGGAGGTTGAGGCAGGAGAATTGCTTGAGCCCAGGCGGTGGAGGTTGCAGTGAGCCAAGATCATGCCACTGCACTCCAGCCTGGGCAACAAAGCGAGACCCTGTCTCAAAAAAGGAAAGAAAACGTGAACTCAAGTCCTGCCAGACTAGTGTTTTTTTGTTTTTGTTTTTGTTTTTTAGAGATGGAGTCTCTCTCTGTTGCCCAGGCTGGAGTGCAGTGGCGCGATCTTGGCTCACTGCCAACCTCTGCCGCCCAGGTTCAAGCGATTCTCCTGCCTCAGTCTCCTGAGTAGCTGGGATTACAGGCACTCACCACCACACCCAGCTAATTTTTGTATTTTTAGTAGAGACAGGGTTTCACCATGTTGGCCAGGCTGTTCTCAAACTCCTGACCTCAGGTGATCTGCCTGTCTCGGCCTCTCAAAGTGCTGGGATTACAGGCATGAGCCACTGCGCCTGGCCTAGTGTGTTCTTATACAAGGAAAGCACTTTGAAATGTAGATTTTGACACCTGACGCCCTGAATTAATGTACCAAAGAGAGCTTCAGTTGATTATAACTTACCTGGAGCCGAAATGAAGCACTTTGGGGGAACTGTTCACACTGTGGTATTCTCGGTCTCATTCCTCTGCATCTTGTTTTTCTCCTTTTGCCAGTCCCTGGATAGGCCATTCCTCAGATACAGAGGAAGAAAAATGAGATCAGCTGCAAGACAAGAAAGGGAAGGAAGGAAGTGACGAGCAAAATGTACTAGATTAAAAGAGAAACCTGTGAAGAATTTTACCCCAAATTTCTTCTCTATATGCCTTTTTTTTTTTTTTTTAAACGGAGTTTTGCTCTTGTTCCCCAGGCTGGAGTGCAATGGCACTATCTCGGCTCACTGCAACCTCTGCTTCCCAGATTCAAGCAATTCTCCTGTCTCAGCTTCCTGAGTAGCTGGGATTACAGGTGCCCATCACCATGCCCGGCTAATTTTTTGTATTTTTAGTAGAGATGGGGTTTCACCATGTTGGCCAGGCTGGTCTTGAACTCCTGACCTCAGAGGGTGATCCACACGCCTCGGCCTCTCTAAGTGCTGGGATTATAGGTGTGAGCCACCGCACCTGGCCTCTCTATATGCTATTTTTATTCTCACATTTATTCCTTACACACATTTGTTCAAGAAAGAAATACAATATTGTGGTGTACTGACTCTCGCCTTTATAGACTTATTAAAAATCGCAGACATAACCCCTCGCATGCAATACATGAAACTCCAGGTTTATATTAAATACAAACTAGAGAATGAGTATACTACTGCAAGATTATCTATTCTGTGGGTCACTTTAAAGGAGTAGCTCTCCTGGTACATTGAAATCTACCCAGCTGACGAAATACAAGGTTCACAGTTGCAGAAATTAAAGCTCATGCCACTTCTGTTTGACAGCTGAAAGTCCACTCAGGGAACACTGTAATCATCTAGCTGACCTTCATCCAGAAAGTATTTTATATGTGGCCTTACTAAATAATATAGCAACGCTTTACAACATTTTATGATTACACAGACTTAGGAAAAACCACTGGTTACATTATGTACTCACAGTCACTAAATGGGGGTCACTGCAGCTATAGCAAAGGAGCTATCCCACACAGTCAACATTAGAGGCATTTTCAGCCGCGGGGACGTGGGTCCTTCTCTTCCCTCCCATCTCCACCTACACAAGCATTTGGAAGAGTCTCTGCCAGGGCCAATGATGCTATTATTAGTGAAGCCTCCTTCTTGGAGGGCCCTGTGGTTCGGTGCCTGACTCCAGAGTGGTGAGGTCATGTTCTTTGTATGTCTAATGGCATCAGAACTGTTTTAATGATTTGGGGTCCTTTTGGTTTTGAGGCCAGTTCCTAGCCACCTACAGCCTGGAGTCTAACCTCTTCAGAGGATGTAGAACCCCTTCTGATTTCTTTGGAGTTTAAAGAGATTCTTGAGAGGAGGCAGGAGAGAAATGGAGCTGGCGGAATTCTGTCCCAGAGAGTAGCAGGGAAGGAGGTAATAGCTGTTGCCAGGCCCTGAAAGAGGAGAAGAGCTACCTAGTAACTAAGGCTTCCAGGATTCTAAGGGGCTGATTGCAAATTCTGCCTTGTGGGCCCATGCTCACTGCCATCTCATTTCCACTTTCACAGCTTTCAACACTAATACACCATTGGAGGTGGTCGCACTGCACCCTATATACCTCTCTTTTAAGCACCGATATTGCAGTGGTTCTCCAAGTGTGAGCCGTAGGCCAGCCACAGCAGCATTTCCTGGGATTCCCAGACTGACTGAAGACTGAATCAGTAGCTCCGGGGTGTAGCCCCCCAATCTGTGATTTAAAAAGCCCTCCGGATGATTCTCATGCATACGTAAATATGTAATTTTTTTTTTTTTTTTTTTAGACAGAGCCTCCCTCTGTCACCCAGGCTGGAGTGCAGTGGCACAATCTTGGCTCACTGCAACCTCTGCCTCCCCAGTTCAAGCAATTCTCCTGCCTCAGCCTCCCAAGTAGCTGGGACTGCAGGCGCATGTCACCATGCCCGGCTAACTTTTGTATTTTTAGTAGAGGTGGGGTTTCGCCATATCGGCCAGGCTGGTCTCGAACTCCTGACCTCAAATGATCCACCCACCTCACTCTCTGAAAGTGCTGGGATTACAGACGTGAGCTGCTGCGCCTGGCCTGATGCATGCTTAATTTTAAGAACCACTGCTGAACTATAATTGTTGATTAATTCGTCTATATTCTCAGCAAGACAGAAAGTTCCTTCAGCATACAGACAAATGTATTTATCAATACACTTAAAGTAAAGAATATTATGGCTGAGTCCAGTGGCCCATACCTGTAATCCCAGCACTTTGGGAGGATGAAGTGGGAAGATCACTTGAAGCCTGGAGGTTGAGACCAGCCTGGGCAACATAGTGAGGCCCCCTTCTCTTCAGAGCATAAATAAATGAAATAAATAAAGTAAAATAAAAAATTAGCCAGGTGTGATGGTGCACACCTGTAGTCCCAGCTACTTGGGAGGTTGAGGCAGGAGCATGGCTTAAGCTCAGGAGTTTGACGCTGCAGTGAGCTATGATCATGCCACTGTATTGCAGCCTGTTTAACAGAGCAAGACTCCATCTCAATTTTTTTTTAAGCATAGAATATACAAAATGTATGTTGCATGAATAAATGAGTGAAACAAATAGACTAGTGCAGTCCTAAGTAAAATGCTCAGTAAATTCTTTTTTTTTTTTTTTTTTTTTTTTGAGACGGAGTCTCTCTCTGTCGCCCAGGCTGGAGTGCAGTGGCCGGATCTCAGCTCACTGCAAGCTCCGCCTCCCGGGTTCCCGCCATTCTCCTGCCTCAGCCTCCCGAGTAGCTGGGACTACAGGCGCCGCCACCTCGCCCGGCTAGATTTTTTGTATTTTTTAGTAGAGACGGGGTTTCACTGTATTAGCCAGGATGGTCTCCATCTCCTGACCCATGATCCGCCCGTCTCGGCCTCCCAAAGTGCTGGGATTACAGGCTTGAGCCACCGCGCCCGGCCTAGTAAATTCTTAAGACAGCATCCAGCTTGAGTTATGTGGCTGTCTAATGATCTGGAGCCAATGAATTCCTCCTCCTACCCCAGAAATAAAAGAATATCCATCAGTGAAAATAAACATTTCTCTAGAGTTCATTTAGAACTTTAGGACTCAGTTACATTTAAATAAATGTATATTTTTCTGATGGGAAATGGAATGTAGTTCCATTAAAAAGCAATTAGGAAATGCAAAGAAAGTATGATATATATAATTTATTATAAATATATATATATATAAAATCTTCACCACCTTCTGAGCCTTCTTTCCTATGCACCTTTTTTACATATCACCCTCAATTATGATGTTAAAAATAAAAATTATTTTTTCCTTACAAAAGCAACACAAACTCACTCGGAAAGATTAGAAAGTACAGAAAAGCATTAAAAGGAAAGTAACACTGCCAATAACTTCATTATTCAGAGATGTAACTACCCTGGGAAATATCACTTCAAAGCACACTCGCTGTTACCCCGCAAGACAAACCTGTGGAAAAAACTCCTATGCTGGATGTGGCCCAAAAATCCAAAGCTTAAAGTCTGCTCTCTGATTTTCCTTGGCCCCACCTTGACTATTTTAGGATGGGTTAATTTAGGGGGGAAACATTGGAATCTTCCAAGAGTTTGGAGCTCCCACAGAAAAGCCTGTTTCAAAAAAGTGTGAAACCATCCTTGCCTTCCTGTAGGATCAAGTTGTGCTGGCACTGGTCTGCTGTCTGTGGTCCTTGACTTTGCTCAGGGATTCAGAGCCAGAGTCATCCGTGAATGCCCATCTTGCAGTGTTTCTTTCTGTTATCCTTAAAATAATCATTTGAAAATAAATAGGCTGTTGTCCTCACCATCTTGGGATTTTCCATTAAACCTGGCTTTATGGGCTGTGAGATTTGCAATCATCACCAGCAGAAGTCAATTCTGTGGCTTTGATGTTCTGCAGGGAGAGAAGAAGCAGGTGATGAACTGGGAGACAAGGCAATCTCAAATAAGGAACAAGTAATTAAGGGACGAACGGCAGCTGTTTTTCTTAAATGACTTTTATAATTTTACAAATTTATAATTATATAGGCTTTAAGGTAAAGCTTATTGTGGGTGTTTGTGAAACAGAGTGAAGTATTAAGAAGGGAAAAACCACGCATCCTCCCAAATCTAAAGTAATCTCTTAGCTTTTCACCTTGTTTTATTTTATTTTTATTGAGGTGAAGTCTTGCTCTGTCACCCAGGCTGGGGTGCAGTGGCATGATCTCTACTCACTGCAACCTCCATTTCCCAAATTCAAGTGATTCTCTTGCCTCAGCCCCCTGACTAGCTGGGACTATGGCACATGCCACCAAAGCCCATCTAATTTTTGTATTTTAAGTAGAAATGGGGTATCACCATGTTGGCCAGGCTGGTCTCGAACTCCTGACCTCAAGTGATCTGCCCACCTCGGCCTCCCAAAATGCTGGGATTACAAGCATGAGCCACTGCACCCAGCCTTATTTTTCTGAGACAGGGTCTCACTCCATCACCCAGTCTGGAGTGCAGTGGCCCGATCCTAGCACTCTGCCTCCCGGGTTCAAGGGATCTTCCCACCACGGCCTCCAGAGTAGTTGGGACTACAGATGTGCACCAGTATACCTGGCTAACTTTTTTATTTTTTGTAGAGACAGGGTTTTGCCATGTTGCCCAAGGTGGTCTCGAACTCCTGGGCTCAAGCAATCCTCCCACCTTTGCCTCCCAAAGTGCTGGGATTACAGGTGTCAGCCACTGTGCCTGGCCCCTCTGTTAACTTTTTGTCTTGCATTTGTCTTCATGTGTGTTGAAAAATATTGTACATAAAACTCACAACCTCATTTCTTTACTAAGACTGCATACAAATTTCTGTATCTTATTAGAATAGTCTTCAGGAGCATCATTTTAGTGACATTTTCTATCACATACTGTACTGAATCATTTTCCTGTTGTTGCTTTTAATTTTCGTTGGAAACATCTCTTATACATACATTTTTGACCATCTCTTTATAATGTTGGGATAGATTTCTGAGAGTAGAATTACTTGATGAAGAGATTTGGATGCATTAATGACTTTCAATAGATATTGCTAATTGCTTTCCACAGTGCTCCACCTTCCACTGCTGTGACCTCAGTGTGCTGTGATCTGTGACTCCAAAAAAGGCAACCTTTAAAGGGATAGTGTTTGAAAGCATCTATAGCACTAGATGTCAAAAATAAAGTGGGTTTACTGACACAATCCCTCTTAGCATCTGTATTTTATAATCCTTTTTTTTCTTTTTTTTTAATGAGACAAGATCTTGCTATATTGCCCAGGCTGGTCTTGAACTCCTGGGCTCAAGTGATCCTCCTACCTCAGCCTCCCAAGTAGCTGAGGTTATAGGCATGCAGTGCCATTCCCAGCTACAGTCTTCCCAATGCATTACACATCTGTTTTGGATTCCATCTGGGCAGTTTGGTCTCAGGAATGCTGCACTTCATAGTCTCGTCGGTCCATGTTTCAAAGACATGGATTCCAAGAACATTTTAGAGATGCCCAAGGGGTAAACATTTCTGAAGGCAGATTTACCATTTTCCTATAATTGTGTCAAATCTCCTTATTTTTACAACTGATCACCCCTGCACAGAAAATGTATCCCTCAACCAACCTCTCAGCTTAAATATTTGAACATTTAGTTCTTTTGAGTTTAAAAATAATACTGTGATAAAATCCTTGAAGGCCGGTGATCACATGAATGAACTATGTATTTGAATATGCTGCTAGGGAGATAATAGCAATCCTGGAAGCTGTGCCCCTAATACCATGTATGGACACAGTGTCACAGTGCCAGCCAAATGGCATTACCCCAGGCCACCGTTTGAAAGATGCAGCGTTAGTCACAAAAAGAGCCAGATCAGAACATGTGTATGAATCGGTGTAATTAGAAGAATAACACTAATGTTGACAGGTCAGCTGCAGTAATTTTGTAGATGTGGGACAACAATCTAACGAACTGACATAGATTCAGCTCCAACTGTGGAAGGGACCTTAACCATTATTGAGCATACAGATGAACAATCTAAGATTTAAAGAAGTCCAGCAAGATGCCCAAGATCCCCTGACTGCTCAGTGCCTGAGTCTTTAATTAGGTCTTCCAATTGCAAGTTCAATGCTCTTTCTAGTACTGCATTAGCTCATCTCTGGCCCATGTCCATGAGGTCTTGGCAAGGTCCGTGGGGCTCCACAGAAGAAGTGGTTGAAAAAAATCCTGGACACACATACAAAAGGCACAGAAGGTATCTTTTATTATTCTCCACGTTGCTTCCACCTGCACATCAGTAGTGGAATTTTCTGGTGCATCCCAGAAACTAAATCCACTTATCATATTCACCTCTCAGGAAGAAATAAAATTCACTTAAGAATTTATTTCCCCAGCCCCTTATTTGTAGCAAGCCCCGTGCATGAAGGGCTAACTCCAAAGTGAGATTCTTTTCCGATGAGATGCAAACCACTGTGCAGTAAAACATAGAACCAGGGAACTGTAATTTCCTGACCCCAACATCATTAAATGTCCGCAGTGCCATCACATTAGCTTGTTTTCATGTAATTGTATAAACACAGTTTTGCCAGTTCAAAGCACTTGGAAGTGTTTTATTATGCTTGCTTCCTAGCTGTGCAATTCTGACCACATGCCAAGGCTGAAAAACAACTAGCTTATCCATGAGCTGGTGATAATTTAGATTTGTAGGAGGGCAGCTAGACTGAAGCCTTTCGTTATGCATCACCATTTCATTTTACTTTAGGAGACAGGGTGGGTCATATTCTTGGATATGGAAGCTGGGAATAAGGGATGAAGGTCAATGTCCTGCTCACTTTCTCCCTCACTGGCTCCTCATAGGTTGAACTTAATTTTAACCGATATTCATTGAATGGATCATGTGGGGAAAGTTCCATGAGAAGCCCTAGGAAGAGGGGGAATCAGGCTCATTTCTGGTTCTTTAGGAGTTTACATTGCTGAAGATGATTAGATATGTAAATAACTTGAACTCTAAGGCCAAGTGGCATAGAGCCACAATGGCCACAGAAGTGTTAAGTGGTGTAGGAAAGAGGGAAATTAACCTTGTCTGAGACATTCTAGAAAGCTATAAGGAAGAAGTAGCATTTCAGCTGGACTAGGAAATCGGGTAGGATTTTAGCTGGTGAAGGGAATTCTACGATGAGGAAATACTCTGAACAGTGTGAGTGAAAAGCTTGTGGCCAGGATGGGCCAGTGCGGGGCATGGAGCTGTAGTGAGTAATCCAATAGTGAGTATCGAACGTTACCGTCTACGACCACAAGCAAATCAGCTCTATGCAAGGGTCTTATCTAGTATTGAATCTTCATTGCCCCAAATAGCACCTAGCACATGAGTGCCTGTCTCAGTCCATTCAGGCTGCCATGGCCAAATACCTTAGACTGAGTCGTTTAATAAACAATAGAAAGTTATTTCTTACAGTACTAGATCGTGCAAAGTCTAAGATCAGTGAGCCAGCAGATACAGTGTCTGATGAGGGCTTGCTCTTTGCTTTATAGATGGCACTTTCCTGTTGTGATCTTATATGATGCAAGGGGCAAACAATTTCCTCAGGCCTCTTTTATAAGGGCACTAATCCTGTGCATGAGGGCTCCACCCTCATGACCTAATCACCTCCTAAAGGTCTCTCCTCTTAATACTATTGCGCTGGGGATTAGCTCTCCACATATGAATTTCGGGGGGACACAAGCATTGAGACCATGGCAGTGTCCAGTAACGGAATGAAGGAATCTTAGGAAAGGAGCATTGCTTCAACTGGGTATTGTCATTGCAAATACAAGGATCCATTCAAATTCTTGCAGTCAGTGGGTTTCTGGGGAAGATGGTTCCTTTTAAGAATATATTTGGACTGGGGAGATGGATGTGACTCTGGAGACCCCTGATCGTCTTCAGATCCACTCACAGAATCTATAGTCTCTGGCATGCTTTTCTGCAGTGTTCAGTTCTCTTTCAGCCAGCTTCTTCTGCCTTATCCAGGTCTGTTCCATCTTAGCTTTGACCTGGAAGTGGCCCTAGTGGTCACTCTGATCCCTCTCTCCGAATCACACTCCCCCTGCTCCTACTTTTTGTTGTCTTGCCCATTTCTAGTCCTAAAAATAGGAGTCTTGCTGGACTGGCCCAGTTTTGTCTGCCAGGCCAGCAGATGCCCGTGCCTACTTCAACCAGCAATGCTGGACTCAGGGAGAGGAGCAGGGGCTGTGGGCAAGGGTGTCCCCCTTGGAAGCAGAGGTATGCTTGTACTCACCATCTAAAGCACACCTGCACAGGGAATAGAGTTAAGTTAGATTTAAGCCAATCGACTAAGAAATTTGAGCTGTATTCAGTAGGCACAGTGTTGTGAAATGCTTTCATCAGACCATGGACTGCTGGCTCGACATTCCTTCATGACCTCAGACTCTACCAGGCCACCGGCCAGCAGCCTAACCACTTGTGACTCCAAATCTTTTCCTTTATTTCAGTCTTGTGTTTCACCTGAAAACATCATCACTCCATCCTCAATATGTCTCCATCACTCTCTGCCTGTGTTCCCCAGGACTTTCTCATAGAAACCTGTGCTCTTACCTCTCCTAACAGCAGGGAAGGGGATGTATAATAATAACGGTACCTGCCTGTTGTGAGCTGAATTATTTCTCTCCTAAAAAAAATTCTTATGTAGGTTGGGCATGGTGGTTCAGGCCTGTAATCCCAGCACTCTGAGGCCCAGGTGGGTGGATCACCTGAGGTCAGGATTTCGAGACCAGCCTGGCCAACATGACGAAACTCCGTCTCTACTAAAAATACAGAAAATTTAACTGGGTGTGGTGGCACACACCTGTAGTCCCAGCTACTTGGGAGGCTGAGGCAGGAGAATCGCTTGAACCTCGGAGGCAGAGGTTGCAGTGAACTGAGACCATGCCATTGCACAGCCAGCCTGGGTGACAGAGGAAGACTCCATCTAAAAAATAAAAATAAAAATCATATGTTGCACTTCTGACCCAAAGTACCTTAGAATTTGGCCTTATTTGAAGATAGGGTCTTTAAAGTAGTAATTAAGTTTAAATGAGATCATTAGGGTGGGCCCTAAACTTGATATGATTGGTGTTCTTATAAGATCAGGATATCTGGATACAGATGTACAGAGCGAAGACCGTGTGAAGACGTAGGAAGAAGACAGCCGTCTACAAGCCACGGAGAGAGTGACGCCTTCGCTCACAGTCCTCGGAAGGAATCAACCCTGACAACACTTTGATCTCAGATTTTGAGCCTCAAGAACTGCGAGAAAATACATTTCTGTTGGTTGGGTCACCCAGACTATGATACTTTGCTATGGCATTCCCAGCAGAATAACACACTACCTCATGCAGTTACTGGGAAGATAAAATTGATTAAGGCCCTTCAAACACTTGGACCACTACAAGAAGGATTAGCAATTAATTTCCAAACCTCTTAATCCTCCATCTTTCTCTTATTATTATTGCAGAACTCCTATTTGTGCTGCTATATGTGACCTGACATCAAGCTGACTTTTCCAAACCTCAATGTTCAAAACAAAGAAATGGAGAGCAGTGTTTACCTGCTACCTCTTTCCAGCAACATTCACACAGGAAAGAACTTCAGGAACTAAGTTCAAAGGAGTTGCCTAACAAAAGTTAAATATAAACTCTTAGAATAAATTCAAGGCAGTATTAACAATTAAAAGTAAAATTTACTATTTCTTCCCATGACCATGTAGGATGGAAACTCTTTTTAATTTTTTTATTTTTTTTTATTTTTTGAGACAGAGTTTCACTCTTGTCGCCCAGGTTGGAGTGCAATGGCACAATCTCAGCTCACTGCAACCTCTGCCTCCTGGGTTCAAGCAATTCTCCTGCCTCAGCCTCCCGAGTAGCTGGGATTACAGGCATGCACCACCATGTCTGGCTAACTGTATTTTTAGTAGAGACGGGGTTTTGCCACGTTGGTCAGGCTGGTCTCAAACTCCCAACCTCAGATGATCCACCCTCCTCAGCCTCCCAAAGTGCTGGGATTATAGGTGTGAGCCATCGCGCCCAACCAGGATAGAAATTCTTAAGCAAAGTGTTTATAACACACAGAAGTTCCCCAGTGAGTTTTCAGATATGTCCAGTAATCTGTTGTAACTAATAAACTAAAGACTATATACAGTTTACCTTCTCATATAGTGGCAATCTTGCTCATCTATCATTTTTAAAAATAATTGTACTGCTTTTACCGTATAATCTACCCTTTTAAAGTGTACAATTCAGTGATTCTTTCAGTATAATTACAGGATTGTCCACCTGTCATTACGTCATTACAATCTAATTTTAGAAAATTTTTTCCCCCCAAAGAAATTCTGAACCCATGCAGTCATTCTCTATTTCTTCCCCCTCTATCTGCAAGCAACCACTAATCTTTCTGTCTCTAGCTATTTGCCTATTCTAGATATGTATTTATTTACTTTTGAGACAGGGTCTTGCTCTGTCATTCAGGCTATAGTGTAGTGGTGTGATCATAGCTCACAGCTGACTGCACTGCAGCCTCAACCTCCTGGGCTCAAGTGATCCTCCCACCTAAGCCTCCCAAGTAGCTGGGACTACCAACACGTGCCACCATGCCCCACTAAGTTTTTAAAAAAAATTTTTTGTGGAGATGGAGTCTCCCTACGTTGCCTGGGCTGGTCTCTAACTCCTGGGCTCAAGAGATCCTCCTGCCTCAGCCTCCCAAAGTGCTACGATTACAGGCGTGAGTCACCATGCCTGGCCTATTCTGGATATTTTCTAGAAATGAAATCATACGGTGTGGTCTTCTATGACTGACTGGCTTTTTTTTTTTTTTTCTTTAACCTAGCATAATGTTTTCTGGATCATCCAAGGGAAAGCATGTCATTCCTTTTTATTGCCAAATAATATTCCATTGTGTGAATACACCACATTTTATTTATCCATTCATCGGTATATGTATGAGGGTTTCTACCTTTTAGCTAGTATAAATAATGATGCCATGAATGTTTGTTGACAAGTGTTTGGATGGATATGTATTTTCAGTTCTCTTGGAACTGGAGGAGTGGAATTGCCCAGTCGTAAGGTAACTCTATGTTTAACATTTTAAGGAACTGCCAAACTCTTTTCCAAGTGTCTATGGCATTTTACCAGTGACGTATCAGGATTCCAATTTCTCTACATTCTCATAAACAGTTGTAATATTTTACATTATAGTCATTATTATACCTTATTATGGGTGCAAAGTAGTATCTCATTGTGGTTTTGATTTGCATTACCTGAATGGCTAATGATTTTTAGTATCTCTCCATGTGCTCATTAGCCATTTGATATCTTCTTTGGAGAAATGTATATTCAAATCCTTTGCCCATTTTTCCACTGAATTATTTGTCTTTTATTGAATGATAAATGCTCTTTATATATTCTGGATTCCAGTTTCTTATCAGATATATGATGTGTAAATATTTTCTCCCATTCTGTGTGCTGTTTTCATTTTCTTGACAGCTTTGTTTGTAGCACAAGAGTTTTAACCTTTAGATACAACTCAGTTCAATTTATCTATTTTTCTTTTGTCACTTGTGCTTTTGGTTTTGAATCTTAAGAAAATATTATCTGACCTCAGGTCACAAAGATGGACTACTGTATGTTCTTCAAAGAGTTCGATCGTTTTTGGCTCTTACGTTTAGGTTTATAATCTATTTTGAGTTAAACATGTGTGGTATGAGGCAGGGGTCCAAATTCATTCTTTTCCATGTTGATTCCAGTTGTCCCAACACTATTTGTTGAAACTATTCTTTCTCATGTTGAGTTGTCTTGTCACCTTTGTCAAAAATCAATAAACATAATTAAACGTAAGGGTTAATTTTGGGAATCTCAATTCTATTCCATTGGTCTATATGTTTTTCTCCTTATACCAGTACTATAATACATTGTCTTGATTACTGTAGCTGTGTTACAAATTTTGAGTTTGGGAAGTGAGAATCCTCCATTTTTTTTTTTTTTTTTTTTTAAGATTTTTTGGATATTCTGGGTCTTTAGCATTTCCTAATGAACTTTAGGATCATCTTGTCAACTTCTACAGAAAAAGACACCTGGAATTTTGACAGGCATTGTGTTGAATCTGGAGATAAATTTAAAGAGTATTGCAGCCGGGCACAGTGGCTCACGCCTGTAATCCCAGCACTTTGGGAGTCCGAGGTAGGTGGATCACTTGAGGTCAAGTTTGAGACTCGCCTGGCCAACATGGTGAAACCCGTGTCTACTGAAAATACAAAAATTAGCCGGGCATGGTGGCATGTGCCTGTAGTCCCAGCTAATTTGTAGGCGGAGGCAGGCGAAACAGTTGAGCCTGGGAGGTGGTGGTTGCAGTGAGCCAAGATTGCACCACTGCACTCTAACCTGGGCAAGAGAGCAAGACTCCGTCTCGAAAAAAAAAAAAAGAGTATTGCCATCTTAGCATCTTGTGATCCATGAATATGGACTGTTTTTCCATTTATTTGACTTATTTCAACAATGCTTTGTAGTTTTCAGTATACAAGTCTTACACTCATTTTATTAACTTTGTTCCAAAGCATTTTATTCTTTTTGATACTATTGAAAATTGAATTGTTTTCTTAATTTTTGGAATGTTCATTGCTAGTGTGTAGAAACACAACTGATTTTTGTATGGTCTTGTATCCTGTAAACTTACTGAACTCATAGTTAGTTCTAATGCCTCTTTTTTTTGGTGGATTCTTTAGGATTTTTTATGTACAAGGTCATGGTATATGGAAATAGAGGTATTTTGTTTCTTTTTTCCAATCTGGATGCCTTTATTTCTTTTTCTTGACTGGCTGGAATCTCCAGTACTATGTGCCAGTCCATGAGAACAAACACGCTTATCTTATACCTGAACTTAGAAGAAAAGCTTTTAGTCTTTCTGAAATATTATCATGTTATTAAATATTATGTCAGCTGTGGGTTTTTAATAGATATTCTTTATCAGATTGATGAAGTTCCCTTCACTTCCTACTTTGTTGGATGGTTAGGTGTTTTTTTTTTTTTAATTATTACTGCGTTTTAAAATCATGAATGGGTTTTAACTTTTTTTTCTCTGAAATCTTTGGTTTTTGTCTTTTATTCCATTGATACAGTATATTACGTAAATTAATTTTCAAATGTTAAGCCAACATTGAATTTCTGTGATAAATCCCATTTGGTTATGGTGTATACTTCTTTTTATGTGTAGCTGGATTCAGTTTTCTAGCTTTTTTTTTTTTTTTTTCCAGAAATTTCGCCTCTATATTTGCCTCTATATTCTTTGGGGATATTGGTCTATAGATTTCTTGTAATGTCACTGTCTGGTTTTGATAATATTAGCCTCATATAACAAGTTAGGAAGTGTTCTAGTTTTTGGAAAAATTGAGAAGAACTGGTCTTAGTTCTTTTAATGTTTGGTAGATTTCACAAGTGAAGTGATCTGGTCCCAGTCTTTTTTTTTTGGTAAGAAGTTTTTAAATGACCAACTCAATCTCTTTGTTTCATACAGGTCTATTCAGATTTTCTGTTTCTTTTTGAGTCAGTTTTGGTAACATTTGTCTTTATAGAAATTTGCCTAGTTTCATCGAGGTTATCTAACTTTTTGGCATACAACGGTGTTTCCATAGAACCCTTTTTTTCCCTGTGAGGTCAGTAGAGATGTTCTCTCTTTCCTTCACGTTTCAGTCTTCTCTCCTTTTTTCCTGATCAGTCTTGTTAAAGGTTTTCCAAATTTTGTGGATCTTTTTGAGGAACCACCTTTTAATTTTGTTGCTTTTATCTGTTTTTCTATTCTCTGTTTCATTTATTTCTGTTCTTTATTCTTTCCTTCTACTTGTTTTGCATTTAGTTTGTTTTCTTCTTCAAGCATCTTAAGGTCAAGTTTAGATTATTGATTTGAGATCTTTCTTCTTTTTAATATAGGCATTTACAGCTCTAAATTTCCCCCTGTGCACTTTTTTAGCTAGATCCCATAGGTTTTAAACGGTATGTTGTGGTTTTAATTTGTATTTATCTCAAAATATTTTCTAGTTACCCTTGTGCTTTCTTCTTTGATTCAGTTATTTAGGAGTGTGTAGTTTAACTGATACCATCTTGTGTATTTCCTTACACCAATACAGCTTGGTTCCACCTGGCTCCTTTGTGCTCTTATTGTCAAATATATTACATTTCTGTATGTTATAGGACCAACACCACAATTAGATACCTATTGTTTTGTGCAATTGCTTTTTTAAATCAGTCAAGAGAAGAAAAATGAAGACATGTAATTATGCAGCTTTTATCATTACCTACATAATTTCCTTTATTGAAGCTCTTTGATGTCCCTGCTCATATATTTCCCCTTCTTGGGTCTGCTTAGGTCACTGGTTAGTCAAAGGTTGTGCTTAAACCCCTTAGTTAGATTTTCATCCTTTACTTTTGGATGTGTGTGTAGTTCAGAGGCTGCTATCACACACTGGGGAATTTACATTTTGTTTGGCTCTGCATTCAGCCAGGGACTAGTAACTTGGAGTCCCTCTTTAATCACTCCTGAGATGTCTCAGCCTCAGACATGCACACAGTCTTCCAGACAGTCAGGAATGAGAGCAATTTTAGTTTCAAGCCTGGCTTCCTAGGCCTCACCCCTGGGTTGGAGTAGCTTATTGTTCAGCCAGTGTTTGCTCAGAGGTTGTGTTCACACCTCTTGTGCCAGTGAGACTGTAAATGACTACCCCATTTTCCTAAAAATTATCTTTTTCTCTTTTTCCTGCGTGTTCACCTCTTACTTAGCTCTTTAGGAATGCAATTCTAACCTTTACCTTCTCTCCACCAGGCACTCCCTGCACTGAGAGGTTATCTAACTACATGTTTCCTTAGAAATTCTAAGGACCAAATGTTGAACCAAACCAGTCACTCTCTAGGATTCTCCCCCACCAGGAAATTACCTCAAGATGACAGTCAATTTACAACCCAGCTCTGCCCTCCATGGTGGCCCCGCGCCTCCTCCTCTCCATAGCACTCACTCCAAGTCCCTCTTAAAGGCTCTGCTTTCTGCCACCAAAGCTGAAGCGGTTCCCTTAAGCAGAAGCCTGTACCTCTTCCCCTCAGCTAAGCTCTGGAATAAAAGCCGCTTTCTTTCTATCAGCCCTCACTCTTAATGAACTGGACTGTGCAGGCAATGAGCAGCTGGACTTGCATTTGGTTACAAGCCTTCTGCCTTGTGTTGATTGGTCTGTGCACAGCTTGGGGAAAGCTTTCAGGTCTGCCCAACATCCTGCTCTGACTAGCCTTGAGTGGGTGAAACCTAGTGCACGTGCATAGCCTCCCCAACTCGCAGAATTGACTGTGATCCCGGAATTCACTGGGATCCCAGCAGCGCTGTTCTGGGCTCTTGACCTAGTTCTATGAAGCCGCTCTGCCGTTCCACTCAGATTCTGGAGCTCCAGCCTCCTTCGCTGCTCTCCACGCAGACGCCACCGTTTTGACAACACCCTTAGGCATGCAGTTCTCCAGGTACTGTTTCAAATAAAGTCAGTTCCCTCAGGCAGAGCTGCAAAGCTCTTTACGCTGACGGCATGCCCTCCCCCAATCCCACCACTACAGGGCCTTTTTCTAGGAATGACATCCCTGCTCTACAGGGCGGCACTGAGGGAGGATAATGTGGCAGCCCTGGTCTTCTTGGTTTGCCTTCCCTGGTATAGAATCTCTGCCCTGTGAGAGAGCTGGCAGGGGCAATCAGGCGTCTTATTCATGGCCTGCTGCAGAGCTTCTGTCCTTTAAGTGCAAGGAGGCCCTAGTCCTGTTCGCTCCCCTTGCTTGGAATAGATCTTCCGCAATAAGGAGCTGGGGAGGATGAGAAATGCCAGCAGCCCCTCCCTCCTGGTAAAAGAAAAACTCCAGCTGAATTAAATGTAAAGGAGTTTAATTGAGCAATAAACGATTCGCAAATCAGGCAGCCCCCAGAATCCCAGCGGGTTCACAGAGACTCCAGCACAGCCACGCGGTGGAAGATTTACAGACGAAACAAGGGAAGTGACGTACAGAAATCGGCAGTGAGGTACAGAACAGCTGGACTGGTTGCAGGTTGGTGTCTGCCTTATTTCAACAGTTTCAACACTTAGCAGTTTATGAGTGGTTGAAATATGGCCGCTGGGATTGGCTCAGCCTCCGAAAGTAATTTTTGTATTTTTAGTAGAGACGGGGGTTTCACCACGTTGGCTAGGCTGGTCTTGAACTCCTGACGTCAGATAATGCACCCACCTTGGCCTCCCAAAGTGCTGGGATTACAGGTATGACAACAGGGCATACTCCTAAATTAGGTTTTCAACCTTGTCTATTAAGCTAAGTTGCAGTTCATCCACAAGGACTCATACATAGAAGTACGGAGGCCTTCTCAGGCCATATTGAGTTTGCTTTTACACTCCCAAGGTGAAACTGCAGCCCCAGACAGGGTGTTAAGTGGAGCGGGAATCTCCATCTTCTTGATCGCATCTCTTGGTCACATCTGCCAGAGCATGGGGCCCAGAATAGAGCTTCTGGAGCTGTAGGGGAGGAGCTGTAGGTCGTGGCTCAAAGGCCACAGACTTTGGCTATTCCTCTTACCAGTGTTTAGTACATTTTTTTTTTCTTTCTTTTTTTTTTTTTTTTTTTTTGAGACAGGGTCTCACTCTGTTGCCCAGGCTGGTGATCTCCGCTGACTGCAATCTCCGCCTCCCAGGTTCAAGAGATTCTCCTGCCTTAGCCTCCCGAGTAGCTGTGATTACAGGTGCCTACCACCATGCCTGGCTAATTTTTGTATTTTTAGTAGAGACAGGGTTTCGTCATGTTGACCAGGCTGGTCTCAAACTCCTGACCTCAGGTGATCTGCCCACCTCAAGCTCCCAAAGTTCTGGGATTACAGGAGTGAGCCATCATGCCTGGCTGTTTATACATTTTCTCAAAGACTGTTTCTCCATCTGCTGTGTGTTTTAGGACAATTTCCGGAGACTTTATGACTTGTTTGTAGTTTGCTTTTTACAATACTTTTCAGCTGGGCGCAGTGGCTCACACCTGTAATCCCAGCACTTTGGGAGGCCCAGGTGGGCAGATCACTTGAGGCCAGGAGCTTGAGACCAGCCTGGCCAACTTGGCGAAACCACGTATCTACTAAAAATACAAAAATTAGCCAGGGTGTGGTGGTACACACCTGTAGTCTGAGCTAATCAGGAGACTGAGGCAGGAGAAACGCTTGAACCCGGGAGGCAGAGATTGCATGAGCTGATATCATGCCACTGCACTCCAGCCTGGATGACAGAATGAGACTCTGTCTCAAAAATAAAAATTAGTTAATTAATTAATTTAATTAAGTGTTTTTCCCCCAGTGAAATGGCTGTTTTGCTGGGGAGAATTTCAACTGAGCTTCATTCTGTGTCCTTTCCATTCTGAAAGTCCTGCTCATTTGCCAGCGAGGGATGTTTTGTGGAGTAGAAAAGAGGGGCTGCGTTTCTAGTTGGCAGGGCATTGCATAAACCCCTTGACACACACACTGGGTATGTGGCCTGTACCCAACTTCATTTCATGCCATGATTTCTCAAGCACTGAGCATAAAATAAACCCAAGCAATTTGTTCTGTTCTATGTGTACCGAATCGGTTAGCAAGATTTGGCTTTTATTTCTAATGAGGGAAACATGCGGGTTCTTTTTCAGTTTGGCTTCAGTAAAACATTCCAAGAGAAAGTATTCTACTCAAAAGGACCTCCTGAAAAACGTGAACGTTTTCACAAATCCAATACATTTTCCCAAGTTTCAGAGTTACACTGATGTGAAAAGGCTGTGCTGAAACAAATGTTAAGAATGCACAACTTCCTTTACTTTTCAAATTTTAAAAATACTAGTTTATAATATAATAATTGTTCTATAATCTCCCAATAAGTCTTTCTAGCAGAAATTTTAAAACTGAAGGAAGTATTGTTTTATTTATTATTTCATTTATTTATTTATTTTGAGACACGGTCTCACCCTGTTTCCCAGGCTGGACTGCAGTGGCCCAATCACAGCTCACTGCAGCCTTGACCTCCCAAGGCTCAGGTGATCCTCTTGCCTCAGCCTCCCAAGTAGCTGGGACTGTGCCACCGTGCCTGGCTAATTTTTGTATTTTTAGTAGATATGGGTTTTTGACATGTTGCCCAGGCTGTTAATTTTTGTATTTTTACTATGGGTTTTTGCCATGTTGCCTAGACTGGTTTCGAACTCCTGGGCTGAAATGATCCACCCACATCAGCCTCCCAAAGTTCTCCCGCAGGCATTAGCCACTGCACCTGGCCATCTTTAAAAGCTTCTGTGTTCCTTCAGACTTACTTAGGCAAATCACCTGGTTTCTCCCATGGGTTGCATTAATCAGTCGGATCACATTAGACCAGGAGTCCCGGACAGTCTAGTTTCATTATATTATGCAGACTTTCACATGCCACTTTCATAATTTTTACCAGTATCTTCACATTTTTTTGTATTGGTATCTAAAAGGTTCTCAAAGTCCTGCAGCAAAGACTCTCTTAAGCTTTCTTTTTCTTTTTGAGAGACAGGGTCTCATTCTGTTGTCCAGCCTGGAGTGCAGTGGTGTGATCATGGCTCACTGCAGCCTCGACCTACTGGACTCAAGTGATCCTCTTGCTTCAGGCTCCTGAGTAGCTGGGCATGTGCCACCACACCTGGCTTTTTTTTTTTTTTTTTTTTTTTTTTTTTTTGAGATGGAGTCTTGCTCTGTTGCTCAGGCTGGAGTACAGTGGCACGATCTCGGCTCACTGCAAGCTCCGCCTCCCAGGTTCACTGCCATTCTCCTGCCTCAGCCTCCCGAGTAGCTGGGACTACAGGCGCCCGCCTACCATGCCCGGCTAATTTTTTTGTATTTTTTTCAGTAGAGATGGGGTTTCACTGTGTTAGCCAGGATGGTCTCGATCTCCTGACCTGATCCTCCCACCTCGGCCTCCCAAAGTGCTGGGATTACAGGTGTGAGTCACCGTGCCCAGCCCCCCTCCTCTTTTTTTTTTTTTTTTTTTTTGTAGAAATGAGGTCTCACTGTGTTGCTCAGGCTGGCCTCAAACTCCTGAGGTCAAGCGATCCTCCCACCTCAGCTTCCTGAGTAGCTGGGACTACAAGCATGCCACCATGCCCAGCTGATTAAAAAAAAATTTTTTGGTAGAGATCGGGATCTCACCATGTTGCCCAGTTTGGTCCCAAACTCTTGACTTCAAGCAGTCCTCCCTCCTCGGCCTTTCAAAGTGGTGGAGTTACAGGCATGAGCCACTGTGCCGGCCTCTTTTAAGCTTTCTTTAATGCAGCATTTCTTTTTGGATCTCAGAATCATTTTAAAGACAGCATGTATTTGTACCTCAGGAGACACAAATGTTCCATGAAGCAGACGTCTCAGTTCCTCTCAGTATTTAGAATAACATTCGTTTCATTCAAAAATATTCCTAGTTTTTAAAGATGAAGAAGGTATTGCTTCCCTGAAAGAGGCTACAAATATTCAAATAGAGTTTCTGTTACCAGGTGAATTTTCTCATGCCGTCGAACACAGATCGCTTCAGAAGGTCATCATTTTCTAACCCCCCTTCCAGTCCTTCCACACTCCCTTCCGACCTGGCAGCAGCAGCAGCAGCATTTCCACCAGGTGACGGCCTTTGTCACTGCCAGTTCCACTGGGGGACACCGGCAGCCATGGACAAAGGAAGCCCTGGGCATTTGAATTTGGCACAGAAGCTGCCACCATGTGTCAGGCACTCTGTATTCAAAGAGTGAAAGGAAAATAGAATCTCGGAATCCCAAACTCAGGATGGCAAAGGGAAACTTCAGCGTGGGAACCGAGTCACACAAAAACTACTGTTCCTTCTGTTCCCAGACAGCTGTCATTTCACCATCTCATGTCACCGCCTTATTTCCTCTACTCCCTCTTTAAACGTTAACTTGATCTTGTGTAAAATGAAGATTTACTGAGCTGGAGACAATGCATAATTGCTTTTTTCCTCTACTCCCTCTTTTCACAGGTAAAATGTAAATTCACTGAAGCTAGTCAGAGCCTCACAAGAAGGTAATCATCTGCCTCATTGCCTACCCTCACTATTTTTCCCTCTTGCTTGCTCTTTCCCTTTTAAATACCAAAGTTCCCAAAACCCCTTTGGAAAAAGCACAGGCCACAGATGCTTCTGTGATCTGTGTTTTTTCCAGGAGTGTCCTTGACCTTGGCTAAATAAACCTCAAATCGATTGAGACCTGCCTCAGTCACCTTTTGGTTTACAAAAGTTCAATGAACCTGAAAGTTCTTTCAAAAAGCTCACAAAAGGGGGAAATTGCCTTGGAAGGGAACGACATATGTGATAAGTAATGCACTTCTAATTGTCACCACTGACACCTGCTTCTGTGTGGCCTGCTCAGAACTCGGTTTCTTGATGAAGAAAAACAAGGCCCAAATTGATGTGTGCTAATTGCACGACCTTCACCAGGAGGAGGGAGGCAGTGGCATAGAGGGAGTGCTTGGGGTTGCTGGATGCAGCCATAGGGCCAGCCACCCCTCTCCCACGTGGGATGCACCTCTTGTGACACTTGTCTTTCGGAAATTCTAACTGCCTCGTGGTTTCCTCTGTACTGTTGGCAGAAGTGGCTTTGAATTCTGGGCACCCCACGGCTCTACCTGCCTTGTCAGGAGTCTTACAGTGAGGACCCTCCCGGTCTGAGGCAATCCCTTCTTCCCTGTATTGCTCTGTCTTCAGGGCAGGGCTCCTCTTGTTACAGTAGGTAGCCAGGCAGACATGAGCAGGGCAGAAGAAACCCCCCCAGCAACCATCAGGTGAGATGGTCAGGTGGTTGTTACACTGTCTTTCTAAAATAATAATTGGTTACAGCCGGTGCCAGGGAAAGGCAGGCTCCCAATAGATACAAAACACCTAAAACTGGTGATCAGCCGCTTTCAGGTAAGTGCTCAGGAGCTGGGTGAGTGGGCTCAAGCATGCGCTTTAAGAGGCAAAATGGCGGCGCTTAACTGGTATAGGACCTTCTAGGTACGTTCAACTAGTAAGGGAAGAAAACCTCAGGTGAGCATGTGCACAGCTCCAGTAACACACTGCGCATGCGCCCCTTCCCAAGCGCTGGCAGGCCACTGCACATGTGGACAGCCCACCCCAGGGGAAGAATCAGGGGAGGCCTCCGAAAAATGCCAACGTATAAAACCCCAGGTCAAAGGTCAAACTGTGCACCTGATCTCTCAGGCCGCCTGCTTGGCCCTCTTTCAAGTGTACTTCCTTTCGTTCCTGTTGTAAAGCTTTTTGATAAACTCCCTCCTGCCCTAAAACTTGCCTCGGTCTCTCCCGCTGTCTTATGCCCCTCGGTTGAATTCTTTCTTCTGAGGAGTCAAGAATTGAGGTTGCTGCAGACCTGTTATGGATTCACCGCTGTTAACACTCTGGCCTCGGTCCTTCCTTCTCTTCTCTTTGCCTTTTAAACAATATGGAGGACTAAATCCTCTGATGGGTACCTGAGGGGCCTGCGCTTCCAGTTTGCAAATAGGGCACCCTGGGGCAATATGTAGCAGGTGATGGTAGGACTTCTGCTAAGAGCCTTTGAAAGAAAAATCGGGGGAACTTCCAAACCTACCATAAATTTAACAGCTGTGACTTAGGAATACAGTGGATCATTGAAAAAAAAAAAAAAAAAAAAAACTGATTTAAGAGAGCGGATATTCAAGAGTTACATCCTCAGCCTTAAAACAGAGGCAGTTTTAAAACAGGGACTCTTTCAGGGACCAATTACCAAACAGATGAGAGCTACCACCACCCACCTCCCACAGCTCCAACAGTACCACTAAGAACTAAAACAGTCATTCCTTAACTGACAGAATTAAAAGTAAAAACAAATGAACAAAATCAGAAATAATGAAGCTCTGGGAATACAACTGCTTAACCATTTCTTTGTATTTTTATTGATTTTTTTTTTTTTTAATTTCTGCCCAGTTACGACAACGAAATGGGAAACCACAATTACAATTCACAAATCATGGCATGAAAAACAACACACACCCCATCGGGAATTACACCAAACCCTTTCCTTCTTATTCATTCAAAAGAGATCCAATACACAGGTGTCAAATATGAGCACTGTCATTTTTTTTTTTTTTTCTTAGAAGGGGGAAAAACATTTATTTTGGCAGTGCTTTGACAATTCCTGGAAGTGGTTTTGATACCACAAGTTGCAGGAATAGAAACCCTAACAAACTTGGACGGCATTTGTTTGAGAGGCAAGGGACGCCTTGCTTAGAAAACATTCCTCTTGTGCTTAGTGAATCGCCTGTCGCCTCGGTGGGCCGCTGTGTCTTTCCAGGTGTTCAAAGAGAAAACAGAATTTCTTGCATAGACAGCTGAAGAGTCCTGTAGAGCACAGTGATTTTTCTGTCTCCAACCCTCCTCCCACCCTAAAACAAATTCTCAAGCTTCTCTGGAGCATCTTTTGGTCACATGACCCTCTATCATGGTAACCCTTTTGCTAAGACACATGTGACACCAAGGTTTCTTCTGACACTGCTTCTCTAGGGTTCAGATGACAGCACAAAACATCACTTGTCAAAAATATTAGATATTATGAATGTGGGCGTTTATGTTCATAACAGCAAATAATTTGCAGGGTGTGTCACCAAAAGGAGCATTTTCGTCATTTGATATGGTCCCTCGGGAGTTAGCCCAAAATCATACAAATAAGTCTTTTTCTAAAGACGGGTCAAAGTTGGTTAATTTGACAGTTGAGGAACTGTCTCATGCCAACTAAAAAACTCTTACTGCCCAACTATTCAATGGTCCAAAAAGCAAAGACATGTTACCATTCAGTTGTACACACATGCACACGCACACACAGACGCGCACACACACACGAGAACTGTGACAAAAGGATTCACCAGATTAATCGTGTGACTGTGTTCTAAAAGAAAACAAAATCTCAAACTTCAGGTGTCCTATTCAAGTACTAAAAAAAATGCAAACACAGTCTGATCCCATTTGATTTTTATGATCACAATAAATCATTCTCTGAACTGCAGGTTCTGGAGTCAGTGAAATTAACGCCTGGGGCACAAAATATTCTACAAAAATCGGTGTGTGATTTCTAGCAGGGCAGCCGCTTGCTCGTTATTTTAAAAAACATGTTGAGACTGTGGCCTTCCAAGAGTCAATACTTTACAAAAGAAGTAAAAGAGGAGTGAGTACCAGCAACTCACTCTTCTTGTCTGACGATGGCGAGAAGCAGTTTTATACATTTTCAATCAACCCACGGAGGAGGCAAATGTAAACAGAGTTTTTTACACTCTCCGAAAAACGTGTTACTACTGTAGCATATGCTGTTTGGCCCAATTAAAAGGAGAATGGAGAGCAATTTGTTTGGTTTGCTTTTTAAGTTTTACCTTGTGAAGATTTTAAAACAAGGATTTTACTAGTTCTTGGCAGGAGACTGTCCAATCAGAGGTTCTGTATTTATAAATATCCCATGTGGGATTATGCTCTCCAATGAGCATAACTGGAGTCGAAATTCACAACCTTAAGGTCTGACAGCCAGATGTGGAAGGTCTGCAAAGAGCTCTGCTAATAAGTAATATGTTTGCAAAGTGCTCTGCTAAGTAAGGTACTTATTAGGCAGAGCACTTTGTAAGATTCCGAACTGACTCCTGATTATCTTAAGCCATTAAAAGACTCAAGTTTTGCATGGACTTTTTGTCCTCTTTGGCCCCTGAGCATGCCCCATCTCTGCCCAGCACTAATAACGTGTGGAAAGCAAGGATTTCCCACCAGCGTGCCCCATCATTTATATAGGCAGGGACCTTTACTGAAAAGAAGGGAGGGGACACGGTCTTAAATGCACATTTAAGGTTCTTTCTGATTATTGGCAATCTCTATGAACCAACACTTAATCCATGGGCTAACAGAGACTTTTTTTTTTTTTTTAAGCTGAGGATTAAAGAATAAAGAAAAAACAAAAGTCTTATACTAAAATAAGAAATCAGCCCCATCTTGGCACAGTTCTCATGCAGAATATTGCACCCAGTGTGAACTAACGCTAGAAGCTTCAAACTGTATAAATTTAAATGTATTTGCATATTATAAAAATAAAGATAAACATATACATATTTTACACTAGTTATGGAACAGCAATGAACGTCAGTCGATCCCTCTTTCACATTTAACAGAACTGAAATCTGAGTGCTCTAAATACTGCCACCTGTACTGTAACTATGGCTTATATGTGCACGGAAAACAAAATCCCTGAGAAGCCATTCGACTTTTTTTTTTTTTCTTTTCTTCAAGTAGCGCGCTCCTTGGAGGATCACAGTTCTGAGGTTCAGGTTGTAAAACATTTGCTCCATCTTCTCGCCCATGCTTCCCCCACTACCCCCTCCCCACCTCTTCCCCAGTCTTCCAAAAAGCATCCCGCAAGCACGCGTTGTCACTCAAGTCCACAGAACACACTGGGGGGAGTGCATAGGGTCTGCCAGGTGCAAAAAATGGTCCAGGTGTCCAGATGCTCTCTTTTCTCCATGGAAATTCCACAGCCACAAACATCACTGGTTTCTGTGCTTTTCACCAACGTTCTTCCTGTATGGGTGGACAAGAAGAAAGCACAGAGATGACAAAAAGGTCCTGGACAATGCTACCCTCAATAAGAAAAGGAAGTGATGATAGAAATCTATTTTCTCACATATTTTTTCATTTCTACTTCTAGGACTCATTATAAATATGTAAATGTCAGGCAACTCATGTCCCCACAAAGGAGGAGTCATTTTAGCAGTCTATTTGCCAAACATTTCTGTTAGTGTGTTAAGCTCAGTTCAGCTATAAAGAGGGAACTGTACTAATTGGCTGTCACCACTTATTCCACTGTAATTTTATAGCTTAACTAGACCTCTAACAACCCAAAACTCTAAACATGGAACTGTTTCCTTTCAATAAACACACAGTCACACATAGACACACACCAAATAATCTTCTAGGAGAAGGAATACATACTAAAAAGTAAGATGTCTGTCCACCTAAAATGTACGATTTTACTTAAAATGTTATACATTAAGTTGTCCACGAAAATCTGGAGTCTGATCAATATAGAATGAAGAAACTACTGCAGCCTCAGCAAATACACAAAGCGGCATTCAGCTCCGATAAAATGGTTAGAGGAAAAATATCAAGTGTTTTTCTCATTTTTGCTTCCCTACAATGACATGTGATGGAATGTTTTGTAAAGTTTTTTTTTTTTTTTTTTAGCAACTTTTAATAAAATATACAAAGACATTGAAAGGAAAGGAAAAAGGAGCTATGATTCGTTTCCTCCAATCCCCCATCTCTCGTTAGGAGAGACACTGATTTCATGGACACTGATAATTCGGCATCTGCCTAAACACTTCTCCAGTCCATACAAAATTCAGTCATGGGCTCATTCAAGCATGATAATAATGACATCACCAAAACAAACAAAGAAAAACAAAAACCTCTCATTTACTAACTACATGCCAGGAATTAGGTTGTTCACTCTAGTGCATTATTTATCTTCAACTCCTAACAATCCCACCATGTAAGCTCCGTCTTATCAGCATCTTACTAAGAAGGGAACTAAGGTTCCAAAAGGTGAAATAACTTCCCCAAGGGTGCACACTAGCCAGTGGCAGAGCCAGGCCTTTCACTAGGGTGATCTGACTCCAAAGCTAAAAGAGAAGTTGGATATTTGGAGCCCTAGGGAAAAATTTCACATTTCTACGGCACTTTGCCATGATAATTTTTTTAATGCCTATTAATATAGTAAACTCCCAGAAGAGAGGGTTTTGAAAACTGCCTCAAATTCAATTAATAATATAATCAACCTAACTGTAAGGACAGCAGTGTAATAACACACGTTTCAACCCCGCAGCTAACTTTGGTGGTGTGAGTTTTGGGTTCACGTAGAGATGGGCTACATAAACATTTTCCCACTGAATCTAACAGACCTTCGGAAATGTAGACAGTCTGCTCCCCGGCCTACACGTAAGACTAAGAAACACAAGAATACCTAATCAAGTGCACCTAGAGGGAATATGCGACTGTTCAACCAGCTTGAAAACTGTTTCACATCTATGCCTTTTTCCACATTTGGGACCTACAGAAAATAACCATCAAAATCACCAGCCTTCTCTGTTTCTCCCTACCTCCCTATCTCCATAAACTTGTCCTCCTCCTCCAAGACCCACCTCAAATACGACTTCCTAGAACTTTTTCTGATTCTTCCTGGTAGAGTTCTTTCTTCCCTGTGCTTACGGGACTCTGTTCATACACCTATCATGGCAGGTACCATGTTTCAATTATAATTAGACTCTGACAAGTTTGTCTGGTTATGGCTTTGATTCCCATCTTCTCCAAAGAGGCTATTAGGTTCTGGAGGGCAGGATCTGATTTAGTGCTTTATGTATCCTCAACACCCGGCCCAATGCCTACTAGAGGATAATTACTCAACAAAGATCTGTTGAATGGATGGGTGTGATGAAAAAGCCACAGGTAAAAAGTAGCCAAGATACTATGAGATCATTACCAAAAGAGGAATATAAAAAGTACTGAGGAGAGCCAGGTGCAGCAGCTCATGCCTGTAATCCCAGTGCTTTGGAAGACTGAGGCAGACGGATCACCTGAGATCAAGAGTTTGAGATCAGCCTGGCCAATATGGCAAACCCTGTCTCTACTAAAAATGCAAAAATGAGCCGGGCGTGGTGGTGCATGCCTGTAGTCCCAGCTACTTGGGGAGCTGAGGCAGGAGAATCGCTTGAACCCGGGAGGCGGAGGTTGCAGTGAACCAAGATTGTGCCACTACACCACAGTCTGGGTGACAGACTGAGACTCTGTCTGAAACAAACAAGTAAGTATTGAGGAGACATGAAGAACAGAGTGACTGGTTACGTTGAGGGTGATTAGCGGCGGCTTCCCGGAGGAGCTGACCTATGACCTTGGCCTCAGCAACCAATGGGCCTTCACTGGTAGGAGAGAAGGGCAGCAGCCAGCCAGGGGACTGAGAGGTAGCCAGGGCCCACCATGGTTGACCTCCCACGGAAAGGGAGTGTCCTGTGTGTTGGCAGAGTGCCTGGGGTCTGATTGTGCAGGACCTTGTGAGCCATGGCCAGGAGTTTGAACTTGAGCCTGTAATCACCAGGAAGCCATCCAAGGCTCTTCAAGAGGGAGAGACGTGATGGGGTCTGATGTTAGAAGATAATTAATGTTGGTTTGAAGGACCAAAAGATAAGAGAGTAGGCAGCCAGCTGAGATTCAGTCACAGGAACCTTGGTAGAGATGGGGGAAGTGGTGGCTGGCAGGGGGTCAGGCCCTAGAAGGAAGCCCGAGGCTGGAGCTGAAGATATGGGTCAAATTCATTCATGTCAGGACACTGATGGGATGGGATAAAAGGTGTTGGAGAATTACTACACACAGGGAAGAAAGCAGAGGAAAGCATTGAGGCTCATGGACTCCTAGCTTGGGGCCGATGGTGCAAAGCTACGCCGTTGCCCAAGACAGGTCACAGACTGAGGAAGAACTTTGGGGAAGGAAGGCAATACATTCAGTTGTTCACCTGTGAAGCCTACAGGACATCCAGGGATGATGCCAGGTGAGACGTTGGAAACAGAGGTCTGGAGTTGAAGGGAGGAGCCAGCCCGGGGGGCGCCCAGCCCCCAAGTCCTCCCAGGTTAGGGAATTGAAATCTGCCCTTCCGGGATGCAACAAAGAAATTATGACTCAAGGTACTGAGACGCTTAGGCTGAAACTGAAGCCATGGCATGTTGTATTAACCATGTCTTTTATTTTCTGTATTCTGGTGCTTTCCTATCCTGGGCCTTGCAGACTCTGGAGGGACTGTCTCTCCCAGGATTAGCCAATTCCTAGAGATGGTAAAACAACTTGCCCGGAGTACACTCTTAAAATACAAACCAACTAATCCTGAACCCACACCCGGAACACCTCCTTTACTGGCTCTCACACTGTAGGCCACCATCCACCTGCCCCTGAGCCAGGTTCCAGACGACTAAGGCAACCCCTCTGCCCCAGGGCTACTGAGATTATTCAAATGAGCCCGTCCTAGACCTGCCTACCTGGTCTTGCCCATTCCTCCCCTCGTGCCCCCAGTCCCTTCCTCTCCCTCCATGTGACCATCCCGGTACTTCCCCGTGTAGTTCCTGAAGCTGTGGACCCACCTGATGTTTTATTTCTGCATAATACTAAAATTTTAAAAAAATGACTTCCTTTTTTGAACAAGGATCTAAGATCACTGTCTATGCAATATCATAGTAAATTAAGCAAAAGAATCAAGTAGTTCCCTTCTTCCTAATTCCCATAAGCAACTTGATTCTAGAGAAGTATAAGGTTTGTCTAGGATTCCTGTTCTCCAAAATCTCTTCATCCCAACACCCCCATATCCCCTCTAATCTCTCCAAGTCCTCAAGAGGGCCTTACCTATTTAAGAAATTCTCTCTGCTTCACGGAGACTTACCCTTAAAAATTGGTGCTCCTAAAGTCACAGTTTGGGTACAGTAAAAATGATGGCATAAGGAAAAGAAGCACTATCTTTTCCACTTAATTTTCCAAGAAAGTATGAAGATACCTAAGCAGAGAGGGAAAAATTCCAGTATCAATGTGGCTGACGGGAGACTAAATAATTAAAGAAACACAATTCCTCCCAGCTTGTTAAAACAGCAAGGCAAAGAGCTGTCTCACTCCTTACATAGAACAAAACAAATCAATGCAAATCAATGTGAACCGCCCCACAGGCAACGTCCACAAGCGGCCTTTTCTTATCAAACACCATCCCTTCCTCAGCCTCTGTATCTTAAAATTCTGGGGTCAGTGAAAAATTCTCCATTGTGACGAATTCATCTCACGCCATTGCTTTTTAAAAATATTTTATCAAGTTCATACTAATTTGTGTGCTATTAGACATACACGGCCTGTTTATTTGGTGATATAAAGGCTACAAACTTCATCCTTTTATAAAAGGCAAACTTCATGCCTTTTATAAAAGGCAACTGCAATTGGTCTTAAATGTCTTTATGTCAAAACGATGTTACTGCCGAAATTCCTGTGCAAAGTCATCACGGTACTTTTGAGAATAGTGACAAACAGCAAGTAACTGGAATTTAGTGGGGAACTTGCTTGAATGGGAACTCTACAGTATATAGGCAATAATCCAAGATTTTAAAAGGGAATTTTGAAATGCAATAACTCAGCCTTCCCTTCTATTATTATTAGTACTTCCTAAAAAAGGAGAAAGCTTAGCTCAACAATTTTCAAACCACCCCCACCTTTTTTTTTGGGTAATTCTGTAACACACGATCTGCCAAAAATCAGAATGAACTTCCTTCTTCAGTCTCAGAACTCCCACCACTCCCCACATATCAGAGCACAGACAGATACGGAATCGCGGCAGGAGAAATGTCAACCATCAGGAAATGAGAGTGATACATGCCTACTTCCTGTACATTCAAGGGTCAGTCCATTAAGAAACCACATATTAGAATGTGGGTCGCATTCCAGTAATGCCTCAAGGTAAAACATTTTCATACGATGACCTGTTGAATTTTCTTGGTCTTTTACACAAAAATCAGTAGATAAACTGGGTTATCTGGCAGGTTATCAAAGAGCCTTCAGTTTGGTGGAGGAGGGAGTTGCTCTAAAGCTCTTTGGAAGGAGAAAGAGAAGCATTCTGCAGGATCCCTACAAATGAAACGCAACCAGCAAGCTGTCATTTGTCCAGAGCTCACGTTCCCTGGGAATTGGAATATTCGGTCTCACCCTGAAGAGTAGCTGGACAGAGACAGGAATTCACAAATAAAAGCTTTAAAAGATTATGCGTTCTACTTGCTTCCTACCTTGCCCACCGGAAGTATATGTTTGCCCTGTGTTTTGACTCCTGATGTCAAGGCTCAGTACCCCTGAAATATCTATGGTCTAATTAAGCCGCCATGAAGAAGTTCTAGAGGAGGAGCTCTCCAAGCAGCTCCAGCTCCTCTCCACCATCCAGGAAATAGGGGGCTGGCAGTGGGAGGAGCAAGACAAGCCACTGTCTTTAGACTGAACTGTGCCAAGGATAACGTGTTTATGAGAACCTCTTTAAAACCAGAAATCGGCTGGGTACAGTGGCTCATGCCTGTAATCCCAGCACTTTGGGAGGCCGAGGCGGGCAGATCATGAGGTCAGGAGATCGAGACCATCCTGGCTAACACGGTGAAACCCCATCTCTACTAAAAATACAAAAATTAGTCGGGCATGGTGGCATGCGCCTGTAGTCCCAGCTACTCGGGGGCTAACAGGAGAATCACTTGAACCCATGGGGCAGAGGTTGCAGTGAGCCGAGATCACGCCACTGTACTCCAGCCTGGGTGAAGGAGTGACACTCTGTCCCAAAACAAAACAAAACAAAACAAAGCAAAAAGCAAACAAAAAACTGAGAAATCTGCTTCATACTAACACACCAGCCAGCAAAACCATTCCTGAAAGTGACACTAAAAATATTTATTGGCCGGGCATGTGGCTCACGCCTGTGATCCTAGCACTTTGGGAGGCCAAGGTGGGTGGATTACCTGAGGTCGGGAGTTCAAGACCAGCCTGGCCAACATGGTGAAATCCCGTCTCTACTAAGAATACAAAAAATAAAAAATTAGCCAGGTGCAGTGGCGCGTGCCTGTAATCCCAGCTACTCTGGAGGCTGAGGCAAGAGAACTGCTCGAACCCAGGAGGTGGAGGTTGTGGTGAGCCGAGATCACGCCACTGCACTCCAGCCTGGGCTACAGAGTGATACTTCATCTCAAAAAACAAAACAGAACAGAAAAACAACAACAAAAAAACTTACTGACTGCATGAACTAGGTGTTGGATAAGACACAAGTTAACTGAAAATAGGCAGGAGATTTCTTTTCGGGGTGAAGAAAACGTTCTAAAATTAGATTGTGGTGATGGTTGTATAAATACAACTCTGTAAATACATCAGTAATCACTGCATAGGCGAGTTTTCTGGTATGGAAATTATACATCAATAAAGCTTTTAAAAATGTATCTGTCACAATCGGTATCCTTGAGGAGGTCAGAATTTTTCAGAGCAACTCAGGCAAATCTGCTACTAGGTGAATGTTCACCTCATCTTAAATGCAGATATCCTTGAAAATCAACTCAAGATATTCAAAGCATGGAAATTACTCACATTTCTATCTGATAATCAGCAAAGGGGACAAGAAGCCACTCAGCTCCTCTTTCTCCCTGGAGGGGGAGGTGCAGAAGGCGAGGCATTTCATCCTGTTCCTGAAACCTCTTCCCAATGAAACGCTGGTGGAGACCTCAACCACCAATCCACTGAGACAAGTCATAAGAGTAAATCATGTTCTCAAAAAAAAAAAAAAAAAAAAAAATTACTACCTACTCCTTATTCTCTCTCTCTCTCCCCATGGGGGAATAAAACATCTAGAAATTTTTAAAAATTAGAAATAGAAAAGCTTGGAATTCATTTAAAAAGGCCAATCACATAACAGTCATCTATGGTTTCTTCTTTATGAAGAAAGCATTGCAGCACCTTTAGTCAAAGACAGTTAAATGACAAGTCTCTGATTTGACCAATAAAGGAGAGGGGTAAACCAGTCAAAGAAGAGCTTGGAATGTCTTTTTAAAAACCATCCTAAGATCTAGATCAGCCACCTAAGCCCCACACCGGCCAGCAATCACCTAGGGTGATGATTCTGGTGTACCCAGGAGCCTTCTGGTGGACACCATCATCCGGCATGATGACTGACAGCCGTCCCATCACTCTCAATCCTCTCGTGATTTGAACAGTAAGTGATATGTTCACCTTATCTGAGAGTGGCAGGGACTGTGCTGAGGCTGAGAGCAGACAGCATGGACAGTTTTGCCTTTGGGCTGCAGAGCAGGTATTGACCACAGAGCAGTCTTAAGGCCCCACTGGCCAGGGAGCCCACCCTTAGAGGCATGGACTGGAAAACTGAGCCATCAGAAAGTCGTGTACACATGTTAGACTCATCTGGGTGGCTTCTTTTGTTTTTTAATGACTCATGCCTGGTCCCTTCCCTGAGAAATTCTAACTTAACATGTCTGATTAAGAAAGTCTGACCTTGGCCAGGCATGGTGGCTCATGCCTGTAATCCCAGCATTTTGGGAGGCTGAGGCAGGTGGACCACTTGAGGTTAGGAGTTTGAGAGCAGCCCAGCCAACATGGTGAAACCCCGTCTCTACCAAAAAAATACAAAAAATTAGCCAGATGTGGTAGCGTGCGCCTGTAGTCCTAGTTACTCAGGAGGCTGAGGCAGAAGAATCACTTGAACGCTGGAGGTGGAGGTTGCAATGAGCTGAGATTGCACCACTGCACTCCAGCCTGGGTGACAGAATGAGACCCTTTGTCAAAAAAAAAAAAAAAAAGCCTGACCTCTATGGTGACCTGCTTAAGTTACTTTGGCTGGAGTTGAAAGCCAGTGCAATAGCCCCAGACTTCCAATGTCTAGTGCCTGCTGAGACCCCAAGTCTCAGGTTCAGGCCCAAGCTGTGTTGACTTAACTACCTTCTTTGCCAGCTACCCTCATGGCTCACCCCAAATCTCCCGCTTCCAATCCACTGTCATCCGCCCATGAATGGGACCTTCCCCGGAGGCTGGTCTGGCCTCCACATGGTTTTGTTTTTGTTTTGTGTTCATGGATGTAAACTGTGGGTGCTTAAGGCTGCGAAGGTGGGGGAACACTGGGCAGCTTGAGCAAAGGCTTCACATCTACGTGTGCTTTTCTATAAAGTCACACAAGAGATCATTTACCCCTTGCGGCTGCACTAAAATATGGTAATTTCCAAGAAACGTCTTGCCAGAAAAGTTTCAGGAATATGAAACTTTCCTATTTGGAGAACATTCCTTCATTTAGAGTTGAGAATTATATTGCAAAGCTGTCATCCATTTCATGAGACTTTTCTTTTTTAACCTATTTCAAAATAAAATGATTCTGATCGCTAGGTCAAAAGTGGTTGAATCCCTCAAGAGGCTCCCTCAGCATCTAGATGTCTGCCGCCACGTACCGCAGCCTATCCAAGCCTTTAAGGCTGCTTGTTCGTTCGGGTTCAATACGCTGTTGAGAGAGAAGCTGCTAACATTTTTTTCAGGTTGGTATAAAATATGGTCTTTCTGTGGCAGTACAAGAAGCCCACTGGAAAACACTGATAAAACTGGCTCGGTGCTGGGAAGGTTTCTCGTACAAATGGATATTTTAACTCCTACCTCTATTGCACCTATTTGACGGCATGTGGCTATGGCAAAGCAATAGGTTCATGTTTCTCTTGGCTCTGGAAAGTTTACGCCAATGCAAAGTATATTTAATTTTTGTTTCCTCTGTTTCATACCTTGCTGGTTCTGTAATATCCCCTTGAGCTTTAAGAACTTACAGAGTATTAAAAAAAGAGAGAGAGAGAAGAAAAAGAAAACACATAATATCCCCTTATCCATCCTCACCCAGGTGTATCTGAAAGAAAGGGACCAATGTGTACAATTTCAAAGAAATTAAAAAAAAAAAAAAACAAATTTCTGTTGTTTGATATGTTCAGGACAGGGGATCATTCTGGTTACTAGTAGGCTGGTGCAAAAGTAATTCCACAATTACTTTTTTCACAATTACTTTTGCACCAACCTAATAATAGTTATTAGTTAATAAAAGTAATTTCACAATTACTTTTGCACCAACCTAATAATGGTTACTCTGTAGTCCTATTTTAATATTTAAGAAGCACTTCAAGATTCCCAATGTCTTAGGGTCAGTGATAAATTAAGCTATGCACATGATAGTTAAATAGTGCTCTGAACACAAGAGCATTAGAGAAGAGTTTCCCTTGGGTGTTCAGTGATATTTTCCAGCAAAGACAGATTAAGGATGTTCTATGTAATGAGTTTCCCAGTTTGGAGAAACGGGGCACTGAGCCGGGTGCCCCCTACTTCTACTGCAGCAGCTAATGAATGAGAATGCCACTGGGAACCCTCGCTTTGCAAGGAGCACACCAAAGGCAGGGCAGCTGCCATGTGAGGGGCAAGTCACGAACACCTGTCACACTGCCTGGAATGCGGCCAGGCAGCAAGTTTCCCAAGAGGAGATGACAGGTCACAATTCCCAAAGGCACACTTTCCGACCTCCCTAAAAAAAAAAGGCTTAGATTCATATATAATGTTTTCATTAAAAAATTCCATGTGGCCAGCTAGGAAGAAAAAGTCAAGTTTGCTGCATGGATATGAATACTGTGCTGGAGAAATCATGGTGCTGACATCACGCAGATAATGAGACCTGACCCGAGAAGACTGTGGCTGCTGCTTCTCAGGCTCTGAGGTAAACAGGCATCTCACCTCAGCTTAAAAGTGGCCTGTTTCTTAATACAAGCAAAACAAAACAAAAAACAAAAAAACACATACACAAAACCCAAACAAATAGGATGAGTGTTATCTAGAATAGTAACCTAATGCTCCATCCAAAATATACTTTGCATGTGTACATTCTCTGTCTTCAAGTCCATTTGGGGGCAAGGTGGTGGCAAACTGCACAGCCCTTGATTTTCAAGGACTGACTCAAAAATCAGAACCATGCAACAAAAAACAATCTATTACTGACTTTCTGCAGGCTGTGCTCATGGAATGGGCCTGCACTGTTTTTGGATGTGAGAGCCAACTTAATTCTTCAATGACAGAGTTAAGACTGCCCATCAAAAAAATATGTTCTTTTGTAACCCCAGCACTTTGGGAGGCCAAGACGGATGGATCACGAGGTCAGGAGATCAAGATCATCCTGGCTAACATGGTGAAACCCTGTCTCCACTAAAAATACAAAAAAGTTAGCTGGGCGTGGTGGTGGGCGTCTGTAGTCCCAGCTACTCAGGAGACTGAGGCAGGAGAATGGCGTGAACTCGGGAGGCGGAGCTTGCAGTGAGCCGAGATCGCGCCACTGCACTCCAGCCTGGGCGACAGAGCGAGACTCCGTCTCAAAAAAAAAAAAAAAAAAAAAAAAAAAGTTCTTTTTCGTTGCATATACCTGCAAATAAACTAAAAACCAATGAACTGTACACTTAGGTAAGTGAACTGTGGTATGTGAATGACATCTCAAAAAGGCTGTTAAAAAAATGTTCTGACTTTATTAAAAAAAAAAAAAAATCACAAAAAAGAGGAAATAAAAGTTCCTGTTTTGCTGCATAAGTCATGATGCTGATATCACCCAGAAGAATTATGTCTGTTCAGGAGGACTTTGCAAGGTTTGTGCAAATGCAGTTTCACCTGGATTTTTGTTGTCGTATCTATGGGGCCGGGATCAGGAGCCACGTTGGGGGCCAGAGGGACTTTGGGAACTCACTTGGAACAGGGGCTGATCACAGTCGGCGTGGGTGGGTAAACCAAGGCAACATTCACTCGTTCGCTGCCGTTCTTGGGGCAAATGATCTCTGCCACTCCTTCTGGTCTGGGCTGACTCAGCAACTCCCCTGCAGGAGGAGAGAGAAAAATGTGTTACAGAGATGTGCCCTAAAAATGGGCTCACTTTACAAAGAAAGCACTGCTTGGGGATGGAAGCAGGGGGAGAAGGGCAGAGGTGAAGCAGCGAAGGGTCTGAGAACAAATGTGCAACCAAGAACAGCAGAATTGCCTGGGCGCCGGCTCCAACGCGAACATTCTCCTCTGCGTCCTCGTGGAGAAAATTCTCGTGGTCATGGCAGGAAGGCCCACACTAGACAAAGACAGCATCTGTCACTGCTCTGCTCACCTTCCTTCTAACAGACTGACTCCAGGGATCTTTATCTAGATGTCACCGACTGAGCCAGAGTCCCCAGAGCCCACTGAAGCAAGGGCTGCCAAGGAGGTGTTCATAATTAGGATTTGGGGCAGATGGGACTCAAGCAGACCACAGCAACCGTTCAACAAAGCCCTGTATAAATGATCTGGAAACACAGCAGACTAAAGGTGTTAAAAAGGCAAACAGCCTAAGATGAGCCCAGCCTCCTCGGGGCAAGGGGACTGCCCTGATAGGTATGTGTGAAGTGGACGCACCAGCACAACACTATCTAGACACATAATTCACCTAATGGATCACCACAGTACCTAGAGGAAGGCTATTACTCCGCATGCCCTGGATGTAATCTCTCTTCAACTAGATCACTAAGTCTCTAAAAGCAGTGATGACTTCCATTCTCTCATCCACATACCCGGGGCACCGTGCCCTTTCTCAGAGAGTACTCAAGAAACAGCTCCTGGCTGAAGATGGGACACATTATTGTTCAAACTGCCCTACTTAAACCCAGGAACTACATTTTTTGTTGTAGTTTTTGAGACAGGGTCTTGCTTTGTCACCCAGGCTGAAGTGCAGTGGACTAATCATAGCTCACTGCAGCCTCAATCTCCCAGGCTCAGTGATCCTCCCACCTCAGACTCCCGGGTAGCTGGGACCACAGGGGTGCAGCACTACATCTGGCTAAATGTTAACCTTTTCCTTTATTTTTGTAGACAGGGGAGTCTCCATATGTTTCCCAGGCTGGTCTCAAACTTCTGGCCTCAAGCAATCCTCCCACCTCAGCCTCCCAAAGTGCTGGGATGACAAGTGTGAGCCACCATGTCTGGCTTCTAGAAAGTCAATTAACCAAATCAAGGATGTGAAATGTGCGCCAACTGGGGAAAGACACTACTGCAATTAAAACTTCAACTCTATGCACCAACCACTTCTACTGCTGACTGGAAATTCTAGAGACTCTAGGCCGGGCGCAATGGCTCAAGCCTGTAATCCCAGGACTTTGGGAGGCGGAGGCGGGTGGATCACAAGGTCAGGAATTCGAGACCAGCCTGGCCAATATGGTGAAACCCCATCTCTACTAAAAATACAAAAATTAGCCAGGCGTTGGGGGCAGGTGCCTGTAGTCCCAGCTACTCAGGAGGCTGAGGCAGGTGAATCGCTTCAAACTGGGAGGCGGAGGTTGCAGTGAGCTGAGATTGTGCCACTGCACTCCAGCCTGGGTGACAGAGTGAGAATCTGTCTCAAAAAAAGAAAGAAAGAAAAGAAAAGAAAAAAAGAAATTCTAGAGACTCCAAAGAACAGCAGTCCCCTCATCCCTGGGAGATGTGTTCCAAGCCCCCAGTGGATGCCTGAAACTGAGGACAGTACCAAACACTATACAGGCTATGTTTTTGCCTATAAGTAGATACCTATGATAAAGTTTAATTTAAAAATTAAGCACTGTAAGAAATTAACAACAATAAATAGGACAATGATAATATACTGTATTAATAATTAAAGTTATATGAATCTGGTCTCTCAAAATATAATATTATGCTGCATTCACATGTATTTGGACCACAGTTGACTGCAGGTAACTGAAATCACAGAAAGTGAAACCATGGATAAGGGGACCACTGTACCTGCTGACATTTCATGATATGCAATTCCTTTGCCTCAAAGTACTGTATTTCCGGCTGGGCATGGTGGTTCACATCTCTAATCCCAGCACTTTGGGAGGCCGAGGTGAGTGGATGGCTTGAGCCCAGGAGTTTAAGACCAGCCTGGCCAACATGGTGAAACCCAGTCTCTACTAAAAATACAAAAATCAGCCAGGCATGGTGGCAGTTGCCTGTAATCCCAGCTATTCGGGAGTCTGAGGCATGAGAATCACTTGAACCCGGGAGGCAGAGGTTTCAGTGAACTGAGATGGGGCCACTGCACTCCAGCCTGGGTGACAGAATGAGACTCCGTCTCAAAAAGCAAAACAAAACAAAAATACCGTATTTCTAAATGTCTCATCCCCCGCAAAGCCCACACTGACAGCGCATGCCCATGTCAGCACCGGGCTGGCAGTTTTAAATGTACACCTCGTTTAGTCTTCACAATGTCCCTAGATGGGCTTATTCTCATTTTACAAATGAGGATGCTAATGCTCAGGGAGGTTACGCGACATACCCAGAGTCAGGAGCTAACCAGTGGCAGACTTGGGATGTGAACTTGGGAACCCACTTCTGGGGCCCTTACTCTTTGCCCCCAGGCCAATGCCTCCTCCCAAAGCAGGGACTGCTTCTTTATGCCAGAACTTATCTTTCCTAAATGAGCAATCTAAAAACACTATTTTTAATTAATAAACTAAGCAGCATACTTTTATGAAAGACATTAATTTCCTGATGTGAACATTTTTATATAGTGTCACGCAATATTAACTGAATGTAATTTGAGTTCCGTAACCAAACTCCCGTAAACAGCAAACTGCTACGAAAGTTAATTTAGCATCATTAGCTCGTAGCATGGATATGTGGATATCAGAACTGTACTTCAAACATCAGCTAGGAAAAGATCCCAAATATAAAAATGCAAGCTCAAAATGTAAACGTTAAATGCTTATCAAAGTAATAAAATGAACCCAAGTAACAGCATGTTCCAGCTAGACTGGAACCTGGAAGGCGTCCAGTCCAAACATCAATTAATAAGTCAGAAGCTCGCTGAGTTTAACAGATTTGCTCCAAGTCCCACAGAGAGCTGCACGTCTGTAAACCAACCCACCCACCGTGCACCACAGGAGCTAGGACTCCAACGAGAAGGTGCTGTGGGCACCTCAGTCTCTTAACACCCTTACTTCTGGGGCTGCCCTCACCTAGCTCCTTGCCTGGTATTTTCAAGTTCTACTGTTGTCCTAAAATCATCCCCAGGGCTTGAACACAGATGGGGCCTCTTTGGTTCCCTGGAAAACTCTCTCCTGGTTGGAATTCCACACAGGCCCCAGCTCCACCTGCTTTTATCTGCCTAGTCACTCAGAGTAACAACTGTGGATGGATGCCAAGTCCCTGTCCTCAGCACCCATCCCTGGCGCCAGCCTGGTGCAGCGGGCTTCTTGGCTAGTATATCATAGCTTGCGGTGGTCAGATCATTTTGCCAGAGAATTTGAAATAATAGGCTGGGGGCGGTGGCTCACGCCTGTAATCCCAGCACTTTGGGAGGCCAAGGTGGGCGGATCACAAGGTCAGGAGATCGAGACTATCCTGACCAACATGGTAAACGCCGTCTCTACTAAAAATACAAAAATTTAGTGGGGCGTGGGGGCCCATGCCTGTCGTCCCAGCTATTCAGGAGGCTAGGGCAGAAGAATCGCTTGAACCTGGGAGGTGGAGGTTGCAGTGACCCGAGATTGCGACACTGCACTCTAGCCTGGACAACAGAGTTAGACTCTGTCTCAGAAAAAAAAAAAAAAAAAAAGAAGAAGAAAGAATGTACAGCAGACTATTAAGCCTCAATTATCAACTCTAACTGTAGCCTAGACTCTCAGTGTCACACAGAGCCAGGTAACTGGTTTTGTTTGGGTCTTATCTCTAGCAGCACTGCCATCCATGGAAACAGAGCATGAAGGTGGAAGGCATTGAGAAGTTTCACACATGTGAAAAATTCACTTAATGTTAACAAATACTGAGCAACAAGAAGAACAGTCCATCATTTCCAGCACGTCTGTATACTCCAACAACCTACTACGCGGTGCCAGTATCCTTAGGATTTAAGAAATGTGCACAGTTCCTAGATTAAGAACATAAGAAAAACAGCTTTTTCCTTTCAAAATGATCTTAATTCAAATGTGAAGAATGGTTTATGTGTGTGCTATCTAGCAAAACAGAAGCTAATCATTCTCGCATTTAACACAAACTTGATCTTCAAAATAAAGTGATTACTTCACTGAGTAACTAACTACGGAGACCTTACTGTGTGTGAGGACTGAAGAAGATGCAGGGGTCTGAGAGTTTAGGGCACAGCCTCCACCATGGAGGATCCCAGGTGTGCAAAGAACTGCAATCCTGTACGATGAGGTCCCCAAGGAAATGTACATGAGATGCTGGAGGAGTCAGGAGAAAGAGAGATTCACACTGATTCACAGGATGGGGAAAGACTTCAGAGTGGGGAACACTCAGCCAAAGGACCCAGCAACTTTCGTTATCAGAATGGAGAACAATGCATGCATTGTACCTTACCATCATACTGTAATGTATGTCAAACTGCAAAATAAACCTAAGTTAACCCAGGAGGAAGAAAAGATGACCACAGCAGCAACTGACATTTAGCGAGCACTTTTTATCGGCTGATGGTGTATATGTACCATCCCAGTCTTCACGACAACACCAGAAGGTAGGGACAATTATTATACTCATTATAAACAGAAGAGGAAATTGAGGCTCAGATGCAAGAGGCAATTTGCAAGAGGCAATTTGCCAATGGTCACAGGAAGAAGTGGCTGTGCTGAACTTCGACAGCAGGACTGACTAAACTCATCACTACCAGATATCCTGTGTCAAGGATATCGTGATGTGTACATGCGGTAATACATATACATGAAACATACTAAACACTGTATCTGGCACCTAGTAAGTTCTTGACACTATTACTCTAGTTACGAGAAGATTCTCTAAAGGCTTACTCTTCTAAATATGCAAAGAGTTCGTACACGCACATGTGAGGACACAGCAAGAAGATGCCATATGTGAATCAGAAAGCCCTCACCAGATACCAGATCTGCTGGTGCCTTGATCTTGGACTTAACCAACCTCTCACACTATGAGAAACAGATTGGGGTTCCTTATAAGCTATCCAGTTATAAGTAATGAAGGGCAGGGTACGGAGCAGCTCCTTGGACGGTGGAGAAGCTTGCTGGGCTGCCCTAGGCCAAACTGTCCATGATCAGCTGGCCAAAGCTAGCAGGCAGGCAACTGTCATCTGGGTGCCAACAAAATTCCCTGGGAAGCTATCTTGGGGGGTGAGGGAGCAGGCTGTGCGGAAAGCACCCTATAGAACTTTTTGGGAAACATGATGAGGCACCAGCTGTGGTCCCTGGAAGGCCACCCACATGGGATGCTGAATTCATGGGGAAGGCAGCTGGAACGCCCTTAAAGGGACGGAGTTGCTGCTGAACCTGCGAGGGACCTACCCAAGGTATCCAGGCTATCGGTGGATTCGGCAACAATCCTCCTGCTGAGCCACTAACAAGTCAGCTGGGATACCCACAGGTATATTCCAGCACTAAGCCACATACACTCTTAGGCGGTTTTGGGGATTCAAAGAGTGGTTTCCCAAAATTGTAGGGATGCTGCATTCTTCCTGTGAACAACGTTTGCTCTTGGCTCAATTACAGAGTCAGCCCTCCTTATCAGTGAGTTTTGCATCCATGGATTCAACCAACTGCAGGTCAAAAAAAAAATGTTTTTAAATTGTATCTGGGCTGGATGTGCTGGCTCATGCCTGTAATACCAGCACTTTGGGAGGCTGAGGGGTGGGGGCAGATCATTTGAGGTCAGGAGTTCAAGACCAGCCTGGCCAACATGGTGAAACCCCATCTCTACTAAAAATATGAAAATTAGCCAGGCGTGGTGGTAGGCACCTGTAATCCCAGCTACTTGGGAGGCTGAGGCAGGAGAATTGCTTGAATCTGAAAGGCGGAGGTTGCAGTGAGCCGAAATCGCGCCACTGCACTCCAGCCTGGGCAATGAAGCAAGACCCTGTCTCAAAAAAAAAAAAAAAAAAAAAAAAAAGAAAAGAAAAGAAAAGAAATTCCATCTGTACTGAACATGTATAGACTTTTTTCTCATCATTACTCCCTAAACAATATAGTATAACAGCTATTTACAGAACATTTGTATTGTATTAGTTATTACAGGTAACCTAGAGATGATTTAAAGTATAAGGGAGAAGGCTGGGAGCAGTGGCTCATGCCTATAATCCCAGCACTTTGGGAGGCTGAGGCGGGCAAATCACCTGAAGTCACAAATTAGAGACCAGCCTAGCCAACCTGGTGGAACTCTGGCTCTACTAAAAATACAAAACTTAGCCGGGTAGCGTGGCACATGCCTGTAATCCCAGCTACTTGAGAGGCTGAGGCAGGAGAATCATTGGAACCCGGGAGGCAGAGGTTTCAGTAAGCTGAGATTATGCCGTTGCATTCCAGCCTGGGCGACAGAGTGAGACTCTGTCAAAAAAAAAAAAAAAAAAAAAAAAAAAAAAATATATATATATATATATATATATATATATATATATAAAATAAAGCATACGGGAGGATGTTTGTAGGTTATGTGCAAATACCATGTCACTGGCTATCAGGGACCTGACCAATCAAAGACTTTGGTACCCACGGGTGTCCTGGAACCAATGGCCCACAGATATCATTCCTTTTCAAAACGACTCAAACTGACAGGGTCACTTGATAATTGACTATATCCTAAGGTATGGTTCCAACGACAGCTACAAAAACTTACACAATCAAAAATTATGGCCCTCTCCTAGAACTGTGTTTTCATTTTCAGCACGTATCTCTGCAACTCTTCAAAATGTAGGAATCCACTGAGTTCTGCGCAATTTAACAATGTAAGGAAATTTCCATTTCCAGGCATTTGTGGAATTCTCAAGTACGGTTTTGATTCTGAATGCTGAGACTTCTTTAAAAATAAAAATTTAAAAAAAAAAAACCCAACACTCAGAAACACCTAGCTTCAGTGCCTTAAAGCTTTGGAAGCCATTTGTGAAGTCTTGTCAGTCACAGAGTACCATCGGCAGGGCAAACCAGACCAGGCCAGTTGGGGCCTCTCAGAGATGCCCTGAAGTCAGAATGCCCTCAGCACCTATCTTCAGCGAGTATTCATGGCCTGGTCACTAGGCAACACTAAACAAACTCAATGTCAGCACTTGGCTTCCACTTCTTCCAAACATCCTCCAAAGTGGTGACGGTTATAGGCAGAAGGGAGAAAAAAGGCCCCACTCTTGATTACTTCTGTGACTCACACAATGGTTCTCAGATTCTCCCAATGAATAACGCCAGGGAAGCCATGCCAGGCCCACACGCTGGGCATGGATGATGGGCGCCTTTCAGTTTTCCTTTCATGGCAGGTACTCCTTGTTTAGCGCAAGTCCTGGCAGAAGACAATCGTCCTGACAGTAATGTTTGCTTGCTAATTACATAAAGCTTTTTAAAAATTATTTTTTTTGGTTTGAAAGATAGGAGGGAGAAGGGGATGATTAAATGATCTCAGGTTTGCTAAACCAAGAAGAGCTGCATTTGGTCCAAGGGCCCCCTCAGGGATCATCAGTCAGGTCTCTTTGAGATCAAAAAGCTGTGGCCTCAGATCACAATGCCCCTTCCAATGCATCTGGCAAACGTTCAACCACAGAAAATCAAGGGGAAAAAACTGCTATTAAAATTACTTTTCAAATCTCTACCAGAGTTTAGTCTCTTTCCTCACATTACAAGCTTATACAGTTGACCCTTGAACAATCAACACCCCAAGCAGTCAAAAATCCATGTATCATTTCTGACTAACCCAAAACTCAACTACGAAAAGCCTACTGTTGACTGGAAGCCGTATCAATAATGTAATCAGTTGATTAGCAGATATTTTGTGTGTCACATATAGTATGTGCTGTATTCTCACAATAAAATAAGCTAGAAAAAAGAAAATACTATTAAGACAATCATGAGAAAGACAGAATATATTTACTATTCAGTAAGTGGAAGCGGACCATCATAAAGGTCTTCCTCATCAGTCTGTACATTGAGGAGGCTGGGGAGGAGGGGGAAGAGAAGGGGTTGGTCTCGTTGTCTCAGGGGTGGCAGAGGTGGAAGAAAATCTTTCTGTAATTGGAGCTGCATAGTTCACACTCGTGTGTGTTCAAGGGTCAACTGTACTTTCCTTTCCTAATAACCTTTTGTTCAGAGGGTTTTTTTTGTTCTGTTTTTTGAGACGGAGTCTCGCTCTGTTGCCCAGGCTGGAGTGCAGTGGTATGATCTTGGCTCACTGCAACCTCCACCTCCTGAGTTCAAGCAATTCTCCTGCCTCAGACTCCCAAATAGCTGGGACTACAGGCGTGCACCACCATGCCTGGCTAATTTTTGTATTTTCAGTAGAGACAGGGTTTCGCCATGTTGGCCAGGCTGGTCTCTAACTCCTGTGACCTCAGGTGACCCGCCCACCTTGGCCTCCCAAAGTGCTGGGATTACAGGCGTGAGCCACTGCACCGGCCTCTTTGGGGGTTTGTTTTGTTTAAAAACACTTCATACACATTCAATCCTCTGTAGCATTCTTCCCTACGTCTTCCTCATGCCTGCTTATTTGCAATTCCTCTTCCTCCTGCATTCTGTTTCTAACACCTGCGACAGAAGGAGAGGCCATCTCCCCTCCTCCAGGCCACTCCTCCTCCGGGACGCCCATCTGCTGCAAAAGCGTCAGGGTCTTGGCATCTCCAGAGTCCCTGGGGGGTTTCCTTCCCCAAGTGTCCATGACAACACTGAGATGACAGGCCAGGTGGAAACTTCAGGAGGATTCCACTTTGAAGTGTGAGGCTCTACCAGACACAAAATAAATATTCCTCAGGGCCAGAATAAACATCCAGGGCCAACAAGTGAACCTGGCTTACGTGGCAGGTATTAATATGTAGGAGAAATTTCCCCAGGGAGGTTGCAGGAAGCTGAGTCACCTACTAAGAAGGACTTTATTTTTGGTTCTAAAAGACAGAACAATAGCAAAGTAAAATATTGTTCTATATCAAAGTTCTTTAAACTTACTGTTCTCAGCATCTTCATCAGTCCCAGATGAACCCTGATACTATACAAATTGCAGTAACACAAGAACAATAGATGGTTTCTTTAGATTTTGTACGAGATTTCTCTGGAATTTCTGAAAATCCTAGAAAGGGGCCGGGTCCGGTGGCTCATGCTTGTAATCCCAGCACTTTGGGAGGCCAAGGCTGGCAGATCACTTGAGGTCAGGAGTTCAAGACCAGCCTGGCCAACATGTTGAAACCCCGTCTCTACTAAAAATACAAAAATTAGCCAGGTGAGGTGGTGCACAACTGTAATCCCAGCTACTTGGAAGGCTGAGGCAGAAGAATCTCTCTTGAACCCGGAGGCAAAGGTTGCAGAAAGCCGAGATGGTGCCACTGCACTCCAGCCTTGGGGACACAACCAGACTCTGTCTCAAAAAAAAAAAAAAAAAAAGAAAAGAAAACCTACAAAGGAACCATGGGCTATCACCTGAAGCTTAAATGAGGTGGTTTGATGATGTTGGGGGATACAGAAAAATCATTCCTCAAAATATGGCACCTGAGTGCACTGGGAGCTTTCGAAAGCTGAGCAGCCTCAGAAATAAGCCTCAGAATGAAGGTCCCTCTAACCTCGTCTTGTGCCTCCCCAAACCCCAAGGGCAGGGACTATTTCTCAAATGTCCTTATCTGACCAAGAAAGCTTACCAAAAGAAACATAAAAGCTTTCTAAGCCCTCCCTGGAATCTCATTATCTCAGGAAAAAAGCCTGACGAATGTGACCACACCTGACAGACTTTTTCCCAAGATAAGGTCTGCCTCTCAGGCCCATTCAGATTCCAAAGAGAATCACTTACAAGTTCATTTCGGTCTCTGTGGTCCGTTCATTCTCCCTAATCATCACTTACTGCCTCTCAAAAGAACTGTCTACATTCTCATCTCTTCCCCCCACTATGAAAAAGGGTATAGCTTCTGTATCCTACTGTGATTCCCCTCGAATGTTAATAAATTTATTTGCCTGAGTAACCTTCTTATTCTTATTAATTTGCCTTTCATCAGTTGATTTTCACTGAACCTTCTGAGAGCAAAGGGGAAGTTTTCCCTGCACCCCCTACAATGAAAAGAAAGCATCTGCGTGGATGGCACGCAAACTTAAAACCTCCCCATCCACAACAAGTGGCCAGGGCTGGTGTGAAAGGCTGAGACTAATCCATGGACGTGAATTAATAGTGGGACATACTGTGAGAAGCTGAAACTTCCGAGGTCAACGTTGCAAAGGAGAGCTAAGGAATTCTACAACATTATTCTCTTAGTAACAATAAAAAAAAAAAAGTAAAATGAACCTGAACTTGTCATTCATCTGTATGTATCACTATATATAGCGATCTATTTAGATATACAGTGGTCCCCATAATCTGTGGTTTTTGCTTTCAAAGGTTTCAGCTACCAGTCATCAATCTGGGTCTGAAAACATTAAATGAAAAACTCCAGAAATAAACAATCATCAGTTTTAAATCTAGCACTGTTCTGAGTAGCATGATGAAATTTCGAGCTGTCCAGCTCCACACCCCCCAGCACCGTGAACCCTCCTTCACCGAGGGTCCCCACACTGTAGCTGCTCCCCTGGGAACCCTGCTTCGCCCAGTGTCCCCACACTGTAGACACTCCCCTCCCCCACTTATCACTTAGGCACCTTCTCGGTTATCAGATCCACTGTCAAAGTGTTGCAGTGCTTAATATATCACCCTTATTTTACTTCATAATGGCCCCAAAGTGCAAGAGTAGTGACGCTGGTGATTTGCATCTGCCAAAGAGAAGCTGTTAAGTGCTTTAGTAAAAAGCTGAAAGGTCTTGACTTAATAAGGAAACAAAAAAAATTGCATGCTGAAATTACTACATCTACAGTGAGAATGAATCTTCTATCTGTGAAACTGTGAAAAAGGAAAAATAAATCCGTGCTAGTTTTGCTGCTGCACCTCAAACTACAAAAGGTGTGGTTATAGCACCTGCTAAGTGCTTAGTTAAAATGAAAAAGGTGTGACATTTGTGGGCGAAAGACATGACAGGAAACATTTTCCAACTGATGGCAACTGATACCATTCGTGGTTTCAGGTAACCGATGGGGGGCTTGGAAAGTATCCCTCGCAGATAAGGGTTGGGGGAACGACTCTATAGCAAGAGTCCCCAGCGCTGGGGCCATGGACTTGGTACAGGTCCATGGGCAGCACAGAAGGAAGTGAGTGGCAAGTGAGCAGGCAAAGCTTCATCTGTTTACAGCCACTCCCCATTGCTCAAATTACCGCCTGAGCTCCATCTCTTGTCAGATCAGGGCAGCATTAGATTCTCATAGGAGCGGGCAAACCCTATTGTGAACTGCGTATGTGAGGGATCTAGGTTGCGCGCTTCTTATAAGAATCTAACGCTTAATGATTGGTCACTCCCATCACCGCGAGATAGGACCAACTAGACGCAGGAAAACAAGCTCAGGGCTCCCACTGATTACACATTATAGTGAGCTGTATAATTATTTCATTATCTCTTACGATGTAATAATAATAGAAATAAAGTGCACTATAAATGTAACGCCCTTGAGTCATGGTGAAACCATCCCACCAACCCCAGTCTGTGGTGCCAAACAAGGTTGGAGACAGCTGCTCTATGGTGATATAGACATACAGTGAGATGTGCACACACCCTGTCGTTTGTTGCTCTATCATGGCCCTACATGTAAGTATGACCTTAAGAAAACGTGCACAAGGACTTACACTATCCTCTCCTCACTGACCCTTAAAAGGTCTGACACCACTGGACCCAAGTCAAAGCCGTCTCTTCCGGCCACTCACTCGACCCACCATGCCTCCTTGCAGATGCGTGTGCCACTTGGCTCCATTTTGCTCGCTAAGGGTTTATATAAATACAAATCCACCCAAGAAAGGAAAACTATTTCCCCTTTTCCTGCTCTGGATAAAGTTCCAGCAGACTTGGCTAAGGATGAGACAAGCTTCACAGATCAAAGAGAGCTGGGGAGAGGGAGACGGGGAGGAGCAGAGCCCAAACCTAGCTCAACCCTCTCCTCTCACGAAACGCATGTCAAGATTATAAAAAGCCCACAGTGCTGCACTGAAGTGCTTTCAAAAGGTTACTCTTCATTTTGATAGCCTGTCACCTACTTCTTACTGGAAAATGGTTCCAGGCTCAGAGAAGTTACTGCAGACGGCATAAAAGCATTCAGACGACAACGTTCTCCTCCCAATATTCATTTTCCTTTCAACAGAAAATAAGAGGAGAGGAATCTTTATGACCTGAAATTATAAACACTAGCCCCCAAGGACCTTATCAAAATCCACCTGACTTTGAAGTACTAAGGGGAACCATGTGAAGTCCTTACTACTGATCAGAGGCCAGGCTGGGCGTGGTGGCTCACGCCTGTAACCCCAGCACTTTGGGAGGCCGAGGCGGGCAGACTGCTTGAGAGCAGAAGTTTGAGACCAGCCTGGCCGACGTGGTAAAACCCCATCTCTACTAAAAACACAAAAAATCAGCCAGGCATGATGGCGGGCGCCTGTAATCTCAACTACTCAGGAGGCTGAGGCAGGAGAATTGCTTGAACCCAGGAGGTGGAGGTTGCGGTGAGCCTAGATCATGCCACCGAACTACAGCCTGGGTGACAAAGCAAGACTGTCTTGGGGAAGAAAAAAAAATGACGAGAAGCCATATAGTGTCAACTCTTGAACAACAAAGGTTTGAACCATGCAGGTTCATTTACAGGAGAATTTTCTTCCACCTTTGCCACCTCCTGAGAGAGCAGGTCCAACCCCTCCTCTTCCTCCTCCTCAGCCTACTCAATATGAAGACGATGAGGATGATGATCTTTATGAAGATCCACTTCCACTGAATGGTAAATACATTTTCTCTTCCTATGATTTTCTAAACAACATGTTCTCTCCCCTAGCTTCGTTTATTGTAAGAGCACAGTATATAATATATGTAACATACGAAATACGTGTTGATCGACTATCGATGTTATCCATTAAGGCTTCCAGTCAACAATAGGCTATCAGTAGTTAAGTCAAGGAGTCAAATGTTAAATGTGGATGTGATTCCATGGGAGTGGGGTGGTCAATGGCCCTGAACCCTGAGTTGTTCAAGGGTCAACTGTACTTGCTTCTTGTCTCCTAACATTTCTGCAAGTTCATTTTTCTCCAAGGAAGGGAGCAAGGAGGAGGAGTGAAGGTTGTGGCTGCGAGGTCTGATAGAGTTGAGTCCTCCCTGAAGGGTCCTAGGAGACAAGAGAAAACCCACAGGCTTGGAGCCGGACCTACAGGGCCTTGAGGCCAGAAGGAACCTTGAAATGGCTCAACTTTCTCCTTTTGCTCATGAATAATATCTCGCGCATGCGGAAACATCTCCCACAGCACTACAGGGAGAGGATTCCAGCTGGAATGCTCTCTTAACACCAGCTTTTCTTTATCTACTCCCCTACCCAAATGTCATCTGCAGAATAAAATCCAGCCGGGACTTGAGGCCATTTGAAACTCACAGCGTCTATGACGACAGGAAACGCACTAAATTGCATGACTATTTTAAACCCAGCACTCCTAAGCCTCTTCAACCTCTGAAAAATTGTAATTGCAAACCAGAATAATTTTTTTTTTTTCTTTGAGACAGGGTCTTGCTTTGTTGCCCAGGCTGGAGTGCAGTGGTGCAATCATAGCTCACTGCAGTCTCAGCCTCCCAAGTAACTGGGACCACAGGCACACACCACCATACCTAATTTTTTTATTTTTATTTTTTGTAGAGATGAGGTCTTGCCATGTTGCCCAGGCTGCTCTCAGACTCCTGATCTCAAGTGACTGTCCCACCACAGCCTCCTGAAGTGCTGGGATTGCCGGCATGAGCTGCCATGCCTGGCCAATGCCAGCGTTATTCTCCTTTGGGTAACTAATGTCCACCTGATGCATATTAGCTAATGCTGCGTCTCCTCTGCAGGGACATAAGCTCCACAAGGGCAGGATTTTCCTTGATCACTGCTGAATCCCAAGCATCCAGAACAGTGCCAGGCACACTGCAGGCCCTAGATATATGTTGAAGAACTAAATTCACCCATCCCTGAATCCATGCGTTGGTGTATAAACACAGAGGTCTCTCAAGTGCCCTCAGGTGTGTGGTTCAGAATCTGACACTGGTGTGGCGCAGGGTTAGGCTGTGGGGGCCAGAGTCCACACTCTCTTCTTCCACAGGGTACACAAGTGCCCGGCTAGGAAGCTTCCAGACTTCCCTGGGCAGTACCACCTTCTCCACATGCCATCCAAGGGCAAACAAAAAACCCCCAAGCCAGAAGCACTCCAGGATGTGGTCACCCTGCTCTGCTGTCTTACCAGATCCAGATTACTTGATCTTTTTAAAACTAAAGAGAAAACCAAAACAAAGTCAAGTTCCCTTTGAGGCGATTCTAATGCCAACCTCTTACAACATTTTCTCAATTGTGAGGATTACATGGCTCAGGGACGCTTTAGGGGAAGCCCGTGAGTGTAGTGCAAAATGTCCTCTTCTGAATCATAGTTGCAAATGGCTTCCTTTGAGAGGGGGAAGGCAGAGATACAAAGAATCATTTAGTGGTTTGGGGGTGTGGGGTAGGGGGAGACTGAAGCTGGAGTAAGATCTTAGCATCCCCCTTTTTGTCCCCCCGTCTCGGTTACTTAGATGGGCTGGTCAGTACCCTGCTGGGTCCCAGGGTGGTGGCACATCTCTGGACATCTTTCTTTCTGCAGTTCTCTCCTCTGGGTCGGCTATCTAGGCCACCCTCCTGGCACCACAGCCTGGAAACTCTCAAGACAGTAAGCTGGGGCAAAGACAGGGCTTGCCTCCTTCATTTCTCATAGCTCTGGATCACTGTCCTTTGCTGCCTGATGCTCATGGTCTTGGAAATCATTACTTCAAAAAAACATAGGGTTTTTGCCCTAGGTGTGTGAATATGGTTCCTGACACTGCCTTGGCGGGAAGGGGTAGTGTGGCTACAGTCATGTTTTGCTTTTGCTTTGTGCTTGTTTTTGTCATAGGTTTTGTAGTGCTTGATACGGTGAATAAAACATAGTCAGGCACTGTCTAATGACTTCTTTTTTGCTTTTTTGAGATAGAGTCTCGCTGTCACCCAGGCTGGAGTGCAATGGAGTGATCTCAGCACACTGCAACCTCCACCTCCCAGGTTCAAGCGATTCTCCGGCCTCAGCCTCCTGAGTAGCTGGGGTTACAGGTGTGGGCCCAGCTAATGGTTGTATTTTTAGTAGGGACGGGGTTTCACCATGTTGGCCAGGATGGTCTCAAACTCCTGACCTCAAGTGATCCGTCCACCTCAGCCTCCCAAAGTGTTGGGATTACAGGCATGAGCTACTGCACCTGGCCTTCATATAATGACTTTTTGATCAATGGTGGACCCCACATTTATACGGGTGGTCCCATAACATTATAAAAGAGCTGAAACATTCTTATCACCTAGTGATGTCGTAGAGCAATGCATTATTCTCATGTTCGCAGTGATGCTGGTGTAAACAACCTACTTCACTGCCAGTCATAAAATGCTAGCACATACAACTATGTACAGTATATAATAACAAACGACTATGTTACTGGATTATGTGCTTTCTATACTATACTTTTTATCATTCTTTTAGGGTATACTCCTACTTATTTAAAAAAAAAAAAAAAAAAAAAAACTACTGTAAAACGGCCTCAGGCAGGTCTTCCGGGAGGTGTTCCAGAAGAAGGCATTGTTATTACGGCCTATGACAGCTCCATCACCGTCACTGTCCCTGAAGATCTTCCAGGGGGACAAGATGTGGAAGTGGAAGACAGTGACACTGATGATCCTGACCCTGTGCAGTCTTAGACTAATGTGTGTGTGTCTTCATTTTAACAAAAACGTTTTAAAAGTTAAAAAACTGTAAAATTTAAATAGGAAAAACACATACGATAAGGATATAAAGAAACAAAGTATTTTTGTACAGCTGTACAATGTTTGTATTTTAAGCTAAGTGTTACGGTAAGAATCAAAAAGTTTAAAATATTAAAAGTTTTTAAAGAAAAAAGTAGTAGTAAGCTAAGGTTAATTTACTATTAAAAAATAAAGATTTAATAAATTGGATGTAGCCTAAATGTAGTGTTGAAGTCTACAGCAGTAGTAATGTCCTGGGCCTTCATATTTACTCACACTGACTCACCCACAGCAACTTCCATTCCTTCAAGCTCCATTTACAGCAAGTGCCCTACACAGGCGTATACCACATCTTTTAGTTTTTTTTTTTTTTTTGAGACAGAGTATTACTCTGTTGCCCATACTGGAGTCAGGGGCATGATCTCGGCTCACTGCAACTTTCACCTCCCAGGTTCAAGCAATTCTTGTGCCTCAGCTTCCCAAGTAGCTGGGATTACAGGTGTGTGCCACCACGCCCAGCTAATTTTTGTACTTTTAGTAGAGACAGGGTTTCACCATGTTGACCAGGCTGGTCTCAAACTCCTGACTTCAAGTGATCTGCCCATCTCGGCCTCCCACAGTGCTGGAATTACAGGCATGAGCCACCATTTTCTATCGTTATACTGTATTTTGACTGTACCATTTCTATGTTTAGATACAAAAATACTTATCATTCTGTTACAATGGTCTACAATATTCAGTATAGCCACATGCTGTACAGGTCTCTAGACCAAGAGCAACAGGCTAGACCCTACAGTCTGGGTGTGTAGTAGGCTAGACCCTACAGCCTGGGTGCGTAGCAGGCTAGACCCTACAGCCTGGGTATGTAGTAGACTAGACCATCTAGGTTTGTGTAAGTGCACTCTGTGATGTTCACACAATGACACAAGCGCCCAAGGGTGTGTTTCTCAGAACATATCCAAATTGTTAAGCAAGGAATGACTGTAGTTTCTTTTTAAATGGTAAGCCTGTCATCAAAGTTAAAAAAGTTAAGCTCTTCCAAAATGCTGAATGAAAAGACAAGTCACGGACTGGGAGAAAATATTTGCAAAGTATATATCTGCTAAAAAGACCCGTGTGCCAAGTATGTTAAGAACTCTCAAAACTTAAGAAAATAAATAAAAGAATTTTGTTTAATGGGTAAAGTTCTAACAGGCACCAAAGAAGGTAAACTGATGATAAACAAGAGCATGAAAAGACACTCAACGTGATGCATACTGGGGAGCTGTAAATTAAAACCACCTAACATACTACTTCATGCCTGCTAGAATTTCTTTTATTTTCTTTTTTTCTTATTTTAGGTTCCAGGATACACGTACAGGATGTGCAGGTTTGTTACATGGATAAACGTGTGCTATGGCAGTTTGCTGCACAGATCAACCCGTCATCTAGGTATTAAGTCCAGCATCCATTAGCTATTCTTCTCGATGCTCTCCCTCTCCCACCACCCCCTACACAGGCCCCAGTGCGTGCTGTCCTCCTCCCTGTGTCCATGTGTTCTCATTGTTCACCTCCCACATATAAATGAGAACATGCAGTGTTTGGCTTTCTGTTCCTGTGTTAGTTTGCCAAGGATAATGGCTTCCATCTCCATCCATGTCCCTGCAAAGGACATGATCTTGTTCCTTTTTATGGTTACGTAGTATTCCGTGGTGTATATGTACCACATTTTCTTTATCCAGTCTATCACTGATGGGCATTTGGGTTGATTCCACGTCTTTCCTTTTGTGAACAGTGATGCGATGAACATACACATGCATGTATCTTTATAACAGAATGATTTGTATTTCTTTAAGTATATACCCAGTAATGGAATTGCTGGGTCAAACGGTATTTCTGGTTCTAGGTCTTGGAGGAAGTGCCACACTGTTTTCCACAATGGTTGAACTAATTTACCTTCCCATCAACAGTGTAAAAGCATTCCTATTTCTCCACAACCTCGCCAGCGTCTGTTGTTTCTTAACTTTTTAATAATTGCCATTCCGACTGGTGTGAGACGGTATCTCATTGAAGTTTTGATTCGCATTTCTCTAATGATCAGTGATGTTGAGCTTTTTTTCATATGTTTCTTGCACGCCTACTAGAATTTCTAAAATGAAAAACACTCAGCATAATCAAGTGTTGGTGAGGATGTGGGGGAACTGGAACTGTCCTACACTGTGGGTGACATTTCCTGAAAAGTTGAAACATACACCTACCATGTTACCCAGCTATGCCACTCCTAGATATTTACCCAACAGACAAGAAACTATACATCCATACAAAGACTTGTAGCAGCTTCATCTGAAGTAGTCAAAAACTAGAAACTCCCTCATTTGAAGCAATACAAGTGTCCGTTAAAAGGTCGGCAGATAAACAAATTGTGGTGTATTCATACAACAGACTACTATCCAGGAAGAAAAAGGAATGAGCCATGGATCTAAAAGCCAACATCAATGACCTGGAAATAACTATGCTGAGTAAAAGAAGCCAGACCAAAAACAGAGTGCATACTGGATGAGTCCATTAAACAAAACTTTAGAAAATCTAAGCTAACCTGGAGTGACAGGGAGCAGATCAGTGGTTGCCGGGGGTGAGGATGGGAGCCAGGAAGGAATGGAAGTGAGCAAGGAGTGAGGGTGATGGATATGTTCATCATGGGGTCTGTGGTGACGATTTTATGGGTGTATGTATATCTGAAAATGTATCAAATTGGACACTTAACTATGCATTTTTCTGTGTGCCAGTTACATCTCAATTACAAACAAACAAAAACACAAAACCCTATGGTTAACCCAACACCTAAACTATCACTAAGAAATATCAATTGGGGTTATGGCATGACCATCCTCCCCAAGAAAACAAAATACTTGACAGGGTCTGAGAGGGACAAATTTCATTGACCATATCCCATGAGTTTCATGCTAAAGAATCAGGGAATCTCACAGATCGAATGCACACACAGGCAGAAATGCCATATAAGCATGCAACTTTTTGCGAAATATTTATGATTATTTCATTTGTGCCTCACTGTACTGTTTGTAAAAAAAGTCCCTATGAGATGAAATTCAAGCTGAAGCTATATGCAAACATGTAGAAAGTTCTAATATTAATAATACTAGATACTATCTAATAATAATGGTAGATGACACTACCTACCAATGGTTATTACATCAGTAGGTCAAAGTAGTTAAAGATAATTAATGGTTATAAGCTTTGAAGGAGTAGCAATAGCGTGGAAACACACCTGCTGAGTGAAGGACCCATATGTAAGAGCTGACATTTAGGGAAAGGTAAGTCAAGGTTAACATACTCTTACCCATCTCTAATCAACTAAAGACATATATAAGCTTGGCTTCTTTCTCCTTTTCTTCTTCAACCTCAGGAAATGACTCCCTACCTGTTTACAAGGTTCAGAGAACTATAACTTAAAAGTGAGACCCAAGCTTTCATTCATCCAACATATCCCCCTCCAAACGTCAAACAGACGCCAAGGCTAAGGGTAATTAGAGATCAGGATAGTGGCTGCTTTCAGTATAGAAGCACACAACAATCTAGTGGCAGACTCTGAAAATTAGCTCCAAAGAGCACCATCTTCTCTCCACCTAGACTGGATATTATAACACTTCAGATAAAATGAGTAACTACCATCATAATCTCTATCAGCTATGAGAAAATTTACCCTGGCTTTTATGAAAGAAAAAAAAAAAAAGCACTTGATTTCTTGAGCTGAGAAATTACATCCAAGCTCTTTGTTAATTTACGTCCATTTTTTCAGAGGTAATTCGTTTAATAAAGCCATTTGAAATAAAAAGTATGGGCAGTCGCCAACCTACACATACTTGACTTTCAAAAATAATAAATGGCCTCATTCCTCCTCGCAGTGCTCTCTCTCTCTGAGGCTTTCAACAACTCCACCTAAGAGGCTGCCTATTGCCCTGTATCCTTGGCCACAGCCACAGCCTTGCTGCAGCCTTGAGTGCTGCTGCAGTGCCCCTGGACTCCATCCCAGCCCACTGATGGGGGGCTCTCGCCCCTCCTGTTCTCCTTGCTTGTGGCTCTAACCCAGCAGTCCCCAACCTTTTTGGCACCAGGAATCAGTTTCATGGAAGATGATTTTTCCAGGGACAGTCGGGGAGGGGGGTGGTTTCTGGATGAAGCTCTTCCACCTCAGATCATCAGGCATTAGATTCTCACAAGGAGTGCATGGATCCCTAGCATGCAGAATTCACAATAGAGTTCATGCTCCTATGAGAATCTAATGCTGCTGCTGATCTGACAGGAGGCAGAGCTCAGGTGGTAATGCGAGCGATGGGGAGTGGCTATGAATACAGATGAAATTGCTCACTCCTGCCCTGCAGCCCAGTTCCTAACAGCCCATGAACTGGTACTGGTCTGTGGCCCAGGGATTGAGCACCCCCTTGAGCTAGACCTTTAGCTCTAGCCTGTACCTATCCATACATTCTCACCTATGCATCCCCTTACGGACTGAGAACACCAGGAAATCATGGCCACCCATACACCATACTCTTTCAGAATATTCTAGGTTATGTGGGCTTTGTGGGTCCACCTTGAAACCTAACCAGCTTTCAGAGCATCACACTTTGGGGCTGGCTCTTCTCATTTAAAATCAGTGGACTCCGAAGAGTTTCCGGAACACAGCCCTTTGTGGTTAAAGACAATCCACATAATCCAACAGTAAATTTTCTCTGCACACCCCACAAACTTATTAAAAGCGGCTTCTTAAGCACAAGCAAAGTCACACATCACAAGTCAACCTCAGGTGAAACTGGTCTTCCACCTAGTTCATGGTTCATGCATCCCCAGATCCTTCACAATGCAAGAGTTATAGAGATTTCTATTTGTCTACGAGGAAGAGAAGGAGAAGGACTGTAAAAAGCACGAGTACTTTCATGAAATCTGAAAGTTGACTCTGCCATTTATCCACTGGATAACCCTGCAGAACCGACTTAGCCTCTTGAGCCTCATTTTACTCATCTGTGAACTGCAGATAGTAAATGCTAAACATGGACCTTAGAGGAATGCTATAAGACTCCAACGATACTTGCAACTGACTTAACCCTAGGCCTGGCACATAAAGCGACTCACTCAATGTTGATTTCCTTCCTCACACCCTTGTTACCCTGAAATATAAAAACCAAAATTTGAGCAAAAATAACTTCTGGAAAGAGAGGTGTCTATGAGAGAAGCAACAGCAAGGGCCCTGACTTTCCTACTTCCTTCTCTAAAGTCTCTGTCGCTATCATTATATTTTATCCCATTTCCAACGCAGACCTTGTTCTATGAAGAATAGCTAGCACTTTCACATGTTTCTGAAGGAAAGTGTATTATTTGTAGCCCCTTTGTGGAGATAAAGTATTCCGCTTCAAGGTATTGATTCTATGGATATACCAACACGTGTCAAAGAATACAATCTCAAGTCTTTAGTGTTGTTTCTAGAGTAAAACACGGAAAACAATCAAAATGCTCATCAATAGAAGCTGGCTAAATAAAGTCGGCTTATACAATGGAATATCATGCGGCCAATAAAAAAGATCAAACAGCTCTCTATATACCAGTATTTCGCAGTGTATATATTTAACTTTTAAAAAGCATACAAAACACTGTTTCTATTCTACTACCATTTTTGGGTGGGAAACTTTCTTTCCCTAGTTATATACATGCAAATATATACATTATATATAAACAAATCTCTAGATTTTTTAAAACACAGAGCATTTCTTTAAGAATACCCAAGAATCTGGCCAAAGTGGCTGCCTCCAGGAAGGGAAATACATGGCTGTGGACAGAATAGACAACTTTCTTTTCCCCACAGAGTTTTCTGTACCTTTTGAGTCACCCTGGCTGGAGTGTGGTGGTGCGATCACAGCTCACTGCAGCCTCAGCCTCTCAGGCTCAAGCAATCCTTCTGCCTCCACCTCCCCAGTTTCTGGGACCACAGGTGCGCACCACCATGCCCAGCTGACTTTTTCTATTTTTGATAGAGATGGAGTCTTTACATTACCCAGGCTGGTCTCAAACTCCTGAGTTCAAACTATCCTCCCACCTCGGCCTCCCAAAGTGTTGGGACTGCAGGCATGAGCCACCACACCCAGTCTATATAGACTATCTACGAAACACACAACTTAAAATAATCTATCCCAGTGTAAATCTGGTTTTTGTTCTGATTTTTTCCCCCAGAACAGCTCTCTCACATTTAAAAAGTCTTTCTCTAGATTTATTTAATTATAAAAATTAATAGTGCTGGTTTGAATAAGTAAATAAATATAAAGATGTGTAAAGAAAAGGATATAATCCTTTCCCTTACTCCCCCTTCCCAAGTCCCCAGCGTTAGACTGCTGTGCTCCCCCTTCCCAAGTCCCCAGCGTTAGACTGCTGTGCTCCCCCTTCCCAAGTCCCCAGCGTTAGACTGCTGTGCTCCCCCTTCCCAAGTCCCCAGCGTTAGACTGCTGTGCTCCCCCTTCCCAAGTCCCCAGCGTTAGACTGCTGTGCGCCCCCTTCCCAAGTCCCCAGCGTTAGACTGCTGTGTGCCCTTCCCTACACCTTTTTCCAAAAGCGCATGCACACATCAGGAATTTTTTGTGTTGATTTCTTTTCTTCCAAGCAGAATCATGCCATAAGCGTAACTGCAACAATTCTCTTCTTTCATCTGACAGTATATTATCTGATGGTCAAGTTAGTGTGAGAACAGTATTTGGTTCCAATTCCTTTATTCACTTGATCTCAATGTCTTTATCTTCCCCACCCTGGCTCTCCGCCCGCGCTCACCCAAACAATTTTACTTAAGTGGACTAATATCATAAATTATTTTTTTCCATGGAATCCCCCATTTCCTAATCAATCTCCTCACATCCCCTTGAGGAAGTGAGTCTACACGTCCATGTTCCCATCCGGCGGTCTTTCAGAGGCCTTCCCACTTGGGGCTGGCTCCCGCTCTGAGATTGTCTCTAGTCAGGATGGGAAAAACTCCAGAGATGCCTCGGGAAAATCTCTAGCCGCCTGGCCAGGCAGTTAAAGGTGGCCTTGACCAAGTGCAAAGTGTGATTCCAGGACAAAGCTGTGGTGCCATTTGCACCGTGGAATTAAATGATCTAAGTGGAGAAGCCACTGGATGCTTTGAACAAACCCACATCATACATTTGATGAAGAAAAAATAGCAGCAGTGAGAGACAGAAGCTCTCAAGCAAGACCTGGCAAGGCTTCTAATTTCACTGTCCTTCCTACCCCTCTTCCTTTAAAAGCCAACAGCAATGAGAGCCTACGTGAGTCCGCACAGGGAAGTGGGGAGGTCTCTGGGTCTCAGTTCCACAAATATTACCCCCTGCCTGTCCCAGGGGTCTGCAGGCCCAGCCGCCACTCCCTGCGAGTCCTTGGGTGTGAGAGGGAGCAGCTGCCAGATGGAAACGGAATGAACTGCCTGCTGGGGGATTAGCAGCTTCTGTGCAAAGCTTACGGGATGCCTCTAAGGCCCCTGTGGCAGGAGGTCAAAGAATCTTAACAAGGAGGAGGGAAGTGGAAATACAAGGTCACTTACTACTAAGTCTTGGTTCTTGGATTTCATCACGCTGAATTTTATGGAATGCAAGTAAGTATGTATGAAGATCGGCACGGAGAATAACACAGAAGCAGTCACCTCCCTCCCAAATTTGCTTACAATTCTTATGTCCATACAAAGTTGTTACTAATGCCAGAGGTTATGAAAATACAAGTCAATCATCACTGATGAATCACACTCTGATTTATGCCAGAGCTTCACATTTTCTTAAAAGGCGGGGGTGCTTTTTACATATCGCACAAAAAAGCCAGCAATGTTTAAATCTTCCTTTGATGTTGCTACACAGACTTGATATATATTAAATCCTCCTCTGCCCCCAAGCACACAAAGATGTTAGCAGATCCTATACAGGTTTTCCATCAAGGTTTTGTTGGGTTTACTAAGCACAGGAACATAGGGACATCTGAGGAATTCATTGATTAACTTTGGATAAGCCCGCATCAAAAGGAGAACATCGCAGTGCTGGCTTTGGGGACTGGCTCCAGTTCTGCCACCTCCTAGCGGCGGGTCCCTCGGCAAACGGCTCTGACAGCTCTAGGCCTGAGTTTGCACATATCTAAGGGCGAGGTCACTGCATGCCTCATAAGACTGTGGTGAAACCTGCACGAGAAGCTAGGCTATACACAAGTGTGTAGCATGAGGCCTTGAGACCCTGGCCACACACAAGACAAGGACCGTCCACCCAGCCATGGGCAGCCAATTCCTCTGTGTGGCAGCACCAGGCAGGCTAAGAGGAGCTGAAGCAGGCGGATCAGACTGCTCCTCGGGGATTTGAAATTGGGGTGAGAGACAGAATTAGTCTGTGGTGGGGGACTGAAGCCAAGAGAGGCTGGAGCGGTTGTTTGGATTGTATGCAGCTGCAGAGGAAGCTGGTCTGAGGGGAGAGGAAAATGGAGCAAGTCCTCAGGGAGAGGGTGAGATGGCACTGAGACGTGACCATGCCTGAGACAGAGGCACAGAGATGGGGGCAGGGGATGGAGCAGGAGACAGGGGACCAAGTCGGGGGATTGAGATGGAGACAGGGACCCAAGTCATGGGGTCTGCCATGGGGACAGGGACCAAGTCAGGGGGACTGAGATGGGGACAGGGAACCAAGTCAGGGGATCTGAGATGGGGATAGGGACCAAGTCAGGGGGAATGAGACGGAGACAGGGACCAAGTTGGGGGAACTGAGAAGGGGACAGGGACCAATTCAGGGGAATGATGGGGACAGGGACCAAGTCAGGGGAACTGAAAACCAGAAAATCAGGACAGGAGGTACCGACAGGCTCGTGGCGGGGAGGGTGGGTAACAGAGCCAGGCGTGGGATCCCGCACAGAGGACACAGAGAGAAGACCAGGAAAGAGAGACAGAGGGACCCAGATCAGTCTTGAACTCCAGTCCACACAGAGATTCTCTTTCCCATCCTTGGAATCTGGGGATAGCCCTCCTCCTGACTGTCCTTTTCAATTAGCTCAAGAGCTCTGACTAGAACACAGTAACTACAAACCGTCTTCCTCGTGGGTATCCATTTTTCTCATTAACTGTAAATGTGTATTTGCCAGTTATTCTGTGGCTCTGACAAATTATTATAAAAACAGCTTCTGAAACTTTGGCTTTAAGATGAATAATGTTTTTCTCTGTATCCAGAGAAATGTACTGTGAAGGCCCAGTGGGCATCGCTGCCAGACCAGAAAGAGCAAGAAGCTGGACACGGAGCCCCGCGCTCCGATGTGGTGCTGCGCTAACTCCCTGCCAGTTCCCCAAACACCGAGAGTCCTCCGGGCCTCGCCCCTTCTACTGCGAAACGAAGAGACTGAACTGGTTTATCTCTAGGGTGTCTTCCTGCTTTAAATAGTCTGCTCCAGCTTAAAATACTGTAAAAACATATTTTCTACTTAATTTTCTAGGCTTCAAAAAACTCCTCACAAATTTAGCATGAAGTAGAACGATCTCCTAAATAGGGGACATAAACAAACACGTCCTTGGTTCTCCCAGGCTACCCTGCCACCAGTTCCCTAATTCTCCCGTCTTCAGCCTTTGACACAGGTCATGAACCCACAGGGCACCGAGAAAAGCATCATCTGTGAAATTTCAACAGACCCGCGGTGGCTGTCCTCCACCTCCGACGCGGCACAGAAGATAGTGAGGGCTGGAAAAAGAAAAAGACTCTCCACTAGAGATGTGCCTGTCTCCCCAGGCTTCAAAGATCTCAGCCGCGTCGTGCATAATGTATGAGTGAGCGCTCACATAAAAGGCCTGGCACTCAGTTCTCTATCACAGCAGATTTCCCTACAGGGAAGAAAACAACGGTACATTGTATAAAAATAGGAGAGATTTAATTTTGTGCATAAATGAACATGCTTTTCATTCCCTACTTAGCAAAAACAGTTCCCTCTAGGAGCTCAGGCTACCTGCCTGCGAGCCAGCACTAAATCTATGCATCTGTACAGCTCTCTGTTCTGACACCTGACCAGCGGGGTCCTCTATGCTCCCATGAGAAGCCAATAAACAGACAGGCAAACTCCATAATAAGGCCACCTTCTCAGGGGCTCTGCGGGGAGCGGGATGCCTGGAGGCCAACCTCTCCTTACCTTCCATCATCTAAGCATCTGTTAGAAATGCAGACCTGCCTCCCTCCCAGCACACAGGGTACCCCGGAGTCCTTACCCACTCCAGCACAAGAAAACCAGCCCTCACTTAGCCTCAGAAAAGATCCAGTCTCCCTTAAATGGCCTGGAACACTGCAGGCCATTTCAGAGTCTTCTGGCTCAGATGCAGTGCTGGGGTGAGGTTAATTAAAGGGCAATGAAAGTCTTTCTCTCACACACACACACACACAAACACACACACACACACACGGAGACACACACCCCTTTCTGCTCCATCAGAAGAAGAAAATGATTCTTGCCAATATCTATGATAAGGTCACTCATATAACATGAGATCCTGCTCTCCAATCTCACCAACTGAAGAGAGACAGATCATCTCTAAAAGATAAGCCATTTGTAGTCCAGATGGGTTTAGCAGTCAGAAGCCAGGCAAGGAATCAAGAGTAAGACAGGGTATCTATCAATTCTGAAGTTCTAGGAAAGAAAATAGATTAGAGAACAGGTAAGCAAGCTGGAGGCGAGGCCCTAAGGAACCCAGGAAGGAGGTGTGCACAGTGCTCAGACCCTGGAGGAAGGCTGCACTGGCCTCACGGGAACAGATTTGCTTCTTCCAGTCGGATGTGCTTCTCTGCCCCCAGCCCACACTGAGCATTTGCAAGTTCCCAGGCTAGACTCCTAGGGGACCTGCTTTCACCAGGGAAGGGAATAGAGGCAGTAGCTAAGTCAATGCAATCTCATGCTGTCCTAGAGATTCTGCAAAATGCAGAGCTCCCCTCACAAAAGTGTAAAGGGACAGAAGACTGTATCAGCTTGCTAAGGCTATCATAACACAGGGTTACAGGCTGGAGGACTTAAAGAAAAGGGTTTTTTTGTTTGTTTGTTTTGTTTTTTGAGATGGAGTCCCACTCTGTTGCCCAGGCTGGACTGCAGTGGCGCAATCTCGGCTCACTGCAACCTCCACCTCCCTGGTTCAAGCAATTCTCCTGCCTCAGCCTCCTGAGTAGCTGGGACTACAGGTGCCCGCCATCACACCCGGCTAATTTTTGTGTTTGTAGCAGAGACGAAGTTTCACCATGTTGGCCAGGCTGGTCTTGAACTCCTGATCTCAAGTGATCCACCTACCTCAGCCTCCCAAAGTGCTGGGATTACGGGTGTGAGCCACCGTGCCGGGCCTAAGAACGGGTATCTATTTTCTCACAATTCTGGAGGCTGGAAGTCCAAGATCAAGGTGCTGGCAGGGTTGATTTCTTCTGAGGCCTCTCTCCTCCCCTTCCAGGCGGCTGCCTTCTCCCTGTGTCTTCACATGGCCCTCCCTCTGTGGATGTCTGGGTTCAAATTTCCTCTTCTTGTAAGAACCCCAGTCATACTGGATTAGGGCCCAACCCAATGACCTCATTGAACCATAATTACCTCTTTAAAGACCCTAACTCCAAATACAGTCACCTTCTGGGAATTAAGATTTCCACATATAAATTTTAGAGGGAACACAATTCAGCCACAACAAAGGCTAAAAAAGAACCTGTTTAAAATGCTGGATGTCTTTTCTTGCTAAAGGAGGTAACTGTTAGTTCTCTCCTTCAGCTCCTGGAGATCGTGGAATTAACTGGAGGAGGCTCAGAGGTAAAAGCGGCCTAAGATATTATCTATTCTAGCCTCTCATTTTGTAGTTGAGGCTGAAGTCCACAGAGGTTAAGTGACCTGGTTCTGAGTAACTGGTTGGACAGCCGTACCCAAGAGGTTCTGATAATGGATTGTTGTCAGCTTCCTATCAACTTCCTTCCTTTAAAGTTAACACATATTCGTTGTTGTTTTTTGGTTGTTTGTTTGTTTGTTTTAATTGCAGGAAAGAACACTATAAAGTGAAAAATAAATGTCCACCTTCCTCCTGACAGTCTATTCCACAGAGGTAACTACTGTCACCCATTTCTCAGGCGCCTTCCAGAAATACTGCATGCAAACACAAAGTGTGTGGTGTGTGTGTGTTGCACACTGCTAGGTGCCTACCCAATATCCCTTCTCCTCTTCTTCCATATTCACAGAACTCTGGATTGTGTGTCAGGAAAGAACACGTGCCTAATCAAAATTTTTGCCTTGATAGATTCCCTGAAGGTCTGGGTAGCCATGGGATAGTTCTAGCCAGTAAATGTAAGCAGAAGTTGGGTCAGGCATGGTGGCTCACGCCTGTAATCCCAGCACTTTGAGAGGCCCAGGAGGGTAGATCACTCGAGGTCACGAGTTCAAGACCTGCCTGGCCAACACGGTGAAACCTCATCTCTACTAAAAATACAAAAATTAGCCAAGCGTGGTGGTGGGCACCTGTAGTCCCAGTTACTCGGGAGGCTGAGGCAGGAGAATCGCTTGAACCCAGAAGGTGGAGGCTGCAGTGGGCCAAGATCACGCCACTACACTCCAGCCTGGGTGACAGAGTGAGGCTCCGTCTAAAAAAAAAAAAAAAAGAAGTTGGTTGGACATTTCTGGAAATATTTTGGGCTTTCTGATTCCAGCTTCTTACTTTCCTCCTTACATCTTTTTTCCATCAGAAATGCAGATGTGAGGTCTAGTACAGTACAGCCATCTTGCGGCCATGAGGACAGAGGCCCACATGATTAGTACTGTAGAGCAGAAAGATGGCACCTAAGGCAGGGATGGCATAGTGAGACCCTGTCCCAACCCTGCGCCGCTGACATATGCAGATGTCTTGTTGTACATGGGAAAATGTCCCCTTCATTTTTGTTAATTTATAGCGAATATCTTCCTGATATCCTGTATATCTTTTTAATTTTTTAACATAATATCCTCCTATGCATAGTGATTTGCTTTTCCATTTAGTATCCTGAATCTTTCCTAGTTAGTACATAGAGAATTGTGCCATTTTTAACACTACACTATATTTTGTTGGACACCTACAGAAGGTCATATAGGCTGCCTCTATTTTTTGCTAGTATAAATGCTGTTATTACAAATATCTGTGTAATTATTTTTGTGTACTTGCTCGAAAACATTTACAGGGTCATTAGTGGAATTACTGAGTCTAAGAATATGAACCTTTTAAATTCTGGTCTAAGAATATTATAGAAATGCCCTTCAACAACACTGGTCAACTCAATACGTCTGTTTTCTCAGACTTTCACCAGCACAGGTGGGTACTATCAAACTGAATCACAGCCAATCTCACAGGTGAAAACAATGAGATCTCTTTATTTTCCTTTGTATTTTTAAACAAAGTGAGGTTTACTATGTTTTCACACGCTCACTTCTAGCAATGAACATTGGTTTAACTATTCCATTTTTCATTTTTCCTATTGATGGCTAAGACTTCTTTCCAGATGAAAGGAATTAGCTCTGACACATAGGCGGCAAATATTTTTCTCCAATATATTCCTTGTTTTTTGACCTTATTTATGGAATTTTTGCCCAACAGAACTTTACAATTTTCTCATGAAATTTTTCTTTTAGGAAAGCTAGTCTTTTTCTTTACAGCTTCTGTGTTTTGTGACACACTTGGGGGGGAAAAGTCTTCTGTCTCCATTCCAAGATATATTTAAAATCTACTCATGTTTCTTCTAATCATTTTTATGATTTCATTATTTAAGTCTAAATCTTTCAGCCAGTTTAATTTTTTTAAAGAGATTTTCTTTGCTACGTAGTTTACTTTTATCTAAGGAATGTTGGAGGGACCCCAGCTGCCTTTTTTTTCTAACAGCTCTTCAGCTGTCCTAAACCACATTTATTGATGAATTTACTTCCCCCAGTGATTAGGAATCCCACCTTCTCCTGATCTGGAGGCACCGTGTGAAGCAGCCTACACCTGCCAGGACTCTGACATATGCCCTGCCTTCATGAACATTTCAGTGAATGATGCGGATGTAAATATACAAGGGAACTCGTCAATCATCTGTCTGGCTTACAACCAAGAGAATAGAATTAACAGGATGAAACCAGAGATTAAAAAACATATCAAAAGCCTAGAGCAACAGGAACTGTTTAACAAGATAATGTCTAATAGGATATAGTTCGAGCTTACACTTAGGTGTGGTGAAATCAAAAGCTTCAGATACAGAAGAGAAATAGTGGGGAGGCAGAACACATGCCAAGGCCTCCTTGGGACGCTGCCAGTAGCTCTGACCTAGGGCTGTCTGAAGCTGCAGTGCTCTCATATGGCCTTCAAAGATGCAAGTCCATACTGCCTCTTAGGCCATTTTCACAGAAAGAAGGTAACAGCATGGGCCCTAGCCCACATTGCTTACACCACTACCTAGAGCCTGCAATTCAGTTTCAGACACGACCAGTTAAGGGGAATATCAACTAGACCACTCCAGAGAGGAAAACACAAAAGCTAAGGGCATTTAAAACAATATCACGTGAAGAAGGCATAACTGGAGATGCCCGCTGCCCACTAGGCATGACACTCTGTAATGCGGGCAAGGCCCATGCCACCTTTACCCGTGCACTCCTCATGGCGTGCATAGCCTGGAAAGAGCTGGCCCCTAGTAAATAAGCGTGGAGCAAAAGTAGAGAACTGAGGGGACAGGATTTGCTGCTTTAGATTTCTGAGGGAGATTCCTTACAGCCTGCGGCCGAGCTCTGATCCTGCCCCTAGCTCAGTCCTTCATGTCCTTCCTTTAGACTCTGTCAATCTGCTGAGAGCACCCCCTGCCTCCCTCTTCCAGGCCTTCAGTCCATCTTCCTCTACTGCAGCCAGCAGCCTTTTTCCTGCAATGCAAATCTATTCGCCCCACCCTCCCACATTCAAGCGAACTCCTTGGACATTGCAGAATGGGCCCTTTGTGATCCAGCCCCCGGCCGACTTTCCAGCTCCTTGCTACTTTAACATAAGGAAATCAGACTTTTCAGGGACCCCAACACGTCACCTCTCATGCCTCTGCAAAGCTCTTCTCTGGGTCTGGCGTGCCCTCCCAGAACCCCTTCCCCATCCTGAGTCTCACAGATTCCAACTCAGTATGGGTACCGGGCTGCACCCCCACCTGGAGGCCTTCTCCAGCACCCTTCTCTGTGCAGCTCAGCACCCTGGACATCATCTTCTTCACTGCATTTCTCACACTGTGCTCCAGTTCATTCATGGACATCTCTATATCAGATTTTGAGATCTGTCCAGCGCCATGGCCCATGCCTGTAATCAGAGTACGTTGGGAGGCCTAGGTGGGTAGATCACTTGAGGTTAGGAGTTCAAGACCAGCCTGGCCAACATGACGAAACCCCATCTCTACTAAAAATACAAAAATTAGCCAAGCAAGGTGGCAGGCACCTGTAATCCCAGCTACTCTGGAGGCTGAAGCAGGAGAATCGCTTGAACCCAGGAGGCAGAGGTTGCAGTGAGCCAAGATCGCGCCACTGCACTCCAGCCTGGGCGACAGAGTGAGACTCTGTCTCAAATAAACAAACAAAAGATTGTGAGATCTTTGAGAAAGGAGATTGCGTGGGGTATCCTCAATGCCTGACACACTGGCAGGACCAATGGATGACAGCAGGTTACACTAGAAGGTAGGGCAAGATACATTTCAGATGAATACAGAAAAGAGATGAACAGAACTATCCACAAATGGAACAGATTGCCTCACATGAGGTCACCTTCAGAGGTGTCCAGAGGTCAGATGGTCTGCTGGGAAGACCATACAGAAGAGTCTTCACTGTTCAACTAGAACAGTGCTTCTCAGCCTTGCCTTAGAGTGTACCTGCTTCGGCAGGTCTGGGGAGTGGCCTGGGATTCTGCATTCCTAGTATTCTCCCAGGAGACAGCAAAGCTGCTAGTCTAGGGACCACATTGGAAACACAGGGGGCTAGATGACCTCTAATTTCTCTCCAATCCTGAGATCTGTCCCAGGACACAGATATGAGAGGTGGCCCCACACCTCTGGCCCCACACCTCTGACCTGGGGAGCCATTAACTAAGGAGAAAGCATTGCTTCGAGTTCTGTATCAGGAAACGCCAAGCAAAAGGCCCAAGGAAGGAATGCCTGTTAAAAACTCCTAAAATAAACTAGAGTCTGGTTCTACATCAGGATGTTCCTGAAGCATTTTAACTAAACTGAGTTATTATTAAGTGCCAGCCACTGTTTTTATCAAATAATTTGGCTTTCAGTATTGTTTTTCTCAGCTATTTTAAAACCTGAATCAGGGCAGAGAGTACAAGTAAAAGAGAAAATCACTCCTAATCCATCTAAAATTACAGGTTATAAAATTTAAATAGGACACGAGTGGGGGCTATTCTAGAGTTCTCTGGACCAACCTTCTAATTTTACAGGAAAGGAAACACGTGCCCGAGGTCACCAAAGCTGGCCCTAAAGCAAGGAATCCTGTCCTACGCATTTCTTTTTGAGATGGAGTCTCGCTCTTTCTCCCAGGCTGCTGTGCAGTGGTGCGATCTCGGCTCACTGCCACCTCTGCCTCCAGGGTTCAAGTAATTCACATGCCTCAGCCTCCCGAGTAGCTGGGATGACAGCACCACCGTGCCTGGCTAACTATTGTATTTTTAGTAGAGGCAGAGTTTTGTCATGTTGGCAGGCTGGTCTCGAACTCCTGACCTCAGGTGATCTGCCCACCTCAGCCTCCCAAGTGCTGGGATTACAGGCATGAGCCACTGCACCCAGCCAATATTCTCAGTATACTTTTCCTTCCTTTAAAGTCAGCTTGCTCTTTGTCTTAGTCTGCTCAGGTTGCTATACCAAAATACTACAGATTGGGTAGTTTAAACTATAGGAAAGTAGTTTCTCACAGTCTAGAGGCTGGGAAGTTCGAGATCAGGGTGCCTGCACGGTTGGTTTCTAATGAGGGCCTCTTTCTGGCTTGTAGAATGCTGCCTTCCTGCTATGCCCTCACACGGCAGAGAGAGACAGTGGGCTCTTTGGGGTCTCTTCCCATAAGGACACTAATTCCCCTGAATCAGCATCCACCCTTATGATCTCATTTAACCTTAATACCCCCTTATAGACTCTATCTCCAATATACATTGGGGGTTGGGGCTTCACCATATAATCTGGGAGTCACAAATCAGTCCCAAGCAATGCCAACTTTGAAAAATGATACTCTTACTTCATTTTTCCATTATGGGTAGAATAATGCATTTGATAAAAAGTTTGATCAAATAAATCCAACTTAAAAATACACTTTCTTGTCTACAGCCATACTACCTGATCTTGAAAGCTAAGCAGCGTCGGGCCTGGTTAGTGCTTGGACGGGAAAAATACATCTCCATAACTACCTGATTTGAAAATTTACCACAAAGCTACAAGAATCAAGGTAATGTGAACAGACATACAGATCAATGGGACATTCAGAAATAGACAAACACATAAATGGTCAATTTTTTTTTTTTTTTTTTTTTTTTGCGACACTCTCACTGTGTCACCCAGGCTGGAGTGGTGCAATCGCAGCTCACTGCAACCTCCGCCTCCTGGGTTCAAGAGATTCTCGTGCCTCAGCCTCCTGAGTAGCTGGGATTACAGGCATGCGCCACCACGCCCATCTAACTTTTGTATTTTTAGTAGTGATGGGGTTTCACCATGTTAGCCAGGCTGGTCTCAAACTCCTGACCTCAAGTGATGCACCTGCCTGCCTCAGCCTCCCAAAGAGCTGGCATTATAGGTGTGAGCCACCACCCCGAGCCATCACTGATATTTGACAAAAGCCCAGGCAATTTAAAGGAGAAAGAATAGCTTTTTTTCAACAGATGGTGCTAAAACAACTGGGTATCTGTACGGAAAAGAAAATAAACCTCAACCCTTACTTCAAGGCATGCGCGCACACGCACACAGGCACACACACACACACGCACCAAAGTAACTTGAAATGAATCCTAGACCTAAATGCAAAAGCCAAGATTACAAACTTCTAGGTGAAGATCTTCTTCACCTTGAGAGCGAAAGAGAGAAAGAAAAAAAAGTACTAACCAGAAGACTCTGACAAATTGAAATGTTAAACTCTTGCTCTTCAAAAGACACTTGAAGAAAATGAAAAAGCAAGCCACCAACTGGGAGAACGTTTGTAACACATCCATGAGGCAAAGGGACTTGTTTCCTAGAACGATTTAAAAACTCATACAGCTCAATGGTAAGATGACAAGCAACCCAATTAAAAATGGGCAGAAATTAGAACAAGACGCTTCACACACTCACACACACAAACACACATACACACACAGCCAATAACCACACAAATGGCACAATGAGCAAAGATGCTCATCATTAGCTATCAGGGAAACGCAAACAGAAACCTTACTAAGATATACGACATAACCACTAGAATGCCTACAATGAAAATGACTGACAGTACTAAGTACCGATGAACACGTGGAGCAATCAGAATTTTCTTTTCTTTCTTTTCTTTATTCTATCTTTCTTTTTTGTTGTTGTTTTTTGTTTGTTTGTTTTTTTAAGACAGAGTCTGTCTCTCTCTTGCCCTGGCTGGAGAATGGTGGCTCAATCACAGCTCACCGTTGCTTTGAACCCCTAGGCTCAAGCGTTCCTCCCACTTCAGCCTCCTGAGTAGCCGGGACTACAGGCACACACCATTACTCCAGGTTAAGTTTTTACTTTTAATTTTTTGTTGAGGCAAGGTCTCTTTTTGTTGCTCGGGCTAAGAATTTTCACATACTCTTAGTCGAAGTGTGTATTAGCCCATTCTTACACTGCTATAAAGAAATATATGAGCCCAGGTAATTTATAAAGAAAAGAGGCTTCATTGGCTCACAGTTTTGCAGGCTTTACAAAAAGCATGGAAATATCTGCTTCTAGGGGGGCCTCAAGGAGCTTTTACTCATCACGGAGGGCAAAGGGCGAGCAGGTGTCTTACATGGCAGGAGCAGGAGGAAGAAAGAGAGACGGAGGTGCCACACACTTTTAAACAACCAGATCCCATGAGAATTCACTATTGTGACAACAGCACCAAAGGGGGATTGGTGCTACACAATTAAAGACCGCCCCCCAATCCAATCATCTCCCACCAGGCCCCGCCTTCAGCCCTGGGGATTGCATTTCAACATGAGATTTGTGTGGGGACACAGATCCAAACCATATTAGAATGTAATGGTACAAACACTCTGGAAAAGTCTGGCAGTTTCCTATAAAGCTAGACATGGGCTGAGTGCGGTGGCTCATGCTGTAATCCTAACATATGGAGAGGCTGAGGCGGGAGAATCGCTTGAGGCCAGGAGTTCACGACCAGCCTGGGCAACATAGGGAGACCCTATCTCTACAAAAAATTTAAAAATTAGCCAGACATGGTGGTGCATGCCTGAAGTCCCAGCTACTCAGGAGGCTGAGGTAGGAAGACTGCTTAAAGCCAGGAGTTCAAGGCTGCAGTGAGCCACGATTGCACGACCATACTCTAGCCTACATGACAGAACAAGACCCTGTCTCTAAGAATAAATAAATTAAATTAACAAATAAATAAAAAGCTAGACATGCACTTTCCACATGACCTAGCAATTCTAATCTTAGAGCAAGGACAACGCAAAGCCTTACATGTGTATGTTCACAGTGGTTATTCACACTGCCAAAAAAATGAAAAGAACCCAAATGTTCCATCAAATGAATGAACATATTGCAGTATTTCCTAAAATGGAATACTACTCAACAGGAAAAAGAAACAGGCTACACTTTGGGAAGCTGAGGTGGGCAGATCACTTGAGGTCAGGAGTTCAAGACCCACCTGGCCAACATGGTGAAACCCCGTCTCTACTAAAAATGCAAAAACTAGCTGGGCGTGGTGGTACATGTCTATAATCCCAGCTACTCAGGAGGTTGAGGCACGAGAATCGCTTGAACCCGCGAGGCAGAGGCTGCTGCAGTGAGCTGAGATTGTGACACTGTACTCCAGACTGGGCAATAGAGTGAAACTCTGTCTTTAAAAAAAAAAAGGAACAGACTACTGTCATGTGTACCATAATGACATTTTATACTATGGTGGTCCCATAAGATTATAATGGAGTAGAAAAATTTCTATCATGGGGTGACATCATAGCTGCCATAACTCAATTTTTTAAAAATTAATTTAGTGTTGCCTAAGTGTTCAATGTTTACAAAGCCTACAGTAGTGTGCAGTAATGTACTAGGCCTTCACATTCACTCATGACTCATTCACTGACTCACCCAGAGACACTTCTAGTACGCAGGCTCCATTCATGAGACGCGTCCTATACAAGTGCACTATTTTTTGTCTTGTAAACTGTATTTTGACAGTCCCTCTTCTACGTTCAGATTTGAGATACAAATACATTGTGTTATAATTGCCTGTTCATCACAGTAACATGCTGCACAGGTTTGGATTCTAGGAGCAACAGGCTTGACCATATAGCCTAGGTGCATAATAGGCTGTAACATCTAGGTTTGTGTGGGTCCACTCTATGATGTTCATACAACAATGAAATTGCCTAATGACACATTTCTCAGTATCCCCATCATTAAGGGACACATGCCCATTCATGCAACAACATAAGTAAATCTCCAAAACATTATGCTAAATAAAAGAAGCCAGACCTGTGGTTCCTCAACTGTGCACAAAATCACCCCAGGGCCCCCAGTGAACTCACAGACACGCCACTGAACATTTTAACTTTTTGAGGGAAACAGCCATAATTGTGGGACACCATGTAAGCCACTTTTAATGAGTTATCTGGATCTAATGGAACTGGTGGGTACCCCTTTTAACTTTCAACACCATGAAAAAATTATGGATTCTAAAGGTGCTATGAACCAAACAAGTTTGAAAACCTCTAAACCAGACATTAAAAAGTACATACTAAATGACTGAATGTATATGAAGTTATCCCAGAGGCAAGCCTGATTCACATGGGTAGAAAGCAGATGAGTGGCTGTTCGAGGGTGAGCATTACGGGAGCGAAGGTACATTTGGGATCATGGAAATGCTCCCTATCTTGATTGGGAGTGAATGCATGTCAAACCCATAGAATCTATCATACACTTAAAAAAATAGGTGCGTTTTTACTGTATATAAATTATACCTTAATAAAGTGTATTTAGAAATAAAATACTTCAAGAAAAGTTTAAAACACACATTCCTAAAAAATATCCTATCCCATGGGTCTTGAGCATCTTTCTAGATGGTGGGCATCCCAGAGCAGAATTATGAGATGCCTACCATGCAGCCGCCATCACGGTGACTACAAGATATCATAGCTCACACTCAGGAAACATATGTTCACTAATTCCCTGATTTTCCTCATGAGGAAGATGTTTCCACAAGGAAATGAAAATTGAAACTAAATTCCAAACTTGCTATATAATGATCTTTTATGAGAACAATTTTTTCAACAACTTAATTATCAGCACTTATTAATATTTATAAAGTTTTTCTCTCTCACTCTCTCAGGATTCTTGCCACTGAATATGGTTTCAAATTAAAATTTTAAAAGATCCTTTACTGGGTAGGAGTATTTGGGACCCCAATTATACCACATAGAAGACTCAATATTCAGACCCACTTCTCATGTATGGAAATGAAACTTTTCATGGCCTCTTGTGATTATTTAGAACAAAATTTGGCAAAAGAGGGCCTGCTGCCTGTTCTTGTAAATAAAGTTTTATTGGAACTTAATCACAGCCAGTCATTTACATATTATCTATGATTGCTTTCCAAGATGGTGCAATTCTGATAATCAGTGCTACTACAGTGGCACAGGTAGGTGGTTGCCAGACAGACTATGGCCTGCAAAGCAAGAAATAATAACCATCTAGCCCTTCACAGAAAAAGTTTGCTGAACTCCAATCTATAATATATCTGTTGACCTAAAACAACATGCTGAACCATGCAAGACAGAGAGGAAAGAAAAGGAGAAAACCAAACACCTCAATGATGTTATTTCTTTTTAAAACACAACTGAACAATTACGTAAAGGCTGTGTATGTGGGAAAAGTATACTGTTTCAAATGCAAATTTCAGGCAACGCTGTTGCTTCTGACAAAATAATAGTTTGAATAGCCTCAGGTTCTGGGTGGTGTCCCACTCAAAAAGTCTGCTTCCGTGAGTTGTAATTATCAATGGCTCTTGGCTTCTTAGAAAAAGCACCCAGCTTTCCTTTTTGTTTTGTTTTTTTTTTTAGAGACAGAGTCTTGTTCTGTTGCCCAGGCTGGAGTGCAATGGCATTATCAGAACTCACTGCAGCCTCGAACTTCTGGGCTCAAGTGATCCTCCTGCCTCAGCCTCCCAAGAAGCTGGGGACCAGAGGGGTCTACCACCACACTCAGCCAATTTTGTTTTTTCTGTGGAGGCAGGGTCTTGCTATGTTGCCCAGGTTAGTCTCAAACCCCTGGCCTGAAGCGATCTGCCTCAGTCTCCTCAAAGTGTTGGGATTAAATGCATGAGCCACCTCATCCAGCCACTCAGTTTTTCCTTTTAAACACTTCCTGGCATCTCAGTTCATCTCTATCCATGAACTCAAGGTTGGGGAGAACAGATGAAGTAGAGCTAAATAACTTTTTTAGTTTCCTTTCTACTCACAAGGGTCTCAAAATTCTGATTCCCTTTCCCATCTGAATTTTGCCATTTTTTCTCTAAGTTAACTAACCTTTCTTCTTTCCTTTTTGTTCCCCTGCAGTAATAGTCATCTTGCTGTTTACTTAAAACGACTCTTTAAAGACATATAAGCCTCATTCTGTCTCATGCATAATGTCATGACCAAAACACAGTTTCACACAAAAAAGATTTTAAGCATTTTTATAGAAGCTGAACTGGATCGGGACATGCAACGGGGGAACTTGTGACTTTGGCAAAACATAATAACTAGGCTCGGTGCCCACAAATATTTATTTAGCATTTTGAAATATGAACTATTCTAAATATGTAATTAGCAGCTAGCTGTTCATACCACTGCAGTTCTGAAATGATGATACAAATGTTTTGCTGAGTTGAGCAAGATCTTTATATATTCTTAGAGCAGAAGAACAAAATAGTTATCTTTGCTGGGCTTTCAAGTCCAAAGATTTTAAAAAGCAATGCAGCAAAGAAGTTGAACAGACATTACTCCAAAGAAGAACATCCAGTAAGTACATAAGAAGATGCTCGGCCGGGCGTGGTGGCTCACGCCTGTAATCCCAGCACTTTGGGAGGCCGAGGTGGGCGGATCACTTGAGATCAGGAGTTCGAAACCAGCCTGGCCAACACGGTGTAACCCCGTCTCTACTAAAAACACAAAAATTAGGTGGGCATGGTAGCGCACACCTGTATTCTCAGCTACTCGAGAAGCTGAGGCACAAAAATCATTTGAACCCAGAAGGCGGAGGTTGCAGTGAGCCAAGATCATGCTACTGCACTCCAGCCTAGGTGACAGAGTAAGACCTCATCTCGAGTAAAAAAAAAAAAAAAAAAAGATGCTCAACACCACCTATCGTTAGGGAAACGCAAATTTAAAACACAACGAGATGCCACTGCATACCCATTAGGATGGTTACTATGAAAAAAGTAAGTAAGTGTTGGCTAGGATGTAGAGAAACTGGAACTCTTGTGCACTGTGGCTGGAATGTAAAACGGCACAAGCTCTATGGAAAACGGTATTATGGCTGCTCAATAAAATCAGTGGAATGATTTAATACCATACGACCCACCAATTCCACCCCTACATGTTTACTCAGGAGAAACAATGACATGTCCAACACACAAAGACTTATATATGCATGTTCATAACAATTTTATTTACAATCACCCCAAATTGGAAGCAGCCTCTATGTCTATCAGCTGGTGAACGGATAAACAAACCTGGTATATTCGGCAATAAGAGGGATGAAGTACTGACCCGTGCAACAGCTCAAGAGTGAATGTCAACAACATTATACTAAGTGAAAAGGTGAGAAAAAGACTACCTGTTAGGATTCCTGTGAAGCTCTAGACAAGGCAAATCTAATCTATAGTGATAAAAAGCCCATCAGTGGTTGCCTGAGGCTGGCAGGAGGGAGGCCTGGCTGGGAAGAGGCAGGAAGGAACCCCAGGACGGAGGAGAAGGGTCTATATTGTTGATTGTGATGGTAACTATCTAAATCTGTCACAACTCACCCAAACGTACAGTTAAAATGGTACGTTTTATTGTATGTAAACTATACATCGTTAAAAAATTTTTACATTATCCTGCTGTGCTTTCATACTGAAAGATGAAAAGACACAAAGCTGCCCTTCTTCCCCCTATACCCCCCTACACGTCCTAATAAGCCTCACATAAAATTCCACATATCAGCTGGGCACAGTGGCTCATGCCTGTAATCCCAGCACTTTGAGAGGCCGAGGCAGGCAGATCACCTGAGGTCAGGAGTTCGAGACCAGCCTGGCCAACATGGCAAAACCCTGTCTCTACTAAAAATACAAAAATTATCTGGGCATGGAGGCGGGTGCCTGTAATTCCAGCTATTCGGGAGGCTGAGGCAGGAGAATCAGTTGAACCTGGGAGGCGGAGGTTGCAGTGAGTCGAGATGGCGCCACTGCACTCCAGCCTGGGCAACAGGGCAAGACCCTACCTAAAAAAAAAAAAAAAAAAAAATTTGCTGTATCTTCAACCTTCTCTTCTCCCTTCCCGAGGACCAGTTATTTTCATATTTTAAAGGACTTTCTCTGATCCGACACGGTGACAACTAAGCAAAGGGATGTACCATTTTATAATACACGCAGGGTCTCTTCGCTCCACTCTACACACGTGAAAGACTTTAATTCAAGTACAAGTTACTACTCAGAAAGACAAATGCTATTAAGAAATGAGAATAATATTGACAAACCAGACCACCAAAATTTATGAGAACAATAAACGCATTTCCTGCAGGAACTATCTATTCTGCACATTACTTAGTATTATAATTCTACCTCTTAAGAAAATTAAACCTGGGGAAGAGAGAATTAAAAACAAAAAGGGACTATGAAAGACTTGATGCAAAAACTGACTGAGAAAGAGAAAAATAAAGTTATTTTTCTTCTTAACAGTATGCAAAGGCTCTAATTTCTCCACATCTTAATCCAACATATGTAATGTAAAGACATTATTTGTCTTTTTGTGAAGAAAATGTGCTATCTATATAAAAACCTGTCAAACTGTAAAGTGTTCCATATTTGAAAGCTATCCTCATTAAAGAGCCAGACTGTCCCTTTAACCAGACGGTCCCTTTAACAAGTATCACAGAAAGAAAGAACACTGGGCTGGAAATGAGATATCCTACTTCTGGTCCCAAACCTACCAATTATGAATTTAGTGACTGTGGGTAAGTAACCACTTGCCTTAACCCTCCATTTCTTATGTCCACCAATCCATGCCCTCCTCATCTCATAAGCTTGCTCTGCAGATCTGATGATGGCATATAAACAAATGGAAAATCACCAAGCCGCTCTCAATAAAAGAGAGCAGTATTATTAATTCTCAGTATTATTTATTCCTGAGTCTGGCTGAAATAATGTAATATATTATTGATTACATATATCAATGGAACACCATCATGATATCCTTGTAACACAAGTCCAAAGAGTAACAATCACCTAGCTGAATCCAGCTGTTTCTAAGAAACAAAGAATATCTCATTTCATTTAGTATTACAGTGGAAGATCCAGAACCTACCATGCCTGGTGTGTCTCAGACGAGTATTTCCAGAGCTTTGATAACAAGTCAAGATAAACACAATAATTGGAGGAAAAAGAACAAAAAAATTGATACAGACTCACTAGTATTTGAATGCATTCTCTTAATTCTGGTAAATGAAGATATATACACACATATACACATACATACATATATATATAAAATACATATACACACACACGTATTTTTACAGTGTAACTCAGTGTTTTTAAAGAATTGTTATCCATCAAAAGATATATCCAAGCACCTACTGCTCCAGCCCCACTGCCATTACCTTATTATTTGGAAGACTCCAGGGACACAACAAAATGTTCATTACTGGCCAGGCGCAGTGGCTCACACCTGTAATCTCAGCACTTTGGGAGGCCGAGGCAGGTGGATCACTTGAGGTCAGGAATTTGAGACCAGCCTGGCCAACATGGCAGAACTCTGTGTCTACTAAAGATACAAAAATTAGCCAGGTATCGTAGCACACACCTGTGGTCCCAGCTACTCAGGAGGCTGAGGCATGAGAATCACTTGAACCCAGGAGACGGAGGTTGCAGTGAGCCCAAGATTGTGCCACAGCCCTCTAGCCTGAGCAACAGAGCAAGACTCCATCTCAACACACACACACACACAAAAAGATGGTTCATTACCATCTGGAACATCTTGTTCAAATCTCAAGGACTTGGCAGCCATGATGGTGCTGGTCATTCATGGACCCTACCCGGTGATGACGTATCATCAAACTCGGCACACTGTACACGAGAACAAAAGTATCCTTCAACTGTTCCGAAGCACAGTCTTTTAAGATGGATGATCACTTCTTCAACACTCCTTTAGGAACAAGTCCGCTAGTTCGATGCCGTTGGTTCTTAGAATCCCTGTCCCCCTAAATCTCACACCTCACTACACTTCTAGTCTAATTCTATGTACCTGGATGCCTAACTTAGTGATTTGCCTTGCCTAAAAAGATGGTGTAGAAGGTACCACTTTTTAAAGTACTACAGGATTCCTGCTTCTAAATATCTTATAAATCCTTTTGTAAAATGATACACTTCTTACACAAAAGTATATTCTCATATTGGATTTGTTTTAAACAAGGCACAAAAACTTTGACATTGTATGTAAAACTATAAGCCCCAGCACATGTAATATTTTAAATGTCTTCATTTAACGTTAAATAAGTAAAAAATAATAAAATGTAGGGCAATTACCAAGTGCCTTAATAAAGGTCAAGCTAAATATGTAACATCTTCTTCACATATTCTTTAAGATATCCTTAATGTGCTAAAAATACTGATGGCAGGCTGTACTTCAAGACTTCTTTTTGGATCGGGCATGGTAGCTCACACCTGTAATCCCAGCACTTTGGGAGGATCACCTGAGGTCAGGAGTTTAAGACCATCCTGGCCAACACAGTGAAACCCCATCTCTACTAAAAACACAAAAATGAGCTGGGCATGGTGGCACAGGCCTGTAATCCCAGCTACTTGGGAGGCTGAGGCAGGAGAATCGCTTGAACCCGGGAGGCAGAGTGAGCTGGGAATGAGCCACTGCACTCCAGCCTGGGCGACAGATCAAGCCTTCATCTCAAATTAAAAAAAAAAAAAAAAAGACTTCTTTTTGTTGTTTGCTGGGAACGGAGCCACCACATGCATAACACTCATTCCCCTCAAGCAAACATGCTGAATGTAAGAGGCCTTGGGAGCTGGCAATTGCTTGGTCAGACAGTCGAGTGGAGGACTTTTATTTCAAACATGGCAATGGTAAGGCCAAAAGGGAGTTAAGTAGCTCCTTCCAGGCTGCAGAGAGACTGAACAGGAATAAGAAGCCAGCCCCTGGTTCTACTCTTCACTGCTCCATGAAGCCTTCCTGACCCCACGTACACCACACCCCACTGGTACAAGAGTTTGGGTTGAACCAGACAAAAAGACTTGATCTTCCTGCTCGTATCCCAGAATAAACCACCCTTATGGTGCTTCATAATTTTAGGAAATATGCCATCCTACTTTGGCAACCCTATGTGAGATGTTCTGCATTTAAAGAAAGAGGGATGTGTGTTCTGCATTAGCTCCAGAAATAAAAACCCCTCCTCAGTCTCAGCAAGGCGTGCAGTTAAAAATAATCAGGGCCGGTTTCTCTACGGTGAAAGAATGAAACGGAGAGCCAAGCAATGTGGGAGGCTGAGTGCCAACAAGGCTGTGCCTTTAAAATAACCTAAGTAATCAGACTGCCTGCTGCAGGTTTCCAAGGGAAGTCCTGAAAGAAGCAGCACAACCCACCCTACCTTATTCCAGAGAGACTGTAACTTGACATGTCTGATTTTTTTTTTTTTTTTTTCCTTGAAATGGAATCTCGCTCTGTTGCTCAGGCTGGAGTACAGTGAAGCAATCTGGGCTCACTGCAACCTCCGCCTCCCGGGTTCAAGCGACTCTCCTGCCTCAGCCTCCCCAGTAGCTGGGATCACAGGTACCCACCACCACATCCAGCTAATTTTTGTATTTTTAGTAGAGATGGGGTTTCACCATGTTGGCCAGGCTGATCTTGAACTCCTGACTTCAAGTGATCCATCCACCTCAGGCTCCCAAAGTGCTGGGATTATAACAGGCGTGAGCCACCGTGCCTGACCCCACGTCTGATTTTGAATGCTAACACTTCCTCAGTACACAGTAACTCACAACATCAAAGTGACGCAGGAGGCACGTGTAAATCGCACTAGAAGCCTCGTCCATACAGCCTTGCTATCAAGTGTGGTCTGCACCAGCAGCACTGGCATCACCCAGGAGCTGGTAAGGAAAGGAGAGCCTCAGCCCCTGCCCCCATCTCTGGACTCAGCATCATTCATTTTGAGCGAGGTGCCCAGGTGATTGGACTAGCACGTTAAAGCTGGAGAAGCAATACCCTAATCCTGGTAACCCATGCACCATCACAGAGAAATCCCAGATACTGCCTCCTCTTCCTTCCCACCTGATGCTGCAGGACACATGGACGGATGCTCACAGAGCTCCCTGTGATCTCTTCAGTTTCTCAATTGGGCCTTGGCAATTTGCATTTACAAATCAGCATGGTTTGAACTAATAGGAAAACAAAAGGGTAGTATCTGGTTTAGCATCTAAGAAAGCAAAAGAGGGTCAGGCGCTGTGACTCACACCTGTAATCCCAACATTTTGGGAGGCTCAGGTGAGCAAATCACTTGAGGCCAGGAGTTCAAGACCAGCCTAGGCAACATAGCAAGACCCCCATCTCTACAAAAAATTCAAAGACTCGCAGATATGGTGTTGTGCACCTTCAATCCCAGCTACTCAGGAGGCTGAAGCAGGAGGATAGATTGAGCCCAGGAGGTCAAGGCCATAGTAAGTGGTGGTCACACCATTGTACTCCAGCCTGGGCGAAAGAGTGGGACTCCATCTCAAAAATAAACAAACAAATAAATAAAACGAAAGTGAGAGAGAAAGCAGGGTCTATCTGGGAGAGAGACAGAAGAAAGTGAAAGGGGAGCGGGTCCAGTGTAGAAGAAGCAGGTCAGAAGAGAGGGCAGAGGTTCATTTCTCCCCACACTTCACCCTGCACCTGCTCCCATAAACACCAGCAAACTCATCCCTATCTAACAGGCTGGAAAGGAAGGAGTCACATTTCTCTTAAACTTAACTTTTATGCTAAGGTCCAAAAAAGGAAAGGTAGAAATTGAAGAATTAATTGCCTCTGTTTTATCATTAACCAAAGCAGAATTACCTGCCTAAAGAGGACAAAATATAAAAGAAGTGGCAGAATCCTATTTTATAAGTGATTGTGGGATCAATTTAAGTAATTAACAATCCACTGTTCTCTGGGAGTCTACCTACATGGGTGCCATGCTGAAAGGCATGGAGACACAGATTCTAATCCTTTGGAAAAGAATGACAGGTGGAGAAGAAAGAACTCTGAAGTCAGCAAGCCCAGAATGTCCTGCAAGCCCTTCTACTACTAACCTAGCAGGGAAACTGTGGGCAGTTTTTCAGGCTCAACTTAGTCATCCAAAGAAACGGGAAAAAAATCAGTCAACGTTGTCTCCAAAGGTCCTTCCATACGAGCCCTAAAAACTGTATGATTCTAAGTCACAATTGTTGTCTCGATATTACTACTTCTCTTTAAAAAGGGATAAATGACCCACAGATAGTCTCACCAGACTGCAGGCTTCAAACGTGTCATTTGCTCATTTCAGGAAATAGTCCAGACTTCTTCCAAACATGACTCTATTCACACTTAGCCACTCTTGTTGACAAAAATACAAATATGCCTAGGCGTATACACAGCACACCTGTCATTGTCTAAAGTGAGCCTGACTCTTGCACCAGCTTCTTATCTGAAAAGATCTAAAAACGACACAACTGGCGTGCTCCAATTCTGCAGAGGCAGGGCTGGCTTCTTCCACCTTCTCTGGCATAAACGGGAGGCTCTTGCAAGGTAAGCTCTCCGCTTCAGACGCCTCCTTCTCAGACAATCTCCCATGCACCACCCATCACTCTCTGTCCCCTGATCCTTTCTTACATCTCCTCAAAGCTTAAATCATACATTGGCATATTGGATTACTGACGAAAGGTTCCTCTTCCCCAACTTGATTTGCAACTCCTAGAGAGAAGGGGTGTTACCTGGCACTACTACTACACCAAAACAGTGTCTGGCACAGAGGCCATAACCACTGGCCAAATAAGCAAATTTAAGTTCTAATACTGGTCAGTGAGGTTGTTGCTGTATTTTTAAAAAGAAGGCCCAAACTATCAGCATGACAAAGCAATCCTAGGATGAAGATATGAACAAGAGCAACAAAAAAAGAAGAAAAAAAGAACTCATTTTTGTTGGACTAAGAGGAAAACTAAGACAACCTATAAAATGGATTAAGATCTAACTATCCTCAGTATTCTGAATGCACATGTGTTTTTTCCCTTTAGAGTTAGGAACAGAAATTTAAACTGACCCTGTCATTCATATGCAAAGAGGGTAAAATCAAGTGGAATTTTACATTCTGCTTCAACTGCCATTTCTTTTCAGATTTAATCAGCTAAACAAATAATGGTAGTTTTCTAGGTTAGTTCATATAAAAGTCAGAAACAGTCCTATGAACACTTAAAAACTTTTTTTAAAAGGTGCTTTCATCATCAATACCAACATTGGCAAGATTACAACTGATGTATCTGTGAAGCAGCAGAAAATCATATTCCTTTTTAGTAATATTAGCATATCACAGAGCACATCAGGTAGTGAAAGCCAAGCCTGGGTGCACACTTATCTAGAGGCAGACCCAGGAACAGAAGATTGTGAGTGGCATCTGTGAGGCTGCCAAAACAGGTTTCTCAATGAGACACTTAAGAGTTTCATTAAATGGCCTTTGACAAGACCCTCCTGCTGGGGGGGCCCATGGCAGTCTCCTGGGAATGCTTCTTCCTCAGTGGTCTTTTCTAGTCTTTATCCTGAATTTTCCTTTCTTTGACTTAATATTTCCCTATCGTAAGCCTAGTGTTAATACTCTGAGATTTGTTAACAAAAACACACTTAACCCTATAGAAAAGCATAGCGAAGACTTAATGAGCCAATAATAGCTTTTCATAACAACCACAATAAAAAACTATACAGGTCCCACACCCAATTTTAATTTTCCCCACAAAATCTGCTCCTCTCCCTAGCTTTCCCAGTTCAATAAACAGTAACTCCATCTTTCTGGTTGCCAGGCCAAAAACCTTTCTCTTTACCTCTTTCTCACATAACCCAGAATAAATCCATAAACAACCCCTTCAGCTTGATCCTCCAAACAGATCTAGAAAATGGGCCGGGCGCAGAGGCTAATGCCTGTATTCCCAGCACTTTCGGAGGCCAAGGCAGGCGGATCACTTGAGGTCAGGAGGTTGAGACCAGATGGACAACATGGCAAAACCCTGTCTCTACTAAAAATACAAAAATTTGCTGGACATGGTGGCATGCATCTGTAATCCCAGCTACTCAGGAGGGTAAGGCAGGAGAATCGCTTGAACCTGGGAGGTGGAGGCTGCAGTGAGCCAAGATCAGGCTCAACTGACAGAGCCAGACTATGTCTCAAAAAAAGGGGTGGGGGGAGAAGGAGAATGAGAAGGAGGAGGAGGGGAAGGAGGAGGGGAAGGAGGAGGGGAAGGAGAAGGGGAAGGAGGGGGACGAGGATGAGTAAGAGGAGGAGGAGGAGGAGAAGAAAATGACTACTAGTCACCAGCTCCACTGCTACTATGCAAGTCCAAGGTACCAGTGTTCCTTGCCCGAACTATTGCTGAAGTCTCCTGCCTTACCTCCCTGCCTTCACCCTTACCTATTCACCACACACTCTCCAGGATCTTTTAAAACTAGTTCATTTAAAATGTTCTCAGCTCAAAGTTCCCAACCCTCACGGGATCTCTCTCTGCTGCTGGCACCTCTCTGATCTCTTTTCTCCTTCTCCCCCTGCTTGCAGCCTTCCTGTCGTGCCTCAAACAAACCAAGAACACAGCTGTCTCGGGGCCTCTGCACTTGTTCTCCCTTCCTCAAATGCTCTTCCCTCACACAACAAGACTGCTCTTTCCCTTATTTCATTCATGGTTCTGCTCAATTATCCCTCGCAGACAGGTTTTCCTTGGCTGCTTTATCTAAAATAGCACCCACCCACCCCTGCCCATCATTCTGTCTCTCATCACAAGTATGAAAAACCCATAAAAACAATGACTTTGTGCAGTGTCTATGATGACCTTTGATACACTGCACTCAACAAATGCTTGTAGAGTGAAGGAATAAACTTACTATGCATCTACTATATGCCAGACACAATAAATATTTGTTTAATGGATGAATAAATGAATGAGTGAATTCCAATATCCCTCCTCCAAACACACTCAGCAAAACAACTGTCTTAGATTTTTCAGAGGAATCACCAAAATAAGGCTAACATCAATGAGATTTTTTTTTAATTGGCAGGAAGAACGGAGACACAGCTACTTGTATATACTGACTAGTTAGAAATATCTTTTTTTTTCTTTTGAGAGACAGAGTTTCGCTCTTGTCACCCAGGCTGGAGTACAAAGGCTTGATCTCGGCTCACTGCAACCTCCACCTCCCAGGTTCAAGTGATTCTCCTGCCTCAGCCTCCTGAGTAGCTGGGATTACAGGCATGTGCCACCGCACCCAGCTAATTTTTGTATTTTTAGTAGAGATGGGGTTTCACCATGTTGGCCAGGCTGGTCTCGAACTCCTGACCTCAGGTGATCTACCTGCCTTGGCCTCTCAGAGTGTTAGAATTACAGGTGTGAGCCACCACACCCAGCCAGAAATATCTTAAGAAACAAAGAAGCAGGCAGGATCTACTCAGAAGCAGGTAGGATCTACTTGAAAAAAGACAGAATGGAAATTCATTATCGATAAGACAGCTGGTGGTTATACACTAATAAATAAAAGCAGCCTATGCTTAGAATTGTCAACTACCAACGACCTGATGAAGACATCTCATGACAGATGTACAAAACAATTTTGCAATAAACTCCCTGCACATTCTGGGCCTTCAAAAATGTGTATGGACTAAAATCCATTTTCTCATAAACAGTGATGGAAAGGTTTCTATTCCCAACCACTTCACACAGCAGGCGCTTAAAGTCCATTCATTCATTGAGGGACGCTCAGCTTAGTCTAATCAATACCTGGTATAGCCCATGTTGCTGAATAACCTCAATTTCACACCACAGTTATGCTTAAGAAAAAGATTTGTAAATACTGAAAGAGGCAGTATACTTGCTATGATGCACATAGGTAATATTAAAAGCACTATCCAAACATCCTTCCCTGTTAGGGGATATTTTCCCCATCCTAGGATAAAAGGTGAGAAAAAACAAAGCACAGCCTAGACACTGGGTTGCAGCTGAACTGCTGGGACAATAATGTGGGATGGTTGCTTTCCATCCGGCCCGCCCAGGGCTGCACTGGCTAATCCCTTTGCTCCTCTGTCCCTCGTAGCCAAGCTCCCAGGGTGTCCCACCTGACACCACAGGGTTTGCAGTCGCCACCTGCATCCTGCTGTTCTCATCTCTTTAATCATTTCTACAACATTTATCATAATAGCCTCCTCCGAGTCTTCAAAGAAGGGATTATGACTCCAATTTACACACCGCTGAACCCGTGATAGCCATTTGGAGGGACTGCCTCTACTTTCCATTTTATAAAGGGCCAGTCAGGCCTAAAGAGGAAGGGGGGGGGCGGGGAAGCCATGCCATCCCATTTCATTTTCTTCTCCATTGCAGGCAAAGGAATAAAAGTGAAAGCCATTAACATAAAGAAACACATGTATACGGCAAACAGCTCAGGCAGAACTCAAAAACCCCTGATCATTTAACTGGAAATTGAAGTAAAATACTTCATAAGATAAAGACAAGCCCTTTTACTACTAACGGAGCGGGCGATTATTAATGTTTTTTTAAACAACCAGATCTCGCAAGAGGGAGTTATTTTTAAACCATAAATCAAGCACTCAACGGAGAAAGGACAAAGGTTTTGGTCCTTACATCAGGACGCATTTTTTAAAGCAGACAAATGAAACACACAGCCTGCTATGGCAAGCCACTGGCCCGCAGACTGCGCAACACAGATGAATTTAATAGCCACAGAACCGCTTTTATCAAACAGTGGAAAGCCAGCTTCCGTTCTCAAAACTGGTGTTTTTAAAAAGTGATTAAGTCAAATTACCTTTTTTCTTCTGAAGGTAGGAAGGGGGATTTACTTCTGAATTCAAAACACTATTATACTTCCTTTCTCCTTAAATTGCTAAGTGATTGAATCGACCACTTCCTCCCAGTAGCAGGGTAAAGGTACACAATGCAAAGAAGAGCTCTGCAGCAATTAGTTCTTTTTTATTTTTTCTTGGAGACATAGAGTCTCGCTCTATTGCCCAGGCTGGAGTACAATGGCGCGATCTCAGCTCACTGCAACCTCTGCCTCCCAGGTTCAAGCGATTCTCCTGCCTCAGCCTCCCGAATAGCTGGGACTACAGGCGTGTGCCACCACACCCAGCTAATTTTTGTATTTTTAGTAGAGATGAGGTTTTGCCATGTTGGCCAGACTGCTCTTGAACCCCTGGCCTCAAGTGACCTGCCTGCCTCGGCCTCCTGAAGTGCTGAGATTACAGGTGTGAGCCACTGCACCCGGTCTTGCAGCAATTAACTCTGAAAGTTACCAGATCACTGATTTTCTGCCTTCACCAGCCCACATATGCATAATGTGTGTGCGCTTACACGTGTATGTATTCTGTGTAAGAAAAATGTGGGGTTATTATAAAGATATTTACCAGTTGCACATTAGACTTTCATAGCTACAGTCCTGTTCAGTCCAACTGTGGCCCCAAAGAGCCTCCTCTGGGCTGAAAATGCATTTTGTGTCTCCTGGTCAAGAAAAGAGCAGTCTAAGTGGATACTTCATTGTGGTCAAGGGAAACTATGCTTTTGTATAAATAAACTATTTCTTTGTCTAAACTGCAAACAGGTAAGGGTAGATAAGCTTTATTTTCTAGCAAGGGCAAAAGTTATCTCCTTTCCCTTTCTCTCAGAGGGAACCAAATCCTGAAGACGGTTCGTGGCTCAAAGCCCTAATTGCCTGGTATGACCCAGGGAAAATTCCATTTTGAGAAAATGTACTTTCCTTTAAATATTCTGAGACAGAAAGCAACCCTGGTCTCTGAAGAAGCTGACAGACTTTCTCAGGATGGTAGAAACTTTCAGGAAAGCAAAGGAATTTAATGAAGCCTCACAGAGAGTTTGAAATCTTTACCTTACATAGCACTGATGGCTAATACTATGCTTGTTCTAAAGAAGGTAATTTTGTATGATTCTTGACTAGGTTTGAGACTACGAAAACCAAAAATCAGTGTGTATACCTTTAAATCCAGAGGCAACTGACAGCTATTTAACTAGTTAACATTTACTCTCACCTATACCCCTTGTAAACTATTAGCTCTCAGCTACACCCCTTGGTAAATGTTAACAGTTAAAGTTCTCTTTCATTCATTAAAATCCAAACAGCTTAACATGTCTGTGATAATACACACTAATAATTTCCCACTTTTTATAAAATGTTTAATAGCAATATAAGTCTCACTGATACCCAATCTGAAAAAACTTTCCATGTTAGAGAGATAGATTGTTGTGCTGATAGTAGAATTTTAAAATTGGAATCGACTTTAGAGATCATTTAATCCATTTCCTCATTTTAAAGATTAGGAGACAGAACCAGAGACTCTGAAATGTCCAAAGTCACAGAGTTTATTAATAGAAATAAAATCAGAACACCCAGGGCCAGGTGCAGTGGCTCACGCCTGTAATCCCAGCACTTTGGGAGGCCGAGGCAAGTGGATCACTAAGGTCAGGAGTTTAGAGACCACCCTGGCCAACATGGCAAAACCCTGTCTCTACTAAAAACCCAAAAATTAGCTGGGTATGGTGGCGCATGCCTATAATCAGGAGGCTGAAGCAGAAGAATTGCTTGAACCCAGGAGGCGAAGGTTGCAGTGAGTGGAGATCACGTCATTACATTCCAGCCTGGGCAACAAGAGTGAAACTCCATTTCAAAAAAAAATCAGAACACCCAGAAAGATCAGGCCAGCACTGTTATACACCAGTTCAACTAACCCTTCAACACTCACGTAATCTCAGCGGTCTCTTCTCTTTCCTCATCTCCAGCCAGAAGGTTCCATACTAACCCGATAGCTCCATCCACGGTGCCACCCTGGACACTAATCACCTCCGCCTGCTCTGTTCTTCCTCAGTGGATCTCCTCGACTTTATCACCCAAAAGTCTTACATAGGGTCATGTATGTAAGTGTGCCTCAAGAGCTTAGGAGAAAATCCCAAGGCTAGATGAATTACAGAAGATGAAAAATACAAAGTTTTCTTTCTCTTAACTCTTGGTGGTTTTCGGATGCTGTATCTTACCAAAAAGAATGTGCACATTTCATTTGTCCTACAGTTAATTTAGTCTTGGGTGTCTTATAAATAGAAATTAGATTTTGTGGTTGATCCCAAATATTAACACTGAGCGTTCCTCCAGCATTTAATATGCACACAATTTCTGCCATTTCGATGAGTCCCTACAAGTCAGTAGGACACTAGGCTTTGCACAAACATAAAACGAACAGTCAGCAAAAAACTATCTCAGAAATGCATGGATAGGTTCAGAGAAATACTCTTGAAAGTGAGGTCTAGATACTGCAAAACAGCCTCTTCAAACTCTACGTGTGGAGTTGTATCTAAATCAACAAGTTTACTTGGGAGCTTAAATTCATCTTACCACGTAGTACAACAAAATGGAGTTTCCATATACTATTTAAAAACCAGGACTAGAAAGTTTATGGTTCTTATCTACCATTGCAAAACAAAACTGGAAACAAATCCTGTTCTTTCATATTATACCCCTTCCTCTTGCCTTTTGTCTTTCCATTCACTGAGTAACACTTTCAACTAAAGAATGTACTTAAAATAAGAACAAATACAGGAAGTTAATCCAACCAAAACACTTAAAGTAATAGTAAACTAAGGTACATGGAAAAAGAGGAAGCTTTGATGCCTCCCACAAAATAAAGACTTCCTGGCAGGTGAGACTTGAAAAGCAATCACAGTGTTTTCCATTCTCTTGGTGATAGAGAGAAAATGTTTTCTCTAGACAAAGTTGAAGCTTAAGTGTAAATTTCAGATCACCAGGCGGATCCCTAATAAGGACTGAGAGCTCCCTGAGGAACAGCAATGCCAAGCCCAGTTTTGGGACATAGGGAGTGGGTGGTGGAATTCCGGCTTCCATTCAAAGGAGACCCCTCTCCAGCACCATGGGAGTCGCACCCTTAGCAGATATTCTGTCCTCCAGAGAGCTGAGGTTTCAGGAGTCCAGGTAAGGTACAAATGTCATTAGCATGACTACTTAAAACACACCACAATAGCCGGGTGCAGTGACTCACACCTGTAATCCCATTTGGGAAGCCAAGGCGGGCAGATCACTTGAGGTCAGGAGTTCGAGACCAGCCTGTGCAACATGGTGAAACCGCATCTCTACTAAAAATACAAAAATTAGCTGGGTGTGGTGGCAGGCACCTGTAATCCCAGCTACTTGGGAGGCTTAGGCAAGAGAATCGCTTGAACCTGGGAGGAGGAGGCTGCAGTAAACTGAGATCACGCCACTCCAGCTTAGGCAACAAAGCGAAACTCTGTCTCAAATACACACACACACACACACACACACACACACACACACACCCGCAAGAGGGTTTATACCTGGTGCCTGCTGGTTTCAGCCACTCTTAAACCAATGGGAGCATTTTATTATTTTATTTCTTTGCAAAATAATGGGTCCTGGGGACACCATCGCCCTTCATTAACGCTGAGATTCTGACTTCCATGGCCATTTGCCGTTGATGCTTTTAATAACTATGCATTGATTCCATTCTGAAGTCCAGAGAAAAAGCTTTCTATTTTTGCCTTCCCTAATAGGGCACAGCCCACAGAAAGCTTCCCACCATGCAAAGCTCTAGCTTGGCTGACATAGAACAAAGTCCGGTAAACAGTTTCTTATATTAGGCTCTCATTGTTGTTAGCCCCGGTGAGTCAAATTTACATTCTGGGAGAAGGGTATGAGTCCTCACTTCTACGTATTTAAACTCAGAAGTGATTACATTTCACTTTTATACATTTTATACATTTATACCCAGATGTATTTCAGAGTCTTACTTTGTGGCTGGGAAGGTGGCCTAAAAATCCAATATAACCCAAAGGAAGCAGGAGGTCCTAATTCTGTTGTCAGCAGCAACTGTCTGACTCAGCTCATGTGTCTGCTCTCAAGGCCCTGACTCTGCCCCTACAGGCTCCATTTCTTCTACTATACAAACGAGGCTCCATTTCTCCTACTATACAGACGAGGCTCTTGCCATCCACTCAGGCTTATTTACTTGCACTGTGTACATATACACCAACTCACACACACACTCACACACCCCACAAAAAAAAAACGGGAGGCTTAAAAGACCCCATGTTGCCACAGTTTGCTCTGAAGCTACTCCCTCCAGCTCAACAGGCAACAAGCTCCTGTCCTACCTGCCCCTTTCTACCTTTCAGGAATAAAAACAAACAACCAGAAATAGCAGAGAAGGCAGAAGGGAACCAGGATCTGACACCTAATTACAGTTCCATAAACCCAGACAACTATTTTTGTTAGTTAACCTGGACAATAGCACAAGATGTCTGCTCATTCTTAAAAAAAAAACACGCACAACTTAGATTGCAAGTGCCTGGCACGTACAAGGCAAACAGTGTGGGCACACCCATTAGTTCAGGTCCTAGCTACATATTTACATTTGAGATGGAGTCTCGCTCTATCACCCAGGCTGGAGTGCAATAGTGCAATCTCACTGTAACCTCCACCTCCCAGGTTCGAGCGATTCTCCTGTCTCAGCCTCCTGAATAGCTGGGATTACAGGTGTGTGCCACCACTCCTGGCGAATTTTGTGTTTTTAGTAGAGACAGGGTTTCTCCCATGTTGGGTAGGCTAGTCTTGAACTCCTGACCTCAAGTGATCCACCTACCTCGGCCTCCCAAAGTGCTAGGAGCCACCGCTCCTGGCTTAGCTACATATTTCTATTGTCAAGGTTATCTAGTTGTTGTAGGTTAAATGGTCCGTATTCACTAACACACTGGTAAAGGAGGGTAATTACTATTTCCAATTTCCATTTTGCATTCCATAAAAGAGACCAACCAACTCCATGACCACCTTGATTTGTCTTAGTTGTGTTCTCATTATACTGATTTAGGAGCAAAAAATCGTTTCTAAGTCATGGGCATTGTATAGGGTTGCCCAATTTACAAAATAAAAATATAGGCTGGGTGCGGTAGCTCCCACCTGTAATCCTAGCATTTTGGGAGGCCAAGGTGGGAGGATCACTTGAGGTCAGGAGTTCAAGACCAGCCTGGCCAACGTGGCAAAACCCCATGTTTACTAAAAATATAAAAATTAGCCAGGTGTGGTAGTGCATGCCTCTAGTCCCAGCAACTTGGCAGGCCAAGGCATGAGAATCACTTGAACCTGGGAGGTGGAGGTTGCAGTGAGCCAAGATTGCACCACTGCACGCCAGCCTGGGTGACAGAGGGAGACTCTGTCTCAAAAAAAAAAAAAAAAAAAAAAGAGAAGAAAGAGAAAAATATGTATTATGACTAATTAAATCAGAATATCACATGGAACATATTTAGACTAAAAATTATTCATTCCTTATGTGAAATTCAGATGTAACAATAGATGTATGCATAAGACCCACCCATAATCAACACTTTATGTTTATCTGCAATTCAGATTTAACTGGCTATACTGTTTTTTTTGGTTTTGGGTTTTTTGTTTGTCTGTTTGTTTGATAGATACAGGATCTCACTCTGTGCCCCATGCTGGAGTGCAGTGGTACTCTCACAGCTCACTGCAGCCTCCATCTCCTGGGCTCAAGTAAGTCTCCCATCTCAGCCTGTCAAGAAGCTGGGACCACAGTCGTGTGTCCCCCCGCTAATTATTTTTTATTTCTTGTTGAGAGAGGTCTAGCCATGTCACCCAGGCTGGTCTCGAACTCCTGGGTTCAGGGTCAGGGGATCCACCCGCCTCAGCCTCCCAAAGTGCTGGGATCACAGGTGTGAGCCACCACACTCAGCCAATATCCTGTATTTTATCTGGCAATCTTAAACACTGTAGTAGGACAAGGGGGAAACAGATGAATTAAGACATGGTATCTTACCACAGGAGCTCATTGTCTGGTGAAAAAGCCAGATCTGAACTAGAATCATTCAATGGAGGATGAGAGGCATTTACCAAGCGCTTTCAAGAACACATGGAAGGAGCAATTAAATCCTAACTGAGATGCACACTAATGTCTCTATCCTGCACAATGAAAATGAACATTATAGAATTTTCTCTATCAGTCTCTATATCCCACAGATTCTTTAATCCTGATTCATGAACTTGCTAAAGCGTTTTCAGGCAGGCACGGTGGCTCACACCTGTAATCCTGGTACTTTGGGAGGCCGAGGCAGGGTGGATCACTTGAGGTCAGGAATTCAAGACCAGCCTGGCCAACACGGCAAAACCCCCTCTCTACTAAAAATACAAAAATTAGCCAGGCGTAGTGGCGGGAGCCTGTAGTCCCAGTTACTTGGGAGGCTGAGGCAGGAGAAGCACTTGAACCTGGGAGGCTGACGCTGCAGTGAGCCGAGATCACACCACTGCGCTCCAGCTTAGGCAACAGAGTGAGACTCCGTCTCAAAAAAAAAAAAAAAGAGAATTATGCTTTCTGCCGTTATTTGCACCTGAAGCAAGTTACGGACAAGATAATGTGAAGGGGGTTAGAAAACACTGGCCATAACAGATTCAAAAACACAGATGAGAAAAGACGCTGAGTTATTTCAATGCCAAATAAGCCTCCTCACTTTTGTGCTTTGAGAGCAAGTGGGGACTGAAAGTTTACCTGTTTCAGAACTCCAGTTTAGAAGACAGCCTTCCCCATTTCTGCTGAGATGAGGGATTCCCCATGAACTCCTCACATGCACAGTTCTGAAAGTAAGATCTGGGGCCCATATTTGGAAAACAAACTCTCTAGCTCTTTTTGCACCAGCAGCCAAAGGAGCTGGGCAAGGTACAAGAGTCACTGGTCAGGTGGGGTCAAGTCAGGACAGTGCTGGAGAGACGTTGCAAGCTCACTCGAGTGTCTTTCTCGCGGCACTGGGGCAAGCACTATCCGTACAGCCTGGCACAGAAACAGCACTTGTCCAGAAGACACTCCTGAAGCTACTGCATTTCCCCTTATTTCAAGATCAAAGGAAGTAGGAGACAGAAAAGAAAAGAAGCAAGGGAGGTAAGGGGTGGCGTGTACATATTTCCTGTTGGAATTCCTCCGGCGTATAAACAAGACAGCCTGACCACTGCCAAATGTATCCGGTGAGGCTTTGGGATCCACTGGTGGGAAACACTGAATATATTTAATATCCAAGACAATAATTCAAAGACTTTAAATTGGGAAATTAGCTTAACAGTATTTTACTTATAAGGTCCTACATTTCAATACTAAAAATACTGACACTTTAAAACGTAAAATTGGTCTTTTATTCCTGGACTGTTCATCTTTGCATTCCCAGCACAGAGCATCATCATGGCACTTAGCAGACCCCCATGATGTCTGATCAATTAATGAGTTAATGGATGGTTCAAGGCCATGAGCCAGACTCTCTGTCATCGGCGTTTACTGCTGCACACGGGAAACCTTGCAGTGTATAAACCTTGTTTATACACTGCCCTAAAAGCCACTAGGATTCTCTAGATTAGAAAGATAAATATATTCTAATTCTCATCTTTCAAACTTGCTCAAAACCTGACACTTTTACATCAGGAAAGTTAAAAAAGAAAAAAAAAAGATCCCAAAAAAGTCAGCCTGTTTATAATTTCGTTTTGGAGGCAGTGCAGAAGAAAACATCCTAGAGAGGCACTGCCAAATTCTAACAAGAGTCTTCGAACGCCAGAAACAGCTTCAGTCCCGTAAGCAAAGTGGGAGGGAAAAAATTCAAAGCAATAAATTCAAATAAATTCAAATTCAAAGCAATAAAGATTTAAACAGAAAGTTCATGAGAGATCAGTAAATTCCACATGTGGCCCTATTGTTTAATTATGAAACTGCCAATGCAACTTTCAATGGTTAACCAACACAGCACAAGTTCGCTCCTAATTTAATATCCCTTTCGGATTTCTGACTCCATAATGAGACATCTTCCAGGCCAAAACATGCCAAATTTTTCTACCCTGAAGCAAACCTGTGAATTTTCTGGGCTTAGGTCCTTTCTTTTTTCCTCCATTCGGCCACTGAAATAATAATTCTAATTAAAAATGAGTTCAGGCCCGGCGCAGTGGCTCACACCTGTAATCCCAGCACTATGGGAGGCCCACACAGGTGGATCACAAGGTCAGGAGTTCGAGACCAGCCTGACCAATAAGGTGAAACCCCCGTCTCTACCAAATAATATATATAAATTTGCCGGGTGTGGTGGCAGGCACCTGTAGTCTCAGCTACTCAGGAGGCTGAGGCAGGAGAATCGCTTGAACCTGGGAGGCAGAGGTTGCAGTGAGCCGAGATCGCGCCACTGCACTCCAGCCTGGGCGACAGAGCGAGACTCCGTCTCAAAAAAAAAAAAAAAAAAACACTTTTGTTTGTAAACTCAGTAGATATATAACTGTCCTACAGTGACATTGACAAGTTAACTTTTAAAATACCTAAAGCAAGTTTCCCCGTAGAGTTGGGCAAATTCCTTCTGCTGGCTGCCCACTTGTTGACACATTTTGCTATCAGGAACCCAACACCACCAATTTTGGGGAAACCTTTTTCTAAACACATGAGAAAATCCCAGATGATTCAAATAGCTGAGCTGAACAAAACAAAATGCTCTAAGACAATGACTGGTGTTCACTGATCTGGGTCATCTGCCTGCCTCCATGCCTGACAGCCTTTGACCTATCCCAAAGCAACAGCCATCTGTCTAGTATCTGAACACAAACTGGGGCAGAGCACTGGGGGTATGCAAGGCAGGGAGTAGTTAAGGAGCCAGGAAGGGAAGGAAGGAAATTGTTTAGTGAGTACCCACTACATGCCAAGCATTGTCTTAGGCACTTTTATATGCATTATTTTATTCAGTCCTTACAACAGCTCTATGACACAAATTTTGCTTTTTTAAAACTAAGCAAGTCCCAGATGTTTCCATGTCATCAAAATCTAAATATATAACATTATTACCCTTTGAAAATTTTAATAAATGAAAGAAAATTTAAATTTAGTATTTAAAATTCTATTAAATATAAAAAACTCTATTAAATGGCCCATCCAGTTTTGGCGGCTAGGAAGGTTCAATAAGAGTGATTTATTTTACTGAGACCTGGAGGAACAGATGAGACCTATGTTACTGAAAACGATTATGCAATGCTATGATTACAACTATATTAAAAATATGCCTTTTAGGTGATACTCTCTTGATTGTGGTGATGGCCTCACTGGTATACACATGTCAAAACTGACCAAACTGTATACTTGAAATGTGTGCAGTTCACTGTATGACAAATGCACCTCAATACAGCTATGTAAAAAATGAAAATAGACAGTCCTCCCTCAGTCTACACGGGGGGTTTGGTTCTAGGGCCCCCATCCCCAGCATACCAAAATCTATGCATACAGTCCTGAAGTTGGCCCTCGGAAGCTGCATACGAGATGAGTCAGCCCTCCGTATGCACAGGCGGCGCACAGGTGGACCCATGCAGTTCAAATCTATGTTGTTCAAGGATCAACAACACTCAAGATTCAGACCAAAATAGAAATGAAGAAAGTGAAACTATCCATAACAAGGATAAAGCATTCTCAGTCAAAAAAAGACTATATAGATGAACATAAGCTAGATATCTCTGTTTTATATTTCTCAACAAATTTTCTGCACAACACCAGCTCCAGGGGATGTTACTTCTTACACATGCACGCACACACACACACACATAAAGATTCTTCAGTCAGTAAGTTTGAAAAATGCTTGGTTAAACAAAGCTCACCGTGGCTGGGTGTGGTGGCTCATGCCTGTAATCCCAGCACTTTGGGAGGCTGAGATGGAAGGATCACTTGAGGTCAGGAGTTCGAGACCAGCCTGGCCAGCATGGTGAAACCCTGTCTCTACAAAAATTACATGGGCATAGTGGCACATGCCTGTAGTCCCAGCTACTCGGGAGGCTGAGGCAGGAGAATCACTGGAAGTAGTGAGCCAAGATCACACCACTGCACTCCAGCCTGGATGACAGAGTAAGACTCTGTGCCCCTCACACCAAAAAAAAGCTCAACGTGCTTCCTAACTGTGGAACTTCTCAGAGGCCTTCTCATACACTAAGATACTTGGTGCTGTTCAAAGACAGCTTAATAGAATACAGTTGATCCTTTAACAACACGGGTGTGAACTGTGCAGGTCTATTTATATAAGTTTTCTTCCACCTCTGCCATGCCTGAGACAGCAAGACCAGCCTCTCCTCTTCTTCCTCCTCCTCAGTCAACTCAATTTTAACACGACAAGGATGAAGACCTTTACTGATGATTTACTTCCATTTAAGGAATAGTAAATATATTTCCTCTTCCTTATGGTTTTCTTAATAACATTTTCTTCGCTCTAGTTTACTACATTGTAAGAATACAGCATATAATATATATAATATACAAAACATGTGTTATTGCCTGTTAATGCTATCAGTAAGGCTTCTAGTCAACAGTAGGCTATTAGTAGTTAAGTTTTGCAAAGTCAAAAATTATACTCAGACATTCAACTGCATGGGGGGTCGGTGGCCCCAATGCCTGCATTGTTCAAGGGTCAACTGTATTTTTTACTAATTTTAAGTGACATCTGGTATTAACCCCATTTTCAGGTAAGTGGCAGTTCAAACAAATTAAAATAACTTGCCCACCAGGACTGCATACCTTAGGTGGAGGATTAAGAATCTGAAACCACATTTGGCTGGTTCCAAAGCCTGTATTCTCTCCCACTGTCCCACAGTGCCACAAAAAAATGGAAATAATTAATTTGGGTCTGCCTGCTCCCTCTCAGGGCTGCAAATCCTTCATCAAGAGCAAAGGTATGGTCAGAGGGAGCACACGCAGGCCTGAGATTCCACAGAAAGAGCACAGAACAAAAGATGGAAATCCCTCCCACTCACACGACAGTCCTTCTTGGGTATACTCTCTTTGGTGGCAGATGCCCAAAGACAAGACTGTGCTACGTGTCAACAGTCTCATCTGATTGCTAGGGTAGGTCCATTCCACTGTAAAAATAACAACATCCCCTGCCTTCTCAGTCCCCTGTACTTAATTATCAGAAAAAGAGGAGGAGAAAATATGCCAGTTAGGAAACTTCAAGAACGCCCTCTGTTCCTTTCCATTTTGCTGGGATGCATCTCTACTAGAAGCCTGAGAAAATATGGCATCAAGGTGACCAACCTACATACACTTGTACCAGATTCTCTAGAATGTGTCTTCAGGAATTACCTAGGGCTCTTCCTGTGGTGCTGAGTGTGGCTCTGCCAACGTCACAGCAAATAGGAGGCTTAAGGATGAAGTGACAGCCGCTTTCTCAAATGAAACACCATAACATCATCCAGACCATCTCACTTAGGACTGAGGGCTCCATGCCTTCAACCAATAACTAAACGAGAGTCAGTGTGAGGTCATCCACTGAGTAACGCCAAACTACAAGACCTTTTCTTCTCTTGAAAAAGGGCTGAGAGAGATGTTTGCTCTTGGCAGATTGTTCTAATTTTCATGCAAATTAAATCACTGGTCTCATTTCCATTTCTTCTGGGCTCATATGCATACATATTTACGTATACATACATATACAAACCTACAACCACTTATTTCATCATTATAAAAGCCCAAATACCTTATTATAATCACTGCAATGGACATGACAAGAACTGGGAGTTCTATTTCACAGTCCCTATTAGCAATTATGACAAAGTCTACACACGCCTTTTAATTTCATCTCTTAACGTTTCTTGGGCTGAGGTAATATGAAACTCATCTTTACATTCACCCACTGTAGTTTGAAGTAGAATACCTGAAAAGTGGTAGAGATATATAAAACATCTACCGAACTGAATAAAAGCAAAACAAAACATGTAATTTAAAATAGAACACTGAGGTCTTCTGTCTTACAAAATCCTTGAAACTTAACAATCGAGATGTGACCATTGCCAAGTCTTTCCAATGAATTAAAAAGCAAACAAAATTTCTACTATACTTATGCCACGTGAAATTGCTGCTTTTGTAGGTCAAGAATGATTGGATATCAACAATTTCATGTGGTTCAGTCTAAGAGAATATAATCAATCACACAAACTAAGGTAGAAAATCTGGATGTATCTCCAACAATATTCCACTTACCAAAATATTCATATACAAAGGATATAATCACAAGGCACATACCAAATTAGTGTGAAAAGGACATGTTTCAGGACATCAAAGGAAATCGTTTAATCAAAACTTATTTTTTAAATTAATAAGATATAATAAAGATATTTTACATGTAATAAAATTCACCAATTTTAAATGTAGAACTTGATGTATTTTGACAGATATATGTAGTCTTGTAACCTCCACTACAATCATGAGGTAGAATACTCCCATCACCACAAAAAGGTTCTCTTGTACCCCTCTGCAGTAAATCCCTTCCCCATACCACCAGCCCCGGACCTGCTTTCTGACACTGTATCAGTTTTGCCTTTTCTAGAATTTCACATAAATGGACTCACACAATATGTACTCATGTCTGGCTTCTTTCACTCAGCATAAGGCTTTTGAGAGTCATCCATATCACTTTATCAGTAGTTCATCTCTTTTCCTTGCTACATTGCATACCACAATATGTTTATCCATGCACCAGACAAGTTGTTTCCAGTATGTGGCAATTGTGGAAAAAGCTGTTATGAACATTTGTGTGTCTTTTTAAAACTTATTTTCATTTCCCTTGGGTGAATTAACTGGCAATGAAATTGCTGAGTTAGCTAGTAAACATATGTTTAACTTTATATGAAACTAGCAAACTGTTTCCCCAGATGCTGTATCATTTTCCACTCCCAAGAACAGTGCAGGAAAGCTCCAGTTGTCACAGCTCCTCACCAACACTTGGTATGGTAAGTCTTTTCCATCTTAGCCATTCTAGAGAACAGGCAGTAGTATCTCCTAGTGGTTTAATTTACATTTCTCTAATGACTAATGATGCTTACATCTTATACTTACCTGCCATTCATATATCATATTTTGGAAAATCTCTATTCAAATATTTTACTCATGTGTAACCGAGTTGTCTCAACTATAAGAGTAGTTTTTTTTTTTAATCAGATATACATTTTTCAAATATTTTCTCTTAGACTATAGATTGCCTCTTCATTTTCTTCACAGATCTTTTGAAGACCCAAAGTTTTTAATTTAAATTAAGTAAAAAAAAAAAATCTTACACAGTTTCTACGCTAAAAAGAAAAAATATCTGATGTTAAGGGGTGGAGGTGATGAACAGGCAGAGCGCAGAGGATTTTCAGGGCAGTGAAACTTTTCTGTATGATACTATAATGGTGGATACATCTAATTACACATTTGTCCAAACTCATAGAACACCAAGCGGGAACCCTACCTCGTGTGAACTACTGGACTTCGGGTGACAACGTTGTGTCAATGCAGGTTCATTGATTATAATCAGTCCCACTCGGGCTGGGGATGCTACTAACGGCGGAGGCTGCGCATGTGCGGAGGCAGGGAACAGACGGGCAATCTCATGCCTTCCGTGCAATTTTGCTGCGAACCTAAAACTCCTCTAAAACATGCGGTCTATTTAACAATAAAAATCTGTGCCCCTCTGAAGGTCACTTAAGAGTTTCTCCGATGCTTCCTTGGTAAGACTGTGTAGTTTCAGCACTTACATTTAGATCTATTACCTATTTCAAGTTAATTTGTGTATCTGGTACAAGGAATGACTCAAGGTTCATTTTTATTAATACAATTATCTGATTGTTTTGGCACCACTTGAAAATATTCTTTTCCTCATTTAATTATATTTATACCTTTGTCCATAATCAATTGGCCATGTATGTGTGGGTCTATTCTGTTTCATCAATCTATCTGTCTATACTTACACCAATACTACACTGTCTTGATTACTATAGCCTGAAAGTAAGCACTGAAATCAGGCAGTGTACCTTAGAATACACTACTGATTTTTAAATAATTTAATAACTGTGAGACAATTCACCCCCAATGGATGCATCACAGGACCTCAAACTAATGCTGTTACTCCCTCCATTCCTTTTTTCTCTGTAAATTAACAGTGGCTCCTTGCACACATGCCAGTGGGACTTCAAAGGCCTCCATCTGTCTCCTGCTGAGATGGAGCATAAAGAATTCCTGCCCAGTTGGCCTCATCCAGAACGGACTCTTACCTATATTACTACCATGATCTATCTCCTGCTGAGATGGAGCATAAAGAATTCCTGCCCAGTTGACCTCATCCAGAATGGACTCTTACCTATATTACTACCATGTATGTTCTTCTCTTGTTCCACTAGCCACAACCCCTTGTACCCGTGGTCTCTAGTCTTTAGATTTTTCCAGACCGTATCATTACAAGGTTTCTAACCTCTATTTTGATCATCTGATTTCTACCTGTTTGGACTGCCTCAGAGAATCATTTCTCTAACATACTGGTCCTTAACCCAGACCATGGCCTGTTTCACTCAGAGTCTGGCCCTTACCTCTAACTGAAACCCACCCTATCATCTCACAGAACTAACATATTAATATAATATATTAATACTGTAAATTACTAACATATTAATAATGAGCTTAGAAATTGACCCTCCCTATCTTAAAACTTAAGAAAGTTACATTTGTTTTATCTGAATTCCTTTCTCAGAAAACCAACCATCAGGTCTCCCAGATATCAAGGAGCTGAAACTCACCACATCATTGCATTTGGACAAGGAGACGCCAGACCCTTCACCCATTATGGCTGCCTCAGTGACCACCAGCTTCCTGTTGACCAACTCCTCTTCCTTATACCTCCCTAATTCCTGTTTACCGGTATGTAGTTACATTGCCTTCCCACTATACAAGCCTCCAGTTTTAGTCGGTCAGGGAGATGGATTTGAGACTGAGTTCCCATCTCCATGGCTGCAGTACCCGATTAAAGCCTTCTTCCCCCGCAACACTCATCTCAGTGATTGGCTTTCTGTGAGGCAAGCAGCAGGACCTAAACCAAATCTCTGGTGTTTTGGTAACATAAACACAGAAGAGTAAATTAAAAAACAAAGCCATTTTCTACGCCTATGCTCAACCAAATCTGCTGCTACTGGCCATGAGGGCTGTCCACTGCACAACTCAAAGGTGCCTTCGCAACAAAATGGCCCTGCCCTGCTCCTCCTCCTCTTTGTCCACCCTCCCACATTAGTAGACACAATATCTTACTATCAGAATCACCAAGTAAAAATATTTTTAATGTTTCTTGGAGCAAATTCATATCCTAAATATTCTTACGTTAACCTTGATGTGTTTCAGACAAGTCAAAATGCAATCTACAAATAACTGTTTCAGTGAGATCACTTTTTAATTTATTTCTCCTAAAATCCTCATATATTTATATCATCTTATAGAACCAAAACGAGCATAAAATTAGTTACTCTCTTCCTATAATTTGTACCAGTTATCTACCAGACAGTTTTGAAATTTATCATGTAAACTGAATTTTCCAGTTGCATGCCAGGACAAAAGTCCTTGAACTTGGGGTCACTTGGCAGTCATTTTATCTTTAAACTCACACCTACAGGCACTAGGGAAAAAAGGAAAGGGAAGGGAGAGAGGGAGAGAGAGAGGACTCAGATAAGACGATATCATAAAGTTATATAACATGGTGCTGAAATTGTCTCATCCAAAAAATTACTTGAGATTTCTTTTGGCTTTAGGTATGAACCACATATTAGTTACTAGAAAGGATATCTAGTTTCCAACAAATCAATTAGGAATCCAACTAGATTAAAAAACAAATCAAAAACATGTTTCAGGCCAGGTGTGGTGGCTCACACCTGTAATCCCAGCACTTTGGGAGGGCAAGGTGGGTGGATCACTTGAGGTCAGGGTTTCAAGACCAGCCTGGCCAACATGGTGAAATCCCATCTCTACTAAAAATACAAAAAGTTACCCGGACATGGTGGCATGCACCTGTAATCCCAGTTACTCGGGAGGCTGAGGCAGGAGAATCGCTTGAACCCAGGAGCTGCAGGTTGCAGTGAGCCAAGATTGTGCTACTGTACTCAACCCTGGATGACAGAGTGAGACTCTGTCTCAAAAAAAAAAAAAAAAAAAAAAAAAGTTTAACTCTCAAGATGACAGGCTGAGAAATTATTTCCCCATAAAAACGTAGCTCCACTTAGTTTAAGAAACAAAACTCAAAAGGCAAAAATCAGAAACTCCTGGATACAATAATCAAAACTGGGAAGAGAGACACAAGGTACAGAGGATGGAGAGGAAGGAGACTAGGAGGTACTACCCTAATTCGATGAAAGCTAAACACAACCAGGGACTCCTCCCAGGACAGCCCTGGTGAAGTGGAATCACGTAGAAAAGCAACAGATGACACGTGACATGAATTACTCTCCAGAAAACTTCATTTTAGGAAGTGGCTGTGAAGTACAATTTTATATCACTCAGCTGTCCTATCCTAGTCTACTCAAGGTGAGGCTCCTATAACTTCTTTGAAATTTCTAGTAATGATGATCTGAATTGAGTTGCCACTATTAAATCAGGTAGCCACTTAGTCCAACTATTTCTGGTTCCCAAATTTGACATTTAGTGTCTTAGAAGAATTTAATTTTCATAGTCCAATAAGGTCAGAAGCCTGGTTTATGTAAAACAAGTGGTGTCTAGTATTTTTCTCAGGAAGGCAGAAAAACTAGGGCAAGGATTATTCCAGCTACAGAACGACTGTCCTCCGCACCCCTCCTTATTCAGGCGGCTTGGCTCTCCTGACAGTGAGAGCCACGGAAAAAGTGCCGAAGCATATGCCAACCTCAAACAGAGGTGATGACAGAGAAGCTGAAATCCTGCTTTCCCTGGGGACTTGGCTGGGCAGTTTTTGGAAAGCTTTCCTCCTAGCTGAAGTGGTTTTATTATTCTCTTTCTCTAAGCAGGAAGAATAAAGAAGAGGGCCTGGGAACCTAGGAGCACTTCCTTTTACCATTGGTCCAGTAAACTCAGTGTCATTTTGCCTGCTGAAAGCTCTCTAACTGATCCCTGTTTTACCAGACGATAAAACTCTGACACTGAATGGGAACCTAGAACAGGGATCTATGGTGACTTAGCAAGGATAACTTCTTTTTTTTTTGAGACAGGATCTCACTGTCCTCTAGGCTGGAGTACAGTGGAGTAATCTCAGCTCACTGAGGCCTCTGCCTCCCCGGCTCAAAGCATCCTTCCACCTCAGCCTCCCCAGTGGCTGGAACTACAGGCATCCACCACCATGCCCAGCTATTTTTTTTATTTTTTGTAGAAATGGGGTTTTGCCATGTTGCCCAGGCTGGTCTTGAATTCCTGGGCTCAAGCAATCCTCCCACCTCAATCTCCCAAAGTTTTGGGATTACAGGCATGAGCCACTGCAGCCAGCCAGTAAGGATCACTGTTATCCTTAGTAAAAAGGATCCATGACACAAAATGGCCACTGAGTCCCTTCTCTCTCCCCAGTCTCTTACACATTCTCATAAACAGTGATTGACTCACTTATTTTCTGCAGAAGAAAGAACGGCATGAATGGGATGGAAACTGTTCATGTGACTACTTGGATATCTCTCATCTTGTGAACCAGTCTAATAAGCAATTACCTCGAGGAATCTGAAAATAAAATCATATGAATTCATGAATCAAGAAAGAACAGTATACTTGCATAATTAGCTTTCTTTAGAGAAGGGGGAAATACATATCTGATACAAGACAATTTTTAAGGTATAATCCCATCATTTGCAAGTCACTAACAATAAATTTGAAGGTGACAGTGGGGAAAAAAAAGAAAGAGAAAGAGAGATGGGTTGGTATGATCTATTTTTAGCTTACAGTTCAGCTACACATAATATATTAACAAAATTTCTGATACTGCTAAGGTGAATTAATACAGATTAAAGGAAACAAGATAATAAAGCAGATGGATTGAGCTCTTCAAGTCTGTGCTAGTAGGAAATGCAATTAAACACAGGCTGTGGTTTTATTAAAATCACAACAGTCATTAGCATATGCAAATCCACTAAATTCTTCACCATATAAACTTTTTGCTACATTTTTACAACAAAAGTTAAAAATACACCCTCACATTCTTGAAAGTATGCTTCTTACGGTTCCTAAGATACCAAAAATAAAATAAAACATGCCTAAAATAGCTTAAAATTAAAAGGAGGCCCACAGCTACTTCCCTATAGTGTGTCGCATAGAAAATTATTTTTATAAAAACAATGTTTCCACTCTTTTATTATTAATCCAACCCCAGGATTCTAAAAGTATGCAAAGTATTATTACACATCAATAGGTTAATAATTCAAACATTATAAATTGCTATACTTTTTCAGTAACAGGTTAAAAACCCTGGGATTTGAGGGCAAGACCATTTGTTTAACCCCATCCTTTATTCTCAACATGCCTTTCCTACCACTGATAAATGGAACTCGAGTTTCTTCACAGCCCCACTCAGTTGGAAGGATCCTCTTTCTCATCTGAACTCCCATGGCACTCTGTCCAGATTTACTTTTTGCCATTTATTATAGTAAGTGGTATAGTGCACAAGCCTGATCCATTTTCTAGACCAAGTTCCCCACGCACAGACTCTGAGGGTGATTCAGCTGCATCTCCCAGGTGCTTATCCCTTGCGGCAAGGCCTCTGGAAATTCCTACCGAATGAATCTAGAATCAATGAATACATATCCTGACAAATAGCTACTTACACATAAATTCTAGATGTTATCTCATTTCTCTACATTGCATGAGCATTGTGTTGCATCTTTCAGCTATATTATAGACAAACGAAGTTAATGATTATTCTTGCAAAGATGCGAAGATTTTTTTTTTAATCTAGTATGAGCTAAAAGCCATAACTAATCACTGAGAAGGACAGCCTCAACATTTTTAAACTGACTGTAAACTGATTGCCTAGTGTCACTCTGCTAATACACTGGAACCAGCCCTTGGCAGACAGATGTGCCCTTCCAAACAGTAGGCCTGGGCTCATCTCAATTTGTAGCTACTCCCAACTACTCGGATCTTTGCCTTGGATCGGCCCAACAAATGATCACCTTATGGAAGATGAGGCCGCTCACAAACCCACAATGAAATACACAGGTTGGCCCTTTCTAATGAATTACTCATGAGTCAGTCATGACACCTGTGTCTGGGAGGCTCCTCTCATAAAGTTGGTAGTAACCTTCACATCGAAAAAAGTTATAAATGACAACGCAATGTTACAACTGGCTTCCACCCGTGGTCATCACCACTTCACATGTAAACAGTACCTCTGATATCTCACTCAGATTCTAAAGAAATCTTTGCCAGGGGAGGAGAAAAAGGGAGAGGAAAAAGAAGACATTCTCTGCTGTGTTTCATATTTCTTAATCCTCTCTAGTTTCATCTAGAGTCTAGAGAAAGTCAGTGAGAAAAAAAAGATCATGGGCATGTTCCTAACCATTTATTTCAATTTTTTTTTATTACTAGGTGGAAAAGTAGTTAAGAGCTCTGCAAAGCCGGTGCAGAGAGGAGGAGAAGGAAGGCAAAAAGAGAGCCGCTTTCGAGGTGCATGAACCAAGAAGAGTCGCTGCCTGCTCTGTACTATTACGCAGCTGTTAATGCCACAGGGCTGCTCCTCCCACCCTCCCCAAAGTTGGTAACGAAAAATCAAAGCACGAACAGAAGCAATGCACAGAACAGGACAGCAAAACCCGATCATCCTGCACCAACCACATCTCTTGAATGCATTTGCTTTGACCTCTTCTTTTACAAGCACTACCACTGAAAATATGCTAGAACAAAAGCTGATTCGTTATGCACATAAAGAACTCCAGGGCAGGCTACATACATAATTCATGAAGGCAAGCACGCGGCAATCAGCATCGTTTATCTTTGCGGTATTTTAAAACAGTGACAGGTTACTAGATATTTATGAACTATCTTATTTCTTTGAGACCCTTCCAAATTTAAGAAATAAAGAACCTTATTCCTCTGCAAATGGCATTACTGACAAACCTAAGACTATAAATCTCCTGGAATTCACTTGGTATCCATCGTAAGAGGGTGGCTACAAGACCCTAATAAACCAATTAAGCTAGCAGCCAACCCACATCAGTCCTGCTGAAATTAATCTTACCAAATCACTTCTGCTTCCTGTTTTCTAAAACATGGGGCAGTCTTCTTCCCACTGTGGTTAAAATTTTGCCTGAAACATACACTCAAATCAGTCATGCTTTCTGTCTGATGGATGAGAAAACTGAAACCTGGGAAGGTTCAAGATCTCAGAGCTAGGAGGAGGCCCAGGACTCTGCCTTACTAACATCCGGGACTCAATTGCCTTCATCCCCAAGGACCTAGCTGGGGGCCTCTATCGTTTATTATTGTCTGAATCACCTCTAAGTGGTCCCTCTGACTCCATTCTTACTCCATTGAAATCCATCTTCTTCCACACTGCTGCCCTGAGCATGCTGACAAAATGGAAATTTGACATTTCCCCATTTGACCCTTCAATATTTCCCTCTCACCCTCTGAAAAAAACCAACAGGCTTTCATTTAGCTTAACATCGAGCTGCCAAAAGTTCCTTCTGGTGAAAAAGTGTTAGCTAGTGAATAGGTAGGCTAAAAAGTAGTTACACAGGATATGTACAGTGGCTCAACCTGTAATCCCAGCACTCTGGGAGGACAAGGTGGGGCAGATCACTTAAGCACAGGAGTTCAAGACCAGCCTAGGCAACATAGTGAGACCCCGTCTCTACAAAAAAAAACAAAAACAAAAAATTGGCCAGGCACAGTGGCGCACGCCTACAGTCCCAGCTAACTTGGGAGGCCGGGGTGGGAGGATAGCTTGAGCCCAGGAACTTGAGGCTGTGGTAAGCTGAAATCGCGCCACCTCACTCCAGCCTGAATGACAGAGCAAGACTCTGTCTCCTAGCAAAAAAAAAAAAAAAAAAAAAAAAAAAAAACAGGTTTAAAAAGAAAACAAAAATATTTACAGATGTGCATTAATAAATGACTAGTTAGGCTCCCAGTGATTTGTACAGCCCATCGCACGTCAGAGGCCCTGGTTTTACAGAAAGTCCCTAAGCATCACCTCCGCTGGAGACCTGCCACCCGTCTACCCACCCCATCCACACACACCTGGATCAAGACGGATTCCATCCCACAGGCCCCTCCTAGCCCCGGGCAATCTTTTTCTTTTTCTCCTGGAATGTATTACACAGCCCTGCTAGTCTCTGCTTACTGTCCACACTACTTCCTTGGACTGTACCTTCCCAGGATCAGGGCCTTGCTCCCCCCCCATGGCTGGTCACTGCCAGTCCCCGGCAAATGTTTATAGTCCAGTACTGCAATGTTAAAAGCAAGCATGTGCATTTCACACAAGGAGTCCTTACTTTTTTTTGTGACAGGAGTGTTGCTCTGTTGCCCAGGCTGGAGTGCAATGGCGCGATCTCAGCTCATCACTGCAACCTCTGCCTCCCGGGGTTATTCTGTTTTTCATTCAAATAGCTACCCATTTTTAATGGGTGACAAGCTATTACCTTCCTGAGAAGCAGCACAGGGTGACAGCAAAGACCATAGGTTCCTGAGGACAGCCTCGACTCTGCTACATGCTGTGTTACCCTGGCCACATGACTTTGCCCTCCTCTGTGTCCCTGCTCCTCATCTGTAAACCAGGATGATGGTAATCAGAGCTAATTTACTGAGCCCTTATTATATGGTAAAAACTACTTGCAGCTGGGCATGGTGGCTCACACCTGTAATCCCAGCACTTTGGGAGGCCAAGGTGGATGGATCACTTGAGGTTACAAGTTTGAGACCACCCTCATCAACATGGTGAAACTCCGTTTCTACTAAAACTACAAAAATTAGCTGGGCGTGGTGGCACAAGCCTGTAATCCCAGCTACTCATGATGCTGAGGCACAAGAATCACTTGAACCAGGGAGGTGGAGGCTGTAGTGAGCCAAGATTACTCCACTGCACTCCAGCCTGGCGACAGAGTGATCACAAACAGACAAACACAAAACTACTTGGGGACCTGACCTCCATTCATTCCTTTCCCCCTCACAGCATCTAAGCAGACTCTGACAGCAGCAGCAAATGCTTAGGAATTGTTAGAATTATTTCTTCCTATTTATAGAAGAAATTGAGGCCCAGGGAGGTCAAAGGGCTTCCCAGAGGTCCAGGCCCCCGACTTCCTAATCCACTGCCTTTAATTTCATCCAAGGCTCAGATGCATGGGCTCAGATGGATGAATGGCATTCAAGAAGTGTCTGGGAGAGGTTAACATACTGCTGATCAAAGATGCAAGGCCTCTTTCCCTAATGCTGGTTTAACATAAAGCAAGGAAGCTGCATGGCAATATTCATCTCCAGCTAGAGCTAAGGTGACTCTTGTTCTGTCACCCTCCCTAGGAAACCATTATCAACTCCCTGAGATGAAAATCTGCCCCATTCCAGAAATGAGCTAAATCAAAGGAGGGAGAAGGAGGGAAGGAAGAGGAGATAAGGCAAAAAGTTACTCACACTTTGAATAACACATGCCTGGATGGCAAGCATTATAAAATGATCTGTGTAACATAAGCTTCTGCGTCCTTGGGAGGCAAGAGAGCATGTGATTGTGCACTGATGTGAACAAAGCCACCGACGCACCACCAGATTCTTCAAAAGCAAATATCTGTCTATGACCAAAGCATCGGGATTCTTTTCTAACAAAGAACAATGTACGCCATTCTAATTCCTGATTCTTTCTTCTGCTTTACAGTGGGTTATGCTCTCGATGGAAATCCCCCCATGAATAAATGTGTCTGCAATCACAAATGGCCCTATAAATCAGAAGATTTATGAACTGTAAAAGGGGACGGCAGGAGGATTCCAACCTTGTAGCTTCCTTCATGTGGACCACCTGGGGCCAGATGCAGGCAGTTTATCAGTTCCCGGAAACAGTCATCTGGCTTTTCTTTTTAGCTAAGCAAGAAAATGTTATCAGTCCTGGTAATCAACAAGATGCAATCATCCCTGCTATTTGGGTAAGCTTTTAATGCTGCACCACATTACACAGAGGAGGCTCAGATGCATAGGCTCGCTTGCAAGAACAGTGTTCAAGAAGTGTCTGGAAGAGGTTAACACACAGCTGATAAGCTCTGTCTGGGTGCAGTGAAGCCTGGCCCAACAGCCCCTAAGGCAAATTCCTGAAGGGACCAAATAGAAAATGAGTGGATTTTCCCTATCCCAAGGGAAAAAATAAAAATGAAAAAGCGATGGGAACAATACAGTAACCGGGGAAAAGCACAGAGCATGCACATGTGTGTTTTTCTTGGGGAGGGGGAAATGCATACACTTCAGAGGCTTAACAAATACATTCAAAAGAACACCTGCTCCATCCCAGACGGGCAGCAGAACATCGCGCAAGAGTGAGATGGAGACAACCACACAGTGCCGCTCACGAGCCATCTGGGGTGAGTGGTGTCAGGGAAGGGGACAGATGCACCCTACAGGGCTTTGCATCCCAGTTCTTATTACTGTACCTTCGGCACAAAACAGCCCAGCTCTAGGCAAGCCAGTGAGCCATTTTTGGTATCATAGCGTTCTTTTGGAAAATTCACATTTCTATTTTTAGTTCTTCCACATGCAATTCATAAGCAACAGCCCTCCTGAGTCAAAGGCACCTCAGCTATGCCACGAGTCAAAAGAATTCCAGCGAATATATTTTTTAACAGCATGTTCAGGGAAAATGTGACCAGCTCTGTTCGGCCATACTGTTTGCATGGACTTGGCAGTTAGCATGAGATGAAGGATTTTAAAGATCAAACACTTCAATGAGCCCTGTAAAAACACTCCCAAGAACCTGACTGGGGACTTTGTTAGCTTCAAGTAAATATATATGCCATTAAGTACGTTTTAAACACAGAAGCAACTATAACAGGATTTAATTGCTTACTGTTTTTTGTTTTGTTTTGTTTTGTTTTGTTTTACAGGTCAAACACATTTTAGTGTGCTGGGTTAGACCCACTCTTTCTTCATCACATGTACAGAAAAGCAAAGAGTGTGGGTAATCTCTTAAATTTTAAATTCTCACTTGGTATGAGGATAAAACATCCAAGAAACACTTCCTGTGCAAAACACACTAAGCTTAAGTGTAGAAAATACAACGGTGTGGAACTCAAGAGGCTGGTTATAGGATACAAATAATAACAACCACGCGGCACGGGCAGATTTTTGTTTAGAAAACAGATGGGACAGAAAGGCAGCGGCAATGTTTTGAGTCAGTGAGATACAGTTCATTCTTAATTATTCTTCATTGATTTCTTACATGGACAGAACATCATTCTTGCTGCCACTGTTTTGTTTTGATCAGAGGTATGTTTATCTGTAAACATGTACAATGTGTAATTATTGCTGTCTAAACACTGCATCACGTGTAATGGCTGAATTAAGCTGTGAAACGCATAATTATGCTGAAGACAATGGTGTTCTAATATGCATCACCAAAGTCAATTTAAAAAAAGTACCTTTTTTCAAATCACAAAGTGAAGCCTTCATAACCCTCGAGGCTTTTTGAAGGTCCCACCACTTTGATTTAGAGATTTGTGTTTTTCTAATTGCATCTCAAGAGTGTTCCAAGCATAGAGAGGGATTATTAACCCTGAAGGAAATAAAACTGAGTATTTCTTAAACCTCTGGAAGGTGGAGAACATACTTAGCTTAAGAATCTGGAAAGGGTCAAAGGTCTGTCAGTATAGGTGTGACTGAACAGTACATCCATCGGTAGAATACTATGCTATATTTGTAGAATATACTATAACATTCTACACATACACACACACACACACACACACATATAATCTTCTATAACAGGGTTATAACTGTTCATATGGAGGCATCTCAAAAATATATTTTGAAGTGATCGAATGCAAGTTGCAGAACAATGAGTACAGCATGATCTCGTTCCTGTTAAAATATATGCAAATACATGCTTTATTTTCCCTGGAAGAAATCAGCAAGAAACATTTTACAGAGGAGACAGTTTGGGGAGGGGTTATCAAAAAGGGGCCTTTGCTAATGAATCTACCATCCACATATGGATAGCACTTTATTTTCTTTATTTCTTTGTTCCTTATTTAGTTAAAGTCGTAAGGGTGAAGAATCACTATGTGATTCCTGCTGTCACCTTTGTATTTAGAAAACTGTTATAAGGTTTTTTTTTTTTAAGCTCTAGAAGAAATCACAGTGGAAGCTATTACTATACCGAATGAAATTTAAAACTTCAAAACATCAAAGGTTTTTAATGCAAAAAGGGAAACAAGCTAGAAAAAAAAATGCCTTTAAGTATGACAGACAAAAGGTTACTATCTTTCATATATGAAAAGTTAATATAAACAGATAAAACACTGTGATTGAAAAAAGAAAAGAAAAAGAAAAACCACCCAGATGATGCCAAAAGATCTTATCAGAGGATTCAGAGAAGAAGCAACGCAATTAGACCACATTTATACAAGAAAATGTTCACATCCACTAGTGAAAATCTTTAGTCACCAGTGACATATTGTTTTCCATTAAATGTTAGTGCATTTTATAGATGATACCCAATGTTGAGGAGGTACAGTGACAAAAATCTTGCATCCGACGTGCCCACCCTCATGGGAAGCAACATAAACGTGTATTGAGATTTAATGACATTCTTTATCTTTGACTCAATGACTCTACTTCAGGGATCACTGCCCAAATAAAAAAGAGTTTTTATAAAGAAATACAGTCATCAGAGAATCACTCACAAAAAAAACTGGGAACAAGAGCACAAATGGTTGGATAAACAAAAAGAACACAAGGTTAAAAAAACAAAGGCGAAAAATCACCTTGATGTACCATTATGCAAACATTTTTAATTACTGTATAAATACTAATCACAGGAAATTATATTCATGTTAGCCTAAGTTTAAAAATTGATATTGGAATTATTTATACAATTATAACTACATATTTTAAAAACCTAAGCTTAAGAGGAAACAAAGCTAAAAGACACAGAGTAAAATGTGTAGTGATTACTTTAGACACCCACCATAAGAAACCTTTTTTTTCTTCTACCCTCCAAATTTTTTATGTTTTTGTGAGTCAGTCTCGCTCTGTCACCCAGGCTAGAGTACAGTGGCACGATCTCAGCTCACTGCAACCTCTGCCTCCTGGGTTCAAGTGATTCTCCTGCCTCAGCCTACTGAGTAGTTGGGATTCCAGGTGCACGCCAACACGCTCAGCTAATTTTTGCATTTTTTTAGTAGAGACAGGATTTCACCACGTGAGGCTGGTCTCGAACTCCTGACCTCGTGATCCACCCACCTCGGCCTCCCAAAGTGCTGGGGGATTACAGGTGTGAGCCACCATGCCCGGCCTGTAAGTTTTTATAAAGGGGAAAAAGTATTTTTGAAAGAGTATAAGGTGTTCATATGAACAGAGATCATACTGTATTCCACCTCTTCTATGAAGAAAATAGTTTTTATCCACAAACTTATCACTCTTCTAAATGTATGTTTAGATTCTTGTACCTTCTGGAATGGTGGAAACAGCAGCAAACTTCTATTGAGCTCTTGCCAGGTGTCAAGCATTGTTCTAAGCATTTAACACATATAACTCAATCCTCAGGACCAACACAAACTATTATGATGCCTAAAGTCACACAACTAAGAAGCAGTGGCACAAGGTAGAGCCCAGCAGTCTACCGCAAGAGCTCTTGCAAGTAACCACCATATTATAATGCTTCAATTAGAAAACACCACCAAATCCCAACTGTTTCAAGTCAAACTATAAAGCAAATAGAAACAAAATATAAACTAACACTTAAAAATATCTTGTCCTTCCTAGGATTTGGTTAAATGTAATTGATGAAGCTTGATAAATTGGCAGGCAAGGGAAGACAAACTCAAATGACAATAAGATGCAAGAAACCACTGTCGGCCGGGTGTGTTGGCGCATGCCTGTAATCCCAGCACTTTGAGAGGCTGAGGCAGGCGGATTGCCTGAGGTCAGGAGTTCGAGACCAGCGTGGCCAACATGGTGAAACCCCATTTCTATTAAAAATACAAAAATTAGCCGGGCATAGTGGTGCATGCCTGTAGTCCCAGCTACTTGGGAGGCTGAGGTAGGAGAATCGCTTGAACCTGGGAGGTGGAGGTTGCAGTGAACCAAGATTCAGACACTGCACTCTAGCCTGCATGACAGAGTGAGATTCAGTCAAAAAAAAAAAAAGAAAAAGAAAAAAAAAGAAACCACTGCACTGTTACAGCATGGTAAGTAGTGTCCAACAAATGAAGTGCATAAGACATGGTGGTCCAGGGCTGGGCATAGTGGCAAACACCTGTAATCCCCACACTTTGAGAGGCCAAGGTGAGTGGATTGCTGGAGCCCAGGAGTTCGAGACCAGCCCAGGCAACGTGGCAAAATCCTGTCTCTATAAAAAATACAAAAACTAACTGGGCATGGTGGCATGTGCCTGTAGTCCCAACTACTGGGGAGGCTGAGGTGGGAGGATCACCAGAACCCAGAAGGTCAAGGCTGCAGTGAGCTGTGATTGTGCCACTGCACACTCCAGCCTGGGTGACAAGGTAAGACCCAGGCTCAAAAAACAAAAACAAAAACAAAAAAACTATGGTGTTCCATTAATGCAAATTTAATAAAAATGGCATTTTCAGTCAGTGAGTAGTGTCGCACACAGAAAAGCATAAAATACATATAGTGAAACTTAAACAGCCCACAATAAAATGGTCATTGTGTCAGATCCGAATTTGCCTTCATTGCAGGGTCTATTAGGGTAAGATTTAGAGCAAGGAAAATCGATGTTCTGGGATACATTCCTAGGGATTATAGAGGCCTGCGGCTCTCTGGCTAACATTAGAATGAATAACCAACGCTCCTCCTCTCCCTCTACTCTGACATAGTGAAAGTGACCAGTAGCATGCTTAGACATGGCTCTGCAGAGCAGGTGTTCTGTCAGCTTAACAATAACTTGATTATGAGTCTGAGCAAATCATGTGAAACTACCCTTCCGTTTTCCCAGCCATAAATCTCTTCCAAGGTCTCAAGAGAGCCCAGCCCGATGCCAAAGGGACAGGCTAGAACAATGCTTCCAAAACTCTAGTTGATGGGTCAGTAGGTTACTGGCAAGTGTCTACCAGTCCATGAATGTCATTTAAACAAAGAAACCTCTCCCTTATTATAATCCCTAAATGCAAAACACATCTGCGCACACACGCCCACCCCTAGGCCCACTGAAGTCTTTGTCTGCTCCCTGCCTTTTAAATGGCATTCTAACTTGAAATGCTCCACCTCCCTTCTTCAGGTGGTTAACTGGAAATCATCCTCTGACACTCAACTGCAGTGTGGCCTTTCCAGGAACCTTTTTCTGAGACCCCTGATGGCGCTCTCCCCACCTTACCTTTACCTGACCATGACCTCCGCTGAGCTATGCACGGGCAGCTGCCATGCAGTACCAGACCCTGTCTGCCCAGAACTTAGAATATGAAGTGAGAGGAGGTGAGCTGGTGTATTCTGGAAATCAATGGCAACCTGAGACCCACACGACGGTGGGTCAGAGCAGAGGTTCGGGGCTGATACCCCAGAGTTCTCTAACTCGGGGGGAATTCACTTAATTTCTAAATGTCAACTTCTCCTTCTGAAAACAAAGACAGTAATAACACCTACTTCCCAGGGTGCTGTGGGGATTAAATGAGATCACCGCGAGGAGGCACTTAGCACCCTCTGCGACATGAGAAAATGTCAACACTGTCACCTCTACTATTAATCTCCAAAAACAGGGAGACTGATACGATGATTAAAACAATAACCTTTATGACATGAAAAACAAGAATCATATGAAAACAAGAATAAAGTTGGTGAGTCAAACAACAGCACCCGGGGAAATATTTTTCTGATTTTATATTTTCCCTTTCCATTACCTTTTTAAAAATTCCTTCTTTAAAAAGAAAGAAAAGAAAGGAAAACAGAAGGCAAGGAAGGACAGAAAGAGTGAGGAGTAGGAGAGGAAGGCTTATTCTATAGGCCTAAAATTCACTACTACTATGACCTAGTACTAATACAATGTTAATAGCATAGACTTCATTTTAGGAATAAGGAGGATCTCAGAAAATTAAACTCTTTAATTTCCTCAACATTTAATATGCTAATAGTAGAAAAGTGCTTCATCAAAGCATCTCTCAGCAAAGAAATCCAGCAGTCATATATTTTTATGATGATGGTGTGCACTTTACTGGATGCTGTCTTTAGAGTCAGCGTTCATATAATCTCTGGTGTTTGGAAATGACTGATTATTTGAATCCTTCCCCAGATGGGAGCAAGTCTATAAATGACAAAAAAGGTAAGGACTACTGCCAGGCAAGGTGACTCGTGCCTGTAATTCCAGCACTTTGGGAGGCCAAGACAGGAGGATCACTTGAGGTCAGGAGTTTGAGACCAGCCTGGCCAACATGGTGAAACCCCGTCTCTATTAAAAATACAAAAAAAGTTAGCCGGGAACGGTGGCACGCGCTTATAGTCCCAGCTACTTGGGAGGCTGAGGCAGGAGAATCACTTGAACCAAGGAGGCAGAAGTTGCAGTGAGCCAAGATCGCACCACTGTACTCCAGCCTGGGCAACAGAGCAAGACTCCCGTCCCAAAAAAAAAAAATGCAAGGACTCCTGAAGAAGAGGCATTTCTTTTCCTCGGAAAGGCTGATCAGTTTGGGAAGTTTTTAGAAAGCCTGATGTACACTGAATTTTCCTTTTCCAGCATCCTTACAAGTTCTGCCTGAGATTTCTCGCAAACAAATAATCCAAACTGAAAGTCAACTCAAAAGAATGACTTGAGCATTACTTTCCACCTACTCATACACATGAGGGAAATTCAAAGCTGTAGCCTGCTTTGCTCAGTGGGATCACATTTTTTTTCTGGAAAAATCAAAAGCCACGTTTCCCCCCAAAATAATTTTCAAATATGCAAATAATTTTCAAATATGCAAATTTCAAAATTTTCAAATTTTCAAATTTTCTCCACATGAGGTCAGATTCCATATTTACAAGAATCAACGACATTAACCAAAATCCCAACACAGTTCCCCATGCCCTAGATCATGTATTTTATGTATTAGTTTGTACTGAACTAGAACTCCTAGTTCAGTACAAACTTCTGTCTAGAACAGGTATTCAACAGTGATTGATGACACTTATCTGTCTAATTTGGTAATCATCTAAATTTGTATTACTGCCGCCATCACCACCCGCTGCCATCCTACCTTCAATTGGGTCTTGCCAGTCATTCCAGGAGCTAAACTTAAAATTTATGTTTAAAAAAAAGCTCTAGGCAGAAGATAGGAATTACACAACATTTATTTGTACTTCTCTTCTATGTGTTCTTTACAGAGCCCATGTATATCAGCCCCTCATTAAATCACATAAACCCCAGAACAGACTAGGAGGCCTGGATGCCCTCCTTTCTGTCCTCTCATGCACACTAAGGATCCCCACAACCAAGTCAAAGATCTCCAATCAACACTGCATCTTCAGGCCTAGCCCCAAAACCCCTACTCTTCTTAAGTTATACCTTGGAAAGAAAGTTGCTACAAAGCCTGGCAAAAGAATTCCCAGTCAATTGGCCCCAGGAAGAATGCCACCAACATCTGCCCCACCCCTCCAAAGGTGCTTGGCTGACATGTGGCAGCTGCACAACACTGGGAATGTACTAAATTACATGGAATAGTTCACTTTAAAATGACTTTTTTGTATTACGTGACTTTCACTCAATAGGAGGAGGAGGAGGAAGATGAGGAAGAAGAGCAGCATCAGTCATCAGGGCTTGACTCATTAAGCCACATCACCCAAAAAGCAGAATGGCACACGCAAAACAGAAACCTCCAGACAGCAGTCTTAATACGACTCCAGTTTCCCCGCCTCCTCACCCTTCTCCCAAGTGTGTTTGCTCAGATTTGCAAAAGTGAAGGAAACCATTGCAATAGGCTGGGTGCCGGGGAATGCCGGTCTAGGGCAGGACATCCCTTCCTTTTTTTCCCCAGATGGAGTCTTGCTTTGTCGCTCAGGTTGGAGTATAGTGGCACGATCTCAGCTCACTGAAACCTCCGCTTCCTGTGTTCAAGTGATTCTCCTGCCTCAGCCTCTCGAGTAGCTGGGATTACAGGCACACGCCACCACACCTGGCTAATTTTTGTATTTTTAGTAGAGATGACGGTCCGTCACATTGGCCAGGTTGTTCTCGAACTCCTGACCTCAAGTGATCCACCCTCCTCGGCCTCCCAAAATGCTAGGATGATAGGTGTAAGCCACCACGCCCGACCCATCCCTTCCTAAAATGGGTGAAACAGGTGCCAAACTCACAATGTCCCTGCAGGCCCACCACCAGTAACCCAGTGCCTCCGTCTTCCTCTGCCCACAGTCTTCCCCTGCTCCAACATGAACTTTTTAGACTCTTTGCTTCTATAAATGTAGAGCAAAAGAAAATAACCTGTTGGTGATAGCTTTTCATTAAATTTACTCTTTTAATAAACAAAGCCCCAGTATTTTCAGCTAAGGGATTGAGGAAGGAAAAACGTTTTGAAACATTTAGTGCCAAAAACAAAAATAACTCAGAATGTTTCCTTCTTGCTCTCCACGAATAAGTCGGCCCTGCTGGCAGTGGAATCTGGGAATTGTTATCCATGCTGCCACCATCATATAGAGTACACATGTGATCATCTCTGCATTACGCCAGTCACTCTTCTATGGCCTTCCAGGAACTCACACCAGCAGGTGTAACCTGTCCACACTTCTGGGAACCACTGAAAACATCTTCCTTCCTGCACCTATTCCACCTCCACCACCAGACCTCATGCTCCTCACCATCTATGTGCTTCCCATATAGAGGCTAACGTCAAGGGAGGGTTGGGGCTCAGGTTAGAAGTAGTTGGGGACGGGCGCAGTGGCTCACACCTGTAATCCTAGCACTTTGGGAGGCTGAGGCAGGTGGATCACCTGCAGTCAGGAGTTTGAGACCAGCCTGGTCAGCATGGTGAAACCCCGTCTCTACTAAAAATACAAAAATTAGTCAGGCATAGTGACAGTTGCCTGTAATTCCAGCTACTCAAGAGGCTGAGGCAGGAGAATCACTTGAACTTAGGCAGGATAATTGAGCCACTGCACTCCGACCTGGTGACAGAGTGAGGTTCCGTCTCAAAATAAAAGAAAGAAAGCAGCAACCAGGGAACCATCAGCTTTGGGAGGTTGGAGTGTTCACTGCCTCAAGGTCAGGTGGTAGAAGGCATTCCATGGCCAGCTCCTACATTAAATGCACAATTGCATCCTGCTGCTAAGTGCCCCTTGCCCACTCTTCCCCCATTTCTGTAAGAATTAGTGGATAGATATGGAGGACAGGAATGTGTACACCAGAAAAACCATATGGGAAAATGACACTGGTTTCCTTTAAAATGCATACTTTAAGATAAAGAACATCATAGACCAGGCATGGTGGCTCACGCCTGTAATTTCAGCACTTTGGGAGGCCAAGGCGGGCAGGCCACCTCGAGTCAGGAGTTTGAGACCAGCCTTGCTAACACAGAGAAACCCCCATCTCTACTTAAAAAATATATAAAAATTACCTGGGGATAGTGATGCGTGCCTGTAATCCCAGCTACTCGGGAGGCTGGGGCAGGAGAATCACCTGAACGTGGGAGGTGGAGGTTACAGTGAGCTCAGATAGTGGCACTGCACTCCAGCCTGGGCGACAGAGCAAGACTCAGTCTCAAAACAAACAAAAACAAACAAAACCATAAACAACTGAAAAAGCACTTGCCAGGCATCAATTAAGAATTAGCCATGCATGGTGGTGCGCACCTGTAATCCCAGCTACTCAGGAGGCTGAGGCAGGAGAATCGCTTGAACCTGGGAGGTGGAGGTTGCAGTGAGCTGAGATGGCACCATCGCACCCCAGCCTGGGAGACAGAGTGAGACTGTCTCAAAAAAATAAATAAAATAAAATAAACACGAGAGTTTCCTGAGTTCTTTCAAAACAACCAACCAGCTCTGAGCCCCTTCTACCTGCTCAGCCCTGTGCCAGGCACTGCACAGAGTCCTGGATCATCACATGAAACGTGAGAACGCAGAGAGGACAGTAGGTACCCGTGCAGTGATGCTGCCACTCCTAACATATGAGAGGGTCTTTAGAGTTCAACAACGACACATCATCACAGGTGTTCTGTGGTTGTCTGAGATGCACGTCAGTCACTCTGGGTTCTACACACTGCACAGACTTCAAAAGCCAAACTGGGGGAGGGACAAGCTTCGTTCATGCTAGAGCAGCCTTGGAGAAGGCAGGCCAAACAGGGGTTCCTAATCCCTCCCTGCTGAAGTGAAGGCTGCCAGGCCCGAGAACAAGGTAAACCTGACAATCATCCCCCAGCAACTAATGTTGCAATCAGAAAAGCTGAACCAGGCTGGGTGCAGTGGCTCATGCCCGTAATCCCAGCACTTTGGGAGGCTGAGGAGGGAGGATCATCTGAGGTGAGGAGTTTGAGACCTGGCCAACATGGTGAAACCCTGTGTCTACTAAAAATACAGAAGTTAGCCAGGCATGGTGGTGCACACCTGTAGTCCCAGCTACTCAGGAAGCTGGGGCAGGAGGATCACTTGAACCCAGGAGGTGGAGGTTGCAGTGAGCTGTGACTGTGCTACTGCACTCCAGCCTGGACGACAGAGCAAGACTCCATCTCAAAACAAAAACAAAAGGAAAAGAAAAGCTGAACCAGAGAGGCCTGGGACCTGACTGGGTCTACCCCAAGCTGACCCTACCTGATGTGCTTTCCACAGAGACTGGAAACACAAAGCAGACCTCCATCCCCAGGGAACTGGGACGCCAAGCCTGTCAGGGACAAGACAGGGCAGTACTAGGCCTGCACCTGCCCGCTGGTTTTCAAAAAACAAAACAAAATCAAAAGGCGTTCTGATGCCCTAATGGATGGATGGTCAGGTGTCCTTAATCAAAAAGAGCTCCCATGGGCCGGGGGCGGTGGCTCACGCCCGCAATCCCAACACTCTGGGAGGCCAAGGCGGGTGGATCACGTGAGGTCAGGAGTTCAACACTAGCCTGGTCAACATGGTGAAACCTCATTTCTACTAAAAATACAAAAATTAGCTGGGTGTAGTGGTACATGCCTGTAATCCCAGCTACTCAGGAGGCTGAGGCAGGAGAATCACTTGAACCCAGGAGGTAGAGGTTACAGTGAGCCTAGACAGCACCACTATACTCCAGCCTGGGCAACAGAGCAAGACTCAGTCTCAAACAAAAAAAGGTGGGGGAGGGGCTCCCATGGTAGAACCAAGTTAATGAGTAGATGAGAAGACAACCAGAAATGTCCAATTCCAGCTTTCCCCACTCATTCCAATCCTACATTACAGAGCTAAAGCCCCTCACCTAAAGCCCCTCACCTCTTCACAGACAAAGGGGAATAACTTCAGAGTATGACATAAAATATCTATTAAATTAAAAATGCTGGTTGGGTATGGTGGCTCACATCTCTAATCCCAATACTCTGGGAGGCTGAGAAGGGAGGACCACTTGAGGCCAGGAGATCAAGAGCAGCTTGGGCAACATAGCAAGGCCCTATCCCTATTTCACAAAAAAAAAAATTTTAAAGAAAAAGTACTTTAGGAAATTCTAAACCACTTGTGCGGGGATGGACTTGAGAACCTATTCCAGGGTTTAAAGAAAAGGCACCCAACACTTAAAATAATTCAAATACTCCAAAGGCCTTTCTAGCCTTCTAGAATTCTATTCTGCACGATATTTGTTTATCCTAGTATCTGATTAAGGTTTTGATTTTTACATAAAACAAAGTCCCAGGGAGTTCAGAGGTCTGGTCATAAAAAGAAAAGCCAAGAAGCATCAGTATTAATAAAGCTTAACGAAAGAGATATTGAATAACCTTTGTGAAATTAAAAACAATGACTAATTCAGTCCAAACAACTAGGTCATGCTTGAATTCCAGTAATTCTAAAACTTAGATATAATAAGGCAAGAATTTTGCTCTGCTTCAGTGGTCAAAATGAAGGACCCATTCAAGGGTAAGACCAGTCATAGAGGCACAATGGGAATGCTGGAGGAACACTGTGAGGGGGAGGGAGTTGGGAAGCGAAACAAAGCCAGATAATCATTACAGTACTACCTGGGACTTTCACTGAGTGTGCAAATAACAAAGAAAAAGAGATAGTTCTCAAGCGGGACATGGTGGCTCATGCCTATAATCCCAGCACTTTGGGAGGCTGAGGCAGAAGACTTTGAGACCAGCCTGAGCAACACAGTGAAATCCCGTCTCTACCAAAAAAAAAAAAAAAAAAAAAAAAAAAAACATAAAAATTAGCCAGGCATTGTAGGGTGTTTCTGGAGTCCCAGCTACTCAGGAGACTGAGGTAGGAGGATCATCACCTGAGCCCAAGAAGTCGAGGCTGCAGTAAGCCATTATTGCCCTAGTGCACTCCAACCTCGGTGACAGAGTGAGATCCTGTCTCAAAAAAAAAAAAAAGATATTTCTCACAAAAGACCAAACTATCATTCAGCAAACATCTGAGAGGTTCTGAAGAGGCTATAAAGTCTGGGGTGTGTCTCTGGCTCTGAAGAAGCAAGTGAACAACCTAATCAAAGCGATATCATGACACACCCAAACACCAACAAAACAAGTCAAATATGCTGAGTGTTGTCGGAGAGGTACACTCCGTCTGTAAGAAACTGAAGGACAGAACACATTTGGCAGGAGATATAGAAAGGCATCAAGTTACTGAGTAAATGAAAGACAGTAAAGCTAAAGAAAGCCACAAAACTAATTCCATCTACTGATTTGGGCTGCTTCCTCATTATTTTTTTAAAATGACCTTAAATAATTTGGAGAGTAGGATATTTAGTGAAAATCTGCAGTCAATGCAAGTTCGACTCACTAAGACACACTCTTCCAATTCAACACCACACAGTATTCACTCATCTGCTTAAAAGGAATATCAAAGCACTCGAATCTTGCTGCAGGCCTATGTTCTAACCACCACATCCTAATATACCATCGCTCAACTTCAACGGTATCAACTTTTCCAGTTTAGAGGTCATATTGGTAGAACAAAATAAAAGCATAAGCAAATACCCCACAAAAAGAAACTTGCTCTAAGACAAGTACACAGGACCAAGTAATGAGAAGGAAAACAGCAAAAGGAAGGGAATCCTGGCTACCAGCTACAGGCAGCAAGTCTGCAAAAACGAAAGGGTACCTGCAGGAAGCAGGTAAAGACTTTCTTTTTGGAGACAGGGTCTTGCTCTGTCGCCCAGGCTGGAGCGCAGTGGCACAGTCTCAGCTCACTGCAACCTCTGCCTCCCAAGTTCAAGGGATTCTCATGCCTCATTCTTCCCAGTAGCCACCACGCCCAGCTAAGTTTTTTGTATTTTTTGTAGAGATGGGGTTTCACCAGGTTGATCAGGCTGGAATGCTGGCCAGGATGGAGAAAGCAAGTCAAGGCTTTCACGGTGACATTTAGGCTTCATCACAGGCCATCTCTGAGTTTCCAAAAGAATCTCCTGTCACTCAACCCATTTGTCTTAAGATGTCTTAAAAAGATAATCACGTTGTCAGATTACCTATTTAAAATAAGACAAATAGGTCATCTCTCTGAAAATGTGATTTATTTTTACAAAAAACTTTGAAACTAGTGATTGCTGGCTATGCATTTTCCAATCATTTCTTTTTTTTTTTTTTTTAAAAAGACATAGGGTCGGGCGCGGTGGCTCAAGCCTGTAATCCCAGCACTTTGGGAGGCCGAGACGGGCGGATCACGAGGTCAGGAGATCGAGACCATCCTGGCTAACACTGTGAAACCCTGTCTCTACTAAAAAATACAAAAAACTAGCCGGGCGAGGTAGTGGGCGCCTGTAGTCCCAGCTACTCGGGAGGCTGAGGCAGGAGAATGGCGTGAACCCGGGAGGTGGAGCTTGCAGTGAGCTGAGATCCGGCCACTGCACTCCAGCCGTGCGACAGAGTGAGACTCCGTCTCAAAAAAAAAAAAAAAAAAAAAAAAAAAAAAAAGACATAGGGTCAGAGTGCAAAGCTCACTGCAGCCTCAAACTCCCATGCTCAAGTGATTGTCCCACTTCAACCTCCAGACTAGCTGGGACCACAAGTGTGCACGCTCAGCTGATTTTTATTTTTTTTTTTTGTAGAGACGGAGTCTGGCTACATTGCCCAGGCTGGTCTCGAACCCCTGGACTCAAGTGATCCTCCTGCCTCAGCCTCCCAAAGCAAAGGGATTATAGCCATGAGTCACCGCACACTGCCCATTACTTTCTTGTATAAACCAAAATAAGAAAAGAGACATTTATCATTATACTTCCTATGGTCAACTATCGTAGGGCAGCTCAGACCAGAAAATCCAATAGGACAAGGCCAAAATAGACTTTTCACATAAAAATATTTTAAAAGATATTAGTGCAAATTTACTTTTTTCTGTATAAAAATCAAGGGAGACAGTAATTTACTATTTACTCTTACTTTAACATCCCAAGAAAATTCAAAGTCCAACTTTTTCAGCACTGCATATAAAATTGTTATAGTTTATAGGGCAACTTGACACTTTTATAAAACATAAAAGTAACCAATTTTTAATGTCCCCAAAAGCAAAATGACTTCTTAAAAAGACAAAGGTGGCCAAGCGTAGTGGCTCACGCCTGTAATCCAAGCACTTTGGAAGACTGAGGTGGGTGGATCACCTGAGGTCAGGAGTTCAAGACCAGCTGGGCAACCCGGCGAAATCCCCGTCTCTACTAAAAATACAAAAATTAGCTGGGTGTGGTGGCGCATGCCTCTAATCCTAGCTACCTGGGAGGCTGAGGCAGGAGAATCGCTTGAATCCCAAGAGGTGGAGGTTGCAGTGAGCCAAGATCACGCCACCGCACTGCAGCCTGGGCAAGAAAGCAAGACTCCATCTCAAAAAACAAACAAAAAAACACGAAAAGACAAAGGCTACCAATAGATTCAAAGGGTTTCTGCTGAATTAATATATATTTTAATAATCTAGGTATTCAATGAATCTATTTTTAATATATGCTCTACTTAAACACTCAACATAATTCTGTTCCTACATCTAGCTTTTATTTCTAACTCATTATTTTAACTCTTACCAAGTCTTTTGCAACTGTAACAATTACTAACAAATGATGGCAATCACAGAAAAATACAGAAGAGGAAAATGTTTTTTGCATCTTCTTAATGTAATGAAAAATGTACTATAATCATCTGTTCTACTATTCTATGCCCTTTGCTACTTTTGAAAAACAACGCAATTCAAAAAAAATCAGACTATAAATAAAACAAAAATATTTACCAATACTTATATGTATATATTCTATAATTGTGTTCTAAAAACAACTGCTGATTTATTCCTATTCAATATATAATTTTACACTTTTTCAATCATTTGTTTTCCACGATGAAAACAAATCTCTTCCTTAGAGCCTGGATTGCCAAACCAGGTGTGCCTCATTTGAAAGGCAGATAGACAAAACAACAAGACCAGGGGCCTGTTTCTGCATCTCAGTACAAGCTTGTCTGTGGAATTTATGACTGGTAAAAATCAAACATAAAGAGCTGAGGTTAGAAAACAAAAGACAAAAACCTCCAGTCTCATTCCTTACTCCTCAAAGTTCTTAGAAGACCTTCACTTGCTCACTAACCTATGTCTCTCCTTTTGTTGTTAATAACATTCGTTTTAATTACTTTGGTTTAAGAACGGCGTCAGGTAGCTCCTTCAGTAAACTACCCTGTGAATGTGTAACTCCCAGTCACTTTATTCAATTTGGTATCACAATAAAGAAGTATCTTGCTTCCATGAATAACACACATGGACAAATAGAAAACAAACTGAAGGGTCTACCAAGTCCTGGAGTGTGACAGGATTCCAGATAAACATACAGAATGGACGGCTCAGTTGACTGGGAACTGAATACAGTGGCTTTTTTCATGCTCAAGAATTAAATTCAACCTAGATCTAGGGCAATGGAAAGATGTCACCTTCGGAAATATTGGTATTCAATTCCTTCCTGATACTATTACCAGCTGCATTCTTGTTGTCCCCCTCTGACCAGGACAAAGATCAGAGTGGGAGCAGTCTTGCATTTCGTCACCCCTCCGTGTCCCCTGGGGGTGAGGACCCAGGTGAGAAATGTGTAAGGATGCTATTGTTCTGTCTGGTTTGTGCTGAGGACACTTGGAATGTTGTTAACCAAGCCTGCTCCACAAAAAACAAAACACAACAACAACAACAACAGTTGTTTAAAGAACCACAACGGATGAGGAAATGGACATGCTCCCAGCTAAAAACTAGTTTGATACCAATTAACCAGGCTCAAAAAAAAAAAAAAAAAAAAAAAAAAAAATCCCATACAAGTAAAAGGCAAAACTTATGGAGACAGTAAAAAGATCTGTGGTGGCCAGGGTCGAGGGGAATGAATTGGCAGAGGACAGAGGATTTTTAAGGCAGTAAAACTACTCTGTACGATACTATAATGGGGGATACAGGTCATTGGACATTTGTCCAAACCCACAGAATGCCCAACACAAAGAGTAAACCCTGTGTAAACTATGAACTTTGGCTGATACTGATGTGTCACTGCAGGTTTATCAACTGAAACAAATGTACCCCTCTGGCGGGAGATGCTGATGTTGGTGAAGCTACACATGTGGGAAGGGGATATATGGGAAATCTCTGTACCTTCTGTTCAGTTTTGCTATAAACTTAAAACTGCTCTAAGGAAAAAAAAAAAAAAAACTTCAAAAACAATACCAGACAACTAGTCCTGGAATTCTTCCACTTGCTTATGATGGTTTAAAAAAGAAAACAAAAAAAAAGCCTACTGGAAAACACTGCCCAGAAAACTCTCAGCTTTCTGTCCCTTCCATCTCAATTATTAAGCACCCAGAAAGCTTCATTTGCTTAACACTTACCAAAAAAACAAACCTTAAGACGTCTATAAAACTCGAAACTGCCAGGAAATTCCCGAGGAAACGCCCCTCAAAGATTTCAGTCATCTATCTTCCATGCCCCAGTGGGCGGAGGTGAGCAGCAGCCCCAGGATTTAGTCATGCACTACAGTCTGAAATTTTTGTCTTTAGTCATCCATCGTTCACTCCAATTACAAAAGATCTTCTCTGGAATTTCTTAAGAAAAGTGAGCAGTGATTTTTACTTTCTAATTACACACTCTGAATGTAAGCAGAGTGCTTAAATGCTTGAGGCAATGGATACCCCATTTTCCATGATGTGATTTCTATGCATTGCAAGCCTGGATCGAACATCTCACGGACCGCATAAATACACACACCTAGGTACCTACAAACATTTAAAGTTTTTTTAAAAATTGTGACACTGGATACTTGAAACTCAAACTCATCTATCCCTTCGAGATGTGTCTAATAAACACTTTAGCTAAGGCTCAGTAAGAAGCTAACATCAGACACTGCCCAGCATCTGTTTAATCACCTGAAATTTCCTTCTACCAAATGTGGGCTACATCGATAAGAGGGGAAAGGAGATGGCAAATGTTGTGGCTGAAACCCATTTGGGAAGTCCAAGTCTATTAGGAGAGGATGACACTTGTGCCTGCATTTCATAATGCTCAGGTACTTACTGCCTTTTGCTCGTCTCCAGTACTCCCTGTTTTCCTTAACGCAGCTTTCCTGGAGAACCCGTGAAGTTAAATAAACATTCTGCCAAATGAGAACTAAGTATCTCCAAGAACCCCGCCCCTCTCTCCCCTTACCTGGAAAAGCATGTGGGTTGGGCGATCCTCTCTTAAGGCACTTAGAACAGAGAATGTGCACGGTGTAGTGCAGGCCAGGCCATTCCTGAAGTAGGACATTCAGTTCCTCCACCAAGGGGGTTATGGCTTGCCATGCGGTCCATATATTTGGTAGTGATGCATGGCTAGCAATGGACAGGGTGTCTGGCTGCAGGACTCCCTTGGCAGGTCTGTAACTCACCACCACAGGAACTTTCCCTCTGTAGGCAAAGATCTGAAATTTACCATCCGACCTGTGCACCACGTGACTGTTGATCTGGACACTGTACCGTGCAAACAACCCCGGTGGAAAGGTAAAAGGAAAGCTATATTCAATCTGCAACTGCTCAGCCACAAAAGACTGCCCAGCTAGGTTGGTCCCATTAATCCAGGCTTCTGCATGGGGCACCTCGTTCTGCACATAGCATGGGAACTTGTACCAAGCTGTGGACCCATTCAAAGGCTTTCCCTTGGGTTTATTGAGGCAGTAACAGAGTCCCATCTTTTCCAGCAGCTCCAGCAACAGCTGCAAGTCCTGCTGGGCCTGGACATGAGGCTTAAGCAGCAACCGAATGACATGAGCTGGCAAGAGCCCATGCAACAGAAAGCCCTCCACATATTGATGGAGCTGGGTGGCCCGGAGCATTTCCTGGCTCCGGGTAGGCAGCGCCACAGGCGGGGAGCTTTCCCCCTCCGCCTTGCCCTCTCCACTGGTCCCTAGGAGCAGCTTATGCAGCAGCAAGGAGGGATCCCTCTGGAAGAAGACATTGAGGATGTCGATGAGGCGCGTGAGGTTGTGGAAGACGTGCTCCTTGAGGGCCGGACTGTCCTCAAAGTAAAGTAGCTTGCCGCTCTCATGCAGGTAGGAGAGGGCACTCTGCAGTCGGTCCTCGGTCAGACCCGCCTGCAGGCCCAGGCGCGCCGAGTCCCACCAGCTTAGCCACAGTCTCTGGGCCTGAGGTGGCTGGAAATGCAGTTCCTCCAGCACCTGCCAGGATCGAGGCAGTACTCTGTGTAAGTTGGGGAAGATTTCTCGGTGCTCAGCAACTGACAGCAACTTGTCCCGAAGGCGTTGTAAGTGGCGCGGGTCCCTGCAGCTAACAGGCAACACCGGGGAGAGGATCTGCAGCCGGTGGTTGAGCAGGTATTGAAAATGGGCCTTGCGCCGTCGAAGGTTCTTGTCCGAAACGCCGTAGTAGGCTGCGTGGGGGCTGGCAGAGCGTAGCTCGAAGTCCCGGGCCAGTGCCTCATCCACCACCTGGGCCAAGCGGCTCAGCCCCTCCGCGTCGTGCTTCTCCTGCAGGGCGATCTGGCGGTGAATGTCCAGACACTTCTCCTCCAGCTCGCGCTCTCCGCACAGGTCCGCGTGGGTGCCCACGATGCACACCACCGCGTGGGGCACTCTCGCCCCGACCCGATGCAAGAAGGAGCCCACGGTGGTGGGAAAGCGGCGAGGCTCATAGGTGGCCAAGTTGACCACCAGCACGTATAGGGCGCCTGGGGACAGGAAGAAGGGCTGGATCACCTCGTAACTTTCATCCCCAGCTAAGTCATACACGATGAACCGCAGTCCCCGGGAGGCATCGGCCGTCCAGCTGGTCACTTCGATGCCCTTGCTCACAGGGGGAGGTGATGGTGGGTAGCACTTCTCCTTGTCCCCTCCTCCTGGACATCCCTCCACTCTCTCCTCAGTGAGGCAGTGGCGCAGCAAAGTCTTTCCTGCAGCCTTATGCCCCATCAGGAGCAGCTTGAGCCGGGGCTGCACTGCCGGCTGGGAATGAGCCAGTTCCTTCTGGTAGGCTGCGATGTAGGGGATCCCCTTCATGCAGACCTCGTAGGGTGGCTGGATCAGTGGGTTGTCCTTGATCTTCCACAAGCCCACCCGGGAGAGCTGGCCAAAGTTGTCGGGCAGCACCGCGATCTGGTTCCCCTGCAGCACGAGCTCCTCCAGGCCCGTCAGCTCCACGATGGAGTCCGGCAGGTAGCGGATGCGGTTATTATCCAGCCACAGGGTGAGAAGCCGGCCCAGGCCCGAGATAAGGGATGGCACCGAGGTGAGCTGGTTGCGACTAAGATAGAGCTCCTCCAGACCAGCCAGGGGCAGCAGCGCGGCAGGGAACTCCTCCAAGAGGTTGGAAGAGAGGTTGAGCATTTTGAGCCGCTGCAGGCGGCTGAACTGGGCGGGCAGAGCCTGCAGTCCGTTGTTGTCTAGCATGAGGCTCTCCAAACTGGCCAGCTCGCAGAAGCCGGCGGGCAGCGTGCCAAGCTCAGCCCCACTCAGCCAGAGAATCTTGAGGGCACACAGGGCACTGATATCCTCAGGCAGGCCTCGCAGTCGGTTGCTGGACACGTCCAGCTCCTCCAGGGCCGCCAGCTGCAGCAGCTGTCGGGGGAAGGCAGTGAGCTGGTTGTGATCCACGTCCAGGGTGCGCAGGCGGGAGAGGCAGGAGAGGGAGTCGGGCAGGTGCGTCAGCCGGTTAAAGCTGACGTCCAGCTCCTCCAGGTGGGCGAGAGCGCCCAGCTGGGCGGGCAGGGCGGGCAGCTGGTTGTGGCTGAGGTTGAGCTTCCGCAGCTCCCTCAGAGCACTCACCACCTCCGCGCCCAGGGCGGTCAGCCGGTTGTGGCTCACGTCCAGCTCGGTGAGGTGGTGGCCGAGCTCGGCCACCGCCGGGGGCAGCCGGGCGAAGCGGTTCCTGCGCAGCACCAGGACGCGCAGGCTGCCCAGCGCCAACCCCAGCCCCTCGGGTACCTCCTCCAAGCCGTTGTTCCCCAGGTTCAGCGCCTCAATGTCTCCGAGGTTGGCCGGCAGCACGAGCTGGGGGGAGGCGGGGGACTCGAGCGCGTCGGCCCCGGCGGCGCTGAGCGTGAGCTGGCGCAGGTTGCTCCGCAGCTTCCTGGCACGCAGGGCGGCGTCCCGCCACAGCCTCGCCGTCTTCAGGTTGCCACTGTCCATCCCAGCCATGGCGGGGCCCCGGGCCGACAGCCTCACGCGGTCGCGGGAGCCCGCAGCTACATGCCGCGCCGCGCCCCGGGCCCTCCCGCTCTTGGCGGCCAGCGGCCGCGGGTCCTAGCGCAGCCAGTGGCCGAGCGCCCGCGGCTGGGGGGCGGCGGCGGCGGCTACGCGAGCGGCTCTGGGGGGCGCCGAGCGCGTGCAGGGCAGCTCGCATTCTCCCTGCGGCCGGGCCATGGGCGCGCCGGGCAGCAGGGCCGCCGCCCGCGCGCCGCGGAGGATGCCTGCTCCTCCTCCCTCTCCGCCTGCCGCGCGGCGCCTCGGGGTGCCCGGCTCCGGCCCCGCTACCCTCGCAGCCGCGGCCCCGCGGCCGGCAGCGGCGTCGCCTCCTCGAGCTCCTGGGGGAGGGCGGCGCTCGGCCCGGCGGCGGGCATGCTGCGGGCGCAGGGCCGGGGCGCAGCCGCGGGGAGGGGGCGGCGGCGCCTCCTTGTCTCCGTTTCCCCGGGCTCGGGCGGGAGCGCGGGCGCCGCGTCCCCGGCGCTGGGAGGGCGCGATTGGGAAGCGGCAGCGCCGCCCGCCTGAGCCGCCCCCACGTGACCGGCGGAGACGCCGCGTTTTCCCGGCACCGCCCCCGGGGCGGGAGCTGCGGAGGGCGCCGGGTGCGGGGTCGGGGGCGCCGGGCGGGGGACGGGACCGCGCCCGGGACCGCGCTGTGGGGGTGGTCGTCCCCGCAGCGGATGTGGAGCTTCGGGGTTCTCCTAGTGGTTTCGCCCGCGCCTGGCTCTTTGTTGGTCCCCAGTCTCTAAGAATTTCTTTTTCTTGTTCTCTAATGCGTCGGATTTGCCGGCTTCCCTTACTCATCCTTTACCTGCTCACCTGCCACTCGCCCTGCATCCATGCCGTAGTGGAACTGGCAGAACTCGGGGGCCCTGGGTATCATCATACGAGCTTAAGACAAGAGTGTGGTTAAACAAAAGCAGAATAGGCAACCATTCATTCATTTGGTAACTATTTCCTGAGGCCCTATTTCGTGTTGAACATGAGACAGGAGTAATGCAGGGTGGTCAGAGGAGTAAAAAAATTCCAGGCAGCAGTTTCATTTGACTAGAGTCTATGGGCTGATAAGACCCTGAAAACCAGGGTGTGTACCAGGCGGGCTAAGACTGGCTGGACGCAAGGTGGTCCTGGATTTGACAGGTTTCTCCTAAGACTTCATTATATGCTCTTTAACATCCTAAATCACACCAGTGCCATGACAGTTACAGAGACACCCATATTTGAAGTAAAAATGGGTGGCACCACAGTCCAAAAAATCTCCACACTTTTCCAGGAATTTTCATGAGTATTTCACCCCTTGATTAAATAGAAACCCATAGAGGTAGCAGCCCCAAGCCCCGTTTGCGTGACCCTCTCTTGAGTATACCCACAATCCTTTTTCCTGAGTGTGTACTTTTCCCTTTGCAATAAATCTTCATATTGTCACTATTTTCTGAGTTGTCTTTGAACTCATTCTCTGGATAGTGTCAAGAGCCTGGACATTGGCTGAGGTCAAGGTCACACTGGCGTTCGAGGATCTCTCTCAGCCCACCCGTATCAAACCTACTAAAACACAGGTTTTAACCCCCCTGAGGAAGGCTTTTGAGCAGGTGGCCCGCCAGCCTAAAGGAGGGTTGTTAAGATGGCGGGGACACAAGGTGTTTTATCTGGGGTATCCCATTTATCTTCACAACAACCCTGTGAAACAAATACTATATCCCCAGTAATGCAGTACATGTTGTTCTGTGGATTCAAGAAAACAGCTGTTTCAGGAAACACTCACAGTCCATTTTTCAGCTGTAATGCTTACTTTTCTTGCTGTTAGGAAATGTTTCTTTGAGCTCACATCTATGCTAAGTCAATAATTTCTCCCGAACTTATGAAAGCCTGGAAACCCACCAATACTCCAAATGTCACCCCCATCATTCCCTTCAGGTTGGTTGGTAAGGAAGCAAATAGTTTTCAGGGACCGAAAACTGCATTTAATTGATTAAAGGCACCACTTGACCCACTGCAGCTCTACCCGACATGCGCTGTGGCTATCATTTGGGTACCCATATTTGGTGCAGTAACGTGAGAAGTTTGTGTTTCCAAAGAGAGCACCTGAACATCTGAGGCTGGAAATCCACCCCAGTGATGGTTATCAGGCTGCAGGCACTACATGCTGTAACTGGAGGATGTTCCCCAGTTCTGGGTCCCAAGGCTCTGACACCACAGATGAAATGTGAGTAAGTGAACAGCAGAGCTGATCTGTGTTCACTCTGAAGGACTTCCCGAGAGTTCAAATGGCTCAGGGTAGCCCTACCCACACACTCCCTCCCAGAGACAGTCAGAAATGTACAAGCAATATTCTGTTTTATCTAGGCTGACCTTTTTTTTCCTCCACAGAGGAGGAAATGGGCTCAAAGTGACTTCTCAATCAGCCAGCAAGGTAGAGGCAGGACTGCTAACTCCCCATGTGGAAGGTATTCCCTGTGATTATCACCTCTACTCACACTGTTCTTGAGCCAGACCCCAAATTCTCCATCCTGCAGCTCCTTCTAACACGAATTTGAACTCAGCCCGGGTAAGGAGACGAGTAGGCATCACATCGCCATCCTACACCACCTTACATGATTATATCTCAGTAACTGCTAACTCTTCCTCTTTAGAAGCCATCAGAAAATTATACTTCCTTCTGCAGAAGCTGGAATCAATTGAAAAAATGAAAATTGTGCTTGCTTCAGCCGCACATATACTAAAATTGGAATAATATAGAAAGGATTAAGCATGGCCCCTGTGCAAAGATGACATGCAATTCATGGTGTTCATTTTTTAAATAATATTTTTATTTAAAAAATTATTTTAAAAAAGAAAAATGGCCAGACATGGTGGCTCATGCCTGTAATCTCAGCACTTTGGGAGCCTGAGGTGGTGGATCACTTGAGGTTGGGAGCTCGAGACCAGCCTGGCCAACATGTGAAAACCCTGTCTCTACTAAAAATACAAAAATTAACCAGGCGTGGTGGTGTGCACCTGTAGCTCCCCCAGCTACTCAGGAGGCTGAGGCACGAGAGTTGCTTGAAACCAGAAGGCGGAGGTTGCAGTGAGCCAAGATCACACCACTGCACTTCAGCCTGGGTGACAGAGTGAAACTTTGTCTCTAAAGAAAATTATACTTTACTTTCTTTCTTTTTTTTTTTTTTTTTTTTTTGGAGATGCGGTCTTGCCTTGTTGCCCAGACTGGACTCAAACTCCTGGGCTCAAGCAGTCCTCTTGCCTCTGCCTCCTGAGTAGCTGGGATTATAGGCATAAGCCACCCTGACCAGCTTATACTTCCATTTTAAATGTCCTTGGAAAACTGTACTCTTCCTTTGTCAGGAGATCATCTATAATTTGCTTTATCTGATAAAAAGAACTGGATAGGACCCTGTGCTAGGGCCTCAGCCCACACTGAAACCCCAAAGCCTGGTGTGAATAAGTCTGCTGAGGGGGACAATTCTTTGTGAGCCTGTCAGCTGCTGCAGTCAGTATGGTAGGAACCCTTGTAAGAATTCTTGTCTATGAGTTATTTGAAAGTCAGCATGTGGACGGGCACAGGGGCATATGCCTGTAATCCCAGCACTTCCAGAGGACTGAAGCGAGCAGATCATTTGAGCTCAGGAGTTCGAGACCAGCCTGTGCAACAAGGCAAGACGTCACCTCTACAAAAATTACAAAAATGAGTAGGGCATGGTGGCTCACACCTGTAGTCCCAGCTACTCAGGAGGCTGAGGTGGGAAGATCACTTGAGCCTGGGAAGTGGAGGCTGCAGTGAGCCAAGACTGTACCACTGCACTCCAGCCTGGGAAACAGAGTGAGACTGTCTCAAAATACAACACAACACAACAAAAGAAAGTCAGTATGCTAAAAACTAGAAAGTTAAATGATAAAAGATAATGATAAAAGAAAACTCTATGAAAAGATATTGTGTTCCATATAGCTTTAAAAATTTTTTTCTTTGTACTTTCCTCTTTCAAAGAAACTGCTTCGTAAAGAACTATAGAAATGATTCATGGTCTGGGTGCAGTGGCTCACACCTGTAATCCCAGCAGTTTGGGAGGCCAAGGTGGGTGGATCATGAGGTCGGGAGTTCGAGACCAGCCTGGCCAACATGGTGAAACCTCGTCTCTACTAAAAATACAAAAATTAGCTGGGCGTAGTGGTGGGCGCCTGCCTGTAGTCCCAGCTACGCAGGAGGCTGAGGCAGGAGAATCACTTGGACCCGGGAGGCAGAGGTCACAGTGAGCCAAGATCATGCCACTGCACTCCAGCCTGGGCAACAGAGCAAGACTCCATCTCGGAAAGAAAAAAAAAAAGAAAGAAATGATTCATGAAAGTATCATCTTTTTTGTTTTTTCACTGAGGCAGGGTCTGGTTATGTTACCCGGGCTGGTCTCAAACTCCTGTGCCCAAGTGATCCTCCCAAGTATCAACCCAGGCAAGGATTCCTGCCATGGGCACCTAACCTGGACCTCCTCTCACCATGCTGTACCCCTTGTGCTTAAGTTTCTGATGGGCCAACGGGGTATATCCCCTCCACCTTCTAGAACACACAGGACCCTGAATTCCCAATGCAAATAGCATCAAGCCTAGATGGGGACTATGGAGAGTCTCCCATAGTCATTCAGAAGAAGTTGTTGAGGTGGGCATTCCTGGGCCTGGGGGTTGTGCAGGAGCTTAACCTCAGCTGTGTGCCCACAAAGTTTCTCTCTGTGCTGGATGAAACCCAGGCTAGGGCGAGGAGTGTGAGTGTGCCACATCTGTCAGAGTGATGTGACACATTTAGATATGTAGGCATGTGGCATGTGGGCCTTCACGTGCACCCTTTCCCCAGGCCCTACAAAGGATAAGCGTGGCCCTGTGAATGGTAGGGTTTTTCTAAAAGCAAAAACAACAACAACATTGTTTGGAGAAGTGGAACTCTATTCTAAGTTTTCTTGCCTTAGAGGTCTATCCAGTGTCATGGAGCTAATCTGTAAACTTTCCAAAACCTTTTCAGGTTAAGCCTTTTAATGTATCGTTTTCTGACTCTTAGATTGTTTTCTCTTTCGTTGCTGCCTTATGATAGCCAGAACATTCCATGAACATTGACTTTCTCCCAGAATCTAGAGCCTCTCTGCAAGGGCAGAGTCATTTAGGAGAGTGGAGATTACATGAAAAGAGGTTGTGTATTGAGTGAGGCCTTAAAACATGGCTGTTTAGAGGGGAGAATCCCAGATGCTCCAGATAAGTGTCTTTTTGTCAAGAACAGTCTGGATTGACCATGTGTGCTGGCTCACGCCTGTAATTGCAACGCTTTGGGAGGTAGAGGTGGGCAGATCACTTGAGGTCAGGAGTTCAAGACCAGCCTGGCCAACATGGTGACACCCCCGTCTTTACTAAAAATACAAAAATAAATAAATAAATAAACAAACAAACTAGCCAGACGTGGTGGTACACTCCTGTAATACCAGCTACTCAGGAGGCTGAGGCAGGAGGATTGCTTGAACCCAGGAGGCGGAGGTCGCAGTGAGCCAAGATCATGCCACTGCACTCCAGCCTGGGCAACAGAGCGAGACTGTGTCTCAAAAAAAAAAAAAAAAAAAAAAAAAAAAAAAAATCTGAATGGAGGTGGGCAAGAGTACTTTGTTCCTGTCCTTTGCTCTATCAACAAGCCCCAAGTAAGCTTTCATCCTGGTTTCTTTTGCTCTGTCTTCAGCATATTCAATCAACCTTCTTCCATCTTGATGGATTTCTCTCGACCTTGCTAATGCCCTAGCTACTGTCTGACTACTTTACTTCCTTTCTCTGTCAAATATCTTCCATAATTGGTCTATGCTAGTTTGACTCCTCTCCCCTGGCTCCCTCCTTGGACCAATACAAGAAACTGGTTTCCATCCCCACCATGCCATCAGCCTTTCCGTCTAAAATGTCAATTCCCCCTTTCTCCTTTCTTGACCTCCCATCACTGAAAATGTTAAACAACTTCCTTTGGAAACTTTCTCCTTTCTTGGCCTATAGGATATTTGGTGTCACTTTAAGGTTTGAGTTTTCAAAAAGAGTCCCTGTAAAGGCTAATTATTTCCTTCTAGGGATCAAGTTTGCAGTTAGAATAAGTGCTGCCAAAGGAAGCACTGTAACCACATGGGCAGAGTGGCCAGGATTTGCCCAGATAACGATGGCTTCTTAGGAGGACATTTAGTCAGTGCTTTTTCCACTTATATTTATATTATTCTATTTCTATTAAAGATGCATTTTGAAAATCATATGAGTGCTCTTTTCCATTGAATTTTAATTTTATCTATCACAATTTAATCAAGTCTTGATTTTAAGGTGACAAAATGTTCTAATATGCACAAGACTGAGGGGTTTCTCAGGATAGGAGACGTTCTGTTCTTAAAATTGGGGTAATCCTAGGAAGCTAGTACAATTTGTTAACTGACTTGGTCTTTAAAACAAACCCTTTAACTTACTCTCCCTTTACCCTCAGGAGTTCAGAAAGCACAGCTTCCAGGAAATGTAACACTTTTTCAGCTGCTTTAGTTCTGATGTAGACTTTGGTTCTGATTTCATTTACCTAGCTGTTCACTACCTTAGAAGACAGGATATTCACAGGCTGGAGGTTCCAGCGGACTTTGGAGTATGAAAACTACCTGTCTAGTCTTGAAAGAAAAGTCGGCAATTGCTTAACCCTTCCACGCAAATGAGACCCAGGGCTGGGTTACAACATCTCATGAGAAAATGAACTGAGTTTTCGAAAATGAACTGAGTTTTCTCCTTGAAGTCTGGAGAAGCTGAGGATATGCTGCCTGTGTCATGAAAAGGGGCAAGGGCTTCCCACATTTCTCCTTTCTTGTAATTTTAGATCACATTTTGCTTTAAATAAATGACAGCAACAACAATGCTTCCTCCTATGTGGCTAAAGGTAACCAAGAAAATCTTACCTGTGTGATTTTAATTAGGCCACACCCTTCTTGGCTTGTCTTTGGAGGAGACAGAAATGGAAAAAGTCAAGGGAAAAACAGAAAGAGGAAAAGGAAGAGATATTTATTTATTTATGTATTTATTTATTTGAGACAGAATCTCGCTCTGTTGGCCAGGCTGGAGTGCAGTGCCGTGATCTAGGTTCATTGCAATATCTGCCTCCCCGGTTCAAGCGATTCTCCTGCCTCAGCCTACCTACTAGCTGGTACTACAAGCACACACCATCAAGCCTGGCTAATTTTGGTATTTTTAGTAGAGACGGGATTTCACCATGTTGGCCAAGCTGGTCTCGAACTCCTGACCTCAAGTGATCCACCCACCTCAGCCTCCCAACGTGCTGGGGATTACAGGTATGAGCCACTGCACCCGACCAGAAAGAGATATCCCTTTGAAATCCAAAGCAGGGAATTAGAAATAAAGTCTTAAAAATTGACATCAAACATTTTTGCCAGAGAAAGTCTTGGTGATCATGGCATTCTCTCCTGCCACTGGGCATTGCTCACTGAGAAATCTCAGAATAATCACCAGTCATAACAGCTAACATCTCTTAAAAGTTTTCTATGCACCCAGGCACTGCACTGTGTTCTTTTCATGCAATATTTCATTTAATCTTCACAACAGCCCTGAATAGTAGGTTCCGTTAGTCTCATTTACAGATGGAGAAAAATGAAAGCAGAGCTATTGAGTGGCAAAATTCACTCAAAACAAGGCAGACTGTAAAATGCATGTATTTAATCACTGTGCTAATTCTTGGGGGGTTGGGAGAGTGGAGAAAATCGGTTCTTAACTGACTGGAAGCAGACTGTGTATTTTAAGCTGTAGAGAAGAGGGAAAGAGGTACCAGCTGGAGACAGGGCTGCCACCCAGTCTTCAGTAGAAATTGAACTGAGCTCTTACAAAATTGAAGAATATTATATTGGGCAATCCAAAGCTCTAAACAAAGTGTCCCCAACTACAAAAACTGGGCTTAACAACTATTCTTAAATGTCACCGCAGGAAACCAACAGAATGTCTATGCTAGTTGTAGATCAGCTGTGTTTGTTCAATTTGCTAGTTTTACACAGAAACGGTTTAATACCAATGTCCGTAAATCTACACTCCAGTTAGAGGATGTTTCAGACTTCATATTTTGACTTCATTTTTTGAAAAAAGATGGAAGATGAATTTATTAAGCTCAGATTAGGTACAAAGAATCTGACCTCTTTTGTTTGGATTTTTTAAAATTTTATTTAAAAAATATTTAAAACATACCTCACCCCTCTTTCCCAAATTTAATAAATCTGCGTTGGACTCACCATCTGATTTGAAAGCAAGCCAGTTCCGATCAGCAATGGCTAAGAAGGCTGAGACTTGCCACTTAACTACAAGCATGGAGCATAAAGTATGTGTTCAAGACACTGACTCCTCCAGAGAGCAGAGGCAAAACTAGACCCAGACGACGGTTGTTTTTTCTTTCCCTTGCTCTCCAGAAAACTCATTTATCTTGGAATGAGCAACATTACATTTAACATTGGATCTCTTTGTGTTTCCAGGTCAAGTGGGAACACATATGCTCCCTACTGGGGAAAATAAACTGCAATGTATTTTTAGCATCCGTCGAAAGCACTTTCAGCTGAAGATATTCCACAGGACCCAGGCCATTTCATTGCAAGCCAAAGGATTTGCCTCGACGTCACCTAGAATTCCAGAACTTCTCCTGGGGGTCCTGAAGCAGCAGTGTCCCCTCCCAACCCCCAACTGCTCACCCAATTCTGGAGCAAACATGCTCTTTCTGAGAAAAACAAGGAAAATTAGTCCAGTGAAAGATAAATGGAAAACATCTGTGAAATAGTCATGACACATGAGGCTAACTGTAGCATACTTGGCATTTTGAAATGAAGCATGTCCAGGAGGAGGGAAGAAGGAGAATGGGTTGCAGAGAGGATGCCCTTATCATTCCCCGCTTCGTGTTTCTTGCAAGCATTGGACCGGGGGGGCAATCTATTGTGGGGCTTTTCAAAAGGGGCCTGCATTAGTCCGTTTTCATGCTGCTGGTAAAGACGTACCTGAGACTGGGAAGAAGAAGAGGTTTAATGAACTCACAGTTCCACGTGACTGGGGAGGCCTTCACCGTCATGGCAGAAGGCAAGGAGGAGCAAGTCACGTCTTACATGGATCGCAGTAGGCAAAAATAGAGAGCTTGTGCAGGGGAACTCCCCTTTATAAAACCATCAGATATCACGAGACTTATTCACTGTCACAAGAACAGTATGGGATTCAATTACCTCCCACCAGGTCCCTCCCATAGCATGTGGGAATTCAAGATGAGATTTGGGTGGGGACACAGTCAAACCCTATCAGGGCCTGTATGGTGCCTCAGTGAAAGGGAGAGCAAGGCATCGCTCTCCACAGACCCAACCATGCTCCTAGGCATGGTGAGTGAAGCTCAGGTGCTTTCGTCTTCCATGCTACCTTCCAACTGTGTGTGTGCAGAACAGAAGCTGTGTAGCCCTGGGAGTGGAGTTTCAGTTACCAGTCTGAACTATCATGAGATGCAGTCACAGTGAGACAAATGGTTTAAGACCTTGCTTCCACCCACAAGGTTTTGAAATATTTTCCATGTTTAAAAATAAATGTACTAGGCCGGGCGCGGTAGCTCAAGCCTGTAATCCCAGCACTTTGGGAGGCCGAGACGGGCGGATCACAAGGTCAGGAGATTGAGACCATCCTGGTCAACACGGTGAAACCCCGTCTCTACTAAAAATACAAAAAACTAGCCGGGCGCAGTGGCGGCGCATGTAGTCCCAGCTACTTGGGAGGCTGAGGCAGGAGAATGGCGTGAACCCGGGAGGCGGAGCTTGCAGTGAGCTGAGGCCCGGCCACTGCACTCCAGCCCGGGGGACAGAGTGAGACTCTGTCTCAAAAAAAATAAAAAATAAAAAAACTAAATGTACCAGTACCTACTTTTTACATAAAACAACCCAGGGATATTGCGCCCTCCTTTTTGAACATCATAGTTCCAAAATTTCAGAAAAATCGACAATGACATAACACATATTATAAAGTGTAGCATTGAAAACATAAAGTCTGGCCCAGCATGGTGGCTCATGCCTGTAATCTAAGCACTTTGGGAGGCCAAGGTGGGTAAGTCACTTCAGGTCAGGAGTTCGAGACCCGCCTGGCCAACATGGCGAAATCTCGTCTCTACAAAAAATACAAAAATTAGCTGGACGTGATGGCCAGAGCCTGTAATCCCAGCTACTCAGGAGGTTGAGGCATAAGAATTGCTTGAAACCGGGAGGTGGAGGTTGCAGTCAGCCAAGATCACGCCACTGCACTCCAGCCTAAGAAACACAGAGAGACTCTGTCTCAAAAAAAACTAAGAGGAAAAAAAAAAAAAAAAGAAAATGTAAAAGTCCTACTAAATGAGTATAATTATTATTAATATTATTATTATTATTATTAATATTATTATTGAAGACAGACTAAACTTTGACTTTTTTTCTTTTCTTGCCCAAATTCCTACCCTAAGCCTGGGGAGTCATGGCCTACAAACCATCAAGTCTCATCAGAGAGGTTATATTTAACCCTGTATAATGTGGCCTGCCTTCCAACCTGAGTCTGGCGTAACATCACATAACAAGGAAGTAAATCAAAATATTTTAACCCCAAATATATTTCCTTGCCATACCTTGAAATTGTCCTGCACAGTCGTCTCTTGTGGGGAAAAAATCTGCATTCTACAGAGAATCCCTTTTCCATTTTTCCAGACCTCTTTCTGGATCCAGGAGCGAATAAACTAAGAAAGAGTCTAGCACCCTTTAAAGTCCAGTGAGAAACATTTACAGTGTATTCCCTGTGAAGCCTGCTACCTGATGCCTTCCTCTGCACAGGGAAAACTTTGGTCACCATAATCCTTTATTTTAACCCAGACATTTCCTTTCTATTGATCCCAGGTCTTTAGATACACGCAACAAATTGTCAACCAGAAAAATTTAAAATCTACCTATAGCCTGGAAGCCCCAGCCCCACTTTGAGTTGTCCCACCTTTCTGACCCAAACCAACATACATCTTAAATGTATTTGATTGGCTGGGTGAGGTGGCTCATGCCTGTAATCCCAGCACTTCGGGAGGCTGAGGTGGGCTGATCATTTGAGGTTAGGAGTTTGAGACCAGCCTGGCCAACGTGATGAAACCTCATCTCTATTAAAACTACAAAAATTAGCCAGGCCTAGTAGCACGTGCCTGTAGTCCCAGTTACTCTGGAGGCTGAGGCAGGAGAATCGCTTGAATCCGGGAGGCAGAGGTTGCAGTGAGTCAAGATCGTACCACTGCACTCCAGTATGGGCGACAGAGTGAAACTCTGTCTCAAAAAAACAAACAAAAAAGAGTTTGATTGATGTCTTATGTCTCCCAAAAATGTATAAACCAAGCTGTGCCCCACACCGAGGGCACATGTTCTCAGGACCTCCTGAGGGCTGTGTCACTGACCATGGTCACTCATATTGGGATCCAATTAAAATATTTCTTCAAATATTTTAGAGTTGTTTTTTTTTTTTTTTTTTTTTTTTTTTTGAGACGGAGTCTCGCTCTGTCGCCCAGGCTGGAGTGCAGTGGCCAGATCTCAGCTCACTGCAAGCTCCGCCTCCCGGGTTCACGCCATTCTCCTGCCTCAGCCTCCCGAGTAGCTGGGACCACAAGCGCCCGCCACCTCGCCCGGCTAGTTTTTTGTATTTTTTAGTAGAGACGGGGTTTCACCGTGTTAGCCAGGATGGTCTCCATCTCCTGACCTCGTGATCCGCCCGTCTCGGCCTCCCAAAGTGCTGGGATTACAGGCTTGAGCCACCGCGCCCGGCCCAAATATTTTAGAGTTTGACTTTTTTCATCAACATTATGAGGCCATGTATTTACTAAAAGCCAGGAAAACCAAAGTTATCATTTATTTCTGCTACCAATGACTCTTATAGCAAAAACTTTTCTGCAAAACAAAACAAGAAAACCTAATTCTCTATCTACTCTCAATGTCATCCTATGAAATAGTGAGAGTCCTTGAAATAATGCCATAAGGGACTATGGTGTATAATACTGTAAGCATCACCATTGGTCATAAGTTCATTACTAACCCCACAAATATTTATGTAAGGCCCTGGCTAAACTGCCTGGACTGGAGACAACTTAATTAAGAAGACTTCTATCTTTGTTCTCTCCCTCAAAGCGTACCATAAAGCATGTATCCACTATTGATTAAGGTGCTCTTCCAAAGCTGTGGTCCTCTGATAAGTTCACAAGATACAGTCTATTTCAAAATTCTCTGATTTGATGCAAATAGCCAACAGACCCCTCTGTCTGGTTTCTTTGTCCCCTAACTACAGTGGCTGCTCTGGTATTAAAGAACAATTTTAGGAAGCCCTTCCCTTTCTCTGTAAGATAATATTGTTCCATTGTTCCATTGGCTTGGTGGATCTTGAATACAATGATGTTAACATTTAATTTATATTTTCAAAACAATACTTGGAATATTAAGTTTATGTACTAGAGGTTTGGTTTTGTTCTAGTCTGGAACACTGAATTCATTATTATTTTTCTTAGTTTGGCTTATTTTAATAAGTTCTTATTAGCAAGTTTAATATGTTGTGCCAATTAAATGAAAATATCCTCCAATATTATTTTGAAAAATTATAGAAGCCTTATCCTAGCAGCTTAGGACATAATCATATGTCCCTGCTGCTTATCGTGACTGTGTCACAGGCTGTGTCTCTGCAGAGCAACTGGATTTAACTGGAATCAAATTCAGGTTTCCTCTTCAATTTTAGTGTTCACTTTCTTTCAGATGATGTTCTTAAAATGGATAGTTTATTTTTAAATATCTTCATGTGTAACATTAAATCTGACAAAGGATTCTAGGACATGATTTTTAAAATACAGTTGGTGCCATGTAAAGCTTTTTTGTATCTGTGTAAATTCACAATGATTCTTGAACTGCTCCCTGTCTCCCCGAGTAGTGGGCTGTCAGGAGCCATTTGTGCAGGTGACCCCACATCCTTGCCTTCGAATACTTAGACCTGAGGTAGGTGCTTAATTGAAACGGGGCCAAAGTCTCTTTCTTAGGAATTTGGACTTGGTCACGCCTGTAATCCTAGCACTTTGGGAGGCCAAGGCGGGTGGATTGCCTGAGGTCAGGAGTTCAAGACCAGCCTGGGCAACACGGTGAAACCCCGTCTCTACTAAAATACAAAAAAATTAGCTGTGCATGGTAGCTGGCGCCTGTAGTAATCCCAGCTACTCAGGAGGTCGAGACAGGAGAATCACTTGAACTCAGGAGGCGGAGGTTGCAGTAAGCCGAGATTGCGCCACTGCACCCCAGCCTGGACAACCAAGAGAGACTCCATCTCAAAAAAAAAAAAAAGCATGAAATTTGGACTTGGGGTTGAGAGAAGGAAAGTCAGTCTTTCTCTGGGCCTAGATGGTAAATTTGGAAGCATGAGCAGCCAACTCCAGACTATTAAGGGGACTTAGGAGCAGAGAAAAGCCTGTCCACCAAGAAAGAAGATGGCAAATATGAGAGGCCACGTTTCTTGGGTTTCCAACAACATTTTGCTTTCTTGACTGGTATATTTGAATCCTAGCTCCTCTCCCTGCCTTCAAGACTTACAGTAAATCTCCCACTTTTGCTAGAGTGCCTTTGAATTGGTTTCTCTTCTTTAAAACCCAAAGAATCTTAACATAGAAATTTTTATCTGGAAGTGAGTTTACAAGTTACAGTCCATTAAAGAAAATTGTTATATCAAAGCAGACGGGGTGAGAAGTGGATAGTCCTCTAACCAAGAAACAGTATGTTTTCATGTGTGTGGTTCTTGCAGACTTTCAAGGAAGTACAGTAAGAGCAAGAAAGAGACTTCAGGCCAAGCTTGCCTCGCTGAAAGAAGACGAAGAAAAATAGAGTAAGAATACAGTTATGGGCCGGGCGCAGTGGCTCACGCCTGTAATCCCAGCACTTTGGGAGGCCGAGGTGGGCGGATCACAAGGTCAGGAGATCGAGACCATCCTGGCTAACACGGTGAAACCCTGTCTCTACTAAAAATACAAAAAATTAGCTGGGCGTAGTGGCGGACGCCTGTAGTCCCAGCTACTTGGGAAGCTGAGGCAGGAGAATGGTGTGAACCCGTGAAGCGGAGTTTGCAGTGAGCTGAGATGGCGCCACTGCACTCCAGCCTGGGCGACAGAGCAAGACTCCATCTCAAAAAAAAAAAAAAAAGAATACAGTTATGTACCAGAAGCCTTTCTGATAACAGCCAGCCATCTAATCTTGCTCAAAGTTAATCTAAAGAGCATCTGTAAGGGCCAGTCATGGTGGCCCATGCTTGTAATCCCAGCACTTTGAGAGGCCAAGGTGTGTAGATCTCGAGTTCAAGAGTTCAAGCCCAGACTAGGCAACATAGCGAAATCCCATCTGTACAAAAAATACAAAAGTTAGCTGGGTGTGGTGGCAGGCACCTGTAGCCCCAGCTACTCGGGAGGCTGAGACGTGAGAATTGCCTGAGCCTGGGAGGCAGAGGTTCACTACACTCCAACTTGGGTAACAGAGCGAGAGACTCTGTCTCAAAAGAAACACATCTATAAGGATACTAACCGTGCTAATTACGTATTGTGCTTAGTAGCAACCAGATCCTTTATTGGAACCACTTTTGAAACTAAAATTGGGGTATTTATAGGGAAAATGTATAACATTTATAATTCGAATGAGAATATCTGATAGAAACCAGAGGACCTAAGGACTCCAGCTTCAAAACTTCTGCTTTGATTCCTAAAACCCTGCATGTGTCTGTTTTATTCCATTCATCCCATCAGATAAACACGCTGAGACCTGTCCCCTTGTAAAGCAAATCAGCTTTACAACAGCTTTGCAACTTGGGGGCACAGGTGACATTTCATGATTTATTAGAAAAAAAAAGTGCCATCATAAGTTAAAGAAAATGATAGAGAAAATATTTTCAGTACATACGACATAGGGTTTATGGTAAAAATATATAAGGAGTTCCTACCAATCAATTTGCAAAAGATGAGTACCATAAAACAAAAATAGTCAAAACAATTTGCATTAGGAGAAATGCAAATAGCTAGTAAACGTATCTTTAGGAGTTTAACTTTCCAGAGTAATCAAACTAATGCAAATTAAAATAGGATACCATATTTAGTCTGTCAAGTTGGAATCAATTGTTAAACATCCAATATTAATCAGAGAATAGGCAAAAGGAACACTATCAAATACTGCAGCTAGAGGTGCAAATTGGTAGAACGGTATAGAGAACATTTAATAATATACAGCAAAAACCTAAGAAAATGTTCTACTCTTGGGAATTATTTTGCTTTTAGAAATTTCTGCTAGCCAAAAAGCTGAGATAAATTAAAAAGTTTTCTAAAAAGGCCAGGCATGGTGGCTCACACCTGTGATCCCAGCATTTTGGGAGGCTGAAGTGGGTGGATTACTTGAGGCCAGGGGTTCAAGACCAGCCTGGCCAACATGGAGAAACCCCATCTCTACTAAATTAAAAATTATGAAAATTTTTTTTTAAATCTAAAGAAATAGAGATGCACCCAAAATTCTACACACAAGGATATATAGGGAGAAACTGAAAACCCTCTGGATTTCCAAATGATTAAATAAATGTTGACATGGATATATGATGGAATCCATGTAGCTATTAAAAACTGTTTTCCAAGAAAATTTAATAACTTTTAAAAATACTTATGCTGTTATATTTGTGGAAAAGATCAAACTACAGTACTTCATATAAACATGACCGCACTTTGATAAATAAAATAAATCTATATGTAATTATATATGTGTGTGTAAATATGTATTCATAAGGAAAACCCTGAAAATGTATGCTTTAGATTATGAGTAGTTGTTACTTCTGCTTACTGAAATTACAGCAATTTTCTTTTCTTTCTTTTTTATTTTTCAAATTTCCTATAATACATATGATCTTTATCAGAATAACTTATATATCCAAAGAAATTCATGCAAAAATATACATATTATAATAGTTAATGTTATATTTCTATATCTCAATTTATGATTGAGAGCAAGTATGTTCACAAGGAAATCCCCCTCTTTCCTGGAATATCACTCGGTGCTTCCTTATTGGCCATAACACAATCCTTATCCAGCATGTGCAGTTTCTCCAAGTTAATTGCATGAGACTCATAAAATTGGGGATTTTTAAATACATTTCAACAATGTCAGGAATCTGGTTGCTTAGTATTTCAGTACAAAACATTTCCAGAACTCTCACTTCTAGCTGAAAAAAAAACAAAACACTGAAGCAGATGAAGTTCTGCAAATGCTGTTTTTGCTTAACTTTAATCCTGTTAAAGAGACTCTTCTGCCCCACCCCCCCTTTTTATAAACACCCTACTTCTCTACCCCTCGTCCCCTGTGTAGAGCTGATCATTGGACAATAGGCAAACGTGTGTAGGGGTCAAGCTTAACAGCAGGTAAAGAGACCAAGAGCACCACAGGGAATTCAGCCTGAGAGAAGAGTCTGGGCTAGTGGCCCGTATTATACTCTAGTTTGCCTTTACCTGGCATTTGCATGGAAGATGGTGCTTGATGTCTTGTCCAAGTGATACAAATACGCTACCAGAAGACCCCACATGTGAGAATTTGAGGTATCATCAAAGGCTGGGTAAGGAGGTACAGCGGGTGCAATGGTACCTCTCACATTGATCATCTGAGTTAGGTGAAGTTTCGTAATCAAGCGATAGAAAAAGCCGCATTGTAATTACAGTGAAATCTCTACCCTCCCTCACTCTGTGGCCATGGGCAAGTTGCATAGCCACCATGACTGTCAATTCCACCAACTATAAAAGGAAGCAGTTGAATTACATCAGACTCTTTTTTTTTTTTTTTGTAGATGGAGTCTCACTCTGTCGTCCAGGCTGGAGTGAAGTGGTGCGATCTTGGCTCAATGCAACCTCCGCCTCCGGGTTCAAGCAATTCTCCTGCCTCAGCCCCCCCGTGTAGCTGGGACTACAGGTACTCACCACCATGCCTGGCTAATTTTTGTATTTTTAGTACAGATGATGTTTCACCATGTTGGCCAGGCTGGTCTCAAACTCCTGACCTCAAGTGATCCACCTGCCTTGGTCTCCCACAGTGCTGGGATTACAGATGTACATCGGATTCTTAATTTGGAGTCTGATGATGGGCATCAGAAGGTCCATGAACAGGTAAAATTATCAGAAAATAATATGCATTTTTCTAGGAAAAAGATTCATAGCTTACATCAGATTCTCAATTCATGAACCCAAGAGAGACTATGACCCACTGAATTACAGAACCTTCAAATTCTATTCGAGATCAACATTCCAGGATTCTCCACTGGTGTATATTTTGGATAGAACTTTTACTTGATTAGAAAACTTTATTTGATTGTATCTCAGCTTTCTGGATAACAAAAACTTTTTAAATAAAATAAATAAATAAATAGAAAGCTTTATTTTATACCATGTTTAGGTTTACTCAGACTTCAAATAGGTGAGGCCAGACTCCAGGGTGAAGTGAAAATTATATTTCCTCTCTCATCTATAAGGAATTTTGCTACAAAAGGGGTTTGAAAATGTATGGGTACACAAGAGCTACAAAATACAGAAAATGTATTAAAAGAGTTAAACATCTGTTATATTTCATGTCAGTGAAGGATATTTTGCAATTGTGGGAAATTAGACACAGTTTACTGCTTTTGTTCATCCAATTAAAATATTCTCAATGTAATGTGCGTTAAGGATAGTTATACACAGCGTTATCAGTTCTTGCAGACGTTCAAGGAAGTACAGTAAGAGCAAGAAAGAGAGAGACTTCAGGCCAAGCTTGCCTCGCTGAAAGAAGATGAAGGAAAATAGAGTAAGAATACAGTTATGTACCAGAAGCCTTTCTGATCACAGTCAGCTATCTAATCTTGCTCAAAGTTAATCTAAAAAGCATCTATAAGGGCCAGTCGCGGTGGCCGATGCCTGTAATCCCAGCACTTTGAGAGGCCAAGGTGTGTGGATCACCTGAATTCAAGAGTTCAAGCCCAGACTGGGCAACATAGCGAAATCCCATCTGTACAAAAAATACAAAAGTTATATGATCCTGATGCCGACCTTAGCACAGTATTTTTGAAACAGAGTCTCACTCTGTTGCCCAGGCTGGAGTGCAGTGGCTCCATCAAAGCTCACTGCATCCTCAAGCTCCCCAGGCTCACATGATTTTCCTACTTCAGCCTCCTGGGTAGCTGGGACTACACATGCATGCCACCATGCCTGGCTACATTTTGTACTTTTTGTAGAGATGGGGTTTTACCGTGTTGACCAGGCTGGTCTCAAACAATCCACCTGCCTCAGCCTCCCAAATTGTTGGAATTACAATTGTGAGCCACCATACCTGGCCAGCATAGTATTTTTTATTTTTTTCTTTTTTGAGACAGTCTTGCTCTGTCATGCAGGCTGGAGTGCAGTGGCGTGATCTCAGCTCACTGCAACCTCCACCTCCCAGGTTCAAGCAATTCTCCTGCTTCCACCTCCCTAGTAGTTGGGACTACAGGTGTGTGCCACCATGCCTGGCTAATTTTTTTGTATTTTTAGTAAAGACGGGTTTTCACAATGTTGGCCATGCTGGTCTCGAACTCCTGACCTCATGATCTGCCTACCTCAGCCTCCCAAAGTGCTGGGATTACAAGCATGAGCCACCACGTCTGGCCTCAGCATGGTATTTTTACGGAGTAGGTTGTACTACAGAGAAGACCCTGTGTCAAGAAAAGAATAGGTTGGGAAGATGTGGGGGAATGTTACAGAACTATAATTCCAAGATTCCTAACCCCATCAATATGTAAATAATATAGCTATAATGAATTCAGAATCTCCGGATTTTCATTCCCTGCTTGACATTAATCATGTAACGCATCTATTCACATCGGTCTCTCTGACATTTACCTATTCTTTCAAGAGACCACATTAAAAGCAACTAAATGATGATACAGACGTTTAACATCTTGCAACTTTAGAAGCTAGCTAGAGATGTGCTGGGAAATTCTGTATGGAAGGAGCACTCTGGGAGTGTCTTTGACAGGGGCCACTGAAGCATGGTGCTAGATAACAACCCTGTTTTTTGACCAGCCTCGCTGAGCATGCAGAGCTGATCTCCCAGGTTTTGGGTGATCTGCAATGACGTCAGTATGCAACAGAAACACCATATCCACAGAACAAAACAATAGACCGGCCCTGCAACTGTGGACCACAGTCCATTTTTATTTTAAAGTGGTTAACCTTGGATTGTTAGAGCTCTTATAAAAGTCTTACAAAAGGTGAAATTTGGTCATTTAATCTTTACATTGCTCATCTCTTTAGCTTTTTGAAAAATATTGCTACCATGTATTTTTATGTAGTTTTGTCCCCCCCAAATTTAGTCAATTTGCAAATTAAGATGAAAATAAAACAAGTAAAAAGAATAAGACATTGCAAGGCCGCGGTTGGTGGATCACTTGAGGTCAGGAGCTCGAGACCCGCCTGTCCAACATGGTGTAACCCTGTCTCGACTAAAAATACAAAAATTAGCCAGGTGTGGGGGTGTGAGCCTGTAATCACAGATACTGGGGAGGCTGAGGCATGAGAATCTTTTGAACTTGGGAGGTGGAGGTTGCAGTGAGCCGAGATAGCACCACTACACTCCAGCGTGGGTGGCGGAGTAAGACTCAGTCTCAAAAAAAAAAAACAACAACAATGAGACGATTGGATAAAAACAAAATCCAGTATATTCATGCAATGGGATATTATTCAGCCATAAAATGGAGGGAAATTCTGATATATGCTATAACGTGGGGGGATCTTGAAGATGTGATGCTAAGTGAAACAAGCCAGTCACAAAAGATCAAATATTGTCAAATATTGTATGAGTTCACTAATGTGAGATACCTAGAGGAGTCAAATTCAGAGCCAGAAAGCAGAATGTTGACTGTCACACTGCTGAGGGAGTTGGGTGGGTGGAGGAATCGGGAGTTACTGTTTAATGCGTGCAGAGTTTCAGTTTGGGAAGATGAAGACCCTCTGGTGATGGATGGTGGTAGTGATTGCATGACAATATGAATGAAATTAATGTCACTGAACTTTACACTTAACAATGGTTAAAATCGTAACTCTTATGTTGTGTATATTTTATCACAATTTTTAAAATCCACTGAATTGTAAAACAAACAAACAAACAAAAGGCTAGGCATGGTGGTGTCCGCCTGTAATCCCCGCAGTTTGGGAAGCCGAGGCAGGGAGACAGCTTGAGGTCAGGAGTTCAACACCAGCCTGCTCAACATGGTGAAACTCCATCTCTACTAAAAATACAAAAATTATTGTTATTTTTTTTTTTGTAGTCCCATCGACTAGGGAGGGTGAAGCACGAGAACTGTTTGAACCAGGAGTCAGAGGTTGCAGTGAGTTGAGATCTCGCCACTGCACTCCTGGGCAAGAGAGTGAGACTCTGACTCACAAGAAAATAAAAAGAACATAAATAAATAAATTGTGAGATAGTGAAGGAAATTTGAATACTAACTAGATGTGCAATGATATAGAGGAATTATTATTGATTTTGATCTCTTTTAAAGACTCTCTTTTAGAGTTACTTAGTGAAATCTTTACGGATGAAATAATGCCGTCATTTGCTTGAGAAAAATCTGGTGAGGGCTAACAAAGAGAGTAGAGATGAAACAGTGTCGACCATGAGTCAGTTAAATTTAAAAAGAGAGGGAAAAAAAAGCATGCCCATAAACACATATTGCTGTTAACCTTACATAAATAAAACCAGAATCTATGATTTTTAACCAAAATGTGTTACCTATTGGAATCTAAACTTTAGTTTGCTTACCCAAACTAAGAGTGAATGTGTGTATGTACTCTCTAAACTGAATACTTCTTGAGAACCAAGTTTGTTGTTTTATCTTAAAAAAATGTCTAGAAAATAAAGAGCACTAATAAATATTTGATGAAGAAACAATGGACTCTATCTATTTTTGGAATTCCTATGCTGCCCTGTATACCATCATTGTTTACTTGGAGAAGAAGTCTGGTCTGCCTATATTACTCTCACTCTTAGGACACACAGGTTGATATTCACTTAACGCAAGCCTCCTGCTCACTCCATCCCAGCTGCCAAGCCTTTGTATTGTACCTTATAGGCCCCACACATTCTATTTATGACTCCCTTTGTTTGGAAAGCTCCCTTAAGATGTTCGCAAGAACCTCCTCTCCCTGCTTTTTCTTGTAACCTTCCCTAGAGGTCTGCTCTAGCCACCCCAGTATGGATTGCATCTGTGTCCCCACCCAAATCTCATGTTCAATCGTAATTGAACACGTTCAAGGTGGGGCTTGGTGGGAGGTGATTAGACCACGGGGGTGGATTTCCCCCTTGGTGCTCTTCTTGTGATAGTGAGTTCTCGTGAGATCTGGCTGTTTAAAAATTGTATAGCACCTCGCTCTTTTGCTCCTGCTATGGCCATGTAAGAGGTAGGTGCCTGCTTCCTCTTCCCCTTCCACCATGATTGTTTCCTGAGGTCTCCCCAGAAGCTGAGCAGATGCCAGAATCATGCTTCCTGTACAACCTGGGGAATGAGTCAACTAAACCTCTTTTCTTTGTAAATTACCCCAGTCTCAAGTATTTCTTTATAGCAATGCGAGAACCAGCTAATGCGGAAAATTGGTACCAGGGATCAATAGGATCCCTACTCTTACTTTGTCTACCTCTCTATTTCTTTACCCATCTCCTATCTCCTCCCTCCATGCACTTACCACTACCTGGTATGTTTGTTTGTTGTCTTCTTCCCCTATAAGACTATAACCTCATGAGGAAGGAAATTTGATTGTTTTATTCACCACTGACTTTTAACCTAGGCCGTGGCATATGGTAGGTCACAAATGAATATTTGTTGCATCAGTGAATAAAGTGTTAAAAAGGCACTAACATTAAAGAGATTCTAACTTCTAGCTAGAACAATGAACTTCACTCATATCTTTAGCAACCTCCTCCTTGGGAACTTTCATGGAATTTAATTACTTGTACTTTTCATCTTCAAAGTGCATGTAAATGATTAATTATTTTACTCCATGACACAGACGCTAATGCTGCATTTTATAGTTGGAAAAACTAAAGCATAGACGAACTAAATCCCTAAAGATCAATGAGTGAGTCAATGTCAGAGCCAGATGAATAGGAGAATTTGGGATATTTAATTCTGAGCAACTGATTCCCCAAAGTCATTTAGCTATATTTTGTGCTTGTTACAACTCATTTAAAAGCATTTACGATTCCTCAATTTAAAAGCCTTTCAAGTGAGGAATTGGTTTGTCGTGACAGCAGGTGATTCAGTTGCTGTAAACGCTCATTCAGGAACTCATTCCTCAATCTGGATACAGTAATTCACAAAGCAAGCTAATGCTCTCCTACTAATCTCTCTGCCTCCAGTTCTTTGTTTTGCCAGGCATCCTTTAGAAAGACCAGAATGTCTTTCTAAATCCCAATTCAGGCCAGGCAGGGTGACTCATGCCTATAATTCCAGCACTCTGGGAGGCCGAAGTGGGTGGGTCAATTCAGGCCAGAAGTTTGGGACCAGCCTGGGCAACATGGTGAAACCTCATCTCTACTAATAATACAAAAAAAAAAAAAAAAACAGCTGGGTGTGGCGGCATGCACCTGTGATCCCAGTTACTTGGGAGGCTGAGGCGGGAGGATTGCTTGGCCCGGGAGGCAGAGATTGTAGTGAATCAAGATTGCACCACTATACCCCAGGTTGGGCGACAGAGCAAGACCCTGTCTCAAAAAAAAAAAAAAAAAAAAAAAAAAAAAAAAATCCCAATCTGACTGCGCCACACCCTAAACACATGTATGTAAAAGTTGCATAAAGGGTTAACAGAAGCAGAGTTCTTCCTTTAGAAGGTAAAATGTGTCAAGAAAATTGACTCCGTAGAAATGAAATGAATAAATGCTGAGTGAGAGCTCAGTAAATATCTAGGACTATGAATAACTACATCCAAGGCATTATTACGTTTGTCTGTATAAAATATGTTGAATTTGCTTCTAAAGTTCAGGTACTCTAATAGATTCGTTTTTCTGCTACTGGAAATATTAAGGAACGACATTAGGTCAAAATTTGCATTTGCTTCCTATCATGTAGAAACTTTAGCAAAATAAATAGCATCACAAAATTAACATTTTATTGAATTCATTTGAAAGAGCTATAGTCACCTCACTAATCTCACTGAATTAAATTATCTTGTTACTTATTTATATAAGGAAAAAAGAGCAAGTAAACTTAAGTGAATAAAATGTGAATTTTTTAAAATAGTAAGTTGCAGCTGGGTGTGGTGGTTCATGCCTGTAATCCCAGCACTTTGGGAGCGCGAGGCGGAGGGATTACCAGAGGTCAGGAGTTCGAGACCAGACTGTCCAACATGGTGAAACCCTGTCTCTACTGAAAATACAAAAATTAGCCAGGCGTAGTGGCACACACCTGTAATCCCAGCTACTCAGGAGATTGAGGCAGGAGAATTGCTTGAGCCTGGGAGATGGAGGTTACGGGGAGCCCAGATCATGCCACTGCACTCCATCCTGGCTGACAGAGCGAGACTCTGTCTCAAAAAAAAAAAGTAAGTTACTGTTTTAGCAGAAATATACGGTCTGTAAATAATTTAGCAGTTAGTAGTTTCATTAATGTTCATTCCTCATTTTGTTTTAAAATGGATTGTGTCACCCCGCGTCTATTGCAAATGGAGGGGGGGGGGAACCGTTTGTGTCGTGTCTGCAAGAGAGATTCTCAAAGTCTAATTTAATGTTTAATTATTCAAATGTTACTAGAAAGTATGACCCCAGAATTCTGTATGCAATCTCATTTTTCATTAGGAATTCCCTTTTAAAATGCAGACATCTCAAAAAAAAAAAAAAAAAAAAAAAAGGTGGGGGTGGGAGCTGGGCACCACGGCTGATACCTGTAATCCCAACACTCTGGGCGGCCTAGGTGGGCCGATCACTGGAGGTCAGGAGTTCGAGACCAGCCTGGTCAACCTGGCAAACCCTGTCTGTACTAAAAACACAAAAATTAGCTGGGTGTGGTGATGCGTTCCTGTAATCCCAGCTACTCAGGAGGCTGAGGCAGGAGAATAGCTTGAACCCAGGAGGTGGAGTCTGCAGTGAGCCGAGATCATGCCACTATACTCCAGCCTGGGTGACGGGGTGAGACTCTGTATAAAAAATAGTAATAATAATCATCATCATCATCATATGAGGACAGTGCTTCTCAACTATGGCTGCACTATGGAATCACCTGGAAACTTTATAAATAGTGATCCCTGGATTCCACTTGCTAAGATGTGAGTTTATTTGATCTAACGAGTGGCCTGGGCATTGTGATTTTTTTAAAGCAGCATCCGAAATGCAACCAAGATGGAGACCCTTGAAGAAGAGGCTCAGACCATGGAAGACCCGTACACAAGACCTGAGAATGGAATCTAAGAAGGACCCAAAGCCAGAGAACCATGAATATAATGGTTTCTAGAGTTCTTTTAATTCTAGGTGTTGTAAACAACTTTCAATAATGCCATTAGTAATATCTTACTGTATTCTTCAATGCTGGGGCTATTTCTCAAAAGGATCTAGTTTTCAGAATCTAGGATTTAAGTTAAATTGGGCTAAGATGAAAAGGATGTCAAAATAATGAAAACTTTTATATTAGGCCGGGCACAGTGGCTCATGCCTATGATCCCAGCACTTTGCCTATGATCCCAGCACTTTTGGAGGCTGAGGCATGAGGATCATTTAAGCCCAGCCTGGGCAACATAGCAAGATGCCGTAGTTCAACCTTTGCATCTTGCTGGGTGCTTCCAGAACCCTGATCGCCTGAATCCCTTCCTTGACTGGCAGTGGGTGTTGGGTCCTTGTCACTTGATTACTTAAGGTCCTTTAAAGTGTTGCTTTCCCCATCCTTGCTCCAGGCTGTTGGGCTTACATTCGGTATAAGTTCTCAGAAGCAAGGAGGCTGGTGTCATCATTCAGCACCCCTATTCAAACACTCCCTTAATAATTCCTCCTGTTTCATCTGGCTCATTGGGTGTTGCCCATAAAAACAGTTTGGCTTTTGTAATCACAATTAGAGCAGGCAGCATGACTAATCAGTCAGTTCACTGCATCTCTTGTTATCTCCTGTGAAATGAGTCAGTTTCAACTTTGGCTTTGTGCTCATGTGTCACTCCCTGCTCTCCGATGTTCAAGTCTATGTTGGTTCCAGACTCTGTTTTACTTAACCTGTTTGTTTTCTTTCTAAAAACATATTCTGTATTCCCTTCCAAGCATGGAGCTAACTTCACAGGAATTTGGGAAAATTCTGATAATTCCAGCCCATACACAGAATGCCCAGGACAAGAAAGACCCTGTTCTCTGAGGAATTGTATCAAGAATACAAGTTGTTTAAGTCAGCATGCACGTGTTGAAAGTTTACAATGTGCCAGGTACTTTTGTATATTATTCTATTAAAAATAAGCAGTATATGGCCAGGTGCAGTGGCTCACACCTGTAATCCCAGCACTTTGGGAGGCCGAGGCGGGTGAATCACAGGAGATCTGGAGTTTGAGACCAGCCTGGCCAACATGGCGAAACCCCATCTCTACTAAAAATACAAAAATTGGCTGGGTGTGGTGGCAGGCACCTGTAGTTCCAGCTACTCAGGAGGCTGAGGCAGGAGAATTGCTTGAACCTGGGAGGTGGAGATTGCAGTGAGCTGAGATCATGCCACTGCACTCCAGCCTGGGCAACAGAGCAAGACTCCATCTGAAAAAAAAAGAAAAGCAGTATATGCAGCATATGTTGCCGCAGTTTTAGGTTTACAGAAAAATTGGGAAGACAGTACAGAGTTTCCATATATGCCACACTCAAGTTCCCCATTATTAACCTCCTACATTAGTATGATACATTTGTTATAATTAATGCAATGCTATATGAATATTGATATGTTATGATTAACTAACATCTACACTTCATTTGTATTGCCTTATTTTTTACCTGTTGTTCTTTTTCTGTTCTGGAATCCATCCCAGACACAACATGACATTCTTGTCATCCATATCCTTAGGTTCTTCTTGGCTGTGACAGATTCTCAGAATTACTTTCTTTTTCATAAGCTGGACAGTTTTGAGGATTATTGGACAGGTATTTTGTAGCATGTCCCTCATTGACATTTGTCTAATGTGTTTCCCATTAGACTGGAGTTAAGTATTGGTGGGAGCAAGATCACTGAGGCCGAATGCCATTTGCATCACATCCTGCGAAGGGTACAGACTATCAACATGGCTTATAACTGCTGCTGTCACCTTGATCACCCGGCTGAGATAGTGTTAGTCAGATTTCTCTGCTGTAAAGTGACCTCCTCCCCGCCAACCCTTCTGCTCTGTGCTCTTTGGAAGCAGTTGCTATGTATGGCGTAGGTGAGGCTTATAGCCCTTCTCTTTAAGACAGAGGATTGACATAAATTATTGGAAGTTCTTATTTAGTCATTTATTTATATCTACGTGGACTCAAGGATTTTTTTTAAATGCTTTGAGTTAAAATTTAATTCTCTTCCCTTTCCTTCCTTCCTTCCTCTCCCTCTCCCTCTTTCTCTTTCTTTCTCTTGCTTTCTTGCTTTTTTTTTCCAGCTTTGGCCATGCTGCAAGCTCTTTCAGTTGACTTCTCTGTACCTGTGACATACCCCTTGTGTGTGTGTGTGTGTGTGTGGGTGTGTGGGTGTGTGTGTGTGTGGTGGGTGTGTGTGTGTGTGGGGGGGGTGTGGTGTGGGTGTGTGTGGGTGTGTGGGTGTGTGTGGGGGTGTGTGTGGGTGTGTGTGTGGGTGGGTGGTGTGTGGGTGTGTGGGTGTGTGGGTGTGTGTGGGGGGGGTGTGTGTGTGGGGGTGGGTGTGGGTGTGGGTGTGTGGGTGTGTGTGTGTGTATGTTGGGTGTGTGTGTGGGTGGGTGTGTGTGTGGGTTGGGTGTGTGTGGGGTGGTGTGTGTGGGTGGGTGGGTGTGTGGGTGTGTGTGTGGGTGTGTGGGTGTGTATGTGTGTGTGTGTGGGTGGGTGTGTGTGGGTGGGTGTGTGTGGGTGGGTGGGTGTGTGGGTGTGTGTGTGGGGGGTGTGTGGGTGGGTGGGTGTGTGGGGGGTGTGTGGTGGGTGTGTGTGGTTGTGGGTGTGTGTTGGGTGTGTGGGTGTGTGGTGTGGGTGTGTTGTGGGTGTGTGTGGGGGTGTGTGTGTGGGTGTGTGGGGGGTTTGGGTATAGGTGTGTGTGGGTGTGGGGGGGGTGTGGGTGTGTGTGGGTGTGTGTGGGTGGTGTGTGGGTGTGTGTGTGTGGGTGTGTGTGTGGGTGGTGGGGGGGTGGTGGGGGTGTGTGGGGTGGGTGTGTGTTGGTGTGGGTGTTGTGTGGGGGGTGGTGTGTGGGTGTGTGGGTGGGTGTGTGGGGTTTGTGTGGGTGGGTGTGGGTGTGTGTGTGGGGTGTGTGTGGGTGTGTGTGTGGGTGTGTGTGGGGGTGTGTGGGGTGTGTGGGGTGTGGGGGTGTGTGTGGGTGTGTGGGGGGGTGGGGGGGTGTGTGGGTGTGTGGGTGTGGGTGTGTGTGTGGGTGTGTGTGGGGTGTGTGTGGGTGTGTGGGGGTGTGGGTGTAGGTGTGTGGGGGTGTGTGGGGGTGTGTGGGGGGTGTGTGTGGGTGTGTGGGGTGTGTGTGGGTGTGGGGTGTGTGGGTGGTGGGTGTGGGGTGGGTGTGTGGGTGTGGGTGTGTGTGGGTGTGTGTGTGGGTGTGTGTGGGTGTGTGTGGGTATGTGTGTGTGGGTGTGTGTGGGTGTGTGTGTGGGTGTGTGTGTGTGTGTGGGTGTGGGGTGTGTGTGGGTGGGTGTGGGGGTGTGTGTGGGTGGGTGGGGGGGTGTGGGTGTGTGTGGGGGTGTGTGGGGTGTGTGTGGGTGTGTGGGTGGGTGTGTGGGGGGGGTGGGGTGTAGGTTGTGGGGTGTGTGGGGTGTGTGGGGGGGTGTGTGGGTGTGGTGGGTGGGGTGTGGGTGTGGGGTGTGTGGGTGTGTGTGGTGTGGGTATGTGTGTGGGTGTGTGGGGGTGTGTTTGGTGTGTGTGGGTGTGTGGGTGTGTGGGGTGTGTGTGGGTGTGGGTTGTGGGGGTGGGTGGGGGGGTGTGTTGGGGGGGTGGGTGGGGGTGGGTGGTGGGGGGGGTGTGGTGTGTGGGTGTGTGGTGTGTGTGTGTGGGTGTGTGGGTGGTGTGTGGGGGTGTGTGTGGGGGTGTGTGTGGGTGGGTGGGGGTGTGTGGGTGTGTGTGTGTGGGTGTGTGTGTGGTGTGTGGGGGTGTGTGTGGGGGGGGGTGTGGGGGTGTGGGTGTGTGGGTGTGTGGGGGTGTGTGGTGGTGTGTGGGGGTGGGTGTGGGTGGTGTGGGGTGTTGTGGGGGGTGTGGGGTGGGGGGGTGTGTGTGGGTGTGGGTGGGGGTGGGTGTGTGTGTGTGTGGGTGTGTGTGTGTGTGTGTGTGGTGTTTGGGCACTTCCTTAATTTCTGGCTCTACAGGATATTTCAGACATCTTGTATATTTTCTCCTCCACTCATAGAATCAGCCATTTCTCCAAGAAGCCCTGGTTCCTTTTATTGCAAAATGGTACTAAATAGCAAGATCTAGGTGGTAGATATGGTTGTTGCTGTGGGGAAGTCTTTGCTTCTCAGCTGAAAGAGAAATGAAATATATGTGCATATACTAACCCATGTATTTACATATATCCATAAACATTTCTGTGGGTGACCATTTATAGCTATATCAAGCTAAATATGCATTCATAGGGATGTCCTAACTCTATTCCGTTACCTCATGGATCATTCTAGCCTCTCTCCCTTCTACCAACAGTGAGAAGTCTGGCTGTGACCATCAATCATCATTTACTTAAGACCTCCTGGCCTCAAGTGATCTGCCCAACTCAGCCTCCCAAAGTGCTGGGATTACAGGCGTGAACCACTATGCCTGACCTGAATTTCAGCTGAATTTCTATGAAAGGGTTGGTTTTTTCTTCTTGGTACTTTTGACACAAAGCTCATTTCCTTCCTTTGCCACTTCCTTTGCTGCTGTTATCACCTCCATCTTTTCTCAGCCTCCACAGCTGCCAGCCATCGCTAACAGAAGTAAGGGGAGAAGCCTTAGCAACTTCATTAGACATTATGAGGTGGGAGGGCACAGCTGGGTAGCCAGGTGGTGATGGAGAGAGGGAGGGAGGCAGGGAGGGAGAGAGGGATGGAGGGAGGGAGGGAGGGAGGGAGGGATGGTGGATAGATGGACAAAAAATGTATCAGTAAATAGGTGCTGACTCATCCAAGATATTAATACAGCAAGGGGAAAGAAACATGGATGATGGGACAGGATTTACAGGTGACCATTAGTCAACTGTAATTTGTATCAGTTGGGATATAGATTACACACCTCTGACTAGTCTGTGCCTTTTCATTGAGCTATGTACAAATCAATCATCAACATGATATTGTCATCCAGTGACAGTTGGCAATTTAAAAACAAACCCATGTCCACTTTCCAAATCTGACCTGATCTCTGGACAATAGTGGATGCGTGTCATTATATATTTGTCAAAACTCATAGATTGGGCTGAGTGCAGTGGCTTACATCCGTAAACCCAGCACTTTGGAAAGCCGAGGCAGGCAGATTGCTTGAGTCCAGGAGTTCAAGAGCAGCCTGGGTAACATGGTGAAATTCCATCTCTGCTACTAATAAAAAACAAAACAAAAACCCATACGTTGTGCAATATCAAGAGTAAATTGTAGTCATAATGACATCTCAATGTAAGTTCATTGATTGTGAGAAATGTAGTATTATTGTGGTGTTGGATGTTGATAGCTATGATAGGATGTTAAGGCTATGGCATGTGTGGGCAAAAGGGGTACATGGGAACTCTCTGCACTTTCCACTCAATTTTGCTATGAACCTAAAACTGCCCTAAAAAATAACTTTCATTAACATCTAGGCTGGGCGCGATGGTTCACACCTGTAATCCCAGTATTTTGGGAGGCTAAGATGGGCAGATCACCTGAGGTCATGAGTTCAAGACCAGCCTGGCCAACACGATAAAACCCATCTCTACGAAAAATACAAAAATTAGCCTGGCGTGGTGGCACACGCCTGTAATCCCAGCTACTCGAGAGGCTGAGGCAGGAGAATTGCTTGAACCTGGGAGGTGGAGGTTGCAGTGAGCAGCGATCACTGCACTCCAGCCTGGACAACAGAATGAGACTTGATCTCAAAATAATAATAATAATAATAATAAAGCTAAAGATTTCCCTAAAATATGAGCTGATCAAGAGTTTAAGATTCTTGAAAGAAGAAAATGGCATGGTGAAAGGAAAGGGAGTTTTGCAAACTCATTCATCTGAATTTGAATCCTAGCTCTGCCACTTAATAGCTATGTGACCGTGGGCAAATTAATTGCTGTTATTTATATTAAATTGATATTAAAATGTTAAAGTATTAAATATAATTTATTAAAATCATACATAAATGACATTCTCTATTAATATTTAAAATGATATATGACAAAACTCATACAATGTGATAGCACCAAGAGTAAACCTGAATGAACGCACATTTACAAATCATTTATGAGGTCAAAAGATCCCAGGATGGAATGTGGACTGCAGTAAAACAATCTAACTGTATTACAAAAGTATGAAACCACCTCACTGAAGAAGTGGAGGGAAGAGATGTTAACCTAAGTAACTGTGGAAATGAGCGGAGTCTGACAGACTAAAGCAAAAGAAATTGTCCATAAACACTGCTGTAGTTAGAAGTGGAATACGAGACTTCCACCAAGTATCTGTAGAGGAGGGGTGCCTTTCTCCTCATCTCTCTCCTTTCCTACTGGGTAGAAGGAGAACTGATATGGCTTGGCTCTGTGTGCCCACCCAAATCTCATCTTGAATTGTAATCCTCACGTGTCAAGGTAGGGACCTGGTGGGAGGTGATTGGATCATGGCGGTGGTTTCCCCCATGCTGTTCTCATGATAGTGAGTTCTAACAAGATCTGATAGTTTTATAAGTGTTTGGCAGTTACTCCCTCACTCTCTCTCTTTCCTGCCACCTTGTGGAGAAGGTATTTGTTTTTCCTTCACCTTCTGCTATGACTGTAAGTTTCTTGAGGCCTTCCCAGCCATGCAGAACAGTGAGCTAATTAAACTTCTTTCCTCTATAAATTACCCAGTCTCAGGTATTTCTTCTTCTTCTTTTTCTTTTTCTTTCTTTCTTTATTTTTTTTATTTTTTTATTTTTTTATTTTTATTTTTATTTTTTTGCTCTGTTCCCCAGGCTGGAGTGCAATGGGAAAATCTCAGCTCACTACAACCTCCACCTCCTGGGTTCAAGCAATTCTCCTGCCTCAGTCTCCTGAGTGGCTGGGATTACAGGCATGCGCCACCACGCCCCACTAATTTTTGTATTTTTAGTAGAGGAGGGGTTTTGCCATGTTGGCCAGGCTGGTCTCGAACTCCTGACCTCAGGTGATCTGCCCGCCTCAGCCTCCCACAGTGCTAGGATTACAGACGTGAGCCACCGTGCCCAGCTGGGTGTTTCTTTATAGCAGTCAGAAAACTGACTAATACAAGGACAGGTGCCTGACATGGAAGGAGCATCCATCTTGGACTACATGGAGTGAAACGCAAGGGTTGAAGACGATGAAACGAGAAGATGGAAGACCCCTTCTTCTTCTCATGATGGTGGTGCCATTTTGCCAGCTGAATCTATGTGGAACAAAAAGTAAACTTCTACCTTGTTTAACCCACTCTGATTTGGGGTTTTCTGTCACTCACAGATCAATCTAATCCTAACTGATATAAATTTTAGTTATGTCTTTTTTTCCCTGCCTTTTATCTCTCTAACAACTCCTGCATCCCTTAAAAAATGAGGCTACGTAACTGTTCATGATATAACTCTCCTTGTGGGATATCCTAAGGTATTCTTAAGCACCTCATTCTAGTCAATAAAAGCAGGGCATGAAGCCGACTCTCCCTCACAAAAAGATTATGCCCTTACATGGAATAATAATTGATAATAAGTAGCATAATTTTTATAAACTCATTATCTTTACAAAAGAGAATTTTTTTAATGAGCTTTCAAACAACAGTATAAATTTAGCTTTTGTTTCCTTTATATAAAAATTACACACTTACTGAATTTTGGGAGAAATGCCAAGAAGTATGACCTATTAACATGTAAAGGAACACAAATTGCTTTGGTTTAGAAGGTGGTAAGTACGGGGTTTGAATTAGTCCGTTTTCACGCTGCTGACAAAGACATACCCGAGACTGGGAAGAAAAAGAGGTTTAATTGAACTTACAGTTCCACATGGCTGGGGAGGCCTCAGAATCATGGCAGAAGGCGAGAGGCACTTATTAAGTGACAGCAGTTAGAGAAAATGAGGAGAAAGAAAAAGTAGAAGCCCTGGATAAACCCATCAGATCTCATGAGACTTATTCACTATCACAAGAATAGCACAGGAAGGACTAGCCCCCATGATTCAATTACCTCCCCCTAGGTCCCTCCCACAACATATGGGAATTCTGGGAGATACAATTCAAGTTGAGATTTGGGTAGGGGGACAGCCAAACCATATCATTCTGCTCCTGGCCCCTCCAAACCTCATGTCCTCAAATTTAAATACCAATCGTGTGTTCCCAACAGTCCCCCAAAGTCTGAATTCATTTCAGCATTAACCCAAAAGTACACAGTCCAAAGTCTCATCTAGACAAGGCAAGTCCCTTCCGCCTATGAGCCTGTAAAATCAAAAGCAAGCTAGTTACTTCCTAGATACAATTGGAGTATAGGTACTGGATAAAATACAGCCATTCCAAACGGGAGAAACTGGCTAAAACAAAGGGGTTATAGAGTCCATGCAAGTCTGAAATCCAGCAGGGCAGTCAAATCTTAGAGCTCCAAAAGGATCTCCTTTGACTCCAGGTCTCACATCCAGGTCACGCTGATGCGAGAGGTGGGTTCCCATGGTCTTGGGCAGCTCCACTCTTTTGGCTTTGCAGGGTACAGTCTCCCTCCCGGCTGTTTTCACGGGCAAGCATTGAGTGTCTGCGGCTTTTCCAGGCACACGGTGCAAGCTGTCAGAGGACCTACCATTTGGGGTCTGAAGGACAGTGGCCCTCTTCTCACAGCTCCACTAGACAGTACCCCAATAGAGACTCTGTGTGGGGGCTCCCACCCCACATTTCCCTTCTGCGCTGCCCTAGCAGAGGTTCTCCATGAGGGTCCTGCCCTGTAGCAAACTTCTGCTTGGGCATCCAGATGTTTCCATACATCCTCTGAAATCTAGGTGGAGGTTCCCAAACCTCAATTCTTGACTTCTGTGCACCCACAGGCTCAAAACCATGTAGAAGCTGCCAAGGCTTGGGGCTTCCACCCCCTGAAGCCACAGCCTGAGTTCTATGTTGGCCCCTTTCAGTCACTGCTGGAGCAGCTGGGACACAGGGCACCAAGTCCTTAGGCTACATGCAGCACGAGGGCCCTCGGCCTACCCTACAAAATCACTTTTTCCTTCTGGGCTTCCGGGCCTGTGATGGGAGGGGCTGCCAAGAACGTCTCTGACATGGCCTGGAGCCATTTTCCCCATGGTCTTAGGGATTAACACCAGGCTCCTTGCTACTTATGCAAATTTCTGCAGCTGGCTTGAATTTCTCCCCAGAAAATGGGATTTTCTTTTCTATTGCATTGTCAGGCTGCAAACTTTCCAAACTTGTATGCTGTGTTTCCTTTTTAAAACTGAATGCTTTTAACGGCACCCACGTCACCTCTTGAATGCTTTGCTTCTTGGAAATTTCTCTGCCAGATACCCTAAATCATCACTCTCAAGCTCAAAGTTCCACAAATCTCTAGGGCAGGGGCAAAATGCTGCCAGTCTCTTTGTTATAACAAAAGTCACCTTTACTCCAGTTCCCAACAAGTTCCTTATCTCCATCTGAGACCACCTCAGCCTGGACCTTATTGTTCATATCACTATCAGCATTTTCATCAAAGCCATTCTACAAATCTCTAGGAAGTTCCAAACTTTCCCACATTTTCCTGTCTTCTTCTGAGCCCTCCAAACTGTTCCATTCTCTGCCTGTTACCCAGTTCCAAAATTGCTTCCACATTTTTGGGTATATTTTCAGCAACACCCCACTCTACTGGTACCAATTTACTGTATTAACCTGTTTTCACGTTGCTGACAAAAACACACCAGAGACTGGGAAGAAAAAGAGGTTTAATCGAACTTACGTTTAGTTCCACATGGCTGTGGAGGCCTCAGAATCACAGTGGGAGGCAAATGGCACTTCTTACATGGCAGCAGCAAGAGTAAATGAGGAAGAAGCAAAAGTGGAAACCCCTGATAAACCCGTCAGATCCGGTGAGACTTACTATCACAGAATAGCATGGGAAAGACCGTCCGCCATGATTCAGTTACCTCTCCCTGGGTCCCTCCCACATCATGGGGAATTCTGGGAGCTACAATTCAAGTTAAGATTTGAGTGGGAGTACAGCCAAACCATATCAGGGTCTAAAACAATGAAAATATTGACAAAATAGTTATTTATGAATGGCATGTTGTTTTTCATTTAAGTATTGTAACAAATAGGCGCTAATATCTCTCCATCTCTCTCTCTTCCCTGCCACCCTTCCTCGTTGATGTTATACTGGATTTAGGAATTAAGATTTCTGTTAATAGAAAGCGAAAAGGAAGATGGCAGTTAGTAGTTGCTCGGTGTCCATTTCCAAATGGTTACCTAGCAACAGTTCCAGGCCGTAGCTGCTAGGAGTAGCTCCAGCTGCTCATGGTTAAGCCGGCTTGAGCTACATAGTTGCTCTGCTAAATATCTCATTTGTATGATTTTCAAATAAGAATCACCTTTTGGGGTTATATGGACTGATGCTTCAGCTGGCCGTCTGTTTTATTTGTCTTGTCCCATTCCTTGACAAGATGAATGTGCTTGTTGTGTTTATAAAAGAAAAAAAAAAAAACAAACCCCGGCCACATGCGGTGGCTCACACCTGTAATCCCAGCACTTTGAGAGGCCAAGGCAGGCTGATCACCTGAGATCAGGAGTTCGAGACCAGCCTGGCCGATATGATAAAACCCCGTCTCTACTAAAAATACAAAAAAATTAGCCAGGGGTGGTCACAAGCACCTGTAATCCCAGCTACTTGGGAGGCTGAGGCAGGAGAATTGCTTAAACCCGGGAAGCAGAGGTTGCAGTGAGTCAAGACCACCCCATTGCACTCCAGCCCGAGCAACAAGAGTGAAACGCCGCCTCAAAAAAAAAAAAAAAAGAAGTTGTGGAGAAAAATAAAAGACAGTATTTGGAGCCAAAACAAAATGTCTCTCAAACCTCCTAGATGTCAAGTGACAGCGACTATGTAAACTCCTAAATAAATTTTAAAAATATTAATAAATAAAGTCTATCCCAGCTACTTGGGAGGCTGAGGCAGGAGGATTACTTGAGCCCAGGAGTTCAAGAACAACCTGGGCAACATAGTGAGAACCTGTCACAATTTTTTTAAGTCCACTTTTAAGTTAGAATATTAATAGTTTACTTAGGCCCACAGAATGCATTTGAAGAGTTCAAGTCAGTGTTAAATAATTTTCACGAAAGTTAAATATCATTCTAAGATCACTCTACCCCTTGCCTCTTAAGTTTTAATCTCTTTGTGTTCAATTTCAGGAAACTAAGACAAGTATCCATAAAAGGAGAAACACGGGCCAGGCGCAGTGGTCCAGCACTTTGGGAGGCTGCGGCGGACGGATCACAAGGTCAGGAGATCGAGACCATCCTGGCTAACATGGTGAAACCCCGTCTCTACTAAAAATACAAAAAAAGTAGCTGGGTGTGGTGGCGGGTGCCTGTAGTCCCAGCTACTTGGGAGGCTGAGGCAGGAGAATGGTGTGAATCCAGGAGGCGGAGCTTGCAGTGAGCCGAGATCTCGCCACTGCACTCCAGCCTGGGCGACACAGTGAGATTCCGTCTCAAAAAAAAAAAAAAAAGAAGAAACACAGGATGTTTTATAGTGCTTGTGGTGCTTGATTTCTATATCTTGCCATTAAGCTGTGCCTTATTTCCCTTGTGTTAAACCTCTATTCTTGTTTATACCTGTTTTCTATCTGTATCTCAAAAACATAATGAATATTTCATCTATGTAGTTTGTTTGTAAAGTCTTTTGAGCTCTAACCTCTCAAAGGGCAGTCACTCAATATGGTTTAAACACGCATCACACATGCTGAGGCCAGGCATGGGTGGCTCATGCCTGTAATCCCAGCATGTTGGGAGGCTGAGGTGGGCAGATCACTTGAAGTCAGGAGTTCGAAACCAGCCTGTTCAACACGGTGAAATCCCATCTCTAATTAACATACAAAAATTAGCCGGGTATGGTGGCACACACATGTAATTTCAGCTACTCAGGAAGCTGAGGCAGGAGAATCACTTGAACCTGGAAGAGGTTGCAGTGAGCTGAGATCGTGCACTGCACTCCAGCCTGGGCAACAGAGTGAGACTTTAAAAAAAATTTAAAAATAATAATAAATAAATAAATACATGTCACATATGCTGAATGTGTAGAAATGGGATGTCTACTAAAAATCATATTCACAAGGACTCAAACAGATATTCGTACACCAAAGTTTATAGCAGCATTATGCGTGATAGCCAAAAGGTAGAAATAACTTATCTGTTCGTGGATGGCAAAACGTGATGTATGCACACTATGGAATATTATTCAGCCCTTAAAAGGAATAAAATTTTGACACATGCTACAATATAGATGAACCTTGAAGACATTATGCTAAGTGAAATAAGTCAGATGCGAAGGAACAAATAATGTATACTTTCACTTACATGAGATAACCAGGGGAGTCAAATTCATAGAGACAGAGAGTAGCATGGTGCGATGGGGCGTAACTGTTTAATGCGTACAGATTTTCAGTCTGGGAAGATGCATTTAGCTCCCACTTACAAGTGAGAATATGTGGTATTTGGTTTTCTGTTCCTGCAAAATTTTGGACATGGCTGGTGGTGATGGTTGCAAAACGATATGAATGTACTTAATGGCAGTCAACTATACACCTAAAAATGGTCAAAACGGACAATTTTATGCTATGTATGTTTTACATAGCTTAAAAAAAATCAAACATGCTTTTTTGGTCCAGACAAATTTTAACAATGCTCTGATTTTCCCTCGTGTTCCAGTATTTTGCCACATAGCTAGTGGGAGATCATTACAATACTAAAAGAGAAAAATCTGCTATGGAGATCGTGTAATGTGCACCCATGTACTGAAAAATGAACCACAGTGTCTGAAAAGCAAAATCCTGGCCAGATGCAGTGGCTCACACCTGTAATTTCAGTGCTTTGGGAGGCTGAGGTGAGCAGATCACCTGAGGTCAGGAGTTCGAGACCAGCCTGGGCAACATGGTGAAACCCTATCTCTACTAAAAATACAAAAATTAGCTTGGCATGTTGGTGGGTGCCTGTAATCCCAGCTACTCAGGAGGCTGAGGCAGGAGAATCGCTTGAACCCAGGAGGCGGAGTTTGCAGTGAGCCGAGATCACGCCATTGCACTCTAGCCTGGGCGATAAGAAGGAAAGTTGGTCTCAAAAAAAAAAAAAAAGAAGACTGACTTCATTTTAAAAGTATGATTTTTATCTTTATATATTTTTTCTTTCATTTTTTTCTTGCTGGAGTGCAGTGGTGAGATTATGGTCACTCCAGCCTTGAGCCCTTGGGCTCAAGCAGTTCTCCTGCCTCAGCCTCCTGAGTAGCTGGGACTACAGGCACACACCACCATGCTTGGCTATTTTTTTTATTTCTTTGTAGAGATGGGAGTCTATGTTGCCCAGGCTGGTCTTCAACTCCTAGGCTCAAGTGATCCTCCCACCTTGGCCTCCCAAAGTGCTGGGATCGCAGATGTGAGCCACTGTGACTGATCATAATGTTATTTCCTATTGCAAAAGCAAAACCTGGCCATTATAGACAAATCAGAAAACGCACGCAGACCGAATAAATCCTAGGGGTACACATGGACAAATGGCCATACGTAATTCTACCAAAGAAGTGTGGTAGGGTAGCATGTCTACCTCTAAAGATGCCGGCCCAATATGTCCATCATCTTCAGCCCATTTCCCCCAGATCCATCCTTCCAACCTTCTCTGTAATGCTCTATCCCCTTACAGTTGGCCCTTGCATGCTGTATCACCCAGGTCCTTCTGGTTGGGCATCCCAAAGGAGTAGCGACTTCTCAGAAAAAAGTTCAGAAGAAAGAATTCCCAGCAAGAATTTTGGAGTTCCCCCAAAAGCAGATCTTGAAAGAATAATTTGAATGCAAGCAATTTATTTGGGAAATGATCCCAAGAAAGTGTAATAGGGAAATGAGGAAGTGAAACAGAAAAGAGAAGAAACCAAGCAAATGGTTGTTACCCAGCAACTTACCCTTGTGGGCAACTGGAGTTTAATGTCTGGCGAGATCTTGGAAATAGTGAGGAACATGGACCTGTGAGCTGTCCCACTTGAGAGTGGGGAAGTCGCAGTATTTATTATCACTCCCCATCTGTCATTGGCTGAGGACTTACCCTGGGATGGTGCACATGATATGTGAGGTCTGAGGAGTTGCGGGGCAGATGGTGGAGGGACCACCTGTTGGGACATGAAGACAAGAGAAAAATAGGGAATGGTCCAGAGGGTCCAAAAGCTACACAATAATGCTGTAAGCAAGTACTGAACTGTGCCCATCAATTTCTCAAAAGGAGTAGCTGGATGGACCATTTCAGTGGAACGACAGGAACTAAAGCCAGAATACTTCAGAGTAAGAAATAGAGATCATGTGTGGGGACAACTCTTTTTTTTTTTTTTTAAACGGAGTCTCACTCTGTTACCCAGGCTGTAGTGTTGTGGTGTGACCTTGGCTCACTGCAACCTCCGCCTCCCAGGTTCAAGCTATTCTCCTGTCTCAGCCTCCTGAGTAGGTGGCATGTGCCACCAAGCCTAGCTAATTTTTGTGTTTTTAGTATAGACGGGATTTCACCATGTTGGCCAGGCTGGTCTCAGCCTCCCAAAGTGCTGGGATTACAGGAATGAGCCACCATACCCAGCCAGTTCTTCACAATGCTTGATTCTGACAGGAAGGAGAGAAAGAGGGCTGTAGCCAAAACGTTGTGAGGTTAGAGCAATGCTTTTCCAACTGGGATCCTTGATAGATTCTCAGTCCGTGAGACCTGAGAATTTTAAAAGACACACACACACACACACACACACACACACACAGTGTCCCCTGGATGCCCACTTCTAAGTGAATGTTGCTTCCAAGTTTCAGTTCCTCTGTTTATATTTGTGTTTACAATCAAGTTGTAGCTAGGCAGTAATCCTTTAAAGATCATTTTCTTTCTTTCTTTCTTTCTTTCTTTCTTTCTTTCTTTCTTTCTTTCTTTCTTTCTTTCTTTCTTTCTTTCTTTCTTTCTTTCTTTCTTCTAGGCAGTAATCCTTTAAAGATCATTTTCTTTCTTTCTGTCTGTCTTTCTTTCCTTCCTTCCTTCCTTCCTTCCTCTCTCTCTCTCTTTCTTTCTTTTCCTTCCTTCCTTCCTTCCTTCCTTCCTTCCTTCCTTCCTTCCTTCCTTCCTTCCTTCCTTCCTTCCTTCCTTCCTTCCTTCCTTCCCTCCCTCCCTCCCTTCTTTCTTTCTTTCCTTCTTTCCTTCTTTCTTTTTTTTTGAGACGGAGTTTCGCTCTTGTTGCCCAGGCTGGAGTGCAATGGTGCAATTTCCACTCACTGCAACCTCCGCCTCCTGGGTTCAAGCGATTCTCCTGCCTCAGCCTCCTGAGTAGCTGGGATTACAAGCATGGGCCACTATGCCCGGCTAATTTTTTTTGTATTTTTAGTAGAGACGGGGTTTCCCCATGTTGGTCAGGCTGGTCTTGAACTCCCAACTCAGGTGATCTGCCCCCTCGGCCTCCCAAAGTGCTGGGATTACAGGTGTGAGCCTCTGCTCCTGGCCTAAAGATCATTTTCAAGCAGAAATTGTTCATGCTGTCATGGAGAAGGTATGATATGGATAAGCGTGAACATCAGTTTCTGTGTAGACAAGAAGGAACAGAGCACTGCCTTCTGCTCTGGTGGTTCCAGCTTTAGAGGTGTTTGAATTAGAATGAGTGTTCCCCATGGGGGATGCTTGTGTCCTAGAAAAGACATTGAGGGCCTGGCATGGTGGCTCATGCCTGTAATCTCAGCACTTTGGGAGGCCAAGGTGAGTGGGTCACCTGAGGTCAGGAGTTGGAGACCAGCCTGGCCAACATGGTAAACCCCGTCTCTACTAAAAATGCAAAAATAATTAGCCAGGTGTGCTGGCAGGTACCTATAATCCCAGTTACTGGGGAGGCTGAGGCAGGAGAATTGCTTGAGCCCAGAAGGCAGAGGTTGCAGTGAGCTGAGATCACACCACTGCACTCCAGCCTGGGTGACAGACAGAGCGAGACTCCATCTCAAAAACAAACAAACAAACAAACAAAAAACGAGGCTCAAAGAGAAAAAGGAGAAACAGTGTATTAGTTCATTCTCACACTGCTAATAAAGACATACGGGAGACTGGGTAATTTATAAAGAAAAACAGGTTTAATGGACTCACAGTTCCACATGACTGGGAGCCTCACAATCATGGCAGAAGGCAAAAGAAGAGCAAAGGCATGTCTAACACGGCGGCAGGCAAGATAGCGTGTGCGTGTGCAGGGGAATCGCCCCGTATAAAACCATCGGATCGGCCGGGCGCGGTGGCTCAAGCCTGTAATCCCAGCACTTTGGGAGGCCGAGACGGGCGGATCACGAGGTCAGGAGATCGAGACCATCCTGGCTAACACGGTGAAACCCCGTCTCTACTAAAAATACAAAAAATTAGCCGGGCGAGGTGGCGGCGCCTGTAGTCCCAGCTACTCGGGAGGCTGAGGCAGGAGAATGGCGTGAACCCGGGAGGCGGAGCTTGCAGTGAGCTGAGATCCGGCCACTGCACTCCAGCCCGGGTGACAGAGCGAGACTCCATCTCTAAAAAAAAAAGAAAAAAAAGGAAAAAAAAGAAAAACCCATCCCCATGATTGAGTTACCTCCCACAGGTTTCCTCCCACAACACACGGGGATTATGGGAGCTACAATTCAAGATGAGATTTGGGTGGGAATGCAACCAAACCATATCACAGAGGGAGCAACATATCGGTGAGGGTAGATTTGTCACAATACAACAGGAGCACACGCCGAGAGCTTTATCACATATACCCATCAAATCATTCTGGTTACTGCAGGACACTTGTCCTGAAAGCATCTCTGGAAACATCCAGCTGCGAAGGACTCCAAGGCCTTAATTTTCAGAAAGGAATCTCTTTAGTGGGTATACAAGTGAATGCCTCCAGCAAGACTGAGTGAGGAGGGCTCCTTTGTGGCCATAGCAGTGTTGGAATTGGGGAGACAGTGGGCAGGCCAGATGTAAAAGCCACTTGCCATTTGGCCACCCTGAGAATCTTCCTTCCTTCATGGGAACACAGGCCCTGAAATAATATGATTTGTGTGTATCTGCAAAAGCAAGGAGAACTTATATCATAGGTAATCTCAAGATTTTGATGTTTCATAAGAAAGCTGAAGAACTTCAATGATTAGGATAAATAATCTTAGACCTATTCAGTATTTAAAGAAGTTTTACAAAAAACACATACACATGTAGTCATGGAGAAAAACACTGCTTTAATGGAGTAACTAGTTGCAAATTGTTATGTTATTTCCAATCTTGATCTATGTACCTATGGTTTTAGATTGTTGTGGTCCACGTGTTGAATATTTCATGAGTGACCCCAGACAAACCACTTCACCTCCACTCGTCTATTTTCTTATCAGCAAATGGAGATAATTGCTTTTATTTCACAGGGCTGTTGTGAAAAACAAGTGAAGTAAGGTAATACAAAAACAATTCGTAAACTCTAAAGCATACAATTATGAGACATAATAGTTACATGTAATTGCTTCTGTTATGTTTTTCTATGTATTACTTGTAACAGTTGCATATTATTCTGAATTGCTGTCATAGTTTATTTAACCATAGTCTACTTGTTACCCATTCTTTCTTTTTGCTATCATAAATAAAGTTGATTATAAACATCTCTGCATGGTTTGCATTTTTTTCTCTTTTGAAATATTTCTTTAGAAGGAATTCCTGGAAATGGAATAAATGAGTTCGAATGGTAGTTGAGACATTCTTTCTTAGATGATATACATCTTAGTACAAACAAAAAACTAGCTCATTATGCTGTACCATAATTCAGACAAATTAAGAAACTAAAACTAATTCTGGTGGTGTTAGCAAGCCGGTATATATAAAACTATATCATCATAATTTTCAAAAGGCGAATAGTTTCTTTGATTATGGAACATGTCTCCTGATGGCGTGAAATCCTTTTTTTGGAATGTGGCAGAATACAGTATGAAATGCAAAGACTTAACTCAGTAGCCTTCTTTTACAGTTTTAGCTTCCTCTGTTTACAGGAGACCTGGTTTTTAAAGGATTAATTCCTTCCCATGTGAGGCTTCCAGCTCCTTGGTATCAGTTGGTTTTGATTCAGAGCAAAGTCGTTTTAGTAAAGGACAGTTAGCCACATGGATTTTAGATTAAAATCAAGGAGATGAATTTTGTGCAGCAGGTATATAAAATACAAAAATGTATTCTCTATGACGTGGTTCCAGTTTTCTGGAAAGATCTTTTCTTTTTTTTTTTTTTTTTTTTTTTTTTTTTTTTGAGATAGAGTTTTGCTCTTGTTGCCCAGGCTGGAGTGCAAATGGCATGATCTTGGCTCACCGCAACCTCCGCCTCCCAGGCTCAAGCCATTCTCCTGCTTCAGCCTCCCTGGTCACTGGGATTACAGGCATGCACCACGACGCCCAGCTAATTTTTTGTATTTTTAGTAGAGACAGGTTTTTTCCGTGTTGGTCAGGCTGGTCTCGAACTCCTGACCTCAGGCCATCCGTCCACCTTGGCCTCCCACAGTGCTGGGATTATAGGCATGAGCCACTGCACCCAGCCAGAAAGATTAATATTTTAAAAGTATATGCAGGCCAGGCGTGGTGGCTCACATCTGTAATCCCAGCACTTTGGGAGGCTAAGGTCGGAGGATCACTTGAGACCAGGAATTCAAGACCAGCCTGGGCAACATAACACTCTATCTCTAAAAAAGAAAAAAAAAGAAAAGGAAAGAAAATTAACTGGGCGTGGTGGCACATACCTGTAATCCCAGCTGCTTGGGACACTGAGGCAGGAGGGTCACTTGAGCCTGGTAAGTCGAGGCTGCAGTGAGCTATGATCCTGCCACTGCGTTCTAGCCTGGGTAACAGGGCAAAACCCCATTAAAAAAGTTTTTTTAAGTATATGCAGATTCCCAGACTTCTGGAATATAAGTGCTCTTAACATCTATTATCTGACACAATTTTTGTAGCCTTAAATGCTCAGATTGGCAAGAGGCTTCTGCCTTTTCGGATTGAAATTTTGCTTCTCTCTGGGCATTTCTTTAGGGATGATTGTGGAATCAAAGAAGAAATATCTGACCAAACTAGTATGATTCAGTAGAAACTTTCCCTATGAAACATTTCAGAAGAATTTGACCTGTACCACTTATCAAGGGATCAGGATGATTGATTAAGTTATTAGCTCTATTGTCTTTATTTTGTTTCTCCAGTCACTTCTCTTTTACATGGCTTGATGGCAAGTTAAGAGGAGGTATAACCGGAAAGCCTTGGCTGAAAGTAACATTTGATTCATGAGTGCTGCTTTGCCACTAACTAACTGGCTGACCAGATCCAACTTACTTAACCCATTTCGGCCTGAGTTTGCTCAAGTACAAAGTGGAATCTAAGGTCTAGTCCAGTTCCAACACTCTGTGATTTCATCTGGAGCAAAGGCCTTTCTCCATGACACAAGTAATCTTCTGAAGGCCAAATGACTTGAAGACTCTTTTGCAAATGTCATGTGATTGTTGCTGCGCTGCGTGTGTGGGTGGCCGGCGGGGAAGGGTGGGTGGAAGTAAATTCCTACTCTCTACAGCAACAGTTAAAAAACAGGTTGAGCCGGGCGCGGTGGCTCAAGCCTGTAATCCCAGCACTTTGGGAGGCCGAGACGGGCGGATCACGAGGTCAGGAGATCGAGACCATCCTGGCTAACAAGGTGAAACCCCGTCTCTACTAAAAATACAAAAAACTAGCCGGGCGAGGTGGCGGGCGCCTGTAGTCCCAGCTACTCGGAGGCTGAGGCAGGAGAATGGCATAAACCCGGGAGGCGGAGCTTGCAGTGAGCTGAGAACCGGCCACTGCACTCCAGCCTGGGCAACAGAGCGAGACTCCGTCTCAAAAAAAAAAAAAAAAAAAAAAAAAAAAAAAAAAAACAGGTTGAAAAAAATACAGTGCTCTCCTGTGTTTGGGCAAACAGGAATCAGGCCACCCTGACCTCATGGTCCCACGGACGCTGCCAGGAAGCCCGAAAACTCCATCCAAAGCTGCTGAGACAGAATCTTTGGCAGAGTTGAAAGGAAGCTGAAAGGAGCCGTGCTGGGAGTTCCTGCCCAAAAAGGGGTGAGCACGGCACTTGGCAAACACGCAGCATGTATTATGTGCTGAGTTAACACCCCTTAGTGTCATTATTAGCACTTTCAGAAATAGCCAGCAAAGCGATTTAGAGAGGGGGTTAAAAAAAAAAAAAAAAAAAAAAAAAAAAAAAAAAACCTTTAACTTACTCCAATATCACTTCAGGTGCATTAATACTTTTAAAACCTAAACTGTAGTCTTTCCACTTGTCGTTAAGGCATCATTATTCTTTAGACTCAAATTCTGGCAGTTCCTTGTTGACATATTCCTTTAGTGTTTCTTTGGCATTGCTGTTGAGCCTCAGATCCCACACTGGAGGATCGGCTTCTACGAGGTGTATTATGAGGGCCAAGTGAAAGCAAACCCCAGGGTCTTGTGTGACTCCAGCAGGCTCCCTTCCCTTTCGGGTCCTCACCGTCCCGGACCTGGAGTGTTGCCTGGCCATCTGAAGGGCCTTAGTCTCACCCAGTCTGCTCACCTCTGCTAATACCTCTGTATGATGATACTTTTTTTTTTTTTTTAAGATGGAGTCTCGCTCTGTCGCCCAGGCTGGAGTGCAGTGGCACATCTCGGCTCACTGCAAGCTCCGCCTCCCGGGTTCACGCCATTCACCTGCCTCAGCCTCCAGGTAGCTGGGACTACAGGCGCCCGCCACCACGCCCGGCTAATTTTTTGTATTTTTTTTTTAGTGGAGACGGAGTTTCACCGTGTTAGCCAGGATGGTCTCGATCTCCTGACCTCGATACTTTAATTTTTTACTAAAACCTCGCTAGGGGTTCAATCTGACACTGCCTGCTGGTCTGGTTCTACACCCTGCTGCCTCTTCACGCAGCCCCTAGCTCCATGGAAAACCGTTTGCCATGGGCTTTCAAGTGCCCTTGCCTGACCTTCCTCCCAGAAGGTTCTTGCCCCTGCCTGCTGGCCTAGATTTTCCATCCTTTGGTCAGAGGCATTCCAACCAGAGCTGCGCCACCTCGAACAGGGGCTGAGTAAAATAAGGCTTGAGACCTACTGGGCTGCATTCCCAGGAGGTTGGGCATTCTGAATCATACCATGAGATAGGCGGTCGGCACAATATACAGGTCACAAAGACCTTGCTGATAAAACAGCACGTGGTAAAGCAGCCAGCCAAAATCCGCCAAAACCAAGATGGCAAACAAACTGACGTCTGGTTGTCCTCACTGCTCATTATGCAGTAATTATAATGAATCAGGGTGCTACAAGACACTACCACCAGGTGCACGGACAGTTTACAAATGCCATGGCAATGTCAGGAAGTTACCCTTGTCTAAAAAGGGGAGGAACCCTCAGTTCCGGGAATTGCCCACCTCTTTGCCAGAAAACTCGTGAATGATCCACTCCTTGTTTAGCATATAATCAAGAAGTAATTATCAATAAGTGTCCTTGGTTGAGTAGCTCAAGCTGCTGCTCTGCCTATGGAGGAGCCATTCTTTACTCCTTTACTTTTTTAATAAACTTGCTTTCACTTTACTCTGTGGACTTGCCCTGAATTCTTTCTTGTGTGAGAAACAAGAACCTTCTCTTGGGGTCTTTATGGGGACCCATTTCCAGTAACACTGCAAGTCTCAGCTAAAATGTCTCCTCCTGATATTTTATTGTTTCCTCTTGCAAGTTACCTCAGCACCCAGGACATTTCCAGCTGACCCTTGAAAAACTCAAGGGTTAGGGACGTCGAGCCCCTGCACAGTCAAAAATCTGCATATAACTTAACTCCAAAATGTAACTAGCAATTGCGTCCAATTGACCAGAAGCCTTACTGATGGCATCCACAGTTGATCAACTCCGTATTTTGTTTGTTACATGTATTACATACTATATTTTTACAATAAAGTAAGCTAGCTAGAGAAAAGAAAATGTTATTAAGAAAATCATAAGGAAGAGAAAATGTATTTACTATTCATTAAGTGGAAGAAGATCATCATAAAGGTCTTCATCCATGTTGTCTTCATGTTGAGTAGGCCGAGGAAGAGGAGGGGTTGGTCTTGCACTGGGGTGGGTGGGTAGCAGCGGCAGAAGAAGTGGAAGAGGTGGAAGGAAGAGGCAGCAGGAGAGGCAGGCACACTCAGTGTACATTTTTATTTTTTTATTTTTATTTTTTTGAGACAGAGTCTCCCTCTGTCACCCAGGCTGGAGTGCAGTGGTGCAATCTCAGCCCACTGCAACCTCCATTTCCCCGGGTTCAGGTGATTCTCGAGCCTCTGCCTCCCAAGTAGCTGGGATTACAGGCGCATGCCACTATGCCCGGCTACTTTTTGTATTTTTAGTAGAGATGGGGTTTCACCATGTTGGCCAGTCTGGTCTCAAACTCCTGACCTCAAGTGATCCGCCCGCCTCGGCCTCCCAAAGTGCTGGAATTATAGGCATGAGCCACCATGCCCAATCCTCAGTGTAAATTTTATTGGAAAAAAAATCCACATATAAGTAGATTTTGACTCACGTTCAAACCTGTGTTGATCAAGGGTCAACTGTATATATCCACAAGGGTCTGAGTTTTTTGAAGCCAAACATTTTATTTTGATTTTTATATTTCAAGCTTTGAAGCTTGAGCTCAGAATCTGGTAAAAAGGTGCCCAGTAAACGTTGTATAAATACATAGATCTGTCTTCTAACAATCTCATCTTCAATTCCTACTTAGACCAAGGTGAGGGTAGGTGTTAAATGAAAAAGAAATTTGTAAACTGACATGTGGGAATTTATATTAAACCATGTTTACACTTCAGTTTGCTTTATGGAAACCTCTCCCAAAACAAAGAAAAGGAGAACCAAAAAAGGGTCCCTTTCAGTTTCTAAGATGTTATGTAAGAGGAGAGTCCCTGAACACCCCTGAACACCCCGTCCCCCACACACAGGCCCATGGATTTCCCTCACATTCTAGCAACCATGGGCTCAAGTGTCTCTTTTAAAAACTTGTTAGGAAGGCGAAGCCTTGTTTATCCCTTGATGCAAATTATTCCACGTAGAGATCCTCCTACAAGAGCTCCTCGCTGGGGACAGTGAGCACCAGAGATGTGACTTTGAATGGAGAACCCTTTCCTGGCATCCAGACCACAGCTCAAATGCTAATCAGTGCTCCTGGGCTGCAATCCACTGTTGGCCCAGATTCCTGGCCCGTGGAAACAGGTCTCCACGGTGTAAAGAGCCTGGGCATTCTTGCCAGAAAAAGCTACTTTCAAATCCTGGCTCTGTCACCCATGGGCTGTATGACTTGAGAAACGTTACCTATCTTAGCAGAGCCCCTGTTTGCTCGCCCATAAAATGGTGATAACAATACATGCCTCACAGTTGTTGGCAAATGAGATGAGAGGGCTGAGGTCTGGTCATGTAGCAGGTACATATAAGGAGTACTTTATGTGTCTTTGAGTGACTCTGGGGCTCTGAGACTTGCCAGGAGTAGGTTTTGGTTGGTTATTGGGTCTTGTTATGAACTGGAGATGGTGTTGGGGGTGGGTTGGTAACAGCACAGGGGGTCTAGGGGATACCTGGTGAGGTGTGGCACACGGTGATCTGCTGCGGGATATGGTATTCCAGGAGCTCCAGGGTAACTCTAAACCCACAGCCTGCGAAAATGAGCACTGGGTGATTCAATTCTGACACCTACTTCCTTTTCCAGTGGAGAATTTTTTCCATTTCTAGCTCGCTGAACAAGGGTGGGCCACTGACTCCATAGAGCAGTAAACACAGAGAAACTTTGAGTGTTGAAAAAGAAAGTAAATATCAGAATCAATTCCCATCTGTAAATGATCTATCTCCCTGTCTGACCTTGGAAGTGAAGCCCAGAGAAGATTGTTTCTCAACGTGAATTCAGAGCACCTACTCCCGAGAGCTCAGACTTGTTGAATCAAATCTCTGAGATGGGGACGGAGAGTCTTCATTCAACCAAGTTCCCCCAGGTAGTCCTGGTGCACCTTATACCCTCACTCCTTCAAGTGTGGTCCCTGGGACAACAGCAAGGGCATCACTGGGCACTGACAAGAACTTCAGAATCTCAGGCCCAGTCCCAAACCTACTGAATCTGCATTTTTAAAACATCCTAGTAAAATGTAATATACAGAACATACAGTTTACCATCTTTAAGTGGACAGTTCAGGAGTGTTAAGTGCATTCACATCATTGTGTAACCTAGCTCCAGAAATCTTTTCATCTTGCAGAACTGAAACTCTATACTCATGAAACAACCCCCGTTTCTTACTCCCACAGCCTCTGGCGACCACCCAGAATCTGCATTTTACAAGATTCCCAGGCTATTCTTATGCCCATTAAAGATGAAGAAGCCCTGCCCTAAGTATGGAAACCACAGATAACAAAATCAGGAGCCTGCAGTGGGCTTAGCACAGTGGGCTTAGCGCAGTGGGTTAGCGAGGCAACCAGGCCATTTCCTTAAGGCAAGATTAGGGAAACCAGTGAGCAGAACAATAGCAAATCCGCTAGAAAATTCTGATGCATGCTCCAGTGTGACAATCACTGCTATCCAGCAGTGATTTATAACTCAATCTACATATTAGAATCGCCTGGGAACCCTCCAAACATTTTCATGCCTAAGACCCCTCCAAAATCCACTAACTCTAATCTCTAGAGGCAGGACCAAGGCAACTAAATTTTTAAAACATCTCCCAGGGATTCTGATTACTCAGTCAGATTTCTTTTTTCTTTTTTTCTTTCTTTTTTTTTCAACAGTCTCACTCTGTTTCCCAGGCTGGAGTGCAGTGGCGTGTTCTCACCTCACTGCAATCTCCTCCTTCCAAGTTCAAGCGATTCTTGTGCCTCAGCCTTCTGAGTAGCTGGGACTGCTGGCGCTCACCACTAGGCCTGGCTAAAATTTTTTTTTTTTTTTAATTTTAGCAGAGATGGAAGATTTTTGCCATGTTGGCCAGGCTGGTCATGAACTCCTGGCCTCAAATGATCCACTGGCCTCAGCCTCCCAACGTGCTGGGATTACAGGCATGAGCCACTGCGCCCCACCTCAGTCAGGTTTCAGAACCACTGATCTGCAGAGATGAAGGAGGTTGGTAGGATGAGGCAGATTCTGCAACCGTGCATGGGCGTTGGAGGAAAATAATGGTGCCGGATAAGGCCTCAGAGCTGCTGCTTTATTTTAGAATCTGCTCAGCTCTCCTGGTATGAGTGACTGCCCTGGGGAGTTTAAACCAACCAACAAAGCTGTGCTTGCAAAAAGAAATTGCTATCTTATTTGATGTTCTAATGCTTTCCATGCAAACAGTCCCTACCACCTCTTCCCTATTGCCTGCCATTATTTCCTATCGCAGCCTTCTGTTCATTTTCCTAATAGCATTTACCACAATTAGCAATTATTATGCTCATTGTCTGCCTCCTCTCATTAAAATAATAGCTAACCGTCTGTGTATAAAAACAAGGTTCACAGGTCTTGTTCACCTCCTCCTCACACAGAGGCCTCTGATAAATATTTGAATGAATGAAACACACGTACTACTCAATCAACCGAGATACCAATCAACTTTGCTATGCCATGGAATCACTGCCCCCCTTGTGGCCCCAAACCAGCTGACATCATATAGAAAGGGAGAAGCAGTCACCTTAAGAGAAACTGCTGCACTGTCGGGATTGAAAGAAGTATGGCAGACAGGCTGCGCGCTAAAGCCCACAGGGAGCTGTCAAGGGTAGTGGCGGCCCAGTGTTTTCAGGTGGTAGAGACCAGTGTAGGGAAGCAGCGCTGGCAGGCGGATTACCTGAGGTGAGGAGTTCAAGACCAGCCTGGACAACATGGTAAAACCCCGTTTCTACTGAAAAAAAAAAAAAAAAAAAAATTAGCCCAGTGCAGTGGTGAGCACCTACTAATCCCAGCTACTTGGGAGGCTGAGGCAGGAGAATTGCTTGAACCCAGGAGGCAGAGGTTGCGGTGAGCTGAGATTGCACCACTGCACTCCAGCCTGGCCGACAGTGAGACTTCATCTCAAAAATAAATAAATAAATTAGAATTCTTCAATGAGTGAGTGATAGGTTCATTGAACTAGTGAAATCTGCATATAAATGTTACCTCATCCAGAACCTCCCAGCTGGTGAGGCTTGGATTACAATGTGTTTATGCAACTCCCCATGTAGAATTCTGTAGAGGAAAGAGCATAGATTTTGGAACACTATTGAAGACAAGTTCTGCTTCCTCTACTACAGTGGGAAATCACTTACGTGAGTTTCAGCTTCCTCCTCTGAAAACGAGATGATCTTTCTCTCATATATTATGCCAAGCGCCTAGTAAAGTGCCTGCTGCATAGCAGCGTTTGATGAACGTTAACTCCTCAATCTGCAATCTAGATTTTCTTACTCATTCTTTCTCACACTTTTTCTTCCTTTAGTTACAGCGTAGCCATTACCTCCTCGTCACTGGAACCACATGCAATCACTTATAACACTTATTGTTTGTAATATTTGATTGGCCGAGAAAAAAATCACATACTGTCTTGTGAATTTCCTTTTACCATTATATTGAGAGTTCTTGTATTGTGAATATATTAAAAGCTGAAGAATTTATTTAACTTATTCCTCGGCACAAATGGAAATACTTTTGGAGACAGGAGGCTTTTACCAGAAAGGGGTCCCAATCCAGACCCCAAGAAAGGGTTCTTGGATCTCGAGCAAAAAAGAATTCAGGGTGAGCCCATAGAATACAGTGAAAGCAAGTTTATTAGAGAAGTAAAGCTCTCGGGGCTGCTGGTTGGCTAATGTTATAGTTATTTCTTGATCACATGCTAAACAAAGGGTAGATTATTCAGAAGTTTTCCAGAAAAGGAGTGAGGATTTCCCAGAACTAAGGTCCCTCCCCTTTTAGATCATATAGGGTTATTTCCAGATGTTGCTATGGCATTTGTAACTGCCGTGGTGCTGGTGGAGTGTCTTTTAGCGTTCAAATGCATTTTTTATTAGTGTATAATCAGCAGTGAGGACAACCAGAGGTCACTTTTGTCACCATCTTGGATTGGTTTTAGCGGATTTTGGCCAGCTTCTTTACTGTATCTTGTTTTGTCAGCAGTGCCTTTCTGACCTGTGTCGTGTAGCTGACCTCCTATCTCATCCTGAGACTAAGAATTCCTAACCTCCTGGGAATGCAGCCCAGCAGGTCTCAGCCTCATTTTACCCAGCCCCTATTCAAGATAGACCCAGCCCCTATTCAAGATAGAGTCCCTCTGGTTCTGAGGCCTCTGACACTAATTCCTGCTTCTTGCTGTTCTTTAGCACAGAATTTCGCAGTCAGGCACAGTTCTGGCATGAACCATCTTGATCTCAGTAAGTGTAATAGCTCAGATGAGGAACAATGGTTGCTCCCGAAATAGTCTTCATCCCTCCATGCAAATACTCTTAAAATGCAGCCCAACCACTGGTGATACAATGGATTGTTTATTTATTTCTAGCTATTATTTTAAGATTTTTTATTAATACATAATAGATGTACATATTTTCAGAGATGTGTCATAATTTAATACATTCATATAGTTTGTAAAGACCAAATCAGTATAATTGGGATCTCTATCACCTCAAATAGTTGTGATTTCTTCATAGGGGAGACAGTTGAATTATTCTCTTCTAGCTATTTAAAAATATACGATAGGTTATTGTAAATGATAGTCACCCTACTGATCTGTCAAACACTAACCGAGTCTTATTTCTTCTATCAAACTACATTTTTGAAATTCTGAAGATATACCATATGGATTGTAAAGGGTTTATATTTTTAAATCAGATTTTTATCTGCTTTATCTTTTAACAGAATTCAGTGTTAAAAAAGAGCTGTAGCATCTTTCAGTCATTGTGATATTATTTATGTTAACACAGTGGCAAGAAATACGAATTTCTTTTCCCTATTTAGACTCTCTCTTTTCTGTAGTAACATATCTCCAATTTTTGGTGGGTGCATTGCAGTCCAGTCGAAAGATGACATTTCCTAGAAGCATTTGAAGTTGACTCAGTAAGGTATGTAAGTACTTGTCATAGAGATGTGAGTCAAAACACTGCACAGGCTTCTGAGAAGTCTTACAAAGAAAGTGTTCTGGCAGGGTGTGGTGGCTGCTCATGCCCACAATCCCAGCACTTCAGGAGGCCGAGGTAGGCGGATCTCCTGAGGTCAGGAGCTCAAGACCAGCCTGGGCAACATGGTGAAACCCCGTCTCTACTAAAACTACAAAAATTAGCTGGGCACGGTGGCGGGCACTTGTAATTCCAGCTACTCAGGAGGCGGAGGCAGGAGAATTGCTCTAACCCAGAAGACAGGGGCTGCAATGAGCCAAGATTGTGCTACTGCACTCTGGCCTGGTCAATAGAGCAAGGCTCTGAAACTGTTCTGTGTTTATTCTTTCTCTTTTGCTGCCAGCCTGAACCATGGGAGAGATTAGTGGAGCACCAGACACCTTGGACAATGAGTATAAGGACCATGAGTATAAGGACCACACGCTAGAGACTGTAGAGCTGACAGCCAGAAGGAGATTGAGTCCTTAATTAATTTGGGGTAAGTTGCCACACTCACCCCAAACTGCCTACTTACAAAATCTCTTTGCAAGAGAAAGCAACCAAGTGTTATATCAAGCTGAACCTAATTTGAACCGATACAAGTTGTAGCTAAATTATACTTTGTTCGTATTCCATTCTTACGAATGAGGTTAATTACAGACAATTAATGCATTGGTTCTATGATGACCAAATAGTTTATAGCCTACGAATTGTTCTGAAGTGCTGGCTGAATGTAGCATTTTGATTATAATGTGAAACAACAATATTAAGATGCTTAAGAAAATACAGTTGACCCAAAAAGTCAATTTTAGACAATGATCAATAAATAGGCCCTATGTTTCTCTAGGCACCAAAGATTACCCCTTCAGGAAAACATATGCCAAAAAAAAAAAAAAAAAAAAAACCCAAAAAAACCCCCCAAAAAAACCCACCATAATCTGCTGAAAGAAAAAGCATTGCCTTTGGTGTTATGGATTTTACTAGCTATTTTTTATGTGTCTTAAGTTTTAAATAGATTTTAGACACATTTATTGTGCTAGAGAATTTTTTATCACGAGTAAGAAAAAAAAAAATCTTTGTCCTAGAAACACATATATGTAATTTTTCAGTCTTTGTTTATTAATGAAACATGAGCACAATGAGAAAGAGGTAGGAAAACTGGGAAAAATATAAGTTAGAGGAAAATAATGACAGAGGTTGTCCTACAGGTTGGCTCAGATATAGGAATGTCAGAGGCATTTGAACTAGAGCAACCCCACCTTGAACAGGGCCTGGGTAAACCAAGGCTGAGACCTAGTGGGCTGCATTTCCAGGAGGTGAGCCATTCTCAGTCACAGGAGGAGATAGGAGGTTGGCACAAGGTACGGGTCACAAAGACCTTGCTGATAAAAGGATGTGGGAAAGACGCCTGCCAAAACCCCCCCAAAACCAAGACAGCGACAAAAGTGACCTCTAAGTGACCTCCCAGCTCTTTGGGGGGCCAAGGCAGGTGGATCACTTGAGGTCAGAAGTTCAAGATCAGCCCGGCCAACATAGTGAAACCCCTTCTCTACTAAAAGTACAAAAATTAGCCATGCGTGGTGGTGGGTGCCTCTAATTTTAGCTCCTCGGGAGCCTGAGGCAGGAGAATCACTTGAACCTCGGAGTCAGAGGTTGCAGTGAGCCGAGATCATGGCACTGCACTCCAGCTTGGACCACAAAGTGAGACTCTGTCTCAAAAAAGAGTGTATTGAGTTGGTGCCTTGTTTTGAGCTGGGCGGATCCAGGTTTGCTAGGGTTAAAAGATACCATCTTTATTTGCAGCTCCTCTGGCTTGGAGAGGTGAGAGGAGAGAACAAAGCCCACTATTCTCTTCTTCCCCTCCCGCCTCCTTTCTGTCTGCCCCTGTCCCGCCCACTTCCCCTGGCTGTCATCACCCAGCCTGGCTGTGAGTGAAGTGGGGGAAACATCACCACAGAATGGGTTTGGCCAGAAAGCAAGATGTGTTTTGGGACTATGCCCTCCATTTCAAAGCACTTTTAACATTGTAAGAAAATTTTCCTGAACTTTCTTTCCCCACATCAATGACAGCAAAGTCCCAGGACATAAAACTGGAACAGGGGCAATCTGAGGTCCGGAGTGCATTTGGATAATGTGAGCCTGAAAAGCAAAGCATACTCAAAATGAATAAAAATCTCACAAAATCAAGGAGTGTGAGACTCAAAACGAATAAAAATCTCATAAAATCAAGGAGTGTGAGACTGACTCTAGAGATAAGATTCTCTTTATATTCTTGATAGAGAGGATTATAGACATATCTGCTTTAGCTACGCCAAAAGGTGTTTTTTTCTTTGTTTGTTTGTTTGTTTTAAGAGGTTCTTACTCTGTCACTCAGGCTGGAGTACAGTGGTGCAAACATACCTCACTGCAGCCTCGAACTCCTAGGCTCAAGCCATCCTCCTGCCTCAGCCTCCCAAGGCACTGGGATTACAGGCATGAGCCATCGTGATTGGCCTTCATTTGCGATTACAAATGTTCTTTGTCACTAATAAGCAGGATAAATGTACTGAGGAAGAAACAGTTGTCTCAAAGTCTGTCATCCCAGAATGATAGAGTTTTGGTGTTTTTTTTGTTTTTTGTTTTTTGTTTTTTTTGAGACGGAGTCTTGCTTTCTCGCCCAGGCTGGAGTGTAGTGGCTCAATCTCGGCTAGCTGCAACTTCCACCTCCCGGGTTCAAGAGATTCTCCTGCCCCAGCTTCCCAAGTAGCTGGGACTACAGGCACACGCCACCACGCCCGGCGAATTTTTATATTTTTTGATGGAGACAAGGTTTCACCATGTTGCCTAGCCTGGCCTTGAACTCCTGACCTCAAGTGATCGGCCTGCCTCGGCCTCCCACAGTGTGGAATTACAGGCGTGAGCCACTGTGCCCGAACAAGTTTTGGCATTTTTAGTGAGAAAATGTATATGTTCGTTTCCTAGACTAAATCTCTACATCACTCATGGAAGATAGTGGAATATCAAGCCTGCCAACTTCTCTCTTTCCAGCCTCTGCAGCCCCTTAATAGTTTAGCCTGGGACTGCTCTTCTCCGTGGATTTCATCATGTTCTGAGGCTCAGGAGAATCGAAGGAACCCAAGGCCAGGTGCTCAGCATGAAGTCCAGGGTCACTGCTGTCCCTTTCTGCTTTTTGGCTGTTACATTGGCTTGCCAGGATTGGGCTCCTGCTTCCTTCACAGGGCTCAGTGGCTGCTAATGGGGTTCAGAACACACTATCCCAAAATGTTTTAGGCTGAAAGAACTTGAGAAAATGGTAAAAGAAGAAGGTGGCTCTCACCTTCCCCCTACCCTTCTTCCCTGAAGCAGGTCATAAACTTAGGAAGGATTTTTCCGATGTTGTTCTAAAGCAGGTCATAAGGCCTTCATTCCAGAGGTGCCCTCCCTATGTATACCCAGAGGAGAGGAACATCCTAATCTCCGACCACACAGGGACCCAGAGAAGAACCTGAACAAACAGGCCTGGCTACGTTCTCTCCAGTTTACTGCCATTAGATCATACGGCTTTGTCTAATCATAGTTTTGCACGGCCATCCATGAGGGAAAATACACGGGTTTACCCACTTCTTCAGGGCTTCATCTCCTTACGAAGGCTCCCGTGTCATGTACAACTTCTATTCAATTTGTATGCTTTTTTTGGTTTCTTTTCTCATGTTTCTTTTGTTATAGGAGTCTAAGCCCTGAACCTTGAACCTAAGATAGGAAGGTAAGGTATTTCTCTTCCCTAACACTCCCAAGCCAAGTAACCAGGTCACATGTCTATCCCATAGTGTTCTCCAGACTGCTGAGCCACTTTGGTCCTTCTTTTGTTTGTTTGTTTGTTTGTTTGTTTGTTTGTTTATTGAAACAGAGTCTCGCTCAGTCGTCCAGGCCGGAGTGCAATGGCGCGATCTCAGCTCATTGCATCCTCTGCCTCCCAGGGTTCAAGCGATTTTCCTGCCTCAGCCTCCTGAGTAGCTGGGATTACAGGCATGCACCACCACGCCTGGCTAATTTTTGTATTTTTAGTAGAGACGAGGTTTCACCATGTTGGTCGGGCTGGTCTTGAACTCTTGACCTCCAGTGATTCACCCCCACTTCAGCCTCCCAAAGTGCTGGGATTACAAGCATGAGTCAGAGCACCTGGCCTTTAGTTGTGTTGCTGATGCTTGTTTGATTCAGTTCATTTCTGGCATTCATTGTCACCCTGCTAAGGGAGAATGGATTTTGTTTGGTTAACAGCCTAACCAGCAATTGTGGTTAGACACTTTGCCTGTTTCCTTCATTCACTAAAATTATAATGTATTTTATTGCAAATGCCTCTCCATTTAGGGATTGAGTATAATTACCATTGGGTCTCTGCTGCTCCTAGTGATTCCCTAATGTTTCTTAATGACTTACTAAAGAGCCTAACAGCCAAATAGTTTTAGTAACAGTTTAAGGTAAGAAGAAATGTAAACTTGGACAGGAGCACCTCATCCTTAACTTCTGTGGGTGTCGTATTTCTCTATGGCCATATGAAAGCATTTACATCCCCTGTCCCCATAACTTTCACAGGGACCAAGAGACCTGGAGGCAAATGACAAGAGTCAGTGGGACAATAAAGGGGTTTACTCTTGTCATTTGCAGAGCTTTGTCTCTTTAAAGCAAACAGCCTCTTGTTTTTACAGTCACACCCTCCTCATAGTCATAAGCAAACAAATGTTGAGAAAGTGCCAGAATCACTCATGAGCAAGCTCTTTCTTTTTGAATCAGCCTTACTCATGACTTTCTACCATCCCGCCTAGGGAAGCCTTCTTATGCCTCCTACTCCCTCAGCTTATGTGTGCAAAACCAGTATCACAGCCAACTCTTTTTAATCTACTAATCCTGATTTCTATCTTTTCTACCTCCATTGCATGGAGCTTTGGAAGGACAAAAATGATTAAGACAAAGTCTCCTTCCTCAAAGATCTTGCAGCCTTGTGAAAGAGACAAATACATATACATTTAATTTTAATAAAATATGTTTAGCCAGGCACAGTGGCTCATGCCTGTAACCCCAGCACTTTGAGTTGCCGAGGCGGGAGGATAGCTTGAGCCCAAGAATTTGAGACTACCCTGGGCAACATGGCAAGACCCCATCTCTACAAAAAATATAAAAAATTAGCTGGGTGTAGTGGCACGCACCTGTAGTCCCAGCTCCTTGGGAGGCTGAGGTGGGAGGATCAATTGAGCTCCAGAATTCTTGGCTGCAGTGAGCCATGACCGCGCCACTGCACTCCAGCCTGGGAGGCAGAGTGAGATTCTGTCTCAAAAATAACAACAGGCTGGGCGCAGTGGCTCATGCCTGTATTCCCAGCACTTTGGGAGGCTGAGGCGGGTGGATCACATAAGGTCAGGAGTTCAAGACCAGCCTGGCCAACATGGCGAAACCCCGTCTCTACTAAAAATACAAAAATTAGCTGGCCATGGTGGTGCATGCTTATAATCCCAGCTACTTGGGAGGCTAAAGCAGGAGCACTGCTTGAACTTGGGGGGCGGAGGTTGCAGTGAGCTGAGATCGTGTCACTGCACTCCAGCCTGGGTGACAGAGTGAGACTCTATCTCAAAAAACAAAACAAAACAAAAAACAATAACAACAACAACAACAAAAGGCGGGGGGAAAGTGCTATGATACAATTATACAGAGGATGCTATGGGAGCACAGAGAAGGGCCACTGAGGCAAATGCAAAGCTCATGAAGGTTTTCAGGGGGAAAATGATGCCTAAGTTGAACCACAAAACAATACTGTTTGAACATAAAGCATGAGGCAGGAAACACTGGGCTCTGACGGTTGGAGGGGTATATACAGGAACTATCATAAAAGTCATGGAGGTCAGGGCTTAGAAGAGGCTTTCAAGCATGGCTTTGAATTATTTATTCCTACTAGAGTTTAAGCTCCTTCAGTGTGGGAACCTGATCTGTCTTGCTCACTAATGGATCTTTAATACCTAAAATGGTGTCTATTACCTAAAAGGTACTAAATAAGTATTTGTGGAACTGGATGAAAGCTTGGAAATAACACTACCAGATATATATCTCTTATAAATCATTTTGGGAGCTATGTGGGACAGCAGTCCTGAGGCTAATGCAATAGTCCAGGTGGTGAATTGAATGAGACCCCAACATGGCAATGAGAGCTGGATAAGGAAGAGGGAACTTATCTGAGAAACGTTTACGAAGTGAAATCGGCAGGAATTAGTAACTGGATGTGGGAGGTCGAAGAGAGGCAAGGATGACTCTTAGTGATAAAGACTACAGGAGAAGGAACAGGAGTGGTGGCTCATACCTGTAATCCCAGCACTTTGGGAGGCCGAGGCAGGCGGATCACATGAGGTCAGAAGTTCAAGACCGACCTGGCCAACATTGTGAAACCCTGTCTCCACTAAAAATACAAAAATTAGCTGGACACAGTGGCTTGTGCCTGTAGTCCCAGCTATGAGAAAGGCTGACGCAGGAAAATTGCTTGAACCCAGGAGGCTGAGATTGCAGCGAGCTGAGATCCCACCACTGCACTCCAGTCTGGGCTACATAGTAAGACCCCATCTCAACAACAACAACAAAAAAGACTACAGGAGAAGGACTAGATTCGGGGAGGGAACAAAACGATGAAACCTACATGGCTAGAAATTCTATCTGAAAAAATCTTTCTTCCACTTCCCTTTTCATTATCTACCCTTGATCCTTGGGGACCCTCTAGACAGGTGATGTTCAGATCCGTTCATCCCGTCATACACATTCAAGTCATGTTTATGTAACTTTGAAATTATATCGTTTATGAAATTATAATTTAGAATATAATTATATGTTATTTTTATAGTTTCTTCTTTTCTGAAAATATTTTCAGGTTTGTCATTTACTTATTTAAACCTGGTAAGCAGAGTGGGTTTATCATCTGAGTCTGAAAATTCTGATCCCTGAAGTCCATGTGGCCTTTTTCTATTACCTGTTGTTTCTGCTGATTCTCCCTCAAGTGCTTTTGCTTTCATGTGAGTGTGAGTCTCTTTAATGTATGTTTGACACTGCTCTTGAAAGTTACACATGAGGATTTCCTGAGGCTCGGAATGAATATGCCTTCCCCTGGGAGGCTGTGCGTGTGCTGCTGTCAGATGCTTAGACACACTGCTGCCTGGGAACCATCTCAAACCAAATAACGCTTGAGGCTATCTGGCTCCCTCAGACTCTGTATGCTCAGAATGCAAATACATGTGAGAGCTGGTCTGTGGCCAATATTTCTAAGGATTTTTTTCCTTTTCTTTTTTTCTCCTGTTTTGCTCAGCTCCAAGGTAGCATCTTCTAGTCTCTTGTGGTTATGAGGCAGAAGAGCATGTTTAGTTCTGCTTAACTCTCACGCAGTTGGGGTTGCACCTGTGGTTAAGGGCTATAGGGACACTTTTGGAACTGTCCCCCTGTGCTGCACTTCTGTCCCCCTCACTCCACAGGGCTAACAACCTTAGCCAACTGGGTGTTGCCCCCGATTCCCTCAGGAAATGTGTAGCTTAGATCTCCCCCAACCCCATTTAATATATTTTTCTGAAAACAGGCTTTATCCCAAAACTGGCCATTGAGTCCTCACTTGTCAACCTTTTTCTGCTTTTCAGTTTTTAAAGGCAATTCAAATAACCTAGCCCTTTTTATAGAAAAAAAGACGTATTCTGCTAGAAATGTTGAACTTTGTAATTAACAAAAGGTAGAATCACTGAAAAGTTTTTTGCTTTGGGAATCTGCTGATAAAAATATAGGTGAGTGGTTGCTTGATTTTATTAAAGAATAAATGTTTATTATTAATAGTCAACAAGATAAATCATTTCAGTTGGCATCATTATCTGTCACACTGTATGCAATTCCAACTAGCACTGTCTTTCTATCTCTGCACCTGGTACTCAGTTGATAAAAGTTATTTGAATAACCAGGGACACAGATGGTGACCTGTACTAGTTTCTAATCACATGACCTTAGGCTTCCATTTTCTCAATTCTGAAATGAAAAGGTTGAACTCTGAACTCTGAAATGAGAAGGTCATATCAGTTGAAAAAGTAGCGTGGCTTATCTCAGAGCTAATAATCTAGGCTGATCACAGGTCAGCTCTTTTCCCTGGGGAAGGAAAGAAAGACAGGTTTATGCAGTTACTACCTTTTCCGCCTCTTCTCAGTCTAAAAAATAGAAGAGTTTGTGGCAGCATATGAACATAAATGAATATAGTAACACAGAAATACATACTGACACTTTAAAACCAGAGGAAGAGAAAAGAGATGAACACCACACATTTATTCCCTAATGTCCTATAATTGGGTCCACATCTATGCAAAACTTTGTGGTGGCCCAAGCAGAAAAGAAAACCTGACTAGTTACTAAACTCAAATTGTGTGTAAAATAATGGCAAGCCACAGAAAAGCTTTTCTAGATCCTTGTTCTGAGAAAATCTTCTCCCATGGGTTTTTTTAAATCAGTTTTCTAGGGCTGCCATAGAAAATTACCATAAACTGGGTGGCTCAGAACAATAGAAATGTATTCTCTCACAGTTTAGGAGGATGGAAGTCTGAAATCGAGGTGTTGGCAGATTCTTTTGGGGGGTGCTGAGGCTGTCCCAGCATAACCTCCCAGCTTCTGTTGGCTGCTGGCAAGCCTTCGTGTTCTTGTTTGTTTGTTTGTTTGTTTGTTGTTTGTTTGTTTGTTTGAGATGGGGTCTCTTTCTGTTGCCCAGGATGGAGTGCAGTGGCATGATGTCAGCTCACTGTAGCCTCCTCCCTGGGGACAAGCAATCTTCCTGCTTCAACCTCCAAGTAGCTGGGATTACAGGCATGCACCACCACGCGTGGCTTTTTTTTTTTTTTTTTTTTGTAAAGACAGGGTTTTGCCATGTCCAGGCTGGTCTCAAACTCCTGAGCTCAAGAGATCTGCCTGTCTCAGCCTTCTGAGTAGCTGGGACTCCAGGTGTGAGCTGCTGAGCCTGACCCTTGGGGTTCTTTAGCTTTTATTTGTATCACTCCAAATTCTGCCTGGTGTCTCATGACATTCCCCTCTGTGTGCCTATGTCTCTGTATCCAAATTTCATTCTCCTTTCTCTTGTAAAGATGCCAGCCATAGGAAAACCCCCCTAAATCCAGCAGGACTTCCATCTCAACTTGATTATATCTGCAAAGACCCTATTTCCAAATAAGGTTGTGTACAAGTGATTCACAGGCACCAGTGGTTAGGTCTTGAATATATATTTTTCGGGGACCAAATTCACAGGTCTTTACAAAAGAAAGCCTGAAGGGTATAGAGGAAGCATTTATACCTCCTCTAGCTGCTCTTCTCCTGGAGTCCAGCCCCTCCTGTGCTCCACTCCTTCGCATCCCATCACCCCAAAAATGACTCCTTGACCACCTGGATGTCCAGCATATTCTCACAGATTGTTCTGAACTGCCCAGATGGGGCATTAATAAATAACAGTAGCTGGATCAGCTAGTTATTTGTACAAGAAATAGAAAAAACACTGTCAGTACTTACTGTGAACAAAAGCTTCGTGGAAGAATACCAGATTTTAGAATCATGATCAGTTTATCTTGGGTGAGTCTAATTAAGATTTTGGAATGAGGATCTAGCCATCTTTATCCTTACTCCAAATTTTTATTTGAATAAGCTGCCATATTTGCTGCTATGTTTTAGATAAAGTATGCCACTGGACATAGTTTTCTGTGTCAAAGTCCAGAGAAATTAAGACAATGGAGGTTCTGGGACTAGTTTTGAGCCCCTGTGGTTAAATGGGTGCTATAGTTTGAATGTGCCTCCCAAATTCCATGTATTAGAAACCTAATTTCCAACTTAATATGTTGATTCGAGGTGGGGCCTTTGGGAAGTAATTAGAATTAGATAAAGTCATCAGGACAGGGCCCCCATGATGAGACTAGTGGCTTTATAAGAAGAGAAGAGAGACTTGAAGTGGCAGGCTCTTGCCTTTTGCCATGTTATGACACAGCAAGAAGGCCCTCACTAGACACCAGTGCCATGCTCCTGGACTACCCAGTCTGCAGAGCTGTGAGCTAAATAAACTTCTATTGTTTATAAATTACCCAGTCTGTGGTATTCTGTGATAGCAACAGAAAGCAGACTAAGACAATGAGTTAGAGACAGAAGCTGCTCTAAGTGTTAATTGGGGAGCCTCAAGACATAAGCACACTGTTTTGGGGTTCAGACTGGGGCATACAGCACGAGGGAGAGGCGGACTTTCTCATTTTTCTGTGGTCACACAGCTTGACCATGCAGCAGGGAGGACCAAATGGAAACCTGTGCCATTCAGTGGATGAGAAGATTTGCAGCATGGAGAATGTAGCGAGTAAGGTGGTAGCCTACTGTATGTTGGGGAAGAGACACTGGTAGCTATGGCAGTGAACAAGTGACTCCTCTCTCAAACACTTCTAAATAGAGAACTTACTTATATAAGAAAACTGGCTGGGTGCAGTGGCTCACACTTGTAATCCCAGCACTTTGGGGGGCCAAGTCGGGCAGATCACTTGAGGTCAGGAATTTGAGATCAGCTTGGCCAATGTGGCGAAACCCCATCTTTACTAAAAAATACAAGCATTAGCTGGGCGTGGTGGCACACCCTTGTAACCCCAGCTACTTGGGAGGCTGAGGCAGGAGAATCACTTGAACCTGGGAAGCAAAGGTTACAGTGAGCCGAGAACATGCCACTGCACTCTAGCCTGGGTGACAGAGCAAGACTCTGTCTCAAAAATTTTAAAAAAATTTTAAAAAAGAATGCCAAAAGTAATGAACATGAATGAATTTGTTTCTGAGCAAATGTGAGACAATTCTGGAGAGTCCTTAGAACAACTAAGAGAATTTTTAATTTTTTAAAAAAAATTGTGAATAGCAACTATTTTATTTTTTATTGTGGTAGAATATACATAACATAAAATATACCATTTTAACAATTTTACAATGTACAATTCAGTGGCATGAAGTACATTTACATTGTTGTACAATCATCACCACCATCTATTCCCAGAGCTTTTTCATCATTCCAAACTGAAATTCTGCACTCATTAAACAATAATTTTCAATTCTCCCCTTACCCCAGCCCCTGATAACTTTGATTTTACATTTTGTCTCTAGGAATTTGACTACCTTAGGCAATATTTGTATAATATTGCACAATCATTAGTATTTGTACAATTATACAAATTTAGTATTTGTACAAAAATAATCATTAATATTTGTACAATTGTAATTTGTAAATATTGTACAATTATAAAATATTGTACAATGTTAGTCCTCCTGTGTCTGGCTTATTTCACTTGGCATAATGTCTTTAATGTCCATCCACATTGTACCGTGCGTCAGAATTTCCTTCCTTTTCATGCCTGAATAATATTCCATTATATGTATGCACTACATTTTGTTTCTCCAGTCATCTATTGACAGCCAGGAGAACTTTAAATGTGGGGACGGAGGTCCTGCAGCTATGTTGATGGGAACTAACAAGGTGACAGAGTTCAGATGCCAGCACTAACGTGAACTCACTTGCACCACAGATTTCTCACACCTTTGGACACTCAGGTTACTGAATGGTGAGTTCAGATGCCAGCACTAACGTGAACTCACTTGCACCACAGATTTCTCACACCTTTGGACACTCAGGTTACTGAATGGTGAGTTCAGATGCCAGCACTAACGTGAACTCACTTGCACCACAGATTTCTCATACCTTTGGACACTCAGGTTACTGAATGGTGAGTTCAGATGCCAGCACTAACGTGAACTCACTTGCACCACAGATTTCTCATACCTTTGGACACTCAGGTTACTGAATGGTGAGTTCAGATGCCAGCACTAACGTGAACTCACTTGCACCACAGATTTCTCATACCTTTGGACACTCAGGTTACTGAATGGTGAGTTCAGATGCCAGCACTAACGTGAACTCACTTGCACCACAGATTTCTCATACCTTTGGACACTCAGGTTACTGAATGGTGAGTTCAGATGCCAGCACTAACGTGAACTCACTTGCACCACAGATTTCTCATACCTTTGGACACTCAGGTTACTGAATGGTGAGTTCAGATGCCAGCACTAACGTGAACTCACTTGCACCACAGATTTCTCATACCTTTGGACACTCAGGTTACTGAATGGTGTGATTCTTTTCATCTGGCAAATGTCTTTTTTTACAGTTGAGGAAATGAACCCCCAGCTTGCTAAAGTCATCGTACGTGCTATCCCCTCTGGCTATGCTTGTCCCCTGATGACTGGACTTGGGCTTTGGCTCTGCCAAGAATGAATGATAGGCTGGGTGTAGTGGCTCACATCTGTAATCCCAGCACTTTGGGAGGCTGAGGTGGGTGGATATCTTGAGGTCAGGAGTTTGAGACCAGCCTGGCCTGCATGGTGAAACCCCATCTCTACTAAAAATGCAAAAATTAGCCAGTCATGGTGGTGCACACCTGTAATTCCAGCTGCTTAGGAGGCTGAGGTGTGAGAATTGCTTGAACCCAGGAGGCAGAGGTTGCAGTGAGCAGAGATGTTGCCACTGCACTCCATTCTGGGCAACAGAGTGAGACTCTGTCTTAAAAAAATAAAAAAGGCCATGTGCAGTGGCTCATGCCTCTAATCCCAGCACTTTGGGAGGCCGAGGCAGGCGAATCACCTGAGGTCAGGAGTTCAAGACCAGCCTGACCAAAATGGTGAAACCCCATCTCTACTTAAAATACAAAAATTAGCCGGGCATGATGGCAGGTGCCTATAATCCCAGCTACTAGGGAGGCTGAGGCAGGAGAATCACTTGAACCCAAGAGACAGAGGTTGCAGTGAGCCAAGATTATGTATGCCATTGCACTCCAGCCTGGGTGACAGAGCCAGACTCCATCTAAAAAAAAAAAGAAAAAAGAATGAATTATTGGCTCCTCTCCCTTAAGCCTTGCAAGCAAAATCAGGGGACTGTCCAGCCTAGTCATGACAAAACTGAAGTGACCTATCTTCTCTCTGACTGCCAACAGAATGGGTCACAAGAAACAAACTCTTTCTATCTTTATTAGAATTCTTATTTATCGTTATGAAAATAAATCCTGTTTGCATAAAAAAAACTTTATCAGATTTACCTCTTCATGTTCTCTATTCCCAAATTGCCATATTGTCAGATGGGCAATTTGGCCCGTCTGACTGGCGGAACACTGAGAGGCTGTGATTGATGTGTGCAGAAGAACACAGCTGGAGGGCCATTTGAGTATAATTACTTAGGGTTTTTATTACTCTCCTTGCAAATGAAAAGTGTGAAGATGTGCAAGTGCCAATTGTTCCCAATTACTTGAAATCGTTTCTGTTAATATCCAACCCCTTTCTGCAATTGTATTGCCAAGTCCAAAGGGAAATTACCAGATTATTGTAGAGAATGTTAAGGTGGCTGAGAATGGTGGTTCACACCTGTAATCCCAGCATTTGAGGAGGCCGAGGTGGGAGCATTGCTTGAGCCCAGGCATTCAAGACTAGCCTGGGCAACATAGGGAGACCCATCTCTACAAAAATTTTAAAAATTAGTCAGGTATAGTGAAGCCCACATATGGTCTTAGCTATTCAGGTGGCTGAGGTGGGAGGATTGCTTGAGCCCAGGAGGTCGAGGCTGCAGTGAGCACCACTGCACTCCAACCCGGGAGACAGAATGAGACTCTGTCTCAAAACAAAAAACAAACAAAAAGGCCGAGCACAGTGGCTCATGCCTGTAACCCTAGCACTTTGGGAGGCTGAGGCGGGTGGATAGCCTGAGGTAAAGAGTTTGAGACCAGCCTGGCCAACATGGTGAAACGTCATCTCTACTAAAAATACAAAAATTAGCTGGGCATGGTGGCAGGGGCCTGTAATCCCACCTATCTGGGAGGCTGAGACAGGAGAATCTCTTGAACCCAGGAAGAGGAGGTTGCAGTGAGCTGAGATCGCACCATTGCACTCCAACCTGGGCAACAGAGCAAAAACTCCATCTCAAACAAATAAACAAAAATGACAACAACAAAATATATATATCCATATATATTGGTTACGCTATAAATACACTCACATATATATAGCTTAATAAAACAATTACATAGTTGAAATATGGTCATCAGAAAAGAGACCTGAATTCAATTAGAACAGTATGTGTCACATCTTTGATGCACAATGCAATATTAGTAACAAATGAATAAATAAATAGCCACATAGAAAATACCACATAACTTTATACAAATAATAGTATATTGCCATAACTAGATATGTAAAGTCTCCTTGACCCACACATAAACAGTAAGAGGAAAAACCACAAATCAAATCAAACTTTTAAAAAATGTTTTTTCCTTTCTAATTTTTTTTATTTAGCTTTGAGTTCAGCTGTCAAAACCAAACTTTTTTTTTAACTCATTTTCTCTCCTGACAAGACAAAAACATAAGTAGAAAAATACAATAAAATTGGGAATATCCTCTACCTATTAGTCTATGTCCTCTTAACGGACACAAAAAGTGGAACACACATGTGGTTATGGGACCCTGTTGACCTGTTTAAGCGGGGAGTTTGATTTTGTTAATATGACCTTGGGTGAATCCAGGAGTGCTAGAGTTCTTGAACCGGAAGATGTTTAAAAATAAGAACTAGAAACAAATCTTCAAGTTACTTATGCTTGTTAGGTTGAATTGCGGTGTTTCTCTGGGCTGTCTGAGTAGGTGGCTACTTTAGACAGCCTCTACCAAGTGGGTGGACATCCTCGGGAAACTCCATATTGTCCTAAATCTCAGGATTGGAGAATGTCTTCTATGCCAATGAATAGCCTGCAGGTACTTATAAATAAGTTGTTCAGTGATCTAGGTGCTTGCTTAACTATTATATCAAAGCATAATCTAAACAGGTAACACAGCATTTGGCCAAGTCATTCATAGTGTTTAGTAATTTACCTATAGAGGACTCGGCCCTGGGAAATGGTTGACTCGAATCTACTTGATTTTAGGAATTTAGGACCCTAAGAAGACCATGTGAAGATGTATTGGTTTGGCATACGCCATGCCTGTTCTCCTTTGTCACCTCATCACTTCCACTGGCTCAAATCTTGCAGCACATGTGGGTTTACGGATTTTACAGATAGAAGACGGACCATCTTAGTATGTTTGCCCACTTTTGTTCTCTTATGTTACACCTTTCACGTTGGAAATAGAACAAATGGGATTATTTGCTAGTAACAGTGTTAGATGACTCGTGGAAAAATACATTACCCCTAGCTCCTATCAATGCACATTTAAATACAGTTTAAATAAATGGGTTAGTAACGTTCCCTGTGCAGCAGATGAAGCTCATCATTCTTATGCTTATTGTCCAGTCCCTGGAGAGTTTCCATTTCCTAGAGCTGATTAACTGATGATGGGGCTTTTCCCCACTCTTCTCTCTAGTTTTTGTTGTTGTTTGTTTGTCTTTAGTAAATGCTCAAAACCTAGTGAGACAGACTAACAAGAACCAAATAGAGTTTCTCAGGTAGGAATTTTCTATTAATATACAAAGGGATTTATCACTAAGCCATGGTTTTGCTCATATCCAAAACGTAGAGTCAGCAAAGTCCCCTCTGAAAGAGTCTGCCGGTGGACTCAACCCAAGTACCAGCGAGTGTGCTTGTTCATTTACAGAGCATTGATCAAGAAAAGATTCTTTTCCTGCTGATACTATAGTGATGTCCAAACTGAGTAATCAAGATGCCTTTTAAAAGAAAAAAAATCATCCTCCTAGTAGTTTAAAGATCCAATGTAAAAACACTAGTATTTTATTCTGTAAGAAAATTTTTTATTGTAAAATTATTACCACAAAAGCATTGGTTTGTAAGAAGGAGTGTCTTTTTGTTTTTGTTTTTTAACCAGGCCTTCCATATGAAATTGATGAACACTGGTTATGCTTTGAACCTCTACTGTGGTCATCATTACCCTAACGGAATTTAGGAACTTATATTATTTCCTATTCCCATTTCCTAAAGAATTGCAAAAGTTCTTGTTAAGACAGACAGCTGAGGGAAGTGCCTAGCCTTTCAAAAAAAAAGCCAGCCTTTACGCTACCAGTGCATGGGAAAACGTAAAGGAACCCTCCCCAAAAGAGTTTATTCTATAAAAACAAAGTGAGCAACTCTGAGTGGAACTTTGGTTACAGAAGAGACAAGCTGCTTCCTGAGATCGGGGAATTTTATCAAGAAGATAGAATGAGAGAATACAAATAATGGTTGATATAAGAATTTGCAATTGAAGTTGAGACAAACCAAGCCACCTTCCCAACTCTCCCACTGCTCAGGAGTGATACCAACATCTTATTAATTTAGTGAAGCTCTAGGAATCGTGAAACTGAGTTGTATTTTGGAGAAAAGGAATCAAAAGTCTCTCTCTCATTGAAGATATCAAAAAGATCATTTAAAATACATATTATATTTGACTTTATGTTAATCCATTTTCATGCTGCTGATAAAGACATACTTGGGCCTGGGCAATTTACAAAGGAAAGAGGTTTAACGGAGAACTCCCGTTCCAGGTGACTGGGGATGCCTCACCGTCATGGTGGAAGGCATGGAGGAGCAAGTTACATTTTACATGCATGGCAGCATGCAAAGAGAGCTTGTGCAGGCAAACTCCTGTTTTTAAAGCCGTTAGTTCTCATGAGACTTACTCAGTATGACAAGAACAGCTTGGGAAAAACCCGCCCCATGATTCAATTACTTCCCATCAGGTTCCTCCCACAACACGTGGAAATTATGGGAGTTACAAGGTGAGATTTGGGTGGGGACACAGAACCAAACCATATCATTCTGCCCCGGCCCCTCCCAAAACTCATGTCTTCACATTTCAAAACCAATCATGCCTTCCCAACAGTCCCATGAAGTCTTAACTCATTTCAGTATTAACTCAAAAGTACAGTCCAAAGTCTTATCCAAATAAGGCAAGTCCCTTCTGCCTATGAGCCTGTAAAATCAAAAGCAAGCTAGTTACTTCCTAGACATAATGGAGGTACAGGAATTGGGTAAATACAACCATTCCAAATGGGAGAAATTGGCCACAACAAAATGGCTACAGGCCCCATGCAAGTCCAAAATCCAGTGGGGCAGTCAAATCTTAAAGCTCCAAAATGATCTCCTTTGACTCCATGTCTCACATCCAGCTCACGCTGATGCAAGAAGTGGGTTCCCATGGTCTTGGGCAGCTCTGCCTCTGTGGCTTAGCAGAGGACAGCCTCCCTCCCAGCTGTTTTCACAGACTGGCATTTAGTGTTTGCAGATTTTTGAGGTACATGGCACAAGCTATCGGTGGATCTACCATCCTGGGGTCTGGAAGAGGATGGCCTTCTTCTCACAGCTCCACTAGGCAGTGCCCCAGTAGGGACTCTGTGTAGGGGCTCTGACCCCACATCTCCCTTCTGCACTGCCCTAACAGAGGTTCTCCATGAGAGCCCCACCACCTGGCATCCAGGCATTTCCGTACATCCTCTGAAATCTAGGAGGAGGTTCCCAAACCTCCGTTCTTGACTTCTGTGCACTGGCAGGCTCAACACCACGTGGAAGCTGCCAAGGTTTGAGGCTTGCACCCTCTGAAGCCATAGCCTGAGCTCCACACTGGCCCCTTTCAGCCATGGTTGAAGTGGCTGGGACGCAAGGCACTAAGTCCCCAGGCTGCACACAGCATAGGGACCCTGGGCCTGGCACATGAAACCACTTTTTCTGCTAGGCTTCTGGGGCTGTGATGGAATGGGCTGCCGTGAAAACCTCTGACATGCTCTGGGTATATTTTCCCCATTGTCTTGGAGATTAATATTCAGCTCCTCATTACTTATGCAAATTTCTGCAGCTGGCTTGAGTTTCTCCTCAGACAATAAGATTTTCTTTTCTTATTGCAGTATTGCAGCATTGTCAGGCTGCAAATTTTCCCAACTTTTATGCTGTGTTTCCCTCTTAAATCTAAACGCCTTTAACAACACCCAAGTCTCCTCTTGAATGCTTTGAGGCTTAGAAATTTCTTCCCCCAGATACTCTAAATCATCGCTCTCAAGCTCAAAGTTCCACAATCTCTAGGGCAGAGACAAAATGCTGTCAAGTCTCTTTGCTAAAACATAACAAAAGTCACCTTTGGTCCAGTTCCCAACAAGTTCCTCACCTCCATCTGAGGCCACCTCAGCCTGGATCTTATTGTTCATATCACTATCAGCATTTTTGTCAAAACCATTCAACGAGTCTCTAGGAAGTTCCAAACTTTCCCACATTTTCCTGTCTTATTCTGAGCCCTCCAAACTGTCCCAACCTCTTTACCCAGGTCTAAAGTCATTTTCACATTTTCGAGTATCTTTTCAGCAACACCCCGCTCTACTGGTACCAATTTACTGTATTAGTCTGTTTTCACACTGCTGATAAAGACATACCCGAGAATGGGCAATTTACAAACGGAAGGGGTTTAATGGAAAACCCACAGTTCTACATGACTGGGGATGCCTCACAATCATGGTGGAAGGCAAGGAGGAGCAAGTCACATCTTACATGGATGGCCAGAGAGCTTGTGCAGGTAAACTCCTATTTTATCAGATCTCATGAGACTTATTCACTATCATGAGAACAGTACGGGAAAGATCCCACCCCCAAGATTCAATTACCTCTCACTGGGTTCTTCCCACAATGCATGGGAATTGTGGGAGCTACAAGATGAGATTTGGGAGGGGATAGAGGACCAAACCATATCAGATTTTATTTTCAAATGCATTTTCTTAAAAACCAAATACAAGATGCTTTTTAAAGAAATTATTTACACATATTCCAATTGGCATATATATTTTGTTACCATAAAAAGGTAATATACACATATGGTTGTATACGAAGAAGAAACAGATAGTAGGCTACATGTAAAAATGATAAAGGGCTGCAGCTAATTGAGCTAATGGAGTTCCTTTCCTCGTGGGGGTCCAGTGTGCAATAGCTGCAAACAGCAGCTTCCTTGGTAGTGTGTGCAGCCTGTTTCTTGTATGGGTTGCTCTAAGGGACCTTGGAGACAGGCCTTTCAGATGGATGTTCACGTCTCTGACCTTGCACTACCCTCAGTGCAGGCTCCAAATAGGTATTCGAGGTGCCTTTGGAAAGCCCCAGGGTGCTGTGGCCAGGGTTCACATTGGCCAAGTCATCATGTCCATCCGCACCAAGCTGCAGAAAAAAGAGCATGTGACTGAGGCCCTATGCAGGGCCAAGTTCAAGTTCCCTGGCCACCAGAATATCCACTTCTCAAAGAAGTGGGACTTTACCAAGTTCAGTGTGGATGAATTTGAAGACATGATGGCTGAGAAGCAGCTTATCCCAGATAGCTATGGGGTCAAGTACACTCCCAATCCTGATCCTCCGGACAGGTGGTGGGCCCAGCACTCATGAGGGCTTCTACTGTACTGCCCTCTCCTAAGGCCCACCAATAAATCCTACTTCCTGTCCACCTTAAAAACAAATGATAAAGGGTAGTCACCTCTTGGGAATGAGAATAGGGCTGGTGTGGAAGTGAGTTTTTACTTCTCACTTGACATACTCCATGTTTGAAAAACTGTTCCAAAGTGGGTATCATTTTTATAACAATTAAATTTCAAAAAATATTTCACTGTGTGCCTAATCTGTGCAAGGGGAGAATGCAGAGGAGGGAGGCATTAGAACCGCATGCAAGGAACACCAGAGTCCCAGTGTGTTTGACTGCAGAAAGTCATTACTTTATCACGTTTGGCTAATAAATACTGTATGAAGATTACTTCTGATTTGTAATCTCTTAATTACAGATACACACAAAAGGCCAGTCATGAATCACCCCAAATTGGAAGCAAGCAAGCTGTCCTTCAGTGTGTGAATGGATAAGCAACTATAGTGCATTTAGATAATAGAATATTACTCAGTGCTAAAAAGAAACTGAGCTATCAGCCATGACAAGATGTGGAGGGTATTACAGCCATATTACTCAATGAAAGAAGCCAGTCAGCAATGGCTACAGATACACAATTCCAACTATGTGACATTCTGGAAAAAGCAGAACCACGGAGACAGTAAAAGATCAGTGGTTGCCAGAGGCTGGGGAAGGGGTGAAAGAGTAGGATGAATTGGTGGAGAACAGGGGGATTTTAGCCCAGTGGAGCTAGTTCTGTATGAAACTGTAATGATGGATACAGGACTTTATGCATTTATCAAAATCCATAGAACTGTACAATACAAAGAGTGAATTTTAATGTATACGATGGATTCAATTAATAATAATGTATCCATATTGGTTTGTCCATTGTAGCAAATGTACTACATTAATGCAAGATGGTAATAGCCTAACTGTTGGGCAGAGAGAGGATGCATGGGAGCGCTCTGGATTTTTTGCTCAGTTTTTCTGCAAACCTAAAGCTGCCCCCATAAAACTAAAACCCAAATTAAGAACAAAGTTAACGCTGTTTAAACATAATAATAATAAAAGGCTACTAATAACATACTAATGTAGAAAACCAGTATTTCAAAACCAAGTCAGGACTATGATGCTCTCATCCATGTGTCTTTGTTTGTTGTCTTCAAGGTTAGGCGACGCTTTCCTTCGCTGTCCAGTTTGCAGAGCCGTCTCGGAGCTGGTGCGGGTCCTTCCTCGGTCGTCCTGGCTCTTGGGAAGGAACCAGGCGGGCTGCGGACCTGGCGCGCCCTCGTCCGCGCTCAAGCCCTTGGAAAGCGCAGACCTCTTGCGCTCTCCAGCGCCCTGCCAGGGTGCAAGGGCAGGACAGGCACACCCCGCGTGCTGCGGTGGCGATCAGCGCGGACACGGAGCCGGCTCTACCCGTCCGCCCAGCCCCGGGGTTCTGCCAGAGCGCCGCGCGCAGAGCAAGCGGGTCCGAGCTCCAGCACCTTCGGCAGCTCCGGCCCCGGGGTACGAACGGCGGCCATGGCTCACCGGGTGCAGGAGCAGTCGGCCAGGACACTAGAAGAGAAGCCTAGAGCAGGGCGAGTTTCATTCCCCACCTCCTCTGGCCAGTTCAAGCTCTTAAACCCGCCGTGCAACAGACGCAGGTACCCGCTCGGGACGCCCAGTCAGTGGTCCAGGAAGCCCGGGTCGCGGTGCACCGTGTTTAAAAATAAACACCCACTTCCCTTGGGGCCGTTGGTATTTATTCTATTTAAATTACACGGATTGTTTCCATTCCTTGGCGTCTGAGGCATTAAGGCTGAAGTCTGCTTTCCCAGCTATTTGCATGTATTTGTTTAGGGATGGAGTCGCCCTGCAACACGGGCTGCTCCTATGGCAACTGCTACAAAACAAGATCAGGCTTCACCAGGGTCGGGGGAGGAAACCTCCCAAGAAAGCCAGGCACTGGAGTCACGGGTGTGGATGTCCTTTTAGGGCCTAGGAAAGGAGGGTCTGATGAGAAGGCATTGAAGAAAAGCCAGTATGACGACGATGCTTTCCTGGTGAAGTTTTGTGCATTTTCTACTGAACAGTTTTTAAAGTATGCCCTTCTTTTTGAGTTAGAAGAAAATGTTGGCATTCAGAGTTAATGCTTCTTAAAAACAGTTATGTGGAAGGGAAAGTATTCCACCTTAGCTCATTTGCATACAGTTGCATTATTCTTGATCTTTGTTTATATATGTACGTGTGCAATGAATATACTGTAGGATGTGTATGTAATTATCGTATCATATGTATAGCACAGAATATAATTATATAACTTTTCTTTTGAAACTTTGTGCTTCAGAGAAGACACTTTTTGGGAAACTCCTGCACACTTTATACATACTGAAGTTCTTTTTTTTGAGACAGAGTCTCACTCTGTTGCCTAGTTTTAAGTTCTCTCTTTTGAGAGGCAGTAAGTGATGATTAGGGAGAATGAATGGACCACAGAGACCGAAATGAACTTGTAAGTGATTCTCTTTGGAATCTGAATGGGCCTGAGAGGCAGACCTTATCTCGGGAAAAAGTCTGTCAGGTGTGGTCACATTCATCAGGCTTTTTTCTGAGATAATGAGATTCCAGGGAGGGCATAGAAAGCATTTATGTTTCTTTTGGTAAGCTTCCTTGGTCAGATAAGGACATTTGAGAAATAGTCCCTGCCCTTGGGGTTTGGGGAGGCACAAGACAGGTTAGAGGGACCTTCATTCCGAGGCTTATTTCTGAGGCCACTCAGCTTTCAAAAAGCCCTCAGGGTGCTCAGGTGCCATATTTTGAGGAATGATTTTCTATATCCCCCAACATCATCAAACCACCTCATTTAAGCTTCAGGTGATAGCCCATGGTTCCTTTCTAGGTTTTGTTTTGTTTTGTTTTGTTTTGAGACTGAGTCTGGCTATGTCCCCAAGGCTGGAGTGCAATGGTGCAATCTCAGCTCACTGCAACCTCCACCTCCTGGGTTCAAGAGATTCTCCTGCCTCAGCCTCCCCTCGTAACTGGAATTACAGGCACATGCCGTGACGTCCAGCTCATTTTTGTATTTTTAGTAGAGACAGGGTTTTGCCATGTTGGCCAGGCTGGTCTCAAGATATCCACTCACTTCAGCCTCCCAAAATGTTGGGATTACAGGCATGAGTCACCTCGCTTGGCCTATCTTAAGTTCTTATATTAAATATAGAGTTGACGTTTAGGATTCCTCTGGATCCAGCCTAAAAAGCAAGTCTTTATTTCCTTCTAAAGAAAAGGCTTATAACACTTTCAGACCCAATGCTCACCATTTTTCTCTTTTTTTTGGAGACAGGGTCTTGCTATGTTGCCCAGGCTAGACTGCAGTGACTATTCAATACTGGCACCATCAGACCGCACTGTGGCCTTGAACTCCTGAACTCAAGGGATCCTCCTGCCTCAGTCTCCCCTATAGCAACAGGCATGCACCAGTCATCTTTTCTTTTCTTTTTTTTTTTGAGATGGAGTCTCACACTGTTGCCTGGGCTGGAGTGCAATGGCACGATCTTGGCTCACTGCAACCTCTGCCTCTCAGGTTCAAGCAATTCTCCTGCCTCAGCCTCCCAAGTAGCTGGGATTACAGGCGCCCGCCACCACGCCTGGCTAATTTTTTGTGCTTTTAGTAGAGACCAGGTTTCACTATGTTGGCCAGGCTGGTCTCAAACTCCTGACCTTGTAATCCGCCAACCTTGGCCTCCCAAAGTGCTGGGATTATAGGCGTGAGCCACGGAGGTTGGTCCATGATCACTTTTTATAAACAAACTTTTCAGTAATACCTACTATGCTTAATTTTTTAAAAATAGTCTTTATTTTTAAGAGCAGTTTTAAGTTCACAGCAAAATTGAGTAGAAGGTAGGGACAGAGATTTCCCATACACATAGCTTCCCCTACACATAGCTTCCCCTACTATCAACATCCCCCACCAGAGTGGTACATTGTTGCAATTGATGATGCTACATTGACACATCATTATCACCCAAAGTCTGTGATTTACTGATGGTTCACTCTTGTACATACGATGGGTATGACCAATGTCTACTGACATGTATCCACCATTATAGTATCATACTGAGTAGTTTCACTGACCTACAAACCCTCTGAGATCCATCTCTTCATTCCTCCCTCCCCACCAACCCCTGGCAAACACTGTTCTTTTCACTGTCTCCATAGTTTTACCTTTTCCAGACTGTCATATGGTTGGAATCATACAGTACAGAGCCTTTGCAGATTGGCCTCTTTCACTTAATAATATACATTGTAGGTTTCCTTTCTGCCTTTTCATGGCTGGAGAGCTCATATCTTTTTAGCACTAAAAATTTTCCATTGTCTGGATGTACCATAGTTTTTTCACACATTCACTTACTGAAGGACATCTTGGTCATGTCCACGTTTGGGCAATTATGAATAAAGCTGCTATAAGCATTCACGTGCAGGCTTTTGTGTGGACATAAGTTTTCAACTCATCTGGGTACATACAAGAACTATGATTGCTGGATCATAGGACAAGAGTATGATTAGGTTTACATTAATAAGAATTCTCCAAACTGTCTTCCAAATTGTCTGTATCATTTTGCATTTCCACCAACACTGTGGAAGAATTCCAGTTGCTCCACATCCTCACCAGCATTTGGTGTTGTCAGTGTTCAAGATTTTGGCTATTCTGATAGGTGTGTTGTAATGTCTCATTGCTGTTTTCATTTGCATTTCCCTGATGATATATGATGTGGAGCATCTTTTCATGTATTTGCCATATAACAAATATCCTTAACACCTCTTTAACGATCCTGAAATGCAATTCTTAGCTAGTATCATTTACCTATAATATAATTGTTAAAATAGTCAATACAATGCTCTAAGAAATAAAGGACTAGGCCGGGCGCGGTGGCTCAAGCCTGTAATCCCAGCACTTTGGGAGGCCGAGACGGGCAGATCACAAGGTCAGGAGATCGAGACCATCCTCGCTAATATGGTGAAACCCCGTCTCTACTAAAAAATACAAAAAACTAGCCGGGCGAGGTGGCGGGCGCCTGTAGTCCCAGCTACTCGGGAGGCTGAGGCAGGAGAATGGCGTAAACCCGGGGGGCGGAGCTTGCAGTGAGCTGAGATCCGGCCACTGCACTCCAGCCCGGGCGACAGAGCAAGACTCCATCTCAAAAAAAAAAAAAAAAAAAAGAAATAAAGGACTAAAAGGAAAGTGATTAATAATGACATAGTACAGGGACCCCACAAGAGAAGCCATGATGAAGTAGACAGATGATCGCCCTTAAATGTAATAGGATCACCATGGAAGTGCCTCATATTGGCAAGTAAAATATCCCAAATCATCAATGAGATTCTCTGAAATGGCAAACAGCTCTTAGTAAAGCAAGCGAAACAAAGTATCATCTTCCCTCTTTTCACATTGTAGTTGCGTTTGTGGAAATGTACTGTATATTAAAATGACACAAAACACATTTCGTGTTTATATATAAAATGGAGTTGAAGTCTAGATGCAGATAATTATACATACGGTGCTTAGTTTGTTTTTCTTACACAAACATCTGTTGGGATATTCAGAATTTGACAGAACTGTCCCATGCCAACAGTGCCACCCCAATATTGTGGGAAAAAAAATCCTACTTTAAAAACCACTGTTCTAAAAGATGGAACTTGGTTGAGTGTGGTGGCTCATGCTTGTATTCTCAACACTTGGGGATCCTGAGATGGGAGGATTGCTTGGTTGAGCCCAGGAGTTCAAGAGCAGCCTGAGCAACATAGCAAGACCCAGTCTCCACCAAAAATTTTGTAAATTAGCTGGGCATAGGGCATGCGTCTGTACTCCCAGGAGGCTGAGGTGTCACTTACTGGTAGAAGGTCTTGACTGCAAGTTGTCTGGTTAAAGACATTTTTGAACAAAGAAGTGGACAAAATTGGTTGCAGACAGCAACCAATCAGAGGCTGAAGTTACAAAGTTACACTCCTATGCAAACGTCTGATTGGTTGCAATCAGAGGTACTTTCAATTTCCCATCTGCCTGAGCAGAAAAGATAGGGGTTTGCAAAGGGAGTAGCCTTTGATCCTTGTCACTTAGGTGTGGATAGTTAGGGTTTTCTTTCCAGGACCTATTCTCCTACCTCAGGAAGACTGATTGAGCTAAAGAGCGAGGCTGCTTTGAGCCATGATCATGCCACTGCACTGAAGCCTGGGTGACAGAGCAAGACCCTGTCTAGGAAAAAAAAAGAGAAAGAAAAGAAAAAGAAAAAGAAGTAACTCTTTCTCCAACAGGAACATTATGAATTTTATTCACTGACTTGAGATTTGAGTCCAAGAAGGAATGTGAAGTTGCTGAAAAACCAGACTCACTTAAAAGTCAAAAGCTGAGCCAGGCACGGTGGCTCACGCCTGTAATCCCAGCATGTTGGGAGGCCAAAGTAGGCGGATCACCTGAGGTCAGGAGTTCAAGACCTGCCTGGCCAACATGGTGAAACCCCTTCTCTACTAAAAATACAAAAATTAGCTGGTCACGGTGGCAGGCGCCTATAATCCCAACTACTCGGAAGGCTGAGAATCGCTTGAACCCGAGAGGTGGAGGTTGCAGTGAGCTGAGATCGCACCATTTCACTCCAGCCTGGGTGACAAGAATGAAACTCTGTCTAAAAAAAGAAAAAAGAAAAAAGAAAAAAAGAAAAGTCTAAAGCTGGTGAACTAATCCCAACGAGAAGCTTGGCACTGAAATGATGAGTTTATTCACAGAGAAAAAGAGCAAAGTCTCCAAAAGCTTTTCTAGGCATTTTATAACTGAGCTGGTCCCAAGCACAGGTGCAGGAGTTCCTAGCTCAGCCACGGGGAATAACACTGCAGGAAATGCATGGCCAGGGATGAGCTGAATGAAATGGTGGGGATGGGATTCAGTATCCCATCTCTTCATCTCCCAACAGCTGCCTGCCTGTAGAAACCATTTCAAGCTAGCTTGAGCACAGCATCCCCTCTGCAGGGCTGCATGCCATTTGCTTGTCCAGCAATCCCATAACTCATAGGCAGATGCTGCATGCTATATACCAAATAGCAAAGTGGAGCTGTGCAGGGTAGGAAAACTGGATCGAGAGGAGAGAGATGAGGCAATCATTCCCAATCTTGGCTGCACAACAGAATCTCTTGGGAAGACTTTATAAAATATGAATGCCTGGGCCCATTCCTATGGTATTCTTTTTTTCTTGATAAATGTTAGCAATTTTATTAGTCTTATGTCCTTGCTTTTGTGTACTATCTGTCCCCAGGGAGATTATTTTTGAGAATTACCCCTAAATTTTTATTGTTTTCTCCCTTCAAATTCAGTGCTTATGAGACACATTATGAAATGGAGAAGCGACTCCACATTTGTTTAATACATTACTTCCTCCACTTAACCTCTTGCTTATTGGAGCTAAAAGCAGACTCTGTAGTCCTTATCTCCTAGTCGCTCTAATCCACACTCTCCTAACCAGGAATCTACCATTATAGTTTCAATGCAATGGCAGTTTCATTTTCTTTTTCCATCCTAATCCAGTGGTTAGCTTAACTTGCTCTACAGTGAAATATACCCGTGGTATTCTGACTTAATTGACTGAGTGCATGACCCTGGCATCAATAATTTTTAAAAGCTGATAAGGTGATTCTAATGTGCAGTTGGGGTGCAGAATGCCAATCTGGCAGCTGGAAACAAAAAAGAGTGAACATTTTCCCATTTGGTGCTTCCACAAAGTAATGAAATACATATAAATGCTGGGGAAAAAGAAGGTTAAGTCCCGAGCTATTAACTAGTTATATGATGTTGAGCTGGTTATCAAAGACTCAGTGTCGTCTTTAAAAGGAGGGAAATTATAGCACCAGCCATATACAGGTGTGAAGATTAAATGAGTTAATATGTGTAAATCACTTAGCATGGTGCTTGACAGTGCCCAATAGACAGGCCCAAGGCACAGTGGTTCATGCATGTCGTCCCAGCGCTTTGGGAGGCTGAGGCAGTAGGTTTGTTTGAGCCCAGGAGGTTGAGGCTGCAGTGAGCCACGATCGTGCCAGTGCATTCCAGCCTGGGAGACAGAGACTGAATCTCAAAAAAAAAAAAAAGGGGGGGGGAGTGCTGGGCACAGTGGTTCATGCCCGTAATCCCAGCATTTTGGGAGGCCGAGGTGTGCGGATCACCAAGGTCAAGAGTTCAAGACCAGCCCAACGAACATGGCAAAACTTCGTCTCTACTAAAAATACAAAAATTAGGCCGGGCGCTGTGGCTCATGCCTGTAATCCCAGCACTTTGGGAGGCCAAGGCGGGTGGATCACAAGGTCAGGAGATCAAGATCATCCTTGCCAACATGGTGAAACCTGTCTCTACTAAAAATACAAAAATTAGCTGTGCGTGGCTGTGTGCACCTGTAGTCCCAGCTACTCGGGATGCTGAGGCAGAAGAATTGCTTGAACCTGGGAGGCAGAGGCTGCAGTGAGCCGAGATCGTGCCACTGCACTCCAGCCTGGGTGACAGAGTAAGACTCTGTCTAAAAAAAAAAAAAAAGTAGCTGGGCTTGGTAGTGCACACCTGTAATCCCAGCTACAAGGGAGCCTGAGGCAGGAGAACTGCTTGAACTCAGGAGATAGAGGTTGCAGTGAGCCAAGATTATACCACTGCATTCCAGTCTAGGAGAGAGAGCAAGACTCCTCAAAAACAAACAAACAAGAAAAGAAGTGTCCCAAAATGACTGCTGTTTCATCATTATCCTCATTGTCATTTTGGAGAATAAAAACATTAGAGGTTTATATACAACATATTTGCCACCATAAATAACTGCAAATTCTGAAATTCAAAGCAAAAAAATTTTTAAAAATCTTTTCATATTTGCTAAGAGCTTTTCCTTTGAACAGACGTTGGGGGAGGCAGTTTCATAGATTTCAGTGTTCATAACTGGATCCGTCCCCAGTCTTTTTTTTGGCATTCCCAGCCTTGAACCGCGTCTTGTTAATCTTCCTCCACAAAAGCCCATACTAGCTTTTATTTATGTTCTCTCAGGATATCCCATGTCTGTAATTTGTGTTGATTTATGCTCTATAAATACTAATTCCAGACTTGTGTAGCCAGCACTTTCTGGCCCCAAGTGCTCCACAAATGGACTCAGATTGTCTTCTCGTATAATGCACAGTCTACCAGGTTGGTGAAAGGTGATAAAATGATCTGTGGAGCTCAGATGGAAAGAACCATCCGGGAGTGCCAGGCTCCTAATCACTTAAATCCTTTCCAAACATGGGGAGGGGGTGGTGCGAGGGAGAATGAGAGCAGACAAAGCTGGCTGTCGTTGTTATGATTAGGCTTTTGCTCTAAGCCTTCAGAGAGTTGTGAGCTGGGCTAAATGATGTGAAGGATTCATTTGGCCTGGATAGAGACAGGCTCAAGGGGCTGCACCAGTAAAAGTGGGATGAACGGCATCTTAGACTCCCTTTCCTCTAAGCCCACTGCAAGCCACAGCCTCCCAAGCAGCCCAGTGTGATAAGACAAATCCAAGGAATAAAGAAGGAATACGCTTCCTCCTGAGAGCTAGATCGGCGTGTCTCTAATCCCCCCAAACTGTTTTCTGTCAGGAATCTTATTTGTGAGCAACAGAATCCAACTCCAATGACTTCGGAAGGAAGAAATTTAGCAGAAGGCTATTCAGGAGCTCTGGCTCATGCTGAGCAGATGGGAGAAGCGGGCTTAGAGTCAAAGCTTTAGTGGGAGGCAGGAGCACAGGTCAATCAGTGAGGACACCAGTGCAGTGGGCATTGGACACGACTACAGTGCTCACCCATGGCTGATGCTGGCATGAGATAGTGGTTGCTGCTGCGGGCATCGCTACCTCTGCACTTGGACCACCACCCACCTATGCATGGTTTCTCCACCACCCTGCTGCGTGCAGTGCAGCAACCCCCAAACAGATGCGGCTTTGGGCCAGCCTTATGGAAGAGAAAGCAAATTCCCCAAATGTCTGAATCACAAACACAGAGACCTCACCCCCGTGACAGTGGAAATAAATGCCCTGGCCTCTGACCCCTACAGATCCGCGTTCCTGCCCTTAAACCGTGCGGTGAGAGGAGGGCTAGGCTGCCGAACAGGTGGAGAGAAGAATGTGGTGTGTCCCCTGGGGGCTGGTGCTGGGACTCATATTGTCTCCAGGGTTTCGTGCCTTTCTGTGTGGTTGAGGGCAACATTTCTCAGAAGTATGTGGATACCTGGGATTTTAAGAGGGTGTCATGGCAACTGTTTCACTCTCTAGTTTTAGAGGTGATGGTGACAAATATCTCTTATCTGAGAGCCTTTGAGTACGTACCAACTAATCATGTGGGGCAATTGGTGGGGATCAGGTTCAAAGACGGGTGACACAGTCGCTCTATTGAGTTAGCACCAGCTGAGCACAACAGGCCACCATGTTGTCTCTGACGACCATGCAGCATGGCAGGCTGCTTGTTGTCATCCCACATCCATTTTCCCCTTCTTCCTTGGCAAATGGCAAGCCAGCTAAAAATTGTATTTCCCAGTCTCCTCCTCTCTTCCTCCTCCTCCCTCCTCCCTCCTTCCCCTCCACTCTACCTTCGCCTCCCCCTTTGCCTTTCCCTCCCCCCTCCTCTTTCCCCTCATTCTCCTTCTCCCCCTCCTTTTCCTTCTCCTTCTCCTTCTCCTTCTTCTGAGAGTCTTGCTTTGTTACCCAGGCTGGAGTGCAGTGGTGTGATCATGGTTCACTGCAGCCTCAACCTCCTGGGCTTAAACGATCCCTCCATGTCAGCCTCCCAAGCAGCTGGGACTATAGGCACACACCACCACGCCTGGCTAATTGTTAGATTTTTTATAGATATGTGGTTTTTGCTATGTTGCCCAATCTGGTCTTGAACTCCTGTTCTCAAGTGATCCTCCCACCTCAGGCGTCCAAAGTGCTGTGATTACAGGTATGAGCCATCATACCCCGCCTACCCTCAGCCTTTTTTACAGCTAGGTGTGGCCATGCAGCTAAGTTTTCATCAGTGAATTGTGAGAGGAAATGATGCATGAAATTTTGATTTCCACTGGGCGCAGTGGCTCATGCCTGTAATCCCAACACTTTGGGAGGCTAAAGCTGGCGGGTGGAACACTTGAGCTCAGGACTTCAAGACCAGTCTGGCCAACATGGTGAAACCCCGTCTCTACCAAAAATACAAAAATTAGCCAGGCATGGTGGCACACGCCTGTAATTCCAGCTACTGGGGAGGCTGAGGCAGGAGATTCACTTGAACCCGGGAGGTGGAGGTTGCAGTGAGCTGAGATCGCTCCATTGCACTCCAGTCTGGGCAACAGACTGAGACAGAGGGAGACTCCATCTCAAAAAAAAAAACCAAAAATTTCCTTTTTGCTCTTACTCCCTTAAAACACACCCCCAAATTTGACCTTTACTTCCCCCCAAATTGTTACAGATTTTCATTTGTTCATTTTCTTAAATCAGAAAATGGCTATGTGTGCTGCTTGGCTTTGATCATGTAGATTAATTCATAGCCCTAGGTCAATTTTTTTCCCCCCAAGATGGAGTCTTGCTCTGTCACCCAGGCTGGAATGCAGTGGTTCAATCTCAGCTCACTGCAACCTCCACCTCCTGTGTTCAAGAGATTCTCCTGCCTCAGCTTCCCAAGTAGCTGGGATTATAGGCATGCGCTACCACGGCTGGCTAATTTTTGTATTTTTAGTAGAGATGGGGTTTCGCCACGTTGGCCAGGCTGGTCTCCAACTCCTGACCTCAAGTGATCTGCCTGCCTCAGCCTTCCAAAGTGCTGGGATTAAATGCATGAGCCACCATGCCCAGCCCAGGAGCTCTTAATCAGGGTTTTATGAATACTCAAGGAATTTGGGGATATAAGCCACGTGAGTTCATGAACTTAAATTGGGGAAAAAAATGTCTTCATTTCAACTTAACTCTAAATAAAATTGAGTGTATTTTTCAATTATGAATACAGGAAAGTAACCACAGTATTAAGAGTACAGGTAACTTTGTGACTAATAGAAAGATATTTTTATTTCACATTTCACTTGAAGATATCTCAAAATATTATTTGTGCTCTTCACTAGTTTGAAATTGTGCCACTGGGGCCGGGCGTGGTGGCTCAAGCCTGTAATCCCAGCACTTTGGGAGGCCGAGACGGGCGGATCACGAGGTCAGGAGATCGAGACCATCCTGACTAACATGGTGAAACCCCGTCTCTACTAAAAATACAAAAAAAACTAGCCGGGCGAGGTGGTGGGCGCCTGTAGTCCCAGCTACTCGGGAGGCTGCGGCAGGAGTATTGGCATAAACCCGGGAGGCGGAGCTTGCAGTGAGCTGAGATCCGGCCACTGCACTCCAGTCCGGGTGACAGAGCGAGACTCCGCCTCAAAAAAAAAAAAAAAAAAAAAGAAATTGTGCCACTAGACAATTTGACTCTACTAGATCTTCCTATTTAATGTATTAATAAAGAAGCAAATATATTGGTAATTCACACATTTGCTTTATATGCATTGTGATGAATATATTTCAATATAATTGGTGTCTTTTATAATCCTATGCATTTTCTTTTACATCTTTGAAATAATTATTCTGAGGCTAGGCATGATGGCTCTCGCCTGTAATCCCAGCACTATGGGAGGCCGAGATGGGAGGATCACTTGAGGCCAGGAGTTTGAGACCAACCTGGTCAACATAGCAAGATCTCATCTCTATTAAATAATAATAATAATGATAAAAAGAAAAAAATTATTCTGAGATAGAGTCCATAAGCTTCACCAGACTGTCAAAGGGGACCTTGTCACAAAAAATTTAAGAAGCAACATAGTTTCTTTTTTCTAGTGTTCTGTCTTAGGGGATGGCAGAGCAACTGGCTGTCAGAATACATGTGGAACAGATCTCACCCTCAATAAAACCACTCACCTAGAGACTTTAAATAAGAGAGAAATCAACTTTATGATATTTAAGCCATGCATTTTCTGGTCTTTTGTTACAGCAGCTTAAAAAATACTTTAACCATACATATAGTTTTAAGTTATTTTATCCTCTTTTTCTTGTTTTAAAATTTATATCAACATCATTCATTAAAGGTAACAAGCATAAAGATGTCAAAATCCAACAACTTGTTGAGGATTATTAAAATGATAATAATTATGCAAATTTATTTCAAGGAGATATTTGCAGTTTGTATGTTGTATTCATCTCAGCAAAAGTATTATGTAGCACAACAAAATACTTCTTGTACTTTAAAAGGTATTAAGAGAGAAAATATGGTGCCTATTAAATCTAATTTGATTTCTTATTTATCAAAAGTAAACATTAACACCTGAAATATGTTGTTTGCACAGAAATACCTATATTTGGAAGCTTGAAATATTTCCTCTGAATTGATAACTTAGAAACCAAACATGGAAATTGTAGTAAGTCAATTTCATGTTTAATGTGCTAAATGCAATCTGTTTATACAGTAGTATGCAATTTTAAATTTTAAACCAGATTTTAATATATGTTTGATCCTAAGGCTAAATATTATATATACTCTTCTTGAATTAATTTGTTTATAAATCATGCTTTTGTGACTTAATTAATTAATAAATTATTCTGGATGGAGTCTCACTCTGTTAGCTGGAGTGCAGTGGCACCATCTTGGCTCACGGCAACTTCCACTTCCCGGGTTCAAGTGATCATGCCTCGGCCTCCTGAGTAGCTGGGATTATAGGCGTGTGCCACCACACCTGGCTAATTTTTGTATTTTTAGTAGAGATAGGGTTTTGCCATGTTGGCCAGGCTGGTATTGAACTCCTGACCTCAAATGATCCACCCGCCTCAGCCTCCCAAAGTGCTGGGATTGCAGGTGTGAGCTACGGTGCCCAGCCTGATTTAAATGAATAGTATGTATCAGTTGTTACATGGGAAAAAAATCTCAGTGTTTCTTTGTATTTTAAATATGACTACAGATTATATAAAAATGAACTCATATGCTAATTGAAAATACACTTTATACTTGAAATTACTTTATATTGTATGCCTTGCAAAGTTGATAGAATTATTTTTGAAGTTATCTTTTTGCTTCCCTCAGCTATGCTATAAAGGGGCTTTGAGGATCAAATAAAGAGCTCGAGAGTAGCGAAAGGACCACCAAGTTGAGAGGGGGAAGACCTCGTATGCAGGAGAGGATTAACTTTGCCCACACAGGGGCCTGGCCTTTGCCCTCAGCTCCTGGGAGATAATCTCTAAACCGCTGGAATATCCTGCCTGATAAGAATGTTTACCTGAGGACTTTGGAACAAGCCCCATAACCTATGCTAACAATGCAATCGATAATGCAGGCTTTGGGCCACATGGCTCCAGCTCAGCCTCTAGAGGGGCTGGAAACTAACCATGTCCATGTGACAGAACCCCAGTAAAAACTCTGGACATCGAGGCTCAGGTGAGCTTCCCTGGGTGGCAATTCATGCACATCCTAACACATCACTGCTGAGTTAGTTCTCCACTGGGAAAGAACAACTGGAAGCTTTGCACTTGGAGCTTTCCTGGACTCTTCCCCACATGTCTCTTCCCTCAGTTTATTTATTGATTTAGAGACAGAGTTTCACTCTTGTCGCCCAGGCTGGAGTGCAGTGGCGCAATCTTGGCTCACTGTAACCTCTGCCTCCCAGGTTCAAGCAATTCTTCTGCCTCAGCCTCCCAAGTAGCTAGAATTACAAGCACGTGCCACCACCAGCACATCTGGCTAATTTTTTTGTATGTTTGTAGAGATGAAGTTTCACCATGTTGGCCAGGCTGGTCTTGAACTCCTGACCTCAGGTGATCTGCCCACCTTGGCCTCCTAAAGTACTGGGATTACAGTTGTGAGCCACCACGCCCGGCCCCCTCAGCTGATTTAAATTTGCATTATCTCACTGTGATAAGCCACAACTGTGAGTATAACAACTTTCAGTGAGTTCTGTGAGTCCTTCTAACAAATTATCAAATCTGTGGGTGGTCTTGAGGATCCCTGACCCTGCAGTTAGTGTCTGAAGTGAAAATGGTCTTGGGGCCTCCTGAACTTCACACCTGTCTTCTAGTCCTGACTGCCCCTAACTCTAGTTATCAACAAATCTCCATTTGCCTCCAAGCCACAATGCCTGCTGGTTCTCTGCCAAACTCCCAACCTTCTCTACTTTCCTTTGTGTCATTGCCTATGTTCCCTAACTCCAGGGGAAGATGAGCAGGTGGGAGACAGGGAGAAGCCATCCTACTTCTGGCTCCAGTGGCAGCAGTACCAGTGACTGTATACAACAGGGGGCGTGAGAAACATCTGAGGCTCCAGCGGAGACACAGGGTTGGCTTCTGTTTCCCAGCGGTGGGGACATCTCCAGACATTCAGCAGCTCCAGCTCGGGGACTGCCGCAGCTTCTGACCTCTGGGTAATACCCCTCTTCTCTCTCTTGCTTTTCTAGCATACCCCACGCCTTTGTCAACATCCCCTGAATTAATTCTCTTTCTGCTTTCAGTTTTCCTGAAAGGACAAGAAGGGAATACAGATTTCCCATCTGTATAAGGGGAATAATAATTATTATCTCTGTTCTCTTTATCATTCAGAACTGTTGTGAGCATCCACTATTAATGGTTGCTTTAAGGTTAATAAAGAATCACCTAATTTCACACTATTAGGATCATGCAAATAGAGGCATTCTCATCACAAAACAAGTATCGAGTAGGCAGGGAATTTCTCTGGAATATGGAACAAAGACAGAAAATATATTTTAAAATGTTCTTACTGTATTATGATGCATTTAAGCCTTGTAGTCAAATCCCAGCTTTACAATTTATTGTCTGTGTGCCGTAGGCAAGTTGCTTAAGTTCTCTGTGTTTTATTTCCTCATCTGTAAAATGAAAGTAACAATGGACCTACCTCACTGGGTTTCTGTGGGAATTAAATATAGTAATTCATACATGACCGAAAGGTTGTATAAGCAATATTCATGGACCATGATAAGAAACCACCACTATTTTCGCCTGTAATCCCAGCACTTTGGGACGCCGAGACGGGCGGATCACAAGGTCAGGAGATCGAGACCACGGTGAAACCCTGTCTCTACTAAAAATACAAAAAATTAGCCGGGCGCCACCCGGGCACCTGTAGTCCCAGCTACTCAGGAGGCTGAGGCAGGAGAATGGCAGGAACCCAGGAGGCGGAGCTTGCACTGAGCCGAGATCGCGCCGCTGCACTCCAGCCTGGGTGACAGAGCGAGACTCAAAAAAAAAAAAAAAAAGAAAAAGAAGAAAAAAAAAAAGAAACCATCACTATTTTGTTTCTCATTGTTTATTTAAAATTTCTTCAGCAGGAGAAAGTCCTTTCCTGCTCCTAAATGTAAAATCAGGTGGTTCTCTAATGCTTCTGACCATCCTTAGGTAACAAAAAGTTCTACAACCACATTAAGTTGCAAAACACACTCTCATTTCTAGATTTAGAATGTCACATCCCATGTAATAATAAAAGCTTCCAGTTTTATGGAAAGTTCCCCCTAGCTGGGGTCTTTTGCTAAGGAGCCAGGTTTAGGAGGTATGATTCTCTTGTAGACCCTCACCTTACCCCTGCAATCCCAATTTGATAACCATAGTTTCTCATCAATTGAAGTGGGTTAGGTTGGGTTAGGATAGAAAAGGTTAGGGTGTGGCCAGAAACCTTCTCCTTAAGTGACACTCTTTTAGGCTATGTTCTCACTTTCTGGGTTTGGCAAATGTTTGAAGGTGACCTTTTCATCCTGGTGCTTCAGATTCCACCGTGACCTTCAACTATGCTTCCCATGTTGAGGGCAATGTATTTGCTCCTGGTTGCTTTCCTCTTGCTGTGTGTGTGTGTGTGTGTGTGTGTGTGTGTGTGTGTGTAGCTATCCGCTATGCATAGAATCTCTGTCGAAGACCCCTGTTCTTCCAGGTGTCTCTTGACCAGAGTTTAAACAGGCTCCAAGCCATCCTCCTCTCCCTCATGGTCCACACGTGAATTTTTTGTCGTGATGTACTTTGGGAGTGCAAGCTGACCTCAGTGCTGAAGCAACTCTCCTTCACCCTGTTAATGTCTTTTCTAGATTGCCCTTCTCTCTTGCCCTCTAGATTCTCTGGATGCAAGTCAGACTACAGTCTACTGTGCTTCCACCTTGCAGGGGACACAAACCAAGCTCTAGTTGGTCCTAGTGAAGTCTCTCTTGACCCGACATGAAGAGGAGCATCCCTACCTGTCCCCTTCGGTGCATGTGACAAAGGACCCATACAGCACCTCTTTCCAGACACAGTTTCTTCCATTTTTTCCCCTCAATTTCAACTTTTTAATATACAGCCATGTATCACTTAATGATGGGGATACTTCTGAGAAATGCGTTGTTACGTGATCTCATCATTGTGCGAACATCACAGAGTGCACGCACACAAACATAGATGGTCTAGCCTACGACACACCTAGGCCATGTGGGACAGCCTATTGCTCCCAGGCTACAAACCTGCACAGCATGCGATTGCACTGAAAACTGTAAACGATTGCCATACTCTTAGTATTTGTATATCTAAGTATATCTGAACATAAAAAAGGTATAGTACAACTATGATATTATAATATTTTGGGACCATCAACATATGTGCAGCATGTCATTGACTGAAATGTCATTATTCACTGCAGGACTGTATTTCTTTTTTGTTTTTGTTTGTTTGAGATGGAGTCTCGCTCTGTTGCCCAGGCTGGAGTGCAATGGCATGATCTTGGCTCACTGCAGTCTCTGCTGCCCGGGTGCAAGCAATTCTCCTGCCTCATCCTCCTGAGTAGCTGGGACTACAGGCATGCACCACCACACCTGGCTAATTTTTGTATTTTTAGTAGAGACAGGGTTTCACCATGTTGGCCAGGCTGGTTTTGAACTCCTGACCTCAGGTGATCCACCTCCCTCAGCCTCCCAAACTGCTGGAATTACAGACATGAGCCACTGTGTCCAGGCCAGGGCTGTATTTGACTTAGTGGAAGTAGTCCAAAATTGTGTAACTAGTTTTTGACTAAATCCTACTTTGTAAGCCCTCTGAGGTGGTCTGTGTGAAAACTCACTTTAGTATTTTGTATCTATTATCTATTATCCTCATGCCTCAGCCAAACTGGGAAAGAAGGAGCCTGATTTTTACATCTTTTATATGTGAAGAGCACTTAGAACAGTGCTCAATAAATATTAGCCATTGTTAACTATTGTGAACAGAAAACAGAACATGTGGGTAGTTTGAAATAAGCAAGTGGAACCAAAACAAAAAGATCACCCATTATCCTTCTTTCACAAAGAGCTTTAATGAATTTGATATTGTGGGATATCTTTTCTAGCTTATTTTCAGAGTAGAAGCGATTTTCATCTATTTGGAATGGATTAGCTGCCATTCAGCTTAAGCAGAGCAGTAGACTTGCGACCTCTTATTTCAGGTTCATGATGCTTTGCAACTCACCCACAGAAAAGCAAAGATATGGGTGGCAAGGCTGGGCACAATAGCTCATGCTTGTCATCCCAGCACTTTGTGAGGTCGAGGCAAGTGGATCGCTTAAGGCCAGGAGTTCGAGACCAGCCTGAGCAACGTAGAGAGACACCACCATCTCTACAAAACAAACAAAAACAAAGCAAAACAAAAACCAGCCAGGTGTGGTGGCTCCTGCCCAGCTACTCCAGAGCCCGAGGTGGGAGGATTGCTTGAGCCCAGGAAATCGAGGCTGCAGTGAGCTGTGATTGCGCCACTGCACTCCAGCCTGGGTGACAGAGTGAGATACTGTCTCAAAGAAAAAGGATGGTAGCAATTTTGCCCCACACGGGGCTGCAGTGAGTGTATAGGGCCATGGTGTTTCTTGGGAAGGAGAATGCGAAATATAGCAACTAACATTTCCTTCCACAGGTGTAGTAGGGAAACTGAGTGGTGCTGTCCACATGCTTGGAGCCATTCCTCCAGGGCTGACTTTTTACAGCAAAAGGCTTATTTTATTTTACTTTACTTTTTGAGACAGTCTCACTCTGTCCCCCAGGCTGGAGTGCAGTGGCGCAATCTCAGCTCACTGCAACCTCTGCCTCCTGGGCTCAATCGATCCTTCTGCCTCAGCCTCCCGAGTAGCTGGGACTACAGGCGTGCACCACCATGCCTGGCTAACTTTTGTATTTTCAGTAGGGATGTGGTTTTGCCATATTGGCCAGACTAGTTTCGAACTCCTAACCTCAAGTGATCCACCTATCTCGGTCTCCCAAAGTGCTGGGATTACAGGTGTGAGCCATAGCGCCCGGCCGGCTTATTGCTTTTTAAACCTGAAATATTTTCATGGACTGGGAGAGACATAATTTTTTTTGTTGTTATGTAAATTCAGTCTCTTTCTTTGCACTTTCTTTTCTATCGAAAGTTGAAAAGTTTGATGGATTTGGAATAGGGAATGTAGTTCTGATTGGACCAGTCAATTCCCAGCTCTTAAAAGCCTGGACTGATACTCACGGATTTCTTGCAGCCTCACTTTCTTATTCCATAAAGTGGGATCCACAGTACCTAACTGCCCTGACAACTCACATAACTGCTTTTGTTTTGTATTTTGTTTTTAGAGACAGGGCCTTGCTTTGTCACGCATGCTGGAGTGCAGTGGTGTGATCATAGCTCACTGCAGCCTTGACCTCCTGGGCTAAAGGGATCCTTCCACCTCAGCCTCCTGGTTAGCTGGGACTACGGGTTCTGCCACCACACCCAGCTAATTATTTAATTTTTTGTAGAGATGGGGTCTTCCTATGCTGCCCTTGCTGGTCTCGAACTCCTGGCCTCAAGCAATCCTTGCACGTTGGCCCCCAAAGTGCTAGGATTACAAGCATACCCCACCGTTCACACCCTTACAGAACTGTTTTAAGGATCTGATCAGCAAACGGGTGTTAAAATTGCAATAATATTATTTCTTTATCATGAAAGCACTTAATAAGTGTATCATATAACCAGTTTTCCTATTGAGTTTGTGTTTGGATCTGCTAAAAATACATTTTACACTGAGCAGGCTGAAAGAGAAAGCAAAACACCAGAGAGCTCGGTGTTTTCTGACTAATAAAATAATCTACATAATCATATAATGATCAATTGCTGAACACAAGCCTGGTGAGTTCATTTATGTCAGTAAACAAATTCCAATGTTTTTCAATCTACAATGAAAAATTAATTCAATGTTTTATAACAGTGTGATCACACATTTTGTAGCTGAAAGTCACATTTCTGGGAGGTTGAATGAGAGCTAAGTTTTTATTTTTATTTATTTATTTTTTGAGACAGCATCTCACTCTGTTCCCCAGGCTGGAGTGCGGTGGCATGATATCAGCTCACTGTGATCTCTGTATCATGGGCTCAAGTGATTCTCATGCCTCAGCCTCCCAAGTAGCTGGGATTACTGTAGTATGCCACCACACCCGGCTAAATTTTGTAATTTTTTAGTAGAGATGGGGTTTCATCATACTGGCCAGGCTGGTCTTGAACTCCTGGCCTCAAGTGATCCACCTGCCTTGGCCTCCCAAAGTGCTGGGATTACAGGCATTACATCCACCACTCCCAGCCGAGAGCTAAGTTTTTAACAGCTGAGCATCCTCTGAATTATTTTGAGAGGTTATTTCCTCTCAATAAACATAACAAGTCATAGATCGTGCAGAGATTTAAACTGAAATAAGATGACTGTGCAAGGAGACAGCAGGACCATGGAGACTGAGATAAAATGATAGGAATATTGAAACATGCAAGTAAATACCTACATTGAGAATAATTAAAGGCAGATATTTTACTGTGGAGGAAGAGATTACAAATATAAAAGGCTGAGAAAAACCCTGAGGCGTGGGATTGAAACTGATGATATCAGCGTGAACTTATATTTCCATAGAAAAAGATACACAAAGATGGAAATATTTATATAGAGTATGTATATGTGTGTCTTCCATCTCTGTTCATGAGGGGTCTCAGAAGCAATAACCCTACTGTAGCAATGAGTGTATTCTTCACTAGGCCAGGCGCGGTGGCTCATGCCTGTAATCCCAGCATTTTGGGAGGCCAAGGTGGGTGGATCATTTGAGGTCAGGAGTTTGAGACCAACCTGGCCAACCCAACATGGCGAAACCCCATCTCTATTAAAAATTTTTTAAAAAATTAGCCGGGAGTGGTGGCACACCCCTGTAATCCCAGCTACTGGGGAGACACAGGCAGGAGAATCGCTTGAACCCAAGAGACGGAGGTTGTAGTGAGCCAAGATTGTGCCACTGCACTCCAACCTGGGCGACAGACTGAGACTCCACCTCAAAAAAAAAAAAAAATTATTATTCACTAAAAGACCCAGGACTCCTCAGAGAACTGGCAAATTCCTGGGCCAGGACAAGGGAAAGACAGAATGAGCTTGAAACAGTTTGTTGCACAAGAATGTAAGAAAGGCCGGGCGCGGTGGCTCAAGCCTGTAATCCCAGCACTTTGGGAGGCCGAGACGGGTGGATCACGAGGTCAGGAGATCGAGACCATCCTGGCTAACGTGGTGAAACCCCGTCTCTATTAAAAAAAAAATACAAAAAACTAGCGGGGCGAGGTGGCGGGCACCTGTAGTCCCAGCTACTCGGGAGGCTGAGGCAGGAGAATGGCGGGAACCCAGGAGGCGGAGCTTGCACTGAGCCGAGATCCGGCCACTGCACTCCAGCCTGGACCACAGAGCAAGACTCCGTCTCCAAAAAAAAGAATGTAAGAAAATGCTAAAAAAAAAAAAAAAAAAAGGGAACATGTCAAAAGGACGTAGGAAGCAGCTTGAAGAAACTCCCTTGGCCAAATCTAGGTTAATCTAAGTGTCATCCCTTCCACCCCCCCCCCAAAAATGACAGAAATGGATTACATTTCCTCAAATAAAATAGGAAGCCATGAGTCCATACTGACATACATACATAGGAAAGCAAATTTCATAGGAATTTGCTTACATAGGAATTACATAGGAAAGCATCTCTTTTTAGTAGAATGTCAACTACAGAAGGAATTATGGAAATAGAAAAATCATCATTTAAGGTTGGGTGCGGTGGCTCACGCCTCTAATCCCAGCACTTTGGGAGGCTGAGGCAGGTGGATCACCTGAAGTCAGGAGTTTGAGACCAGCCTGGCCAACATGGTGAAACCCCGTCTCTACTAAAAATGCAAAAACTAACTGGGCTTGGTGGCAGATGCCTGTAATCCCAGCTACTCTGGAGTCTGAGACAGGAGAATCACTTGGACACGGGAGGTGGAGGTTGCAGTGAGCCGAGATTGTGCCATTGCACTCCAGCCTGGACGACAAAGTGAGACTCTGTCTCAAAAACAAACACATACAAAAAAGTTAAAGTCATTGTTTAATGACTACCATAATGACGGTTGATTCAGACAGGAATGGGTAATGAATGCTCCAGCCTGTGTGCTGGCGTTTGATAAGGTACAGATACTCCTCGACTTACTATGGGGTTATGACCTCACAAATCCATCGTAAGTTGAAAATATCATCGTGTTTTAGATACACAGTGCTTCTTCTGATTGCATAATTTAAATATTCTTGAAATTTCCCTTTCTTAATATCAGTGGTTTTGTCACTAAGTCTGAAACTTAGCAGTTTAATCTTGTCCTATTTCCATTAAAATATGGTTAGTCTTAATACCTACTCAGAATCCCTGCAATGGGAGGTACAAATGAAGATTCTGAGGCTACCCAGATCTATAAAGTCAAATCCTGGAATAAGGACCCCAGGAATCTACATTATTATGGAGTTTCTCGGAATTCTTACACACACTAAAAGTTAAGGGCTATTGTCGCATGGTTTCTATAATTTTGAGCTTTGTGATTTTGTGAAGAAATGCCTTCAATAAAACCCTACAAAATTCCATCATGAAATCTTCATTTTAAATGTAATAATTTTCAATTGCCTAGAGTACTTATTCAAGCATTTTTAAATGGGCCCTTGCATAGCTAAGAATTTTTGTTTACATCACAAACGACAGATACCTTGGTTGACAATAAAATTCTTAGAGTGTAAACTTTTTCCCTCAAAATGTTGTAAATGTTGATCATTGGCTTCTGGAATTTAGTATTTCAGATAAATTTGAGGGCTATCTAATTTTTGTTTTAAGAGTTCTAGTTTTTGCTGGGTGTGATGGCTATGTCTGTAATCCCAGCATTTTGAAAGGCTGAGGCAGGCGGATCACTTGAGGCCAGGGGTTTGAGACCAGCCTGGGTAACATGATGAAACCCCATCTCTAAAAAAATCACAAAAATTAGCCGGGCTTGTGGCATACACCTGCAGTACTGACTACTCCGGAGGCTGAGGCGGGAGGATCGCTTGGGCCTGGGAGGTTGAGGCTGCCGTGAGTTGTGATTGCACCACTGCACTCCAGCCTGGGTGGCAGAGTGGGACCTTATCTCAAAAAAAAAAAAAAAAAAAAAAAAAGAAAAGAAAAGAAAAGAAAAAAGAAAAAAAGAAAAGAGAGTTCTAGTATTTTTACGCCTGGATAATTCTATAATCCTTTATCATTTTAATTCAAAACTTTGCCAAGACGTGCCATTAATCTTGCTTTCTGTCGCACTAAGAATGTTTTTTGGGTACAGGCTATTGCCTTCCATTGCATCTTTGATTATTTGCCCCACGAGTACCCTGCCAGGTACCTTCAAGCCTCCTCCCCTTTCTGCAGATTTCCTGAAGTATACCCCTGCCTCCTCTGCCTGGAAACTTCCTCCTCATTATTTTGTCATAGTTTAATAAAGCATACAAGTTTATAATTATATTATTGAGAGCAAAGTAGAGGCTTATACTTTTTTGCAAATAATGTTTTTCACTTCTGTGGTTTCATTAGTGGTAAAATATACATACAAAAAAACTTTTAAGAATATATAAGTAACATATAAGCAGAGTAGAGGGGTTATAATTTTTGGCAAATAATGTTTTTCTCTTCTGTGCTTTTATAAATGGTAAAATGTATTACATACACAAAATAACTTTTAACAACATATAAGCAATATACTACTATTAATAAAACACTTTGCACCTATCATCCTCACTGAGAAATAGAACTTAGTGCATTAGGAGCCCCCACTGTGTCTCTTTTTTATTGCCTTTTCAAAATCTATTTTTCATGTAGGGATATGCGCCTAGCTATCATATTGTTTAGTTTTGAAAATTAAGATGCAAACACAAACTTAGTGGTATGAGGAGGGACAGAATCATCTCTATTTGATGAAGTCTCCCAGGTAATCTGAACAGTCTCTAAGTCATAGCCTGGCTTCCTCTTGCTTGATTGCTGATGGGAAACCTTTGGAAATTGGTGGGTAAAGCTGTATGTGTGTCCTAGGAAATGTAGGCATGTAAGGGCATCAGACAGAACTATGGCGTGGATTACAAAACATCAAGAAGAAATACAGGCCCGATGCGGTGGCTCACGCCTGTAATCCCAGCACTTTGTGAGGCCGAGGTGGGTGGATCACGAGGTCAGGAGATCAAGACCAGCCTGGCCAACATAGTGAAACCCCATCTCTACTAAAAATACAAAAATGAGCTGGGCACGGTGGCAGGTGCCTGTAATCCCAGCTACTCAGGAGGCTGAGGCAGGAGAATCGCTTGAACCCAGGAGGCGGAGGTTGCAGTGAGCCAAGATCACGTCACTGCATTCCAGCCTGGATGACAGAGTGAGACTCTGTCTCAAAAAAAAGAAAAAAAAAAAAAGAAAGAAAAAAAGAAATATGGTTACACACAGTAAGTTACAGTGTGTTTTCTCTTTCTTAGCTCCAGCTGTTGCATAGTTCAAAGCACAATACTTCTGTGGGGTGAATGAGTGTCTTCAACTACTATAGCAGCAGGACTTGGAAGGGAAAGTGGAACTTCATCAAGTGTTCATCAAGACAAAGTAAGCAGCTGGGTGCGGTGGCTTGCGCCTGTAATCCCAAAACTTTCAGAGGCCAAGGTGGGCAGATCACTGGAGGCCAGGAGTTCGAGACCAGCCTGACCAACATGATGAAACCCCATCTCTACTGTGGGTGTGCACACCTGTAATCCCAGCTACACAGGAGGCTGAGGCACAAGGATCGCTTGAACCTGGGAGGTGGAGGTTGCAGTGAGCTGAGATTGTGCCACTGCACTCCAGCCTGAGTGACAGGAAGACTCCATCTCAAAAAAAAAAAAAAAAAAAAAAAAAGACAAAGTAATCACATATCATAATCTGACCAGATTCACTGAACTTTCTGTTCATCTGTTAAATAGAGTAGGCATCTTGGTGGTAACATAACAGCATTCAACGTGCCTGTCTCTTGAATTGCCCTGCTCCGATCCTGACCAGTGTCCCCTGGAGCACAGCTGTCATGCTGCGATCTTTCTCCATCATCTTGGGGATTCTCTCTGCCTCTGTCCAGTGTTACATCTCCTGTTTTATTATGGACATACAAGAGTTGCCCATATTTATGGGGTATATGTGATATTTTGTTACAAGGATACAGTGTGTAATGATGCAATCAGGATAATTGGGATACCCGTCATCTGAAGGATCTGGCATTTCTTTGTGTTAGGAACATTTCAATTTCACTGCTAGATATTTTGAAATATACAGTAAATTGTTGTTAACAACCTTTGAAGATTTTGTGGTATAAATGTGGTTGATTCTCAGCTTTCCCACTGGCAGCTTGGGATTTTGTTTTCATATTGTTATGAGAAACAAGTTTGTTAAATCGCTTTTCACTGATCCATTGGTTTTGCAGCTTCCAAAATGTCATGGCTGTTGTCTCCTTTCCTATTCTTCTAGCCCTTGTGGGTGTAGGTCTTAAAACAAAACAACTCCTATTTTTATGGGGTTCAAGAGAAAGAAAAATTAAATGCACATGTTTAATCCACCACGTTAACCTGGAAGTCCAAAAATGCCTACTTGTGTAAGGTCCAGTTCTTCTGGGAAGTATTCTTTTGACTCGTCTGCCTTTAGCAGAATTAATCCTGTACTTCAAAAGATTTTTAGTGTGGTGCATAACACATTGGATTCTAATCCATTTGTTTACATATGCCTCTTTCCCCGGAGAAAATATGAATCCTCAAATGTCAGGATCAGGTTTTATTCTAATTTTATCAATAGCACCCATCACAATACCCACATGTATTTGCTAAATGTTTGCTATCTACAGGAATGTGTAATTAGGTTCCGAAAAGGATAGTGCTGAACCTTTTCAAAAATTGGACTCTTATTCAAATACATGTTATACCGACTAGGAATTTTTAATTCCCCCTTATCCGTTGTCAAACTAAACCAAAACTGAAAGCCGGTGAGCTCTTTCAACAGGACAGAAGCCTGTTTCTGACACTCCAGATAGAGCAATGTTTGGTGTGAGTACCCTCTGGTGGCATTTCAAGAAACTAACTTCTTTTACAGCCTGATTTCTGGTTCTGTTGCTGTTAAAAGCTTGACGGAAGACATCACTCATTTTCTTAAATTTCTCGATTGAACATGGATGACTTTTGCAATCAGAAAAATTGTATAATTTTTCTAAAATAACATAACTTTATGAGTTTCCGAGACAAAAGAAGATGTTAGGAAGCTGAACAAACATACAAATAGAAACTGCACATATTTTAAAATTAATCTTTTTTTATTTTTTAATTTTTTTATTATACTGTAAATTCTAGGGTACATGTGCATAATGTGCAGGTTTGTTACATATGTATACTTGTGCCATGTTGTTGTGCTGCACCCATCAACTCGTCAGCACCCATCAATTCATCATTTATATCACGTATAGCTCCCAATGCAATCCGTCCCCCCTCCCCCCTCCCCATGATAGGCCCCGATGTGTGATGTTCCCCTTCCCGAGTCCAAGTGATCTCATTGTTCAGTTCCCACCTATGAGTGAGAACATGCGGTGTTTGGTTTTCTGTTCTTGTGATAGTTTGCTAAGAATGATGGTTTCCAGCTGCATCCATGTCCCTACAAAGGACGCAAACTCATCCTTTTTTATGGCTGCATAGTATTCCATGGTGTATATGTACCACATTTTCTTAATCCAGTCTGTCACAGATGGACATTTGGGTTGATTCCAAGTCTTAAAATTAATCTATTTCTAATGTTTGCTTGCTTTTTTTTTTTGAGATGGAGTCTCGCTTTGTTGCTCAGGTCTCCCAGGTTGCCCAGGCCATCCAGGCTGGAGTGCGGTGGCACAATCTCAGCTCACTGTAACCTCCGTCTCCTGGGTTTCAGTGATTCTCCTGCCTCAGCCTCCCATATACAGGCACATCTCATCACACCTGGCCAATTTTTGTGTTTTTAGTAGAGACGGAGTTTCACTACATTGGCCAGGCTTGTCTTGAATTCCGGACCTCAGGTGATCCACCCACCTCAGCTTCCCAAAGTGCTGGGATTACAAGCATGAGCCACCACACTGGCCTGCTTTACCTTTCTTATTTCTCAGTCTGAGTCAGTTGAATTATGATAAGCCTCAAATTAATCATTTATAATTCAAATGGTAAAAAGAAATCTGAAATTCTTCATACTAGAAAGTGCATTTTCTTTTTTATGCCAAAAAAAATTGAGTTTCTTCCACTCAATTTCAAAACAAATCTGAAATTTTTAACATATAGGCTTAAGCATGTTTATTTAAACAAAGACACATAAAAATGTGCAAAATGAACTTTGACATATTTTTAAGTTTTAATTTTTGTTTTTTATTTCTTTTTTTCTGTTTTTTTTTTTCTTTTTTTTTCTTTTTTTTTTTTTTTTTTGGTTATCTTTTTTTTTTTTGAGATAGAGTCTCATTCTGTCGCCCAGGCTGGAGTGCAGTGGCGTGATCTCGGCTCACTGCAATCTCTGCCTCCTGGGTTTAAGCGATTCTCCTGCCTCAGTCTCTTGAGTAGCTGGGATTACAGGCACCTGCCACCAAGCTCGGCTGATTTTTGTATTTTTAGTAGAGACGGAGTTTCACCATGTTGGCCAGACTGGTCTTGAACTCCTGACCTCAGGTGATCTGCCCACCTTGGCCTCCCAAAGTGCTAGGATCACAAGCGTGAGCCACCATGCCAGGCCTTGGTGGATGATATTCTTAATGAAAGGGTCTGGATGTGTGTAAGCCTTCCCATCAGTGGGTTGTGCTTGTCAGCAAGGCTACACCTTCTGGTGTTGGGATTAGAGCAGAGGATCCTGTTTGTTTTTGTGATCAAAATTAGATAGAACATGATTTGTACCAGGTCACACAAATGTTTCTAAACAATCATGTAATGCTCAGAATGAAACTTGGGGGTTGCCTGCATTAGAGAAAGGGCAAGTGTGTTTTATGTGTAGGAACAAGGGTGTGTGGATATGTGGGGTCACCAGAATTGTGGCGGAGACTGTTAGTTGTCCTAATATTTGATCTTCCCTTCTTCAATAGTGATAGACTTTCAATTGTTCATAGGTAATTGATCACAGAACCAAGATAACATTTTCACCAGGCTCTTTTGCAACTAATGTGTGGTCCTTTGACTAAGTTCCAAAGGACAAAATATAAGCATAATTAATGTGCATGACTTCAGGATGTGCCCTTATAGAGAAATACAGAGTCTCTGTTTCAGTGTTTCAGCCTTTCCACTGGCTGAACGGTGTGTGGAACGGGGAGGCGTCTGGAACACGGCAGTGAGGACAGCATACGAAGAACAATAAAGCTACAAGACAGAAAAGCCCTAGGTCCTTGATATCTTTATAGTAACCTCAGAGACAAATACGTTAACTTCTACCTCACTTAAGTCACATATATTTGAGGCCTATTTTATTCCCAATCAAATTTTGATTGTATTTTTTTCTCTTTATTTTTTGTGGACATGGGGTCTCACTGTGATGTCCGGGCTGGTCTCAAATTCTTGGCTTCAAGTTATCCTCTCGCTTCAGCCTCGCAAAGTGCTGGGATTACAGGTGTGAACCATTGCCACTGGCCTTTTTTTTTTTTTTTCTTATTTTCAAATCTTTATCCTAAAAAAAAGAAAACTTGCCAAGAAATGAGACAGATTCCACAAAGGGTGAGATGTAACAAACTCTGGAAGTTTGAGGGGAAAATCCTGGAGGAAGGGAAATTGAACCTCTGACCTAAACAATGAATGAAATTAGCTAAGAAAAGTTCTGAAATGGGAACCGGCATGGTGTGTGGAGGTACTAAAAGAAGAATGGAAAGAGAAAAAAGGTAGTTTGTGCTAAATCAAGAGAGACAAATATAACCCAAATCATCCCGAAGGCATTAAGGAAGGTAAAGATGAAAAAAAGTCAAAAGTGATGCCCATATTTTTGACCCAATCAACTGCATGGATTGTGGAGTTATTTACTGAGAAAAGAAACACCATTCTGGACACGGTGGTTCACGCCTGTAATCCCAATACTTTGGGAGGTCGAAGTGGGAGGATTGCTTGAGTCCAGGAGTTGGAGACCAGCCTGGGCAACATGGCAAAACCTTGTCTCTACTAAAAAATACAAAAATTAGCTGGGTGTGGTGGTGAGTGTTTGTAGTCCCAGCTACTTGGGAGGCTGAGGTAGGAGGATCACTTGAGCAATAATTGTGCTACTGCACTCCAGCCTGGGCGACAGAGGGACATCCTGCCTCAAACAAACAAACAAAAAAAGAAAAGAAAAAAGAAAAACAGAAACACCAGAGAAGTGGCAGGTTTGGGGAGGAAGATGATGATTTCACTTTGGATATGTCAAGTTTGTGGTGTTTGTGAATAGGCAAGTAGTTATGTGGCTCTGGTACTCTGAATTAAGATCATGGGTAGAAACATAGATTTTGGAGTCATTGGCTACTGGATGGTAAATAAAGCTAGATGAATGGATAGAATACCTAGAGCAAGAATCTATACTTTGAAAAGAATATAAAAGTTATGAACAGGGCCTAAGATCCAAGTCCTGAAGGAATTCCAGAATTAAATGATTGGATATAAGAGGGGGAACTGATCAGGGAGATTGAGAAGAAATGGCCAGAGAAAAAGGAAGGAAGCAGCTGAGTTTGCTGTGATGGAGACCAAAGGAAATGAGTGTTGCAGTAAATAAAGAATAGTCAGCTGGGCGTGGTGGCTCACGCCTGTAATCCCAGCACTTTGGGAGGCTGAGGCGGGCGGATCACGAGGTCAGGAGATCCAGACCATCCTGGCTAACATGGTGAAACGCCGTCTCTACTAAAAAATACAAAAAAGTATCCAGGCATGGTGGTAGGCACTGGTAGTCCCAGCTACTTGGGAGGCTGAGGCAGGAGAATGGTGTGAACCTGGGAGGCAGAGGTTGCAGTGAGCCAAGATCTCGTCACTGCACTCCAGTCTGGGCGACAGAGCAAGACTGTCTCAAAAAAGACAAGAATAGTCAGCAACGCTGGATGCTGTTAAAAGGTCAAGTCAGATGAGATTTGATAAGAGGCTATTGGGTTTAACCACATGGGGATAACTAGTGACCTCAGTGGAGAAGTAGACATCAGTGGAAATCAGGGTAGGTTGAATAGTGGGTAGATATGTGAAAAAAGAGACAATTCTTTCAAGAAGTTTAGCACCAAAGGGGGCGGGAGAAAAGATAGTGCAGCAGCCATAGGAATTCTGAGGTTGAAGGAGGTGTTTTGTTTGGCTGGAGGGCTTTTTAAGTTGGAAAATTTTGAGTCAAGCTCATTTAAATGCCAAAGGGAAAGGTCCACGGAGGAGGAAAACATTGAAGATACAGAACGGAGAGTGGATAATATAAAATTCAAGATTCCTGGGAAGGTAGGAAAGGAGGGGAATTGAGGGAGAATGTGGTGGTGTCAACCCAGAAAATGAAGGTGGGAGGGAGGAATGGATGAAAGGGGAGGGGCTAGGACTCAGGTGAGGCAAGGGAGGTACTCATTTCAGGCACAAAATTTAAGGGGGCATCCCCCCAAAATCAGTAACTAAGATAAACACTTTACTGTAATTTTTTTTTTTTTTTTTTTTGAGACAGCGTCTTGCTCTGTCGCCCAGGCTGGAGTGCAGTGGTGTGATCTCAGCTCACTGCAACCTCTGCCTCCCAGGTTCAAGTGATTCTTGTGCCTCGGTCTCCCAAGTAGCTGGGATTACAGGCATGTGCCACCATGTCAGTTAATTTTTGTATTTTTAGTAGAGATAGAGTTACGCCATCTTGGCCAGGCTGGTCTCGAACCCCTGGCTTCTAGTGATCCTCCCGCCTCAGTCTCCCAAAGTGCTAGGACTACAGGCCTCAATCTCTTAATACATCAAAATTAATGTAAAAAATGTATGATGAACAAAATAGCATATTAAAGACACGATCAGATGTAAGCAGGTAGATTTGCCAGTAAAAAGCTAAAACTGTTTTCTTTGTGAAGCAGGAGGCAAGGTTGTCTGGTGAGAGTACGTGGGAAAGGAGATGGGAGGTTGGAGGTGAGAGCAGAGAAGGTTTGCTGCAGAAGTTGTGGACAGAGGGAAGACAAGACAAGGAGAGAAATCTGATGGCTGCCAAGGAGGACTAGCACCCATGTGGAGCAGGTGGTCCTTAATTCTTCACATCACGGATCTGGCCATTGCATGATCTCTAAGGCCTCTCTCAGAACTCAGAGAAAGTATGAAGAAGGAAAATAGATTTATGATCATGGTGGGTTTTAACAGGGAAAAAAGTTGAGGATATTGGCAAGGGATTTATGATAGTGGACCACAGAAGCTATGATAAGTTATGATAATGGGCCGTTGAACCTAAGCCAGCAAGGGAATAAGGCAAACATGAGAAATAAACTAAATCAAATGTGAAATGATAGCTCTGAAATAGAATGTAAATGCCAAATGTTATGGGGTGAGTTGTGTCCCCCGAAATTTATGTGTTGAAGACCTAACCCCCAGTACCTCAGAACGTAACCATATTTGGAGTGAGAAATAAAAATAAAATCCTAAATCCCCTAAGGCCGGGTGTGGCGGCTCACACCTGTAATCTTAGCACTTTGGGAGGCCAAGGCAGGTGGATCACAGGCGGATTACAGGAGTTTGAGACTAGCCTGGGCAACATGGCAAAACCCATGTCTACTAAAAATACAAAAAAATGAGTTGGGCATGGTGGCACACGCCTGTAATCCCAGCTACTCGGGAGGATAGAGGCAGGAGAATTGCTTGAACCCTGGAGGTGGAGGTTACAGTGAGCCAAGATTGTGCCACTGCACTCCAGTCTGGGTGACAAAGTGAGACTCTATCTCACAAAAAAAAAAAAAAAAAAAAAAAAAAAAAAAATCCTAAATCCCCCAAACTACTATACTGAACGGACCCCTTTCCAGCCAAGAAGACCCCAGAGAAACCTTAAAACAGAGTTTCAGGTCGTCTCGGGACAGGAGGTCAGACATGTCTCAGTCTGCCCCTTCCTCATTAAACTTTAACCAGAATCTTTCCTAAGAAGTAAGCAGGAACCAGCTGTGGAAGACAAGAGCAGATGACTTACTCTGTTACTGCTGTTAGCCAATTGTCTGAGGCCATGATGAGACTTCCCTTCCCTCTTTACAGGTTTTACATGACAGCTCACCAGTTTCTTTTTTTTTTTCTAGTTAGAAACATTTTATTTAAATGTGCCAAATAAAAACCCACATTTTCAGACCATAGGATGTTAATACATTCAACAAAAATTTATATTATCTTACTGCTGTGAATTTACAGAGTAGTAATCCAGATCCATTTTGATTACATGGTTGAATTATCTTTCCTAGGTTACACTTTACAGACATCACAAATCCCTTATAATAATGTAAACAAAATAACTTTTCCCTAAAGGGTGAACTTGAGAGCTTCAGTCCATTCTTTCAGGACTTGCACTTCTGCGAGGACTTCCTGATGGGGAACGACTTCTTTTTGGAGATGGAGATCTGGACTTTGATCGGCTGCTTCTTGGTCTTGAAATAGACCTGGATCTTGATCTTGACCTCGTCGGGGATTGGAAATACCTCGATCCTTTTATAGAACCAGACTTAGATCTTCTGAGTGAAACAGCTCACCAGTTTCACAATGCATACCTTCCTTATTAGAGACTGTTGATGATGGAGATGCTCTGGCCAGTCCACAGAGCATGCGCAGAGGATTTTCGTGTCCTCTGCTTCACTTTCTGATGTCAGAAGGCTGAAAACTCCACATTCAGATTATGCTAATGCTGCCATTTGTGTACATATGACCCATGAAGAGGTATGAAGCTCAAGTGCGCATGCATGTTTCTCCTTTCATAAACATTAATGATTCCTCCTATAGCTTATTAAATATGTATATTTGGCCACTACGCTCAGCATACATTCCTGTCTTATGCTTCCTTTCCTCAAAGTGCCTACTTCTGGCTTCTGGCTGGAGGCTACACTTCCCAGCCTATCAGAATGGCAGCCTGCAAGGATGCATAACCCTAACCCTTTATGAGAAATAAAGCTCTCTTTTCTATACTTACGAACCTTGTCATTCTTCAGTTGGCAGGAGATTAGGTCCTTAAAGAGATGATTAAACTAAAATGAGATGGCCTGGCACAGTGGTTCACTCCTGTAATCCCAGCACTTTGGGATGCCGAGGCAGGTGGATCACCTGAGGTCAGAAGTTCAAGACCAGCTTAGCCAATATGGTGAAACCCAATCTCTACTAAAAATACAAAAAATTATGCTTTTTATTATACAAAAAGAGGAGAATCCTCACCTAGATCTATTACAATGAAATTTAAGAACATCAATGACAAAAAGAAAATTTGCAGACTCCAGAGAGAAAGAACAGATTATCCATAAAAGAGTAAGAATCATATCGACATTACACTTTTCAAATAAACATAGGATACAGGAAGAAAATAACGTTTTTAAATGATTGAGGGAAAAGACTTTGTAACTTGCAGAAACGATTAAACTAAATAGAAAATCTTTATATACGTTTCCCATGAAATCAGCACAGCACCATTACTATTAATATATTACAAAGTCTCAGCCAGGCGCAGTGGCTCATGCCTGTAATCCCAGCACTTTGGGAGGCCGAGGCAGGCAGATCACAAGGTCAGGAGATTGAGACCATCCTAGCTAACACAGTGAAACCCTGTCTCTACTAAAAATACAAAAAAATTAGCCGAGTGTAGTGGCGGGCACCTGTAGTCCCAGTTACTTGGGAGGCTGAGGCAGGAGAATGGCGTGAACTCAGGAAGCGGTGGAGCTTACAGTGAGCAGAGATTGCGCCACTACACTCCAGCCTGGGCGACAGAGCTAGACTCCGTCTCAAAAAAAAAAAAAAAAAAAAAAAAAAAAATATATATATATATATATATATATATATATATATATATATTTGTAATGCGTATATTACAAAGTCTCCTGGCCAATGTAATAAGAAAAGAAAAAGATATAAGGGGTATAAGGAAGGGCAGGGCTAAAACTGATTATTTGCAGAATTTGATAATTTTAGAAAAAAAGCAACAGAATAATAAAACTATTAAAATTTACAAGAAAGTTTAGAAATTATCCAGAATGTTCTGGGGATTAATAAACAACGAATGTTTAGAAATTAAAAACCATCAGGAGTTTGAGACCAGCCTGGCCAACATGGTGAAACCCTGTCTCTACTAAAAATACAAAAATTAGCTGGGCATGGTGGTGCACACCTGTAATCCCAGTGACTTGGGAGGCTGAGGTGGGAGAATAGTTTGAACCTGGGAGGCGGAGGTTGCAGTGAGCCAAGATTGTGCACTGCACTCCAGCCTGGGCAACAGAGCAAGACTCCATCTCAAAGAAAAAAGAAAAGAAAAAAAAAAAGAAAGAAATTAAAACCAATTTTTTGTCTTTAAAATTTTAATTTCTTTTACATCAAAGGCAAGCTTACATAGAGTGAAACACATAGATCTTACATGCATAATTCAATGTGTTTTGATAAATATATACATTACGCAACCACTATCCCAATTAAGACGCAGAATATCTCCAGGACCTGGAAACTTCCATTGTGTACCTTTCAAGTTAATCCTCAACCCCAACCCCAAGCTGAAGCAGTCACTCGTGAATTTCTATTACCATAGATTAGTTTGGCCTATTCTTGAACTTCACATAAGTGGAATTAGAGTATGTCTTCTTTTGCATCTGGCTTTCACTCAAGATTTTTCCAAATTCATCCATACTATTGCATGTATCAATAGTTTATTATTAGCTGGGTGCGGTGGCTCACACCTGTAATCCTAGCACTTTGGGAGGCTGGACCAGGGGGATCACTTGAGCTCAGGAGTGCAAGACCACCCTGGGCAACATGGTGAAACTCCATCTCTACAAAAAATACAAAAATTAGCTGGACACGGTGGCACGTACCTGTAGTCCCAGCTACTTGAGTGGCTGAGGTGGGAGGATCACCTGAGTCCCAGAGGTCAAGGCAGTCATGATTCTGCCACTGCACTCCAGCCTGCATGACAGAGTGAGGTTCTGTTTCTAAAAAAAAAAAAAAATGCTTATTATTATATATCGAGGAGTATTATGCCATTACAGAGATATATCACATTCTGGTTATCCATTCACCTGTTGATGGAGATTTGAGTTAATTTCATTTTTCAGCTATTATGAATAATGCTGCTGGAAATATCCATGTCCAAGCCTCCACCTGGACATTCACTTTCACTCTTCCTGAGTGAATACCTAGGAATGGAATTGCTGGGTGATAGGGACGATGTATTATGTTTATTTAATTTATTTATTCTTTTTTTTTTTTTTTTTTTTGAGACGGAGTCTCGCTCTGCCGCCCAGGCTGGAGTGCACTGGCGCTATCTAGGATGGCTGCAACCACTGCCTCCCAGGTTCAAGCGATTCTCCTGCCTTAGCCTCTCGAGTAGCTGGGACTGCAGGTGCCCACCACTACGTCTGGCTAATTTTTGTATTTTTAGTAGAGACAGGGTTTCACCATGTTGGCCAGGCTGATCTCAAACTCCTGACCTCAGGTGATCCACCCTCCTCGGCCTCCCAAGGCGCTGAGATTACAGGTGTGAACCACCGTGCCTGGCTCTTTTTTTGTTTGTTTGTTTCTAATCCAGTTGTCTTTTATTCTTTGTTTATTTAACTTAAAAATCAATAATATTTTATGTAATGGTATAAAATAATTTACCATTCATCATGGCAAAAAACCCATAATGTATCTAGGAATTCCTGGTTATGAATGTACAAGATATCTATGGAGAACACTGTGAAGTGTTAAAGATAATCATAAAAGACAATCTGAATTAGCAGTTCTATATTACAAGAGGATAATTTGTCATTTCTCTTCAAATTAATCAAGTGAATTCAATCTTAATAGTTTTTTTTTTTTTTTTTTGGATTGGATTGGATTGGATTGGATTTTTTGAAGAGCAACAAATTTGTCCTAAAGTATACATGAAAGATTAAATATCCAGAAATAGCTAAGTCAGTATTGAAAAAGAGGAGTAAGAGGAGGAACATGTTTTATAAGATATGAAGACATATTGCAGAGCTGAGTAATAGAAAGCAGTGTGGGAAGGGTATAAGAACAAATACCAGAGACCAACAGAACAGAGCAGGATGCTCAAATACGGACCTAAACATATTGAATTATCTAACACGTGGCATCAGGCAGCAATGGGAGACGGCTTAGAAACAAAAGGCATTTTGCTGGGATTACAGGTGTGAGCCACCACGCCTGGCCTTACAGTAAATTATTGATAAACAACCCAGGAACTGCCTCTTCTTTCCTTTAAAAATTCACTTGCAGCTGCTACTAATCTGAGTATACCCAGGGCAACTTGAATCTACAATTGCAATCCTCAAGTTTGGCCCAAATAAACTCTCTACTTATATTAATTTTGCCTCAGCGTCTTCCTTTCAGGTTATTTCATGCATGTTTCACCTTGTTCAATCTTTAATTGCTCAAACCAGAGTCTAAAGACAAAATAAGTTACTGCACGGTAGTAATTTTCACGTAGCTATTTTCATCTGGCTTGGATTTTTTTTTTTTTTTTTGACTATTTTTTTTTTTTTTTTTGAGACGGAGTCTCGCTTTGTCTCCCGGGCTGGAGTGCAGTGGCTGGATCTCAGCTCACTGCAAGCTCCGCCTCCCAGGTTCACGCCATTCTCCTGCCTCAGCCTCCCAAGTAGCTGGGACTACAGGCGCCCGCCACCTCTCCTGGCTAGTTTTTTGTATTTTTTTTAGTAGAGACGGGGTTTCACCGTGTTAGCCAGGATGGTCTCGATCTCCTGACCTCGTGATCCACCCGTCTCGGCCTCCCAAAGTGCTGGGATTACAGGCTTGAGCCACCGCGCCCGGCCTTTTTGACTATTTTTTGACTGACTTTGATTATTTTCACCTAGCCAGGATTTTTCAGAAGGGACATTCTTTAATTGTGTCTTACAATCCAATTTCCTCAGAGAAACTTCTTGGAGTTTCCCCAGTACAGTTGCTCATCATAGGCTTCATGGACAAAAGCCTCACTATTTATTAGATTCTCTTCTTCTTGGTCTTTTTCTTTATGGCAGGTCAAATTTCTTGATGCTGCTGCACTAGTTCTAGAAATCAAAGAAACAAAGTCAAAAGACTTGTTTCTTGAGATAGAAGCTGAGATGGAGGTATGTACGGTTAGAAAGGACTACTTATCCCCATCAAAGATTATTGTTATTGGAATTATACCCTATCTCAATTGCCTATTTAACAAAGCAAATAATCTAGAATGGGCAAGACTTCGGACAATTATGATTCGTTACTAAGTGTTCACTTAACTTCCAAATTGGCGTATCTTCTGAGTAGATGGATTCAGGGCAACTTTAATCTATGCTCCCGGGTTGCAATCCTCAAGCTTGGACCAAATAAACACTGCTTATATTAATTTTGCCTCGGCTTCTACTTTTTAGGTCAAGAGTAGTAAGCCTCTTTAAGTGGTCCTATAGGTAACTGAAGCTATATTCAGTTTTTTCCTCTGTGTGTGCCATTTTGTATCGTTTCTGTTGCTATGTCTTTAAATTCATTAATCTTTTCTTCTGCATTGCTTAATGTGCTAGCAATCCCATCCAAATAAATTTTTATTTCAAATATTTTTCACTTCCATCCAGAAATATGATTTCTTTTCGAAAATCTTTCCAGTTTCTCTCCTATTATGTCTTCCTTTAAATCTTTGAGCATATTCATAACAGTTGTTTAAAATCCTTGTCTGTTAATTTCATCATTTTTATCATTCTGGGGTTTGTTTCTATCAACTTCATGAGATATTTTCTTACCACTTGGTCAGTCTCTCTCTCTCTTTTCCTCTCTATCTCTCTCTCTTTTGAGACAGAGTCTCACCCTGTCACCAGGCTGGGTTGCGGTGGTGCAATAATAGGTCACTGCAGCCTCGAACTCCTGGGCTCAAGCAATCCTCCCACCTCAGCCTCCCCAAGTGCTGTGTCTCTTAATTTTTGACTGGATGTCTCACGTTTTGAATTTAATGTTGTCGAATCCTGGATTTTACTCTAGTCTTTCAGAGAGTATAAGACTTTGTTCTTTTTTTTTTTTTTTTTTTTTTTTTGAGACGGAGTCTCGCTCTGTCGCCCAGGTTGGAGTGCAGTGGCCGGATCTCAGCTCACCGCAACCTCCGCCTCCCGGGTTTACGCCATTCTCCTGCCTCAGCCTCCCGAGTAGCTGGGACTACAGGCGCCCGCCACCTCGCCCGGCTAGTTTTTTGTATTTTTAATAGAGACGGGGTTTCACCGTGTTAGCCAGGATGGTCTAGATCTCCTGACCTCGTGATCCGCCCGTCTCGGCCTCCCAAAGTGCTGGGATTACAGGCCACCGCGCCCGGTGACTTTGTTCTTACAGGCAATTAGGTTACTTACAGAGCAGTTTGATCCTTTCAGGGCTTGTTTTAAGGCTTTTGAAGAGTCTACAGTAGCTTATGGTCTGGGTCCTGCAGTCTAGGGCTATTGTATCTCACTGAGGCATGACGCTTTTGTAACTGCCCAAGAGGTTCATCTTGCTCACTGCCTAGACAGAGTCGATTTATCAAGATAGGGGAATTGCAATAGACAAAGTAATTCATGCAGAGCTAGCAGCACAGGAGACCCGAGTTTTATTATGTAAATCAGTCTCCTTGAGAATTTGGGGATCAGAGTTTTTAAGGATAATTTGGTGGGTGAAAAGCCAGTGAGTCAGGAGTGCTGATTGGTTGGGTAGGAGATGAAATCACAGGGAGTCGATGATGTCCTCTTGCACTGAGTCAGTTCCTGGGTGGGGGACACAAAATCAGATGAGCCAGTCTATCAATCTGGGTGGTGCCAGCTGATCCATCAAGTGCAGGGCCTGCGAAATATCTCAAGCACTGATGTTATGTTTTTCAGTAGTGGTATTATCCCCAGGAGCAATTTGGAGAGGGTTAGAATCTTGTACCTTCAGCTGCATGGCTCCTAAATCATAATTTCTAATCTTTTGGCTGTTAGTCCTACAAAAGCAGTCTAGTCTCAAGAACAGGGTTTATTTTGAGAAAGGGCTATCACCTTTGTTTTAAACTATAAGCTATACACTAAGTTCCTCCCAATGTTAGTTTGGCCTACGCCCAGGAATGAATAAGGATAGCTTGGAGGTTAAAAGCAAGACGGAGTTGGTTAGGTCCGATCTCCTTCACTGTCTCAATGATAATTTTGCAATGGCAGTTTCTCTTCTGAGGTTTCTAGTGCATGTTCCATGGTATTCAATAATCTCTTCACTCTGGTTGCTGGGAGCTCAAATTATTCCCAGTTCTGTGTGAGCTCTCATCATTGTTTGGTGTACTGCTCCCCAATAATTGTTCTTTCCCGGCCTTGTGGAGTTTCACGTTTTGCATTCAGTTAAAAATTCAAAGGTACTCCTAAGCAGATTTCTGAAGCTCTTTTTCCATGTAATTCCCTCCTCTCCAGAATTCTGTCCCACAAATTCCAACCAACTTGGCCTGCCCCAATTTCCTCAACTCCAATCCCTGTCTTCTCAACCTGTGAGATCCTAGGTTTCCATTTGATTTCCCTTCTCTGCACTACAGACTGGAAATGGCCTCTGGGCAAAAGGGCAGAGTGATACAGGGCTCCTTCTGTTTCTCTTCTCTCACGCCCACAGCTGCCTGTTGTCCAATGTCTGACGAGTTGTTTCCTATATTTTGTTCCGTTTTCTAATTTTTACAGTGGGACACTAAGTCCAGACCCATTTTCTTTTCTTGTCCAGAAGTCTAAGTTTTAGGAAACTCCTTATGGAAAATGTGAATTGCTTTATTATTTTTTATGGTTGAAAACATCTTTCTCTATGATATCTCCCCACTCACCCTACTTTTTTCCTTCTCAGGAAACGCTGACGCGATCATCCGTGCCGGTGCTACCCTCTAGTGTCCGGACCAGATCCTTGCGCAACTTCAACCCGCGCTAGTTCCGCCCACGGCCGGCCACGCCCCGCGTCTCACCGGCGCGCCTCCCTCTTGTTCTTCCTTCCTCCCCTGTGGACTGCGGCGCTGGCGTTCCGTGCACGCCGGCTCACTGCGCTTGCGCGGCGTTTGGACGCCACACGCTCCCGGAAGTAGGAGGTGGCCGCCGGAGTTTGTGTGGCCGCCGCCGCGGGAACGCGAGCCCGGTAATTTTTCAACGGAGAAAGGCGAGGGTTTCGGGCTCGGTCGAGTGAGTGAGTAAGTGTCCGGCTCCAGCAGCTCTCCTCTGGCGTGACAGCCGGCATGGAGGAACCACAGAGTAAAGAGCCTGCCAGCGAGGCCGTGACTCCGGCGCTGCTGGAGTCGCCGCGGCCGGAGGGCCGGGAGGAGCAGCCGCGTCCCAGTCCCGAGGTGAGGAGTCGGCCCGCGCCCGGTTGTCGGCGCCCGATGCCCGGTCCCCCAAGCGCCCTAGGCACCCCTTTCTTTTCAGGTGTCCCGCAGAAGGTGCAGCTGCGCGCCCTTGGACCCCAGCCTCTTCCCCCGCGCCAAGCTCCCTAGCCTTATCCTGGGATGGTTGTCTTGGAGCCTCCTCAGAGCCGAATCACTCTCTGGGAGGGAGGAAATCGTCAAGACCAGTTCTGTCCACAGTGGGTTAATAGGTTCTAAGTGGGAGTTCTGCTCTAAACTTAATTCTATGTTGATGGTTGCTGTTGTCACTCCATCTAGCCGTTATGGGTAATTTGTAAGGCTATTTTTAAAATCTCACCATATACCCTAGGTAGGTCACTTCATACCTTTAAAAAAAGAATTAAAAAGCACCCACCAGGATCCCTCTCTCTTACCAGTTAAGTGGAGCGTCGTCTTAACTGCTTTTGCTCATTTACTGGTGTCTCATATAAACATAGTATACGACTGAATTAGTAATTTTGACATCTCATTGGTCGAACCTAGTTACAGTGGCCAAGTTGTAGAACAGTCTTAAAACTTATTTAACGAATGTATTTGTTGACTGGCGCTGCGGATTGTGATTGAACACTAAAATTGATCTTTTCCTAATAATAAACATGTTGAGCACTTCGTAAAGTGGGTATTTGCAAGAGGCCTCCTAGCTCTTGCTCCTTACGTCCACAATCAATTTCCATCTGGCAGCTAGAATGAGCTTTCTAATGACATGAATTTGGCTTATTCTCCTCCTTAGTAACTTCGATTTGCTGCTCTGCGGGGTCTGGTGCCTGCCTCTGTTGCTAATTGGATCTCACACAGTTTTCCCCTTTTGTTCCCGGTGCCCCTCGCTTCCTTGTGTTCTTTTACATTGGAAGGAAGGTCTTTCTTATTAAGGGTGTCTGTATGTTCCTTTTGCGCTGCATGCACTTCCTTTGGATCTTTGCAATTATCTTTCTCCTTCTAAAGTTGTTACTTTCAAAGAGTACTTGCTCATTCCCTCTCTTATAAAGAACCACTCTTCCACCTGCCTCCCTCTTCAACCTGAGATACAATGTGTCACTCTCTTCGTGTAAGTGGTTTTTAAAGTAAATTTCGAAGTTTATTTTTAGTAAAAAGAAGTGTGTTTGAATATACTTCTTTATATTTGAAAGTCTTGACACTTTTACAGCTACTTAAGGCCTAGATCTCTGTTCCAAATTGGCTTTAGTGACGGTAGTAATTGTTAAAAACTTACCGTTGCATGCTCTTAATAATGATCCTTTTTTTTTTTTTTTTTTTTTTTTTTTTTTACAAAAAGGAGCCGGGCGTAGTTGCGCTTGCCCATAGTCCCAGCCACTAAGGAGGCTGAATGGGGAGATCACCTGAGCCCATGGGTGGAGGCTGTAGTGAGCTGTGATCGTGCCACTGCACTCCAACCTCAGTGACAGAGTGAGACCCTGTCTCAAAAAATAATAATGATAACAGTTTTTTTTCTTTTTTTGGAGACAGTTTCATTCTTGTTGCCCAGGCTATAGTGCAATGGCATGATCTCAGCTCACTGCAACTTCCGCCTCCGGGATTCAAGTGATTCTCCTGCCTCAGCCTCCCTAGTAGCTAGTAGCTGGGATTACAGGAACCCACCACCACACCTGGCTCGTTTTTGTATTTTTAGTAGAGATGGGGTTTCACCACTGTTGGCCAGGCAGGTCTCCAACTCCTGACCTTCGGGTGATCCGCCCTCCTCAGCCTCCCTGAGTGCTGGGGTTACAGGCATGAACCACTGCGCCTGGCCATGTTACAGTTTTTTTTCAGTCTCCAAGTTTTTTGTTGAATTCAGGTGGTAAATTTCCATTATCTCTAATGCCAGTTGTCTTTGAAAACTAACAGAAGCTATTGCATATTTATATTTTTAATAAGTAGGTTCAAATTTCATCAGAACTCTCCTTTTGGAAGAACACCAAGAAGATTTCTAAGTTTTTTTTTTTTTTCAGTGTACAGATGCAGAGGTTTTCCTTTTCTTTTTTTAGTAGGTAGTACCTCGATTTTTGGCAACAAAATAATAGAAGCATTTCCAAAACCTCTGTTTTAAAAATGTTCTCTATAAAGTTTCTTTTGACAAGCAGTTACTTTCTAGCTTACTGTTAAAATGTATTTTTTTTTACCTTGCAACAACAGATTGTGTTCGTTTAAAAAAATGTTAAAAATCAAGCTCCCATACCCTTCCCAGTAAGAAGAGGACAGCAATTTTAGAATACCTGTCTTTTTATAATAGAAAATATGTAACTCATCTTTCAGTTCAACAACAGTGTTAAAGTGCTTCGTTGCGAGATAGTAAACCTATGTTTGGTATAGAAGATTTTCATGGCCACATCCCAGAATGTAAAAGGCTCTCTTATTTGAAATAATATAAACCATACACCCACTTAATTGAACACGTGAATATTGCAAAATGTTAACAGTTCTGTGATGCTGAATGTTTCTCTCCATATTGTGGTATCTATCACTTTTCTCATTGTATGGTCGGTATTCTATGTGACGTGATAGATGGATGTAGATACTGGCGTGGATGCTCTCGCAAATGTAAGTATTTTGTATACTAATTTTGTGTTTCTGCAGATTGACAATACAAGTAGGGTTTTTAGTGTTTTCTTTGTGCTCCTTGGTGGATTGACTTGAGCATCCTTCTTTGTGAATCATTAGTGTAGATCTGAAATTTGGGAGGAGACACTGATTTCTGAGGATTGGACCTTGGCTGTCTCTAGAACTTCACTGAAGGAAGAGAACTAGAGCTGGACCTAGGAAAGGAAGCAAATTTTTCTTTATAGAAGTCATAATTTATAGCATCTATAGAAGAGGCCTACGTGTTACTTGTGAATAATTTTTGTAGCTACAGTTTTGGATGAGAATTAACAAGTGAATGAGAAAGAGGATTTGTCCAAAGAGAAAATCTACTTAAATTAACTGAGACATCTGTTTTGGTAGACAAACTGTTAATTAATGTTGACCTAAATTTTAACCTGACTAAAGATGAAGTTTAAAATTCAATGTAGATTTAAAGTCAAAAGATAGTTTTTTATTAAATTCTGATCAAGCAGAGAGATATCTATTGTAAATTTAATATATTGTTGAAAGTGAATTGTTGGTCAACTAGCAATACTTTTTTTTTCTTAACATTGTTAACAACAAACCTCAATGTGGCTATTCTTTAATTTATGGACAGTTCACACATTGGAACTGCTGACTTCTTCCTCAAAGGAGATGGGTGAGTCACTCTTGAGTACTCTGGCACCTTACCTAGCATTACATTTCCAGTAAATGTGTGTTGCATTAAATTGAGAGCTTAGATTAAGAAATAGTTCCTGAACCATCAGGATCAGTTCTAAGTCAGGGACTGTGGCCTCTTTGTGGTTATCCTTTCTTGATCTGTAATTAAAGTTTACATGAGGACAATGTGGTAAATTATAACTAAGGTAGCAAGCTTTCATAGGGATTAACAGTAAGTACTAAGTATTTTTGAAAATTCTGGAACATAGCTAATATTTGTGATAGTGCATGTGGAAAATAATTAACTTACAAATGAATCTTTGGAACTTAACATATTAGTAATTTGAGACTGCCTGTGGAGAAAGTAGAATTGAGTCATGGTTTTTTCTTAACAGATTTTTATTTATGAAAAGATTTATAATTCTGTGCTGCTTCTGTTTAACTGACATAAGTATAACTTTTGGAAAATGTAAGTTTTGAAATGAAATACATTTCCTTTGCTTTGAGTAGTAGGAAGCTGTGAATTAGATTTGCAGTCCATTTTGTTTTTATGTTGGGCAATATTGGTTAACTTTGTGAAATGAAGTCAGGTTAAACAATTACCAGAAATTATTGTACATGTGTAATGTAAAAGTTCATTTAAAAATGGGTTCATTTGTAAATTTTGCATATTGTTTGTGAAGGGCTTGTTGTATAGTCTGTGATATTAATAGTTATCATTTATTAATTGCTCCTGTGGGTCTAGGAGCCTGATACATATAATCTCATTTAATCTTTGTAATAATTCTGCCCAAACACTATTTACCATTACCAAATTGCCATTTTATAGATAAGGAAATTGAAGATCAGAGGCTAATATGTGACTATCCAAAGTCATGCTGCTATTTCTGGTAAATAGTCAGCTGGGGCTCTCTGTTGAGGTGGTGTTGACTCCCAACACCAGTCCTCTTTTTACTTACCTTTGTTTCCTTTGAGGAACCTCATGACTCATAATAGAGTGGGGTAAATTGTATTGGAGACACATCTTCCTTCTTCTTATCCTTTCCTCCCTTTAGGAGCTGCAGTGAACACTTTTCATTGAACATGTAGCATGAAGAGGCTTCAGAAGTTTGAATCTTTAAATCTGTGATGTTTGTACTAATTATAAACTACATCTTTTTTTTTTTCCCCGTAGGAAACTCAACAGTATAGATTTGATGGCCAGGAGACAAAAGGATCCAAGTTCATTACCTCCAGTGTGAGTGACTTCAGTGACCCAGTTTACAAAGAGATTGCTATTACGAATGGCTGTATTAATAGAATGAGTAAGGAAGAACTCAGAGCTAAGCTTTCAGAATTCAAGCTTGAAACCAGGTAATTAAAAATAACTTATAAAATTATAAAAGTAGTACATACTCATTTTAGAAAATCTTGAAAACCTTGAAATATTAAAAATCGTCTGTAATCCTACCATAATGACATGACCCTATTAACAATTCAAAAACACCATAATATTTTTTATGTGCAACTCTGATTATTTTTGTCCATCTTCTAGATGATAGGACTGCTGAATCAAAGTCTACGAATGTTTTAATGACCTACTGGCAGTGTATAGGAGTATCTGTCTCATTATAACAAGTGTTTTTTATTTTTTAGTTGCTCATTTAAATGATGCATAGTTATATTAGTGAGATTGAGTATTTTTCTTTTTTATTTTCTTTTTGCCATTTGTATTTTTTATAAAAAGAGTTTGTTTGAAACCAGGTACAATAAATGGAAAACATCATTCACTTACCAGGAATATTTTTTGTTTTGATTTAGTTTCTAAAAAATAATGTACATTGATGGTATGCATTATGTTTAACTGTATATTGAGTGAGAAGGCAACTTAGTCAACTGTGTGTATTTTAATGAGATATACACATACCTAAGTTTTTAGTAATTTTTTACGAAACAAATCACTTTACGTTGACTTGGGCCATGGGGCAGGAATGGCTTTTGGAGTCCAGAAAAATACATAGATTTTTGATAAACAGTAGAACTGCCAGGCATCAAGAAAAAAAGTTGCCTGTATGAAATAGGTGAAAACTCTTACTTTTTCAAGGCATCTCTGAATCTTAATTCTCTTAAAAGTAGTAGTCTTCCTCTTTAGAGTTTCATCACTCTTCAAAAGAGCACAAATATATTTCTAGATTGTCTACATCATAATGTATGAAGAAATTTTTGATTCCTAATTCCCCGATTCTTTCTGTTGTGAAGGTACAGCTTGTAGCCTACAGAAGATTTTCCGAGCAAAATTTTTGTCCTTCCCAGGTGTGAAGATCAGTTGCTTACTCCTGGCTTGCATGGGAGCTAGAGATCTAGATGTATGTTTATACATTTATTCAACAAACCTGTATTGAATTCTAACTACTGCACTAGGCATTGAAGTTATAAAGGTAAATACAGATATGTTCCCCACTTTGACAATCTCAGTCTTTTGGGAAAACTCACAAAGAAATCATCACAATACAGAGTGGCCAATGCTGTATTGGAGGTCTGGCCAGGTACAGCATGAGGATACAGAGGAGAATATTTCTTAGGAATTCAGAAAGATGACATTTGAATTGTGCCAAACAGAAAAGGGAGGGAGGGTATTTCAGACAAAAAAATAACATAGAAGCTTTTCTAATTCCAGTTTGTATGGTTTCTGCAACATGATCTTGCCTTTTCTTCAGCTGTTGTGCAACCAAAGTTATAGGACATAAAAGTGTACCACACATACTGAGAACATGACTTTTAAAGTTTTTTTATTTTTTTGAGACGTAGTCGCTCTGTCGCCCATGCTGGAGTGCAGTGGTGTGATCTCGGCTCACTACAACCTCCGACTCCGGGGTTCAAGCGATTCTCGTGCCTCAGCCTCCTGAGTAACTGGGATTACAGGCATGCACCACCATACCGAGCTAATTTTTGTATTTTTAATGGAGATAGGGTTTCTCCATGTTGCCCAACCTGGTCTCGAACTCCAGCTCAAGTGATCCACCCATCTCCCAAAGTGCTGAGATGATAGACTTGAGCCATCCAGCTGGTGGAGGCCATGACTTATAGTATGTTTTGTCTGCAGTACACAGTATACTTCAGGAACATTTGAGAATGGTACTGAAATGATAGGTTGTAGCCAAGTTGTGAAGGAACTCTATGCTGAAGTCTGCATTTTACCTTGTAAGCAGAAGGGAGCCACTGAAGATATTTAAGCAGAAAATTGGCATTAGTGCTCAGTTCTCAAGTAAGGTAAAGAGTGAATTGAAGGGTTGTGGTAATGGAGGCATTTGCCATACTCCACAAAGCTAATGAGAGCCATAGCAGAAAGAATTAAAGAGAATCATGTTCTGAATATTTTTCTCAGTTGGAATTGGCAAACATGGTGAGTATTTGGAAGAGCAAAGGAGATGTTAAAGATAGCAGGTTTCTATCCAGAGCAACTAGTTGTCTGTTTGTCCTGCCATTAGCTTTGCAGACAACTCTGGTAAATGTAGTCTCTCCCCTGTCACACCTCCCACCCCCCAACAAAAATGAAAAAAAGAAAGTAATCCAAAGCTGTCACATGACACAGAGGTCACTCACAGTGCCTCAATATGAAGGAGGTTAAGGATTTTCTCCCTAGGTCTTGATTTGGAAAATCTCAAGCAAAGAAACAATATTAAGACATTTTGTCTTAAAGTAGCTAACTGATCTATTATTACTATTTTCGTGGGTAGGATTTTTTTTCAGTGCTTAATTGTAGTTTAGAAAGGAAAATAGGCCAGGCGCGGTGGCTCAAGCCTGTAATCCCAGCACTTTGGGAGGCCGAGGCGGGCGGATCACGAGGTCAGGAGATCGAGACCATCCTGGCTAACACGGTGAAACCCCGTCTCTACTAAAAAAAAATACAAAAAACTAGCCGGGCGTGGTGGCGGCGCCTGTAGTCCCAGCTACTCGGAGGCTGAGGCAGGAGAATGGCGTGAACCTGGGAGGCAGAGCTTGCAGTGAGCTGAGATCCGGCCACTGCACTCCAGCCTGGGCGGCAGAGCCAGACTCCATCTCGAAAATAAAAGATTAAAACTTTTTTAAAATAGTCCTTAATCAGTTAACATGATACTTGGCACTACAAGTTAATTTAGATCCTCTTATTTTTACTTCTACTTCATATTTGCAGGCCAATATAGGATTCATTTGCATAACACTGAAGGAAGCCTGAATGCTGGTTGCAACTTTATGTTTTGGAAAAACACATATGGTTTAAAGAATGAAGTCACCTGATCACTGTTACCGTTAGGATGCCCTTTCTCTCCTCCCCACTACTCCCATTTGTGGAATGTGTATTTTAAAGCTACCTGTGATATTGAAATCCCCTAAATCATATTCTACCCATGATAAATTAAGAAACTTATTTCTAGTTAAGAACCTACTAGGATGATAATGTTCCTCTGGACGCAGTTCACTTAGAGTGTATTCTAATTTAGTTTTCCATGTTAAGTAACCAATAGACATTCACCTTTATATGCTAGGATCATAATGCTTTCATATTCGTATGAATCTTTTGAATTGACTAACCTACAAAAGCCAAAAGAAAGGAAAGAGAAAATACTGTATCTTCAGCTTAACCCAAATTTTTATATTCTTAAGTTTATATTTTGGCCAGTGGAATAATTTTATATTAATTTCAATGTTTGTATCATATATGTTATCTTAGTATATAAGGCAATATGACTGTGTTGGTGGTATATGCTGACAATGTTTATGGTTTGAAATACCAGTATATGTTGGAGAAAATACTGTTATATACTACTAAAATAAAAAACTACTTGTGAAGGAAAATGTTAATGTTGTAACAAACATTATTTTAATTGGTTCTTTGCTAACTTAGCTTTGAGTCTTGCTTTTCTTACATTTATTTTAGCTAGCATTTGCTAAATTATGCTGTAATTGTTAGTGTTCAACCCAGTGCCGGCAGGTAAGAATTTTGATTCTTGACTGTAGAATTTACCTAAGTGTAACTACTCTTCTTCTTCTGCTTAGAGGAGTAAAGGATGTTCTAAAGAAGAGACTGAAAAACTATTATAAGAAGCAGAAGCTGATGTTGAAAGAGAGCAATTGTGCTGACAGTTATTATGACTACATTTGTATTATTGACTTTGAAGCCACTTGTGAAGAAGGAAACCCACCTGAGTTTGTACATGAAATAATTGAATTTCCGGTTGTTTTACTGAATACGCATACTTTAGAAATAGTAAGTGAATTTTTATATTTTAATTGTATTTCTAGCAGCAACTATTGTAGTGGTTACTGGTTATGTGGAGGACCTCACTTGCTGTTTAGCTAGAATTAGACCTAAAGTAAGTTTTTTCTTTGCTGTGAACTTTATATCAGCTTGATTAATAGAAAAACTATAATACAACAATTTTAGATACTACTGCTTTCTTTTTGCAGTAGCGAAAGTTAAAATTTTTTTTCCGTTTGCTTAGAACATCTGGGCGTGGACATCAGAATCTCCTGGTAAGTGAAAAAATAAAATACTAATGATACAGATGCCTGGCCCTAGTCACAGAGATTCTAATTTAGTTCTGTGATAGGGCCCCTGACATCAGCATTTTTTTAAAGCTTTTCAGTTGGTTTTAATATGCAATCAGGCTTGATAACCACTGCTGTGGCCTAGTGTGAACTCTGATCTCTAAGAATGATAATTCTTACAAAAATGTCTTTTGAACCTGTCTCTCTAGTGGAAAGTTTAAGGGTGAAATGACTCATATAGCCCTGGTTTCTAAGCCAAATGATATGTGTGCTTTAGATACTTGTCAGTGCATTATTAGTTCAGAAAGTCATAGTAGGAATTCCCTAAAAGAATACTGCTTGCCTTATAAAATCTGAGCAAGAATATTCTAACATCTCATCTTTCCAAAAGTCACTTCTATGATATCCTCAGTTGCTACCAACCCACTTGGGAGTAAGTATAAAAAGGCTTTGTGAATTAAAATGCATAGGTTATTCTTAGTGCTATTAAAAATCTCTTTTATAGTCTTAATTAGTCTTTCTGTAATTTTCTCATCCAAAGCAGATTGAAGGTCAGTAAATTAGAAGGAAAAATGGCAGCTGTGAAGGCAAATAATCTTGCATAAGTCACTAGATTTTACTTCTCTCTTATCTAAGGATATTACTGTAGCAGTTCTCCCGCATTTGGACATTATGATTTATAGCTTTCGTCTGTATTGGTCCCACTACACACAAATTGTTATTTTTTTTCACACCATAAAAAACCTTCTCTTCATCCCACTGCGCTGCCAGCTACCCCTTTTCTTTGTTCCTCCTTTTGGGAAAATTCTTCACATAAGTTATATGTACTTATATATGTATCTCTTTCCTTTTCTTCCATTCACTCAAATTCATACCATTGTGGGTTTACGTTCAATAAAGTTTAAACTGTGTTCAATCCCATCATTCCACTGAAATCACTCATCAGCATCATCTTTGACCTTTACCCTAAATCTTTTCAAAATTGAACATTCTCACTTTTTTTTTTTTTCCTATTTTGAGATAGAGTTTTGAACCCAGGCTTGAGTGTGGTGGTGTGAACCCAGCTCACTGTAACCTCCCCCTCCCGGGTTTGAGCAACTCTTGTGCCTCAGCCTCCTGAGTAGCTGGGAATACAGGTGCGTGTCACCACACCCAGCTAATTTTTTGTATTTTAGTAGAGACAGGGTTTCACCATGTTGCCCAGGCTGGTTTCGAACTCCTGAGCTCAGGCAATCCACCTGCCTCAGCTTCCCCAAGTGGTAGGATTACAGGTGTGAGCTATTCTCACTTAAAAAATAATAACACTGCATTGCTGGTTTGAATACTTTTCCTTGGAGCATTTTCTTCAGGTATAACTTGTTCTGCTTGATTTTTCTCTAGCCCTACTGGATTCCCTATTTGCAGTTTTCTTGGCTGGTTCCTCCTTTCCTTCCCAGCTTCACCATATCAGATGTCCCAGGTCTCAATCCTAGCTCCTCCTCTTAGCTTACATCCCCTCGCTTGATGATCTTACCTAGTTCCATAGCTTTCGGAAGCTATCTCTATGCTGGTGACTTTCAAATACATATTTCAAACCCGTATCTCTGTTCCAAATCCAGATTGCTTACTTGACATCTCTATTTAAATGTCTCAACCTGTTGAACTGACCTCCAGCCCATTCTGTCTTTAGCCTCTTGTAGCTTGGGTGATGGCAGCTTTTTGTAATTAGAATCCTTCTGATTGCTCAGTTCAAAAACTTTGGAGTCATCTTTGACTCCTGTTTCTCTCACATCCAGGCCATCAGTGATTCCTGTTTGGCTCTGCCTTCAAAATATATCCAGAACCCAGTCACTTAACTGAATTGCTGTGATTTCATTCTGAGCCCCTATCATTTGTGACTTACTGCATTCGCCATCTAACTGGTCTTTGTGTTTCTGTCCGTGTCGTCCTACAGCCAGTTCTCAACAAAGCTGCCAGAGTAATCCTTTAAAAATATAAGTCGGATCGTTTCACCCTCTGCTCAAAACCCTACACTGGCTCCTCGTTTAACTCAGAGTCCACCCACATTCCTTACATGCCTGGCCCGTTGTTTCCTCTGAGTGCTTCCTGTCTTACTACTCTCTTCCTTAACTCGCTCCTCCGGGCATACTGACCTGCTTGCTCATTCTCAAAAATGCCAGGCGTGCTCTATCCCATTACTTGCCAGGACTTTAGCTCCGATTTTCCTACCCAGAAGTCTTGCTGGCCAATGTTTTTCTCCATCTCTCCCTCCCTCTCATTTTTCCTTCCGGTCCTTCCTTAAATCCTACCTCTAAATAAAGCCTATTTGTTTATCCTGTTTAAGAGTGTGGCCTATACCCACGTTTCTGACTCCCCTTACTGCTTTTCCTTTGCTTGCTCAAGCGAGTCTCCTGCTTCATCTTCCTGAGTAGCTGGGATTACAGGCTTTCAGGTTCCTTTAGTTTTAACCCTTATGACCTTTTAACTTATGTAATTTATTTAAGTGATGATTAAAGATTTGGCCAAGGAATGCATAGTTCTCTCTAGCATTTTTCTGTTAAAAGTTTTTAATAGTAAATAATAACATTTTAGTAATATCTGTTATTTAGTACTACCGAATTATAATTATAAGGGAAGATGCAATGTATTTTTGAAACAATGTCATTTAAAATGATAAAATAGTGATATTTAAAAGGATATACACTTAATTTATCTGTGGTATTCAGTTAAGTGGAATTTTGCAGTATGTCTGGTAAGTAAAGAGTGTCTAACTTTTGAAGTTCAATTATTCTTTTTTTTTTTTTAAGATGGAGTCTTGCTCTGTCACCTAGGCTGGAGAGCAGTGACTCAGTCTTGGCTCACTGCAACCTCCACCTCCTGGGTTCAAGCAATTAGCCCACCTCAGCCTCAGTAGTTGGGACCATACGTGCGTGCCACCTCACCCATCTAATTTTTGTATTTTTAGTAGAGACAGGTTTCACCACTTTGGCCAGGCTGGTCTTGAACTCCTGACCTCAAGTGATCCACCCCCACCTCCTTGGCCTCGCAAAGTGCTGGGATTACAGCTATTAGTCACCACATCTGGCCTCAAGTGTTCTTTTTTGTTCTTTATTGTTGCTCATTTACAATTCTTTACAACCATTTATAGCTTAATAGATAAGTATGTAGAAAGAATTTATTCTTAGGAAATACAAACTTTTCTTAATTTTTAAATCTTCTGCCATAAAGAATCTTTTTTGTCAGTTTTCTCTGTGCTACCTAGGATTAACAGTTGCTGCCTTTAAATCTTCAGCGTTTAAAATTGTCCTTAATTTCTCAAAAGTGACTCAGTGTGTTCTGGTTAGGGAGGCATTACTGGGCTAGAGGAAAAAGCACTTAGAGATTGGAGCCTGATAACAATACTGGCCTCACTTAGTTTATGGAGTTGTGAGCATAAAACAAGACCATCGCGTCAGGAGGTGGAGACCATCCTGGCTAACACAGTGAAACCCAGTCTCTACTGAAAATACAAAAAATTAGCTGGGTGTGGTGGCAGGCACCTGTAGTCCCAGCTACTTGGGAGGTTGAGGCAGGAGAATGACGTGAACCCTGGAGGCAGAGCTTGCAGTGAGCCGAGATCGTGCCAGTGCACTCCAACCTGGGCAACAGAGCGAGACTCCATCTCAAAAAAAAACAAGACCATCGTGAAAGCTTCTTGAAAAGGTTCAACATTGCTATAGGTACACTGTGTTAGCAACTCTTAAACTACGTATATATCGTTAACAGTTAAATTTTGACTATTTAGAATTTAGTTCCATTGGATTTTTATATGAAAATAAAGACTATTCAGGAGTAAATGAGAACAATAGTTTAAAGCTAATTTATTATAACTGAAGGCTGGCATTAATTATGAACTAAATGATTTTTTCATTTAAAAATTAAGAGTGCTTTTGGTGTGGGGAATTATCTTTAAAAACTAGAAAGGTTTATGCCATGAGATCCTATAAAATTACAACCTGCTGTAATGAATTCTTCGTGTATCATGTATCGTGTATCTTAAGTCATATGAATTACTTTAACTTGCTATCCTTCCTTTGCAGGAAGACACATTTCAGCAGTATGTAAGACCAGAGATTAACACACAGCTGTCTGATTTCTGCATCAGTCTTACTGGAATTACTCAGGTTATAATTCTAAGTTCTTCTTTCTAGAGTTTGAAAGAGTTTTTGAAATTAGGGATTTATTTTATACATAGTTTTAAAAAATTATTATTGTTGTAAACAGTTTAATACCTTGCTTGTTAAAGATGTTACATGTTGTAATAATTAAAAAAAAAAACCAGCAAATTTTACACCTGGTAACATTTTCCTCAGCCTTTCCTCTTAAAGAGTCATAGTGATGAATCTAAAGATTTCATTTGTAAAATGAAGCATCAGCAAATTGTTACCATACTGAACTTGGAGATAAATTTTATTTATTTATTTATTTATTTATTTATTTATTTATTTTGAGACAGTCTCACTCTGTCACCCAGGCTCGAGTGCAGTGGCATGACCTCGACTCACTGCAGCCTCTGCCTCCTGGGCTCAAGCAGTTCTCCTGCCTCAACCTCCTAAGTAACTGGGACTACAGGCACGTTGCTACCACACTGTTCTAATTTTTGTATTTTTAGTAGAGACACGGTTTTGCCGTATTGGCCAGGCTGGTCTCAAACACCTAACCTCAAGTGATCCTCCTGCCTCGGCCTCCCAAAGTGCTGAGATTACAGATGTGAGCCACCATGCCCAGCCAGAGATAAGTTTTAGAATGTATCTGTTTACAACCTGACTTTATATGTTGCATTTATTTTTTATTTTTATTTTTTTGAGATGGAGTCTCACTCTGTTGCCCAGGCTGGAGTGCAGTGGCACGATCTTGGTTCACTGCAGCCTCTGCCTCCCAGGTTCAAGCGATTCTCCTGCCTCAGTCTCCCAAGTAGCTGAGACTATAGGCACACACCTCCATGCCTGGCTAATTTTTTTTTTTTTATTTTTAGTAGAGACGGGTTTCACTGTGTTGGCCAAGCTGGTCTTGAACTCCTGACCTCAAGCCTGCCTCGGCCCCCACAAAGTGCTGGAATTACAGGCATGAGCCACCACACCCAGCTTGTTTCATGCATTTTTAGGTCTCTGAGTTTTGGTTGTATTCTAATGTGGTAGGCACTTTTTTCATTTAGTTAGTTCGTTCATTCATTCACTCCACGTGTGTTTGAGTGCCTACTATAATATATGCCAGGATTCATATGTATCTTTATGTGTATATAGATGTATGTCTGTCCAGTGGTCACAGTAGGCCTGATAAGTCAGTGTTTTATTGGGGTGTTGTGGACATCTAGGAAAAGGGCTTCCACATATGACAGAGGGAATAGAAGACTGTCCTGGGGAAAAACACCCTCAAGTTGACGAACTTGGGCTGAGTCATGAAAGGTAGGTAGGCAGAAAAGAATGGCTGGGCATTTCAGGTGGGGACTGGCAGGACTACAGGTAGTTCAGCATGGTTCAGATGTGTATGGGCTGGTAAGAAAATGGTCCAGATAGGCAGAGACAATCCAGATCCTGAAGGGTTTTGTGCATCTATTTATCCTGAAAGCTTTGGAGAGTGGTTGGAGGATTTAAATATGAGAGTGATAGGGTGGACCCGATTAACGTTTTAGGAAGATCAATCTGGCAGCAGTATGTAGTATGCATGGAAAATTGTGAGACCTGAGATGGGTAAGACACTTAAGGAGCCGTGGCTTTCAACTTAGATTTCTCTTTTCCCACCTCTAGAAATCCAGTAAGCCGCTAGGTTGAGGCCTATAAAAAGAGAACCAACGACTGGGGATGATCTTAAATCTTAATTTTGGGAGGATGATACATTTCAGTTGAAAGTCATCCCTAGTACTTGGTTACGAAATTTTTAAAATTTCTTGAAAATGAAACTTTAGGTGGAGCTAAGCCAAGGAAATCATGAATGTAAAGCATCAGCCTTTCTCATACTGTTTCTTTCCCTCCAGCTTAGGTCTGGGTATTTTGTAGGACTACGTGAAGCTACAGCCCTGATTTTTGTATATTTTACTTTTATATCCTCAGGATCAGGTAGACAGAGCTGATACCTTCCCTCAGGTACTAAAAAAAGTAATTGACTGGATGAAATTGAAGGAATTAGGAACAAAGTATAAATACTCAATTTTAACAGATGGGTAAGTATTTAGGAAGATTATTTTTTATATCTACTTTTTAAAGATTAAAGATACCCTAATTTATTTAACTTTTAGAATAACCACAAACTATTATTGAAGACCCTAGAGTCTCACCCCACAGGGGATAGTGTTTTTCCTTTCACCTAAGGATGAAAGAGAGGAGGAAAGCAGTGGTCACAGTTCAATCCAGGACTAGAACACTACAGAAAGATCAATATGTAAAGCTAAAAAGACTTTCCTAAAACTCTGTTTTTATCATGACACTCCTTGCTCAAAAAAGTCCAGACTCTTGAGCTTGGCATTGAAGGCCCTTTCATCGCATCCCACCCTACCCATTTAATCTAATTCACCTGCCATTAATCCTCTTCAGTCAGACTGGCCCAGGAATTCACATGGTTTATCCTTTCTCTATGTACTTACGTATGCTTCCCTCTCTACTGAGAGAGTCTCTTCTCGACAACTTCTTTGTCATTTTTCAAGGCCCATCTTGTGTTTTACCCTGACAACGCCATTGATCTTTTTTCCTTGAAACCTTATAACTTCTATGATATGTACCATTCATGTTGACATCTGACCATATATTCTGATATGTAATCTTTATGTACATACATCAGACTTACTTTTGCAAGGAAATTTAAAATTCTTTCAGAGAAGGACTTTTGCTGCCTGATAATCTTCCATAATGCTTACCTTAGTGGTGAGCTTAAAGTATATGCCCAAAAAGCATTTGTTAAAAGCTAAATGGGAAGATCAGAAAGATTAAAACATAGATGACAGACATTGTGCCAGGGCAATCTCCTATACCTTAAGGCCATTAAGGTTGAAAAGAACATCCTAAACAACTTCTGTTTCAAACTGTACAGATAATCCTCTATCCTTGAGATGTCACCAACATAGAGGGTTTAGAGATCCTCACATATGATAGGAGTAGAGCATTGAATTTAATCACGTCATAACTGTTAAGTTTGGAAAAATGTTTATGGACCTCTTTAGAAATCTATTACTGATTTTAAACATGAATGAGCAGTGCTCTGCTAAAGTGTATAGGTGTTTCTGCCGTAATATAGTATATGCAGTTCTGTTAAAGTGTCATTTTCTGGGACAGATCACTCAAAACCTATGCAATTTTGTAACTAGAGCACTAACAAAAACCAGTCATTGGAGTCTCCATAAATAATTTGGACACAGCCCAGGCAAGCAACTAAGGGAAGGGAGGGTTGTATCAAAGTATATTAAAATTGCACAGAAGCACTAGTATCCTGGGGACATAAACTTGTTTTCAATTTTCTTATAATATAGTTGACATTATTATAAGAAAATGCAAAGGATTATGTCTTGTTCCCAGTATAGCAGTTGAGTTGAGGGCTTTTTTATTTCCTGCTGAAGTTTATAATTTCCACTGCTATTATTCTGACTCTCCTTGCTTAAGAATAACCACATGTGAACCAACACAATTTCCGTATTACACAATCAGTATTGTCCTTAACTACAATAAATTGGTTAGTGTTATAGAAACATGTTGTAGCAGAATAAATTGTGTTTTAACCATTTGATACCAGCTACTTTTGTCTCTTCCATTTTTTTGTTTTTGGTGTCACACTGTCAACTTACTTTGCTAAGTCTGGAATTTAAAGTAAGCTTAGCATAATACTCAGCAAGATAGAAGCCTGCCCAGAACCATAAAAACAATCAAGATGAGCCTAATAGGAATTAGTTGGTGAGCAAAAATTAATATATCCGACTTCTTTGTTTTTTAAAGCTTTATTTTGAATTAGTATTTTGTAGGAAGCAAGGTTAATTTTGTCAGGTTAATGTTACGTGTGAATATGAGAAAGTTGACATCAATAAAAGATTTAAAATACTCATTTGTAAGAATAGTATGCCGTTTATTTCACTAATTTTTTCCTTTTTTGATTTATAGTTCTTGGGATATGAGTAAATTCTTGAACATGCAGTGCCAACTCAGCAGGCTCAAATACCCTCCTTTTGCTAAAAAGTGGATCAATATTCGGAAGTCATATGGAAACTTTTACAAGGTAAAATTTCTATATTTAATAATTATATGGTTCTTCATAAATTTGTTAAATTTTGCATGTACGTTGTTGTAATTTTCCAGGTGTTTTTCATGGAAAAGGGCCATATAATTAGTTCTTACTCTTCAGATTCCAAATTAGTTATGTTCAAATTAGATAAACCTTTTTCTCAATTCAACCTGTTAACTTTATTTAAATAGGTTAACTGTATATACCTGACAAGTTTGAAACTGTAGGGGCAGTCAGTATATGGATCGTTTGTGGAGCAAATGCTCCCCACTAGATTTTAATTTTACTTTACATTTATCAAAGTTATTATGTGTGTGTGGTGTAAATGTTTAAAATATTATTGCAAGACTTACAATGAATGTCAGTATTCTGCCATAGCCTTCACCAGAACTGGCTCCTGTTCTGAGGCAAACACTTTCAACTTCTGTAAAGCTCTTTTTTTCCCCCCCCCCGAATATTGACCTTTGTATTTCTAAGTTTCATGCTTATACTACTTCTTGAGTTTTCAGTTTGTGACCTATTGAGTTCCTGCAATGAAAGATGAAGATTGAGCCTTGACTAAGCTACCACTCCCGCATGTCCTTCCCTTCCTGCATCTTCCTACTATAGCTCTATTACCTTTCAGTCAGAGCAGTCAGTGTTCACAACTTTCCTCTAGATGTAATAATTTACTTCTGGGGTTGTTTACTTATCCCCTTACTCTCCATTCAAACCATAAACCGTAAGTCACTGCTCATGACTGAAAACACTCATGTCGTCTGTCAGGTTTTCTTTTTTCCTCTTTTTTTCCTTTGCAGACTGTCTTCCTGGAGCCTTGAATCCTGTTCTAATCTGACCTATTAGTTCTTCAGACTTCTTTTAAAATCATCTTAGGGGATTTCCTTTGATTTTCGCTCATTCGTTAGATCCTATGTCGTCATTTTTCTCCCTTACAGTTTCATTTTGGAGAAGGATATTCTAAAGTAGTTTCATGAGAAAAGGTGCTTTTCCTTACAGACTCTTCTGTTTTAACAGTCTTTTAAAACTGAGAAGTATGCATGCAGAAAGTAGAGTTTTGCAGATTGTTATAAAGCAAATACTCTTGTAACTTCCACCCACTTAACTCCCTTCCTTCCTCCTGGAGTTAACCCTCATTCATCCTTTCATGGTAATCATTTTCTTATCATTCCTTATAGCTTTAATATTTAAATGTGTATCCTTATACTATACAGTTTTGTCTGGCTTTGAGCACGATATAATTAGTGTTATACTGGCTATATTATTTATTTTGTTTTTTTTCCTCAATATTGTGCTTGAAATCTATCCACATCATGTATGTCACTACAGTTCATTCACTTTATTGCTATTATTTCCATTGTGTGATTATACCAGATTTGTTTATCTGTTCTACTTTGGCCATTTGGATTGTTTTTATTTGGGGCTTCTATGAAGAGTACTGTTATAAGCATTCTTGGGCATGTCCCCTGGTGTCTTTGTGCACTGATTTTTCTGGGGTATAAACCTAGGAGTCCAGTTGCTGGGTCATGGGGTACGTACATCATTGACATTACTAGATAATGCAAACATAGTTTTCCAATGGAGTTGTACCAGTTTGCACTCTTATCAGCACTGTGTGAGTTTATAGTTGCTGTAAGTTTTTGCCAGCATCTGATATTATCAGACATTTTAAATATTTTTTAAATTTGGTGGGTGTGTGATACTATCTCATTGAGGTATTAGCTATCTGGATTGCTTTTTTGTAAACCCCTTGTTTAAATTTCTGAGTGTTTAAAAAAAAATGGTAGTCTGTTCTTCCATCACCGGTGTTTTTTACTGGTTTATAAATTTTTACTTTGGATGGATGCTAGTCCTTTAATTATATTTGATAACTTTTTTATGTGCATTTTTTGTTTGTTTATTTGTCTTTGAGATGGAGTCTCATTTTGTTGCCCAGGTTAGAGTGCAGTAGCACGATCTTGGCTCACTGCAACCTCTGTCTCCCGGGTTCAAGCAGTTTTCCTGTCTCAGCTTCCCGAGTAGCTGGGACTACAGGCGCCCGCCCCCACACCTGGCTAATTTTTGTGTTTTCAATAGAGACAGGGTTTCACCACGTTGGCCAGGCTGGTCTCGAGCTCCTGGCCTTAAACGATCTGACGCCTTGGCCTCCCAAAGTGCTGGGATTATAGGCGGAGTCACCGCACCTGGCCTTTTGTGGATCTTTTTTTTTTTTTTTTTTTTTTGAACTCATTTTGTGAATTTTTTAAAAAATTGTGTTATGAAAAATTTCAGACATACAGTAATAGGTATAATGAGTCCTCATGACCCAGGTTCAACAATTACAAACTCATGGTCAGTCTTGTTTCATGTGTATCCCCACCCACTTTCCTCTTCCTTACTATTTTGAGGCAGAAGTTAGACATTATGTTATCTGTAAAAATTTCATTACAAAGCTCCAAAAGCTAAGGGTCATTTTCTTAGAAACACAGCTACCCTACCATTGTCACATCTTTTTTTTTTTTTTTTTTTTGAGACGGAGTCTCGCTCTGTCGCCTAGGCTGGAGTGCAGTGGCCGGATCTCAGCTCACTGCAAGCTCTGCCTCCCGGGTTTACGCCATTCTCCTGCCTCAGCCTCCCGAGTAGCTGGGACTACAGGTGCCCGCCACGTCGCCCGGCTAGTTTTTTGTGTTTTTTAGTAGAGACGGGGTTTCACCGTGTTAGCCAGGATGGTCTCGATCTCCTGACCTCATGATCCGCGCGTCTTGGCCTCCCAAAGTGCTGGGATTACTTACAGGCTTGAGCCACCATGCCTGGCCCATTCTCACATCTTAAAAAATTAGCAGTAATTCATTCATCAAATAGTCATAAATATTTTCTTTTACCTTTTGTGTGTTGAATCAGATCAGAATAAGGTTCACAGATTTGTAGTTGGTTAATATGTTTCAAGTTTTTTAGTCATTGATATGTGTGATATCTTAATATGTCTCTTTAGTTTTTTTAATCTCTTCTTTTTTTCCCCAGCAATTTATTTTATTTTATTCTTTAAAGAAACTGAGTCATTTATCGTGTTATGTTTCCCCTTCTCTGGATTTTGTAATTGTATCCTGGAATGTGGTTTCAGAGATGTTGCTGTCTTCTGTATTTCATGTCAATTTATACTCCATTGGAGAAGCTTGATCCCCTTTAGGTTCTTTTTTTGCTACAACTCCCAGATGGAATAATTTTTATTATTAAGAATTAATAAACCTTAAAATAATTTTCAGTCAGGCATGCATAAATCTACAGCTCACAGTGTATTAGTGTAATGAGAAAGTTGTAGATATTATAAGGCAATAAAATGCTCCCTGCTTTTTTGAGTAAACAGTGGTTTCTCTTTGTGGACCTGTTTATTTTGGCCAGTTTGTTAGCCTACTCTTTTTTTGTGTGTGGTTTTCCCCTCTTCATAATAGATAACTATAATGCAATTAGTTGTATAAGTAGAAACTTACGTTTCCTTTTTTTTTTTTAAACCTTATCTAAGACCTAAATAAAACTCTGTCACAAGTTTCTGTTGTCTGTAATGCTAATAAGGTATATTATATGGTATGTCTAAAAACATTTTTCTTTTTTTAAAAATAAAAATGACTTTTTTTTTTTTTTGAGACAGAGTCTTACTCTGTCTGCTAAGCTGGACTGCAGTGGTGCAGTCTCGGCTCACAGCAACCTCTGCTTCCTGGGTTCAAGCAGTTCTCCTGCCTCAGCCTCCCGAGTAGCTGCGATTACAGGCGTGCACCACCACGCCCGGCTGATTTTTTTGTATTTTTTAGTAGAGATGTGGCTTCACCATATTAGCCAGGCTGGTCTTGAAGTCCCAACATTGTGATCCGCCCCCGCTTCGCCACCCAAAGTGCTGGGATTACAGGCGTGAGCCGTCGCACCCAGCCAAGAATGATGTTTTATCCAACCTTTCTTGGGGGCAAAGGGTGGAAATGGGTAATTAAACTTGGAGCTTAATGTCTTTCATAAATTTAAAAGGTAGTAACTGTAATACATTTCTGTGAAATAATTGGCTTAGGCTAAAATGGGACTTGGTTTTTCTAAAAGTAGGCTGAAGTAATATGAATGAAAATAAGGTCCAAGGCACATTTTTATACAAGATTTTGGGGGGAAAACCCAAACTTTCTTTGTGCCTGGCATATCAAGCGCAAATGTGGGCTTAGCGTTTACAAAATTATACAGCTGTTTCTTTCTTTCTTTATTTTTGTTGAGATGGAATCTCACTCTGTCACCCAGACTGGAGTGCAGTAGTGCGATCTCAGTTCACTGCAACCTCCGCCTCCTGGGTTCAAGCAATTCTCCTGCCTCAGCCTCTCAAGTAGCTGAGATTACAGGTGCCTGCCACCATGTCTGGCTAATTTTTTTGTATTTTTAGTAGAGACTGGGTTTCACTATGTTGGCCAGGCTGGTTTTGAACTCCTGACTTCGCCCCCCTTGGCCTCCTGAAGTGCTAGGATTACAGGCATGAGCCACCACGCCCAGCCTTCTTTATGTCTTTATAGGCCTATGTATATGCATTAAAGTGCTGTTGCTGAAGTAAAAGGAAAGGATGAATATACCTCCTTGCTGTAAAATCTGTTTTTTTTCCCTCCCTTTACAAATACTTAATTCTGGGTTGAATTTAAGATAAACTCACATGAATTCATTTTCTTTGGAAATTAGACAATTTCTGCCTTTGCTCTTCATATGTGTTAAACACAAAAAACCTTGCTTACACATGTAGAAAGTTGAAACTACAGTGAAATGTTACTGCTTTCAAATGAATGACAGGATACTATGTTTGCAGAAATCCACAACTTTTCTAGGGGCAGAGCATAAAGTCTCATCTCCGGTGTACAGTCAGATTGTACCTATGAAGCTCTTTTCTTAAAGTTGAATTCTCAGGCTGAACAGAGATTGAGAGAAAGGATCCCTTACCTCATCATACTCTGGTGTTGAAAGGGAGGAAAAATACTTAATTTTCTCCTACAGTTTTTCCAGGTTGTACTCAGTTAGACTTGAGACTTTCAAATAGCTTTCCTCAGTTGATATCAAACCCAAGCAAAAGGTGGACATTTTAAGGTTTTCTGTTATAACATGATTATTTCCAAAGACATACTCCATTACCTTTGAAATGCAAGAATCTTGTCACTTGAAGTCAAACATTTTCTCCAGCTTCTGATAGGGACTTGTTCAGCTGGGTTATGTGATGAGAAATGTCTAAAGGAGGCTACGTTTTGCAGCCCTTCTTCAAACTGCTCAGCAAAACCTGGCCTTTTTCTTTTCCTGTTGTTCACCTTTCAACTCAGACACCTGATGGAGAACTTTTCCTTGCTAAGCCAGAGGAAGCAAGAGGTTGGTTTGTTCTTTGTCCAGATTTTCACATCATTTTTAAAAACCTGAAGTGACTGGCCTTTGTTTAATAAAGTCAGTAACTCTTTTTCGGGCATTATCTAGGACTTTTCATTTTAATCTCTTTTTTTTTTCGTGGTAAAATATACATAATACAGGTTGAGTGTCCCTAATTGGAAATGATTGGGACCAGAAGAAATGTTTCGGATTTTGGGTTTTTTTAAGTTGTGGAATATTTGCATATACATAATGAGATATCTTGGAGATAGGACCCAAGTCTAAATATGAAATTCATTTTTGTTTCGTATATACCTCATAGCAGTGAAGTTAAGTTTCATACAACTTTGTGGATGCAACAGTGTATGTACATTGAACCATTAGAAAGCAAAATTGTTACTGTCTCAGCCATTGATACGGACAGTCTAGTTGTTTGGCATCATTCCTGATGCTACCAATAAGCAATTGCCTTCTTAGTCACACATAAATTAATTGTGTGTCATGTACCTGTGTTTTGACTGGGAACCATCACATGAGGTATGGAATCTTCCACTTGTGATGTTATGTTGGTGCTGAAAAAGTTTCCGATTTTGGAGCATTTCAGATTTTGGGTTTTTGGGATTAGGGATGTTCACCCTGTATAACACTTGCTGTTCACTTAAAAATGCTCCCAATCATTTTTAAGTGCACAACAGTTCAGTGGCGTTAAGTACATTCATATTAATTGCACAGCCATCACCACATCGTTCTCCAGAACTCTCATATTCCGGTTCAGTGGCGTTAAGTACATTCATATTATTGCACAACCATCACCACATCGTTCTCCAGAACTCTCATATTCCGAAACTGAAGCTCTGTGCCTATTGAACTTCCCCTTCCCGCCAACTCCTGACAATCATTCTTTCTGTCTCTATCAGTTTGGCTTATCTATATACTTCTTATAAGTGGAAGCATAAAATGTTTGATCTTTTGTGACTGGCATATTTCCTGAGCATAATGTCTTTAAAGTTCATGTTGTATCGTGTCAGAATTCTACCTTTCTGAGGCAGAATAAGAATTCATTGTATGTATTTACAGGCTGAGTATCCCTAATCCCAAAATTCAATATCTGAAATGCTCCAAAATCTGAAACTTTTTGAGCACTGACATTGTACTCAAAGGAAGCTCTCACTGGAGCATTTCAGGTTTTGGATTTTTGGATTTTTGGATTAGGGATGCAAAAGTGGTGTAATGTAAACATTTAATATTTCAAAATCTAAAACATTTCAAATCCAAAGCACTTCTGGTCCCAAGCATTTCAGATGAGGAATATTTAACCTGTACGACATTAAAAAAAAAAAGAATCCATTGATCCTTTGATGGACATTTAAGTTACTTCCATGTTTTGGCAATCATGAATAGTGCTGTTATGAACATGGGTGTACAAATATCATTCTTTTTCCTGTATAACCAGAAGAGGAATTGCTGAATCATGTGCTGATTCTATGTTTAATTTTTTTGAGGAATCTCCACATTGTCTTCCACAGTGGCTGTACCATTTTACATTCCCACCAGCAATGCACAAAGTACTACATTCTCCACATCCCTGTCAATGCTTGTTGTTTGCTGGTGTGCGTGCGTGTGTGTGTGTGTGTGTTTATGGTCATTCTAATGGGTGTGAAGTGGTATTTCATTTTGGTTTTGATTTGTATTTCCCTAATAGTGATGTTGAGCATCTTTTCGTGTGATTATTAGCCATTGACATATCATGTTTGGAGAAATGTTTATTCAGGTTCTTTCCTCATTTACTAAATGAGGTATCATGATGTTTTGAGTTGTAGGAGTTCTTTATTTGGGATATTAATTCCTTATCAGATATATTATTGCAAATGTATCTTCTGTTCCATGGGTTGCCATTTCACTCTACTGATAATGTCTTTAGTAATAAGGTTTTTAATGTTGATGAAGTCCACTTTATTTTTTCTTTTGTTGCCTGTGTTTTGGTGACATCCAGAAAATCATTGTCCAATCCATTGTCATAAAGCCTTTTCCATATGTTTTCTTCTAAGAGTTTTATAATTGTATGTCTTACATTTAGGTCTTCCATCAATTTTGAGTTAATTTTGGTATATGGTGTAAGATAAGGGTCCAACTTCATTCTTTTGCACGTGGATATTCAGTTTTCCCAACACTGTTTGTTGAAAAGGCCATTGTTTTCCCCATTGATTCAGTGTATTTGTGAAGGTTTATTTCTAGACTTTATTCTGTTTTATTAGTTTATATGTCTATCTTAATGCTAATACCACTCTCTTTCAATTACTGTACTCCTTCCTTCTGTTAATGGTTGTGTTAACTTTTTTTTTTTTTTTTTTTTTTTGAGACGGGGTCTAGCTCTGTCCTTCAGGCTGGAGTGCAGTGGCCGGATCTCAGCTCACTGCAAGCTCCGCCTCCCAGGTTTACGCCATTCTCCTGCCTCAGCCTCCCGAGTAGCTGGAACTACAGGCACCCGCCACCTTGCCCGGCTAGTTTTTTTTTTTTTTTTTTTTTGTATTTTTTAGTAGAGACAGGGTTTCACCGGATTAGGCAGGATGGTCTCGATCTCCTGACCTCGTGATCCGCCCGTCTCGGCCTCCCAAAGTGCTGGGATTACAGGCTTGAGCCACCGCGCCCGGCCAACATTGTTTTTTAAATGTTGAGCCATCCTTGCATTTCAGGATAAAATCCGAATTGGTCATGGCGCATAATTATTTTAATATGTTGCTGATTTAGGTTTGCTTATATTTTGTCAAGGATTATTGCATCATGATATTCATAGGGGATATTGATCTGTAATTTTCTTTCCTCATGAGGTCTTTGTCAGGCTTTTGTATCAGCATGATGCTGACCTTAATGCAATGAGTTGGGAAGTATTTCTTCTTCAGTTTTTTTGTGGTAGTTTGAGGAGGCTTTGCTCTGAATCTTTAAATATTTGCCTGAATTCAGCAGTGAGGCAGTCTGGTTCAGAGCTTTTCTTTGTTAGAGGTTTCAGTCTGATTCAGTCTCCTTCCTGGGTATAGGTCTATTCAGATTTTCCGTTTCTTTGTGATTCAATTATTGGTAAGTTGTGTATTTCCAGTAATTTGTCCCATCCATCTAAGTTATCCAGTATTTTGGAAAAGTTATTTTTAGAAGTGCATTTTCCAAGTGATAATTAGTAGAAAGTACAAGATATATTGCAGTATTACAGCTTAAGATAATTATGGATATTTTACATGATTTGCTTTGTGATTATCCCAGGAAGCCTATGAGTAAATAGTAGAGCCGTTAGTCCCATTTTATGGATGAAGAAGCTGAGATCCTAGATGCATAGGCAAAATGGCTGTGCAAACTATGGAATGTAAAACTTAACAAATCTTGATAGAAACATGAAGAAAATACAACAATTTTTTTTCTCTTTTCTTTCTTTTTTTTTTTTTTTTGAGATGGAACCACACTCTGACGCCCAGGCTAGAGTGCAGTGGAGTGATCTCAGCTCACTGTAACCTCTGCCTCCTGGGTTCAAGGGATTCTTCTGCCTCAGCCTCCTGAGTAGCTGGGATTACAGGTGCACACCATCATACCCAGATAATCTTTATATTCTTAGCAGAGATGGGGTTTCACCGTGTTGGCCAGGCTGGTCTCGAACTCCTGACCTCAGGTGATCCACCTTCCTTGGCCTCCCAAAGTGCTGGGATTACAGGCTTGAGCTACCACACCCAGCCAATAATTCTTAAAAGTGGAGGTGCATATTGGAATTTGGGGAGTGTGAGGTTTTTTTTTTTTTTTTAGTTTATCAAGGAACAGGTTTTAAATAACTTGAAAAATATCACACGACATCATGTTTCAGTTCTTAATCTTCATTATCTTTAGCCATCCAAAAAGGCTAGTCTTTTTATCTAAGAAATCAGTCAAGTAAAGTAAAACATGATAGAAAAATACCATGTAAAATAACTAATTTGGTTTAAAAAGGTAGATCTTCAACTTACATGTCCTGAACAATACATTCCCTTTAATAAATTATTTTTAAATTTAAAAACTGCAGAGGTTTCAGATGTCTGAGGATTCAGTCTGTATTTTCAGCTAAAACTCTAAGATCATATTTTAAAGCTCTGAAAATTTGAGGGTTTTTTTTTTTTTTTTCTTTTTTTTTCCCGATGGAGTCTCGCTCTGTTGTTCAGGCTGGAGTGCAATGGCTTGATCTGAGCTCACTGCAGCCTCTGCCTCCCGGGTTCAGGCAGTTCTCCTGCCTCAGCCTCCCAAGTAGCTGGGATTACAGATGTGCACCACCATGCCTGGCGAATTTTTTTGTATTTTTAGAAGAGATGGGGTTTCACCATGTTGACCAGGCTGGTCTCAAACTCCTGACCTCAAGTGATCTGCCCGCCTTGGCCTCCCAAAGTGCTGAGATTACAGGCTTTGAGCCACATTGCCAGGCCTGAGTTTTTTATTTGCCTTATTTGACTGAGGGTATTGCCCTTTGCCTAGCTTTATTTAGCTATTTGTGCTAATTTTCAGTTTCTTATTTTTCAGCTTAACTGTGGCTTATATTACAGTTTAGAACACCAAAGAATTATTTACTAAGCTGTTTATTTTTCAGGTTCCTAGAAGCCAAACCAAACTGACAATAATGCTTGAAAAATTAGGAATGGATTATGATGGGCGGCCTCACTGTGGTCTTGATGACTCTAAGAATATCGCCCGAATAGCAGTTCGAATGCTTCAGGATGGGTGTGAACTCCGAATCAACGAGAAAATACATGCAGGACAGCTAATGAGTGTGTCCTCTTCCTTACCAATAGAGGGCACTCCACCGCCACAAATGCCACATTTTAGAAAGTAACAGCAGTTTTGTGTGTGGATCATTCCAACTGAAGTTGCTATGAAGAGGTAGCAGATGAATCTCATTGAATTAGGCCTATAGTGCAAACTTTAAGCACCTTAAAACATTTAAAATCTTATTACAGGTGATAGAGATAGATAGATGTATGTGAACAGATTTTGTAGGAAGGAGTACTGAATTCTTTGTCACCAGCACTTTTGATATGAGCAGTATTCGTTACACAGTAACAGTTCCTGCTTAGAACTGACTTTTATAATTTAAGGTGTTCACTATATTCTCTTTGGTTTTAAAATGCAAAATCTCATTGGCTGTTCTCTTGAATGTCATATCTTACTGGTGTTAAAATATGTAATGTATTTCTTTATTAACATCACTAGATGAAACCATATCTTAAAATGGAGAAGTGATTGGAAGGTAGGTCTTATCTAGCCTTTAGATTTCAAGAATATCATAGTCCTTTTGATTTTTCAAAGTTTATATATGAAGTTCACCATGTATGTGATGAATTTCATAAGGTACTTGGTATACGTATTTGCCTATGTTTCTTTTCAACTCATAATTGGAAGAATTGTGATCGATTATAGGATCTGGTTAAAAATTCAGTTACTGAAGGAATTAATGAAAACTTGGAAGAAAATACTGAAAGGAATATCATAAGGGCTGTAGCTCAAACTTCATAATACATAAATCACTGGAGTCTTTTTGGATTTGGTTGTTTGATTCTCCTTCCTTTTTTGACATATATATGCCTTAATTCTTAAATCTGAGGGACCATGCTTTGAAATAGACTGAAAATTAAGGGTCACCACCTAATTTTACTTTGTATTCAGTATCATAAGTGAGGTTAATAAAGTCAATACTTTCTACCACATATTATGTTTTTGTTATTAAAAAACTTCATTGGCCACCAGTGAAGTTAGTCAATAAAATATTTGTTTTTCTGATTTTATATAGTAAGTGGCTGCTAAATATTGAGTAATTCTTAAAAAACGAAAATGTGCATTTCGACTTGATAAGGTGTAAAACTCTTATCTAGAGGCTAAACCCATGTATTTTCAGAATTCAGTTTTTCTTGTAGATTTCAGGGGACAATTTCATTGACATTGCTTGCTTCCTGCCTTTTACCTTTTAATAAAAATTGTGATGCTACTTTATTCTGAAGATTTATATTTTATAATCAAGTGAATTTCCTCAAAGGTTTCCAAACCTGATATATATATAGGGTGAAAAGCAGGAAAGTAGACGTTTTTCTTGGTGTGGGAATTATCTACATAGGGCGGTAGGTTTCTCCTTTTTTTTTTTTTTTAAGATGTTCTCTTGCCCAGGCTGGAGTGCAGTGGCGCGATCTCTGCTCACTGCAACCTCTGCCTCCCAGGGTTCAAGCAATTCTCCTGCCTCAGCCTCCTGAGTAGCTGGGATTACAGGCTCCCGCCACCACGCCCAGCTAATTTTTGTATTTTTACTAGAGATGGGGTTTCACCATGTTGGTCAGGCTGGTCTCGAACCCTGACCTCGTGATCCACCCACCTCGGCCTCCCAAAGTGCTGGGATTACAGGTGTGAGCCACTGCGCCTGACCCAGGGCGGTAGATTTCTTAAGTCAATAAATTTCTGCTTTTGAGCAGTATCATAAAGAATAATGTGTAATCAGTATCATAAAGAATAATGTGTAAATAACAGAAGGCATGAGTGTGTGGTGTTCCTAAACTGTTAGAGATTGTAGTAAAATAAGGAAACCTAAGTGCTTTAAGTTTATACAGTTAACTCTTCGGATAAGACGGATATATGCTGAGATGTTTGTGAATCCCAGATAGCACTGTATGATAAACTGTAAAGTATTACTGAATGTTGTAAAGAATTTCCTACAAATCCTTACTGTGCCAGGGCAAAGGAGTAGAAAATAGCAAATTACAGATGGCAGGAGATCTAGACATTCTTTAGGTGAGTTTTTCCGTATAGCCATCCTACTGTGGAATTCAAATCCATGCTCTAGCAGAACTCTTATTGCCTCTCAGCACTTCCAGAGTCGCACATGAATAGCTGAAACTGCAATTGGAAAATGTGATGACAAGGAAATACTACGTTTCCGGTTTTGTTTTAGCTCTATCTGCTAATTTCTTTGCCTATTTTCCCTTTTGCCAAGTACCAACAAGCTTATGTTGTATTTCTTTTTAAGACCTTCAACATTATAAGCTCTCAGTACCCTATTTTTTTGTTGTTGTTTGAGATAAGAGTTTTTGCTCGTCTGCCAGGCTGGAGTGCAGTGGTGCCATCTTGGCTCACTGCAACTTCCGCCTCCTGGGCTCAGGTGAGATCCTCTTGGCTCAGCCTCCTGAGTAGCTGGGATTACAGATGCGTGCCACCACACCTGCTTAATTTTTGCATTTTTAGTAGAGATGGGGTTTCACCATGTTGGTCAGGCTGGTCTCGAACTCCTGACCTCAAGTGAGTTGCCCTTGACCTCCTGCGGATGTGAGCCTCTGCGCTCAGCAGAGATTTTACTCTCTTAACCCATTTTAATTCCTCTGTTGAGTCTCTGTCCTCCCCTCCAGTTTGATTTGGGATTTTGCTGATGAGATTATACTAAACATTGAGAGTACTGCATTTTACTCTTTTATTGTGTTGTCTTTGAAAGACAAATAGTACAATTTTGTACAAGGAAACACATAAGAGATGGATGTCTTTCTGGTATCCCCACGAAAACAATATTAGTATACTCTATTATTGTTACTTATTAATAGTTACTTAGTATTTACAATTTATTAATTATTAGCTATGTTAATTTTTATTCTATGCTTCATTTGCTCTGGCATTGACATAGTGGATTTCTGCTGATTTTTTTCGAATCCACAATCTTTATAACCAACTGAAAAATATAATAGAGCATTATATTTCGTTTTTATTTGTGTTCTTTTGGATCAAGTATTTAACATTTGCTCTGAAAAAAATGTTTTTGTGACGTGTCTTCGTTGCCTTGAGATAGAGCTGTTTATCCTGCCTCCTAGGGAGAAGTTTCTGCCTGGATTGAAATAAAAAAACACAGGAGTCACAAGCATGTTACCTATTAAAAGAGAGAGGGTATCTCTGAAGACTAATTAAAATGGTAATTTTTTAAAAGATGGGACCAGTTGACTTTTAGTATATCACCCCAAGTATTATCCCCAAAATGATAATGCAAAACAATAATTTGGAGACCAGGAGAAAAACTGGTAGTAGGATTATGGGGGAGGGGAAGAAGCACAGGTGGTCAAGATAATAATGCGTGTTTGGCCTCAGCTGTAGGTAGAGGTGCCAAAGAAACTACCTGCCTCACAGATGAGCACACACGGGTGCATTGTAAAAGTCTGAGAAGGATGTATTGTACTTAGAAGGAAGACTTTCCATTTCTAAGCTACTGTGGAGAAGTATAAGCTCCTTGAGACCAGAGACTGTGACTTCTGCATCTTTGATTCCAGCGACATATGATAAAATGTTTTGCACATAGTTGAATGCAGCGTTGATAAATGAAGGACAGCCTTACATCTTTTTTCTGTTATACTTAGCAATTTCCTCTTTCTTCTGCACCACCAACCTGTATTTCAAGCCTCCCTGCCCCACAGAGCTTCCAAAGCCAATAAATTTGTTAATCTAGAGCAGGGGTCAGCAAGGTCAGCAAACTGCCACCCTTGGGCCAAATCTGGCCTGCTGCCTGTTTTTGTATGGCCTACAAACTATGGTTTTTATATTTGTTAATGGCTCAAAATAATATTTTGTATAATATGAAAATTACACGAAATTTTAGTTTCTCTGAATAAAGTTTTGGAAAGAACTACCATTCTCATTTGTTTTCATGTCCTCTCTGACCACTTTTGTGCTACAATGGCAGAGCTGAATAGCTGCCTCAGTGGTACCATCTGGCCAGCAAGGCCAAAAATACTGTCTGGCCCTTTACAGAGAAAGTTTGCCTACCCTTACCTCACTTATCGAATGCAATATATGTTGCATCAACAAGAAATGGGACTGATAACATGAGAGCCTAGAGCTGAATGTTAAGGTGCAATAATGATACTTGCACCAAACATTTATTGACACTGTTAAGTACTTTACCCCATTGTTTAATAAGGATCTGGTGAGGGAGAGAGGCCTTCTCTCCAATTTATAGATGGGAAAATTAGGTCCAGAGTGGTTAACTTGCCAAAGTTTAAGTAGTGGGAGCTGTAGACTCTGGCAGTCTGACTTGAGCCACTGCTCTTTACCCCCGTGCTATGCTGCCTCCCCTTGTAGACTTTGGCTTAACCTGATATTCCAGGAACAGATAGATTGTCCTAGGTAGAGTAAACATCTTTCTGCTACAGTTTAGACATTTTCAGTGCGATTTTACTAAATGCAAATCAGGAGATAATTTGATGTTCATTCTTTGAATGAAGCAATATAAAGTGTTTTTAACTTCTAATGTAACCAGCTCTAAGGTTTTTTGGAGATGGGGATAAGTGGAGAAGGAGAAGGATTTTAGCTTTAAAATTTCCCCAGTGTTCTTGAGATGAGAAACGTTAGTGTCTTGAGTTTATAATGACACAGGCTAAAGGGCTTAAGCTTGACGGATGGATTAAGAGGTGGAAGTAATTGTTTTTCTGGATTCCTTACCAAGACTTGGGTAAGGGGCTGATACCTGAGGCTTTAAACCAGATCTGCTTTTTACTTGCAAATGAATGATCTCAAGTTAAACTTCATTAGATTTGTTTTAGGATGAATACTGCTCAATCATTGTGGAGCCACAAGGCATGCTTCATTTTATTGCACTTCTCTTTATTGTACTTTACAGATACTTTTTTTTTTTTTTTTTAGCATACTGAAGGTTTGTGTGAATCCTGTGTGGAGAAAGTCTATTGGTGTCATTTTCCCAACAGCATATGCTCACTTCATGTCTCTTACATTTTGGTAATTCTCCCTATACTTCAAACTTTTTGATGATTATTATCTCTCTTAGGGTGACTTGTAATTAGTGACCTTTGATGTTACTATCATGGTGGTTTTGGGGTACCACCAACCACACCCATATAAGACAACGAACTTAATTGATAAATGTCTGTGTTTTCCCCATCGCTCCCTCTCCAGACCTACCTATTCCCTGAGACATAATATTGAAATTAGGCCAATTAATAAGCCTACAGTGGCCTGTAAGTGTTCAAGTGAAAGGAAGAGTCACATGTCTTCCACTTTAAATCAAAAACTAGAAATGATTAAGCTTAGAGAGGAAGGCATGTCAAAAGCTAAGACGGGCTGAAAGCTATGCCTCTTGATCCACATTAGCCAAGTTGTAAATCCAAAGGAAAAGTTATTGAAGGAAATTAAAAGTGCTGCTCCAGTGAGCACACAAGTGATAAGAAAGCAAAACAGCCTTATTGCTGATATGGAGAAAGTTTTAGTGGTTTGGATAAAACATCAAACCGCAACATTTCCTTAAGCCAAAGCCTGTTCTAGAGCAAGACTGTAACTCTTGTATTCTGTGAGGGTTGAGGGAGGTGAGGAAGCTGCAGAAGAAAAATTGGAAGCCAGCAGAGATTGGCTTATGAAATTTAAGGAAAGAAGTTGTCTCCATAAAATAAAAGTGCAAGATAAAGCAGCAAGTGCTGATGTAGAAGTTATAGCAAGTTATCTGGAAGATCTGGCTAAGATATTTGATGAAGGTGGCCACACCAGACAACAGGTTTTCAATGTAGATGAAATAGCCTATTAGAAGAAGATAACATCTAGGACTTTGGTAGCTGGAAAGAAGTCAGTGCTTGGCTTCAAAGCTTCAGACGACAGGCTGATTCTTGTTAGGAGCTAATGTAGCTGGGGACTTTAAGTTGAAGCCAGTGTTGGTTAGCCATTCTGAAAATCCTAGGGCCCTTATGCTAAATCTACTCTGCCTGTGCTCTATAAAGGGAACGGCAAAGCCTGAGTGACAGCACATCTGTTTACAACATCGTTTACTTAATATTTGAAGCCTGCTGTTGAGACTTAGTGCTCAGGGGAAAAAAAAAAAAAAAAAACTTTTCAAAAGATGACTGCTCATTGACAATGCATCTGGTCATCCAAGAGCTCTGATGGAGTTGCATAAGGAGATTAATGTTGGTTTTAATGCCTACAAACAATATCCCATTCCGCAACCCATGCATCAAGTAGTAGTTCTGGCTTTCAAGTCTTATTATTTAAAAATTCGTTTCATAAGGCTGTAGTTAGCATAGGTAGTGATTCCTCTGATGGATCTAGGCAAAGTCAGTTGAAAACCTTCTGGAAAGGATTCACCATTCTGAATGCCATTACAAGCATTTGTGATTTGTGAGAGGAGGTAAAGATAGCAACCTTAACAGGAATTTGCAAGAAGCTGATTTTAGTCCTCATGGATGACTTTTAGGGGCCCAAGACTTCAGTGGAAGAAGTCACTGCTGATGTGGTGGAAATACCAAGAGAACTAGAAGTGAAGATGTGACTGAATTGCTGCCACCTCATGATAAAACTTGAGGAATTGCTTCTTACAGATAGGTAAAGAAAGTGATTTATTGAGATGGAATCTATTCCTGGTGAAGATGCTGTGAACATTCTTGAAATGACAGCAAAGGATTTAGAATATTACATAAGCTTAATTGATAAACCAGTGGCAGTGTTTGAGAGGATTGACTCTAATTTTGAAAGAAGTTCTACTGTGGATAGAATGCTATCAAATAGCATGATAAAGAGAAATCTTTTGTGAAAGCACAAAGATCAGTTGATGGAGCAAACTTCATGTCCCATTTTAAGAAACTGCCACAGCCACTCCAATCTTCATCACCTACCACCCTGATCACTCATTACTGCCCTCAACATTGAGGCAAGATCCTACACCAGCAAAAAGATTATGACTTGCTGAACACTCTTGAGTGTTAGCTTTTTCTAGAAATTTAATCTTGAAGGTGTGTATGTGTTTTTTAGACATAATGCTTTTGCACACTTCATAGACTATTGTTTAAATGTAACTTTTATATGTATTGGGGAGCCAAAACATTTGTGTGAGTTGCTTTATTGTGATACTCCCTTTATTGCAGTGGTCTGGAACTGAACCTGCAGTATCTCTGAGGTATGCCTGTATATAGTGTGATCAAGAACAAGTTTAGAATACAAGTCCTTTTTTTTCTATTTAATTGAGTAAAAGAAGAGGAGAAAGCTTATGATTTTCTGCTTGCTAGTTTAGTGTGGCACACCATCACTGGTAATGGCAGATTGATGGAAGGGAGAGGTTGAGCTTTCCCTTTCAAGTGTCCATTCTTGCTTGCCATCTCTGCACCTTTGAACATAGACCTGTTTTCTCTTTGGATTTGTTTTTGTCAGTGGGACCGTGATTGTCACAGTCACATGGGATTGAAACCATGAAACTCATGGTCCCTCCTTCCCCCTTTTAGCACAATGTCCTTTATTTTCCAGTCACTTTATCCTCACCCCCGTTTTCATCATTGCTACACAGACTATTGCTAAAATTTAACTGACTTCTCTCATGCTGTCTCTTCCTATATACCACTGTCATAAAAAAGCTTCCTAAAATGTTGCTTTGCACACTGATCTCAGAAACCTTCACATTTCTGATGGGATAAAACTCAGCTCTCTGTTGGCATATAAGACCCTTCACAGTCTGATTTCTGTCTACCAACTTTTATAGTAGCCATCTGCTCTGGGGTAATAGTTACTCGCCTCACCATCATCATTGAATTGCATGTGCACCATCCTACTTCTGTCCCCAGGAAGTTAGCCCATCAGTCTTATCCTCTTGATTCTGTTTTGTTAAAGACCTGCTCTGATTTCAGCCTTCTCCTTCCCAGACGACCCGGACCTTTGGCAACAACTCCCTCTATTCGTTCACTGCACTTTTGTTGTATTCATTGGGCCCTTAATTTGTGCTTCAGAGATTCATATGTACTGTGTTGTTGGGGTTTTTTCTGTTTCCCCAACAGGAGTATAAATTATTCAGGCATATTTTCTTTCTTATATCTCAAGAACCTAAGACACAATGGGTGCTTAGTTTAAAACAATTAGAGATGGTAAACTATATTCTCTAAGGTTAGTACCTGTTCCTGAAATTGCAAAAGGTAGCGTGAAGTCTTGACTGCTGTGATGAATGAGTTGCTGCTTTGGCAGAGTTACCGATATGAGCTATCCCCTTTTCTGTTACGGTGCACCATAAATAAATTTTTGCAGGCTCTATCTCCAGTAGAAATGTGTAATCCCTGTCTATGCTTGACTTTCCCTCTAGGTGCCAGGAAAAGCAAACAGATGTTAAGCTGTCCTTCCTGGTAGTTCAGTCTGTACATTGCTGATAAAAAAGAAAAAAAAAAAGTCCGTTCCAAGTATCTTTGGCCTTGGAAAAGGTTATTGCTTGCCTTTCCTCTGTGTTGAGCACTGATTTTTCAAACTTTTTTGCACAAGTATTCCCTAATACTTAAAAAAAATGGTTTTAAAAGGAAACTGTATCTATTTGCACATTTAAAGCTGTTCCTAAGTTTAAATATTGGCAAAAGAGACAATACCAGCATAGTAGAAATACTGAGATTTTAAAACAAAACAGGCTTCATTATATAATCAGTGGAGTCTACATACCGTAGAAATTTAGTACCATTATCTACATAGAAACTGCATAAAGGTTTTTAAAATTCCTCTTTCTCCTGGAACTTGTATTTTTGTTGCAGTTCTCCCACAGGATTTTATTCTAATGTAATACAGTAGTCCCCTCTTATCCGTGGTTTTGCTTTCCATGGTTTCAGTTATCCAAGGTGCAGTAACAAGATATTTTGAGAGAGTCCACATTCACATGACTTTTATTGCAGTGTATTGTTATAACTGTTCTATTTTACTAGTTATTGCTATTAATCGCTTTTCCTAATTTATAAATTAAACTTGATCGTAGATAAGTATAGGAAAAAACATCAGGTTTGGTGTTATCCAAGGTTTCCGGCATCCTGGGGTTCTTGGAAAGTATTCCCTGTGGGTAAGGGAGTACTGTACAGCAAAACTCCACCACAGTATCTAGGTAGGACCCCAAAAAATTGAGTTGTGAAAATGTGGGGTCATATTATTGCAAGAATAATGAAAAAATACATTTTAGTTTGTACTATCGCACAAAGATGCAGAAATAAAGTTTTGGTGAAGGTTACTGTTTCACCATCATTAACTGACCGGTCACTAAACTTAGAAAGTCCCCATTGATGACAAGGCAGTCACTTTCTAGCCTCCACCACCACCTGCCATCTCAGAGAAGCTTACAGCTTTCAGCTCCTGTGTTTGAGCAGAGGCTCTGGGCTGGAGTACAGGGACCAATTCCACTACATCCGGTTTTCATCTTGTAGCTTGTTGTCATCGGGTTTTACTCTATATTTTTATGCCTGAAAGTCATTGATCATACTGTCATACATCTTTGCAATAAATGTATATACATTTAAAATTATATGTGACTGAGTGCAGTGGCACATGCCTGTAATCCTAGCACTTTGGGAGGCTGAGGTGGGTGGATTGCTTGAGCTCAGAAGTTCGAGACCAGCTTGGGCAACATGGCGAAACCCTCTTTCTACAAAAAAATTCAAAAACTTAAGCCAGGCATGGTGGCACAAGCCTGTAGTCCCAGCTACTTGGTGGGCTGAGGTGGGAGGATTGCTTGAGCCCAGGAGGTGGAGGCTACGTTGCATGGAGATCTATTTATTTATTGTGACATAAGGATGTATTAAATTCTATATTTACTCAGTCATTTGCCTAATGGATCAAGATATAAATATATTAAAATTTTTGGAAATTCTTTAATGACATGTTTTTACAATTAGTTTATATAGCTGGATTAAAATGACATTGCTAGAATGAAAGAGGGTCCAGCATCAATTCTATAACTTTACCTAAAAGCCTTTTACTCAGTTCTTTAATTTCCGTGACGAAAAATCACGTCATCTATCATCTGTGATGATAAATCATTCTGCAGCTGACAGCATGATTAGTTTCTTGTTTATTTTTGTTGAAAACAGATTTTTGAAAGTTGCCTTTTAGAGGTGTTTACTTAGAATTTACTCATTCTCATATTTAGGGATGTAAACGCAAAGGGCTTTACCAAGACTATCAAATGATTATTAATTATATCTGTTACTCTTTAACCTGGAAAACCTTTATTTATTTCAGTATATTCCTAAAGGGTTGGGAAAATCCAACCTGTGCGTTTTGGATGTAATACTCTTGGTACAGTTAGTGCTTTAAATATATTTTCATTATGTGTTTCATCAAAACCTTGGTACTACAGATTTAGTCATTCAATTCGTGGTACATGTCCATCATATAATGAAATCAAGCAAAATATCCATTTCATGAATCAGATCAAACTACTGACTTTGTCAGAAAAAAAGTCTGACTTGAAAATTCATGTTAGTGAATTTTGAACTTATAAAAATCATTAAAAACCATCCCAGAACACCTTTTGTAAATGCTTAGTGAAAACAGTCAAGACTTAAAATTTCCCTTATTTAACTTATAACAAGTCACAGTCACCTGTGGCAGAAACAAGTTATTTAGGAAGCAAGTTAGGTTGATAAAAAGCAAGATACTCCTTCAATAAAGGTGTGTACGTATATTGAGCTAGGATGTTTGGCTTTTGTTAGAATTAGGAATCAAAATAACATTAACTTTTACTAGGATTATGCTTTTCCTATAGAATGCTATCCTGCTAAAAACTAACTGGCAGCTATCTAGAACCTAATTTATTTTCTGTTAAGAGGTAAATATTTCCCATTTCATAAGATGAAGTAAATTGATATTTGACTGTATTTGGAGTAAATATTTCATAATATGATTGTAGTCAGTTTTTTTATTTTTTGTGATCAGTTTTGTCTATAGGTTTTATTCAGTGCATCATGAAAATTCTGATAGTCCTGAAAATTATTTCAAGTACAACTGAAATATTCAGCATCACTAAACTCTTTTTGTTTTGACTGTCCAAGGGTATTTTTCCTTCCAGTCAATGATTGTTCTGTGGATGAGTTTTTAAATAGTTGAAAAAGTGACTTAGAAGAAAAGTTGTTTGTAGCATTCAGTATTTCTTACTGATACTTGCCGCTTTTTGCTGGTGAGACCTCCACCAAGAGTGATTTATTTCTTGGCAGGCGTCTTGGAGAGGGAAGTGGCCAATTTGTTCAATAAAAATCATTACTTTCACTTTACCACATATTCACATTTTGAATATCCTAACAAGTCTCCGAACATCCCCATTTCTAAATCCCCCTTTACAGAAGTTTAGAACAGGGAAAGTCACAAAGCCCTTAAAGCCTTAAGCTGACTTGACGAACCTTTCCGGGTAGGAGGCTTCTGCTTTGTTCTCTGTGTTCGCTAACGTCTTGGGGCAGCAGTGCCAACTGAACTGGGAAGGTGAGTGGTGTCTTTGTTTTGTAGAACGGAAGAAGTAGTGTGGATGCCACGGTTTTGCTTTTGTTAGAGGGCTGTATGAAAGCTCAGAATTACCTTAAATTCCAAATTAATTAGGTCATCCTGTAAAATTACCCTTGCTGAGGCACCCCTTAGAAAGTTTCAAGGTGGCCCTAGGGTTAGACACATCCCACATGAAGACCTCTGGTTCAAAGTGTTGAAAATTTCTGTTATTTTTGTATGTTCATAAAATGTTTTCATCAGTAATATAGTGTGTGTGTGTGTGTGTGTGTGTTCACATTTGATACGGTTCTTGTTTAGGACTTCCTTAGCTCTGAGAAAACAAGCTGAGTCTTTTGTAGAAAGAGTGGAGCACAAACCTGCCCCTGCCTCATTAATGTCAAAAAGCCTCTCCATCAGCCTGCCAGCACCGAGCGTTTTGAGTGCCCTTTGATAATGTCAGTAACACCTGGGTTAGCATTATTCCCACCTCAGTCTAGTGCTTACTCAGTCCTGGGCCCTGCTGAAATTGCATGCATACAAGGTATACTGTAATGAGACAGTTCTCAGTGCAGACAGCTGAGCCCCCAGTCACTTGCTCCGCTGAGTGTTTCAGCGATTACTCTGCACTTCTGCTAGCCTGCCTAAAATGCATGAAGAGTACAGTGGGGGAATAATGAGTGTGACTTTTGTTCATTCTGTGTGTCTGGTGAGAAAAATGTGGGAATTCCAAGCAACAACGTATTAGTGATGATTCTGGAAATTCAGGAGAAACAGGTAAAATGTAAAGAAACCTGAAGTTGTAAACATTGTGTTAAATCCTACGTTCCTTACTACAGATGACTTCCTTACTTCCTTGTATTCTCCCACTTCATGATTTGATAGGAGAGTAGGAGGGGGAGCTTTTAAAAATTAGGTGTGTTGCAGCATACACATTCTTTTCATCAGCCCATGGAACATTCTCCAGGGTTGACCATAGGTTAGGACACAAAACAAGTCTCAAGAACTTTCTAAAACTCAGAATAATACAAAGCATCATATCTGACCACAAGGGAATTAAACGACATCAATAACAAGGAACATTCGAAACGAAACAAACACATGCAAATTAAACAACATGCTCCTGAATGGTCAATGGGTGAAAGAAGAAATTAAGAATGAGATTTAAAACTTCCTTGAAACAAATGAAGTAGAAACACAACGTACCAAAACCTATGAGACAAGCAAAACCAGTACTGAGGGCAAGTTTATAGCAATACATGGCTACATTAAAAAACTAGAGATCTCTCTCTCTCTCTCTCTCTCCCTCTCTCTCTCTCTCTCTCTCTTCTCTCTTCTCTCTTCTCTCTTCTCTTCTAAGTTGCACTGTTGTCACCCAGGCTGAAGTGCAGTGGTGTGATCTCGGCTCACTGCAACCTCCGCCTGCCGGGTTCAGGAGATTCTCTTGCCTCAGCCTCTCGAGTTGCTGGGACTACAGGCATGCACCACCACGCCCAGCTAATTTTGTATTTTTAGTAGAGACGTGGTTTCACCATGTTGACCAGGCTAGTCTTGAACTCCTGACCTTGGGTGATCCTCCTGCCTTGGCTTCCCAAAGTGCTGGAATTACAGGCATGAGCCACTGTGCCTGGCCAAGAGATTTTTAAATGAACAACCTAACTGTACCTCAAGCAACTGGAAAAGCAAGAACAAACCAAACCCTCCGGGGGAAAGAAATTAGATATAGTAGAATAAGATAAGCATTAGGAATTTCTCAAGGCCAAGAGAAATCTCTGTAAAGAGAAGAGAAGGAACTTGGGGGCTGCATAGCCAGAATGCCTCACCTAGCATATGTTTCATACGCTGTGTCCTTGGTCCTAACTCTGTGATAATTTCTCCCTGTGGCACACAAGATTTCAACTATCCCTTCTCTGCAAAAGGTTCCTAAAATCTATTGCCCTGACCTCTCTTTTGAGTTCCAATTTCCTGGGTATTTCATAGGTGTCACCAGTGTTTTAAATTTTATACATTAAGAAACAAACAATGTTTATTTCCTCACCTACTAACCCCTCTCCTGCCTCCAGCAAGCACAGAGCCTATTCTTGTGTCACTCAAGTCAGGGAACACCTTCCCATTATACTCAAATCTGCCAGTTCCCTGTTCTTTGGGGGTGCTTAGGAGGAGGTAGCATCATTTGTCACACTGCAGGCATTCTGGGGCTTTATGCCGGTGGAGGAAGCCTGGATGCAATGGCTCTTTGTATCTAGAATGAAAGTTAGCTAACAAAGCTGGAGGGAAGTCTTATGCTTTGAGGAGGTAATACAGGTTGAGCATCCCTAGTCCAAGAATCAGAAATGATCCAAAATCTGAAGCTTTTTGAGTGTTGTCATGATTTCAGATTAGTGATGCTCAGTGAATAAATAGCAATACAATGCAAATATTCCAAGATCTGAGGAAATTCAAAATCTGAAACATTTCCAATCCCTAGCATTTCAGAGAAGGGATGCTCAACCTGCACCTGCACTTGCTTGAGTCAGTTACCCTGCCTGCTCCCGTGCGCAGCGCCGTATGTTCCCCGGGGCACGCTCTGCAGTCTGCAAGGCTCTGGAGAAGAAAGGTGTGGCTGCGCTTCCTGGCAGTGAGCACTTCATCTCTGCCGTTGGAATAGCCTGTGTTTGATTCTACTCTTATGTCTAAGTACATCTCTTTAGGTTTCTAGCCTTGGAACCATGCTTGACTGTGGAATGGGGTACATAACTGATTTGTTTTTAAGGTGTTATTTCTACCTCTTCATGTATAATTGGTGCAAACCATTTCTGATATTCTTTAGAACACATGTGTCTTCTTGAAACTCCCACTTTTAAGACGAGCGATGAGTGTGTTTTTGTGTGGCTCAGATATGTAGGTGATATATCAGGGAGAAACCTGTGTATGCAGCACCCTCCCCCAACCACCCAATTTCAAGCCCAGCTTTTGTGACTCAATTATCAATAATTAGCCTCCTGAGTAGCTGGGACTACAGGCCACAATTGTATTGTTTATATTCAACAAAGAAATATTTACCGAATATTTAATTGAGAAAATAAGGCATAAGCAGGGAAAGATAGTTCACAATGTAAAGTAAGTTTCAAAAGAGGCCTACCATGTAGCATGGTGTTTAAGGCTATAAGAGATTGGAATTGGATCTGGGTTTAGATCTTAGTTCTGAGACTTACGGGTGGTGGGACCTCAGCAAGTAACTTAACCTTTATGAGCTCCCAATTTTCCTTACAAAACTCTTTATACGGTTGTTGTAGGAGCTAAATGGGATATCATCTGAATCATGCCTAGTGAATTATAACTGAATCATAGAGTAAGATAAAACATCTTCAAATAAAACATCTTCAAAATTCATCATGGTGCAGGAGGATGTCCTTGTTAACATGGCATGCTGGATGCAGGGCAACAAGTCTAGAGCGCCTTAAATTTTCTGTGATTAGAGGATAAGTGATCCCAGATCCTGGAATGGTGTTAAGATTGTTGAAAGAAGCAAGGTGACTTTAGTGTGGGAATAAGGAGGATGTGAGGAACAGAGGGGAAGCCAGGGGCCAGGCCAGCAGGCACATCACTTTGTCAGTTCAGTAGGAGAGTTCACACTGGCCCCGCTACAAGTAGATCTAGTTACCAAATGGCCAACTACTCATCATCAACTGAAGATGATGGAGAAATAATTACAATCCATGATGTGGCCAAAGTACACAGAGGACAGTATAGGAGCAGAAGCAAAGCTTAACAGACTAGGGGGTCAAAGAGGGCTCCTTCAGGTGGAAACATAAGCTAAGCCTTAAAGAACAAATCAGTGATATTAGAAAGAGAAGCAATCTTTTACCAAGCAGCAGACTCAGCATGCTGAAGAAATCAAAACACAGGAACATTGAACACCACTGGACTCTCCAAGGCAGTATTTTCCCAGTGGGGTTCTCCTTTTCCTCAGTGTGAAAAGAGAGATTCCAAAGCTGTCCTTGACTCTAACCCTGACCTGCCACACCTGCCACACCTGCATCATCTTCTTGGCTAACACTGAGCCAGATTTCACGTGGTGAGAACTGTTCTGAAATGTTGTCTTAGAGTCCTGACCACGAAGCTCTTAAGAGTAGTAATATTACCTTCAGCCCTGAGCTGGCTTCTCAGATTTCCACTAGACTGGTTCCACAGCCAGTGCTCTGTAGGGTAGGGACTTCCCCGTCCCTCTCACATATACTTGCACTGAAACGAATTGCTCACTCCAGCCGTATAGGTCTAGCCTCCACAAATAGATAGCTTAACAGGTAGGCTCTCATTAGACTTTAGTAGAAACATTCATGGATACCAAAAACTGTGTTTCAGTGGCTCTCAAATCTAATGTATTGACACTGGGCATGGTGGCTCATGCCTGTAATCTCGGCTACTGGGGAGGCCAAGGCAGGAGGATCAGCTCAGCCCAGGAATTTGAGATCAGCCTGGGTAACATAGCGAGACCCCTATTTGTATTAAAATATAAATACATGTAATTTATCATCAGAATCTATAGATAATTTTTTTTTTTTTTTGAGATGGAGTCTCACTCTGTCACCCAGTGCAGTGATGCAATCTCGGCTCACTGTGACCTCCACCTCCTGGGTTTAAATGATTCTCCTGCCTCAGCCTTCTGAGTAGCTGGGATTACAGGCATGCATCACCACACCTGGCTAATATTTTTGTATTTTTAGTAACGATGGGGTTTCACCATGTTGGCCGGGCTGGTCTCGAATTCCTGACCTCAAGTGATCCACCCACCTCAGCCCCGCAAAGTATTAAGATTGCAGGCATGAGCCACTGCGCGTGGCCATATCTATAGATGAATTTTTAATGCAGAGTCCCAGACTCCTCAGAGATTCTAGGGGGTGGAGCTGGGCCTGTGTTAAAGAAAAAAATTCATTTAAAAAATTAAATTAAAAAGACAAATTCCCAGAGGTAACTGTGATCCTCAGACGGATCTGGAAACCTTGACTGAGAGGTCCCCACTGGGCCATCAGCCATCACCATGGACCTTACTGATGGAATCTGACCCATGAGGTTCTTTTTCCTGAGAATCAGTTCTGAAAGATGCTAATTCTTCTGAGCACATCTCTTGAGTGGCAGTGATGAGTGTGCCCTCCCAGTGACAGTGACATTTCTCCTTCCAGCCTGGCAGTGAGAGCCAGTCAGCAGAGAGAGGCATGAGCTGCATGTATGTGAGGCTGCCTAGAGGAGATAAGGCAGAGCAGCCCCAAGGCCTCTCCAGTTCCTGAGGCCATGCTGCACATGGCCACACTCCTCTCCTTGCTTCCATGAGAAGCTCCTTTATTTCTACGACAAATTCCCCTCTCGGGCTAAGGCCAGCACAAGTTGGTTTCTGTTACTTGCAATTAAAGAGCCCAGTGACTACGACTGTTACTCAAATAGCATCCCTAAAGAACAATGAAGGGACACACTTTAAACATGCTAGTTTTGAAATATCAACTTTCTCTCCAAACAACTCTGGAAATGAGCTCTTGCTCAGGGAGGAAAAAACGAAAACACTTCTACTGTTGAGTTGTTTATGCAGCTATTAGCTTGGTCCAAAGAATATCCCCTTATGAAAAAAGAAATTCAAGATGCTGTATTGATTGGAAGAAATGAAGCAGTGGAAACTCCACTCTCACAAGCAGGGCCCACATCGGCCTCCCCTCGGGAAGAGGAAATACAGTCAGTTTTGTGGCACAGGTGAGCTCCAGGCAGAGCCAATTTCACTCACGCTGATTGCAGCCTGCACCTTCTGCCTCACCCTCGTAATCAGCCAGAGGCTGGCAGAGGTCTGTGAACTGGGCTGAGAGTTTTGACCTGTTAGGTTTTAGCATATGGCAGAAACAATCAACACTGCCCAAGAAACGAATAAAGCACAGCTGTTCCCAAAAGGGAAAACAGACAAGCTGCTCTTTCCCAGAAGGAGCACTCCTTGCCAAACCAGCATGTCCCGAGGGTCTTCCTGCACAGGGCACTTAGATATTCACCTACTTAGGAAACACGTTCAGGCCTCTAGCCACCATCCCACACCTAAAAACCAAACAGAGTCATTCATCCAGCTGGGGACTGGGAGTTTATAGCAATGCCTTTCGGGTGGGTTGGTGAGCTCAGCTAGTGGTGGCTTACTCCACTCATCAGCCTGCGGCCAGAAAGCCACTTAGGCCAAGTAGCCCTGCTCTGCTCACTCCTGTGGCCACAGAGTGGTCCCTGGGCCTAGCCAGTCAGCTGGCTGGCAGATGCTTGCCACCACGAGATGGGAAATGGGCTGCAGAAGTTCTGAAGCAGAAAATGTCACCTGACCCGCCTGAGCAACATAGCAAGACCTCGTCTCTATAAAAAATGTTTTAAAAATTAGTCAGGCTAATTTTTACATGCCTGTACTACAGGTACACATCTGTAGTCCCAGCTACTCAGGAGGCTGAGGTGGGAGGATGGCTTGAGCCCAGGAGTTTGAGGCTGCAGTGAGCTGTGATTGCACCGCTGCACTCCAGCCCGGGCAACAGAGCGAGACCCTGTCTCTTAAAAAGAAAGAAAGGGAGAGAGTGGGGCTTGCGTCTGTCCCTACCCTCCCCTTGAAACAGAGCAGTTCTGCCTTTACCTGTTTATTAATTGGGCTTCCTATCATTTTGTTTGAAGACGGATTCATAACTGCTAATACTAATTGCTCACGCTGTGTGTTGGGGTGCACGAGTGCACACACGCCCACCAGGCACCATGCCAGGTGTTCCAGATGCCTTGGCCTGATCTCTTCAAACAAGTCCAAGAGGGAGATTCTGTTGTTATGTCCACAGCACAGCCGAGGAAACGGAAGTCAACTATCTTGTCCAAGGCCACAAAGCCAGTGAGTGGGAAAGCCAGGAATTGAAGCTAGGTCCCTCAGACTCTGCAGCCTTTCCTGCCATTGGCCTCTGGGAAGGAGCCACAACTGCCTGAGTGAAGAAAGCAAAGCCCAGTCTTTCTCTAAAGCAACTGTTCTCCTCCTTGTCTGCATACTGGAGTCACCGAGGAAGCTGCGACCAGTGCAGACGCTGGGCTGTCACCTCTGGAGGCACTGATTTGCTTCATCGATCTGAGAGCAGCTTGGGCATAGGGATTTGTTTTTTTAAAGATTGAAAATCACTGCATTAGAGAAGCAGTGATGGGAATTCAATAATTAGAATTACATGTCAGCACTGATGTGAGGGTTCAAGACAGGAATTTCCCTCCTGGCACATTACTCAACTGATGGTTTAAAAAGTGTCCTTAAGAAGAAGAAAGACAGCCAGACTCCTCCTGCAGCTCTGGTGGAAAATGGAGAAGACTTTTCCTTTCCTCCATCTCCCCCAGGGCCTGGTGGAGGGAGGCGTTGTCCAGCTGTAAACTGTGTGCACCAGGCGGTCACTGGTCACTTTTCTGGTGGGGCCAGCAGATAACAGTTGATGTGTGAAGGAGGCAGGGAAGGACACGGGAAGAAGGTCCAGTGGAAATCAAAGCCCACTGTCATAATTCTGTCCTTTTTTTGAGACAGAATCTTGCTCTGTTGTCCAGGCTGGAGTGCAGTGGTGCAATCAGAGTTCACTGCAGCCTCAACCTCCTTAGCTCAGGTGATCCTCCCGCCTCAGCCTCCCAAGTAGCTGGGACCACAGGTACGTGCCCCTGGCTAATTACTATTTTTATTATTATTATTAGTGGAGATGGGGTCTTGCTATGTTGCCCAGGCTGGTCTTGAACTCCTGGGTTCAAAAAGCCTCTCACCTCGGTCTCCCAAAGTGCTGGGATTACAGGCATGAGCCATCACACTCAGCCATCATTCTGTTCTTTATGCACCCAGTCCAGGACCAAGATAGGTGGAGGTGAGTGAGATGTAAACTCAGCCATCAACATAAATAATGTTTGAATGCCATCTTTACAAAGGGCAGCAGGGCACAGTGGCTCACGCCTCTAATCCCAGCACTTGGAAGGCCGAAGTGGGTGGATCACCTGAGGTCAGGAGTTCGACACCAGCCTGGCCAACATAGTGAAACCCTGTCGCTACTAAAAATGCTGGGTGTAGTGGCAGGAGCCTGTAATCCTAGCTACTCAGGAGACTGAGGTAAAAGAATCACTTGAACTGAGGAGGCAAAGGTTGCAGTGAGCCAAGATCGCGCCACTGTACTCCAGCCTGGGTGACAGAGCGAGATTCAGTCTCCAAAAAAAAGGGCAAAATTAATGCAAAAACATTCATGGTGAAAAAAATGTCAATGTCAAGTGTTGAAATATGGATAGCATCCGACAGGGCTGAGGTTGGGGTGAGGGGAGTGAGGTGAGTCCTGCAAGTAGATCTTTGGATCCTGTCTTCATTTGAATTTTGTGGATTTTTTGGCATTAATTTTAATTTTAAAAAATATTGCATGAAAATATTATTTTTCTTAAATTGTGTGCCCAACTGTAAAGGATTTAAACAACTTTTGACTTTTTGATCCTTCTGTATTGAGGGAGGGGATGTCTCAGAAGCACACCGTTTGAAAAGTAGCAGAATACTAGGCCTCCTCCTGTAGCCCCCACAACCCCACCTCCCCTCAAAAAAAAAGAATACTAGGGCTCCCAAAGGCCGGATGGGATTTCTGTATCAAAGAGAAGACGTCAATGGAGAGATAACCTAGTCGTTCAGAGGCTGCAGGTGAGGAGAGAGGGACGGTGGACAGCCATGCCCAGAGAAGGCAAATTGAGTGCATGGCCATCAGCCCATGGCAAGCGGCAGCCTGCAGAGTTCCTGTCTCTGTTGATTCCCTTGGCTGGGATAAGTTCTAGACCTGAACACATACCTCCCCATCATACAGGATTACTCACTGTTACCTTGATAAATTAACCTGTTTAAACTTCGGCTCCCTCGTCTGTAAGATAGAGCTAATACCATACCCCTCACAGTGATGTGTTAAGGATAAACAAGGTAGAATGTATGTAAAGCACTTTACAGAGTGCCTGGTACATTCTAAGTGCTAAAAAAAAAAAAAAAAGACAGTTATTTTCACCTTACTATTAGATTTTCTAGGTCAAGGCTGGGTGCAGTGGCTCACGCCTGTAATTCTATCTCTTTGGGAGGTGGAGGCGGGCAGATCACCTGAGGTCAGGAGTTCAAGACCACCCTGGCCAACATGGTGAAACCCCGTCTCTACTGAAAATACAAAATTAGCCGGGCGTGGTGGTGCATGCCTGTAATCCCAGCTACTTGGGAGGCTGAGGCAGGAGAATCACTTGAACCTAGGAGGTCGAGGTTGCAGTGAGCTGAGATCGTGCCATTACACTCCAGCCTGGGCAACAAGAGTGAAACTCCGTCTCAAAGAAACAAAAAAACAAAAAACAAAGATTTTCTAGGTCTGTTCTTGTCTGAGTCCTCACATTTCACTGCTCACTGATAAGTCACCAGAGGTTAGGCCAAGCCAGTGAGCTTTGATGCTTATTAGTATAAAATCTGGGTAATTGTCACTAAAATGAGCCAGAGTTACGGAAGGAATGGAGAAGCCTGGATTCTGGTCTCAGCTTCAGGACTTGTTAGCTGTTGGAACTTAGGTCTATCCCATCACAACTCTGGGCCTCTTCCTTCTTTATGCAATAAGAATAGCAATATCATTCCCATTGCTCTTCTGTTGTGGAGATCAAAGAGATAATAAGGGTGCAAAAGTGACTCAGGGCAGCACCTTTGGATGGAAATGAGCTTTGTTAGGGCATTGTTCTTTCAGTGGGCTCATTTCTTTGCCTGGGCTGGTTCATCTGATTTTGATACTGAACTTTAATGATCTTTGGAGGTGAATTCTTTCTTCTGGACTTTAAAATGATAGCAGAAAGAATTAGCTGAAAGTAACAAAACTTGGACTATGGAATGAACTGTAGTTATTGTCTAAATTACTATTTAAAGTGGGTATGATAGATATTAGTTCTGGTATTAATTATATTGCTTTCCCATAGGGAATTAGAGGCATTTAAATATATATAATATATTATATATATATATGAAAAGGAGTTTATTTCTTACAGTATGGTGGCTGAGAAGCCCACAGTTGAGGGACTGCGTCTGATGAGGGCCTTGTTGCTGGTGGGGACTCTGTGGAGTCCTGAGGTGGCTCAGGGCATCACATGGTGAGGGGCTGAGATTGTTAACATGCTCAAATTGGAGGTGTTTTTAAGAAGCATAACTAAGGGCTGGGCGTGGTGGCTCATGCCTGTAATCTCAGCACTTTGGAAGGCTGAGGCGAGCAGATCGCTTGAGGTCAGGAGCTCGAGACCAGCCCAGCCAACATGGTGAAACTTAACATCTCTACTAAAAACACAAAAATTAGCTGAGCGTGGTAGCGTGCGCCTGTAGTTCCAGCTACTTGGGAGGCTGAGGTGGAAGGATCACTTGAACCCAGGAGGCAGAGGTTGCAGTGAGCCGAGACTGCGCCACTGTACTCCAGTCTGGGTGACAGAGTTGAGACCCTGTCTCAAAGAAAAAAAAAAAAAAAGAAGCACAACTAAGGGAAGTGCCTTCCTCTTGATCCTGCCTAGAATCACTTCTTTTGGTTTTCTGAGTTTGTACATTTAGATCTTTGTAAGTGTCCTATGTAGTTATACATTTTCCTGAAGTATAAGTTTGAATGATCACTTCATTTTCTCAAGTGAATGCACTCACTTATGAGAATTTTCAGTCATTTTGACCCTAATTGCTTAAAATTCAGACTGTAGCTGCAGAGTCATTTTCTCGCCATCCTTAGAGAGTGAGTATGGTGTAAGGATTGAGACCCCAGACTCAGATGCCATGCCACTAAATAAGTGACCTTGCTCTGTTAAACAGGGGCATGCCAGCCCAGGTCTCATAGGGTCATAGTGAGAAATGAAAGAATTAATGTTTATAAAGTGCTTAAAATAGTGCTTAGGGAATAATAACCGCTCAATAAATGTTGGCCATTATTGTATTGACCCTATTTGTGTTAGCTCTTGTTACACTGGTCTGCACAAGGCTACAACTTGGGGCTTGTTCTCTATGGGACGTTCTCTGTGAGTTTCAGCTACTGCTCCTAGTACCCTTCCTGGCAGTGTTTTTGTCTCTCTCTGTGTTCTGTTTCTCTGCTTTCTTCCATTCTTCCGTGTCCATGTATAGGATTAGATAGACTCCGCCCCCCCCCCCCCCAATAAATCCTCTTTAAGCAAAATTGAGTCAGGTGTCTCTTGCTACCAAAAGAACTGGACAAACTCCACTAGTGTGAGAACAGTCACCTTCTATTCGTGTGCTAATTGGTTGAACTCTCCTAGAGTACTGAGTCTTCTGGGATTCTGGCAATGTACTGTCACTGACACCAGCAGCATTCTGGGTAAGCAGCATATACCACTATTATCAGTGAACGAGTCAAGGAACACGTTAAGTGCACGTATATGAAGGGCCATCTTTTGCACACAGAACTGAGGCACAGTTGGCAAGGAGGTTAAATATGTTAGCTTCAGGATACATTTAGGGAAACTGCAATAAAGAGATTTACCCAGAAAACACATTTCAGAACTATGGTATAATAAAAAATAGGTCTGGTCTTTATCCCTGACTCCTGGCACTAAGCATCAAAGACCCTTGGAAATTTCCGAGTGGTTGGAATGTCTTTTGTTATTCATTAATCCTTTCTGATCATAACTAAGTTTATGCTATTGAGGCGAGTCAGGGTGGGTCCTTAAACAGTTTCAAGAGAGAGGCTGGCCACACTACAAAGACCAAGTTTATGATTAGAGGGTGGGAACTTTGGGCTCCACCCCTCAACTGCTGGAGAGAAGAGGAGAACTGGAGATTGAGTTCAATCACTAGTGGCTAATGATTTATTTGTTTGTTGGTTTGTTTGTTTCTGTTTGAGACAGAGTCTTGCTCTGTCACCCAGGCTGGAGTGCAATGGCACAATCTCAGCACACTGCAACCTCTGCCTCCTGGGTTCAAGCGGTTCCCCTGCCTCAGCCTCCCGAGTAGCTGGGATCACAGGCACGCACCACCACACCTGACTAATTTTTGTATTTTTAGTAGAGTTGGGGTTTCGCCATGATGGCCACGCTGGTCTCGAACTCCTGACCGCAAGTGATCCGCCTGCCTTGGCCTCCCAAAGTACTGGGATTATAGGCGAGAGCCACCGCACCCAGCCAATGGCTAATGATTTAACTGATCTTGCCTAAGTCATAACGCCTCAATAAAAACTGTTGAGCAACAAGCTTCCAGGAGCTTCTGGGTTGGTGAGCTCATGATGTCCTGTGAGGATGGCATGCCCAGAGAGGGAACGGAAGCGCCACACCCCAGCCACTAGCCCCATACCTCATCCTATGCGTCTTCCATTTGGCTGTTCTTGAGTCGTATCCTTTATAGGAAACTGTATGTGAATCATCAATACAGTGCTTTGTTGAGTTCTATGAGTCACTCTAGTCTATTAATGAACCTGAAGCAGTCATGGAAACTCCTGAATTTACAGTCAGCCAGGTAGAAGTGCAGGTAGCCTGGGGACCCCACTGGCCCTGGACGTTTTATGGAACTGAGCCCTTAATTTGTGGGATATGACGGTAACTCCAGATAGTACCAGAACTGAACTGTAGGACACCCAGTGAATGTTAGAGAATTGATGTTGAAACCATAAGAACTTTGGAGGAACTGATTGTAAGAATTCTCTTCTGAAAAGTAGCCAAGTCCTCTATTGCCTCCAGAGAACCACGCTGAAATCATTGATAACAGAGTATAGTATTCTTTTTCTCTGCTTTCTTCCTTTCTTTGGTGGTATTCAACAGATTGTTTGGAAGTGAAAGGAAATATATCTGTGATAGGTGGCTAAACCACACCCTGCGGCACTCAGAGTTCTAAGGCCTGATAGGCTACGGGGTGTGATAACCAACTCCCATTTCCACATTCACATATGAAGTTGATCAGATTTGTGATTTATTCTGCTGAAATTCCCCACAGCTGGTCCAACTCTCGTACCATATAAAAGTAACATCATGGGATTGAGTACATCAAAGGTGATATAAACTGTAGTGGGAATGGTGTTTTAGAGCACATTTTAAATAACCTATTTTCGGACTTATCTGTATGGCGGGCTCCCATTAGAAAACAGTTGTGAGGGCTAAATGATCCCCATCAAAATACATCAGTTATGTACCCATTTAATCCTATTCTGTTGCACTTTTTTTGTAGGATTCAGCTTTCCTTTTCTACAAATACATTTCTTCTCTTTTTTATACTTCTGTTCTTACATTTTTGTTTTTATTCATTATGTAATTGAAGTGAGGATTGTAGGGTCAGAAAGGGGGTGGTCCCTTTCCTCCCCATGGTAAGGCTTATGGCTGACACCCCTACAACAAAAGACAGGTTACCAAGAAAACAGCACAACAAATGTATTTGATCATAGTTTTATGTGGCACAAGAGGCTTCAGGATAAAGACCCAAAGACCCAGAGTAACCTATCCATGTTTACATTTAGGGTCAAGGAAGCAAGCACAGCCATGTAGAAATGTGATTGAGCCAGGCACCATGGCCACACCTGTAATCCCAGCACTTTGGGAGGCCAAGGGGGGTGGATCACTTGAGGCCAGGAGTTTGAGACCAGGCTGGCCAACATGGCAAATCTCCATTTCTACTAAAAATACAGAAATTAGCCAGGCGCGGTGGCGGCGGGCAACTGTAATCCCAGCTACTCAGGAGGCTGAAGCAGGAGAATCGCTTGAACCCGGGATGTCCAGGCTGCAGTGAGCGGAGATCGCGCCATTGCACTCCAGCCTGGGTGACAAAGCAAGACTCTGTCTCAAAAATAAATAATAAATAAATAAATAAAAGAAACACGTAGTAAATAGAAATGTGATTAGACAAAAAGGGTATAAACTGTTAAAAGAAAAACTTCAGCTGAATTAAATTTCACGGAGTTTAATTGAGTAAACAACAATTCGCGAATCAGTAGCCGCCTGAGCCAGAGGAGGCTCAGAGACTCCAGCACAGCCCCGTGGTGGAACATTTGTGGACAGAAAAAAGAAAGTGACATACAGAAAATGGAAGTGAGGCACAGAGACAGGAAGATTGGTTATAGCTTAGTGTTTGCCTTATTTGAATGCAATTTAAACGGTTGGCCACATTTGATTGGCCAAAACTCGGTGATTGGCACAAGAGTAAACTACAGTCTGTTTACAACTCCATTCAGGTATAGTTCGTGAGGTACTTTAGGTCAAACTTAAAATATGTAAGGAGAGGCCAGGCGCGGTGGCTCAAGCCTGTAATCCCAGCACTTTGGGAGGCCGACGGGCAGATCACGAGGTCAGGAGATCGAGACCATCCTGGCTAACATGGTGAAACCCTGTCTCTATTTAAAAAAACACAAAAAACTAGCCGGGCGAGGTGGGGGGCGCCTGTAGTCCCAGCTACTCCGGAGGCTGAGGCAGGAGAATGGCATAAACCCGGGAGGCGGAGCTTGCAGTGAGCGGAGATCCGGCCACTGCACTCCAGCCTGGGCGACAGAGCAAGACTCCGTCTCAAAAAAAAAATATGTAAGGAGAGAGCCTTAGGAGACTTGATTTAACAGAGCTGATGGTAATAAACTGAATGGGGAAACCTAGCCAGGCTTGCCTGTTCAGATTCTTGTTGGCCTCTGGGTTGCAGCATTTCTTCTTCCTTGGTGTAGGGCAGGACCCCCTCTGGAATGAGGGGCTTTATTTATGACCAGCTGATACACTGAAATGTTGCCCAGGCTGGAGTGCAGTGGTGGGATCTTGGCTCACTGCAACCTCTGCCTCCCTGGTTCAAGCCATTCTGGTGCCTCAACCTCCCAAGTAGCTGGGATTGCAGGTGCCCGCCACCATGCCTGGCTAATTTTTTGTATTTTTAATACAGATGGGGTTTTGCCATGTTGGCCAGGCTGGTCTTGAACTGGCCTCAAGTGATCCTCCCTCGTCAGCCTCCCAAAGCCCTGGGATTACAGGCATGAGCCACCATGCCTGGTCAAGAGAGGAATATTTTTAAGGCTTTGAGGGAAGGGGTTCTGGTTTCTATGGCCCGCCTTGGGGAAGAGGAATACCAGTTTCTATGGCTTGCCTCAGGGAAGAATGAGGGACAAGAGATAGAAAGGCAGGGGAAGGTCAGAGAAAAACTTCACTCCTAAGGCCTTCACTTTGGGGCATCACTTTCTGAGCTCCAACATTGTTACTCTGGATCCTAATTCATACACGTTCCTCAGAAGCTCTTAGATCTCACAGGGTGCCTATGTGCTGTGGGTTCCTGGAGCTTAGAGGAGGCATCGTGAAGAAGAGTTTGGAAATGGAAAGGTTTTGGGGCCTTGGAGCTGTGATCCCCAGCTCCGCTGGAAGCGGAAGGCACTGTCTCCGGGGATTTGGGATCAGATGGATGGGGCACTCCCTGAAGTCCGAGAATGCAGGAGCACCAGCTCTGTCCTGCTCCTACCTCTGTTGCTATTTGACCTTTTTCCCCTGATCTGTTGGGGTAAGGGGTTATATAGCATCACATTAGGACTTTCCTACATTGTTAAACTATTAATGAGTCACTAAAAACAGGATCGAGTTAATGAGCCATGTATAGTTCGCTTAACCATGTTCTTTTGGCCAGTCATATAGGTTGCTTTCAAGTTTGGCTTTTATAAAGGCATCTGTAAATAAAATATTTGTCCATAAAGATGTTTCCAAATTTAGGGTAAATTCCCACAAATTAATTCCTGAACATCTTAAAGCTTCGGGTCCATTTTTCAAATAACTTCGCAAAGGGCTCTGTTTTCTAAAAGGCAAGGTCTAAAGGTGCATTTTTTTTCGTTCCTTTGCCAGCATTATTATAGTTTTTAAAAACTTTTACCAACGTAATAGCTGGAAAATGGTTGTATTGATTTGATAAATACTTCCCTGATTATTTTTGATGTAATCAAACACTTTGGATTACCCGTCCATTTTGACTATCCCGTCAATTTCACAGGAACACTTTCCCCATGTAATTGTCTGTTGGTTTTTTGAGACAAAGTGTTGCTCTGCACCCAGACTGGAGTGCCATGGTGAGATCTTGGCTCACTGTAACCTCTGTCTTCCGAGTTCAAGTGATTCTTCTTCCTCAGCCTCCTGAGTAGCTGGAACTACAGGGGGTACCACCATACCTGGCTAATTTTTGTGTTTTTTATAGAGATGGGATTTTGCCATGTTGGCCAGACTGATCTCAAACTCCTGACCTCAAGTGATCTGCCTGCCTCGGCCTCCCAAAGTGCTAGGATTACAAGCCTGAGCCACCACACCAGCCTGTTTTTTTTTGTTTTTTGTTTTGTTTTGTTTTATTTGAGACAGGGTCTCACTCTGTCGCCCAGGCTGGAGTATGGTGGTACAATCACTGCTCACTGTAGCCTTGACCTCTTGGGTTCAAGTGATCCTCCTGCCTCAGCCTCCCAAAGTGCTGGAATTACTGACGTGAGCCACTGTGCCTGGTTCCTGTGTACCTGTTAGCCACTTATTTTTTTCAGGTGCTTTGCCCAGCTCTGAGCCCTCATACAACTTGTAATTGCAGAATGAAACCCACCAGGGATTGGCAACAACTCCAATCACCACCTAGAAGACCCAGCATGTGGCTCACGGACTCCATCACTTTTGAGGTCCAAGTTTAGAAATCACAGTTGTTAACTAATTTGTGGTTTGCAAAACAAATGTTAGGCATCTAGTCATTTGCTGATTCATCAGATATTTTTTATGGGCTTTCTATGAGCCAGACACTGTTTTAGGCACAGTGAAAAAGACAAAAATTCCTCTTTTTATGGACTGTACATTCTAGTGAGGACAGGAAGAAAGTAAACATCATTAAGTCTGTTGTGAAATAAATTAAAAGATGTTCATTGCTTTAGGAAAATGAGCATCAAGGGTTGGGGGTGGTTTGGAGAAAACTGGAGGTTGAAACCTGCTGCAGATGTAAAGTGTGGTCAGGACAGAGCCCAGCAAGGAGGTGAGAGAGCCCTGGGAGCTGCCTGGGGACACTGCGTCTGGCAGAGGCACCAACCATGGGGAAGAACAGTAGGAAACCAGGATGTCCAAACCAGGGCAAGCAATCGGAGGAATAGGAGTTGATGTCAGAGAAGTCCAAGGGGTGGAACTCATAGGGTCTTGGGGGCCGTTGCAAGCATTTGAGCTTTCCTAAGGGTGAAATGGGAGGACCAGAACGTTTTCAGCCACAAGAGTGATGAGATCTGTCTGGCGTTTGCAAAGAGTAGCTCTGGCTGGCTGCTGCACTCAAAACAGACTGCAGGGGGTCAAAGGCAGGAGCTGGAGGAGAGGGCGGAGCAGACAGACGGCTGCAAATTACCCAGAGCCCTCACGTGGCCCTGGAGCTGGTGAGTGAAAAGATCCAGGAATCCGGCAGAGCTGATGGGATTTCCTGATGGAGTGAATGTGCGCCGAGAGAAAGGGTGGAGCCACGGACAGTTTCTATTTAAGACCTCATAGGTTGCTCTGTGCCCCGTCGTCCCTTAACTAATGTCTGAGCATTTCCAGAGTTAAACCAGAAACACATTTACTCATGGGGCTTGCTTCAGGTATGAAGGGCATGATAACTAATCCTGCCATGAGAACTCAGAAGGGGCAACTCTTTTATCCATGTTAATGAGATGATGAATAAAAATGATAATGACATTGTGGCGTTTGGTCCATTCTTTGATGATCTTCATATATTCCTGTTGAACATTTTTTTCTCTGCATGTTTAGAGAAACTTCTCTAGTAGTGAACTATAGAAATGATCCCTGAAAGTATTGTCTTCTGTTTAACTTTACTTAATTGAATTAGGATAGTTATTTCTATCTTGGCAACCACATGTGGATCTTATACAAGATTTATGCATGATATCTTTTTTGCTGTTGTTGTTAGAACAACTCAGCATAATAAAATTCCAGTTCATCGTTGGACAACATTGTTTCCCACATCCGTGAAATAGACCAAAAAAAAAAAAAAAATAGCAACTTCAAAGACAAATAAGTAAATAAATAAATACATCTTTTATCGTTAGCCTTTTTAACCGTCTCATACAAACCAACCATCTATAGTACAGCTAAATGCATGTACAAAAAAAGTTAGTGGAATGCTCAGAATAAGATTGTTTAATTGTTTTTGCTTCTTTCTACGAGTTTTCTTTTGTCCTTTGAGGTGATAACGAACTTGGTCACACCACAAGTAAAGTCAGAAGTCGCACAGAAGATGCTCAGGAGGCTGGTTTGATCACTTGAGATCATTAAAAATGGCGGACTCTTGACAATATATGCAAAAATATAAAAGGAAACTCAAAAATACTAACAAATCTCTCTTTTAAAATTACTTTTTTTTTAAAAAAAAAAAGGCAGGGCCTTGGAAGTTTTGATTCTTTTTTCCTCTCCTGCTGCAAACTCAAGTTGTGGTTTTGGGCAGGGTGGTGGAGAGTGTGTCACCAGCAGGTGGCGCTATCTGCAGTGGCTGGGCCTCTCTCTCCAAGATGACCATGTCTAGTTTCTGAGACAGGAAGTGGAGGGTGAATAGGTCATGGCCACCTTTTTTTTCTTTGACTTTTCTGCTGTCTGGTTATCCTCATCTTCTGCTTCGCGATATCAACACCACCATCTTCTTTATCTTGCCACCAGGGGCCTTAGCTTCTTCATTCATCTCCACCCTCTTCCTCACCTCCACCTTCTTCCTCCTGCCCTTCCTCCCCACCTTCTTCCTCTTCTTTGTCCTCCTCATCGTCAGCCTCATCTCCCCATTTTCTTCACTGGGATTCCCACTAGCAGGGGCATCTCTTCCCCTTTCTCCACCTGCACAACTTGCTTCTTGTCCTTTAAGTGGTTGGTGGTCGTCTCAGAGTTAGTGTCCACAGATGGACGTCTGTGACACAGCAGGCTCCCCGATGATCCCATGTGTTGGATAACAAGAAAACAAGAGTTTGAGGACTCTGCCAATAAAATGGTCACAATGCAAAGATGGCTTTTCAGAGCAACCGGTGAACACCTGATGACTTTTGAAGTCGCCAACACTGGCAGTGATTTGATTTCGTGTTCACCTGGCCTTTGGGTTGTTGGGCACGGTGAAGGAGGGTGACAAATTACTGGCAGAAAGGAATCAGATGCATGACTTTGTGAAGATGTAGGATATTTTCAAGGAGTGTTCAGTTATGAGTACCAGTCATTGTTTTTAAAGGAAGGGATTTAACATTTTAAGTATTCTAGTTTCTTACCTGAAATTTAAAAGAAAGGAAGAAATAAGAGGTCTGGCAGACCCCACTGCAGAGAATAAAATGTGACAAGCGGGTGAGTTGAGAGGGAAACAGTTGGCTGGTTTATCTCTGTGGTGGCTTCTATTTTGGGAAAGTTGGTGATCACATTGCCTCGCTGTTCTGATGTTCTCAGTGGCCTCAGCTGAGCTGCAGTGGAGTGAGGGGTGAAGGAACCATGAACGGTGACAGCCATTCCAGCTGCCTTGCAATGTGGCAGATGGGAATAAATGCCCATGAACTGGGAGAAGATGTGATGGCTGCCCATTGCTGCATAAACCTGGCCAAGCCATTTTACGCTTCTAAGCCTCAGTAAAAGGGAAATCATTCTCATTGCCCTACCTATTTCTAAAAATTGCGTGAGTCTCCAAAATTGTGAGTGTTATGACATAAAATTGTTTTGTGAACACTAAAGACCTATACAAATGTAAGCCCCCATTGTTGATTTAGCTACAGGATATGTCATTCATACACATGAAGTATGTTATACTCAAAGACTGTATACACATTCCTGTATCAGCCTGAAATCTGTATTAAGTTTTCTAGATATCAAGAGTCCATTATTTTATGACTGGAATTTTCCTGCTCTATGCATTTGTTTATTATAAAGGTCATGGTGGGATTTCATTTTTAACCTATGTGTGCGCGAGTGTGTGTGTGTGTGTGCAATGTCAATAGTAGGAGGGAAAAAAGAAAGGTGACCCAGCCTGGGCAACATGGTGAAACCCCATCTTTACAAAAGATGCAAAAATTAGCTGGGCATGATGGCATGCACCTATTGTCCTTGCTACTGAGGAGACTTAGGTGAGAGGATCACTTGAGCCCAGGACCTCAAGGCTGCAGTGAGCCAAGATCACACCACTGCGCTCCAGCCTGAGCAACAGAGTGAGACCCTGTCTCAAAAAAAGAAAAAAAAAGGTGACAAGACCTTCCATAACATAGATAAGGCCTGACAGATGATCCAGTACAATCTCCTCAAGTTTTAAAGAAGCTGGTTTCCATGGTATTAACTGAATGATTTCAAGATTACACAGCTAGTCTGAGCAGAACCGGGACAGGTCTCCAAGTCAACAAACTCCTGCCCCAGCAGGTTTTTCTACCTCATTTTGCTTCTTTCACTTATTCTACAGTTTTCCCATACCTATGAGCATAGAGAGTTATGCTGCAAATACACACACACACACACACACATATATACACACAAGTTTTTTTTTTTGTTTGAGACAGAGTCTCGCTCTGTTGCCCAGGCTGGAGTGCAGTGGTGCTATCTCTGCTCACTGCAAGCTCCGCCTCCCAGGTTAACGCCATTCTCCTGCCTCAGCCTCCCGAATAGCTGGGACTACAGGTGCCCACCACCATGCCCGGCTAATTTTTTGCATTTTTTAGTAGAGACGGGTTTCATGTGTTAGCCAGGATGGTCTTGATCTCCTGACCTCATGATCCGCCCGCCTCAGCCTCCCAAAGTGCTGGGGTTACAGGCGTGAACCACCACACCTGGCCACACACAAATATTATATAACATTCTTCTCTCAACAGTCTCCTTCCCCCAAGCAAGAAGTTTCCACTAAACCTTGAACAATTTCACTCAAAGCTTTATGGCTAAAAACGTGGAGGAAGCAGAGAACATGTAGTTTCAGAGCAACATCTAATCCAGAATTGCTTTTCTCCTTGCCCTTAACTTCTTTTTAAATTCAAATTTTCTCAGATATATCTAAAATAGTATTATATACAGTTGACCTGAGACTGTCTCACATTTAAAGAAGCGTTTCTGGAAACCTCGCCCAACAACTTCTCTCGCACCTCATGTGGCTGTCCTGCCCTTGGGGAAAGTAGGTTGGGTTTCAGGGTTTGCTTTTAGTAGAGGCTCTCTTTCTTTCTCTCTTCTTTTAGGAGACAGGATCTCATTCTGTTACCCAGGCTGCAGTGCAGTGGCACGATCATAGCTCACTGCAGGCTGGAACCTCTGGGCTCAAGTGATCCTCCTGCCTCGGCCTCCTTTAGTAGCTGAAACTACAGGTGTGTGCCATGGCGCCTGGCTAGTGGCTCTCTTATGAATGCTGAGTGGAGGCTGGATTGTTGGGAGCACTGGCCATTCGCCACGGGTCTTTATTGAGCACCAAGCAAAGCAACCTTCTCCCTTGCCTTTCGGGTCCTCGTATCCATGCTTGCTTCTCTTCCTAGGATGCGTTGTGTCTGAATTTATCTTCTTTATCTGTATACATATGTATTGTCTTACTCTCTCTTCATTAGAATGTAAGCTTCCTGAGAGCAGAGAGCTGGCTTTTGTTGTTCACCTGCGTACCTTGAGTGACCGGACAGTGGTTGGCACGCTTTTTTAAATTTTTAAATTTTATTATTAGTTTTTGAGACAGGGTCTCTCTCTGCCATCCAGCCTGGAGTAGTAGTGCAATCATGGCTCACTGCAGCCTTGACTTCCCTGGCTCAAGCAATTCTCTTGCCTCAGCCCTCCGAGTAGCTGGGACTACAGGTGTGCACCACAACGCTCGGCTAATCTTTTTTATGAGGGTCTCGCTGTGTTGCTCAGGCTGGTCTCAAACTCCTGGGCTCAAGCCATCCTCCCACCTCGGCCTCCCAAAGTGCTAGGATTACAGGCATGAGCCACCACACCAGCCACTTTTAATATTTATTAAAAGGACAAAAGGATTGTGGGGTTAATGGGTTGAACATCTCGATCCATATTCTCAAATCACCTTCCCAAAATGTCAGAATTCACTCTCCCATTAGGAATGTCTAGGAGGATCTTTTCCCTTGAATCCTCTCTGAAGCTGAGTATGATAGTTTTTAAAATCCTTGTATGATAGGAAAAATTTTTAAAAGCACTCATATTTTAATGTACATTTCTTTGTTGCAATGTGTTTTAGATTGTTATTCCGACAGATTTTTAAAAGGTGTGGTAACATTCCGCTATATCAGTACCTCCTTGGTAATCTTCCCTGGCATTGCTGGATGGATTAGAGTGGACTGTATCACCCTGTCTTAGTTATGGGCATCAAACACGTATGAAAGTATTTTGAGAAGTATAAACAAGTTAGGCAATCAGAATGGTTTCTTTTGCTCAAGACGAGAGTATAGAAGACAATGATGTCACTCAAATAGCATTTTTAAATTACTCTAATGCTTGCCACCTAAGTGACAAGACCATTCATATCTCAGCATCGTGCAATATACATATGTAACAAACCGGTACATGTACCCGCTGAATCTGGAATAAAAGTTGAAATTATTAAATAAATAGATAAATAAAAAAAGTAAAGTACTACTTTACAAATGTGGGAGTAGGAAGAATCATAGAGAAGGAAATGATTATACTATTGAACATGTTATTTCCTCCCTGAGTGTTTTAACTATTTTAAGTCAACAGAGGAATTTTCAGGTTTAGAAAGTTGCTCCAGTCATTCTGAACATTGATTAGTTTTGCTTAATTTCAGAAAGACTATTATGGCCGGGTGGAGGTGGCTCATACCTGTAATCCCAGCACTTTGGGAGGCTGAAGTGGGTGGATCACCTGAGGTCAGGAGTTGGAGACTAGCCTGGCCAACATGGTGAAACCCTGTCTCTCCTAAATACAAAAATTAGCCTGGTGTGGTGGCAGGCACCTGTCATTCCAGCTACTCAGGAGGCTGAGGCAGGAGAATCACTTGAACCTGGGAGGCAGAGGTTGCAGTGAGCTGAGATTGCACCACTGCACTCCAACCTGGGTGACAGAGTGAGACTCTGTCTCAAAGAAAAAAACCAAAAAAACAAAAACACCAAACCAAAAGTAAAAAGACTCTTAAAGAAAAACAACAATAAAAAATAACTTATATGTATAAAAACGAAGTACTGTAAAGCAGGGTGTGGTGGTTCACAGCTATAATCCTAGCCCTTTGGGAGGCTGAGACCAGAGGATGGCTTGAGCCCAGGAGTTCAAGGCTGCAGTGAGCTACGATCCCACCACTGAGCTCCAGCCTGGGCAACAGAACAAGACCTTGTCTCAAGAAAAACAAAAAGGACTCTAAAGATACCTAGTTATATTTGGGACACATTGGCAGCTTCAGAACTACTAGTATGGAACAGAAAGGAAGAAACTGATTGACTCATTTCCCAGCTACTTATTATCCACGGAACATTCCTAATGAACACACACAGGACTCATTGCTCATAAGGATCCATTAGCCCACTTCAGCAGTGGAGCCCATCCTTGCAAATGCACACAGAAAGAGAACATTTGGCATCTGAAAGAATCTGGTTCAAGTCGCATGTCTATAGATCAAAGTAAAAATTTTAAAATACATTTTACTAAAGTTCCATGAACCCTGTTTATAACTTGGGGATGAATTCATTTGCAATCTCCTTTCTCCTCACCATTTTTGCAGCCCTTGTGTGCAGGGCCGGGCGGGGAATTGTGGTGGAGGCCCCGGGGTGGCAGGGTTGGGAGCTGGGACTGGGACTTCCAAGGGCACCCATGGCTGCTGTTACTCTGCTCCTCTGCAGAGACTGCAGTGAATGGGCTCTATCTTCTCTCCACCCAGTTCTTCTGGGTGTTTTGGTCTGTTGATTTTCCAGTTTCCCAAAGCAACATATCTTTCTTGGCCTGTTTGGAAAGAGAACTGTTGCTAAGGTTATTGAGCTCGCGAGGGGAACTTCTTGTGTTTACAGCTGTCTAACGCAGGGCAGTGTTCTAAGCAGACGATGGCATTGTTAGAGACACATACGAGGTCAGTTTTTCCTAACCACTGTGATAAATCTAATGATAACCAGTTAACTCGACAAAGCCATTTCTCAAAGCAGCTTCAGTGTTTGATTAACTACTTTGCCTTTTCTGGAATTTCTAGTCTAGCTATTACATTTGGAAGTAGAATGCACACCCATCACAAAATGCCTAACCTTTAAGCTCCCTCAGTGGAATTCAATATAATTAAAAGCAGCAAGTATTTAAATTTCTAGTAATGCCAGCTCTATGTGAGAAATTTGGGGAACATCCAAGAAATATAAGTCTTGTAAATGATGTCCTAATTACAAAAAGAAATAAAATCACCTTTTCCAATTTTCAGTTTCCAGTTCATTCATCTGAGGAATGTTTTCTCCAGATGGGACGGGATAATTGACTCCTTTAACACGGTACCCTATTCTGCAGGGAAACAGGAAAAGTCCTCCTGCAGCTCACTCTATGGCCGATGCCTTCCTTGAAAGAGTTCAAACGGTAACACCCTCATCACACCCTTAGTTTTTGAGCTCCAACAGGGCAAGGTGATTCAACTTTGGAAATAGAATGACAGAGAAAGACTGGGTGCAGTGGCTCATGCCTCTAATCCCAGCATTTTGGGAGACCAAGGTGGGAGGATTGCTTGAATCCAGGAGTTCAAGACCAGCTTGAGTGACACAGTGAGGCCTCGTCTCTGCAAAAGACAAACAAAATTAGCAAGCGTGGTGGGGCGTGCCTGTAGGCCCGCCTACGTGGGAGGCTGAGGTGGGAGGATCATTTGAACCTGGGAGGTCGAGGCTGCAGTGAGCGAAGATTGCACCATTGCATTCCAGCCTGGGTGACAGAGCAAGACCCTGTCACACACATACACACACGCAAAATGACAGAGAGGCAGAATTCTCCTGAGTGGAAATGAAATACCAGAATACCATGATTTAGTTTTCCTGTAGTTCTTTCCCAAGCATTTGATAATAGCTTTCCTTTTGGGGGGGTCAGTGACCTTTGACTTTACTTCATAGCCCTCTGAGGTTGGTATGTTGAGTCTTGTTTTCATACCACATTGACTCTCCTTTCTAGTGGCTTGAAAGTTTCTATTATTATTTTTAAAAGCTTTATTGATGTATAATTCACATACCATACAATTCACTCGTTTGAAGTGTACATTCCAATATTTTAAAGCCGATTCACAGCATATACGCCACCATTACCACAACCAATTTTAGGATAATTTTTTCTTTCTGTTTTTTACTGTGGGGGTTTTGCAGTGAAAACCAGATAACCTGCTAGACAAATTCCAGAAGAGCTTTAACACTCGATTTCAGAATATTTAATCACCTCAAAAAGAAACCTGAAGGATCTGTCTACTGCCGCCTCTATCTCTGTCCCCTCCAGCCCTCAGCAACAACTAATCTACGTTCTTCCTTTTCTTTTTTTTTTTTTTTTAAGTCTTTGAAGCCTTCATAAATCAGCCCTTTGATGTAAATCTCCATCTCACTCTGCCACTATTTTTGATCAATTCTTCACCAGAGCTTCATCTTGACGTGTGCTCTGCCCTTCCGCCGATGCCACTGCACTAAGGAACAGAGTGGCCCTCCGCCCCACTCCCGACAGAAGCAGCCTCAGAGAGAGAAGTGGAGGGTTCGGGTCAGCGTCAGCACCCAGTGTGCTCGGGTGACCTGCAGGTCTTGACTTAGCCTCGAGGACCTCCTCAGCCTCACACCCCGTCATTCAGTTCCACCTACAGGCGTGCACCTTTCGGCCTCCTCTGAAGTACAGAAACATTGTGTTGTCTAGCTGCTCGTTGTATTGTCGCTCTGTGGTTTTCTTTAATTTACACCCCTCTTCTACTCTGCTGGCCTTCAGGATATTTTTATGTTTGTTCACCACACTCATCAAGGGACAAATGCATAATCCTTCATCTGGCTTCTGCTGTCAGTCAGTTTCAGTCTTGGTTGCCTTCTCAGCCATAAACTTTATCACCCGTCCTCATGCCTTCGGCTTGGTCCTTGATTTTGGAAGCGCAGTGAATCAACGTTATTTATCTTTGCAGAAGGCAGTACCTTAACCACCACATAGTAGCATGCATCTGTCAAATCGTCCCAAAGATGTAAGGCACTATTTGTTATTGAAGTGGAGACGTCTTTATTGAAGGGCATTGTCCACTCTTAGTAAAGTATCTCAACTTATGATCCCAAATACTTCCAAGAAAGGTAAGCGTGAGAGAAGGCAGAGTTTGGGGTGTCTGTAGGGAGGTTACTCATGGACAGGTTAGCAAATAAAGCATTGTAAAGGAGATCAGTCAAGTAAGATTTTCATAAAATAACAAGTAGAATTTTGGTGATTTTTCTTTTGGTTTTCCAGTTCAATTTTTAACTGTTCCATATTCAAATATTGTTTTGAAGAGGCATTAACTCGGGCTTTTAAAAATGTTGCTGAATCAGTGTGCAGGAGGGAGAAAAATAATTTTAAAATGTCGCTGAAAAATTATATTCTTCTGGTATGAAATAATTATATTCTCCTGCTATGAAATAATTATATTCTTCTGATATTAGAAAGCCTCTTATTTCTTAAATAGGCTTAAACATATTTCAATTAATCTTTCTCTATGCAATCAGGACTCAAAAGACTGACATAAAACTACATAGAATCCAGTAGCGCCTTTTGTTTAGGGTCTTTTACTTATTCACAACTAACTTCATAAAAAAAGTCAAATCCTATGAAACACCTTATAAAACACCATTACTAAGTAAACATTGTACTTTATAAAAATTGTATTTATTATTTTTTAAATTTATTTTTTAATTTTTATGCTTTACGGAGGGCTTGCTATATTGCCCAAGCTGGTCTTGAACTCCCAGGCTCAAGCAATCTTCCTGCCTGGGCCTCCCAAAGTGCTGGGATTACAGGTGTATAAGCCACTGCACCCAGCCATATTTTTTGTGTGTGTTATTTTTTCGTTTTTGTTGTTTTTGAGACATGGTCTTGCTGTGTTGCCCATACTGGAGTACAGTGGTGCAATCTCAGCCCACTGCAACCTCCGCCTCCCAGGTTCAAGTGATTCTCCTGCCTCAGCCTCCCAAGTAGCCTGGATTACGGGGACTCGCCACCATGCCTGGCTAATTTTTTTTTTTTTTTCAGTAGAGATGAAGTTTCACCAAGTTGGCCAGGCTGGACTTTAACTCCTGACCTCAAGTGATCTGCCCTCCTCGGCCTCCCAAAGTGCTGGGATTATAGGCATGAGCCACCGCGCCTGATCCACATTTTTAAATTTAAATTTAAGTTTTTATTTTTGAGACAAGGTCTTCCTCTGTCACCCAGGCTGGAGTGCAGTGGCAAGAACATGGTTCACGGCAGCCTTGACCTCCTGGGCTCAAGCAATTCTCTGGTCTCAGCCTCCTGAGTAGCTGAGACTACAGGTACATACTATTATGCCCAGCTAATTTTTTGATTTTTTGTAGAGCTGAGATCTCACTTTGTTGCCCAGGCTGGTCTCAAACTCCTGGACTCAAGTGATCCTCCCACCTTGGGCTTCCAAAGTTGCTGGGATTACAGGCGTGAGCCACCGCACCTGGCCAGTATTTTATATTTATTGTGCCTGCATGTATATGGGAACTTCCTGTCATATTTCCTTTTTTAAAATTTCCAAATTCCTAAAACCTTAATTAATAGAGCACATCGTCCTCTTAGGTTGTCAGTCCTTCTAAGGGAAAAGCAGCATCTCCTGGTGTGGTCTGGTGTGGTTTTAATCTTCAGTGTCACAAGAGCAAGCCTGCTCCCACCAGCACCACAGTGAGGTGACACAGAAGAGCGCTGGGCACCACGTGTTTACTTGCATTCCTCTGGTCCCGTGGAAGCCCATTATTCCTTTCCTGAATCCTATCTGAGCCAAAGGCCCTATATGGCCAAGATTCCCTGTTCGGTGATGAAATGGCAGCACATGACATTCCTTCTAATGAGTCACAGTCAATAAAAAATGTTTTCTAAATGAATCTGAGTATGTCTCCACACCAAGCTACACAGAAGAAAAATCTTATCAAACCAAAACATCTTGTTTTATCAGCTGAGCCCAGACAGACCTTTTCACTTTTGCAAGCAAAGTGAAATTGTTTCCACACAAAGCAAAAACCCAGTCTGTCCTTCGTTTTCCTTGGATACATGTGTTATATGCTATGAGGAAATGAGGCAGACACATTTTGGGAAATATTTTCAGGGTTTGGAGACTGATGAGAGATTACTGAGGAGTTTGTGTACAATAATAACACAGCTAAAGACATTGACTTTTGAGAGCTTCCATGTAAACATTAGGTTAATATCACATGCTAAACATGGCTTTTTTTTTTCCAATGCTTTGTTTTCATTATGAACACGGTCTTTATATGGAATAGCACTGACCCTGTTATTAGAAGTGGGAATTTATTAGCCATGCATTTTGTCGCTGTTGTTGTTGCTTCCAAAGAGACTTACAGTGGGCTTAGGAAAGCCACAAAGAATCCCCCTGGTGTGCACACATCAACCACAGACAGGTTAACCCTTCAGGCTCAGGGAAAATGAAAATGAACTGAAGAAATAAAATGTAATGATCACCCAGGGGTTAACTAGTATAGTGAAAGAGAAAAATAATCTTTTTTTTTTTTTTTTCTGAGACGGAGTCTTGCTGTGTCGCCCAGGCTGGAGTGCAGTGGCGATCTCGGCTCACTGCAAGCTCCATCTCCCGGGTTCATGCCATTCTCCTGCCTCAGCCTCCTGAGTAGCTGGGACTACAGGCGCCGCCACCGCGCCCGGCTAATTTTTTGTATTTTTAGTAGAGACGGGGTATCACCGTGTTAGCCAGGATGGTCTCGATCTGACCTCGTGATCTGCCCGCCTCAGCCTCCCAAAGTGCTGGGATTTACAGGCGTGAGCCACCGCACCTGGCCTGAGAAAAATAATCTTTAAAAAATTTTATTTATGATTATTTTTTATAGAGACAAGGTCTTGCCATATGCCCAGGCTAGATTTGAACTCTTGGGCTCAAGCCATCCTCCTGCCTCAACCTCTCAAAGTGTTGGGATTACAGGAGTAAGCCACTGCACTTGGCTTTTTTTTTTTTTTCTTTTCTTTCTTTTGTTTGTTTGTTTGTTTGTTTGTTTGTTTTTTGAGACAGGGTCTCACTGTGTCACGAGGCTGGAGTGCAGTGGCACAGTCATGGCTCACTGCAGCCTCAATCTCCTGGATTCAAGTGATCCTCCTGCCTCAGCCTCCCATGTAGCTGGGACTATGGGTGTATTCCTCCATGCCTAGCTAATTTTTGCTGTTGTTGTTTTGTAGAGACGAGGGCTCACTTATTGCCCAGGCTGGCCTCAAACTCCTGGGCTCAAGTGATCCTCCTACCTTACCTCCCAAAGTGTTGGGATTACAGATGTGAGCCACTGTGCCCAGCCAGAAAAAAGAAAATCTGAAGGAAAAAATACAAGCAAGCCATGCATACACAGTTTTGTCCCCTAAAACTACGGTACAGAAGAGAGGGTATAAATTATGGGACTGGCATCCATAAAATTCCCTAAGGGAAAGATACACAACATCTAGGGTTCCTCTGTAAGTCAAAGCAAACCCAAGTCAGAATGAGATGAAGGATTTAAATATGACCAAGGCGCCAATGTGTAAATGATACCATAGACAAGTGAGAACTCATTTGGGCCTTGAAAACTTGACTTTCTCTCAAGTACTCCCAATTTTACCCAATAAGGAAAAGAGGTGGGTGGGGGATTAAGTTCTTATTTGCCCATCAATAAGAGTTTGTTTGCTTAAATTATCCAATGCCTTTGATAATACCATGTGCTTCTCTTTCTATGGGAGAAACTACATAATATCCAGAGAAGGCTAACTGGAATGGTGGAAAAGCCACTTCAGTGAGAAATGGCTGAAAAACCAGGCATATTTAACAAGAAGAGAAATCTGAATGAGGACAAGAGGGCTGCCAAGAATCTTTAGGAAGAAGCAGGGATGTGTGTTCTCCTGTAGTGCTGCAGAAAGCAGGGCTAGGACTGCAGAAGAGCTGCCCCACCTTTGAAGGAGCTCTCTGGGGCAGAGTTGATGATTTAGAAGATATGGATTTATTGTAAGGCCACGCCAGTGGAAGGTGGGGAGATTGGAATAAAGCCAAAGGGGAGCTAGAGAGAGCTGTTAAAGAATGTGGACTTCACAGCTTTCACTGCCTCCGTGCTCTTCCCCTTCCAATCTACCTCATACACATACCAGCGTTACTTATCTGCTGGTCAAAACGTTGATTAGCTACCCGTTACCTACTGAAGTATGCTGAAACTCCTTTTCCTGGTATTCAAAGCTTTCTGTGGTTTTATGCTTCTTTTTCAGCCATATCATCAGATTAATAATTTTCCCATGTTCTCCAGTTCTTAAATGTGGCATGCATTTCCCTGCCACATTCCTTCCCTGCTTAATTCCCTGCCTGTTGAAAACCTTTAGGGCCCAGGAAAAATTCCACCTGTTTCATGAAACCTATGTAGAGGCAAAGGGAACTTTCCTTTTACCTTCTGAAGGTTCAATAATTTGAGTCTCTGGAAGAAACCGACAATAGACAGATTAACAGGAGAAAAGGCATACAAATGTATTATGTGCGCATGTGCACAGGAGCCACACAAACTGTGACTCAGAGGAGGACCAGTTGACTGAAGCTTTTATACTCCACAGAAAAAAATAGGGGCTGGGGGCTCCTGGAGGGTGGTGGTGATGAGATGTGGGAGGGAGAGGGGCAGAAATAAACTGTGAACAAAGGCTGCTTTATCTGCTTATAATGCAGAAAAAGTGTCTCAGGCAGCAGCCCTCAGAGGAATACATTGGTAGCCTATGGTAAAAGTATCTCTGAGCAAGAGGTCAGACCTTCAGTCTACTTTCCTGAGTTAATCTTCCCTGCCTGATGATTGCATTCCTCTGGAGGAACTTCCCTTAGTCAGATAAGAGAGGACTACAGAAAGCTCTTCTCTGCATTTGCTACTCCCCAGGTACTCTCAGTTTGAAGTCCAAAGTAGTGTATTTGGGGAATTGTTTTCTGAGCCCCAACACCAACGCCATCCAACCTTCCTTTATGCCAGGGGAATGCACTGCTTTCTTCCTGTGTTCCCATAATACTCTCATGGTCTTTCTGACACTGATCCAGCCTATCTTTTTTTCTTTTTTCTTTTTCTTTTGAGACAGTCTCACTTTGTCAGCCAGGCTGGAATGCAGTGGCGTGATCTCGGCTCACTGCAACAACCTCCACCTCCTGGGTTCAAGTGATTCTCCTGCCTCCGCCTCCTGAGTAGCTGGGACTACATGCATGCGCCACTGCACCTGGCTAATTTTTGTATTTTTAGTAGAGACAGGGTTTCACCATGTTGGTCAGGCTGGTCCCGAACTCCTGACCTCAAGCAATCCACCCACGTCGGCTTTCCAAAATGCTGGGAATACAAGTGTGAGCCACCACACCTGCCCTACCGCCCTATCTTTTATCTAATTTGGTATCTGTATAGCATTTTTTTTTTTTTTTTTTAGTTCATACAGTATTTTTACAAACAAAAGTATTACCTACCTGGGAGAGTAGTATTCCCATTTCACAGATAACTCAGGCTTTGAGAGTTTAAGCAACTTGACCATAACCATAGAGCTAATACTTGCTAAGGCTGGAATTCATACTCAAGTTTTTTAACCCAAAGTGCAGACTCTGCTTCCCCTCACACTGTTGTGAGGATGTTTTTTAAGTCTAATAAATATGACACAGATTTTCAAATTCTGAAGTGCTACCCAGATCAAAAGAGGGTTTTATCCATTAGACTGCAGCCTTGTAGAAGCCAGAGACCAAGTCATTTTCATCTGCACATATAAATGCATATTCTCAGGTCCACCCAGACCTGCTGAATCAGTGACTCCAGGGTGGGGTCCAGCAGACTTTGTTAGAACAAAGCCTTCCAGGTGTCTGCTGCATGCTCAAAGTCTGAGAACCAAGACTCTAAGAGAAGATTATGTTTTTTCTTTATTTTTTTTTTGTGGGGCCCTTGTCCTACAGAGACTACAGGGGCATTATGGGCTCATTAACAAGTACGCAAACCTCAATTCTCAGAGGAGAGAATTGCTACTAGTGCTGAGTAAGCAAAGATTTTATCAGGATAAAAAAATTTAAAGACTAACCTGGCAAGATTATGAGCTCTAAGGGGTGTTGGCTTACCTGGAAGGCAGGTGTCAAGTAAAGCTTTGAGTAGAGAAGGCAAGAAGACAGGACGTTGAAAGGAAAATTCTTTATGGGTGTCAGAAAAACTCATTGGGAGGGGAAAAAAGATTTATTATGGAATTTTAATATGAGAAAGAAATGACGCTTTTGTAAAAAAAGGCTATTTACTGAACATTGCTGACAGCAGGCCTTTCATGAAAGGGTGGAACAATGGGGAGGAGTAGCAGACGTTGAGAGCAGATGATGAAGCACTGAAGGCAAGGGTAACCCCTGATCTCTGGAGAAGAGCTTTGAGTTCCTGTGACCATTTGATTCTGGAAAACACTAACATGAGTTCAGCTATAGACTGTTTTCATTATCTCTAAACAAATGCATTGTTCTAAAGAAGGAAACAAATACGTGTGAAGGGTTCCTGGTTTCTTGAAGCTATTTTGAATAATGCAAAAACGTTGGTTGTGACTCTCATTTAAAATGTGTCCAGAATGGGCTAGCAAAAAAGAGGAACTTGCTAAAGTTCAAATGACTGTGTCGATCTAAAAGAAAGAAGCTGAGGCCTAAAATATAATTGGAATAGTTTAGCCAAAGTGAGGACAGCTGCTGGGAAGACTCAGCCCTAACTAGCCTTGGATATGAATTCCATTCGATCTTTGTTACAAGCAGGTTTGTTTGTTTTTTTGAGACAGGGTCTCACTGTCATCCAGGCTGGAGTGCAGTGGATCCTGGCTTACTGCAGCCTTGACCTCCCCAGGCTCAGATGATCCTCCCACCTCAGCCTCCAGAGTAGCTAAGACTACAGGCGCACACCACCAGGCCTGGATAATTTTTGTATTTTTTGTAGACGCAAGGTTTTGCCATGTTGCCCAGGCTGGTCTCAAACTCCTAGGCTCAAGCAATCCTCCAGTCTTGGCCTCCCAAAGTGCTGTGATTACAGGTGTGAGCCACTGTGCCCAGCCCACAAGCAGATTTTTAAAGACAAAAAAAAGTTGTGGGGACAGGGAGTAGGCTGATACAAAGTTGTTTGTCAGGAACTGGCTTACAGCAATGACATTGATTAGTGATTGGCTATACATTGTTAGGCTATAGGGTGTGGTTATAGTGTTCAATGTGGCATGATTAAGTTACCTTACAGCTACTTGTGGCAATAGAGAGCAGTTTTAAGAGTAGGACGTGATTGCTGTCTCATTTTAATGTCTCCCTGGGCCTGGTAATTTAAAAGGACTTGCATTCCTCAGATCAAAGTCTGTTTACTTTCTCAACTGTATAACCCAAGTAGCCTGAATAGATGTGCCCTGCGAGTGTCTAGGAGCCTCTGGTGTCCATGTTCATGTGATATCCTGACAGGATGGCTTGTGATGAGTCTGCCCTCTGAGTGACAGTGACATTTCTCCTTGCAGCCTGGCAGTAAGAGCCAGTTAGCAGAGAGAGACACGAACAGCACATATGCCAGGCTGCCGAGAAGAGATGAGGCAGAGAGGCCCCGACGCCTCTCCAGTTCCTGAGGCCACACTGCACACCTTTGTGAAGTGCAGCACCCCTGCCCTGATCTTCCAGCAGGTTTTCACCAGGTTCATGTTCACCTGTTCCACCTTGCTGTTGCCTTATTCCCCGTTGTCTCTTGTTTTCTAGATGTGTCTTTGGGTTCTAGCAGCTCAGAGCTCTGAGTGTGGAATCATCATCAGTGTAGACCTTGGCCACTTCTTCATTTCCCCCTCCCCCAAGGCACCACTCACTTGGCTTCTGCAGGAACAAGCATTTAGTGCAGATATCGGCTAAATGGGGGGCAGGGGGCATCAGTGCAGACAGCACAGCCCAGAATTGGCTACTACTTAAGGTTTAATGCTATTCTGAAATGTTCACTGATAAAATGTGCTACCTGGATTTATTAGTCCAGTCTCACACTGCTATCAAGATACTATTTGAGACTGGGTAATTTATAAACAAAAGAGGTTTAATTGACTCATAGTTCCTCATGGCTGGGGAGGCCTCAGGAAACTTAACAATCATGGTGCAAGGTGAAGGGGAAGCAAGGCACGTCTTACATGGCAGCAGGTGAGAGAGAAAGCAGGGGAAACTGTCATTTATAAATACCATCAGATCTCATGAGAACTCACTCACTATCATGAGAACAGCCTGAAGGAAAGTACCCCTGTGATCCAATCACCTCCCACCAGGACCCCCATTGACACATGGCGATGACAATTTGAGATGAGATTTGGGTGGGGACACAGAGCCAAACAATATCACTGGAGTTTCTTTCAAGATAATCCATGGGAGAAAGGTGAATGAGTGGGGCATTTTAGATGAAACCAGATGGGCTGTGCGTTAATAATTGTTGAAGCTGCCAAGGGTGCATTGAGGTTCTTTATACTAGTCTGGTTACTTTTGTATGTACTTGAAATTTCCCACAATAAATTATTATTTTTTAAAGTGGATGCTGGAATCCCTCAGGCATTGCCAGCTCAGCCATTTTCTTTCCGGCCATCCTTCCCCTGATATGTTCCCTGGGATCCCTCTTCCCCTCTGCCACCCGTGTCTTCACTTTCTTTCTTTCATGGCTCTCAAAATTCCTGTCTTGTCTTCCCTACCTAAAGGGAACACTTAAAACAACTCCCCTCCCTTCCTTCCTTCCTTCCTCCCTCTCTCTCTCTTTCTGTCTTTCTTTCTTTTTCTCCTCCTCCTCCTCCTCCTCCTCCTCCTCCTCCTTCTTTTGTTTTAAGGAGCAGGGAGTTTAATAGGCAAGAAAGAAGGGGGAAGAAAGACAGAAGAAGCTCCCCTGTACAAAGACAAAGGGAGGGGTGCTCCAAAGCCAAGAGAGGGAACCCCCACAACTCCCATTTCTTACAGAAAACAAGCAATTTGATTATTCTATGTCTAGACTTCTCATTAGCCTGCACTGGAAGACCAAATATACCCATTAATATTGTTTTTCTGAACAAAAGTTGTTCTCTCTGTATGAAGAATTCTGCCTTCATCTCAGTCATCCTGCAGCCACCTTTTCAAGTCACTGTATCCCCCCACCCCATTAGAACTCTAATATTTGTTTATTAGAGTAGATCTAATTTAGAGTAGATCTAATTTAGAGTAGATCTAATTAAAGTAGATCTAGTTTAGTAGAGTATCCAGAGTAGAATGGAAAGCATGAATGGTAGATATTTCTTATGACTACAGGAAGTGGAATTTAGTCTCTCTCTAGAACCTTCCATCAGGAGAAGTCCACCATGAGCCTGGTTTAGAGGGGAAGGAGAATGGAGACCCCCACAATGTCCTCAGACTCGTTTTCTTTGTCTTCCTCTTACTCCTTTTACCAGAACTTCTGGCGAGTAACATGTTGACTCATGGTGTTTTATCACTTCCTTCCTCTGGCTCACTTCCAGTAGAGATACTCCTGAGTTGCCAAGTCACCAGTAGGCAGGAAAAGATGGAAGGGCTTCTCTGCCATGGAACCTTGATCGTCTGGTGTTAATAATCTGAAAACAACATTGACAAAATGAGAGTTAAGCTGAATGAGAAGGTATCTCCTGCTTTCTGGCATGAAATCTTTCTTTCTTTGTTTCCTTTGAAGTCCATATCTGTGTAAAAGATGCAACAGCAGGAATGATCTGTACTTCTTGGGGGTCTTAATCTCTGCTGTGTTGAAAGGATATTGAAAGAAATGGATAGGCACCTACATCTGGGATCCTCATCTTAGAGACTAGGTACCTGCTTGGGAACTCTTAGGCAAATGGCTTCTCTCCTTCCCCATTTCCCTTCAGGGGCCAGAAGGTCAGACAGAAAGTCCACCTTGAACCTATGTAAGTTCTGGGAGAAAGCCTTTCTAGAAACATAGGGAAAGTGAATGATGAGATACCCAGAGAGTCATAGTTATGAGAGTCCAGTCTGGTTAGTTTGGGGTGAACTAAGGCATGAAATGCATTGGAGAAAAGTGGGGAGGATGGAATATCCTAAATTTTGTAAATCGTAAAAGTAGGGTTGCTAGATAAAATATGGAATACCCACTTTAGTGTGAACTTCAGATAAACATCAAGTAAATTTTTAGCATAAGCATTTCCTCAATATTGCATGGGACACAAGTATACTGAAAAAATGTATTTGCTGTTTATCTGAAATTTAATTTTAACTGAGACCCTGCATTTTTTATTTGCTGGTAACCCTAGAAAAGCCCAGCCAATCGGAGCTTTTATCACTCCATTGAATGTAACAAGTGGTCACTGCGCATTTGTCAGGGGGAAGCAAAGTCAATGACTGTGATAATAATCCCTTATCTTGACCTACTTTCAGTGAAAAACATTACTTCTTTTATTCCTTTGGGAATGTTGCCAAAAAATGGCTGCACTCTGATGGTAACTCCCATCCAAAGATCTTTTATTATGTGGTATATGCTCCCTAGAGAAAGCATACCATAATAAAAGAAAGCATACCCTCTAGGGGTCAGAAATTGATGTTTATCTCCATTCTTTTTCTTTCTGTTTTTGATGCCTTATGAATTTTTATTTCTTTATTAAGGAAAAATTTAAACATATACCAAAGCAGGTTCAAAGTACAATGAACCTCCATGTACTCAGTATCCAGCCTCAGCAGTCGTCAACTCTTAATCAATAAAGCCTCATCATGCTCACTTTGGGAACACATATACTAAAATTAAAATGATACAGAGTTTTGCATGGCCCATGTGAAAAAAAAGGGGGGGTGGGAAGATTACTGCTTCATGCTTGGCACAGTGGTTCATGCCTGTAATCCTAGTACTTTGGGAGGCTGAGGCAGGAGGATCACTTGAGCCTAGGAGTTTGAGGTTGCAGCAGTGAGCTTTCGTGGTATCACTGCTCTCCAGCTTGGGCAACCGTGAGACCGTGTCTCAAAGAATACTGCCTCATGTATTCCACCACATTTTTGTCCATTCGAACCCCATTATTTTGAAATAAATTCCAGAGAGCTGGAGCATGATTGCTTTGTAACTTTCTACTTCTCACTGTACCTTTTCTTTCCCAGTAGTGGAATTGTATGGACAGTGGCTGCCCCAAATCTGAACATTTGTCGCCCCACATTTTTATCATTGTGTAGTTGCCTGCCTTCCCGATATCAAATCCCCGAATATGCATTTTCCAACCTCCCTTAACTCCACAGCTCAGACACTCAACTTCAGTTTTGAAAATCAGACCCTCTTGGCACAAGATTTTGACTAGAACTTGGGCTTGGAGGGAAGCGGGAGGAGTTGGGTGCACGCCATCAGGTCAGCTCTGCAGTGGCATTCTGGGGGCTGCTCCTGGAGGATGACCCAGGAAAATATTCCTCCTGCTTTTTCCAAGGAGTTTATGAGTACCCTAACTACCTTAATAAAGCCCTTCCAGGCCGGGCGCGGTGGCTCACGCCTGTAATCCCAGCGCTTTGGGAGGCCGAGACGGGCGGATCACGAGGTCAGAAGATCGAGACCATCCTGGCTAACATGGTGAAACCCCGTCTCTACTAAAAAATACAAAAAACTGGCCGGGCGCGGTGGCTCAAGCCTGTAATCCTAGCACTTTGGGAGGCCGAGACGGGCGGATCACGAGGTCAGGAGATCGAGACCATCCTGGCTAACATGGTGAAACCCCGTCTCTACTAAAAATACAAAAAAAAAACTAGCCGGGCGACCTGGCGGGCGCCTGTAGTCCCAGCTACTCGGGAGGCTGAGGCAGGAGAATGGCGGGAACCCGGGAGGCGGAGCTTGCAGTGAGCCGAGATCCGGCCACTGCACTCCAGCCTGGGCGACAGAGCGAGACTCCGTCTCAAAAAAAAAAAAAAAAAAAGAAAAAAAAAAAAGCCCTTCCTTTACACACTAGCTAGAGGGATTCCACTGACTTTTACTAGATAGCTGGACTGATACAAAAGCTGATCTTTCTAACCTTTTAAGAAGCCTAAGAGGAGAGATGTACACAAGCACTTCAGTCACTCAGGAGAAAAATGTTGTGATTTGTATGAATATGATAATTTATTAAGTACAGGTTTATGGGACCACCCTATAGCAGTCATTCCCAAAGTGTAATCCTCCCTGCATCCCCCTCCAGCCCACCAACCAACAGCATCAACATCACCTAAAAATTTCTATAAGTTCAGATTCTTGGACCTATTCCCAAGATCTCGTGAATCAGAAACTTGGGGGCGGGGCCTAGCAATCTGTGTTTTAACGAACTCTAGGTGATTTACGTCAGCAGATTCCAGCCTGAGGGCTACATTCTGTGCCCACTGCTTTTTTTGTTTGTTTGTTTGTTTATTTGTTTGTTTTGTTGTTGTCGTTGTTTTGAGACAGTGTCTCGCTCTGTCACCCAGGCCGGAGTGCAATGACATGATCTCGACTCACTGCAAACTCTGCCTCCTGGGTTCAAGTGATTCTCCTGCCTCAACCTCCCGAGTAGCTGGGATTACAGGTTTGTACTTCCATGCCTGGCTAATTTTTGTATTTTCAGTAGAGACAGAATTTCACCATGTTGGCCAGGCTGGTCTTGAACCCCTGACCTCAAGTGATCACCTGCCTTGACCTCCCAAAGTGCTGGGATTATAGGCCTGAGGCACCGCGCCCGGCCCTACCACTTGTTTTTATAAATAAAGTTTTATTGGCACACAGCTGCGCTCATTCATTTATGTATTGCCTCTCTCTGCATGTGTACTAAACTAGTAGAGCGTCATGGTTGTGGTAGAGACCATAATGATCCACAAAGCCTACAATATGTACTATCTAGCCCTTAACAGAGAAAGTTCAGGGCCCCTGATTTAGATTCACTCTAAATGGTGAGACAGTAAACATTAGAGGAGGAGTCAATAAGAACTAAACAGGAATATGTGACACTAATTTATAACAAAGTGTAGCTGTTGGGATTGGTGTCCATAAAATGGTGGTCTTTCCTTAGCTGAGGTCTGTGAGAGACGGAACAGCAGGTTTTTTCTAACTTGTTAATGGCAATCTTCATACTGAGGACAAATTTAACAAACTCTTATTTGATCAAGATGCTTTTTTTAAAGTGTGTGCAAGAGCACGCATGTGTTGGTTTGTGTGTATCTAGAAGATAATCTCTTGAGGAACCAGGATGAATCACAGAAAAGAGAATTTTATCCTCCTATTAGGAAATAACTCTAGTCCTCTTTCAATTCCTAATTTGTTTGTCTAGACTGCGGCATTTACCATGAATGCTAAAAAAATGGGGATAGTGGGCCAGGTGTGGTGGCTCACACCTGTAATCCCAGAACTTTGGGAGGCCAAGGTGGACAGACTGCTTGAGCCCAGGAGTTCTGGACCAGCCTGGACAAGATGGTGAGACCACCAACACTACAAAAATACCAAAAGTAATCTGGGCATGGTGGCCTGCACCTTTGGTCCCAGCTACTCGGGAGACTGAGGTGGAAGGATAACTTAAGCCCAGATGTTTGAGACCAGCCTGGGTAATATGGCAAAACCCCGTCTCTACAAAAAATACAAAAACTAGGTGGGTGTGGTGGTGTGCACCTATAGTCCCAAGCTACTCTAGAGGCTGAGGTGGGAGGATCTCTTGAGCCAGGGAGGTCGAGGCTGCAGCAAGCTGAGATCACACCGCTGCACTCCAGCCTGGGTCACAGTGATACCCTATCTCAAGACCAGCCAACCAACCAACCAATTCATTCTGTTTGACCCACAATTTCACTCCTAAGAATGCACTGTAACAAAATAAGTAAGGATGTGTTCAATGATTTAGCAACAAACCTGTTGGTTGCAGCACTGTTTATAACAGTAAAAAATGAAAAGCAGCCTAAATCTCCTACCTAATCAGTGTGGTTAACTGTGATATACACATGTTATGGAAATATTATGTGGCCTTTAACATGGTGTTGTAAAAACTTACATATTGGCATGGATAAATACTCATACTGTTGAGTGAACAACAGTGTCAAAACATTATTTTGTATGTTTTCCTGCAATGGGCTTACCATTATGTATACCCATTTATATGCCTACATTATAATCTATAAGTGTACACAGGAAAATTCTCAAAATTTTAACTGGTTTTAACCTAGTTAGTGCTGGGCGGTAGGATTATAAGTAACTTTGACATCCTTTTCACCCTCTCATCTTTTTTTTTTTTTTTAAGTTTTTTGAATTTTACTTTAAGTTCTGGGATACACGTGCAGAATGTGCAGGTTTGTTACATAGGTATACATGTGCCATGGTGGTTTGCTGCACCCACCAACCCATCTTCTAGGTTTTAAGCACCACATGCATTAGGTATTTGTCCTAATGCTCTGCCTCCCCTTGCCCCCCACCATCATCTTATTTTTATTTATTTTAAAATTATATTTATATTTATGTATTTTTGAGATGGAGTTTCGCTTCTGTTGCCCAGTCTGGAGTACAATGGAGCGATCTTGGCTCACTGCAATCTCTGCCTCCCGAGTTAAAGCCATTCTTCTGCCTCAGCCTCCCTAGTAGCTGGGGATTACAGGTGCATACCACCACACCTGGCTAGTTTTTTTTGTTTTGTTTTGTTTTTTGTTTTTTTTTTTTTTTTTGTATTTTTAGTAGAGACAGGGTTTCAACATGTTGGCCAGGCTGTTCTTGAACTCCTGACCTTAGGCCCACCTCGGCCTCCTAAAGTGCTGGGATTACAGGCTTGAGCCACTGCACCCTGCCCTTATTTTTATTTTTAATTTTTCTCCAGTGATCATGTATTACTTGTGTAATTATATGTATTTTAATGCACCTGCATATACAGACATCTTAGTTTGGAGATGTAACAACATATTTAAATAGATAAATTTAGATCCCCTACCTTCTGTTCAAGTTGACATAAATGTCCTCCCCATGCAGCTGGGTGGGAGCGCCAGGCCCCACAAGGGTTGCAGGTTCCCTACTTTTGCAGAGGGAAAGAGGCAGATTCTGGTAGGGACAACACATTAAGGACCCCTTGCTTCTTCCTCATTTCCTGGGTAGGATGGTCAATCACCCCAGTATGCCTGGAACTGAAGGATTTCCCAGGATACAAGACTTTCAGTACAAATAGGGAAAAATCCCAGGCAAAATGGGTCCAGTTAATCATCCCATTCCTGGCAGATTTAAAAAAAAATAGTATATACGCCTACAGATACACAGAGCTACGTTTGTGACTCATGCTGCGGTGTGTGGTTTCATGAGAAGTTACTTACTGAAATCATTGCTGATTTCTGATCCTCATGGCCAGGAAAGGTAATAAACTCAACAGGGTTGAGGTCAGTTCAAAAAAAGAGGCCTTCTGACCCCAAAGAAAGCAGAACTCATTTCAGGCATTCTGCATTTCTCTGCATTCAACACCAGTGCATGCATTTGTTCTGTGTCTGAGCCTCTATAAATAAAAGAAAAAAACATTAACGTGTTTTCTGAATAATTCAGGTCAAATTAGTCATTCAGTGACTCAATTTCCTACTTTCTTTACAATTAAACATTAAACTAATGTCACTGAAATTGCATTTACTATATTCCATTAGCCTAAGTTGTGCCCATTCTGCTAAAGCTCTCGACATTCTTATTATCATTAAAGAGAAAGAGGAAAGGACCAGGAGTGGGGACCAGCAAACCACAGCTTGTGTGGGAAGGAAATTTGACATGTGATACAAGCGGAAATTTGTGTAAACTGCTGGGAGATTAACAGTGAGTATCTCTCTGTGTGTTGCCCATCCACCCATTTGTCAGTGGTGGGAGAGATGGCACAGAGGGGGAGCAATGCCCGTTCGACAAGTGCAAGTTGTGGGCTCAACTGGCTGCTGGGCAGTCATCCTTTGTTTGAAAGCAGCACACCTCCTTTTCACCAGCGGAGTCAGGAGCTGTTCTCCTGGGTAATTTCAGAGAATTCACCTCATTGCTCACATGCACGTCATTCCCTTTGGATCATAGCATGCTGGAGGGTTTAACCAGGGAAGTGACAATGAGTGTCTCTGCAGAACAGGCCAAGCACATTCCCTGATCAGGTCATGCGGGTGAGTTAATACGTTCACTACGTGCTCCTCCTACCCTGGAGAGCAGCATGACGTTAGTTCCTAAGCTGCAGGGTTAGCACGTACAGTCTTATGTAGTGGCCTTGGCTGTAGAGTTAGCCAGACTTAGGGCAGAGCTGTAGCTCAACCACTTCCTCACTGTGTGATATTTGGCAAGTTATTCGCCATCACTAAGGCTCGGTTTCCTCAAATAGATTAGGGAAATAACATGGTTCCCACCTCACTCTCATCTTTCCCCTTCTTCACGGAGTTTCTCTCACCTGTGCTTCTTTGTTGCCTGTAAAACATATAGGCCAAGGAGAAAGTTGATTCTGGCATATTCCAGACCATTCTCACCTTTAATTTAGTTTATTTAATTTTAAAAATATTTATAAATAGAGATGGGGTCTTGCTATGTTGCCCAGGCTAGTCTTGAACTACTGGCTTCGAGTGGGCTTCCTGCCTTGGCATCCCCAAGTGCTGGAATTATAGATGTGAGATACTACACCCAGCCTGGATCTCTTTCCACTGGGGAACTTAAGATTCTTCTTCCTTTTCTGAGAATGACTTGGACACGAGGGTTTGCAAGGTATGTTCCATGGACCACTGGTGGTTCACTGTGGTCCCTAGATGATGCAAACTTCAGAGGGAAGAAAATGCCCTATGAGGAGGAAGGAGAGAGGAGCCCGCCTGGCTCTGAGTGGAGACTCCTGGCTCTGTCTTCAGAACTCCACTCCTGGTCACCATCAGATTCCTGCCCGGAGCCCACAGATTCCAGTCCTTTGTTGTTCTCCCCGCCTCTTCTTCACCAGCTGCACCAAATGACGAGGTTTGGGTAGCGGGAGCGATGCCTTGGGTTTTTGTTGTTTTACACCATTAAGAAAAATAGAGGGATTAGGTGGGAGAGTCCGCTTCGCTTTTCAGTGAAGAAATGAAAGGTGTGGCAAGATGGGTTCAGGTGCATTTTGCTGGTGGGAATGGAAATAAGATTGGGAGGAGGAGGATGTGAATGTGAACAATGAGACAGATTCCCTGAAATTACCCAAGAGAACGGCTCCTGACTCGACCGTTGGCAAAGAGGGTGTGCTACTTGCAAAGCAAGGATGACGGCCGAGATGAGATCACATTTGTATTTTTTTGGATTGTCATCAGTCTCACTGTGCCATGTTTCCAATCTGCACATGTGCGGATGTGCAACCGGAAGACACAGACAGGCACCAAGAGCCAATATTGAAAATCCCACCTTCTCCTTGTAAGCAAACCTAATCCAAGGACCTAGGACCCTTGCTTGACCCAATTATCCAGAAACTCCACTGCTTCGTCCTGATATGCTGTGAGAAAGGAAAGGAAGAGCGGCCGACAGAGAAGGGGTATGGTGAGCTTAGGTGCGTTTTGCTGGTGGGGTGACACATTGGTGCCAACTTGTTCTGTTTGTCCAGTGATGTAAAAGCCTTTCAAAGTTCTCATTGGTTGACCCAGTCATTCTAGTTCTAGGAATCCAGCCAAAGGAAATAATCAGCAATGCAGATGAAGATCTATGTTAAGGGTACTTACTCTAGCTTGTTTATTATGGTAAAATATTGGAAAAAAATCTACATGACCAAGGGTGGAAAATGAAGTAGAATATGATGGAATTCCACAGTCAATGAAGATGATGTTTTAGGAGTATTCATTTTTAAATGGAAAAAGTCACACATGCACATGGTTAAAAGTTTAAATAGGACAAAAGAGAAGAAATGAGAAAGGAATCTCTCTCCTGGGGTCCTCCTCTATAGATAAAACTATGTCCTCAGTTATAGATTGTGCTTTAGAAAAGAAATAGGTGAAACAAGAAAATGGTTTCAAAGGAATGAAAAGTGGAGGAAAGACACAAGGTCAAAAAACAACCACCACAAAATGAAACAACGAACTTCCTAGTATAATTGCAATTGGAGAGGCTTGAGAAGAGAGTAAGACAGAAAAGAAATATTCCAAGCTGTTTTTGAGTGATGAAATTGGGGATAGTATTTATTTTCTGTATTTTATACACTTTTTATAATGTGTAATATTATTTCTAATAGCATTTAAGGAGCTAAAAAATTGCATTTAAGTTCAGAATTCAGCAAGGAACAGCAATGATCTTCTGTAAATCATTTTTTTCCAAAAATCAAGGTTCTTTATATTTACACGTATGTGTTCCCCTATTTCCTTTATGCATAAGTTTAAAATAGTGCTGCAAGTTAATTATTCGAGAACACCCAGACAATGCGTTTTATCTCGCTGCTGGCCCTTCTTCAGCATCTAACTTAATCAACACAGGCAAGAAAGTTAGAAAACAACACCACAAGAAAGAATTCTTGGCCGGGCACGGTGGCTCACACCTGTAATCCCAGCACTTTGGGAGGCCGAGGCAGGTGGATCACTTGAGGTCAGGAGTTCGAGACCAGCCTGGACAACATGGTGAGACCCTGTCTCTACTAAAAATACAAAAATTAGCTGGGTATGGTGGCAGGCAGCTGTAATCCCAGTTACTCGGGAGGCTGAGGCAGGAGAATTGCTTGAACCCAGCATGTGGAGGAGGTTGCATCACTGCACTCTAGCCTGGATGACAGAGCAAGACTCTGTCTCAAAAAAAAAAAAAAAAAAAAAAAAAAAGAGAGTTCTTCCTATTGTTTGGTGGTCTTGTGCTCAAATAAAAATGTTTTGCTTCTTTTGCATTTCAGTGTCAAACACAGAAGTCTGAACTTTGCCTTTCTATAAATGAATCCATCAGGGAAGATAAATTTGACAGTGGTTCTTAGGTCAAGGTCTGATGTTATGAGAGTTTTCCAAAAGAATCCCAAGGGAAAGCATTTGTCTGGTTAGCATATGACAGCACTTAAGAACAAATTATTCCCAGTTTCCAAAAATGTGAAATGTACATTTGGGAGTCAAGTTTCTGGATTTACAATAGTATTCAGAATCCATCCACATATTTTAAAGAGACAGACATTCCTAAATGCCCTCTAAAAAGACCCAGTAACAAAATTGTGAATTTTGGGTGTTGGAAAGAGCTTTCTGCACTCACACTGAAGTGTGTGTATGTGTTTTTGTTGTTGTTGTTTTGAGACAGGGTCTCACTCTGTCACTCAGGCTGGAGTGCAGTGGTGCAGTCTCAGCACACTGAAACCTCCACCGCCCGGGTTCAAGTGATCCTCCTACCTCAGCCTCCCAAGTAGCTAGGACTACAGGCACGTGCCACCACACCTGGCTAATTTTTGTTGTTTTTGTAGAGACAGAGTTTTGCCATGTTGCCCAGGCTGGTCTCAAACTCCTGGGCTCAAAACATCTGCCTGGCTTGGCTTCCCAAAGTGCTGAGATTACAGGCCTGAAGCACTGTGCCCCAGCCTGCGTATGTGTTTCAGTGATGGGGTCCCCACAGTGTGAAGGATCTTAAGTGTGAAGACCCTTATTTGGAGAGGATTTGGAGGGGTGCTGGCTTCTCGTTCTGTTCAGAATCTTTCCGTCTACACCGCTGCACACATGGCCTGTGGTCAGGCTCACCTCTGAGTCCAGGCTAGAATGAGCAAATATCTTGTTTATAGCCTCAGACTGGTTCATTGGTTAAGTAGGTGAAGATGTCATGAACTAAGATTTGCTCTTGTCATGGGTAAACAGATAGGGGACATCACTGAAGATTATGGGAATCAAATGAGTAATTTTTTTCCTTCGGTCTTTCTCACACATATCAACCTCTTAGGATGTATGATGGCTGTGAGCTGACAGCGCTGAGAGCAGGAAGGAACCAGGGCTACGAGCAGTGGTTTACCACTTGGACAAGATTCAGACGTATCTTCTTCAAACCCTGAGTTCTTGAGAACTGGTGATTTATATTTTTAGAGATGTGTTTTTTCTTAGTTTCCTAGGACTGCCATAACTAAGTAACAGACCGAGTGGCTTCTTAAGTCCCAGAATTGTATTCGCTTACAGTTCTGGAGACTGGAAGTCTGAGACCAAGGTTTTGGCAGGGTTGGTTCCTTCTGAGGGCTGGGAGGGAGAATCTGTTCAGGCCTGTCTCTGAGGTCTTGAGAACTGGTGATTTATATTTTTAGAGATGTGTTTTGTCTTAGTTTCCTAGGACTGCCATAACTAAGTAACAGACCGAGTGGCTTCTTAAGTCCCAGAATTGTATTCGCTTACAGTTGTGGAGACTGAAAGTCTGAAACCAAGGTTTTGGCAGCGTTGGTTCCTTCTGAGGGCTGGGAGGGAGAATCTGTTCAGGCCTGTCTCCTGGCTTCTGGTGGTTTGCTGGGAGTCTTTGGCATTCCTTGGCTTGTGGGCACATCACTCTAATGGTTGCCTTCATGTTCACGTGCTACTTTCCCCGTGTGAGTGTGTCTGTCTCCAAATTTCCCCTTTTTATAAGGACATCAGTCATATTAGATCAAGTCCCACCCCATTACTTCATTTTAACTTAACCACCTTTTGAAAGACCAGGTCTCCAAATACAGCAGGGGTATCCAGTCTTTTGGCTTCCCTGGGCCACATTGGAAGAAGAAGAATTGTCTCGGATCACACATAAAATACACTAACACTAATGAAAGCTGATGAGCTGAAAAAATCTCTTTTTTTTTTTTTTTTGAGACGGAGTCTCGCTGTGTCGCCCAGGCTGGAGTGCGGTGGCGCGATCTCAGCTCACTGCAAGCTCCGCCTCCCGGGTTCACGCCATTCTCCTGCCTCAGCCTCCCAGGTAGCTGGGACTACAGGCGCCCGCCACCATGCCAGGCTAATTTTTTGTGTTTTTAGTAGAGACGGGGTTTCACCGTGTTAGCCGGGATGGTCTTGATCTCCTGACCTCGTGATCCGCCCGCCTCAGCCTCCCAAAGTGCTGGGATTACAGGCTTGAGCCACTGCGCCTGGCCAAAAAATCTCTTAATGTTTTAGGAAAGTTTATGAACCTGTGTTGGGCCACATTCAAAGCCGTCCTGGGCTGCACGTGGCCCAAGGGCGGTGGGTTGGACAAGCTTGAAGTACAGTCACTTTCTGAAGTACTGGGGGTTGAAACTTTAATATGTGAATTTTGGGGGGGATGCAGTTCAACCCGTAACAAATATACACACAGGTATATGCATACACCTGGATAATATTTTTGGAAGGGAAGACCTTGTCTCAAAAAAAGAAGAAGAAGAAGGAGAAGGAGAAGGAAGAAGGAAGAAGGAAGAAAAGGAAGAGGAAGAGAAAGAAAGAAAGTATGTAAAACAGCTTAAGACTATTTATTTATTTATTTATTTTTGAGATGGAGTCTCACTCTGTCACGCAGGCTGGAGTGCAGTGGCGCAATCAGCTCACTGCAACCTCTGCCTCCTGGTTCTAGCAATTCTCCTGCCTCAGCCTCCTGAGTAGCTGGGATTACAGGCACATGCCACCAATCCCAGCTAATTTTTTTTTTTTTTTTTTTTTTTTTTTTGTATTTTTAGTAGAGATGGGATTTCGCCACATTGTCCAGGCTGGTCTCGAACTCCCGACCTCAGACAATCCACCCGCCTCGGCCTCCCAACGTGCTGGGATTACAGGTGTGAGCCATCATGCCTGGCCAAGACTTTACAATAATGATTTTGTCAATGGAAGAGCTAGGTGTGACTTTTACGGGAAGATGCCCATGTGTTGAAAGTGTCATTTATCATTCAAAAGCAGATAAAGGAAACTTCTTGTTTATTTTATTTTTTTATTGTGGTATCCCATACACCAATCAGCTAGCTTCAACAATTACTAATAATTGGTATAAACTAATTGTTTAATAATAACAAGGATAGTAGTGATTTTTAGCAACTTAAAAGCTTTGCTGGAGAATATTATCAAATACAAATAGCAGACAAAGCATTGAGGACAATTGAAAAATTAGCTACAGTGTTTCTCAACAAGCTCCAATTTCTAAAATAATAGCATATTACAATATGAGCATGAGAATCGTCGTGGACTCTCAGGACAAATCCAAGCAACCAGCAGAATCTCCTCAAGGGGCAGAGGATTGTGCCCTCATTCTCAGTGCAGACTTGGGCAGCATTCCAGAGGCCTCTCCAAGAGTTAACATTGATATTTGCCTCGCAATCCCTTTCTCTGCAATTGCTGCAAGGGCTGAGTCTCAGACTTTTCAATCCACGTACCTCTTTGATGAGGCGAAAATCCTCCCCACCATCTGCCCCACCTGTTTGCCCTGCTCACAGGGGAGAGAGCTTGGCTCTGTTCCCTCTCCTTCTCTGAGTCCTGTGTGTTGATGGATGATGAGTTTCCAGCAACCCAACTGCTCAGAACAAAGACACATCTCCTTTCTCTCTTCTCTGTGTGCTAGTTGAGGAACATAAATGTGTTTCTCATTATTTGGTCTGTTTTACAATGTGAGTTCCTGCTGGAGTTCACTGCTTTGGGGATTACAATGTATTTCATCTCCTATAGGACAGGTCCTTCCCTAACACTTAACAATGGCAGTCTGTCTGAAGACAGGAAACCCTAAAGTGTTTTGCTAAATTTAAAGGCTCAGACAAATATTAAGGTTGGAGAGATTTTTCTTATTTTTTATTTTTAAACCTAATCCTTTTATATAGCTAGGGTGTGTATGTGTTATGGGGATTGGGAGAGTCCTAAAATGGGTGGTAGGAAGGATCCTAAGATAATTAATTCTCAGCTTAAAAACCATAATGGCACAATGGAAAGAGAATGGGCTTTAGAACCAGAAGGTGGGATGTGAATCCTGCGGTTTTCCTACTGGCGGTTGTAACAGCTTTACTTCCATCAGCTGCAAGATGAGGATTGTATAACCTGCTTTCTTAGGACTGGTGTGAAGACTAAATGAGATGCTGCGTGAGAGCATCTGGCATGCTGTAGGGCTTCATGAGTGCTACCTCTTTGAAAACACTTTTAAATTTTAGATTCAGAGAGTACATGTGCAGGTTCGTTATGTGGGTGTATTGGGTGACACTGGGGTTCTATTGAATAGATTGGGTTTCTGTTAAACCCATCACCCAAATTGTAAACATGGTACCCAATAGGTGTTTTTTCAATCCTTCCCCTTCTCCCTCCCTCTCCCCACTTGGAGTCCCTAGAGGGCTACCTCTTATTAAAACCTAACTCTGTAATGGTGAGGAGTTCAGCACTGCAAATTCAAATACAGGGGCCGTGGCCACAAGATGCCCAAATCCGTGGGACGGGCCTTTGTTGTTGTTGTTTGTTTGTTTATTTGTTTGTTTTTGAGATGGGATCTCACTCTGAAACCCAGGCTGGAGTGGAGTAGCCTGATAATGGCTTAGTGCAGCCTCAACCTCCTGGGCTCAAGCCTCCTGGGTTCAGGTGATTCTCCCACCTCAGCCTCCTGAATAGCTGTGACTACAGGCACATGCCATAATGCTCAGCTAATTTTTGTATTTTTTGTAGAAATGGGGTTTCACCATGTTGCCCAGGCTGGCCTTGAACTCCTGGGCTCAAGCCATCTGCCTGCCTTGGCATCCCAAAGTGCTAGGATTACACTGTGCTCGTCCGGGACAGATGTTTATATAATAGAAGTTTGCTCTGTGTTTAAGGATCATCTATAGAGGTGGCGGGGGCAAGGCACTTGGCCTTACTAGCCTCATTAAAGAAACGTTTCGGGAGCCCCTGCCGCCTAGCTGCAGGGCACTGGGTCATCTGGAATATAGAAATCATAATAATCCCCCTTGCATCATAGGCTGACCTGAGGATCAAATGAGATAATGTCTGTGAAAGTACTTGATAAACGTGAAGCACTGTCTAAATGTATTGCTGAGGGCCTGAGGTAGAGAGGACGTTTACTTTGGGCCATTCATGAGGTTCAAGTACAAACTCTCCATTGCGTGGCATTCAGCGCAGAGCAAACACACTCTATTTGGCTTTAGCATTGCATGAAAAGTCAACAGTGCCTTTTCAGTTGCTTTGCTTCCTCTCTTCTCCTTTCAAAACAAAGCCAGGCCCTCTAAGAGTTTCCTGCTGAGTTTATAAAGAGTTGCCGGCAGGCAAGTCCAGCCCCAGCTCCCAGGATCTTAGAGGCTGGGGAAGAGTATGGCATTAAAACAAGGGATGTCTGAGGACACCTACCCTTGGTTCTCCAATGGATTGGCCTTCTCTCAAGCCTGAAACCAGGGCTAAGTACCCCAGAAGCAATGCTTTCTTTCCCATGGAGGTAGTCACAGGAGAGGGACCATGACAGAACTTGGACAAGGTCACTGCTAGACTATGGAAGGTGTCACTGTGAGGGTGATCAGAAGGGAGGAGTGGTGACTTGGGGCTGGCCTCGGAAGCATGGTCCAGCTGCCTGATGTGGATTGCACATTTCAGGCATGCTTTGAGAAGAGTCCTAAGTGATCCGAAGTCCCGCTCCACGAAATAAAATGTCCATCTCTTCACTTCTGTTGCCATCTTCTTTTTTTTGAGACAGAATCTCACTCTGTCACCCAGGCTGGAATTGCATGGTCATGGCTCACTGCTGCCTCAAACTTTTGGGCTCAAGCAATCCTCCCACCTCAGCCTCCCAAAAATGTGGGATTACAGGCATGAGTCACTGTGCTCGGCCTCTGTTCCCATTTTCTTTTTTTTTTTTTTTTTTTTTTTTTTTTTTTTTTTTTTTTTGAGACGGAGTCTCGCTCTGTCGCCCAGGCTGGAGTGCAGTGGCCGGATCTCAGCTCACTGCAAGCTCCGCCTCCCGGATTCACGCCATTCTCCTGCCTCAGTCTCCCGAGTAGCTGGGACTACAGGCGCCCGCCACCTCGCCCGGCTAGTTTTTTGTATTTTTTTTAGTAGAGACGGGGTTTCACCATGTTAGCCAGGATGGTCTCGATCTCCTGACCTCGTGATCCGCCCGCCTCGGCCTCCCAAAGTGCTGGGATTACAGGCTTCTGTTCCCATTTTCTGTCTGACTTTCTCCTGACATTCTTCTTTTCTTCAGTCTCATGTGCCCATCCTGCAGATCCTAAATATTGCCTTTATGATGGGAGTCAGGACTCTTCACTCTCTAGACGAAGCAACTTTCCTACCCAGGTCCCAAACGGACCCACTCCCTGTCTGCCTTTACTCTTTTAGCTTCTCCTGCTTCCTCTGGAAGTCCCCCTTTCTTCTATCTTCCCATTGACACCCTCTCCATCCTTCAGGACCCTTTGTGTGTGCCTCCCCCTGAAGCCTTTTGTGACTATTCAATACCCAACCCTTTCTCCCCACTCTCATATGCTACGTATTTTTTTATGTTGTTTATATTACTCTTTGGTCCTTCATGATTTTCTGTTTTGTATTCACTCATTGACAGTTGAGTGTCTTTGTGCTAGGCATTGCATTTGGTACAGGGGACCCAGTGGTAAACCAAACAAATAAACAGGGCCTCTGTTCAGAAATAATTTATCATTTAGGGCTGAGAGTGCTGGCTCATGCCTATAATCCCAGCACTTCAGGAGGCTGAGGCAGGTGGATCACCTGAGGATCATAGGTTGAATTCGAGACCAGCCTGGTCAACATGGTAAAAACTGGTCTCTACTAAAAATACAAAAATTAGCCAGACACGGTGGCATGCGCCTATATTCCCAGCTACTCAGGAGGCTGAGGCTGGAGAGTCACTTGAACCAGGGAGGCAGAAGTTGTAGTGAGCCGAGATTGTGCCACTGCACTCCCGCCTAGGTGACAGAGTGAGACTCTGTCAAAAAAAAAAAAAAAAAAAAAGTAATTTATCATTTAGTAGGCAGTTAAGAGACTTTTAAAAGAAAGAAAGGAAGAAAGAAGAAAAGACATAAATAAGCACTATATACTACATCATAAAGAATGTGGATTTTATTCTGAAGGCAATAAAAGCCATTGCAAAAGTTTAATTTTTTTAATTTAAAAATTGCTTAACAACCCAAATGCCTATCAATCAAAGAGTGGATAAAGAAATTGTGGTATATATATACCATGGAATACTACTCAGCCATAAAAAGAAATGCAATTATGACATTTGCAGCAACCTGGGTAGAATTGGAGACCATTATTCTAAATGAAGTAACTCAGGAATGGAAAACCAAAGATCGTATGTTCTCACTCCTAAGTGGGAGCTAAACTATGAGGATGCAAAGACATGAGAATGATACAATGGTCTAGGCATGGTGGCTCATACCTGTAATTCCAGCACTTTGGGAGGCCAAGGTGGGTGGATCACTTGAAGTCGGGAATATAAGACCAGCCTGGCAAAAATGGTGAAACCCTGTCTCTACTAAAAATACAAAAAATTGGCCAGGCGCAGTGGCTCATGGCTGTAATCCCAGCACTTTGGGAGGCCAAGGCAGGTGGATCACCTGAGGTCAGGAGTTTGAGACCAGCCTGGCCCAAGATGGTGAAACCCCATCTCAACTAAAAATACAAAAAATTAGCTGGGTGTGGTGGCTTGAGCTGTAATCTCTATTGCTTGAGAGGCTGAGACAGGAGAATTGCCTGAACCCAGGAGGTAGAGGTTGCAGTGAGCCAAGATGGTGCCTTTGCTCTCCATCCTGGGCAACAAAAGCGAAACCTCATCTCGAAAAAAAAAGAAAAAAAATTAGCTGGGCATGGTGGTGCATGCCTGTAATCTCAGCTACTTGGGAGGCCAAAGCAAGAATCGCTTGAACCCAGGAGGCAGAGATTGCAGTGAGCCGAGATCACTCCACTGCACTCCGGCCTGGGTGACAGAATGAGTGAGTCTCCATCTCAACAACAATAACAAAAAGAATGATACAGTGGGCTTTGGGGACTCCAGGGAATGGTTGGGAGGGAGGTGAGGGATAAAAGACTACACATCGGGTACAGTGTACACTGCTTGGGTGATGGGTGCACCAAAATCGCAGAAGTCACCACAAAAGACCTTATTCATGTAACCAAACACCACCTGTTCCCCAAAAACCTATTGAAATTAAAAAAAAATTAATAAAGAAATAGAAAAAAGTGTTTAACAGCTTTATTGAGGTATAATTGACGTAGAGTAAATTGCACATATTTGAAATATACAATTTGGTAAGTTTTTTTTTTCTTGGTTGTTTGAGACAGGCTCTCACTTTGTCACTCTGACTGGAGTGCAGTGACGCGTTTGAGACAGGCTCTCACTCTGTCACTCAGACTGGAGTGCAGTGGTGTGATCTCGGCTCGCTGCAACCTCCGCCTCCCAGGCGCAAGTGATTTTCCTGCCTCAGCTTCCTGAGTAGCTGGGATTATAGGCGCCCTTCACCACACCCGGCTAATTTTTGTATTTTTAGTAGAGACGGGGTTTCACCATTTTGGCCAGGCTGGTCTCGAACTCCTGACCTCAAATGATCCACGCGCCTCGGCCTCCCAAAGTGCTAGGATTACAGGTGTGAGCCACCACATCTGGCCACAATTTGGTAAGTTTTAACATCTGTATATACCCATAAAACCATCGCCACAATATGGTGAACATATCCATCCACCAACAAAGAGTTCTTGTGCTCCCTTCTTCCTTCTCCCCAAGCAAGAATTGAACTCCAATGCTACTGATTAGTTCAACTTTTTCAGAATTTTGTATAAACCATCATACAGGGCTAGGCACAGTGGCTCATGCCTATAATCCCAGCACTTAGGGAGTCAGGAGGTTTGCTTGAGCCCAGGAGTTCAAGACCAGCCTGGGCAACATAATGAGACCTTGTCTTTACAAAAAATAAAAAATTAGCCAAGTTTGGTGGTGCATGCCTGTGATCCCAACTACTCAGGAGACTGAGGTGGGAGAATCACCTGAGCCTGGAAGGTCAAGGTGGCAGTGAGCTGTGATGGTATCACTGCAATCCAGCCTGGGAAACAGAGCAGGACACTCTCTCAAAAAGAAAAAAAAAAAACCAAATAAATAAATAATCATACACTATATGCTCTTTTTCACGTGGCTTTCATGCTCTTTACTATTGAAGAACATTCCATTGTATGATACACCAGTTTATTTATCCTTTCACCTATCAATGGACTTTTGGGGTTGTTTCTACTTTTTGGTTATTATGAATAATGCTGCAATCTTTGCTAACAGTATTGGTGTGGACACATGCTTTCATTTCTTTGGGGTAGACAACTCTGAGTGGAATTGCTCAGTCATGTGGTAAACTACCAGTTCTGTTGAACCTCAGGGCCACCGTTCTGTTCATGTCAGCTCATTGTAGAACCACATCAATGGAGATCAAGATGGTAAAGAAGAAAAATTGTAGCTCACATTTACTGCACATTTACTACAAGTCAAGCATTGCGCTATGAACTTTAAGTGCGTTATTCATTAACCCCTTCAATAATTCCTCTGAAATAGGTACCGTGAATGTCCTCATTTAAAATGAGGAAGCTAAGGCTTTTCAAAGCTAAATAACTTGCCTAAGGTCTCTTAACAACTAGCGAAAAGTACAGAACTCAAACCTAAGTCTTTCTGCTTACAGCTTGTGTTTCTATCCATGGTGTAAATGAACGAGTCAATGTATGCTAAAGTCAAGACGCGTATCTTTTGTTTTGCTTTCTTTCAGCATGGACAGAAGCGCATTAACCTAGTTACAGGTGCCAGTGAGGGGCATCCTGATTAGCTGAGATGTTGGTTTCATTTTGCTTTACTCTTAGTCTAAGAATCTAAGGAAAATATAATGTGCAAGATACCTTTGGCAATCATTTTATAGATTTTGTTAAAACTCCATAGGAATCCTTTATAAAGTTGTCCGATCTAAAATATATGACTCTATTTAAAATGTATTTGTTTGCTTGGTTTAGATGGTAGTTATTTTTAACAGGGCCTCATCCATCAAAACACAATAAATGGGAATTGACTGTAGAATCCTGAGAATTTGTAATATTTGGAAGTAGAATGACATAGCAGAGAGAACATGAGTTTGCAGGTAAAAGAGACTTGGATTGAATATTCGGTCTGATGTTTCACAATGGAAAAGCTATTGAAACCTCCTTTCCTCTGAGGTAGAATGAAGATAGTAATGCCTATTTAAAGGGTGGTTGTAAGGATTAAAGAAGATGACAGACCTGTTACCCAGTGAAACATTAGATTCTTGGTGAGGGTCAGGTCCTAGTTCATTTTTCTAGTCCCCCACCCCCTCCCCCCACCCCCTCCCTTTTTTTTTTTTAAGGGATCATACCTTTTTTATCCTGGCTTAAAATCTAAATCCCTTCCTGCTAGGAGTTGGTGATCCTTCCCAAACTGTGTGCAAAATTTGGTATGTTTGTACATGTTCATTTGTGAGAAAATATCCCTGTGTATTAGTACCTTTTCAAACTGTTATAAAGAACTACCTGATACTGGGTAGTTTATGAAGAAAAGAGGTTTAATCGACTCACAGTTCCACATGGCTGGGGTGGCCTCAGGAAACTTACAATTTTGGCAGAAGGAGAAGGGGGAAGCGAGGCACGTGGCAAGATGCAGGGGAAGTGCCACACCTGTAAACCATCAGATCTCGTGAGAACTCACTTACTATCATGAGAACAGCATGGGGGAAACCACCTCCATGATCCAATCACCTCCCACGAGGCCCCTCCCCGTGGGGATTACAATTTGAGATGAGATTTGGGTGGGGACACAGAGCCAAATCATATCACCCTGGCTTTCATCGGATTTCAAAGAAATCTGTGATTCAAAGGCAATTTAGAACCACTGGGAGATTGTTCTTCATTCATTCAACAGTATTTACTGAATATCCACTATGGGTCAAGCATTTGGCTCAGATAAACTGTGTCCCTGACTTTCAGGAAGATACAGCCTAGAGTGGTGAATAAGTATGACCTGTTTTGTGAATCTGTGTGTTATCACGCTATGATTAGGTTGGTGCAAAAATAATTGCAGCTTTTGCCATTGGAAGTAATTACTTTTGCACCAACTTCATGCTTACATGTAGGGAGATGACACATCAGAGAGAAAGGAGAGTACATGAAACGAAAAGCAGAAGAGTCCAGGCCGTAGAGTGGACGTGAAAAAGAGACCCTGTGAGCAAGGAACAGGCATCAAGAAAATAAACCTTCCTGACTTTGACTTACAGCCAACTGCTGTATTAAGGTGTAGGACTGTGTAGGTTCTGCCCCACAGAAGTGCCGGACAAGGGGTAAGTGGGGAGGGTTGGGGTGAGGAGGTGATGAGATGCACCTTGAGCTCCCATTTCCAAGCTGGGGGCCCTCAGGACTCTGCCTACCTGGAGAGAGCAACTTTTTCTAATATGCTCCAAGGTGGCATAAGAGGCTGCCAGCCCAGTGTATTGCTGCTACCTAGAGAGTCAGATTTTCCTTTAGGAGCTGAGCTGTTAAACTTGAAAGTAGATCAGCTCTAGTCCTGAAAAAGAAAAAAAAAAAAGTGGGTTCTTTGGCTCTTTGCTCAATTGATCCCTTAGAGGACGTGATCAAATAACTAACAGTTGGGTCACTATGTCAACAGTGTTTGGAGAACAAAGGAGGTGTCTTTCAGCCTCACGCCTTTCCAGGCAGCTAGTAAGGTGAGTTGGAAAAATCCTAAAGCAGGAGAGGAATTTGGGTTTCTTGTGGCTCAGTCCCCTCATTTTATAGATGAAAAAACTGGGACCCAGGGGGATCATTTCACAGCCTTTTCTTAAGCACGCAGCTGGAGAGTGGATGGTAAAGGCAGGAGGCCCTGAAAGATTCATTGTGCTCACTATGAGCACTTGACAATGGGAAGGGGCCCCTCTGTGGTGACACTGGTGACACCGGCTCTCCTGGCCCTGTCCACGGTGACTAGCTCCACCCAGCTGGCATATCTCGGGGCCAGCGCCTGTGCATATTTATTCTTTCGAGTCTTGCACTTTGCTCTTTTATTTTTCCTGGCCCTGCACTTGTGTTTGCTCTTGGTGCTCTCTTCATACATATTGCAGGAGGCCCCATGTTTAACTTGAGCTCAGGACTAAATATAACCACTGCTATCGCCAGAGGCATCCGTGCATGTCAGCTCTTTTTCAGTGTTTGCTGCACCCTGGGTCACAGGCGCGGGGCAGGCCCCAGCACTCCTTTCATAGGAATTCACTTTTAAATGGAAACTATCACCAAAAGCAGGGGTGACCCGGGCCAGGAAGAAATCAGTTCTTATCACAAGCTGCACTCATGCTTTGTCCCTGGTGTGCAAAAGCCTGCTCTCCATATCTCCAAACCTCTCTTCTCCGTTTAATAGGATGACTCCATCCCCATCCCGCTGACTCCATCCCCATCCTGTGGGCTCTTTGAAAGGAACTGCAAAGTGTCTGTAGCTTTGACACGTGATTTTGTCCTCTGGGGCCTTCCAAAGCCTTTAGGCCATGCCACAGACCTGCAGACCATGGTTCTTGGACATTGTTCCCACACTGCACATTGCACCAGGACAAGCTTCCACCTCACCTCCTCCAGGAAGCTCTCCCCCACACTCCTATCAACACTGCCCTTGCCTGTCTCTAGTAATCGTGGTGATTAAAAGTTGCCTGCATGGTTCATAAATTATGGTGTGGTTTTCATCTTGTCAAAATGAGAGCAAAAGTCCTTCGTTACCTGAACTAGTGTCTTCTGCTCACCAATCCCTGATCCCTTTTCTCAGTGCTAAGAAAACAGGTGCTTGCCAATATCTCACTCCCTTGAGAACATGGAATAAGATTCAAGCTCGCATTTCCTGCTTCTCTGAATACGGCAGGATCTGCTGTGACCTCCGCAGCAGGCTGGGGAATGCCAGGCCAGAAGAGGGGCTTGGAGGGGCAGCTAGAGCTCCTGGAGAGAAAAGAGGGCACCCGCCCAGCCAGCTGAATCAACCCAGGATAATGAGACAGCAGAATTCGAAACCACATTGTTCTTGCAGCTTCACTGGGTCTGAAATCAGATCCTTTACAATTTCTTCCAGATCTACAAGTTCAGAGACTCACTCCTTTGACATCATTTTCTGAATCAATCCCTTTTTCTCTCCATCCCTTCATTCTAGCAATTGTGATCACCTGCTGTGGACAAAGTTCAGGGTTAACAAGAAGTCTAAGAGGTACTCCTTGTACTTCTAGAGCGTGCTACCTAGGACAAAAGGCTTCTTTAAAGTTATGTTCAAAGGAAGAAGAAAGGACCCTTGGATAAGTCGACTGGGCTGCTGTTGGAGGCCACCAGCAGCAGGGGTTGTTTTGGGCACAAATTCGGGGAGAGTGGGTGATGGAGTAAGGAGATGTACGGAGGAAAGAGGAAGGGTTTATTTATGTGTTCATTTGTGAGCTTCTTTCAACCCTGGGGAAAGAAGCAAGTGGTGAAGGTGGAGATTGAAAATACCAGAAAAGGCAGAAAGGAAGAGCACCCAAGACTCCACTGGAGAAAGAGACAACGCGGTGTGGCAGGGACATGGGCCACGCCTTGGATGCTTCTCCATGAGGACAGGTCGTGATTGTTCCATCAGCCTCCAGATGGACAGCTAGCAGTTTTCTATATGGCTGCCTGGCCGCTCAGCCTGTTCTCCAAAAGGTCTTCTTAGGTCACATGTTGGCTGTAGGTGAGAACTCAGAACACTTCTTGTTCTTTGCCTTTGATCCTGTGTGCACAGGGTCACCCTCATGCCATCGGGACTTTGAATGAGGACACAGTGTCTGACGCCGTTCATGGAAAGAACTATTCTGGTCGGGGTACATCTGAAACTGGCTGCAGTTTGCTGGTGGGGGTGGGTGGGGTAGAGGCATCAGAATTTGAGAGTCTCTCTGGCTTCGACATCTCTACTCCAGACAGTTAACCTCAAGGGGCCCCAGGAGGGTATCTTCCTGGTGCCATTGAGAACACAGAGCATGAGCGGCCCCCATCTTCAAGGAGGTGGAGCTGGCTGTGAGCTCAAGGTAGGGCCTTCTGATTTTCCATGATTTGTTGTTAGAACCGGAATTTCAGGGTTTTTGCGGCCTGGGGTCTATCCAGGCAGGTGTTAGAAAACTGGAATGACTAGATCATTAAGTGGTGTTGAGTGTGGCCATGCCAGAGTGTGAAAGCTTTAGCAGAAACACAGAGCAGGATCTTATCTCCACTGCCTCAGTTAGACACATGATATTGCATTAGACATAAGCTCAAAGCTCACATCTCCCTTGGAAATACATAGTAATATCTATAAACAATGAGTTGAGATTAGTAAAATATTCTCGGCTTGTGTTTTAAATCAGATTGGAAGTCCAGTTCATTTCGATAACTAATATATGCTTTTAGCTATTCCACAATCCATGCAGAATAAGATAATGTGTTGTGTGTATAGCCCAGGACCTGGTGGACACTCAGAAATGCTGGTTACTTTCCTTAGTCTCGTCCCACCTGTTCCCCATAGAAGGAAGTCTGCACCCCATACATTTGAAGCCCTGCACAATTTCTTCCCTTTCTTGTGTTCAATCATATGTAAGCACTAATTATGTGCCAGGCCAGGGAACACAATAGACAAAGTCCTTGCCCTCATATAATTTATTTATTTATTTCTCATAGAATTTATTTATTTATTTCTTAGAGACAGCGTCTTGCTCTGTTGCCCAGGCTAGAGTGCAGTGGTAAAATCATTGCTTACTCCAGCCTCCAACTCCTGGGCTCAGGCAGTCCTCCCACCTCTGCCTCCCAAGTAGCTGGGGTTACAGGCATTCGCCGTCATGTCCAACTCATCATGTCCAACTCGTCATGTAATTTAGATTATGGTAGGAGAGAAAGTCAAGAAACAAAACACAGTGCACCATGCCAGGTAATGAAAAGTTCTAAGAAAAAAGTGCAGCAGGGTCAGAGAATTAAGCATCCACCTTAACATCTTTATTTCACACTTAGTCACCAAAGGAGCCCTCTGCTAGAGCCAAGCTCACATCCAGCCTCAGATAGTACAGAGTCTCTTGAAGGTCAAAGTGTATGCAATTCAACTATTTATTTCACCAGAAAAGCCCTCCAAGTCCCCTAACTCAGGGATCCCCCAGCCCCAGGCCATGGACTGGTACTGGTTCATGGCCTATGAGGAAGTGGGTCTCAGGGCAGGAGGTGAGCAGCAGGCAGAAGCTTCCTCTGTATTGACACGCGCTTCCCGTCACTCGCATTACTACCTGAGCTCTGCCTCCTGTCAGATCAGCAGCAGCATTTGATTCTCATAGGAGCTTGAGCCTTATTGTGAACTGTACATGCGAGGGATCCAGGCTACACACTGCTTATGAAAATCGAATGCCTGATGATCTGAGGTGGAGCCGTTTCATCTCCAAACCATCCCCTGCCCCTAAGTCTGTGGAAAAGCAAAACAAATCCCTGGGGCCACTGCCCCAACCCTTATTCTGCATATTTATTGTTGTGTTGCTTTTGATTACGATTCCAGTGCTTCTTGTATCTTATTCTTTCCACTTGGGTTCAATTTTCTTCTTTAGAAAATATACTCTTTTTCATTGAGGGGCTGTGAATAGTATATGATCTTAGTCTTAATTTGTATATATATACATAGAGAGAGAGATGGAGCCTTGCTCTGTTGCCCAGGCTGGAGTGTAGTAGCACAATCTCGGCTCACTGCAACCTGCGCCCCCGGGCTCAAGCGATTCTCCTGCCTCAGCCTCCTGAGTAGCTGGGATTACAGGCACCCATCACCACGCCCAGCTAAGTTTTGTATTTTTAGTAGAGACGGGTTTCACCATGTTGGCCAGGCTGGTCTCGAACTCCTGACCTCAAGTGATCCACCCACCTGACCTGAAGTGATCCACCCACCTTGCCTCCCAACATGCTGGGATTACAGGTGTGAGCCACCACACCCAGCCTTAATCTGAATATATTTTTGTTTCATCTCTACACTTATTTCATCGTTTAGCCCTCTAGATTAAAATTACATTTCTAAATTAAAATTACGTTTCTAGATTAAAATTACTTTCCACTAGCAGTTGGAAATATTATTCCACCATCTTCTGGTGTCCATTGCTGCCGTTGAGAAACCTTTTGTCAGGCAAATTGTTATGCTTTGGGTAATCTGTCTTTTTCTCTCACTGCTTCCTTCTCTCCTCCCTTCTGTTTTTTTTCCTCTCTCTCTCTCTCTCCCTTTTTCCCTTGTCTATTTTTAAGATTTTTTAAATTGCGCGTGTGTGTGTGTGTTCCGTAGCTTCACTATAAGGCTTCTCGGTATAGATTTGGTTTCCTCTGTCCTGCCTGGGACTAACATCTTCAAGTATGAATTCTTATTCATCTTCTCAAAGCTCAAATCCAGTGAATGTCGACTCTTCATCTTCCATTTCTCTTAACATGCTGTAATATTTTCTATCTCTTTATCTCTCTGGCTGCAGAGGGTAATTAATCTGTGCATATATTTTATAATCACAGATGACAATGATCTATTTTGCAATTCCCATATCTGCTACTCAGTTTTGCTGATCTGCAGTTACGCTGTGCCCTGCATTTTAATCTCAGTGATGAGACTTATTCATTAAAATTCTTTTTTTAAATCTTTTTTTTTTCTACTTTCCTAGTGCCTTGTTCTCTTCTTGGGGTTTTGTCTTTTTTAGATATGTATTTAATCATTTCAAGCATTTTTCTTTTATATTCTTTTCCTGATTGCCATTCTGTTCTATCAAGTCTAATTCTCCTGTTTATTTTGTCTGCTCATTCTTGGTGAATGAATGGTGAATTGTTGCCTTATGTATTTTGTAATTTTCAATTTGTGCTCTAATATACATTGTGTGTGTGTAAAAATTTCTTGTGGCATGAGTGGTGAGAATATTCTTCTAATGTTATTATCTCTATTTCTGCCAGGCAATCTACGGGTATCACTTCACTAAGACCTGTTTTTTTTGTTTGTTTTTGTTTTTGTTGTTTTTTTGAGACAGGGTTTTGCTCTGTCACCCAGAATGGAGTGCAGTGGTGCAATCTTGGCTCACTGCAACCTCCACCTGCCAGGATCAAGCTGGAATCAGGGTTTCACCATGTTGGCCAGTCTAGTCTCGAACTCCTGGGACCTCAACCCGCTTTGGCCTCTCAAAAAGTGCTGGGATTACAGACATGAGCCACCAGGCCCAGCCCTGAGACCTGTTTCGTTCGTTTGTTTGTTTGTTTGTTTGTTTGTTTTGAGACGGAGTCTCGCTCTGTCTCCCGGGCTGGAGTGCAGTGGCTGGATCTCAGCTCACTGCAAGCTCCGCCTCCCAGGTTCACGCCATTCTCCTGCCTCAGCCTCCCGCCTAGCTGGGACTACAGGCGCCGCCACCTCGCCCGGCTAGATTTTTGTATTTTTTAGTAGAGACGGGGTTTCACCGTGTTAGCCAGGATGGTCTCGATCTCCTGACCTCGTGATCCGCCCGTCTCGGCCTCCCAAAGTGCTGGGATTACAGGCTTGAGCCACCGCACCCGGCCTGTTTGTTTGTTTTCTTATGTTAGTTCCTGAACTTACAGGTTCCTATGCCAAATGAATAAATGTGAATCCTTCATCCGTTGCAAGGGATAGGCCTAGAGTTCCCGTTTTTCAAGAGAGACTTTATTTCTCCACCCAGAAACAGAAAAAACTTCCTTGTAATACCTTGGTACTGATGGGTAGATTTTTCTAGTTGATCTTACAACCAAGGAGGCAGCTCTAGCAGGGTTCCAGCTTAATGCAGGAATTTCAGTTGCCAGCTCCATGGTTTTATCAGGCTCAAAACCTTGCTGAGGTTAACATGTAGTCTCAATGTTGGCTTTAAGACGCAATGCTACCTAGATCCCTAGTGTGGTCCCTGAACCAGCAGCCACAGAAGCAGCATGTTGTGGGCTGTCGGAATACAGACTCTTAGTCCCCACTGCAGAATCAGAATTTTTATCTTAGCAAGATTCACAGATGATTCCTGTGTACATTACAGTTTGAGAAGCACCACCCCGGGTCACATGTTTTATAATGCTCATTCTTCCATCCTCTGCCCTACAGAAGTTACAATGTCACTCATGTTTTTTCTGGGCTCTTTGTTTTAAACTTCTCTCTGCATTTTTGGAAACAAATGTAATTTTCTTTCTTGAGAGCTCATCTGTGCATTTAAAAACATTTTTGTGGAAACCTTCTTAGTTGCTCACATTGCCAGGCCTGGAAATCCAATCCTACTCATTCTTCAAAGTTAAACTTCAAGCTTTCAGCAGTTTCCTGTGCCAGCCCCTACCTTTGGGCTTTGTAGATATACTCAACAAACTATTTGTAGCTTTTGCATTCAAATGATGGATTAGAAAAATGTTCTTTAGAGTGAAGGGGTAGCGTTTTTGCTTAGTTCTGCCCCTTCTATGGTATTCTCTTTTTTAACAAAATATCCTCTGTGTCCCACTATATACTTTTTACAAAGCTAGCTCTGGCTCAAGCCAAGGCCTCCTCTCTGGCACCGTGGAATTTCTATAGTGAGATAGGAGAAATCTGTTGTGCTCTCAGAGTCATCGACACGGAACAACACAGCAGGGCCAGGTTATCAGTGGCCTCTTCTTCCAGAGTTCCTGTGGGACACTTGGTTATCTCAGCCTGTTCCCAGTTAGCCTACACGTGGCGGTCTGGCTAGTAAAAGCTGCAGAAAAAGCAGCTCTGTCCAGATTCATTTGATTAACTATACAGGCACATGAACTGTACACTTGCTCATTGCATTGCAGTATCCTGAGCCTCAGGGGCACTTGAAGGGGAAGAGGAAGTAGATCCTGCCTCTAGGGTACTTATAATCATATGGTGGTGAGACACCGGTATCCAAAAGAATGAGAATAAAAATCCCAAGATGTCAGAGACACAAGTGCCTCATAGGGAGGTAGAAACTGTGTACAAAGTACTGAGAGAACATCAAGTTAAGAGAAGCAACTCCATTGGGTGGGACAGAGCAACATCATCCCTTGTTTCCTTAAATTGCCAATAAATATTTATCCCCTGCTTGCTACTGCTTGGGCCCGAACCATTCTCCTTTGTTTTAGAGAGAAGGAAAGAGCCCCTCTGCTCTCCCCTGCCTGGGAAATTCATCACACCAACAGCAGAGATCTTGGCTTTTTACACTATTTTGGGGGCTCTACTTGGCATAAAATAATACATTCCCTGCATGGGGCTAGGAGGGATTGCTGTTTTTCTCCCACCCCCTGTACGGTACATCTGGCCAACAGTCCCGATCATTGTTTGCAAACCTTCTATTCGAACATGTATATTGTTTTATGAATGGCAAAAGAGGAAGCCAACAATAATCTTAGGTCTTCATCTGCTTCTTTCATCAGAAGGGCGGGGTGATTCTATGAAGCTGCCCTCCAGCCAGTGTCCCATGATCTCTGTTTCCTGAGAAGCCAAGATCATCAAGATTATTGTCTTCTTTTGCTCACAGCACACCCACTCCAGGAGTCCCGAACCGCATTCCTTTCTAAATCCTACCATTCTTCAATGCTCTCTTTCCCTGCTGACTTTGTATCTGAATGGATTCTTTGAAGCTTCAGTGGTGCCTTATAGTGTTAGGAATTGTTTTTATGTCTTTCTGACTTATCTCCCCAAATATATTTTAAGCTATTCGAAGGCAGAAGATTCATAGCATGTGGCACAATGGCAGGCAAGGGCAAGTTCTCAAAGATCTCAAGAAAGTCTGTTGAGCCCAAATTCATAGCACTGTTGGTTATCATACATAAGGTCACTCACCTGCTCTGGTGAAGCCCTTCCATAGGATGCCCAGGTTGTTGTAGAAGTCATACTAAAGAACGTCTAAGGACATAGGAATGCCTTGTTCATAAAGGTCAGAGGAATAAGCCAGACGTTCCACTGTTGGGGAACGTGAAATGCCACACAAGTGCTTACCTGAACCCAGTACCTCCATTCGCCCTCCACTGGCAGTTTACTTCCTATCACCTTCTCTCCCACGTAGAATCATTAAATGTCCCATACAACTTTCTGATGTTATGTACAGACATACCTTGGAGATATTGCAGGTTCAGTTCCAGACCACTGCAATAAAGTAAGTATAGGCTGGGCACGGTGGCTCACACCTGTAATCCCAGCACTCTGGGAGGCTGAGGTGGGCAGATCATTTGAGGTCAGGAGTTCGAGGCCAGCCTGGCCAAAATGGTGCAACCCTGTCTCTACTAAAAATACAAAAATCAGCCGGGCACAGTGGTGGGCGCCTGTAATCCCAGTTACTTGGAATGCTAAGGCAGGAGAATCCCTTGAACCTGGGAAGTAGAGGTTGCAATGAGCCAAGATGACACCACTGCACTCCAGTCTGCGTGACAGAGTAAGACTCCATCTAAAAATAAAAAATAAAAATAAATAAATAAAGCAAGTATTGCAATAAAGCAAATCCCCTGAATATTTTGGTTTCCTAGTGCACATAAAAGTTATCTTTGGGAGGCCAAGGTGGGCAGATCACGAGGTCAGGAGATCGAGACCATCCTGGCCAGGCGTGGTGGCAGGACCTGTAGTCCCAGCTACTCGGCAGGCTGAGGCAGGAGAATGCCGTGAACCCAGGAGGAGGAGCTTGCAGTGAGCTGAGATCGCACCACTGCACTCTAGCCTGTAAGACAGAGTGAGACTTCGTCTCAAAAAAAAAAAACAAAGGTTATCTTTATACTAAAGTCTATTAAGTGTTCAATAGCACTCGTCTAAAAAAAGATGTGCTTATCATCTTAATTTAAAAATACTTCAGGCTGGGTGTGGTGGCTCATGCCTGTAATCCCAGCACTTCGGGAGGCCAAGGCGGGTGGGTCACTTGAGGTCAGGAGTTCGAGACCAGCCTGACCAACATGGCGAAACCCCATGTCTACTAAAAATACAAAAATTAGTAGGGTGTGGTGGCGGGTGCCTGTAATCCCAGCTCCTCAAGAGCCTCAGGCGAGAGAATTGCTTGAACCTGTGAGGCAGAGGTTGCAGTAAGCTGAGATTACGCCACTGCACTCTAGCCTGGGTGACAGAGTGGGACTCCGTCTCAAAAAATAAATAAATAAAAATAAAAATACTTTATTGCTAAAAAATTGCTAACAATTATCCAAGCCTTTAGCAAGTCATAATCTTTTTGCTGGTGAAGAGTCTTGCCTCAATGTGGATGGCTGCTAACTTAGCAAGGTGGTGGTTGCTGAAGATTGGAGTGGCTGTGGCTATTTATGAAAATAAGACAATAGTGATATTTGCTGCGTTGATTGACTCTTGCTTTCACAAAAGATTTCTCTGTAGCTTGTGTTGCTGTTTAATAGCATTTTACCCATGGTAGAACCTCTTTCGAAATGAGAGTCAGTCCTCTCAAATCCTGCCGCTGCTGTGTCAACTAGGCTTAGGTAATATTCTAAATCCTTCGTTGTTGTTTCAGGAATGTTCACGGCATCTTCAACAGGAGTAGATTCCATTTCAATAAACCACTTTCAGTTGCTCATCCATAAGAAGCAACTCCTCATTTGTTGAAGTTTTATCATGAGATTGCAGCACTTCAGTTATATCTTCAGGCTCCACTTCCAATTCGAGTTCTCTTGCTATTCCCACCACCTCTGCATTGACTTCCTCCACCAAAGTCCTGACCCTCTCAAAGTCATCCATGATGGCTGGAATCAACTTCTTCCAAATCCCCATTAATGTGACTATTTTGGATGCATGCCTGTAGGCCCAGCTACTTGGGGAACTGAGATGAGATTATTTGAGGCCAGGAGTCAGGAGTTCGAGGCTGCAGTGAGCTATGATTGTGCCACTTCACTGCAGCCTGGTGACAGAGTGATACCCTGTCTCCAAAAATATTTACAAAAAAACAAAAAATTAAAAATGTTTTTTGACCTCCTCCAATGACACACAAGACCACATAATGGCATCTTGAATGGCAAATCTTTTCCAGAAGGTTCTTAATTTACTTAGCCCAGCTCCATCACAGGAATCAGTATCTACGGCAGCTACAGCCTTACAAAATATGTCTCTTAAATAAGACTTGAAATCTGAAATTACTCCTTGATTCATGGGCTGCAGCATGGATACTGTGTTAGCAGGAATGAAATGGCATTAATCTCCTGTGCATCCCCGTCACTGCTCCCGGGTCACTAGGTGCATTGTCAATGAGCAGTCCGATTTTGGAAGAAAACTTTTTTTCTGGAGCAATGGTTCTCAATAATGGGCTTGAAATATTCAGTAAACTATTCTGTAAACAGATGTGCTATCTTCTGGGTTTCTTTGTTCTCTTTATAGAGCCCAGGCAGAGTAGGTTTCGTGTAGTTCTTAAGGACCGTAGCATTTTAAGAATGGTCAATGAGCATTGGCTTCAACTAAAATTTACCAGCTGGATTAGCCCCTCATAAGAGAGTCAGCCCCTCCTATGAAGCCAGGCATTGATGTCTCCTCTCTAGCTATGGAAGTTCTAGATGGCATCTTCTTCCAAGGAAAAGCTATGTCTTCTACATCAAAAACCGGTTGTTGACTGTAGCAACCTTCATCAATTATGTTAGCTAGATCTTCTGGATAACTCTCTGTAACTTCTGTGTCGAAACTTGCTGCTTCCTCTTACACTTCTGTGTTATGGAGATGGCTTATTTTCTTAAACCTCATGAACTACCCCCTGGTAGCTTCCAACTTTTCTTCTGTAGCTCCCCTACCTTTCTCAGCCTTCACAGAATTGAGGAGAGTTAGGGCCTTGCTGTGGGTTAGGTTTTGGCTTAAGAGAATGTTGTAGTTGGTTTCATCTTCTAACCAGACCACTAAAAATTTCTCCATATCAGCAATAAGGCTCTTTCACTTTCTTATCATTCATGTGTTCCCTGGAGTAGCACTTTCAATTTTCTTCAGGAACCTTGCCTCTGCATTCACAACTTGGCTAACTGGAGCAAGAGGCCTAGCTTTAGGCCTTATGTCAGCTTTCAACATGGCTTCCTCACTAAGCTTAATCATTTCTATCTTTTGATTTAAAGTGAGAGGTGTGTGACTCTTCCTTTCACATGAACACTTAGAAATCATTGTAATATTATTAATTGCCTAATTTCAATATCGTAATTGAAGTTGTTAACAATAACAATTTTGTTAATTGGCCTAATTTCAATATCGTTATGTCTCAGGGAATAGGGAGGACTGAGGAGAGGGAGGGAGACTGGGGGATGGCTGGTCAGTGGAACAATCAGAACATACACAACATTTATCAATTAAGTAACCGTCAAATTACTAATAACCAAAGGCAAAAGGAAAATCTTGAAAGTAGCTAAAGAAAACATAGTTTACAGTGGAGAGCAACAATGTCAATTATCACTGATTTCTGTGCAGAAACAGACAGAAGATGACAGTGGAGTAACATCTTTAAAGTATAAAAGAAAAATACTCTCAACCCGGAATATCTATATCCAGTAAAAATATTCCTCAAGAATGAAAGTGAAATGAAGACATTTTTCAGATACACAGAATCTAAGATAATTAATTACTGGCAGAACTAAACTCTGATAAATACTACAATATAAGTTCTTTAGAATAATGGAAAAGTTATCATATAACATCTTAACCCATTGAGGCCGGTACAGCAAAATAACATAAACTGGGTAGCTTGTAAGCAGAAATTTATTTCTTACAATTCTGGGGGCTGGGAAGCTCAAAGTGTCAGCAGATTTGGTGTCTGGCGAGGGCCCACTTTCTGCTTGACAGATGATGTCTTCTTGTTATATCTTCACATGGTGAAAGAGGCAACTGAGCTTCCTCGGGCCTCTTTTATAAAGGCACTAATCCTATTTGTGAGGGTCCCATCCTCATGGCCTAATCACCTCCCAAAGGTCCCACTTCCTAATACCATCACCTTAGGGTTTTTTCAACATATGAATCTTAGAGAGACACAAACATTCAGACCATAGTATATAGCAACTTGGAATTTCAAGGCGGAATGAAGAGCATAAGAAATGTTAAGTATTTGGGTGAACATGAAAGACTGTTCCCCTTTAATTTCTTTAAAATACACATAACTATTTAAAGCAAAAATTAAGACATTGTTTCTGATGTATATAGATGTATATGGATATTGGTAAAATGTATCTAGATACATGAAAACTATATCAAAAAGAATAAAGGGACCTGTACAAGTGCAAGATTTATATATTTCATGTAAAGTGGTGCAAAAGTAGCCCTAAGTAAATAAGAAAGTTAAGGGTGTATATATTAATCCCTAGAATAATCACTAAAAACTAATGCAAATAGTCATAAATAAGCCAATGGATACATTAAAATAAAATTCTAAAATGTACAATTAACTCAAAAAAATGTAAGAAAGGAGGAACAGAGGAACAAAACACAGATAAGACCAACAGAAAACAAATAGAAAATAGTAGGCTTAAATCCAACCACAACAATAATTATATTAAATATTAATAGACTATGCATTCCAATTAAAAGGCAGAGATGGTCTTAATGGATAAAAAAGGTAGACCTGAATGAACACTGCCTATAAGAGTTACACTGTAAATATAAAAACAGTAGATTGAAAGTAAAGGTAAAGTAAAAGGATAGAATAGAAAAAGAAAGATATACCATACAAACAATAAACATGAGAAGACTGGGTGGCAATAATATCAGATGCAGTTGACTATGAAACTAAAATTATTACCAGAGATAAGGAGGGACATTTCATAATGATAAAAGTATCAACTTATCAGGAAGACATAACAGTTATGTATGTGTATGGACCAAATAACAGAGCTTCCCAATATAAGCATACCTTGTTTTATTGCGCTTTGTGGATACTGAATTTTCTACAAAATGAAAGTTTGTGGGCAATCCTGCATCAAACAAGACTATCGTCACCATTTCTCCAAATGCACATGCTCACTTTGTGTCTCTGTGTCACATTTTGGTAATGCTTGCAATGTTTCAACCTTTCTCACTCTTTTTAGTGTAATACCATAAACCTTGAATAATATCATGAGATCCATATTGAGTGCCCCTAGTGACACTGCAAATGTTCCCAAGAAACAGAGAAAAGTCATGACATAACAAGAAAAAGTTGACTTGCTTGATATGTACCATAGATTGAGCTCTGCAGCTGTGGTTGCCACCATTTCAGACAGATTATTCATCTTGTGAACAGGCAATGGAAACTTATGGTATCAGTACATACAGTAGAGTGTTGTCAATGTATTTTCTTCTCCTGATGATTTTCTTAATAACATTTTCTTTTCCCTAGCTTACTTTATTATAAGAATATAGTATATAATACATATACAAATATATGCTAATTGACTGTTTATATTATTGGCAAGGTTTCCAGTCAAAAGTCAGCTATCAGTAGTTCAGTTTTTGAGAAGTCAAAAGTTATATGCAGATTTTTGGCTGCATGGCAGGGGTCAGCATCCCTAACTTTCACATTATTCAAGGGTCAACTGTAATAATAATTGCTTATAGATTCTTTGCAAGGCCCAGTGCTAAATGTTCCGTATACATTATCTCATTTGGCCTTCCCCCAAACCTTTACATTAGGGGCAAGTATGGTTCTCATTTTGCAAATCAATGAGAGACCTAAAGGGATGGAGTGAGTTGTCTCTCAGTCACACAGCTGAGTGTGTTTGGAAGCAGGACTAAAATCTACCTCTGCCTGACTTGAAGGCCCCTTTTCTTATAAGAATGGGGTAGATACAGGTTTTATTCCTTCTTCCCCATAGACAAAAAGTAGCATGGTTCATGGTCATGTAAATACACATCCTGAGTATTTACCCTTCTGATTCCCTTGCGTAGGGGGAATATCCACATCCAAGAGACCCCTGCAGTCTGCGGGGCTCCAGAGGGAGGGAGTCCTGTGGATGTGGAAGATCTGCTTTTATCTGAGTCATGAGATCGGACTGTGGGTCCCTGTTGTTGCTAACCCCGTGTGATCTTGGGCAATTCACTGTCCCTGTCTTTACCTCTACTTGCTCCTCAGTAAGTCAGAATGAACTGAGATCTCTTCCTGAAATTACTTAGTCTAATTCTATGGTTAGTTCCTGGTGGCCAGGAACCAGCAATAAATCTCTCAGCAAAATTTTGCTTGTGGACCATGAATCTTAGAGTATCCATGGTATCACTGATATCTTTAATTCCCAGATATTTTCCAATAATGAAACTCCATAAAGCCAGGATCTCTGGTTCTTAATGTGGTGTTCTCCAGATCTCTGACTCCATCTAACCCCGCTTCCCCCAGATCTATCATGTTTCAGTCCATGCTGCTGGCCTGCCATTCCTTAGGAGTGCCTTAATCCTGGCTGAGTCACTTTTTATTTTTTTTTCCAATCATAAGGGTTTCTTGATTCCTACAAAGGGAGAAAACTCAAGGGTATGATAGTCATCCATCTTGGGAGCCTGTGCTCTGGAGTCGGGCGGCTTATCTTTCCCACCTACCAAAATTATCTCCCTGCCTAATCTGTCCAAGGTGGGCGGAAAAGGTTGTTTCCATTTACGACTCCCTTGCAGAACTCAGTTTCCATGACGCCGCTTCAGTACCACGCCTAGCCCTATATTAACAGCACGGTAGACTGGACACAGGGCCTCTTCTCCCAAGAATTCATCAATCCGTAAGTCTTCATTAAGTAAATTAAACTAAGGCTCTTGCTAGTGCCTTCCTGGCACAAGAAACTTGTCAGTTTCTGGAATCTCTAGGGGTTCACACCTCCCCTCCCTCATCTCCACCTTGTCTTATTATTATTACTATTATTATTACTATTACTGAGACAGAGTCTCACTCTGTCACCCAGGCTAGAGTGCAGTGGCGCGATCTCGGCTCACTGCAACCTCTGCCTCCCGGGTTTGAGTGATTCTCCTGCCTCAGCCACCCGAGTAGCTGGGATTACAGGCACCCACCACTGCGCCCGGCTAATTTTTGTATTTTTAGTAGAGACGGGGTTTCACCATCTTGGCCAGGCTGGTCTCGTACTCCTGACCTCAAGTGACCCACCCGCCTCGGCCTCCCAAAGTGCTGGGATTACAGGTGTGAGCCACTACACCTGGCCTGTATTATTTTTATTTAAATAATTGTGCTGGAAAAATCATCCTGCTTGGGAAAAAAAAAAGTAACGTAGGAAGAGGCATGGGGCAGACTCAGTGTGTTACAGCAGTCCTTTTGAGAATGACAGCTTGGGGCATAGCCAATGGAAGAATTCACCTTCCTCATCCTCTCAGAAATGGCTTTAGGATGAGGTTATGGGTATAAAATATGCTTTCCTTTAGGCTCACTGCGTAACTTTGGGGAAGGAATTTAACCTTGCAGTGGTCCAAGTGCAAATGTCCAAGGTGTTACTTCCCATAATTTTGTGACAATAAGAATTCTTGAAATACTAGGAGACCTTTGCAAAAATAAAGTGACCTTGCAAAAGTGACATTTCTGGCCACTGCTGAATCTATAACAGGACTTAAAATGGAGCTTTCTGGTTTGTCATAAATTTATGCCCTCAATTTACTCTGAGACCGACCTCTCCAGTTGGTTCTGGGGATGTCTAAATCACGTCAGCATCTTACACGCCGTGGGCCAGTGATGGCGAGGGCTGGATTTTCACACATGGGAAGGCCAGGTGGCATCACTTTTGCTTATGACTTCCATTTGCCATCTCCCTCTTTCCACTTCTCCTGCTGCTTGTGAGAATAGATCCACATTTGCTAACCTAGACCTCATGGGAGTTAGAGTCACCAAACAAATAGAAGAAGGCCCTTAGCTTGGCAAAACTTCAAAAGTTTCCACTTTCTAATCTAAAGGGGCAAAACTACAGCCATGCCTTGGAATGAAGACTGACGTTTCCCCAGAACTTCTAAAGTCTCACCAATGGCTAATCAAATGTCAAATTCTCACAGCAAGAATTTTCCAGAAGGGGAGCAGGTAACTGGATGTCATTTAACTTCCCTGGGCCTTAATTCTCTTATCCATAAAATGAGGCAGTAGGAGTCACTGGTGCTCCACAGTTCTTTCCTGAGTCAACTATGTAAGAGTCTATCTTTCTATTCTTTTTTGTTCTTTTTTATTTTTTAATTTTTGAGACAGGATCTCGCTCTGTCGCCCAGGCTGGAGTGCAGTGGCATGATCTGGGCTCACTGCAGCCTTGACCTCCCAGGCTCAAGTGATCCTCCCATCTCAGCCTCCCGAGTAGTTGGGAGGGACCACAGGCATGCACCAACATGCCCAGGTAATTTTTAAAATTTTTTTTGTAGAGACAGAGTTTCACCATGTTGCCCAGGCTGGTCTCAAACACCTGGGATTGAACAATCTGCCTGTCTTGGCCTCCTAAAGTGCTGGGATTACAGGCGTGAGCCACTGCACCCAGCTGTCTTTTTATTCTATTGCATTCAAGTATTATTGCCAAAGGCTGGTATTACCTAAAATTAGCCGTTTTATTAGTCTTCTCTTCCCCCTTCCCACACTATAAAATACAATGATTAGTAAAAGCTCATGAACTTCTATCTTGCTCTAGCTCAGCAAACAATAGAAGGCTCTCATCCTCCTATGGATAGATTTCAGGTCTTTTCACTGATTTTTCTTAGGTATCTATAGTATCTTAGGAGGGTTTCTATTCCCAACTAACCCTATATCCTCTCTAAAGACCTACCCAAATATTCTAGCTTTAACTTCTCAGCAAAGTTCTATTCTTGTATTTCCAGTTACCCATAGAGAATTTTCACTTGGAAAGAACATCTCATCATAAGACAGTTAACAGATATTTTTGAGTGGCTATGATATATCCATTGTTATGAGTAATCTAGAAGAAACATCAGACACTGCCTCTGTTCTTTTTTTTTTTTTCTTTTTTTTTTTGAGACAGAGTTTCGGTCTTGTTGCCCAGGCTGGAGTGCAGTGGCGCAATCTCAGCTCACTGCAACCTCTGCCTCCTGGGTTCAAGCGATTCTCCTGCCTCAGCCTCCTGAGTAGCTGGGATTACAGGCGCCCACCACCACGCCCAGCTAATTTTTTGTATTTTTAGTAGAGATGGGGTTTCACCCTGTTAGCCAGGATGGTCTCAATCTCTTGACCTCAGGTAATTGACCCGCCTCGGCCTCTCAAAGTGCTGGGATTACAGGCGTGAGCCACCACACCCGGCCACCTCTGTTCTTCAGAAACTTAAATTACAACAAGGGAGGAAAAAACAAATATGTTCATCCAGCAAACACTTGTTGAGGATCTATTTATGTGAGATACTTCAAAGTCTGATAGGAAATGTCGCCATGTATCTCAATTTGCCAGGAACTGTCTTATTTATACCTGTCGCATTGGTGTGTTATAAATAGCAATCCTTCTGACCTTCAAAAGTGCCCTAGTTTGCAGGGCAGATTAGAAGATTGCTTTGATGCTGGGAAGTGATAGGGCCTTGATAACCTCATCCGCTAGAGTCGGGTCAATGGAGAAGATTACCATAGCAACTAAGGACCATTATGTTAACAGAAACAGATATTATCACACCCTGGATATTTTTGTAATTTGAATGAGGCAATCTCATTCATTATCTGAGATATTTCTAGAAGCTATATTCATGTTGTTGGTTAATCTAAAGCAAATTGTTATTTTCTCCAGCTTACAATTCTGATCAGCATCTATGACTCTGGGATAGGACTTAGCCTATGCTGAGACAGGTCAGATCTCACGTCTATAGGAAATGGACCAAGGAGAAGCCTTCAAGAGTGGGCAGGCCTGGTGTGGTGGCTCACGCCTGTAATCCCAGTAGTTTGGGAGGCCAAGGCGGGTAGATCACTAGAGGTCAGGAGTTTGAGACCAGCCTGACCAACATGGTGAACTCCGTCTCTACTAAAAACAATACAAAAAAATTAGCCGGGTGTGGTGGCACATGCCGGTAGTCCCAGCTACTCGGGAGGCTGAGGCAGGAGAATTGCTTGAACTTGGGAGACAAGTGAGTCGAGATCAGGCTACTGCACTCCAGCCTGGGAGACAGAGCGAGACTCCACATGAAGAGAAGGGACCTGAAGTTTCATCAGCTCAGTTCCATAATCATGCCTGGTGGCTACTCCATGCTGGGCACTGCCTCTAGTCAACAGGGCAGAAGGAATTTTATGAGCAGAGCATGGAGGTGGGAAACAGCATGCGGTGTGTGGGGCCCGTGGAGTAACTTGGCACTGGTGGGCGTCTACAGTGTGTGGCAGTGGTCAGCAGGGGATGTGCTATGGGAATAGGCAGAAGCCACATGATGGAGAACCTACATCAAGAAACATCATGCTTTTTTAAAGTGTGAAAATGAAAAAGGTACCTCCGATGTGGCTCTATCCCAAGGGCTCTGACTGCCTTGGCAGCTGCCACACCTGCAGCAAGACGATCCATTTTTCAGCACTTCTGGGGAATCCCTGAAAACTCTCTGCCCCCTCCAGGGCTCTGTCCAGCTGTATGTTACTCGTATTTGCAGATTTAGTGCTGATGAGACAGTTTCTGGAGACCCAGGACAAACAATGCTGGCTGGAACAGCCAACCCCGGGCAGTCAGCCCCTTGTTTGGCAGCACTTCCAGGTGCTACAAAAGAGCTGGTGCAGCAAGGACGATCGATTCGTGTGGGTCAAAGTAGGGGTGTTGATGTTCTTCCGGAATGTGCAGCAGTTGCTGATAATGTTGGCTGACACTGAAGATCCTGCCAATTTCTGTAATCTTCCTTCCTGCTGGTAGACTCAGATGGTCCCAAAGGCCATGTATACCAGCCTGGAGTGCCACCCCGAAGCCACTGGATCTTGAACTCCCTGCCACTCTGAACTGCAACGCACAGAGCAGGTGATCTTATTCACACTGGTGACATAAGTTCTTGGCAACAGGAGCAGAGCAGTATGGTTTGGTGCTTAACACAGGAAGTTAAAAAAATAAAAATAAAAAAAGGAAAGGGGAAAAAATGCTCATGTCAGTGTGGAATGGGCAAACAGAAGCCACCAGAAAGGTAAAATGTGAAACTAGCAGGAAGAACTGTCTCCAATTGCATGAGAAGAACATGCCAACAAAGATTATTTTTGGCCAGGTGCAGTGGCTCAAGCCTGTAATCCCAGCACTTTGTGAGGCCGAGACGGGCGGATCACAAGGTCAGGAGATCGAGACCATCCTGGCTAACACTGGTGAAACCCCGTCTCTACTAAAAAATACAAAAAACTAGCCGGGCAAGGTGGCGGACGCCTATACTCCCAGCTACTCAGGAGGCTGAGGCAGGAGAATGGCATAAACCTGGGAGGCGGAGCTTGCGGTGAGCTGAGATCTAGCCACTGCACTCCAGCCCGGGTGACAGAGTAAGACTCCATCTCAAAAAAAAAAAAAAAAAAAAAAAAAAAAAAAAAAGATTATTTTCAAAGATAATTGTTAAGAAACACATGGCCAAGAACTTTTAAAAAAATCAAGTACAAGCCAGGCATGGTGGCATGTGCCTGTGGTCCCAGCTACTTGGGAGACTGAGGCAGGAGGATGGCTTAAGCCCAGAGTTTAACACTGTAGTGTGTGATGATCATGCCTGTGAATAGTCACTACACTCCAGCCTGGGTGACATAGCGAGACCCCAGCTCTAAAAAAAAAAAAAAAAAAATTATGTGCTGACATTTGTTTTCCAGTTAGCTGGGCACCAGCACTTGAAGAAATATCTCTTTTAGGATGAAGAGATATTTTCCTGAAGTTGTGTGAAACAGTTTTTCCTCTGTACTAACTCATTTAAACATTAATGAGTCTTAATTACTTTTTCTTCTCTATTGCAAAAGTCTCACTGGTGTTCATTTGGTGAAGAATCAGCGATGAACTAAGGGAGTGTGGGAGGCATTCTCCTCCTCTGAGGACTGTAAAGATGCCGATAGATAGAAATAATCTTGAACAAAAAGGTCCACGAGGTTATTGGGCTGATTTGTTGTCCATTTTGGGTCATGTTCATGCCAAGTCCATCTTTTTCATCCAAAATGCCTTCATGAGTATGTTCTGAACTGGGATCCTGAGGGTCATACGATTATGACTATTTTTTAACTGTGACTCTCACCAGAGAGAATACTCCAATTTAACATGCCCCTTTATGAAGTTCAACTCATGATTAATTGTCGTTTACACCAGCGCTACTCAAAGTGTGGGTCTCTGATGCTCGGGGAGTTTGGTGCAAGCTGTAAATCAACATAGTGCTTTCTTCATGGAGAAACTCAAGCACTAAAATCCTGTCCGCCAAACTACAGTGTGCTTGGTGAGGCGGTTGACACACATTATGGTGCAAGCTTCTCCTCTTGATGTGGCAGGGTAACCATTTGCAGAGCAACATCTGTCTACAGACTGCACTTTGAGGCACTCTGAAATATACTTGACATATACTTACATCATCTTTATAATCTATAAGACGTAATCTATAATTATTAATCTGTCTCAACTTTAAAAAGATTATTTTGAAACAATTTCAAATTTATAGAGAAGTTGCAAGACTACTACAAAAAACTCCTGTATGCCTTTCTTTCTTTTCCTTTTTTTAATTTATAATTTTTTTTTCTTTTGTAGAGATGGGGTCTTGCTATGTTGACCAGGCTGGTCTCAAACTCCTGGCCTCAAGTGATCCTCCCATCTCAGCCTCCCAAAGTGCTGGGATTACAGGCATGAGCCACCATACCCAGCCCCCGTATGCCTTTCATTCAGACTCCTTTCAAGTTTTACCCATGATGTGCTTGCTACCAGTGGGTCCAATTAATGATCCCATGATCTAGCCTCTTTCTATCTGGATGTTTCTTGGAGTTCCATGCCCTTGACCTTTATGAAGGTTACGTTTTATAGAATGATCCTTAAGTTGGATTGTTCTCTGTTTTTTCATGATTAGACCAGGTCATGCATTCTGGACAAGAATGTCACAGAAGTGATGCAGTGGTCTCACTGCCCACTATCAAATAGCCCTGATGTCATTTTGCCCCATTGGTGATGGTAACTTTGATTACTTGATTAAGATGGTGTCTGCCCCATTTCTCCACTGTAAAGTTACTTTTTTCTTTTGTAGTTAATATTATGTAAAGATTCCATGATTCATTCCATTTTTACTTCCTTGTTTTAGAACTCGTTGTTTCTTGCTGGAATTAATTATTACCGTGATGTTTGCCAAATGGTAATTTTCTAATTGTATTATTCCCCTTAGATTAATAAATCGGCATTCTATTGTAAGGAAGAACTTTTGTATCTCCCATTTTTACAAACAAATGTGTTATCATCCATTCTATTCTTCTATTATTCAGTGGGTTACAAACCTCACTCTCATTAATTACTTTGATGTTCATGTAGACCCAGATTTTGACAGTCGGTTTCCTGCAAAGCTGGATTCTGCATCCTTTTGCCATGTGCCTCTCCTTCTTTGAGAACTTCTTCACAAAAAGCCCTTCCAGGATATCTGGTACTTTTTCTGTTCCAGGTCTGCATCAGCCAGTTCTTTGAGGAGCCTCAGTTCCTTTTCATGGATATTTAGAAGCCAAGATCTAGGTGCAAAGTAGGCCCTTTGCTACTGGAGTGTTGCTTCTCCAGGCCCTCTCAGTGGACAGAATTAGGAAATAGATGTATTTGTATCCGTCCATATATGCAAACACACAAAGGTGTGTATACACACACATGCGCCTTGACATCCATAATTCTATCTTGACATCTTAGGGTTGCATCATCCTTGGTGTGTTTATTTGCTGGCCCCTGTATGTAGCCATTCTCTCGACTGCGTGAGGGGCCTCTCACCCTGCTCTGACTCTGTGCTCATAATTGTTACCATGGTCAAGTGCCACCAGCTGCTTCTGCCACCTTGCTCCAATATCACTCTTGCCCAGGCCACTGTCACCTGCCTTTCTTGTGCCTGCTCAGTGACCCTTGGGCTGAATTAGGAAAGAGAGGAAGGAAGCCAAATTTTTGTTTCTTAATTAGAAAAAGAAGTAAGCAAAGGCTAAATTGAGATTACCTGCCAAGGTTACTCCTTTGTTTCCCCTTAGGAGACAGATAAGACAGCCTGTCAGGATGACATCAGCATTGAAATGAAAGGGTCTTCAGTATCTCTAAGTCTGTTTCAGGATCGTAATCATGGCCAGAAGGGTGGGAGGGGTGGTGCTTGTGCATCCTGCAGTGCACGTCAGCCTTGGTTTTTGCAGCGGGAATAAGGCTATCAGTGCTGGCTTTAATGTCGCTAAATCAGCAGAATGCTTGTCAACTGGTCTAGACATGCATCATGCCTGATGAAAGAAGATGAGAAAATAGAACATTGGTTTTTCTGACAAGGGGCATTTGGAAACGTGGGGGTGTTATGCGTTGTCACAATGCCTGGGGCCCACTGACATTTGGTGAGCAAGAGCCAGGGATATAAATGTTCTGTAGTGCACAAGGCAGTCCTGCATGACAATGTCTTGTCCCATTCAAATGCCAGTGGAGCCCCCTCTAAGAGATACAAACAGGTGCTCACCCACAGGGGCACAGTTTGTAATGCTTTCATGCCATTACTGCTGTCGTGTTGATGGGGGGACATGGTCTCCAGGCTCCACCAGATGGGAGCAAAATAACCATAACTGCCAGAAATAGGAGCGTTTGTAGTAACTGCTTCCACATATTCTAGATACCCACCCACTGTGTGCAGTTATGAGTGAAATTGTGGCACCTTTGTGAAACCCACAGCCCTGATCTTGGTCCTAGTGGGCAGCATGACATTGGAATAAAATTCAAGACATCACGTGATCCTGTGTTGTGCCCTCTGTTGAAATTAGCAACTGGAAAATAAATGGTGTTTCTACGGTCAAGGAGAACTGGTTACCTATTATGAGCTCACACATCCCGTCACTTGGTCAAGGAGTACTTGCTTGCACTTCCAAATTGATTGTAAGCTCCTCGAGAGCAAGAGGCCGTATGGCAGGCTTGTGTAATCACCCACAGTGTCTTGCAATTAGTAGGTGATTACTAGCCCGTGACTCAAGGTTTGATTTTGCCCAGCTGGACCATTCACCATAACACTGGGTAAGGGCTCACATCTGTTTTCTACAGTGTTCCATCACCTCACTAATGGCTGAAAGCTGTAAACTTCTGAACTGGTTAAGCAAGGGAGAGGAAGCAAAGCCCTTTTCTCTTTCACCTACTCTCTCTCCCGCCCTTCCTCTGATGTATAGGCTGTCAGAAGTGGATGCAGGAATGACTTCCGGATAGGTGGGTAAATGACCCTACTGCTGAATTGTTCTACTTTAAGCTCAGAGCTGAAGAGCAGGACATCCAGGCTTGAGAGGACAGCTAGGGTCATAGGTGTAGGGTGGCTTCTGCCATGAACTCTCTGCTCAATGTTCAGCAAGTCTTCTAACCTCTCTGGGCCTCATTGTCTGCATCTGTAAAATCGGGAGGTTGGACCTCACGATCTCTTCACATCTGTGGTTCTACAGTTTTTTGTCTTGGACCTCATGACATGCTATGAATCACGGCCACATCCTGAACAATAGGCAAAGTGACAGGGAAATGTCACAAGGATGGCAAAGTGACAGGGAAAACAGAGTGAAAAGTGTGTCCTATGATAACACTGGAAAGACCGTTCTCTGGCCACAGTTCAAACCTCTCTTTCTCAGTGAGGTTTGTCTTTTGTCTTTTTCTTTTTCTTGTAATTACAGGAAGAACAGCAAACAGCACTTACAGCTGCTGCTTTCCCAGCTAGGAGGATAAGCCAGGCTCAGGCTCTGGGGGTGGAGAGATGGTCTGTTGACCTCAGCTTTACTTCCAGACCACAGGAGTCCCACATTTGTCCAAGACCTCTTTCTTTTGTCCCATGGAAGGAGGGCCGCAATGACTGGACAATTCCACTCTCAGCAAGCCACTTCTGATCTTTGAAATTCTGATCTCCTTTTAACAAAGTATGGTGAGAAGTAATTTAGACTAAATGACTTGACACCTGTATTTCCTGTTACTTTACTTTTCTTTCCATAATTATTTTAATTCCTGAAAAGTGGAAAAGTACTTTCTCCATCATTTCTCATTTTTCCCTTTTACCTTAAAAACATAACTCTGCATTTATTATAAACTGTCTTAAATCTACTTTGGAAGTGATTTGAAAATAAACTGCAAAATAACAGTGTTGTAGGTGTCCAATAAGCTTTGTGTTGTAGTCAAGAGGAAAAAGCAGTAGACACATTTAGTAGTAAGTATATGAAGTAGAAGGGACATGAGAGAATATTTAAATCATTGTTTTTCAAATTGCAGGTTGTAGCCCGTTAGTGGGTCCTGAAATCAATTTAATGAGTTGCAATCAGAATTTTTTAAAAATAATATAGAATAGAGTAGAAAATACCAGAGTACATGACACATAAAAAAAGTTTGTTAATGAAATGTTTGCTTAGGCAAGTTCTCACTTGCCTAAAATATCAAAGCTATTAAAAACTATAAAAAACAGAACAAGAACTTTGCACAGTAGATGAGAGCATTTTATTTTACTAAGAATTAGTTTATATGATTAGCTACTGTGATGTCCCATTTAATTTAGAAATAGTCTTTGCAAAATCCACTGAGAAAACCACTTGATTAAATATTTATTGAGTGCTCAAATGTATGAGAAAGTGTGCAAAAAAATTTAATGAAAATACTTCTTATTAGGTCATGTAACTAATAAAGATATTCAACTATAATTTAAAAGCTCCCAAAAAGGAAATTTCTAGGCCCAGAAGGTTTCAGTGGTGAATTCCATTGAACATTTAAAGAAAATTTAATAATTTTACACAATTTCTTCCTGAAAACAAAAGGGGAGGGAATGCTTATCACTTCATCTTATGAGGCTAGTATTACACAGATACAGAAAAAAAATAAGATCAATATGGCTTATCAACTTAGACACAAAAATCCCTGGCAAAATATTAGCAAATCAAATCTAGAAATATATTAAAAGAATTATATACCATGACAAAATTTATTTCAAGTATGCAAAGTTATTAGGTCAATATTAAAAAATCAATCCATATAATCCACTGCAAAGAAAGAAAAAAATCACACAGTCATATCAATTCACACAGAAAAAGCATTTGACAAAATCCAACAGCCACTCATGATAAAAACTCTCAGCAAACTAGTAATAAAGGAAATCTTCTTTAGCTTGATAAAGAGTAGCTATTAAAAGCCTACAGGTAACATCATGCTTCATGTTGAAAGACTGCTTCCTGTCTAAGATTAGAAACAAGGCAAGGATGTCTACTCTCACCACCCTTATTCAACATGGTGCTAGAAATTCTAGCTATTGCAAGAGTGCAAGAGAAGTAAATGGATAGTGTAGAGACTGGAAAGGAAGAAATTAAACTGCCCCTATTTTCAGATGAAATGATTATCTACATAGACAATCTCAAGTGATCTATAAAAACTCCTAGAATTAATAAGTGAATCCAGCAACCCTGCAGGATATAAGATTGGCACACAAAATTAATTGCATTTCTATTTGTAAAAATGAACATCCAGAAACCAAAATTAGAACACAACACAAGTCACTCCAAATAAAATGAAATACTTATGTGAAGGATTTCTGTGCTGAAAATAACAAAATGCTTATTAAAGAAATTAAAGAAGATCTAGATAAATGGAGAGGCATACATGTTCATGGATTAAAAGACTTAACATTTTAAGTCAATTCTTCCCAAATTGATCGACAGATGTAATGCAATTTTGATCAAAATCTCAGCAAGAGTTTTTGTAGACAGAGACAAGATTACTCTAGAGTTTACATGAAAATTTTTAAAATTTTTTAGAATTTAAAAAGTCTTGGGGCTGGGTGTGGTGGCTCATGCCTGTAATGCCAGCACTTTGGGAGGGCAAGGCGGGCAGATCACGAGGTCAGGAGATTGAGACCATCAGTCTCCTGACTAACATGGTGAAACTCTGTTTCTACTAAAAATACAAAAAATTAGCTGGGTGTGGTGGCGGGCGCCTGTAGCCCCAGCTACTTGGGAGGCTGAGGCAGGAGAATGGCATGAACCCAGGAGGCGGAGCTTGCAGTGAGCCGAGATTGCACCACTGCACTCCAGCCTGGGTGACAGGGCAAGACTCTGTCTTGAAAAAAAAAAAAAAACCATGTAAAAAAAGAATACAGTGTGAGGAATTACTGTACCTCATATTAGGTTTTACTATATAGCCACAGTACTCAAGATAGTATGGTATTGTTCAGGGATAGGCATATACATAATTGAAACAGAATAGAGAAACCATAAATTAACCTATATAAATATGAAAGAACCCATAAATCAACGTATGTAAATATCTCCAACTGCTTATTGACAAAGACGCAAAAGAAAGCCTTTTCAACAAATGGTACTGAAGTAAGTGGACATGTATAAGCAAAAAAAGAAACCACAACCCAAACCTCTCACCTTATCAAATTTAACTCAGAATGCAACATATTTGTAAATTTAAAATGTAAAACTATAAGACTTTTGGAGGACAACAAAGGAAAAAACATTTGAGATGTAGGCCTAGGCAAAGAGTTCTTATACTTGACATCAGAAGTGTGATCCCATAAAGGAAAAAATTGATAAAAAGTAAACTTTCCTGTGAGAAAGTCCATGTGAGGAGAATGAAAAGGCAGACTGAGAGAAATATTTTCAAATAATACGTACGACAAAAGACTAGTACCTGGAATATATAAAGATCTGTCAAAACTCAATAGTGAAAAAAAAACCCAGTCTACTTGGAAAATGGGCCAAAGACATACATATATTTCACTAAATAAGATATATATATGGCAAACAAGCACACAAAAAAGTTCAGTATAATTAACCACTGAGGTAATAATGTAAATTAAAACCACAATGAGATGTTACTACACGCCTTTCAGAATTGCTAAAATAAAGAGTAGTGACAACAGTGGTCAGGTGTGGTGGTGCTTACCTATAAGATTGTGTGAGCCCAGGAGTTCAAGTTCAGCCTGGACAACATAGTGAGACTCTGTCTCTAAGTAAATAAATAAAAACAGTGACAACACAAAAAGCTGACGAGGATGCAGAGAAACTGGATACATTACTGCTGGCATTGTAAAATGTTATAGCCACTCCAGAAAACAGTTTGGTAGTTTCTTATAAAACTAAACATGAGACTGCCATATGACCCAAAAATGTCACTCTTGGGCATCCATCCCAGAGAAATGAGAATGTGTATTTGCACAAACACCTGTACATGAATGTTCATAATAGCTTTATTCATAATAAACCCAAACTAGACACAACTCAAACGCTTATCAATATATTATTAATCTGTACTATGGAATAGTCCTCAGCAATGAAAAGGAACAAATTGTTGATACATGGACCAACTTGGATGAATCTCCACGGAAATAAGCTGCGGGGAAAGTCAATCCTCAAAGTTTACCTGTAGGATTCCACTTACATAACATTCTTGAACTGACAAAATTAAAGAAATGGAGAACAGATTCATGGTTGCCAGGGGTCAAGGACCATGGTGGGAGTGGCGTGGGGGAGGAGAAAAGCCAGGCAGTGGGGAGGAGCTGTGGTTATAAAGGACATGAAAGATCCTTGTGGTTCTATGTCCTGACTGGGGCTGGGAGCAGTGGCTCATGCCTGTAATCCTAGCACTTTGGGAGGCTGGGGCAGGAGGGTCGCTTGAGTCCCGGAGTTTGAGACCAGCCTGGGTAATGTGGCAAAATCCCATTTATGTTAAAAAAACAAAATACAAAACATTAGCCAGGCATGGTGGCACACACTTGGGGCCCCAGCATCTTGGTAGGCTGAGGTGGGAGGATTGCCTGGGCCCGGGAGGTTAAGGCTGCAGTGAGCCATGATTGCATCACTACACTCCAGCCTGGGTGACAGCAAGACCCTCTCTCTCTCAAAAAAAAAAGGTAAAAATTATATCCTGACTGGATTAACATCACTGTCATAGTTGTGATACTGTATTCTAGTTTTGCCAGATGTTACCAATGGGGGAAACTGAGTCAATGTTCCATGGAACCTCTCTGTCTTGTTTCTTACAACTGCATGCGAATCTACCATTATTTCAAAACAACAGTTCAAATTTTGAAAAGGAAACGTGAGGACTCTCTGGTCTTAGATGCAAGCAAATGGAGTAAAAAATGTATAATTTGGGCAAAGACTAAAATAACTATTGGAGGATTCTGAATGGCTTGGTGACAATGACATGCCTTCTCTTTCTACGTTGCCGTAGAGTACTCAGTCCCAGTCATACCCTTGCCCATGAAGGCATTCAACAATTTTGTTGTATGTGTTATTATTAGTGTGGAATAGACGTTGCTCTGTCAAGCGGTTTAATATATGAATGTAAATATAAATCACATATGTATAATAGGCAGCTCAAGCGTGGTTCTGTGTGAACAAGCCAGTATTTTTTTCGTGTGTGAAAGGACATGATAATTATCCTTGAGAACAGAAGGAAAACACAACCAGAGCCCGCATTTACTTCGGGGTCCACAGCTGTATTTCCTTCCCATGGAGGTTTTGCTCGTTCACTTGCTTTTGCCTTTTTCTATAGAATATCCTTCAACCACATTCATCAGCCTAGGAGGCAGGAGAGTGGAATTCCTGTGTTGGAAGGAAAGGGTTTGCAGCCATATTTCTGGGGCCCTGGGGCTCTCAGGAGATGCTTCAGGGAGGGGGAATGGGTGCAGTTTCTATCTTGGGCAGCCTGTTTTCTACCTACTTGTCCATGGCTTCACATTGGATTTGGTTTTAGAACAGATTCCACTGCTTCATAAAATGTCAGAAAACCACCAGCAGTTGTCTGAGTTCAACTGCACAGAACTGAGGTTGCAGCTGGAGACCTGGGCCTCTGCACTCCCTGTCTGGGGAGGGAGTGCAGAGGCTGAGATGAGGTGGGACCGGTGTCCTGGAGGGCTGGAATGAGTGCCCCCATCACTGTCTCTCTGGCTTCTGCCACTGACAGCAGAATGTCATTGATTCAGTGTTGCTTGCCCAGGGAGGACAGGGTGTGTCCTGCCTTACAGAAGCCCTGGGGCAAAGCCATGCTATTTCAAAGCAGGAAAATCAACCAGAGTGAGAGGGACTTTTTTCTGGAGAAAATACTGTTTGAAAAATGTTTGTTTTCAAAGTCTGTGTGTGTGATATAGTGTGTGACTAACAGAAGCGATGAGAGCCCAAGGTGGTCAGGTGATTGATCAATCGATGAGAAAAGCCCCTGGAAAATTTGTGTGAACAAATACTTAGTTGCATGAGCAAATGTGCAAAGCAGTGTTCAAAAAGATCTTATGAAAATATTTGGGAGATGGGAGGTGGCAGGTGCAGCGAGCCAAGATTGTGCCACTGCACTCCAGCCTGGGTGACACAGCAAGACTCTACATGAAAAAAAAAATTGGAGAAATCTTTCAGTAATAGGTTCAATAAATTGACTAATGATGAAGAATTAATAATATAATAATTTGTAATAAAATGGTGTGATAATAATAAAATGAGTGAAATTTCACCTGCCTTATTCCACGTTCAGATGAGACCAAGATGTTGACCAGAAGGCAATCCACGTGGTGACTCTGGAAGGGAGCCCAGCTGAAGCAGTGACTGGTTTTTCTTCCTCATCAGCTCTAGCAGTGCAAGTGGTGATGTGTGGTGTTTGGATGGATGCTGGAAAACTAACCCTCCTTTGGTGGTGAAGAGCTCCCCTTTGATATGTGGGGGCTTCCTGAAACCTTTCCAAGACCCCTCAGCACTAATGTTAGGATCCTCGGCATTACAGACCCAGCTTCAGCATGGGAGTAACGGTAAATACCAGCCGGAGGAGGCAACAGAGATTAAAGGGAAGAGCATGTGTGCCTGCCCCTCATGGTGCCACCAGGAAAGCATGGGGGACTTCAGGGCCAGGGCCCAGGGAGAGCACTTCGGAGATGAATTTCTACCTCTTTGGTCTCCTGCGGTGCTTAATTAAGGCCTCTTGAACTTGCTGGGCTAGAGAAAGAGGAGCTGAGATCCTGGAGTCAGTTAAATTCCTAGGAGCGCTTTGATGTTACTTTCTGGGGACTTGGGTTTTGGAATACTGCAAGATCCAGTCTCAATGTTTCTGTCCACAACGAGCAGCTTCCTCGGGAGCTTGGCCAGTCTCGATTTGTTGAGCATGGGGGAGAAGTGGGGGAAAAGCACTGGTAGGAAATAAGCCCAAAGCGTGAATCCCCCCTTTCCTCCTAAAGAAGCTACTGTTAAGAGTGAATTGGCTGAAATTTCCAGAGGGCTTTTGGCCACCAGCACTACAATTAGGAAAGAAAAGCCAACCAATACAAACACATCTAAACCACAGACTAAATCACCACTCCATGATAACCCATCCAAAAAAAGCACAATCCAGCCAGAACCGATTCCCAGCACAGAACCTGCCTGGGCTCCCCGAGCTCTCTAGAGGTCTGAGAAGATCCCAAAGGACCAGGAAAGGTGAGCTCGGACAGCAGTCGTGCCGTCGGTCTTGCCCAAGGTGTTCCTAGTATACACTGGTGAGCTTCCAGCTAACTCAAAGGATCCTTATTCATTCTCGAAAGCGTCCCAGATTAGATCATAAATTATATGATCTTAAAAAGAAAAGAAAGAAAGCCATTGAAAATAACCTACGGACTCAAGACTTCAGCAAGTCAGCTCTCAATTCTCTTCCTATGTGACTCTTGCTTGGGGTTGGCGAACCACGGCCTGAGGGACAAAGTCTGCCCAGGCCCTGCTTTAGTATGACCCACGAGCTAAGAATGGTGTTTACATTTTTAAAGGGCATTTAAATAAAAATAAATATGTGACAGAGACCACATGTGGCCCACAACACCTAAAATATTCACTACCTGGTGCTTTACAGGAAAAGGTTGCTGACCCCCAGCCTGGCCACTTGATCTGGTAGCTTTGGGTAGAAGGCTGGGATCTTGGATCATTATTGATGTCTTTGGCCCCAAAGAATGTTGACGATTCTGCATCCTCATCCTACCTTTGCCAAATCCAAGGCCCAACGCCGGGCCGCCCAGTGCTGGAGAGGCAAAGCAGTGTTTGTGGAATGAACATCAATGCAAGCATGTCACGTACCAGAGAATCCCATGCAGAAAGCAAAAGGCATCTGTTGAGATTCCCTCTCTTCTCCTCCAAGGGAAGGTGATAAGAAGGAATGAGGTTTAAAGCCTTTCCCTGCCGCAGAGGGCTTCTATTCTGGTGGAAGGGAACGCTGCCGCCAAGAATTCTGCCTCTCTCCTGGAATGCCCCACTAGCTACGGCTCCTTGGTGGTTTCCTTCCACCAATTTAGCCTGAGGTTTAATCGGGCCCTCAGAGACCCACATCATTTCATTCTAATTTTCATACTTCGATGCGGTCTGTGGTCCTGGTACATACTGAGGAAGCCCTTGGGAGGGATGTGCCTTTTCCTGTATAAAAATGATTTTGTTCACTCCTCTCCTGGGAACTGTATCTCTCCAGCATGAGGGACAACTTTTGAGAATCGCCATCGTGGCCTCTCAGCTCTGAGATTGTTTCTGGTTCACAGGGACAGTTCTTGGACAAAGGACCTGTGTCATTCTCCTGGCTCAGTCATTGATGGGCTCTGGACTCGAAGAAGCTCACTCAGGGCCTTTGTCTCTCCCTCCCTCTTTCTCTCTCTTTTTTTTTTTTTTTTTTGAGACAGTCTCATGCTGTTGCCCAGGCTAGAGAGCAGTGGTACAATCACAGCTCACTGAAGCCTCGAACTCCTAATTCAAGTCATCTTCCTGCCTCAGCCCCCTGAATAGCTGGTATATAGACACGGTACCACACCCAGCTATTAATTTTTTTTTTTTGTAGAGATGGGGTCTCACTATGTTGCCCAGGCTGGTCTCAAACTCCTAGTCTCAAGCAATCCTCCCAAGGTGCTGGGATTGCAGATGTCAGCCCAGCTCACTGTGCCCAGCCACCTTCCTCTCTTCACCCATAAAAAGAGAGCTCTGTGACACTTCTTCCAGCCCAGTCACTGAGGATGTGATGAAGTCCAAGCAAGTGTCTGGAACGTGATTCACTCGCGTGATTCCGGGAGAGGACACGAATAGTGTACAAGGTGCTTCTTATGAGAGTCTATATTTAGGAACCTCTTAAAAATGAACATGTTGGCTGACTCTCAAAAGCATTCAGAGCACTGCTAGAGCCCCTGGTTACCTTATTCCTACTAGACATGCTCAGGGCCTCTTCAGTAGAGCCACTGACAGGAGATGGGAGGCCGAAGAGGCCGGTGGCAGAGCTTGGATTGGAAGCCAGACTTCCTGAATTCCAATACCTTCCAGTGGCTGTCCATGCTCACCAGAGGCGTTACTCAGAACATGCGAATGTCCTTTGTGGGAGTTGGGGAAAAAGCACCTGGCACTGCTTCATATATGGAAGCCGAGCGGTAAATGTTCAATTGAATTACTCAGAGGTGGACATTTGCCATTCTGGGGACATTGCTCTAGAAAAGTGTTTTTTTCTTATGTTGTTTTTATTCCAGACATCCCTGAGGTGTTGGTCTCACAACTTACGATTAGGTAATGATTATTAAAACTGCGTATGAAGGCAAATTGTGGGCAGAGTGTAAAAATCTGGAGAAAGTGACGTATGGAGCTCACTTTTTGTGTCTGCACACTAGCTGCTAAACTTTAATACACTCTGCCTTTCCACTAGAGCCACCGCCCACTTCCCCAGGGTGGCAGAGGACTTGTTGACATGGAACTTCGAGATGCAATTTCCCAGCCCACTCTGCCTGCATCTTGTCTTGAACTTTGGAAAAAAGCAGCTCTGGAAATCTCACGTCTCACTTTGGGTGAATATCCACTACCTATCGGGGCTGTTTTGTTTTGCTGGTTACAGTTTGTTTGCTCAAGCAGTTAAAAGCTGTAATAGCCACTTACAGTTTTCCTGCTTTTGTTTGAATACATCTGTCTGCACTGGACTTCAAGTGCAAATGACAGGGTAAGAATGCCTGTGACGTAGGGTGATTAAAAATGGGTGCAGAGTAACAGTAGCTCCTGTATCTCTTCCCTAAAACTTACCTTCTCAGCTAAGATGTGACAACTAAAAAAAGCAATTATCTCCTCTCTGCCTTGCACCTTTAACTCAGCCATTGACTGTGAGCTTTTTCTTTGGAAACCTAAGATCGTTATGTGGAAACATATCGATTTGAAATATTTCTCCACTTACTCTGGCTCTAAGAATAGAAGGACAGTTTCAGTTTTGTTTTGTCTTCCTTTATTACATTTTTGCTCTTGAGATACAAACAAACCTCTCATACCACACAAAAAACATCCATTCGTGGGATTTTTAAAGTGCATTTCCCCTTGAACTTTGTGTACAAAAATATTTATCTTTTAAAACATGCAGAAATTTCTTGACAAGGCACTTTTAGGTATAAAATGAAGATGAGTCCTTGGTTCTACATTTGCATTGAAGTAAAAGTGAAACATCCTCACAGCTGTGCTCTCAAAGCCCTCAGAGGTCCAGCAGTCTCTAAAAACTCGTCAACAAGACTGAAAACATTCACAGCTTTACAACGTGGGTTGCAGAGCTTTACAGCCATGACCAGGAAAAACTGCCCGTAACAACAGCTGTCCTTCCCAGTTCCAGATGTGTTGTCTCACTGCAGGAAATTAAGATAAGCTGCCAAATTGTCTTCGTGTGACCCTGCAGGATCCCATTATCCACGTAACTTCTTGTCTCCAATTTCAGTGAACATGTCAGGAGAGACGTGATCGGGACTCTCCCAGGACTACATTCAGGTGAGAAATTCTAGAAGAGGAAACAAATGAAAGGCAACTAAGGTTTTCATCCACTCTCCATCGAGAGGGAAGATCCAGAAAATGCGCAGTTCCAAAAAGATGAACACTTTCTTGATTGGTAAGCATATATGGCCCACTTCATGTCCATGTGACTACAACTAAAGCCTTTTTTCAGAAAGAAAATGGTTTGAAAAGATCAAAACCACAAAGCAATCTCCTAACAGTTCCAAGTTGACATCTTCTAAAAATGTATCGTATTTTACCACCATTAAAATGAAATCTTAGAGGTAAATTAAATTCTACCATTGACTCTGAAATTGTTCTAATTTCTGGAGAATTGCACGGCTCCATTATTTCTCACCAGCTCCAGTAGAACAACAATTTTTTAAATAAAGAAACCCACTCAAATGCTTCATGTCTTCCAAGAGATACTGAAAGCTTATTTATTAATTATCTTTATATAGTCCAGCTTATTTATCATACCCAGCCGGCAAATGCTCCACAGGGCACTTGAGGGAGTAAATATAAAACAAAAATGAAGTTGCTTCCCTGTTCCCGGCCAGCTGCACCTGTGACAGGTGGCTGGTCTTTCTGGGGCAACCTGGGAAAGATTCTGGAACTCGACGGTCACTTGTTACCGTAACCAAGAGCTGTCTGAAGGCAAATCTACAAGTTAGGCTGCAATGAAGTCTCCAGCTAAGGAACCTGTCACCCTCTGAAGTGTGTAGGCTTATCTACTGATGAAGAGCTATCAAACAAGGAGAGAAGCCATCAGTGCAGCTCCTGAGGCCATCTGAGAATTTCACGGGACAGAACTGGGCCAAAAGGAAAAAGACTGTTTGTGGCAGGAGGGTAGCAGGGGAGCGAGTGGTAAACAGAAGCCAGATAGAAGGCAGTATTTTTCAGACCCCCATACATCACTGAATGACAGCCCTGATGAGGAAAGTCAGGCAAGTAGAGTCTTTTATTGAAGAAGAAGGGTCTCTGCGAGCAGGTGAGGACTTGCCTTCTGAACTGTGCGGTGGGATGAGCATCCCAGGTGTGCTGGCTGGGGTCTTGCAACCAGCGCCCCCAGCAAAAAAAGCCAGGGTGAGCTGGGAGAAAGACAGGTAGTGGGGAGGGTTTATGGCTGCTTTAGAAGAGATAGTTATCACTGAATTCTCATATTTCAAATTTTGACATGGGAATGTCTTAAGATCATTATTAGATAAAATTAAACTGACTTTATTAAACAGAGTTACTGCAGGCCTTTTTCTTATGAACACAGAATGATCTGTAGTTGGGTAACATGTCAATGCCAGTGCACTCTGTGCCTTTCCTGCATTGTGGGGAGGGCACTTCTTAATGCAAAGTAAAATTCAGGACCTACATGAAATAGTTTTGTTCCATTTGAGTTCGATTTATGCTATTAATAGTTCTGATCACCAAATTTACAATATTTAAAGTACTATCTGTTACCCGATATCTGGTATGTTTACATAAAACATGGTTCTGCCCAGTAACAGTGTAAGGTAAAAATGTGATTTCCCCTAAAATTATATTATCATGTAATCCTAGAGTGTTATCCACCTGGGAGAGGTACAAAAAAACAAAGCATTAGAATTCAGGCTAAGAACAGCCAGTTTTAGGAATAAGAATTACACTGAATAGCATTTAAGGGTATTTAAAAAGTCAAGGCATCTTAAACTTCAAAAATGAAAACAAAAACAAAACACCACCAGCAACAAAAACAACCCAACCCAACCACGAAACTCTAGGAGCCAAGGCACTCAATATCTGCCTGTTGGTTATGTACAAAGCCACCAATGGGAGGTCTTTTCAAATTAATCTGGAAAACCCAAGCACAAGACTCTTAGCTTGCAAAGCCTAACAGCTGTGCCTCCAAATCCAGGCAACTGTGCTTCCACTCCTCTTCTTGCTTGCCTTAGGAAAACTTCACTTTAGTAAGATCAGGCAAAACAGAAAATAAAAGAGTCATTTAACCAAACTCCCAAAACAAAAATAGAAAGAAAAAAAAACAGTTTCCTACAAATATACATGTAAAAATATATTTTTAAAGCACCCCTAAGTAAACACCAATCTTACCCAAGAAAAATCACAGGTTTGGGGTCTATCTGATAATGATTGTCCCAAAGGTCTCTCTTTTTTTTGAGACACAGTTTCACTATGTTGCTTAGGCTGGAATGCAGTGACATGATGATCTTGGCTCACTGCAACCTCCACCTCCCGGGTTCAAGTGATTCTCCTGCCTCAGCCTCCCGAGTAGCCGGATGACAGGCGCCTGCCATCACACTCAGCTAAATTTTGTATTTTTAGTACAGATGGGGTTGCACCATGTTGGCCAGGCTGGTCTTGAATGCCTGACCTCAGGTGATCTGCCCGCCGCGGCCTCCCAAAGTGCGGAGATTACAGGTATGAGCTACCACACTCGGCCCTGGAGGTCTCTTTTACAACAGCCCTAACCAACAGACTTTAGTCCAATATGGTTGAGAACAATGAATCTCTGCAATTTCAGAGTTGGCAAACATGTAAAATAACCTGTAAGAACTCTGGTGAGGTTTTTCTCCCCTATCCCTTTCCATACACACCATAAATAAGAACACCCAAATCCATGTCCCTGGGTGCCGGTAAAGTGTTCTAGATATTGTAAATCACAGTCAAGATAAAACCATTTTCTGAAGGTTTTGAGGAGATATTGGATCTGCAAATCAAATGTCCTAAACACAGCAGAAAAGACGACTCTTCAGGAAGGGAGATCCAAAATTCTTTCATAAAGAATGAAACCAGCCAAGCAAGTTAAAACCAATCTTGTCATTGAGCTTTCCAGGGAAAAATCAGATTTTTCCGGTGATTCAGGGTAAATGTGGGGACTTAGAAAGCTCCCCCTAGAAGGCAAGAGGAGAAACGGAAATGTCCCCACTCATGACTGTCCTGCCTCGTCAGAACCCTGCAATCTGTGCCACCACACAGGAGCCAGTGGGTTTCGATGACTGGTGTGTTGCTCTCCGCTGGAATATATCTGTGGGGTCAAGAAGAGCAGGAAGGAAAATGCCTGTCTCAATCACCAACTATTTTGCCCTTAATATCTTTTCCTGAATGTCAGATCAATTGTGGAAAAACATAAAATGCAAAAGATGAACTTTCAGAAAACAAGAGCCAATCCCATTTCTCTTCTGCAGCTGCATTGGAAATGTGCGTCAGGTCAGTGTGTCACAGCACAGAGATACACGTGGACGAGGAAGCAGCAGCTTGCAGGAAAGGCCTGGCTGGCAGAGAGCACCCAAAGATGAACACGACGAACAGTGAGGGTCCGACGCGAGGTGGCTGGGGCTGAGCGGCTTTTGGCGACTGATGTCCCACCTCTGAGTGGAGAGCAGAGGAGAGATCCTTCCAGCTTCATCAGCTCCTGCAGCTTCATCAGCTCCTACAGCTTCATCAGCACTGGCACAGGCTTGGTTCCCATCCATACCCTTTCCAACACAGACCTGCGCAGACTCTCATGGCTGCCCCAGTGCCAAAGCGTGCCAGCCACCAGCGCTTCTCTGAGTGAGACACCAATTGTGTAATCTGAACCTGGCTGGATTTGCTGGTTTAAGAAAGAAGTGAAGAGGATCCTTTTAGTTTCCCAAACTGGGCCTCATGGAAGTTCCACTTTGCTCCTCCCTGGCCTTCCATCTCCACTGCACAGTGAGCAGAGCTAGGCTTGTCTGCGGCAGCTCTGCCACGCCCTGTCACCCGCAGTCACTAGTAGTAGGGCCCTCGCTTTTCGTATCCGAAGTAACTTGGCCACTCTGGAAACAGACCAGAGGAACACCGAGGGCTTCCAAACTGGTCAAAGGATATTCCCAAATCCGGTCCATTGCGGGGCTTGGCCGTTCCCTGGGTAGATTTTAACTCAGCCTGGATGATCCTATAGTTCTTGCCTCTGTTGCTGTCCCAGTGCGTCTGTCCATTGCACTCGTAGTACACAGCAAACTCCATTCTTTCATAAGACTGTATCTTCTCGGGCAAGCTGATATCGAAGGAGAACGTGTCCCTGTCTGAACCAGCGTAAGTGTCCTTCACGTACTGACAAGGAAAGTCTGTGTAGCTCTTCCAGGTGTCAAACGTCATCCTTATTTTCACGGTCTTCTCAAATGCAAGGTTCTGAACCTTCACAGTGCCTGCAATGGCCCTGTCCTTGAGCACACAGTTCTCAAGGCAGACGTGGTCAGCCTGAAGTCGATTTCTAAAATCTAAGTAATCTGCAGAGGGCTGGGAAAAATCCAGAACAAAACTCTCGCTCTCTGCTGTCGTCAAGCTCACAATGCTGTCTAGGAGCTCGGTGATGTTGAATGGGATATCTAGCGGGTCATCGAATTCTGAGAACACTTTGACCATTGTCAAGGCCAGCCCTTGGTTGTCTGCGAAGGACACCCGCTTTTTCACCTTCTTCTCCTGGACAGCCGGGGCCACCATTCCACTGGCTTCATTCTTGCTGCTCAGCTGAATACAAGGCCTCAGTGGTTTGCTGGGCTTTGCTGAGATCTTAAAGGCAAACCTCTCTCCGCGCAAGGAAGGAGCCATGCAGTTGTATCTGTACTCGATGTCCACAGCCATCATGGGGCTAGATGAATAGGCTAGAACCCTGGAAAGGGAGAAGAAAGAAAACAGCAGAGCGATCAGATCAGACAGGTGTGTAAAGGCATCATTCCAGCAGGGACTGGCAAACAATATTTCCTTTTATCTCTGCCCACATGGCTACAGGTCAGGATTAACTCTGGTGTGGTCCAGCACAACACGAGTTTGAGGGAAGATTATGCTGTGGGGGGGTACGAGTTGGGGGGTGGGTTTCAAGGTTAAAACAAACAAAAGAGTAAGAAACCCACCAGTTTTAAAACTAAATGCACAGGTTTTTTGGTCAGCATTTCTTGGGGCCTTCTGTTGGCTAATGTGCCACAGAGGATAATTAAAAGGCCATATACTGTTTTAAGATTTCCCAAACCTATATGACTCAAAAGGTGTCTTCCACAGATAGACACTATTTATTTACGTATTTTTAGAGACAGGGTCTCGCTCTGTCGCCCAGGCTGGAGCACAGTGGCGTGATCACAGCTCACTGCAGCCTCGACCTCCCAGGCTCAAATGATCCTCCCACCTCAGCCTCCCAAGTAAGTGGGACCACAGGCGCAAGTCACCACGCTTGGCTAATTTTAAAAAAATTTTGGGCCGGGCGTGGTGGCTCAAGCCTGTAATCCCAGCACTTTGGGAGGCCGAGACGGGTGGATCACGAGGTCAGGAAATCGAGACCATCCTGGCTAACACGGTGAAACCCCGTCTCTACTAAAAATACAAACAATTAGCCGGGCGAGGTGGTGGCGCCTGTAGTCCCAGCTACTGGGGAGGCTGAGGCAGGAGAATGGCGGGAACCCGCGAGGTGGAGCTTGCAGTGAGCTGAGATCCAGCCACTGCACTCCAGCCTGGCCGACAGAGCAAGACTCCGTCTCAAAAAAAAAAAAAAAATTTTTTTGTAGAGACAGGTCTCACTATGTTGCCCAGGCTGGTCTCGCACTCCTGGCTCAATCCATCCTCCTGCCTTGGCCTCCCAAAGTGCTGGGATGACAGGTGTGAGCCTCTCTGCCCACACTTTATTAATTGAGAGGTAAAAATTGTATATTCTTATGGTGTACAACATGTTTCCATATACGTATACGTTGTGGAATGGCTAAATTGAGCTATTTAACATGCATTATATCACACTTTTTTTTGCAGTGAGAACACTTACAATCCACTCTCAGCAATGTTCAAGTATATAACATATCATTACTAAGTATAGGCACCATATTGTACTCTTGAATGTATTCCTCCCTGTCTACCTGAAATTTTGTATCCTTTGACCACAGGATACCTCTCCAGTCCCTCCACCCCCAGCCTCTGGTAGCCACCATTGTACTCTCTGGTTCTATGAGTTTGACTTTTTCAGAATCAACATGTAAGTGAGATCATGCTGTATTTGTCATTCTGTGTCTGACGTATTCGCTTAACATCCTCCAGTTTCATCTATGTTGGCACAAATGATAGGATTTCCTTCTTTTTTCAGGTGGAATAGTATTCCACTGTGTTTACATGCCACGTTTTCTTTATTCACTCATCTAATGATGGGCACTTAGGTTGGTTCCTTATCTTGGCTTGGTGAATAATGCTACAATGAACATAAAAGTACAGATAACTCTCTGATACACTGACTTCAATTCCTTTGGATATATGTCCTGTAGTAGGATTGCCGGGTCATAGAGTAGTTCTAGTTATGGTTTTTTGAGGAGCCTCCCTACTATTTTCCATAATGGCTGTACTAATTTACATTCCCACCAACAGGAGACAAGGGTTCCCTTTTCTCCACGTCTTTGCCAATGCTTACTTTCTTTGGTCTTTTTGAAAACAGCCATCCTGACGGGTGTAACGTGACATCTCATTGTGACTTTATATTTGCTGTAATCTGATAAAATGAAATGGACTCATCCCACAAATATAGATTGGGTGTTTCCTATATGCCAGGCATCGAGCAAGACACTGGGATTCAATAGTGAAGACAGACACAAACCTGCTTTCATTAAGCTTATGGTAGGTTTTTATTTTTATTTTATTTTATTTTATTTTAATTTTTTTTTTTGAGACGGAGTCTCGCTCTGTCACCCAGGCTGGAGTGCTGTGGCCGGATCTCAGCTCACTGCAAGCTCCGCCTCCCGGGTTCACGCCATTCTCCTGCCTCAGCCTCCCAGGTAGCTGGGACTACAGGCGCCGCCACCTCGCCCGGCTAGTTTTTTGTAGTTTTTAGTAGAGACGGGGTTTCACCGTGTTAGCCAGGATGGTCTCGATCTCCTGACCTCGTGATCCGCCCGTCTCGGCCTCCCAAAGTGCTGGGATTACAGGCTTGAGCCACCGCGCCCGGCCATTATGGTAGGTTTTTAATGTCAGGATACCGTTCTTTTAAAAAGAATCAGCAGGCCAGGGGCGGGGGCTCACACCTGTAATCCCAGCACGTTGGGGGGCCGGGCAGGTGGATCATCTGAGGTCAGGAGTTCGAGACCAGCCTGACCAATATGGTGAAACCCCATCTCTACTAAAATTACAAAAATTTACCGGGCATGGTGGCGTGCACCTGTAGTCCCAGGTGCTCTGGAGGCTGAGACAGCAGAATTGCTTGAACCCAGGAGGCAGAGGCTGCAGTGTGCAGAGATCACATACTCCAGCCTGGGTGACAGGGCAAGACTCCGTCTCAAAAAATAAAAATAAATAAAATAAAACAACCAGCAATTTAGTATTTTTAAGCCTTTAACATAGGTGAATATGTGTTTTTTCCACAAGTAAAAAATTGGCTCTATAAGAATAAAAAGCAAATAGAATCATGATAAACAAGGAAAAATCTGAGTTAACAAAAACTATATTTTCTATAAGTAAAAATGATAAGTAAAACAAAAAAGATTAAAGACAAACTGTGAAAATATTTTACAATAAGCATAGCAGCAGAGCTAATACCTTAATATGTAAAGTGTTCTTACAAAGCAATAAAGTCAAATATTCCACATAGAAAAATAAGCAAAGAATGTGAATAGAAAATTCAGGAAAAAAAAATTTTAAAGTGGCCTATAAATATGCAAAATGTTCAACCTTATCATTAATTTAAGAAGTGTAGATGAGAAACAATGTATGTTTTTTATTTATTGAATTAGGAAAAAAATTTAAAAGATAATGCAAGCTTTTTCTTTTTTTTCTTTTGAGATTGGGTCTTACTCTGTCACCTCGGCTGGAGTGAAGTGGTATGAACATGGCTTATGGCAGCCTCCACCTCCTGGGCTCAAGTGGTCCTTCCACCTCAGCCTCCCAAGTAGCTAGGACCACAGGCACAAGCCACCATGTCCGGCTAATTTTTAAAAAGCATTTTTTGTAGAGACGAGGTCTCACTGTGTTGCCCAGGCCAGTCTTGAATTCCTGGACTCAAGCAGTGCTCCCATCTCGGCCTCCCAAAATGCTGGGATTTACAGGTATGAGCCACTGTGCCCAACCAATGCAAATATTTTCATTAGTCTAAATTGGCACGACCTAATTTTTTTTTATCATTTTCTATTCTAACATCACATAGAGACATTTATCCTAAGAATTAAAAACACACGGAGGTGAAGGTACTACAGTGTTCAATGCCACATGATAGGCGGAAAAAAGATGACAAAATAACCTAGATGACCATTAACAGGTACCTGGTTAAATCAAATGTACCACATCCATGTGATGTACTTTTATTTTTATTGTTATTATTTTTTCCTTTTTTGAGACAGAATTTCATTCCTGTCGCCCAGGCTGGAGTGCAACGGCAGGATCTCGGTTCACTGCAACCTCTACCTCCTGGGTTCAAGTGATTCTCCTGCCTTAGTCTTTCGAGTAGCTGGGATTACAGGAGTCTGCCACCACGCCCAGCTAATTTTTGTATTTTTAGTAGAGACAGGGTTTCACCATGTTGGCCAAGCTGGTCTCAAACTCCTGACCTCAGGTGATCCACCGCCTCGGCCTCCCAAAGTGCTGGGATTGCAGGCAGGAGCCACCAAGCCCAGCCCATGTGATATAATTTTATATCATCATTAAAGCCATTATTTTTAAAAAAGATTTAAATGAAATGAAAAAATGATACTTACATTTATGTCTATATATATAGAGAGAGAGAGAGAGAGAGAGAGAAGATAAAATTGTACGTAGAAACTAGACTTGGGGTGAAAAAATGCATTTGACCCTTCAATGACATGAGTTTGAACTTTGCAGGTCCACTTATGCTCCGATTTTCTTTTTTTCTTTTTTTTTTGAGATGGAGTCTCGCTCTGTCGCCCAGGCTGGAGTGCAGTGGCCAGATCTCGGCTCACTGCAAGCTCCGCCTCCCGGGTTTACGCCATCCTCCTGCCTCAGCCTCCCGAGTAGCTGGGACTACAGGCGCCCGCCACCTCGCCTGGCTACTTTTTGTATTTTTTAGTAGAGACAGGGTTTCACTGTGTTAGCCAGGATGGTCTTGATCTCCTAACCTCGTGATCCACCTGCCTCAGCCTCTCGAAGTGCTGGGATTACAGGCATGAGCCACCACACGCGGCCTATGCTCAGATTTTCTTCTCCCTCTGCCGCTCCTGAGACAGCAAAGATCAACCCCTTCTCCTCCTCTTCCTCCTCCTCCTCAGCCTATTCAATGTGAAGAGGATGAGAATGAAGACCTTTATGATGACCCACGTCCACTTCATGAATAGTAAATATACTTTCTCTTTTCTTTGATTTTCTTAACATTTTCTTTCTTTTAGCTTACTTTACTATAAGAATACAATATACGTTACATATAAAATACAAAATACGTGTTAATCGACTCTTGATGTTATTGGTAAGACTCTGGTCAACAGTAAGCTATTAGAAGTGAAGGTTTTGGGGAGTCAAAAGTTATATATGGATTTTTGACTGTGTGGGGGCTAGGCTCCCCTAGACCCCATGTTGTTCAAGGGTCAACTGTATTATGTAAATGCAGAGAAAAAAGACTAGAGATATATTTAAAATCAGAATACCTAGGTGACAAGATTTCAGGAATTTCTGGTTTCCTAGTTTATATTATCTTATATTTTCTAAAATAATATTGCGTCTATCATCAGAACAAAATGAACCTAAAAAATCCTCAAACATTTTAAGATATGCCAAAAACCTATCCCAACACTATTGCCTCACTAAAGCTGAGCACTTTTTTTTGTGAGACAGGATCTTGCTGTGTTGCCCAGGCTGGAGTGCAGTGGTGCAATCATAGCTCACCGGAACCTCAAACTCCTGGGCCCAAGCGATCCTCCCGCCTCAGCCTCCAAAGTAGCTGGAACTAAAGGTGTACACCTCCATGCCCAGCTAATTTTTCAATTTTTATAGAGGCAGGGTTTCACCATGTTGCCCAGGTTGGTCTCAAACTCCTGAGCTCAAGCAATCCTCCCGCTTCAGCCTCCCAAAGTCTGAGCACTTTTTATCATTCTGATTATCATGGCAAATTTATATTTTGATTTGACAGTTTCAATGGACTAAATTAAGGAAATGAGTGACAAAACTAGGATTAAAATCTCAAGTCTGAGAATCACAGAACACAGGATCGGGATGAGTCCCCAAACCTATTTCCTCTCAATGTATCCCCCTCCTTATGGCACAGGTGTAGGTGTGTGATAACGTGTGGGGAGCTCACTCTCGAGCAACCATGGCCACCCCAAGAAGTGACAGGCAACATGCCAAGTGTCCTCTGTAAAGAGCTGGGACCACTGGTTCAGTTCCATAAATAATCTCTCATTTTCACCCTCTGACTATGATTAACCAAACATGTAAAGGAAAAGGGTGACAGGACAAACACGTATCAGATTTGACCCCATTTTTTCAAAAGTACAGCACTTCCCTGGGATGCAAGAAGCACTTACAGATGGTCAGTCGGAGAAATACACATATTCAGAACCAAATAAAACAATAACTTATGGCCAGAATGCAGGTACTTATTCATTTTAAAGGATATCTGTCTCAGTTTCCCCTCTAATAAAATCAATCTAGTGAAAATGTTTAGGGCAAATTTGCTTTCAATTATCTGTTCTTATACCACGTAACTGTTCTGGAAAGGAAAGTTCTGACTGAATTAGGCAAGGTAGGTTTGCAGAGGTTCAGTGGATTGACTAACAGGTTCAATGTGAAAAAAAAAATCCTATACTTAACAAAATATCTAAATTTTAGTTATTCTTGTCCTTTGCAAACTGTGTTGGAATTATACCCTCAGCTCTAACTTTAACACAGGTAGTGTTTTTGTTTTGTTTTGTCTCATTTTTAGTATTTATTTATTTATTTATTTATTTATTTATTTATTTATTTATTTATTTTGAGATGGAGTCTGGCTCTGTCGCCCAGGCTGGAGTGCGGTGGCCGGATCTCAGCTCACTGCAAGCTCCGCCTCCCGGGTTTACACCATTCTCCTGCCTCTGCCTTCCAAGTAGCTGGGACTACAGGCGCCCTCCTCGTCGCCCAGGCTAGTTTTTTGTATTCTTTTTTTTTTTTTTTGAGACGGAGTCTCACTCTGTCACCCAGGCTGGAGTGCTGTGGCCGGATCTCAGCTCACTGCAAGCTCCGCCTCCCGGGTTCACGCCATTCTCCTGCCTCAGCCACCCGAGTAGCTGGGACTACAGGCGCCCGCCACCTCGCCCGGCTAGTTTTTTGTATTTTTTAGTAGAGACGGGGTTTCACCGGGCTAGCCAGGATGGTCTCGATCTCCTGACCTCGTGATCCACCCGTCTCGGCCTCCCAAAGTGCTGGGATTACAGGCTTGAGCCACCGCACCCGGCCTTAGTTTTTTGTATTCTTTAGTAGAGACGGGGGTTTCACCGTATTAGCCAGGGTGGTCTCGATCTCCTGACCTTGTGATCCGCCCGTCTCGGCCTCCCAAAGTGCTGGGATTACAGGCTTGAGCCACCGCGCCCGGCCTATTTATTTATTTTTGAGACGAAGTCTTGTTCTGTTGCCCAGACTGGAGTGCCCTGGTGCGATCTCAGCTCACAGCAACCTCTGCCTTCCGGGTTTAAGTGATTCTGCTGCCTCAGCCTCCCAAGTAGCTGGGATTACAGGCACGTCCCACCACCCCCAGCTAATTTTTGTATTTTTAGTAGAGAAGGGGTTTCACCATGTCAGCCTGGTCTCGAACTCCTGACCTCATGATCTGCTCGCCTCGGCCTCCCACAGTGCTGGGATTATAGGCATGAGCCACCACACCCAGCCTCATTTTTAAGTAAGTATAAAGACCAAACAAATGGCTATATCTGACATCCCAGTGACCCCCACTCTACCCATCCTGAAAAATCTGGGTGTGAAACTGAGGGAGGTGGGGTTCCTCTTCACAGCTTCCTCCTCACCTGAGTCAGCACAGGTCAGCTGCAAGTTCTCTTTGCACCTCCAACAAGCCTGCAAACCAACCTCCTACATGCTTTCCTGCATGTTAGAAAAAGGCTTGGAAACTCTCAAGATATTGTGCAAACAGAATTCCAAAGCAAAAGGATCAAAGAATATACACACTTACAGCACACTAGAGCCAATGTCCCAAGTTCTAATCCCGCAGGCTTAAGAGACTTAGCTGAAGACCTTGGTAGAGTTTCACTGTTTCAACCCATGGCATAAATTTGCCCCTGAGATCCCTTTTATCACCAAACTGTAAGAATAAGCAGAAGTCCAGCTTGGAGAGGCCAGGCTCCAGTCAGAGCCAGAGCTAATTAAACAATGCTGCCCGCACTTGCAGGAGTCAAATTGCTATTGCAAGATTCTTCCATGAAAGGCAAAAGTAAGGTTATGATGGCCCGAGATTACCTGCAGGACTACTACCCCAGGGACATTGCACAAGCAACCCCAGTCTAGAATCCCTTCACTCTGTTTGTGTGTCACCATAACTGCAGGTGAGGACATTAACCTGTGTGACCTCAATCTGGGGTATGACTCGACTGTCAGTCACCTGGCCTATCCCACAGATAGCTTCCAGCTTTTATTTACCTGGTCATTCTCCAAGAATCAGCACACCAAAATGCTGGTTTGGTGTAGGCTTTCCTGACCTGCTCAGGAACACCCCAGCAGCCTGTGACAGGGATGGCTGCCGCCATTCAGAAGTACTCCTAGCAACTGAGATGTGCAAGGTAATATTAAGTTCCTGAAAAGAAGGCACCTGGACAGGTGCTTCTTTTACAAATGACATGAAAATGATCGGTTCCAACACAGGATGCACCAGGCTGCAGCCCAGCCTCCTCTCCTGAGAGACTCTTTGGCTACTCCAGCTCTGTCCTTTTCCCAGGCCAGGGAGTATGAGTCACCAACGTTGGCCAGGGGAAAGCAGAAGAACCGGAAGTTATGGACATACATTTGAACCATGAGAGCGGGATTCAGGATGTGATATCAGTTGCAGGATAGGAACACGAGTGTATGAGTGCTGCTCCCAGGTAGGTATGAATTCTCAAACACTTGCTTCCATAGAGATGCCTCAGAGCTCAGGGATCAGTGTCCCTGGTGAGGGACTGGGCCATGCTTGAGGGTAGATTTCGGTGTTCATGGCTAAGCCAGGGCAAACCCTAACAGATCATGGAGTTAGGTTTGCATAAATGCTTTCTCTGTTCCACTCATGACAACACACCTTCTCAAGACAGCTGGCCAAGGTGAGACAGCCATGGTGATAACTACAGACCCGCACACAGAAAATAACCCCATGACCTTCACGGTTTCAGGCAGCTGGGCTACTGACTTTCTGGCTGTACCTTTCATAGGGAGGAAACCTTTTATGTATCAGGGCCACGACTTTATCCCCTCCATTCTCTCATTCTCTCTCTCTCTCTCTCTAATTCTCTCTCTCTCTTTTTTGAGAAGAAAAGACAAAAAAAAAAAAAAAAAAAAAAAAAAGGCCGGGCGCGGTGGCTCACACCTGTAATCCCAGCACTTTGGGAGGCCGAGGCAGGCGGATTACCAGGTCAGGAGATCCAGACCATCCTGGCTAACACGGTGAAACCTCGTGTCTACTAAAATACAAAAAAAAAAAAAAAAAAAAAAAAAAAATTAGCCGGGCAAGGTGGCGGGAGCCTGTAGTCCCAGCTACTCGGGAGGCTGAGGCAGGAGAATGGCGCAAACCCAGGAGGCGGAGCTTGCAGTGAGCCGAGATCGCGACACTGCACTCCAGCCTGAGCGACAGAGCAAGACTCCGTCCCCCCACCAAAATAATAAATAAACAAAAACAAATAAAGAAACAAAAAATAAGATGCACAAGGAACCCACCAGGAACACTGAAAGCTGCCAAACTGCATTCAGTAAACATTCACGACCAGGTTATAATTTTCATTTTTAAAGCCATGGCCATCTACCTCCCTCCAACAATTAATTCTGTGTTCCCTTCCAAAAGGTTTCACTGATCCAGCCTAAAGAGAGTGCACGTCTTTCCCCCTTGTATTCAGACCATAGGGCCCTATTCACAGCCTTAAAGGCTACTTGTACCCCTTGATCCTGTCCCCATCATCCAAAGAATCTTGATATTTGTGAATGAGGTTGCATATTCTAGGAAAGAGGCAAGTTCAAATGACACAGCCCCTGCCGTCTGAAAACGTAGGAGGGAAAACAGGGCACTAGGCTAAGAATGCCCGCACCTTGTTTTGCTGCTGGAGCGAGTCACTCAGCGGCTGTGGGCTTGAGGTCCCCCTCCAAGGTCCCTGCTGGCCCTGACATTGTATGTTGCGACCCACGCCTGGTGCCGCTTCTCTTCCCACTAACTTTTTTCCCTAAATACCTCAACTGTACTTTTGTGGTAAGTCCTCCAGCTGTCTTCACTTTAGTTTTGGCTCCTGGACAACTCTGCCCAAGGAACCATTTCCTCCTCTTCTCCTCTTCCTCCCAGCCCAAAGCCCTAATTGTCTCTTCTGCTGCACTCTGGGTCTCCCAGGCAGGCCCTGCCACTCAGACCACAGGTTCCAACACCTTCCAAGTCTCCAAGATCCCAAGTCCAGTCTTTCCTCTGTTTTCTCCTCTTTTTCAGAAAACAATGCTCTGACAGGCCCCAAATATTCCAGTACGTCATTACCGGCCCCCACTCCCTCTTTTGCAGCTACTGTGCCTTCCACACCCCTTTTTTTGGATTCCAAAGGGAGGCAGGAACAGGCCAGTGCTCTCCAGGCTGGAGGATCCCACCAGTTATTCTCCGACCCTGTCCCCTCCGTCCAGCTCGGCCAGGGCTGCACTCCGCCCCAACCTCCCTACAAGCTTCCTCGGCCTCGCGCGGCACCCACCTTTTGGGCCGCAGAGAAGCCCCCTCCCCAGCTCGCTCGCCGCATCGGAGAGCCCGCAGGGTTGTGGCAAGGGCGACTACGTGAGCGTCGGTGTGTCCGGGAGGCAGGGCCTGGGCTGGGTTCCCGGAGATGTAGGCGGGGGGAGGAAGACGACGAGAAGGAGGAGCCCGTTATCGCACCCGGGCGGGGCCGGCAGCGGGGCAACCCCGGCCGGAGCAAGCAGCGCGACACCAGCACCCCCGCGCGGCCGCCTGGCCTCCGCCAGCCCGGGACCGGGATCGTCCTAGGTCCTGTCGCCCTCGGTGGCCTGAGAGCCTACCAACTGTATTTCCTCGCGTTTTATAGGGAAACCAAGGCCCGGAGAGAGACGAAGCAGCTTGTCTTTAATCTCCAAACCCCACTACCCAACTTTGGAGACGTCTCCAGACCTGTCAGGACCCGGGGCTGGGAACTTGTGCTAGGTTCGAAGCCAGAACAACAGGTGGCAAAGGGATCAGGCGCCGCAGCCGCAGCTCCCGGGTCACGGTCGCAGCCGGGCCCAGCAGCGCGGTGGAGCACGTGGACCAGCTGCAGTCCCTGGATCGCCCTATCCACGATGAAGCAACAGCTCCCTGGGGCCAGCTCCCTAGAGTGTTCCAGCCCCAGTGTGCCAGTGCAAGTCGCACTGTGAACATGTAGGTGACAGGAACCCAAACGGGTCCCCGCTGCACGCCCTCGCCTTGTCCCCGGCCCTTCCCTCGGACTCGAGGCTTGGGGAGGTACGTACCGGGTTCAGCTCATAAGTCCCGTGGGCAGACGCGCCAGCCCACGGCAGCATCCGCACTGGGGGAACAGGGACAGCGGCCGCGACGGCACGAGCTCGGCTCCGGGCTCGGGTTCGCGCCCCCCGCCGGCGGCCACGTCCGTCAGTGCGCTAGGGCTGCGCGCTCACCTCCTCCCTCCAGCAGTCACCCAGGACTCGAGCTCCCCGCGGCCGCGCTGCCCCCTTTAACTTTCCGGCCACCTCTCGGGACCCCGGGTTCCATCCCAGGCCCCCTTCCACGTGAACGCCCCCCGCAGCCAATGGGCACGCCCGGGACCCCAGCCGCCGACCAATGGGCGCGCAGCCATGGTGCCTGGGCGCGCCACTTCGCCACGTGATCGGCAGCGCGCCCGGAGTGATGCGGCTGCGGGCCAGGGTCTGGGAAGGGGGTGGTGGGCCACCGTTTCATCAGAAGCCCCAGAACGGGCGCCAGGGGGCAGGGGCAACTTCCTACAGGAGAACGTCCCGTTAGAATGACAGGGCGTTTGCAAAAGTCTGACACCCGTGGCACAGAGCGCCCCAGATATGGAGGGTTTCACAGGTAGGTATACTTTAGAAGAAATTTCCTGACTTGAATCTGTTATAATCACGACCTAAATCTACAGGGCCTCCGTGATACATATTATGCACCTTGAGATCTATAGAAAATGATCTTAGAAAAAGAAAAAAAATGATGATCTTAAAGAGTTTGAATCACAGGCTCTTCCTTTCTTCAGTTTACATGTAACTTGATCTGAACTAGCCACTTTAGGCATAAGGCTACCAGTTTTCTAATTTTAATGACCAGTAAAGTTTTAGAAAAAAAATTAGAAATTGATACAGGATTGCCAACTTTTTAAACTGCCAAGAAAGACATGAAAATAAACCCTACCGTCTTCTGTTACTATTCTTTTATTTTTATTTTTAAAAGTACTCTTTAATGGCAATAACAACGAAATGCAGGAAGGATGTAAAGGCCAGTCTTTCCCATTGGATATATTTAGCTTTCGGAAAACTCATTATGTTGAATATGGAATTTGGGAATTTCTGCTCTAAGGGATATAGGCTCAGCTTCCAATTTTACTAGGAATGCAAGCGTAAAACAGTAATCGGTGACAATAATCCAAAACAAGCCTTTAGCTCTGCAGAGAGCTTCCCCGGAGGGAGTTGTGGTGTCTGAAGGGTGATCATTAATATTCTTCCTTCTTTTCCGATGGGCAGATCTGATAAGGGACCACCTGTGAAATCAGCTATTGGTAGGTGGTTGGCAAATAGCGCTTCTGTGCAATATTCCCTCTGCCAACTTTAAACCCTCTCTTGTTAGGTGATGAATAGGTTGAAGATTGTTAAGCCAAGTACTAGCTAAGTTTCTCAGGTGTAGTGAGCATGCCGGAGGAGTAGGCAAAGATGAAGAGCCAACAGGTATTGCAAAACCTCTGCAGGCAAAGGGTAATGCGAATCACACTGGGAAAGAGTTGGGATGGGTAAATACAGCTTTGTAGCTTTAGGGTTTGGAAGGATTTTTCTTACATAGATCTAGGAAACCGTGGTCAATAATTTCCCCTGTGGTTTAGATGACTATTTCAGACCAGGAGAGAGGGGTTAAACTTAGTTGTGGCACACCACAGACTTAGTAGCTGGGAGGGTGGCATCTTTGCCCTCAGCATAGAGCTGAGATGCAAGCTCAGAGGACAGCTTCAGCAGGAGACCCAGCAGTCCAGAGCTCCACAACCTGAGAGCTGGACCCACCCTCAGACACGATCTTGCCTCACCCTCTCATTTTATGTCAACAAAGAGGGAAAGTGAAAATGGAAAATTTCAATGCTTAGTGCATCAGTCACACCAAGTTCTTTCTATTATATCTGACATTGGGTTTCAGCTTTAATTTTATTTAATAACCCTCCTCCCCCAAGCAAAAAAAAAAAAAAAAAAAAAAAAAAAAACGAAACCAGGAAACAGCAGTGGCTAAGCATAGCAAATTATTCTTCTTCCATAAACTGTTCTTTTTCATGGCTATTAGTGGTAGCACTGTCCATCTTTTTCCTTGCATTTAGGCTCATGTATGGCTACTTCAGTCCTCTCCATTCATTTATTCAACAACGTATTACTAAGGAACCTCCTTAAGCCTGGATGCTGAACATGGAAAAATAGGTGAAATATAATTTTACCCCTGAGAAGCTCATAGGCTAAAAAATATTGATTTGGGATAAATGTATGTTAAGGTAAGTCTCTGTGTTTAGGAGAGTTAAGAGGAAGACCCTGTGTGTTTAGAAGCAGAGTGGGTGGGGAATGAGGATGACCAGAGGATGATCCTATAGATGTGACCACTGGGATCCTGGAGGAGGAGTTAGAGTTAAAGGGTCATGTCAGGGAACATGGCAGGAATTGGCAGAGACACAGAGTTCAGTAAGTACCCAAAGAATTTCTACTCTGCTGATTAAAAGTTAGGTTCTCTTTCTGGCTTAAATATTAAACAATGTTCCTTTATACATGTGTTCACATCAGCTTTCTGCTCATCCAGGAAGTTTGAAAAAGGATTGCATTTGTTTTACCTCCTTCTCAACTTAATGCATTTCAAAAACAGCTCAAACCTAGTCCTATTCTCATCGGAGATTTTGGAAGAGAAATCTTTTTTTTTTTTTTTTTTTTTTTTTTTTTTTTTTGAGTTCTAACATGCTTCTCGTTGAATGAAAATGATTACAAAATTAATCTAAATAAAAATAACCAGCCTTGGGAGTCAGAACTACTGAAGAAGAGAACATTCTTTTGCTTGATCAGAATAGCAAGTGGGAAAGACTGCTTCCAAACTGCCTGAGTCCATTTATATTTAGCCGAGTGGAGTTGTTTGCACCTGTCAGAGCCGCGGACGTGTTCTGGCGCATTATGTTACCTGGGGCCCCCTGCCCCTCTCTCAGATTTGACTGACGTTGACTTGCAAGGTCATGTTTTATGGGGCCAGGCAGAGGAATGCTTACAAAGGAACTCTATAAGCCTCTGTCTGCAGATAATGTGTCCTTAGGATGTGAGAAGATCTCGAGTATTTTACACACCAAAGCTCCTAGAGCCCGTTAGGGCATTTTTTCTTACTGTTGAGGGCTTCTGAGTTCCTGAGTGAGGTTGATAAATGGATCACTTGTTTGAAAGCTATGTGACTACAGAATTGCTTTATTCTCCAACTTCATACTTTGTGCAGTGCTTTGTGTGAGCGTGATATATTTTCTTTAATTTGTGTTTATTCTTTTTTATGATTACAGTTGACTCTTGAACAATGTGGGGGCTAGGGTCACCAACCCTCTGTGCAGTTGAAAATAGACATATAAGTCTGACTTGCCAAAAGCTTCACTACAATAGCCTGCCGTCAACCTGAAGCCTTACCAAAAACATCAATAGTCGATTAAACATATTTCGTATGTTATATGTATTCTTTTTTTTTTTTTTTTTTTTTTTTTTTTTTGAGACGGAGTCTCACTCTGTCGCCCAGGCTGGAGTAGAGTGACTGGATCTCGGCTCACTGCAAGCTCCGCCTCCTGGGTTCACGCCATTCTCCTGCCTCAGCCTCCCGAGTAGCTGGGAGTAGAGGCGCCCGCCACCGCGCCCGGCTAATTTTTTTTGTATTTTTAGTAGAGACGGGGTTTCACCGTGTTGGCCAGGATGGTCTCGATCTCCTGACCTCGTGATCCGCCCGTCTCGGCCTCCCAAAGTGCTGGGATTACAGGCTTGAGCCACCGCGCCCGACCATGTTATATGTATTCTATGCTATAGTTTTACAATAAAGTAAGCTGGAGAAAAGAAAATCTTAAGGAAATCATAAGAAGAGAAAACATGTTGGCTAGGTATGGTGGCTCATGCTTGTAATCCCAGCACTTTGGGAGGCCCAGGTGGGCAGATTGATTGAGCCCAGGAGTTCAAGACCAGCCTCGACAACATAGTGAAACCCTGTATCTACATAAAAATACAAAAATTAGGCCGGGCGTGGTGGCTCACGCCTGTAATCCCAGCACTTTGGGAGGCCGAGACGAGCGGATCATGAGGTCAGGAGATTGAGACCATCCTGGCTAACACGGTGAAACCCCGTCTCTACTAAAAATACAAAAAAATTAGCCAGGCATGGTGGCGGGCGCCTGTAGTCCCAGCCACTCGGACGGCTGAGGCAGGAGAATGACATGAACCCAGGAGGTGGAACTTGCAGTGAGCCGAGATCGTGCCACTGCACTCCAGCCTGGGCAACTGAGCGAAACTCCATCTCCAAAAAAAAAAAAAAAAATTAGCCAGGCATGGTGGTGTGCATCTGTAATCCCAGCTACTCAGGAGACTGAGGTAGGTGGATCATGTGAGCCTGGAGAGGTCAAGGTTGCAGTGAGCCGTAATGGCACCACTGCACTCCAGCTTTGGTGACAGAGCAAGACCCTGTCTCAAAAAAGAAAGAAAAGAAAAAATATATTTAGTATTCATTAAGTGGAGTTGGATCATCATAAAGGTCTTCATCCTGGTTGTCTTCACGTTGAGTAGGCTGAGAAGGAGAAGGAAGTGAAGGGGTTGGTCTTGCTGTCTCACAAGTGGCAGAGGCAGAAGAAAATCCAAATGTACGTGGACCTATGCAGTTCAAACCCAAGTTGTTCAAAGACATTGTATTAGTATTAGACATTGTGGAAAATACAGAAAAATATAAAGATGAAAATAGAATTAGTGCTACCCAATGATAACCACCAATATCATTCACTATATTTTCTTTCAGTATTTAGTCTGTGCATAAACATTATATTATCTGAATCATAGTGTGTATATATAGTTTAATATCTTGATTTTTATTCATGACTGTTTCTCATTTTGAGTATATTAGTATTACAGTTTTCCTGACATATGCTTTTTAGTGGCTGCATATTATTTTTTAACATGTAATTTTATGTACATATAATGCAAGGCATAGCAAAATTGCGTGCAGAATTTCATGACAAGTGACATGCATTTTTGTGAGAAAAAAATATGTCAATATTCTTTCACATAGAGAGATCATAATTAATTTAACTATTTTCTTATTGTGGGACACGTAGATTTTTCTTCCCAAAGTTTCTTTATTGTAAATATGTCAGGTTGGTGCAAGAGTAATTGCTGTTTTTGCCATTAAAGGCAACAGCAAAAACCAAAATTACTTTCGCACCAACCTATACTTCAATAAGCATCTTCATGTTTAAATTTTGTCCACATTCCTGGCTATTTCCTGCAGAGTATAGATCTTCTTCAGGCTGGCTGCATGCCGCCAGATTTGAACACCAACCTTTTCGAAAGTTTAGTATTGATCTTTCGTTCTTGCCGCTGGGGAAAATTAAGTTCAATAGTCTCAATAAGGTCTTGGTTTGTGGACTTGGGGAAAATTATATCTCATCTTGCAAAATAGCCATATGAGAAGTGTTACGAATGAATCATTTACTGTATGCCTGGGTAAAAATAGCTGCACACCTTATCTAGTGCTTCAGCTTTGAATCTCCGAGTACACAGCCAATTTGTATTATGAATAAGGACTTCGTAACCCATATTGTTGACTTAAATGGTATTAAGTGGTGGTTGGTCAGGGAGAAGGTGGAGAGGCTAGAAACCAAGGAATACCAGCTTGCCAAAGGTTAAATACCATTAGGTAGAACCAGTATATATTTATATTCTTTGCTTATTCATCCTCTGTTCATGACTAGTGTGGTCATTAATTATATTTAAACATGTAACTTTATGTACATATAATGCGAGGCATAGCAAAATTGCATGCAGAATTTCATGACAAGTGGCATGCATTTTTGTGAGGAAAAAAATATGTCAAGCTACTTTTAGGACTGTAACTGACCACTTGGCTATTGCATGCCCTGTGCCTTAAGTCTGGGATGTTTCTTTTGCATGCCTCTGGAATCAAGTGACTCTGATACTGCAAGCACTTCAGAGTGTGTATAAGCAATTTCAGCTGGTTCCATCCTGATATTTACAAAACTGCCTGGATCATACTTACAACTGTGCAATGATATATATTTATATTAAGAAAGCAACGATTCACTTGAAAGATGAAGGAAAACAAACTAAGTATTTATGTACAATGAGTCCTAAGTGTACACCACTATGTTTTCCATCAGCCTTTGATTTTCTGTCACTCCTCTTTTTCTTTGAAATTTAGAGTCAGAAGTGAACTGACTTCATGGTTTTCCTCATGATTATTTGATATCCTCTAGGGAATCACAACTTAAAGACTGCATTCTTCCTTCTCAAAATTCATGTTAAAGATTTCTCGATGCAGAGCTACAGGCCATTTTGGAGTTTGAAATGGAGCAGTTAAAAGTAGGAGGTCACACACGTTGAGATTATTCCTTCACTGTATCTCCTGGCTTGTGTGCCTGAGGAGACACGCATCTCAGAGGGCAGAGGGGCAGCCATTGTCTAATGAGGTTATTTCACCTACTATATAATAAAATGCACAGGACAATAGCGCATTTGTTATAAAGGCTACTCGAGTTTGTTATACAATTATTCTTCACCAAAAACAACAACCTGATAACTCACTGTTAGTATGAGTCTTACTTGGTAGATAGCCAGGACTATAAAATATACAAAGCCAAACTCTGCCATTATTTCCGTCTAAACCTCAGAGATTGCTACAACCATACATTCAGCCTTAACAAAGATCTTTGGCGCCATTCCCATTTTCTTTCTGTTAATTCTTTGGTCATTTTCAAATGCAGAGTCCTCCCAAGTGGAGGGCCGTTTGTCTCTTACTTGTGGTCCTTTGCTCCAAAAAGAGAACTAACTTATCCTTTCTTCCCTGAGTTTAACCCTCATTCTTTTTTCTTCCCTCTTCCTTTTTATTTATTTATTTATTTTAGTTTTTGAGACGGAGTCTCGCTCTGTTGCCCAGGCTGGAGTGCAGTGGCCAGATCTCAGCTCACTGCAAGCTCCGCCTCCCGGGTTTACGCCATTCTCCTGCCTCAGCCTCCGGAGTAGCTGGGACTACAGGCGCCCGCCACCTCGCCCGGCTAGTTTTTTGTATTTTTTTTTAGTAAAGACGGAGTTTCACCGTGTTAGCCAGGATGGTCTCGATCTCCTGACCTCATGATCCGCCTGCCTCGGCCTCCCAAAGGGCTGGGATTACAAGCTTGAGCCACCGCGCCCGGCCCCCTCTTCCTTTTTAAAAGTATTCCTCTTTAGTTTATAAAATCTAGAAATTTCTGTCTTATAATTTTGTAATATTAGTAAATAAACAATTCTCTTTGTCATTCTCCCCTCTTATAAATCAGCATTGTTTATCAGTTTTTAGGAACAATCCCAAGACATGGTTTATGAAAAGAAGGAACCAATTGCAAAATAAGTGAGGAAGTTTCTGATTTAACTTCCTGCTGAAATTCTTAGGAAGAAAGACAAAAAGCTGAAGACTCATATAACCCTCATGCCCTAGAGACAGTGAAGTGTAAGACAAGAGCTCAGTCACCTGGTGGTCTTGGATGAGTGTGCTGACTCTGCCACAGTGAGCTGTGGACGTGGGGGAAATAACGTGCCAACTTTGTGCCTCCGTTTCTGAGGATTTCCTGGAACAATATTTATGTATAATCAGGATGACTTGCTCCACAAAACCCAAGTGCAAAAAAGTCACATTTCTTGATTATTGTAAATACAGTGAAATCTGGATCTGAACCCTCCACCTACTAAGGCCAGCAAGAAGCTTAATGTCAGTTGGCTTATGTAGCTCATGCAACTGGGAACAGGCCCTTTGTTCCTCGACTCTCTGGTCACAGCCCTTAGCACTGCTCCTTCTGCAGCCCAGCCTCTGTGCAGGTCAGGTCCTCACCACCCACTGGAGCTACTCCTCAAGGTCAGCTTTGGTGGTGCCCACTTAGCAGGCCTGACATGGAGCTCATGCACCCCCAGAGAGATGCCTCTTCCAGAATGTTGCACTCAGATGGGGTGTCCTACCACCTGCAGAAACTTAAGTCCCACAGCTCACAGACTGTGGGGATTCGCCCCCTTTCTGGGGTGGATCTTTCTGTAAATCCACAGAAGTACCAGGCTGGAACTCCTCCCACTCTTGGACAGTTCTGGCCCCTTCTTGGGGAGGGCCCAGAATTCCCAAACAAATGCTTTATGGAAGCAGTTTCTCCAGAGGCTCCCGGAACATGAAGGAGCTGTTAGCACCACTTTAGGGCTAAAAGAGCCAAGACCTTGGAAAACGAAGACCTACCTTTCCCTGCAGTGTAAGATGTTGGGGTATATGAGAATGAAACACAAATTTCCCTGCTGACACATTTGTAAACTATCAAGTGCATGGTGACTGTTCCAAGGGCATCACCAGTTTGCCAAATTCCCCCTGTGAAACAGTTTTACTACAGGAAACACAATAAATTTTTAAAAACTTCTTGGATTGCAGGAAGACATGGTGTATGAATTACAGAAAACCACACACAGAGGTAAGATGAAGAGTCAGGAAGACAAGATACAAGGAGAGATGCGATAAGAATGAATGGCAAAAAACAAACAAACAAATAAAAATGCAGTCAAAGGATTAAAATCCCTCCTGGAGGTGGAAAGAAGCAAAATTAACAGTGTAGATGCCAGGCGCGGTGGCTCACGCCTGTAATCCCAGCACTTTGGGAGGCCGAGGTGGGTGGATCACCTGAGGTCAGGAGTTTGAGACCAGCCTCACCAACATGGAGAAACCCCATCTCTACTAAAAATACAAAATTAGCTGGGCGTGGTGGCACATGCCTATAATCCCAGCCACTACGGAGGCTGAGGCAGGAGAATTGCTTGAACCTGGGAGGCAGAGGTTGCGGTGAGCCGAGATCGTGCCACTGCACTCCAGCCTGGGCAAAAAGAGTGAAACTCCGTCTCAAACAAAAAAAAAAAAAAAAAAAAAAAAAACAGTGTAGAAAATGGAAACGTTGATTTGGAGGTGAGCCTTGAGAGGTCTTTTAGGATATGCAGGAAAAGAGCATAGAGTTAGACATGATAAGCAAAAATAAATAGTTACTAAGAAAAGTGATAGATTCTGATAAATATAAAGAATGGGAATTCAGTTTAAGACTTAACAGTATTACTCATCAAGAAACCAGAACAACAGAAATAAGTGATAATGACTTTATTGAAGAAAACATTTTCAAGCTGGAAAAAGACTGGAATATATAGATTGACTGGGCTCACAAATTCCAGGTAAAATCAATTTTAAAACACCCACACCTAGACACATATTGACAACATTTTTTAGTTACAAAGAAAAAGAAGTGCTGCAAGTATCCACACAGGAAATACCACCCCCACCCCTAAACAAGTTGTTGAAGAAGAAAAAATACCAGACTGACTTCTGACCTCTTTGTACTACTACAGTCAGAAAACAATGGAGAAGCATCTAAAAGCATTTTATATTCAGCCAAGTCGACTTTCATGTGTAAATGACCTTGCTTCCGAATACCCCCTAGTTTTATTACCATAATACAGCAATGAGACTGATTAGTACTCAAAAGAGTAGTTATTGTATCTTATCCACCATGGTAATTTAGTTTCTTGATGAGATTCTAAAGTTGTATGTAAATGCCAGTTTTATGCCTCCCCATCTCTCTGTGTGTGTTTTAACTTTGGTTTTAACGATCCTCTAATCTGGCAGTGGTAGTGGTATTTGCTGCTGAGGAAAGAGGTCTCTCTCCCAATGACTTCTTTAACCTCATCTCTCCCACTTCAAGGGTGGTCCTATTGTTTGCCTTGCCACTGGGAATTTCTACTTTGTGGGCGTAGTGTTTGCTCAGGTGGAAGAGCTCCACATAGCGAGTCTTTATCCCTTAATTTTACTCCAAATGCCAAGACTTTGATTTATGAATTATATTGAAAAACTGGCAATTATTAGAGTTAAAAGTCCTCTTATATCTTCTAGGCTAGCATCCTTGGTTTACAGGTGAAAAAACAGTCTCAGAAAAGAGCCATCACTTGTTTAGAGTCACAGATTCAGATACCATTCATGTTAGGACCAGCTAGGCTCCTGGTTTTTCTGCAGCCCCCACCAGACTGACACTGATGGACAAGATCTATTGGGAGGCCCAAGTGATCCCATCTTCACCATGATGAAGAAGTTCGCGAGTGGCAGGGCCCAAAGCCTGTGGAACGGCCAAAGGCAAGCTAATGCCCCGTAATCAAAAAGTCAGTGAATTTCCAACAATAAGCAGAGGCACACCTTCAACATAGCACCTCGGAGCCATTGAAAACTCAAGGTATTCATTATAGAAAAGTCCAAGGATACAGAAGACATGCTGTACCCAGTTTTTCAAAGTTCTTAGAAGTTTTGACTTTGGGCAGGGGCACAGTAACTCACCCCTGTAATCCCACCTACTCAGGAGGTTGAGGAGTTCAAGACCAGCCTGGGAAGTATAGTGAGACCCTGTCTCAAAACAAACAAAAAGAAAGAAAGAAAAGTTTGACTTTTAAGGGCTCTAGTAACAAAAACTTCCTTTCTAAGCAAGCAGACTTGGCTCATGCCACCTGACATCCTTTCATCAAACACTGGTCCAAATTCAAGCGGCAAGACCATCTCCTGCGTTTGTAGATTTCATAGCTTCTCTTCTTAGGTGAGTCATCACTCTTTAGGTTGCAAAAGAGAGGAGTCCTGCTCCAACGAGCCTAATCAAACAAACCAGAAGAAGAAATGAATTGATTCATAACCAAATACCAGGAAGGCAGGGGCAGAACTGGGCCTAGGATTAACTTCTCCACATCACATGGAACATGGCTGCTCACATCTCTGGGCCCACATCAACCCCACTTAAAGAGCAGAGAGGAAAAAGGGCATCTTCCACCTGTTGTCAGTGTATAGAATTCCCAGGCGGGGACACTGATGGCTGCGTAACTGTGGACAGAGGGATGACCCAGCCTGGTTCCATGCTCACCACTCTGCTGAGGAACATTTGCTGTCAGTAAATTAAGGAGAATGGGCAGGAAATGGGCACAGGGTGGGTCTAAACAATAGCCACTATGTTATCCGCAGCAAGTGTTGGTTAGTACGGAGTTTATTATCCACCTGTCGTTATTGCCAAATACCTGTGTTTCCAAGAAAGGAGAAAAGAAATTAATAATTCCCCTATATTGCCTTCACCTTGGCCATGACCAAGCCCACTTCTGGAAGGTACAGGACACTCTCCAGCCTGCCTCCTACTCAGGAAAGACTGCCAGACAGCACGAGGGCTTAGGAACCTGCATGCGTAAGGAGGTGTCCACTGTGCTTTGTGGAGACTTTCTCCTCTCTCGGAGCCCTTTTGTATTAGTCCATTTTCATTCTGCTGAGAAAAACCTACCCGAGACTGGGTAATTTATAAAGAAAAAGAGGTTTAATGGACTCACAGCACAGTTTTACGTGGCTTGGGAGGCCTCACAATCATGGCGAAAGGCGAAAGGCACATCTTACATGTCAGCAGACGAGAGAGAATGAGAGTCAAGCAAAAGGAGAAACCTCTTATAAAACCATCGGACCTCCTGAGACTTACTCACTACCGTGAGAACGGTATGGGGGAAACTGCCCCCATGACTCGATTCTCTCCCACTGGGTCCCTCCCCACAACACATGGGAATTAGGGGAGCTACCATTCAAGATGAGAATTCGGTGGGGACACAGCCACACCATGTCACCTTTCCAGGGGTCTTGCTGGTCTCTTTCCCTTCCCCTAGATAAGACAGCAGTAAGGAGGGCAGGATGGTGTGTTCAGGGCTTAGAAAACAAGTTCGCTTGGTACCAGGTGAGAAACAAACTAACTGTCGGGTCATTACTGGTGAGGAGACACTCAAGTTCAAGTCTCCGAGATGATGCCTCGTGCTGTGTTGGGCAGGCGGTGGGAATGTGTGTCAGCCTTGGAAGGTGTGGCTGTGAGCAGTGTCAGCAACCCAGGTGAGACCTTGTCTCTGCCATCGACAAACTGGCTGGTGCATTTTGAGCAAAGCGGGAGCTATTGACCTCCACGGGTGAAAGCCCACTGGTCAGCTCATTACTATTTGTGTGCCACAGCCTCCATCTAAACAGTAAGGACTATTACTTTTTGAGCATTCTTGCTGCACAAACACTTTACATACTTGATACCAATTTCCTGAAAGGTAGGTATTTTTGTTTAACCCCCTTTCATAGGTAAGAAAAGTGAAACTCAGAGAAGTGAAGTAACTCACCTGAGATCACACAGCAGTGAGTAGCAGAATCTTGATTCGATCCGACCCCAAAGATCTGACCCCAAAGTTTAGGCTGTTTCCACCACACTAGGCTGCAGCTCTCAGCGAGCAGATGAAAGAGGGTGATGGTCTCACTTTGGGGACACCTTGTCTTTCTTTCCCAGTCTGCTAGATTGAATTCTAGGGCCTTCACTGGGCCTCAGCAGAATACATCTGGGATTTTGAAAACAGCCCTTAATTCAGTTTGACCGCTAGGGCAACTCCCTCATTCACAGGCAGGAGGTAAAGAGAGGATGATTCGGTTACTGGTGGTGGTTACAGCTCTGAAGGAGGAGAGGTTTACGGCCTCCCTGAATGGCTGTTGCAAGGCAGGCAGGAAGGAAGTCTGGGGAGATAGACAAGAAAACCATGAGAGGGGACATTAGGGGAGGCAGGTTTCTGAGGTTTGCGCGGGGTGCAAGGAAAAGGCCACACAATGAATGAACAGATGCCAAATATCTCTGTTTCCAGGAGGAAGCCACACATGGAAAAAAAATTCTACCCTAAAGAGTTCTCAAGTACACCCACGTCCTGAAACAGCATGGAAAATAAATTAACAAGTAGCCTGCTATAAACACAGTGGAGGTGGGAAATTCTATAGTAAACCAGAAAGGAATTCATTGTATTCCAAACTGCTTTCAGAAGGTTGTCTAGGATGGGTGAATACTTTGAGGCCAGGGCAGCTAGACATCACGGGCATCTCTGGCTTTGTCACACCTGGGGGCCCAGAGCTCAATGTGCAAAGAGTGTATCACATTTGGGTCCATGGTTTGTGGGAGTCAGGAGAGGAATGGAGGCTCTTGAGTGGCTGAACCCTGTCTTCTTATCTGCAGCCTCTCTTCATGGCCCCCAGCCAGGACTTGCACTTGTTACATGGCGTGTGAAGCAAGTGACTCTTGCAAGGAGAGAATGTGATCAGGAGCTGGGGACAGTTTGCCAGTTGGTCATCTTGGATGTGAATCCTATGTCCCACTGATCTTTGTGCCTTGAGAACTCCCTGGATCTCAAAATAGAGTATTTCTTCCCGGGGCGGTGGGTGAATGGGGGGTCATACCAGCCTCAACGACATCTTGCCAAAACAAAAATTAACTTTAATTTGAATTTACACTAATTTAAAACAGGAATATGTGCCATCTGGCATTTTTATAAATAAGATGATATGTTGCAGAAACAAGTAAGGAGAATTTCAAGGCTTCCCAGATCACTGGAAGGTCATGAGTTTAGGATTCTTTTTTTGTTTTTTTTTTTTAGTTTTGAGGCAGAATCTCACGCTGTCACCCAGGCTGGAGTGCAGTGGTGCAATCTCGGCTCACTGCAACCTTTGCCTCCTGGATTCAAGCAATTCTCCTGCCTCAGCCTCCCGAGTTGCTGGGATTACAGGCGCCTGCCACCACGCCCAGCTAATTTTTGTATTTTTAGTATAGATGGGGTTTCACCATGTTGGTCAGGTTGGTCTTGAATTCCTGACCTCAGGTGATCTACCCACCTCAGCCTCCCAAAGTGCTGGGATTACAGGCATGAGCCACTGTGCCTGGCCGAGTTTAGGGTTCTGTAGGGATTATGGACAACCTCCATTGGGACAAATGTTCCTAGTGCTTTTGTAGCCACTTCCAGCTACAGAACAATGAGGCGGAAGACTGTACACTTGTGCCACTCACTGGCAGGGATGCCCACTTCTCCTTCTCCCAGGGGAGGCAGGACGTGGGCCGTGACCACCTTACAGTGCACAGGGGCCTCAAGATTTCCTAACTCTCTCTGTTTGGCAAATATTTAAAGACCTTTATAAATGTATTTAATACCGATTTGTTTAAACAACACTTTTGATTAAGAGATGACCAAAATTGGATATAGGAATCCAATTGGATACAGGAATCCAAGAGAGACATTGGAGAAAAGGTGTGATCGTGTAAAGAAACAGGGAAAACAACAAATAAGCCAAGTAAGCTATTGGTCCCCAAAGTGCTTGGGTAGAACATTAGTTCTAAGAGAAGGTCATCACAAAAAGAATTCTGGGATCAAAACCAGGCTCAGTCTATCGTTGATGGGCATTTGGGTTGATTCCATGTCCTTGCTATTGTGAATAGTGCTGCAATGAATGTATGCATGCATGTATCTTCATAATAGAATGATTTATGTTCCTTTGGGTATATACCCAGTAATGGGATTGCTGGGTCAAACCGTATTTCTGGTTCTAGATCTTTGGTACATATACACTATGGAATACTATGCAGCTATAAAAAGGAATGAGATCATTTCCTTTGCAGGGACATTGATGAAGCTGGAAGCCATTATCCTCAGCAGACTAATGCAGGAACAGAAAACCAAAAACCACTTATAAGTGGGAGCTGAACAACGAGAACACATGGATACAGGGAGGGGAACAGCACACTGGAGCCTGTCGTGGGATGTGGTGGTAGGAAGGAGAGTATTAGGGAAAATAGCTAATACATGCCAGGCTTAATACCTAGGTGATGGGTGGATAGGTGCAGCAAACCACCATGGCACATGTTTACTCGTGTAACAAACCTGCACGTGTACCCCAGAACTAAAAATTAAAATTATTGTTATTTTTTAAATAGGCTCAGAGGAATACTGTGTCATGGGACTCTGGCTAGCTTTATTTAACCTGGCACTTCACAAACTGATCCAAGATCTCATGGTTCTTGCAACTCTGCATTTTACTGTATGGAAAGGTGGGAAAGAAATCAGAATGAACATAGGTGTCTTATTTCCATTTAGGCTGCTCTAACAAAATACTGTACACAGAGTGGCTTGTAAATAACATACACATGTATTGCTCACAGTTCTGGAGGCTGGAAAGTCCAAGGTGCAGGCAGCTTTGGCGTCTGGGGAAGTTTTGCTTCCTTGTAGACAGTGCCATCTTGCTGTATCCTCATGTGGTTGAAGGGCGAAGGAGCTCTCTCTGGCCTCTTTTATTAGGACACTAATCTCATTCATGAGGGTTCTGCTCTCCCATAAGCTAATCACCACCTCTTGGCTCTAATACCATCACCTTGGGGGCTAGGACTTCCACGTATGAGTTTTGGGGGCACGCAAACATTCAGACCATAGCAGTGAGCATGAGCGAAATTTTAGGAAGGGAATTCTAACAGAATTGGGAAATGCATTATGCGTGATTCAATTTTGTGCAATCTTAGGCCTCGAGAGAACAAGGAGGGAAACTAACAGATTTTGTGCTGAGCAATTTTTTTTCTATAGCAGGACAGGCAGAAGGATGTCTTCTTCCGCCCAAGCACTGAACCAAACCACAGGAGAAGAAACAGAACCAAATGAGAGAGATTCAACTGACCAGTCTAAGGCTCACCAGAAAGGCACAAAGACATACCAAAATAGTCCATCCTTGCACAAGCACAGACACACAGGGACAAGGCACAAGTGTGTCTCTCATACCAGCACAGGTGCTCGCAAGAAACCCATTCACATGAACACTTTATGCAGATTTTAAAGGGAAAACTCTTCTTTTAAAAATAGAGGATTTTTATCTTTGTAGTATCCATATTTATTCATTCATTCATTTGATGCAATTTATGTGCCAGACGCCTGGTCAGGGCTGAGGATGTGGAGTGGACAAGCCAGGATTGCTGCAGTCATGTCAACAAATCACTACAGGCCCATACGTTAAGTTCTTTAATGGTACGATGACTGGAACTACTGGACGGAACCCAAAATGCAGTCACCCAAACGTATCATGTCCATTTTGATCCCTACAGCAATGAAGCCTTGCTTTCACAGCCGCTGAAGCAGACCAACAGATGGTTGTTTAATTGTTTATAAAACCAAACGTTAACTACTGGGCTTGGCAACATATCTCTTCTCCTGAAGCCTCTCAAAGCAGATATGAAACAACACTCTGGAAGATGCTAAGAAACACCAAAAGATCAAAGGTCGAATCTTGGAAGTCGGGTCTGTCATTGACCTGCCTTACCACTTCTGTCGAACTGCAATATGGTGAGACTGTTCACGCGTTTCACAGCAGTGTTGCATGGAATGACTAATGGCCTTCAGCTGGTTCCTGTGTAGATGGTAACATGGAAAGCTGTTCACAAAACCCCTTTCTAGCAAAGATGCGTCTCTGCCAAGTCACATATGTTGGCCAGAGGTGTATTTAGGGAAATTGGCCCTCTTCAGAAAAATATAGTCTCCTTGTTCCTGGCCACATTTTAATGTTGCCCTGCCTTTTAGCTTATGCAGCTTCAGGCAGTCTATACAAATGCTGTCCGTTTTAATAGAGTGCTAATCGCAGTAACGGGCAGGGCACTTACGTCTGTAATCATCACATCAACGCCACTTGGCTTAATCCTTGAAAATGGACAACAAGCTATTACTGAACCATAAAAATCGCAAATTGTGTGTGCTGACCTAGAGACACCTCCAATCAATGAGAGGCAGCCTGAGAGCCACCAAAGGCTCTTCAATGTCCAGCTGTCACAACATTCCCCAAGAACTTCAAAGATTTTAAAGGCCACCATTTCCATGCACATGTCTCTGGGTATTGCTGCTGTTTACACTTTGCAGAAGCTGGACACTCAGCCTGTTTCCGGGGGACCCAGGCTAAAAGTTCTGCCCTACGTGTGGTAAGTATCTATTGATGCGCAGTGTGAACACAGCCTTTGTAGCTTCCCCACCCTCTGCGTGGGGAATGGATGGCTCCTATTGCAATCTTCCTTCCCCAGCGACCTCTTCCTTATCCTCCTGGGTTCAGCTCCAATGTCACATGCCCAGACTTTCAGGCTCCAGGACCTATACCAGCACCCACTCTCCTTCCTGGTTCCCAGGCCTTTGGCCTTAGACTGGGATTTATGGGATTGGCTCTCCCAGTAAAGGGTAAGATAGATATATTCTTTTATATATAATATATAACACAATGGCTCTCTGTCTGCATGGGTTCTGGATCTTCTGGTTCAACCAACCATGGATCAAAAATATTCAAAAAATAGAAAAATAATAATGCAGCAATACAAATAATACAAATTAAAAAGACAGTATAACAACCATTTACATGACATTTACATTGTATTAGGTATCATAAGTAATCTAGAGATGATTCAAAATATGGAAGAGAATGTATATAGTTTGTATACAAATACTAAATCATTTTATTTAATGCACTTGAGCATCTGAGGATCTTGGTATCTGCAGGGATCCTGGAACCAATCCCCGGTGAGTACCTAGGGATGGCACGACTGTGTATAATATATCTTTGTAAAGGGGCTAGCCAGATAGTGGGAGCCCTTGTTTCCTTACCAAGGAATCTGAAGTTGATCTGATCAGTGGAAAGTCTCTGGAAGAGTATTGCATGATTAGAATTTTATGTTTTACACACACCACACATGCACACATGCGCGCGCACACACACAAGCCAGACCAATCTGTGTGGAAGGAAGTAGATTAGAAGAACACAGGATTAGAAAGCCTGCTTGATAACAGGTCACAAATGCTGCCAAGTGTGTAGTCAAAAAAATTTGGACTTATTTTCTAGATCAAGTGTCCAGATCTTAAACGTTTTCAGAGGTTGGTTAAGTAGCAAATGTGTGAAGTCTCTGAGTGTGGTTGCTCTGTTTAAATTTAGAATGTCAAAATGCTGCATTTTCCCAACCAATCAGTCACATCAGTGGCTGACAACTGCTCTGTGAGCTTGATCCTTGCTGTAGGAAATGGGGAGCCATAGATGATTCTTGGGGAGGAGGACTTGTAGCAGATGCTGTTGGTGTTCTCTGCCCAGATCCCATTGGTCCACTCTTAGAGTTGCCTGCAGAGAAGTCCCCTTGAGCTGGTATCTTCCAGCATCTCTGCCTGAGAGCATTCTCTGGGTTGGCCACCTCTAGGCTAGAAGTGCCAGGATATTACAGCGTTGGGAGCATCCCTCAGCCAATGAGGGACAGAAGCTGCTGGATAAAACCTTTTGGCTCTTTGATAGGTCATTGCTGAGGTTTACGCAGTTTTTCGAGGGGGCCTGGAAGAATTGATCCTCAGTTGCTCACAGCCGCATTTTTGTCGTAAATGCAACTTTATTAGCTGTCTTAGGTGGGGTCACCTGAAAAATAGACCCTGCCATACGCAGTTGCCTGCAAGAAGTTTGTTAGGGAATTCCTTTGAGAGCAACACCTATGAAGAGGAAAGAAAGTAGGACTGGATAGAAGGAGTCGTTGAACCGTGGTGCCATTAAAGCTTCAGAGGATCCCACGGGAAGCTCTGGAGCTGGGATAGCCCTTCAGAGCTGACCGATTGAGACCAAGGTGGGGTCAGGGCTTTATATCCTCCATTGATTAGTCAGTGGATGTGGCTGCCCCAGGTTGGGACCTGGGTTAAGGCTGTTCTCTGCTGCTGAGAGCAGTTCTGGCTCGAGACTCAGCTAAAAGCCGTCAACCAGCAACACTCCCAATGGCTGGGGGAGGGAGGACCTCAGTCCTGAGGGGGAATCTCGGCAGTGCACCGTACCATCGGCCTCCCTCCCTTCCCTGTCTTCCTTCTTTAACCCCTCTCTATCCTAGGGGTCATCTTCCAAATGAACTACCTACACCCGCATTCTTGTTTCAGGGTCACTTTTGGGGGAACCCAAACAAAGGCAGGTATGGCATGATCTGTACTTCTGTCTATCCACGTAGCAAAGCTGCACATGGATTCCCTGAAGTTGAAAAAAGGAGCCAACTAGAAAATAAATTAGGATAACAACAAAAAACAAAAAAGGAGGCTAGACACCAATATGGTAGCAGTATATGCAGCAGATCAGAGGGTTGACAGACTGTCCAAAAAGATGATGCTGGTTGTCTGGGGGCGTGGGATTGAATTAAAAGGATGCCCAAGGGAAAACAAGAAATGAGACAGAGGTGAAATTGCAATGAATGGAAGTAATGTATGCAAAAACGGGGAATGGTATGCAGCTGAGAGAGGTTAATATGGCTTTAGGAATTTTGCCCTCGAAGTCATGGTGTGCTGTCCAAGTAGAGCTTCCCTCAGCCAGGTGGCTATTATACCAATTTACAAGTTAGGTATATGGAAGTGGTAGGTTAATATGATAGAAGAGATTATAAAAAATTGTTAGTGTAATCCCAGCACTTTGGGAGGCCAAGGCGAATGGATCACCTGAGGTCAGGAGTTTGAGACCAGCCTGGATAACACAGCAAAACCCTGTCTCTACTAAAAATACAAAAATTAGCTGGGTGTGGTGGTACGTGCTTGTAATCTCAGCTACTCGGGAGACTGAGGCAGGAGAGTCACTTGAACCTGGGAGGCGGAGGTTTCAGTGAGCCGAGATTGTGCCATTGCACTCCAGCCTGGGCAACAAGAGTGAAACTCCGTGTCAGACAAAAAAAAAAAAAAAAAAAAAAAAGAGAGAGAGAAATTGTTATGGGAGAAAGGACAGAAATGGAGACATCAACTAACAATCTGCAAGCATCTACAATGTACCAGATATTGTGCTAGGCTGAGGACAGGTCTTTAGAAAAGATCAACATTTACAGGATTTTTTTTTTTTTTTAAAGGAGGCAGACAGTTGGGAAGAGCAATCAGCAATGGCAAATCCCAAATCCACCAGCTACAACCTTTCTATGGTCTGCCCACTGCAGACATCACTGATTGATCAGTTTTCTCCACAGAGCTTGGACTTCCCTCAAAATCCTTCCCCACATCGTGCTCTAGGAAGCGATTCTACATCATCAGATTTAGTCCTTGAGACAAAAACTCTGCTATTCTGTATTATGGAAGCCAAGAGAAGAAAGGCTTGCACAGAGGAGAGAGCACGTGGGAGCCATTTTCAATATAAGAGAGACAGAAGCCTCTCTCTCTCTCCTGATTTTTCAATTTTTTTAAACAAAGCCTGTGAAAAGCCCACTGGGGGCCAGATGTGGTGGCTCACACCTGTAATCCCAGCACTTTGGGAGGCCAAGGCGGGTGGATCACTTGAGGTCAGGAGTTCAAGACCAGCCTGGCCAACATGGTGAAACTCATTCTCTAATAAAAATACAACAATCAGCCGGCTGTAGTAGCACACCTATAATCTCAGCTACTCGGAATGCTGAGGCAGGAGAATCGCTTGAACCCGGAAGGCAGAGGTTGCAGTGAGTTGAGATCGTGCCACTGCACTGCAGCCTGGGTGACACAGCAAGACTCTGTCTCAAAAAATAACAACAACATAAAAACAACCAACCAAACAAAAAAGCCCACTGGGCTAAATCAACAGGGGGTCTTGTGGACCAGGGAAAGTTCTGAGGAGAAGGAGTAGCAGCAGGGCAGCAGTCAAAGTGCAGGGTTACAAGCAGAGGCTGACATCCAGATACCTGCTGAAGGGAGCACTGAGCCAGTATTATTATTTTTTTTTTTAATGAAGTCTCGCTCTTGTTGCCCAGGCTGGAGTGCAGTGGCACAATCCCAACCTCTGCCTCCCAGGTTCAAGCAATTCTCCTGCCTCAGCCTCCCAGGTAGCTAGGATTACAGGCATGCACCACCATGCCCGGCTAATTTTTAGTAGAGACAGGGTTTCACCACGTTGGCCGGGCTGGTCTCGAACTCCTGACCTCAGGTGATCCACCTGTCTGGGCCTCCGAAAGTGCTAGGATTACAGGCATGAGCTACCACACCTGGCCAAGCCTGGAAGTTTTAAGCTGTAATTGGTGAGTTCCTTGTAGCACACTGTGGTGCTATAATCCGTATCCCGAGAAATAAAAACAATTAGATTTTGGGAGGCAGTTCACAATTACATTCTCTCTGTGGATAAAATTTTATTTAATTTTCCAAACCTGTTTTAAGGATACCATGACCACTGAGTTTCTAAGATATATTAGATTGGCCCAGATGCAGCAGGAATTTTGTTTGCGTATTCCACAGGTGCATTTGGTAGACATTGGAAAAGCTTGACCAAAAAAAAAAAATTCCCTAACTGCAAGCATTTGTCCACCTAGAACAAGGTCTTCTGCTTTCCATATTCATGACGTTTGACATCAGACACATCAGATAAAACCAGAGATGGCTGGGCGGGGGGAAGGAAACAAGCCCAGCAGGGGGTCAGCCCCAGGAATCGGCCCAGCTCTGGCTCTAACTTGGGTTTGACCTCGGCAAGTTGCTTGACTTCTGTGGTCCTTTGTTTCCTCATCTGGAGAATGAGAGTCGCAGCCCCGGGCACTCTAGTAGAGAGAAAGTCTGTGATTCATCTATAGCCAATCCATCTTTACCCCCAAATTCATCAGGCTGAGTCCTCATCAATAATTTATATCCACCTGGAGGTCAGCTCTGCATAGAATCAAGTTTCTCTTCTTGTTCTGCTTCCAGTGGAATTAAAGTCCCTTAGCCCCTGCCTTCTAATGACACCATCCAAAGTCTGTAAGTTTTAGAGAGCGCAGTTGATGACATCTAAGGTGCTTTCAAAGCCCAGCATTTCTAGGAAGGGGAGCATCAATATTCATTAAGTGCTGGCAGCTCTCAGGATTCCTTAGTATTCTAAAAAATGTGCAAGTTCCCTCGTCCTGTGCGCCCCTGAGGAATTTGGATATACCTGCAGATCTGGTTACTATATCAATTGGGCCACATCCAAAGGCCACAACACTCTGCTTCCTGCATTTTAAGTGTGTTCTTACTGAAAATTCTGATGACTACCTAAAGAATTAAGCAAATTCCTGGCCAAAACCATTTAAAGTCAATGGGTTAACTTGAAAAACTTAACAGTTGTGACTGCCCCTAAATGATAAACCAGAGATCAGTGCTGGGTCATACATTTCTTCAAATGTTGTGCCTTAAATAGCTGCAGAAGGATAGACAGTAAGGCAAGGGAGAAACATCTAGACTCCATCCAGAGACGAGCTTCCTATGGAGCTGAGTCCTTAGCTCAGGGATGGGTAAGCCCTTGGGTCTTGGGATCCCAGACTTGTCATCGGCTCCTCTGCTCTTCCTACTCTCATTTCCACGGTCTGCTTGCTCTGTTCTTTTCTCAAAGGGTGGTAGCCCTCCAAATTCACTCATCACCCTCTTCTCGCATCACTTTATTTACTATTCCAACGCTCTTCCCTTTTCTGGACTTAAAAATGCCTCTGTTGCTGATGAGAAGCATACGTCCCTCCCAGAAACTCATACACCGGTGGAAGAAGCAGGAGTCCACGTGCACGCCACCCAGCACATGCTCCTGCAGTCTGAAGCCACATGAATAGCACCACTGACCACTCTGTTGCCTGAGCTACAAACCCAGATCCACCCCACATTTCTTCCCTCTCACCCCTAGCAGGTGACCACCTCCTTTTCAAGCCACCTCCCTTCTCCCCGCTGCCACTTTCTGTCCATCTCAACTGCTGCTGCCTTAATGTGGTACTTTTATCCCCTCTCACCTGGACTATTTCCACAGCATTGCCTATATTTCTGCCACCCCCCACTCCGACCTTGCCCTTTCCTCTGCAGTCAGGATGAGCTTTCTCAAATGAAAATCACATTTTGGCAGGGCGTGGTGGCTCACGTCTGTAATCCCAGCGTCTTGGGAGGCTGAGATGAGAGGATTGCTTGAGCCCAGGAGTTCGAGACCAGCCTGGGTAACAAAGTGAGATACCACCGTCTCGACTAAAAAATGTAAAAAAAAATTATCCAGGTATGCTAGTGGATGCTTATGGTCCTAACTATTCTGGAGGCTGAGGTAAGAGGATCATTTGAGCCCAGGAATTTGAGGCTGCAGTGGGCTATGATCATGTCATTGCACTCCAGCCTGGGTGACAGAGCAAGACTCTATCTCTCCAAAAAAAAAAAAAAGAGAGAGAGAGAGAAAATAATATCTCGTGGTGCTTCCCTTTGCCGGTGTCTCTTCTTAACTAACTCTGCAGATGAAGTCCTTTATTTCCAGCCCCAGGAACCCTTGCATCTTCTAGTGGCTGTTGCACACCTCATATGTAGCCTTGTAGGCTGCTATGTCTACTCAAAGAGCCTCTTCTTTTGTTTTTCTGGTGGGCTCTTGTTCATCCCTCAACACCCAATTCAAGTTGTACCTGGTCTGTGAAGACAACTTTCACCCCAGCCCATCATCCCCTTTTCCACAAGCCACAATGTGTGTGCCTTGTTCTCACCTTCAGCACTTACTGGGGTTTCTCGTGCAGCTGTAGTCAGACAGCAACTGGGACTGGAATCACCTGAAGACTCGCTCTCTCATATGTCTGACATCTCTGTCTCTATGTCTCTGCATGTCAGAATAGTATGGCTTCTTATGTGGCAGCTTACAGCTCCAGAGGTACATGGAGAAAGAGAGAGGGAGAGAGGACACGAGGGAGAACCGTCAGCCTTTTCTGACCCACCCTCAGAGGTCTCAAAGGCCTGCCCAGATAAAGTAGACTCCAACTCTTTTTTCTTTTTTCTTTCTTTCTTTCTTTTTTTTTTTTTTTTGAGACAGAGTCTCGCTCTGTTGCCCGGGCTGGAGTGCAGTGGCCAGATCTCAGCTCACTGCAAGCTCCGCCTCCCGGGTTCCCGCCATTCTCCTGCCTCAGCCTCCCAAGTAGCTGGGACTACAGGCGCCCGCCACCTCGCCTGGCTAGTTTTTTGTATTTTTAGTAGAGACGGGGTTTCACCGCGTTAGCCAGGATGGTCTCGATCTCCTGACCTCGTGATCCGCCCGTCTCAGCCTCCCAAAGTGCTGGGATTACAGGCGTGAGCCACCGCGCCCGGCCCTTTTTTTTTTTTGAGACGGAGTCTCGCTCTATCGCCCAGGCTGGAGTGCAGTGGCGAGATCTTGGCTCACTGCAAGCTCCACCTCCCGAGTTCACACCATTCTCCTGCCTCAACCTCCCGAGTAGCTGGAACTACAGGCACCAGTCACCATGCCCAGCTAATTTTTGTATTTTTAATAGATACATGGTTTCACCATGTTAGCCAGAATGGTCTCGATCTCCTGACCTCATGAACCACCCGCCTAGGCCTCTCAAAGTGCTGGGATTACAGGCGTGAGCCGCTGTGCCCAGCCTTTTTTGTTTTTTGTTTTTTGTTTTTTTAAGACAGGACGTCACTGTTTCCTAGGCTGGAGTGCAGTGGTCTGATCATGGCTCGCTGCAGCCTTGACCTCCCAGGCCCAAGCAATCCTGCTACCTCAGCTTCCTGAGTAGCTGGGACTATAGGTGTGCACCACCATGCTCGACTAATTTTTAAATATTTTGTCGAGATGGGGTTTCCCTAAGTTGCCTAGGCTGGTCTCAAACTCCTGGCCTGAAGCAGTCCTCCCATCTTGGCCTCCCAAAGTGCTGAGATTACAGGCATGAGCCTGAACCCGGCCAAGACTCCACATGTTGATCGGAGAACTGCAGGATTTTGGAATAGCATGAGAGTTTTATGAGCATTTTAGAAAATACAGTCAGCTTTGTCCTACCGTGAGTTCTTGGTTATCAGCACTTCATTTAATGAGCATCCTACTAAATAGTGCCTTTCCACAACTATGGCAGATGGCCCCTGTTGCTGAGAAAGGCCATTGAACATCACCTTGAGGCACCTGAGCAGTTGCTGAACTACCAGAGAGCTTGAGATTTTCCAGAGTCACCCATGGCTGATGGCAGTTGCTCATTACTTGGAACAGAAGGAACCAGCTCCCTAGGGCTCCCATTGGGCTCCCAGTCAACGCTGCCATAACCTGGCTGGCTTTGCTTGGGCAACCTGTTGGCCGCAAGTGCCTCAGATCAAAACCAGGAGCTGACCTAAATCATGCCTGCTTTGGCATTCTGTGGTTTGATCAGAATAAACAAGATTCGGCCAAGTCCCCAAATTTATCTTGGAGATGTTTTCAATGGCACGGCTCTTCACCTGGACTGTGGATTTTTGGGGTGCGGCTTGCCGGGAACTACAGGGTCCACGCGCCAATCATAAGCACCAGGCCTAAGGCAGAAGCAGAGAGAAACCAACTCAAGGCAGAGGAGCACTGGGAGGGAGGAAGGTGTGGGGAGAGGACTAACAGAACAAGAGTAGGCAAACAGATTAAAAAGAGCTTGAGGGCCGGGTGCAGGGGTTCACACCTATAATCCCAGTGCTTTGGGAGGCTGAGGCCAGCGGATTGCCTGAGATCAGGAGTTCGAGTCCACCCTGGGCAATATGGCAAAACCCCGTCTCTACCAAAAATACAAAAATTAGCCAGCCACGGCGGCAGATGCCTGTAATCCCAGCTACTCGGGAGGCTGAGGCAGGAGAATTGCTTGAACCTGGGAGGTGGAGGTTGCAGTGAGCCAAGATCGCGCCGCTGCACTCCAGCCTGGGCGACAGAGGGACACCCCACCTCAAAAAAAAAAAAAAAAAAAAAAAAAGCAGTGGGTGTTGGCATGGGCTCCATGTCACCAGGGCACTGATCTCCACTGATCTTAGCAAGATAAGGAAAATTTAATAAGCCTCGTGCCAGCTTGTCTCCACCCCCCGCCCCAAGACAGGTGTTTCCCTCTCTTCACAGGATTCAGTATTTAACATAACTACGCAAGTCTGACCAGGCCAAAGTATCCCGTGGAGAGGACCCTCAGGTGGTCGGAATTAAATCAGAATTTTAATGTCACTGACTTGGCTTAAGTTGATTACTGACCAATCTGGTTGAAAGGAGAGGCATGTTTTCCTGTTGTGCAAGTGATTAATCATAATTTTTTTAAAGCCGAAGAATTAAACCTCAACTTACTGTAAGAACCAGGGTCATTCCAAATACCCTAGCAATTTTAGAAAACCCTGAATTGTATTTGTTATTGTTACTTCAAATGGCATCATGGTATAGTCTGCAGGTTTTTACCTTTTTACTGGACCCCATGGCCACAAAAATAATTCAACTGAGGAAAGGTTAATTAAAATAGCGTGAGGAGAGCTGCAGCTGTCTTCTATCAGGCTGGTCTTGCAACTTCAGTGGATTCCACTAAGTGCTGTTAAGAAGGCCAATAATCCATTTACATATGGATTATTTGTTTCCAACAGTATGTATTGGTTACTTTCCAGTAGGCCAAGTGCCGGGGACAAAACCACTAATAAAATGCACCCCTTCCAAGTGTATGACGTCCCTTTTATGTTATAAAGTCATATATGTATATTGAAGACCATTTAGAAAATTAAAAACACACCTTCTAATACCACTATTGTTAGTATTTTAATGTATTTTCTTCTTGGGTACATAAAATATTTAGTTGTAATAATACTGAATATAAAAACTTTTAGCCCAGCCTGGGCAACATAGCAAGATCCTGTCTACACACACACACACACACACACACACACAACACACACACACACAAATTTAGCCAGGCATGGTGGCATATACTTGTAGCAACAGAGCAAGACCCCCATCTCTAAAAAACAAAAAAACAACTTTTACCATTTACCCCACTTTTTTTTTTTACATAAGACCCTCTTCTTTTTTTTTTTTTTTTTTTTTTTTTTTTTTTTTTTTTTTTTTTTTTGAGAAGGAGTCTCACTCTGTCACCCAGGCTGGAGTGCAGTGGCCAGATCTCAGCTCACTGCAAACTCCGCCTCCCGGGTTTACGCCATTCTCCTGCCTCAGCCTCCCGAGTAGCTGGGACTACAGGCGCCCGCCACCTCGCCCGGCTAGTTTTTTGTATTTTTTTAGTAGAGACGGGGTTTCACCGTGTTAGCCAGGATAGTCTCGATCTCCTGACCTCGTGATCCGCCCGCCTCGGCCTCCCAAAGTGCTGGGATTACAGGCTTGAGCCACCGCGCCCGGCCAAGACCCTCTTCTTAATGCTACAACTAGAATGCTAAAAGGCAGAGCTAAGAGTTTCTCAGAATATTCCAAAGCCAGGAGCATGTTAATAAATCAGTGCTCCTGAGCCCAGGAGTTCAAGGCTGCAGTGAGCTGAGATTGCACCACTTCACTCCGGCCTGGGTGATAGAGCAAGACTCTAATTCTAGGGGGAAAAAAAAAAATCAATCAATGAAAATAAAGGCTTAGTGTTTTGAGAAATCCCATACAGGGTTTTGTTTGTTATTCTAAGATATTCACCAGCCCTTCCCTCCTTCCCCACCACACAGACCCACCGCAGTACTGCCCACATGGGGAAGAGCGAATGATACACCAACAACGGCGTGTCCCATCCCACCCACGAGGCCCAGTTTCTAAGGAGTCGACTGTCCACCTGAGCACCCCGCTTCTCTTAAGGACGCAGGTGGCTTCAGTGGGTTATAATGAAAGAGTGCTGGGCTCCTGGAGGCACTCACTGCCTTCCTTTCCTTGTTTTTCTTTTTTAGGCTTCGTTAGTGCTGCTTAGGGAGAGGTTGTTATTTGAGGCTCCAGTCCTGCTTCATGTTGTCTTGAGGATGGCCTGAATCAGTGTTGCACCCGGCACCAAAGCAACCTTTTTTGCTTTCTTCAGATATCAATCGTCAATAGATAAAATCATACAAATCCAATGATAACTTCTTGCTGTGTTGGGGTTTGTACAGGAACAGCTCCAAACCCTGAAAACAATGCCAAAACCTTCCAGCAGAAACCAGACCCCTCGAGGGGACAGACCCCAATGCCTCCTCCAGTCTGCCTGGTCACCAGCAGTAGATCCAGGGGTGTGGGGCTTGGAGTTTATGAAGTTTGGGAGCCTTACATGCAGGAAAGCAAATACATTGGTCATACAGAATTTTGTAAAGGGAGGCTCCCAGATAAGTGAGAGGCCCCTTCACCTTATTTTTTAATTGATTTTTTTGAGACAGAGTCTCTCTCTGTCGCCCAGGCTGGAGTACAGTGGTGCAATCTCGGTTCACTGCAACCTCTGCCTCCCAGGTTCAAGTGATTCTCTTGCCTCAGCCTCCCAAGTAGCTGGGATTACAGGTGCCCACCACCATGCCACCAAAAATACAAAAAAACTAATTTTTGTATTTTTAGTAGAGTTGGGGTTTTGCCATGTTGGCCAGGCTGGTCTCGAACTCCTGACCTCAGGTGATCCTCCCACCTGGGCCTCCCAAAGTGTTGGGATTACAGGTGTGAGCCACCATGCCCAGCCTCACTTGACTTCATTAGGTTTACAGTGAACCCAACTCTGCCTATCCTGACACATCCCTTTCCTGGGGGAAGTGGCCTCCCCATCTATAATTTACCCCAAGATAAAGGATGTCAGGATGGTCTGGGGGAATAACTCTGCTCATGGCCTGTAGTGCTAAACACTCTTTTTCAGATAAGCTGATATTTTCAAAATGAACATAAGCAAAAATGACTGGAAAAGAGAGAACACAGAGATTATATAAAAATTGCTAGGATTCTATGGTAAAATGTCTGAGTCTACCTATCTAAGTAAAAGCACAGAAGGATTTTAAATACTAGCCCTGGGATCTCTTGAGCTACAAAAGCCGTATTATGGCCTTGAAGAGCTTACCTGGCTTTTCCTAAATCTTGTCCCTCTGCGCTTCCTGACCACATGATACACATCCTCTAATTCTGCGTTCTGAGGGAGAGGTAGGCCAAATATTTTATACCCTCCTGGCACCACTACAAAGGTCCTTTCCCTATTCAATCTGCCGATTCCGTTGAGTTTCCAGTGGAGGTCCCTCTCATATTAATTGGGTTAGTATAAGTGCTGGCCTTGGAGATTGCTCTAAGGCTTCAATCCAGGTTCGTTCATAAGCTCTGGGTTTCCTTTCCCACATAGAGAGAACTGTGCTTTTAAAGGTCCACCCATGAAGGGCAAAGAGCCCCAGGAGGTTGAAACCATATATCAGCACATGTAACAAGCGTCCAAACACAGGTAGTAGAGAAGTGATCTTTCAGAGGCTCTGTGCTTCTAACACAACCTAGGGTCTGTTCTAATGAGGTCACTTCTGTAGGGCTCACCCAGCTATATAACATTTTAGGTTTCCTGAAACTGCCAGACTTCCTCCAAGTCTAACGCAACCCATTGATGGTATCGTTTATTCAGCCCTTAATATGTGCAAGGCAGTGGGCTAGGGGATGTGTGAGGTATACAAGATCATTGTACTAAGACTGCAATGATTACGTACCTATTAAGTGCCAGGCCCTATGCTATGGTTCCATGAGTTCATTTTATGCTCGGTGCAGTCTTTAAGATAGGAATGGTTAACCCCGTTGTATAAAAGGTGAAACAGAATCAAAGACATTAAGCAGTTTTCCAAGGTCATATACTAATGGCTACTGGAAGTAGAATTCAAACCCTCACCCCCTGCTTTAAGCTGCCATTTTTTTCTTTTTAAACCACCATAGGTTCCTTGCACATCCTTAAGGAGATCACAGCCTTGAAGAAATAATCAGTTGCTTTCTTATGGCTTTAACATCCCAATGTTTTCTTAACTGGAGAGAATGTAGCTCAGCTTAAGTAACAAGATGGTATTATTTCCCTGAGTGAAAAGCAGATAGAATCATAGATTTTAAAAATTATATATAATTTATTTTATTATAGGAATAATTCCTGCCCATTAAAGAAAATTTTTAAAATGCAGACATGTATCAATAGCAAAATCATTAATTAGCCACAACTGCACCATCCAGAGATGATTGTTAACCTTTTAGTCTACACCTTCTCATGTTATTTACAACTGATAATTAGTTCATAAAGTTGGGATGACACTGCATTATTGCCTTTATAATCTACTTTTCTTTTTCTTTTTTTTTTTTTTTGAGATGGAGTCTCGCTCTGTCGCCAGGCTGGAGTGCAGTGGCCGGATCTCAGCTCACTGCAACTTCCGCCTCCCGGGTTTATGCCATTCTCCTGCCAGCCTCCGGAGTAGCTGGGACTACAGGCGCCCGCCACCTCGCCCGGCTAGTTTTTTGTATTTTTTAGTAGAGACGGGGTTTCACCGTGTTAGCCAGGATGGTCTCGATCTCCTGACCTCGTGATCCGCCCGTCTCGGCCTCCCAAAGTGCTGGGATTACAGGCTTGAGCCACCGCGCCCGGCTATAATCTACTTTTCTAACTTAACATTCTTTTTTTTTTTTTTTTTTTTTGAGATGAAGTCTTGCTCTGTCACCCAGGCTGGAGCGCAGTGGCGCGATCTTGGCTCACTGCAACCTCCACCTCCTGGGTTCAAGCAATTCTCTGCCTCACCCTCCTGAGTAGCTGGGATTACAGGCGCCCACCACCATGCCTGGCTATTAAATATCCTTTAAAACACAATTTTGATGACTTCCTAGTATTTCGTCACATGAATAGACCATCATTTACTGATCTGTTTCTTAACTTCTTCTACAGACAGGGCCAACAGAGGGGTGCATATTTTGCACTCTGCACAAAGTTCTGGCCTAAGTTGAAGGCCCCTTCATCTGTAGGCTGGCACTCGGCTGGCACTCTGGCCCCTGGGGCGAGCATTTCCACAGGCTGTGCCAGGCCAGAGGAACATCTTTTTCTAGTGGACACAAAAGCTCCTAGAGAGGCCAGCAGCAGCCTTGATGACAGACAATACTCTGCAGAGTGGAACACAGAAAGCTCTTGAGTATCATCTACTATTGGTAATTTCTACCAGCAGAAGCCACTATCACCTGTATTGACTTCTGTGTCTCTTTTTTCGAATTAAAAAAGTTGAATGTTTATCTTACTGTAATTAATGTTTGTTTGTTTTTTTAAAGAGACAGGGTCTTGCTATGTTGCCCAGGCTGGAGTAGTTGCTATTCACTTGTATGATCATAGCACACTACAGCTTGAACTCCTAGACTCAAGGAATCCTCCTGCTTCAGCCTACCAAGTAGCTGGGACTACAGGCTCACACCACTTCGCACTTAGCACTTTTGGTAATATCTTTTGGTAATTATGTTTTTTTACTATGAATTTTATTGCACCATTTTTAATAACACTGCAGTTACTTGGAATCATGGTTCTGCAGGTCATAAGAGATTTTTCCATTTCCTTATTTTAAATGCAGTTAAAAATGTACAAGCATTGAAGATTCTTTTTTAACAGTGGCAAATATTATAGATCGAACGTATACTAAAAGAGTCTAAACAACGATGTCAGATCCCTAGGCTTATATAATTCCAAAGAATTAATGCAACTTTTGTACATTTAAGAGGTGTGATTGCAGTGTTGAACAGGTGCTGAGCTCTTCGTGTCAGCAGGGATAGAAGGTCATCACAGTTTTCTAGTGTCCTGCTCCATTATATATATATCTATATATATATATATATTTTTTTTTTTTTTTTTTTTTTTGAGACGGAGTCTCGCTCTGTTGCCCGGGCTGGAGTGCAGTGGCCGGATCTCAGCTCACTGCAACCTCTGCCTCCCGGGTTTACGCCATTCTCCTGCCTCAGCCTCCCAAGTAACTGGGACTACAGGCACCCGCCACCTTGCCCAGCTGGTTTTTTGTATTTTTTTTAGTAGAGACGGGGTTTCACAGTGTTAGCCAGGATGGTCTCGATCTTCTGACCTCATGATCTGCCCGTCTTGGCCTCCCAAAGTGTTGGGATTACAGGCGTGAGCCACCGCACTGGGCCCCTGCTCCATTGTAGATGATAATGCAGAATTAATTTTAGTGGGGAGAACCAGCGGTGGTTATGATAATTCTTTTTAGATGAAGAATTAAAATGACATTCATTTGGGGAATGTTTCTCTACTGCCTTCGCCACAGGAAACTTGTTGGACTATAAATTGCCTAATACATTTTGCATGTCCTTGAGTTTTGGCTAATGTACCAATCTCTTTATTAGAACAATCATTTACATGATATAAATCTGCTCTGAGCACAGCTTTGAGACCCGGCGCCCTGGTTTGTAGTTACTGCTGCTGTCCTGGCCGGCGTCTGGGAACCCTCACAGGGGCTGCATCTGACAATTTTAATTCTCTGCTCTGGAGCCAAGAGGCTGCAAATGTGCTGCACACCAGTGCTTCTAGCTTGCCTCGGGTCAGACTTTCATTTCCAACAGGAAAAGCCAGGGAAGTTGAGATGAGTCATACCTTAAAAAGAAAGGGTAAAAGCACCGACACTTGCCAGTAGAATGCAGGAATGATAGCAGCTTAGTCTTATTCTTCTACCAAAGAATGTGAGTATAAGACATTCCTAAAAGTTAAAGAAACATGTGGCAGTGGCAACAGTCTTTCAATCAGAATGGAATCCTGTCACTCCTTGAAGAATTTCACTTTAATTTATACTATAGTAAGTATTGACCTTCATTTAGGAAATTGATGTACGAAAAGCATTCTAAATATTGCTACGTTGTTTTAACAGTTAAGTGAATGTGTGTGTGTGTGTGTGATGGGGCCAGCCTCACTATGTCTGGTCAAGAATAGATATAGTGCTTTCTGTTGGTTTTCTTTTCTTTTTTTTTGTCTTTGTCAGGTTTGCATGTCTAGGTAGGAAATGGACCTGCACCTTCAGTCTATTTCTTGAAATAAGGGACACACAAGAAAAGGGAAGCAGCAGCATAAAATTTAGGGTCACTGATGGGCTAGGTGACTTCGGTGTCACTTCTGCTCTTGGAGCCTCAGTTTCTGCATCTGTAAAATGGGAAAGCAGGGTTTTCAGAAGACTAAAACATGAATATGCTAGAGCAGTGTTTGCTCGTCTCTATAAATAGAAGAGGTGATTCTCCCACTACTGCCCCATGACGAGACTGGGGCTCATTTGTCTCCCCTGACACCCCTGCTCTCCCTGTTGCTATGCACTGTACATGCTGAAACCCAGGACACCCGGGCTCTGTCACTTAGTCATTGCCTGTTAAGACTATGAGAAATTCAGAGAAACCCCAAAATCTACTTGGAGCTCAGGTTCCTCCTTAACAAAATGATAAAGAGGGACTAGAGACTGTTCAGCATCCTTTTGGTGACAAACATCTGAGTCCAGAAATAAGTGCCAGGAGGTGATAAATGGAATTCTCTTTCCTCACTGTAGGGAATCGAGAGGTAATGACTTCGCACTTAGCACCTGGGTCAATTCTGCTTGCTTTTCCCCAGCCAGTTTCCTTCTCTTTGGTTCTGACCTTTTGATTCGGAGCTGTCAGGAAATTGATCAATGATACACTTAGTATGGCTCATTTCATCAATATAAGGTGCTAAGGAGCCACTTTTTCTTTTCCTGTAAACAAGCACTTGCTTATGAGCCCAGAGGGAATTGGTAGACAGCACTGTGTTCTTTCTCAGCCACACACACACACAGTGATGATGCACTTTGAAATCCAAGAAAAAAAATGAATTTTATTTATTTCCAACCTGCCACTCAGATCCTTCCCATGGCCTAGAGTGACTCTGTGGGGGTATTGTACCTGTGGACTCCAAATATCTGAGATACGTATTAGTCAATTTGGAAAGCTTATTTTGGCCAAGGTTAAGGACGTACCTGTGACACAGCCTCGGAGGTTCTGATGACACGTGCCCAAGGTGGTTGGGGCACAGTTTGCTTTTATACGTTGTAGGGAGTCATGAAACATCAATCAATATGTGTAAGATGTACATTGGTTCAATCCAGTGAGGTGGGACAACTTGAAGCAGGGAGTTTGCAGGTCACAGGTAGATAAGAGACAAGAGATTATATTCTTTTGAGTTCTTGATCAACCATCCACTGAATACACAATGTAGTCTGGTTCAGTGAATCTGCATTTTTACAAAAACAACAGGGCAGAGGAAGCTATCAGATATGCATTTGCCTCAGGCAGGCCTCAGAGAAATCACTTTGAGTTCTGTCTGTCCTTTGTCCTTTGTGGGCAAACTGTGAGGAAGGCATGTAGCTTTTTATCATTCTAGCAGTCTTATTTGGGAGTAAAATAGGAGGCAGGTTTGCCTGCCATAGTTCCCAACATCACTTTTCCCTTTGCTTAGTGATTTTGGGGTCTCAAGATTTATCTTCATTTTACACACCTTACTCTTCGTTTCCTAAATAGCATTAAAATCCAATTTTAAACTTTCTGCCTGGCCAGGCACAGTGGCTCACGCCTGTAATCCCAGCACTTTGGGAGGCTGAGGTGGGCAGATCACCTGAGGTCAGGAGTTTGAGACCAGTCTGACCAAGATGATGAAACCCCATCTCTACTAAAAATACAAAAAATTAGCTGGGCATGGTGGCTTTCACTCGCGTCCGTGTGAAGAGACCACCAAACAGGCTTTGTGTGAGCAACAAGGCTGTTTATTTCACCTGGGTGCAGGTGGGCTGAGTCCAAAAAGAGAGTCAGTGAAGGGAGATAGGGGTGGGGCTGTTTTATAGGATTTGGGTACGTAAAGGAAAATTACAGTCAAAGGGGGTTGTTCTCTGGCTGGTAGGAGTGGGGGTCACAAGGTGTTCAGTGGGGGAGCCTTTGAGCCAGGATGAGCCAGGAGAAGGAATTTCACAAGGTAATGTCATCAGTTAAGGCAGGAACAGGGCATTTTCACTTCTTTTGTTATTCTCCAGTTACTTCAGGCCATCTGGATGTATACGTGCAGGTCACAGGAGATATGATGGCTTAGCTTGGGCTCAGAGACCTGACATTCCTGTCTTCTTATATTAATAAGAAAAATAAAACAAAATAGTGGTAAAGTATTGGGGCGGCGAAAATTTTTGGGGGGTGGTATGGATAGATAATAGGCAATGTTTCTCAGGGCTGCTTCCAGCGAGATTAGGGGCGGCATAGGAACCTAGAGTGGGAGAGGTTAAGCTGAAGGAATATTTGTGGTAAGGGGTGATATTGTGGGGTTGTTAGAAGAAACATTTGTCATATAGAATGATTGGTGATGGCCTAGATACTGTTTTGTATGAACTGAAAAACTAAACGGAATAAAGAGGAGAAAAACAGGTGTTAAAGGACTAAGAATTGGGAGGACCCAGGACATCCAATTAGAGAGTGCCTGAGGAGGTTCAGCATAGCCCTGCCAGCAAAGATTATTTATTTACTTTAAGAGTTAAGAGTGGCGGTTTGGGGATAGCACCAGCAGGTATCAGCTGTGATGGCTTGGAGAAACTGTAAACAAGAAGACAATGAGTTCAGCTTGCTGAGAGGTAGTGGAGGGGGCAGAGTGGTAGCCTCAATGATTGATAGGTGTGGAAGATACTATAGCATAGCCTGCCTTTGCTGGTGAGTGGCGATTAGCCCTGCCATCAATAAACCAACTATGTTCAGGGTGAGGAACAGTAAAGAAGGAAATATGGGGAAATGGGGTGAACGTCACGTGGATCAGAGAGATACAGTTATGGGAGTCAGGTGTGGTATCAGGAATAATGTGGGGGGCCTGATTGAAGTCCGGACTAGGAACAATGGTTAATTGTGGGAGACTCAACAAAGAGTATAGCTGAAGGAGCTGGGGAGCAGAAAGTATATGCGTCAGGTGGCAGGAAGAAAATAGATTTTGGAAGTTACGAGAACTATAGAGAGTTGAGCATAGTTTGTGATTTTTAGGGCCTCTAAAAGTATTAAAGCAGAGGCAGCCGCTGCACACAGACGTGAGGGCTAGGCTAAAACAGTAAGGTCAAGTTGTTTGGACAGAGAGGCTACAGGGTGCAGTCCTGGCTCTTGTGTAAGAATTCTGACCACACTAACCATGCCTAGGAAGGAAAGGAGTTGTTGTTTTGTAGAAGGGATTGGGGTTTGGGAGACTAGCCGGATACGATTAGAAGGGAGCGCACGTGTGTTTTTACGAGAATTATGCCGAGGTAGGTAACAGATGAAGAAGAAATTTGGGCTTGACTGAAGTAATGAGGGCTGTCTGTGAAGCCTTGCAGCAGTACAGCCCAGGTAATTTGCTGAGCCTGATGGGTGTCAGGGTCAGTCCAAGTGAAAGCGAAGAGAGGCTGGGATGAAGGGTGCAAGGGAATAGTAACGAAAGCATCTTTGAGATCCAGAACAGAATACGGGGCTGTGGAGGGAGGTATTGAGGATAGGAGAGTATATGGCTTTAGCACCACAGGGTAGATAGGCAAGACAATTTGGTTGATAAGATGCAGATCCTGAACTAACCTGTAAGACTTGTCCGGTTTTGGGACAGGTGAAATGGAGGAATTGTAAGGAGAGTTTATAGGTTTTAGAAGCTCATGCTGTAGCAGGCGAGTGGTAACGGGCTTTAATCATTTTAAAGCGTGCTGCGGGATGGGATATTGGCATTGAGTGGGGTAAGGGTGAGTAGGTTTTAATGAGATGGTAAGGGATGCATGATCAGTCGCCAAGGAGGGAGTAGAGGTATCCCATACTTGTGGGTTAAGGTGGGGGGATACGAGGGGAGGATGCAAAGGAGGCTTTTAACTGGGGGAAAAGGCAGTAATGAGGTGTGGCTGTAGCCTAGGAATAGTCAGGGAAGCAGATAATTTAGTTAAAATGTCTCGGTCTAATAAGGGAGCTGGGCAGGTGGGGATAATTAAAAAGGAGTGCATAAAAGAATCTTGTCCAAGTTGGCACCAGAGTTGGGGAGTTTTACGAGGTTTAGCAGCCTGCCCGTCAATACCCACAACCGTTATGGAGGCAAGGGAAATAGGCCCTTGAAAAGAAGGTTATGTGGAGTGGGTAGCCTCCGTATTAGGAATGGGACGGACTTAACCTGCACTGTGAGGGCTACCCGAAGCTCCGCGTCCGTGATGGTCCAGGAGGCTTCCAAGGTGATTGGGCAGCATCAGTCTTCAGCTGCTAAGTCCAGAAGATCTGGGAAGGAGTCAGAGAGCCTTGGGCCAGAGTTCCAAGGGCTCTGGGAGTGGCTGCCAGGTGAGTTGGACAGTCTGATTTCCAGTGGGGTCCTGTACAGATGGGACATGGCTTAGGAGGAATCCCAGGCTGTGGGCATTCATTGGCCTAGTGGCCAGACTTCTGGCACTTGAGGCAAGCTCCTGGGGGAGGAGGTTCTGGAGGAACCTCTGGCAGCTGCAGTTCAGGCATTTGGAAGTTCTTGTGTGCTGGAGATGTGGCTGGGGTTTGTCTCACGGTGGAGGCAAGGAATTGCAACTCAAATAAATTGCTGCTTGGCTGCCTCTACTCTATTATTGTACACCTTGAAGGCAAGGTTCATTAAGTCCTGTTGTGGGGTTTGAGGGCTGGAATTTAATTTTTGGAGTTTAATGTCAGGAGCAGATTGGGTAATAAAGTACATATTGAGAATAAGATGGCCTTTTGACCTTTTAGGGTCTAGAGCTGAAAAGCATCTCAGGGTTGCTGCCAAACGGGCCATGAACTGGGTTGGGTTTATATAAATATATATATATGTGTGTGTGTGTGTGTGTGTATATATACATATTTTTTTTTTTTTTTGAGACGGAGTCTCGCTCTGTCGCCCAGGCTGGAGTGCAGTGGCACAATCTCGGCTCACTGCAAGCTCCGCCTCCCGGGTTCACGCCATTCTCCCGCCTCAGCCTCCCGAGTAGCTGGGACTACAGGCACCCGCCACCATGCCCGGTTAATTTCTTTTTGTAGTTTTAGTAGAGATGGGGTTTCATCGTGTTAGCCAGGATGGTCTCGATCTCCTCCTGACCTCAGGATCCGCCCGCCTTGGCCTCCCAAAGTGCTGGGATTACAGGCTTGAGCCAGGGCGCCCGGCCTGGGTTTTTATATTTGATGAAAAAGAGCCTAAATGCTGATTTGGGAGAGGTCAGATAAAGAAAAAGGAGCATTAACTTTGACTATGCCTTTGCTCCAGCCACCTTTTAAAGAGAAAATTGCTGGGCGGGTGGGGGAGGGCTAGTCACGGAATGAAACTGTAAGCCGGAACGGGTGTGAGGAGGGGAGGTGATAAAAGGATTATAGAGTGTGAGAGCCGGAGGCTGAGGAAGAATTGGGGCCTGGCTCAGCATGGCTCTGAGCAGCCTGGGGAGGAGGGGAGAGGTCAGATGGGTCCATAGAAAAGGAAGATTCAAAAGACTCAGCGACACTTGGGGTTGGGACTGAGGGGATGGGCAGGAGGGAAAGGAAGATTTGGGATGAGTTGCATTGGGAACAGAGACTAGGGAGAGACCGATGTGTAAAAGAATGCCTGGATATCAGGCACCTCAGACAGTTTGCCCATTTTACAATAAGAATTATTTAGGTCTTGTAGGATGGAGAAATCCAAAGTGCCATTTTCTGGCCATTTAGAGCCATTATGGAGTTTGTATTGGGGTTAAGCGGCATTGCAGAAGAAAATAAGGTGTTTAGGTTTTAGGTCAGGTGTGAGTTGAAGAGGTTTTAAGTTCTTGAGAACACAGGCTAAGGGAGAAGGAGGAGGAATGGAGGGTGGAAGGTTGCCTATAGTGAAGGAGGCAAGTCTAGAGAAAAGAGGTTAGAGACACGGAGAGAAGGGGTGGGGATGCTTGCCCCCAGGAAAGTGGAGAAGGGATGGGAGGTGCTTGATCCCCAGGAAAGTGGAGAGAAGAGAGGGTAGAGTCACGGAGAGAAGGGGTTGGGTGAGCAGCCAAAGCAGGCATCCCCGCAATTGACTTGCCACCAAGGGAATGTGGGTCAATGACCAAGGCAGGCGTCCCTGTGTGATCAGACACCTCTGAAACATGGGTGAAGAATCAGGCAGGCATCTCCTCATGATTAAACACCTAGGGAAGACTGTCTTCTCAAGTCCGTGACCAGCGCCAGAGTTTTGGGTCCACAGATAAAATGCATCTCCTTTGTCTCTACCAGAAAAGGAAAGGAACTGAAATTAAGAGAAGGGAGAGATTGAAGGGTGGCGCCAAGATTGAAAGGAGAGAAAGGTTGAGGGGTAGTGAGAGAGGTTGGAGAAGAGAGTAAAAAAGAGGCCGCTTACCCGATTTAAAACTGGTGAGATGTTCCTTGGGCTAGTTGGTCTGAGAACCCGAGGTTGTAGGTGGATCTTTCTCATGGAGCAAAGAGTAGGAGGACAGAGGATTGATCTCCCAAGGGAGGTCCCCCGATCTGAGTCATGGCACCAAATTTCACTCGCGTCCCTGTGAAGAGACCACCAAACAGACTTTGTGTGAGCAACAACGCTGTTTATTTCACCTGGGTGCAAGTGGGCTGAGTCCGAAAAGAGTCAGTGAAGGGAGATGGGGTGGGGCGTTTTATAGGAAGGTCAGGAGATCGAGACCATCCTGGCTAACACGGTGAAACCCCGTCTCTACTAAAAATACAAAAAACTAGCCAGGCGAGGTGGCGGGCACCTGTAGTCCCAGCTGCTCGGGAGGCTGAGGCAGGAGAATGGCGTGAAACTGGGAGGCGGAGATTGCAGTGAGCTGAGATCCGGCCACTGTGCTCCAGCCTGGGTGACAGAGCGAGACTCCGTCTCAAAAAAAAAAAAAAAAGCTTTTGCTTTAATTCTGTCCCCTCCACTTGGGGATGCAGGACAGCAGAGTCAGGTCACTGGAGAGCCATCTAGCCCAAGGCTCTGCTGTCAGGCAGCCTTCCAGCCATGTCAGACCAATGACAGTCTCTCATCTCCACTGCCTACATGAGCCAAGGTGCCACCATCTTGTCTCATCACCTGCTGCAATGTGGAATGGAAATTTGTGTTTTTGAAGGAAAGGCTTAGAAGAAACTGTTATTTTCCCTAACACCAAAAGGTTCATCTGAATATCCCTAAGGACTTAGACAAATGTGTGAATGAATATCAATGTAAACACTTTTTTTTTTTTTCCAAGTTTAAAAAGGGAGTAGGGAGCGGAGAAATAAGAGAGGATTTTTCTATGCAACAACCATTTTTAAAAGCCAAAAGTTCCCTCAAAAATATCATAAAGGGCTGGGCGTGGAGGCTTCCACCTATAATTCCAGCACTTTGGGAGGTGGAGGTGGTCATGCGCGTCTGTGTGAAGAGACCACCAAACAGGCTTTGTGTGAGCAATAAAGCTTTTTAATCACCTGGGTGCAGGCGGGCTGAGTCCGAAAAGGGTTAGCGAAGGGAGGTAAGTGTGGGGCCGTTTTATAGGATTTGGGTAGGTAAAGGAAAATTACAGTCAAAGGGGGGTTGTTCTCTGGCGGGCGGGAGTGGGGGTCACAAGGTGCTCAGTGGGGGAGCTTTTTGAGCCTGGATGAGCCAGGAAAAGGAATTTCACAAGATAATGTCATCACTTAAGGCAAAGACCGGCCATTTGCACTTCTTTTGTGGTGGAATGTCATCAGTGAAGGCGGGGCAGGGCATTTGCACTTCTTTTGTGGTGGAATGTCATCAGTTAAGGCGGGGCAGGGCATTTGCACTTCTTTTGTGATTCTTCAGTTACCTCAGGCCATCTGGGCATATACGTGCAAGTCACAGGGGATGCGATGGCTTAGCTTGGGCTCAGAGGCCTGACAGAGGTGGGAGGATCACTTGAGGCCAGGAGTTTAAGACCAGCCTTAGTGACACAGTAAAACCCCATCTGTACAAAAATTTTAGAAATCAGCTGGGCATGGTGGTGCATACCTACAGTCTCAGGTATTCAGGTGGCTGAGGCAGGAGGATCACTTGAGCCCAGAAGTTGGAGGCTGCGGTGGGCTCTAATCACACCACTGGACTTCAGCCTGGGTGACAGAGTGAGACCCTATCTCAAAAATAAAACAAAAAAAAAGAAAAGAAAAATAATGTAAAAAGGTAAGACTCGACGGCCCAACTTCAAATTCAAGATTTGAGCAGGAAAATCAATGGTCAATTTTCCTGGGTAACTATAAGGTACCTTCCTTAATAAAACTCCTTAACCTAAGATGTCCCCCCCCGATTCCTGACCATAGCATTTACAATAAGACCTCTTATTGCAATTATGAACATAGGATACTGGAAAATATCTTCTATATGGCAAGCCCAACTGTAATGCTGCACTCAGGAATTCTCTTATTAAAATATGCACGCACTCATACTTGAGATTTATTGGTCTTTTGTCTTATTGAGTTAAGTTCTTAAGCTGATTTTTGATATTACTCTTGTGGCATTTTAATGTTTCCGGAGGTAATCTGATGGATTGGTTTGAATAGCTCAATTTGGAGAATAGCTAATAGGCAGGGAAAGTGAGGAGCATGAATAATGGAGGTAGTTGGGGCCTCTCATTGAATCAATATATACAGTGGGGGAGGAGACAGGCATCAGGAAACATTGGCCCACTAGGAATAAGATTGCTGGGTATTAAGTTTTGGCATTGTTAGAATTGTGACATGAATGAAGAATGAGAATCTCTTTGGTCTTCTCTGGCTATCTTGGGGCGGGGACTATCGTTTACTGTTTCACTGTTACTACCCTATGAAAAAGCAAGGGTCACCTGTGTTCTGTGTGGCACTGCAAAATCAAATTAACATTGACCTGAGCCCCTGTTACAGGCTACAAAGCAAAGTGTGGGTGCAGCTGAGGATATTGAAGAGTATTAAACATGATTGGGCATAGTTGGAAACAACAGTGGGATTCTGAACTTAAGGTGTTAGGAGGTTAATTGCATAATGAACGCTTTTGACCTTCAATGGGTCTGCTGAGGTCAGGGTGAGTGAGGAGGAAACAGGAGCTGCGGCTGTAAGGATGAGAGGATAGAGATGGTAGAGGGTAGAACTGGAACATTCTAGCCGAGTGACATTGGCAAAGTAGAAAGAACTCTCTCTAGGAGGTAGGATGTAGGAGACCTGGCTGAAGTGCAATGGTGTGATCACGGCTCACTGTAGCCTCACTCTCCTGAGTTCAAGGGATCCTCCTGGTTCAGCCTCCAGAGTGTCTGGGGCCACAGGTGCATGCCACCACATCCAGCTATTTTATTTTTTTTGTAGACACGAGGTCTCACTATGTGACTCAGGCTGGTCTCAAACTCCTGGGCTCAAGCAAGCCTCCCACCTTAGCTTCCCAAAGTGCTGAGATTGCATGTGTGAGCCACCATGCCCAGTCCAAGACCTGACTTTTGACTCATTATACTGGTGCTCCTGCTTCCTGTGTGGCATTGGACAATCAACACAGCCTTTCTGAATGTTCACTTCCTCAACAGTAAATGGAGGAGTTCGATGGACTCATTCATTCCAGAAATAGTTTTGAGCATTTTCTGTGCATCAGACCCGGTGCCACACACCATGGGTGCAAAGGGGAGCAGCATAGGTAAAATCTGTGCCTTCTGAAGAGGGTAGAGTCTTCTGGAGGGACATGACAAATAATCAGGCACTCCCAGTGCTGGGAGCTAAGTTCTGTTACAGGGAAGAGAAAGAAACACTGGGAATACCAAGGAGGATATTTACAGAGGGGGAAGCCTTTGAGCTGAAATTGAACAGTGAATAAAGGCTGAGCAGCCATGGTGAGATGGGGGAGACTCTTCTGAATGGTGTGGTGGCGGGGGTGGGGAGGATGCAACACTCTTGTTGGACTGGAACACAGAGTTCAAATGGTGGAATTTCAGAGCTCTGGCACGCTAATATTAAGAAGGTCCAGCAAGTTCTGCCATGAACAGTTGTGCTCCTAACTAGCTGTGTGACCTTGAACAAGTTTCTTTGTCTCCAAAACCCAGTTTTGTTACAGGTAGGCATGAGTAGGCTCTTCCCCGACACACTAGAAATGTCGGCTGACAGTTCCACAATGATCGCATTGCCTCTCTAAAAATGATAATTCACCAGTCAGGGAGAGACAATCTCCTGATGGTCCACACCCTTAACATTAAAAGTGTTAACTGAATGCAGATCCCAGGGAGAAGCAGGTTCTTGGGCATGTGTGTTAAGAGGCAAAATGGCAAAGTATGATGTTCAGGGGGTACACGTCACAGGAAAAAGGAAAAAGTCTCAGGTGGGCATGTGCATAACTCCCTAACGCACAGCGCGTGCTCAATTCCAAAGGCGAAGGAAAGCACTGCGCATGCGGGAAGCCCACCCTAAGGGAAGAATCATAGGAAAGAGGTAAGCGTATAAAGTTTTAGGATCAAGGTTAAAGGCCCTTTTTTGCTCTCATCTCTCGGACCTTCAGGTGCCGGCTTGAGTATCTTCCAAGCGAATTTTCCTTTATTTCCTGTTCTAAAGCCTTTATAAATAAACTTCTACTCCTGCCCTGGAAATTGCCTTGGTCTCTTTTTCTTCTCTATGCCCCTCAGTCAAATTCTTTCTTCTGAGGAGGCAAGGACTGAAGCTATTTCTGACCAGTACAGATATACGCCGCAGGTAACTTGGATCTCTTCCACGGCTAATAGTTTCTTAATCTGTAAAATGGGATAATACTGGTATGTATTGCATTAGCCTATTCATTGTGTGGATTCAGTGAGATGATGTATGTAAAGCCCTTAGCATAGTGCCTGGAATATAGGAAGTCCTTAGTAAATGTTAATTGCTGCGTTTTCATTACTACTACATCTTTCACATCCCAGGCATCCTGTGTGTCAGCAGAGTGCTCGCCACCACCCCCAAGGGACACTTTCCCCAATCACTGTGGCCCTCTCTGGGGAGCTGAAGGCCTCCGTAACTGCCATGGGATTGATATGTGGGCAGTTGCTTGCACAGGTTCAGCTTCTGTCCTGATTACCACAAGCTTTGGATTCAGTTCTCCCCAGTACTTCTCCTGTAGTATTATACTTAGACATTTCCTATGTGGGATCGAGATAAAATATTCCATTCCTATGGATAATATGGTTTTCTATCTCTGTTATTCAGACACAGTGACCAAATAATAATTTGGATGGATGGCAAGCCTTGGATCAATAACATGCTGCCTGCTGTTAAAAAGCTAGTTTGGTCATCACATTTCTTCTTGGCACTAAGGATAATGTCGTACCCTGATCCTCCATCCTTTCCTCTTTCCTCCCTCCCATCCTCCATCCTTTCCTCAAGTATAATCTTAATGTTACTCTTAGGAGGTGTGAAAGGCTAACTTAGCCTTTAAATGTGTTCTTTGAATTCCTTAGTTCTAGAGCAGTAATTTCTAAGATAATCCTATCAGAGAAATGCAGTACTCTAAAAATCTACTTTTATTTGGTATAGACCACTTCCTACATATTTGCTGAAAACTTGCCACAGTTTTTAATAGAGCATATACATTTTAAGGAACCACAGACATGCTTTAAGTTTGGGCATTTTGAGAATCGAATAGTGTTAAAAACATAAGGGCCCTCAAAAATGTAATTCTCTTCTTATTTCCCAGCCTTCCCTCCCTGCCTTCCTCAAATTCTGACCTTGAATAGTTCTCACTTTACTGTTGAACCACAATTCAGCAGCGGCAGCAGCAGCAGCAGCTCTTGTAGAATGTTGCAATCGCAAAAGGGATTTACAATTGTTTGTGTTTTTTATCATTGACTTGAATAGCGTTAATTCAGAGTGATGCGCTGTGCTTCAATATTGCAGATCTGAAGGAGGTGGGAATTGAGACAAACTGATTTATCTGGGGCCTCATGTTCCATCTAGAATTTAGACAAAGGAGTTTTTTTAAATGTAGTTTTAATACAGTCCGCACTTTCTCTTCCACCCACATCTCTGGCTTCTGAATGACTTTGGTTAAGCATAATCGATTAATCCTTCCATGAGAAAGGAAAGCCATGGAAAATCTAGCAATAGGATTTGTGTGTGAGCCAATGCTTGGACTACTAGAAGCGGAAGATATATGCAGAAATAAAAAACTCACCTTGTGGCAAATTAAGAGCATTGATTGAGCTGTGCAAGGAAGTGTTTCTTTTGTATTCTTCTTTTTGATGGATGCCAGCAGTATTAAAATAAAGAGAATAAATAATATTGAGCAAGGAATCATTGGTGCCGATGTTGGCACTAAAACCCTCACTTGTAACTGTGCATAGAATAATTAGGTTAGAAGACTATGAATGCCTGTTCTCTTAGACTGGCACTAGTGGGAGCCAGGCAGGGGAAACAGGGCTGGAGGTTTCATCTAGCACAAAACAGCAGAGTCCCCCACCTCAGAACCAAAGCTGACATTCTCTTGTGACCTGGTTTCTCTCCATGCTCAGTCCCCACTGTATCCCCTGGACTCTGGGGATCTTCCTTTTTTTTAATCAGCCAAATTGCTTGCAATAGGGGCTGCACCCTGCACCAGAGGCCCCAGATAACACAGGCAGGTCTCTAAGACATGCTACTTAGCTTTTGTTTTCAGTTTCCATCTTGGTTTTTAAAATTGCTGATATTATCACTGTCAAAAAAACAAATAAAAACATATTATACACTGATTCCAAAGTCATATTATGTTTTGAAAGGAACATGGAGGTTGGAAGGGGCCCCATGGCATGGCCGTGCGTAAGCCCGTCCACCTCCCCTGTGTTCTTAGTTCATGCCTTATACTCTTAGTTCCTTTCTACCACATCCCATAGTGCCCTGTCCCTGGTTCTGTTCCAAGTGCCCCTAGCAGTGTCCCCTAGCAATGTGCCTCATTTGTGGCTAAATGTGCCTCTGTGCTTGGAACAAACCTTCAAGTTCACCTTTCAGAACCTGACAGATTGGAGCTACTATCCTCAAGTACTTGCTTTATATCGTCATCAGCATTACTGGGCAGCACTTTAGAAAGGTGGATGTGTTCTTGGAGACAGATTTCTTACCCTCTAGCAGACTGTTGTTTTAAAACATTGCATCTGAAATCCAATCTGGAGATTTTGATTCAGTGGGTCTGGGATGTGGCCCAGGAATTTGCAGGTTTAACAAGTATCTCGGGTGATCATTATCAGGAAAGTTTGGAAAACCCTGCCTTATCGTACACTCAACGTTCCTGTTCTCTTTCCTGCCTCATTCACATTGACCTGCTAAGTATATTTGCTGACTGTGCAAACAACCTTTGTAATGACTCTGGGCTTCCATTTGACAGTTTGAATATAATATGGCAATTTTGAACCCTCGTAATCTTTTTAAGATAGAGTTTTACCAGATCAGTCATTCTATATTGACACTTTTAATTCATTGCTTGTTCCTGCACGAACTTCTCATTGTGGAACAATTAAGATATCATATTACTTTAAAAAAAAAATCTGGAATTTACTTTGTTAGAAAAATCTGATTCTTAGCAGCTAGAGTAGCAATTAAAGTTCTTGATTTTTTAATTTGTTCCTTTTAATTAAAAAGTTTTAGGGAAGGGAGAAATGAGTTCTTTCATGGGTAAGAATTTCAATTTTACAAGATGAGAATTCTAGAGATTGGTTGTACAACATCGTGAATACATTTAACACTGCCATTTAACACTGCCAAATTGTACACTTAAAATTGCCTAACATGGTACATTTTATGTTATGCATATTTTATCACAATTTTTTTAAAAATTGGGGAGAAGTGTCCACAGGTTTATTGTCTAGATAACTGTCAGAAAATGAATATGATTACCTATCATGGAACCAGGCACTATGCTAACACCTTTTTGACTTTTTCAATGGAGTAGGTTATTTAGTTCTTAACAACAGTGCCGTCTGTATTTCACAGATTGGGAAGGAGGTCACTTGACTCACAGGCCAACTGATATGGACTGAATTGTGTCTTCCCCTCATTAATATGTTGAAACCCTATCCTCCAATGTGATGGTATTTGCAGAGGGGGCTTTTGGGAAGTAATGAAGTTTAGATGAGGCATGAGGGCTGGATGGATATGATCGGATCAGTGCCCAAAGAAGAGACACCAGAGAGCTAGCTTCCTCTTTCTCCTTCCACCTTTACACACTGAGAAAAGGCCAAGTGAGCACACACCAAGAAGGCAGCCATCTGCAAACCCAAGGAGAGAGTCCTCACTAGATACCCTGCTGGCACCTTGATCTTGGACTTCTAGCTTCCAGAACTGTGAGAAATAAATTCCTGTTGTTCAAGCTAGTATTAATATCTGGTGTTTTGTTTTGGCAGCTCAAATGACTAAGACACCAACTTAACTTACTTGGCCAGGGTCAATCAGTGTTAGGGCCCAGGATTCTGACCCAATTCTGCCTAACTCCACAATTCATGCTTTTTCTGGATATAAACATCTGCTTTGCCAGGTTTCCCTGACTCTTAGAGTCTTGGAGCAGTGTGTGTCATGTGCTGCACACTCAGGCTGGAACAGCCTGTCCCCCGGTAGGTCTCTGCATAGTGTGTGACTCCATGGGGACCTCTGTACAGCCCCAATCTTGTGAGCTGATAAGATTTATATTGGTAAGCTTGGCAAATTTAATGCCTACCTCTAACAACTCTTCAGGAATGCAGGACTCTCTTTTTTTTTTTTTTTTTTTTTTTTTTGAGATGGAGTCTCGCTCTGTCGCCCGGGCTGGAGTGCAGTGGCCGGATCTCAGCTCACTGCAAGCTCCACCTCCTGGGTTTACGCCATTCTCCTGCCTCTGCCTCCCGAGTAGCTGGGACTACAGGCGCCCGCCACCTCGCCCGGCTAGTTTTTTGTATTTTTTAGTAGAGACGGGGTTTCACCATGTTAGCCAGGATGGTCTCGATCTCCTGACCTCGTGATCCGCCCGTCTCGGCCTCCCAAAGTGCTGGGATTACAGGCTTGAGCCACCGTGCCCGGCCTAGGAATGCAGGACTCTCTAAAGGGATTCGTTTGCAGAGACAGAAGCCTTGGTGTGGGATGGATTACTGTACAACTAGTTTGTACAGTTTGCCAAACCCCTCAGCCAATACAGTTTCTATAACTGGTGCCCCCGACACTTGCTGGGATTCACTGTTGTGCGCTAATAGCTCCAGGTGTTGGGCATCCCTGATGAAGCCTTAGCCGGCAATGGCTGAAGGCGATATCTTTGAGATGTCCGGTCAGGACCCTCGTCTCTGTTGCCATGGCTGTATCTCACTGCTGAGCCTCTCCTCTGTTCCCTGCAGGGTAGAGTCTGGATGCTTTCATCAACATATTGGAGTTTTTCTAAGTGCAGAAACGTCTTTAGATCTGAGCACAGTCACATCAAGCTTAGATTTTAATGCCCTGGTTTCATTAACTTCTATTTCAGTTACTCCAGGGGCTGCTCTCCCTCACTGGGTTCTTCTCAAATGTGTGCAATGGCTAGAACTTCTTTCTATTCTTGCTGCAGTTTGCCAGCCACATTTCCTTTTACAAAGGCATCTCCTTTTGTCTCCTTTCTCTGGGTACTGCAGCAGCAAAAGGGGTAATCTGTGGTCTTCCCTCCCTAAACCCTCCTGCAGAAAACAACTTTCAGGCTGGGGACTTCCTGAAGAATAGATTGCACTGGACAGAAGGACTTCACATGTCTGTGTTGCATCCTAAAACATGACCTTTCGTTTCTCTCTACTTAGGATCTATATGCTGTGCCACGATTTTTCTACCATGATTTTATCTTGTAGAAATCACTTTACCTCTCTGGGTTCCAAGTCCTCATTTATTAAATGAAGTTCCCATTCTAAGATTGTGCCAGTTTTCCTATTTCCAAATTCATCAGCACCGAGAGTGCCTGCCCTTACTGTGGAGGTCTGGCAATAATAGAGAACAGGTTCTCCCTGCAATATTGACACAGGCCTGCCTTGGCCTCTCCTGTGGGGGCCTGGCACACTGGCACCCCCAGCTTCTCCTCAGGGCCAAAGATGACTTGAGCCTTCCCAGTGGAGTCAGAAGCTGGAGCCTCCTTTCGGGAAGTGACTCAGAGTGACAGACTCAAAGATCAGTAGGGTCTTGTAGTTTCATCACATTGACAATAATTATAGGAGCTCTAATTATACAAGCTGCCCCAATGTCCTGATTTCAGTCCTCATTAAGTCCCGACTTCTAAAATGAGGTTACAATTATATCATAAGGGCCGGGTGCAGTGGCTCACGCCTGTAATCCCAGTGTAATGCCCAGACCCGCGATGACCCGAAAGCAACCACCAGAGTCCAGAGACAAAGCCAAGCGGCAGGGATCACTTTATTTCGAGTTCGAACTCGGTTTCCTCCAGCTAGGTATCAGATCCTAGGGAGAGACCCCGAGCTCGGTGTTCAGCCGTCTTTTATAGTCAGACACAAACAAGTTACAGCAAGTTACAGAGTCACTGGGGATTTTTACAGTTGTAGGTTTACAATTGGCTGACATTTAAAGTTAAACATTAGTCAGTTGTTCATTGGTTCCCGCCCTTTGACCAAACCACAAACGGCCGCTTGCCCTGCTAGGGGCTTTCCAGATAACCTTGTTGTTTTAGCATTAAGGGGAGTTTCCTGACTTTTCTGACCTCTGATATTCAGTATTTTTCCACTCCTCATTCCCCCCTCTCTCTAGTATCTTGAGAGCCAATCTTGGGTCTTATACGTCTGACTCAGAAGTCTCGGTGAGTACAGGTTGGTACTGGGCTCTCAGGACCATAAGCTGGACAGTGTTGAGTCTTTCTTTTACAAAGTTTGTTAATCTGTTTATTATACATGGTCCTATAGTGAGTAAGAGAAGTATACTTATGAATGGTCCTATGAGGGGCACTAGAAGGGAGTACATGGAGGAATTCCACCAGCTGTTGGCAGCAGAGGTGAATTGTTGTTTCTGCAATTCTAGGCTGAGTTTATGTAGTTGTTGAACTCGCGTTTCTACGAGTCCAGATTCATTTATGTAGAAACAACAATCTTCTCTGAGGAAAAGACAGGTCCCTCCTTTTTCGGCCATTAACAGGTCTAGTGCACGGCGGTTTTGTAAAGTAACTTGGGCAAGGGAAGCCAATTGTCTCTGTAATGAGGCAAGGGATTTGGCGGAAGCTTCCATAGCTATGGAGAATTGATGAGAGAGTTTTGCAATGCTGATAAGGGAGTGACCTATAGCTCCCCCGGCTAGTCCTGCAGCAACTAAGGACGTGGTGAGTGAGACTCCGGCTACTAGGGGGAGGAATATAGCTCGTTTTGGTCTAGGGAAAGGGGCGGAGTCCCACCTGGAAAATTCTGCAGGGGTGCGCAAGGTTAGTTGGGGGACTAGCGTGACAGGGAGACACAGTAGGGTTATAGTGGCCTGAGTGGAAAGGTTCTTATATAGGGTCCCATTGCACCAGAAGAAAGAACCGGGAGGGGCAAAGAGGGTTGAGTTGGGAGTGGAAGTTGTATTACAGAGGGTAGTGCCGGTATTTGAATAACAAAAGGAAACTTGTGTCTGTCCAGAGTTTAGGAACAAGGGGACGTCAGGGATCGGGGGTGGTAGGTGGCTATTGTTAGGGTTTAGGCTGAGAGAAGCGTTAGACGGGCCTGGAAGTGGAACTGCGGTTAACGGCGGTTGCCCTAGAGCCACGCAGAAGAAGCATGCAGAGAGATTGCCTAGGCCAGTGGCGTTTGCGATTTCTAACCCTTCTCTTAATAGGGATAACCAGGAAAAGGGGTGGGTAGGAGTTAAAGTTGAAAGCTGGACATTTAATTCCCTTTCCTGGTTCTGTATAGCCGTGTGTAGGGTGGTCTGGATCTGAACAAGGGAACGCCAGAGAAAGAGATGGCTACTAGGCCAGGTAGTTCCTGAAGTCAAGTACATAGCCCCTTTTGCTGGGAAGTCCAGCGGGAGTCCCAGGGGTCCCAGATAACCCAGGTATAGCCTGATGTGGTTTTAAAGAAATTGTGTGACTGCCACGTTTGACTGGATAGGGACTCAGAAGTTTTTAGGATTTTAACGGTGTGGATTTTGCAGGACCTATATGGACAGCCGACACTTTGTTCTACCCATGAGTTATTACAATAAGAGAGTGTTTGGTCAAAGAGGAAACAAATTGTGGGCGCTGCTTTTCCTGGCTGGTGTTTAAAATCAGTGAAATTTAGATGGATGGGAGTGCTACAACCCCCAGGGGGACAGTCAGCAGTGCCTAATACATAGCCCTTTTGTTCTGTCTGCGCATAATTGGTCCAGTTCTCAGTCAGGAAGAAACGCCAAGCGAAAGGGGATGTTGCCGGGTTCGCCTGGGTCCCCCCACAAGGGATGCATAAGAGTAGAAGAGTTATAAAGGAGGTAGGTGTCATAGTTACAGTTTAGGTTGCTGACGGTGTAGAACAAGTTTTAGAGGGTTTTCTTTGGTCCGGTCAACTGTCCAGGTTGCTGCCTCTCCCGTCGAGGACGTAACAAGGTCCGAGAGCGGGTCTATAGGCTTGGCGTGGGTGTGATGAATCCAGGCGGCGGTGCCTTCCACTTTGAGGGCCGTAGGCGTAGTCAGGATTGCCTGGAATGTTCCTTTCCACCGGGGTTCTAGGGTTTCTTGTCGGTGGCGCTTGACGAGGACCCAGTCTCCCGGTTTGTATTGATGTGGAATGGGTGGAGGCCCAGCTTCATATAGTTCTTCTAGCTTGGGCCAGACTTCCTCATGAACTCTCTGTAGGGCTTGTAAGGAGAACAAAAGTTCAAGACCATTATCTGTGTCAGCTTTGAGGAGATTGTCTTTAAGGTTAGGGAGGATAGGGGGTGGTTTGCCATACATTATTTCATAAGGGGTAAGTCCTAGTTTATAAGGAGAGTTACGTGCCCAGAACAGAGCGTAGGGGAGGAGGACTACCCAGTTAGCACCAGTCTCCATGGTCAATTTAGTTAGGGTCTCTTTTAATGTTCTATTCATTCTTTCTACCTGACCTGAGCTTTGGGGTTGATAAGCACAATGTAGTTTCCAATTAGCCCCAAGGATGGAAGCCAGACCCTGACTTACCTTTGCAGTGAAGGCCAGCCCATTATCTGATCCTATCATGACTGGAAAGCCGTACCTGGGCAGGATTTCTTCTAGGATCTTTTTGGCCACAATCTGTGCAGTTTCTTTCTTTGTCGGAAAAGCTTCTGCCCATCCTGAGAATGTATCTATAAAAACTAGTAAATATTTGTATCCATATTTTCCTGGCTTTATTTCAGTAAAGTCAATTTCCCAATATATACCAGGTCTATCTCCCCTGTGTCTTTTTCCCATGGTCTGGGTCCCGGGACTGGCGTTATTGAGTTGACATACTACACAGTTTTTAACCATGGCGCCTACTTTTTCAGGGGCGTTTTTAATTTTTAGCCCAGCGTGTTGAATCAAATCTAACATCCGCCGCGGGCCCAGATGAGTGCTTCGGTGGATTTGTGCTATTACTCGCTGTCCCAACCTGTCCGGGAGAATGGTATTGTTGTTAGAATCTTTCCACCACTGATTACTGACCTGTGTTCTGGGGAGTTTACTTATCCACTGGAGGTCTTCTTCTGAGTATTCTGGGTGAAAGGGCAATTCTCTGGGCCCGGGATCAGGCAGCTGGAGGGCCAGCAGCTGAGGGGTGGTTTTAGCCACGTCTTTTGCAGTCTGGTCAGCCAGGTTGTTTCCTCGAGTGACTGGGTTAGTGGCCTTCTGATGTCCCAGACAGTGGACGATAGCCAGCTTTCTGGGTTCCCAAAGGGCAGCCAGAAGATTTAAGATTTCTTCTTTATTTTTAATGTCTTTTCCTTCAGCTGTGAGAAGCCCCCTCTCTCTGTATATAGCCCCATGTATGTGGGCAGTGGCAAATGCATACCGGCTGTCAGTATATACTGTCAGTTTACGGTCTTTGCCTAGTTTCAGGGCTTGTGCCAAGGCTATTAACTCAGCCTTTTGAGCCGATGTTCCTGGAGGTAAAGGCTCAGCCCAAACTATCTCAGTCTCTGAGGTTACCGCCGCCCCTGCATACCTCTGTCCTTGGTGAACGAAGCTGCTTCCGTCAGTGAACCAGGTGAGGTCTGCATCTGGTAGCGGTCGGTCCTGGAGGTCTTCTCTGACTCCATGTACCTGGGCTAGTATTTCAGCACAGTTGTGGAGTGGCTTACTTAAGTCTGGGTCTGGCAGCAATGATGCTGGGTTTAGGGTTGTCAGGGGCTTAAATGTTATTCTGAGGGGGTTTAGCAACAGCCCTTGATAATGGGTAAGCTGAGCATTGCTGAGCCATCGGTCGGGGGGTTGTCGGAGGATGCCTTCAACAGCATGAGGGGTGGTGACTTGTAATTCTTGGCCCATGGCTAGTTTGTTAGCGTCTTTGACCATTAGGGCCGTTGCAGCAATCATTCAGAGGCAGGGAGGCCATCCTGCAGCTACCGGGTCCAGTCTCTTTGAGAGGTATGCAACCGGTCTGCGCCAGAGACCTAAATTTTGAGTTAATACTGCTTTCGCTATGCCCCGGCTTTCGTCCACGTATAAGTGGAAAGGCTTAGAGACATCCGGAAGACCCAGCGCGGGGGCCGAGAGCAGAGCAGTTTTGATTTGCTGGAAAGCTTGCTCAGCCTCTTCAGTCCAATTGAAGGGCTGCTGCTCTTTGGTAGCCTGATAGAGGGGTTTTGCCAGTTCTGCAAAGCCAGGTATCCAGAGTCTGCAGAACCCTGCAGATCCCAGGAACTCTCTTACCTGTCGTGTTGACTGCGGTCTGGGGATCTGTAGGACAGTTTCTTTTCGAGCATTTGTTAGCCAGCGCTGTCCCCCTCTAAGTAGATACCCCAAGTAGGTTACCTCTGGCCTGCAGATCTGGGCCTTTTTAGCTGAGGCTCGATAACCCAGGTTTCCCAAGGTTTTCAGGAGGTCTTTGGTTCCTTGGATGCAGGCCTCTGGGGACGTTGCCGCTATTAAGAGATCATCAGCATGCTGCAAGAGAGTTATACTGGGGTGTTGGCATCGGTACTCACCCAAGTCTTCGTGGAGGGCTTCATCAAACAGAGTTGGGGAGTTTTTGAATCCTTGTGGCAGTCTGGTCCACGTCAGTTGGCCACTTATGCCTCTCTCAGAGTCTGTCCACTCAAAGGCAAAAATTTCCTGGCTTTTAGGGGCTAAAGGCAGGCTAAAAAAAGCAACTTTTAGGTCTAGAACAGTATACCATTGATTTTCAGGTCTCAAGGTACTCAGGAGGGTGTATGGATTTGGCACCATCGGGTGTATGTCCATTACCCTTTTATTGACTTCTCTTAAGTCTTGTACCGGCCTATATTCTTTACTGTTGGGTTTTTGTATTGGTAGCAGCGGAGTGTTCCATGGTGAGTGGCAGGGGTGTAGGACTCCATGATCTAGGAGTTGGCAGATGTGTGGTATAATTCCCTCTTTGGCTTCCAGGGCCATTGGGTATTGGCGCACGTGAACAGGGTCCATCCCGGGCTTAAGCTCAACAAAAATGGTGGGACGGTGCTTTGCTAGCCCTAGCCCTCCTGTTTCTGCCCAAGCCTCTGGGAAGTTCTGGAGCCAGGAGTCTATATTTTGGTTAGGAGGCGTTAACTCCTGGTGAAGCTGGTACTCATCCTCTAGAGTTACGGTAAGAACAGATAGTGGCCTGTTTTGGGAGTCAGTCACTTTGGGCCCTTCTGGTTGAAAATGGATTTGTGCCCCCATTTTAGTCAACAGATTTCTCCCCAACAGGGGACAAGGGCTGTCAGGGATGACCAGGAAGCTATGGGACACTTTCCCGGTTCCCAAGTTTACTGCTCTCTGGGTTGTCCATGGATGTTTCTTGGTTCCTGTGGCCCCTTGAACCCAGGAGGAGTTGGAAGATAACTTTCCATAGGTCTTGACTAAGACCGAATGTTGTGCCCTGGTATCGACCAGGAACTGGACCGGGGACCCCTCCACTTGTAAAGTTACCCTAGGTTCGGGGAGGGGATCCGAACCCCGTCTCCCCTAGTCTGTATCTTGGGTAACTAGTATCGGCATAGATTTGGGCTGCCATTGTCCTTGGCCTGGCTGGCGCTGTTTCTTTTTGGGGCAGTCTTTTATCCAGTGACCAATTTCTTTACAGTATGCACATTGATCTTTACTCAGATTGCGCCTAGGGGCACGCATGGATTGGGTGCTTCCTGGCGGTGGTTGTTCTTTTTGGACGACCGCCACCAGGACTTTGGTCATTTTCTCAGTGGCCCTAATTTGTCTTTCCTCTGGAGCATCTCTGTTGTTGTAAACTCTCTGTGCTATGCGAAGGAGGTCCTGGACCTGTTTTCCCTCCAAATCTTCTAATTTTTGTAGCTTTTTTTTAATATCTGGGGCCGCCTGGTTGACAAAGGACATAACGACTGCTGCCTGATTTTCAGGTGCCTCTGGATCTATAGGTGTATACTGTCTAAAGGCTTCCATTAGTCTTTCTAGATAAACAGCGGGGCTTTCTGTCTTTCCCTGTAAAACAGAATATACCTTAGCCAAATTAGTGGGCTTGCGAGCTGCAGCCCGGAGACCCGCCATTAGAGTCTGGCGATAAACGAGTAGCTTTCCCCTACCTTCTGCTGTATTGTAGTCCCACGTTGGCCTGGTTAAAGGAAATGCTGCATTAATGAGGTCGGGGTTTGCAGTCGGTTGACCGTCATCTCCAGGAACCAACTTTCTAGCCTCTACCTGGATTCTCTCCCGTTCCTCCGTTGTGAACAGAATGCGGAGGAGCTGTTGGCAGTCATCCCAGGTGGGCTGATGAGTGAACATGACACTATCTAGAAGGGCTGTTTGGTCCTTGGGGTTATCAGAGAACCGGGCATTCTGAGTCTTCCAGTTGTACAGGTCACTGGTAGAGAATGGCCAGTACTGGAGTCTAGGGTTACCTGTGTCATCGGGGGGTCCTATTTCCCTTAAGGGGAGAGCTACAGTGGAATCGGGAACTCACGGAGTTGCCTCACGCTGGACACGCCCGCGCATTCACCCTGCCAGCCCTCCCAAGCCATGTTCACTTTCAGTTTCTCCTGGCGCCGCGGCCGCTTCTCGGCCCTCATGGCTTCCTGGGAGTGCGGCCGGTTGGGCTTGGGCATGGGGTCCGGGAGGGGGAGGATAAGGCGGGGGTTCCAAGGATGCGAGGTCCTGGCTGTCAGGCAACACAGGGGGCAAGGGGGCAGTTGGAGTTTTTGGTCTTTTGGTGGTCCCAGTTGGTTGTGCGACTAGGGTTTTACAGGGTTCAGAGGTCAGCAGAAAGGGAGCTAGCCACGGAGGCGGATTTTCCACCAGATCTTGCCAGACAAAAATGTAGGGGATCTGATCTGGGTGTCACGAACGACCTGGCAGGAAAACCCTTGATTTTACCTGGAGGATAATGGGGAGGCAAAAAGTTCCCTCGGCTGGCCAGCCTACGCCAAAGGTGGGCCACTCAGAGCGGCAGAGGGTTATTAATTTTCCCTTTTTAAGTTCTATACTGAGATCATGTCCCCTTGCTCTCACATCTTTAAAATTATTGACAAGGAGAGAAAGTGGTGTGGTCTGGGAGTTGCCCATTCCGAGGAAGTCCTGTTGATAGAAGATGGGTGGTAAGGGATATTAGTGCCTGGTACAGGACTGGCTCCGAAGCTCCTGTAAATCAAGGTAAATTAGTAAGGGGCGTGCAACAGATAACTTCCAACAACCAAGATATATCGATCGCTAGTGCGTCTCGGGCTTAGGACCCGACCAGAAGCAGATGGGCCACAGAATACAGAGCCCCAGATGAGTACCAGAGGACGTCTCCCACCGGCCTCCACTGACTGTCCTATAGCGCGTCCACCAGGACTAGATCAGTCTCATATACAGACCCCGCGGGATTATTCAGAGGCAGACAGACAACATATAAACAGAGCCGGCTTACTCACTTTTGCGATGACCCGTTGGCCTGGGGTCTGGTGGGCTTAGGGGCAATCCCGGACGAGCCCCCAGGATGTAATGCCCAGACCCGCGATGACCCGAAAGCAACCACCAGAGTCCAGAGACAAAGCCAAGCGGCAGGGATCGCTTTATTTCGAGTTCGAACTCGGTTCCCTTCAGCTAGGTATCAGATCCTAGGGAGAGACCCCGAGCTCGGTGTTCAGTCGTCTTTTATAGTCAGACACAAGCAAGTTACAGCGAGTTACAGAGTCACTGGGGATTTTTACAGTTGTAGGTTTACAATTGGCTGACATTTAAAGTTAAACATTAGTCAGTTGTTCATTGGTTCCCGCCCTTTGACCAAACCACAAACGGCCGCTTGCCCTGCTAGGGGCTTTCCAGATAACCTTGTTGTTTTAGCATTAAGGGGAGTTTCCTGACTTTTCTGACCTCTGATATTCAGTATTTTTCCACTCCTCACCAGCACTTTGGGAGGCTGAGGCGGGTGGATCACTTGATGTCAGGAGTTCGAGACCAGCCTGGCCAACAGGGTGAAACCTCGTCTCTACCAAAAATATAAAACTTAGCCAGGCATGGTGGCACATGACTGTAATCCCAGCTACTGGGAGGCTGAGGCGGGAGAATTGCTTGAACCTGGGAGGCGGAGTTTGCAGTGGGCTGAGATCATGCCATTGCCCTCCAGCCTGGGCAAAGACATGAGACTTCATCTTAAAAAAAAAAAAAAAAAAAAAAAAAATATATATATATATATATGGCTTGGCATGGTGGTTCACACCTATAATCCCAGCACTTTGGAGGCCAAGGTAGGAGGATCCCTTCAGGCCAAGAGTTTGAGACTGGCCTGGGCAACACAGTGAGACCCCGTCTCTAAAAACAGAAATTAGCTAGGCATGGTGGTGCCTGCCTGAAGTCCCAGCTACTTGGAAGGCTGAGGTGGGAGGATTGCTTGAGCTCAGGAGTTTGAGGTTGTAGTGAGCTATGATCACACCACTGCACTCTAGCCTGGGTGACAGAGTGAGACCCTGTCTCTAAAAAGAAACAATAATAAATAAATCATTTGTATCATAAAAATCTAAATTTGCCCTCACATAACTCTCTCTTCTGCTGACAGTCAATACTTTCTTCAACAACTTTTTCTTCAGTTCCAGCTGGCTTTTGAGGAGCAAATTTTTTCCCCATAGGGTTTTAAGAAATGCTTCCTCAGCAAATTGAGAATAAGAAAGTCAAGCAAATGTTTTCTCTAAGTGACTCCTTCCCAAATTCTAGTTTAAGAGCCTTTGTAAATCAGATGGAAGGTTTAGAAAAATGGCAACAGATAAAAGCCTGCAGGATGACTCCAAAGTAGCCAAAGCCAACAGTCCTAAACACGTACATTGATGATGGGTGTGCCTATGTTATAGGCCCCATGGATCCCTGGGAGACTCAGGAAGGAGTCAGTTCTGAGTTATAGAATGTTAGAGACCAGTCAGGCTTTATTTTATTATTATTATTATTATTATTATTGTTATTGAGACAGGGTCTCATTCTATCACCCAGGTTGGAGTGCGGTGGTGCAATCCCGACTCACTGCGACCTTCACCTTCCAGGCTCGAGCTATCCTCCCTCCTCTGCCTCCCAAGTAGCTAGGACTACAGGTGTACACCACCACACCTGGCTAATTTTTTGTATTTTTGGTAGAGACAGGGTTTCCCCATGTTGCCCAGGCTGGTCTTGAACTCCTGAGCTCAAGTGATCCACCTGCCTTGGCCTCCCAAAGTGCAGGGATTACAGGCTTGAGTCACCGTGCCGGGCCCCAGCCTTTATATAATGGGACTGCCTGTAATGGAAGAGCATGAAATTTTAAAAAATCTAATTTCATTTTCCATTAATGTATGTATTAATTTATTCCTTATTGATTCTGTGTTGAATTATTATGAATTTCATTCATTCATTCATGTACTTGTTATTTATTTAAAAAAATTTATCTTTGCCTGTCTACCAAGTGTTAGGCCCTGCGCCAAGTTTTATCTTTAGAACTTTGAAGATGGCAGGCTGGTTCTCTGATCACATAGAACTTGCATTTGAAGGGTAATAAACTGACTGATAAATAAACTGAATAATGACAGTTTATGGTAAATGCCATGAAGCAAAAGAATAACATGATATTGGGAGGCTGACGTGGGTGTATCACCTGAGGTCAGGAGTTTGAGACCAGCCTGCCCAACATGGTGAAACCCCATCTCCACTAAAAGTACAAAAATTAGCCGGGCATGGTGGCACGTGCTTGTAGGTCTAGCTACTTGGGAGGCTGAGGCCCGAGAATTGCTTGAACCCCGGAGGCAGAGGTTGCAGTGAGCTGATTGCACCATTGCACTCCAGCCTGCATAAGAGCAAAACAACATCTCAAGACATAAAAATAAAAAAATAAACAAATAGTCATATTACATTAATGGTAAAGCTAGGAATTGCTGAAATAATAATATACCTAACCTTTTATTTTTCCTGTTTTCTACTTTCTTTCTCTTTGTACCTCTAGATCAATCCTTTCCTAACTCAAGTTCAAATACCTAATTACCAGGAAACTACCACACAAATGTCTGAGAGCTGCTTTTGTCATTGAAAATACATAGGCTTCCTTACTAACCTGGTTTAGTTAGTGTATTCCTTGCATTTTGGGATTCTTCAAAGTAGGTCATCATTTTTTTTTAAAAACCACAAAATCCTCATTTTTATTTAAACGTTTGAGATATGTATAAATTACGGTTTGAGACAATTAAAAAGGAGTTTGCGTTTGACATAGCTCCATTCAAATTTAAAATGTTAATTCTCTGAAATAATATGTATTGCCAGAGGAGATGAAAAATAAAATGGACCAACATCTAAGCTGTGGTCTATCTGAGAACTTCCTGATCTCACCATGGCAAAAGACTATCTTGTTCTACTGTCCCCAGCCCTTCTGTTCTTTGTTCTTTTTGTTTTTGTTTTTGTTTTTTTTTGAGACGGAGTCTTGCTCTGTCGCCCAGGCTGGAGTGCAGTGGCCGGATCTCAGCTCACTGCAAGCTCCGCCTCCCGGGTTCAAACTATGCTCCTGCCTCAGCCTCCCGAGTAGCTGGGACTACAGGTGCCTGCCACCTCACCCGGCTAGTTTTTTTTTTTTTTTTTTTTGTATTTTTTAGTAGAGAGGGGGTTTCACTGTGTTAGCCAGGATGGTCTTGATCTCCTGACCTCGTGATCCGCCCATCTCGGCCCTGCTCTTTGTTCTGGCCTGGCTTTCGAGAACTCCTAGTTCTGATTAGGGCTTTTCTACTGATTGGTGGACACTGAGCAGTTTACCTTCTGTCTCTTCTTATCTCTAATTTGCTTTATTTTTATGACTGTTGCCTGGTTTAGATGAGTCAAACCTTTAAAAATGCTATTTGTATGCATTTCTGATATTTTTCTGTGTCTTAGAATATAAGTGAAAATTGCTTGTAACGTTAGCACTCTCTTTCATTTTTGTTTTTACTGCAAAATCATTTAAACAGAACGAGATTTGTATGAATTAAATTCAATAATAACGTTCCCCACCAAAAGGCCAGGCCAAAACAATACATTCTAACCAGTGTTTAAAACAACCAGCGTGGTGTTGAGGAAACTGAGTGGCTCTTTTCAAGCAGAAGAAAGACAGGAGATGTTCCCTGTATTAATGAGCAGTTCTACTTTAGTTCTGTCAGGAGTGATGCTGATGGCATATGAGGCTATGCTGTACTGGGTTGCAACATCTGTCACTGGCTTACATAACTGTTAATCTTTCATTTCATATTCAGACTTATCAGTGTTCATTAAAGACCCTCCATTTGTGCAAGTCCTTCTGGGAAAGAGTGCCCTATCTCGGTGTCTTAGATTTAACAACAACAACAAAAAGTTTCTGTTTTAAACACATTTTTCATCAGGCAGGAGGCAGTCTCTGGCTGTGGGAGGTGGGAACTAGTCATATGTGCATATGACCAAACAGCTTTTCTACTGGGGAAGTTTAGCGTTGGTAAGAGAAGGGGCTCCAAATTGACATTTAAATCCACCCATTTCCATTTTGCTTCCTTACCTACAAGAAAATTTAGAAGCTGGAGCAAATGGCATTTCCATGAGTACTTCTCATGCATCTTTGCATATTTCACCTGGGAGGAAGCATAGAGGCTGAGCCCGGGAGGCTGGATCTGCGCGGGTGCATCGCCTAGCCTACTTGGGAGTCCAGGCACATGCACGGTGTCTAAAGGTCTAAACAGAAAGATGGGATGTCCTGCCCCAGCACAAATCTAATGATTTTCTCTCTCTGTAGCAGAAAACGAATATGGCAGGGATGACTTCCACCAGCTCCACTTTGCAGCTCTGAGGTATATTAAAAATGTAAGAAATGCACAGTGTCACCCATCACTGCTTATTTCACAGTTAAAAAACATGAATATTCTTAATATGACCTGTAGAGGAACTGCCATATTTTATCATACCCCTAGTCTCTGAATGATTTGGAAAGGAATGAGTGTATGCTGAATTTTTTCCATGTAGGCAAGAATATTAGAATAGGTCTATCAGATTCAATGCAAATTGAGCCCACAGCTAAAACAACCCATAGGAAGAAAAAAAAAAAAATCAAATATCAGGTCTAATTGAAAACTATTTTCATTTAGATAGAGTGGTGTGACCAAGTCTTCTGTCTCCAAGGAAAGGGACTATGAAGAATAAACTTCTGAAACCTCTAACTCCCAGCAGAAATGCAGCCTTGCAGGAAAATGCCAACAGTGTAGCAAGACACCTGGGCAGGGTGCCCATCTGCTCTTGGCTCCTGGGCTTCTTTGTTTTGCATGCACTCATCCTGGCTTTGAAGGCTACATGCAGATGAGCAGCTGCCCAGGAATCTGAATCAGTTTTATCCTTTACCAACAGCCAGATTTTTAGTCTCCTCTCAAACACCTCTGAGTGTGCCTGTCAGACTATAGACTTTAGGTCACCAGAATTTTTCCAACTGGAGGTGACTGTCTGGGAGCCACATCCTGTGCCCCACCCCCTGCCGCTCTCAGAAGTTTCCACTAATGGGCTGAATCTAAGACCACAGGTGTGTCTGTCGTCAGCCTGTATTTTGGGCTGAGTACCGTGGCTCATGCCTGTAATACCAGCACTTTGGGAGGCTAAGGTGGGTGGATCACCTGAGATCAGGAGTTTGAGACCAGCCTGGGCAACATGGCAAACCCCGTCTCTAGTAAAAATACAAAAATTATCCAGGCATGGTGACGGGCACCTGTAGTCCCGGCTAGTCAGGAGGCTGAGGCAGGAGAATCACTTGAACCCGGGAGGCGGAGGTTGCAGTGAGCCGAGATTGTGCCACTGCACTGCAGCCTGGGCGACAGACCAAGACTCCATCTCAAAAAATAAAACAAAACAAAAACAAAATAAAACCTGTATTTTGAAGAGACTGGATCTTTTCTGGGTTGGCTTGCAGCCTAAAGCTGATTGTGGCCAGCAAGCCAGAATAAAAGACCCCAAGGAGAAAAGCCGAGAATTTTGTGTGTCCTTTTTTCATATGCTTCTGGCTTTCCTTCCCAGGTTCCACCAACACCAACACTTTTTTTTTTTTTTTTTTTTTTCCGAGACAAAGTCTTGCTCTTTTTGCCCAGGCTGGAGCGCAACAGCACGATCTCGGCTCACTGCAACCTCTGCCTCCCAGGTTCAAGCGATTCTCCTGCCTCAGCCTCCTGAGTAGCTGGGATTACAAACGCCTGCCACCATGCCCGGCTAATTTTTGTATATTTAGTAGAGACAGGGTTTCACCATGTTGACCAGCCTGGTCTTGAACTTCTGATCTCAGGTGATCCACCTGCCTCGGCCTCCTAAAGTGCTGGGATTACAGGCTCGAGCCACCGTGCCCCGCCCACCAACACTTCTGAGTGCCTTTAATTGCCCTATGACTATGACTGTATCCATGGAGTGTCACCTGGTCTGAACTCTCAGCTTCTGGGTGACTAAAAACACGGTTAGAAGTGTGCTGTAAAATACAGGACTATCACATTCAAATGAAATTACCAAGTTCAAAACCAGATGGACATATTGTCTATCCACAAAAGAGTAGTGCTTAGATTTTTTTTTTAACTTTTCATTTTGAAATCATTTCCAACTTAAAAAAATACAAGAACATAACCATATATCCTTTATTCAGACTTCCCAAATTTAAACATCTTACACAATCACAATGATGTGAGTAAAATGAGTTCAGAGATCAACATCAGGAAATCAGTGTTGATATGACGCTATCATAATCTTTAGATATTCCAGTTTTGTCAGTTGTCCCATTCATGTTTTTGTTCTGTTCCAGTCCAGTCAAAGATCTCACGTTGCATGTGATTGTCCTGTTCTCTTCCTTTCCTTTCATCTGCAGTGGTTCTTTGCTCTTTCTTTGTCTGTCATTACCTTGACACTGTTGAAGAGTACAGGCCTGCTATTGTGTAGAATATGCCTCACTTTGGATTTATCTGATGGATCCTCCTGATTAGATGTAGGTTGTGCATTTTTAATGCATATATCAGGACATTGATCCATTCTGGTGAGATTTACTTTGATTACTTGATTTTTATAAAATCAAGTATTTATAAAATAAATATAAAATAAAAAATAAATAAAAAAAGTATTTTTATAAAATAAAAAATAATAGTTATTTTTTCCCCCTCTGCAAACAGTGAAGTATCTGATGAGGAGACACTTTGAAAATAAATATCCTGGTCCTCATCAGACATTCACCCAACACATTTAGCATCCTTTGAGGATTCTTACCTGAAACAATTATGACTGTGGTGCTTTCCAAGTGGAGATTTTCTAATTCCATCGCTCCACTGAAATTGTACAGAAAGGATGAGTCTCCCTTTCTCCCCTATTTCTTTCTTTTTTGTTTTTTTTTTGAGACGGAGTCTCGCTCTGTCGCCCAGGCTGGAGTGCGGTGGCGCAATCTTGGCTCACTGCAAGCTCCACCTCCCGGGTTTACGCCATTCTCCTGCCTCAGCCTCCTGAGTAGCTGGGACTACAGGCGCCCGCCACCTCTCCCGGCTAGTTTTTGTATTTTTTAGTAGAGACGGGGTTTCACCAAGTTAGCCAGGATGGTCTTGATCTCCTGACCTCGTGATCCGCCCGTCTCAGCCTCCCAAAGTGCTGGGATTACAGGCTTGAGCCACTGCGCCCGGCCTTTTCTCCCCTATTTATTTATTTTAAAATTAATTTATTTATGACAGTATGGGCTCATGGATTCTTATTTTATTCTATGATATATAACCTATTACTGTCACTCTTTAGTTTCTGGCTCAAATTATCCCAGATTTGGCCATTGGGAGCTCCTTCAGAGGGGTTTGTGTGTCCTGGGACATGGCACATTCCTTGGACACTTTCCTATTCTGCGGCATTATCAACATATTCCAGGTTCATCTTGCTCTCTCCTTGCTCCAGCTCTTCAATCAGACTTTTCTTCAAGGGGCCCTCTGTCTTTCCTTGGAGAATGGTCTTTAGAATCTAAGATCAGGGGGCTGTTTTTTTCATCGCTGGTGCAGAGCCATTTCTTCTAGATCCTGTTAGTGGGCAGAGCAAAGAAATACATGTGTAATACACACACATTGAGACGGAGCAGGGACAGCCTCTTACAGGCCTGCTGCCCTCCCCATCCCCAAACATGGAAACAAAGGAAAATCTTGAGTTCTTTCAAGGAAAATAAATACCAAACACCTAGCTAGCCCTGAGAACCAAATAAGCAACCTGATGAGAAGGTAATTGTAGCTTAAAAACAATAGTCAAGGAAGTTAGAGCCACAAGATGTTTGGTTCCCTGTAGAAACTAGAGATAACATCTTAACACATGTCCTCCAGTTGTTTTTCAGAAACCTAGAGCCCCGCCAAATGAATCCGCGGGCACGTGGACCTCAGATGGGGGAAACTGAGGACTGAATTCTGACTACCCTCCTTTGTTCTAAATTTCTTCCTAAAGGACCTGGAAGAAGTCATGCCACAGGCCAGACCTTAACATTCTTTTCTGCTTACGCCAAGATTTCAGACAAAGCTCCACTTTCCTAACCAGTCACAAATCAGAGAATTTTTGAATCCACCTATGACCTGTAAGCTCCTGCTTCAAGATATTCCACCTTTTTTAGGTCAAACCAATGTATAACCTCCAAGTTTCGATTTACACTTTTGCCTGTAACTTCTGCTTTCCTGAGATTTACCCCTGCCTTTAAAAACCCTTGCTTGTCATCCATCAGGGAGGCTGTGTATTTATGAATCAGGAGCTGCCCAGTTCTCCTTGCTTGGTGCCCTGCAAATAAACACCCTCCTTTCTCCCCCTGCAAAACCTCAGTGTGGATGTTTGGCTTTACTTCATCCCCAGGCAAGCAGACCCAGGTTTGACTCTGTAACAACATCTGTTTCTATTTTTCTCTGTATAAATATTAAAAACCATAAGTACATGCTATCTCCAATTCCAGAATAAACCCATAGGGCTCATTCTGGCCTTCCCATTTTCTTGTGTGTAACTCGTTTCTCTGACAATGAGAATCTGAGTACTTAGATATTTACTTACATACTCAATCCTAGACTATAAATAAAATGATTCAACATAGTGCCCTCTTAGGTTCCTGGACTTAGTTACACAGAATGAGGAATTACATACGAATTCTAAAATGTCATTTTAAAAATCTTTACTTTTCCTTCTTGTGTTTTCACCCTTAGTAGCTCTCTACAGTAATATAAATTTCTTCCCACCTATTCTTACAAAGACTTTTCAAGGCTGTCTTATTTCTATCCAGGATTCCACATTTATTAGAGGCTCTTTACAGGGGAAGAGCTGGGATTAGAATCAAAATAGAACATCTTTTCTTTCTCTGCTTTTACTTAGAATATCCAAAACAGACCCAAAGAGACTGTTACTTAGTCCAACTATTTTCTTTCAATATAGTCATCTTATCTTTTTTAAATCTAGTTTGACCTTGATATTAACAGAATAAGACACCGATAGAGCTCCTGACATGCAAAGCATAGATGTCTGTCCAATTTCTGAAGAAGTTAAGACACGAAAAAGGCAAAGGTTTTCTGGAGATTTGTTGCGATGACTCTGGTCAAGACCACTGTCCCCGTGTTAAAGAAAAGACAGAACTGGATGAATGCAGCTTTCTTAGTATCTCTCTGTACCCTAATACCCTCACACTGTTGGTTTGGGCCCTTCAAGACACGTTATTGGACAACATCACTGCCATACTGAGTACCATCAGAGCAGCTGAGATACACTGAACTGTTGCCAGTGTAGGTTTTGCTATGCAGAAAGGAGCTTACAGACCTCTACTTTGTGCGTCTGCCTCATTTAAGCATAGGCTCCCAATAATAGGTCTAAGTTGAGACAGTTAACATCCAGCGGGTTGCCACAAGAATTTCACTAAGACTCTATGTTTATTCAGTGCAGCATTGCTCATCTTCTGCAGGACTAGTTCTACATAAAATATGTATGAGTGAGAAAAATGGTTTCTAGAATATATGAGCCTGCCACCTCATAGGCCCAAGATATTTGTACTATATTTCCAACAGTATGTACAAGTAAAAGCCATCATCAGTGTGAATGGGTTGAAACTGCTGCCAAAACAAGACTCTTGTGTTGTTTCAAAGATTCTCATATAGTTTTAAAAAACAATTTAGCTGAATATCTAAGGTTGCATTTTAAAAGTAAAAAGTCAAAGTAAGGTTTAAAAAAAGGAATGGGGAAAGATATGCCAAGAAAGTATTATTTTAAAAAAACAGGAGGATGGCAAGATTATTACACAAAATAAAATAAAAAACAAAAGAGTCTAAATGAGACAAAATGATATTAAAAATAATAAAAGATAGAATGATATAAAACCTATAATAGTCATAAACTTTATGCACTGAGTAACATAGCAAAAATGTATATAAGGCAATAAAACTGTTAGAAAACGTATGAGAATTTAACAGATCTTAATATCAGTCCATTTTAATTTTTTTTTTTTTTTTTTTTTTGAGACAGAGTCTCGCTCTGTCACCCAGGCTGGAGTGCGGTGGTGCAATCTTGGCTCACCGCAAGCTCCGCCTCCCAGGTTTAGGCCATTCTCCTGCCTCAGCCTCCCAAGTAGCTGGGATTACAGGTGCCCACCACCTCGCCCAGCTAGTTTTTTGTATTTTTTAGTAGAGACGGGGTTTCACCATGTTAGCCAGGATGCTCTCGATCTCCTGACCTCGTGATCCGCCCGTCTCGGCCTCCCAAAGTGCTGGGATTACAGGCTTGAGCCACCACGCCCGGCCAATTTTAATATTTTTATTTCAGTATTAGATTAAGTTGTTTAAAAATAAGACCAAAACTGTTTTGAATATTCAAAAATATTTTAATATTGGATATTTGAATATTTTGATATATAATAATGTATTTGAATAAACAATACATTCAAATATGTATCGAATATGTAAATATATAAACTTAATTGTAGACAAATACAATTTTGTTCTTTACAGAGTTTTTCAAATCACCAATGAGCAAAAGCTGATCATGTACTAAACTACAAAGAAAATCTCAATACAATGTAAAAATTTAAAGATTATTGGACATGTTATTTGATTGCAATGCACTAAACTGGAAATTAACTATTAAAAGATGACAAAAGTGGTCTAACTTCTTAAAAATTGCAATAAAAACTATCATGCCTTTTGAATAAATGAAGAAAACAAATCTAAAATTCGGACTACTTAAAGATAAATGGAAGCAGCGCACATCAGAATCTAAAGGATACAGCAAAAACCATCCTGACAGAAAAATTCAGTTTTCAGTTATTTTGCAATAAAACAAGAAAGATAGAAGATGAGTTAAAATTTCATTCAAGAAGTTTTAACAATAAAAGACCAAAACAAAGTTGGAAATATAAATTAATGAAGAATTAGAAAAATAACAAAATTTAAAATTTGATAAAATCATAAGAATGGTTTTAGAAAATATCAACAAGAGAGACAAACTGCTGATAAACCTGGCCAAGAAAACACTTTAAAAGATACGTGGGCTGGATGCAGTGGCTCATGCCTGTAATCCCAGCACTTTGGGAGGCCGAGGTGGGTGGATCACATGCGTTCAGGAGTTTGAGGCCAGCCTGATCAACACATGAAACCCTGTCTCTACTAAAAATACAAAATTAGCTGGGCGTGGTGGTGCATCCCTATAATCCCAGCTACTTGGGAGGCTGAGGCAGGATAATCACTTGAACCCAGGAGGCAGAAGTTGCAGTTAGCCAAGATCATGCCATTGCACTTCAGCCTGGGCAACAAGAGTGAAACTCTATCTCGGGGAAAAAAAAAAAATGCCTGCAGATAATATTAAAAATGAGAAAGGAAAGACTGACAATTTTGTCAAAGATTTACTTCCAGATAGTGTTACAGGAGGATACCCACAAACCTTAAAGGATCTAGCAATTCCCGTGGTTTTTTGATGTTGTTGTTTGTTTGTTTTGAGATGGAGTGTTGCTCTTGTTGCCCAGACTGGAGTGCAATGGCGTGATCTCGGTTCGCCGCAACCTCTGCCTCCCGGGTTCAAGCAATTCTCCTGCCTCAGCCTCCCAAGTAGCTGGGATTACAGGCATGCGCCACCACGCCTGGCTAATTTTTTGTATTTTTAGTAGAGACAGGGTTTCTCCATGTTGGTCAGGCTGGTCCTGAACTCCCAACCCCAGGTGATCTGCCCACCTCAGCCTCCCAAAGTGCTGGGACTACAGGTGTGAGCCACCACGCCCGGCCAATTCCCATGTTATTGAATTATGTCAGTATAAGAAAAGATGGACACTTGCCAATTCAGTTTTTTAGGTTATCATAATCCAGATTTCAAACCCAATAAAAACAGCAAAAACTGTAGACCCAATACATTATCAGTATAGATGTAAAGGTCCTAAAGAAAATATTAGCAATTTAATCCATCTGTTCATTAAAAGAAAAACGTTATGATCAAGCACCTTTTCTTCTGAGAATTTAAGAATAGTTCAAAATGAACTGTGTTGATTATGTCATTTTTATAGAAGCCTGCAGGAGCCAGCCTCTAAGATGGTCCCCAGTGATCTCTGCCTCCTGGTATTCACAACCTTGTGGAGTCTCCTACTCTTGAATAATGTTCTATTCAATAGAATTCAGCAACATTGAGGGGATAATATTTCCATGTTTAAATGACAAAAGATTTTGACTTCCATCTTCTCAGCAGACTCTCTTATTTTGCTGGCTGTGATGAAGCAAGTTGCTGCATCACGAAGAAGGTCTAGTAAGCAAGAACCTAAAGGTAGCCTCTGATCAAGAGCCAGTTAGGAACCGAGACCACCAGTTCAACAGCCCAAAAGGAACTGAATCTTCCAACAACCACATGAGGGAGCTTAGAAGCAGATCCTTCCCCAGTTGAACATTCCCATGAGACCCCATCCTGGCCAACACCTTGATTGCAGCCTCATAAGAGATCCCAAAGCAGAGAGCCCAGCAAAGCTATGATCAGGCTCCTGACCCACATAAACTGTGAGATAATAAATGTGTGTGAAGTTGCTATGTTGGCAGCAATTTGTTATGTTGTAATAGACAACTCATTCGGATGCCTAAAGCTTTCGAGAAAACTGACTAGCCATTTATATAAGAAGCCTCTAATTCTGTGGGCCTCATCTTTCCATAAAGGGATTTCTAACAGTAATGTTTCTGTCCTCTGTCTGGATCTTCCTCCCAGGGAGTGTCTGGGGAGTATTGGAGAATACACTGAAATTCCTTGGCTCTGCCCCTTGTGAGCTTCCCATTTTAGATGTGCTGCAGACAGGCCGGGCACGGTGGCTCAAGCCTGTAATCCCAGCACTTTGGGAGGCCGAGATGGGCGGATTACAAGGTCAGGAGATCGAGACCACCCTGGCTAACACGGTGAAACCCCGTCTCTACTAAAAATACAAAAAACTAGCCGGGCGAGGTGTCAGGCGCCTGTAGTCCCAGCTGCTCAGGAAGCTGAGGCAGGAGAATGGCGTCAACCCGGGAGGCGGAGCTTGCAGTGAGCTGAGATCTGGCCACTGCACTTCAGCCTGGGCGACAGAGCGAGACTCCGTCTCAAAAAAAAAAAAAAAAAAAAAAATGTGCTGCAGACAGAGTCTTTTTTTTTTGCACTTTCATCTAGGTGAGTTTATTTCTAGGATGAAAATTTAGAAAGCCACCGGAGTGCACACATCTGTGCCACATTCTTCAATTAGTCTTGCCAATTAAGCTGGTGTTTTGATCTGTGTCTGTCTGGTTCTTGTGTTCAGAATTGGTTCTAAACTGAAGGTGGGAAAAAGTTATTCATTAGTGCCCTGAAACTCTACCTAATGTTAGTTAAATTCTTAGGAGTCAAAGGAAGCTCCCTTAATATGGCAAAAAGGATATAAAGAAATCAATAGCAACTATCATATTCAATGATTAATTAATAAAGGAATTTCTATAAAAGTCAGAAACAAGGTAAGAATGCCCCATTACTATTAGCATCCAAACTTGCTAATAAGGGAGAAAATGGAATTAATATACACATAGGTTGGAAAGGAAGAGATAAGCATGATCATTTTGATGATATATTCTCATACACGGAAAATCCAAAAATATCAGCTGAAAAATATTGAAACAAATATGTATGGTCAGTAAAATATAGAGAAAAAAATATGTACAAATCCAGTTGCTATAGCCAGTTGCTATTCTTCATACAGCAATTCTTTGTTGGAAAATATAATGGGGGAAAAGGTCCATTCACAATAGCAGCAAAATGATAAAGTACTCAGAACATATCTAAAAAGAAATGTGAAACATCTTTCTGAAGAAATACGTAAAACTTCTCTGAAGAAAATAACAATAAGAAAGAAAGATCTAAAGAAATGGAGAGACCACCAGCAGGGTTCAGTGACTTAAGCTATTCTGTTAGAACAGTGTGTACTGTACTTCTCGTGAGTTAAACAGAAAAGCAAAAAACAGTCCTACAGGGTTCTTTAGGAGATGATCAGAAAATATCATTTACATAGTATCCAAGCTCCATATTAAACGGGTTTTTGAATTATTCAGTACCATCCAACAACTTTTATAGTTCTGTGATTTGGACCAGGCATACAGCAAACCCGGCTGCTTGACAATGTTGTCAGTCTTCAACAATCCTTCCTCAACCCTAAGTGGTAGAACAGGCTCATCATCACGGAGACCCTAGCACACAGCAAAAATGATGTACTCTGTGCAGTTTCTTCTGTTGGAAAATGGCTGCATAGAACTACATGTGCAGAAAACAGAGGGCTAGCTAAGTTCAGCAAGCAGCATTTCACACAGAGCTGAAGAGTGGCTTCCTCATGGAGTCGGAAAGCTGATTAAGCATCTCTCCTCTGGGCTGCATGCTTATGTGAACCAACAGCAGCTTTGAACAGCACCATATGGCTCTGTAGAGCCTGTTCCTGTTACGATGTGAGACTCCAGAAAGATGCAAGCAACATATTATTCCTCATTTTGTTGTTCTTTGGGCTCCAGGACCACAATCTCTACTTAATAAATTATCTTTTTTGGGGGGGTGGGCAGACTCTTGTTCGGTCACTCAGGCTGGAGTAAAATGGTGGGATCATAGTTCATTGCAGCCTCCAACTCCTGGGCTAAAACAATCCTCCCATCTTAGCCTCCCAAGTAGCTGGAACTATAGGTATGCACCACCTTACCTGGCTAATTTTAAAATTTCTTATAGATGGGGTCTCGCTATGTTGCCCAGGTTGGTCTCAAACTCCTGGGCCCAAGCCTTCTGGGCTCAAGTGATCTTCCTGCCTTGGCCTCTCAGAGCCCTGGGATTATAGGTGTGAGCCACTGCTGTTATTGTCATTAAGGGAGGACAAAGGTCATATGAGTAACAGTTTATTGCACACATAGTACTCTGTGTCTCTCAGTCATGGAGTAAATCATAGTGGCTTTCTTGTGTGTATCCAATTGGTCTGAAACAGGCAGGCCTCCATGGGCCTGTAGGCATCCGCCTGTGGCAGTCCGTCTTCTGGCCTGTGAGACAGCCAATTCCAGAAACAGGAAAGATGGGGTTCATCATTATATGCTTTTTATTTATTTATTTATTTTTTATTTTTTATTTTTTTTGAGACGGAGTCTTGCTCTGCCGCCCAGGCTGGAGTGCAGTGGCCGGATCTCAGCTCACTGCAAGCTCCGCCTCCCGGGTTCACGCCATTCTCCTGTCTCAGCCTCCCGAGTAGCTGGGACTACAGGCGCCCGCCTCGTCGCCCGGCTAGTTTTTTGTATTTTTAGTAGAGACGGGGTTTCACCGTGTTCGCCAGGATGGTCTCGATCTCCTGACCTTGTGATCCGCCCGTCTCGGCCTCCCAAAGTGCTGGGATTACAGGCTTGAGCCACCGCGCCCGGCCATTATATGCTTTTTAAATCTCTCATATATTCCCTTTATTTTTCTATTACCCCATTCCAACTTCCCCTCCTTTCTAATCTCTTGCTGAACATTTTTGTAGGAATTGGGGTAAAATTGTCTTGAGAAAAGGCAGCTATGGACTATACTGTAAGTTTCCCAAAGGTGGGACTGTTTCCCAAAGGTGGGACTGTGTTTTATTCACTTTTGAATCCTCAAAACCTATTACACGATACATGCACTCTACACTGTTGAATAAGATAACATAATTTTGAACTTGAAACAAATAAGGAATTTCTTTGAGAATACTGACAAATATACATAAATCATGTATACTTCTGGTGTGTGCTGGCCTCAATTTTAAGCAAAGTTGTGAGCTTTGAGTGAGACACAAACAAAATTAGGAAATAAATGGTAGAATTAGCTACATACAGAGGGAAGTTTTAGAATCTCTTTTCCTATAACAAGTCAAAGGCAGTGTCTCTTTTGGAGTATTTCTGTTTTTATTATTGGTCTTGAGGTAGGACAGAGACCAGCTCATCCTATAAGGTTCTAGATTTCTGTTGCTAACAAATTTGGTAAGAAAGAATGAATGAGACAAGATCCATTGCAAGTGGTCACTCAGTCTTTGCAGCATCTTTTTCTGTCTGAGAGCATGGCTTACATTCATGAGCCTGGTTCTGCTGCTGCTCTTCTTCTGCTGCTGCTCTTCTTCTGGGAAAGGCCTTGACTGCAGAAAGCAGAGATGGAAGGTTCTATTACTTACATCAAATCCATTTTTTTTTTTTTTTTTTTTTTGGCTGGTGACCCCATCTTCCTGTGTGCCCATGTCTGATGACTGGCATTTGCCATTTTTTTCTTTCTCTAAATCATTATATTTCAAAACCTGGGGTTCTGCAGATTCTTTAGAAATAGGACCCAGTATTTCTCTCATCAGCCCACAGGTGTATTGAACTCCATCCTCACCTTGATTCAAGGGTTGGTCTGTGCTGCATCCTGTGTTGCTTATCTAATATCAGCTGCCTGCCTGGAACCAGAGAATTGCTACTTTTGAATACCCCATGACTGGGGAGGGGATACCCATGCCTCCATGTCAATCACAGACAACCCCAGCACCAACATGCTGCTTGCCTGGGTTGGGCCTTGGCCTGGTGTTTCGCCTTCTCTCTACCACACATGCCTGTTTCCCCCACACTTGTAGCTATTCCCCTCCATTTCTCAGGGTCAAGTGCAGGCTGATTATGGCCCATTCCAAACTACTCCTATGACCATGGTTCATTGGACTATACTTAACCACGCCTTGAGATGCAGCTGCAGCCAACAAATTAAGGAAACATGACATCAGCAAATTTTTAAAAATCTCAATTGAGAAAACGCAGTCTGCAAAAAAAAAGATGATGTGTCTTCTGTGGCATTCACAGTGAGCTCTTACCATCTGCCACCATCTTTCACACCATTTAAATCTTCTCCATGTTTTGATCAAAATATATTCCTCTTCCATTGTAGGTCTTCCAAAGAACAGCTCAGCCCATAAAAGTATAGGCAATGTTTTTTTTATTATTTTTATTTTTAATTTTTTAATTTGTTCTAGATGTAGTCTTGCTCTGTCGCCCAGGCTGGAGGGCAGTGGTGCAGTCTTGGGTCACTGCAACCTCCGCTTCCCAGGATCAAGCGGCTCTCCTGCCTCAGCCTCCCAAGTAGCTGGGATTACAGGTGCCCACCACCATGCCCGGCTAATTTTTGCATTTTTAGTAGAGACAGGGTTTTCCCATATTGGCCAGGCTGGTCATAAACTCCTGACCTGAGCTCAGGTGATCTGCCCGCCTTGGCCTCCCAAAGTGCTGAGATGACAGGCGTGAGCCACAGTGCCCAGCCTATGAGCAATTTAAAATGTGTAAAAGATGCCAAATTTTGGTGAGGCAGAGGGAGATGAATGGCTCAGGCTGGCCTCTATGGTGGAGAAATCTCAAAGTAAGATTAATTGTTCCTAAGCTGGATGAAGAGGGCTCTGTTTGCCTGTGCATCTATAATTGTTCACGCCCCTTCAGTATTAGCAAACAACAAACTCTAGTTATTGTAGTCAGAAAGGGAACTTACTGGTAGAATATGGAGTAGCTCAGACAATTAACTGGGAGGACAGAGAAGCAGACAAATACCAAGAAAAGCTGGCTGTCTGGCACAGGGCAGGGCACTACACAGTGGATACAGGCTGTGTATCCTGGGTGGCTGCCACCACTACTGCTGCATGGGTGCCACTGGACCCTCAATGCTGCCGGTGGTGCCACTAGGATCGGTTCTAAATTGTCTCTGCTCCTAGGACTCCCTGCTCCAGACTCAAAAGTTCTAGGCAAGAGTGATTCCTGGCCATATTCTGGTGGCAACCCCATATCCTATAAGCTTCCTATGAAGGCTCACACAAAGGTGGAACTTGAGAAGGGAGTTCAGATGCTGAGCAAAAGTATGACGAGTGCTTGTTTCTCTTTTAACAACTTGCCCAAGAATACACTTTATTGATTACCCTCCATGAGTGCGGGATAGCGGGATAGACTTACTCTCCCAAGGCAGGGAGCCAAGCTCCTGGGCTTGATCCCTGAGAGACTAATGAGGCAGATTCTTACACTCCTTCTTGGAAGGGAACAGAGGAAGTAAAAACTCACTATGAAAAAAAGGTTGAGGTCTCGTAGGCTGTAAACCCAACTGTATTAGTCTGTCCTCATGCTGAAAATAAAGACATACTTGAGACTGGGTAATTTATAAAGAAAAAGAGGTTTAATGGACTTACAGTTCCACGTGGCTAGGGAGGCCTCACAATCATGGTGGAAGGTGGATGAGGGGCAAAGTCCGTCTTAGACGGCGGCAGGCAAGAGAGCTTGTGTAGGGAAACTCCCGTTTATAAAACCCGTCAGATCTTATGAGACTTATTCACTACCGTGAGAACAGTATGGAGGAAACTGCCCCCCATGATTCAGTTATCTCCATCTGGCCCCGCCCTTGACACGTGGGGATTATTATAATTCAAGGTGAGATTTGGGTGGGAACACAGAGCCAAACCATATCACCAACTCTGCCATTTAATTCCTTAGACCAGTCCTTTAATATCTCTGGGCCTCCATGTTCTTACCTGTGAAATGAGGAGAATTAAATGAGGCAATGCATTTACCGTTACTAATAGGGAGCCCAGCACACACTAGGTGTTCCATCAGTGCACCACTATTATTATTGTGGTGATTCTGATTGCCTGAGCCCGTTTCTCTGGGCCATGGTCCTGTCAACCTCTCCCTCTCCTCACAATGGTCTGCCTGCCTTGAGCTTCCAGGTGGAGGGTCAGGCTTAGGGCCTGATTTTTCCTCCCTGGAGGACCTTCAGAATGTTGACTCCTTTGTGGAGAAAAGGGACGATGTGAAGGGACAGAGTGTCATTCAGTGAACAAGTTTAAATAGAATCTTTCCATGAGAACTTTGGGATAATTTGGGGCTTGTGGTCAGAAAATGGTCAGTTATCAAATGGAGGAGTCAAGGCATTTTCTCTCTTCTCCCTCTTTTGAAACTCATCCGAAACATCAAAAAATAGACACAAAAACTCCATCTTAAATTTAAAAAAGAGAAAAAGGAGAAAACTCACACAATCTGAAGCCCGCCTAGACTAAGTGGAAGTCATATGCTTGTGCAATTAGTAACATTACTAATTATTAACACAATGATATCAATATAATAAAATATTAATCTTATGTTAATACCAATATTAATTTTTTTCAAAACCAATTTATTGAGGTGTGATCAACATAAAAAGTATATATGTAATGTATGTAAAGTTGCAGATTTTTTTTTTTTAAAGAAAGTGCCAGATACAAGACAAAGTTATAGCTGCAAGAAACAGCCAATTCCAATTCCAGAGTCTTCCTAAATCAGCTGGCCCAAGGAGTGTCTCATTGTATTAAAAAAATTGTCTTTTGGCATACCTAAGACTCAAGGTGGGAAATTGTTCGTAAAATGTACTGGAATCATCCTTCTCCAGATTATCCAAACTGCACCTTCTTCTTAATTTCAGATTTTCAAGGACTTGTTAGGTTCCACGAACTTTTTAACCCACACAAGGAAGCTGCTTCTCTCTTTACAAGGATCAGAAAGGTAATAGAATAGAGTTGGAGGTGGTAATTCACTGCAGCAGGGGGCTTCCTGTGTGGATGTGTTTGGTGCAGAATGAGTTTACGTGAGGAAATTAATGTCTCACACCAAGGCAGATGTCCCCAAAGCCATGGAGATGCAATGAACAGTCCTCTGGCTGCCTTGACTTGACTTCTTCCAGGGCAGCAGAAGAGCATCTGGGGCTATCAGGGTACTGGTTTACTAGCTTTCTTTTGCTATTGGGAATACTACATCAGTTGCCCAATTAACCTGATAGAACAACTAACACATTAACTTTGTTGTTCTTAGAGGATTCCTATGGGACGCATTCTTGGCCAAGGCCACCGCACAAGGGGAATGGCTGTTGGTTCTTTTAGCAGATTGATGGGGTGGGTATGCACACTGTCAAAGACTGCTGCAGTTTAATAAGGCTCTCAAGAGTGTTTCTGACACTCGTCTAACCAGAAGACTGTGCCTCAATATGGCCATGGGACAGGGGAGTGAAGTGGTAAAGATGGAGGGATCTGCCTCACACTCACACTAGTGGACTCAGTGTCTGCCTTTTCCTTGATGGTTGGCCCCATGAGTTCAAAGTCCATGACTATCTCAGCAGCAATATACCACACAATCTCACAAGAAGGGTTATGTGTTGAATTTTATCCCCCAAAATTTATACATTGAAGTCCTAACCTGGGCTGGGCATGGTGGCTCATTCCTGGAGTCCCAGAGCTTTGGGAGGCTGAGGTGGGTGGATCACTTGAGCCTATGAGTTCGAGACCAGCCTGGGCAACATGGTGAAACCCTGTCTCTAGAAAAAACACAAAGATTAGCTGGGTGCGGTGGTGCATGCCTGTGATCCCAGTTATTTCGTAGGCTGAGGTGGGAGGATCGCTTGAGCCCAGGAGGTGGAGGTTGCAGTGAGCTGATATTATGCCACTGCAGTCCAGCCTGGGTGACAGAGAGAGACCCCACCTCAAAAAGAAAAGTCCTAACGCCTGTGAATGTGACTTTATTTTGAAAGAGGATCGTTGCAGATAGAATTAGTTAAGATGAGGTCATACTAGAGTAGGGTGGACCCCTAGTATATTGTGTCCTTATGAATAGGGGAAATTTAGACACACCCACAGACAGGGAGAAAAACACTGTCTGAAGATTGGAGGTATGCTGCCAGAAGCCAAGAAACTAGTAGAAACAAGTAGAGAGGCCCAGAACAGGTCTTTCCCTACCACCTTCAGAGGGAGCATGGCTCTGCCAACACCTTGATCTAGGACTTCTAGCCTTCAGAACTCCGAGACAATATAGTTCTGTTGTGTAGGTCACCTGGTGTGTGGTACCTCGTTATGGCAGCCCTAGCAAACCAATGCAAAGGGCTTGGCACAGGGAATGATGAACAATTGTTTCAGTGAAAATCTAAGGAATTGTCTTGTCCCTTACTAAGCTGTGAAATCTCAATGGATGAATTTTGCTCACAGTATGAGATGGAAGAAATGTCTCACTTACTTTTTTAGGTCAAATTTATTCTGCTCCCTGTGCAACTGGTTGGACAGGAAGTTTAATGTTAAGATGTTTCCGCCTCTGCCCCCGCATCCCTGGGTTTGGGGAAGGTCTCTGGAGCCTCACACCATCTAAAACCTTTGGAGAGGGATTCTTCAGAGAGGCACATGGAGAACCAAGCCTGCATCCAGCTGGGTTTCTCATTGAGGCTGGCATCCTTGGCCTCTCCAAGAGCACCTCAGAAGCATGCTTCTGTGAGGTCTGGCCATCCCTTGTGGTAGAGCAAGGTTTAGCTGATTCTTGCAACTCTTGGGACATCCCCCACTGAAAAATCCTGTTCGTCTTTTAAGCGTGAGGAATAAAATCTTTCTCCTCTGTTCCTACAGCATTTCCCCTTCTTTTCTCTCCAGGGTACTCACCTCTCTTTTCACCCTCTCCAGAGACATCTCTAACTTAGGCTTTGCAAAATCAAAACCAGAAAACCCTGCCCTTTATCTTGGTAACACAAACCCTTCTGAGGCTAAGAATGCAATAGTTGGATACCATCTTCCCTGGGGAAGGCAAAATTCAGTGTGAATGAAACACAAATTAACGTCGGTGGTATATGGTGTTATTGTTCCCAATTATTCACTCCCTCTTTCTTCAAGGATTAGACACCCCCGCTCCCACATTGCTACGTGACTTGCTGCGCTCTCCTGTGGGAGAAATATCTATTCCCTGCCCCAAATGACGTTGGACTTAGCCCTGCGACTTGCTTTGTTGATGGGATATGAGCAGATACAATGTGATGTCCTGTTTGAGCAGAAGCTTTAAAAGCCACCATGTTTCTGCCAGTTCCTCTGACTCTTTTTCCTCTGCCGTGAGAATAGTATGACCAAATAGAGCCTGCTCCTTCAGCCTGGATTCCAGAAGGAAGAGAACTTATGGAACAGACCCACAGCCAACTTGCTGTTGGGTAGATCCGCCCTCTGGAGCCAGGCCACAGCAGACATGTAACACACATGAGAAACAAATCTTTGTTATTGTAAGCTACTGAGAGCTGGGGTCTAGCGTTGTTTGTAATCACAGTAATAATCTAGTAAACGCTTACTAGTAAAATGTCTAAATAATTATCTTTCCACTTAGAAAGGTAATTTCTCCTCTCTGAAGCTCATTTTTATTGCATGTGAAGTTGGCTTGGTTGGGCCGCGTGATACCTTAAATCCTTTCCAGTTTGAATCTTCTAGGATTCTAAATCCATGTGCCCAGCTTCCTGCCTTATCCTGGATCCACAGTGTACACCTGTGAAGCCATCTGCAAATCGCCTGCCCTTTCCTCCCACTTACAACCTTTTATTCTAACCCAAGTATCTATGATAAAACAGGGAACCAATCATAGAGCAGAAAGAACAGTGGCTTAGGACACCTGCAGACTGAGTTCTAATTCTAGAAGCCAATTACTACCTGTTTGACCACTGGCAATCTTACCTCATCTCCCTGAGCTGCTGTTTTCTTATTTGTTAAACAGGGATGCTAGGATTGTAAGGATGAGATAAGCTAATTCAAGTTTCGAATGCAGGACTTGTCACATACTATGTATTTAACAAAAGTTAATTGCCTTCTTCCTTCCAAATGTATTTTTAAAAATTTTTTTTTTTGAAACTTTTATTTTAAGCTCAGGGGTACACGTGCAGATTTGTTATATAGGTAAACTAATGTCATGGGGGTTTATTGTACAGATTATTTCATCACCCAGGTACTAAGCCTAGCACCCAATAGCTGTTTTTTCTGACTCCCTCCTCCCACCCTCCACCCTCAAGGAGGCCCCAGTGTGTGTTGTTCCTCTCTTTGTGTCCATGTGTTCTCATCATTTAGTTCCTGCTTATGAGTGAGAACACGCAGTCTTTGGTTTTCTGTTCCTGCATTAGTTGCTAAGCATAATGGCATCCGGCTCCATCCATGTTCCCACAAAGGACACAATCTTGTTCTTTCTTATGGCTGCATAGTATTCCATGCTGTATATGTACCACATTTTCTTCATCCAGTCTATCACTGATGGGCAGTTAGATTGATTCCATGTCTTTGTTATTGTGAGTTGTGCTGCAGTGAACATCTGCATGTCTGTATGTTCATGGTAGAAAGTTTTATAATCCTTTGGGTACATACCAGTAATGGGATTGCTAGGTCAAATGGTAGTTCTGTTTTTTGTTCTTTGAGGAATCGCCATATTGCTTTCCACAACGGGTGAACTAATTTACACTCCCACCAACAGTGTATAAGCATTTTCTTTTCTCTGCAACGTCGCCAGCATCTGCCATATTTTGATTTTTTCATGATAGCCATTCTGACTAGTGTGAGATTTTTTTCATGTGCTTGTTGGCCACATGTATGTCTTCTGAAAAGTGTCTCTTCATGTCCTTCTAAATGTCTTTAAGAGTTTCTGTATCCAAGAGGATTTGCAACTTAATGGGAACCAGTATCTTAAGATAAAAGAAAAAATTAAAACTCCCTTTCTGGTATCAGTGGGAGATGAGGAGGAGAATGGCAGGAATTCCTGAGTCCTGTAAATTAAAACCATGGAGAGTTGCCCTCTGTCTTGTTTGGAGGGCTGTTTGGTCTTGTGTAGTGGTGCTTGGGAGCAGGGATTAGGCTTCTGAGAAAACTTCAACTTACTGACTTTTCTAATTATCCCCTAGATTCAGACTTTCATTTCTAACAAAAGGCTACTATCCTGGTTGCCACACTGCTTTGCTCCACCCAGCTTACCTCTCACTTTGCTTCAAATAGATGGAGTGTTTTCTTTGTCCATCAAAGCCATGTCCAGATTCTGGGGCTTTCATATCTTTTTCAGGGCTCAAGCAACATTAGTACATCAATTGTTGCTCTCTAGGCCATAGAGACATGTAACTGGAATCTTGAAATGCAACTTCTAGGTTCTGAGAAGGATCCTCTAATGACAATGCCAGCTCTAATGGCTAAAGCCAAAGTGGACTGACACCTGAATATTTGGGCCAGAAAAGGAAAGAAGTGATGAAGGATGTTCTGTGGTACTTCACCAGTTTCAACTTTGTTGCAGAGGCGGTGAAGGATTCTCTGAAGATAGAACATTTGAAGTAAGCCCTAATGACATGAAGAAGCATCTGTGTGAATGTCTAGGGGGAGACTAATCCAGACAGAAGGAAATAACAAAGTCCCTGAGCTGGGCACAGTTTGGTGTGTTTGAGGGATGGAAAGTGGACCAGAGAGGCTCTAGGGTAGAGAATAAGCGGTGCCTGCTAGGAGGTTTGGGTGGAGAGGCGAGAGCAGTGGTGAGATCATCGGAGTGCCATGGGAAAACGGGAAGCCACTGAAAGTCATTTAGCAGCAAGTCATGGGGTCTCGGAGTAATCTCTGAGAAATCAAGCTGCTGTCATAAATGAGAATAAATAGGGGCTAGGGGAGCAGGAGCTCAAGTGAATCTTGTTCCAGACAAGAGATGATGGCAGACTGGACCAGGATTTTAACAGTGGAAGTGGTGAGCAGTGACCTGACTCAGAGTGTATTTCAGAGGGGAACCAAAGAATGGGCTGATAGGTTGGGTAAAAGATATACAAGAAAGGATCAATGTCTGACTTCTAGATTTTTAAATTTAGGCAGCTGGCAGATAGAAATGCCATTTACTGAAATGGAAAAGAGTGAGGCAGGAAAAAATTTGGCATGGGGACATCAAAAATTTTGGTTGGGACACATTATACTTGAGCTATATATGAGTCGAGACTAAAGGTAGTCAAACTTTTTCTTTTGGGGTCATAGAGTCCCTGTTATGCACTGTTCTTTGATATTTTCCCTATCTTTTAAACGTATAAAGACCTTTCTTAGCTCTTGGGCCATACCGAAACGGATGCCAGGCCACAATTGGGCTGTAGTTTGTCAAACACTAATTTGGAGCTCGGTGGAGAAAGCAGGAATTGAAACATGCATTTAGGCATAGAGATCAACCTAAATCCCAGGACTAGTCATGAGCTCATGCAGGGAGAGAGATGAACTAGAGAAGAAGGTATGATCACCTTGAAAGCTCAGACAGAGGAAGAGTGAGTTCAGTAAAGAACACCGAAGTTAGAGAAAACTGGGGAGGGGGTGTGGATTATTCAGATTTTATTATGCATGGCAACAAACAGTCCCTGTAGCTCAGTGCCTTCTGAGAAAAAAGATCTATTTCTCACTCAAGTTACATGGTGGCTGCAGTCCAACTGTCAGTCTATTCCACATCTTCCTTCCAGGTCCAGACTGAAAGAGATACGCCCATCAGAACAGCCTGCAGGAAAGGCAAAAGAGAGATGGTAGAACCAGGCAAAGACCCTAAAATATTCTCCTGGGATGTGGTATCTGTCACTTGCATTCACTTTCCATGATCAATCTTGTGGGGGAGGGGGTGAGTAATTCTCTCACAGGGATACACCGTGAATCTTTGGAAACAAGAATACAACTATCACAAAAAGTGTGGTGTTCAGGAAGTCCAGAGCACATAATCATTCAAGAAATGGGATGTGGTCAGCTATATCAAATGCTACTTAGAGGTTGAGTAAGATGAGGTCAGAGCAGTGACAACTGGGTCTGGAAATATAGAGGTCTTCTGTTTCATCAATAAGTCATTCTTCTAGGCTAGCCATATTGATGTGTGCTTTCTGTGGTGGATGCCAATAGTAGCAATACTGTTGTCAGCCTTCCTCTGTAAGAACAATTTCACCACTTCTGTACTCCAAAAATGGAGCCCATTCAGGATTGGTGATTGTGGGCCCAATAATCCAATGTATTTAGCAACAAATTTAGAAGGAAACCTCATTTTTTATTTTCTCAGTTGTAATTATGTGCATTCTTGGAGAGGAATCTGTGGCTACACAAACAGCAATTTTTATATATTATATAAATTATACTATACAAATATTATAGCTTCTGACCCAATTAATTTAAAGGGTTTTCCGAAGAGGCATTGAACAGTAAGTTTGCACTTTGAGGAAGATTCTCTACACACCTTTTTTTTCCTATTAGTCAGATTTTCTGGGCCAAGCCTCACACTTCCCCCGACCTACCTCTTTCTTTGAGAGGAATGTGTGCACAAGTTTGCAAAGTTGGGTGTGGGGACCGTGCTGGCGAAGCAGTAGCAATGATGTTGAGCTGAAATGTGGATTCCCCAGGTGTTTTTCTCCTCTGTCTGCCTGGGGACAACTGCAGAAGTCATTTTGATATTTGACAAGATACCTGAAAAACCTGAAATTTCTCCATGTGATCTGTATTTATTTGGACATTTTGAAAGAATTGTTCTTTTAAAATATAAATCCTAAATCTTTGATTTTTCTTTTTTAGTTTAGAATATTGAAGTTGGCAAATTGGTTTATACAACTTTTTTTTATGTTTTGAGACAGGGTCTCACTCTGTTGCCCAGGCTGAGTGTAGTGGTACAATCTTGGCTCACGGCAGCCTCAACTTCCCAGGCTCAAGCAACTCTCCCGCCTCTGTCTACCAAGTAGCTGGGACTACAGGCATGCACAGCCATGCCTGGCTAATTTTTGTATTTTTTGTAGAGATGAATTTTTCACATGTTGCCCAAGCTGGTCTCGAACTCCTGTGCTCAAGCAATCCGCCTGCCTTGGCCTCCCAAAGTGCTAAGATTACAGGCATGAGCCACCATACCCAGCTGGTAAAATCTCTCAAAGGTATTTGGATTCAACTTCTTTTTTTTTTTTTTTTTTTTTTTGAGACGGAGTCTCGCTCTGTCGCCCGGGCTGGGGTTCAGTGGCCGGATCTCAGCTCACTGCGAGCTCTGCCTCCCGGGTTTACGCCATTCTCCTGCCTCAGCCTCCCGAGTAGCTGGGACTACAGGCGCCCGCCACCTCGCCCGGCTAGTTCTTTGTATTTTTTAGTGGAGACGGGGTTTCACCGCATTGGCCGGGATGGTCTCGATCTCCTGACCTCGTGATCCGCCCGTCTCGGCCTCCCAAAGTGCTGGGATTACAGGCTTGAGCCACAGCGCCTGGCCTAACGTTTTTTTTTTTTTTTAATGAGAATCTCTACAACCCTGATAAGCTCTTCCTCCCTCTGCATGTATCTGGAGAGCAGGGTGCTTATTGTCTCACTACCCAAGGGACAAAACCAACCTTCAACTGATGGGGCTCTCTAATTTTGAGGGAGGCCTTTTCTCATGTTTAATTAAAACTTGCCTTCTTGTAACTTCCACTAGTAATCCACGCTGGGGATAATACAGATGTGGCATAATAAGAAATACATCTAGTCTTTGTCCCCGGTTCCTAGCACAGAACTTCTAAAAACAAAACAAAACAAAAACCCTGGGAACTTCTTCCTGAGTGATAGGAGTGTCTTTTGTTATTTTTAATGAGAACCCCTTTCTATCACACCTGAGTTCAGGCTAATGAGATGAACCCCCAGAGTGGAACTCCCAGATAGCTTCAGGATGGGGGCTGGTCAAACATGACGCCATTATTTGAGGGTTAGAAATTTCAGCTCTTGTCCCCGACCTATGGGGAAGAAAGAGGCAGTGGAGATTGAATTCAATCACCAATGGGCAATGAGCTAATCCATCAAGTCTATGTAATGAAACCTTCGTAAAATCTAAATGGGAGCTTCTGTGTTGGTGAACACATCCACATGCCAGGAGGGAGGCATACCTCAACTCCAAAGAGGCAGAGGCTCTTATGCTCAGGGCATTTTTGGACCTCATCTTATGTACCTCTTCATCTGGCTGTTCATTCCCATCCTTTATAATTAACTATAGTTCCAAGTATGGCATTTTCCTGAGTTGAGTTGTTCTAGCAAATTAAGGAAATGTGGCATGGGGCGGGGGGCAGGTGGCGGATGGCATGCTGCAAACCCTGGAATTTGTAGCAAAGTCAGACAGAAATTCAGGTGACCTGGGAACCCAGTACTTATAACTGATGTCTTAAGGGAGAGCAGTCTGTGGGACTGAGCCCCTTTAACTTGGGGGATCTGAGGCCAACTCCAGGTAGCGTCAGAATTAAATTGAATTGTCGGATACCCAGTTGATGTCCAGAGAATCAGAGATGAGGATAAATCTGTTCTGCCATTTACATGAGAATCTTCTGAATATTCTTAGTCTTCTCTCTTAGGTTGGACCTCTATAGTTCTTCAGACTCACATGGGAAGCAATTGACCATACGCTTATCACTGCCATGAGCATATCAAGAGGTACCACACTAAACCAAGAATTCTGGTAAATGACATTTTCTCCCTCTCCTTACACATCCAGCCATATTGAACATCTTATAGTTTGGATCCCTGGACACCTTCATGGCGGACGCACTCCTTACTCCAGCTCTGGATCTCAACAGTTCCTTCATCCCTCTCAGGTTCTCCCTCACTCATCAGAAGCTCACGTTTGCCAAAGTCCATCTTGAAATGTTATGTTTAAAATTCAGCTCACTTCTCTAGATACAGCCTGATGAGGACACTTCGGGTACCCTAGGCAGTTAATAATTAATAGTCATTAGTTAATAATTTTATGTTCCTTCTAATGGGTATGCTCTCAGTATTTGTCTGTGACTTGGGGTCAAGCAAGGAAGACTGGCTCACAGCAGCTCTGGTCCTCTTCTCTGCTGCTCTAATCAGTTCAGCTCTAGCCCAGTCCTGCACACCCTATTAGCAAACATTAGTCCTACTACAGATAACTGCACCCACCTCCTTGTAAGCCATTTAATGACACTCAATTATAACTCAAACATATCCTCAGAGAGCTCAGCCTTCACTGCAACGAGCATATCAGAAAGTATCACATTCATTCAAGAATTGAAGAAAATGACATTTGTTTCCTCTCTTTACACATCCAATGATATGGAGTATCTTATAGTTTGGATTTCTGGACACTTGCATGGTAGAGACACCCTAAATCCAGCTCTGGCTCTGACCAATTATTTCCCTGTGTTCTGGGTTGCTACATCAATGGTATCTGTTTAAAACAATCCTATCACGGTGCGGCTCTTACAAGAGTGTGCTTAACTTAAAAAGAGATTTTTCCCCCCACATGAACTCCCAAGCCAGTCTTCCTCATTCTGTATTTACGTGGTTGACTTTTGTGAGCCTAAATACAGAATTTTTCATTTAGCCTAGTTGCCCTTGACTCTAAGAGTCAACGGACCATTTTAATTTGTTAAAAGCATTTTGAATTTTTATTCAAATATGTAAGTATAGGATAGTCTAGGCACTATTGCATTATATGACTGACAAAGACTTGGAGGTGGGACTTTATTTTTAATTTTTTTTTTTTTTTGCATTTGTTTTTTTGAGACAGAGTCTCACTCTGTCACCCAGGCTGGAGTGCAATGGTGCAATTTCGGCTTACTGCAACCTCCATCTCCCGGCTTCAAGCGATTCTCTTGCCTCAGTCTCCCGACTAGCTGGGACTACAGGCACCCACCACCATGCCCGGCTAATTTTTCATATTTTTAGTAGAGATGGGGTTTCACCATGTTGACCAGACTGGTCTCTAACTCATGACCTCAAATGAACCACCCACCTCGGCTTCCCAAAGCCCTGAGATTACAGGCATGGGCACCCACCACCATGCCCGGCTAATTTTTCATATTTTTAGTAGAGATGGGGTTTCACCATGTTGACCAGACTGGTCTCTAACTCATGACCTCAAACGAACCACCCACCTCGGCCTCCCAAAGCCCTGAGATTACAGGCATGAGCCACCACACCCAGCCAGGAGGTGGATTAATCACTGTCCCACATTAGGGAAATGTCTGTGCAATCTAAACAGTAGTCACTAGCCACTTAAAGATTGTGATCACCTTAAATGTAGCCAGTTCAAATTGAGCTGTGCTGTAAATATACAGTACACATTGGATTTTAAAGATTGAGTGCAAAGAAAAAAGAATGTAAAATATCGTATTAGTAACTTTTGAAAAATACCGATGATGTATTGAAATGATAATCTGTTGGGTATATTGAGTTAAATAAAATATATTATTAAAAATAATTGGGCCGGGCGCGGTGGCTCAAGCCTGTAATCCCAGCACTTTGGGAGGCTGAGACGGGCAGATCACGAGGTCAGGAGTTCGAGACCATCCTGGCTAACACGGTGAAACCCCGTCTCTACTAAAAAATACAAAAAACTAGCCAGGCGAGGTGGCGGGCACCTGTTGTCCCAGCTACTCAGGAGGCTGAGGCAGGAGAATGGCATAAACCCGGGAGGCAGAGCTTGCAGTGAGCTGAGATCCGGCCACTGGACTCCAGCCTGGGTGACAGAGCGAGACTCCGTCTCAAAAAAAAAAAAAAAAAAAAAAAATTTTACTTCTTCTTTTTACTTATTAAAATGTAACTAGTAGAAAATTTAAAATCATACCTGCAGCTCACATTTCTGGTTCACGTAATGTTTCTATTGGACAGAATTTCTCTAGAAGTTGAAGTGAGCCCTACCTTCCCTCTATTGTAATTGGATAATTAGAGCAAGCTCGCATTGGGCCAGAGACTGGAAATTTTGACACAGGCCCAGGGTATTGGTATGCGGATGAAGGTGGGAGGGGAAGGTAGTCTTGGGCAGCCAGAGAGCAGCATGATGCCAAATGTGTAGGAGGCTTGAAAAAAGGGCAGAAGACAGGAGAAAATGTCTAGCAAGGCAGAGAGAGAACACTGGAGTTGAAGAGTTTTCTATAATTCCCATGTAATATGTTATCCTGCTGATGCCTGGGTGGAATGTGAGTTTTTCCATAAGGCTCCCACCACAGCTTACTCCCAAATCTTCTCCATTAGGAAAAGCTAGCCTGGCACCTCATTAACTAAGCCTGCCCATCCTTCACCAGCAGAGGCAGAAAAGAGGGATGGAGATGTATGCCCTGTCCTCCTTTCAGTTCTACTCCACTGAGACCATATTCTTCTTTCAGCATCAATCAAATACTTACCAGAAAGTCCTTTGCTGTAGTACTGCCAATTCCACAATCTCTGGTCCTCAAATATCATTTATTATGCAAATGCAAAAGTAACATTTTTTTCCAGATTCTTTTTCTGCCTTAACAGTATCTTTGGTTTTGATTTTGGAGGAGAGACCTTTTCACTGGGAGGCAGCTGGAGTCAGCCCCAGGCAGAGTCAACATTTAGCATTTGTGTGATGAATGCACGTCTGGGCATGCCGTCTCTCTTACAAAGACAGCAAAAAATGTAGCTAACTACTGGGCATGGTGGCTCACATCTGCAATCCCAGCACTTTGGGAGGCCGAGGGAGGAGGATCACTTGAGGCTAGGAGTATGAGACTCGCCTGGGCAGCATAGCAAGACCCTATCTCTTCAAAAAATATAAATAAAAGCGGTTTTACACTGGGAGCCTGAGAATAAAGGTGGCTCTCAGACATTCTTTGTTTATTAGTTGGGTGTGGTGGCACATGGCTGTAGTCCTAGCTACTTGGGATGCTGAGGAGTGGGGATGGCTTGATCCCAGAAGGTCGAGGCTACGGTGAGCTACAGTTGTACCACTGCACCCCAGCCTGGGTGACAGAGCAAGATTCTATTTCTAAAACAAAATGGAGCAAAACAAAACACAAAGCTACCCACTAGTATCCGTAACTCTGTATTGCATTTTTTTTTTTTTTACTACACACCAAGAAGATATGTATTGCATTTTCAATGTATGAAAGCAACCACGTAGGCATTCACACCAAATGGCATGTTAATTCCCATGCAAACAGGAGATGTTAGTCCCTTTCAAGATGGCAGCCATGAGCACGGCAGAGGTGTTACACTGGCAGCCTAAGGGTAAAGGTGGCTCTCAGACATAGTTTGTCTGGCTCTTGCAATGTTTTAAGAAATTAAGCCAACCTTGGAAAATCAGAACATCTCACATAAACCTTCAGAGTTTGAGCTTCCCTTGAAATCTCGCAAGATAACCCTGGGTCTGTGTTCCCTAGGGAAACAGGCTGATGTGGAGTAACAATAGCCCTATTATCCTGGACCTACCATCTTTGCTGCCAGATCCCTTGGCATGTGCACAGATGCCACTAAATTCACATATTGAAGTTGTCTAGCCAGTTCATGAGTCATCTGTTTCCACTACCCCTTGATCTTCCTGATTGGAAAGCCAGGATAGAATATATCCTCAAAAATGTGGCACAACACAGGTTTTTTCATGATGGTTTTATTGCCAGGGAGGTAAAACAGCCAGGTGAAGGTGAAGATTCTAGAAGGGAATATTCATTAGGGTCCTGGATGCTGCATCCAGCTGGATATGTTTCCAAGAGGAGGACAAAGCATGGAGTTGGGTAAGGAGAAATCTCACTCATATTTCAAGTTCAATGTCATTCCCTTCTGCTGCCTACCCAGTAGAGCTATGAACAAGGAAAGCTAGTTAGTGACTCGCCCAAAGCCATGCAATTATCTCAGCTTACTTACAATAGTAGACTTAACCATTTACAAGGATGTATTTTCCCAACTACTACTAACAACAACAACAACAACAACAACAACAACAACAAAAAGGCCAGTAGTGGCAGCCTGAGGTCTGTGTAAGAGCAAATGGGTTGCACAAAGGCTCGGTGGCCTACCAGGTAGATGAAGGGGCCTGTGGGTCTCAGAGTGATAAAGGGAAATCAGATCATGTGTTCATACATTCCCAGGCCCAAAGAGCAGCTTAGTATTGCGCCATACATATTGCAGCCTGGGGCAGGAGAGTGAGAAAAGTCTTCCTCGCTTAAGAAGTCATCTCCTATGGCATCCCATATTATTGGGTTTTATTTTAAAGTAACTAAAATTTTAAAAAAGAGTAGAAAAGGGACAGTAACCCAAACATGACAGCAAATTCTTTTTAAAAAGCAAATTGGATACAAAGATATTGCTTAAGAATAGACCTAATGGCCAGGAACGGTGGCTCGCCCCTGTAATCCCAGCACTTTGGGAGGCCAAGGCAGGTGGATCGCTTGAGTCCAGGAGTTCGAGATCAGCCTGGCCAATATGGTGAAACTCCATCTCTAGAAAAGATACAAAAATTATCCGTGCATAGGTGGTGCGTGTCTGTGGTCCCAATTACTCAGGAGGCTGAGGTGGGAGGATCACCTGAGCCTGGGTGGTCAAGGTTGCAGGGAGCCAAAATCATGCCACTGCAGTCCAGCCTGGGTGACAGACAGACCCTGTCTCAAAAAAAAAAAAAAAAAAAAAAAAAAAAGGAAAGAAAGAAAAAGAAAAGACCTAAGTTTCCTTCACATTCCTGTGGTAGAATCTAGATAGCTTTTATAAACTTGAGTCCACTCTGGTTGCTGTTTTTGGCCTAGTTTCCTTTTGGACCAAGAAAAGAGTTTTGAAAGTCTCTCAGCCCATGGTGTGTTTTCTCTCCTGAGCAATTGCTAATTCAGGAGGCCAATTTTAGCCACACTGGGCAGTTTCGTGAAGGAGGGTCAGGTCTCACATGTTCTGTAATGACCAGTTTTTATTGAGGGCCAAATTGAACCCTTTTAAATGACCATGCCCCTAGCCAAGATCTGGTTTCCCACTGACAGTAATCATAGTGTGAGCTGGTCATGAAGTCATATGTTTGTTTGCCTTTTTGTTTAGAGTAGGAATGGGACTGAAAGAAGGACCTGTTCAAAGCTGAGAGATTGACTCAAATTTGACTTATATTTTATTACAAATGTGTTCAGCGCTTTTCTCCTGAATTTGAAATCTGATAAGTGCAAATCAGTGAAAAACAAACAAATGAAAATGGCACTGCCTGACTCTTTAAGAGAACTATCCTAGTCCTTCCATTCTCGAAGTTTCTCTTCCCTATTTTCCTTGTCCTGAGTCCAGTCCACAGGGATGGCTCCAAATTCACATCTTTCACTGCAGCCTTTGGTTCTGAAAGGATGGATTTTTTTTTCCTTTTGGGGTACTACACGGGCATTGGTATACCATAACTCCATGATAACCTGTGCATTGCTCTGTAAGTTTCATGGTGTTATCTTTGAACTTGTGTATTCACAAAGACTCTCTCTTTGACCACACCCTAACCAGGCTCCTCTGAGCCCTCTTCTCTACTAGGCCTCAACTTTGGTCTATAGACTTGAACAAGCACTAACTTAATATTTGACAGTTCAAAGCCTCATCCCTAGGATGACCCCAGTTCCCTTAATGTGACTATCTGAGAAAACTCAAGGCTGTCAAAAGAATTTACTGTTGGTTGCAGCCATCACCTGAAAGTAGGGCCCCTGTCTCCCAGGCTCTATGGGGGGATGAAAGCCTCACTTCAGTCAGAGTCAGTGGGCAAACCCTGCTGGGTGCACACAAACCAATCCCCTCTCACACCTTTTGTAATTTTTCACTTCCTTGACTCTATTGAAAAACCCCGTCTCCCTCCCCAGTCCTTCATTCTCTTTTTAAAATGCCTGGTCAACTCTGCACAAATAAAAATTGAGGTCACTTCATGCTGGACTCTTTCCCCTATTGCAATAGTATATGACTGCTAAAAGCTGTCCTTGCCACTTTCACTAGTGTCCAGCTTTACCTCTGACAGGATATATTGTCTGCCCGACTAAATTCCAAGCTCACTGAGTATATCATGCACCTTTTTGTGTTGGCCATGGCTCTCTGCACAGTGCTTTGCACATGTAAGGTTCTCAGAAACAATCTCCTCTGCTAGAGGCATGGCACAGCGATTGATTTGGGCATAGAATCTGCACAAATGGTGATTATCTTTGTTCTTGTAGGATAAGTCAAGGAACTGGGAGATTCATTCAAACTAATTCACACTCATGACAGGTCTAAATCCACAAGCCGGGTATATCACATCCTCCATGAGCTTGTATTTTGTGTTTTCTGGTCCTATGCTTCCTTAACTGTGCACCTCATACATACACACATTCAACACACACATGCACATACATGTAAACAAGTATGTGCACACATACACAGGCACTTACACATGCATACACACATGCACACATACACACACATACATACACATGTGTACGCATGGACACATAAATACACGCACTCACCTACACATGTGTATATGCACATGCACACATGTACACACATACATACACATGTGTACACAGATACACACATGCTGACACATGCACACATACACACATGTACATGGTACACACATGCACATGATACACATATATGCACACATGAACATATGCACATACACACACAGATACACATACGTACACAGATACTGTGATTTCCCCTTCTGTTTTGTTTCTGCATTTGCTCTCATTCTCATCTCTGGAAATATTCAATATTATAAAAGCTAAACTCAGCATGAAAGTTCAAATGCACTCAGGCGATATTTCCCAGGAACGACAATTTTAGGGAGTGGATCATTAAGGTGAAAAAAAATTATTCTTCAGTATTTTAACTAAACAGATGTCTACAATTCAAGAGCACCGAGACTTCACTGCTTTACCTTTTCAGTTAATGTAAATTTTGCAAGCATTTGAGGAGCCAAGAAAGGAGAGATCTTTTGGGAAGGGAAGGTCTATTACGCCATGCTCTTAGAGCATCCTAGGCTGTCTGGTGCATTCTGAACAATGGAGGCAATTGAAGAATTCAAATGAGTAGGTGATTCTTTACGTCTTTACAAGGCATCTCCTGGAAACCCGCAGCACTGGAGTTTCAGTGGGTCCTAAGACTTCCTTCCTCTGGCACAATCTTCCCATCATGATGGGCCCTGGTTCAAGATCTTTACACATGCCCAGGCAACTTTTGAATCTATTCTCAGTGTCTTTAAAAAAAATTTTTATTTAAAGAGGAATTTTCACCTTCCCACCACCACCACCTGTATCAGGGTTCTCTAGAGGGACAGAATAGGATAGATGTATATACATGAAGGGGAGTTTATTAAGGAGCGTTGACTCACACGTTCACAAGGTGAAGTCCCACAACAGGCCATCTGCAAGCTGAGGAGCCAGGAAGCCAGTCCGAGTCCCAAAACCTCAAAAGTAGAGAAGCCGATAGTGCAGCCTTCAGTCTGTGGCTAATGGCCTGAGAGCCCCTAGCAAACCACTGGTGTAAATCCAAGAGTCCAAAAGCTAAAGAACTTGGAGTCTGATGTTCAAGGGCAGGAAGCAGCCAGCACGGGAGAAAGATGAAGACCAGAAGACTCAGCAAGTCGGCTCCTTCCACGTTCTTCTGCCTGCTTTATTCCAGCTGTGCTGGCAGCTGATTAGATGGTGCCCACCCAGACTGAGGGTGGGTCTGCCTCTCCCAGTCCACTGACAAATGTTAATCTCCTTTGGCAACACCCTCACAGACACACCCAGAAACAATACTTTGCGTCCTTCAATCCGGTCAAGTTGGCACTCGATCTTAACTATCACTCCACCACATCCACACACATACACACACAAATCCACTATCACTTCAAAATGCCTTTTATGGACTGAATTTTGCTCCCCCTCCAAATTCATACATTGGCATCCTAACTCTTTGTACTTCAGAACGTGACTGTTTGCTGATAGGGCCTTTATAAAGGTAATTAGTGTAAAGTGAGGTCATATGTGTGGATGAAATCCAAACATGACTGGTATCCTCGAGAAGAGGAGATTGGGACACAGACACACACAGAAGAAAGAATCTGTGAAGACACAAGAAGACGTGGCCATCTACATGCCAAGGAGAAAGGCTTCAGAGAAAACAACCCTGCAGGCACCTTGGCCTTGGACTTCCAGCCTTCAGAAAGGAGAAAATCAGTTTTTGTTGTTCAAGCCACCTAGACTGTGGTACTTTGGTATAACTGCCCCAGCAAACTGATACAGCTCCTCATCATTTTCTCAACACCTCTGAGAAAAATAGAAATTTTCCAGGTAAAACCTACTCTATGAATGGATATATCCAAAGCCATGAGGCTAAAGAGGGATTGTAAATGATCAGGTTTTAAAATATCTTACACAACACTTTTTTCCCCCCATTCTACGTTTGTAAAAATCATTTGAAACAATAAACTAATAAACTTTATTCCTGTGGACCTGCAGTTCTCAATCCCACCTTCATAATGCAATCAACTAGGGCGACTGGAGAGGCTGGGCGCGGTGGTTCAAGCCTGTAATCCCAGCACTTTGGGAGGCCGAGACGGGCGGATCACGAGGTCAGGAGATCGAGACCATCCTGGCTAACATGGTGAAACCCCGTCTCTATTAAAAATACAAAAAACTAGCCGGGCGAGGTGGCGGGCGCCTGTAGTCCCAGCTACTCGGGAGGCTGAGGCAGGAGAATGGCGTAAACCCGGGAGGCGGAGCTTGCAGTGAGCTGAGATCCGGCCACTGCACTCCAGCCTGGGCGACAGAGCGAAACTCCGTCTCAAAAAAAAAAAAAAAGAAAGAAAAACCCTGAGGATTTAAAGTTTGCAAAGAGCATCATTTCTGTTTTATCTTTTAAAAGACTTGGATTTCATAAATCATGGTGTATTGCTCTACTGATATGAAATATATTTCTTACTCCAGTGATCTCTCCACCCTGTTCAGTCCCCCCATTGTTAGGGAGTGGGTATTGCATTATGTAGTGAGAACAGATACTGTTTAGCAATTTCATCACCGCTGATCGATGCAAGTTACAAAATCGCAGGGAGAGTTTTAGGGGGCATTTAAATCTCCTTGAGTTTCAGGGAAGCATCTACGCTGAGAAGAAACTGCATTCGGTTAGGGGTGTTCTGTATCCCACGTTACCCTAATTAGCAACTTAGCAACACAAGCCCTGTAGAGAACTGGCCTCATTTGGTGGGGCAGCAATGAGAGCCAGTTCTCCAGAATTTGGCAGCAAGTGAAAGCACTATGACTGCCAATTAGTTGGAGTTGCCTTCAACCCCTTGCTACTTAGTAGTGGCTTTTTAACTTGTGTTGGGTTTTCATATAAAGATTGATCTGACTCTGTGGATTTCTAATGTCCTTTTATTTGGTAAGTCAATCCCAACCTGGCAGTGTCACATAACACAAAATGTTAATTAAGAAAAAAACAAAAAGTTTTGGCTGAAATTGACTTTCAAAACTCAGCTCTCTAGTTCCAGATGAGAAAGAAAAAAAACAAAAACAAAAAGCCGAAACAGAAGAGGATGGTGGAGTGAGATGCAAGACCCTCCCTCCAGGATGTGAAACATCGGAGGAGAGGAGAGGCGTGGCTAGAGGAGGAAGAGAATGTAAGGGCAAAAATCTTTAATGCTATCTTTTTTTCTACAGTAGCTTTGGGGTTACCTTCTTGGGTCTTTTAGAAAAGCCACGTAAGCAAGAGAATAGTCTGGCCGGTGAAAAAGAAAAGAGATGTTACAACAGTACATTCAAGCTCCATTTTATCTTCCAGGTTGGATGAAATTGCTTAACAGCCTTTTGAATATTCTGATTGGCTATGCGTATGACCTTCCCAGCCAATCAGGTGGAGCCTGTCTGGGGCCACCTCAGAGGACTTGGAAACAGATCCTCTTGATTGGCAAGGTTCCCACCGCCACTATTCCAAGTCACGAGGCATCCTGACTGTAATATCTGGCAGGCGCTAATAAGGAAAGTTCCCGCTAACAACCTCATTGATAACTTGCCTCGAGTGGGACCGTTCTTCCAGCTGTTAGAGCCAAGGTTGTTTCGGCTGTGGCAAACTGGACAGCTTGGGGTTGATGATTTAAGAGGAGTTGTTCCACCTGCCAACGTGACCAAGTCACACAGAAGTCAAAGACCCACAGCCTAATTCTCTAAGGGCTGGGTAGTATTTTAATATGGCTTACATGCTTAGAACTTGAAAAGTCCTGCTCCCAGTGGTTCTATAGTGTCTATTAATGCCAAACTTACTATGTATGTTATATAATACACGTGTGAGATTATTTATATGTGTATTATATCACACAAATATATTGTATATGTATATATACTCTCCCAGCCACCTGAAGGATAGTATTACAGTATTGTGGAAAAATCAGCAATAGTGTCTTTTAATGACAGCCTCACTATATATATTTTATGTATATATTATATATATGCTCAAGATTATATATGTGTATTAGATCACAGTAATATATACATATATATGTATTTGAGAAATCATCAATAGTGTCTGTTAATGCCAGCCTTATTACTTGTGTGTCTGTGTGTGTGTGTGTATATATATATATATATATATATATATATATATACCAACTTGAAAAGTCTTGTTCGCAGTGGGTTCAACAATAGTGTCTAGTAGGGGTGAGGTGGTTAAAAGTGTCATGGTTAGATTTCCTGGCTAACTCTTAATTCACTAGAAAATGCCTGTTAATGTCATCCTTCTTATTTACATATTTACTTTATATATATACAACTCTGTATATCTGTATCTATCTATCTATCTATCTATCTATCTATCTATCTATCTATCACCTACCTATCTACCTACCTACTACCTCTGCCTTCTAAAGCATAGCTCACTGAATGAAACTGAACCTTTGTTTGCTTAGCCAAGACCTTATAGCTTTTTAGGTCAACTCTACTCATCAGCTCTTAGGACCGGAATAAAGACTGTCAAAAGTGGAAGGATAGAACCTAGAAGTTACTTTTTGTCCTAAAATACTGATGAAACTTTCTTTTCTAGTTATTTTCCTCTTCCTTCCAAAATGAGAATGCCACAAAACAAACAAAATATAAAGCTCAACCACAACCACAGGCAGCCGAGCAGCATGGCTGGGTGAGCTGCAGTAACTGGAGGATTTGCTGCATTTGTTTCTCTCCATGGCTTTTGTCGTTTAGCTGCTGGATTGTCTTCTCATTTCTCATTTCTGCATACTCCAAAGTGTGGACTCACACGTGCTTATCTTAAAACAGCATCAAATTCTTGAAGAATCAGTTTTGCCACCAGCCTATGACTTTTTTCCCCCTAAAAAGTTGGGGAAAGAGGAAGTAGGAATCCTTGTATCTCTTTTCATCTCTTGAACACTCAACCCACTGATGACCTTACCCACTCTCATGGTTTTAAATACCATCTCCATGAACACTGATGCAAGATGGCAGCCACTGCAGGCTCAGGAATAAAAGTGCCTTGAAATCTCTGACTGTTGGAAGAACTCAAAGAAGACCAGAAAGGAAGAAGTGATGGCACAGTTAGCTCGGGGTCTAGAAGATAATGAAGATATAATACAAGATGGACAAGGATAATCACTGGACCTCCAAGTACAATTTATAAAAACCGAATATACAACCTTAAAATGGAATGTGAACCTAAATCCCCAGAAACACCCCCAGTTTGTAAGATTTGTAACAAAATCAATATGAATATAATAGTGCTAATAGAATAGTGGGCCCAAGAGCCATGTATCAGTGCTAGCAAAATGGCAGAATTCATATTGCATTAGAATTGTTCTGTAAGAGCTTTAGTGTCTAATGATATCTAAAGAAAATGTGAAACTTTCCCAGCCACCTGAAGGACAATATTACAGAAATTAAAAAGAAAAAAAATACAGGTCTTCCCCTTCCCCCGTTTGATTTCATCAGTCTTTATTCTCCACAGTAGTAAGTTTTCTAGCTATGTCTTGTAGATCTCAAACTATAGAGAAGAAAGCTCTCATTCAAAGGCAATTTATCTTAAGACACTGTAAATGATAATTCATTTTCATCTATTTGAAATAAATTATACTATAACAAAAATTAAAATACATCTATACATGCATACATATATACCATTATAAAATTACTTTAGACCAATTACATTTATTTAATTTATTTTTTATTTTTTTAAGAGATGGGGTCTTGCTGTGTTGCCCAGGCTAGAATGTAGTGGTATGATCATAGTTCACTGCATCCCCTACTTCCTGGGCTGAAACAATCCTCCTGCTTTGGCCTCCCAAAGTGCTGGTATTATAGGCATAAGCCACTATGTCTTGTCTCAAATTAAATTTAATAGAGTTTACTTGAACAGAGAACAATTCATGAACTGGCAGCACTCAAAACCAGAAGAGCTTCAGAGAGTGCTACCCAGCCGTGTTAGCAGTGAGGTTTATAGGCTGAATACAGAAGCAAGGAGAGAAATTACTTGATTGATAGCTGTACTTGAGTATTGTATAATGAGTCATTTGCCTTATTTGGATATGGTCCTATGGGAGGTCCCTAATTGTATCTCCAATAACCTGGTTGGCTGTTTGTGATTGGCTGAGGCTTTCATTGTTAAATTTTAATCGTGCAAGTCATGTGCCAGGTACGATAATATAAACCTCATTCGTTTATTAAAAATATCTGGATTTGAGCTGTATTTCTGGCCACTGGAACAACATTATTGATCTAGATGGCTAAAGTTTTCAGTGAGTATTTGTGAAAAAAAGACTTGAGTTCTCATACGCCTTTTCGAAAGAGTCTTTTGGAAAGGCAGTCTTTGATTCATTTAGGTTTTTTTTTTTTTTTTTTTTTTTTTTTGAGACGGAGTCTTGCTTTGTCGCCCAGGCTGGAGTGCAGTGGCCGGATCTCAGCTCACCACAAGCTCCGCCTCTTGGGTTCACGCCATTCTCCTGCCTCAGCCCCCCGAGTAGCTGGGACTACAGGCACCCGCCACCTCGCCCGGCGAGTTTTTTTTTTTTTTTGTATTTTTTTTTTAGTAGAGACGGGGTTTCACCGTGTTAGCCAGGATGGTCTCGATCTCCTGACCTCGTGATCCACCCGTCTCGGCCTCCCAAAGTGCTGGGATTACAGGCTTGAGCCACCGCACCCGGCCTCATTTAGTTTTTTAGAAGCCTCAGCATGTCAATTAAAAATACATCCCATTGTTTTTGAGGCATTTTGGAATCTTTTTTTTTTTCTTCTAGTGTGCCTTGTCAGTTTAAACTTCCCTGTTTTTAATACTGTAATTATGTTGTCTTTAGTAAGGTTAACCTATTTTTCCAAAAATATACAGGTTTTTGAACCATAAGTTTTGTATATAAATGTAGCTAGTGTCTCACAAAATGAAGTCCTGGACTCCTGGAATCTTAAAGGAACCCGTTTTCAGAAGCCACCTACCCAAGGCTCCTAACTGGATTCAATAAAATTAATTATCAGATCCAGTCTGATTTTGAATCTAATCTGGCTAATTATTCAAATAGAGTTATAGAGAGACCTCAAAATGTAACCTTGCAGAGTTGGAAGCTGAGAAGGAACTCACCCATGACCTTCAGTTGTAGTGAAAGAGCAACTGGGCACAGTGAGCCTGGTGTGCACCGTTGCTTCATCACTCAGGGCTCCTGAGAGTTGCCCAAGGGTTCCTTCAGATCTCACTTATGACACCAAATTGTTAAAGAAAAACTTTAGACAAATTTAACAGATTTTATTTGAGCAAATGACGATTCATAAATTGGGCAGTGATCAGAACTTAACGAGATTCAGGGAGCTTCACTCTAGCAGCATGAGCAGCACGCTTTTATAGACTGAACACGGAAGCAAAATTACCTGACTGGCTATAGGTAAGTGTTTGCCTTATTTGAGTATGGTCTGATGTGAGGTCCCTAGTTATACAACCAACTGGCTAGTTGGCTGCTTGCAATTGGCTGAGGCTCATTTTGTTTTAAAGTCAATTACAAGAAATGTTTTCAAGTTCTAGTTTGCTTATATAAGAGCTCTGGTTACCAAGACAACCTCCAGCTAATGGCTTCCTTCTTATTTGTTTTAACCATACACAACAAAATAAAAGTTATGACAAGTGCCCAAATGAGTAATTTAGATAATTATATGAGCAGACTTAAGAGGGGGAAGACCAGGAAGAGCCAATATAGTCACAAATGGCACTGTAAGATACGGCTTGATCTCAACCTTAAAAGAAGAGGAAGGTGTTAGCTAAGTGCAGAAAAAGTGGAAGAGCATATTAGGTGAGAGCTTTGCCTCCTTTACTAACTTTGCAGATAAGACTCCCAGCTCTGCAGATGCAGAAGCCACAGGGCATGCTCTAACTCATGCCTCAGCCTCTGCCTTTGGCTGATAGCCTTCAGCTACCCTCAAGAAAAATGTTTCTCCATCTTCCAAGTGTCCTGGTCACCTCCAGACTATGGATTGCTTCAGTTGCCATGTTACGACTACAAGGAATACTGATGTTTTCCTAGTGCTGGCCTCTTGGCATGAGTGTACATTAGGAAATAGGGAGTCTAATTTACACAACGAGTACGCACAGCACAGAGCTATTAATCCAGAGGTTTTTCTCTCTATAATGAAGTAACAATAGCTTATTTATTTATTTATTTATTTTGAGCAGGGTCTCGCTCTGTCATCCAAGCTGGAGTGCAGAGGTACAATCACAGGTCATTGCAACCTCCACCTCCTGGGCTCAGGCTATCTTCCCACCTCAGCCTCCCAAGTAACTGGACTACAGGTACATGCCACCACACTTAGCTAATTTTTGTATTTTCATAGAGATGGGGTTTCACCATGTTTCCCAGGCTGGCCTTGAACTCCTGAGCTCAGCGATCCACCGCACCAGCATGATAGCTTATTTAAAGGCATTTCTGAATAGTGAGTACTTCAATTATATATTAAAAATTATAGACTGATGAAAGTTCATTGTTTTTTTTTTTTTTTTTTTTTTTTGAGACGGAGTCTCGCTCTGTCGCCCGGGCTGGAGTGCAGTGGCCGGATCTCAGCTCACTGCAAGCTCCGCTTCCCAGGTTTACGCCATTCTCCTGCTTCAGCCTCCCAAGTAGCTGGGACTACAGGCACCCGCCACCTCGCCCGGCTAGTTTTTTGTATTTTTTTTTTTAGTAGAGACGGGGTTTCACCATGTTAGCCAGGATGGTCTCGATCTCCTGACCTCATGATCCGCCCGTCTCGGCCTCCCAAAGTGCTGGGATTACAGGCTTGAGCCACCGCGCCCAGCCAAGTTCATTGTATTTAAACACCAAAGCTCAAAAACCTACTGGGTGCATCACTTGTAAAACCGTGTTGTGATACAGATGTATCAGGGTGGCTGAGGCTAGTCAGAAAGTGAGTTGTTCACTCAATGCTCCGTGAGCCTTACAGGTTTTTTAGTTGTATCTGTTTTAATATCTTTTTTCTTTCCTTCTTTCTTCTTTTCTTTTCTTTTTTTTTTTTTTTGCTCTGCAACATCACTTTCAGCCAATGGGGTTTCATTTTTCATTCTCAGCTTCTGTTTCCGACTCTCTATGGATTGGGACTCCAGATGAAGTTGTTATTCTCATTGTTTTTTTAAAAAAACAAAGGCTTAAATATATGGTCTTAGGAACTCTCCTCTGGGTAAAATATGTGGCCGTGAGTGCCCAGAATGTGAACCATCTTTGTTCTCCACTCTCCTCCTGTGCGCTACCCACTTCCTGTGCGCTACCCACTTCCTGTGCGCTACCCACTTCCTGTGCGCTACCCACTTCCTGTGCGCTACCCACTTCCTGTGCGCTACCCACTTGGAGACCCTTTTTGTTACTTCCTGATATTTACCTGTATTCAAGATGAGTCAGGTTGCCAGGCTGCTAATTTCTGGACATGTGAGTTATTTCTGTGGTTTTGCTCCAATACACCACCAAAAATAAGATAGATCCCTTACTCTGCCAGTGCCATCTTCAGTGGCAAGTGTCAACGGATACATTTGAATAGACAATTTATATGTCTATTATTTGAAACCTGGAGCATTTCCTGTAGTTGGCTCTCTCCTCTACAATTTTCTACAAAAATTACAAGAAGAATGGACCCATCTCAAAAGGTAACCAGAAGGTACCTTGAAGCTGTTATTTGCTTGGGGAGAGATGGGGCTGTGCTCAGGCGATGGAAGTAGTGGATAGCTGGATAGATGGGTAGCTGGATGCTCAGGGCTTTCTGCAGCAGCACTGGGAGAAACTCTAGCATCGAGGAGGGAGTGGAGCCCAAGAGGGACAATGGAAAGCCCTCCATCAAAGGTAGATGAGACCTCCATGATAACAGGACATTAGTATAGAGACTGGTTTGGTGAAAGAAGTTGCCACTGCTGAGGTGCCAATTAAAAGAGGCTGTTGTGTCCTGGAGAAAGGAAGAGCAAGGGTATGCTTGTGCCTAGTGTTGGTTTTCTGTGGCACCCCAGCACAGAGAATAGTGGAGCTTAATGCCAGATTTCCCTCCTGCTGAATTCAGTCAGGTTTGAAAATGAACAAGGGAGACAAAGAAGTGCAGACCTGCTTCACAGAGATTCATGCTAGCCGTCTTCACCACTGTCACTATGGAGCATTACCTGGCAGTGATTTTTGGCCTTGCACACAGAAGGGGGAGACATGGTTCCTGCCTGCATAGGCCTCACGTAAGGGGACAGTCACACTGCCATGGATTCTCTGCCAATAGAACAATCGTAAGGTCGTTAACAAAAAGTCCATTGTTCATATGCTTTGTGATTTAATTGCTAAAGACCAACACCTAAATGATCAGTTAGCATCACAATAAACTATTGTAATGAGGAGACCCCAAAAATGCAATGACTCAGGAAAGATAGAAGTTGATTCCTTTCTTACCTAACAGTCCTGGGGGGTGCGCCTGATCAGCAGGAGGCTTTGTCCACGCAGTGACTCAGGGACCCAGGTTGCTTCCAGCTTGTTTATTCTCTATTCTCTAAATCATTTTTCTTGTCTGTCTAGGTGCCATGCCCAGATAGCCAGCCAGCAGGAAAAAAAAGGGAAGAATGTGAGTGGCATGCTTGCAAAGCGTTACAGACTTGTCTACAAATAGCACACTTCTCATCCATTGGCCAGAATGTGGTCACGTGACCACCGTTCACTCCATGGGGTCCTGGACATGTGGTGCGTGCCTGGGCCGCACATCAGCCACACTTCTCTCACTGCCGAAGGGCGGTGGAGTAGGTCTTGGTGAACCGGCATCACATGGGGCTTCACCTTACATTTTGATCCGGCGTTTTCTTCAGTCTTCTAGTTTTTTTTTTTTTTAATCTAACAATAAGTTTGTAGAATTCAATAATTTCCAATCCCTTTTTAGTAGCTGCATTAACTTTGTTTCATCTTCTGAAACCTCTTTTATTTGCTGCTTTAAGCCCCTCCCTCTGCCTCTAGTTTTTAAAAGAAAAAACATACTTTCTTCCTTTAGTTGGAATGAATGAGGATTCTTGGAAGAATTTTTCACCATTTCTTAAGAATGGTTGGTGTTGCCAGTTCAGGTTTGAAGACTTGGATAAGAAAAGAGTAACCTATGGAAAGGTCAGGTATTTTAGAGGCTGGAGAGGAGGGAGATTGAGAGCGGAAGCGGGGAGGACAGTGAAAATATACAAACTCCTCACAAAACGGGAGCCCTACAGGAATATGAGTTTTTAAATTCTTCATTGTTTCTTTTTGTCACATTGTAGCTGACTCTTCTTTTGCCCCAAAGAGAGGGCACTGGCTGGTTACTTACAAAAAGTGGTTCCCAACATGAATTCAGCAGAAGGGCTGTGGGAAAAACTGCTTTAGTTTAGGTTTAGACCCACCAGCTTCCACTAAACATCCACTAACATCATGACAGATGTTCAACAAGGATAAGATGACCTTGGGAGACTCCTACCCTACAACCCAATCTCCCCCAGCTTTGGAATTTCAATCAGAAAAAAAAAAAAAGACTTAAAAAGACAGTCAAACAAAAATGTTTAAATTCTGAGGTGACAGAGGCTTTCTTACTCTTTTCCTTTTTTCTGAGCTCTGACCTTATGGGATAAAAGATATCACATTTGGAAACAATAAGTCCCGCATCCCAAAAGATTCTTTCTTCTCTGGGGGCTCCTAGAAACCTTTGGGCTATCTGAATCTTAAAATTTCTCTCTCTCTCTCTGAGGCAGGGTCTTGCTCTGCCACCAGGCGAATTCCAAGGGATCCTCCCACCTAAGCCTCCTGAGTAGCTGGGACGACAGGCGCTTACCACCATGCCAGGCTTTCTTTAAAAAAAGAAAAAAAAAAAAAAAAAAAAGGCCAGGCGCGGTGGCTCAAGCCTGTAATCCCAGCACTTTGGGAGGCCGAGACGGGCGGATCACGAGGTCAGGAGATCGAGACCATCCTGGCTAACATGGTGAAACCCCATCTCTACTAAAAAATATAAAAAACTAGTCGGGCGAGGTGGCGGGCGCCTGTAGTCCCAGCTACACGGGAGGCTGAGGCAGAAGAATGGCGTAAACCCAGGAGGCGGAGCTTGCAGTGAGCTGAGATCCGGCCACTGCACTCCAGCCCGGGCGACAGAGCGAGACTCCGTCTCAAAAAAAAAAAAAATGTTTCATAGAGAAAGAGTCTTATGATGTTGACCAGACTGGTTTCGAACTCCTGGGTCAAGCAATCCACCTGCCTTGGCCTCCCAAATTGCTGGGATTACAGACATGAGGCATTGCACCTGGCCAACTGAATCTTACAATTAACCCCTGTTAATTATATAACTAATTAATTGTATAATGGTACAATTAAAAAATGTAGTTCTTTAGTTTAGGGGTAGACCCACCAGCTTCCACTAAACATCCATTGTACAATTGTACAATTAAGAAATGGTGGAAGATTAATGGGTTAACTGTACCATTAACAAGGGTTAATTATAAGATTCAAAATGTAATCAACCAGGGAGATTTTTCAATGGAAATATACAGTTTCATGGGAATTGATTTTCACTCATTTTCCTTTTTTTTTTTTTTTTTTTTTTTTTGAGACAGAGTCTCTGTCACCCGGGCTGGAGTGCAGTGGCCGGATCTCAGCTCACTGCAAGCTCCGCCTCCCGGGTTCACACCATTCTCCTGCCTCAGCCTCCCGAGTAGCTGGGACTACAGGCGCCGCCACCACGCCCGGCTAGTTTTTTGTATTTTTCAGTAGAGCCGGGGTTTCACCATGTTAGCCAGAATGGTCTCGATCTCCTGACCTCGTGATCTGCCCATCTCGGCCTCCCAAAGTGTTGGGATTACAGGCTTAAGCCACCGCGCCCGGCCTCATTTTCCTTTTTAATACGATACAATTGAATAGTGCCATTCACACCTCTCATAACATGCACTGTCTTGAATAGATCCAAATCGTCATTTGCCATTTAGCAAATGTTTTCCCTGATCTTGTGCTTTGCTTTTGTTACATTTAAAGTACACTCCACACTTGCTGCGAAAAGTGTGACTGTGATTCAAACTCAGCCCTCTTGGCTCGTTCACGAGGGAAGCTTTGCCATAAAAGATGAATTGCAAAGTAATAGCTGAGGGGAGCCAAAACAGTCAATGCAATTACCCTTTGGTACATTTTTGGCCTAATGATATTTAAATCAATATGACTGAAAAAGAAAAATAAATGTCAAACCGAATACCAAAGAATGAATAGCCTACTGCAAGATTACTAGACTCATAAGCAGTTCCTTGTTCTCTAAGATTGCTCTGAGAACCATGTCAATACACCAGTCTTGTAGTAATTAAAAAATCTAAAAAGCCAATACTTATTTTGTCAAGGGCACTAATGCAAATTCAACTTGGTCTATGAACAAATTAACACAAAGTTGTGATTGTGGGCAAACTGGGGCAGTTAGCAATTATTCTTAGTATTTCTATAACGAATTTTCTTCTGAAAAACTCAAAATGCTAGAGAATCATAAAACTTAGAAGGAATCTGAGAAACTATCAGTTCCTTTGTTTTACAAATTTGGAAGCTGTGGCCCACAAAAGTGACTTGTTCATGGTCACACTGCTAGCCTGTGCCTCTTGGGTAGCCCAGTGACCTTTAATAGTGTATCTTGATGTTCTCGTCTAGGCATCACCCCAATTCTCTCCTCCCCATTCTATTGTAAAGCAGCTCCTCCTCAAAAATGACTGTGAAGTTTGGAGAGGAAAAAAGTCTTACATTTTCTATATTATAATGTAAGTAAATGTTGACTAGAAATTCCTTGTCTTTTTTTTTTTTTTTTTTTTTTTTGAGACCAGGTCTCACTCTGTCACCCAGGCTGGAGTGCAGTGGCTCAATCATGGCTGCCTGCAACCCTCAACATCCTGGGCTCAGGCCATCCCTCTGCTTCAGCCTCCAGAGTAGCTGGGACTACAGGCACAAGCCACCATGCCCAGCTAAATTTTTGTATTTTTTTTGTAGAGATGGGGTTTCCTGAGGTTGCCCAGTCTGGTCTTGAACTTCTGAGCTCAAGTGATCCTCCCACCTTGGCCTCCCAAAGTGCTAGAATTACAGGTGGGAGCCACTGCATCCAGCCTCCTCTTGGCTTATTAATATGACCAAACAGGGCATATGATCAGGCCTTTCAGTGAGGCCAGACTGGAGGGGGGCGTCAGTAGCAGCTTGATAAGGTCCCAAACGATACTAACTGAAAAAAGGACAGTCTAACATTAGTGGCCTCAGAATGCAGGGACACCTATAGCCTACACAAGAATAAAACAAACCAAGGAAAAACACAACTGGAATTCCTTTAAATAAGAAAGCCAGACCCATATCAGAAGCCAGACAATAGAGATGAAAGAAAGTGAATTCCAAAGACAGACAAATGGGGAAAGACACAAATAAAATGAGGAGAGGGCGACCCTCAAAGACAACTAACTAGGGCCACAAGGCTGGGGGTTGCAGGTAGACAGAGGATTGCAAGCAGGTTGGATAAATGGGGTGGGCCAGCTGCTCTATCTTCTAACCCCAGGGCGAGGCAGGGCCTAGTGGAAAAATATTGGTCACAAAGTCAAGTCCCAACTGTAACCATGATTTGCCTCATTCATTCATCCACTCACTCATCTAATATTTATGAACACCCACTGTGCACCAGGCAATGTACTGGAAGATAAGCCATGGAATGAGATAGATGTAGCTCCTGGCTGGGCATGGGGGCTCACGCCTGTAATCCCAGCACTTTGGGAAGCCGAGATGGGTGGATCACTAAGGTCAGGAGTTCTCAACCAGCCTGGCCAACATGGTGAAACCCTGTCTCCACTAAAAATACAAAAATTAGCCAGGCATGGTGACGCACACCTGTAATCCTAGTTACTGAGGAGGCTGAGGCAGCAGAATCGCTTGAACCTGGGAGGCGGGGGTTGCAGTCAGCTGAGATCGTGCCATTGCACTCTGCACTCCAGCCTGGGTGACAGTGACATTCCATCTGAAAAAAAAAAAAAAAAAAAAAAAAGGAAAAAAAGATGTAGCTCCTGTCTTCATAGGCCTCACAGTCTATCAGGGAGACAAACAAGTCATCATACACATCTTTATCTTTGTAGCCAAAGTTAAGAAGGGGAAGCATAGCTGGGTGCGGTGGCTCACGCCTGTAATCCCAGCACTTTGGGAGGCTGAGGTGGGCAGGTCATCTGAGGTCCGGAGTTCGTGACCAGCCTGACCAGCATGGACAAACCCCATCTCTACTAAAAGTACAAAAATAGCCAGGCGTGGTGGTGCATGCCTGTAATCCCAGGTACTCCGGAGGCTAAGGCAGGAGAATGGCTTGAACTCGGGAGGTGGAGGTTGCTGTGAGCCAAGATCGCACCATTGCACTCCAGCCTGGGCAACAAGAGTGAAACTTCGTTTCAAAAAAAAAAAAAAAAAAGAAGGGAAAGCATACAATGAGAATTCAAAAAAGAATTCTAACTAGCATCTGACTTAGGTTGGAGACAAAGAAGGAACTGTGATATTGGTTTTTAAAATGGAAACAAATGTCAAATGGAAGGTGATTAACTTGCATTTAACATCCACAGATATACAAACTGTTATTAATTAGCAGCAGACAAAAATGTGCCCCCGAACTGGTCATCTCTCTAGAAATCCAGTGATGGAGGCGAGAGAAAGGGATTCCACTGGGGAAGCCAGGAACACAGCAGAACCAGAGAGCCCACGCTGCTGGACAATGAGCAAAGACAAGGTTCTGTCTCGCTTTCACTTACTCTGGAGCTGAGACCACGTCCTAGAAGAAAATAGGTCACTGAACACTAGAAAGCCTGCAGTGCAGCACGAAGCAGTGTCTGTCTGACCTCAGCACCCTGTTCTCATTCCTGACCCGTGTTTGGTTCCTATGTTACTGAGGACCACTGTGCGCCCTACTTTCTTAATACTCAGCTCCAGGGACCCAGTCTCTCTGTACCTCTCCCAGCCTTCCAGGTATTTCTCCCCTATGTGCTGGGATCTTTGCTGGTAAATATCTGGACTGAACAAAGTCTGGGATCTTACTCATAACAAACACACAGACTGATGCTTTCGTTTTTGATTCACCTTAGGACTTGTGCGCCCATGGTCAAATCTTACAGCTCAGCAGAATTCCCAAGGATGCCTGCACTTGTTGAGTGGAGGCAAGAACAGCAGGCCCTACACTAAACTGGATTCCTTAGAATCTATGACTCAGGGCTGGGCGCGGTGGCTCATGCCTGTAATCCCAGCACTTTGGGGGACTGAGAGGTCAGGAGTTTGAGACCAGCCTGGCCAACATGGTGAAACCCCATCTCTACTAAAAAAATTAAAAAAAAAAAAATAGTTGGGCGTGGTGGCATGCACCTGTAATCCTAACTACTCAGGAGGCTGAGGCAAGAGAATCGCTTGAACCTGGGAGACAGAGGTTGCAGTGAGCTGAGATCATGCCACTGCACTCCAGGATGGGTGAGAGTGAGAATCTGTCTCAATAAATAAATAAATAAATAAATAAATAAATAAATAAATAAATAAAAGAATCTATGACTCTGTGTGCCTTGGGCCACTATCACCTAAGCCCTGACCGTAGAATAAGGTCTTGATGTGGTCTCGGCTACTAGCTAATGTTGCAACATCAGAATTTGATGTATGTGGAGCCAACTCTATGGCGCCAAAACCTCCCAAAATATTCCCTGAGTCTGAGATACCCATGCATGAAAGGGAAGGCAAGGCTGGAGGCGGGTATCGAAAAACAACTGAGGAATTTCATTTGACAATAAACACTGCAAAAAGTATCTATGTCGCATGGTTGCCCAATGCCTTGAGCTGCCCTAAGAGAAATAGAGAATGGAGAGGTTATAACCACACACTGTCTGATGTGACAGTGATCCCCATACTATCAGATCAGATCTGGAGTACTGCATTCTGAGCACAGCATTTTAAAGGATTTAGATAAACTAAAAAGAGTAACCAGATGAGTGACAGACCTGGAGATCACATGAGAGCTGACGCTGAAGCAAACAGGAAGGCTGACAGCTGCTTCCCAGTGTGGAAAGGGCTATGGCTGGGCCATTAGACTCACTCTAAATTGTCACAAGGGCCAACAATAAGGAAAAGGGAGATATATTTTTCTAAATTAGTGTAAGTGGGCTTTTTCTAATAGTCTAATTCTAGTGGACTTGTGCAGAGACAACAGGCCACGGCAGGTGTTTGAGATGGGGGAGATGGTATTGAAATCAAGCTAGAGTTAGCAGCTATGAGTACAACTGGGGCTTGACTGGTGATTCTGAAAAAGACATAGACTAGTTCTCATTTTCCTCAAGCTAGATATGGACAAGGTTCCTGGGCCCCTTCCCTCAAGTCCACCAAAAGAGGCATATACTCTTAGCTCCTGCTCAGTTGAAGCCCTGGCTCAAAGGAGAAGTAACTGGTCATTTAGGGGGACCCTCTGACCCACCACTGGCAGAGTTAAGACTTAGTTTGGCTTTGCAGATAACTGTGAATGTGCAAATTTTGTCCTGATGATACTGATAGCAATGATGCTACTATTTATGAAGGGCCTACTGTGCACCAGGGACCTTGCTAAATATAGTACGTAAATAGCTTATGAAATCCTTATACCTGTCCTATGGAATAGCTACTATAGTCTTCATTTTCCACTGGAAGAAGCAGGAATTTAGAGAACTTAAGTTTCCTGCAAGGCCACTGAGCTGCTGCATGGGGGTAGCCTGGTGGCTCTCAGCACATCTCCACTGCAGAGCCCATCCACCTCTCCTCGCTGAAGTGCTTCCCAGCCCAGTTCCACCCTGTTCTTGGGCTCCCAACCCCCAAGAAGGCATTGTGGCATGGCAGAAAGAACCTGAGAATTAGAATCGGACAGGCCTGGGTTTAAATTCCAACTCACCATTTACAGCTGTGTGATCTTGGGCAAATCACATGGTCTCTTTAGCCCTCCATTTCTTCATCTATAACATACCTACTTCTTTTCTATGGCAGACTCACATATTTTTTCCACGGGGCAAGCTGTGAAGTAACCAAGTAAGCAAAACACAAAGGTAGGTAAGCGTGTCCTTAATAAACCCATTTGAGGCCAGGCACGGTGGCTCCTGCCTGTAATCCCAGCACTTTGGGAGGCCGAGGTGGGCAGATCACAAGGTCAGGAGATTGAGACCATCCTGGCTAATATGGTGAAACCCTGTCTCTACTAAAAAATACAAAAAATTAGCCGGGCGTGGTGGCAGGCACCTGTAGTCCCAGCTACTCGGGAGGCTGAGGCAGGAGAATGGTGTGAACCCAAGAGGCAGAGCTTGCAGTGAGCCAAGATCGCACCACTGCACTCCAGCCTGGGCAACAGAGCGAGAATCCGTCTAAATAAATAAATAAATAAATAAATTTGAGGGGTGCACTTGGAGTCCCCATATATGTCAGGCAACTTTCTCCATTGGAGTGGCGGATGTGATCGAGGCAGGTGAGGTCCCTGCCTTACAGGGCTTGGCATCTGGTGCAGCGTGCCAGTCAGCACACATCAGTGAGTATTAAGCACTATTTAAAGACCTACGTGGTAACAGGAAATGACAAGGAAAGTCTTCTCCCAGGAGGTGACATTTCAGCTGAGATCTGGGTGACAAGAAGGAGCCTCGGGCAAAGATGGAAGGAAAGAGCATCCAGCCAGAGGGAAGAGCTAGGATAAGCTCCTACGGAGAGTATAAGCCAGGGCAAAGCAGTCCCAGGGAGACTGGCCCAGGATGGAGCCAAGCAGGCAGCCAATTATAGATGCTTTGGGGCTTGTTTTCCAAGTGTGTTGGGAGAGTTCTGAGCAAGGGCACTTCATGATCTGAATTCCCTTTTCAAGCTCTCTTATTGTTTTCATGTTCTGTGGGGCAGCATGGATTGCAGGCTGCTAGTAGGGGAAACAGGGAGGCCAGCTAGGAAGTTTTGCAGCCGTGCAGGCAGGAGATGCTGGAAGCTTGGATTTGAGGTTGGGAAGTTGCAGCAGATTCAGTTCATGCTTTATAGGGGGAGTTGACAGGGGCAGCTGGTGGGCTGGACACAGGCTGTGGGGGAAAGAAGAATCAATAATAACTCAAGGATAACCATGATTTGCAACTAGTTCAACGTAGCCAGTTTTGTTTTGTTTTGTTTTCTCCAGTGCTGGTAATGTTTCTTTAGTTGAACAACAAATGAAATAGTGCTCTCCCATTTGAGGGCTGTATTGCGTAGGGGAAAATGTGTATCTCTAAACACTGGACTCATTCTCATCCCATTTGAGGGCTGTATTGCATAGGGAAAAATGTGTGTCTCTAAACACCGGACTCATTCTCAGCCTGGAAAGATACTCAAGATACATCATACTCATATGATGAGAGGAACGTAGAACAGAAGGCCAGTGAGTTTGTGCTTCCCTTGTTTCACTGACTGGGGGGCATACACTCATTTGATGGGATAGTAGGGAATGTAGATAAATTTAAGACTATTCTCATCTTTTTCTTCCATATTAAATTCAGATCAGTGACTTCACGATAATAGGACCATACATTATTTAGATTATGTTTGCATTAGAATTTCTAGTTTGCATTTTGTTAACTATCTGAAAAGATGTGCTGTATGTTCATCTCATATGTGCAGTGGGGATAACACCTTCATCCTAGGGTGTTTCTTAGGAGATGACATAAGGGTTCACAGAGTGCACACAAATTTTTTGAATTTTTAAATGTTAATTTTTTTTTGAGATGGAATCTCCCTCTGTCAACCAGGCAGGAGTACAGTGGTGCAATCTCAGCTCACTACAACCTGCACCTCCCAGGTTCAAGTGATTCTCGTGCCTCAGCCTCCCAAGTAGCTGGGATTACAGGCATGCACCATGATGCCCAGTTAATTTTTATATTTTTAGTAGAGATGGGGGTTTCACCATGTTGGCCAGGCTGGTCACGAACTCCTGACCTCAAGTGATCCATCCACCTTGGCCTCCCAAAGTGCTGGGATTACGGGCATGAGCCACCACGGCCAGCCTAACTTTCTAATTTTTTGAGACAGGGTCTTGCTCTGTTGCCCGGGTTGGAGTACAGTGGTGCAGTCTCGGTTCACTGCAACGTTTGCCTCTAGGGTTCAAGAGATTCTCGTGCTTCAGCCTCTGGCGTAGCTGGGATTACAGGCATGCACCACCATGCCTGGCTATCATTTAAAACTTTTTTAAAAAGTTTATTGAAACAATAGATATACATGTTTTCAGGAGGCATTTGAGAATTTGCTACATTCATGTAATCAAAGGGTAATTGAGATATCCATCCCATTAAATAAGTGGCTTTTCTTTTTGCTAGGAAAGCAAATTATTCTCTCCTAGCCATTTTGAAATGAACAATTGATTAATGTTAACCACAGTCGCCCTATTGATCTATGAGCCACCAGGTCTTATTTCTTCTAAGTGTGTATTTATAGCCGTTAATCAACTTCTCTTTCTCCCTTTCTTCCTGCTACCCTTCTCAGCCCCTGGTAACCACCAACTTACTATCATCAAGAGAACCACCTTTTCAGCTCCCACATATAATTGAGAGCGTGGGTTGTCTTTCTGTGCCTGGCTTATTTCACTTAATATAATAACCTCCAGTTCCACCCATGTTGCTGTGAATGATAGACTTTCATTCTTTTCTATCTGCCCACCTCCTTACAACCTCCTTCGTTGTAATACTGGGCCCACCTGGGTAATCTGGATTCACCATCTCATTTCAAGATCCTTAATTTAATCACCTTTGCCAAATCCTTTTGCCATTTGAGGTAGCATGTTCACAGGTACAATGGATTAAGCTGTGGGCATCTTTGGTGGGGCTGGGGTTGGGGGTGTTATTCTGTCTACCCCCAAGGGTTATCCATTCAAGGAAGATTTGTTAAGAGAAGACCTAGTCAGGATTCACATATGCATCTGTCTATGCTAAACCAGTATCTAAAACCAATGTGCTAGAGTTTCCTGTAAGTGATCAAAGTGACAAACACAGTGTTTAGCACTCCGGGACCGTTTAGCACTCCGGGACCCATCCATTACTAGTCCACGTTCCAGACCGTAGGTCCTGGTTTGAGGTTGGAAACCTTAGTCTCTGGATCCAAGTTGCATTTTCATGTCAAGCTTATCAGAAGGTCCAGGTGTAACTTGCAATCTCAGTAGACCCTGGGGTCCCTACGGTGACACACGAGGTTCAACCCAGGACCTGGAAGGCTGAAGGTGTTCTTGGGTGGCCAGCAGGGCTCTTTGCAGAGTTTTACGCAGGAAACCAGAAGTTAAACTTATGTCTTTGATCCTTTAGATCCTTAGAGCCTTGAAGACGACTTTGTGTAGACAAAGCTAAAAGCAGAATTGTGACCGAATCACAACCAGGAGCTGTGTGTTGCAGTTGAAATGCTGAATAGTCTTTTTTTTTTTTTTTTAATTTTGAGATGGAGTCTCACTCTGTTGCCTGGGCTGGAGTGCAGTGGTGCAATCTCAGCTCAAGTAGCTGGGACTACAGGCTCCCGCCACCACGCCGGACTTTTCTTTATTTATTTTTTTGTATTTTTAGTAGAGATGGGGTTTCACCATGGTAGCCAGGATGGTCTCGATCCCCTGACCTCGTGATCCGCCCGCCTCAGCCTCCCAAAGTGCTGTGATTACAGGCGTGAGCCACGGCGCCCGGCTGAAACGCTGAATAGTCTTAAATGTTGAATGTCTGAAGATGTTGAACCAAGATCGAGTTGCTTTTCAGCTCCTGGAAAGCCTGGATTTTCTCTGCATCTAGGCCAGCCTGTCAGCTTCATATTCCCAGGCCAAGGATTTGGAAAAATGGGGCCCCATGCCACACTGGCATATTTTATGTGTGTGTATGTGAGTCGGCCTTATTTTAGGAATGAAAAAAGTACCCCTCTGTACACTTTAGATAAGGATGACCCACAGTTTGTTACTCAGGACAAAGTCTCTCCTCTTTTTCTTATATAATCAAATCAAATAGTTTAATCCTGAAACTAGGCAAGAGGCAATTAGTTGAAAACTTCTTTGGCCAGCTCTCAACTTTCGGATGAACTTACAAAAAACAACAACAAGAAAAAAACAAAAAACATTATTCTAGTCTTTTCTTTTATACAGAAGTCTCAAGTTACCTACCTGAATTGCAGCTTTTCTAAGATTATAGCGTATTGATTCTTTGAAAAGATCTACTTGTCCCTTATCCCAATAATCATTCACAGATTTTTCAACATTTATTAACCGACTCCTGTATGTTTACAACTGAGGCTGCAGAGCACAGTTCCTGGCTTTACTGGGTTTATGAATCAGAAAAGGACACCACAGCCATTTTGAGTGACAGAAGCATGGGCAATTGAAGTTGTACTCTTTGATGTTTCTGCCACAAAGGGAAAACCTTGTGAGAGAAGACACTATCTGGGAGAGTAGACACTCCAACATTTGTTGGCTGAAAGAATAAGAGCATTGTCTGGGCCTCAGAAGGGAAGACACAAGCCCAGCTAGCTCTCCCGGCGATGAGTTTGCAGTACTGTGCTAGGAAGGAAAGAAGAGCTCCTGGATATAGAGGCCTGGATTCTGGATCTGCCCGTGTGGTGTGTGAGAGGGCACAGTCGCACAGCACCCTCGGGACCTCAGCTTCCCATCTAAAGCTGAGGCTTAGAAAGAAAACCCAATTCATCCATGCTCAAGCCCCTCCTGCATTTTGATTCCCATTCCTCTATGGGTCAAGAGACTCAGATAATGAGCAACGACTTTGAGCTCTTTAGCGGTGCTCATTGGTGGTGCCACAAGACTAACTCAGAACTCACTTTCATAAGCGCACCACCAGCCACCACTGGTGGAAATGAGTCATTCTAATCTAGAAAATGCTATGATTGATCGAGTGCTACTACCTATGTCTTACGCAGAGAACAATCTATAAAGAATTAGAATACAACACTTGTGACTTTTAAAACTATAAAAAAGAGGGGCCGGACTTTGTGGCTCACGTCTGTAATCCCAGCACTTTGGGAGGCCGAGGCAGGCAAATGGCTTGAGCCAAGGAGTTCAAGACCAGCATGAGCAACATGGCAAAATCCCGTATCTAAAAAATACCAAAAAATTTAGCTGGGCGTTGTGGCCTACACCTGTAGCCCCAGCTACTCCGAGGCTGAGATGGGAGCCTGGGGAGGTTGAGGCTGCAGTGAGCCAAGATCGTACCACTGCACTCCAGCTTGGGTGACAGAGTGAGACCCTGTCTCAAAATATATATATGTAAAATAAAAAACTATAAGAAAGAAATATATTTCCTTGATTCATGAAGCATTACAGGGCCTAATAGTTGCTCTGGTCTGCTTATGAATGAAGCCTCAGCAGCAATTTCTTCTACTTAGTTAAGTCTTTTCCTCTGCTAGTTATAGAACTTAGACCTGGAAGGAGTCTCCATTATTATCCAAGCCTAGGCGAGGAGAAAAACTAAAGCAGGGTTTCCAAGTGGACACTGCTAGCTAATGGAGAGCCAGGAAGAAAACCCAATTCATCTACTCTCTAGCCCCTCCTGCATTTTGATCCCACTCACAATATTCACCTAACAAATATATGTTAGGTTTGGCTGTGGCCTGGCACTGTTCTGAATGCTGAAGATAGAGCCCTGGACAGTCAGCCCAGCCCCTTCTTTCTCCCATCTTTGTAGAGAAGATAGAAAATAAATGCACAAAACCACTCCAGGTGGCCACAGGTGCTATTAAGAAAGCAAATCATAGCAACCTGATAGAAAATGAGGAGGTGAGGTTGGTTCTTTAGGCTGAAGGACAGAGAAGGCCTGTCTGAGTAGAGGCTCAGCTGTGGTCATTGGTAGCATCACAGGCTAACTCAGAACTCACCTGAGGAATCATATCCAACACTGATGGGGACCCACTGGGTCATCTCTCACCTACACTGGAGGAAGAGGAGGGTGATGAATCATTACACCGCATGCAGAAAATATAAAAACAGGCTGGGGCCAGGCACAGTGGCTCACACCTGTAATCCCAGCACTTCAGGAGGCCGAGGCAAGTGGATCATTTGAGGTCAGGACTTTGAGACCAGACTGGCCAACACCATGAAACCCCATCTCTATTAAAAATATACAAAAATTAGCTGGGCATGGTGGCGCACGCCCATAATCCCAGCTACCTGGGAGGCAGATGTTGCAGTGAGCCAAGATTGTGCCACTGCACTACCTCCTGGGTGACAGAGTAAGACCCTGTTGGTGAAGAGAGGAAAGAGATAGAGTGAGAGGAGAGGAGAGGAGAGGAGAGGAGAGGAGAGGACAAGAGAGAGAGAGAGGAAGAAAGGAAGGAGGGAGGGAGGGAGGAAGGAAAAGAAAGAAAGCAAGGAAAGGAAGGAAAGGGAAGGAAGGAAGGAAGGAAGGAAGGAAGGAAGGAAGGAAGGAAGGAAGGAAAGGAGGGAGGGAGGGAGGGAGGGAGGGAGGAAACCAGCAGCATGATGCCTGATTCTGCCTCCTAAAAGCATTGCTAAGTAATTCACCACACCTGAGACATACACAGATGGTAAGATCTCCTGGAACATCACTGTGAAGTATCTGGAAGCTTTTTAGACTAATGGCATTTGGAAAATCCTGCATTCTGGCTGGGCACAGTGGTTCATGCCTGTAATCCCAGCACTTTGGGAGGCCAAGGCGGGTGGATCACGAGATCAGGAGATTGAGACCATCCTAGCTAACACGGAGAAACCCTGTCTCTACTAAAAAATACAAAAAAATTAGCTGGCGGCGGGCGCCTGTAGTCCCAGCTACTCGGGAGGCTGGGGCAGGAGATGTCGTGAACCCAGGAGGTGGAGCTTGCAGTGAGCCAAGATTGCGCCACTGCATTCCAGCCTGGGCGACAGGGCGAGATTCCGTCCCAAAAAAAAGAAAGAAAAATCCTGCATTCTAAAAATCCAATGCCTGACCTTTGCCACTATCTCCTTCAGTTTATGCCATTTCTGTCCTGAGGAAACAAGCTTTAAAATATTGTTTTAAAGTGTAATAGGATGAATTATCAATCCATTAAAGAAAACACACCCTCTCTAACTCTCTAATTAACAACTGTTCACAGGAAAATTGCTCACTGCTGCAGGGCTAGATAAGTGTCAGCCCAAAGTTAGAGAAATTGCACAAGCGACACGTTCCAATTCAATTATTTTGTTCTCACTCAGCCAAGTCATTGATGTCTGATCATTGTGCCTGGTGGATGTTGATAGAATGGGACCGATTTCTCCCTGGATTGGACCAAGATCACCAGCAGCTTCTGGATTGTGACTTAAGGGACAAAAGAGTTAACAAGGTAGGTTCATGAGCAAACATGTCCCCAGACCAATCCCCCTGAGCAAAGGGAGACAGGGCAGCCATCGCCATGGGATCAGAGATGTGACTGTCCTGGTCACCTACCAGCCTTCTGGCCGGGCGTTTGTACCCCCAAGCAGCCTCTTTGACTTAGTAAAACTCTCCACTTCTAGATCCAGAACCCACAGAAGCAACTTTGTGTTTGGCAAAACGAAACCAGGTGGGATTTCTCCCCTTCCTGTTAGCAGATGTAATTATGACAGGGACAATGGTCATTGCTTAGAAAGCCTATCTTTAGATGATTGACTGAGTGCTTCATTTCATGCTGTTTGCTGTTTCATGTCCTTGATAGCTAAATGGTGACTGAACGAAAGATTTGTAAGTGCTGTTACTTCATGTTCAAGGAGCATGGGGAAATGTATCCTTCAGATGCCCATCTCCATGGGGAAGTGGGGAGAATTTCTGAACAGCCGTCTGAATGACTAGGGAGTCTAATCACAGTCCAGGGACGTCGCATTTCAGCACTAACCGAACAAAGAGCTAGATTATGCAGCTCATTAGCATCACCCATCCAAATAGATCCCAGCCGTCCAAATCTGCTTTCATTCAAAATTGCTGTTTGTGTAACTTAAATAAGACCATAGGACTTACTGATATAAACATCCTATTTGGTAGAAAAGCATTTATAGAAACAAAAGCCCGATGCTGAGAATGAGAAACATCAAAGAAACACCTTGCCGTATTTGGATGCTCTCATGGGCCCTTGCTGCACAGCTGACAACTGCTGGGCTCTGTCTCGCTTTGATGACGATTCAGCAGGCAGAACTCCTGGACACCTAGGAGTGAGCAGCAGATGGCTTTCTCCCTGAGAACAGATAATACAATATATTGGTCAATAGGACCCGTGCTGTTAGGATTTAAAAACAACACACACACACACACACACACACACACACACACACACACACACACACACACGGGTGTTTTCAAGTTGAAAGGGATCTCTGATGATCATCTAGTTCTACCCAAGACCCGCCTTGGGCCACAGGGTTAGAGGCAGACCCAGAACATGAAACCAGGTTCTCTAGACTGCTGAATCAGAGCTCTTTCTACTTCATGGAGCAGTCACTTAGAACAGATTTTAATCACTTGAGGGTTTTTTTTTTTTTTTTTTAATCAACAGACGTATTCAGCTTGCTTCACACTTGAGATAGGCATCTCTCAAGTACAAGATGGAAAAGTCATCATCTTTCAGAGCTCCACCCACCCCAGGCTCCAGGATGGAGTTACTGTTGATCCATGATGGAGGGTGGGTGAGGAGGCAGGCAGGATTTTTAAAAATCTGAAAGACAACCTGGAAACGACTCTAGAATGTCCTAGTGATCATAAGAGTTCCAGGAAGCATTATGGGTTTGTGGCCCACAGGCTTTAGTGACTGAGTGATCAGAAGGAGATGTTTTGGTTGGGGAGAGAATGGGGGAGAAACACTCCCTTCATCAGGGGAAATCCACAGAAAAGGGAAGTCTGGGAGTGTGTTTGTTTGATTATGCCTAGTGTTCAATTATTGGAATGCTAAGCATGGGGGAGGTATTTATATCCTACTGCTCAAAGTCATCACCAAGGTCTGATGTTTCACACATGTCTGCAATTCAAAAAATTGCAACCTCTGGCATAAATTGGTTAACTACATTGCAGACACCTACTGAGTATTGACTGTATGGAATGCATTGTGTCTTTTCATGAAAAGGATGATAAAGAGAGGTGTGGGTACATAAGAGTGGGGAGTGGAGAGTAGGGATTCTGCTTAGAATTAAAGTCACTTGCCTTGGAGTTCTATGTCAGATGCACTGGTAGACTGAGAATGAGAATAGAGCAGGGTCAAGGTACTGGATCTCAGATGCAGAGAACAGACAGACTACCTTCCTTTTCATTTTCAATTGTAAGTCATGAAGGACAAGGAACATGAGCATGTTGTCTACTTCTTAGAATTCCCCACAACTTCTAGAAAAGTATTCTGTATATACCAGACGCATAGTAATATGTTGAGAAAGGAACTAATGAATTGGTTTAAAGAGTGACTCATTTATTTGGACTCTGGAGATATTAGTCATGTCCCTCTCTTCTTAAATGTGTGTTGCTGGACATAATTTTACCTTTTTTGAGATGTAGCATTATTTTACTGTGTACACTGTGCAACTTTGGGGTTTTCTGACGTGTGAGCTGTCTGCCCCTACAGATAGGGAATTTCTTTTTTTTTACTCTGAGTTTTTTCTGTTTCCATCTTTACCTTGCCCATCACCCTGAGTGTGAAGCAGACATGCTCTAGGGGCCTGGAAACAACAGTGAACAAGACTGATGTGTTTCTTTCCTTATGGGGCTTCCAGTCTAAACTGGAATGCAAACAAACCAAGTGAATCATTACCACCTGAGCCAGTTCTATAAAGAAAACTGCTAAGATAGAGATAATACTCAAGGATAATATTCGTCTCTACAAAGAAATTAATTAGCTGGGCATACCGGCACATGTGTGAAATCCCAACTACTCAGGAGGCTGAGATGGGAGAATGGCTTGAGCTTGGGAGGTCGAGGCTGCAGTGAGCCATGATTGTGCCAATGCACTCCAGCCTGGGCAACAGAGCAAGACCCTGTCTCAAAAAATAAAAAATAAAAAAGGGCTAAAGACTGCCAACAAATATCGGAAATAACCATTTGTTAATGTCTCAAAAAATAAAAAATAAAAAAGGGCTAAAGACTGCCAACAAATATCAGAAATAACCATTTGTTAAATAATTTATTTCATGTTTGCGGAAAACAGAGATGTTGCTCTCAAGAGAATTACAGTCTTTTCTTGAGACAAAATATACGATCCTTCTGGCAGCTATTTAAATTATTCTTCAACCCAGCAAGTGTTAATAAATGCCTACTACATGCAAAGTGCTGAATTCAAGGGGAATTTTAAAAATGGATAATACATGGTCTCCTCTACCTTAGAACTATATTAGTCAAGGTAAGCTAGGTGATGCTGCAGTAACAAGTAACCCTAAAGTTTCAGGGCCTTAATATAGTAAGGGTTTATTTCTCACTCACACAATTTCCAGTGTGGGTTGGAAGTTCTTCTGCAAGTATAATTAATCATCGGACAACACAGGGTGCCAAACCCACATGCAGTAAAAAATCTGCATATAACCTGACTTCCCAAAAACTTTACCATTGACTGGAAGCTTTACTGATAATATAAAGAGTTGATTAACACACATTTTGTATGTTACTGTATTATATACTGTATTCTTACAATAAAATAAGCTAGAGAAAAGGTTTAGAAAATCATAAGGAAGAGACAATGGATTTATTGTTTACTAAGTGGATGTGGATTATCATAAAGGTCTTCATCCTCATTGTCTTTGCATGAGTAGACTACAGAGGAGGAAGAGGAGGGGTTGGTTCTGCTGTGCCAGGGGTGACAGCAGTGGAGGAGTTGGAGGAAGTAGAAGGGGAGGCAGGAGAGACAGGCACACTCGGTGTTGTCACTTTCACTGAAAAAATATTGTGGGTATAGCAGTTCAACCCCATGTTGTTCAAGGGTCAAGTGTAATTAATCAGGAATCCTATCTCCTTTCATCTTGTGATGCTGGTCTCTATCTACGAAGGTGAAGACAGGACTGGAGGCTCATTTGAGATATTTTAAAAGGCTAATCCCTGAAGATGCTTACAATCACTTCTACCCCATCACATCAGTCAGAACCCAAACACATAGCCTCTAACTAACTTCAAGGAAGACTAGGAAGTGATGTCTCCCTGTGTGTCCAGGAAGAGGAAATGGGATTGCTGAAGATATAACTGGTTTCCATCCTAGGAAGCTCTTCATTTAGTGGCCCAGAAAAATCAGCAGATGCAAAAGTACCTTTATTATTAGGAAGGCCAACTGTAAAAAATTGTTAAAGAGAGGCAGAAACAAAGATGGGAGTTTGCAGAGATGAGATTAATTCTGATTAATCAGTAGGGGATAGTGGACACAGGGAGGTTGCTAGAGGAACTGGGTTTGATCAGGGTGTTAATGCATTAATAGATATTTAAATGGTGGACATAAAGGAGTGCAGTTAGACAAAGGCACAGATGTCAGCAGTTCATACCAGGCAGAACTAGTGAAGGACTTGGTAAGACTGGAGGAAACAGGAGTGGAGGACAAAGAGGGTCAGATTCCCAACCAAGGGAATCTTGGGTGTTTTTAAAAACAGCTTGGATTTTGTCTGGCAGGCCATGTGACACCATGAAAGCTTTTCGAATAGGTAGTGACATCATCAGATTTATGTTTTAAAAAGAGATTTTCTTTTCCATGCATTTGATTGTTGGCTGAGGTTGGTGGGAAACTTACTGGCTGATAATTAGGGATGTTGCTGTTTCATAACAGGCAAATCTTTTCTTCCAAGAATTTAAAACACTTTGCATGCATTGGAGAAGCTCATTAATCTTCAAAGGCTTCAAGAGTGGCACAGACAAATCCAATATTCCTATATGACCTACTTTACTGAACTGGAAAAACTGCATTCTGACAGCACAAATGATCTCTAAGAAGAGATGCAGGTTGTATGATTTGTGAGCCTTGCAGAGAACTCTGTTCAAATACCACTGGGAGAAACAGAGCAACACGACAACTCCACAGTATAGCCCAAAATACTGAAATTAGATTGCAGGGATGTACAGAAACCCCTTGTGAATGTTGTCACTGGCACCTTTGGATTCTAACTTTAGCTTGTTACTGATCAGCTAATAACAGCCCGTATCTTAAACTATAACCAAAAGGTAAATATCCATTTATTCATGAATTCTCAATTCTACTGCTGTTTTATAGTATTGAGAATTAAATGCATTTCATTGTTACAGTACTTGTCTAAATACACGGAAATTTAGTTTAAGTCCTAACATAGATGAAGCTATTTTAGTTTCTCTGTGCCTCCTCAACTAAGGTCCCAAACCAATGCTTCTCTTCCCCATACCCCTAGTCGGGAGGACAGTAGAAAATACAGCAACATGAAAATCCAGATTTTATATGATCTTTCTTCAGAGAGGCTTAGCACACTTCACTTGGATAAAGTCACACTTGGTTCTCCACCCAGTGGCCCTTCTTTCCTTCCTCCTTGCAGTCAAGAGTCCTGATGTTGTCCAGATGTTCACTTTTTTCTAACCTGACTCAGGAGCAAACCCAAATTAGTCTAATCTAATCATGACCACCCTGTGCCCCTTATCAGCAATGAGTTTGGAGTGATCTTGTCCTGGCCACTGGGGCATGAGCAGTGGCCTGCTGGGGACCATCTTGGAAATGTTACCTTGATTTTGAAGAGCAGTAATGCAAACATCTGTTCCTCTTCTTCCATTGGTTGTTATTATATCAGAATATGGTGCCTGGAACCATAGCGGCCACCTTGCAGTCCTGGGGGCCCAGGGGAAGCAATGCTGGTACCTTGAAGGTGACAGGGCAGGAAGACAGGAGGAGCCCAGGACCCCGATGAAATTGTGAAGTCACTGATATAACCAGACCGAGTTGGGCTACACCAGAACCTCATTTGCAGGAGATGATCCTTTCTTTTCCTCTCTCTTCTTTCTTTCTTTCTCTTTCTCTCTCTCTCTCTTTCTTTCTTTTATAAGCTGTCCAATTGTGAGTTTTGTTACTTGAAACAGAAACATCATAACCAACGACAATGGTAATTTTCACCATTTTTTGCCATCCCAATGAGAAAAGCAGATGGTCAAAGCAGAGCCCTCACATTCTACAACGCTAGGACAGATCATCATCGGTGTCTCCTGGAGTTGTACAAAGCAGGTTCCAGAGAGCAGACAGTGAGCAAACGGCTTGCCGCAGGCCACAGAGTGGATCAGTGCCAAAACCAGAAAGAATCAAGCCAAGACAGTGGCTTCACTAGAGGGCCAGCTAGAGTCTGGAGCCCGGCACACCAGGTTCGGGTTCTCTTTGGTTATGACTTTGACCACTGAGTGTCTTTAAGTTTTAGCTTTTCTCATTTGTAAAATATATACCCCGCGGGTTGCTATGAAAATACTAAATAATGCATGGTGAATTATCTAGCATAATGCCTACTGGTCCTTTCACGAAAGGGCAGCTTTTATTTTATTTTATTTATGTATTTTTGTTTGTTTTTTGAGGCAGGGTCTCACCTTGTTGCCCAGGCTGGAGTGTAGTGGCGTGAACTGCAGCCTCAACCTCCCAGGCTGAATTGATTCTCTGGCCTCGGCCCCCCAAGTAGCTGAGAGTACAGGCACACACCACCAAAACTGGTTAATTTTTGTATTTTTTGTAGAGATGGGGTTTTACCATCTTGCCCAGGCTGGTCTCCAACTCCTGAACTCTAATGATCTGCCAGCCTCAGCCTTCCAAGGTGCTGGAATTACAGGCGTGAGCCACTGCACCTGGCCAGCAGCTTTATTTTAATGACTACAGTGATTCATAGACTTTTTCTCCCTCAGACCCTTGATGGCAGCAAAGAACCTCTGGTCTATTTACCCTCCTATTGTCACTTGATACCACGAATTCACAGGACAGAAGGGAAAGATATGGCTGCGTGGATGAGACTCCATTGAAACCTATCGTTAGTAAATCATTAATTCATGCTTAAACACTCAAGTTTATACACCACCGTATCATATCTGGGAAAGCTCAGATGATCAGAAAAGTTCCTGCAGCCATACCTGAGAACATATTCTCTCAAGCTATAGTGTCCCTTACAAACTTAGAGAAAAACTAGCTTTGAAGAGTCATTTTAATTGAGTACCGTGCTCCTTTGTACACATACCCCCCGTTAATTTTTTTCCCAACTACTTGTTAGCCTCCAGTTTGAGAGAAAGAGGATAAAAAAAAACCTGGAGTGTTCTTGCTTTACATGATAATTGTTAATTAGAACCCCATTTTATTATAATTGTACAATTCATTATGCTGGGCATTTCATTAGAAGCATTGTAAAAATTCTGACAACTTGAATATGTTACATTGAATATAGAAATGAATCCGATTTAGAGCTCCACTGTTTCTTGAGGGCATTTTCTAATTAATATACATCTGAGAAGTCAGAAAAGGGAGCATCTCCATATTTTATTCTGGGGGTCACGACTGAGGATGTGCTGTGTTTTTTTTTTAAGGAAAATTATTTTGAAATAGGAAGCTTTCTTTAGAACAGAAAGAAAAAACATGACCCATAAACCTGAAATAGTCACAATGAGGCCACATCTGTCTTTACAAACACAAGCAGCTCAGCATTATCAGCAACTAATAACCAAATCTTTCTAAAGACTTTTGGGTAAAATCCTGTGAAGAACTTTGGGTAAAGACAGAAGACTGACTACTTTCATTTATCTCCTTTTCCTGTTGAAAGCCAACAAAAATAACAGTAATGGGGCTTAAACAGAGCATACGCCCACAAGGACAAAGAAAATGATGGAGGAGACAAGAACAACACAGTCCTGGAAGCTGGAGGGAGAAGGACACATTCAGCTGACTTTGCAGATCCAAAAACGCAGACTTCTCAGCTGGTAGAGTGGGAGGTGAAAAGCAAACTTATTACACTGCAGAACACCCCAAATACTCAGGAATTGATGGTTCCAGGAATTGCAGGCAAAGGTGGGGCTATAACAACTCAGCTGGGAGTCTGCTTAGGCAGTATTTGTATTCCGTTTTCTCCTTCATCCTGCACAGCTGCGGCACTGCCCATCATCCATACTGACACTAGTTGACAGGTTTCTAATCTCTGGAGAGGGTGAAGCAGAGTTTCTCTAGAATGGGGAGACTCTAGAATTAGCTGATGGCAAAGATACCATAATAAGACAGGGGGATCAAACGGACATTTACATATTTAATGATAAGACCTACAAGCCCTCTTAGGTTACCAAAATACTGGCAGCCAGGCCTAGACCCCAAGCATGAGATTGCAAGAACCTTCTTTGAGGAATCTGACCCAAGGAGAAGTACCAGAAGATACTGCTCTCAGGAAGTCCTTAAGAATCCAGCTGGTCAGAGCAATGGTTCTGGTTGCATGGTTTTCTGATCTTTAGTATTGGTGTCACCTGGGAGCTTGTTAAACATGCACATTCTTGCCCCCTGCTCCAGACTGACTGAATCAGAAACACTGAGGGTGGGAGCCTGAGATTTAGGTTTAGCAAAGCCCCCCAAGTACACACTGTAGTTTGAGAACCACTGCTCATCAGCAAAGCTTACTATGAATGCAAAGTTTCCTTGAAGTGTATGTCTTACATATATTGATTGATGTCTTGTGTCTCCCTAAATTGTATAAAACCAAATTGTGGGGCCGGGTGCTGTGGCTCATGCCTATAATCCCAGCACTTTGGGAGGCTGAGGCAGGTGGATCACCTGAAGTCTGGAGTTTGAGACTAGCCTGGCCAACGTGGCAAAACTCTGTCCTACTAAAAATACAAAAATTAGCCAGGTGTAGTGGCAGGCACCTGTAATCCCAGTTACTCGGGAGGCTGAGGCAGGAGAATAGCTTGAACCTGGGAGGTGGAGGCTGAAGAGAGCTGAGATCACGCCATTGCGCTCCAACCTGGGCGGCAGAGCAAGACTCTATCTCAAAGAAAAAGCTGTGGCCCGACCGCTTTTGACACATGTTCTCAGGATCTCCTGAGAACTGAGGGCTGTGTCATAGGCCATTGGTCACTCATATTTGGCTCAGAATAAATGTCTGCAAATATTGTACAGAGTTTGGCTCTTTTTGTTGACACATCAAATGTGGAGATGGAATAAACATAATCAAAGGTGAGGGTAAAATAAAGACGTTTGGAAGCATGCTGGGCTTTCAGAGCTCTTGGGTTGAGGGGCTAAATGTTGTCAAAAGACTTGGAGCGCTCACTGTCATGGTATCAAGTGCCAGTTCACAGGGGCACTGATCAAAGAAGTGCATGAAGCAAAGACTTTGACCCTTTGGTCACTATTTTGTCCCTCTTGTCTATTCTCATCTCGCTTCCATCCATGCTCCATCTTGTAACACAGAGAGTTCTTTCTAAACCACAGCTTCAGTCAGGCCTGGGCCCTGCTTAAAGTCCTTTCACAGCTCTCCATTGCCTTCAAGGTAAAGTTGAAAATCGTGCACAAGGGCTTTCCTAATCCACCCCTTGAGTGTTGTCTCCTGCGAGTCTCCTCTAGGCAACCTTCACACCCGCCTGTGGCAGGCTGGTAGCTCCTCACAGTGTGCTGTGGTTTCATGAGACCACAGCCTCATATATGCAGTTCTCTGTGCTCGGAACTTTCTCTTGTGCCCTAACCCAGCTGATGTAACAGGAAGTCATTGTTATGTTGGTAACTGTATTTCCCCCTCAGCTCTGGAGTCATCTCCCGCCTAGAGGCCTTTTTCTGCTCTTCAGTCAGATTGAGCTGCTGTTCCTCTGTGTCTCCCGAGCATCCAAGGCTCTACCACAACACACCGATGGGAGCACAGCAATCATGTGAGATTCTTGAGGATAAGAAATGTTTTACGTTTCTTATGTAGACATCCTGAGGAGTAGCATCCTCAGGATATGCCAGGGTCCCTGGGAAAGAGTGGGTGCCCAGTCTAAGTCTGTTGAATGAATGCCTATCAATACCCTTCTCTAATGGAGACACTGGGAACGATTCCCATGTCATAGTTAGAATTTAACTCATCAATGCCCTGGGCTTAAGGGCAAATGCGGCAATGACACAGGGTATGTGGGGGTTACTATAAAGAGTGCCTATTGCCCTGTACTGTGTATGGCAGCAGGACACCAAGGAGAACCAGCAAGGCAGGTAGAAGCAGGGATCTGATATTTTTTCAGTGCCAAAAGCACAATGTGGGATGTACAAAAGATAGCATTAAATATCAGCTCTGGAAAGCAGGCCTCCACAATGAAAAAGGTTGATGCCGGGTACGGTGGCTCATGCCTGTAATCCCAGCACTTTGGGAAGCTGAGGCAGGCCGATCATGAGGTCAGGAGATCAAGACCATCGGCCAATATGGTAAAACCCTGTCTCTACTAAAAATACAAAAATTAGCTGGACATGGTGGTATGTGCCTGTAGTACTAGCTACTCGGGAGACTGAGTCAGGAGAGTTGCCTGAACCCGGCAGGCAGAGGTTGCAGTGAGCCAAGATTGCGCCACTGCACTCCGGCCTGGTGACAGAGCGAGACTCCATCTCAAAAAAAAAAAAAAAAAAAAAAAAAAGGTTGCAGATCCAATCCAATAAACCCAGTTTATTAATTAGGAGTATTCTCATTCCACTGAATAAACAAGTTTCCAAAACTGTGACACACCTTCACTGAGTTTGCCAAATTTGGTTAGTGCCACTCTTGATTACCAGGGCTACTCTTTTCCCAGAGTTTCTTAGTCCCTGATTTCTATTGGCATACTGTAATATTAAGGAGCATTAGAGCCAGAGACTAGAGGTCCCCATAACCTCACACTACCTTCCCTCACTGGATAAAGACATTCCCATAAGAGCCAAATCCATAGTCATTATGAACCAGAGCCATGAACGTCAATATATCACAGAGCACACCATGCTGGTCTCTGTTTAGAGAAACACTTGCATATTGTGCATTGCAGCAGATTCTCCCAACTCTTAAAGCTATATGCCAGTCTTTCTTTTAGTGTCTTACCTTGTTTACAAGGATCTTCTGAACACCTTTGGGGGCCTCATTTAGATTTCTGGAATTAAAAGACTTATAGATAATCTACTGCCCTATAGTATTCACACTTGTCCCACTGAAAGACATGAGTTACCAACCTGTAAGAACTGAATTCAGGCTCTGACCACTGGGATCTCCTCCCCTGAGCACTGGATCTGTAGACAAGTTATATGTCTCCTGTTTCTCACTCATCCTGCCTTGGGCTGTGCCACTCATGGCTGACTCTCCCCTTGGATTCAACAAGAGCCATCCCTAGCTAAGGTCAATTCAGAGATTATCCTCTCTCTCCACATGAGGAGTGAGAGGGGAGAGAACACAGCAGCGTCAAACATCCACATAAGAGACTAAAAGTGCAATCTAGAAAATATATTGGCATCAGCACACAGGGCCTTGTTTCTAACTCCATATCCATGTACATCCTTCCCAAACATTTTTCTTAATCTTCTATTCATCCAGTTCTTATCTTTATTTTTAAAAGGCTGGTCTGGAGAACTGAAGAAAATCAACCCTTCAACCCTGCAGGGTCCCTGGAGAGTGGCTAGAGAGGTTAACCCTAAGATAAGACATCATGGGGGAACCTACTGGAAGCACAGAGCATCCAGACCAAACACACTGTCGCTTCAAGATGCCTTTTCAATATTTACACTTAGTTGCTGCCAGAATCTTATTTCCCCCAGTGTGCATAGCAGACCATATCTCTGCTTGGGTGCCCAGTGTGCCCCATATGTGTATGTGTGTGTGTGTATATATATATATATTTGAGATGGAGTCTCGCTCTGTCACCCAGGCTGGAGTGCAAAGGTGCGATCTCAGCTCACTGCAACCTCTGCCTCCCAGGTTCAAGCCATTTTCCTGCTCCAAGCTCAGCCTCCTGAGTAGTTGGGATTAGAAGGACATGGACCATGCCCAGCTAATTTTTGTATTTTTAGTAGAGATGGGGTTTCGCCATGTTGGTCAGGCTGGTCAGGAACTCCTGACCACTTGATCCACCTGCCTCAGCATCCCAAAGTGCTGGGATTACAGGTGTGAGCCACCATGCCTGGCCGCCCCATATTCTTAAGACACTAAGCAAAGCTTTCTGTTCTTAATGTTCTTCATCTTGGCTCAGTTCTAGGATTTCTATATAGCATTGACTTTGGGGGATGGGCCAGGGGTCTGTCTTAAAGTTGAGTTTGCAAAATAAGTGCACTAATGCAGGAACAGAAAACCAAATACTATATGTTCTCATTTATAAGTGGGAGCTAAACATTGAGCACATATAGGAACAACAGACACTGGTAACTACTAGAGAGGGGAGGGAGGGAGGGAGGCAAGGGCTGAAAAACTACCTGTTGGGTACCATGCTCAGTAGCTGGGTGACAGGATCATTCTTACCCCAAACCTCAGCATCACACAATACACCCAGGTAACAAACCTGCATATAAACCCTCTGAATCTAAAAGAAACATTGAAATAAAACACCTAATATTTGATATCATTTTCAATACTTTTCAAGACTTATTTACTCTAAATGTAAGATTAAGAAAATATTACTTGCTCCTGTAAAATGTTATTTTTATCATTTTTTATTTGCAGTGATTTGAAGGATTGAGGGAGATCAGGGCTGTGGGCCCACGGTTGGCCCTGCATGCTGGGGAGATGGCAGGACAGAGGCATTCTTGGCAATGGGTAACCTTGGAGGCTACGTCTAACCCATTTCAGCTGCCTCTCAGTGAGTCCCCCGTTAGAAACTGCTCCCAGAAACTACCCAGTTGGGCCCTTAGAGCAATTGTGTTGCAACACTGCTTTGTCAAAGCCCTGCTCTTAAAGAGATTTCCCAGAGATTACCCAGTCCTCTGACCTCCTTCAGAGACCCCTAAATTTGCCAGAGTAGATATTCTGAAAATAACACAATGACACACTCCTACTTTCTTTCTCAGTTTCATTGGGCTGAGCCTTAAGACAGGACATAGATCCACGGGCTTTTTTGTAAACATGTATAGTATGGTGGTTAGGAGCCTGGGCCTTGGGGTGAGATAAAAATAGGCTCAAAGCCTGTCTGTGCTACATGCCAAGTAGGTGATCTTAGGAAAGCCATCCAGAGAATGGGACAAATTAATCTATCTCAACTAACAGTTGTGAGGATTGGATGAGATAATGTACGCAGAGATTAAGCACATTAAATTCCCAATCAATAACTGATCATCGATAAAACTAACCAGAGACTTTCTAAGAGTTTCCTCCTAGAATAAGGCAGTGAAGATTTTTTTCCCTCTGAGCTTATGTATCTGGGAAGAAAGGCAAAAATCCTTCGATTCCTTTGTTTATATTCTCCCCTTCTCTACCTCCCATATTGGTCTGAAGACACACCTACAAACAGTTCAGTTTCAACAAAAGCCTTAAATACCCATGGCATGAATTAGAAGAAAACAGGCACTAACAGATGATTAAAGAAAATTTAAAAGACCAATCAAAATGCAAATATAAAGCATTTTTATATAGAAATGCATCCTTAATCTATCTCTGTCACCAGCCAGTAGAGTGATAAGAATGACAATACGCATTATTTAGTTGAGTGCTAACCTGTGCTAGGGTCCTTTCTAAGCAGATTACTAAGGCTTTCTTATTTAATCCTCATGGGAATCCTAGGAGGTAGGTACATTTGATATTCTCCCTTTGAAGATAAGAAAATTGGGGCTTAGAGATAGTAACTAACCTATGAGGGCTCAACAGCAGCTCAATGTATGGGAGAACAGACCAACAGTTTGGGTTCTTGAAAATATCAGCCTCATATAATAGAGACTTCCCACCTTTTTTGTCCTCTACGGCTTCTGGAAAAAAGCTGGGAAATGGTTAGTTGCCTTCTTAGTCCCAGGTAGCTAACAGAAATCTATATGACAGGGAGATTTCTCTACATAGCAGTAGTTGGACCACGAGTACACTGAGCCAGAGAACACGGGAGGCCAGTAGAACGCTCTGATTTGGCTCTAGTATTTGTCTTCCACCCTTCAAACCTTCAAAGCCAAGGACTTCGCTTCAGGTTCTCTTAGTTTTCCCAAAGGGGCCTGCAGAGCAAAGCAACTATTCTAGGCCTGCCACTCACATTTATTCACTTCTTAAGAGAAAAAGAACTTTCAGTTCCCTCTTCATGAAATTATTCCCAACAGATACATCAGGAAGAAGCCTGAATTAGATGATGTGCGAAGTCCTAACCAACTCTGAAATTCTGGGATTCTGTGATTGTGTAAGTTATTGTTATATAAAAGATAAACGCATCACAGATTTCAAGGGAATCCAGAAATGTCATTGACTATTAGTGCTTTCCTGCAATCCCTTTTAGGAATTGATAGTTGGAATTGCATTTCCATTAAGCTAAGGAGACATTAGAAGGGAATGACCCTGAACTGGCTCGTTTGGGTGGCTACGTGGTTGGCCGAGCGCTCTTCTTTGACTTCTGCCATTGGGCCCACAGGGAGTGGCTAGAGAGAGGGTTCACCTGAGAGGAGACATTGTGCGGAAAGCAGGAGCTTGGAAAAGAAGCCTGCCAGGGGTCAATTCTCAGCGCTACTACTGACTCACACCACCACCCTAACCTCTCAGTTTTCTCATCTACAAAGTGGAGACAACACCATCCTCTTCACAGGGCTGCTGTGGGAACGAGGGGATCCACTTAGGTGCCAGCACACACACAATGCCCATCTTGTGGGTAAGCACTGTGTCATCTGTAGCTGTCAATAGTAGCATTACTCACAAAGTCAAATTGCCCTACCTGTTGGAAAGGCCCACAGTGTATAAAGCAGGATTGGTGGCGACTTTCATGGCCATGGGATTTCACTTTTATCAGCAGTGACTTCCACGGATTTGCAGGAACCAAACTAGGGTGTCGTTAGGGCTATCCTTACTGTCATTTCAAAAATCATATTTATTTTTTTAAACTGAATTTATTAATTGGAGTTACTGGTTACTGCCAATTATAAAGAATTTTCTGAGAGTTAAAGTCAACCCAGGATGGACTGGTCACCTCAGTGGTGACAGTTTATTCCTATGGCAAGTAGCTTAAGGATAAGATGGCTGGAACACTGCAGAAAAGACAGAAGGACTGGACATTGATGATGTACATTAATGACTTTAAGTTTCCTGAGATTCCAAACGGGGACAGATCCTGAGATCCCAAATGTGCATCACAGATCTCTAAGCAGCCCTGGAAGTTTATAATTTTTACTTTAAATTTCTCTGATCTTACAGATTATCCACTGAGTAATTGAGAATCTACAAACAAATATTAGAAACAAGCCCCCTCTGATTTATTAACCTACAAGTTTCCCTTGGTGAGTTTTCTTAAAAGTTGGTTCCTGTAATTTTACTCATGGAGCTCCCTGGGAAAGACCTAGCCCCTGGTCTTTGCGAGGAAAGCAAATGCTTCCTAAACTCATCCCTGTGGCTGCAAATTCTAGGCAAGGAGGCAGCAGTGCTCCTTATAGATAAGAGTCAGCATTTGCAGAGTTAATGTGTCAAACCCACAAAATTCAAAAAATTTCCATGCAAGGAAGAAGGAGGAGGACAAATGCCTGCCAGGCCAGTGCATTCATGGAACCGATGCCAATTCTGGACCTCAGAGAACTGGACACTCAGACGCTTCATTGGGATTGCTCAAGTACTGACATAGCCTTGTAAGCTGAGATCCTTCAAAGGAGCAAAAAGAAAAAAGAAGTTTAGAGGAACGTTTGCAGGGAGGTTTCCCTTGGGTCCCAGTTGCCCAGCCGAATTAGCATCAAACCTTGCCCTGGAATAGGGTTATGAGAGTTGAGTTTCTCAGCCTCACACAATGATTGCAGTCAATATGGAGACTGCCTGGTTTTCATTTGGAAGAAATTTACATTTGATCTCACTCTCACCCCGAACTTCCACTCTCCAACCAACTTAACTCGTATTATTCTGAGGCCCATGTATTTGCAAAAATGCCTTCACTGTTCTTTCCCCTGGCAACCGGATGATAAAATCTCTCCCTTAATCTTTCTCCCATCCCAAGCAAACCCCTCCTTCTTGAGTTAAGGCTGGTATCAATAAGGGGTTTGGAGGAGAAAGCCGAGGAAATTAATTCACACTAAAAAGCAAATAGCTGATAGATCTGTGAAGCAGTTGTAACACTTTTTAGAAACTCAAGCATCCCAGTTACACAATTTCAGGGTTGAAAATGTAATGTCTTGAAGGATGGCATGGAATTCACAAAGACCAAGAACAAAATAGAAGTTTTCCATTGTGGTAGTTACCTCTGTTTCCTGTGCTCCTTAAGCTGTACTTGGAAGGGAACTGTTTGATGGTAAGGAAATGTTGCATCTGACAATAGCAGATTATACTGTTAATCCCCAAATATTCAGAGCTCCACAATCAGAATAGACAAGAATTGTGGAAGCCTCAGGATGGAAATGCAAGAGACTGTGAGCCCACTCAGGGCCCTCTCATTCCCAGGGCCCGTCCTGGGACCTCCTGGACATCCTCCCCAGGTTCCCAGGGATGGGCCTTCTGCTCCTATTCATTCTACATTTTCCCCTCCTCCCTACTCTCAGCACTGACTTAGCAGCTTCTTTCATCCTTTGTGAGCATGAGGGAGAGTGGTACCCCTTGATGATGGAATTTCGACATTGGAATCGTAAATGTTAAAATTTACTGAAGGTTCACTATGTATTGCTACTGCTCTAAATGCTTTATTTCATTCATTCAACAAGTATTTCTGGAGTGCTTCCCATGTGCCTGCCACTTCTAAGTGGTATTGATTCATTCATTCATCTAGTGCTTGACCTCTTACATGTCAAGTCTTGCTATAAATGCTTTTCATTCATTCATTCATTCATCCAGCAAGAATGTACTGGGTGTTTACTATGTTTTTTTGTTTTGTTTTTTGAGATGGAATCTCACTCTGTTGCCCAGGCTGAAGTGCAGTGGCGCGATCTCGGCTTACTGCAAGCTCTGCTTCCTGAGTTCATGCCATTCTCCTGCCTTAGCCTCCCGAATAGCTGGGACTACAGGCACCTGCCACCATGCCCAGCTACTTTTTTCAAATTTTTTAGTAGAGACAGGATTTCACTGTGTTAGCCAGGATGGTTTCAGTCTCCTGACCTCACGATCTGCCTGCCTTGGCCTCCCAAAGTGCTGGGATTACAGGCATGAGCCACCGTGCCCAGCCCCCATGTTTTAAATACTATTTGTTCATTCATTCATTCATTCATTCATTCATTCATTCATTCATTCATTCAAGTATTTTTCTGAAAGACTTTTGTATACCAAGCACAGATTTAGGCTCTGGGGATATAGCGATGACCCACACAGAACCTCCATTTTTGTGGAGATGATGCTTTATTGGGGGTTTCCAGGCAAAGCACAAATAAACAAGAAAACGGGTAGAACACCTGGTAGTATTGAGTCGTATGGAAAAAAGAAAGCAGTTGAGGGGAACAGATGATGCAAGAGGCAGATATTGCTGTTTTTAGGCCTTATTGATGAGGTGGAATTTGGGCAGGGGCCTGAAGGAAGTGAACAAGCAAGCCAGGACAAAATCAGCCAGACGAAGCCAAGACCCCAAGGTGTAAGCAGCTTCGCATACTTGAGAAAAGGGAAGGAAGGAAGGAAGGAAGGGGGGGAAGGGAGGGAAGAGAGGGGAGGGGAGGAAGGAAGGAGTGATGTGAACAAGGAGAGTGGTGTATGAGACCAGAGGTAGCTGTAAGAGAAAGTTTGGGTGGGGCTTTGCAGGGCTCTAGGAGGGCATAGGCTTTTACCCTGAGTTGGACAGGGAGCACACCAGAGAATTATGAGCATAGGCATGACATGTTTTAAAAGCCTCCTCTAGTGATGGATATGGTAATCAGCTTGATTTAATCATTCCACAGTGTCTATATATATTAAAACATCACATTGTACCCCACAAATAGACACAATTATTTGTCAATAAAAGTAAAATGAAAGCATCCTCTAGCTGCTGGGTTGAAAATAGACTGGGACATCAGGGTGAACATCAGGGGGCCAATTAAATGGCTACTGCAATTATCCAGGCAGGAGGTGATGGTGGCTCTGGCCCTGTGGTATTAACAGTGGAAGTGGTGAGAAGGGGTCAGTACCTGGTTACATTTTGAAGGTAGAGCCCACAGGATCTGCTGATGGATTGGATGTAGTACACAAGAGGAAGACAGAAGTCAGTGATAATTCCAAGGACTTTTTCCTGAGCAACTAGAGTAATAGAGTTGATTTTTACTGAAATGGGAGAAATTGCCCAAGAAGCTATTCAGAGAAGAGGTGAAATGGGAGTTTAGTTTGCATATTATTAAGTTTGAGATGCTTATGACAGATACAACTTGAGAACTTGAGAGAAGCATTGAGTTAGTCTGCAGTCCATGGGAGAGTCCAGCCTAGGAATATTAAGGTGGGCTTAGATGCATTTCACATCACAAGACCAGACAGATGAACTGAGTGTTGAGTGAGGTTGGAAGAGAAGTCCCAGCACTGAGCTCTGGGGGATGCAGATGTCTAGAAAATGAGGAAGAATCATAAAGAAAAAGGGATCAAGATACAACCAATGAGGCAGAAGGAAAACCAGAATACACTGTTATTCTGAGAATCAAGCAAAGCAGTGCTCCAAAAATGACAATCAACTATGTCAAGTGTCGTGGATAGGCCAAATAAAATGAGGCCTGACAAAATTCCGTTGGGATATTACAGCAGCCTTAATAAGAGCTGTTCAGATGAGTGATGAGAAAACAAGATTGATTAGAGCATGGCAGGAAATAATATTTATGTATTTAATTCCATGAGGGATGTTGTATTGTTATTACTGTTTTACAGTTGAGATAACTGAGGCACATGGAGGGGTGAACTCAGCTGGGACTGGAAGCCAGACAGTCTGGCTCCAGCTGGCATGCCCATCAAGACGCTATGTGCTTTGAACCTGAACACTCTCAGATTCGCCACTGGTAGTGGAGAGAAGGCCCTGGCATCTTAGGACAACCACAGCTAGTTAGAGGGAACAAGGGAAGGAGAAAGAATGGGACTCCCCCATTTGTCCTTGCTTCTGTAGAGGGATGCTGGTTAAGAAAGCCACAGGAGCTAGAGATGAAACATACACTTGACTTTCTCCATAGCATTTTATAATTCTAGACGTTAATTCAGAATCTTTGTAATATGCTGAATGTTCTTCCAAAAAGGCATGGCATTAAATTGTCATTGATAATGATGACGCCAGTGAGTCACGTTTGGCACTTACATGGAAGTGTCTTGTGAACTCTGTGCTTACAAAATTTATCCTTGACCTTGTTGCAGTCTTTGTGTGATGACCAGTAGCACACTCACATTTTGGTTTTTTGTTTGTTTGCTTAATGAACTTGCTTGGAAGTTGTGTTTCCATGTACTTGAACAGAATTTCAAATTGTGACCGGTTTTGGAGGAATGGAGAGGGCTGATCACTCCACGGCAGGCCAGCTGGACTGGAAGTTTGGTGCATCACAATGACCTTGCAGTCTTTCCTGGGGAAGGGCAGAGAGAGAGGGGCCCAAGGGAAATCTTCCCCTCTTTTGCCTGTTGCTCCAACTTCATGGCTTCTTTCCTTCGAACCTGAAAGGGTGCTCCCTGACTGCTACTGTCTAAACTTTTACCAGCTAACCTTGAGTTCCCATTCACTTGGGGTTGGTGTGTAGCAGGAGGAATCTGGATTCTCGTCCCAATGTTAGGAAGACAATTAGGTAGCTAATGGGAAAAGTGGTAGGGGGTGTTAAGAGTCAGCGAGAGGAGCCCCAAAGATGAGTTTCCCTAGTTCACAATTTCTTTCCAGGCTGGTCTTTCCAGCCAGGCAGATGGCAGGGCTGGACTCCTGACTGAAGTCTACAGTGACTGCAGTGACCCCTCTTCTCAGAGGGGGAGGCACCTTCTGCCAGAGCCCCAAAGAGCTCTTGTTCTCCTGCTCCTTTGGAAGGTTTTTCCATCGGGCCTCCGTGGGAGCCAGGGTAAGGCAGGACTGCCAAGCATACAAGTGGTTACTTGTACTTTCCAGGCTTGAGAGAGAGGAATCAGCTGGACAGAAGACCTAGGTCCCCAGCTCTAGTCAGCTGACATCCTGGGATCAGCAAGCTCTCTGTGGTGTTGAACTTTCACTATGGGCATTTTGAGCAATTTAAAAAAGGTCTCATAATGGTGGACATGTCATATATCCAAATCTATAGAATGTACAACACCTGCCAGGCGCAGTGGCTCATGCCTGTTATCTCAGCACTTTGGGAGGCTGAGATGGGCAGATCACTTGAGGTCAGAAGTACGAGACCAGCCTGGCCAACATGGCAAAACCCCATCTCTACTACAAACACAAAAATCAACTGGCATTGTAGCCGGTGCCTGTAATCCCAGCTACTTGGGAGGCTGAGGGAAGAGAATCACTTAAACCCAGGAGGCGGAGGTTGCAGTGAGCCGAGAACACATCACTGCACTCCAGTCTGGCAACAGAGCGAGGCTCTGTCTCAAAAAAATAAAAATAAAAAAGAATGTACAACACCAAGAGTGAACCCTCTTTTTGAACCCTGTACAAAAAAAGAATGTACAACACCAAGCGAGTACTCTGGACTTTATGTGATAATGATGTCAATATAGGTTCATTGATTTTAACAAATGTGCCACCCTGGTGGGAGATGTTGATAATCCAGGAGGTTGTGGGATTAGGGGGTGAGGGTATATAGAAAATCTGTGTACCTTCTGCTCAATTTTGCTATGAATCTAAAACTACTCAGGGAAGGTGTGGTAGCTCATGCCTGTAATTCCAACACTTTGGAAGGCCAAGGTAGAGAGATCGCTTGAGGCCAGGAGTTTGAGACCAGTCTGGGCAACACAGCGAGACCCCATCTCCACAAAAAGTAAAAAAGAAATAAGTCAGGCATGATGGAATGTGCCTGTGGTTCCAGCTACTTGGGAGGCTGAGGTAGAAGGGTATCTTGAGCCTAAAAGTTCAAGGTTATGGTGAACCATAATCATGCCACTGCACTCCAACCTGGGTGACAGAGCAAGACCCCATCTCTAATAAATGAAAGAATGAATAAATAAAAGTACTCTAAAACTAAATTCTATTTTACAAAGCGATCTCTCGGTGGTTATACAACTGTTCTCTGTATAACTACACGTTCAACTTTAATAATTTTTCTTTATGTGGATTATACACATACACATTTGAAGTATCTCTCCTTCTTTCTCCCCCTGTCTCCTTCAAAAGAACACTTTTCTGAAAGGGGCCACAGTTTTCAAAATGAATGAGTCAAAGCTGAGTACACAGACCATTTTTGCAGGGTTCAGAGTCAGTCTAAAGCCAGCACTTCACTGTAGCCAGCAAAACTCTTCTACCAAGCTTTCTCTTCCCTGTCCTTATTGCAAACCCAAGCATTTTCATTGTCACAAGGAGGGCCCTCTACAGGAGCATCCCAAATCAGTACACTGTAATGCCCTAGCACACAGGACGAGTCAATGATTCTGTTAAGCCTGTCATCATGACATTCTGTTGACAAAGAACAAAGCCGAGGATTGGAGAAGTAGCATGACTTTCTCTCACACAGATGTTTTTAGGAAAAAACCAGTTCTCATTCTGAGAAATTTACTCTTGCTACCATGTCCCAAATAAATACCCGACTGTTTCCTATGTAGAAGTGATGAATTCACGGAAGGGGGAAAGGTTCAAGCCACCAACATCAGAGGGATGAGAGGTGACATGTAAATCCAGGGAATCTTACAGGACTGAAAACATTTGAAGATCTAATTTCTGAGGGTAAAGAGAAAAGAAGAGCTTGTTTTACGAAGAAAATGTGAATCTAATCACATCTGAAGCAAGCAGAATTGGGAGCTGAACTGGCAGAAAGCCAGGGGAAGCTCCACTGCCTTCCCTGATGCACTGATGCTGTGAGAGAAACGTGCTGCAGGTATGGAATAGGTTCCGGCTATCTAGAGTTCCTTGGTTATTTCTTCTCAAATATATTGGTTCTATGGTGGATTATAAATATTTGAACCTCGTATCTTAAAGATTTATTGCTTATGATATATCCAGTGTATTGTAGGTACTCAAGATTTTGTTGAATGAATGAAGATAACTTGTGCTAAACTAGTATACCAATGATACATTTAAGTTAAAAAAATTTTAGCTGGTATGTTAAACTAAAATTAAGAAGTTAAATGCAACAGAAATTAATTTCTAGCCATTCTGTTTCTAGGAAATCAGTAGGGACAAGATGGGGAAACACTTGTTTTAATAGCAGTTCAAGTGAAAAAGACTGGAGAGCTTCAGCTTACAAAGTCAGTGCCAGATGTATGAAGCACATACTACAGAAATGGTACAATTTCAGACTGTTTTAATAGAAGAAGAGTTTCTAGATCAAGGCTGGACATCATCATCTTGTGCTTTTAAGTGCTTTTAATACAACTTGTGTATTTCTACCTGTTTTTAAGGAACCTTATCTGGAGAACTGGAGTTGATAATTAGGTGTCACATCTTAAGAGCAACACTGGTAAACCAGGCCATGTTCACGGATAGACAGAAGGTTAAAGGTCTAAGTGCCACAACATATTATGGCTTGAAAGCACCCACTATGTCTAGCTAGAGGAGATAACTGATTGTGACACGGAGAGTGATTAAGTGACATCTTGAATATTGTCAGAATTTTATGACTATGAAGCATTATCCATAATATACCACCAGAAGAGCTGGAAGAGTAAAAGGTAGCATCTGCAGCATGAAACACCCTGCTCTCATCACCTAACAGGACTTCAGGTTTAAATAAAAGTGTTCTACAAACCACTGTTCCCCATATACAAGGAACCAAGTTATTCTTACCCACAAATAAAGGTCATACACATGTTACTAACTCGAATAACCATGGTCGTGGCAAAAATGTTAGATAATTCCACCAGGATTTTTTTTTTTCTATTGCTTTGAATCGTTAATAAGAACTTTAATGGCAGTGAAAAGAAATAAATAGAGAAATAAATAAATGTTCATTTCCTTTGGACAATGACTTATTAATATTCATTCACGGTACAGCTTATTCTCTTTGGGTATGAGTTTTTAATCACTTAGGAAATTTCCAAACCGTATTTTATTTAACTTGTGTATTTCTCCCTGTTTTTAAGGAACTTTATCAACTTTGCTTTGTTCTATGAATTCCCTTAACGTGCTAGGATACTAACACTATGAAGAAAATGAGATTAATATTGCACCACAAAACAATGAAGTTACTATTTGCTTTTGTGGACTCTCAGATTCTTCTTTTTTTTTTTTTTATTTTAGAGACGGGGTCTTTCTCTGTTGCCCAGGCTACAGTGCCATGGCACAATCATGGCTCACGGCGGTCTCCAATTCCTGAGCTCAAGCCATCCTCCTGCCTCAGCCTCCCAAAGTGTTGAGATCACAGGTCTGAGCCACCACCCCCAGCCTAGATGTTTTCTTACTATTTTTTTTAGCCATATGAATTTGTATTTTCTTTCTAAGCATCTTTGTTTTACCCCCTTCATTATGGACACTTTTTTTTCTCATTAGGGGAGAAAACTGAAGAAAAACTGAAGTTGATTAATTCTGTTGTTTACTAGTCGTGTAACCTTGTACACATTGCTTAACTCTATTTCATAGGATTTAATTTTCTCATGTATAAAATCCTTCCTTTGTCTGAGTTTATGTAGTTGTGACTATCTGTATCCTCTTAGCCCCCTTAACAGTTCTCTTTCTCTCCGTGAATTCAACTGAAGGCAGTTACCCTCCCCTTCCTACTTCCCTCCCTCCCTCCCTCCCTCCCTTCCTTTCTCCCTCACTTCCTACCTTCCTTCCCTTGTATCTTTCTTTAAAAATCTCTCCTGATTCACTCACTTTCATATCCTATATTGCCAACCTTGTATTTCAGATTATATTCTTGGCCCTACCTCACCACTGGAACTCAAAATCTTGGGTAATCTTGTGGTTCCTGGACATCCTCGGCCAAGAACTTGGGCATGAGTACCCTGTGCTTTCTACCCCACAACCTCAGGCCAACCCTGCTCACTCCTATTCTGGCCTTTTCCTACCCAGGCTGGACAAGAACAAGAAAGGTCAGAGAGTGACATTCAACCTGCAATAATGCCAGTGAAAGCACTTTAAGAAACTTAAAGCCTCTCATCAGCTCTATCATTACAAACTAGTCTCCATCCTAAGATGTGATATATTTTAAGACAGCATAAATTGTAAAAATGTCTTTGGAAGAAAAATAATAAATGTGAACTTAGATTTATAGGGCAATGAATTTCAGAAACATCAAAATGTTCTCTTTAAAGAAAATTGTGTCTTAGAACTGGGGAAATGCAGTTACCTGTTAACATTCTGCTACCCACCCACCTGCCCGCTGCTTCCTTGTGCACCCGGTGACAGAAAAGGCTGGTTTGCTCGACCACATCAGGAAATAGCCTTGTGTTTCTCCACCCTGGCCTCTAGAGAGCTGATTGAGCTGTCCCTTCACCACAGCTTGGTGACATCTTGAGCAGAACTTAAAGAGGTCTGGTCAACTTTCAGATATTAGCCAGTCCAGTATAATCCAAACCAAAACTTCACTTTCTCATCCAATAGAAGTTTTTCCCTTCTCTCCCCCAACCACATTTCCTGCCTCTAACCTACTCTCTGCTGCTCCTGGTTTGGTCCAGGGACCTGTGGTTCAGCCAGCTGTGGTTTGCTCTGAGCTGTGTAATGCTTTCTCTCATTGCCTATGTACACATATTGGAAATTTCCCATGGAACCCTTTTTTGGATTCTTTAGGGACACCTCCCTGCCTCCTGACAAACAACTCTCTCAGATCTATGTGGCTGTGCATGAGGACACCATCCTCAACAAGGGCCATGGGCTTTTAGATTATTTCTTAGGGTGCCCCTGAGCTCTCCCTGCCTGCAGTTTGCTCCCAGGCTCCTTCCCCTCTGGCAGGCATCCCACTTGGCTCTGGTCTTTTTCAAACTGTGGATTGCAGGGCACCCCCACAGCTGCCCGCTCTTCTCCCCCTGCCTAGAGGGGGCTTCAGCCAGTTCTCTGCCTTTGGGCTGCTTCAGGCCCCAGTTCCAGGACCCTCAAACCCAAGGGCCACATTTCAAGCTCTCCCAGGGACCCTCCCGTGCCCTGTGCAGTCACAGCCTGGGGGAGGCTCACGAGTGTGGGCAGCTAAGCCCGTACTTGGCCAGCAAGTGAGTGCCAGCTTCCCCCTTCCAGAAAACAGCCCCCATCGGGTGGTTCTCCAACGCCCTTCTTCACTTACCTTTAGTGGGGTTGGAGGCAGGGAGGAGAAGAAAGGCAACACTGCTCTCTCTAGTTCTATACATTCTCTTCGAAGACATCTTTCTTCTCTTCCAAGAGCCGCTAGCCTCGTCAGAGGCATAGGTGGTTGCTGGACCCACGTGTTCCAGACCCATGTGTTCCACTCTGTATAGATTCAAGGTGACCGTGGCAGACCTTTCTCTTCAGAATATGGAGGGCACTTATCACCCATGACCCTCAGTTTGGAGGCTTTGGTAAAAATAAGACACAGGAGGAGTCTCATTCCACCAGACCCACTTGTTCAACTCCACAAACTTGAAGTGTGTGCCACACGCCAGGCATGGAGCTAAATGCTGCGATTACAGAGATAAGCAAAGCATAAGCCATGCTCTCAAAGGCTCAGACACCTGGTAGAGATCAGAATGGACCAGTGCACAGAGAAGCAGCGAGGCAGTAGTTAAGGGCAGTCTCTGAAGCCTGAGGTCCTCGGTTTGAATTCTGGCTTAGCCTCTTCCCAGCTGCCCAACTTTGGACAAGATACTTTAATTCTCTGCGACTCCATTTCTTTTTTTTCTTTTTCTTTTTTCTTTCTTTCTTTTTTTTTTTTTTTTTGAGACAGAGTCTCGCTCTGTCACCCGGGCTGGAGTGCAATGGTGTGATCTCAGCTCACTGCAACCTCCGCTTTCCGGGTTCAAGCGATTCTCCTGCCTCCGCCTCCCAAGTAGCTGGGATTATGGGCGCTTGCCACCGTGCCAAGCTAATTTTTGTATTTTTTTTAGTAGAGACAGGGTTTCACCATGTTAGTCAGGCTGGACTCGAACTCCTGACCTCAGGTGATCCACCTTCCTCGGCCTCACAAAGTGCTGGGATTACAGACATGAGCCACTGTGCCCATCCTGTGCCTCCATTTCTTCACCTGTAAAATAAGGATAATAATATCATCAAGGTATTGTGATGATCAAACAAGTTCAAATGGAAGGCTCAGGACAGAGCCTGGCGCAGAGCAGAGTTATTTCATTGAACACCAACCACTGTGCCGTCTGTCCTGTCTTGCAGGCTTCAGCTGCTCCTGGGCCTGGGCTCTCGTTTCGCCTTCCTTCCAGGCTCCGGTTGCCCCTTCGCTTGTGTCTCTGGCTGTGCTCTGCTTTTTCTAGCTTATGCGCATGGGCTGAGAGCACCCACCTCAACAGCACATACAACCGCGTGGCTTTTCCCGGAGACCTGCTCCTTTAGCTTTTTTATTAGAATATTTGTTGTAATTCTACATTTCTGAGTGCTTCATACCCCATCTTCCCTTTTAGTTTCTCCCTGTGGGTGCATTTGAAATGCACCCTTCACCCTTTGATATCTCCTTTTTTTTTTTTTTTTTTTGAGATGGAGTCTCGCTCTGTCACCCAGGCTAGAGTATAGTGGCTCAATCTCCGCTCACTGCAAGCTCTGCCTCCCGGGTTTATGCCATTCTTCTGCCTCAGCCTCCCCAGTAGCTGGGACTACAGGTGCCCACTGCCACACCTGGCTAATTTTTTGTATTTTTAGTAGAGATGGGGTTTCATGGTGTTAGCCAGGATGGTCTCGATCTCCTGACCTTGTGATCCCCCCACCTCGGCCTCCCAAAGTGCTGGGATTACAGGCATGAGCCACCACACCCAGCCAATATCTCCTTTCTTAAAATATGAGATGCATATCTAATTATGTCTTCTGTTCCCTTCAAAGCACTTACATTAGGTTCAGAGCAGCATCCTTTGTGTCGCTTCCTCTCTCTCCCGAGAAATAAACTTAAGAGTAAAACAAGTCAACATTTAGCGTGATTACATTTTAGAAGCTCTCCATCCAAAAGCGACTTTTCAATGCTATAGAAGTTGTTTAAGGAAACAGTAACTGTAATTAAGATGATACTCTTCTGTGTTGAAATTTGGGTGAGGCCCCCAAAGCTGAAAACTACCTCAAAGAGGATTCTAGATCATCTTTGTAGGGGTGGTCCAAAACTTGTTCTGGTCATCTCCTTCAACGACGTAAAAGAGAAGACTAGGAATTTAGGAGGAGGTTGAAGCAACCAGTGGCAAGGATTGGTCTGAAGAGCACTGGTGGAAGCTGAGCATTCCCACCACCTGCACCCTAGCCCCCCCCGCATGGAGGAAGGGGCGTGGGTATTTCCTCCTCACTCCAGACAAAGCAAGAGAGGCCTCAGAGATCACTCAGAAAGATCTCCTGTGTGGCTCAGAACTGGTGGGTACAGAGACTGGTATCTGCCTTCCAGTTGTAAAGCCCAAAGAGAAGATTGTGATTGGAGCCTCCCTTGCCAGGGAGCAGAGAAGAGACAGGGCTTGAGAGATGAAGGCACCCCCACGGAGAGAGGAGAATACCAGGGGCTGCAGGGGTGGGCAGGCGAGTGGGCAGATGGATACTTTGCCTGTTTTATTTATTTATTTTGAAAACATTTATTTATTTATTTTTTAGAGACAGGGTCTCACTCTGTCACCCAGACTGGAGTGCACTGGTGCAATCATAGCTCACTGGAGCCTCCAACTCCTGGTTTCAAGTGATCCTCCCACCTCAGCCTCCCAAGTAGCTGAGACTACAGGTGCTCACCACTGCGTCTGGGTAATTTATAAACTTTTTTGTTGAAACAGGGTCTCACTACCATCCTGGCTAACATGGTGAAACCCCATCTCTACTAAAAATACAAAAAAAAAATTAGCTGGGTGTGGTGGCGGGCGCCTGTAATCCCAGCTACTCGGGAGGCTGAGGCAGGAGAATGGCATGAACCCGGGAGGTGGAGCTTGCAGTGAGCCGAGATTGCGCCATTGCACTCCAGCCTGGGCGACTAAGCAAGGCTCTGTCTCAAAAAAAAAAAAAAGAAAGAAAAGAAAAGAGAGGGGAGGGGAGGGGAGGGGAGGGGAGGGGAGGGGAGGGGAGGGGAGGGGAGGGGAGAAGAGAAAAGAAAAGAAACACAGTCTCACTATATTGCCCAGGCTGGTCTCAAACTCCTGGGCTCAAGCGATCCTCCACCTCGGCCTCTCAAAGTGCTGAGATTACAAGCATGAGCCACAGTGCCCAACTTTAGAATTGCAGGTTGGAGATTCCCATGCTGTTTAGTGAGATGTCAGAGGAAGACTCCAACAAACGCAGAAGAGTGCTGCGCAGGAGAACGAATCAGCCTAACACCAAACTCATGGTGACAACCAGGTGAGCCCTTTTTTGTGTCTTTCTTCTTCCCACCCTTCTCCAGTTCTGGGGGAGCCACAATGAGAGGCTGAAGCAACCAGTGGCTATCCCACTCCTGGCTCCCAATCTTGTATCAGGTCCAACCTGGTGGGGACAAAAGGGTTTAAATTGTATGGCAAATTTCAATTTTGAATTAAACTGGACATTTTTATTATCTGAGAAATGAGGCTATTTGGTAATTCTGTAAGACCTGCCTGGGATTTCATCCAGGAGCAAAGCAGAAGCGTTCAACTTAACACACAAAAAAGTAATTGCTTTCTGCTTGTACTCTATTGAGTCCAACTCATTTAATGAAACAGTGACTTGGTAATAAGAAAGCAGAGCCCATGGCCTCTGTCTGGAGGGCCTGTAGACACACAGGATGATTTGGTTGTGGTATTGCAAACATGATTTTCACATTAAGAAGTTGCTTTATGGTAGCAACCCACCCCCAGAGTGATGGCTTTTTAATTCTCTTTACTTTCAGCCCGATGCTTTGGTCATCCATCATCATGAATAAAAGATGCTGTTGGGCCAAGGTAAATTCCTCTTGCCACACTCAGTAAAGGGCCAAGCACATGGACATGACAGACATAGGAAAAATTGCCACAAGGGTGAACTTAAGCTAAGAGAAAAGCTGAGCTATCCAACGCTAGAGATGAGACTCTACAGTGGCGAGTACCCTGCTTATAAATTCAGCACTTCAAGATGGGGGGTCGGGGGGAGGCACAGAAGTAAGCACATAAGCAACAGCTCAGGGGAGACCAGTAGGGGGGCCCTGTGGGATCTGAAAGCCTGGAGCAAGTAGAAGGGGGATAATGAGAGGAGACAGAGGGTGGAAGCAGAGGCCAGTATAGACAGGAGGTCTGAGAATGTTAGGAGGGCTCTGCTGTAGGATTGTCAGACCTAGCAAGTAAGAAAAGAAACACCCAGTCCTTTCTTTTACCTGGCCACCCTACTCTAGAGGGTTTGTTGGACCACAGGAGTGAGAAGCAGTATCTGTAACATTTGCTACTGTGGCCAGAGTCACCAAAAATTAAATAAAGAGAGTGAAACTGTGTGGAAATAGATCATTCTTCATACGAATCTGAAAGCCCAAACTTTAGCAATATTAAGATGGATCAACTGTTATTACCAGGAAAGAAAGTTATATTGAAGAAATATCATGTGCTTTGGTAATGTCAAGGACACTAGAGATAGCAAATGTATATTACTCACTTTAAAGAAATATGGCTTGGGTAGAAATGACTAAGGGACATCCCATAACAATGTAAAAAGCCTATTAAAAAGTAAGTGCATCCAGTCTTTAATTTTGACTCAAATAATAGGGTAAATTTATTCTTCATGCAACACATAATTTTAAACTTTTATTACACAAAGCTGACAATTCAATTTAAATTGTGAGAGTATGTTTGCTTGGCACAGTTAATTCTGGTGATATTTACTGTTTGCAGGATCTCCCAAAAGGCAGAACATCTTGAAAAATGTGTTCCAGTGATTTCAAACCACTTTCAGATCCTTGCTAGTAAGCAAGTGTCGGCCTCCCATCATCCAGAGGTTTTTGAAACACTGACAGACACAAGTCCTGATTTGATGGCGGTATCAGAAGTGTGATTTTCATATGAACAAGCCCATGTGCAAAAGAAAGTTCTTGCTACCACCTCGAGGGTCCTCATTGCGGGCACTTCCCAGCTTTAGTCATGTGATGCCAGCACTAGACATGACTCTGGCCTATTTGAAGGCCTAAAGCACTGGATGATTTAGCTTTTTATAAAGCACCTTAGTTACTCCGCCTTCCCCCATACCACCCCTGGCTCAGACGAGCCGTCAGCATCCTAAGAAATGATGCTCTGCGTACTCTAGGATACCAGATGACAGGACATCGATGAATAAAACAAGGAGCATTTCAGACTGCAAATGCACACTGCTGGAATGAAAGCGAGAACTGAAATGTATCATGGGGATCTAAAGGGAAAACTTAAAGCCCAGATGGATGAAGCCATTTGCTCATGATCAACCCGACGGTACCAGAGAGGTGTTCCCAAAACCCAGACTGTGAACATTAAATTTTGTATTCAGTACACTCTTCACATCCAACTTCAAAGTCCAGGTTTTTTTTTTTTTTTTTTTTTTAGTTGGGTTTTCTTAAACTGAAGTGCATCTTTTGTGTTGTCTCAGTGCCTTAAATTATAACTTTTCCTGCATGAAAAAAAAAAGTGATTTCTCTAGAAGTTTCTCTCATCAGGAGTCCAAAACTGTTAGCTCTTTATAATCCCAAAGCCATCATTTTGGGAGCCGAGGTAGGTCACGGTGCTGATTTGCTTTCTCTCTCAGTGCCTGACTTTGGGCTTCTCATGTGCCTGGACAGCGCTTTCTTTCTCTTCAGATTTCAAAAGTCCTAAAAGCAGAGCAGCAGTTTGGGAGGTCAAATAGCTAATCTCTTTCTCTCCATTTGCGCTCCGAAGTGCTCTTCTGAGGAGCGGAACAACACCTTCTCCTCCCTCCTGCCTGGGCTCACTGAGAGGGCGCTGGTCTCAGCACAAAGCATCAGCAAAGTGAACAGGGCCAGGGCCAGAAGAGCTGGGCGCCCGCTGAGCACACCATACATGAAGCCATCTCTTCCAACTGAAGACTAAGAACCATCTCTTCCAGGACAACTAAGGATGGATTTGCCTTTTTGAAAATTTGAGGTTGGACTTGCAATAAAAAAAATAGAGAATTTGTTATTGAATTGGGAACTTATGTATGGGAAGGAAAAAAAGGAGCTCCCGAGCTCAAGGCTGCACACAGTGGACTTGGCTCTCCAGAAAGGAGAGCTAAGTGGGCAAAGGTAACCGCTCGCCTGCACTGCTCACAGGCTCCCAGCCAGACCTGCCTACCAGACTTTAGGGAGTAAGTCACTCATTCACACTACAGTATGCAATCCCGTCCCGTCCCCTCCCCTCTCCTCCCCTCTCCTCTCCCTTTCCTTCTTCCTTCCTTCCTTTCTTCCTTCTTTCCTTCCTTCCTTCCCTCCCTCATTTTTACAATCAGTTTAAATTGTGTATTGTTTTAGAAAATATAATACTAACACATGAGAAAAATACAAACAGGGTAAATGGAATATAGCAAAAATTATCTTCCTTCCATCCCTGTCTTCCTACAAAAGTTCCCTTTGGTAGAGCTAACCACTGCTATCAGTTTCTACCAGAGATACTTTCCAGAGATACTACAGACAAAAGTATCTATCTACGTCCTCCATAAATGCAAGCATATATGCACCTTCTGCACCTTGCTGTTTTAAAAAACACTCTTTTTAAAACACTACCCACTTCAAATATTTTAATAGATCCTGGTTCTCTGCAAAATAAAGCCCAAACTTTTCCTGGTATGAAACATCCTTTATAACTCCCCAAATGAGTATCTCCTTCCAGTTCAGTGACACCCTCCTTCCCTCCAGCTTCTTCCTCTCCCTCCCACTCACCCCAGGTTTCAACAGCATAGACCTCCAGGCCTGGGAGCCTCACTGCTATTGGTTCTTTGGTCTGGAGACTCTTGCTTTTTCTCCTCTGCTTGTCAAAATTATTCTCATCATTTAAGACCTAGCACATCTGTCACTTCTGCTGTGAAGGTTTCTCCAAATTTCTGCCATATTGTTGACCATTTCCTCTAAGTACCCTTCTTAGCAAGTTCTGTATTCCTCAATGGGTGCTTCACTTATTTTCTGAACACTCTTGAAATACCATGTTGGACAAGAGAGACCACAGGAAACAACATGGGCAGAGACCTCAAGGATCTTAAGGTCTAGCGGGGAAAAGTTGACAAGCCATGGTAGTAGTGAGTGATCATTGCTGGTGCCAGGAATACAGGAAAGAGGATGCATACGCAGACTGGGAAGATCAGTTGGAGAAGTTCTTGTGGGAGGCGGAACATAAGCTGCTAGCTGAGGATCTAGAAGGGACTTGCAATAAAAAATAAGAGAATTTGCCATTTAATTGGGAACTTGTGTAGCGGAAGGAAAAAAGGAGCTGCCAAGTTCAAGGGTGCACACAGTGGGCTTAGCTCTCCGGGAAGGAGCTCATGGGATCCTAGCCAGACCTCCCTAGCGGACTTTAGGGAGTAAGTCACTCATTCACATTGCAGCATGCAATTCCTTTATTTATTTCCTTCTTTCCTTTCTTTCATTCCCCTTTTTTTACAGTTTATAATTGGTTACGTTTTACAGTTTCTAATTGGCTACAGCCATGTAAAGAGTTATGGAAAATGGAAAAGGTCAACATGTTCCCAGGTGGCCATGCTACACAAAGGGAAAGGCATATGCAAAAGATGAGAGAGCACCAGAATTCATGAGACCTTAGAGATGAATCAATATGGCACGAGGCTAGAGTTTTGCCAGGGTACAGTCATCAGAGAAAGTCTTCTGCAAATCACAAAGTGGTCTTCAAATGACAAGTGTGGAGGTAAATGACTCAAAACTTTGACAACTGGAGATTTGTCATCTTTAACCTCCAAGTTGCTGCAGTCTCTAAAGATTTAAGAGGATTTGGGGAAGGCCAAGGGATGTCACTCAACATAATTGCTTTTGAGTATTAAAGCCGTGGATTTTGACAAGCACTGCCAGGGAATGTCTGAAGGTTTGCATTTTAGTGAATTACTCTGTAAATCAAGATATATATTATTAATACTAAGAGTGGTAGTAATTAACCTATATTGAGCTCTTCCCCAACTTCCAGCACTATTTTTAGAACTTTACATATTAGAATCTACTTAATCCCAACTACTTACAGGGTGAGTATGCTATTATTATCTCTACTTTTTAGATGAGGAAACCAGGTATTGAGAAGTTAAGAGGCTTTCTCAGTGTCACAGAACTTGCTTGTGGTGCAGTCAGGATTGAAACCTCAGTGGTCTGGTTTGGAGCCTGTGTTCCTAACCACAAGGCTCCACTGTCTATCCCCAGCTTCAGTGGGCAGTGTTTGGGTGAGCACACTGCCCAGCCTGGAAAACCAACATTTGCTGTTCCGGAGAAGCATTCTGCAAATTCAGGGCAGATGGTCAGTAGGTGGAGTCTGCTTAACCCACTCTTGGCATCTCAAGGCAGTCATGGCCTGGAAATAACAATTTGGGGAGTTTAATTAACAGCACACTGCAGGAATGCCAAGAACAATGGGAAATCCATGAGTGGATACCTTGGGGTTGAAAATCAGAATTCAAGGGCCTTCCCTGCCATCTTTCAAGCTGCTATGGATTGCAACAGGCAGAGCTGCACTTGCTTGGTTTAGGCAGGAGAAGAGTCTAGATTAATTACACAGATGCATGGCTTTGCTCAGAAAAAGCCAGTAGATGGTTTGATATAGTGACTTCTGCAACCATAAAATTGTAAGATATATGGTTATCTTTGTGCTAAATGGGGCCCTGAAGAGATTAACCTCACATACAAAGTGAAAATTAGATTAATGAATTTCACCAGGTGGGGAAAACTCCTCATCATACTTGTAAATAGCGGTTTCATGCCAAGTATGCTGGCTTCCAATGTGAAACTATGGAAAAGTTTTCTTGAAAGAGTACCATGGGGCTGTGAGAGAAGTACTGGTTTCGAACATGCAGAAGATTAAAATTTGAGGTCAGTGCCTTAAAAAGATCCCTGAATACATAAAGCTTTAAGGAGGGAGCGGTGGGGGTTCTGTTTGTTTTATAGTCAAGATGTATCTTTAAAGCGAATGCACTTCATGCTGTCAACCCAACTGTAGATTGTATTGCCCTCCCCCTCCAGGGGAGGGTGAGAGTAAGGCCAGGTGCAGGGTGCAGGCTGTCTTGTCCTTGGGGCCAGCACATATTGCCAGCTCACTAGCCTTTCTCGCTGGTCCTAGAAATGAGCTTCATTTTTGCAATCTGCATGGTGATCACTGTAAAATTGGTCACTGTAATAACTGAAAAAGCACAGTATTTTGACTGAAGAGAAATGTGTTCAAGTCACAGCTCTGCTACTGACTAGTGATAAGGCGCTGGGTGAGTTAACATCTCTGAGCCTCAGTCTTTTGTGAATGGGCGTACAATCCCATTCCCGAGAGATGTTTTAAGGATAGAGACAGTGGTATATAAGGGCACCTGGAAGCTATAAAGCAACATGAAATGCTGGCTAATGGAGTTAGTAGAATTTTGAGGCATCACTTTCTTACCTGATATCTGTCTCCTATCTTCAGCCTCTCAAATGTCACATTTGCTTTTTTGTTTTTACTATTTTTTATTATACTAAAATATACATAACAGAACATTTTACCCCATAACCATCTTTTAAATTATATTTGTAAACTGTATTTAACGGTCCTGGATTGTACACTTAAAAATGGTTACAACTTATATGTAAGTGCTGAGCATTTTATTCAGAGTTTCAACATAGACACTTTTTAGAATTCTACTTTTTTGAGGGTGCAGAAAAAATTTTGTAAAAATAGATTCAGGGCATACGTGTGCAGGTTTGTTCCATGGATATAATGCGTAATGGTGAGATTTGGACTTCTAGTGTGCCCATTCACTTGAAGGATGAAGACTGTACCGAGTAGATAATTTTTCAACCCTCAGGTCCCTCATCTTCCCCCTCCTTGGAGTCCCCAGTGTCTATTATTTCCCTCCGTATGTCCAGGTGTACCCATTGTTTGGTCCCCACTTATAAGTGAGAACTTGCAGTATTTAATTTTCTGTTTCTGCGTTATTTCACTTAGGATAATAGCCTCCAGCCCCATCCACGTTGCTGCAAAAGACAGGATTATATATACATATATATAGTTTGTTTGTTTGGTTTGTTTTTTGCAACCAAGTCTCACTCTGTTGCCCAGGCTGGAGTGTAGTGGCATGGTCATGGCTCACTCACTGCAACCTCCGACTCCAGGGTTCAAGCGATTATCCTGCCTCAGCCTCCCAAGTAGCTGGGACTACAGACATATGCCACCATGCCCAGCTAATTTTTATATTTTTAATAGAGACAGGGTTTCACCATGTTGGCCAGACTGGTCTCAAACTCCTGGCCTCAAGTAACCCACCTGCCTCAGCCTCCCAGAGTGCTGGGATTACAGGCATGAGCCACTGCGCCCAGCTGATTTCATTTTTTTTTTTTTTAATATAGCATGCTTCACGAATGTGCATGTCATCCTGGCACAGGGGTCATGCTAATTTTCTCCATATCATTCCAATTTTAGTATATGGCTGCTGAAGCAAGAACTGGAACCATTCTTAAACGTACATCCAGGGGCATTAAGTGCATTAACAATGTCATACGACCATTGTTATGATCCCTCTCCAGTACTTTTCCATCATCCCAAATTGAGACTCTGTACCGATGAAACAATAACTCATTACCCCCCGTTCCCCTACTGCTGGTAACCTATGGTATACTTTCTGTCTCTAAGAATTTGCCTGTGAGGTACCTCACATTGGTGGAGTGAAACAGTACATATTTGTCCTTTTATGTTTAGTTTATTTCATGTAATACAAGGTGTTCAAGATTTATCCATGTTGTAGCAGGTATAAGAAGTCTTTCTTCTTAAGGCTAGATAATATTTTATTGCATACATGTATATTCATTTTGTGTATCTATTCATCTGTTGATGACTATTTCGGTTGTTTCTACATTTTGGCTATTGTGGATGATACTGCTATGAACATGATGTACAAATATCTGAGTTCTACTTTTATTATTATTATTTTTTGAGACAGGGTCTGGCTCTGTTGCCCAGGCTGGAGTGTAATGGTGCAATCTCCGCTCACTGCAACCTCCATCTCCCAGGCTCAAACCATCTTCCTGCCTCAGCCTCCAGAGTAGCTGTGAATACAGATGTGTACCACCACGCCCAGCTATTTTTTTTTTTTTTTTTTAAGACAGAGTTTCACTGTCACCCAGGCTGGGGTGCAGTGACACAATCTTGGTTCACTGCAACCTCTATCACCAGGGTTCAAGAGATGCTCCTGCCTCAGCCTCCCAAAGTGCTGGGATTACAGGCATGAGCCACAGCGCCTGGCCCATTTTTTTGTATGTTTGGTAGAAATGATGTTATGCCATGTTGCCCAGGGTGGTCTCAAGCTCCTGGGCTCAAGCCATCCTCCTGCCTCAGCCTCCCAAAGTGCTGAAATTACAGGTGTGAGCCACTGCACCCGGCCTGAGTTCTGCTTTTAATTCTTTGGGTATATCCCTAGAAGTGGAAATGCTGAATCACATGTTTATTGTTTATTGCTAGATTCTTTTTTTTTTTTTTAACTTTTTTATTTCCATAGGTTTTTGAGGAACTGGTGGTATTTGGTTACATGAGTAAGTTCTTTAGTGGTGATCTGTGAGATTTTGGTGCACCCATCACCCAAGCAGTATACACTGAACCAAATTTTTAGTCTTTTATCCCTCACTCCCTTCCCAAATTTTCCCCCCAAGTCCCCAAAGTCCATTGTGTCATTCTTATGCCTTTGCATCCTCATAGTTTAACTCCCACTTATGAGTGAGAGTATACAATGTTTCATTTTCCATTCCTGAGGTACTTCACTTAGAATAATAGTCTCCAATCCCATTCAGGTTGCTGTCAATGCCATTAATTCATTCATTTTTGTGACTGAGTAGTATTCCATGGTGCATGTGTATATGTGTATATATCTATATATGTATATACATATTTTTACATATATATATATATCACAATTCCTTTATCCACTCATTGACTGATGGGCATTTTGGCTGGTTCCATATTGTTGCAATCGTGAATTCTGTTGCTATAAACATGCATGTGCAACTGTGCAAGTGTCTTTTTCGTATAATGACTTTTTTCCTCTGGATAGACACCCAGTAGTGGGATTGCTGGATCAAAAGGCAGTTTTACTTTTAGTTCTTTAAAAAAATCTCCATACTGTTTTCCACAGTGGTTGTACTAGTTTACATTCCCACCAGCAGTGTAGAAGTGTTCCCTTGTCACTGCATCAATGCCAACAGCTATTATTTTTTGATTTTTTGATTATGGCCATTATTGAAGGAGTAAAGTGGTATCACTGTGGTTTTGATTTGCATTTCCTTGATCATTAGTGGTTTTTTTTTTTTTCACGTTTGTTGGCCATTTGTATATCTTCTTTTGAGAACTGTCTATTTATATCCTTAGCCCACTTTTTGATGGGATTATTTTTTTTTCTTGCTAATGTGTTTGAGTTCATTGTAGATTCTGGATATCAGTCCTTTGTGAGATGTATAGATTGTGAAGATTTTCTATCCCTCTGTGGGCTGTCTGTTTACTCTGCTGACTGTTCCTTTTGCCATGTAAAAGCTCTTTAATTAAGTCCCAGCTATTTATCTTTATTTTTATTACATTTGCTTTTGGGTTACTGGTCACAAAATCCTTGCTTAAGCCAATGTCTAGAAGGGTTTTTCCAAGGGTTTTCCAATGTTATCCTCTAGAATTTTTATAGTTTCAGGTTTTAGACTTACGTCGTTGATCCATCTTGAATTGATTTCTGTGTAAGGTGAGAGATGAGGATCCAGTTTCATTCTCCTACATGTAGCTTGCCAATTATCCCAGCACCATTTGTTGAATAGGGTGTCCTTTCCCCACTTTATGTTTTTGTTTTCTTTGTGGGAGATCAGTTGGCTGTAAGTATTTGGGTTTACTTCTGGGTTCTCTATTCTGTTCCATTGGTCTATGTGCCTATTTTTATGCCAGTACCATACTGCTTTGGTGACTATAACCTTATAATATAGTTTGAAATCAGGCAATGTGATGCCTCCAGATTTGTTCTTTTTGCTTAGTCTTGCTTTGGCTATGTGGGCTCTTTTTTGGTTCCATATGAATTTTAGGATTGTTTTTCTAGTTCTGTGAAGAATGATGGCGGTATTTTGATGGGAATTACATTGAATTTGTAGATTGGTTTTGGCAAAATGGTCATTTTCACAGTATTGATTCTACCCATCCATGAGTATGGGATGTGTTTCCATTTGTTTGTGTCATCTATGATTTCTTTCAGCAGTGTTTTATAGTTTTCCTTGTAGAGGTCTTTCACCTCCTTGCTTAGGTATACTCCTAAGTATTTTATTGTTTTGCAGCTATTATAAGAGGAGTTGAGTTCTTGGTTTTATTCTCAGCTTGGTCGCTGTTGGTGTATGGGAGAGCTATTGACTTGCGTACATTAATTTTGTATCCTGAAACTTTGCGGAATTATTTTCTCAATTCTAGGAGCTTTTGGAGCAGTCTTTGGAGTTTTCTAGATATACAATCATATCATCAGCAAATAGCAACAGTTTGACTTCCTCTTTATCAATCTGGATGCCCTTTATTTTTTTCTCTTGTCTGATTGCTATGGCTAGAACTTCCAGTACTATGTTGAATAGAAATGGTGAGAGTGGGCATCCTAGTCTTGTTTCAGTTCTCAGAGGGAATGCTTTCAACTTTTCCCTGTTCAGTATTATGTTGGCTGTGGGTTTGTCATGGATGGCTTTTAGAACACTGAGATATGTCCCTTCTATGCTGATTTTGCAGAGAGTTTTAATCATGAAGTGTTGTTGGATTTTGTCAAATGTTTTTTCTGCATCTATTGAGATGATCATGTGACTTTTGTTTTTAATTCTGTTTATGTAATGTATGGCATCTATTGACTTGCATATGTTCAACCATCCTTGCATCCGTGGTATGAAACCCACTTGATCATGGTGAATTATCTTTTTGACATGTTATCGGATTCAGTTAGCATTTAGTTAAGAGTTTTTTAATCTACGTTCATCAGGGATATTGGTCTGTAGTTTTGGTCTGTAGTTTTTTGGTTATGTCCTTTCCTGGTTATTGCTGGATTCTATGTGTAACTTTTTGAGGAACCACCAGTTTTTCATAGCAGCTGCACCATTTTGCATTCCCACCAGCAATTGCAAGAGCTCCAATGTCTTCACATTCTTACGAACACTTGTTCAATTTTTTATAATAGCCATCCTAATGAGTGTGAAGTGGTAATCCCATTTGTTTTGAAGGGTGTCAGTTACATCTCCATGTGGTGAGAAACCCAAGAGTAGATAAGGTTGCCTGCCTACCACTGGAGCTCTAGCATACCAAGGAACATATCTGGCACCAGAAATGTCTTTTTTGCAAGAGATTTTATCCAAAGCAAAATGGCTTTCCAGGGCAGATGTGGTAAGAGGACTTGATGTCCTCATAGTCACTTGATGATTCTGTCCATTTATTCATTTATTCACTTACTCATTCATTTATTCCATAATTAAATACTTATTTTGGTGATAAGGAGCAGGAAGGAATTGTGATAGATGCTGTGGTGATTGTATTTTAGTATCTACAAAGGGACCTTACAAATCATCTTATCCAAATATCTACCCCATTCAGGAATATTTTCTAAAACTGGAGAGATAAGACTAAGGCCCAGGTTTCCAAGTTAGTGATCAGTCAGGCTGGATGAGGCAACACTCCTCTAACTTGTGGGAGAATGGGTTTAAAACAAGGACAGGCATTTGCAAGGAAGCTCTCCTTCCTGACAGCTCACTAAACAGTCCAGTCACTTGATCAGCCTGTGAGATTTGAACACAATAAAACAAGTGTCAAAAAAACCTGATTAGATAAGCTCTGAGTACTAAGACAGTCCTTATATTGTGATAACCTCCTGCAAAAGTGTCACATACAGGCTGTGTGCAATGAGAGATACTGCTGACTTGGAACTTGTGAGCCAGGCAGGAGTGTATTTGATTTCAATCTGGGAAAATTCCAGAGGACTAAATTTGGAGGATTTATGAACATGGTAATGTCCATGCAATTGGATTTCATTGAGAAACATAGACTTTTTTTCTATTTCATCCTGCGACATTTCAACTATATTAAAGGGCAAAGAGCAAGAGATAGAAACGCTGGCTAGAATGCAATTCACAGATACAGTTTCCACATATATACTTATTCTACTCTGGTGAATGCTGAAGCCTCCTGAGTTCAGAATTAAACAAGACTCAGAGAGAACATCATTTCCTAAAGTCTCGTTCACTTCTATTGCCTGGATACCCTCCAATGTCACACCAGGAAGCAAGACCGATCCATCTACTTAATCAGGGAGAGTAACATTTTCTAGATCTGGGTAGAGACTTGCAAAAAGAGCTTTCTAGTCTTTGTGTATATCATCATATCATGATCAGAAAATAAGATTAAATATGATTGCACTCTCCATAACTTGATTGCCAATAACCTTATATTCCATTCCATGTATATTAAATGAGGTGGTGCACTCCATTTAATATCTTACTGCCATTTTTATGCACATAGAAGCGCTTTGCAGAGTAATATCTTAAATATACATAAGGGCTTTTTGCGTAAGAATTGTAATGTTCACAATTATTGTGTTGGGTGTTGCAAGGCCTTTGGCTGTGTCCAGGTTGTCCTGCTCACACAGCAGGACGCCAGGATCTTGAAGGGAGGTAGAGGGCTACAGACTAACAACCACCCTGCAACCCCCGTAAGTGAGGAGGAGTCATTTGGTGCTTGAAACATCTGTGTTCTCTATTGGCCCCTGACTATCTTCTATTTTTGACCCTGAGCCATAAGTGAAATCTGTCCCAACTCTGACATCTTCTGTTCTTGCCCATGGCTTAGCAAGCTGGACCTGTTCTTCTTTGTTCTGGATCTGGCTTCCGGCTGCAACCCCCACCATCATCTGAATCTTCAACCTCATTTCATTAGCCTAGTCCCATCTCAGATTAATCCGACTGCCATTCTCAGCAGGGAGAGCCTAAACTTCTTCTTTTAGTATGCATATAGAGCTCACATACTTTAGAAAGATTTTTTAATATCACAGGCATTTTAAAAGAATGAGTAAGGCACGAGTTAAGCTTAAGATTAAATTAAACAAAATCCTGCCACAAAGCATCTAGCTAATTGAGATGACGGTCTCAAAACATTCAGGATTCAGTGCAGTTACTAAAGGAATTTGTGGAGGACAGAAGCTATGTAAGTTACTATCTAAAGGGATTGTTGGAATTTTTCAGGGGTAGGAGACTGGACAAGGTGACCTTCTAACTGTGCATTTAATGGTTGCAATAGCTGTCAGGGTCAGAGTTGGTAGGAACAATCCAAGTTAATATCTAAATCTGCCAGTTTTCAGTCCCATGTGGATGGAGAAAAAAAATCATGGAAGCACTGCTGAGCCACACCGAAGATGAAAAGGGCCAGTTCTGAGAAAGATCATACACGTGCCCTCCTCTCAAGGGGCTTGCATTTCTACCTGACAGAAGTACGTTCAACACTCAGGGAATGTAAGAAGCCCAGGGAGGTTTTGGGGGTGCCCTCTTGACCTGTAGGCACATCTCTTCTTCTGACCCCATTCTCATACATCATCATTGTGACATGTAAGCCTCTCTGGGCTGGTAAACTAAGCCTTGCAACAGCAATACCTGTGCACATCTTGGAAGTCTATGGGATACTCATAGAGACACCTGATTTCTAGTCAGTTTAGATCAGTCACAAATGAGGAAAACCTTATAGTGCAATACAGATTCTAGTTGTTCCTTCATGTTGGCAAAGAACTTCTTAAGGGTCAGGAGAACTTCTTCCCCATGGGTGTGTGCTTCCATGAGGAGGAACCTCCTTTAAGGTACTTTGCCCTACCTGAGCCTCTATTTACCCCCACGCTCTCAGAAGAGAGTCACTCATCAGGCTGGTGACGGGGAGAAGAATCTGGGCCTGTGTGACACAGCTTTTCTTCGTTCCTTCTTGCTCCAGATCTATCTGCAGGCAGCACCGACCCATCCTGGTGCCTCTGTCCCTGCAGAGGGACCCAGCTCTGTGAGGAAAGCCTGGTAGGCTCTGGCCTCACCTTGAACTGGGAGGGTCCCTAGGGATAAAGTGCTGGCACAACACTTAGGTGGCAGGTATAAGACCACACCTGCTCACCAGCGTGTTAGGAACACAGTTGACCTGCTAATCTCCAACCGTGGACCGCCTGCATCTTCCTCTTTCTGGATTGGGAATTCAGGTGGAGAAAATGGGTGTTCTGTGTGAACTTCTTAAATCCAAAACAACTTCAATATTCAGAGGAAACCCTTCACCCTTCTTTATTCTAAGTATCCTCCAAGATGCACGCATGCACACGCACACACGCACGCATGCGCGCGCGCACACACGTTTTCTTCCCTATGTGAAAGTTCCCAACCTCTGCTCTCTTTCTCTAGAGATCTTGGACCCCTACTGTGTCAAGCTGGATTATCCAGCCTGGGAGGGCACCTGGCTTCCTTCCACTGAGAGAAAATATCACTAATGAGGCTGCCGTGGACTCACCTGGTGTATTAGTCCATTTTCACACTGCTGATAAAGGCATACCAAAGACTGGGCAATTTACAAAAGAAAGAGGTTTAATGGACTCACGTTCCACATGGCTGGGGAGGACTCACAATTACGGTGGAAAGTGAAAGGAAGGTCTCACATGGAGGCAGACAAGAGAAGAGTGAGAGCCAAGAGAAAGGGGTTTCCTCTTGTAAAACCATCAGGTACCGCGAGACTGATTCACCACCATGAGAACAGTATGGGGGAAACTGCCCCCATGATTCAATTATCTCCCACTGGATCCCTCCCACAACAGGAGGGAATTATGGGAGCTGCAATTCAAGATGAAATTTGGAGAGGGACAAGACCAAACGGTATCACCCGGAGAGAGATTTCATGAAACTTCATCTTCTGTGGAAACCCCAGGGCTCTCAGTACTCACCCGCTGTTAGTCAAGTGCCTATCCTCATTTCCATTCAAGATTCCTGGGGCTGTGACTCAAGTCTTGACACTAGGAGCCTCCATCTGCCGAGGAGGATTGGCTAGTTATTTACAAAACAATAATTTTCTGGCATGAAACTCACCACCAAGGAAATAAGACTGTCTTCGAAATCAGGTCAATGTTGGGTCAGAAAACCATACCCTAGAATTTTAAATTATCTTCGGTAGCTGGTTCCACAATCTTGTCCATTTCGTGTGCAAGGCAGGGGAGGCTGATGATATTCTGACAGCTGCCAGAACCCGGAGCTGTGTGAAAGATAGCATGGGAATGTCAAGTATGCTGCCCCATGATGGCAGTGAATGGGAATCACTCCCCTTCAATGTGTGGTTCCTGAGGCCAGGGGCTGTGCTCCTGCAACTGCTGGAGCCCAAGGTGGGGCCAAAAGTAGGCCCTGATTTAACTCTCCTTGCTCCCTAGCACTAGGAATGGCTGAGGACCTTTGGAATATATTTATTGATGCTTAAGTGGAAACTCATTGAAGGGGTTGCACAGGTTGCCAGTGCATTTGTGGAGGGGGTGCTAGGTGATGACCCCCTAGAGTATGCAGTGCATAACCAGTGAGGGATGTGCAACAGCCTGGGGGTCTCATGGGGAAGCCAGCAGCTGACAAACACATCTCCATGGAGTGGCCGTATTGGGTGGTTTTGCCACAGCCTGGGCCTGAACATCAGTTTTGGAGATTTAGCCACCTCATTTGTCAGGGGAATAGAGGCCTCTCTCAGGGAAGAACCCACCTTAGTGGTGCTGGTATGATCAGAAACAAGACATAGACCAGCCACTGGGAGTGGACAGCTGGGTTGGGATCCATTCTTCCTGGACAGTGCTGAGATGAGCATAGTCAACCTTCACCCCATGAGGTTCCTAGTTTGCGAACTGACTATCTCTTTTTCTGGTGGCCATATTCTGTCTTTAGAGATGAAGAAATTACACTTCTAAGTCTTCGTAAGGCTGGAGGCATTTCCTCTTAGATGATTTGGCCTCTCTTGCTTTTATCCGCCATGTGCATATTTTATAGTTTAACTCATAGGATAGCAACCTTAATTCTAAATTATTTGGGTAGCTTTAAGGGACTCAGTTTACCCCAGCCCCCAAATATGGAAGATGTCTCTGAGGTTTGCCACCATCCCTGATGGCTCCACTGCTCACCAGCCCATGAGCACCCACATTCCCTCCCTGTTCTGTGCATTTACTGACTTTATATGCTCCTCTCACTGCTGCATCTTCCAAGGCATGTCTCAAGTCCTTCCTCCTGCATGAAGCCTTTCCTGACCACCCTACCCTTTACTGACCTCTGAAACTCTGCAGTACTCAGAGAGAATAGAGCCTAACTTAGCCATGAACTGGATATTGGCTAGTATTTATCATCGCCATTTCCTGTAGGTCCTATTTCACTGACTAGACTATCAGCCATTTAAAACTAGTAAATGAATTTCCTATTTCTTTAGCTTCCCCCATCATGTCTAGCACAATGAAAACATTTGCAGATATTGGAGAAAAAGATGCATATTAAATAATCCTTTGCTTCCTCATATATCACCCACCATTTTCTATGCATCTCAAATCCTCTTTCTCCAGGAGACCTTCCCCAACCACTGACTCACAATGATTTTTTTCTGCCCCTCCTGATCACCCATTGTTGTCTCAGCCATGCATTTTGTCATTCACTTATGTTGTCTGAATTTGTGCTTTGGCTTAAGGTATGACAGTCCTGTCTGCACAACTGCAGCCAGGGTTTGGGTGATGTTAGCTCCAGTCTGAGCTGGCACCAAGCAAGACCCCATATGAGGGTCTGAATCAAACAGTCTTCAGCCAATGTTTGTTGTTGCCTTGAAGATCAACAACTCTCCAACAACTAAAGGTCTTCCCCAGCCAGGCCGCTGTTCTCTGCATTAGGTAGACCTGGGCGTGAGTCTTGGTGTTATCACTCCAGAGGCGTCACTTTTGGAAACACCTCTGAAGCTCTCTAGGCCTCCATTTTATTTCCTTATCTCTAAGAAGGGGGTGGAGCTGTTGTGAGCCTGAAGTACCATCAAGCACTGAAAACATCAGGCATGTAGAGGAGGGGTTAAGAGCAGCTCCTCTGCAATCACATCACATGACCCTGACCAAGTGACTTAATTCCCTAAACTACCTTCTCCTTATCTGTACAGTAAGCATGTGAACCTCATGGGCTTCTTGTGCGGATTATGTGAGATGACGTGTCTAGGTTCTTATGTGTTGGTAACAGTAGTGATGACAGTGGTAGCAGTAGTAGTAAGAAACTGTTATCACAGGCTCACGCCTGTAATCTCAGCACTGTGGAAGGTCAAGTCCAGAGGATTGCTTGAGCCCAGTGTTTGGAGACAAGCCTGGCTAACAAAGCAAGACCTTGCCTCTAAAGAAAATCAAAAAATTCGTCAGGTGTAGTGGTGCACACCCATAGTCCCCACTACTCGGGAGGCTGATGGGGGAGGATCGCTTGAGTCTTACAGGTCAAGGCTGCAGTGAGCTGTGATCACGCCACTGCATGCCTGGGCAACAGAGAAAGATCCTGAGAAAGAAAGAGAGAAAGAAAGAAGGAAAGAGAGAGAAAGATAGAGAGGAAGGAAGGAAGAAAGGAAGGAAACTGATCACAGTAATCGGCACCTGGAAAGTGCTCAGTGAATGTGGCCTTCTACCATGCTGGGGACTGGTGGTCTCTGTTGCCTTCCCAGGTACTGGAGTAGATCCACTGCCCCTTTTCCAGATCTGCTGTCTACACAACTCGAAGCAGGGCTTGCAGCCTTGTCACATTTTTATGATATCTACCAAGGCAGGCCTAGGGAAGCAGGGGCCTTGGTATCCCTAGCTACACAGCTTTCTCTCAGCCCCCACCACAAGAGTTATCCTGCACCTCTATCCCCTTATCCTACAGAAGAGTTGAGATAAATTCTTTCTCGAGGTGACATGCAACAATTTATAGCATAATAAAATCTACAAGATTCTTCCTTGAGCAGAGATTTTGACAACAGCTCTTTTCCCTAAGGACAGCACAGAGGATGCCTATGAAAGGGAAAAATTAAACTCTCCGGCAGAAAAATCGCTCTCAACCCCACAAAGCATTGGCCAATCAGAACTTTCAGGAGCTTGGCTGAGCGTTTTGAACCCTGTGGCCACCAACTGTTTCACGTCCCAGCTGTGAAACTACCATATTTGTGCAGGATTATCCAGGTAATTCCTCAGAGGATGGCTACCTTCTCCTCCCTGGTCCTGAACTGATGCTCAAAACCTCTCCAGCCTCCCAGTTCTTTATTCTATATGGCCAACACTGGAGTCTACAAATTAGGGCACTGTGCTTGAAGCTTGGGCCAAGTTGAGTTCTTGAGCAAGTTTAACTTCTGAGTTCTCCCTTCACTTTCTGTCTCTTCTGGCATATTACTTAACTACTGCCTAAACCTTTTAAGTCATGATTTTAATGCAACTAAGCAGGTGCCATAATTTACTCCTTCAAGGGGCCTGATTTTCTGTAATGATAAAGAGATTCACTGTATTCCCAATTAATCATATCAGCTTAAATGTGTGTGGGGCCTCCAGGTGAGAAGAGGATAAATATGTAGCATTGCTATTGTTCATTTTTACTGTAGCTCATTCTCTCCCATTAACTACTGGATTTCAGAAAATCAAGACCATTTAATTATGTCAAGAGCACAGCTGGAAAACTGCAAAGAGGCTATAATTGACTTGGGGGGAAGAGGCAAGTTCAGATATAACAAGGGATTGTTCTAAGAAGTTTCCCCACTGCTGAATATAATGCACTGCAAATCCGGGAGGAAGAACTAAAAAAGGATGCAACCCAGACTTAATTAAAGTCATGATTAGCTGATGGGGGGGGGGGGACTGGGGGGCAAGTCAAGATAATACTACTAAAGCCATTGGTAACTTATTTACACTGGCCTATGAAATACAGCCATGCCCAGAAACACATGCCTAGGTCCTCTGAGCTACAGAGTAACATTTGTATCTTCAAAAGGCTCCCTGTCAACCAATCATACATCACTGATCCAGAATCAGTCTTGGTGGGGGTATGCAGAAGATCAATTGAGAAGGTCTGGAGTGGGGCCCCCGTTCCGAATTTTAGCAGATACCCCAGGAGGTTCTGATGCAGGTGGCTGGTGGACCACACTTTGAGAAGTTCTGGAATAGATGACTCCAGGATTTTTCAGGCTGTATAATATATATAAAACCTCGAAACATTCCATTCTTTGTATATTTTATACATTCATAGCCTGTGTGTATACATGCAGGGAGAAACTGTACACCATCTGTCTCTCTCCAGTGCGTATAAATTCCACATGTGCCTGTTTTATAATAGAACTGAATTTTATAAGTTTTCAGCAAAATCAAATAAACAGTGTGTGGATTTGAGTATTTTCTTTCCTTACTTGACCCAGAAGAGGAATTTAATTTATAAAAGAAGACTAGAATCACAAACATGGCTCCACATTTTCTGAGAACGAAACACAGACATGTCCATGTGGCTTGAGTGGTTCAGGGACCATTTCAAATACACCTGGGGATCTTGTCTTTGCTATCCTGAGGGCTTCTCACTCTTTTCAGTCTTAAACCTGAGGCTTGAGCTCCAAAATCTGATGCCTCATAGAGGCCTTGAGAGCCAGGAAGTTAGTCAATTTGCCCCTGCCCTGCCTTGACCAAGTGAAAATAATTTCTTCTCTGTTAATCACTCACCCTTAGAGATGGCAAATAGGTTTCAACTCATGGTCATTTTGCAGAGGCTGAACAAAGGAGTGGGCCGAGAGGGACTCAGAGGCTCTATATGGACCCCAAATAAAGGAGTGTAATCTAAGTCCTTGTAGGGATAGGGTGGGGTCCCTTTTAAAATCACTATTTGCCTGTCCAGCCCTGGGCTTTCTCTTGCAAGACCTACTCTTTTTATACATAATTTTAGAACGCTGAAATTGTATATCTAAGGGTTGGAACTTCTGTCTCCTGACTCCAAATTCCATGTTCCTCCCAATAACCTAGTTCATAATAAATCATCCACAGTACTGGAGGGCGCTAATCCAGACAAGTTTTGCTATCAGTAGTGAGAGGTAGTTAGCAAGAAATCTGAGCTCAATCTTCTCTTGAATGGGTTATAGCTGTTTTTGCCTTTCTCTTTATCAACACGCTTTACACTGAACAGAGCAGAAACTCGATGGCCCATAAAAAAGCATGAGGTGGTGGTGAATCTGTTCTTTGTGTATAGGTTTACCAGCTAGAAAAGAATTTGAGAACTGCTGCAGTCTTCATTAGTTAACTTAAACCTTTAACTCAAAGAAAGGTATTGTTTGAAGAACAACTGTATTAGCCTGTTTCCATGCTGCTGATACAGCCATAGGCAAAACTAGGAACAAAAAGAGGTTTAACTGAACTTACAGTTCCGCATGGCTGGGGAGGAATCAGAATCGTTGCGGGAAGCAAAAGGCACTTCTTCCGTGGCAGCGGCGAGAAAATAGAGCAGCAGGAGTAGCGGAAACCCCGATAAATCCATCAGATCTCGTGTGACTTACTCACTATCACGAGAATAGCACGGGAAAGACTGACCCCCGTGATTCAATTACCTCCCCCGGGGTCCCTCCCACAGCACATGGGAGTTCTAGGAGATATAATTCAAGTAGAGATTTGGCTGAGGATACAGCCAAACCGTATCACCAACCTAGAAAAACCAGGCAAGTTTCGGCCGGGCGCAGTGGCTCACGCCTGTAATACCAGCACTGGGGGAGGACAAGGCGGGCGGATCACAAAGTCAGATGGAGACCGTCCTGGCTAACACGGTGAAACCCTGTCTGTAGTAAAAATACAAAAAAATTCGCCGGGGGTGGTGGCGGCGGCGCCTGCAGTCCCAGCTACTCGGGAGGCTGAGGCAGGAGAATGGCGGGAACCCGGGAGGCGGAGCTTGCAGCGAGCCAAGATCACGCCACTGCGCTCCAGCCTGGGCGACAAGGCGAGACTGTCTAAAAAAAAAATAGAAAGAAAGAAAATGCAGGCAAGTTTCACTAACAGGAGTGATTTCGGGCTGGATGTGAGGAAAGTGTAATCCCCTGCTGGGTTACCAGGGGCTCTTCAGGGAGGGCAGGTCCTGCCTGTTTCAGTGTTCCTTCCGCTTTCTGAGTGGCATCCTCAAGCCTCTGGTAGTTATTAGAGCTGCCCTGCATTGGCTGGTTCCCTCGGCCTCCTAAATCAATCTACTCATTTGTGAAATTTGCTGATTCTAGGGCTATATAATGCTCATGAACACACAAACAACAAATCGCTTTTACTCATCGTGAAGTGTAGGATCCTTCCTCCAGTTGGGGAGAAGCTTTTCAGGAAAGGTTTTCCCTGGAGCTCTTGCTGTGCACCATTGGGATCCACTGGATTTATTTTGGCAGAGGGAGAAAGAGATATTGAATTCAAGGGAAATAAATATTATCCACACCCAGCATTTAACTTCTTTGATATTAAGGCTGATTTAGTGGTGAGAATCCAGGTGATGGGGTGGAAGGTAGTATGATAGACGAGAAGGAGGAGAAGCAAGCTAGAATTGAATGAAGCTGAGAGAAGCAGTGAGTTATTGGGTAGCAATCCTATTTCCATTGCGTTTCTGTTGCATTGTTTTGTTGTAAAGAAGAATCAATAAAAAGAGGATGCTCGAGGTTTTTAATTTAGTGAATCTCATCTGGGACATGGTACATCTGACAGTAGCCTGACTTTTTAAAATGCAAACACTGTGCTCAGATTTATTAATTTTTATGTTATGAATATTTAAATATGCCCATCCCAATGGAATCATTTCACAGGAAGCTAATGCACTTACATTTTTAATGAAATGAGTAGTCAACCATTAAAAATAAAATATGGATATGAATTGTTAGACTAATTGATTGGGGGAAGAAAGTTATTGTGCAGGATATCAGAGAATTTAGAAAAACGAGGAGAAATCAAATGACCCAATTATCGTCAGCCTTTGACATTCAGGAAGATACTGTCCAATATATCTCTTTCTTTTTTTTTTAATGAACAGTCACTTTTTAAAATGTCTAAAGAAAATTATCACTGTAAATCAACCCGCAAGTAGGAAGTGAGCCAGAAAGGGGTGTGATCTTCAGGAGCTAGTACTTAACTGCTAGTTCCTGCTACAATAAAGGGAGTGAGGAATCAGAGAATTTTCTGTATAATTCAGGTCCCAACCCTGCTTTTTCCTGGATTCCCCATAGAATACAGCAACTGAAATTAAGGCTAAGTCTCCCCTCTCCCCTGAATTTCAAGATACCTGTGCTCTTATCAAGATGTAAATAAATGTAATTTGAAAGTCACTTTAAAGATTACTAGTTTAAAGACCCTTTGAAGTTTTTTTCTTTTTAAAGTGGAAGAATTACTGTTTAAAGCAAATCATAGCATTCCTTTTTCTAAGTATGATTTTCTCTGTTGGTCTTCAAGTGATACTTTTTTTGAGTTAAAGGTTTAATCTTAACTAATGAAGGCTGCTGCAGTTCTCAAATTCTTTTTTAGCTGGTAAATCTATAAGCAGAGAATAGATTCATTGCCACCTTACTTTTCTGTTGGCCAACTAATTCCTGCTGTTCAGTTAGAAGTGTGTTGATAAACAGAAATACTGAAAGAGCTATAACCCATTCAAGAGAAAACTGAGGTCAGATTTCTTGCTAACCACCTCTCACAGGGCAATCGGATGAGCAAGATGTGTACTGATTCAACAGCACAGGAGGCCTTGCTATGTATTGGTAACGTCGCGAGGGCCAAAGGCTCAAGGAAGAACAAGGAAAGAGCTGAGAAGATGAATCGTTGGCATTTCGTAGGCAGGGATAGAGAGATGAGAAGAGTGGGAGGATTGAGGATACTGGGAAAAAATGGTTAAAGTGGTGCACTAGGGAGAGAAGAGGAAGGAAAAGGGGGGTAAGAGCCAGGTATGGGGGAAGCAAAATCCGTGGACCATGTGAGGAAGAAAGAGAAATAATTTGGCAATCAAAATCACTTAGTGCAGTGCTCCTCTAACTTCAATGTGCACACGAATCACCTGGGGATCTTGTGAAAATGCAGGTTCTGATTTAGCAGGTCTAGCTAGGGCCTGGCCTGCAATTCTGTGTTCCTCCCAAACTCCCAGAAGACGCCCATGCAGGTGCTGTTCCAGCCCACCCATGAGTAGCAAGACCAGAGGATCCCAGTTTCCTCTGATGGAATGTGAAGAATGTCGGTACCAATGAGTGAATTCTTTATTGTCAGTTGTGTACTTTGCACTCTGCTAAGTACCCTGAAGAGTTTTTAAAAAGAGGAGATAAGACATGCAAACATGAAACCACTAGAGTAAAACAGAACAGAGTGTGTGTTACGGAGCCTACGTGGGGCTGGAAGGCTTCAGGAACAGAGAGGATCTGTCTAAGCATGTTGGAGCTTACACAGGCAGAAAGGAGGGGGAGTGACCTTAAGCTGAAATGAACATAGAGTGGTAGAGTATGGAATGCAAGGGCCAAAGAACTGCAGAGACCTCTGTGGGACCTCAAGTCTCCACTGCAACCCCAGAAAGTGACCGTCTCTAGGGTTGACAGGCTAAGCGTCCTAAAGTCCTAGCTCACTGCAGCTTTGAACTCCTGGACTGAAGTAATCTTCTCACCTCAGCCTCCAGGGTAGCTGGGACCACAGGCACACTTCCACCACTCCCAGCTAAATTTTTTATTTTTTGTAGAGATGGAGATCTCATTATGTACCCTGGCCTCAAGTAATCCTCCTGCCTCAGCCTCCCAAAATGCTGGGATTAGAGCCATTAGCTATTGCACTCAGCCTCCTTCAGTCTCCAGAGTACCTGGCACATTGCTGGACACATTAATGACCACTGAGTAAGTGGTTGACTCATGCCAGGGCCATTCAGTGAACCACGGAGCAGCCAGCGTGTATGGTAACTAATACACCTTGACATCCAGGTTCAAAGGTGAAAAACAAAAATGGATTCTCATTATAATAGTCGAAGAAAAACATAAATAATGATTGTGGCATGACAGTCTATTTAAGATATTCATTTCTTACTCGCTTTTGCTGCTAAATGGAACACAAAATAATAAAGATAATATTTGCCTTCTCACTTTCTACTTAAAAGAACGACCACACTTTTGCGTGCAGGTTGACTCTCTGAGTTTCTGAAACCTTGCAGAAGTCATCTTTGCCTAGCTTTGGGAAGATCTGACCCACTACAGATTATGTTGGAGGTGCTATGGAGGAAGACTTCCTGTACCCGTCTGTTATGGAGCTAAATCACATTGGTCACACTGTGAGATGCAATGAAAAACATGGGTGCCATAGTAAGTCAGCCAGAGCCCAGAGCAATGAATATGTCTGGAAAGAGGAGACTTCACCAAAGCTCACATGTGGCCTGTGCCTTGAAGGATGAGGAGGAAGCTGCCAGTGACATGGGGGAAGTTCTTCTAGAGGGAGGCTACAGCTCTGGCAGAGCCGTGGTGAAAATCTGCAGGAGGAAAACGATGTCCTGTGGATTTAGTAGAAACCTGGAGTCCATGAGGGCCTATGACAGCAGGTAAGCACGGGCAGGGAGACTGAGGCTAAGCTCGGAGATCTCTTGAATACCAGGTAGGGGATTTAGACTTTGTCCTACACACAGTGCTGCCTATTTATAACTTTCTCACCTTACTTGGATAAAATAAGCTTATACATACATAATACTGGCAGTTGACTTTGGACCACGGTTAGGAAAGCAATTACATCTTTGCCTAAGCTTCCATTTGAAATATTTGTCTTCACTTAGCTAGTTCTATTTTTTTATTTTTTGAGATGGAGTCTTGTTCTGTCCACCAGGCTGGAGTGCAGTAACGGATCTTGGCTCACTGCAATCTTCGCCTCTTGGTTTCAAGCGATTCTCGTGCCTCAGCCTCCTGAGTAGCTGGGATTACAGGCGTGCGCTGCCACACTGGGCGAATTTTTGTATTTTTAGTAGAGACAGGGTTTCACCATGTTGGCTAGGCTGGTCTCGAGCTCCTGACCTCAAGTGATCCGGCTGCCTTGGCCTCCCAAAGCCGTGGGAACTAGCTTCATTCAGTTAGTTCTTGAATGATGTACAATGGAGGGTGAACCAGACAAGTAAGACAGAGGGGATTTGTTTCATTACTAACCTACTGTGTAATTTTTGTCAAGGGGCAAATTCCTAGAGCCTCAGTTTCCCTTGCTGGACTAAGAGTAATGAACATTTTGGCACACCAAACTTAGCAGTTCTTACAATGCTAGTTCCTGGGAACTTCCCGTGTGCCTGTTATATACATTATCTATTTAATCCTCCAACTACAGCATAGGATAGGCTCTGCTATCAGCCTTTTTACAGATGAAGAAACTAAAGCTCAAGGAATTTGAAAAACTGGCCTAAGGACACATATGGCTAACAATTAGCAAAGCTGAGATTCGATCTGATCGCAAACTCAGCCTAGTCTCGTTATACAGCACCCCTTACCCCAAAGATGGTTATTTTAACAATCATCATTTTGAAAAATACCTCAAACTCAAAAATTGTTTCAAAGTACCTGTAGCATGTGACTTCATTATGCTCACACTGCTGGGAAGAAATACAGAATCATCCAATACTGGACTGAAAAGACCTGAGAAATCACTCTAGCTTTTGCTTCTCTTTTTGCAGAAGAGGAGATTGGTGTGCAGCAAAGCTGTGGAATGACTCAAAGTCACACAGAACATTCTAGTAATAGCTGGTTCTCTTATATTTTAGTGTGTTTAAAGTACAATGATTGAATAAGGGCTCTGATAATTACAATTTAGGATTTTTTCTGCAATCACCTATCTTCTCTTCCTTATGCTAAAGAGTCATTCTCTCTGCTTCCTTTATAATTACACGTTTCCTAGTGATGTCGAAAATAAGTATTGCAGGGGCCTGGCAGAGGCCTAGGGTCAGGCAGGTGTTCACTACATTAATTGACAGCTCAGGACAAACATCTGGATTCTGATGTTTCTTGGGTGGAGGTTTTGGAATGAGTTATTTCAGGAAAAGTGTTAGAAAACATGAAGTTTTCTCATGATTAAAATGAATGTGATATTCTTTAAGGGAAAAGGTGGTGATTTTAAGTCACAAAATGTGGTTGAAAAATTAAGACCAAGATGGTATCAAAAATTAAATGGTATTAAGAATCTTAAAATTATTCAGGCTCTTTAATTTAGTAATTCACTTCTAGGAATGTACTTTAAGGAAATAATCTGAAATTTCCAGAGATACATACACACAAATGTTCATCTCAGCATTACTAATAATATTTTTAAAAAATAAAACTAGAAACAACCTAACTGTTCAACCTTAGGACAAAACCCACAAAATAAAATATTATGGAGCTATTAAAATACTATTTATCAATGACTTCAATGACATGAGGAAATGCTTATCATACAATTTTCAGTGGGAAGAAAGGATGACATAGTGTAAATAGCATGTTTTCAACAATGTAAAAAACTGCAGAGGAAATTGAGAATACACCAAAATCCTAACATAATCTTTCCATGGGAGAATTATGGGATTAAGAATGATTTCACCCAAGGCCGGGCGCGGTGGCTCAAGCCTGTAAACCCAACACTTTGGGAGGCCGAGGCGGGTGGATCACGAGGTCAGGAGATCGAGACCATCCTGGCGAACACGGTGAAACCCGGTCTCTACTAAAAAATACAAAAAACTAGCCGGGCGAGGTGGCGGGCGCCTGTAGTCCCAGCTACTCGGGAGGCGGAGGCAGGAGAATGGTGGGAACCCGGGAGGCGGAGCTTGCAGTGAGCTGAGATCCGGCCACTGCACTCCAGCCTGGGAGGCAGAGCGAGACTCCGTCTCAAAAAAAAAAAAAAAAAAAAAAAGGAATGATTTTACCCTCTTCTCTAAACTTACCTTAGTTTTCCAAATTTTATACAAACAATGAGTCCCTTTTGTAATTGAAAAACAAACTTAAAACAGAAGCATAGAAAATCTTTCCTCAATAGCTAAGATGTTCTCTTATGCAACACCTGTTTTTTTTTCCCAGGAGGAGCTGTCATCCTACCTTGACTCAGAATGGACAAGACCAGCTCAGCAACATCAGGAACTGGCTGTGAAGACCTTTCCCAGAGTTGTGGCTTTGGAAAGGAAGTCTGCCTTCTAAGATGAATGACCAAGGGTTTGGCTAAAATCCAGGTTCATGAAATTGAAGCAGCAGCTTCACAATCCCCAGGGACCGAATGGGAGAGAGGGCAGGAGGCAGGCAGGTGTCTTGCCTGAAGACGGAAGCGATTCTCACTGGAGAAATAAAGAAATTCCAAGAACCATCACTTTTGCTTTAAGAGGAGCCTTAGAGCTGAATGAGGACAACAGCCCCATTTTAGAGAAGAAGAAACTGAGTCCAAGGAGGTTGAGTGACTCTGTTAATATCACACAGTGAGTGACCAAGACTCCCGTCTTGTAGTCCAGTTTCTTTTCTACTGTCTTTACTTTGAAATAAATGTGGGAGTGCTCTACATAGTCATCTGCAGTTTATTATTATCCTGGAAACTGTGAGTCGCCTCTGTTCTTCTACCAGGGATTTAGTGCATGATCCCAGCAACACGCCTAGAATACCAAATGCAATCAGTGCCAGTTTGAAATAATGCCCCTCCCACTCTCTGTTAATTTTCTCGGAAATGGTTAGATCCCTGATGACTCCAGACCAGAATGGCAGTGACTCCAGAGGTTGGCAGCATGCTTGTCCAGGGTCTGTAGAGAAAATCTCCATTCTGGAATTGATGAACATTAAAGAGAGAATATTAATAACATCCAACTTGTGCCACTTTCAGAAACTTGGTTTAGTACCCTGGGATAGTGAGAATGTTCTTAGCCTACTTTGTGGAAATTGCTCAACTCCTTCCTGGCCTTGGGACAAGATCAATGAGTTGATTGCACTTGGAAGTGGAACAGTGACAAGCTGGGAGTGAGGGTGCTAGCAAGGAGCTCAAATAAACAGAAAAACAAATCTATAGAAACCACGCAGAGAATCCTATTAGGATGGAAATGTTAAATGGAGTATGCAGTGGGGAGATGGCATGGGGGTTGAAGGCAGAAGGGAACTCCCTCAGATTGGCAGACATGGGTACCCACCTTACTCCTACAGGAAAGTGGGAAAAAGTGCCTGAAGCTTTCTAAGCTGAGCACACGCTCAACATCAGACGCTTTTTGCCCTGTATGTACCCTGCCCTGCCCTGTCTTGCCCCTGGATGTGCCTACTTCATTCCAGTTCTGTTGATTCCTGGAATCTCAAAGCAGTGGTGGCAATGCCTAGAAGAGATGTTGGTGGAGACAGCAACACTGAGATGAAAATGGAGACTGAAAGAACAGATGATCAGAGAGCAGGGAAGGAGTTTCTTCCAAGGATCAAGGTACGGAGTAATCCAATGGTGACATTAGAGGTGACAAATGGTGATGTTAGAGGTTACCAATGTTTTCAGCTACCACAAGGAGAATTTGTGAGTTCCTTTATGTTCTACCTGAGCATCAAAAAGAAAGAGAGACATCCAGGATTGCAATAATTATACTGGAGAATACTTGAAACAGCACCTACCAGCAGTCTGCTGGGACTCATGAAAGTCATGAAGATGAATTCAGTATGTGTTGCATGGCACATGTGATATGGGCTGCAGGCTGAAGGATTCAGCATCATGCAAGAAAAGACATTTCTATTCTCATGGGACTTACAATCCAAGAGAAGACAGAGAGTGAACAATTATTTATAAGTGTGACGGGCGTCACAGTGAAGACGTAAAAGACACTTCAAGATTATATCACATCTATGTGAACTTAGGGGAGGAATCCAGATTAAATGAGCTACTGTACATGAAGTCTGTAGCATGGTACCTAGCACATAAGTGCCCAGTAAACAGTAGCTACTATTACTAAAGGTCTAAAGAACATGGTTCAAGGAGGCAAATTTTTTTTTATTTCAATAGTTTTGGGGGTACAGTTGGCTTTTGGTTACATGGTTAATTCCTTAGTAGTGAATTCTGAGATTTTAGTGCACCCATCACCAAGTAGTGTACACTGTACCCAATGTGGTTTTGGGGGTTTTTTTTGTTTGTGTTTTTGTTTTTGAGACAGAGCCTCACTCTGTCGCCCAGGCTGGAGTGCAGTGGCGCAGTGGTGCAATCTCAGCTCACTGCAAGCTCTGCCTCCAGGGTTCACGCCATTCTCCTGCCTCAGCCTCCCGAGTAGCTGGGACTACAGGTGCCCGCCACCATGCCCAGCTAATTTTTTTTTTTTTTTTTTTAGTAGAGACGGGGTTTCACCATGTTAGCTAGGATGGTCTCGATCTCCTGACCTTGTGATCTGCCTGCCTCGGCCTCCCACAGTGCTGGGATTACAGGCGTGAGTCACTGTACCTGGCCCCCAATATGTTGTCTTTTATCCCTCACTCCCCTCCCAACCTCTCCCCTGGCAGAGTCCCCACAGTCCATTAAATCTCTCTGTATGGTTTTGCATCTTCATAGCTTAGCTCCCACTTATAAGTGAGAACATATGGTATTTGGTTTTCTATTCCTGAGTTACTTCACCTAGAATAATGTGAGGCAAAATCTTTTTGTGGACATATGTATTGGGAAGAAAAGTCTATGATCTGGCCGTCATTTATTCATTCATTTGTTCACTTCATAGACTTTTTTTTACCTTGTAAGTGTAAGGTGCTATACTCAATAATAGAGTACAAAAACAGGTAAGGGTCTCTAGTGTCAATGGGGTTCAAATTATAATAGTCAAGAAAGACATAGGCCGGGTGCAGTGGCTCATGCCTGTAATCCCAGCACTTTGGGAGGCCAAGGTGGGTGGATCACGAGATCAGGAGTTTGAGACCAGCCTGACGAAAATGGTGAAACCCGGTCTTTACTAAAAATACACAAAACATTATCTGGGCGTGGTGGCTCACGCCTGTAATCCCAGTTACTCAGGAGGTTGAGAGGCAGGAGAATCGCTTGAACCCGGGAGGTGGAGGTTGCAGTGAGCTGAGATCGCCCCACTGCACTCCAGCCTGGGCAATAAATCGAGACTCCATGTTAAAACAACAACAACGACAAAAAGAAAGACACAAACAAATCATTGCAAAATGGTGCAATAAGAAATACATTATGTCACACAGAGGCCAGCAGTCTCAATCCTGCCTTGCAGGGTCCAAGAAGCCTATGCTGAACAAGGAAAGTGAGTTCAGTCTAGAAGGATAAATAGTGGTGTAGGGCCCTTGTTTTATTGACAGTTTGTTTTTTTTTTCCTCTGGGTGTGGTAAGCTTGGCAAGGTGTGATTTTTATATTTTCCTGTTCCTATCTCCATATTTTCTCTCTCAGTTCAATCACCTGATGCATTGCAAAACAAAAAACAAAACCAAAAAATGCTGGGAGGGGTTCATGGCCATGCTGTAATGACAACATTTCGGCCAGAAGAACAAACTCAGAACGCGTGCTTTTTATATAGAGGAAATTGCTTCCAAAAATAACCATAAAATGGCCTATCTCCACCAGAACCACTACTGGAAAAAAATGTATGATTTGATCAGCCTCAGAGAGTGCTCTGATTTATCTGTGTGTCCAAGAAAATGAGAGATTTTGTCTCCTGGTCCCTAGGATAGTCAGCAAATGATGATAAAAGTAGGGGGCCTGGCCCTACAAAGTTCCATTTTGGAAGCTGTCACCCACAAGCAGAACCCTTCTGCACCCTCCCTACCTGGGACACACAAGCTTAGTATCTTGGTGGCAGAGTTTGTCTAAAATGCCTTACATGGGGATGAAGGAGAGAAGCATAAACATTTAAGAAAAAGCCCAAAGTCTTCCTCAGGAAAGCAGTGTGATGGCTTTCCTTCTTTCAACCTGTGCATGGCTGGGAGATTGAGGCCTTCCCCTCTCTTTAGCCTCTTTGCTGCCAGGAGCTCAGGCCAAGTCAAAAGCAAAGCACAGACTTGGAGAGTTGACTGATGGCCCAGAAAAGCACGGGGTTATCTGATGCCTTCACACGGGCCTCTCACATGGATGGAGAAACTGGGTCTGCCAGGTCCATGCCTTTGGAGAGTTCTCTTGTCTCTGACCCTGTGGGTCACCCCACATGGTAGAAGGCAAAAATAGCTGCTGCTAACTCTCCCTGGCTCAGCAGTCAGCTGAAAAAGAGACAACCTTGACTCTTCTAATTCACGTCCAAACAAGTCAACAAATCCAACTGTTGCCAAATGGGAAAAAGAAAAAGTGCTGGTTCCTAAAGGGAAGAAGGAGGGGAGGACAGAAATTCCATGAGGGCCCTCTCTCAGCTTTGCACATCTGTCCTCTGCCCTCTCTTTCCAACCCAGGAGCTGTATATTCCATGAAGAGCCCTTCTCCCATAAAAGGAGACTAGATAGGTAATGTCTTACTTGGGAGGCTGCCCCAACTGTGAAATGTGCACTTCAAAAACTAGTAAATCTGACTTTCCATGTTCCTACACTCTGACCCAGAGAAAGAAAAGACTCCAGAAGAATCTGCTGGAGAGGGCCCTTCTCTGCAGAGGGACTCAGGATGCTGCCTTAGGGCTGACGCCTTAGGGATGCACCTCCACCATAAGATGCTCTAGAAGCCAGGAGCAGGAAAAGTAGAGCAGCAAGGGGCAATCTTGAGTAAAACTATTTACCCAGACTAATTTCTCTTTCACTAAAGCCCTGGTTGGGGCTGCAACAGAAAGGGATGAACATTGCCCTGTAACTTGAATGCCTACCTTTGGCATAATGGCTCCCAGAGGAGTGAAGACTCCAAGATAAAAGCACAGGCAAACCCCCTCTGGGAATCCCACATGGAGCGGGAAGAGTTGGTAGACTTGGGAAGACTTTCCAAAAACATGTTAACAGTGAGTACCTCTGAGACACAAGATTTTATGAAGTTTTCCTTTCCTTTTTATATTTTTCTTGATTGCTTGAACTTTTTGTTTATAATAAACCTAAACTATGTTATAACCAAGAAAGAAATAAAATACACGTATGACCATGGTTTACTCCTCCCTCCAGAGACACAAGATAAAAATATGGGAATAAACTCATAATAGTCAAGGTAATGGGAGGAAGCAGTGGAGGAGAGATCCCTGTACAATTTCAGGAGAGATAAAGAGAGTAGAAACCAGTTGACAAGTTGGAGAATCGGAACATGGAAGCCATATCCCAGCATGGTGGAGGAGGCAGAGGGGTGGAGTTGCAGAAAAGATAATTCATTATCTGGGGAAGAACTGGCCACTTGGTGGGGGGCATCTTCTCATGCATCCCTGAGTTTGGAGGTGTGGCATCCATCACCAGGCAAAAATCGGAGTGCCCTTCTGTAGAGACAAACATTCTTTCTGAGAATCGGGGCTTCTAGATCCCTATGTAAGTGGCATCCTGGCCAGATTCTTCTGTCTGTTTTAAGCCAAAGTGAAGCCCCTCCAGATGGTGACATGCTGCTGGGACACTGCTGGAATGTGGTGAAGAGAAACTACTACACCTAGAGCACATGTCCCCTGCCTCATGACCCCTGTCTGGTAATCCAAGCTCAGCACCTGCCTCAACATTTGTGAAAAGGACTCATATATCAATAACTTCAGATTTATAATAACAGAAATAGTGTTTATTGGTTTTTAACCTTGAGAATCAGTCTCATAGGACACAGAAGACTAAATATGGTTATAGAAGAAAATGTGATATGATCAGCTTCCCAGTTAAAAGCAAATTCCAGCTGTCAGAAAGTGAGAAAGGTATGGGGGGAAGAAGAGGAGCCCTCATGTCTTCATCTAATTGAGTTGAAAATCAAGAAATACTTTCTAAAATGGATGTAATATAAAAGTATATTATTTTTATATTACAGAGGTATTACATTATTCAGAGGTAATACACAGTAGGACAAAATAAGTGTCAAAATTAGGAAGAAGAAAAGAGAGAGGTTAAGGTGAGTTAAATCGCTAGCTTTCTGTAGGTATGAATGACTTGATAATGTTTTAAGTTAATAAGTCAAGATATAGCATATACATTAGTTATCATCAGGGAGGTAACTTCCAGAATTAAGAGCAGAAAGCATTAGCCTTGGGGAACAGAGGCTATGCGCATGGGGAAGAATGGGGTGGGTGGTGACTATAGGTTTTCATTGTAATTTCTTTTGTTGATTTCTTTCGTTTTTTTTGACAGAGTCTTGCTCTGTCACCCAGGCTGGAGTGCAGTGGTGCAATCTCAGCTCACTGCAGCTTCAACCTCCCAGGCCCAAGCAATCCTCCTGCCTTCGCCTCTTGAGTCACTGGTACCACAGGCGTGCACCACCACACCCAGCTCATCTTTGTATTTTTTGTAGAGATGGAAGTCTCACCATGTTGCCCAGGCTCGTCTTGAACTCCTGAGCTCAAGGGATCCTCCTGCCTTGGCCTCCCGAAGTTCTGAGATTACAGGTGTGAGCAACCACACCCAGCCCCTTTTCTTTTCTTTCTTTCCATTATTATTTTTTTCTTCTTACAATGCTCATGATAAACACTAGGGGGAAATGACTGGAGAAAGGAGAGAGAGAGGAGAGAGAGCACCATCAAGAGAATACTTCTAACCACAGATGTTCGGTTCATACCAGCCAGCACAAGGTGTCAGATGGTATAAAATCAGTCTAATTGGTTGGTTGGTTTTTCCATCTCCTCTGAAAAGGATTTGACTCTCTAGCAGTTAGTGTTTTGGGTTGGGTCATGGCCTGCAACAGCCCCTAAGCACATTCCGGTGTGTGCCCTGGGCCCTCTCCCTGCCTCTCCTGGCCATTGCCTCTCAGCCTCCGCCCGCTCCTGCCTTTTACAGGCTCACCCAGCTTGGACCCACACCAGGCTCTGCATCCTGGCCTTGGCTCTCATCATTTTGGCCGTCAACCTGGTCAACCCAAGATTGAGCCAGGGCTTCTAGGACCAACGGGGCATAAGAGAATAAAGCATTGGCCGGGCGCGGTGGCTCAAGCCTGTAATCCCAGCACTTTGGGAGGCCGAGACGGGCGGATCACGAGGTCAGGAGATCGAGACCATCCAGGCTAACATGGTGAAACCCCATCTCTACTAAAAATACAAAAAACTAGCCGGGCGACCTGGCGGGCGCCTGTAGTCCCAGCTACTCAGGAGGCTGAGGCAGGAGAATGGCGTGAACCTGGGAGGCGGAGCTTGCAGTGAGCTGAGATCCGGCCACTGCACTCCAGTCTGGGCGACAGAGCGAGACTCCGTCTCAAAAAAAAAAAAAGAGAATAAAGCATTCTTGTTTAGCATGGACAGCCCAGGAGATGGGCAACCCAAGAAAATCCACTGGCAAGGAAGACTGCCCAGGAACCAAGAATCACAGTATATAGTGGATACAACATGGGCTTTGCAGTCAAGCCAAATTGCTCAGATCCTAGATCTGCTGCTAATTGTGTCATCTTGGCCAGAATATTGAATTCCTCCGAGCTTCTTTTCCTTGTCTGTAACATGAGGACAACATAATCTCCCACGTGGATTTATTGGGAGGATTAAATGAGAGCTTGTATATAAAAGTCCTTGCATACACCTGATTTGTGGTAGGTGCATAATGTTAGGCCCCTCTCACCTCATTTATCCTTTCTTCTTCCTTTTATGGTATGTATATGTAGGCATGAAGTGAAAAGCAATGAAATACTTTGCAGATAATCACATCTAAAGTTAGGTAGTGCTAGGATGAATAATACTGCTGCTTTGCTGTGAGTGTCTGTTATAGCTTGGGGTACAGACTCCTTTTCCTCAGGAAAAAGTCCCTCTTCCAGGCAGCTTGCCTCTGGGATAGAGGAGGAACCTGGGATACATTAGGACTTCAGGCCATAAAATTTAAACATATTAGAATGCATAGGGCCTTAGAGGGTTAGTCAGCAGTCAGCCATTATTCTTACAGAGGAGACCCAGAATCTGAGACCTAGAGAAGCTAAGTTGCCTGGTTTAATGTCACACACCAGATCTACTGAAGTCCCATCTGCTGCTACTCTGAAACGAAAGATACCTTGAGAAGGTTGTTGTGTTTCTGTGTCAAAAGAATATAAGTGACACAACAAAACATGGTCATAGCTATGACCAGTATGAAAAAAACATGCATGATAAAAAACACTGAACCAAAAAGAGGATAGGTATTTGTAAAGGCTTTAAAAAGAAATCCGAATCTCTTAAAGTGATGCTGTAGTTAAATGCCACTATATCTTAACAGAAAATTCTGCGTGTTCGTCAATACTACTGACAGATGGTGAGTTTACATGAGAGTGTCTGTTGAATGCAACAGACATTACGTATCCCAAACAGAAAGAAGCAGAAATTATGTTGCACTGTGTGTTGAAGGTATGGCTAAGAATCCACAGCACAACTTACATAAGAAAGTTAAATAATTACTAGTGTTTTCTTGCTGTAGCTGGTAAGTTAGTATATTTGTTCATGGAGTTGATTAGGATTGATGGGCTAAGAGGTCATTTGGATATATCAGTATGACAGATATAGTATCAGGAAATGATCTATTTAGGGGTGCCAGGAGAGTCTTGATGGTTTGAGCAGACAGTAGACCAGTCAGTATCAGACAGTGTGGTTACAGGCTGTGATAGGTGACCTGTTAGTGTTAATTTCAGACTTATTAGAAAATGTAGTAAGGCAACATTTATAAGGACATAGAACTTCAGCCCATTCATTATTCACTAGCAATGGCTTAGCGCTAAAAAGTTAGAATTGGAAAATGTCAGGGACATTGCAATTAGCACTGAGTATGGAATATGCTTCTGTGCTTTGAACTGCTGAAAGTACAATGATTTTCATGCCCCTCTTGAAACAGACCATATTCAGCTGTATTTCATGGAGTCTGGGGAGTAATCCATCGAGGGAGTTTAAAATTGGGAAGATATTTTGTTTTGTTTTGTTGAGACAGAGTGCAGTGGCGCAATCTCGGCTCACTGCAACCTCTGCCTCCCAGATTCAAGCGATTCTCCTGCCTTAGCCTCCCAAGTAGCTGGGATCACAAGCGTGTGCCACCACGCCCAATTCATTTTTGTATTCTTAGTAAAGACAAGATTTCACCATGTTGGCCAGGCTGGTCTTGAACTCCTGACCTCAAGTCATCTGCCCACCTCGGCCTCCCAAAGTGCTGGGATTACAGGCATGAACCACCGCACCTGGCCAGAAAGAGTTTTTTGAATTGCTGACATAAATTGACTTGCTCATTGATCCAAGAAAAAATTTCCATGCCCACTCACCAAAGACTAGGCCATCAGAAACAAACATTTGGAATATTTGTTTTGAAATGTGTCTATGCGTGAGATACCTAGATGCTGTAGTTAAGAAATATAAGATGCAATCCACTCATTTCTAAAGAAATTACATCTGAGAAACTCATTTCGTGGAGAATTATCTGACCCACTTAAGTACACTGGAATGAGTTTCCAGAAATGAAAGTGATAGACAGAGCTATATTCTTAAAATTGTCCATTTGAAGACCTGATTCCAAAAAATTGTATTTCAAACTTAATGAAATAACATTGTTGAGTTTGCTTTCCTCAATTAATCTTGATAGGATAAAAGAAGCACTATAAATTGATATGCTTGAACTGTAGGGAAGAATAGTACTAAAAATTTAACATAACTATATTGAAGTCCCAGAAATCTAAAGGTGTAACTCTTCTAGAAATCTATGTACAGAACACAAAACAGAAGAAGAGACGTTGACATTTTGATCTAGAAACAGCAATGCCTAGTTTCCAGAGTTATATTAAAGAAGAAATGAATTATTTAAAAAGTATATTTATTAAGCGTTCCTTATTCTCTACTTGCATTTTATACATAGAAAATGTAGTCAATATTACATGTATTTACATATAACCTGCTAACATTAAAGTTCAATAAAAAAATAAATCTGGCTGAGTGTGGTGGCCTGTGACTATAATCCCAGCACTTTGGGAGGTTAAGGCAGGAGGATTGCTTGAGCCCAAGAGTTTGAGACCAGCCTGGATGACCTGACAAGGCCCCATCTCTATAAAATATTTTCAAAATTAGTTGAGCATGGTGGTACATGCCTGTGGTCCCAGCTACTCGGGAGGCTAAGGTGGGAGGATTGCTTGAGCCCAGGGGTTCGAGGCTGCAGTGAGCTATAATGGTGCCAGTGCACTCCAGCCTGCGTGACAGAGTGAGATTCTGTCTCAAAATAATAATAACAATAATAATAAAGAATAAAGTGTATTCTTCTTCTTTGCTCATTTCTGTTATCTGCCTTGCTGTATAGCCATGTGACTTTCAATCCCTGGCCTGACAGTCCCTGAACTTGAGGGAAGATTTGTTTCTACACATCATGTGGCTGCTGCTGGAGGCTGCATATCTGAGCTTAGGAGCAGAACACCACTTGGCCTGGGCAGAAACCCACAGCATTGCTACAGAGAGGGCAAGCGTCCAGGGACTGATCACATGAAGCTTCATCTGCAATACTGTATGGCACAGCCATGCAAGAGACACAGTTAACTGCTAACAGTGTTCAGTTTCCAGATGCCTGGCCTTGAAGCCAGAACTGATCATCAACCCCTTTGTACTGAGCCAGCCTGGAATGGAAGAGTATTTTCTTGAATGAGACGTGGAGGCCCCCAGAGGGAGACACTTGACTTCCTCGGACAAATAGGGGCCTATGTGATTGATTGAAACCATAAAAGACAGACTCATTCATATTTTTGTTTTTAATTGACCTCAGGTGCATAGAATTAGATTAATTATAACTCTCGATTTTGTAACACACTCTCATCATGGCCTTCTTTAAGTGTGTGAGTGACTGCATTTGTTTAATTATTCAGAGATAAATGCATTCAAAGTCCAAATTTTATACTGAAGAATACTGTGCACCACAGTGAACCCTACTCATATGAGATCTAAAAGAAGCCCACAGAATGGACCACCAATATTTATTGAGCATCTATTTGACCCCAGGTACTATGCCGGGCCCTTTGCAAACATTCTTTATTTGATTCTCCCAAAATTGTCCCTGGGTAACTGCTTCTTATCCTCCCTGCCTCGCTCCCTTCTGCTACTGTAAACTGGCTAGTCAGAAATAGAATTGCTGTGAGCGACAAGAACATTTCAGTGCAATATTCTCAGGTGGTTGGGTGGTTTGATATTGGGTGACTTTCAATTTTCACAGCTGAACTTTAAAATCTCATTAAAACAGCTTTTTGTTGCTGTTTGCTGAGTTTACATCAGCAGTGATTCAGCAAATAAGCAGACACAGCAGATTGCCCGTCTTGGCAGGTCTAATAAGAGACCTACAAAAAATGTGATCGCAAAGGAAAAACGTGATTTCAGAACTAAAGCCTAGTGAGCCCCTTGGTAAGAACTGTCTTCTATAAATCCCAATCGATCTTTACATATGAATGACTTTGAAAGAAAAAGAAGTCTCTTTCTTCTCCCCCATCATCGGACATGTTTGTATTGCCAGAAGTGTTGAATGGGTGATTGCTAAGAAGTTTGGAAACCTCTATTAGTGTCTGATGCAACCTGGTGTCCTGAAAAACTTTAAAGTTTTTAAAATTCTGAGCATGAAAAGAATCCCTCTTAGATTAGAGCAGCTGTAAAGATCCCAGTTGGCCCTTCCCTAGGGTTTTTAAAGTTTTTCTTAGCATCTGGCTGGAAGAATCATGAGGAAATACTAAAATGGCTTGATATTTATCACAGGTTCACCTGTGGGCAAAGGACTGTGCTTGGCGCTGTGGCTGAATCAGACAGGCCTCTCCTTCAAGTTGCCCATAGTCTCATGATGGAAATAGGACAGGTCTCCAAAAATTGGAATTCAAGGCAGAAACAAATAAGGGCCATAAAAAGCACAAGGCAGGGCCAAGACTTGCATAAGGAGCTGCAGATCCATGTGATCTTTCAGATGAGAGTTGCTAGGTTGGAACCAGGTTGCAAAGGTTCTCTGGGACAGTGAAAGACAGAGGACGGGGAAGCCATGGTGGGTGGAGATGAGAAGATGGCAGTGAGAACACAGCGAGAAGACTTCCTTATGTTTGAGCTGCTGTGAGAAGAGTGAAGAGGAGGAAGAATTACAGAGGCAGCAAGGCCTCATACTGCTGTGCCCTCATCCCCACTGAGTCTGTTTGTTGACACCTGCTGGCCCGGATTCTCAGCACTCTCACGCTATGGGCTTGGTGTGCAGGGACCCTACCTCGGAGGGGCCCCACTCTTGCCTGTCTTCCTCCTTTTCCCCTCTCTGTGGTTCCTCCATAGGGTCCAGGTCTCTGCCTAGTAAGGGCTAAATTACTAACTTACTGATATGATGAAATCAGTAATGACTCTGTGTTCGTTTCTTAGAGGTCAATCTCTAAGAATGGCAATCTCACTCCACAAAAGGAAGATATTTGAGGACTTGGATCTGTAAGTTCTTAGAAGTGCCTCTAAACTCTAAACTCACCCTGCCCAGCCTCCTACCATTCTATCAAAGCTCCCTGAATCATCTCTGACAGGCAGACAGGCCTGGGTCTTGGCGGCTCCCAGCCCTGCCTGCCTGGGGAAGACTTGGGGACCAACCCCATGCACATCTTTTTTTTTTTTTTTTTTTTTTTTTTTTTTTTTTTATTATACTTTAAGTTCTAGGGTACATGTGCATAACGTGCAGGTTTGTTACATATGTATACTTATGCCATGTTGGTGTGCTGCACCCATCAACTCCTCAGCACCCATCAATTCATCATTTATATCTTGTATAACTCCCCAATGCAAGCCCTCCCTCCTCCCCCCTCCCCCCTCCCCATGATAGGCCCCAGTGCGTGATGTTCCCCTTCCCGAGTCCAAGTGATCTCATTGTTCAGTTCCCACCTATGAGTGAGAACATGCGGTGTTTGGTTTTCTGTTCTTGTGATAGTTTGCTAAGAATGATGGTTTCCAGCTGCATCCATGTCCCTACAAAGGACGCAAACTCATCCTTTTTTATGGCTGCATAGTATTCCATGGTGTATATGTGCCACATTTTCTTAATCCAGTCTGTCACAGATGGACATTTGGGTTGATTCCAAGTCTTTGCTATTGTGAATAGTGCCGCAATAAACATACGTGTACATGTGTCTTTGTAGTAGAATAATTTATAATCCTTTGGGTATATACCCAGTAGTGGGATGGCTGGGTCATATGGTACATCTAGTTCTAGATCCTTGAGGAATTGCCATACTGTTTTCCATAATGGTTGAACTAGTTTACAATCCCACCAACAGTGTAAAAGTGTTCCTGTTTCTCCACATCCTCTCCAACACCTGTTGTTTCCTGACTTCTTAATGATTGCCATTCTAACTGGTGTGAGATGGTATCTCATTGTGGTTTTGATTTGCATTTCTCTGATGGCGAGTGATGATGAGCATTTTTTCATGTGTCTGTTGGCTGTATGAATATCTTCTTTTGAGAAATGTCTGTTCATATCCTTTCCCCACTTTTTGATGGGGTTGTTTGTTTTTTTCTCGTATATTTGTTTGAGTTCTTTGTAGATTCTGGATATTAGCCCTTTGTCAGATGAGTAGGTTGCAAAAATTTTCTCCCATTCTGTAGGTTGCCTGTTCACTCTGATGGTAGTTTCTTTTGCTGTGCAAAAGCTCTTTAGTTTAATTAGATCCCATTTGTCAATTTTTGCTTTTGCTGCCATTGCTTTTGGTGTTTTAGACATGAAGTCCTTGCCCATGCCTATGTCCTGAATGGTACTACCTAGATTTTCTTCTAGGGTTTTTATGGTATTAGGTCTAACATTTAAGTCTCTAATCCATCTTGAATTAATCTTCGTATAAGGGGTAAGGAAAGGATCCAGTTTCAGCTTTCTACTTATGGCTAGCCAATTTTCCCAGCACCATTTATTAAATAGGGAATCCTTTCCCCATTTCTTGTTTCTCTCAGGTTTGTCAAAGATCAGATGGCTGTAGATGTGTGGTATTATTTCTGAGGACTCTGTTCTGTTCCATTGATCTATATCTCTGTTTTGGTACCAGTACCATGCTGTTTTGGTTACTGTAGCCTTGTAGTATAGTTTGAAGTCAGGTAGCGTGACGCCTCCAGCTTTGTCCTTTTGACTTAGGATTGTCTTGGCAATGCGGGCCCTTTTTTGGTTCCATATGAACTTTAAAGCAGTTTTTTCCAATTCTGTGAAGAAACTCATTGGTAGCTTGATGGGGATGGCATTGAATCTATAAATAACCTTGGGGAGTATGGCCATTTTCACGATATTGATTCTTCCTATCCATGAGCATGGTATGTTCTTCCATTTGTTTGTGTCCTCTTTTATTTCGCTGAGCAGTGGTTTGTAGTTCTCCTTGAAGAGGTCCTTTACATCCCTTGTAAGCTGGATTCCTAGGTATTTTATTCTCTTTGAAGCAATTGTGAATGGAAGTTCATTCCTGATTTGGCTCTCTGCTTGTCTGTTACTGGTGTATAAGAATGCTTGTGATTTTTGCACATTAATTTTGTATCCTGAGACTTTGCTGAAGTTGCTTATCAGCTTAAGGAGATTTTGGGCTGAGACGATGGGGTTTTCTAAATATACAATCATGTCATCTGCAAACAGGGACAATTTGACTTCTTCTTTTCCTAACTGGATACCCTTGATTTCTTTCTCTTGCCTGATTGCCCTAGCCAGAACTTCCAACACTATGTTGAATAGGAGTGGTGAGAGAGGGCATCCCTGTCTTGTGCCAGTTTTCAAAGGGAATTTTTCCAGTTTTTGCCCATTCAGTATGATATTAGCTGTGGGTTTGTCATAAATAGCTCTTATTATTTTGAGGTACGTTCCATCAATACCGAATTTATTGAGCGTTTTTAGCATGAAGGGCTGTTGAATTTTGTCAAAAGCCTTTTCTGCATCTATTGAGACAATCATGTGGTTCTTGTCTTTGGTTCTGTTTATATGCTGGATTACGTTTATTGATTTGCGAATGTTGAACCAGCCTTGCATCCCAGGGATGAAGCCCACTTGATCATGGTGGATAAGCTTTTTGATGTGCTGCTGAATCCGGTTTGCCAGTATTTTATTGAGAATTTTTGCATCAATGTTCATCAGGGATATTGGTCTAAAATTCTCTTTTTTTGATGTGTCTCTGCCAGGCTTTGGTATCAGGATGATGTTGGCCTCATAAAATGAGTTAGGGAGGATTCCCTCTTTTTCTATTGATTGGAATAGTTTCAGAAGGAATGGTACCAGCTCCTCCTTGTACCTCTGGTAGAATTCAGCTGTGAATCCATCTGGTCCTGGACTTTTTTTGGTGGGTAGGCTATTAATTGTTGCCTCAATTTCAGAGCCTACTATTGGTCTATTCAGGGATTCAACTTCTTCCTGGTTTAGCCTTGGGAGAGTGTAAGTGTCCAGGAATTTATCCATTTCTTCTAGATTTTCTAGTTGATTTGCATAGAGGCGTTTATAGTATTCTCTGATGGTAGTTTGTATTTCTGTGGGGTCAGTGGTGATATCCCCTTTATCATTTTTTATTGCATCTATTTGATTCCTCTCTCTTTTCTTCTTTATTAGCCTTGCTAGCGGTCTGTCAATTTTGTTGATCTTTTCAAAAAACCAACTCCTGGATTCATTGATTTTTTGGAGGGTTTTTTCTGTCTCTATCTCCTTCAGTTCGGCTCTGATCTTAGTTATTTCTTGCCTTCTGCTAGCTTTTGAATGTGTTTGCTCTTGCCTCTCTAGTTCTTTTAATTGTGATGTTAGAGTGTCAATTTTAGATCTTTCCTGCTTTCTCTTGTGGGCATTTAGTGCTATAAATTTCCCTCTACACACTGCTTTAAATGTGTCCCAGAGATTCTGGTATGTTGTATCTTTGTTCTCATTGGTTTCAAAGAACATCTTTATTTCCGCTTTCATTTCGTTATGTACCCAGTAGTCATTCAGGAGCAGGTTGTTCAGTTTCCATGTAGTTGAGCGGTTTTGATTGAGTTTCTTAGTCCTGAGTTCTAGTTTGATTGCACTGTGGTCTGAGAGACAGTTTGTTATAATTTCTGTTCTTTTACATTTGCTGAGGAGTGCTTTACTTCCAATTATGTGGTCAATTTTGGAATAAGTGCGATGTGGTGCTGAGAAGAATGTATATTCTGTTGATTTGGGGTGGAGAGTTCTATAGATGTCTATTAGGTCCGCTTGGTGCAGAGATGAGTTCAATTCCTGGATATCCTTGTTAACTTTCTGTCTCGTTGATCTGTCTAATGTTGACAGCGGAGTGTTGAAGTCTCCCATTATTATTGTATGGGAGTCTAAGTCTCTTTGTAAGTCTCTAAGGACTTGCTTTATGAATCTGGGTGCTCCTGTATTGGGTGCATATATATTTAGGAGAGTTAGCTCTTCCTGTTGAATTGATCCCTTTACCATTATGTAATGGCCTTCTTTGTCTCTTTTGATCTTTGATGGTTTAAAGTCTGTTTTATCAGAGACAAGGATTGCAACCCCTGCTTTTTTTTGTTCTCCATTTGCTTGGTAGATCTTCCTCCATCCCTTTATTTTGAGCCTATGTATGTCTCTGCATGTGAGATGGGTCTCCTGAATACAGCAGACTGATGGGTCTTGACTCTTTATCCAGTTTGCCAGTCTGTGTCTTTTAATTGGAGTATTTAGTCCATTAACATTTAAGGTTAATATTGTTATGTGTGAACTTGATCCTGCCATTATGATATTAACTGGTTATTTTGCTCGTTAGTCGATGCAGTTTCTTCCTAGCCTCGATGGTCTTTACATTTTGGCATGTTTTTGTGATGGCTGGTACCGGTTGTTCCTTTCCATGTTTAGGGCTTCCTTCAGGGTCTCTTGTAAGGCAGGCCTGGTGGTGACAAAATCTCTAAGCATTTGCTTATCTGTAAAGGATTTTATTTCTCCTTCACTTATGAAACTTAGTTTGGCTGGATATGAAATTCTGGGTTTAAAATTCTTTTCTTTAAGAACGTTGAATATTGGCCCCCACTCTCTTCTGGCTTGTAGAGTTTCTGCCGAGAGATCTGCTGTTAGTCTGATGGGCTTCCCTTTGTGGGTAACCCGACCTTTCTCTCTGGCTGCCCTTAAGATTTTTTCCTTCATTTCAACTTTGGTGAATCTGGCAATGATGTGTCTTGGAGTTGCTCTTCTGGAGGAGTATCTTTGTGGCGTTCTCTGTATTTCCTGAATTTGAATGTTGGCCTGCCCTACTAGGTTGGGGAAGTTCTCCTGGATGATATCCTGAAGAGTGTTTTCCAACTTGGTTCCATTTTCCCCCTCACTTTCAGGCACCCCAATCAGACGTAGATTTGGTCTTTTTACGTAATCCCATACTTCTTGCAGGCTTTGCTCATTTCTTTTTCTTCTTTTTTCTTTTGGTTTCTCTTCTCGCTTCATTTCATTCATTTGATCTTCAATCGCTGATACTCTTTCTTCCAGTTGATCGAGTCGGTTACTGAAGCTTGTGCATTTGTCACGTATTTCTCGTGTCATGGTTTTCATCTCTGTCATTTCGTTTATGATCTTCTCTGCATTAATTAGTCTAGCTGTCAATTCTTCCACTCTTTTTTCAAGATTTTTAGTTTCTTTGCGCTGGGTACGTAATTCCTCCTTTAGCTCTGATAAGTTTGATGGACTGAAGCCTTCTTCTCTCCTCTCGTCCAAGTCATTCTCTGACCAGCTTTGATCCGTTGCTGGCGATGGGCTGCGCTCCTTCGCAGGGGGAGATGCGCTCTTATTTTTTGAATTTCCAGCTTTTCTGCCCTGCTTCTTCCCCATCTTTGTGGTTTTATCTGTCTCTGGTCTTTGATGGTGGTGACGTACTGATGGGGTTTTGGTATAGGTGTCCTTCCTGTTTGATAGTTTTCCTTCTGACAGTCAGAAGGACTGTCTGTTGGTCTGTTGGAGATTGCTTGAGGTCCACTTCAGACCCTGTTTGCCTGGGTATCAGCAGCAGAGGTTGCCGAAGATAGAATATTGCTGAACAGCGAGTGTACCTGTCTGATTCTTCCTTTGGAAGTTTCCTCTCAGGGGTGTACTCCACCCTGTGAGGTGTGGGGTGTCAGACTGCCCCTAGTGGGGGATTTCTCCCAGCTAGGCTACTCAGGGGTCAGAGACACACCTGAGCAGGCAGTCTGTCCGTTCTCAGATCTCAACCTCCGCGTTGGGAGATCCACGGCTCTCCCCAAAGCTGTCAGACAGAGTCGTTCGCGTCTGCACCGGCTCCCGCTACTTCCCCTGTTGGTCTTCAGCTGTGCGCTGTCCCCAGAGGTGGAGACTACAGAGACAGGCAGGCTTCCTTGAGCTGCTGTGAGCTCCACCCAGTTCGAGCTTCCCAGCGGCTTTGTTTACCTAGTTAAGCCTCAGCAATGGCGGGCGCCCCTCCCCCAGCCTCGCTGCTGCCTTGCGGATAGATCGCGGCAGACTGCTGTGTTAGCAGTGAGGGAGGCTTCGTGGGCGTGGGACCCTCCCGGCCAGGATTGGGATATATTCTCCTGGTGTGCCTGTATGCTTACAGCGCAGTATTGGGGTGGGAGTTACCCGATTTTCCAGGTGTTGTGTGTCTCAGTTCCCCTGGCTAGGAAAACGGATCCCCTTCCCCCTTGCGCTTCCAGGTGAGGCGATGCCTCGCCCTGCTTCAGCTCTCGCTGGTCAGGCTGCAGCAGCTGACCAGCACCGATTGTCCGGCACTCCCTAGTGAGATGACCCCAGTACCTCAGTTGAAAATGCAGAAATCACCGGTCTTCTGTGTCGCTCGCGCTGGGAGTTGGAGACTGGATCTGTTCCTATTCGGCCATCTTGCTCCGCCCCCCCCCATGCACATCTTTATTCCAGGTCTCTGCTTGGTAGCAGTTAAGGGGGTTAGGCAGAAGCTGGTCTGAATTACAGGCACAAAGCCCCTCTTCAGCCCCGGGGCAGCAGGGAGGCCTGGGTTCAGGGAGACCTTGCTTAGGGTGGGGATGAGAACAAGCTGCTACTCAGCTGTGGGCTGTTTATGTCAGGGACACAGCAGTCCACACCAGCCACCCGCGGTCCACCCGGGTCTGTGGTCGGGAAGCTGCCGACAGGCCGGGGCATTGGGTAATGTGGGCATTCATGCACTCCGGCAGCTCCCTGCAGCACTCCCTGGAGCGGGGGGGTTGAATTCTGAACTAGGAGTGCAGACAGCCCAGGGGTGCAAGCAGCCCTTGCCATCTTCTCATCTCCACCCACCATGGCTTCCCCGTCCTCTGTCTTTCACTGTCCCAGAGAACCTTTGCAACCTGGTTCCAACCTAGCAACTCTCATCTGAAAGATCACATGGATCTGCAGCTCCTTATGCAAGTCTTGGCCCTGCCTTGTGCTTTTTATGGCCCTTATTTGTTTCTGCCTTGAATTCCAATTTTTGGAGATTGGCAATGCTACAAGTGCATTGCCACTGTCTCCGGGGGTTCCTCTGCAGGATAGAGGGCGGGGGCTACTGTCAGCTTGGACAGTTGAGACATCAGTTCAGGGTAATATGTGAACTTTTGTTGCCTGCCTTGCCTAAGCCTGTAATAAGACTAGTTAAACATTGCTAGAATTTCCAAATCCTCTTTGTGACTTTCCCCCAATGGGCTGCCTGCTAAGAAAGAGTAGACAGACTCAATGCCCTCGAATCAGTTTGGACTAAGTTCAACCCTTCCTCTGGTACAGAAGAGCTGGGTCAGTCATTCTCTCTGTGATCTACTGATAAGAGTCCTGGATGGGGAATTCGAAGGCCATGGGTCTATTCCCAGCCTTGCCACTGTGAATGTGACCTCGAGCAGTTATGTAACTGTTCTGGCCTTCTGTTTCCTCACCTTAAAAATGGACATAATAGCAGCTGTCCTACCCCGCTTCCAGGATGGCTGTAAGGATGAAATGAGAAGGCAATCATAAATCATGTCATACACAAGAGGCCAGTAAGTCCTCAAGGCTAGATGTTGGCAAACTTTTATGCAAAGGTCCAGGTAGTAAAGTATTTGAGGCTTTTTGCACTGCATCAGGCCAGGTCCCTGTTGCATATTCCTGTCTGTGTGTTTTACAACCCTTGAAAAATGTAAAACGAATTCTCAGCTCTTGGGTCACACAAAAACAGGCCACAGGCTGGATTTGGCACACAGTTTATAGTTCGCCAACTTCTGCTCAGAGCAAATCAGAGGTGAGGACTGGAGGTAGGGTCGGCAGTTGTGATAAGTCTAAATCTAAATAAACATTTAAAATACATAATATATGAATCATACATAAATAGAAAGGAATATACATATACATATTTTTTCTGACTTGTGGTCCCCACTCATGTAATTATTTGAACCCCAGACCATGGGCCATCTTGTGTGAGTACTCCTAGACTATTTTGCCATTCACTGAATTCTTCATTGCCTCGCCTAACCAAATGAACAATCATCCAGAGGTGGCTCAGAGTCTGCCTGGCAAAACAGCACCTACTCTGAATTGCTTAGTAGTCTTAAAACTAGAGGCCAGCCTTCAGCCTCAGCTTGGCTGGTTGTCACTTCTAAGAGGTTCATTAGGGCCTTATAGAAATGAAACCATGGGCAGACAATCTTGCCTACCTGGGCAGTGCTGCCTGGGCATAGCTCCCACATGGCCTCCTTCTCAGGGAGAATGGGACAAGGATCTTCATTTGGGGGTCACTACTGCCCATGTAAAAACCAATTCATGTCACCGGTGACAATGAGCATTCCAACAGTACTGTGTTGACTGTGTGTTTAAACTGTTATTATTCCTCCCATAACACCCTAATGAGATAAGTTGGCATTATCACTGCCATTTGCAAACAGGGGAATTGTGGTGACAGATATTTAAACAATGTACTCAAGACACTAAAGTCGACTTTCCCGATGAGGTGGACCAATGTTTCTGGTTTCTCATCTCTCCCATGAGATCCCTTTTCCCCTTTGCATGTCTCTTTCTCCTTTTCCCAGCCTCACTCTTCAATTTAAGATATCAGAGGAGCCACAGAATGAAGCCCTTAATGAGAACAGCTGATAACAAAGAATGTTTATTTATTTCTCTTCCCTTCCAAAGGAATTCCAAAGAAAAATGGCAGGTCAGTAACACTTATCTACAGTAACGAAAACAGCTAGATTTCAGATATACCCATACAAGAGGAAGTGCTGACCTAATCCATCTTACTTTTGTTGACAAGTGTGGAAATATGATGAAATAAATGCAACACTTTAGAATCAAGGTCTTAGCTAGAAACACCTAGTATCCTCCTTTGACAGAAGGGTATATGGAGAGACAGAAAGGGTATGAGCGTTTCAAGGAGATGGCTGATTTTCGGAGCTGAGGTTGGTGCTCCAGTCTCTGACTTTGAGTTCAGTCCGTCTTATTTATTTATTTATTTTTTGAAACGGAGTCTTGCTCTGTTGCCCAGGCTGCAGTGCAGTGGCATAATCTCAGCTCACTGAAACCTCTGCCTCCTGGGTTCCAGTGATTCTCCTGCCTCAGCCTCCTGAGTAACTGGGATTACAGGCAATCACCACCACGCCGGCTAATTTTTGTATTTTTAGTGGAGACAGGGTTTCATCGTGTTGTTCAGGATGGTCTGGAACTCCTGACCTCGTGATCCACCTGCTTCAGCCTCCCAAAGTGCTGGAACTACAGGAATGAGCCACGGTGCCCGGCTGTCCAGTCCATCTTCTATGACACCCTGCGTTGCCCAGGTTGTCAGTACCTTGCTGGCCACATCCCTACACAGCTGCACATCAGGCCTGTAATTGCATTCTTTCAATCTCTAACAGTCTTGTCCCTGTCAATATGAGGATCTCTATCATTTCTAATTCAGTCTAACATTTTCTTTCTGGATGATTATTTCATTTTGTTAGCACATTAGGCTAAAAGCTCAAGGCTGCTGTTTCAGCACAGCACAGAGGACAACTCTGTCTCACAGAGGAAGGCGCCAGTCCTCCAACACAGACCACACCTCCAAACATGACCCAAGGAGCTTACAAATGCCTGGCCCTGTTCACAGGACGGACAGAGCAGACAGCTCAGGGTCTGTCTAGCATCCCTTCTGGGCAAAACTGCAAGTCCCCATCATGAAGACAGTGGTCATCTGCACTATTTTCACAGATGAAGGGAAATACTTTAGAAGCAAAAACTTAGCCAGGAGCAGTGCGTGGCAACCATTAGGCACATAATAAAGGTTGATTAAATGAATGAAAACCCTTCTACAAAGATTTTTGAGGTGAAGCTTTTTAGAAGAGGAATTGGACATGCTAATGAACTTAAAAGATAAATGGCTGCTCTGGGAACACTGTATAAACATCAATTTCTTAGTAAAAGTGTGATAAAGAGAGAAGATGGATAGCCGTGTCTCCCACTCTGAAACTATGGCGAGCCAGAGATGAAAAATTCGTACCCTCCAATCTTGGTTTCATTAAACTACAGGCATCTGTCATTGTGTTATATTTTGCAACTTTGTTCTTTTACTAGAGTTTGGGTTGATTTATGCCTGACAATGTACAAGAGATATGTCTTCATCTCATTACAAGGTCAACTTCTAGTGACCCCTGAAAAGCTTTTCCAATGACCACTAGTCCCAGTCATGGGGTGCAGGTTTTTCTTAGTTTTAGTTCGAACACTGGACGCTCTTGACCTTGCCCTTAGACTTTGGGGAGGGGCATGTCCTACTGTCTTGAGGCTGTGGCCCTTGGTGTGGGGCCTCCTGAGCAGCCCAGACTATCAGCTTCATGGGAGCCCTGGGGAAAATGCTGATTTTATTCTTCCTACTTTATAGTCTGTTACTCCTGCAGGGAGGTCAGGAAAAGTCAGATTTAGGAAAGAATGTAGTTTGTCACAACATTCATGACTCCCACTAACTTCAGGATACAAGCCAGTCTTAGTGGTATGGCAGATACGGTCCCCCATGATTTGGTCTTAACCTCCCTTTATAGTCCTGATCTTCCATCCCTCTCTTCTAGGCCCTATCAGCCTCTGTGAACAGCTTCTCCCTTCCCTGGTGTACCAAGCTCTTCTTTTACCTTTGTGCCTTTGCCTGTGCCCAGAAGGCCCTTTGTCCTTTTTGTGACTTGGTGAAATACTCATGCTTCAAGACCCTGCTCAAAGAGTCGTCCGTGGAGCCTTTCTGGATTCACACAGGCTGCCATTTCTTTCCACTGTTCTTTCTTCATGCCTTGTGCAAACTTTTCTGATGATACATAGGACTCTCCAAAAGTTACCTGTTTATGAGTTTATCTCCTCTACCAGTCTGTGAGCTCCTGATATGCAGGGGTGGTAACTACTCATTGTTACCTCCTGAGCCTAGCCTTGTGCCTGGCCATAGTCATCTCTAAGAAATGTTGAGACAATGGAGAAATGACCTGAAACTAGATATTGGAAGCCTTTGATATCCCAGCAAAATGATTCAATGCTATCTTCAGTGATATCCATTGTGGGGTATTCATAATGATCCACTGGCCGTCAGGGAGAAAGTATTAGAACTACTATTTATGGTTTGTCAAAAATTAACAACGAAAGTAAGCTTTTCTAATATTTTCTATAAACTGACAGTAGCACACATATTTAATTTATAAATAAATACATACATTGGCCGGGTGCAGTGGCTCACACCTGTAATCACAGCACTTTGGGAGGCCGAAGCAGGTGAATCACCAGGTCAGGAGTTCAAGACCAGCCTGGCCAATATAGTGAAACCCCATCTTTACTAAAAAATACGAAAATTAGCTGAGCATGGTGATGGGCACCTGTAGTCCCAGCTACTTGAGAGGCTGGGGCAGGAGAATTGCTGGAACCCAGGAGGTGGAGGTTACAGTGAGCCGAGATCGCTCCACTGCACTCTAGCCTGAGCAACAGAGCAAGACTCTGTCTCAAACACACACACACAAACAAAACACATGACGTTAAGAACAGGAGGCCCCTTTGAGAATTGTAGGCTGCTGTTATAAGTAAGGGGAAGCCACTGAAAGACTCTGAACAGGGGAAAAACATGAAAAAAACCCAAGTGTTCAGGAGACTCGGTCTTATAGACTAGATGGAGATAAGAGTCATCAATCAATGGGCAAGGCTCTGACAGGGCCATACACAAGAGATAAAAGACTAGACAAGAATAGGAGTGATAGGAATGGCGGGAAAAGAAGATCTACTGAGGAATGATCATCATTCTCTTTATTTGCATCGTTCCATCAGTGGAGCTGGGTCACACATTGTCACAGTAAGGAGAAGGAGAAAGAGCCACATGGACACTCTAAATGCAGTCACAGAATGAGACCACAGGCTGATCTCAAAGGAGAACATGGAATACTTTGCCCCAGGCTTAGAGTCTATAAGTGAGACTTTCAAAAAATAGTTTTCTCCACTGGTTTAAAGGGGCAACAAATAAAGGCCACTCCTCGGGCCTGTCCAATCCCAGATTGGGGCTTCTCAGTAAAGACTATTTATAGCTCAGATTGTTGCAGCAAGGTTATGCAACTGCTGCGTGGGGCAGGCAGGACAGCAGTCCCGAGCCCTTGCCGGGTGAGTGACCGTCTGACCGTCTTCCGGCTGCTTCCTGTTGGCTTAGGAGACAACAGAAGAAGGTGGATTTGTTTGTCCATTGAGCAACCTGCCATTGCCCTGCCTGTGCCCACCTGTCTCCCTTTAAACATTAACAATCTGTTAAAACATTTGGGTTTTGTGCCCAAGGCCAAGGGGATCCCAAGAGAAAGAGGAACAGAAAAGGGGAGGAGGAGGAGAGAAGGGGGGGGGAGGGAGGGCATCAATAATTTATTCATTCAACAAACATTTCTAAGTGTCCATGGTGACCCAGACATCATGGGAACCTTGGGGTTCCAGAGTTGAGTAGAACACAACTCCCATCCTTAGGGATTCACCATCCAGCAGAGGAGAAAGACGTCTAGACAGAAGACAGAAGGGAAGGAAAAGCTCAATGCTGTGCCTTCAGCTCAGCTTCTCCATTTTTTGGAGAAGGGTTAATGGGGGAAGCAGAGAGAGAGATGAGAGATCAAACTTTCCAGGGCCTTTGTCTCCAGAGCAGAGGGTCTCAAACCTTAGTGAGCAAAAACTGATCCAGAAGACTTGTTGGAGGCATAGCTTCCAGTTCCGCAAGCCTATTTCAGCAGATTGGAGGTGGGCCCAGAGCTCTGCATTTTCCCAGCTCTCTGGGAGATCCAGGTGCAGGCAGTCCGTGATCACAAGGGGATGCCACTCTTCCAAAGCGGGCCTGGAAAACCAGAATTGGCAACTGCCTGGCCCCAGAGCTGCCAGCCATGGGGCGGGTCCACCAGAGACTAATGGAGGAACGAGGAAGAAGAAAGGGAAAGGAACAGGGAACGTCGGAGAGGATTAGAGTGGGAAATGGAAAAAGAGAAAATCCAAGGTGTGCAAAAGAGAAAAGGGATGCCTCTCTAAGAAGGCCAGCGAGTATTAGCGGAGGTGCTAGGGCCGCTCAGGCTGGCTGACATCCATGTGTTAGCCATGATTTTTGGTCTTTCAAACTTGAGGACCTGCCTAAGCAAGCACAGAGCAAAAAACAGAAAGTTGACTTTGGTAGATGCTTGGGCATCAATATCACGTGGAACCAGCCTTTTCTTTGATACCTTTTGCATTTCTTGCAGATCCCGTGTCTGCAGCACATGCTGATGGCCAAAGGTGAGGCTGGATGAAGCCAGAGGCTATGGAAAGGAGACTGTTTCAGAGGACTTGACACCATCTTCAGTAATTTCTCTGGTTCTTGGCAGCTCCATTTGGCTGTGTCCCTACCCTGCACAACCCTCCCATGCAGTCTACTCCAGGGCAGCGTCCAGCTGGTGACCTGAGAGGGCAGCGGTGCGCCAGTCTCCATGAAGGTTGAGCTCAGATAGCCAACAGCAATTTTCACCTTGTGGTCTACAGCTCTTCATCCTGATTGCATGGAGATTGGTCTCTCTCTTCAGCTGGATTGAGGCCACCATCTGAGCCCCCGGGGTACGTTTTGTCTGACCCTGGCACCATTCGGTTCTTCTACAGCATCAGGTACGATGTTCCTAGTTATCTCAACCGCATTCCTAAGGCGCGCTTCCTCTCCTCCGCTCGTTTCCAAATGGACATCTCCTCCCTCATTCATTTTCTTTAAAAAAAAAAAAAGTATAATATAAATATATATTAAAAATAGAGACGGAGTCTCGTTATGTTATCCAGACTGGTCTCGGTCCCCTTGGCTCACGTAATCCTCACACCTCAGCCTCCCTAAGCGTTAGGATTACAGGCATGAGCCACCTCACCCGGCCTCCTCCCTCATTCTTTAAGCACCTGCTCTAGCATTACCTTCCCTGTGAATTCTTTCTTTCTTTTTTCCCATTTGGAATCCTTTTTATTTTATTTTATTGACAAATAATAATTGCACAAATGTAGGGGGTGCACAGTGATCTTTTGATACATAGAAGGTATGGTGATCAGATCGGGGTAATTAGCATATCTGTCACATCAAACATTATCATTTCTTTGTGTTAGAAACTTTCAAGATCCTTCTTCTAGCTCTTTGAAAGTATATGTTCCTATTAACTGCAGTCATCCTACAGTGCTATAGAACAATAGCCTTTATGCCTCCTATCCAGCTGTAATTTTGTATCATTTAGCAAATCTCCCTGTTCTTTATCCCATCTTCCCTTTTCCCATTTGAAGTTTTTATCACGTGGTACTGGCACTTGGTTCGGGTATGCGCCACCCATTTTACTACAGGTTCCAGGGATCTAGTCTCATGGAGGTCACTGGGGCAGAATGATTAGGAACTCAGGCTAAACTAATTCAGAATCTCAGCACTATCACCTGTCAGGCAAGCTACTTCATCGTCCTCGTCTCCATTTCCTTACCTATAAAATGGACTAACAATTATACTTACTATTAAGGTTCAATGTAGTTACTATTAAGGTTATAACTTGGTCCAGCACCTGAAACATCGTAGCGCTCAATAAATGTTTGTTCTTCTCATTATACATATTTATATCCTTACTTTAATCTCTGTGGATTTAGTACAGAGTGGATGCTCAGTCACGTTTATAGGATTAGCAATTAAGATATGCACCTGTATTGTTGCATCTGTCCATTAGTATATTTTAAGAAGGAATGGGCCATTCAATATAGATCATAGATCAATATTTTACAGTGTTTCCTCTATGCGAGGATTGGTTCAGAGTGGAATTATCTACCCGAGCTTGGGCAGTCCATCAATCGCTCTTCTTTTTTTTTTTTTTTTTTTTTTTTTTTTGAGACGGAGTCTCGCTCTGTTGCCCAGGCTGGAGTTCAGTGGCCGGATCTCAGCTCACTGCAAGCTCCGCCTCCCGGGTTCATGCCATTCTCCTGCCTCAGCCTCCTGAGTAGCTGGGAGTACAAGCACCCACCACCTCGCCCAGCTAGTTTTTTGTATTTTTTAGTAGAGAGGGGGTTTCACTGTGTTAGCCAGGATGGTCTTGTTGTGCCCGAAGTCACGAGACCCCAGTAAGTGACCACCAGAGTCCAGAGTCAAAGCCAAATAGCCGGGGTCGCTTTATTACGAGTTCGAACCCGGACCTCTCCGCTTTATACAATGGCAGGTAAAGAGAGAGGCCCCGGCTGCTGTTTTAGGGTTTCTTTTATAGCGAGGTACAAACAAGTCGCAGAGAAACAGTAGTTACAAGCTTATTATTGGTTAACATTTAAAGTTGAACATTCGGCAGTTTCTGGTTGGTTCCCGCCTTTTTTGCAACCTCAAACGGCTGGGTGTTTTCCAGATAAGTTGTTTGTGTAAGCCCGGGGGGTGGTCACATGCATGTAGGTTGCAACCTCAAACTGCTGGGGGTTTTCTAGATAAGTTGTTTGTGTAAGCCCGGGGGGTGGTCACATGCATGTATGTTTAGAATTTTTCCCTTAGGGGCTTTCTATCTCATTCTCCCCTTTTAGTTGTGTCTTCAAGAGCCAATCTTGGGTCTTATATGTCTGTTTCAATTGTTTTATTGATGATGGGTTGATTTTGCAAAGTAACTTGGGCGAGGGAGGTCAGTTGCCTTTGTAATGAGGCTAGGGATTCAGCTGAAGCTTCCATTGCTGTGGAGAATTGTTGGGAGAGCTTAGCGGTAGTAATGAGAGCGTGGCCTAGGGCTCCTCCTGCTAACCCTGCCACTATTACGGATGTGGTGAGTGAGACACCGGCTACTAAGGGAAGAAATACAGCCCTTTTTGTCCTGAAGGAAGGCATGTAGTCTCCTTCTAGATATTCAGCAGGGGTTCACAGGGTTAGTTGGGGAACTATTGTAACAGGGAGACATAGGAGGCTCTTAGTGGCCTGAACAGTGAGATTTTTATATAGAGTTCCATTACACCAGAAGAATGAGCCATGAGGGGCGTACAGAGTGGAGTTGGGAGGAGAGGTTATGTTGCAAAGGGAGGTGCTAGCGTTTGAATAGCAAAATAAAACCTGTGTTTGTTCGGGGTTTAAGAACAAAGGAACATCTGAGATGGGGGAGGATCCTTGGCTGGAAGTTGTTAGGGAATTATTGAAGGGGGCTGGGAGCGGGACGGCCGTCAGGGGTGGCTGTCCTAGGGTAGTGCAAAAGAAACATGCAGAGAGGTTTCCCAGACCGGTGGCTTTCGCGAGAAGTAACCCCTCTCTCAGCAGAGATAACCAGGAGAAAGGGCGCGAGGAGGTTAAAGTGGAGAGTTGTTTGTTTAATTCTGTTTCCTGTTTCTGAATGTTAGCGTGGAGGGTGGTTTGGATCTGAACAAGTGAGCGCCATAGATAGAGGCGGCTGCTAGGCCACTTTGTCCCAGATGTCATGTACATGGCCCCCTTCTTTTGGGAGGTCCAACGGGAGTCCCAGGGATCCCAGATAACCCATGTGTAGCCTGTGGCAGTTTTAAAAAAATTATGGGAATTCCACACTTAGCTCGAGAGGGTTTCTGAGGCCGTGAGAGTCTTGACAGTGTGGATTTTACATGAGCTATAGGGGCAACCGACACTTTGTTCAACCCATGTGTTTTCACAATAGGGGATTTGTTGGTCAAAGAGAAAGCAAATAGCTGGGGTGACTTTTCCCGGTTGTGCCTGGAAATCAGTAAAATTAACATAGATAGGAGAGCTACAACCTTGAGGGGGGCAATCAGCTGTGGCCAGAAGATGGCCTTGTACCTGTGTCTGAGCGTAGTGGGTCCAATTCTCTGTCAGGAAAAAACGCCAGGCAAACGGGGATGAAGCCTGCTGTGCTTGGATTTTCCAGCTGAAGGCCCGCAAAAGCAAGAGCAGTCACAAAGGAGATGGACACCATAATTACGGTTGATGACGGCGCAGGGTGAGTTTTAAAGGATTGTCTTTAGTCCGGTCAATTGTCCAGGCCGTGGTTTTCTCTGTGGAGCGCCCGACGAAGTCTGAGAGGGGGTCCACTGGCTTGGCATGGGTGTAGTGGATCCAGGCAGCGATTCCTTCTACCTTGAGTGCTGTTGGCGTGGTTAGGATCACCTGGAACAGCCCCTTCCACCTTGGTTCTAAGGTTTCTTGTCGGTGTCGCTTGATGAGAACCCAGTCTCCTGGCCGGATCTGGTGTGGAACGGGTGGAGGTCCTGTTTTGTATAGTTCTCTTAGTCTAGGCCAGATTTCTTCATGAATTTTCTGTAAGGCTTGTAGGGAAAATAAGAGTTCAACACCATCATCGACATCAGATTTGATGAGATTGTCTTTTAGGTTAGGGACAATAGAGGGAGGTCTGCCATACATTATTTCATAAGGGGTGAGACCTAATCTGTAAGGGGAGTTTCTTGCCCTGAACAGGGAGTAGGGGAGAAGGACTACCCAGTTAGCGCCAGTCTCCATGGTCAATTTAGTTAGGGTCTCCTTTAATGTTCTGTTCATTCTTTCTACCTGTTCTGAGCTTTGCGGGCGATATGCACAATGTAATTTCCAATTTGCCCCGAGAATGGAAGCCAGACCCTGACTTACCTTGGCGATGAAGGCCGGCCCATTGTCCAACCCTATCATAGCTGGGAAGCCATACCTGGGCAAGATTTCTTCTAGGATTTTCTTGGCTACGACTTGGGCAGTTTCCTTTTTGGTTGGGAAGGCTTCTGTCCATCCTGAAAGAGTACCTACAAAAACTAGTAGGTATTTGTATCCATATTTTCCTGGTTTTATTTCAGTGAAGTCAATTTCCCAATAAGCCCCAGGTCTATTTCCTCTTTGTCTTTTTCCAGTGGTTTGGGGTTGGTTTCCTGCATTATTGAGTTGGCATACTACACAATTTTTAGTCACTTGTTCAACTTTTTTAGAAGCATCTCTGATTTTTAGTTTTGAGTGTCTTATTAAGTCCAATATTCGCCTTGAGCCTAAATGGGTACTATGATGGATTCGTTCTAGTACCCATTGTCCTAATTTGTCTGGGAGAATAATGTTGTTTTTACAGTCTTTCCACCACTTGTCGTGCATCTGAGCCATAGGGAGCTCGCTTATCCACTGGAGGTCGCTCTCTGAGTACTCCGGGTCAGAGGGTAGCTCTGGGGGCCCCGGGTCAGGCAGCTGAAGGGCTAGGAGCTGTGAAGGGGTTTGAGCCACATTTTTAGCAGTCTGATCAGCCAGGTTATTTCCCCGGGAGACCATGTCAGTTATTCTTTGGTGTCCTGGACAGTGGACAATCGCCAATTTTCTGGGTTCCCAGAGGGCAGCTAATAAGGCCGGGATTTCTTTTTTGTTTTTAATGTGTTTTCCTTCTGCCGTGAGGAGCCCCCTTTCCCTATATATTGCTCCATGTATGTGAGCTGTGGCAAAGGCATATCGGCTGTCAGTATATACCGTTAGTTTTTGGTCTTTCCCCAATTTTAAGGCCTGAGTCAATGCCACCAGTTCAGCCTTTTGGGCCGACGTTCCCAGGGGCAAGGGTTCTGCCCAAATGACTTTGGTTTCTGAGGTTACCGCTGCTCCCGCGTACCTTTGTCCTTGGTGGACGAAACTGCTTCCATCGGTGAACCAGACGAGGTCAGCGTCTGGCAGTGGCCGGTCCTGTAGGTCTTCTCTGACTCCGTGTACCTGGGCCAATATCTCGGAGCAGTCGTGGAGTGGGCTCTCCAAGTCCGGATTTGGCAGTAGGGACACGGGGTTTAGGGCCGTTGGGGGCATGAAAGTTATTCTGAGGGGGTTTAGTAGCAGTCCCTGGTAGTGGGTGAGCCGGGCATTGCTAAGCCACCGATCAGGTGGCTGTCTGAGTACGCCTTCGATGGCATGTGGGGTAGTGACCTGCAATTCTTGGCCCATGGTCAGTTTATCAGCGTCTTTGACCATTAAGGCAGTGGCCGCGATTACCCGGAGACAAGGAGGCCACCCAGCAGCCACTGAGTCCAGTTTCTTCGACAAATATGCAACCAGTCTCCGCCAAGGACCTAAATACTGAGTCAATACTGCTTTGGCTACACCCCGGCTCTCATCCACGTATAGGTGGAATGGCTTGGAGACATCAGGGAGTCCCAACGCAGGGGCTGATAGCAGAGCAGTTTTGATTTGTTGGAAAGCCAGCTCAGCCTCTTCTGTCCAATTAAAGGGCTGCTGCTCTTTTGTTGCCTGGTATAGTGGTTTAGCCAATTCAGCAAAGCCCGGTATCCAGAGTCTACAGAACCCTGCCAACCCCAAGAACTCTCTTATTTGTCGTGTTGATTGGGGTCTAGGGATATGTAGAACAGTCTCTTTTCGGGCATCCGTCAACCAGCGTTGCCCCCCTTTTGCCAGGTATCCTAGGTAGGTTACCTCTGATTTGCAGATCTGAGCCTTCTTTGCCGAGGCTCGGTAGCCTAGATCTCCCAAAGCCTTTAGGAGGCTTTCGGTTCCTTGTAGGCAGGCCTCTGGGGATTCAGCTGCTATTAAAAGGTCATCAACATACTGTAAAAGAGTGATCTCAGGGTGCTGTCGCCGGTACTCACCCAGATCTTCGTGGAGGGCCTCGTCGAACAGAGTTGGGGAGTTTTTGAATCCCTGTGGTAGCCTGGTCCACGTTAGCTGGCCATTTATGCCCCTCTCGGGATCTGTCCATTCGAATGCAAAAAGTTCCTGACTCTTAGGGGCTAAAGGCAGGCTGAAAAAGGCATCTTTTAAATCCAGGACAGTGTACCACTGTTTTTCAGGGCTTAAGGTGCTTAAGAGGGTGTATGGGTTTGGCACAGTGGGGTGAATGTCCATGACTCTTTTGTTGACTTCTCTTAGGTCTTGTACTGGCCTATAATCTTTACTGTTAGGTTTGCGTACTGGCAGCAACGGGGTGTTCCATGCTGAGTGGCAGGTGCATAGAACTCCCTGATCTAGGAGCCGGCAGATGTGTGGTGTAATACCTTCTCTGGCTTCTAGGGGCATCGGGTACTGCCGTACCTGAACAGGATCCGTCCCAGGTTTAACTTCAACAAATATGGCAGGACGGTGTTTTGCCAGTCCCAAACCTCCTGTTTCTGCCCAGGCCTCTGGGAAGCGCTGTAGCCAGGGGCCGATATTCTGGTCAGGAGGTGCCGGTTCCTGATGGAGTCTATACTCATTTTCTAGGGCAATTGTGAGGACAGATATTGGCTTGTCTTGAGAATCGGTTACTTTGGGGCCCCCCGGTTGGAAATGGATTTGGGCTCCCATTTTTGTCAGCAGATCTCTCCCTAATAGAGGACAAGGGCTCTCGGAAATAACCAGGAAGGAGTGGGTTACCTCTCCTGTTCCCAGATTTACAGTTCTTTGAGTTGTCCAAGGGTATCTTTTAACTCCTGTGGCCCCTTGTACCCAGGATAAGTTATTAGATAATTTCCCGTAAGGCTTGACCAAGACTGAATGCTGTGCCCCGGTATCGACCAGAAACTGAACCGGGGACCCCTCCACTTGTAGAGTTACCCTAGGTTCGGGGAGGGGGTCCGAACTCCGTCTTCCCTAGTCATCTTGGGTTACTAATATTGATGAGGCCTTGGGCTGCCATTGTTCTTGCCCCAGTTGGTGCTGTTTTTTCTTGGGGCAATCTTTTACCCAGTGACCTGTTTACTTGCAGTATGCACATTGATCTTTCTTTAAGTTGTGTCTAGGAGTACGCTTGGGTTGGGCACCCTCTGACTGTAACTGTTCTTTCTGAACTACTGCGGCTAAGACTTTGGTCATTTTTTCAGTGGCCCTAATCTGTCTCTCTTCTGGGAGATCTCTATTATTGTATACTTTTTGGGCGATTCGGAGGAGGTCCTGGATTGTTTTCCTTCTAGATCTTCTAATTTTTGGAGTTTCTTTTTAATGTCCGGAGCTGCCTGATCTACAAAAGACATGACAACAGCTGCCTGGTTTTTGGGTGCCTCCGGGTCCATGGGGGTAAACTGTCTAAAGGCTTCCATCAATCTTTCTAGATAGGTAGCTGGGCTTTCTGTTTTTCCCTGTAACATGGAATATACCTTGGCCAAATTGGTGGGCTTGCGAGCGGCAGCCCGGAGACCCGCCATTAGAGTCTGGCGATAAACGAGTAGCCTTCCCCTACCTTCTGCCGTGTTGTAGTCCCATGCAGGTCTGGTCAAGGGAAAGGCAGCATTAATGAGGTCAGAGTTGGCGGTAGGTTGGCCGTCATCTCCCGGAACCAGTTTTCTGGCCTCTACCTGTATTCTTTCTCGTTCCTCTGTTGTGAACAAAATTCTGAGGAGTTGTTGACAATCATCCCAGGTTGGTTGATGGGTAAACATAACAGTGTCTAAAAGAGCTGTTAAATCTTTAGGGTTATCAGAAAACCGAGCATTCTGGGTTTTCCAATGGTACAGGTCACTAGTGGAGAATGGCCAGTACTGGAGTCTAGGGTTGCCCGTGTCATCGGGGGGTCCTATTTCCCTCAGGGGGAGAGCCACAGTGGAATCAGGGGGGCACGAGCTTATTTCCCATTGAGTGTGTCTGCGCATCCGCCCCGCCGGCCCCCCAGAGTTACTTTTACTTTCGACGGCCCCGGCTGCAGCAGCAGCTGCTGCTTCCCGCTCTTCGAGGTCCCCTGGGGGGGCTTGGGGCTGAGGGCCAGGAGGGGGATGATAAGGCGGGGGTTCTAAAAGCAGGGGATCCTGACTGTCTTCTGACACAGGGGGTGGGGGAGCGGACAGTGTTTTTGGCCTACGGGGGTGTTCTGTCGACTGTACGACCAGAGCCCTACATGGCTCTGGTGTCAGCACAAAAGGAGTTAGCCAAGGGGGTGGATTTTCCACAAGGTCTTGCCACACCAGGATGTAAGAGATCTGATCAGGATGTCCTGACCGCCCAAGCAGGAAAATTTTTTATTTTACCTTAATGATAATGGGGAGACAGAAGGTCCCCTCAGCTGGCCACCCTACACTGAAGGTGGGCCATTCCGAGTGGCAGAAAGTTACCAATTTCCCTTTTCTGAGTTCTATGCTAAGGTCATGGCCCCTTGCCTTAACATCTTTAAAGTTATTTATAAGAATGGAGAGTGGAGTACTCTGGCTATTACCCATGGTAGTAGAATCCTAGAGATAGAGAAAAGAGAGATATAGAAAAGAGAGATAGAGAAAAGAGTAAAACCGGAAGTATTGTACTCTTTTTTTTTTTCCTTGCCAAGTAGGTCCTGAAAAATGAAAGTTAAGTAATTAACATAACAATAGTCACCAGCGCGTCTTGGGTTTAGCTCCTGATCAGAACCAGATGGGCTAATAAATACAGAGCCCCAGACGGGTGCCAGGGGACGTCTCCCACCGGCCCCTGGTGGCTGTCTTATAGCGCGTCTGCCAAGACTATGCCGACCACCAATACAGACCCCGCGGGATTTTTCCAGACGACACAGAGACTACAGATAACACAGAGACTCAAGCCGGCCGACTTACCGAATCTGCTCACAGCGATGAACCGTTGACCTGGGGTCTGGTGGGCTTAGGGGAATCCCGGACGAGCCCCCAAATGTTGTGCCCGAAGTCGCGAGACCCCAGTAAGTGACCACCAGAGTCCAGAGTCAAAGCCAAATAGCCGGGGTCGCTTTATTACGAGTTCGAACCCGGACCTCTCCGCTTTATACAATGGCAGGTAAAGAGAGAGGCCCCGGCTGCTGTTTTAGGGTTTCTTTTATAGCGAGGTACAAACAAGTCACAGAGAAACAGTAGTTACAAGCTTATTATTGGTTAACATTTAAAGTTGAACATTCGGCAGTTTCCGGTTGGTTCCTGCCTTTTTCGCAACCTCAAACGGCTGGGGGTTTTCCAGATAAGTTGTTTGTGTAAGCCCGGGGGGGTGGTCACATGCATGTATGTTGCAACCTCAAACGGCTAGGGGTTTTCTAGATAAGTTGTTTGTGTAAGCCCGGGGGGTGGTCACATGCATGTATGTTTAGAATTTTTCCTTTAGGGGCTTTCTATCTCAGTCTCGATCTCCTGACCTTGTGATCCACCTGTCTCGGCCTCCCAAAGTGCTGGGATTACAGGCTTGAGCCACCGCGCCCGGCCAAATCACTCTTCTTTTGTGTCCGCTGCTTCAGAGTGCCTTTCTCACTTCTGTTCCCATCCTTATATTTGCTGCCCTGTTTCTGAAGGAGCAAATCAGAAAATGGTGGCTTTTTAAAAGGACTTTAAACTGAGCCTGAGTTGTCTAGAGGAAAACAGCAAAAGAATTCTATCAAGTCTGTTGTAATTTGAATTTCCCCTTTCCCCTTATCAATTTCCACCCTGTGAAATAAGGTGGGAGGAACTAAACACACTCTGCAGTCCCTGATAATTGCAGTGGTCTGTGATCTTTTTTGTCTGTGGGGGCACTTTGAGCTCAGCAAGGTAAAGCAACGTTAGTAAACAAACACAATTTAATGACTAGTTCTGGCTCTCTGATAAGGATACTCTCAAAAAGAAAACAGGTGCAACTTCTACTGTTTGCCCAATTTGCTGCTTGTCTTTGCACTTGCCTGGAATTACTAGAGGCTGTTTGCCTGGCTGAGCTGAATGTCTGGAAACCTGGTTTCCACCCCTTTGCATTCAGAAATTTTGAGAAAAGATAACAAGGGCGGACTGAGCTCAGAAGGAACTAAGCTTTTCTTAGAGATTTTAGTCAAATAATAGAAGGTTAAACATGAAGAGGAAATGATTGGGAAAATATGTGAAAAACCAGTAGCAAATCATGTACTGCCTTCCAGGAGACCTGGCTACAAATCCCTGCCTTTACCATGGAGGCTGAAGGTGGGGCGGGACTTCAGCCTGCTTCTCAGCCCTGCCCTGTCCTTGAGACAAGGAGCGCCCCTGGCACTGCAGTGGAATCCCTGCCCTGCCAGCAGGTGGGGCCCGGGCACAGTCCTTTGCCGCATCTCTTCCTCACTCTATTATTCAGTGTGGCTTACCTTGAATCCATTTTTTCCTATCAGGCCTCATCCTCATTCAATCTATGCTCCTTTAGAAAAGCATTTAAAAAAAATTTACATATGCCTTGTATTAGTCTATTTTGCATTGCTATAAAGAAATACCCAGGACTGGGTAATTCATATAGAAAAGAGGCTTATTGTGGCTCATGGTTCTTCAGACTGTGCAAGAAGCACGGTGCCGGCATCTGTTTTGGAGGAGGCCTCTGGAAGCTTTTCCTAATGGCAGAAAGTGAAGAGGGAGCAGGTGTGTCTCCTGCTCCATGAGACCTCCCCTCAATGAATGTTTCCTGGGCATCATCTATAAGCCATTAGGCACTACTGGAGGCCCATAGGTAGAAAGGGCCCTGGGATCCAGGGGAAGAAGCAACTAGCTCTGCCCTGGGGAGCTGGGGAGGGTTTTGCAGGTAGAGAAAGGAAAGAAGGGCAGCCAGGAACAGAATGCAGGGTGTGTATGTTGAGGGGTAAGAAGCGGAGGAAGTGCAACCTGTTCAGGAAATGGGGGGCCTATTCCAAGGAGCTGGAACACAGCGTGCAGGGAAAGTGATGGGGGATGACGTTGTGAAGGGATGTAAAGGCATTTGGACTTGCCCCGGTTGGCAATGGGATAATCATCAGGTACCTCAGCAAGGAGCTGAAAAACAAGAGTTTTAGGTCTTCCCATTTAAATTAACCTGTTCACTCAGCACCCTAGGGGTATTCAAGTAATTAGAAATGAACCTTGAGAAGGGATGGTGGGGAAAACACCCCCAGGGCAAGCAGTAGGTGTGCTTTCAACCGGTGGAAACTGTTGTAGAAAGTGGGATCCAATTACCCCAAATCTTCACCTTTCTGGAACCAACTGACATACACCTTGCAGGAACCAAGCTTGTTTTATTGCACTTCTAGAATACAATTGACTCCGCTACGTCCAACTCCTGTCATATTCCACATTTACTTTATGCACATATATTTACATATTTACTATATGATAAATAGTAGTAAAGTGCTTTGTAAAACACAGAGTGCTCTACAGATTGATAATTTGTATTGTAGCTTTCCATGGGTGTGCTGAGAGGCTCTAGCCAGAATACATATTGCTCAGATACCCTCCTCCGAGAAAGCTGCTCTCTTCAACTTTACTATAACGCAGAAATATGGAAGTAAGAAGAGATGGGCATAGCCAATCGCATCAGCCAACTCCAATTTGGTGACCATTATTGTGATTGTTACACATTATAACCCCAAGGCAGTGAAGATAAAGTGTGTTTTGTGGAAGCAGGACTTTTGCCTGGGGGTAGTGGCTCACACCTGTAATCTCAGCATTTTGGGAGGCCAATGGCGGGGGAGGGGGGATCACTTGAGGTCAGGAGTTCAAGACCAGACTGGCCAACATGGTGAAACCCCATCTCTACTAAAAATACAAAAATTAGCCTGGTGTGGTGGTGAGTGCCTGTAATCCCAACTACATGGGAGGCTGAGGCAGAAGACTCACTTGAACCCAAGAAGTGGAAGTTGCAGTGAGCTGAGATCACGCCACTGCACTCCAACCTGGGTGACAGAGCAAGATTCTGTCTCTAAATAAATAAATAAATAAATAAATAAATAAATAAATAAATAAAAGCAGGACTTTGGAGGGCCTTTCATATACTGAGAATTCAATGGTCACTGAGAAATCAAAGAAGGTTATTTGAATCCAGCCTTTCTCAAGGTTGATTTGACCAGTAAATCTCCTATTTCCTGGTCCACATTGCCTGGAGGCCCTCCAAGATACTCAAGAAATAGTCTTTGTCCTATATTTCAAAAGGAAAGTGTTCTTTTCTGGGGGAAGCTGTAGGTAACCTGTAATGTGGGAACTAGTCCAAGAGGCAGCACCAGAAGCTGCAGTCTCGGAAAGCCAGCAGCTCCCGTCTCTGCAGTCGATTCCTACCCTGTAGCCTTGGGTCTGATCTGAGAGGCTTCCTCTGAAGTTCTTAGCTAAGACCTGCCCTACTTCCCACCTGCCTCGCTCCACATGACCATCTTTTTACTATCAGCCCTGACTCGTAGCCTTACCCCTACCTCCCTAGCATTCCCTTTGCTTGATATTTGTAACCCTGACCTGGGGCTTATTGTAAGAACTCAGGGAGAAGGACCCAAGGCTGCTTTGATAATATTCTCTCATTGATGTAACACCAGCTTATGAAATATCACTATTCTATTCTATTCTATTCTATTCTATTCTATTCTATTCTATTCTATTCTATTCATTTTATTTTTGAGATGGAGTCTCACTCTGTTACCTAGGCTGGAAGTGCAGTGGCATGATCCCGGCTCACTGCAACCTCCATCTCCTGGATTCAAGCAATTCTCCTGCCTCAGCCTCCCGAGTAGCTGGGATTACAGGCACCCGCCACCACACCAGGCTAACTTTGTATTTTTAATAGAGATGTTGCCCAGGCTAGTCTCAAACTCCTGAGTTCAAGTGATCCACCCGCCTCAGCCTCCCAAAGTGCTAGGATTATAGGCATGAGCCACTGCGTCCGACCCACTTTCTTCATATTTTTAAGTTGTTGTTTGTTTCTGTTGTGGAAGGAAGTTTCTTTTGGGACTCCTTTTATTCTGTGATCTGCGTCTTATAGTCAGTAATTATTTTCTTAATTTTATGCGTGCTCCCTTGGGTATAATCTGGTTTTCAATCTTCATGTCATGTCTGTCTTGTTGTCACCTCTGATGCTTTTGGTCGTCTTCATTTGAAGGCAGGGAGAAACCTTCGTTTGCTTTTGCTTTCGCATTTATGATGAATAACATGTGATTTTTTTCTTTCGTATGGCGCTTTCAGAATTACCTGCACAGAGTGCTCCTCACAGGTGGTTGTGGTGCAGAAAGCAGCACTGAACAGGAGCGCTTTCCCCTTTGTACTGGGGAGAGCTAGGTTTTCCTGGTCTGGCCCCTTTGGAGGTTTGGTTCCTAAGCTTCTGACTCTCAAGACACTCCTGAGTTCTCTTTGTAAAGCAAAAAGACAGCTGATTTCTGAAATCACATGCTACAGTTTAAATAATTCAATCCGAAACCATCCTCCAGCTTCAAGCTTTCCCTTCATTAGCATTAGTTTTTATTCAAGTTAAAAATGTCCTTCTGGCTTCCCCTCCCCCTACTAGAATTCTTGGTTACTTTCAAAAGCCCCATTTTACTTTTTTGTTTGTTTGTTTCCTTGTTTTATTTTGTTTTGTTTAGAGATGGAGTCTTGCTCTGTCACTCAGGCTGGAGTACAGTGGAGCCATCTCAACTCACTGCAAGCTCCACCTCCCCAGTTCAAGTGATTCTCCCGCCTCGGCCTCTGGAGTAGCTGGGATTACAGGCGCGCCACACCTGGCTAATTTTTGTATTTTTAGTAGAGACAGGGTCTCCCCGTGTTGGCCAGGCTGGTCTTGAACTCCTGACCTCAAGTGATCCGCCCACCTTGGCCTCCCAAAGTGCTGGAATTATAAGCGTGAGCCACCATGCCTGGCCCATTTTACTTTAAATAATGTAATTCCTTCTATTCTTCCAGGCATTCACCTGGCTCCTAGGGCTTTTGTGCTGTAGGCCAGTATTTCCAGCTACTTTTGGAAAAAATCTCTCTGGTGTCCCAATGAGCTGGTCACATCAGCCTGTCTAGAGGTAAAGCACATTTCCCTGCCCTCTCATGCCTCTCCCTTGCTGTCTTTCACTTAATCAAGGTACGCAACACCCTCTACAGTGCTGAGCATGCTCAGGTCCTCCTGGGCTTCATGGCGTCTTTCTTTTTCCTTATTCCATTGGCCTAGTCTGATTGAATTTAAATTTTGCACATTTTGCATTAGTAATTCTCTTGCATGAATCTCTTTCTCTTCCTCCCTTCTGCCATCACTAGCTCTTGTCCTCTCTTTTCTGGACTGTAGAATAATCTCTTTGGTGGTCTTCCCTTCCCCTCCACTAAATCTACTCTCATTCAGTATCAAGAAATACTTAATCAGCAATGAATACTTCCACCCAGCCCTTGACCTATTGTCAGTCTCTGACATCAGCTCCTCTCCAGCAGAGCAAAGTGCAACTGCAGCCAGCTCATGCCTTCAAGAGAAGGACTGAAGATCATTGTGTGCCTGAACCAAGTAAGTCTAATTCCTCCTTCACCAGCTCACCCAAAACTATAGGGGCTTTCTACAACCATGTTCCCATGGCTCTGGGAATTCCTTCAGGCTTGAACTCTGGTTTGGTTTCCCCAGTTTATATCCTATGCTTCATATCAAGATCTTCACACTTTGCCTATCCTACAAGAAGCAGCGGCCAGGTTGGACATTCTGATAAGTTTTGGAGGTTGCTTCTTGGCTCACCCTTGGTACCTTGTTCTACTAGCCACAGCTAAGCACCACAAAGCCTAGGTGACTGGGACACTGCAACCCAGCCCAAACCCAATACTATGGCCTTCTACGGTTGAGCATGGGATCCAGATGAGACTTCTAGGGCCAATACTAAAGACTATGAGGTTTGCAAGGTGAAGTTCACTGGCAACCTCTTATAGTCCATAACAAATATTTCTAGTTTGTTTATTCATTGAGTCATCTAACAAGTATTTATAGAGCAACCATCAAGTGCCATATATATTCCATAGTGTTAGGTATATAGCAGAGAAAATGTCAGACAAAGTTTCTACTCACAGAATCCGTTTTCTACTATTGGAGGAAAAAAGATAGCACATATAGCATCAAGCATTGTCAATGATCTTAAATGTCTGAAGACAATTAACTGTATAAGATGTAAGTGACTGAGAGGGAAGGGCTATTTTAGACAAAATGCTCAAGGAATTAGCTCTGGGAATATGACATTTCAACAAAGATCTGAATGACAAGAAGAAGCCAGCATACCAATTTTCGTGGGCAGAGTATACTGAGTAGAAAGACCAGAACACGTACAAAACCCTAAAGTGGGAATGAACCTGGATGAGTTTGAAGGACGGGAAAGAGAACAATGTGGCTGGATTTGATAAGCAAAGAGGTGAATAAGAGGAAAAATTAAGTCAAACAGGAAGGCACAGACTAGATCATGTAAGGCCTTGGTAAGTGGTATGGTTTGACTGTGCCCCACCCAAATATCATCTTGAATTGTAGTTCCCATAATTCCCACTGTTGTGGGAGGGACACAGTGGGAGATAATTGAATCATGGGGTCAATTACCCCCATACTACTGTTCTCATGATAGTGAGTGAGTTTTCACAAGATCTGATGGTTTTATAAGTTTTATAAGGGGTTTTCCCCCGTTTTGCTTGGCACTTCCCTCTTGCCTGCCATCATGTAAGACATGCCTTTGCTTCTCCTTCTGCCATGATTGTGAGGCCTCCTCACCCATGTAGAGCTGTGAGTCCATTAAACCTCTTTTCCCTTATAAATTACCCAGTCTCAGATATGTCTTTATTAGCAGCGTGAGAACAAACTAATACGGTAAATTTGCATAAGACATTTGCACTTCCCTTTGAAAGTAATGGGAAGCCATGCTCTGCACACCCAGAAGAAGAGTGAGATTGGAAACCATGGTGATTGAAGACCTATTGGGGTGAAGACTTTAGCCCTGAGGGAGAGAGTGACTGCAGAGTTTCTCAGATATCTGCAACTGGGGATGATCTCTGGATGGGATGCCTGGCCCCTGGGCCTAGTGAGGAGTTCAAAGAAGAAGGAGCAGAAAGGCATTCAGGAGAGAGTGAGCAGAGACTCAATGTTCTGTAAGTAAGTGCTCCTACAGGGGGAGTGTTAGAGAGGTCGGTAGAGGGGCCCAGGATTCCGGGAAGCTGGAGATGCCAGCTCTAAGACCTGCTATTTTAGCCTCAAGACAGATGCACAATTATAGGTTGCAACAATGGAGTCATTTTGAAGAAGCAAAAACACTCAGTGCAATGGATTGAATGTTAGTGTCCTTGCAAAATTCATATGTTGAAACCCTAACCTACTATGTGATGGGATTAGGAGGTAAAGCCATTGGGAGGTAATGAGGGTGGAGTTCGCAGGAATAGGATTGGTGCTCTTATAAAAGGGACCCCAGAGCGCTCTCTCGCCCTCATTCCACCACGTGAGGATACAAGAAGTCTGCAGTGTGCAACCTGGAAAGGGCCCTCACCAGAACCTGACCATGCTGACACCTTGATCTTGGACTTCCACACTCCAGAACTGGGAGAAATAAACTTCTGTTGTTTGCATGTCACCCAGTCTATGGGGTACTTTGTTGTGGCAGCCCAAATGGGCCAAAACACCCACATTCATCACTAGCAGGCCCTGGACATATTACCCTGTTGATTCTCAGCTGTGCTCTCTTGCACCATGGGCACCCTGAAACAAGACAACACACATATGTAAAAATAAACGTAAAAATGGCACCCTGATATTTACGCAGGGTGGGCCCCAGATGTGCCTACCATGCTAATAGTATAAATCCTGGCCTCAGGCAAATGACCTTCTTGACTTTCCAAAGATCTAATAAGCAGCTCTCCCTTGAGAAGGCCTTTCTCCTTTCATGATTGTTCCTTTTCTTGCATGGTAGATTTTACCTTTGCTAATATGCAATGATTAAAAACAAAAACAAAAAAAAAAAAAAGGAAAAAAAGCAACCCTACCAAATAGAAGGGACTTTGAAAGTGTGAAGACCGCTCAGTTCTCTGACAAGCCCTGCTGCCTCAGCCCAGAGTGAGGCACTGGAATAAAATTAGGACTGTATGAAGGATGAATGGGTCCAGTCTCTCTCCTGCAGAGCCCTGCCATGTGGACAGGGCCAGAATCATCACTTGGTTCATAAGCTGGAATAGAGCGCCTTTCATTCAGAGTTCCCAGGACACTTCACAGCTGCTAAAATGATCCTAAGTAAATATTTGTAGCCACACAATATAGGTGGGAATATGGAGGCACCATGAAAAAAAAGGATTGGCCAAAACCCCCAGAGTCAACTCCAGAGGTAGGACCAGAAGCCAGGACCCGAGCCAGTTCAGGGCTCTGTCAGCAGGATCCGGTCTGGGAAAGGAGGGTGGGATTTCATGACTGAGAAGAGTGGTGATCAAACAAATTTGAGGGGCCCACAGTAAGAGCTGGCTGTGAGCCCACTGCTTCCTAATCCAGTGCTACTCAGGCAAGTGTGTTCGGTGCCTTGGTGACCTGCAGCTCTAAGTGACTAGGGAGCTTTAATAATTCAAGGCCTCTAATTAGATTGACAGTGTCTGTCAGAGTGAGATGTGCTGTTGAGTGTTTTCGGTGTTCCAGACAAATTCACTTATAGTTTCAATTAAGCCCATAAGCCCATTTCTTGTATACTGGGGCCCAAAAGGCAAGTGCACAGAACGAGCATGTGATTGTGCTGCCAAGACAAGGGCGAGCACAGGATAATCTGCCTACCAGAGGCTGTAGGCTGGAGTCCAGGCTGGGACTCAAAGTCAAGATAAAAAAGTCTGCTTGGATACGGTCCTTCAGGGCGGAGACTGCCACATTCTTGTCACTGCTGATCTTCAAATAAACAAAACTCAAATAAACAAAACTCCATGAAGTGTTATCAGTTGGAATCAATTGGAATTGATTCGCTGGATGGCAGGCAAGGCAGAAAGGATTTGGGAGGAAGGAAAAGAAAGAGAGAGAACAAGCTGGGCTGCAGGACTCATGACGGGCTGCCTCCAACACACCCCATGTGGTCCTTAGAAGCTGCTTTGTCCTGGGGCTTCTCCCAAGGCTTGGATCTAAATAGAGCCCTCCCCAGATGCCAGGAACTCCACGGAGCTTCAGGGCTCCTCGAAAACCTCCCACATGGTCTTGGAGAGGTCAGCAGCCATTCTGGCAATACAGACTGTACAAATTCAAATGCCAATGCCTCCATTGCTAGCTGTGGCATCTTGGGCAAATCACATCATCTCCTAGTGTCTCATTTCTCTGGGCACAAATCGCCTATATCTGACTGGGTTGTGAAGTAAGAAGCTGATCGAGTGAAGAAGCACTTAGCACACAGCTGGCCTGCAGCAAGAGCTTAAAGCATCAGTCTTTGTAATTATGATTATCTGCCAAGCCCAGGGCACCCCAGAACTTACTAATTTCCACTCCCTCTTCAGTGCAGATCCAAATTCACTCTTGGGTCCAGTTTAACTTGGCAGTTACATCTAAGACCTAATTCCCAAATTAAAGAGCTTTGGACAAAAGTCCACCTTTGATGGCAGGTGAGGAAGGAAGCCAGGCAGTGTTGACAAGTCCTTCATCACTGACACTTTGCTCAGCATCAGTCAAGGCTGGCTCTGGGTGAAACCGAGAGACAGGCCAAATTTCCTGTCATTGAGCTGCACCGCTCTAGCGCCTACCGTCTCAGGATTTATGAGCCCCACAAGGGCTGGGGCTTTGGCACAGCCTGTCACCCTGAATCAGTAGACAGGCTTCCAGTGAAGTCACCTACCAAGGGAGCATGTCTGCAAGAGGGAGTGAGAACCAGCTCAGCTGGGGACACGCGCAGTCTGGGACTGGCAAGGTGGAGCCAGGGAGAAGCAGGGCAGAGGGGGCCGATCTCTATGCTGGGCCGGGCCCCAGCAATGGAAAGGCATCTTGTATACTGTAGAGGGCCACACAGATGTTAAGGGTGTTATCCTATGATTGTTACTACTTTTCATTGGAAAGCCAGTTGTTTAATATCAACAAAGTAGTCAATAAAGCAAAGGAAACCAGAGAGATCTAGGTCTGTGGCTGACACGTGCGACTACAGATAAATTCCATCATCCTTCAGAGCCTAGCTTCCCTCTCTGTGAAGTCCTCAGAGAGCAGGGTTGCTAAATGGACTGAAAGTGATAAGATAGATCTTGCCCCTGCCACAGAGAATCAACCAAGGTTCTTTCTCCCTTCTCTCTGGTGAAGACACAGGGTACCTTTAAAATATATATATATATATATATATATATTTATATTTATATTTATATTTATATATAATGTAACTTCAGAAACTAGAAAGCAAGATTGGCACCAGGGAAAGCTTCGGTGGTGAATTGTTTTCATAGTATCTCCACTCCCTTCAAAGACCATGCAGAGAGGCAGTATCTAGTTTGGTGTGGTTCAGCCTTTAGCAGCCATTGCTTGCAAAAGAAGCGGTGTTTGGGAGTGCTTTCAATATGCAGAAATGTTTTGTTGGCCCGGGTCCTATCTCTGTGGACTCCAAAAGCAGGAGCTTGCAGATGTGTGTGGAAAGGGTGGGAGAGCTTGCCCAGGAGGCTGAGCTGGAGGAGCCTCAGCGCCAGGCTTTGTGTGTTGGCTGGAATATGCTTCTTGTAGCCCTCAGTGGGCGGCAAAGAAAACCACCCACAGGCCGGAGAATGTGAGGGGTGTCCAGGTGCCATGAGAACATTCTACTCAAGTCCACTTGATAGAGCTGTTGCTCCTGATGGCTTATCCTGTGTCCCCTGCCTGGACTGCTTCCAAGCCTCCAGGCCAGCTGGTCTAGGAGCTGCTGAGAAGCTACGTGTGTGAATCTCCTACACCCTGGCAGCCAGTGGCCGGGCATTGTCAGGCTTCGTGGTGGGAGTTCGTGGAGGGGCATGGATTTATCCTTCCACCATCAATCCAACAGAGGGCCTCTCTCTGCCCTGACCTTATTCCCTCCTGCTTCCATTATACTAACACCACCACCTCATGGACAGACCTGCTCACTACAGGTAGCATTTATTTTATTTCATTTTTTTTCCAGTTACTACTGTCCTCTGGGAAAATGAATCCTCCTGACAACCTTCTAGGCTATGGGCATGCAAAGGAAAGCACAGCCCGGGAGAAATGTCCCTAGGAATATGAGCACATTAGACACAGAGTAGCAGACATTATGTGTATTCATAGACATATACAGATTATGTATGTATATATATATTTACATTATATAACATGTACATAGTATGTACATACATATATGTATTTAAATATATGAAATATGCATGAGATATGAGATATATCTACCTGTATCTACACTTGTGAATATCTCATATATATGAAATCTCACATATATGAGATCTATATATCTACATATCAAATATAAGAGATCTACATGCATCTACAGAGATCTATGATAGTTCTCACATCATAGATATGAAATCTACATATATTTACACACATATCATAGATAGATCTACATACACCTACACACATATCTCATAGATACCTCATATATCTATATTTTCTTTATTACATAAAGAAAACAATAACATAAATATACCTATGAGATATCTATGGGATATGTGTGTAGGTGTATGTATGAGATATTTATGAGATATGTATATTTCTTTGTGTACATGAGCTCCAGCTAAACTACATTCAACTTATCTCTTTTTATTTAAATGTAAAAATATATTACACAGTATATATTAAGCATACATAAATATATAATATAAATGTTGCATAGATATTCCTGGGCCACCTCGAGGTCAACCTTGAAATACCCTGTTCTGCCTTTCATGTGCTTCTCAGGCTATAGATTTTAGTATTTCTTTTCCGCCCCAGTGTATGTTTTACCTTGGTCTCACCAGGAGAAAAATGATTCAGCCTCTGGCCTCAGGCTGCATATCAGGAAAAAGAGCTAGTGCTGAGCATTAGCAACAGATGCAAAGGGCCAAGCTCAGGCTAGGCACATGCGGGAATGGTGGAGGTGGTGGGGCTGGTGGGGGCAGTTGCCTCTGTGGAGCTGTGGTCTTGGAGAAGACAGTGCTGATCTCCCTCAGGAAGACCCCATGGCCCTTGCCCTCCAGAAACCACATAGTTAACACCCCTGACCTCATTAGTTGAATGAATGAACTAATTAGAACCTGGGAACTTGATTCTGCTGCTGATGGTTCTTTGGCATCGTAAACACATACAGAAGTTGGAGAGGCAAGGTCATGTTGGAAGTCTGGTTATTTTGCAAAGAATGAAGTGAAACTGGAGGTGGCGGGGCCTCTGCGTTTCTGGATGTCTAGGCAGAATTCACTCCCTTCACAGGTCCCTTGTACCAGGGATGGGGGGCAGAGCGCTACCTTAAGTAACGATTCTATTACGTAAAGAAAACAATGAGAACTCCCATTTCATGCACTCTCCTCCCCAGTCTACACCAGCGAGCTCTGGGAACAGTTTAGAGGCTAGAATAGAAAGAAGCTACTCCACCCTTCCAAAAACCTGAATTCACTGCCCAGTCCCCTCAGTTTGGTTAGAAATTGAGAAGTGACCCCGTCAAACATCTTATGCAATCTACTAACCAGCCCAGTATAACACACATCAGTACAGTGTGGTATAGAAAATGCTCACACCTGGAGTCCAAATTGTAGATTCTTGTCCTTACTGGAAACTCCCTGGACTGGTGAACTCGTCTGAGGCTATGACCGGAACAAAACTCGGTTTGGTTTCCTCATCTGTCAAGTAAGGACATTAATCTCAATGAACTTTAAGTTCCCTTTCAAGGTTAACATTTTCTGATCTTCAATTTTAAAACTATCAAAAGTTCCAATTAACTGATGATCATGATAATCTTGTGAGAATTGTTAGAGTCGTGACACAGGGAATCCCAGACAGCAGGAAAAAAAATCAAAAAAGCATTTATGTTTGATCTAGAAATTCAGGTTTAACACCCTGTGTGTCATATCTGAATATTGATTGTTCTGCAGAGAACTAAGTGGGTCTGGTGATATTAATAATTAATGCTGGTCAGGCTCAGTGGCTCATGCCTGTAATCCCAGTACTTTGGGAGGCCAAGGCAGGCAGATCACGAGGTCAGGAGATCGAGACCATCCTGGCTAACACAGTGAAACTCCGTCACTACTAAAAATACAAAAAATTAGCCAGGCTTGGTGGTGGGTGCTTGTAGTCCCAGCTGCTTAGGAGGCTGAGGCAAGAGAGTGGTGTGAACCTGGGAGACACAGCTTGCAGTGAGCCGAGATCGCGCCATTGCACTCCAGCCTGGGCGACAGAGCGAGACTCCGTCTCAATAAATAAATAAATTAATTAATTAATTAAATAATTAATGCTAATAGTAGTCTACATTCTATGACCACTAATGGTAGTCAGCCACCGGAGGACAGAATAAGTCCCTGAGAGATAAGAGAGAGTCATTCACCAGCTTGACAATTACTTTTGAGGGCCTGAACTCAGTCCTAACTGGGAGAGACACTGTGTGGCACTTCTATGATTCAGCATCCATTTCACTCACAGGGCATCTTGAGAAGCAGAATCTGCTTCAGTAAGCCTGAGGTGGAGCTGAAGATTCAGCATTTCTAGCATGTTCCCAGGAGAAATCAGACATAAGTGTGCAGAAAAATTTGTGTCCTACAAGATTTCCTGCTGGGCGTTGACTGAGGGGGTCCAAATTTTAAATGCAGTTGCAGTTTAGAGGAAGGGATGGCCCCAAATGCTAGAGGAGGAGTCACAGCTCTTGCAGAAGAGGAGGGTCAAGCCAGGCTGAGAGTAGAATGTTGCTGTGGTTAAAATGTTCATGGATAATGGAGAACTATCGGTTTGGGGAAGGGGAGGGTGAAAGGGGAGTTTTCTGGGTGCAAGGGACTGAGCATTGTGATGACTATAGTGCTATAAACTGCAGTGACGGTTCTGTAACACAGAGACCCTCATCTCAAGGCGCTGGCCTTTTTGTCCTCCAAATTGAGGTTTGCCTTTGACTTAATGGAACAATTTTCTTCTGGTGCCACAACAGCCATTTCATTCCAAGATGGATTGCAATGTGAACCGGTCTTTTTCCATTTCATGTCCCAAACCGCAGCACAATTAGTTTTGAAAGAAATGTCAATAGCTTCTGAGCGAGGCTGTGAATGCGAGGCTGGAATATCAGCAGCCAGCCACAGAGAAGGACTCAGAGGTTCTGACTGTGCCCATCGTGCTAAGACACCCTGTGATTCCTGAGAGGCATTAATTCTGGTGCACATTCGTTGAGTATTTTTGATGTAAAGTAGTTTAAAAGACAGAAGATGGAGTTTGTTTTAAAGGTTTTAAGATAAACACAGATCAGCACCGTCTCAAAAGCGCTGTGCATCTTTCCATGAACTCATGATCTTTCTGTCTTGACAGTCTCCAATCACATGTGGAGATGACCCTGCCATCCACCCACCCTTCAATCAGAGTGGGGACAGATGTTATCTGTTGAATTATATCCCCCACTGAGAATTCCTGTGTTAAAGTCCTAACCCCATTGTATCTCAGAATGTGGCTTTGTTTGGAAATAGAGCCATTGCAGATATAATTAATTAAGATGAGGTCTTAAACTTACTGGAATAGGGTGGGACCTTAATCTAATCTAACTGGTATCCTTATGAAAAGAGGAAATTTGGACATAGACACTCACACACAGGGAGGATACCACATGAAGATGAAAGCAGACATTACAGTGATGCGTCACCTGCAAGCCAAGGAACACCAAAGATTCCCACCAAGTCACCAGACACCAGGGACAGGCATGGAACAGATTCTTTCTCACAGCCTTCAGAAGAAGCCAACCCTACCAACACCTTGATCTCAGACTTCCAGCCTCCAGAACTGTGAGACGATCCACTTCTGTTGTTCAAGCTGCCCATCTGTCGTGCTTTGTTATGGCAGCTAAGACAACAGATCAATAATAAACTTAGGTACATCAATAAAATTAAGTTGTATGTATGGCATTGGGGAAAATCTTTTAACCTCTGTAAAATGAAGACGTTGGAGCAAGTGGTTAGTGAAATCCCTTGCAGGTAAAGCATTCTGTGATTTTATAAAATTCTTATATATTGATCCATTTAATGCCATTTCGTGGATTATACCTGGGAAGTGAGAGCTGAGAAACAGCAGCTATACCCAGGAGGGGCAGGGCTCACTTGGAAGAGAGAGGGCCTGCTTTGAGCAGCCATAAAGTCAAACCATCAAGGAACCAGAGGGGATCTTGACTCAGTGGGGACCCTCAATACTAAATGGAGACTGGATGTCTCGGCCAGCAGTAGACAGCCTTGGCACAGCCAAGCAGGGAGCCCGGGCTCCTCCTCCTGCACGAGGCAGCAGCACCAAGGGGAGAGAGTCCAGCACACAGAAGAGTCAGGAAGCAGTCGGTGGTTTATAAGTCAGCCTAAGAGGACTGGCCTGAGTTTCTGTCCTCCTAATTCGACCATAAGCAGAGGGCAAGGGGACCAACTTAACAGCCTTGTGGCTGTTTATGAACATATGTTGAAGGAAACTCTTGCTAAGGTGGCAGGTGGGAGCCTAGAGTCACCGTAATTTGGGTATGAAAGGAAATGTGACTTCAGGTTGTAGTCACCGGCAGGTGGCACGGGGGCATTTGAGTTGCATGTTCACCTCTGAGCTGACAGAGCAGGGGCCGGGTAGGGCTGCCATCAACACTGTCCATAATCCATGCTTTGCACCTTGGAAAAGCTCAATTTCTTGCACAAAAGGAGGATAATGAAGTAGGAATTTGTTCCAGGAATAGGGGAAACACTTTGCCAATGTAGTAATTAGGGCCATGTTACCCTTCTAGACTCAATTTTAATTAGCTGTTTATTAGAATTAATTTTTGTCATCATTACATTGATGATATTGTTTAGTGCCAGTTGGTGAGGGATAATGTGTGTGCCCACAAAGCTTAGCTTAGCAATTCAAGAATTTGAATGGAGGAGGCGAAGTCACCCTTTTGCTTTTTCTTGGTATCAATCAACAAATATGAACCAGCTCTGTGGTGTGTGCAAGGTGCTGTGCTAGACACTTGTAATCAGATTGCCTAGCCACATATAAAGTAGCCAATACTTATTATTCAGAATAATACAATAATAGAATCCTATGATTCCCGAATAGCCCTGCTATTCTCTCTCACTGTTTTTGTACTCATATTTTTTCCTCTTCCAGGAATGCCCTGTCCTGTAAAATGTCTCCTGTCCTTCAAGACCTACCTTTCAAATGACCTTATTCACCCATTTCCCCCAAATCTGATGAATGTGAACACACCTTCCTTTGTATACCCAGAACTCATTGCAGGTCTCTCATGGAACTTCTATGCTACTGTGTATTCTAGGTAATGGCTATTTGTCTCACTAAAGTATATGTTCCCCAATATACTGGGTTGAAGAGTATCCCCCAAAATTTGTGTCTACCTGGAACCTCAGAATAGGTGACCTTATTTGGAAATACGGTTTTTGTAGATATAATTCGTTAAAGATCTCGAGATGAGATCATCCTGGATTTAGGGCGAGCCCTAAATCTAGTGACTGATGTCTGTATAAGAGAAAGGAGAGAGAGATTTGTACACAGAAAGACACAGGGAAGAAGTTCCAATGAAGATGGAGGCAGAAATTGGACTTCTGCAGCCGCAAATCAAGAAACAGCAGGAGCTGCCGGAAACTGAAGTGACCAGAGGCAAAGGAGAAGTCTCCTCTGCTGCTTCCTGCAAGCGAAGTCCTAGCTGACGCATTGATTTCAGATTTCTGGCCTCCAGGACTGTGAAAGAATAAATTTCCATTGTTTTAAGCTACCCAGTTTGTGGTAATTCATTATGGTAGCCCTGGGGAACTAATGCGCCTGAGTAGAATCTATGATTTACCTTCATATCTCCTCAAATTTGCTCATAAGCATTTGTGAAAACGCTGTATTTGCTACACTGCAAGTCATTAATCTCTTACAAAAAAAATCAAGGACCAAGCCAAGTCAAATTATATTAATTAGTTGCTTTCTCTTGTGTGTGTGCTGGGGGGATACACATGACTTTTGTGTGTAAAGGAACCAAGCAAGACTCCTTGCATCTGGGTATGTACAGTGGCCCTGCTAATGCAAATATCTGAATGAAGCCCTGACTACCGGGAGGAAGCCCCGTGCTCACAGTTAGAGGGACCTTCTGGAAGAATTGAGATCCACTCTCTGTGGCCCTGAGTGACACATGAAAACTGGAGTTCTAGTCTGGGTGCGGTGGCTCATGCCTATAATCTCAACTCTTTGGGAGGCTGAGATGGGAGGATCACTTGAGGCCAGGAATTTGAGATCAGTGTGGACAACATAGCAAGACCCCATCTCTACAAAATATTAAAGAATTAGCCAGGCTGATGCTCACCTGTAGTCTCAGCTACTCAGGAAGCTGAGATGGGAGGATCACTTAAACCCAGGAGTTTGAGGCTCACAGTGAGTCCTGATCACACCACTGCATTCCAGCCTGGATGACAGAGAGAGACTCTGTTTCAACAGAAGGAAGGAAGGAAGGAAGGAAGGAAGGAAGGAAGGAAGGAAGGAAGGAAGGAAGGAAGGAAGGAAGGAGAAAAGAAGAGAGAAAGAAAGGAAGGACAGAGAAAGAAAAAAGAAGAAAAGGAAAGAAAGAGAGAGGGAGGGAAGGAAGGAAGGAAGGAAGGAAGGAAGGAAGGAGAAAAGAAGAGAGAGAAAGAAAGGAAGGAAGGACAGAGAAAGAAAAAAGAAGAAAAGGAAAGAAAGAGGGAGGGAAGGAAGGAAGGAAGGAAGGAAGGAAGGAAGGAAGGAAGGAAGGAAGGAAGGAATTGAAGTTTCTAGATCACTAGTTGGCCTGGGTGACAGAGAGACCCTGTTTTGAAAGAAAAAGAAAGAAGGAAGAAAGAAAGAGAAAGAAAGAAAGAAGGAAAGAAAGAAAAAGAAAGAAAGAAGAAGAAAAGAAGAAAGAAAAGGAAAGAAAGAGGAAGAAAGAAAAGGAAAGAAAGAAAGAGAAAGAAAGAAGAAACAAGAAAAGAAAGAAAAGGAAAGAAAGAGAGAGAGAAAGAAAGAAAGAGGAGGGAGGGAGGGAAGGAAGGAAGCTGGGTGCGGTGGCTCAGGCCTGTAATCTCAGCACTTTGGGAGGCCGAGGTGGGTGGATCATGAGGTCAGGAGATCAAGACCATCCTAGCTAACAGTGAAACACCGTCTCTACTAAAAATACAAAACATTAGCCAGGCGAGGTGGCAGGCACTTGTAGTCCCAGCTACTCGGGAGGCTGAGGCAGAAGAATGGCGTAAACCCGGGAGGCGGAGCTTGTAGTGAGCCGAGATCGAGATCGTGCCACTGCACTCCAGCCTGGGCGACAGAGTGAGACTCTGCCTCAAAAAGAAAAAAAAAAAAAAAAAAAAAAAAAAGGAAGGAAGGAAGGGAAGTTTCTACATCACTAATCACTAGTTGGTCAGTTGAAAGGCACGTGGTCACCAAATGCCACACTAACCATACCTAGGAATTTGGAGCCAAGACGACCTTAGGTTCAGGCAGAATAGTCTGTTATAATTTGGGGTTACCTGCCTGAGAGGTCTCCTCAGTGGACACAAGGGTTGGGTTGGAATGTCAGAATTGGATATTCATTTCTTTTGGTTAAGCATTGACTCTTCACCCCACCTATTTTTCATGCCTGAGCACCTTTGGGAGATTTGCTTAGAAACCAACTAATTTTTTAGTGGTTCTTGATTTATCAAATAATACTTGTAATAGCTAATGTATATTGAGTTGCCCACTCAATGCCAGGAATTGTATGCATTAAGCACTTTGCATGCATTAGATCATCAAATTCTTATAGCAACCCTACAAAGTAGGTATTGAAATCTCCATTTTACAGATGAGAAAATTTGAGCCTCCAGAGGTGAAACAACTTTCTTGGGGTCACATAACCAGTCAGTATGCTGGATCTCCAGCCCAGTCATCCTGTCTCAAAAGCCCAGGCTGCCGGTTCAAGTGAATATTGCTTTTCTCAGGGTCTCTCTGACTCACTGAAGGTATGTGTGATTATGAGGGTTGTATTTAACAGGAGGGAAAAGAGCAGCCAAAAGGGGGCTGCTGCCCAAAACCAGCTCCACAATTTTTTCCAGATCTGCTCATCCTGGGATGCACAAGGTCTGTTGAAAGCAGGGTCATGTAGAAATTGAGTGATAGTTAAATGCATCCACTAAGCAACCAACTAGGCACCTGCAGCCCTGTTTTCTGCACTGAGAACACATTGCACATTCCCTTAGATTTTTTGCATCAGACCCAAAGGTGACTCCCAGGGCTCCCTCTACACTATTTCACTTTGCTGAGCCCTTCCCAGGTGTACTGGTCAATGAGTCAAATTCTCAGCTGGGGGAGAGCAGACAAGAATCCATATTTGGTGAGAACATAGAGGCCTTTCCAGAGCCTGCTGCTCCTGCTGTCATTTTGCTCATTCTGATTGAAACACTCTGTCTTTGTCATCAAGCTCTTTCCCACTCATAAATATATGTGTAATGGGTACAATGACATTATTCTATTATTAGTCGCAAACCAGGGGCAAATCGCTATTTCAATTGATATTGCTTTTTAAGTTATTACAGTCACTGTTCTACAGTTCCATAGTCACACCCTTTCCCAGATTTCCCAAGAATAAGAATCAAAGGGAAAAAATAAAACCCCAGCAAGATTTCCATCCAGAACCTGCCAGCACAGGGCTGTTCTGTTGACTTCTTGCCTCAATGGCATTTCCTGGAGTCGCTAGCAAGTTATTTACTGCTTACATAGTGATAATGGATCTGTATTTCTGTTGTTCCCCAGTGGCCACTGGAGCACTCTCATTCAAACACAAGTGAAACCAAACAGAAGGCAGTCACCCTGCAGGATACCACACAGCTGTGCTTTTTAGTATTTCACCCAAAAAGGCTTCTTATGGTAGCAACAATCACCTCCCTCTCTAGTTTAAGTAAGCAAACTCTATTTTAACTACCTGTGATTCTGAGTGTTATGACCCTATAAGCTATTTTATTTATTGTTATTTTTTAAATTTATTATTATTATTATTTTTTACAGACAGGGTCTGACTCTGTTGCCCAGGCTGGGGTGCAGTGATGCAATCACAGCTCACTGCAACCTGGAACTCTTGGGCTCAAGTGCTCCTCCTGCTTCAGTCTCCTCTTGAGTAGTTGGGACTGCAGGTGCAAGCCATTATGGCTGGCTACTTACTTTTTTTTTTTTTTTTAAGAGACGCATTTTCACTGTGTTGTGTAGGCTGCTCTCAAACTCCTGGCCTCAAGTGATCCTCCTGCCTCAGCCTCCCAAGGTGCTGAGCCACCATGCCAAGCTCCTATAAACTATTCTAGAATAGTACTGAGGCACTTCTTTCTCAGTGTGGACATTCCAGCATGGGAGTGCCTATTCATTGACATGGATTACTGGTGATTTTATTGGTGAGGCTGAGGCAGCTGTCCCCAGGAATGGAAGTGCTGTCTGCAGTGCCATTTAGAAAGTAGCCCTCCCATCCTGGCTAACACAGTGAAACCCCGTCTCTACTAAAAAATACAAAAATTTAGCCAGGCATAGTGGCGGGTGCCTATAGTCCCAGCTACTCGGGAGGCTGAGGCAGGAGAATGGCGTGAACCCGGGAGGCGGAGCTGGCAGTGAGCTGAGATCATGCCACTGCACTCCAGCACTCTAGCCTGGGCGACACAGCGAGACTCTGTCCCAAAAAAAAAAAAAAAAAAAAAAAAGAAAGCAACCATCAGCTGTCCAGCCAGACAGGAACATGTGTCACTTCCTTGTGGACTGGACTCCACAGATCAATCAGGGCCTCTTGCTACTGCCACCCCATCTTTGGTCTAGAGGGCAGCAGTTTGCTCTGTCATGGGCATTACTGGATCTTAAGTGCCACTTGCTTAAGAATCTTGTGATTTGGGGTTTCAGGGAAGAGCAGCAGTCATCTACCCCCTAGAGATACACAATCTCAGAGGCTCTGTGGAAGCATACCCATATTAATGTGTACAGCCTGCCTGGCTCCACCTCCACTTAACTTCTCACTGCAGAGAAATTTGCGGGGTGGAAAAGAGACTGGGAAGGAACCAGGCCTCCTGTACCAAGTTCCTGGGTTCTTGTGCGTCTATTGCTTGAAAGGGAAGAACTGGTTTTTTTGTGAAAGAAAGAAAGAAAAAGAAAGAAAGAAAGAAGGAAGGAAGGAAGGAAGGAAGGAAGGAAGGAAGGAGAAGGAAGGAAGGAAGGAAGGAAGGAAGGAAGGAAAGAAAGGAAAAGAAAAGGAAAGAAAAAAAGAGAAAAGAAAGAAAGAAGAAGGAAGGAAGGAAGGAAGGAAGGAAGGAAGGAAGGAAGGAAGGGAGAGAGAAAGAGAAGGAAGGAAGGAAAGAAAGAAGAAAGAAAAAGAGAGAGAGGAGGGAGCGAGGGAGGAAGGAAGGAAGAAAAAGAGAAAGAAAGAAAGAAAGAAAGAAAGAAAGAAAGAAAGAAAGAAAGAAAGAAAGAAAGAAAGAAAGAAAGAGAAAAACAGGGATGAAGGTGAAAGAAAGCCAACCCCCGCTAGGTAGGTCAATGCTCCTGAAGTCTAGCCCTGTCCATGTTATTCTGGGGTATGGTGAGGTTGGCACTAAGTTGTGGTAGTTGATGGAAGGCCAATGGACTATGCTTGGCTCTTACTCCAGCAAACACCAGGCTTGGTGAGTCACCTAGTGCCTCCCACTCCTCCAGGGCCATGTCTTGAGTAGCAGATCTCCCTGGGTGGTAAGATTTATGCCAACTGATGATATCAGGATCCATGAGTTGTTAACAGACTATGACGTCAAGTGGCCATATTGCCTTCATCCAATCCAGTTAAAGGCTTTTCTCACATATGGAAACTCAGGAGAGCCCACAGGAGTGATTCTCATAGAATGACTCATGGACAAGCAGGGGTCTGTAAGGCTTCTCCAGGTGGCCACTGATTTCTCATAGGATAGTGAGAATTGCTCATCATTCTGCACCTTCAAAATCTTTCCTACTCCTACATCATCCCCATTGACAAATACATCTAACTTGAAATAGCTCATCTTAAAAACAAAACAAAAACTTTCCTTTGACCTTATAGTCCCATCCAACCATGGCCAAGCTCTCTGCTTCCCTTAATAGCAAAAGTTCTGAAAAGTCATGGATTGGTACCGTCTCTATTTCTCACTGCCCATTCTCTCCCAACAAGCTCACCCACCTGTTCAATTCTATTCATGTGCTACCGCTGGGCCCCACTTGCTTGATCCAAGGATCAACTCTCTGCTCCATCTTACAGGTCTTCCAGCAGCTATTGTCACTGTTGATGCCTCTTTCTTTTGTGGAGATTTTTCTTCTCTGGGGTTCCAGAAACCAATAAATTTTCTTGGTTTTCCTCCTACCATATTATCAGCTTGACTTTTCTGCCTGACCTCTTCATGTTAGAACCCCTCAAAATAAATCTCCAGATCTCTTCTCTTGCTTTGTCTTCTTTTCCCTTCCCTTTCCCTTCTCTTCCCTTCCTTTTCTTTTCCTTCTCTTCATTTCCCTTCCCTCCCTTTCCCTTGTCTTCGCTTTGTTCCTCTTCTCTCTCCCTTTTCCTTCTCTTCTGCACTCCCTCTCCTGGTAATCTCTTTCAGTCTCACATCATCTATACATTCATGACTCTCAAATCTATTTTTCCAATCCTTATTGCCCCATGAAGGTCCAGATTCCTAAATCCAACTGCCTCTGTGACACCTCTGCTTAGATGCTTAACAGATGTCTCAAACTTGAATATCCAAAATGAAATTCTTGATATCCTTCCAAAGCTTATTTCTTCCCCATTCTTTATTTGCCCAACAAATAATTCCATCAACTACTACCCAGTAGCTCAGATCCAAAACTTAAGAATCATGTATTTTTGACTCCGCTTTTTCTATCATACCCCACATTCAACCAACCAGTCCTATTTTTTCTAACTTCAGAATATATCCAGAATCTAATTATATCTCACCACATCCGCTGCGATAGCTCTAATCCAAGTCATTGTCATTTTCTGCCTAGGCCATAGCAAGAATTTCAATATCTGGTTTTCCACACTTGCCCTACTGTAATGCATTCTCTACCCAACAGGCAAAATAATCTCTTAAGCATGTAAAATCTACCATATCACTCCCTTGCATAAATCCTGCTAATGGCTTATAATCACATTTCAGAATAAAATTTAGGTAACTTGCCATGCCTATAAGACCCTGCATGATCCTGTCCCTCATGCCTCTGTTCTCTGCTTGTTCACACTGGCTATCTTCTAGCCTGTGGGCAGCCCTGGCTTGTTCCTGTTTCAGGACCTCTGTGCTTGCTGTGCCTTCCGCCTGGAACACTTTCCCCACCTGAACTCAGCACAATTCACTGTGCACCATGCAAGTCTCGGCATCAGTGTCATCTCCTAAGAGAGGACTTCCCTGACCACACAGCTTAAAGTACTCCCAAATCCAGTCTTTATCTCTTCACAAACGTCTTTCTCCATGTCAATAATACTCTCTGCCTCAGCTTATCTTTTTATTTATTTATGGTTTATTTTTGTCTCTCCACACTAGACCCCACGAAAGCAATCTTGTCTTTTTCACTGCTATTTCCCTAACTCATATGAATGCCCACCTCATATCAGAGGTTCAATACTATTTGTTGTGTGAGTAAATGGTCTTACCATGGTGGGTTCTGTACTGTGTTTCTATTTGCAATATGAAGCCACATGGTTTTCAAGCCTGGCAGCTCGGGAGAATTACCTAGACACATTTTAAATCATGCAGGTTTTTGAGCCCCATCCTAGTCTTTATTGGTGTGTCATTGACAGTGTCCTAATCTTTCCATTCACTCTGATGAAAAGCTTCAAAGTGGCCGAGGCAGGGGAAAAGGGAATTAGCCTTAAGGCTAATGGAGGTCGGGTTAAGAGGCCTTGTGAGTTCCTTGTTCCGTGGAGATAAAAAATGTTAGAAGCCACTATATTGAAGCTGAGGGTGGGAGTGGAGAATTGAGGAGAGAATGAACCCTGTGGCATGGGCCCATCTGGCTGTCGAAGGCCAAGGTCTGGTTTTACCCACTCTGGTAGCTACGTAATTCTGTGGATTACCAGGGCACCCACCTATTGGCTCAGGGAGGACTCTTTTATTTCACCCTGTCCTTCAGCTTCAGGATCTAGAACTCTGCTGTCTAATATAGTAGCTATGGTTTAAGACTGAATTCATTAAAATTAAGGTGTTTGAATTTGAATTCAATGCATTGAAATTAAATACAATTAATAATTCCTGGCCGGGCGCGGTGGCTCACTCCTGTAATCCCAGCACTTTGGGAGGCCGAGGCGGGCGGATCACAAGGTCAGGAGATCGAGACCATCCTGGCTAACACGGTGAAACCCTATCTCTACTAAAAATACAAAAAACTAGCCGGGCGTGGTGGTGGGCACCTGTAGTCCCAGCTACTCGGGAGACTGAGGCAGGAGAATGGCATGAACCCGGGAGGCAGAGCTTGCAGTGAGCCAAGATCGTGCCACTGCACTCCAGCCTGGGTGACAGAGCGAGACTCTGTCTCAAAAAAAAAAAAAAAAGAAAATTCTTTTCTTTGGTCTCACTAGCCACATCTCAAGTGCTCAGTAGCTGCATTTGCTGGTGGCTACGGTAAGTGTGCCTTTCCATCACTGCAGAAAGTTCCATTGAACAGAGCTGGTCTAGAAAATGGGCTCCTGGGAGTGCTAGGGTATCCACACTGCTGTTGTCAGTGCTTTAAATGCCAGGCTTGTCAATGTACATGGAAATACAGCTCTACCCTGGTTAAGCAATGGGTCTCTTGAGCCCTGGGAATTTCACTTGAGCAGGCGAAGGGCTGATGAAAACAGCTTGTAAAAGTATTTGCCAGCAGACCTGCCCACACACAGAGATGATGTACATTTTCAGAGACATATCATTGTTGCTCCAGAGGACAGGGAGAAAGCACAGCTATGGGCCAGGAAGAGTTTTTCTTTTAGTTTGTGCTCCTCGAGCTCTGAATCCAAGGTCACTCATGGGAATTTTGCAGGGATTTGTTTAGCAGGTTTACATTCTGTACCTCAAGTGAGATGATGGGCCACTTAAAGGCAGGGGAAATGACTTATGTTCTTATAATATCTCCTCCTCGACACTTCATATATAGATGATAAATAAACACTAGCACTCGATCTAAGTTGCATTATAGTTAGCGCTGTGCATGTGTCTCCTTATTTGCTCATGAAATCCTCAAAGCCAAATATTATTTTTATTCCCTTCCCTGCGGCACTTAGTACTGTGCATGATGAAATTGTTTCTATAGAAATATTCCTGGGTGGGAGGATAGCTGGAGCCCAGGAGTTCAAGGCTGCAGTGAGCCATGATTGGGCTACTGGACTCCAGCCAGACCCAGTCTCTAAATAAATAAATCAAATGAATAAGAAGTAAACAACAAAGTATTCATTTTGTGTTTTAACAAGGACTCTAGGAAAAATAAATTTAAAAAATTGTAAAAATGAAATATTTATTGCATGGTTGGAGGGAGGGAGGGAGAGATCAACTCAGACCCACACTGGTAGAAGAGTTCCTGTTTCAGTGATAGCTCACCATTTTAGTGATACATCACTTCCCATCTTTGAAATTCAGAACAGGCCAGGCGCGGTGGCTCACGCCTTTAATCCCAGCACTTTGGGAGGCCGAGGCAGGTGGATCACAAGGTCAGGAGATCGAGACCATCCTGGCTAACACAGTGAAACCCCGTCTCCACTAAAAACAGAAAAACTTAGCTGGGCGTGGTGGCGGATGCCTATAGTCCCAGCTACTCGGGAGGCTGAGGCAGGAGAATGGGGTGAACCCGGGAGGCAGAGCTTACAGTGAGCGGAGATGGCCCCACTGCACTCCAGCCTGGGCGACAGAGCGAGACTCTGTTCCAAAAAAAAAAAAAATTCAGAACAATTCAGCGTTATTCTCTCTTCTGAAGGTAAAGAGGCTATTTTCCAAGTCAACAGTGGGTGAGATGAATGAAATAAAGCTTTTCCAGTGTCATCAGAGCATTCTCATTGGACTTTATCAGAAAAACCATGTTCTTTGCCTTTTTTTCTGGTAGAAAGCTTCAGTGGTAAAAGAGCAAACCTAATTCAAGAGGAAAACATGGCAATAGCACAATTTCAACACAAATTGGCTATGTGTTATATGAAACATTCAGGTTCTAGAGCATTTTGTGTTACGCTTTTAAGATCGCAATCTCGAATGCTTGTCGTCAAGTATAGAATCTTCTCTCACCACATCTGGAAATTAAGCTCAAGTGAAGAACACACAAATGTTTGTCTTCTCATCACTCTCTTCTGTTAGATACTTCGCAGCATGGTTTCGAGTAATCATCATTTACTTACCGTAGATTCAAGTTTGTATCTTCTCCTATTTCCCTTCATTCTGAAGAATACCCTGAGGAATTTCCTGCAGTTCTGCCTGTTAACAAATTCTGTCAGCTTTTGTTTATCTCAAAGTGTCTTAATTTTACCATTATTTTAAAGTTTATTTTCACTCTATATAGAATTCTAGACTGGTGAGATTTTTTTCAGCATTTTAAAGGAGTTATTCCCTGGTCTTCTGGCCTCCATTATCTCTAAAAAAAAAAATCAGAAATTATTTTTGTTTTCCTATATATAATGATGTGTCTTTTGTTTATTGGATGATTTCCGTATTTTCTGTTTTTTTGGTTTTTGGTGTTTTTTTTTTTTTTTTTTTTTTTTTTTTGACAGAGTCTTGCTCTGTTGTCCAGGCTGGAGTGCAGTGGTATGCAATCTCAGCTCGCTGCAACCTCCACCTCCTGGGTTCAAGCGATTCTCATGCCTCAGTCTCCTGAGCAGCTGGGATTCAGGCATGTGTCACCCCTGCTAATTTTTGTATTTTCAGTAGAGATGGGGTTTCACCATGTTGGCCAGGCTGGTCTTGAACTCCTGACCTCAAGTGATCTACCTGCCTCAGCTTCTCAAAGTGCTGGGATTACAGGCATGAGCCACTGCGCCAGGATGATTTCCATATTTTCTATCATTTTTGGTTTTCAGCAGTTTGACTATGATGTGCCTAGATGTGGTTTTCTTTATGTGTATCCTGCTTGGGGTTCACTGAGTTTCTTAAACCTAAAAGTTGGTGTTTCTCAACAACTCCTGGGAAGTCTGGGGCCATTATTCTTTCAAATGTTTTTTTCCTCCATCCTCCTTCTCTTCTCCTTTAGAATCCCTATTGCAAGTGAGTTAGGCCATTCGATACTGTCCTATCAATCCCTGAGGCTTTGATCATTTTTTCAATTAATTTTCTATTTATCAGATTGATTTAATTTTATTGATCTGTCTTCAAGTTTACTGAGTTTTAATTCTGTCATCCCTAATAAGCCCATTCAGGGAATTTTTCATTGCAGGTATTATATACTTGAGTTTTAGAGTTTCCATAGGGTTTAAAAAATAGTTTCCGTTTTTCAAGTGAGATTTCATAGTCACTAATTCATTACATCTATATTTTTCTTTAATTCTTTGAACATCTCCCATTCACTATTTGACAATGTGTGTGTGTGTGCGTGCATGTGTGTGATGGAGTCTCCATCTGTCACCCAGGCTGGAGTGAAGTGGCATGATCTCGGCTCACTGTAACCTCCGCCTCCCAGGTTCAAGCGATTCTCCTGCTTCAGCCTCCCAAGTAGCTGGGATTACAGGCACCCACCACTACGCCCAGCTAATTTTTGTATTTTTAGTAGAGATGGGGTTTCTACTACTCTAGAAGTGTTGGGCAGGCTGGTCTTGAACTCCCGGACTCAAGAGATCCACTTGCTTCGGCAACCCAAACTGCTGGGATTACAGGCGTGAGGTACCGTGCCCCAGCCTTTGACAACAGTTTTAATAACTCATTTAAAGTCTTTTGCTGCCAAGTCTAATACCTGGGCCATCTCAGTTTCTTTTGAGTGCTTTTTGCTTTGATTATCAATCATGTTTTCCTGTTTCTTTGAAAGCCTAGTGATTTTACACTGAATACTGGACATTGTAGATGATATATTTTAGAGACCTGGATTCTACTATCTTCCTCAGGAAAATGTTGATTCTCATTTTAGCAAGCAGTTTGATTACTATCTGATCGCCTTGGAATGTCCATGTTTGGTTTTATGCTCTCATATTACAGATAAGCAAAAAATCAGAAGTGTTTCCTGAGTGCTAACTTAGAGGACTCATTCTCCAAATAAATAAAAAATCTCTTTAATTTTGCTTTATGTATTTTGAGACTATGTTTTTAGGTACCAATTAGTTTAGGCTTGTATTTTTCTGTTGAACTAAAACTTCCACCAATACATTGGGAGCCTCTTGATCGCTAGAAACATTTTTGCCCTAAAATCTAAAAACAGAGTGACACTCTTTTATTTAGATTTGTCTGTTGTATCTTTTTCCATTGTGTGCTTTGAGCCTTTTGATCTTTGTGTTTTAAACGTGATCTCTCACAGAAGTGCATTTAAATTCAGTCTGACAAGTTTTGATTTTTTTAACTGAGGCATTTAATCTATGTTCATTTGAATGTAATCACTGAAATATTTTATTACTAGATTTTTTTTTCATTTTCTTTTTTAATGAGACAAAGTCTTGCTCTGTTGCCCAGGCTGGAGTGCAGTGGCACAATTTCGGGTCACTGCAACCTCTGTCTCCAGGGTGCAAACGATTCTTATGTCTCAGCCTCCTGAGTAGCTGGGATTACAGGTATGTGCCACCACTCCCAGCTAAATGTTGTGTTTTTAGTAGAGATGGGGTTTGACCATCTTGACCAGGCTGGTCTTAAACTCCTGGCCTCAAGTGATCCACCTGCCTTGGCCTCCCAAAGTGCTGGGATTACAGGTGTGAGCCATTGTGCCTGGCCTATTTCTGTATCTTATTTTTTCTTTCACAACTATCCTGCATTTACTATATATCTACACTATATCTGTATATCTATATAGAATCATATATATACACATATATGTATATGTGTATTACATATATCTTCTTTTCTCCTTCCCCTGCTTTTTTTTTTTTTTTTTTTTTTTTTTTTTTTGCCTTCCTTTGAGATGATTACTTTTTATTTCTCTCTACTACTTGGAAAGTCATTGTGATGGTTAATATTAGGTGTCAACTTGATTGGATTGAGGGATGCCTAGATGGTTGGTGAAGTATTGTTTCTGGGTGTGTCTGTGAAGGTGTTGCCAGAGGAGACTGACATGTGAATGGTGGACTGGGAGAGGAAGACCCATCTTCAATGTGAGTGGGCACCATCCAATCAGCAGCCAGCGCAGCTGGAACAAAGCAGATGGAAGAAGGTGGGATACGTTTGCTTGCTGAGTCTTCTGGCTCTTTTTCTTCTTCCCATGTGGGACGCTTGCTTCTGTTCCTCCTGCCCTTGGACATCAGACTCCGTCTCTTTTGGTCATAGACTGAGGGATGCACTGTGGTCTTCCCTAGTTTTGAGGCATTTGGACTTGGACTTGAGCCACTTCCATCTTCTCTCTTTCTCCAGCTTGCAGATGGCCCATCGTGGGACTTCACCTTGTAATCCTGTGAGCCAATTCTCGCTAATCATCTCCCTTTTATATGCACCTACATCCTATTGGTTCTGTCCCTCTGGAGAACCCTGACTAATACAGTTATATATCAAATTCCCTTCTTCTAAAACTCATCCTAGAATGTTAACAAGCATATTTAACTTCTCATATTCTAAATTTAATTAATAGGTCTACTCACCTTCTTTACATTACATGAACTCAGAACACTTTAATCCTCTTACGTCTCCCAATTTGTATGCTATTGTTGCTTTGTATGTCATGTCTATCCCTCTACTTACAAAAGTTTATTGCCATTGTTTTATGCAGTCAATTTTTTAAAGATTTGCTTATGTATTTGCCACTTTCTTGGCTCATCATGTTTTCATCTCAATATTCCTGACTCAAATTGCCTTTCCCTCTGCTTAAGACAAACCCTCAGAATTTCCTTTAATCACTGTCTGTGTTTCCTTACTTCAATTTTTTAACTGCACTCTTATTTTTGAAAACTATCTTTACTACATATACAGTTTTAGGTTGATGGTTATTTTCTCTCAGCATATTTAAAATATTGTTTCACAAAGAAGAAAACAACAGACTTGAGTGTGGAGGGTGGGAGGAGGGAGAGGAGCAGAAAAGATACTGGTTGGGTACTGGGTTTAATTTATGGGTGATGAAATAATCTATACAACAAACCCCCATGACATGAGTTTATCTGTGAAACAATCCTTCACATGAACCCCAAAGCTAAAATAAAAGTTAAAAAAAAATAAACAGTGACAACAACAACAAAATACTGTTTCACTATTACCTGTAGCATCTATGGATGCTATCAAGAAGTCAATTTCATTGTCATTCCTTTGTAAGCAATCTGTCTATCTTGAAGTTTCATTAGGCTGTATCTGGGTGTACATTTCTTTCTTTGTGAAAAATCTTGCTTGGGTTCCTTGGGATTTCTGAATCTAAGGATTAGAGTCTCATTAATTCTGGGCATTTCTCTGTCTCTCTTTTTCTCTCTGGACAGTGTACTGGTCTGTCTTTCGGTTCTCTAATTCTTTCTTCACTCATACTAATCTTCTCTCAAACCACCCACTGAGCTTTATAAAGACTTTGTTACAATATTTTTCATTTCTAGAAGTTCTAGTTGATTTTTTTCTTGAATCTCCTTAAAAACCTTTAATTTTGGCAGGGTACAGTGGCTCATGCCTGTGATCCCAGCACTTTGAGAGGCCAAGGTGGGTGGATCACGAGGTCAGGGTTCAAGACCAGCCTGGACAACACAGTGAAACCCTGTCTCTACTAAAAATACAAAAATTAGCTGGGCATGGTGGCAGGCACCTGTAATCCTATCTACTCAGGAGGCTGAGACAGGAGAATCACTTAAACCCAGGAGGTGGAGGTTGCAGTGAGCTGAGATCATGCCACTGCACTCCAGCCTGGGCAACAGAACTAGACTCTGTCTAAACAAACAAACAAACAAACAAACCAAACAAACAAAAAAAGCAAACCTTTTTTTCTTTATTTATATTTTCTATTTATAAATTATGTTTACTCCCAAAATTCATACGCTGAAGTTCTAATTCTTAGAACCTTAGAATATGACTTTATGTAGAGATAGGGTCTTCAAAGAGGTCATTAAGTTTCAATGGGGTTATTAGGATGGGTTCTGGTCCAATATGACTGGTCTTCCTGTAAGAAATGGAGATTAGGATACAAAACACAGAGAGGAAAGAGCATATGGAGACGATGAAGGCAGCCATCTGCAAGCCAAGGGGTGAGGTCTCAGAAGAAATGAACGCTGCTGACACCTTGAGCTCAGACTTCCAGTCTCCTGAACTGTGGGAAGTGAATCTCTGTTGTTTCAGCCACCAGTCTGTGGTACTTTATTATGGCAGTGCTAGCAAACTAATACAGACTTCTCTATTTTTTTTCTTCAAACATAATTTAAGATACTTGTTTCATATTCTTTGTCTGAAAATCCAATATGTGAAACCTTTTGGAAACTAAATCTGCTGTTTGTTTTTTCACGTGTATGATGCTTCCAAAGCATAGTATTTTTGTGAGTTTTGTGATCTGTGCTGGTGAGCTCATGTGTTTTGAAAGTTCTATCAATGGGAATTCTTTGAAACAAATCTGAAAGGATTTGCTTTTCTTAGTACCATGAACCTAAAGCCACTTCCAAGTCAGCAACATTCTACACTAATTCTCAGCATGAGATTTTTGGGACTAACCAGGTAGTGTGAATTGAAGCTGGAAAATTGTACAATGGCCTTGTGTTTATGACTAATCAAGGCAGATATTTTGTTCTCTTACTCAAGTACTAAGTCTGGAGAAAGGTGTTTTTCCTTGATGTCGATGGCAAGAGCAGTGGTTGGGGTTAGTAGTAGTTGTAGGGGAGGAGTAAGCTTCTCTCTAATTTGTGATCATACTAAAGATATAAACCCCTGGGGCCCAGTTTTCTGTGTGGTCTTCTATTAGATTCTATACTTTTGCAAAGACCCTAGGCTTTTTCTCCTGTGGCCTGGCCACTGGAGTTTAACAAATGCCCTCAGGATGAAAATCAGATTTAGTGTTTCCAAGATAGTTCTAGAAGGAGAGATAATTTTTAAGCCAGAGCCTCTGTCAGTCTCAGGAAGGGCCAGGCTGGTGTACCCTGGGAAAAACTTTAATGTTGCTTTTATTGATATTTTTATCAGCTACCTTCCTGATTATCTAGACAAATCTTTCCTTTCAACAGAGTGAGGTCCAGAAGGGAAGCATTTTATGGAAGTCACTTCTGGATCCCCCAGTAATTTATGTAGAGGCTGTCCTGCACCTGAGCTCCCACCCTCACACAAGCACGGGGGGGTCCAGAGACCACAGATCCCCCACCCTCATCTCTCCAATCACTGTCTCCATTTCTCACACACTCCTGTGAAAAACTGAACAGAAGCACCATCTGCCTTGGAACTATCCTGGTTATGCTCTTCTTTTTCAGAAAGTGCTTGAAATGAGGCCAAATTAAAAAACGCTCCATCACCTAAAGCTGTATGGAGACAAGGCCAGGGTCCCTGCCTCTGCCACATCCCTGAAAGAGAACCTGCCAATGCTTGTTTCAGGCGGGTGTTTTATTTCAAAAGCCTGAGCCAGCCTATGAAGTGGATCTCTGGCTTGGAAGCATTTCGCAGGAGCTTGAGGCAGGTGGCTGGAAAATGTGTCCAAACTCACCTGGCACTGCCTTCAGCCTCCCTGATTGCAGAGTTGGCCTCAGTCCCCAGGCTGCTCTCTAGAAGCCTGCAGCATCCAGCACAGGGTGAAAGAGGCCATCACATTGATATGTTAGTGGGCCCCAAGCAAAGGTCTGACTGAGAGATGCTCGACTCCTTCTGATTATTTTCCAGTTTTATGTAAAGCCTCCAGTGTGACTTATCATTAGGTTTTGATTCTCTTTCTTTGGAGTTAGTCTTGTCCAGGGGCACGAACAGAAACTGCATGACCCAAAGACAGAGAGGCCCTCTCAGTTGGGGTCTCTGCTAACCAAAGCAATTTTGCAAGGTGCGAAAAATAAAAGGAGTCCAGGCGGGGGCTTATTGACACACTTATTGACCTTCCGCATCAGCTGTTGTTGCCAGCTTCCCTTAAACAGCCTTAGGCAAGAACAATAGACGCTGAGCACATTTTCAGATTCAGAGTCAGGTCTGCAAAGGGCTGAGAGTCTGGGCATTCTCCTTAGACAAGGGCAGAAGGCCGCGCCCTGTCTTTGTTTCCGGCCTGCCCAAGCCCGTGTTTTCAGCAGAGTAATTCTGACCAATAAACTCTACCTGCGTGATGGAAGGTAAAAGGCGTAAAGGCTGAATAGTATTTAGGAGATGAAAGATCAGTTGAGGCTTAGGTAAATGATTAAGCCAAGAGAATTCTTTCTCTGTTGATGAAGTTGGTCACTTGGAAACCAAGCTTCAGTTTCACATGAGCTCCATGCGTCTAAAACACTTTTCAAATACTCTTCAAAAAATTAACTACTGACACATCCAATAACAGATGGTGGGATAAAATGCTATCTGTCACTTTCCTTTTCTGACACACACAGAAAATCATATCTACAGCTCTGCAAACCATCCTGAGGAATATTTGGATCTGACTGAGCAGGAATTAACAAGAGCAAGAAATACCCACAGTCAGACCAGCGCTTGACACTTAGTAACTATTGGGGAAGGAAGGAAGGAAGGAAGGAAGGAAGGAAGGAATGAGGGAGGGAGGGAGGGAGGGAGGGAGGGAAGGAAGGAGGGAGGGAGGGAGGGAGGGAGGGAGGGAGGGAAGGAAGGAAGGAGGGAGGGAGGGAGGGAGGGAGGGGAGGGAGGGAGGGAGGGAGGGAGGGAGGGAAGGAAGGAAGGAAGGAAGGAAGGAAGGAAGGAGGGAAGGAAGGAAGGAAACATGTGCTCACCACATCTACTGCAGGATGTTAACATCTCTGAAAGTAGGTGAAAGGATTCTATGAAATCCAACCCAAAGCGCTATGCTTGGAACTGTTAGGTTTATATTCCCAGAGAAGCAGCAGGAGGGGGAAAAACAACAACAACAACAAAAACCAAACATGCTAATCGTGGGATTCTGAAGTGTGTGAGAGGGTTTGGCTATGTCCCCACCCAAATCTCATCTTGTAGTTTCCATAATTCCCACTTGTCATGGGGGGAACCCAGTGGGAGGTAATTGAATCATGGGGGCTGATTACCTCCATGCTGTTCTCATGATATTAAGTGAGTTCTCATGAGATTTGATGGTTTGATAAGGAGCTTTTCCCCTTTTGCTCTGCACTTCTCCTTCCTGCCATCATGTGAAGAAGGACGTGTTTGCTTCTCCTTCCTACCATGATTGTAAGTTTCCTGAGACCTCCCCAGTTCTGCAGAACTGTGAGTCAATTAAACCTCTTTCCTTTGTAAATTACCCAGTCTTGGGTATCTCTTTATTAGCAGTATGAGAACAGACTAATACAGTTTGTCATTTCAGAATGTCAGGATATGTGGATGTCATAAGAAGAAACCCTTGGACAGCCCATCTGTGTGTTCAAAGACAGCCCCTCTACCAGCCCTGCTCACCACAAAAGAGGGGAAAGTCAAAGAGCAAAAGTAGGTAGGTCTTCAGGGCAAAGAGCACAGCACTTTTGTGCAGAAAACCTAGACAATAGGCCGGGTGCTTATGCCTATAATCCCAGCACTTTGGGAGGCTGAGGAAGGTGGATCGCCTGAGGTCAGGAGTTTGAGACCAGTCTGGCCAACATAGTGAAACCTCATCTCGACTAAAAATATAAAAAATTAACTGGGCGTGGTGGCGGGCACCTGTAATCCCAGATACTCAGGAGGCTGAGGCAGGAGAATGGCTTGAACCCAGGAGGCAGAGGTTGCAGTGAGCTGAGATCACGCCATTGCACTCCAGCCTGGGCAACAAGAGTGAAACTCCGTCTCAAAAAAAAAAAAAATAAAAAACCACTAGACAATAATAATTATGAATAAATTTGCCAGCTGTACGTCGTAACCTAAGGACATGATTAAAGCAATGTTTTGAGGAAAATTATTAGGTGTAAGCACTTAGCATTAATAAACACAAAGAATCAAAATAATGTATTAGTTACTCAACTTAAAAAGTTTGAAAGAGAACATAATTATGAAAAAGCAAAAGTTTGAAGAAATAAAAATGAGAGTTGAAGTGAATAAATCAAAAAATGGATATTTGGGAGAAAAATAAATGAATCCAAGTCCTGGTGCTTTTAAATAAAACAGATAAACCATTAATATCCTAAAAAAATGAGGGGCAAAATACAAATACATAAAATTAAAAAGGAGGGTGGGAAATAACACGAAGACAGAGAGAACACTTTTAACTATGCAAATAAATGAGAAAACCTAAAGAATGAATATACATGAAATGAATAATTTCTCCAAATGCCAGACACAGGCAATTTCACAAATGCAATTTTAAATTTAAAAATTTTGGCCGGGCCGGGCGCGGTGGCTCAAGCCTGTAATCCCAGCACTTTGGGAGGCCGAGACGGGCGGATCATGAGGTCAGGAGATCGAGACCATCCTGGCTAATACGGTGAAACCCCGTCTCTACTAAAAAAAAAATACAAAAAACTAGCCGGGCGACGAGGCGGGCGCCTGTAGTCCCAGCTACGCGGGAGGCTGAGACAGGAGAATGGCGTGAACCCGGGAGGCGGAGCTTGCAGTGAGCTGAGAGCCGGCCACTGCATTCCAGCCTGGGCGGCAGAGCAAGACTCCGCCTCAAAAAAAAAAAAAATTTTGGCCGGGCGCGGTGGCTCAAGCCTGTAATCCCAGCACTTTGGGAGGCCGAGACGGGCGGATCACGAGGTCAGGAGATCGAGACCATCCTGGCTAACACGGTGAAACCCCGTCTCTACTAAAAATACAAAAAAAAAACCTAGCCGGGCGACCTGGCGGGCGCCTGTAGTCCCAGCTACTCGGGAGGCTGAGGCAGGAGAATGGCGGAACCCGGGAGAGGAGCTGCAGTGAGCTGAGATCGCACTGCACTCCGCCTGGGCGACAGAGCGAGACTCCGTCTCAAAAAAAAAAAAAAAAATTTTAAGAAAGAGATAATTCTGATACTTTCAAAACTTTTCTAAAGAAAGTCAACATGTCCAACGTTCTTTATAAAGCCAACATAACACTAATACCAAAACTGGACAGCGCACACACAAAACTCACAAAACAGTAGACAAGTTTTAGTAATAAGCTAGTGCCAAAATATTTTTTTTCAATATTGACACTGTAATTAGAATTTATTTCTCTCTCTCTCTCTTTTTTTTTTTTGCAACTGACACACACTCTAACAGCTCCTTGACCAGAGAGTAAAGGTAGCTCTATTGTAAAAGCAAAATAATTTAAAGATTTCAAAAATACAAAAGGGCACCATGAGAAAACTAGTTTTGATCATGGTCTTTGGATCTAGCTGAATGTTAGAACCACAGGGTAAAAGAATTGAAATCAGAATCAAGAGGTTAACTGCAGATAAACAGGTTTTCCAAGTCATAGACAACTGGGGCCAGAAATTGCTCATAAATATTTTCTCTGATTCCTCTAATCAAATGCAGGTTTCTCTTTTTTCAAAGTTTTTATTTTTATTTTTTAGAGACAGGGCCTCACTCTGTCATCCAGGCTGGAGTGCAGTGGTACAATCACAGCTCACTACAGCCTCAAACTCCTGGGCTCAAGTGATTCTCCTGCCTCAGCCTCCCGAATAGCTGGAACTAATCTGTTCCAGGTGCGCATCACTACATCTGGCTAATTTTTATTTCTTTTTTTTTTTTTTTTGAGACGGAGTCTTGCTCTGCCACCCAGGCTGGAGTGCAGTGGCCGGATCTCAGCTCACTGCAAGCTCCGCCTCCCATCTCGCTAATTTTTAAATTTCGGGTAGAGACAGGGTCCTGCTGTGTTGCCCAGGCTGGCCTTGAACTCCTGGCTTCAAACAATCTTCCCACCTGGACCTCCCAAAGTGCTGGGATTACAGGGGTGAGTTACAGCACCAAGCCCTGAAATGTAAGTTTCCTTTTGTGACAGTGAATGTTCCATTTAGGTAAGTTATTCCAAAATGATGATGTGAGCCTGTGAATGAGGTTCTACTTCCTGTCCAGAATTCTTGGAGAAGGCCAAACTGGTGAGGTGAGTGAGGCAGGTTGAGAGTATGAGGAGTGGGGGGTAGGGGAGTTACATTATTCAGAGGAATAAAAGTGGAGCCTGCGAAGGGGAAGTAGAAGAGACAACAAAGAGGGGGCTCTGGCATCCTTGGAGTGGAACAGATTAGTGACACCCGTCTTTAAAAAGCCCAGTCATGACTGGTGGTGGCTGATGAGGCCTAGGAAGCGATTAGAGCTGAAGTCATTAAAGCGCCTCTGTGGAAGCTTAGCTGGCTGCTCTCCACTTAATCCTCTTAGGCAAACAGGCCATTCTCACTAGGCCGTGGATGGAGGCTCGGGTGGATCCTGGCCTGAAATGCCAGCCGACTTCAGGAATTAGATCCAGTATTTGCGAGGATTGGGAGTAAGCGTGTGAGTTGGTTTGTGAGGTGTGGAAAGCCAATTTGCTGATGGTATAAGTCTTCCATTTAATCCCAGTCAAGCACAAAGTGATGTAGAAAAAGAAAGTCTTCAGGATCAATATTAAGTGTGGCTTCGACAGAGCTAAGAAAGAACGATGGCTGGAACTGTGACCTATAACACAGGCTCTGCTGGGCTGACCAGGGCCCTGGGGGAACACAGGGAGAAGGAGTTCTAGCGCATGACCCGTGTGATCTGAGATTGAAACTGACCTTTTGAGGGAACAGGGCCAGAAGCTAGAAGCACCCAGAGACTGTGTCTATTCTTTCCAGAAGGATCCCTGTCTCAGCTAGACGAGCCCCGGCAGGCTGTGGTTAGATGCTCAAATTTCAGAGAATGGATTGAATGAAAGTCAGTCCTGGGTCTGAGACAAGACTCTCAGTTGATAGAAATTGTTAAGATTTTCCTCTGAGTAATTTCTTTCCTAACTGGCTGTGAAAAGAAGGAACAAAGGTCAGTGTTTAATTGGGTTGGGATCTCGGCAGCTCTGAGATCAGTTTCTTTTATCAGTGTGGGCTCACTGGTGACTGAAGGGGGTTTGTTATCCAAATTATATAAGATCTGTGTTTTGCATTTGCCACCAGAGAAGGTATTAAACAGTGCTACCTATCAGAAGTATCATGCCTTGTACGGAGTTTTAAATTTTTGAGTAGCCACATTAAAAAAAGTAAATGGAAACCAAAGAAATTACTTTTAGTAATATATTTCCCTTAACAAAAATATTATTATTCCAACATAATTAATGTACGAACATAGAAATAAGATGTTTTACATTATTTTTTCCATATTAAGTCTTCAAAATTCAGCACATCTCAATTCACGGTAGCCCTTTCTGAAGGGGTTAGAGGCTACCATATTAGACAGTGTCTAACATTGGATATAAAGGATTACATCACACGGTCTCTGCCCTCTGGGAGCCTATAAATGTGTACCTTTATTCTGTATTCAATGAAGTGGAGTAGCGGGGATGCAGAGACGTACCTGATAAGACTCCACTTGAGAGAGATGGGAGCCTCTCTCGGGTTTGATGCCAACTACCAGTGCTACGCAGGTTATACATGGCTCCCACCTCTTCTTAGGTCTGGTTAACTAATAACTGTGTCACCCAACCAAACCCATCAGAACAAATTCTTGACAGCCCAACCAAACAGAAACCACAAAACCAATTGGGCTAACCCAAATTCACGTACCCCTTCTTATAGTATTTGAGAGGTCTCTATTCTGCAAAGCGTTAGGGGGATTGTGTGGGATAAAGAGGGAATGAAGCCAACACTCCAGGTGACCTCTGTAGATTGGTTTAACTCAAGAGCACACGTAATCACGTTATCAGGATCAGGGCCAGTACTAGGACTGGTTCAGACACACAGCTCTTGCCACTCCTGAAAGGAGCTTTGGCCAATACCTCCACAGTTTAGGGGTGTAACATTTTGCAGTGCCTCAGTCCTTTAAATGCAGCCAGCTTCCCCTGAGCCCTGAGCTGGGCTGCAGCCAGCACACCTAGGCCTTCACTGGCTCCAGTGCCTGGTCTGTGTGGTTGGCCAGCACTGCTGTCTCACCCTCCAGACCCTCCCAGCCCAGGCTCTAAACTCTGGTTTGACAGCATGGCTTTTCATATCAACGCCTAGATCCCTTCCCTTTTCTCTTTTCTGATTCCTTGAACTAGCATCTCACTTACCTCTGCATGCTTTCGTGACACATCAGTTTCCCAAGTGTGGGTAGTCATCTCTGCCACAAGGACCCTGGGAGCCCTCCCCAGCCAGGCTTGGTCAGGCCTTCTCTGCCTTCCTCTCTTCTCTCCCTAACAGTGGAGAGACATTTGGATACAGTGAGGTCTGGGGCTAATCCCATCCCCTAGGCCCTAGGAGGTCCCTGTTAAAAGGACCAAGTGGACCAGGCGTGGTGGCTCACGACTATAATCCCAGCACTTTGGGAGGCCGAGGGTGGATCACGAGGTCGGGAGATAGAGACCATCCTGGCCAACACAGTGAAATCCCGTCTCTTCTAAAAATAGAAAACTTAGCTGGGCATGGTGGCGCAAGCCTGTAGTCCTAGCTACTCAGGAGGCTGAGGTTGCAGTGAGCCAAGATCACGCCACTGCACTCCAGCCTGGCAACAGAGTAAGACTCCATCTAAAAAAAAAAAAAAAAAAAAAATCACCAACTATGGGTCTCATAGGCCTGGCCCTGCTCCAGGCCTTTCTTCTTGCCTCATCCTACTCTGTCTCCAGCTCCCTGCAGCTATTTTGTGTCCTTAAGCGAGTTGACTCCTTCCCCATTCATGTGGGGAAAAGAATCGTTCATTATTTCTTTCTTTCAAGAAATATTTATATTGCACAAATCCATGCAACACAATCGATTTTCTTTTTATGGCAGCTGGATACTGTGTTGTATCACTGTGTGATGACTTTCTTTGTAGGTTATACCCCCCACCCTGATGACAATGCATTAATGGGTATAAATGCTCCCCAGAAGAGCTTCAGCCTGTCCTGAGATCTGCAACACAAAGAGGGTTTTTTTTTTTTAATACTCTATGTTCTAGGGTACATGTGCACAACGTGCAGGTTTGTTACATATGTATACATGTGCCATGTTGGTGTGCTGCACCCATTAACTCGTCATTTACATTAGGTACTTCTCCTAATGCTATCCCTCCCCCCTGCCCCCACCCCACAACAGGCCCTGGTGTGTGATGTTCCCCTTCCTGTGTCCAAGTGTTCTCATTGTTCAATTTCCACCTATGAGTGAGAATATGCGGGGTTTGGTTTTCTGTTCTTGCAATAGTTTGCTGAGAATGATGGTTTCCAGCTGCATCCATGTCCCCACAAAGGACATGAACTCATCCTTTTTTACGACTGCATAGTATTCCATGGTGTATATAACACAAGGAGTTTTTAACCTGGGAAGTGTGCTTAATTCTTCTACTGCCTCTTCTTGAGGGCTGCCCAAGTGCAAAATGTTTGGTCTCTTGGAGGGTGCCTAGGCTAACAGTGAGAACTGGATAGCTCCAGGAGGGCCTTGGGCATTGGGCCTATGGAGTAGCCTGTACTTCTTGCTCTTTTCAACACTTAAAGGGAGAGGTGGCCGAGTTCTCTCTGACAGTTGCCCTATGGCAGTGGCGGCAGCCAGCTGAATATCACGGGAACGTGCCTGCTCCATGAAAGGGTCATATATGCAAAGTAGCCCCCAAAGGTGAAAAGTGCCAGGAAACCAAAGAACAAGGCAGACACCTCCAGGTTGTTGGTAAAGGATGTTTTACTGGGGGAACTTACAGACGGAAGCATGGTCTTTAGTGGCAGCAATACAGATCAGGATGTTTTACTGGGGGAACTTACAGACGGAAGCATGGTCTTTAGTGGCAGCAATACAGATCAGGATGTTTTACTGGGGGAACTTACAGACGGAAGCATGGTCCTTAGTGGCAGCAATACAGACGGAAGCATGGTCCTTAGTGGCAGCAATACAGATCAGGATGTTTTACTGGGGGAACTTACAGACGGAAGCATGGTCCTTAGTGGCAGCAATACAGATCAGGATGTTTTACTGGGGGAACTTACAGACGGAAGCATGGTCTTTAGTGGCAGCAGTGCAGATCAGGATGTTTTACTGGGGGAACTTACAGATGGAAGCATGGTCCTTAGTGGCAGCAATACAGATCTCTGCACCTGTCACCCCCAGAACCAGGGCTTGTATACCATAGAGAAAGGGTATGGGTGCCCTGTGCAAGACAATGAAAGCCTACCCTCCAGAAGAGGCAAGAATGCTGCATGCATCAAAGCCTGTAATTTGTGCAACAACATCAAGGTTGACATGTTCTTACATTAGGGACAGTAGATCAAGTAATAATCAGGAGGCATTCACGAGACAAGGGCTAATCAGAAGTAAAAACAGCAAAGTAGCCTCCAAGATGGCATCACTTGTGTCTCCACTTCCCCTTGGTAATAGTCATATGCTCAACCTTCTACTATGATTTGAGGGCAAGTGGCTTCCTCACACTTGGTTCAGGTTGCTGACCTGTCAGTAAAATAAGATTAAAGGACACATAAAAATGTCACTGGACATATCTTGTCAGCAGCCCTTTGAGTGCACACAAAGGCTATCAGTAAAGCGGAAGGCAAAGCAGATGTGAAGCTGGGGTTCTACCCAACTAAGTCACGTGTCAGCAGCATTAGAAGGGCCCTTCCGATGATGTGCACCGCATACGGTGTTTGCGACAACCTAGGATACATTTTGTTGTTGGCTCCCATTGGAGGTAAGGGATTGAGAGAGACTGATGTGTGCATAGGCACGAACAGGATTGTTCACACATCCCTGCACTTTCAGGGTGTGTCCTATTAGGATTTCCCGAGCATAAGCACGAGGGGAGGGTGAAAAGTCCCACTGTTACCTGCATTCCGTGAAAATCCACTGGTTTGGGCTCCAGTTTTTGCTCAGTGTCCAACTAAAGCAGCATTTTAAAAAATGGAAACCCTGAGGCCTTTCTATTGTTCTGAACAGCTGAGCACGGCTGCGGAAACGTCCCTGCTTCCCACTAGGGGGAGCTTGTCATGCAGCACCAGAGACAGGGCCGCGGGAGCTGGGGCTGGGGAGGCTGCGCGCGAACGCGATTCCATTTCCTGCCTATGGCTCTTCTGACGAGAAGCACGTCTCTTTTCTGTACTTTGGCTTCGATATGATTTGGTGGCTAGATTTAATTTTTGTGCCACCAGAGTGGATGTTATAGCTCCCATTTTGTAATCTAAAAAGCTTACACACGTTTTCTACAGCACAGGGCTTTTTTTTTTTTCTTTCTTTCTACTATCGAATTGTATACATAATGATCACTTCTTTAAGGCACTGAGCCGGGCCCCACACGAAGTCTAACGGGCAGGTGGGCTTCTTCTCCATCACTGCTAACTGGCTCGGGGTCCATTTCACAGAACCTACCGTCTATCGGGGCTGTCAACACACTGGGCCCTTCTAATTCAGTGTGGCCAGCCTTGGATAGCTAACGCCACACCTCCTGTGTTCTCTATCACTTTCCCCGTATTAAATATAGTTGAGAGGAGAAGGGGTGATCTTTGCTTTTTGAATATTATTTCCTGGTTGAAAAACAATTGAGTAGAATGTTTTTGTTTCTAGAGGGGGTGACAGGGAAATGTTCTATTTCAGTGGTAGGAGCAGCGGAAAAAGTGTCACTCTGATGGCAGTGGTTGTGTTTCAATCCCTGCGATGCCCCTTACTCACTGACTAAAGGCTCTCAGTCTACTGTAACCCGCCAGGCTTCCATTTCCATCAGCTAAGGAGGGATAACAATACCCATTTCGTGTGTGTGTGTTTAATGAGGACGGATCAAGATAGGCAGTTGAAAAGACACAGTACAGTCCGCCTGTAATCCCAGCACTTTGGGAGGCAGAGGCGGGTGGATCACGAGGTCAGCAGATCGAGACCATCCTGGCTAACACGGTGAAACCCCGTCTCTACTAAAAATACAAAAACTTAGCCGGGGGAGGTGGCGGCGCCTGTGGTCCCAGCTACTCGGGAGGCTGAGGTAGGAGAATGGTGTGAACCCGGGAGGCAGAGTTTGCAGTGAGCTGAGATCCGGCCACTCACTCCAGCCCGGGCGACAGAGGGAGACTCCCTCTTAAATAAATAAATAAATAAATACAGACACAGCACAGTGACTGGCACATAGCAGGTGTCACTCCATTCCTCTTTCCCTTCGGTCAGGAATCCTCTTTGCTGTTTGATCACTTTTAAAGACAATCTCTCACGTTTTCTTCCTTGTATTATTTAATAACTTTTTCGCCTGATCAGTGTAAGATAAAGAAATCTTAGTACAGAAAAATGGGGAGTAGACAAATGGCAAAGAGAAAGCTATCCTTTAGGAACAGAAAACACAACTTAATTACATTCACAGTGGATTAAAAGGGCTTCCTGAATCAGGCACCTACAGTTTGCTGCCTCTCCTATGTGCCACCTGTGTCTCTCTGTCCACTACTCATCACCAGATGCCAGGGCCACCCCCAACAGCGGTGCCTGCATTCCTTCTTGATTTAGTATCTTTTTGTGATTGATACATAATATTTTCACATATTCATGGTGTATATGTGATGTTTTGTTACATGCATGGAATGTGTTATGATCAAGTCAGGGTATCAGGGTATCCAGCTTGAGTATTTATTTCCAGGTGCTGGGAACATTTCAAGCCCTATCTAGAAGATAGCTAGAAGCTATTTTCAAAATATGTAATGCAGTTGCCCAATTCTACCATCTAACATTAGAACTTACTCTTTCTAACTATATGTTTATACCTCTAACCAACCTTTCTTCATTCCCCCACCTTCATGTCCTTCTTAACTGCTAGTAACTACACTCTACTCTCTACCTCCATAAAATCACCTTCCTTTAGCTCCCACATATGACGGAGTAAATGCAATAGAAATGTGGAAAACTTCACAAATTTGCACAGCATCCTTGTGCAGGGCCATGCTAATCTTCTCTGTATCATTCCAATGTGCTAATTACTAATGTCCTAAATACGAATACTTGCTGCCAAAGTAAGCACAGATTTAGGATCTTTGACATGATCCCAAAAAGATAGACATTGCAGTGCTTTGGTAGATGATATCCAATTGAGGTTCTGCCTCTGCAGAATTAAATTACCATTTTACACAGTCTTTTGGAAGATCCCAGGATTTGATAAAGAATTTCATGAGAATCTAAATCCAAGATTTCTCCACTCATTGGGGTCGGTTTACCGATATCTGGCTATGAAATCCCAAGAACAGGATAGATTTCAGTTCAATTCTGAACTGCCTTCTTGGCTTCCTAGTTGATATAAGACATGCATTCTAATGGAAACACATTGCTGAATGTGGCTAGGCCATAGAGCTGTATTACCTCAGGTTAGCTTTACTTTGTTTAAGTAGGCTTTTTGTGAGCTGCCTTGGGAACTTTTTCATTATGTATCATTTCATACCTATGGAATATGAGGCTCAAATTCTAAATGACTGGCTCGCCAACTTTTAGAATTTACCTGCTTTTAAATTGGGAACAATCTGTTCCTTTGTAAATGTTCTGAACTGCAACTATAATTCAGATAAATAAGGGCACTTCTAAATGATAGAGCCCAAAGGATATCTGTTTGCAAGAGGGACAGATGCCCCTCAGGAAGACAAGCAGGGGAGCACTTGTTCTCAGATCATGAGTCAAGGTCAGAGAGTGAGATGACTCTGGGTGATGGAGACTGCACTTCAGGCTATCCCTGTAGACAAATGCTCGTGTCTTAAAGAAAAGGAGAGGCAAAAACACAGTGAGAAAATCCTGAAAGCTGCAATGCATTGGAAATGCTGCCTGCATTGGAAGTAGGGTTATGGCAGGGACATCAGTCTCCTTGGTGTAAGCAGCGTAAGAACTAGGAACAGCAGCAGCATCTGTGACAAAAGCATTCACATTAGAAGCCCCAGGTGTGGCCACTGTGAGCTGGAATAAGAAAGAGTAAAGGGGTCAGTCCTCAGGTCATTGGGAAGAGGCATGGAGCACGGGCAACACACAGGCACCTCCATCATGATTTCACAGGATGCAGGGCAGCTGGAAATGCCAGAGACATGTATTGCAAGTATTGCTGTGACCATATGTTTTTGCTTCCAAACTAGTAGGGACAAGCAAGCCTCCTTGCATTAAAAAAGTTTTTTTTAACGTGTGTGTGTGTGTATGTATATAAATCTAGCTGGTTCCTGCCAGACACTAACATTGCATTGCCCAGCAAATAAAAAGGAAAGAAAAAGGCCCTCAGATCTTTAAAAACTGGACTGGGAACTGACCATCACAGTCCATCAGACGTGTCTGATCCCTGGCACTGTCCCTCCAGCTCCCGAGCCCTCTTCCTCTGTCTGCCCTCCTGGCTTTTGACTCCAGGTTTCTAACAGATCCTGACTCCTGCCTGTGTGCCATTCTGATTTTGCATCTCTCTTTGCTTCCACTGGTACCTGACTCAGTCTCTCTGTTTGTCTGCTGCCTTGAGCAGAATTTCCTGAAGAATTTCTGAAACCAACTCAATCCTCCCATAGGTAGTTTTTTGGATAAACATAGAGATTGACCTTTTTGGTCTTAAAACTTGAAACTACATTTGTTTTATCTGAGTTCCTTCTTCAGGAAATGACCTCCAACCTCCCCAAAAAAGTATCAAAGAACTGAAACTCACCAGATTGCCACATCCAGACAATGAGGTGCCTGACCCCTCATTCATCACGATGGCTTCCTTGCCCCTCCCTAGTTCCTGTTTTCTTCCCTGCTATATGAATCCTTAGTTTTAGTTGGTCAGGGAGATGGACTTGAGTCTGAGCTCTCATCTCCTCAGCTGCAGCACCCGATTAAAGCCTTCTTCCTTGGCAATACTCACAGTCTCAGTCATTGGCTGTCAGTCACTGGCTTTCTGTGTAGCAAGTCACAGAATCCAGACCGAATCCCTGGTGTTTCAGTAACATTTCCACAAAATACAGTTCCAAAGGTGTTGTGTAAATAAATAATATATGTATGCAAATGAATAAAAATAAACCAGTTCATAGAGAACAGAGGTTCTGCCCATTTTCCCAATATACAACCCTGTGCCTTGTATACAGAAGTTGCACAATAAATACAGGCTGCACGAATAGGTGGTCAAGTTTCAGAAACTGGGGTTAAACTTAAAAATACATTTCTTTGATTTTGGAATGTTAATTAGCCTTTAATATATGAAAAAGCATTGAGAATAAATCTTGACCCATAAGCCTAGCTTATGAGCTCATAGCTTAGATCAGGTGATCTAAGATAGATCATGGATTTAAATGTAAAACTAGGACTATATATTGTATTTAAACAGATTTAAATGTAAAACTATAAAACTTTTAGAAGAAATCATAAGAGAAAATCTTCAGGACCAAGGGTTAGGTGAAAGATTATTAGACATGACACCAAAATGCAGTCCATAAAAACAAAGTAAATTAGAGTTCATCAAAATGAAAAATTTTTGTGCTGTGGAAAACCCAGTTGAGCAAATAAAAGACAACCTACTCCCGGGAGGAGATACACGTAACTTAAAAAGGACTAGAATCTAGAATATGTAAATAACCTTCAAACTCAACAATTAAAATAACCCCCAAATCCAGTTATAAAATGGGCAAAAACATGAGCAGACATTTCACCAAAGAGGAGATACAGATGAAATAAGAACATGCAAAGATATTTATAATCATTAACTATTAGGAAAATGCAAACGACAATTACAATGAGATATCCCGACACACCTGTTAGAACAGCTACAAAACAGCAACAATGCTGGAGAAGAAGCAGAGAGACTGAATTTCTTGTGTGTCCGTGGTGGAAATTTGAAATGGTGCATTGGTTGTTCCCTATTGAGCTAAATGTGCAACTACCACTCAACCAAGCGATTATATTCTTGGACATTTATTCTGGAAAAATGAAAATGTATGTCCATATAAAAACTTGTACCTGAACAGTCATGTCTTTACTTATAATCACCCCAAACTGGGAACAATCCAAGTATCCCTCAATGATGAATGGCTAAACTAACCATGGTACAGTCACACCAGGGAATACTACTCAGCAACATAAAGGAACAAACTATTGATGCATGCAACAACCTGGACCCATCTTAAAGGGCATTGTGCTTAGTGGAAAAAGCCCATCTCAACATTTGATATACCTGTGTGAGTCCATATATACAATGTTCTTGAAATGACGAAACTGTAAAGATTAGAGCTGATTAGAGTTGCCAGGGAACAGGGATGGAAAGAGGGGATGAATACAAAGGGATAGTACAAGGGAGCCACTTTGTGATGATGTGGTTACACAAGTCTACACACAGCATAAAAGTGCAGCAAACTGTACACATACACACACACCTGAATGCATGTAAAAAACGTTGAAAATTGAATAAGGCCTGTAGTTAATGACACTGTATCATATCAATTTCCTGGTTGACACTGTACAACAGCTATACAAAATGTCCCTGTGGCGGAAGTTGGATGAAGGATACACGACTATTTTGCAACTTCCCTTGAGTCTATAATTATTTCAAAATAGAAAGTTAAAGAAAAAAGGACTTAAGAATATCCAAGAAAGGGTTTTAACCATGAAACCCTGTATTCCTGGAACATCGGGTAAGATCGGTGTTCTATAGAATACACGCTGGGAAATGCATGTCAGAGGAACTGGCTCTGAGTCAACAATCACTGTCGCCATTGTTCATCCCAGCCCCAGGCCCATCACCTCCATCAGTGGCCAAGCTCGCCCCACAATTCTGTCTCAATTTGCAGCTGAGAGGATACTCCACAGAGTTGCTTTTGTTCAATGGGGTTTTCCACAAAGGTTGTATCTTGGTTCATTTCTGTGTTTTGCTTTGGCTCAGGCTGCTCTGCCAAGTTTGCCCCGAAGTGTGTCAATCTGTGCCAAGCACCATGCCTCATCCACAGAGCCTAATGGGATGTAACACATGTGGTGGGTCAGCATAGTGACAGCCAAGAATCTGGAGGATACAGAGGCATTGTTGTCATAATGGCCTACTCTCAGAAGGTATTATGCTATAAACAGAAGCTGTGAATGAACCTAGAATAAGTAAGTCATTTCCAGTACAGCAGACTGCACTGTGTTAAACGCTTGAGTTGATACCTTTATCTCTATTGACACACAGCCTAGACCAGTGGTGCTTAAACTCCAGTGTTCCTAAGAATCAGCTGAAAAATCCCTGTTATTGCTATATCAGCATCCTGGAGGAGGAACCTGAGAATAGGCAGATTTGGAACAATCTCAACAAGTAACACTGGTACAGGAAGAGTCTGGGACCACATCTTCTTCTACAATATCACTTTTTAATCGTTTCAGCTGGGAGCCTTTTTACTTGCACTCCATATTATATGAAGTGTTTAAAACTAATAACTTCTACCCATTCACACTAGTGCATGTATTTACCAAATGGTTTTTTAAATTCCCTTACACATCACTCAGAAACAAACCAATGTAGGAGTGTGTGTGTGTGTTGAAAAATAAAGGGTAATGATAACTTCCAAACTTGGTTCTTCTTTTATCAAAGAACAAAACTCGTCGTAACCTTAATAGCATTTGTGATGAACCCAGTACTCTGGGAAATAGGAAGATTTTTGTTTTGTGTCATTTGTTTTGCTTAATCATGGTCAAAAAATCATTAGAGACAATTTGAACATTACCTTAATGAGTCCTGAAAAGTAGTGCTTTTGACAGCTATTTTTTAATTGGCCAAAAAAGAAATCCTAACAAATCATTCTGGCCAACTTGGCAGCTTGTTTGCTATTGGATATTCTGGGTTATGTTGGGAAGCCCCACTGGAGCCAGTCTAAAAGAAACAACACAGCTTTAAGAAAATGGGGCTAAGACTCACTTAGTAATTAGAGGTAATTAAACAGAGATGGCCCCAGTAATCCACAATCTTGGAAGTGACCAGGGTGCCTTACTGTGAGCTTCTTTGACTGTAGATGGTGATCCATCCATATCGCCCCTGTGCTTCCCAAAGCTATAGTAAGCAATATGGCAGAATCTAATCAAAAGTATCAAAGGATTTATGTGAAGTAATGCATATGTTAATGAGCTTGATTTTCCCATTCCACAAAGTAGACATATTTCAAAACATCATGTTATCTGTCAATTTTTTAAATTAAATTGTTTTTTAAGTATTAAAGAATTTCACAGCCCATCCAACCGCCCTTGATCTAGATCAGTGATCTCTCAAACAGAATGTCTAGCACTGATGCGTTGGAGTGCTGGAGAAAATGCTAAAACTTCCACTTATATTTAGTTGTATCAAAAATAAGACGTTTAACTTAACTAATATTAATAGATGTATTAAATTGGCAGTATCATTTAGTCTTTAGGTCCCAAACATCATCATGGGACCCATGTAGTGTTCCCCGGATCTTAAGAGAAGAGTGGAGATTCTTTGATCAAGAATGTTGATGGGCTGGGCATAGTGGCTCACACCTGTGATTCTAGAACTTTAGGAGGACTAGACAGGCAGATCACTTGAGCCCAGGAGTTCAAGACCTGGGCAACATGGTGAAACACCATCTCTACAAAAACACAGAAATTAGTTGGGTGTGGTGGCATGTGCCTGTAGTCCCAGCTACTAGGGAGGCTGAAGTGGGAGGATCACTTGAGCCTGGGAAACAGAGGTTGCAGTGAGCCAAGATTGTGCCACTGCACTCCAGCCTGAGTGACAGAGCAAGACCCTGTCTCAAGGAAAAAAAAAAAAAAAAAAGAATAATGATGGAAGCCCCTTACTTAGCCAACTTAGCCATGAACTATCAGGCTATCAGGTTATTGGACAATATTGCACTGGACATGCTCCCAGTTAGATGCACTTACAGAAATTGTATTTAGATTAAACTAATCCTCACAAAATGAACAAGTGGCTTAAAACAATTCCTTCAAGGAATTGCCTATGTCATCACTGCAGAAAACTCTGACCCAGAAAATGTCCAAACAACCTGAGTAGTCCATTGAAGATAATAAGAATGCAAGCACAAGAGAACATCAAGAAAAAGGAAGACCTGACATTTATTCTACTTGCCAAGTGGGCTCTGTATCTGCCCACATCATGAGTTATTTTAAAAATCAGAGATGATCTATCAGATTTTAAAAGAAGATGGCCAATCTGTGAGAAGATCTTTTTGAAGAAATACATGCTATGAAAAGAATAATTTGAAAGTGAATATTTGGAAACATTTTCAAGTTTATGTGATTTTTTTTTTACTTTAAAAATTCTGTGTGTCACATATAAAAACTCTCATATTATTACACTCAAAGAAACTATCAAAAATCTATTATCGGGCTGGGATGCGGTGGCTCACGCTTGTAATCCCAGCACTTTGGGAGGCCGAAGCAGGTGGGTCACAAGGTCAGAAGATAGAGACCATCCTGGCTAACACTGTGAAACCCCGTCACTACTAAAAGTACAAAAAATAGCCAGGCATCTCCAGCCTGGGTGACAGAGCTAGACTCTGTCTCAAAAAAAAAAAAAAAAAAAAAAATTAGCCGGGTTCGGTGGCGACGCCTGTAGTCCCAGCTACTCGGGAAGCTGAGGCAGGAGACTGTCCTGAACCCGGGAGGTGGAGCTTGCAGTGAGCTGACATCGCGAGATTCCATCTCAAAAAAAAATTTAAAAAGTCTGTTAAAAATTCTTTCAAAAAAAGTTTTAATGACTTTTTAACCTATTTGTTAAAAATACCAAAATGAAATACAGTAGTCCCCCCACCATCTGTGGCTTTACTTCCTGTGGTTTTAGTTACCCACAGTACAGTACAGTAAGACGTTCTGAGAGAGAGGAACACATTCATGTAACTTTTAATACACCATATTGTTATAAATGTTCTATTGGATTATTAGTTACTGTTGTTATTCTCTTACTGTGCATAACTGATAGATTTTATCATAGATAAATAGGTTCAGGAAAAAACATGGTCTATATAGGGTTTGGTGCTATCCGAGATTTCAGGCAACCACTGGAGGTCTTGGAAAGTATCTCCCATGGATAAGGGGGAGCTACTGTACCTTGCGATCAGTTAGGAAGAGGACCTTCTTGACATCAAAGAAAATAAAAATTACTAGCATAATTTAAATGAAAAGCTTTACACAATCGATAGAGTGGAATGAAGATGAGCATCTAAAGAGGTTCTTGTTCCATCTGGTTCTGTGCGTCTTTGTGAGAGAACATTTTCAGCTGCAATAAGCAAGAAAGAAAGAGAAGAAAAGAAGGAAGGAAGGCAGGCAGGCAGGAAGGCAGGCAGAGAGGCAGGCAGGAAGGAAGGAAGGAAGGAAGGAAGGAAGGAAGGAAGGAAGGAAGGAAGGAAGGTATCTAAGACAAGAAGTCTTTGGAAATGTTTTTAAGGGCCAAGAATAGGAATTCCAAACATGAGGAATCAGGAATAGAGAAAGATTCTATGAATTATATACAAATCTACATGTGTGCATGAGGAGTGTGTATGAGCAATAGAATAGAAATCAAGATAGTAAGAAATATTTCTAGTCATAATGCTTTGAAAATAAAATTGTACTTTTAGGTATTACAGCTTCTATGACTTTGCAAAAACAATACACTGAAATAAATGCTTTCAGTTTGACCACTGTGTTAGTTTTCTAGGGCTATCATTACAAAAAACCACAAGCTGGGTAGTTTACACAACAGAAATGTATTTTCTCACAGTTCAAGAGGGTAGAAGTCCAAGATTAAAGTGTCAAGAGGGCTGGTTCCTTCTGAGGGCTATGAGGGAAGATCAGTTGCATGCCTTTCCCCTTACTTCTGGTGGCTTTCTGGGAATCTTTGGTGTTCCTTGTAGATGGCATCTCCCTGTGTCTTCCCATGGTCTTCTCTCTGTCTCTGTATCCAAATCCCCCTTTTTCTGTAAGGGCACCAGTGGTACTGGATTAGGGGCCTACCCTACTCCAGTATCATCTATCAATTACATTTACAATGACCTTTTTCCAAATAAGGTTACATTGTGAAGTACTAGGGGTTAGGACTTTAACATACAAATTTTGGGAAAACACAGTTTTACCCATCCCAACGATGACTTTGTAAAAATGAAAATCCACCTTCCTCATTTCTTTTAAAAGTGTAGGCCGGGCGCGGTGGCTCAAGCCTGTAATCCCAGCACTTTGGGAGGCCGAGACGGGGGATCACGAGGTCATAGATCGAGACCATCTGGCGACACGGTGAAACCCAGTCTCTTACTAAAAAAAATACAAAAATTAAGCCGTTGCGGATTGGCGGGCGCCTGTAGTCCAGCTACTCAGGAGGCGTGAGGCAGAGATGGCGTAAACCCAGAGGCGGAGCTTGCAGTGAGCTGAGATCCTGCCACTGCACTCCAGCCTGGGTGACAGAGAGAGACTGCTGCCGTCTCAAAAAAAAAAAAAAAAAAAAAAAAAAAAAAATGTAAAAGTGTGTCTTGGGTTGGGCACGTGCTCAGCCTGTAATCCCAGCACTTTGGGAGCGAGGCGGGCTGATCACTAGGTCAGGAGACCGATAACCATCCCGGCTAACACATGTGAAACTCCATCTCTACTAAAGTACAAAAAAAAAAAAAAAAAAAAAATTAGCTGGGCGTGGTGGTGGGCACCTGTAGTCCCAGTTACTCGGGAGGCTGAGGCAGGAGAATGGCGTGAACCCAGGAGGCAGAGCTTGCAGTAAGCCAAGATCACGCCACTGCACTCCAGCCTGGGCGACAGAGCAAGACTCCGTCTCAAAAAAAAAAAAAAAGTGTGTCTTTGATAAAGGGCAAGGACTTGCAAAGCTCGCAGTTCTGCACTGGTGTCAAGAAATCACAGTGCCCTTAATCAAGCCATATGCAATCTCTACCCTGCACCCAGCGATGGCACTCGGTGGGTGGAAACCAACCAGAAATATTTTGAGACAAGAATCATAATTTGCATTCCTGTCCCTGTCCTTAGCTGTGCCATCTACTGCCTTTCCATATGTTTTACCCTTTGTTCTTCTAAAGCTGCAGATAAAAGATTTCCGACCGGGCAACATTTCAGGGTGTTCGTACCATCTGTGAAACACCTTCCCAAATGAACAGTGAAAGGAAGCACCTGAAAGGTCTTATTTTCATAAGATTTTTATTCTGCACATATGAGAAGAGGGATTTCCCCCCCCCCCTTTACCTGCTATCATTCTCCATGTGAATAAAGAAGTTGTCCTTGCTTCAGAGCAGAGTTTCTCATTGAGAATACAGTCACTAGAAATACAACACTTAGGCAGTTGTAAATCCTTAGTGTAGGTGATAAACAGCAAGTATTCCAGTGCAGTCGCATTTCATGACCTGTGGGGATGGAAATCTTCCACGACCATCAAGTGTTGCTTTTGGTATGCATGTGAATGAGTCTGCATAATGAGCAAGGCCTCGGTGACAGCCAGCTCAGGCTCCAGGAGAAGCGGAGGTGACTCAGCTTCCATACGTGATTTCCAGCTAGAAATTGCAAGTAGAAAATGTGAATTGATCTGAAATTTCTGAACCTACAAAAGTCTTCCTGGAAGATTAAAATAACCCAATCTAAAGCCGATAGAGATATAGAGATTGGTGGAAGATACTTAAAAAATCTATTTGTGTCTGAAACCTAATTTATGTCTGAGCTCTTATTTATGTCGGCAGGCACTCTGAGGATATAGGATGAGTAATAGTTACAGGGTGTGACTTTTCTCAAAGAGAAAGCCAGGTCAGAGGCGTCTGACTAAAGACGGACCATTTATTTGACAGGCATTGCATGGGGTTTCAGAGAAGTGGACACTTCAGGTCTCTTTTATCCTTGACATTCTGTTTGTCTCTGGATGGTGAAGACATTCAGAGGCCTAAATACGGCAGAGGTGATAAAAGAAAAACTTTAGACAAATTGCATTTAAGAGTTTTAGTTGGGCAAATCAACGCATGAATTGGGCAGTCCCCTGAACCTCAATAGGTTCAGAGAACTCTGTGCTGTGGTTGCAGAGGATGTATGGAGAGAAAAAGGAAGGTGATGTACAGAAGATGGAAGTGAGGTACAGAAACAGCTGGATTGGTTAGAGCTCAGCGTTTGCCTTATTTGAACATGGTTTGAACAGCTGGCTATCTTTGATTGGCCAAAACTTGGTGACTGGCAAAAGAGTAGGTTACAGTCTAGTCACACATCCAGTTAGGTAATAGTTCACAAAGTATGGAGAAACCTTTAGGCTGAACTTAAAATATGTAAGGAGGCAGCTTTAGGCTAAACTTAATTTAACAGAGGGATGTGAATCTGGGCCAGAAATGCAAAAGTCCTTACCTAGTCCAGCACTCTACTGAAGTATCCAATTCTGGAAGAGAAAGACAAATGGTGAGTTGGTGTATAAACAATATATTGTCTACACTAACTAGGATGAATTGTTTTTTATTTCCATAGGAAAAATAGGATGGTCTACCCCCAGGACAAATGCTTTTCTATCTATCTTTCAAAGGATAAAAGTGACACCAGTAGGCTGAGGGAGGTCCCCAAATGCTGGTGGAACCTCAACCATAACCAGTGTCCGGAATCTTGACACCATTGCAAGAATGAATTCAAAGATGAATTGGGAAATATTAGTGAAAGTACAGAGATTTATTGCAAAGGGAAAAGCACACACTCATAAAACGGGAATGCAGGTATACTCAAGACCGAGATCCACCAAGGGGGTCCGGGGCTGCTGCCTTTATAGGTTTCTTTAACCAAGGCGTAGAAGATGCATGAAAATTCCTGGGAAAATGTGGAGATTTCTTGGAACTGTGGTGCTGCCCATTTTTACACCGAATATAGTTGTTCCTGGAACTGTTATGGCTCTGGTGAATGTGTGATTTAGGATGTTAATGAGCAGACAGTGAGGTCCTAGGTGAAACCTGGCTCAAGTCCAGCACCACGTTTGGTCCAGTCAGTCTTAGTCAGCTTGGTCCACACCCTGGTTTTTCAGGGTCTTAGCCGTTCCTAGCTTCTGCAGCTATTTTAATAGTTTCCTTTTGCTAGTCATGTAAAACTGTTGCCTGGAATTTTCTGTTGTCCTGCAACTATGCTGTATCGCTCCTGTCTTAAAAAGAGTTCAAGCCTTTCTCTCTCTCTCGCTGTCTCTCTCATTTAAGATAGAGTCTGTCTCTGTCACCAGGCTGGAGTGCAGTGGCGCCATCTGGGCCCACTGCAACCTCTGCCTCCCAGGTTCAAGCAATTCTCGTGCCTCAGCCTCCCAAGTACCTGGGATTACAGACGCACGCCATCACACTCAGCTAATTTTTGTATTTTTAGTAGAGATGGGTTTCACCATGTGGGCCAGGCTGGTCTCCAACTCCTGACCTCAGATGATCCACCTGCCTCAGCCTCCCAACGTGCCGGGATTACAAGCATGAGCCACCGCACCCAGCCAGGGCTCAAGCCTTTCTGAAAATTACTGAAGTGTTTGAAGAAGCCCCCTTTGTTCTCAAATGCCCCATAATTAGAATCAGCAAAAGCACATGTGTGGTCCCTACAACAAGAGGCAGCTTTTGTCACTGTTCCCAAGATAAGTCAACTCTACTGAGAGGACAGAGGGTTATGTGTTCAGTGTGACATTTAAAATCAAGGAGGAACATAGTGGCAAATGTTTAGCAACCTTCAGCCTTATTATTGGACTTCTCTATGAATGAGCTGACTCACTTTCTTTTTTGAAAAAAATTGTGATAAAACACACAAAACGTAAAACCCAGAAACTTTTAACCGTTTTTAAGTATACAGTTCAGTGGTGTTAAGTATATTGAGCAATATTGGGCAACTGTCACTGCCATCCATTTCCAGAACTTTTTCATCATCCCAAACAGAAAGCCTCCACTTCCTCTTAAACCCAAAAGAAATCAATGTGCAAATTGTCTTACTTTCTCCTCTCTGACTCCAAGTACTGCTTCAGCTCATCAATGCCTTCTACCAAGGAACAATGGGGCTGAGAACACAGAGTGCCCATTTTAACAGTGCAGTTGTCTTAGCGAAGGTTCCCAGCTGTTCTCAGCACCTGCGTGGGACCTGGGCCCGGGCTGCACCACGCTGACAGTGAACATACACTCGGGGCCTCTGCCAGTATTTTTCCAGGAACACTGCCTCCTCAACATGGTCTGCTCGTTATGTGCTGAGATGAGTGCTCTATTAATTTTAACGATGCCATAAACTGGGTGATCGGAAAATGAAATGGGCCAGCCTGCTTTCACTCTCACGGGTTAATGACAGTGGGCACAAGATAAACCAATAGTGCTAAGGCTGAGAAATGATTCCTTCCTCTTGGTCATCTGTCTGGACTGGGCTCTTCCAGTGGCTTTGTTAATGTGGGCAGCAGCGGTAAATCTCTGAAATTAGGATGGACAGTGTGAGAGGGACAGAGCTTTGTGACCCATGGCCTTGGCTGTCCCCACCACTTCCACCCCAGGCAGTGGGAATGGCTAATACTGTTTCTGCCTCTGGGGTGAGGGAAGGGTTATGGGTTATGGGTAATATAACTTCCTTGAATCATTCAGATCTCCTTCAGGAATATAGGATCAACTCAGACAAGGTACCAGTTCCACCTGCGCCACGGTCACTTGAGGATCTTATCACCACCACACTCACAAGACTACCGGTAACACTTACGTATTTTTGGTTTTGGTGGCTCCTCTGCTGTGACAGTCTAGGCCTGTTTCATTCATCTCTGTGAAATCAATCAAGTGCCTGGAGCTTGTGAATTACAGCCCACATTCCCGATGGAGGAATTGAGGCTTATTGCTATAATTCGGACGTGTGTCTCCCAAACCTCATGTTGAAATTCGGTCCTCAGTGTTAGAGGTGGGGCCTACTGGGAGGTGTTACAGTCACAGGGGTGGGTCCCTCGTGAATTGACTAATGCCCCTCAGGAGACAGGGGTAGAGGGGAGTGAGTGAGTTCTTGCTCAGTGAGTCCCCTGTCAAGCTGATTGTTAAAAAGAGCCTGGCGTCTCCACTCACGTTCTCTCTTGCTTCCTCCTTCTCCGTGTGATCTCTGCACAGGCAGGCTCGCTTTTTCCTTCCAACATGAGTGGAAGCAGCCTGAGGCCTCACCAGAAGCAGATGCTGATGCCATGCTTCTTGTACGGCCTGCAGAACATTGAGCCACAGAAACCTCTTCTCTTTATAAATTACCCAGTCTCTGGTATTCCTTTATAGCAACATAAATGAACTAAGACAGTGACTAATCAAAAAATAACCAGTTAGTCAAAACCCCAGACCTTCCCTGCTGGCCAATTGATTTGTTGCTCCATTTGTTTCCCGGTAGGTACAGCATCAAAGACCAACACTTGGGATGGATTATGCTGAGACCCGGCAGAAGCAATAATCAGGGAGCGTGAGACTCTGGAACCAGAAACTGGACACAATATTCTGAATAATAGAGTTCCATCACTGAAAAAAACAAGAGTTTTTTTTTAGACCAGTGAGCCTCCAATAATTTGTGCTGGTTAAAATACAAACTTCTAGGCTTTCTCCCAACCTACGAATGCAGAATTTCCTGGAGGTGGGATGCAGAAGTCTGTATTTTTTTTTAACAGCTTCACAAGTTATTCTGAGGCTCTACTAGGTCTGAAAAACACAGTGACCACATTGATCAGATCTCCCACAGAAGATGCATCTGAAAGAACCATGAGACAATCTCCTCTTTGTTCTGGACTTGCAACTCTTGTAAATGCAGCCTGAGATGGTATTAGTGTTTTCAACAACGGAATCACAGTGGGGAATCACTATTGAGCTTGGGGTCAGCTCATATTCTCCAGTTCTTTTCTCATGAATTGCCATCACATTTATTCTTGCACCTCTAAAGGCACAATAAATTAAGGATTAGGTTTGAAAAACTAGAAGCATGATTTAAGCTGACTTTACTTGGCCATTTCTAATGACCATCTTTTGTTGTTAAAATCAATTATATTTATACAACTATTATACACTCAGAATAATTAAAATTAAAAAAATTGTTGGACTGGGCGCGGTGGCTCACGCCTGTAATCCCAGCACTTTAGGAGGCCGAGGTGGGCGGATTACGAGGTCAAGAGATCGAGACCATCCTGGCTAACACGGTGAAATCCCATCTCTACTAAAAGTACAAAAAATTAGCTGGGTGTGGTGGCGGGCGCCTGTAGTCCCAGCTACTCGGGAGGCTGAGGCAGGAGAATGTTGTGAACCCGGGAGGCAGAGCTTGCAGTGAGCTGAGATTGCACCACTGCACTCCAGCCTGGGGGACCAAGTGAGACTTTGTCTCAAAAAAATAAAAATAAAAATAAATAAAAAAATTGTTAAATCAATGATGATTCCATCTTACCGTATCAAACTAGAGCACAAGCAACAAGTAGGCCTTCTTCTCTACATAGCATAGTTCACATTTCAATTCAATTCAGCAAATATTTAATGAACAAATAGTTCAGCAAACTGTTTAAGTGCTAGGCACATAATATATAAATGTATAACTCAAACACAAGATAGAATTGATATTTGCCAGGAAAGGGATGCAAAGTGTTATGCATGTTCAATGAAGGCAAAAATAACATCCTGTTGGGTGTGAGTGGAGGACAAAGAGGGACCTTATAGGAAGAGATCCCATTTGAGCCAGAGCTTCGAGCCATCTGCAGAGAAGAGCTAAGGGCTAAGGAAGCCATTTCATAGATAGAAAATCTTGTGAGCCAGCAATGAATGTACAAAGTGCATGTTGAGAGTGGAGTGGTCATAGAACAAATAGTTGATTTGAAGGCTAGAAAAGTGGGTTGGGGCTGGTTGTGGAGGATCTTTGAGCTAAAGAGTTTGGATTTCACTTTCCAGCAGTAGGGGAATCATTACAGGCCCCGTAGCAGAGGAGTGGCTACTTAGGACAGACCCAAGCCAGGGGAGATTGGAGTCAAGGGTTCCCATCAAGATTTAGGAGATAATAAAATATTTATAATTCTGAAAAGTTGGAAACAACCTGTATTAGTTTCCTGTGGCTGCTGTAACAAATTACCACAAAGGTGGTGACTTAAAACAGCATATATTTATTTTCGTACAGTTCTGGAGTAAGAAGTTCAAAACCGGTTTCACTGGTCCAAAATCAAGATGGCTCCAGGGGAGAACTTGCCTTCGTGTCTTTTCCAGCTTCTAGAACTTCACTCCTTGGATTCTTTGGCTCTTGGCCCCTTCTGAAACAAGCATGTGCTATTTTTGTAATTAAAATAAAGATGAGGCGTAGAAATGAGGACCATAAACAGGGCAGCGGTACAAGGAAAGGACTGATGTGAATTGAATTGCGGAGAGCAAGTCTCTAAGATGTGCTAGCTGGTTGGATATCAGGAATGATGGAGAATTCATTGTCCTCCATTGACAGTGGAGGCTCAGCCTGCGGGGCAGAGAATTGCTGCTAGCAGCCATGCCGGCAGGGGGAGCTAGTTTGAGAAAGAGGATGACTTTCTTCCGGATGTATTTGTCCTTTCAGGCAAGCTCCCTGCTAGTATTTGGCTTTTATGCCATATGACATGAAACTTCCAGGGTTCTCATGTAACCAGTCACTAAGAGGAATCTCCCTCTAACGAACCAAGGCTCTTCAGCTGTTCTGAATTTGCACTTCAAAGGCTCCCTGATCTCCGCATTCCCAGAGCCCTTACCTTGCAGTCTGGCTCTAATGAGACACGGCAATGCCTTTGCTCTGGTCTCTTATCAGCCTTGGCAGCCTGGGATTCTGTAGGGAGGCTGTGAACCGGCTCCCTTGGGAAGGTCTATTGCAGAATCGCTTAGAGATGGAGGGAGAAGGAATAGTTGGCAGTGGTCTCCGGACCATCCTTGGACCAGACCAAGGATCTTCCCTATGCCAGATGGACAGTGTCCACTCTCCACCCTCTTTCAGTCCCCAACCAGGCTGTGACCTCCTGCCCACCTCCTCTGCCCACCCTCTATCCCCTCTGCCCTCACATCAGCACCCTAGTAGCAACCTTTGGAGAGAGTCCCAGGAAGGGAGTGAGTCCAGAGGGGAGGGACTCATATATGTAAAGAGTGTATATTCCTGATCTCAGTGGAAAACTTTGTTACTGAACCAAACTTGGGTCTGCCCACCTGGTGCAGCAAGGCCAAACATTGACATCAGGATTTGCAGTGAGAACAGGTGAGGCACTTATTGCAGGCCACTAAGCAAGAGAATCAGTCAGCTACTGCTTAAGACCCGACCTCCTCAGTGGCTTCCATTAAAGGTGGGGAGGCAGAAGTAACAAAGTCATAAATCAATACGTGAAGCCTACACAGTGGTTTCACCTATAAAGGTGGGACATCTCAAAGTGGGGCTGCAGGTGGATGGTGGATTCAGAGATTTTCTGATTTGCAGTTGGCTAAGGAAGGAAAGTTTTGTCTAAAAACTTGAGGTTGGCAGAAGGGAACAATAAATTCTGACCTGTGGGTGTGGCTCCCTCCAGGCCCCTCAGGAAGAAATTTAGAATAAAGAATCACAGTCAGACATCAGTCCTTCATTCCCCCTCATCTGAAGTCTGTGCACCGGTGGGTCCATTTGGTAGAGGTCTGGGTTTCTAAGTTGTTTCTAAGAAACAACTCAGGGGACATATATTAAGATGTTATTGGCTGGGCACGGTGGCTCACTCCTGTAATCCCAGCACTTTGGGAGGCCAAGCCAGGCAGATCACCTGAGGTCAGGAGTTCAAGACCAGCTTGACTAAGGTGGTGAAACCCTGTCTCTACTAAAAAATAAAATAAAATAAAATACAAAAATTAGCCGGGCACAGAGGCGGGCACCTGTAATCCCACCTACTCAGGAGGTTGAGGCAGGAGAATCACTTGAACCTGGGAGGTGGAGATTGCAGTGAACCAAGATTGCACCATTGCACTCCAGCCTGGGCAACAAAGCGAGACTCAGTATAAAAAAAAAACAAACTAATAAACCCATATCTTTAGTTTCTATGAAGGAAACGAACACTCTGTGGCTCTGACTTCCTTGGCTATTGTTTTAAGCTAGTATTGCCCTTCTTGCTTATCAGTTGCTCCTTTACTTTTCAAAGCTGGCTCGGTGCCTGGAGTTTCCCTTGAAGGAACTCGACATTTCCCTTTATTTCCATACTTGGGGGGTGCCCAGCAGGCCCCCAAGAAGGGTCTGTGGCCTGTCTCAACTTCTTTGCAAAACAGCCCAAGACTGGAAAACTGGAAAGTAGGAGGCCAGATCCTTTTGTGACCATTAACTTGGCACAAGTCACCTGTGAAAGGCTTGTGCTGGACTGGATTTTTCATGCTCCCTTCTAGAGCCCATGTTCTGGCCTCTGCGTGGAGCATCTTTGGAGATGAAAAGATAAACACTTATGACCGCTTCTCAAAGAGTGCTTTGGTTTGCAGGAGTTTAGAAAGCTGAATAACGGTCATGAATGATCCCTGGAACTTGTAAGTGTTATCTTATTTGGAAAAAGAGCCTTTGATTATCCAGGTGGGCCCTAAATACCATCAGAAGTATCTTTATAAGAGAGAGCAGAGGGAAATTTTACACACACACAAGGTGATGTGAAGATGGAACAGGAAAAGTTTCTCCAATGTTGGCTTGAAAGATTGGAGCCGTGTGGCCACAACCCAAGGAATGCCAGCAGCCACCAGAAGCCAGAAGAGGCAGAGGACAGATTCTCTCTGAGAGCCTCTGGGGAAAGTGCAACCCTGCTAAAACCTTGATTTCAGCCCAGTGATACTGATACTGATTTCCGACTTCTGGCCTCCAGAGCTGGGAAATACCAAATTTTTGTTGTTTTAAACTGTCAAGTTTGTGGTCATTTTTTTTTGTTTGTTTTTTTGTTTTTTTTGTACAACAGCCACAGGAAGCTAAAACAAGGGGAAAGTCACCTGGGGTCTGTGCATCCTAGAGAAGCTCTGACTGTGTCCTGCACAGGTCCCCTTGGCGTACCTCACACTTTGTCAGCCTAACCCTGAGACTTTTCTAATGAAAGGCTCGCGCTCCTAGCACCCTGTAGCAGAAAAAGCACTGGGAAAAGAATCAGAAGGTCTGCTTGGCTTTGAGTAGGTCTCACTCCATTTATCGGAACTATGGTTTCCCAATCTGATGACAGCAAGGACCACATTTTGTTCCTGTTTGTTTCTCGGTAGCTAGAATTGTGCTGAGCACATCCACAGTAACCACTTATTGTTTGTTGAATAAAAAATAAGGAAATTATTATTACATTTTCCTGCCTGTCTCACAGGGTTGTTCACTGTGGAGCCTAACTTAGAAATGTAAAATATTTTGAAAGTAGTAATGATATAAACAAAAGTTAGGTATTATTATTATTATTATTATTATTATTATTATTATTATTATTTTGAGACGGAGTCTTGCTTTGTCCCCCAGGCTGGAATGCAGTGGCGCCATCTCAGCTCACTGCAAACTCTGCCTCCTGGGTTCACGCCATTCTCCTGCCTCAGCCTCCCGAGTACCTGTGACTACAGGCTCCTGCCACCACACCTGGCTAATTTTTTTTTTGTATTTTTAGTAGATACAGGGCTTAACCGTGTTAGCCAGGATGGTCTCGATCTCCTGACCTCGTGATCCGCCTGCCTCAGCCTCCCATCAGGCGTGAGTCACCCCACCTGGCCAAAACTAGGTATTATTAACCAAGATGCAGAGCTCTCTGAACTGTGTTACTTGGAATGAGCAAGTTACAGCTGGGACCTGGCTGGCCAGAAACCAAATCCCTTATGCACATCTAGAGAGAAAACATTGCTCAAGAGGCTAAGCAGAACTGGAACCCAGAGGCTGTTTCTGTGAAGGCAAAGAGAATTTTTTTTTTTTTTTGAGCTGAGCAGCTGTTCAGTCTGCATTTGAATCTGCCTAACTGCTCTACTCCTTGTAAATGGTGAGGGGTAGGAAGATGATAATCTAAGAAGCTGTGTTCCAAGGGAGGCTGAGATTGGGAGGATGTGGGTGCATGTGATATCATAAAAAATAGATCTGGTCTTTGTCCCCAGTTCCTGGACAGAGCTTCAAAAATACTTGGAATTTCACAACAGGAGATAACAAGACCCTTCTGACTACATCTGAGCTTATGTTAATGTGACTGGTGGTGGGCCCTTAGAGAGCTTCAAGGGAGGGACTGATCATGCTATTTATAGAAAGACTAAGCATGTGATTGGAGGGTTGGAATTTCCAGCCTTTCCCCCAACCTCTGTGGAAGACAGAGCAACCAGAATTTAAGTTCAGTTACATGGCCAATAATTTAATCAATCAAGACTACACAATGAAACCCACATAAAAACTCTGGACACTAAAGTACAAGGGAGCTTCCTGGCTGGTGAATGTATCAATGTACCAGGAGGATGGTGCACACCAGCTCCATGAACACTAAAGCTCCTAGGCTGGGGACCCTTCCAGACCTTGCCCTGTGTATCTCTTCATCTGGCTATTCATTTGTGCCCTTTATAATAAAACAGTAATCCAAAGTATAGTGCTTCCCTGAGTTCTGTGTCATTCTAACAAGTTAGCAAACTTGAGGGGTTGTATAGTGGGAAGATGAAAATTTGTAGTCAAGTTAGACAGAAGCGTGGGTATCCTGGGGACCACATTTGTGACTGGCATCTGAGGTAAGGGCAGTCTTGTTGGAGACTTTGCCCTTTAACTTGTGGGATCTGACACTAACTCAGAGTAGGTCAATGTTAGAATTGAATTGTGAGACTTCCAGTTGGTGTCAGAGAGCTAGTGTTGGATCTTAGTGTAATATCCAATTCCTTGGACTTCTCCATTTGAAAGTCAATGGCAGAGGAAACAGCCACTGTCTCTGACTGACCAGACTGTAACCATAATAGGTTCATTGCCCGGGACACAAAGCAAGTCAATACACCAGGATACTGGGTTGCAGCAGAGAAAGAGGCTTAATCATAGGGTCACTGAATGAGGAAATGAGAAGGGAGTCTTAAATACACCCCCTGAAGGACTTTGAAGTTAGGGTTTTTAAGAGTTTTGGAGTGGGCTGAAGTGTGATCACTGTTTAGTCGAAGAAGGCAGAGTGAAATCTTAGGACAGGAAAATGAAGAAGCTGTATTCTCATGCTGGTCCCATTCCTCTGTGGGGTCTTTAAACTGGTTGCTGGAATTCAGGATCTGAAAAACATCTTAAACAAAAGCCTTATGAGTCTAATGTCAGAGATCCTGTCTATAGGAACAATGGAGATGCAAATGGGTTAGTATCTAGTGCTGCATAATTTAGCAAGAAGGAAATGGGCCGCAGTGAAGCTCGAATGATGCTTTATTATAACTCTGTTTCTGTCTAGAACCTGGCATGCAGTTTTCAGCAACCCTGTGGGGACAGTTTCAAGACAAGAAGGAATATGGTAGCATGGACTGAGCACAGGGATTTAGGCCATGTGGATCCTGGCTCTGCTTCTGCCAGCAGCTCCCAGCAATGGCTTACCCTCCCTAGGGTCCTCATCTACAAAATGAGACAACTTAGTTACACATCAGAGTCATCTGAGGAGCTTTAGAAATGCAGTCTCTCCCAGCTCCACTCTTCAAAATTAGTGTCTTGGGACTAGGTCCCAGGGATCAGCATTTCACAGTTTAAAATCGCCCCAAGTGACTCTAATGCAATTAATGGGTAGTTGATTGACTCAGGGTTTCCTCATGGCCCCTGATGATAAGAACAGCCTGGGCCACACTGTAAATCTACTAAATCAGACTCTCTCTACTAAATCAGGAGGTTCCTGGGAATTGGTGGGTTTTTTGTTTTTTGTTTTTTTTTTGAGACGGAGTCTCACTAGCTGTGTCGCCCAGGCTGGAGTGCAGTGGCGCGATCTCGGCTCACTGCAAGCTCTGCCTCCTGGGTTCATGCCATTCTCCTGCCTCAGCCTCCTGAGTAGCTGAGACTACAGGCCCTGGCAACCACGCCCAGCTAATTTTTGTATTTGTAGTAGAGCCAGGGTTTTACCGTGTTAGCCAGGATGGTCTCGATCTCCTGACCTCGTGATCTGCCCACCTCGGCCTCCCAAAGTGCTGGGATTACAGTCATGAGCCACCGCGCCAGGCCAGGAATTCGTGTTTTTGACAAATGCTCCAGGTGATTCTTAACAACTAACATAGCTCGAATAAGCACCCCCTCCAAGTCTCAGGTTGAAATGTGACTCCAATGGTGGAGCCGAGTCTCCAGTCTCGTGGGAGGTGTTTGGATCCCTCATGAATGGTTTGGTGCCCTCCCCTTGGTCATGAGTGAGTTCTTGCTCTATTAGTTTACACAAGAGCTGGCTGTTTAAAAGGATCTGGCACCTCCTCCCTTCTAACTCTTGCTTCATCTCTCACCAGGTGACACCCCTGCTCCCCATTCGCCCTCTGCCATCAGTAAAAGCTTCCTGAGACCTCACCAGAAGCTGGACAGACGCTGGTGCCGGGCTTGTACAGCCTGCAGAACCAGGAGCCAAATCAACCTCTTTTCTTTATAAATTGGCCAGCCTCAGGGGTTCCTTTACAGCAATGCAAGAATAGACCAACACAGAAGTTTGTGGAGTGAAACCTAAAGCAGTGTTTCTAAAAGTGAGATCCTAGGACCAGCACCACCTGTACCACATGCATCACCTGGGAATCTGTTAGAAAAGAAAAGCCTCAGGCTCCATCCTAGACCACCTCAGGCAGAAGCTCTGGGGGTGGGGTCCAGGAATCTGGGATTTAACAAGCTCTCCAAGTGATGCTGATGCATGTTCAGTTTGAAAACAATGGACCCAGAGAGCCTCTAAAGTGCAACCTGCACTGACAATTTTACTCCAAAATCTTGCATGGGCAATTTAATCTCTATGTCCTATGGATTCAGTAAAGTCCCTTTCTGGCAACCAGAAAGCTCAGTCTCTCTGGAGGCTCGGTTGTGGTTTCATTTTGAGCCTAAGATCAATTGAGAGACCTTACTCGCCATCAAGACTGAATGGGAGACTCATGTGTGCTGTCCTCAAGCCAAAAGTCAGGATAGAACTGCTTTCCACTATTGATTACAAAAGAATCAGCCTTCCGGAAGAAAAATCTACTCTCTTCATGGAACCTCTTCATGGCAGAAGCTGCTTGGGCACTATTTTCTCCTGTAGGTAGGTAAAAATATGTGCAGGCTTTTCTGACTTGGATCATACAGTCTCTTTAAAGCTAACAGACTCTGATTATTAAAAGAAAATTGAGAGATCCTATTTTACCAATTAAGACACAGAGGGGATGGGAGCTAGTTAATAATCTTTCCATAGTAACAGAGATAGTAGCGCAGTAGGTTTGTAAGAAAACTGAACTCTGACCTTCAGGCTTATTTCAGTGAGCCACGCCACTTCAGGTGTTCTCAGCAAAGCACGGGAGTAACAAGTCTTTTAAACCCTAAGACACCGCAACCTTAATGCGGCTTTTGGTGCCATCCATGCACATTCAGAGAATTCAGAGTCTACAGAAACAGTGTGGATTTGGATTCCTATTGGCACAAGGAGGCAACTAAGAGGAACAGGGGAGAAGATGGTTTTTCCAGGAAAAGTTAATGCTACACGAATAGCAGATCTTGCTGTAAAGGTTCTGTCATGGGCCAGGAGCTTTTTTCCTTCAAAATAACCCTGTAAGGTGGGCATAATTATCCCAGTTTTACCAATGAGGAAATGATGCACAAAGAGGCTGTGCGCACTGATCAAGCCCAGTGAACAAAGACAGGATAAAAACACCTAGCTCTGATTCTCATGCTTTTCCTGTGACACCATACTGCTTCCTAGTGAGTTGCTTTTAAACCCGCCATTGATCTATTTCAGTCTCTAAATCAGTGACTCTTAACCTTGACTGCAGGTTAAAATTGTATAGATCTTTAAAAAAATACTAATAGCTGCTGCCCTCTCTTCCATCCCTATTAAAACAGAACCTCTGGGAGTGGAGTCAGGATAGTGGCATTTTTTTTTTTTAAAGCTCCCCAGGTAATGTGAATGTGCAAACAGAGATGCAAGCCACTTTTACATGTTCAATTTGCCTCAAAGTAATTTAGCTAACCAGGAATAGATACTGTTTTTGAAGATAGTGGTGGTAATTTAATGAAGTTACTCAAACTATGATTGAATTACATTTAGACACTAGGTAAGAGGGGAAATGGGGAAGAGAAGGGAAAGTTGACTTTTGTTAACTGGTTTATTGGGGAACATGCATGCAATATTTGCTGATAATCTGCAATACAGCTCATCTGAGGACCAAGCCCCCTGCCTCCACCCGACCCCCAGGATTCCCTGGAGCACAGTGTTATTTTGATGTTTGAGAACTTATGTATGTTTGAAAGTATTTAAAGAAAATTGAAAGTTAATTGTTCTGAACGTTATTTTACCGAGAGAATAATTCTCTTTAAACCTAACAAGTTTTCTATTTAAAGGATTTTGTATCATGTTCCTAGGCCAAAGACAGAAGAAAGGACCTCATGGTAAAATTTTGGGTCTTGTCCAAAAGGCTTTTGAAGTAATAGCATATTCATTAAGGTCACAAATAGATCTTTAACAGAGGTCTTTCTTTAGGGAAATTGGTACCTCCCCCACTTTAATTAAAGCTTCCTGGTATGAGACATACTTTTAGGAATTCTAGTCTTTTTGGCTTGATTCTCTTTTTTTGTTGTTGCAGAGATGGGGTTTCATTCTGAGACCCAGACTGGAATGCAGTGGCAAAGTATAACTCACTGCAGCCTCAGCCTCCCAGGATCAAGTGATCCTCCTATCTCAGCCTCCCAAGTAGCAGGGATTACAGGTGTGCCCCAAGGGCCTGCTACTTAAAAAAAAAAAAATATATATATATATATATATATAGTCAAGACAGGATCTCGCCATGTTGCCCAATCTAGTCTGGAACTCCTGGCCTCAAGTGATCCTCCCACCTTGGCCTCTAAAGTGCAGGGATTACAGGCATGAGCCACCAAGCCCATATTTTGGCTTGATTCCCAAAATGCTTATTTCTACAGAACCTGGGAGCAACCAAGCCTCTACTTATGAGCTTTGAAGATTCAAGCAGTGAGGAACCCCGTAGAGACCCCACCTCCTACACATCAAAGGCTCCCTTACCTCCTTCTTCACACAATAACACATTGATAAGATGGCAAAACCCAACCACTAACTGCATCCCCACAAAACTGCCATCTGCTCTTAAACTATTTCGAACTGAACCAAAAAAAAGTTTATAGATACACATATTTGTATTTTTTTCTGCCTGAAATTTTTTGTGCCTTATTTACTTAAATGGCATTTACTTAGTCTTACTTCATTTCAGTAATATAATTTTTATGGTTTTTCAATAAAGACCTTCCATGCCAATTTTGGGGGGCTTCCTTTACCTTTCCAGATCAAAAGGGAAAGTTCAAAAGTCTATAATTCAGAGACAAGCATACTAAAAAATATCTTTGAGAAGGACTTAAGTTATTATACTAGGATTCTCGGCCTGGAGAAAACGAGCTTTGGGGTAACCTGTTAACTGTCGACAATTGTCTTTCCTAGAGGATACAAAGATTACTCTACGGAAGATGGTAACCAGCTATTTTACACATTCACTGAAGAAAAGAACAAAAGAATCGTAGTTCCGTTGCCACAGGAGGAATTTAGGAGATCTGTAGAAGGAGGAGCTTCTCTGTTGAAACAGGTGGAACAGCAACAACTCTCTTCTTTGAAGCTTTACGGAGAAAGACAACACACCCTTTCATATTAACATTAGTTATTCTTGAGGGTAGAAGAATTAGTGGAGGCCTTTTCACTTTACAATGATAGAAACACAACTAGCTCTACTTATTTTATTTTTTGAGACAGGATCTCATTCTGTCACCAAGGCTGAAGTACAATGGCAGAATCTTGGCTCACTGCAGCCTTGACCTCCCTGAGCTTAGATGATCCTCCCACCTCAAGCTCCTGAGTGGCTGGGACTATAACCATACCACCATGCCCAGATATTTTATGTATACACACACACACACACACACACACACACATACACACACATACATATATACATACACATGTATATATGTATGGGATTTCGTCAATGTTGGCCAGGCTAAATTTTTTTTTTTTAAAGATGGGGTCTTGCTATGTTGCCCAGGCTGGTCTTGAACTCCTAAGCTCAGGTAATCCTCCCGCCTCAGCCTCCCAAAGTGCTGGGATTACGAGTGTGAGCCACTGCACCTGGCCACTTAATTTTAAATGGGGAAATAGTTGGTTCACATGAATGGATGTCCCAGGAGCGGGCTACAGGCATCACTGGTTTCAGGGGGTCCAATAACAGCCAAGGGCACTCTTCCTATTCCATCTCTCACTCTGCTTGGCTTTATGATCTGAAAGACTTTCTCTTTGTGAGGCAAGATGGCTGGGGCGGCTTCCAGCTTACTTACCTCTTAAAGCTCCTTTCCCAAGATCTACATTAATGCATGATTCTGACTGGCCTCAGGTCTGTCCCTAGAGCATGCACAGTTCCAGAGTAATCCTGTCAGTCAGACTGGGTTGTGAACCTCCCCTCATGGCAGAGGAAGTAAGAACTCTTGACTGACAGGACCCACATCATATGAAGTGTAGGAGAGTTCCAAAGGAAAAGAGGCAGAACAGGCAGAAAAAGGAGCATGTCTACTGTAGAGGATACATCAGGAGAGAATTCCTCCTGTTTTTCTGCAATCACATGCTGATAATTGTGAGCAAAAGTTGTCGCAGAGTGCACTGATGTCCCAAACCCCAAAGCTGACAACTAAATAGATACATATATATTTGGCTGAACTTCAAGTCTGGAGTATCTTATCTTTTTCATTATTTTTGTTTTCTGGTTTTGTAAAGTTGTTTTGGGGGGGTGCAGGGTGGGGTGCCAAAATCATAAATTCCTGCTGAACTAGTTAAAAACGAGGCCTGGCACAGTGGCTCACGCCTGTAATCCCAACACTTTGGGAGGCCGAGCAGGTGGATCACCCAAGGTCAGCAGTTCAAGACCAGCCTGGCCAACATCGTGAAACCTCGTCGCTATGAAAAATACAAAAGATTACAAACACCTGTAATCCAAGCTACTCGGGAGGTTGAGGCAGGAGCATCGCTTGAACCAAGGAGGCGGAGTTTGCAGTGAGCCAAGATCACGCCATTGCACTCCAGCCTGGGTGACAGAGCGAGACTCCATCTCAAAAAATAAAAGGGGAAAGTGTGTATTTTTTCCCTATCTTTGAGCCACTGTTAACTAATCTGAGCCTGATTTGGTTTGTGTCCATGGACCATGACTTTCCACGAGGAATTTCCTACTGGCGTTGTCTATCCTTAGTATCTCCCTCCACCTATCACCCTGTTGCAGGGGCAAGATGACTGCCCACCAAAGAGACCTTGGGTCTCTTTCTTCAAGTCCAGACCTCAAACTTCCCTGGCTCCAGAGAGGAAGAAGTCCAAGACTCCCATCCTCTGAAGTACCAAGCTGATTGACAGTGATCTTGCTCCCAAGTCCAGGGAATACAGTAACAATTGTTAACAGTGCTTTTGCCAAAGTCTGGCTGATTTGACTTAACTAAAACCATGTGGATCCTTCAGGGTTCTGAGAGGACACAGAATTCAATACAGGTGAATGAAGACTGTCTTCATTCCTCAAATGGAGAGATTTTATGAAGAACTATTTACCGATGTGTGATCTGGATTATGGAAACACATCAGAGATTAAAGCTATGCAGAGATTAGCAACTTTGGAAGTTATTAGCACCCCAAAATTCGAAAGACAAGGAAGAAATAGAGTTACCAGAGCTGGGTGAGAGCTGTAAAGCGAAGGCGAGGCCACCTGGCAGATGCTGGAGTCATGGAGAGAGTTTCCATTTGTCCTCTCCCTCCACTCTCTGATGCCCTGCCACTGTCTCCCGGGATCAAATCGACCTGGCAGTCAGCCAGCAAGAGGCAGTAGAGATGCAGGCTACAGGCATCAGTGTCCCACGGCATAAAGCAGAGTAGAGATGGGCGGAGAATGGATTGGGGAAGGGAGTGGGGCAGAGAGAGAATACCCTGCACAGCAGTGGAGCCTCTGGCACACCCATGAAATTGCAACATCCAAACTTAGTCTTAGGTACTTCTAGGATCTTTCCTCCATGATCAGCAAAGGGAAGACTAAATCTGCATCTCTCTCCTGGCCCATGTGCACACATGTGTATGAGTGTGTGTGAGCAGGACACACTGGTTAAAGATTCTGAAATCAGACTCATCTTGAATCTTAGCCCTGTGACTCACGAGTTCTATGATCTTGGATAAGTTAGTTAATTTCGCTAAGCTTTATTTTGCTCATCTATAAAATGAAGATAATAATAATACTCACCTTAAATGGGTTTATGCCAATTAAATGAGATGGTTCCTATAAAGTGCTCAACACAACGGGCAGCTCAATGGGAAACCCCAGGTGGTGTGACGTCCCCCTCTCATGGTGACCTCTGGGCGACACAGGCCCCCTCCCTTCAGAGTCCAAGACACCGAGCAGCCCTCAATAGAGGCTGATCCTTTCTGATCCACTCTTCCACAAAGAGGATCACCCATCTCCCCAAAGCAAACAATTTTTAGGACCAATCCACTCTAAATTCAAATTAGAGGCAAGACAGATGAGCATTTTTCAAGCCTGCAAACACTCAGTCCTGCTAAGAATGCACTGAACCCACATCTTATATGAAACATCTGTATTGCAGCCAATAGGGTGACATCAGGGCTCCTTCAAACAGGGGGCAGTGATTGCTTCACATCTACATGACTAAGGGCCCATTGGTGATTTTCCCCAAATGAGAAAGTGGTCCATAAATAATAGAAAATTACTAGCAATGTTAAAATGATACTTTTCCATCACTCATGATAAGAGAAATACAAATCAGTATCCTTGGCGCGGTGGCTCATGCCTATAATCCCAGCACTTTGGGAGACCGAGGCGGGCAGATCACCTGAGGTCAGGAGTTTGAGACCAGCCTGGCCAATGTGGTGAAATCTCATCTCTACTAAAAATATAAAAAGTGTAGTCAGGTATGGTTGCATGCACCTGTAATCCCAGCTTCTTGGGAGGCTGAGGCAGGAGAATCGCTTGAACCCAGGAAATGGAGGTTGCAGTATGCACTCCAGCCTGGGTGACAGAGCAAGACTCCATCTAAAAAAAAAAAAAAAAAAAAAAAAAGAAATACGAATCAAAATTACAGTAAGATACCACTCACTCCATACCATTAAGATGATTACTATTAAAAAAAAAAAACTAAACAGAAAATGAGTGTTGACAAGGATGTGAAGGAATTGGAACCTTTGTGCACTGTTGGTGGGAATGTCAAATGGTTATAGTCACTGTGGAAAATAGTATGGAGGTTCTTTAAAAAATTAAAAATAGAATCACCATATGATGCAGCAATTCTACTTCTGAGAATGCACTCCCAAAGAATTGAAAAGAGGATCTCAAATAAATAGTTGCATACTATGTTTATGGCAGCATTATTTACAATAACTAAAATATGGAAGCAACTCAAGTGTCTATTGACAGAGGAATGAATAAGCAAAATGTGGTCTATACATACAATGGAGTATTATTCAGCCTTAAAAAGGAAAGAAATTCTGACATATTCTACAACATGGATGAACTATGAGGACATTATGCTAAGTGCAATAAGCCAGACACAAAAGAATGAAATATTGTATGATTCTACCTAAATGAGGTGATTAAAGTAATCAAAATCATAGAGACAGGCAGTGGAATGGTGGTTGTCAGAATGAAGGGAGGGGGAATGAGGAGTTACTGTTTAGTGGCTATTGAGTTTCTATTTTACCAGGTGAAAACAGTTATGTAGATGAATGGAGGTGATGGTTAAATAACATTATGAGTGTATTTAATACCATTAAACTATACACTTAAAAATGGTTAAGATGAATTAGTCGGGCATGAGGCAGGCGCCTGTAATCCCAGCTACTCCAGAGGCTGAGGCAGGGGAATTGCTTGAACCCGGGAGGCAGAGGTTGCAGTGAGCTGAGATCATGCCACTGCACTCCACTCTGGCGACAGAGGAAGAGTCTGTCTAAAAAATAATGAATAAATAAATAAATAAATAAATAAATAAAATGGTTAAGATGGCAAATTTTGTTATGTCTATTTTACCACAAAAAATAATAATAATATTTAAATACGGTCTCACTCTATTGCCTCGGCTGGAGTGTAGTGCTGCCATCACAACTCACTGCAGCCTTGACCTGCTGGGCTCAAGTAATCCTCCCACTTCAGCTTCCTAAGTATTATTGATAGGTTGAATAAAAGATACCAACTTTACACAGATATACTTGCTATTTTTAACACAGTTTCAGATTTAGGCCCCACAAACAGAGGAATTCTGATCAATTCTATTTCATATAATTTCCATCATGTACCACCACACCTGACTAATATTTTTTTTTTTTTTTTTTTTTTTTTTTTTTTTGTAGAGACAGGGTCTTTCTCTGTCACCCAGGCTGGTCTGGTCTTGAACTCTTGAACTCCTGGGCTCAAGTTTCCTCCCGCCTCAGCCTCTCATAGTGCTGGAACTATAGGCGCGAACCACTATGCCCAGCCCATAATTTTTTTTAAAAGGGTACTTTTCCAACTTCAAAGAACAAAATGTCAGTCTGTTCAGGCTGCCATATCAGCTACGTGACTTAAATAACAGAATTTTATTTTCTCACAGTTCTGAGGACTAGGAGTTCCAGATCAAGGTCTGGCTGAGTCAGGTTCTGGTGAGGGCTCTCTTCCTGGCCTGCAGAAGTCCACCTTCTTGCTCTGTGCTCACAGGGCTTTGTCTTGGTGTGTGCATGTTGAGAGACTGAACTCTCTCCTCCTCCTCCTCTTAAAAGGATTCTACCACATTAAGACTCCATCTTTTTTTTTTTTTTTTTACCTCACTTACCCTTAATTACCTCCTAAAAGGCGTATCTCCAAACACAGTCATATTGGGGTTAGAGCTTCAACAAATGAATCTGAGGGGACATGATTCAGTCCACAGCACATAACAAACCTGTAATTTTACAAGTCACTTAATTACCAAAGTTCTTCAGACCTCCTCAAAACACCCCTGTCATCAAAACAGTCTCATGAAAAGCCATAAGGTCTACTTATGAGGCAACAGCATCACTTGTAAGCACATATCCAACAAAATTGTGTCCATGTACTCACCAAAAGACACACGAAAGAATGTTCATAGCCCCAAATAGAAAGCAACCCGAAAATCCATTTCAGGCAGAATGGATAAATGGACTCCAAGATACCCACACAACAGAAGACAGCACACAGAGGTGAGAAGGAGCAGCAGCATGGATAAACCTTACAAACAAAATAGAAACAGCAGCACAGTAAAGTACATATTGTATTTTTCTATTAGGTCAAGGTCACTATTAGCAAAATTACGGTCTAGGAGTCAGAAGAGTGGTTATCCTTGGGAGAGGGAAGTGATTACTTTCTAGCAATGTCCTACTGTTCTAATTCTCCTTCCTTCCTTCCTGCCTGCCTGCCTTGACGGCCTCGCTCTGTCGCCCAGGCTGGAGTGCAGTGGCATGATCCCTGCTCACTGCAACCTCCGACTCCCAGGTTCAAGTGATTTTCCTGCCTCAGCCTCCCAAGCAGCTGGGATTACAGGTGCACACCACCAAGCCCGGCTAATTATTTTGTATTTTTATGAAAATTCATCCGGATTCCGTGGTTTATGCACTCTATGTATGTGAGACATCAATAAAATTTGCTTTAACGGAGCCTTGAATCCCTCAAGGTCTGGCATCGGATTCTAGGCATATCCAGCTTTCCTGGTCCTCCACATGTGTCCACTATTGGCTGCCTCTCATGTGCTTTTTGTAGAACTTGGGCAAAAGGTCGCGGTGGGAGAAGAAGGCAAGAGAACAGCTGCAAAATCCCGCAGGAGAAGGAGAAGCACCGAGTGAGCTGGGACACAGAACGAAGCCAGAGAGGATGGCTGGGCTGGCGGGAGCACAGCACAAGGGAATTTTGGCAAAATGAGGGCAAAATTAAACAATATAGTGAAAGAACGGGGTTTAGGGAGAAGGATTTGCAAAACCGGATTAAAAAGACAGAGTGGAAAAGGCAAAACGTTATTTTGGCCCCATCAGTGCAGTATCGTATCTGCACATAACGTGAATGTAAGAGGGAAAAACCAGGTTCCCGGAGAGCGAATGCAAATCAGTGCAGGCTGGCTCTGTGCTCATTTGCATTTGAATGCTTGGAACATTTCCTGCGAGACGAGATGTGCAGAACATTCTGCCGCCGTCTCACCCAGCAGACAATGCTGGTGTTTGTGCTGTCACCAGTGGGCTTGTTCGTTATAATATCAACTTCTTTTAAAATTAAGGGAAGGGAAATGAATATTTATCCTCTGTAGTCAGGCGGTGTGGCACTTCGTGGCTGAACCGACAGAACTCTGTCCACCAGACCCCAACATTTTTTAGAGCCCAATTTATAGATATGATCAAGACACACAAGGCCGGAGAAGTATGTTATACTCTTCACAAAAAAGAAAAGCAGGGAGGCCGGGCGCGGTGGCTCAAGCCTGTCATCCCAGCACTTTGGGAGGCCGAGGCGGGTGGATCACGAGGTCAGGAGATCGAGACCATCCTGGCTAACACGGTGAAACCCCGTCTCTACTAAAAAAAAAAAAATACAAAAAACTAGCCGGGCGAGGTGGCGGCGCCTGTAGTCCCAGCTATTCGGGAGGCTGAGGCAGGAGAATGGTGGGAACCCGGGAGGCAGAGCTTGCAGTGAGCTGAGATCCGGCCACTGCGCTCCAGCCTGGGCGACAGAGCGAGACTCCGTCTCAAAAACAACAACAACAACAAAAGCAGAGGTGGGCAGTGTTGGGGTCTGGGGTTTACCACCACTGCACTAGAGTCTAGGCAACAGATCGAGACTCCATCTCAAAAAAAAAAAAAAAAAAGAAAATCAGGGGTGGGCAGTGTGGGGGTCTGAGGTTTTACCTCTGAAACTACCTGGAGAAAGGGAAAACCTAGCAAAGCATCACCCCCCAGAGGCCCTGGAATTTTAGCATAACCTTTTCAAAACCAACTACTAACCACCAAGCGCTGTTTCATGAAATTTGCAGGCATCATGTGTAATTCTCACAGCTGTTAGGACTGCAATGATGTTATAAGGAAGCTGGGGCTCAGAGAAGCTACAGAACTTACCTAAGGACACACAGCCACCTCATGAGTGACTGAAGTGTTTGGCTCCATTTGACTCCTACGTTATGTTCTTTGCGTTCTGCCCTATGGTCTCTGAGAATGACTGAAATTTGAAAGAAATCAGTAAGTTGAGAATGAGTCTAGAGACAGCAGAATCTGGGGGAAAATATTTTTCTTAAGGCAAGGAAGAAGATCAGGAGCAAGGTTTAGAATATTCTACTCAAAGTTCTCTCAGCTCTTGCTGCCTGGTAAGGAGGCTGAGAAGACCTAGGGAGAAATTTGGTGTTTTTTGCAGAATACCCTTTCTAGTTATAACTACCAGAGAGGGAGAGGCAGGCTAAAGGATCCCTCCAGGAGCCCCCTACACACTCAGGCGCCCCAACAGCATGTGCTGTAGCAATTTCTTGGGATCAAACGAGGGCTTTTGAGCTAGGCTGGTAGGGGAGAAACCCTGGAGGAACATGCAGGTGACCAGATGACAGAGTCTGTGCTGTGTGTCACCCGCCTGAGATATTCACAAATCATAGAGGCTGTGGATGTCAGCGACAGATGTCAGCTTCTTGAAAAGGTGAAAAATTTGAGGGATACTTTGGAATGTTCTAGATAATTAGAGAGAAAGAAGAAGAGAAGTAATCCAAGAGACAAGTCAAAAAGAAATGAACTCAAGCAGGCAGAGATGTAATTTGGTGCTCAAAGTTTGACGAGTAGGGTTAGGTGCCTGCAGGAGAGGGAAGACAGGAAACCACTAGACACCATGGAGAAATAGAGGCAGAGAGACTGTGAAGGTGAAGTTTAAAAGTCATTCCCCAAGGGCCCCTTTCCAGGGCTTATAAGAGGTGCTAACAATGTATCCATATGATCATAAGAAGGGCAAAATTGGAGGGGGGATATTGTAATTGGAGGGGAGGTCAATGGCTTTTCATTACAACTTCCCTTCTGTCCTGCTTCCTCATCTAGCAGGTGGCTCTGCAATGGTCATGGGCTGGCTAAGGGGAATTTGAATTGGGGATATATTTAGTCTGGGTTTGAGGGGAGATATATAAAATATATATCCATACATACATAAATATACACACATATATATAGTTTTTGTTTTGTTTTTCTTTTCTTTTTTTTTTTTTGAGACAGAGTCTCACTCTGTCGCCCAGGCTGGAGTGCAGTGTCTTGATCTCAGCTCACTGAAACCTCTGCCTCCCAGGTTCAAGTGATCCTTTTGCCTCAGCCCCCTGTGTAGCTGTTATTACAGGCACCCACCACCACACCCAGCTTATTTTAGTATTTGTAGTAGAGACAGGGTTTCACCATGTTGGCCAGATTGGTCTCCAACTCCTGACCTCAAGTGATCTGCCCACCTTGGCTTCCCAAAGTGCTGGGATTACAGGCATGAGCCACCACACCCAGCCTGCATATGACTTTTAGTCACTTCCATGTGTAGTCATTTCAGTGGAGCAATACTTCCAGAAATATACCTAACACTGACCGTGCTGACTTACTTAGCATCATAACTTAAGGTGCAAGGCCAGAAGTTGCATCAGAATATAAATGAATTCACCACAACTGGCAGGAAAGTATCTGGGTATTGGAGAAGAAATAAGCTTTGAGATGTTTGGAGCCAAGCTAGTCTAGGAAAGTTCTAATCATCACATGAGTAAAACTGAGGTAGAGAATGACTTGGTTCGCATCAATGCCTAGTCAAAATTGAAGCTCTCTCTTGTCAGGGAGATACTCGATAATGCAACATACACAACTATAAACTCACCTTAAATATATTTTTAAATTTTTTGATGGAAATTACATGAAATAGAATTGATCAGAATTCCTCTTTTTGTAGGGTCGAAATCTGAAACTGTCTTAAAAATAGCAAGTATGTCTCTGTAAAGTTGGTATCTTTTCTTCAACCTATCAATAATAAGAAATTCCGATGATCTATGGTAGAGGGAAGATGAAATTATCTTCCTATTCTCTCTATAGAAAATGGTATTACAAAATTGCTGTCATACAAAGACACGATCAAAGAGTAGGCAGTCAGAAAATTAGGAAAAATGTATTATAAAGGCATATCAGGAAATTAAAAAATAAAATAGTGTCATTTTATGGCTTCAGTTATATTTATAGTGTTAGCTTTTTAAAATTCATGACTGTGGTTTCTTTTCACATTCTAAGTACATACTCATTTTGCATCTAATTTTAAATTTATATTTTTCTTTTTCTTTTTTTTTTTTTTTTTTTGAGATGGAGTCAGGCTCGATCGCCCAGGATGGAGTGCAGTGGTGTGATCTCGGCTCACTGCAAGCTCCGCCTCCTGGGTTCACGCCATTCTTCTGCCTCAGCCTCCAGAGAAGCTGTGACTACAGATGCCCGCCACCACGCCCAGCTAATTTTTTTGTACTTTTAGTAGAGACGGGGTTTCACCGTGTTAGCCAGGATGGTCTCGATCTCCTGACCTCGTGATCTGCCCGTCTCGGCCTCCCAAAGTGCTGGGATTACAGGCGTGAGCCACCGCGCCCGGCCCCGGTCGGTGAGACCATCCTGGCTAACACGGTGAAACCCCGTCTCTACTAAAAAAAATACAAAATCTAGCCGGGCGAGGTGGCGGCGCCTGTAGTCCCAGCTACTCGGGAGGCTGAGGCAGGAGAATGGCGTGAACCCGGGAGGCGGAGCTTGCAGTGAGCGGAGATCCGGCCACTGCACTCCAGCCTGGGTGACAGAGCGAGACTCTGTCTCAAAAAAAAAAAAAAAAAAAGAAGGCCTGAAAAATTGAATAAGCTTCAAGTGCACATCACCCAGCCCCAGCCCTGACTAAGGAGCATGAATCAGTGGAAAAGATCCTCCAATTCAGCTGGCAATGAGGGATCCTCTATCAACCCAGACTGGTGGCTCATGCCCTTGGATGGGCGACTCATCAGTGGGTGTGCTCAGGCGTAAGGTGTGGCAACAGACAGTTGAAGCTAATGAAAACATCTGATAAGGTCTCCTCTGGCCTGTAATTTTTGGAAAGTGGGTGAAGTTTTTTTTTGTTGGAAGCAGCAGGACTGCCCCAGAATCCCTGAAACCAAACCATGCCTGGCTTCCCAATAAAGGAAGTGGCACTTACTCAAGGAAGCAGAAGATGTATAAGTAAAATCTATCTCCTAAAATTCCAGACAAAGTGTGGCTCTAATCCCATGATGCACTGGGCTCTTCGATGGCCCGAAGGAGCTTTTGTTCTCAAAACTTTGAGATTTGTTTCTTCCAAATTTAATCACAGGCAGGCACACAGTGACCTCCACAATAGGGTACTCCAACCCATTACACCTTGGCTTTCCTGAGAGTTAGTGCTTGGAAGCGAATTCAAATTAATTATCTGGCTACATGATGGCAGGGTTAACCTTTAAAGTGGTTGCAATGACCATGATTTACATAATCGATTTAACCATTTTTCAATAGAATTAATATTTAGAAGGCAAGTGGGGAGAAATAAATTACATCTTATGGCTTTTTGTGAACACCAGGCACAGCTCACAAAAGAATAAAATTAACATTATCTAAGGTATAGAACATATCAGGTGCCCAGAGCCGTAAATTAGATTACAGGGATAACAACCATTCCAGAGGTTTCTTGTAATATGAATTCATCTGGAAAGTAAATAAACAATGCCACACACAAGGAACAGGTCTCATCCATCATTCTCCTCATGGGATACAAACAGTGATACCCGGATCGGCTAGAACCGCATGCGATTTTGACAGGTGTGGGTAATGCACATTGAGACCATTTGTTTAAGGATCTGCCCAGGCTATATCTAGAAGGAACAGGCTGAAAACAAGATTGTTTAGCTTGTTTAAACTTAATTTGAATCTGGGTGCATTTCTTATCTGATCATTTTCTTCATTTAGGTTCTATTATGGGGAGGACACATGGGTTTTCTTCTGCTTCCTAAAGAGACAAAGCCCTAGCAACTGATTGACTGGAGTGGACAGTTATCTTGTCCCAGAGGAATCTGGTGCCTCAGAGCTGTTGTTTGAGGATTCCAGGAGAGTTCTTGTGGATTTCAAGGGAGCTTTCTGAACCTAAAAATTTGGAAAATGTAGACTGCTCCAAGAGAATATGACTTGAGGAGCAGGAATGAAAAAACAGGAGCTGTGTCGTTGTCAAAGTAATTTACATAAAAATTTAATTTTCAATTACATAAGAGTATTCACTGTGGATTTTGCAAACACGGGAAGGAAAAGGAGAGTTCCAAAAAGATACAGGAGCCCCACCTCTCTTCCTGAGAGGCAGAGTGAGGTAGGTATACAGCGGAATGATCAGGGACCTCAGAGTCCAGAAAACTGGGTTCCAGCCCTGATGGCCACTAACTAATTGGATGGCTCTGAGCAAACTCACACACCTCTTTGGCACTCCAAGGATCCTCTTCTGAAACATAAAGTGGCTAAGTGTAAGTTTGCATTTCAGCCCTGCTAGCTGCATGACTCTGAACAAGCCATTTAGCCACCTTAGCCTTGGTTTCCTCATCTATGAAATGGAAAGCTGAGTAGGACCTACCTCATAGGACTATTAGGATGGTTACATGAAATGAATATGTAAAGCATTTAGCACAGTGCCTGACACATAGTAAGGGTTTCATAAAAGTTGGCTTTTGTGAGATATAATATAGCTATCTATCTAGCTTTATCATTTAATAATTCTAGTTTTATGACACATAGGAAATCTCACAGCTGAGGAATATTATAATTGATGAATATGTAAGCTCTGCCAATTCATGAAAATGTATATTCATCATAATATTAAGTAGAATGAGGTTGGAAATAGCCATATGCTGTGTAGATATGCCGAGTAAAAATAAGGAATAAGCAATGGAAGGAAGTCATAAAAACCATTGAAACATTCTATTGTCCTTTTTCTAAAGTTTGGGAGCTCTCTACAGATCTAATAAGAAACTGAAACTCTATGAAAAGTGGTTTTGCTTCTCCTCTTTTTCTATGAAATTGTCCCAGATAAGTAGAGATTGCTATTTAGGGCTACGGTTAGGGCTGGAGGGCCCCCTTGCAAAACCATCCTGCCAAAATGATGGATCTTGCTGTTTTGTGGCTCATCTGGAGCTCCTCACAAAAAGCCTTTTAAAAGAGAAAGATAGTCCATCTTCTTCCAGTGAAGCTTGTAGAACACTTTTCCTCAGAAAATGTTCCTATTAGCTTTTCTCCAACTTGGCCCCAAGCATTTTAAGAAAAAAAAAAGGCCATAAAGGTAGCCTACTCAATAAATTAAATGGAAACACTCTTTGTCACACTTTGGCTTTTCCCTGTTATTTCTCACATCTTAGTGGGGAGAGATAATGTGTGTAACTCCACTGCCATTTAAATTGCACTGGGGAATGGGACATCATATGTGAAATCAGTGATAGGCACAGCTACCTTTTGACTGATACTTTAAATGCAGGCTCCCTGGTTTCTGGCTCCTAAGCCAGTGATCTTTCTACCCCACCAGAAGGCCTCTGGGTTACTGGAATAATTATCAGAGTATTATTATAATTATAAGAGCTCAATTACAGAGTGTTTTTCATATGCCTGGCACGGTGCTATACATGCTATACATGCTTGTGTCATCCGATTCTCACAACAGCTCTCCAAGCTACGCAGTAATGTTGTCCCTGTTTTACAGACAAGGACATGGAGGCTCAGAAAATTTAAGCAAGATTAATTTAACCTCGTTCAAGGTTAAAATGTTGGTCCTCAGAGATAAAACTAGCATTGCCTTCTGCTTAAGATGGAGTTGCCTTCTGTCTGTTGATTGAGTTCTAATCCTCAACCGTGTTTCCCAAATCACTGTAATAGCTCCTCTCTTTTAGGAGTAAGGCTTCCTATTGCTCATGGCTTAGGAAGAGTTTCCCCAGGTAGGGGCCTCCATTCACCAATAGTTTGAGTGCCTGTTTTATGCCCAGCATTGAATTAAAACAAAAAAGCCTTTGTATTTCCAGCCTTGCCATTGTCTAAAAAGAATGCACTTGAGGAGAGTTGACAGACAGGTAAGGCTTTTAAAAAGTGAAAGCTGGCCAGGCCGGTGGCTCACGCCTGTAATCCCAGCACTGTGGGAGGCCGAGGCGATAGATCACGAGGTCAAGAGATCAAGACCATCCTGGCCAACACGGTGAAACTCCGTCTCTACTAAAAACACAAAAATTAGCTGAGCGTGGTGGCTTATGCCTGTAATCCCAGCTACTTGGGAGGTTGAGGCAGGAGAATCACTTGAACCTGAGAGGCAGAGGTTGCAGTGAGCCGAGACTGAGCCACTGTACTCCAGCCTGGTGACAGAGCAAGATTCGGTCTCAAATAAATAAATAAATAAATAAATAAATAAATAAATAAATAAAAATAAAAGCCTGGCCCAGTGCGGTGCCTCATGCCTTTCATCTCAGCACTTTGGTAGCCTGAGGCAGGAGGATCATTTGAGCCCAGGAGTTTGAGACCAGACTGGGCAACATAGGGAGACTCAATCTTTAAAAAAATTTTAAAAATTAGCTGGACGTGGTGGTGTGCACCTGTAGTCCCAGCTACCCAGGAGGCTGAGGTGGAAGGATCTGCTTAAGCCTGGGGAGATAGAGGGTTCAGTGATCCTGTCACTGCACTCCAGCCTGGGCAACAGAGTGAGACTCTGTCTCAAAAAAAAAAAAAAAAAAAAAAAATTAAGCCCAGTTAGGGACTTAAAAAATTAGCTAAGAGCCTCCTTAAAAAGTAGGCTACAAGGCAAAAATTTCTAAACAGAGAGAGAGTGAGAGTGTGTGTCTGTGCGTGCATGTGTGTGCGTGCGTGTGTGTGTATGCGTGTGTGTGGTGTGTGTCTGCATGCGGAAAGTTGAAATGTTGCCCGTTGATTCCACACAATGCCATCAGAAAAGATGAGCAACATCGAAGCAGAAGAGACTGTAGCTATTTATTCCCCAAAAAAGAGCTCTGGAAGAGATTCACTGGCATGACATTAGCAATCTTCTAAAACATTTATACATGAATTCTTGAAGACAAGGAAAGGACAGATCAATCAGGTACACAGCATTTGAAACCATCACATTGTTCAGAGGTCATCGTCTGTTAGTACAGAGCCCCTCACTTCCTCTCCACCTGGCTTCCTCATCTTCCACCTACAAGTATGAAAATGCCTCTGGGGCCCAGCCAAATCAAGCTGCTACGCGGGTGCCCCTCAGAGCCAATGTGTGGAAATGAAACTGACAAAGCCCACCCAAAATCAACCTATTCATCCTTTAAAGAGATGGCTCCATCTCTTCCTGTATACGGATGCCGCACCCCTCCCAGAAAGGCCAGAACTTGGGTTTTTTTCTCTTTCCAACAGTTTATTCTCCTGTTGTTCACAGAACAGAACATAATTAACAAATTGGAGGAGACGTCCTTTTGTTCCTGTGTGTAATAGATGTTTCTTTCAGATCAGGGAGCCAGAGGGGGGAAATGAATACTCCAATTAAGCATGAGGGAAGAATAAATTTAGTCTCATGCAACCTTAAAACAAGCTACCCAGCACCCCAGAGTTGAGTCTCTGCCAGATTCTTCAGGAATATTCCTGACCCTAAGATTAGCTCTGTTGGTACAAGAAAAGAGTTTCTTGTCTGTATAAAAAATGACTTGTAGGCCGGGCGCGGTGGCTCAAGCCTGTAATCCCAGCACTTTGGGAGGCCGAGGCGGGTGGATCACGAGGTCAGGAGATCAAGACCATCCTGGCTAACATGGTGAAACCCCGTCTCTACTAAAAAATACAAAAAACTAGCCAGGCGAGGTGGCGGGCACCTGTAATCCCAGCTACTCAGGAGGCTGAGGCAGGAGAATGGCGTAAACCCGGGAGGCGGAGCTTGCAGTGAGCTGAGATCCGGCCACTGCACTCCAGCCTGGGTGACACAGCGAGACTCCGTCTCAAAAAAAAAAAAAAATGACTTGTGCACATAAATCTGGGATGCATGGGTTCTCAGGCTAACCATTTCGTTCCCCACACCACTGGGGGAGGCAATAGAGAGTCTGGCCATATAATCCTGAATTCTGAAGACATGCATACCTCAATTCAAGACCTCCATTTTTTGTGGACTTCAAGATTTACTGTGATTCAGAGAGACAGGATTGAGGTATCAAGTTGAGAATTACTGACTTATGTGATAAAATGTAGATCTTTAGGGACTGTTGTCAAGGTTTGAGAGAAGGTTCTCACAACAGTAATTTAAAGGCTTTTTTTTTTTTTTTTTTTTTGAGATGGAGTCTCACTCTTTCGCCCAGGCTGGAGTGCAGTGGCCCAGTCTCGGCTCACTGCAACCTCTGCCTCCCGGGTTCAAGTGATTCTTCTGCCTCAGCCTCCCAAATAGCTGGGATTACAGGCGCCCACCACAATGCCTGGCTTTTTCTTTTTTTTTTTAAAGTAGAGACGGGGGTTTCACCATCTTGGCCAGGCTGGTCTCGATCTCCTGACCTCGTGATCCACCCGTCTTGGCCTCCCAAAATACTGGGATTACAGGCATGAGCCACCGCGCCCAGCCAAAGGCTTTCTTAATTATTTGAGATGTGACATAGGAAATTCACCAAGTTCCTCTGAAATTTTGTTTCTTCTTTTGTTAAATGGAAATAATATCTTTTGCTTATTACATAAGGACCAGAACAGGAGTTACTTGTATGTAAGCATAATGTCCCATAAGATTTTATCGCAAACCTTTGAGTAGTGCCTGGCACAGAGGAAATCCTGAAAAATACCATTTTTGAGAGAATAAGTAAATGAGGGTATAATTACATCAGTGAATTGACAGTCATAAAATATGAAAATTTCATGAATTCCTCTTTACTAGTTGTAAACACACTCTTTTCCAGATGCAATAAATGATCAGGCTTTTCTTTTGACAAGGTTCAAAGTTTATAAAGTATCTCAACCTTTGATTGGGGGGCTTTTATTTTTATTTTTATTTTTAGATGGAGTCTCGCTCTTATGCCCAGGCTGGAGTGCAGTGGCGTGATCTCGGCTCACTGCAAGCTCCGCCTCCCGGGTTCACGCCATTCTCCTGCCTCAGCCTCCTAAGTAGCTGGGACCACAAGCGCCCACCACCAGGCCTAGCTAATTTTTTGTATTTTTAGTAAAGACGGGGTTTCACCGTGTTAGCCAGGATGGTCTCGGTCTCCTGACCTCATGATCCGCCTGCCTTGGCCTCCCAAAGTGCTGGGATTACAGGTGTGAGCCACCGCGCCTGGCCTGATTTGGGGCTTTTAAAATTACCTGGTTTTTAAATTCTGTTTTATCTTTGGCAAGCCAATGCTATTACAAGCATGGCTTTTCCTCTGAAGACTGAGTGACTCATCAAATAGTCTTCACCTGAGCTCTAATCTAATAGCCTTCCCGGTCCTCAGGGAGCTGGAGATAGTTTCATTTGGCTTTGTGGCAGCTCAGTGGGAGACTTATGAAGTCATTCCCCCCTTGCCATAACACCTTCAGCCCTTCCCTGAGCTGCACTTCTAGAGATCAATTACCCTCCAAATATTAACGGGAAATGGTGCTTTTAATAGAAAACATTAATGACATTCGAGGTCCCAGTCTCAGCTGTAATTTTCCCAGACGTTAGGCAGCAGAGGATCTTTGGGGCTAGTTGAGTTCCACCAAGCAGACCGAGTCTTCACGTTTGGTACGTGCCAGCTTGACACATGCTCCTTGTCACAACCCTAGGGGAGCTGTCAGTCACCAACTGATACTGACAATGGCTCTGTGGGTAAATGAAATTGAGGCCTGTTGTATCTGACATGCTCAGGAGAGACAGAAATGAATACATCATAGTCACTGAGTGGTCCAAGGCAGCCCATCATAAGGTGGGGCCATCGGAACAGGTTCAAGTTGCGAGGACTAAGAGAGGGCAAGAGTGTTCAGGGAAGGTTTTATGGAGTAAGTGGGACTTGAATTTGGAGTTGAGGAAAGAGGGTCGGGTGCACTGGCTCACACCTGTAATCCCAGCACTTTGGGAGGCCGAGGCAGGAGGATCAGGATCACTTTAGGCCAGGAGTTTGAGGCCAGTCTGGGCAACAGAGCAAGACCTCATCTCTACAAAAAATAAAAAAATAAAAATTAGCTGGGTGTACTGTCTTGTGCCTGTAGTCTCAGCTACTTAGGAGACTGAGAAGGGAGGATCACTTAAGCCCAGGAGTTTGAGGCCGCAGTGTGCTGTGATCATGCCATTGCACTCCAGCCTAGGTGACAGAGTAGGACCCTGTCTCTAATTAAATATAAAGGAGTTAAGGAAGGATTCACCCAGCTGTGCATTCTGAGTGGTGACAACGATGCAGAGTGAGTGAATGAGGTGTGTAGGGAGACCAGGGCTTTGGGGGAGAGCCCCAGGCAAGATCTAGAAGAGGTGGCTTCTGGCAGGACTTCATACTGATCTCAACAAGGTCAATAGGCTGCATGCCACAGATCTTTCCTCCTGGACAAATCCTACTCCCTGATACATCTAGTCGTCTGCAGGATCAAATCAAGAGTGAATGTGAAAGTTATTTGAAAATTCTAATTGTGTTATTATTATTATTTAGGAAAAATATGGCCCGCAAAGCAGGTGAGGCAAAGATCGGGAAGGACATTAAATGCCAACCTAAGGAGCGGAACTGAATGAGTGGTGAAGGGGAACAATGGCTTCAGCAGGTCTACTGGGCTCCTCTTTTCCATCAGCTCCCCCTACCCCTCACCTCTGTACTCCTCAGGCACTATCCATGTCTCTTCACCAATGTCATGGTGGAAATAAAAGCTTATCTCTAAGAGGACTGATGAAGTATTAACTCACCCCCTTTCAGTTCCACCCTCCATAAAGCTAAAAGTGAGCAAATCAATTTCAGTGGTTTATTTTAGAATTTCAGCAAACTTTGAAAATCTGAAGCATTGCTGCCTAGCAACAAGAGTGAGGATGTAGAGGTGGTCTCAGCTGAGGCTGGAGATGTGCTGCGGATTCACCGCTTCCCTCTGGCTTCTCCTGATTTTCCTGATCTGAGCCTTGGTTTCCTCATCTGTGCAGTGGAGCTTCCATATTCTCTAAGGACATCGAATACTCTATGGGGTGGCTTCTGTATCTGAGGACAAAAGAGAAGAGGAGCCCCAGGGAGGGTGCTAAGTGCCCTGGAAGGGCAGACGAAATATATGGAGGTCACAGTGACAACCACATATACTGTCTAGAGCCAAGTGGACACTGGGTCTCTTCATCCAACAGACACAGGGGATATGTTGATGAACGATGCAGGGCTTCTGCCATCACAGATCTCACAATACTGGCAAAGTCAGACACATAAACAGACCATTGCTGTGAAGCATGCCAGGTGTTGGGATAGGTAATGCTGGGAATTACAGGAGACAGGCAGAGGACATCCATGCCAGACTGGTGTTTCCCTATATTTTAATCTCATGTTCACTACAATGCTTTCTTTATTTCCTGAATAACTTTAATTTTTTTTTTTTTGAAACGGAGTCTCGCTCTGTCGCCCAGGCTAGAGGGCAGTGGCACAATCTCGGCTGACTGCAAACTCCGCCTCCCAGGTTCACGCCATTCTCCTGCCTCAGCCTCCTGAGTAGCTGGGACTACAGGCGCTGCTACCACGCCTGGCTAGTTTTTTGTATTTTTAGTAGAGATGGGGTTTCACCGTGTTAGCCAGGATGGTCTTGATCTCCTGACCTCATGATCCACCCACCTCGGCCTCCCAAAGTGCTGGGATTACAGGCGTGAGCCACAGCGCCCAAAGTATTTCCTGAATATCTTTACCAATCAAGCAGATTGAACACCTTTGATCTTCTATTTTTAGGAACATTACACTGACATGAAGTATATTAAATATGTCTAACCCTCTTGGCCCTGAGTCACACTCAAGGGGGATCTGCTCCACCCTCTCTGGTGAATTCTGTATCACCTAAGGCTCTTTCCCTGTGCTGTTACCCATGACTCTCTGTCATGGTCTATGCTGGCTGTTTCTGTGTGGGTGTTTTTGAGCTCACTTCTAGAACACCTTCTTTTTCATGCTCTGTACACCTGCTCACTTGTCTGTGTTCCACCTTTCACCAGGTGTCCAAATGTCGTTGGGCAAATCACCTATATTCTAGGGCAGATACCAACATTAAGATCCAGCCATGACAGAAAAACAAACTATCAACCACCCGCTTGAATCTAGTTAGGAGAATTCATGTCCAAAGTCAGTGAGAATCTCTTGAGTAGTGAATTAGTGGTGTTTAGAGCAGCCATTGACCAGTCAGTCAATCAATGATTATTTACAGAATTCCCAAAATGCATCAATCACCACGTTATATGTTGTTGAACACATAAAGACACATAGACTTGGACCCTGTCCTCAGTGAGTGAACAGTGTCAAAGGAGAGAGACCAGTTATTGTAGACTTGTGGAGTCATAAAATATGAGAGTTGAAAGTCTCTTTAAAGATCATCTATCCTAATTTCTATTCCAATGACGTTTCCCAAACTATTTTTTGAGAAACAGGAGTAAATCCTGACAATTTCATAACAGCTAATAGCTACATTATACCAGTGTGGTGGCTCACGACTGTAATCCCAGCACCTTGGGAGGCCGAGGCGGGCAGATCACGAGGTCAGGAGATGGAGACCATCCAGGCTAACACGGTGAAACCCCATCTGTACTCAAAATACAAAAAATTAGCCAGGCGTGGTGGCGGATGCCTGCAGTACCAGCTACTTGGGAGGCTGAGGCAGGAGAATGGTGTGAACCCGGGAGGCAGAGCTTGCAGTTAGTCGAGATTGAGCCACTGCACTCCAGCCTGGGTGACAGAGCAAGACTCCATCTCAAAAAAAAAAAAAAAAAAGTAACAGTAACTATAAGAAAGTTCAGAGAGGAAAAAGTTAGTAAGGATTAAGCATCAGAGAAACAGTTATGAAGAGACCCAGGCTGGATCCTGGGGAGATTGACCAGGTAGAAAGTATCTAGGAAGGAAACGACAGTATGAGAAATTAGTGAGGCAAGAATGAATGAGTCATGTGCAAGGATGCTGACTGACTGAAGCAGAAGATGTTTGCTGGGATCAAAAGAAAATAACTGTGGTCGCCTACCTGACAATGACTTCTGCCTTCTTTTACATTGTCAGAATTCCGATTTCTGTTCTTCTGTTCACCGGTCCCCTTGTCGAGTCATGTATATTATTGTTGGTCTAAATAATAACAGTTATCCCACTTTTCTTACCAGTGATTGGTTTAGCATGGCCATGTGACTGAATCCTGACCAATGAGATGTGAGGAAAAATCTGCCAGGGACTTTGAGAAATATTTCTTCATTATTTAAAGGAAATGCACAAGATAGGAGCCATGTTTGTTTTCTCTGAAACTGGGATTTAAGGATGTGATGTCCAGAGCTGCTGTAGCCATCTTGTGAGCCTGAGGGGAGCTAGCCAACAAGCAAAGGATGGTAGAAGAGAAAGATAGAGCCTTGTCATTGATGCTGAGTCATTAGCTAGAAAAACATTGGATTTTCTTTACCTCTAAGCTTCCTGTTATGTGAAGGAAAAAAATCTCATCATCTTTATTATTTAAATTATTTTAGTTTGTTTTCTATGGACTTTACTGAAAGCATCCTAAATGACACTTAGGAGCTTCACAACCAGTCACAGAAGTTTGATGACATAGAAAAGGGTAGGGGTGATTGGAGAGAATGGGAATGAATAGAAAAGGAAAATAAGAGGAGGATAGAGGCCAGAGTTGATGGGAGTCAGTATAGAGCTAAAGTATAGAGTTAAAGCTTGGGCTCAGGAGTCAGACTGACTGGAACTCCAATCCTAGCTGTTTGCTAATCTTTCTCCATTTGACTTTCTCCTCTGTGAGATGGAATGAAAAATAGTTGCTGCCTTATTGAGTTATGATAATTAAATGTGACTGTGGGATGTACGGTAAGCACTTAGCAGAGTACCCGGCATACAGTAGGTGTCATGTAGAGTTAACTCTTAGGAGGGTTGAGCCCTGCCCTGTCCCGGGTACTGACGATGCTCTTCTTTATGTCATGGGATTGTCTGAAGTGTAGCTTTTTCATGCAGGATTGAGTGGGGGGAAAAAAAGAAATAACAATAGGATAGAGTTGGCTGCCCTTGGGTTAGGTGCCCCAGCCTAGCCCAGTTGGTCGTGGGGCCCAGGAAGGGCAAACTGAAGCCAAGCTAGTTAGGCAGGAGAAGCCTGGAAAGGGCCATCCCCTTAGCAAGGGATGTGAGCAGACGAAGCCATTCTTGTGCACTGCAGAGATTTGTCTACACCCTTTCTGCCTGTATTAATATCTTCAACATTTATCATTTCTAAACATGTTCACTGAGTTTGTCTACAACTTTCCCAAGTTTACTGTTCACCATAGAAATCCATGCTTTTTTTTTTTTTTTCCCCCTATAATGATCTTTCTAAACCTTCAAGGGTTTGATATCCAGGAATCTCGTGACCGAGCCCATGCACTCCACCCTTTCCCTTCCTTTGTTTCAGAGATCTATCCTCTCCCTCCTCATCCTCTGCCACTCTGGACTGAAGATCCTAATGCTTCCCATCATCCCAGATCTCTATGCCCTTAACTATTGCATTGGCCCCTCCCTAGGCCTTCTGCAGCTCAGTTTGTCCTTTTTGATGTGCAGGGAGGAGAAATATGCACAGCATTTTCCAAGTGAAAGCAAGTTTCTGTTTACAAAGCTCTTCCTGGAGACCCCAGCCTCCTGCTGGCCCTTCAGCCACATCACCCTATGTCACTTGTCAAGCCAAATAATTACCTCTTGGCTTCCTTCTCCTCCTGCATTCCCTCAGGGACAGATAGCCTCTCCAAGACTCTCTGAAAATAACTCTTAGCCAGACAATAGCAATTTCTCCTTGCTGTGCTGCCATTCTCTGCCAAAGGTAAGAAATCAGCGAAAAGCAAAACGATTTTGCAGCCAGGAGAATTCTAATCCCGGGCTAAGCATGTGCACATCCCAAATGCTGCATTCAGGTCACGATTCTGACAAACAGATGACACTGCGACAGTTGTGAGAACAGAGCTGTTCACAATCTGCCGGCTTCCTCCTAGGGCGGTGGGGAGAAGCTTTCCATCAATGCCAGCCCCTCTGATCACACCCCTAAAGCATAGCTGCAGTGAGCAATTTCCTTCCAAACAGCGTGAGCTTAGATCTACGTGAAATGAACTGGATTGTGTTCATCAAAACAGCTTCAGCAACTGTGTGAGCGGTTCCACTTCCTATGTTCCAATACAAGCTCTTCCAAGGTTTTGACTACAAAATCTAACCTTGGACTTACCTTTCTTTTTCCCGGAGACACGCTCATGTGTGTGCATGCTCATGCGTGTACATCTACCTCTTCATGTATGTCTCTCCTTCTCTCTCGGTGTCTCTCCCCATCTTTCTGTTTATGTTATCATGCTTTCTCTGTCTCTGTCTCTCTCTTTTCCCTCCTCCTCCTCTGTTTCCTCCCTCTTTCTTTTCCTCATTCCTTTTCTCCCTCTGTCTCTCGGTCTTCCTTCCTTCTCTCTGTCTTCTCTCACTCTATCTCTGTTTGCCTCTGTCCTCAAATCTCTGCTTATACCATACTCATGTGTATGGTGTATATACATATATCCATATGTATGGTATATATATTGTGTATGGTGTATGTGTATATATATACACCATGCCATATATACATATATTGTTTTTGAGACAGAGTTTCACTCTTGTTGTCCAGGCTGGAGTGCAATGGCACAATCTCAGCTCACCGCAACCTCTGCCCACTGGGTTCAAGCGATTCTCCTGTCTCAGCCTCCTGAGTAGCTGTGATTACAGGCATCCGCCCAGCGGATTTTTTGTATTTTTAGTAGAGATGGGGCTTCTCCAAGTTGGTCAGGCTGGTCTCGAACTCCTAACCTCAGGTGATCCGCCTGCCTCGGCCTCCCAAAGTGCTGGGATTACAGTCGTGAGCCACCGCACCCGGCCGTGTATGGTATAATGTCTATACTAACTTATAATTAACTAGAATATTAGATTAACCTAAATACTCTTTTCCCTAATTGTACCACATGGCAGAGGCACCAAGGAGATGGCTGTACAGATTGCTTGTGTCACGTATGGGAGATAATACAGAAATGTGTGTAAATGTCTTAAGAGTATCACACTGAATATGACCCAGAAGCATGCGTAAAAGTCAGTAGACCTCAAGTAACAGCTATGCCCATCCTCGGGGGTTCTGATGGCAATAGCAGCTGCCTCTGATGAACCCTGATTGTGAATCTGCCCCTCCTGACCCATGCTTTTTGGGGCCTTTGCCCTAGAAGGGTCATTTCCTCCTGTTAGCTTGATCTGCCTGGCCCCTCAGCCTCACGCACCATCAGGTCTCAGCCTCTGAGCTGTGAACGCTGCCCATCTCAGCTTTCCTGAGTGTAGATGACGCCTCAACAACTCTGTCCTGTTTGCACTTAGAATCTCAGCCATCCTGAGTATAGATGGTGCCTCAACATCTAACACTCTTAGAATGAGACTCTGTCCTGCATGCACTTGTCCCAGTTGTCATAAATTATAGAATCATGAGTCTGAAAGGGACCTCAGAGTTCTCTACTTCAATCTCGCATTTGACTAATGAGTAGGATGACTGGTGTGTCCGCACAGCCTCAATGTATGCATCTTGTCCTGACATAGTTATTAATAGCTCCCTCTTTTCCTTTCAAATATGTCCTAATGTGGATGATAAATTATATGGTCTCCCGATTAATGAGAGAAAACAATTTAGCCAGGCCCAGGACCTACACCCATGCATCCAGAGTTTTTATTTTTTAATAATCGTTATACTGTGTTGCCTCTTTCACGTTAGATATTTCTTTAGAACAGTGCTTCTTAACCAAAATCACTGAGAGGGCTGTTTTCTTTTCTTTCTTTCTTTCTTTTTTTTGAGATGGAGTCTCACTCTGTTGCCCAGGCTGGAGTGGCACGATCTCGGCTCACTGCAAGCTCCGCCTCCCAGGTTCATGCCATTCTCCTGCCTCAGCCTCCCGAGTAGCTGGGACTACAGGTGCCCGCCACCACATCTGGCTACTTTTTTTTTTTTTTTTGTATTTTTAGTAGAGACGGGTTTCACCATGTTAGCCAGGATGGTCTCGATCTCATGACCTAGTGATTTGCCCGCCTCGGCCTCCCAAAGTGCTGGGATTACAGGCGTAAGCCATTGCGCCCGGCCGAGAGCTGTTTTCAAAACACAAATGCCTTGAATGGAGTAACCTCCCGGGGTAGAGTCTGGACATATGTCTTACGTCAAGGTTTCCAGGGCAATCGTGATATACAATGCATTTCTGTTGCAGACCCCCTGCTTAGAGAAAACAGGTGATTGGGAGAGCTTGCTAAATCCCCAAAATCACGTGGCAAGATGGACTATTTCCATGCTAACAAATGTGGCCAGCAGTATGCCAGACTCCAATGCTTCATTATTCATAACCCCATTTTGGTTTTGGATGTGCCCTCTAACTTTAAAATCAGGCTAAACAGGGAGCTAAACCCTAGAGCTGATTTCTCTCATGGGTCCAGCTCCAGAAGACAGACAGAAAGATTTGACCCATGGAGGATTCCTTTCATTTGACTTTCTGCTTCCTGTTTGCTCCATCAGGCAATCAGTTCCTTGACCAAGGAACCAGACGAGCATAGATTTGTTTTATTCCATTACAGATGAAAGTTACTGCCACATGGTAGCTTTGAGATAAGCCAAAAAGCGATGCTCATCACCAGCAATGTGGAGCTGATGGCCAGAAGAGACTTAGTAAAAGACAGGAGTGCTCCTGACATTTTGCGGGGAAGCAAAGATACCAGAAGACATGCCTCCGTGCCAGGAAGGAGAAAGTAAACCACAGCTGGAAACCTAAGCGGAGGAAGAACGGTAATTAATCAGTGCTTGAAAGCCATCTGCTTTCCTTGGCTGAGAGGTCTGTATCGGCAGTATTGGCTACAGATGCTTGAGAGCAGGCTGGGTACTGGAAAAGGGAGGGAACTTTCCTGTTCAGGGAAGGTATAAAGATCTGTCTTGCAGAATACAGGGGCTGTAAGAGGCAGGCTCACTCGGGCAGTATTAGTAGGTTTTTGCTCCCTATCTGCAGTGGTCATAGGTTGACTTTCTTTGGTTTGAGTTTTTGTATTATGTTTTTGTTTCACAAATTGAAATCCATTACCTGTACTTACCGTGATGCATAAAGAAATGATCACACGTGTTTCTTTTTTTTTCTTTTGTTCCAAAATGCCAATTTAACACACAGCAGCCAGGTGCAGTGGCTCATGTCTGTAATCCTAGCACTTTGGGAAGCTGAGGCAGAAGGATCACTTCAGCCCAGGTGTTTGAGACCAGACTTGGCAACACTGCAAGACCCTGTTTTGAAAAAAATAATTTTTAAAACATCAGCTAGGCACGGTTGCACACGACTGTAATCCCAGCTACTCAGGAGGCTGAGGTGGGAGGATCGCCTAAGCCCCAAAGGTCGAGGCTGCAGTGAGTTGTGATCATACCATTGCACTCCAGCCTAGGTGACAGAGGGAGATCCTGTCTCAAACTAAATAAACAGTAAACCAATTTTTTGAAAGGTATTTACCCATGGGCAAAGAGAATCACATTGGAAAAGGGAAAAAAACAGAAGCTAAGATATATATATATATATATATATATATATATATATATATATATATAAAGGGGTGGGATGAGGATACAGAAAGCAGGTGGGGGATTGATTTAGCTCTGACTGGAAAGGTAGATTGTGAAGGAGTTCAGATGGGAGTGGGTGATGATAAACAGGTGAGTACTTTGGAAGACGCCATGCTGAGCTGCTGAACCAGCAGGATCCAGCCCACTCTGAAGAGTCAGGTAACCACCCCTCTGCTCACTTTCCCATGAGCAATGGGAAATATTTGTTTTGTTTTCTGTAGAAATTGAACTGAAGATTAGGGGTGTAGCTGAAGACAGAGGAGGCCTGATGCCGCAATCCAGGGTGTTACAGGGCCTGCCTGCTGAACTGTGAGGCCCCCAGCCCTCCAACTCAGCCCTGCTCCTGGAAGGCAGCTGTCACGGGCACATCCCTCCCACCCCAGGGAAGAGAATGAAAGATTCTTCTTTGGAGAAACTAATCGGCTCCAGAGGAATGATCTCTGCACAATGAAAATTGAGAGTCTACCAATGGAAAAACAAAAATAAAACCCATATGCTCCTTGATATCTTACAAAGGAGCCTACAATTTGACAAATTGCACCCATATTCACCAAGCTTACGCTCATTTTTTTAGCTCTTCAATTTTACAAGTGCGAGGACAGCCAAGGAACAAGTGAGGGCGGAATAAAGACATTTCACAGAACTCACAAACTTCTTCTCCTGTGCACTGTTCTTCAAACTCCTGTAGCCTGTGCTGTGGCAAAAATAAACAAGAAACCCAACAAAGAGGAAAATGTGGGATCCAGTAAACAAGAGTTATAATACAAAATAGCAGTGAAGGGAAGTCCTGGAATCGCAACTATGCATCAGGCTTAGGAAGGAATGAGCCTGGATGGAGCAGGAAGATGGAGAAATACGGCTGGGCATGGTGGCTTATGCCTGTAACCCTAGCACCTTGGGAGGACGAGGCAGAGGCATCACTTGAGGTCAGGAGTTCAAGACCAGCCTGGCCAACAAGGTGAAACCCCCTCTCTATTAAAAATACAAAAGTTAGCCAGGCATGGTGGCGGGTGCCTCTAGTCCCAGCAACTCAGGAGGCTGCAGTGGGAGAATCAGTTGAACCTGGGAGGTGGAGGCTGCAATGGGTCAGGATCGCACCACTGCACTCCAACCTGGGCAGCAGAGCGAGACTCCGTCCCCTGCCCCCCGCCAAAAAAAGGATGGAGGAATATGAAGGATGATGTTCATAAGAAAACAATGGAAGCAGAAATAATCTAATACATTTCAAGGTTTGCAAAAATAATTTCCAGGTATTTGAAAAATGATGAAGCCTTAGAGAAAAAATAAAGATTAAGATATGTAAAGTTAATCAAATAAACAAATCAGGTAATTATTATAGGAAAATATAATGAGAAAAAATACTGATACACAGCTTCTGAGACAGTCCCTAATGAGCCTGCATTCCGGTTTTCATATCCTTGTATAATCTCCTCCCATATTCAGTAGGGCTGACCATGTAACAACTACGATTTTGCAGAAATGGTGGTGTGTGAGTTTTGAAGCTAGGTTATAAAAAGAAATTGGGGCTTTCAGCTTGCTCTCTTTGATCAATTGCCCTGGAAGAAGCCAGCTCTCATGATATAATTAACGATGACACTCAAGCAGCCTTAGGGCCAGGAGCCGGACAACACCAGCACACCTTACCAACCACTGGACTGAGCCACCTTGGAAGATACTCAACAGAGTCAAGTCTTCAAGTGACTTCAGTCCCCAGTCAACACCTTGACAGTAAGTTCACGGGAGACCCCCAAACCAGAACCACCTGCTTACATCACTCCTGAATTCCTGACACGCAGAAACTATGTACAATGTTTATTATTGTTTCGAGGTGCTAAGTTTTGGAGTACGTTTTGAGTATGAAGGCTTCGGTACCTGGAAGTTGAGTAAGTCATAATAAAAAACCAAAAATGTGGGTGTAAATCCAGGCGGAGTATTGGTCAGGAGCTGGAAGGACTTTGAAGGCAGTGTTAGTGAAAGCCTAAAGAATATTATAGATATTGTTAGTAGAAGCCTGATGGCCATTGAGAACAAAAAAAAAAAGGGGGGGGGGAATTGTTATTTTAAAATGGAGAAAAGAGGATCCTTGTTATAAACAGCAGAAAGTTTAGCAATACTTTTGCCTGTGCTAACATGGAAAAATGGAAAACTACCTAATGAAGTAGGTAATCTAGCTGAGGAGGTTTCCTGGCAGAATGTGGATACCACATGTTTTCCTTTTTCTGTTGAAAATAAAATGTGAGCATAGAAAGGCCACAGAAAGACTCTTCAGCAAAAAGATAGAACTTGATAGTTTGAAAATTCCCAGCATCTCTAGATGGCAAACGATCCTAAAATTAAGAAATGGCATCTATACGACGATAAAATCCAGGGAAGTGTCAGGAAAACATGATACAAAGATGAAGCTGAGGGTCTGGTTGTAACAAAAACAACTGTTAGAACTTCAGATATATCTAAAGCAGTGTCTCCGGCCACTGGTTTTGTTGTTGTTGTTGTTTTGAGACACAGTCTCGTTCTGTCATCCAGGCTGGAGTACAGTGGCACGATCTCGGCTCACTGCAACCTCTGTCTCCCGGGCTCAAGCATTTCTCCTGCCTCAGCCTTCCAAGTAGCTGGGATTACAGGCATGTACCACCACACCTGGCTAATTTTTGTATTTTTAGTAGAGACAGGGTTTCACCATGTTGGCCAGGCTGGTCTCAAACTCCTGACCTCGGGTAATCCGCCTGCCTCAGCCTCCCAAAGTGCTGGGATGACAGGAACCACCGCGCCCAGTCCTCAGGCCACTGTTAGTCAGACAGGCTTCTAAGAAGGTTAAGGGCATTATCCCTTCCTCATCTCAGCAAAAGTCCAAAGTAGAGAAGGTTTATATCAAAGAAATTTCTGGATATGGCTTTTGTCTAATGGCATAAACCCCAATAAGATTCATGGGAGATATATAAAGATTTTATAAGAATTGTTTTGGCAAAAATACCTCCAGCTTGAACTGAAAGGAACAGAGAGCAAATTATAAAGATGACTTTGGATCCCCAAACTTCTACAGGCAGAAAACAGGCTGAGAAAACATCTCAGCTGTATACACGGGCTACCTTTGATGGAAAGGAAAGAATGATTCTGAAAGTAGAAACTAATGTTCAGTGGGCATAGCCAAGAGCCATGGAGAATCCTGCCCAGGTCTCAAGTCTTAACTAAGAAACTGTTAACTGCATCTTGCTTGATTTAAGAATTGCTACAGCCCACTGTCTCCTGTATGCCTTCTCTTTTCTTCCTTTTACTGGGAGGGTTGCTAGCAGTTTTCATATTCCTGTTTCACCAAGGTATGTTGGCTGCAGACAACTTGTCTCTTTAATTCACAGGTCTTCCAATTAAGAGGAACTGTGTTTGAAGAGCTATTATTAAAGAACCACCCTGAGAAGCTTTATTTTCCGCTGGACCGAATTTAGACAATGAGATACTGGACTTTTGGCTGATGCTGTCATGGGATGAGACTTTGGGGGAGCGTAGGAGGCAGGTAAGTGAACTTTGCATGTGGGAGAGATATCAATTATTGGGATTGACATTTTTTTCTTTTTAAAACTGTTCATTTTTAATTGCTGTAGATGGACAAGTTAAACATATTTATGGGGTACATGTGATATTGATACAAGCCTACAATGTGTAATGATCAAACTGGGGTAATCCCAGCAGATTGGGAGGCCAAGGTGGGAGGATCACGAGGTTAGGAGATCGAGACCTCATTGGCTAAAATGGTGAAATCCCATCTCTACTAAAAAACACACAAAAAAACTAGCCAGGCGAGGTGGCAGGTGCCTGTAGTCCCAGCTACTTGGGAGGCTGAGGCAGGAGAATGGCGTGAACCTGGGAGGTGGAGCTTGCAGTGAGCTGAGATCCGGCCACTCCAGCCTGGGCGATAGAGCGAGACTCAGTCTCAAAAAAAAAAAAAAAAAAAAAAAAAAAAATTAGCTGGGCGTGGTGGTAAGAGAATGGCGTGAACCCAGCAGGTGGAGCTTGCGGTAAGTTGAGATCGCACCACTGCGCTCCAGCCTGGGCAACAGAGCGAGACTCCATCTCAAAAAAAAAAAAAAAAAAAAAAAAAAAATTTGGATATAGCCATATTGGGGGAAAGAGAAGGCAAACAGGTAGAGATATGGGAGCTAAAATCCTATCCCTTAACAGAGTCAGTAAACACCATCTAAAACTGATGCATGAATAGCAGAACATGCATATTATGTAGAAAATATGGAGACAAATACCAGAAGAATAACCTGAAATTGTTGAAAGGGCTTGTTTCTAGGAAAGAAAACTGGAGGTGAAAAGGGGTGGGAAAAGAAACTGATGTCAACCCCCAAGATGAAAGTTTTAGTTGTGTAAGGTTTCTTTAAAACCAATGAGCTCAGCAGGGTGCGGTGGCTCACGCCTGTAATCCCAGCACTTTGGGAGGCCGAGGTGGGTGGATCACAAGGTCAAGAGATCAAGACCATCCTGGCCAACATGGTGAAACCCAGTCTCTACTGAAAAATACAAAAATTTGCTGGGCGTGGTGGCGTGCACCTGTGGTCCCAGCTACTCGGGAGGCTGAGGCAGGAGAATCACTTGAACCCGGGAGGCAGAGGTTGCAGTGAGCAGAGATCGCACCACTGCACTCCAGCCTGGTAACAGAGCGAGACTCCATCAAAACAAACAAACAAACAAACAAACAATGAGCTCTACAAGGGAATGAAATAACGTCTTCTGCAGCAACTTGGATGGGGCTGGAGATCGTTTTTCTAAGTGAAGTAACTCAAGAATGGAAAACCAAATACCATACTTATCAGTATGTTCTCACTTATAAGTGGGAGCTAAGCTATGATAATGCAAAGACATAAGAATGATACAATGGACTTTGGGGACTCCAAGGGGAAGGCTGGGGTGGGGTGGTGAGGGATAAAAGATTACTCTTTGAGTAGGGTGTACACTGCTTGGTGACAGGTTCACTAAAATCTCAGAATCACCACTAAAAAATTTATCCATGTAACCAAAAAGCACCTGTATCCCAAAAACTCTTGAAATTAAAATTAAAATTAAAAAAGCAATGAGCTCATAATAATTCAATGAAAATAGGCTGGACACGGTGGCTCATACTTGTAATCCCAGCACTTTGGGAGGCCAAGGTGGGCGGATAATGAGGTCAGGAGATCGATACCATCCTAGCTAACACAGTGAAACCCCGTCTCTACTAAAAATACAAAAAACTAGCCGGGCGTGGTGGCGGGCGCCTGTAATCCCAGCTACTTGGGAGGCTGAGGCAGGAGAATGGCGTGAACCCAGGAGGCGGAGTTCACAGTGAGCTGAGATCGTACCACTGCACTCCAGTCTGGGTGACAGAGCAAGACTCCATCTCAAAAAATAAATAAATAAATAAAAACAAAACTTTATTTCAAGAAATAAACACCTACCCTGTATCTGAGAGACTTGGAGTGATATTAGTGAAAGTGGGCACTGCAGTAATGCTATAGGCAGGATGAAAAGAGAAGAGTATTTGCTTGGGAGCTGAGGTATAACCAGTTTCCAAAGCCAGAGAGCAGGCCTGGGAAACTTCTGGGTGAAGCGGGTGGCTCTTGGTCAGCTATGGAGTGCAAGCACAGAACTGGAGACATCTTTTGACCACAATCTCTGGCATGTCCATGGTCTTGCCTTTACATTATGGTCCTAACTGCCATCATGCCAACATGTCACCCTAAAAAGAAACAAAGGAAACCTGTTGAGTAGACACTGCTATTGGAACATACTTAGTAGAACATACTGTTCTACTAAAGAACATGCTTAGTAGAGTTGCTGAGTGGGGACACCTGGATTCAAGCCACCTCTGCCTCTGCCACTCATGAGCCCTGAGGCCCCAGCACAGTCATCCAGCCGTCTGCTCTTTTCTGTCCTCATCCATAAAACAAGGACACTTCCCACAGTGAGTCTCTCACATGGTTGTGAAGAGAGCAAAATCGGAAAATGGGGAATCGCTTTTTTTTTTTTTGAGATAGAGTCTCACTCTGTCACTCAAGCTGGAGTGCAGTAGTGCGTTCTCAGCTCATTGCAACCTCTGCCTCCCAGGTTCAAGCAATTCTTCTACCTCAGCCTCCTGAGTAGGCAGAATTACAGGGGTGTGCCATCACGCCTGGCTAGTTTTTGTATTTTTAGTCGAGACAGGGTTTCGCCATGTCGACCAGGCTGATCTCGAACTCCTGGCCTCAAGTGATCCAGCCACCTTGGCCTCCCAAAGTGTTAGGATTACAAGCATGAGCCACTGCGCCTGGCCGGGAAGCACTTTTAAACCATTAAGTTCTGGCCGGGTGCAGTGGCCCACACCTGTAATCCCAGCACTTTGGGAGGCCGAGGCAGGCGGATCATGAGGTCAGGAGATCGAGGCCATCCTGGCTAACATGGTGAAACCCCATCTCTACTAAAAATACAAAAAAATTAGCCGGGCATGGTGGCGGGCGCCTGTAGTCCCAGCTATTCGGGAGGCTGAGGCAGGAGAATGGCGTGAACTCGGGAGGTGGAGCTTGCAGTGAGCAGAGATCGGGCCACTGCACTCCAGCCTGGGCAACACAGTGAGATTCTGTCTCAAAAAAAATAAATAAATAAGATAAAATAAACCATTAAGTTCTGTGCAGGTGTGGCTTCCTCTTCCCCAACTTGGGCAATGGCACTTCTGCCTCCTCTCAGGATGTGGACGAGAGAAAGAAGGTGCAGCCTTCTGGACTATGAAGAAAAATGAACTATTGTCACCATGACCATAGAAAATCTTCTTAAGAGTCAGAAATACCTGGAAAAGTTGTAGAGAACAGAAACCCTATCCCCCTACAGTCAAATGAGGCGAACACAGTAAGGGCTGCGAGAATTGATAACTGATCACATTGCAGCCCAGACTGTCTTACTACAGCCCAGACTGGCTTACTGCAGCCCAGACTGGCTTACTACAGCCCAGACTGCCTTACTACAGCCCAGACTGGCTTACTACAGCCCAGACTGGCTTACTGTGGCCGTACAAGTGCTTCAACTCACCTTTTTTCACCTTCGTCACTTTCTCAAATAGCACTGGGTGACACGGCTTCTTAGGTTTATCTGCCTTGTGCTCTTCCTGCTATGCTTTCAGATTGGGAGGGGTGGTTATCCTCCATTTATTTACTTTCTTGCTTATGGTGCAACATAAAACAGTCACTAAGAGCAGACGCTGCGCTTTCTTGTCTTTGGAAGCTCTTCACATTAAAGAAGGAAACGGCCTGTGATGACATTGACTTGTGCACGTGTGGGCAGCCTGCGGGCACAGATTTCTTTTGTAGGCAGGTAGGTTGGGTAGATATTGTCTCTGAAATGTCTCTCCCCAACGATTCTTGCGAGGTCAGGTGGCACCAAGATCTTCTCGAGTTTGTTCCGAGTATTGAGACGCTTTCTTCATGCCCACCGCTAATGTTGGCATTGCTAGCTCACAGCAGATGTCTCATGCTGCCTGCAAAAATACTTTTCTTTCAGACAAAACTGGGCAGGAATCATTAAAGGTACCTTAACCACCTCACTCCCAAAACAAGAAGAAGCTCATCCAAACAAAGCCCACAAATTAGCCCGATTACAGACGAGCACAAGGTGTGGCCTTTTAATACTTCCCAAATTTATTCTTGAAATCTCCCTAAAAAGCAAGGAAGCACATTTGTAAGCATGAAGGAGCGGCAATATGGTCCTTAGAGCTGGAATTCCATTAGCAATCCTGCACCTGCTATTGTACATGACCTGCATTTTTACAAAATGGAAGCTTTGTGATTTGTAGGGAAAAAAACTCTGTTTCTTTATGTCCCAGAACACAAAGAGCCACATGTGGGGGACTGTCAGTGGCTTTCAGAAAAGGTGGAATTTGATGTAGTCCCACTCTTTCTGTGCATTGTTCCTGATTGCTTCAGAGGTTCTCTGGAAAGCTAATGTAAGATCAGAGTACTGAACATTACACTCAGCTATACTAATGAATGAGACGAGGAAGCAAATCAGCTAACACAGGTACAATTTCTCAGTGATTAAAACATAAGTAACTACAGACTTGAGCAGGTTATCAGATTACATCAGGTAAGTTTTGTTTGTTGTTGTTTTTTTCTGCAACTTCTCCATGCTGTTTCACAAAAGTATGGCTTACAGAAACCATTTATATCCAAAAAGTGGTCTCAGGTCCACAAAAGGAAAGAATGATGGTGTTTGAGGTTAAAATATGTTTTAGTTATTGACTCATTCATTTACTTAACACTTATTTTTAAAAGCCCCCTAGAGGCCGGGTGTGGTGGCTCACGCCTGTACTCCCAGCACTCTGGGAGGCCGAGGTAGGTGGATCACTTGATGTCAGGAGTTCGAGACCAACCTAGCCAACATGGTGAAACCCTGTCTCTACTAAAAATACAAAAATTAGCCAGGCGTGGTGGTGCACACATGTAGTCCCAGCTACTCAGGAGGCTGAGGCAGGGGAATCACTTGAACCCGGGAGGTGGAGGTTGCAGTGAACTGAGATCACACCATTACACTCCAGCCTGGGCAACAGAGCGAGACTCTGTCTCAAAAAAATTAAAAATAAATAAGTATAAATAAATAAATTAAAATAAAATAAAGCTGCCTAGGTTCTGGGAATTTAGAGATAGTTAAGGTATGCAAAATGGTATAGGCTCTGCCTCTGTCTTACAAGGAAGAAAGATGAAGCAGGAGATGGAAAAGGAAAGACAGATGGAGAGATAGAAAATCAGAGACCAAGGAGACAGACTTTTTTTGTTTTTGTTTTTGTTTTTGGCATCAAGCATAGTCCTGGGAGAGAAGTGATCTGGTATAAGCCACTGGCTGTATACACGTTTGGTCAACTCCTTCAATCCTTTTAGGCTTCTGTGTTTCTCGTCTGTTAAAAGCTATGCTTCTTAATGGAGCAGAAGACTAATATAGTTATATGATTCACTCAAGTTCCATGTACATCAACGTTTGATATGCCCAAGTCCTATTAGGAGAGTTCGTTCATTTAACAAATGTGCTTGTGCTTAGTTGGGCATGGTTGCTCATGCTTATAATCCCAACAGTATTACAGAGGCACAGGTGGGAGGATCACTTGAGGCCAGGAGTTTGAGACCAGTCTGGGAAATAGAAGGACCCATTTACAAAAAATCTCTACAAAACCCATCTCTACAAAAAATGTAAGAATTAGCCAGACATGGAGGTGCATGCCCATAGTCCTACCTATTGGGAGGCTGAGGCAGGAGGACTGCTTGAGCCTCGGAGGTCAAGACTGCAGTGAGCTATGTTACATCACTGCACTCCAACCTGGATGACAGAGTAAGCCCCAGTCTCAAAAAAAACCCCAAAATAACAAAAATAACAAATACAAGCAGCCACAAGTAATAAACAGCTAGCAAGGCTGTGTGTAATACCTTGAAGATAGTTATCAGGAAAAAATCACACCATCTCTGATCTTAAAGAGTCACTAATGTCATGAAAGCATTCAAATGTGGTCTAGATTGACTGGTGGGATTTTTGCAGGAGCAATTTAAATGGGAAGTAGCATGTAATAATGTAGTGTTCATGTTCAAGAAGAACTCCAGGGTCCAACCTAGGTCCTAATTCCAACTCTACTGAAAGGGAAGGAAGGAAGAAACCAGTCAGGCAGGCAGTTAGGACGGGTCCTTGGTAAAACTCTTTCAAGCAGAGAACAGCCTGGAAATTAAACTGCAGGCCCTAGATAAGAAAGAGCCGGCATCCTTGAATGAAAACGCCAACTCTGTGATACAAGATGACCAAATTCCACTCCTTTTTGGCTCTTACTTTTCACCTGTTTTACATATGCCTACCTTTCTGTGACTGGCCATGGGCTGAGTCTTCATTTACATAGGGTGAATCATGACTTCAGCCCTTTATTGGTCTGGGTCCAAAGTCTCCAGCCAAACTTTCACTTCAGCCCAATTGGTTCCCAGGCCAAAGTCCCAGGCCAAGCCTTCACCTCTGTCTTCAGTCGGTTCTTTACACTGTCATACCTCTTTCTGAGTGGCGCTTTCTCCAAGATGGCCTGCAGACTAGTGAGCACACGCCTCCCCTTTCCAGTCCATACAAACCCTAGATTCAGCCTTATAGCTGGCAACCTTCTTTTGGGCTCCCTCTCTCTGCTTAGAGCTTTTCTTTTTGTTTTTTTTGAGACGGAGTCTTGCTCTGTCGCCCAGGCTGGAGTGCAGTGGCCGGATCTCAGCTCACTGCAAGCTCCGCCTCCCGGGTTTACGCCATTCTCCTGCCTCAGCCTCCCCAGTAGCTGGGACTACAGGTGCCCGCCACCTTGCCCAGCTAGTGTTTTTTTTTTGTATTTTTTAGTAGAGAGGGGTTTCACCGTGTTAGCCAGGATGGTCTCGATCTCCTGACCTCGTGATCCGCCCGTCTCGGCCTCCCAAAGTGCTGGGATTACAGGCTTGAGCCACTGTGCCTGGCCAAGAGCTTTTCTGTTCCTTAATAAATCCAACTCTCTGGTGTCTGTGTGCCTTCTTGTTGGACATGGACAAGAACCCAGAGCTTGCAGGCAGTGGGAGTAAAAGACTCCCTCCCACTTGCCAAACAGGCGTAAGAAAATCAATGCTACCACAGCTCTAAAACTTCAGAGCATTTACTTCTTTAAGCCTTACTTTCCTTATCTGTAAGCCTGGAGCTGAGAATAGTAACTTTATAGGGTTTCTCTGAGATCTAAATGAAACAATGCGCATGAAAAGCTTTCCAGCTACTAGAACATAGTAAGCACCCAATACATGGCAGCTCTTGTAAACAATCTTTTAAAATCCTTCCTATTCTTAAATTTGACTCTAGTCTAATTTTATCTCTAAGGTCTACATAGAAAGTCCTCAAAGGAGAAGAGGCAATAGCACAGAGCCACCTGAGCTTTGGAGGAGGCCACATCTCCACCATATGTCTGGTGTGGACTTGAAAGTTACTATTCATTGGCTGGGCATGGAGGCTCACACCTGTAATCCCAGCACTTTGGGAGGCTGAGGCGGGCGGGTCAGGAGATTGAGACCATCTTGGCCAACATGGTGAAACCCCATGTCTACTAAAAATACAAAAATTAGCTGGGCGTGATGTTGCCTGCCTGTTGTCCCAGCTACTTGGGAGGCTGAGGCAGGAGAATCACTTGAACCCGGGAGGCAGAGGTTGCAGTGAGCTGAGATTGCGCCACTACGCTCTAGCCTGGGTGACAGAGATTCCGTCTCACAAACAACAACAACAAAACAAAAAACAGGAAAGTTATTGTTCACTCTTTACTTTCTTTCTTTCTTTTTTTTTTTTTTTTTTTTTTTTTTTGAGATAGAGTCTCTCTGTGTCGCCCAGGCTGGAGTGCAGTGGCGGGATCACGCCTCACTGCCAGCTCCACCTCCTGGGTTCACACCATTCTCCTGCCTCAGCCTCCTGAGTAACTGGGACTACAGGCGCCCATCACCACACCCAGCTAATTTTTTGTATTTTTAGTAGAGACGGGGTTTCATCGTGTTAGCCAGGATGGTCTCGATCTCCTGACCTCGTGATCCACCCGCCTTGGCCTCCCAAAGTGCTGGGATTACAGGCGTGAGCCACTGCACCCGGCATGTTCACTCTTTTCATACCCTGTGCAGGAAGTATGAAATAGATAAATATGTAAAATTCACATCTCCAGATGTGGTGATTTATTTTCTTCTTAGTTGTTTAGAGCAAGGGTCTGAGTCAAGTAATAAGATTTATATGTGATAAATGCTTTTGTTCTATACCTACTTAAGCAACTGTATATTTAGATCTCATCATTTCCTAGTCTATGACTGACAATCCAACATTTAATGGGCTCATCTTCCAAAAAGAACAGGTGTTTTTCCTAAAAAAAAAAAAATACGTTGCTTGAAAACTAATTTTGAATGATTTATTATAACTAACATATTTTAGCTGAAATAAGGACTTTCACAAATAACCTAGAAAACACGTAGGCAAGATCGAGCAGTGAAAAACATTTTTGGCAGGACTTTACCTAAAACAGTAACTTCTAAACCACTATTACAAGTATATATTATTTTCCTTTAAATTATGTAATAAAATTTATTTTTCCATGGATTTAGCCAAAACGATTTTCTTAATCGCAATCTGCTCAGACTAAAGGGAATTTTTTAAGATTAACTTTTAAGGTGCTCTTGAGATTTGCATAAATCTTTCTTAATGACAAATTCCTGCTCAGCTCTTCTGCTTTCCTCTATAATATTTGGAGCCATTCCCCTCATCTCTATCGTATTTTGTCTTTTCAGTCATCTGTAAGGGAAGTTAGGTAATGAAATCACAGCGAACTTATTCCCCTGAAATTTCCCTGAAACATTTGCCATTCTCAGAACAGATTGTTTTACAAGCATATTTTACTTAGTTGCAAAAAAGCAGCAAGACACGCTTTCCTTCAAAAGAAAATAGGTTTCACGCATCTTTAACTTTTGCTTTTCAGTTAGAATAAGCAATAGCATTCTTCCAAAACACTAGACAAATAGCCCAGTGTTCTGCTTATTACATTTGGATCATTTTCTAGTGACTCACTTATGGACTTGTATTTGTGTGTACAGCAATTCAACATGCACTGATACTTACCTTCTGCCAAGTCCTGTGCTAGTGTTAAAGTGCCCAGACCAGGTTAGGAAGCCACTGTATTGGCCCCAGAGGGCTCACAGCTGGTCAGAGAGACAGAAGAAACTGCAAAAGAAGGATGCCACTCAGGCTGAGCCTTGAAGGAAGAGTAGAAGTCTACCAGGTGGAGGGGAGAAGAAATAATATTCTAAACAGTGAAACAGCCTCTTCGAAGGTTCAAAGGTGCAAAATTGCATAATCGGTTCAGGAAATGAAGTCAGTACATGTAATAAAAAGGCAGTTATTATTTCTTGAACAAAGGTGTGACTTGCTTGCAAATTGGTAAAAGCATAGATTGTTTATGTATCTTCTGGCTCATGTCCTAATTCTGTATCATGGGCCACCTGAGTCCAGGCTTCTTTGCCCTTCAGCACCAAACAGCTGGCTCTGATCACCATCCACTTCAGTCTCAGGGTAACCCTCTTGCAAAAATTTCCCATGCTCATAAAGATAGAAGTCATCTATCCACTTTTAGGCAGTGAGAGCTGAATATAAAGAAAGGTAGGGCTGGGGACGGTGGCTCATGCCTGTAATCCCAGCACTTTGGGAGGTCAAGGTGGGTGGATTACTCGAGCCCAGGAGTTCGAGACCAGCCTGGTCAACATGGTGAAATCCCATCTCTACTAAAATACAAAAATTAGCCAGGCATGGTGGTGCGCACCTGTGGTCCCAGCTACTTGGGAGGCTGAGGCAAGAGAATCGCTGGAGCCTGGGAGGCAGAGGTTGCAGTGAGCCAAGATTGCGCCATTGTACTCCAGCCTGGGGGACAGAGCAAGACTCTGTCTCAAAAAGCAAAACAAAATAAAATAAAATCCCGAGTTTCATCTTGTACGTTGAGGTAATCAGTTCTTGAGACTGTATTTTAATGTTATAACCACTTAACCTTAAGTCTCTATATGTTGGCATTTACACGGCTAAGCTTCAAGTCATGTTTGTGCCTTGCCACCTTCCTCCTTCAGTGTTTTCCTGTGTGAATTTTCTGAAAAGTCCCCATCTTGATTCCTCTGTGGTTGGGAACTTGATCTCACCCGCCTTTGTATTCACTTTAAAGACCTCTGAAACTCACTAGGTATTCTTCAAGCAAATAAGCTCTTCCTTGTCTTCACGAGATGCAAGCCAGGCCCACCCAATCGATCATTCACATATCTTAAACTGTGCTTCATAAATCAACATTTAAATATTCCCTTTGGCATAGCCAGTCTTCCTCTCACCTCTAAAGTCCCAGTAGAAAAATACTACCTGTATTTCCAGTCCTTTGCTGCTGTATTATTGTAGCAATAATCATGGTAACAGGCAGCATTTATTGGCCCCTACTATATATTCACAAATGAAATAAACACTCCACAAATATCAATTCATGTAATATTGAAGTGACATCATTTTCTGGGATAAATACCTGGGGTTCATCGTCTCACACCAAGGGAATCAAGGAGGCAGGCACAAGAAGTAGGTTTAGGAACAGAGGTTTAATAGGCAAAAGATAGAGAAAGGAGAAGAGCTGTCTCTTCTGTGAGAGAGACAGGAGCGCCTGAGTGGGACATCTGGCCTGTGGCGGAGTGCACTGAATTTTATAGACAGGCTTGAGCAGGTGGTATCTGATTTACATAGGGCTCACAGATTGGTTGGACCAAGTGTGACATTTACATAGTACAAGAGGAAGCTGGCCACCCCACCCTAATCTTACTATGCAAATGGAGTCTTTGCCTGGCTCAGGCCATGTTGTCCACTCCCTACTGTACACTTGGCTGGAAAGGAGAAGGGAAGATGGAGCCACCATTTTGAACATGCCTAGTCCCAGGCAGCCTTTCCTCATGGCACAGCTGTCAGCATTCACCCATGTAAGCTTCCAGCTTGCTTGTCTATGTCTGCAGCTTGATTTTACAGGCTGCTTTTTGTTAGAAAAGAAAATGATTTGGGGGCTGCTTTTCATTAAAAGGAAAATCTTACTGAGTTCTTCCTTACCCTCACTATCTGCCTAAATAATTCCTTTTTAACTCCTCTATCAGTATTAATAAGAGCCCTGTAAGATGGGTATTATTATTTTTATTTTACAAATAAACTGATGCTCGAAGGTGAAATAATCTGCCTGCGATGATGCATAACATCTCAGGAAGTGCTATAACAAGGATTCCAGCTCAACCTTCTCTTAATATAAGACCCATGTTGTTAGCCACTAGATTCTGCTGTCCAGCCTAAAGATGCTTCAGAACAGCAATCTGAATCTTTTGCATGGCAGATCAAAGTACTATCCCCAGCTTCACACCCCTCCCTATATCCATGTGCCTCATAATGGTTCAGCATGTTCTTTTATTATTATTATTATTATTTATTTTTTAAAAAATATTTTCTTCAGTATGTTCTTTCTGTGCCTTGATTTTGGGGCTTAGCCGTGTGCCTTGCTTGGCCAATGAAATGTGGGCAGAAGTGATGGCTTAGATCCTGTGTTAGTTTCCCGGGACTGCCATCACAAATTACTACACATTCAGTGGCTTAAAACAACAGAAATGGGCCGGGTGCAGTGGCTCACACCTGTAATCTCAGCACTTCAGGAGGCCGAGGTGAGTGGATCATCAGTCAGGAATTCGAGACCAGCCTGGCCAACGTGGTGAAGCCCCGCCTCTATTAAAAATGATTAAAAAAGAAAAAAAAAAAAAAGCTGGGATGGTGGTGGGCGCCTGTAATCCCAGCTGCTCAGGAGGCTGAGGCAGGAGAATCACTTGAACCTGGGAGGCAGAGGTTGCAGTGAGCGAAGATCGTGCCAATGCACTCCAGCCTGGGCAAAAAGAGTGAAACTCTGTCTCAAAAATAAAACAAAGAAACGAAAAAACCAGAAACATATTCTCTCATGGTGGTTTTGGAGGCCGGAAATCCAAAATAAAGCCTTTCGTAGGGTTGGTTTCTTCTTGCAGGCTCAGAGACAGACTCTGTTCCACATTTGTCTCCTGGCTTCTGGTGGTTGCAGGCAATACTTGGTGCCTCTTGGTTGTCAGTGTATCTGTAATCTCTGCTTTCACTGTCCCATGACATTCTCCCTGGGTGTTTGTGTCCACATTTCCCTTGTTTTATAAGGACACCAGTCATTGGATTTCAATCCACCCCTGGTATGGCTTTACCCTAACTTAATTACATCTGCAAAGACCCTATTCCAAATTAGGTCACAGTCACAGGTAGGAGGTGGGAGGAGATTAGGACTTTGACATATCTTTTTGGGCCACACAGTTCAACCCACAACAGGCTCTAAAAAGCATTTGGTTTTTTGCTTGGCCTCTTGTACTTGTGCCATCACCAGGAAAAGAGCTCCTCTGGGGGAACTGTTGACCTTCAGCCCAAGGACAAAGACCCAGGGAGCAGGAACTTCCTCAGCCAGATGGGCCTGCAGCTTAAAGTTGAGCCATTGGGCTGAGTCTAGCCTCTGTGAGCCACCTCCATGTGACCCACAGGCCATGAGAATGCAAGATAGTTGTTGCAATCCACTGTGCTTCAGGGTGGTTTGTTGTGAGGCATTTTTGCAGCAATACCTAATCGATGCAGTAAGTATTCCTGTAAGAGGCTGGGCATGGTGTTTCACACCTGTAATCCCAGCACTTTGGGAGGCCAAGGTGGATGGATTGCTTGAGCTCAAAAGTTCAAGACCAGCTTGGGCAACATGGCAAACCCTGTCTCTACTAAAAATACAAAAACTAGCTGGGCATGGTGGCACACACCTGTAGTCCCAGCTACTCGAGAGTCAGAAGTGGGAGGATCACCTGAACCCAGGAGGTTGAGGCTGCAGTGAGCAGTGATCATGCCACTGCAATGTAGCCTGGTGGACAGAGCAAGACCTGGTCTCAAAAATAATAAATTAACAAATAGTAAGTATTCCTGTAAGAAATAGCTAATTAACAGGTACAATGTGAAGACAAAAATTAACCCAAAATGGCCAGAAAAGCCATAAAATACCTAGTTTTATTACCCTTCAGCAGCTCTTGAACATGTGAACTGCAATGTTATTTATGGAAGACATATTATTACATCATTTTCTTTCTTCTTTTTCTTTTTTTTCTGTGAGATGGGATTTCACTCCTTCACCCAGGCTGGAGTGCAGTGATGCAATCATGGCTCACTGCAGCCTCGTCCTCCCAGGCTCAAGTGATCTCCTCCCATCTCAGCCTCTTGAGTAGCTGGGATTATAGGCGCGGGCCACCATGCCCACTAGTTTTTTTATTTTGTAGAGATGGGGCCTCCCTATGTTGCCCAGCCTGGTCTCGAACTCCTGGGCTCAAGCAGTCCTCCTGCCTCAGCCTCCCAAAGTACTGGGATGACATGCGTGGGCCACTGCACTTGACCGACACCTTATTTTCTAATTAAAAAATTATTTAGAACTCGGCTGAAGATTCCTTCAAGAAACAACGTGAACCTGATTGTAGAGAGTAACAAGGAATTCAGAGAAAAAGGGAGCTAGAGATGTCAAACAAAATGTCCCTGCCCTCAAGTGTCTCACAATCTATTAGCTGAGCCTAGGAACTTCTGTGAGTGAATGGGATATAGAATATCCCACTAGAACTATGTCTAGATATTTATTTCTTGCCCCACAAAGGCATTTTTGAAAAAGCACAGCAGTTGGCCAGGCGTGGTGGCTCACACCTATAATCCCAGCACTTTGTGAGGCTGAGGCAGGCAGTCACGAGGTCAGGAGATCAAGACCATCCTGGCTAACATGGTGAAACCCTGTCTCTACTAAAAATACAAAAAATTAGCCGGGCGTGGTGACGGGCGCCTGTATTCCCAGTTACTCGGGAGGCTGAGGCAGGAGGATGGCATGAACCGGGAGGTGGAGCTTACAGGGAGCCGAGATCACGCCACTGCACTCCAGCCTGGGAGACAGAGCAGGACTCCGTCTCAAAAAAAAAAAACAAAAAAGGAAAAGAAAGAAGGAGAGAAAAAAAGAAAGCACAGCAGTTGCACAGGAGTCCAGCCATTTCACGAGGAAGAAGAGCAAGCACACAGATAACTAATAGCCAAACATAAATGTCTACGCTTTTCCTTTGGATGGGCCATGGGCCGTGTTCCAGCTAACAGGGGCCTTTCATCTCTCATCTCTTTCTGCCCTTTCCTTTCCTCCTGTGTTCCAATCCTCACTACCCCCAGGCATCATCAAAAAGGGGTTTTCATGCTGATAATTAGACTTGATGTATTTATGGAGCTCTCTTTTCCCAGAGGATCATCCCATCTGAGGCCGACATCCCTTTGAAAGTCTGGAGAATGTGAAGCTTGGAAGAGCTAAACAGTTCCCAGAGAACAGAACCTCAGGGAATTACACTTCAGGATGATTTTAAGATCATTAGTGCTCTTGTCCTCCATGTGCAAAGAGTATGTCTTTGGAAAAATTTTGGTGGCAAAAGTCATTAATGAATCTATATAACATCCTACTTAACCAAATTGTTAACTTGGATCCAATTTTTAACTTGCTGTTTTCATCTCCATTAGATTTGTGGTTTGCAGAAGTCTGGACTACTTTACCCCATAACAAAAAAGGAGTCACATACACACACTGTAAGATGTTGAAGTCTGAGTCACTTGAGCTATCTTTTTATTGCACAAAGCTCCTGAGCGATGTTGCATGAATCATTGTTCAACACTGAGAAGTTCTAATTCAGTAAACAAAATGCAATCAAAAGTTCATCTTTAGCTACGAATTATGCAATTTGAAAATGACATGTATTCACAGCATTCAGTCGCTTCATAGCTCCACAAAAACCACCTTAGGACAATTTGTTCCGTTAAACGAGTAGCTAGAAAAGTTACACATTATGCCACGCATAATCTTCTTGTTTCTCTGGCAGACAGCTGCCTAGGAAATAAACTCTGTACTGTGGTTTATTGCTGGAGAATTTGTTTCTGTAGGAGGACAGGTGCACTCACCATGCCACTGAGGGATGGATGAAAGGAAATAAAGGAGAGCTTAAAAGGAACTCTATGATTTTAGGTCACTTATTAAGCCCCCCAATCATTAGTTTGTTCATCTGTACAGTGAAGAAAATAATGTTCCGTGCCCATCTTACAGGATTATAGTGAGAATCAGTTCAAGTTAGTAAGCAAATGAGAAGTACCTACTATGCACAGCACTGTACCAGGTATCTCTGGAAACAGATAAGTAAATAAAAACTGCCTTTTAGCTCAGTGGCCATTTAATGATAAAATAAAATGTAGGTATGTACATTATTATGTATATTGTTAAACTCCATTATTACGTACATTGTTGAATTCCGTTATTATGTACAATGTCAAACTCCATGCAAATACAAAGTAGTAGTATTGGGGCAGCGGTGACCACGGTAGTAAACTCAGAAAGTCAAGACTAGAAGGCAGCTTAGACATTCTGTAGTCTACTGCCCTGAGTTTAAACAAACTGACTTCCAGAGAGATTAATCCTTTATCCAAGAATAGACAAACAGCAGAAGCAAATATATGTTGTTAATATACCCCGATTTTTTTTTTTTTTTCTGAGACGGAGTCTCACTCTGTCGCCCGGGCTGGAGTGAGTGGCGCGATCTCGGCTCACTGCAAGCTCCGCCTCCCGGGTTTACGCCATTCTCCTGCCTCAGCCTCCCGAGGAGCTGGGACTACAGGCGCCGCCACCTCGCCCCGCTAGTTTTTTGTAGTTTTTAGTAGAGACGGGGTTTCACCGTGTTAGCCAGGATGGTCTCGATCTCCTGACCTCGTGATCTACCTGCCTCAGCCTCCCAAAGTGCTGGGACTACAGGCTTGGGTCACCGCGCCCGGCCAATATACCCCAATTTTCAAGCAGATTCCTGGAAACCCAGATGGCAACTTTAGCATCGTCAGCTAAAATTTAATATGGGGAGAATTGAATACACGTACGGAAGCCTTTCAGCTCTGGGCCGGGCGCGGTGGCTCGTGCTTGTAATCCCAGCACTTTGGGAGGCGGAGACAGGCGGATCACGAGGTCAGGAGATTGAGACCATCCTGACTAACACGGTGAAACCCCGTTTCTACTAAAAATATTTTTTTAAAAAAACTAGCCGGGCGAGGTGGTGGCGCCTGTAGTCCCAGCTACTCGGGAGGCTGAGGCAGGAGAATGGCGGGAACCGGGAGGCGGAGCTTGCAGTGAGCCGAGATTGCGCCACTGCAGTCCAGCCTGGGCCACAGAGCGAGACTCCCTCTCAAAAAAAAAGAAAAGAAAAAGAAAAAAGAAACCTTTCAGCTCTGTTTACCACTGTGGATAGGAAGGTGGGCTGACGGGTTAGATTCTGGCCCTGCTACTTATTAGCTAGTGACCTTGGGCAAGTTACTTAATTTCCATGCCTCCTTTCCCCATCTGTAATGTGAAGGCAATCATAGTGCCAAACATCACAGGATTATTGTGAAAGTTGAAGGAATTAATATGTAAAGTGCTGCAAAGAGAGTCTAGCACATGGCAAGCTCTCTGCATTGCTGTGTATTCATATAATTTAAGCCCAGTGGAGGCTGACATGGCCATCCTGTTGGTGAGGGAGGTGTCTTAGGAAGTGCTGAGCTGAGGACGTCGGCACACATTACAACAAACAGGCAGCACTGAAAGCTGTGAAGGCAGGGAAGATTTCTTTCCCCACAAACCAAACCAAAGCCATTACCTTAGGATACTTTTTCCTTTTCACAAAGGTGTCAGCTAACATCCTGAGCATTTCAGGTATCATGTCTGAGTGCCAATGCAGAGAATGAGCCTGTAATTCTAGGACTCCAGCAGTGCGCTCATCAGTTCAGCTCCCAACCGCAGCTTACTCTGGGTTCAATTAAGGTAGCAAATGGTTTACAGAGAAGAGGCAGTCCCTATTCTGAGATAAAGGTATTGATCACCCATCATTATCAATTCATTAGCCTCTGCACCACTGGACCTGCCCCAGAGATTGGCAGGCGAAGCCTGGGTTGGCAGTGGGGAGGTTGTTTGGTTTACACAGAGATCACACATGATCACATGACACTTCCTAACTTCAGCAGAGCATGATAGCCACTGCAGACCTTCAGTTAGGGTCACTCTGCGACAGTTGTCCATTTCCTGGCTTCACTTGGTAGAGGCGGGGTGGAGGCAAGGTCAAAGAAGATCAAGAACTGGGCTGTAACGTCATCCATGGAATTGACACTGCAGAACAAAGAACATGTCTAGCACAAGAGGTGTGCCCAGCACAGGACAAAACAGTGTCCAGGAGGAAGAGGGAGTCGTGTACGTCCAGGTCTGTGTGGGAGTGAGTGACCTGTCTGGAAAATCCTATCCCTTTGGTGGAGAGTGAAGCATCAGTTTCATTTAACTCTCCAATCGGGCCGCCGGCTCCCTCTTCTCACTCTGATTCCAGCCTTTCCAAGCTGTCTTCTGATGATCATTTGACTTCCCACCTAGATTGCACCACAGGGAGAGAATGTGCTTGAAACAGGATGTGTGTCTGATCTCTTGGCTGATTTTACTTGTCATTGTAAATTAATAACGTGGCATTTTGATTTACACACCTGTCTCTTGTGAACTTGGCGAGTATGACCGAGAGCCCGATAAACCGATCTTACCTCCGTGTGCTGACAAAACCAATTTTCTCAGTTTCTGAACCTGAAAAACTAAGGGCCAGCCCCTAGACTGCGGGGAAATCACCAAGGTAAATTCCCTTTTGAAGTCTCTGGCAGCCAGATAGCCGCCCTTTTCTCCACCTCCTGTCAAACACATTTCTCTTGTGGACTTTCATCTTTCAAGGTGAACACTCCATGTTCAGTGCCCACTCAAATGATTGATTCCATGGTGGTAAGCTCAGGAAATGGGAAACTTTCTCTTCCCCTGAGCCACCTAATCAATGTTTTGACATGTCTATAAAGGCACTTAATCAAAACATAATTCTAATATGCATGTGATTTTTAGCATCTTATGTATATCCCCTATTCTAAATGATGAAACTATTATTCAGTTGTAACCCAAGCTTTCCTAGGCCCCGCCAGACAGTACAAATTAGGTGATGTTCTCTTTAAACCCAATGGTGCTGGCGGGGTGGCCCCACCTGCAGAGGGCTGGTCGTTAACCTCTGTCCCTAAGTCTTTCTGTCCGTCCTGGGAGTTTTCTGAGGGGCTCTGAGTGCTCACAGTACCTCCTCTGGTCTCTTTTTAATTTTTTTAAATTGTTGACTTTTTAAGTCAAAAACAATTTTGTTGTTGTTGTTGGTTTTCTTGTTTTTGTTTTCGTTTGTTTGTTTTTTGAGATGGAGTCTTGCTCTGTCTCCCAGGCTGGAATGCAGTGGTATCATCTCGGCTCACTGCAGCCTCTGTCTCCCAGATTCGAGCGATTCTCCTGCCTCAGCCCCCTGAGTAGCTGGGATCACAGGTGTGCGCCACCATGCCCAGCTAATGTTTGTATTTTTAGTAGAGACGGTTTTACTATGTCAGCCAGGCTGGTCTCGAATTCCTGATCTCAGGTGATCCGCCTGCCTCTGCCTCCCTAAAGTGTTAGGATTACAGGTGTTAGCCACTGTGCCCAGCCTATTTTGTTTTTTTTGTTTTAGAGACAAGGTCTTGCTTTGTCACCCAGGCTAGAGTGCAATGACAAGATCATAGCTCACTGCAGCCTCAACCTCCTGGCTGGCCTTGTTTTCAATGTTGGCCTCCTGCAGATCACTTCCAAGAGAGCCTGGACTTTGTCACTGCCATTATTTTTGGTGTTGCAGCAACCCATGAAATTTCTTCTTCCGAGAGCACTGTCTCTGAGAATTTGCAAAGCTGCGTTTTGGTACCTCAAGGTAACAACTTGTCATGAAGTTCTTTCAGTGCATCTCTGCACCCCCAGAACCAGACAGCGACGGTGGAGAAATGGGTGGCACCCTTCTCCCCAGGCCTGTACTGCACAGAGCTTTCTGGGTTCCAGGGTAGCCCTGACAGTGCCAAAAGTCCTACAAAATCTTCAAGGAAGCAGCTCTTTCATTTTTGGCCAAAACCCCTCTCCTGAAAAGGGATCAAGCCTAGGTCTGAGGGAACAGACATTTTACTGTCTTCCCCGTTTTCTTTGACTGACTTTGGTCTGGTCTTTTTCCTTAAAGCTTATCATGCACTCATACAGATAGATACCTGCACACACCTGTGAGCAGAGGCTAAGTACACCGGATTCTGAACTAGGTTATAATGACAGAGAGAATAAGACACAGTCCCTAGAAGTTCTGAATCTGGGCTGTGGGATAATCAACTGAGATATAATATATGTGCCATAGAAATGATATATACAAAATATGCTAAAACACAGAGGAAAAAAGGCTTCCTAAAGCAGAGGTTCTCTAGCAGTAGAGAAGAGCTGAGTGCGGCTGGGTGCGGTGGCTCATGCCTGTAATCCCAGCACTTTGGGAGACTGAGTCAGGTGGATCACCTGAGGTCAGAAGTTCGAGACCAGTCTGGCCGATATGGTGAAACCCTGTCTGTACTAAAAGTACAAAAATTAGTCGGGCATGGTGGCAGGCACTTGTAATCCCAGCTACTCAGGAGGCTGAGGCAGGAGTATCGTTTGAACCCGGGAGGCGGAGGTTGCAGTGAGCCAGTGAGCTGAGATGGGGCCACTGCACTCCAGCCTAGGTGATACAGTGAGACTCTGTCTCAAAAAAACAAAACAAAACAAAAAAACCCAGCTGAGTAGAGGAAAGGGAGTTTCTTTAAAGGGCTTGCTGGGAGATGATAGTTAAATAGTCCTTTAAGCACGAGCTTACCAGGCAGGTGACGACAGGCATCCCAGGCGGGGGAAAAGGTGAATGAAGGGTTAAAGGAAGTAATTTCATTCTATAAATTTGGTAATTCTATAAACGAGATTTTCTATAGCGAAATTCCAAGAGGTTTCAGCATATGAACAGCAGCTTTTCAGTGAAACCTTTTGAAAAATAAAACTGATGTTGCAAAAGGATTTTATTCATCTCTCTTTTGGTTGCTGAGACTGAACAATACATAAAATAATAAGAGGAGGAAGAAGGTGATTCCAAAGCATTTCAACACCGTCTGCTGAGAATGATTTAGGTGAAGAAATTGTGATGAAGATGAATAGCATGAGTAGTCCTTTGACAAATGGCATACTAGACATGGGATGATAGGTTAACCAATAAGAAAAGTCTAATGTTAGCTGGGCACGATGGCTCACGCCTGTACTCCCAGCACTTTGGGAGGCCGAGGCAGGCGGATCACAAGATCAGGAGATGGAGACCATCCCGGCTAACACGGTGAAACCCCGTCTCTACCAAAAATACAAAAAAATTAGCCGGGCGTGGTGGTGGGCGCCTGTGTCCCAGCTACTCGGGAGGCTGAGGCAGGAGAATGGCGTGAACCCGGGAGGCGGAGCTTGCAGTGAGCTGAGATTGTGTCACTCCAGCCTGGGTGACAGAGTGAGATTCTGTCTCAAAAAAAAAAAAAAAAAGTCCAACTTGGTGAAGGCATGTGGAAGATCTGGACTACGTCCTAATTATCCTAGACCAGTGAGACTTACTAAATCTAAAAGTTATACCAAAAGTGAAGACAGGCCAAGGAAGAGCCTCTGACCTTCTCCAGCTTTCTCATCTACTTGCCCATTTAGCAAGACTCTCAATGTACATGAACCACTCATTGCCTTCATTTAATTTACATATCCTATTAGTACATAACCTAGATGTTGCAAGGAATATTCCATTAACTGATGGAAATAGAGCAGCAAAGAAAGCAAGCAAATGGTGTTCAAGATCCACCACATATCCTCCGTGTCTAAGTGGGAGCCCAGGGTTCTGACTCTACCTGTTAAACAGATGAAGATATCTGTCATGAGTTGGAAAGAGCTGCATCCTCCCACTTCGGGGAATACAGAATTTGATCTCAGCTGAACAAACCTGGAAAGTTCTGCCTTACCTTAGAAGGATCCTTGTCAAAGTTTGCCTTCCTGGGAAATGAGAAGTAACATCTTCCCACAACATGAATAAATAAAAATAACTTACAGAATTCTGCAATGGAGGTTCTCATCTCAAGTCGCTCACTCTTGGTATCAAAAGTGTAATTGTCTAGCAAAGACATAGAATCAACCTAGGTGCCTATCGATGGTGGGCTGGACAAAGAAAATGTAGTACACATACACCGTGAAATGCTATGAAGCCCTGGCCGGGCACGGTGGCTCACGCCTGTAATCTCAGCACTTTGGGAGGCCGAGGCGGGTGGATCACAAGGTCAGGAGATCAAGACCATCCTGGCTAACATGGTGAAACCCGGTCTCTACTAAAAATACAAAAAATTAGCTGGGCGTGGCAGCATGCGCCTGTAGTCCCAACTACTAGGGAGGCTTAGGCAGGAGGATGGCGTGAACCCGGGAGGCAGAGCTTGCAGTGAGCCAAGATTGCGCCACTGCACTCCAGCCTGGGCAACAGAGTGAGACTCTGTCTCAAATAAATAAATAGTTGAAAAAAAATTTACCATGTGATTTTCTTGTCCGTGATGAGGAAGTCATGACGGACTAGACAGCAGTTGATTCATATCTCAATGCTCCATGTTTTGTGGCAATCTTTTCTTACCTAAATTTTGAAAGAAGAAATTTTAAATGACCTGAAAGATCCTTTTTGAAGTCAAGCCAGTCTACAGAAAATACATATTTTCCATCTTCTTTTCAAGTCAGACAGGGCAATCTTGCATCTCAGCATCAGCCTCTTGTCTTCATACATCTGTTACCTTGGTTCAAGAAGATATTTATCTAAAAATAACAAATCTAAACCACAGGAAAATTCATGCACCCAAAGTACGCAAATCCCTGCTGACTAATAAATCAACAACTTATGTCAAAAAGTCCAATAGTTACAATGGCCAGAAGTGTTATACTCAGGGCATCTTGGATAAGGGAGGCACTGGAGAACAGAAGGTCATTCCTGCAGACAGAGAGCCAGCTACTTTACAAGGAGCTTCAGATTCTTTAAGATTAAAATAACACTCTCCAAATCCAGATTCAATCACTGTTTCATATACTAGTCTTAGTATGGAAGGGACTTGAAAGCTTCTTGGAAAATGAAGGTGATCATGCAGTAACAATAACAGACTTTGTGGATTATCATCCAACTGCTTTTTGGAAGCTGGTGTGGTGTTTTAGACATTTTAACTTGTCCAGTCGCTTAGCAGGATTGATTTCTTTTTCTGAGGATTTTACCAGGTGTTCAAAGATTCCTCATCATTGTATGTCTGAAGGTGATAAATATGTTTTAGTATGCGTGTTTCAGGGAATACGAAACTACATCTGGATGTGGGTCACTCTTGAACATCCTCTGGAATGTCCACACACAAAAGTACCCAATGGTCTCTTTATTGCTAAAAGTTGATAACTTACTTAACCAGGAACTACTGAAAAGTATGTTTGGGCCAGGCACAGTGGCTCACGCCTGTAATCCCAGCACTTTGGGAGGCCGAGACGGGCAGATCATGAGGTCAGGATATCGAGGCCATCCTGGCTAACACGATGAAACCCCATCTCTACTAAAAATACAAAAATATTAGCGGGGCGTGGTGCTGGACACCTGTAGTCCCAGCTGCTCCAGAGGCTGAGGCAGGAGAACGGTGTGAACCTGGGAGGTGGAGCTTGCAGTAAGCCAAGATCATGACACTGCATTCCAGCCTGGGTGACAGAGCGACACTCCATCTCAAAACAACAACAACAAAAACAAAAAAAACAGTATGTTTAAATCATTAAAAATGAATCTGTGGACCAATGAGGCATTTAGAGACATTGAACAAGTATCCACATTTTAAGAGATAGCAGAGGTGGTATAGAGAAATATTAATCCTTTCACTTTTGGATCTGGGAAGAGAAAATATTGACGTAAGATGCTTTTGATACAGATTACAAGATGGCCTGTGATCACCATATCATGATCATATCACACTTGAGCAAGAGTCTGTGTGACTGTGATGGATGGTCCCAGAACTGCAGGGGTGGGAGAATATGCTGAAAAACCTTTGGATGTGTATGTGAATGCACGTGTACTTTCAACATGTGAGGTATAATCAGCATATAAAGCAGTACTTCTATAAACATGCCAGAAAAAAATGGAAGTCCTCACAATGGCAAACCGCCATGTATCAAAGAAAGCAGCAGCAAAAGATCTAGAGCTAAAACCATTAGAATGAAAAAGATACTGCAGAAATACAATTTTCATGAGCCATTTCAGTCTCTGACAGATCAAACAGATGCTCCTCAAGCTTGGTAATATATCTGAGCAATATAATTTTAAAAAATAATCTATATTTATATGTATCTAGTATAACTTTTCCAAGGCTAGGATCTTGGATGTGGCCCTTTAATAGCTGTCCCTGGATCTTTGGGGAAAAAAGCAACATAGCATAAAGGATAAAGCACTGGAGTCACACAGACAGGTTCACTTCTTGGCTCTTCTGTTCACTTAATAAAAGGAAATCTTTTGTCTCTCTGAACCTCAGTTTCCTCATGAGTAAAATGGGAAAATGGAACAGCTGTCTGTGATAATGCATAGAAAGCCCTGAACAGTGTATGCTCCAGTGTGGATGCCCAGTGCACATCAGTTCTGCTTGCCGCAGCAGCAGACTCCTGTCATCTGCCCTCGCCTTCCTCTGCCAAGCACCAGTGCTCAGGCCTCTCCACTGACAGTGGAGAGGACTTGCCTAGCATACAATTCATGCCAGTGTTCTCCTATAATGTCACTGATTTCTGTAACTACCGTATCTGCCTGCTTTAGTAGGGAGCCACCCCTGAGCTTCTCTTCCTGCTGGGGAGAGGCAAGGAAAGAAAGCAGCAGCATCTCCTAGGCAATGGGGACAATTTTATCACTTCTGCTACCTAGATCCCGGAGCTAAGGAGGGAGCTCCCAGGGCACATCAGTGTTCCTATGAGTTTGCACCTGGTAGCACAGCCTCGCTCTAAAGATTAGTTCCCCAGCCAATGTATTGCTTAACTGTCTAATTCCACCCAGGAATCCGACGGACTCCCCAGCATCCTTGTTCACTAACTGTGTCTGTATATGCTTCAACCGCAGTTTGGACAGATTTTGAGTTGTTGCCCACATGGCTTTTTTTTTTTTTTTTTTTTTTTTTCCCAGACGGAGTTTCACTCTTGTTGCCCAGGCTGGAGTGCAGTGGCGCCATCTCGATCTTGGCTCACTGCAACCTCTGCCTCTGGGTTCAAGTGATTTTCCTGTCTCAGCCTCCCAAGTAGCTGGGATTACAGGTGCCCGCCACCATGCCAGGCTACTTTTTGTATTTTTAGTAGAGATGGGATTTCATCATACTGGTCAGGCTGGTCTCGAACTCCTGACCTCAGGTGATCCGCCCGCCTTGGCCTCCCAAAGTGCCAGGATTACACGCGTGAGGCACTGCGCCCAGCTGCCCACATGGCTTCTTGCCACATCTGGCCCATAGCTGGTTTCCCAGGAGGTTGCCCAACTTGTGCTCTGGCATCACTGAACCTGAGTATCGATCTACCTAGGGCCCCTGATACTACTCTATTCTACAGAAAATAAATCTTCTCTGAGAGCTCCATAGAACATTTGCCAGCTATGAATCATGTAGTCAGAAATAAAGAAAATGTCAATAAATTCACAAAAGCAGAAGTTGGATAGGCCACATTTCCTAATCACAATGCAATACAACTAAAAGTAGTTTAATTAAATTATAACCCAAAATACCCCCAAATATTTGGATTTTTTTTTTTAGAAGTATTCTAGGTCAAGTGTAGTGGCTGAAGCCTATAATCCCAGCACTTTGGGAGGCCGAGGCAGGTGGAACACCTGAGGTCATGAGTTCAAGACCAACCTGGCCAACATGACGAAACCCCATCTCTATTAAAAATACCAAAATTAGCCGGTCGTGGTGGTGGGTGCCTGTAATCCCAGCTACTTGGGAGGCTGAGGCAGGAGAATCGTTTGAACCCAGGAGGCGGAGGTTGCAGCGAGCCAAGATCATGCTGTTGCACTTCAGGCTGGTGGACAAGAGTGAGACATCATCTAAAAAAAAATTTTAAAAAAAGAAGTATTGTGATGACTAGACAAAGGAGGAGATTAACAATAGAAAACAGTCAACCTTCCCTATCCATGGGTTCCGCATCTGCAGATGCAACCAACTGTAAATCAAAAATATTCAGAAAAAAATCCAGAAAAGTTTATGTTGTTGCTGGTGTGTGCTGTGTAGTTAGGCCTGTAACTGACATGTATAGACTTTTTCTTCTTATCATTATTCCCCAAACAATATAAGAACCATTTACATTGTGCTAGGTATTATAAGTAATCTAGAAATGATTTAAAGTATATGGGGCTGGGCGCGGTGGCTCATGCCTGTAATCCCAGTACTTTGGGAGGCCAAGGCAAGCAGAACACCCGAGGTCAGGAGTTCGAGACCAGTCTGGCCAACATGGTGAAACCCCGTCTCTACTAAAAATACAAAAAAACTAGCAGGGCGTGGTGGCATGTACCTGTAATCCCAGCTATTCAGGAGGCTGAGGCAGGAGAATCGCCTGAATCTGGGAGGCGAAGGTTGCAGTGAGCTAGGATCGTGCCACTGTACTGCAGCCTGGTCGACAGAGCGAGACACTGTTTAAAAAAAAACAAAAACAAAAACAAAAACAGTATATGGGAGGACATATGTAGGTAGTATATAATACTACACCATTTTATATCAGGGACTTGAGCATCCACAAATTTTGGCATCTGCAGTGAGCTCCTGGAACCAATATCATTCAGATACTGAGAAATGGCTATAATATGTCATTTAGAAAATAATGAGTACTTATCAAAGCATGAAAGGAGGCCAAGCAGGATTGAGAAACAAATTCATAAACTTTAACTGTTTAATTAAAAAAAGAAAAAGCATACTAAGCTATAAGAATAAAATTACAGGGGAGAAAAGGGTCCCAAGGAAGGAAATAATTAAGAGAAGAAATAGTAACAATAACTTCCTTATAATGAGTGCCTAGTATGTTTATAATCCTTTTATATGCATTCTCTAATCCCTACAAGATTTCAAATATGGCATTATTATTATTCCATTTTGCAGATGAGAATACTAGTCTCAACAAGGTTGGGATGCTTGTCTAAGGCCTCATAACTCTTAAGTTGGAAGGAAATTTGAGCTCAAGTCAATCTGACTTCAAACATTTCTCTAATTCCACTATCCACTTCAATATGCTGTTTGTACTGTATTGCATTCATTCAAACACACATTAGAAAATAAACCACATGGGCCGGGCGCGGTGGCTCAAGCCTGTAATCCCAGCACTTTGGGAGGCCAAGACGGGCGGATCACGAGGTCAGGAGATCAAGACCATCCTGGCTAACACTGTGAAACCCCGTCTCTACTAAAAAATACAAAAAAGCTAGCCGGTGAGGTGGCAGGCGCCTGTAGTCCCAGCTACTCGGGAGGCTGAGGCAGGAGAATGGCGTGAACCCGGGAGGCGGAGCTTGCAGTGAGCTGAGATCTGGCCACTGCACTCCAGCCTGGGGCACAGAGCGAGACTCCCTCTCAAAAAAAAAAAAAAAAAGCAAGAAAAGAAACCACATGGCTGGGCGCGGTGGCTCATGCCTGTAATCCCAGCACTTTGGGAGGCTGAGGCAGGTAGATCACGATGTCAGGAGATCGAGACCATCCTGGCTAACACGGTGAAACCCCGTCTCTACTAAAAAATACAAAAAACTAGCCGGGTGAGATGGCGGTTGCCTGTAGTCCCAGCTACTCGGGAGGCTGAGGCAGGAGAATGGCCAAGCTTGCAGTGAGCCGAGATCCCGCCACTGCACTCCACAGTGAGACTCCGTCTCAGAAAAAAAAAAAAGAAAGAAAAGAAAACAAACTGCATGCTGGGTCATTGAAAAAAATTGTATAACTAATAAACCTCAGACAAAATGTAATGAACAAAGAAGATAACAATTAATATAGTACTATATCAGATGCCAAGATTTTTAATATAAGCTGGTAATTTAAAAGTACAAAATAATACTTGAGAAAATCTCACTAGAATAATTTTATAAACATATAAAATGACTAAAAGTGGCACAATAAATTCTCTATCCATTAGGATTCATTTTGGCTTCAAATGACAGAAAATCCAAAATAACAGTGAAGTTTAGTCCAGCTACTGTAGGACTCCTAAACTCTTGTTATTTTGTTGCTCTGCCATCCTCAGCAAGAAGTTTCCACCTCATGACACAAATGTCTGTGGAGTCTTCAGTCATCAAGTTTTTATTTTAGTAAGTAAGAAAAAAGGCACAAATTCTTCTTTTAAAGACAATATCCAGAAGTTACGCATATCACTTTTGCATCCACCCTATGGTAGACAGACTCAAAGATGGTTCTCATATATCCCAAATACCCTTCTGTAATCCTGTCCCCTGTACTGTGGGCAGGACCTGTGATTGGTTTCTAACAAAGGATCTGCTAAAGGTGATGAAATGTGACAGCGCTCTCGCTTGCTCACTTAGAGGACCTCAGCTGACACATATGAAGAAGCCCAGGTGACAAGGAACCAAGCATAGCTTCTAGTCAGCATCTAGCAAAGATCATAGACCCTCAATCTGACAGTTCACAAGGAACTGAATCCTGCCAACAAACACCTGAGCTTGAAAGTGGATCCTTCCCCGGTCCAACCTCAGATGAGACCCCAGACCTGACTGCCACCTTGATGGCAGTTCTAAGACATATGCTGAAGCACAGAACAGTTATGTAGGTCCAGACTCTTGACTCACAGAAGTGGAGATAATAAATAGGTTTTGTTTAAGCTGCTATTGTGATAATATTATTACTAGATACGAATACATTCTTAATTCACCAATACTGATTCACATGGCTACACATAGCTGCAAAGAAAGCTGGAAAGTGTAGTCTTTCTTCATTGGCTATATGTAAGCTAAACATTCAAAATTCTATTGCCAAGGAGAAGAGAAGAGTGGATACTGGGCCCCAGCCAGGGATCTCTGCCCCAGGAAACTAAGCCAATAACCAAGAGAAAAATAAGAAATGTTATCAGAGGGCTAAGTGCAATAGAATATTTCAATGCCTTCAGTATTAAATTCTTGCAAACATTTAAGAAACAAAAAAATCCTTGTGTCGTTAAAAAAACTATTCCAAATTAATTTTGCTGGTGACATGGCAAACTGAAATAATAATTTTAGTAAAATGATTTATAATATGTGTTTAGAGCCATGAAAAGTATCTATCCTTGCCTCAGTAATTTCACTTCTATAATTATATCCCAGGGAAAAATACAATATAGAGAGGAATGAATCTATGCAATATACTTATCATTGCACAGAAATATTACTAACAGAAAAAAATTAAAATCACCAAAATATTCATTAGTATATCAGCCAACAAGTAAATTAGTGTCTACTTTCTCAATAAAATTATCATGTAGTCATTAAAAATAATTACAAAGACTATTTTGTAGCATAAAAATTAGAATGTAGGCTGGGTGTTGTGGCTCACACCTGTAATCCCAGCACTTTGGGAGCCTGAGGTGGGAGGATTGCTTGAGCCCAGGAGCTTGAGACTATCTCGGGCAACATCGTGAGACCCTGTCTCTACAAAAAAGAAAAAGGAAAAATTAGCCAGGCATGGTGGTGCACACCTGTAGTCCCAGCTACCTGGAAGACTGAGGCAGAAGGATCACTAGGACCCAGGAGGTCAGAGGATACAGTGAGCTATGATCACGCCATCACACTCCAGCCTGAATGACAGAGCAAGACCCTGTCTCAATTTTTTTAAAGGCAATGTAAAGATGTCAAGTATTGAAAACAGAATTCAAAAAACATTGTTTTGAAAAGAATGAATATACAACAATGACAGAAGTGATTGTTTTGATTAATAGGATTGTTGATTGTTTTCCTCAAATTTTCTAAATTTTCTCTAATTATTTGTGTAACCGACAAATTTTTAAATAAACAAAAGATTAAATAACAAAAACAGCTGTATATATTAGACTTCACTGCCAACGTAGCAAACACTTTGGACTACTCTTTGCATATGTTTATGCATCTATTGCATCTATTTTAATCTGCACATTAACTCCATAAGTCACTACCAGTATGGTCCCAATTTTGCAATAGAGGAACTGAACCCACAAGAAATGTTAAGTTCTTCACCCAGGTACACAGGCCGGACCACGACAGAGAGAGTTTCAATCCACATATGTCTGACTATAGAACCCAACATTTAAACCGCTGGGCCAAAGAGCAAAGAATAAGTGGAAGAAATAGAAATAGCAGGTAACATTTCATGAGAGAAATGAGTGGGCAAGGCAATTGCCCAGGAAATCACGTTGAGGGGAGAAATGAATACAGCCCATAAATTTAAAGCCAAGAGTCCACAGCCTTCTGGATGTCACAGGGCTTCTGGTATCTTATTTTAATGTTTAGACATTCAACATTTTAAGAGTTCACTCCTTTGTGGTCAAGCCCCTTGAGACAATGAGCTTCATGCATGGGTTGTTTTTGTGCCTAATGATCCATGGTGGAAGAACTTACTGGCTTGGTGACCTCTGTCTCCTGGCGACAGTGAGGCCCACATGGTCTTCCCAGCATCCCGGTGGTTATGTGGCAGTCCATCAAATGGCCACAAGCACAATAGTGAATCAGTATGGAATGACAATAATTTCAAAGGTAAGTTCAAAAATAAGCTCTTTCTAAAATTCCTCTCATGAGTCATACCACAAGAGTGAAAAACAGATTTTGTGAGCAAGGAGGTACTTCTCTCACACAAATGACAAGTTTTTATATGTAATAATAACTTAGAGTTGCTAACCTCCACATGCAGGAATGAAACTATTCTGTACAAGGTCATCAGCAATTCAGCTCTCATCTTTCTATCCATTTTGAAGAATCTTCCCTTCATCTGAGGTCAGTGTTTGTAGGAGCAGAATAACATCCTGCATTTTTAATGAGCTTTTCAAATCACATATTTTGCAAAAGGTCATGCCTCCTATGTTATTTTTATTTCATTTTGGAAGGAAAGTTAAATGCTTATAGCTCAATGGACAATTTTAAGTTCTTCTACAAGCTGCTGTTCAAAGGAAATACATTAGAGTTTGTGTGTATTCTGTAAACTTGCATTTGAGAGAGAATATGATGTGCATATGTGTCCATATGCTAATCATAATTCCTCTAATATGATACCCTTAGGTTTAATCATACCGTGTTAATTTAATTGGACTTAGAGTTCTAATTAATTTAAAATTCTAATACAAATTTTAATGAATTCCTAAGCAAAAGACCTTCCTTGTTCCTGAATAGGACATTTCAACATCATAATGATGTGAGTTCCCCCTGAGTTTAGTTATAAATATAATGCAATCACAGTTTTAAAAATAATGCTTTTTTTTCTTCTGAAGGTAGGCAAGTGGTAACAACATTCTTATAGAAAAATAAATAAGCAAGAATAGCTAGGGAAGCTCTGAAAAGGAGGAACTGTGAAAGTGATCAGCCTTCTTAGGTTGTAAAACATACTACAAAACCTCCGTAATTAAAGCAGTGTGGTATTGGCATGTAAATAGACAAAGAGACCAATGGGAGTGGAATAAAAATCCAGACCTTAACTGCATATGGAAATCTAGAGTATAATAAAAGGAACATTTCAAATTACTAGAGCAAAGGTGGATTTTCAAATAAATGGTATTGAGACAACTGGTAGCCATTTGGAGAAAGACGAAATTAGATCCATTCCTTACACCAAACACATACACATTCACACACATATTCATACACACACACACATGCACACACACACACACAGAGGCACACACATACACACATGGAAGATCAGAGCTCTAAATATAAGAAATGAAACAGTGCAAGTACTAGAAGAAAGCAGGGGCCAGGCGCAGCGGCTCATGCCTGTAATCCCAACACTTTGGGAGGCTGAGGCAGACAGATCATGAGGTCAGGAGTTTGAGACTAGCCTGGCCAACATGGTGAAACCCCGTCTCTAATATAAATACAAAATTTAACCAGGTGTGGTGGTGGGCACCTGTAATCCCAGAAACAGAAGTGCAGAGGGGAACTGTACAGGCTGCAGAACCATATGCCAATTAAACCTCTTTTCTTTATAAATTACCCCATCTCAGGTATGTCTTTATAGCAATATGAGAACAGATTAATGCATAGAGGGAACATTTGAACACTGTCCTTTAGTTATATACCCTCAGTCCAGGGGAAACTGCAAACAAATCTTGAGCTTCTTAGAGGGTTTTATGGATTTTGTTTCATTTTTTTGTTTTCATAGTGGTTTAAGAATATAAATTCTGAAGTCATTTTATATGTATTGTGGAATTGAGCAAAAAAGCATATATGATGATATTGTTGGGAGTCAGGATACTCGCTGTGGAAGAAGGAAGATATAAAAATGTAGAGTTGAGAAAGGCAAGAAAGAACACTATGGAGGGACTGGGTTGAAATTGGAGGTATCAGTACAGATTCATATTTCAAATATATTAAAATACATGAATATTTTCTAGTACTATCTGCTAAAAAGACCTAAAAGCAATTAACACATCTAGTAGCCAGATATTCATTTCTAAATACCATGGCTACTTTGAAGGAGTTCTTATTGGCTAAACCTAAAAAAACTGGGGCATCAGAATGTTTATTTATGAATGAACATGTAAATAAATGACTCATGAGTCCTTACTGATAATAAAGAACTTTATAGGCCAGGCATGGTGGCTCATGTCTGTAATCCCAACACTTTGCGGGGCCAAGGCAGGAGGATTGCTTGCACCCTAAGGAGTTGCAGATCAGCCTGAGCAACATAACAAGACTCCCATCACTACAAAAAATTTTTTAAAATTTGGGTGCAGAGGCACATGCCTGTACTCCCAGTTACTTGGGAAGCTGAGGTAGGAGAATCGTTTGAGCCTGGGAAATCAAGGCTGTAGTGAGCTGTGATCACACCATTGCACTTCAGCCTGGGCAACAGAGCAAGACCCTGTCTCAAAAAAAGTAACTAAATAATAATAATAGATAGATGGTAGATAGGAAGGTATGTAAGTAGATAGATTAGATAGATAGATAGTAGGTAGGTAGGTAGGTAGATAGATAGATAGATAGATAGATAGATAGATAGATAGATAGGAGTTCATTCATCTAAGGGAATTTGAGCATGAAAGTAATAAGAACTGTACTGGATGATGATCCTTTACCAGAACAGGAACCCTAAGTCTCTACTGATGATAGACAACCAGGCAGAGAGATAGATACAAGAGAAAGAGAGGAGAGTGAGGAGAAAGAGTTCATTCATAAAGCTCATTCATTAAAAATAAAACTAGTGATTTTTAACTGTATCACTCCCTGCCAACTGATAAATGTGCAGGAAGTAATGGAGTTAAAAACCATTATTTTGCAACAATCACAATGAAGATTGTTTTGGGTAAGAATCAACAATAGATGCTAAATCTGAGGTAGAAGGGGAGTTTGATGAGGAGCAGTTTATTTATCTGGTCTTTCTGCACCTCCCTACAGAATATTTTGTGGTTGTAAGGGGAAATAATGCAGTGGGAGAAACTGGAGAGCATCTAAACTAAGTGATCACAATGAACACTGGTAATGAGGGGCAGATGGGCGTTGTGCACCTGCAGATACAATGCTCCAGGAGGATACAATATCAGAATTTTTTTTTTTTTGTATTCTGAACATCAGTGCAAAACTTGAATCTAATCATGAAGAAACATCAAACAAACCCAAACTGAAAAACATTCTGTAAAATAACTGGCCTGTTGCCTTCAAAAGTGCCAAAGTTATGAAAAATAAAGACAGGACAATTCCAGATTAAAGGAAAATAAAGATATGTGACAATTTAACATCATACCTGACTCTGGACTGTATCCTGAAGTGGAGGGGAAAGAAAATGGTATAAAGCTCTTATCAGAACCATTGACAAAATTGGAATATGTCTTTGATAAAGTATTTATTATGTCTATGTTGAATTTCCAAATTTTGTAACTACTGTGGTTACATGTTGTAAGCACAGTGATAGTCAACCTACTCTATATAATAATGTGTGTTTTGTGTGTATATGCCTGTGTGGAGAGAGAGAGAGAAAAAAAAAATGAGGTAACATTGAAACTGACCCAATAGTCCCATAGACGATTATTTTGGATAGACACAGAAATTGACCCTTCTGGTCTTAAAGTTTAAAACTTACATTTGTTTTATCTGAGTTCCTTCCTCAGGCCTCTCAAAAGGTATCAAAGAACTGAAACTCACCAGATCACCACATCCAGACAATGAGATGCCAGACCCCTCATCTTTCATAATTGCTTTCTTACTTCTCCCTAATTCCTGTGTTTCTTTTCTTTTCTTTGTTTTTTTTTTTTTTTTTTTTTTTTTTTTGAGACAGAGTCTCGCTGTTGCCCAGGCTGGAGTGCAGTGTTGCGATCTCAGCTCACTGCAAGCTCTGCTTCCTGCCTTCCCACCATTCTCCCGCCTCAGACTCCTGCGTAGCTGGGACTACAGGCGCCCGCCACCACGCCTGGCTAATTTTTTGTATTTTTAGTAGAGACAGGGTTTCACCATGTTAGCCAGGACGATCTCGATCTCCTGACCTCGTGATCCACCCACTTCGGCCTCCCAAAGTGCTGTGATTATAGGCGTGAGCCACGGTGCCCGGCCCTAATTCCTGTTTTTCTAAGTAACCACCTGCTTCCTGTTGACCAACTCCTTTTCTTTACCCCTTCCCTGGTTCTTGTTTTCCCACACATTGTTACATTTCTTCCCTGCTATATAAATCCCTAGTTTTAGTCAGTCATGGAGATGAATTTGAGATTGATCTCCCATCACCTGATTAAAACCTTCTTCCCTGGCAATACCCATTGTCTCAGTGATTGACTTTCTGTGCACCAAGCAGCAGTACTTAGAGCGAACCCCTGGCGTTTTGGTAACAACATGTTAAAAACAATTGGTGAATTTGAATAAAGGGTATATGGAAATTCTTTGAATATACTGATACATACATAAATTTCTGAACAGGTCAAGGACTTCCTTTTTTGTTATTCTCATTCTCATTCAGCTTGGACAATTCCCTTATTTGAAAGACAATATTTTATATTCCTGTCTTATCTTCATGTTTGACTAGAAAAACCTTTTCCTGGCCGAGTACAGTGGCTCACACCTGTAATCTAAGCACTTGTCAGAGGCCGAGGCAGGTGGATCACCTGAGGTCAGGAGTTCGAGACCAGCCTGGCCAACATGATGAGAGACCCTCTCTACTAAAAATACAAAAATTAGCCAGGCATGGTAGCAGGTGCCTGTAATCCCAGTTACTTGGGAGACTGAGGCATAGAATTGCTTGAACCCAGGAGGCAGAGGTTGCAGTGAGCCAAGACTGTGCCACTGCACTCCAGCCTAGGCAACAGAGGAAGACTTCATCTCAAACAAAACAAAACAAAACAAACAAAAACAAAAAGCTTCCTTTACCGATACCTTCATATGTTGTTTTATCTTACAGTTTTATTTTGAGGTTGGTAAGAGAAGATTTTTCTCTTCCCAGTTGACAAATGAAAAACAAAACTGAAAGACTGGAGTCTGAAAAGAGAATGTTCTTGCCAGAAATTAGTCAAGGAGAAGGGGAGGCCTGATGCGGATTTTGCACTAGGACTCTGGACTCTCAGAGACAGCAGAGCATAATGATGGTTTGGAGCAGGGTATGAGCCCAAGGAAAGTGGAGGTTCAGGGATTTTTCTGAGCAGCCCTGCTGCTATAATGAGCGTACTACTTCCTGGGCACTTCCCAGGAGAACCAGAGATTCCATCGAAGAGGCAGAACCTGAGCTCAAGCTAGGTTGGGCTGTTATTCTGACCTGGAGACCATCCTCCCTCTCTTCCCTAACAAGGCCACACCATGATAATTATAATGACTTTTTTCTGTTCTTCGCAGACTCATTTCTATTTGGTTAAAAATGCACTTCCCTAATGATTCATTTATCAGGCTCTTCCTGTATTTAATCATGCTTTACCCAACACCCCCCAAAAAACTATTTGAAATTAATTGTTATCCAGCAAGGCCCAAGCTTCTCATATTCTCATCTTATTGCACAGTACAGCATTGCCTTAAGTTATAGCAGTAATTAAACTGTGCTTTAATTAAGTAAGCCCTACCCTGCTCTTATAACAGTCCCATTCAGGCAATTTCCTTCAAATAATTTCCTTCATTTCAGTATTATTACTCACACCTACTGGGGCTAGAAGACTATATATGCAAGCACCGGGTGAGATTTTGTGTTGTCTTTGGGTGTTGACTAACTACCTTGGCAACATTGGTAATTTCTAGAGCTCTATAAAATCTAGATCCTTGTTTTCTCCCTCCCAAATCTCTTCTGAAAAATGAAGACTTTCTGCCATTCTTCAACTCAACTGTAATCAGTCTATAAATCTCTAGACCCAGGGAAGAATTGATATTTATAGCTCCTGCTGTTATTCGCATCAGAAAACTTGGCAGACTGGAGGATACAAACTTTGAGTGCCTACCTGAAGCACCATAGTGTGGGATTCCTCGGATCTCTATTGAGTTACAGAAAACATACAGAGTTTGGTACAACTCTGCTCTGTCAGCTTTGCAAATAGAGTGCTATTATGTTTTCCAGGCCTGGGTGTCCTAAACCAACACAGTCAAGGTGTCTCTTGGTCTGAGACTCATGCCTCTGTAGGATTGTGTTTTTTGTTTTTGTTTTTTTTTTTTTGAGACAGAGTCTTGCTCTGTCACCCAGGCTGGAGTACAGTGTCACCATCTTGGCTCACTGCAAGCTCCGCCTCCTGGGTTCACGCCATTCTCCTGACTCAGCCTCCCAAGTAGCTGGGACTATAGGTGCCCATCACCACGCCCGGCTAAATTTTTTTTGTATTTTTAGTAGAGATGGGATTTCACCGTGTTAGCCAGGATGGTCTCGATCTCCTGACCTCGTGATCCACCCGCCTCGGCCTCCCAAAGTGCTGAGATTATAGGTGTGAGCCACCGCACCCCGCCCGTGCCTCTGCAGGTTTTTTATGGCTAAGCCCAGGCCCCAGGTCAGTCACGGCCTCACGACTGGGAGTCAGATTAGGCATTTCTGCTTGGTCTACCAGTGACCCAACCCAGTAACTATAGGGGACACAGTGACCAACCAACCGGGTTTACCGGGGATTGAGAGATTTCCAGGGACACGAGACTTTCAGTGCTAGAATCAAGACAGTCCTGGGAAAAATTAGACTGTTGGTCACTCTGAGGTTGGATCCCTAAGGGAAGGGCTCTGTCTTTTTTTTTTTTTTTTTGAGACAGAGTCTTACCCTGTCACCCAGGCTGGAGTGCAGCAGTATGATCTCTGCTAAATTCAACCTCTGCCTCCTGAGTTCAAGAGATTCTTGTGCCTCAGCCTCCTGAGTAGCTGTGATTACAGGTAGGTACTGCGAAGACCAGCTAATTTTTGTATTTTTAGCAGAGACAGGGTTTCTCCATGTTGCCCAGACTGGTCTCAAGCTCCTGACCTCAAGTGATCCTCCTGCCTTGGCCTCCCAAAGTGCTGGGCTTACAGGCGTGAGCCACCGTGCCCGGCAGGAAGAGGTCCTTTCCTAATGCCCTGTGCCCGGAGAAGCCTAGCAGCTTGGGCTAGGATGGAACAGTCACTGACAACAAATTATATGGAATGATCAGGGACTTCCTATGGTTGGGGCCAAAATACAGAAAATGTATTTTTCCCCGTTTGGGGAGCAGATACTCCTCAAGCCGACAGCAGCATTCCTGTTCTCAATGGCCAGTCCATTCTGACTAAAGGACAGGCAGGAACTGGGTAAGACACCCACTCCCAGCATGCACAGAGAAGGGTAGGAAAGATTTACCAGAGAGTCAAGAGGGTCTAAGTTTAAGGGAAACAGGTTGAGAGGACAACACAGAGCTCCAAACCCAGGAGGACTCAGGAGGGCTAAGCAAAAAGCAGATTCGTTTTGTTGTTGCTGTTGTTTTTGAGACAGGGTCTTGCTCTGTCACCCAGGCTGAAATATAGTGGCGCAATTATAGCTCACTGCAATCTTGAATTCCTGGCTTCAAGCAATCCACTCACCTCAGCTTCCCAAAGTGCTGAGATTCCAGGCATGAGCCACTGTGTCCGGCCAAAAAGTAGATTTATAATCCAAGATAAACACACTGGACCTGTGGATCTCAAACTTGATTCTAAGAATTCTCTGAGGTGCTTATTACATTATGAGGAATAACTAGCATTTATCAAGCCTTACTATGGGCCTGGCACCATTCTAGGTACTTTCAATTGGTTTACTCATTTAATCCTTTCTATGGGGATGGTATTAAGGTGATTATCACCATCTAACCGATGAGCCAGAGGAATGTTAAGTAATTTTCCCCAAGATTACACAAAGATGAAGGGAAGGAGCAGAGAATCTCTCCAGAGCTTGTGTTCTTAGTCATTACATTATATCCTTTCTTATAGGCTATTGGTCTTCCTCGGTTAAAATACAGATTTCCAGGCCTACCCGTATTTAATGAGTTTGGGGTGAGATCCAGGAATCTGCATTTTTAACAACAGGCAAAGTGATTATGCAGGGGTAAGCAATATCTTGGGGGTCAAGGGAGATCTTTGACCCCATGGGCATGCGTAGGAAATCCAGGATAGTGAGTGAGTTTACAGCAAGTTCTAATTCTGGATCTCTCAGTCTGGCCTGCCCACTCTGGCAGTGGATTTTTCAACCTCCATCAAGATTGATTTGTAAGTGGGGCAGGACTGAGGGTGAATGATCTTAACTGGGACTGGCAGAGGCAGGGAATAGCAACACCTCCTCCCTTCGGCCTGCCAGTGAATTTGCTTGGAGAGAAGATGTTGCCAGAACTGAGCGCTAAAGGTGCGTGGCCAAGCACAAACTAGTAAATGTCCTGAAGTGCCCCTAGGACTGTGACTTTTAACTTTTGGAGATGAGGTAGTTCTCTGAGCTGAAAAGTGGTAGTAGCCCATGGGAACTGTTTGAAACACAGAGACAAAGAAATGCTGATGGCCAAGCATGGTGGCTCATACCTGTAATCCCAGCACTTTGGGAGGCCGAGGTGGGTGGATCACAAGGTCAGGAGTTTGAGACTAGCCTGACCAACATGGTGAAACCCCGTCTCTAATACAAATACAAAACTTAGCCAGGCATGGTGGCATGTGCCTGTAATCCCAGCTATTCGGGAGGCTGAGGCAGGAGAATCACTTGAACTTGGGAGGTGGAGGTGGCAGTGAGCCGAGATAGCACCACTGCACTCCAGCCTGGGTAACAGAGCAAGACTCTGTCTCAAAAAAAAAAAAGAAAAGAAAAGAAAAAGGAAAAAGAAATGTTGGCCTGCCTGGCATGATCTTCAGTCAAACACAGAATCAGTACAAAAGCCTTCTAGTTAGATATATGGTCTGAGCAGAAAAACATGGATGATTATCTCTGTCTTCCTAATCTGAGGTTCAGAAAAACAGACTCCCTGACTTTTTCTTTAAACAGGGAATCCTTATTCCCTGACTCTTCTCCAACATCAGCATTTGCATTTCGTGAGTGGCAGATCTGGACCACTGTGCTTTGAACAGTTGATCGAGGTCCTCTGGGTGTTTGCAGTGCTGAGTGCATTGGGGTTTCTGTGTGTGTGTGTTGTGTGTGAGAGAGAGAGAGAGAGAGAGAAAGAGAGAGAGGAGCACAGTAGCTTGTGCAAAGACTTCCTTTGCTATAGAAGCCTGATTCCAAACCTGTCTTCTTTCCTATAAGTAATTACGGTACACATTGCTGCTTCTCTTCAATGTGCCTGTGTTCTGAAGCCGTGTGTCTCTAGCTAAGGAGAGCAGAGCCTGTTATCTTTCCTCAATCCACTGGCGAGCTATATATGGCCTTGGAGAATTGATGGAAATCACGTAAGTTACTGCTTCTTTCTCCTACCCTGTTCGTGGCGATTTTTAGATAATTCCACCACAGCAGACAGACTGCTGCTCCTGATCAAAACTCCACAGATTCTCTCGGCAGAGTGTCCACCTGCCCGCCGGCCTTTTGTGGAGGGTAAGATAATAAAGAAAAATTAGCATTCTACCGAGTTCTTTCTTCTCCTAACAGGCTCAGCAGCTGGCTCTTCCTGCTGAGCTTTATCCCAACTTTATCTTTGTGATTTGTGAAAGTAAAAAAGAAAGGAAGAACAATTAGGAGCATCATTGTAAGGTGTGTGTGCCTGGTGGAACCTTTTAAGTGACATTCAGAAGACTTGGATACCCACAATCCCTTGTGCCCCGGGCTGGTCTGGCCCAGATTTCTTGCTTCAATGACACTCATTCTTCAGCTTGGCCATTGTGCTCTGGTCTCTTCTCCAATGACAATACCCAGGGAATAAAACAGCTTCCTTCTTTTTTCTGTCTTTATTTTAAGGGCAATTCCCCTAGTCCTTTTATTCAATCACAGAAAAAAAAAAAATGTTTGTTCTCATCAATGGTTCTGCTTGACTAAGACTAACCACAGGTAGATATACAGACAGATCTTAAAGCTGGTGGCCAGGAAACATTTTACCCTCTGTAGGTGAGCTGCTGTCTAAAAAATGCTCAATCTGCAGAAATCTGAAATTTCAAACATACTGACAGCAATTAAAGGTAGTCCTTCCAAAAAGGAATTCTTCCCAAGATTGACTTCTATAGGTAGTTGCATACAGATCATTTGCTATAATTGAGAGATTGATGGAAATTCGCTGGAGAATAAAACTTAATTGGAGAGAAATTTAAAATCAACCTGTCAGAACAACCAGAAAGTCAAAATCTCTCAGAGATGTAAATAATCCTTTGAACTGTAACGAAAGCCTATGCTAAAATAACATTTCATATATAAAAATCTAAACCGTATTTTTGTTTTTATAGCTAAAGTCTATAAAACTTGATGAACTGAATTTGAGTAATTTCATTTTTAAAGCTAAAGTCTGATAACATTTGATTGATTTCTAGAGGCTCATCCGTAAGTATAAGAAACAAACTAATGTAACCATATCATTACTCATTTTCTCATTCCATCATGTCATCATTTCCAGTGAGGACAGAAATGCAAATTAGATTCATATCAAGTGGAAGGAAAAAATATTATTTTCTGTTTGGAAAAAAGGCAGTCATAAAAAGAACCACCCAAAAGTTTTATAATTTTCTTCTGTTTCTCTGAAACATCTTGACAATTCAATAGCTATAAAATAGTATCTTATCCTTTGACCTTATTTCTCTATCTATAAAAAAATACTTTTACATATGTTTTTGGTCATTCAGGTTTTCTCCTTTGTGAATGGCCCTAAATTAGTATTATGGTTGTTTTTTTTTTTTTTTTTTTTTTGAGACGGAGTCTTGCTCTGCCGCCCAGGCTGGAGTGCAGTGGCCGGATCTCAGCTCACTGCAAGCTCCGCCCCCCGGGTTTACGCCATTCTCCTGCCTCGGCCTCCCGAGTAGCTGGGACTACAGGCGCCCGCCTCGTCGCCCGGCTAGTTTTTTGTATTTTTCAGTAGAGACGGGGTTTCACCGGGTTAGCCAGGATGGTCTCAATCTCCTGACCTCGTGATCCGCCCGTCTCGGCCTCCCAAAGTGCTGGGATTACAGGCTTGAGCCACCGCGCCCGGCCTGGTTGTCTTTTTTAATTTGTTCATAGGAGTAAATCTATATTACAGATTATATATATATTATATATATACAATATAGATTTACATTATCCAATACAGTAGCTACTGGCCACATGTGATTGTTGAACATATAAACTGGGGCTAATTCAAATTAAAGTATGATTAAAGTATGTTCTTTTTTTTTTTTTTTTTTTTTTTTTTTTTTTTTTTTTTTTTGAGACGGAGTCTCGCTGTGCCGCCCAGGCTGGAGTGCAGTGGCGCGATCTCGGCTCACTGCAAGCTCCGCCTCCCGGGTTCCCGCCATTCTCCCGCCTCAGCCTCCGAGTAGCTGGGACTACAGGCGCCGCCACCTCGCCCGGCTAGTTTTTTGTATTTTTAGTAGAGACGGGGTTTCACTGTGTTAGCCAGGAGGGTCTCGATCTCCTGACCTCGTGATCCACCCGCCTCGGCCTCCCAAAGTGCTGGGATCACAGGCTTGAGCCACCGCGCCCGGCCAAATTAAAGTATGTTCTAAGTGTAAAATAGGCACTGTGTTTTAAAAACATTACAAAATAAAGAATGTAAAATATCTTACTAATAATTTTAGAATGATTATATGTTGAAATGGTAGTAGTTAGGATATATTCAGTTAAATAGAAGATATTATTAAGATGAATTTCACTTGTTTCTTTTTTATATGATGCTGCTAGAGAAGTTTTTAACATCGCTTTTTTTTTTTTTTTTTTTTTTTTTTTTTTTTGATGGAGTCTCTGTCGCTCAGGCTGGAGTGCAGTGGCCTGATATCGGCTCATTGCAAGCTCCACCTCCCGGGTTCACGCCATTCTGCTGCCTCAGCCTCCCGAGTAGCTGCGACTACAGGTACCTGCCACCACGCCTGTCCAATTTTTTTGTATTTTTAGTAGAGACAGGGTTTCACCGTGTTAAGCCAGAATGGTCTCAATCTCCTGACTTCGTGATCCACCCGCCTCGGCCTCCCAAAGTGCTGGGATCACAGGCTTGAGCCACCGCGCCCGGCCAAATTAAAGTATGTTCTAAGTGTAAAATAGGCACTGTGTTTTAAAAACATTACAAAATAAAGAATGTAAAATATCTTACTAATAATTTTAGAATGATTATATGTTGAAATGGTAGTAGTTAGGATATATTCAGTTAAATAGAAGATATTATTAAGATGAATTTCACTTGTTTCTTTTTTATATGATGCTGCTAGAGAAGTTTTTAACATCGCTTTTTTTTTTTTTTTTTTTTTTTTTTTTTTTTGATGGAGTCTCTGTCGCTCAGGCTGGAGTGCAGTGGCCTGATATCGGCTCATTGCAAGCTCCACCTCCCGGGTTCACGCCATTCTCCTGCCTCAGCCTCCCGAGTAGCTGCGACTACAGGTACCTGCCACCACGCCTGTCCAATTTTTTTGTATTTTTAGTAGAGACAGGGTTTCACCGTGTTAAGCCAGAATGGTCTCAATCTCCTGACTTCGTGATCCGCCCGCCTCAGCCTCCCAAAGTGCTGGGATTGCTTAACACTGCTTTTTAATGACATTACAAGAAAATTTAAAACTATGTATCTAGCAAGCCAGATAGCAAAATAAGAAGCCTCAGACCCTCCTTCTCCTCATGGAGACACTGATTCCATAATACACAGAATAATTCCCTTCATGAGAAATCCTGAAAAAAGTTATGAGGTTCCTGCACTCCAGATGTACAAAATCAGCCACGTTAATTTGTGGCACTACTCAACATAGTCCCTTTCCCCGGCTCAGTGCAGTGTAATTGGAAGAAACTCTTTAGCACCTGGTTTCTCCCTGGGGAGGGAAAGAGAAGATTGAAACATATATCCAACATGCAGATTTTTGGGGGGTTGCCCAAGAAACTGGTTTCTATCCTACCTGAATCTAAGCATTGACACGAGAGAGAGCCAGGAGGGCACTGAGAACAAATGTGGGCCAGGCGTGGTGGCTCACACCTGTAATCCTAGCACTTTGGAAGGCCAAGGTGGGTGGATCACTTGAGGTCAGGAGTTTGGCACCAGCCTGGCCAACATGGTGAAACCCTGTCTCTACTAAAAATACAAAAATTAGCTGGGCATGGTGCCTCACACCTGTAATCCCAGCTACTCGTGAGGCTGGGGCAGGAGAATTGCTTGAACCTATGTGGTGGAGGTAGCAACTGGCAACTACACTCTAGCCTGGGTGACAGAGTGAGACCCTGTCTCAAAAAACAAACAAACAAAAAATAAATGTGAAGTTTGGACTAGCATATACTCAACTGATGTCAGGATGGAATGAGCAAGAAAAATCCTCCCAACTCCTGGCTTCTCCCTAAGGAGGGAGAGTTGGAATGTATATCCAATGTTACTGCTTTTCCAGGGGTTTCCTAAGAGACTTGTTTCTGTCTCATCTGACTCAAAGCTCTGACAGGAACAGGCACACTCTAGAAGCCTGGAAGTTGTTGATGACAAAACTGAGTTGGGAGGCTTGTGTAAATTCCAGTTCCCGAGAAACTTCAGTATTGGAAGGCTTACACCAGAGGGAGTAAGAGATTATATGCTCCCAAAAAAAGAAACCAGAAAATCCTTCTAATTGGGAATTTACATGCACAGAGACAGAGAAGACATATCTACAGAGAAGGTGTGAGAGCTCCTAAAGTCTCTAGCCAGGCCGACTGGTGCAGGTCTTTCTCTGTATGAAGCCAGTTCATAAAGACTGAGAGAGGGAGCTGTTACAAGGCATATGACAAAACAGGAAAGCACGGCCCAATCAAAGAAACAAAACCAATCTCTAGAAATTGACACTAAAGGAATGTAGATGTGAATTACCTTACAATGAATTTAAAAGAAGCACCATAAAGTTGCTCAATTAGCTCCAGAAAATGGTGAATAAACAAAATGAGAACATTAACACAGAGGTAGAAAATACTTAAAAGAATCAAACAAATTTTTGAGCTGGAAAATAGAATACTTGAATCAAAAACTTTCCTAGAGAGACTCAACAGCAGACCTGATCAAGCAGAAGAAAAAATCAGGGAATTCAAAGACAAGTCTCTTGAAATGATCTAATCAAAGGAGCAAAAAGAAAAAACTATAAAAAGGATAAATTTATCAGAATAAAATTCCCTAAGGAATTTATGGGATTCCATCAGAGGAACCAATATATGCATAATGGAAGTAACAGAAGAGGAAGAAAAAGAGAAAGAAGCAGAAAGCTCACCTAAGAGAAATAGATAACAATTTCAAATCTGGGAAAGGAAATTGACATCCAGATCTCAGAAGCCCAAAAGACTCCAGCTAGGATGATCCCAAAGAAGTCAACATGAAGAAACATTACAGTCAAATTGTCAAAAAACAAAGACAAAATTTTGAAAGCAGCAAGAGAAAAGTGATTTATCACATATAAGGGCACATACTTAAGACTACTGGTAAATTTCTCAATAGAAACCTTGCAGGCCAGAAGGCAGTGGGATGATATACTCAAAGTGCTGAAAGAAAAAAAACTGCAAACCAACAATACTATTTTTTTATTACTAATTCTAAAGAGGATGACAAAACTATCCTTTGAAATTGAAGGAGAAATAAAGACTTTCCCACCTGAGAGAGTTCATTACCACTAGATCAGCCCTACAAGAAAGACTAAAGGAAGCTGTTCAATTTGAGATGAAAGGAAGCCAGACAGCAACATGAAATCATATGAAAGTATAAAGCACACTGGTAAAAGTAAATGTATAAAATACGGAATACTTCCACATTGCAATGGTAGTATATAAATCACTTTTAATTCTGGTGTAGAAGTTGAAATACAAAGGCCAGGTGCAGTGGCTCACGCCTGTAATCCCAGCACTGTGGGAGGCCGAGGTGGGCAGATCACGAGGTCAGGAGATCGAGACCATCCTGGCTAACATGGTGAAACCCCTTCTCTACTAAAAATATAAAAATTAGCTGGGCATGGTGGCAGGCGCCTGTAATACCAGCTACTCAGGAGGCTGAGGCAGGAGAACCAGTTGAACCTGGGAGGCAGAGGTTGCAGTGAGCCAAGATCACGCCACTGCACTCCAGCCTGGACAACAGAGCAAGACTCCATCTTGAAAAAAGGAAGAAGAAGGAGAAGGAGAAGGAAGAAGGAAGAAGGAGAAAGAAGAAGAAGAAGAGAAGAAGAAGAAGAAATACAAAAGTATAAAAAAAAAACTATAACTATACAAACTTGTTAAAGGATACACAATCCTAAAAGCTGTCATTTGTGATTTTAATAACAAAGTATAGAACTAGAGAGAAGTAAAAGAGTAGTTTTTGTATACAATTAAAGTTAGATTGTTACCAGCTTGAAAGTGATTGTTACAATTATAAGATGTTTTATGTAAGTTCCATGGTAACTCCAAATAAAATACGTATAGAAGATACACAAAGGAAAATGAGAAAGGAAACAAAGCATGTCACTACAAAAAAAAAAAAAAAAAAAAAAATCAACATACAAAGGAATACAGTAAGAGAGGAAAAGATGAACAAAAAAGCTACAAGACAGAAAATAATTAATGAAATGGCAATAGAAAGTCCCTACATAGAAGTAATAAATTTAAATGTAAATAGATTAAACTTCTCAATCGAAAGACATACATTTTAATAAACAAGATCCAACTGTATGCTATCTATTTCTGCCTTTGGGACTGTCACAGACACCTGGTTCCCAGCAATGGCCAGGGTTGCAGAACTACATGATCCAAAACACAAAAACTCTTACACAAAAGCTTCAGAGGCCAAGAAGCATGACAGGCACCTGGAGCACTGGAACTGTCTATGAAGGATTCACTATAGATTTAAGAACGCACATAGGCCGAAGTGAAAGGCTGGAAAAGATGTTCTATGCAAATGGCAACCAAAGAGAGCACACTTACATCGGACAAAATAGACTTTAAATCAAAAATTACCACAGAAAAATTAGGATATTATTCAATGACAAAAGGATAAATTCACTAGGAAGATAATAATAGTGATAAATAAATATGGACTCAGCATCAGGGCACCTAAATATACGAGGCAAACATTGGCAGAGCTGAAGGGAGAAATAGAGAGCCTGATAACAATAATAGGAGATTTCAATGCTCCATTTTCAATCTTGGGTAAAACTTTCAGACAGAAGATGAATGAGGTAATAGAGGACATGAATGACACTTTAGACCAAATGGACCTAACAGACATACATGGAAGATTCTATCCAGAAGTAGCAGAATACACATTCTTCTCAAGCGCACATGGAACACGCTCTAGGTTAGATCATGTAGTCAATCCAGATATCTGCCCTGTACAACCATCTCCCTAAGGGACATGTAGATACAACATACCAGACTCATCCCAATGATCCCACAACTTCATAGACTGTGTAGATATGCTACAGTGATCACTCCTAAGTGCAAAGTCACAGTATGGTCCCTACAGACTCATGTCCGCTTTCTCTAAACCCACCAATTAGAACTCCCCACAGGAAAACCATTTGAGTAAAGTCCTGGACCCCAATAAAGACTTTGGCACACAGGTTTGTTCTCTCTCTCTCTCTCTCTCTCTCTCTCTCTCTCTCTCTGGCCACCTGCTGGCTGAGCATGATGATGCCTGGCCCCTCCCCCAAGCACCCCCACCCCCAGTCTCCTCCTGTCCCTCCCTCTGCAATCTTCTATTTGTCTTTCATCAGCATCCCTCTTCTCTCATGGATCTGTAAGTAACACACTGCTTCTGTTACTTCCTATGTTTTTTGTGCTGCTTCCTCTGTCTCACCTGACCAGCATACTAGAACCTGACTTCTTTCCCAGTCAGGGCTCTCCTAGAGAGTGGCTACCAGGGTAAGAATAAACTGGACACAAGTCAGAGGAGAACCACAAGGGCATCTGCCAATATAAACAGGTTTCCTGTGAGAGGGACACCTGATCACAGGTTGGACACTTAGGCATTAAGCCATCCACCAGGATAAAGAATTATCCCATGAAAGGCACACTGTAAACATCCATGACCAAACTCCTTGGATTCCAATCAGGGGAGGGCTACAGTTTATGGTCACTTTCCAAAGAGAGACCTCAAGACTGAAATAGAGGAAAAATCACAAGAATGTATATTTGATCTCTGCCCCTGGTTCCTAACATAAAGTTCCTAGAACCCTAGTAGACAGCACTGGAAGGATCTTTGTTCTAATACTCAGCCTTTGATCCTAGTTCCTGACACAGAGATCCTATGATCTTTGTGGTTTCCTGACTGGTAGGAGTATCTAACACAGCCTCAGACCTAAAGTCACAGAAATCTAGTTCCCAGTTTGAGAGAGAATCTGTTTATTCTCCTGGCCCCTGGCAATTGCTTCATTCCCAAGCTGTAACCCCAGTCTATTTTTCTGCCTCTATTCTCTAGCATGAAGCATGGTCTCATATTTCAGTCTCACAAAGCATCCCTAGGCATGGCTTCCCTTAACGAATGGTGTGGATTTCTGGTTCCCATTGAACCACAAAGTTTCACCCTCCCCTCACTGCTACTTTAAAAACAAAACAAAAAAAAAAAAAAAAAACACACACACACACAAAAAGCTTTGGGATGCGTCCGTTTCTGTCCATGATGATACTCTTTCCTATTTTGGAGCACAGCTCATTTTAATATCCTGTCATTATCTTATCTGTAATTTTTCTGTATGCTAGGACAGAAGGGAAAGTTTTCTGCAAGCATCCAATACACAATTAAAAATGATAGAATTATATTCATTAATATGGTAAGATATTCATGATACACTCCTATGTAAGGAGGAAATATTACCAAACAGGACAAACGGCTGCTCCCATTTAAAATACTAACAATCAAAATAGGTGCATATATACATGTATCCATGTATCCATTTATACATATATCCATGTATCCATGTATCCATTTATATATGTATACATAGAGGCGACTATATTCATGTTTTGGAGGGGATGACTGGAACAGAGGGAGGTTTAGGTTACATCAGAGGACATACAAGAGGAAGAATGAAAAGGAAACTTTGAATGAGGTGCATTCAGGCTTTATGCAGTGACCTCATCCTGTTCAGAACACAGCAGTGGCTCTATGCTCCCATCTGGCAAACCAGGAATAGATGGCCATGTGACAGTTTGCCTTGTCATCGCCTTAGAGCTTCCCAGCTTTATTCTATTACCTACAGGATGCAGCTCCTTTTGGTCTTTCCCTTACTTCGGCCACTGCCAAATGACTCCACATGTGGTTTCTCTAACGTGTGGTTTCTGCTTACTCCCCACTCCTACTGCCCCATGGCCTTGGCTCCCTGCTTCCTCTCTGTATTTCTTCACCTCTGTAATTCCTACTATTCACATCTAACTTTATTTTTCTTCTGTCCTAGCTCCAAAAGAAGGAAGCAAATCACTCAGGATAGAGCACCCTTTCTGGTTAAATTTCTCACACCAAATCATTTCAGAGACCTCTGGCTTCCTGGTGTCCAATGTGTATATTTCTGCCTTTGGGACCGTCACAGACACCTGATTCCCAGCAATGGCCAGGGCTACAGAACCACATGACACAAAGCACAAAAACTCTTGCACAGAAGCTCCAGAGGCTGGGAACTTACATTAAGGCACTGGGAATGTTTACTAAGGGTGGGTGGGATTGTAACTTTCTTCTTTCTCTCTCTCTCTCTCTCTTTTTTTTTTTTTTTTTTTTTTTTGCTTGTCTTCTTTTTCCATACAGTATGCCTCCCTTATCCAAGACTTCACTTTCCAAGGTTTCAGTGACCCAAGGACAAGAGCTGTCAGAAATATTAAATGGAAAATCTCCCAAATAAATAATTCATCAGTTTTTTTGTATCTATATCCATTTAATAAGTGATAAAACACAAGTAAAAACAGAGATTGATAATCATTTTCAAAATTGGACAGAAGAGTGTTCATCAGTTTTAAACTGAACAGTGTTCTTAGTATTGTGATGAAATCTCACCCTGCATGGTTCGTACCACTCAGAACATGAGTCTTCCCTTTGTCCAGTGGATCTGTGCTGTAGACACTGCTCATCCATTAGTCACCATCTCGGAGATCAGATTGACAGATCACAAGAATGATGAATACAGTACAATAAGATATTTTGAGAGAGGAGAACGACAGTCACAATATTTTATTACAGCATATTATTATAATTGTTCTATTATATCATGCATTATTATAGTTAATCTCTTTACTGTGTCCAATTTTTTTTTTTCCAGACGGAGTCTCGCTCTGTTATCCAGGCTGGAGTGCAGTGGTGCGACCTCGGCTCACTGGAAGCTCCACCTCCTGGGTTCACATCATTCTCCTGCCTCAGCCTCCCAAGTAGCTGGGACTACTGGCGCCTGCCACCAGGCCCGGCTAATTTTTTTTTTTTTTTTAGTAGAGACAGGGTTTCACCGTGTTAGCCAGGATGGTCTCAATCTCCTGACGCCGTGATCCGCCTGCATCAGCCTCCCAAAGTGCTGGGATTACAGACGTGAGCCACTGCGCCCGGCCCACTGTGCCAAATTTATAAATTAAACTTTAGCACAGGTGTGTGTGCATAGGAAAAAACGTAGTCTCTATAGGGTTTGGTACTATACAAGGTTTCAGGCATCCATGAGGGATCTTGGAACGTGTCACCTGTGGACAAGGGGAAACTACCATAAGAAGAGTAAAGAGGGGCCAGGTGTGGTGGCTCATGCCTGTAATTCCAGCACTTTGCAGGCCAAAGCTGGAGGATCACTTGAGGCCAGAAGTTCAAGACCAGCTTGGGCAACATAGCGAGACTCTGACTCCACCAAAAAAAAAAAATCAAATAAAGAAAAATTTTAAAAAGAACAAAGAGTATTTTCTCACATGAACATCATTGGCACAAATAAATATATCTCATTGTTTATATTTTCTTAACCCTTTCTTAAATTGTACATTCTATTTAAGTGGTATTCTTTGCCATAATACCTTACTAGACTTGAAATTAGAGATACTAAGGGACTGTTTAGCTTTGATACAGTCGAGTGCAGAAACATACCAATGGTTGTCTCCATTAGCCATGTGCATGGAAAGTCAGGATAGTTAAATCCCAAAGCATCAACATCCATCTTCTGGTAGATTACCTGCCCTGGAAGGTGCTTACCTAAGTGGAAATAAACCAAAGGTTGTCTTCAAAGTCAAAATGGTTAAAATGGCAATAATGATCACATCTGTTTTGTAAAATTTGGAATGATATGGTTATGATGATGTTGATGGCATCTTACATTTGCATAGTAAATATACTTTCAAGTGGAATTTTATACATTTCATCTCCCTTGATTTCTGTAGCAATTCTGTAAAGTTGTCTACTTTACAGTAAACATGAGTTATTATCCACATTTTGTAGTTGAGAAACTGACACTCAGAGAGACTAAGTAAAATTGTGAGTTAAAAATAGGATTCAGAAATGTTGACTCTCAGTCCATTGCTTTTTCCAGGATACTTTGAAACCCAAGAATAAAAATGTAAATTATTTCCACTGGGAAGCACCATTATAACCCTCTCTAGTCATTTGAATAACATGACTCAACTGAATATGAATACCACTCAACTCACAACTGGATCTCCATATGTTAATTAAATTAAATCCATCAAACATATATTTTCCTTCCTTCTCCCAGTTGAGCCGTTTTTTTATGGAAGCGATAGCTTGGAGATGTCCAATCCTGACATTTTCACATTCTCATCCTTTAACAGTTGGTTTTGCTTCTTGAAGCACATCTGGGAAGATGAAAAAGTCCCTACTTTACCCAAACATGCTTGATACACACAAGTCTCCATCAGCTGGAGAAAGACGGAATGTTTCACCTACAAGAGTTTTAAAATGTTAAAGTTAACCTCACTACATAATACTGCTGTCAGCAACATTCTCATCCCCAAATTTCCAAGATCCTCACAACTGTATCTTCAGCTGAGCACAAAACATAGTATCAATAAGGTTTATATTTGTGAATAAAAGAATATTTGACTATAATGATGCAAACAAATAGGGGTTGATTTTTTTTCACATTCCAAGGAGTCCTGAGTTGGACAGGTAGTCAAGACAGGTGCTGAAAGATACCATCAAGGAATGAGGTTATTTATATTATTCTGCTCCACCTGCTAGTCACAAAATGGCTGCTGCATCTCCAGGCATTATGTTCACACTGAAGCGGAAAGGCAAAGCCTCATCTGTTCCCTACTTTTGTTTGTTTGTGTTTCAGATAAAGAGAAGCTTTCTCAGAAATCCCTCCAGAAGAATTACCTTTAGATTTCAAGATCTCATTGGCCAGAGCTAGTTAACACGGCAAATTTTCTCTGCAAGAGAGGCTGGAAAATGAGGGAACAGCTTGTCGTAACTGATCATGACCAGTCACCATCCATCATCACCTGCAGCTGCACTCATGGCTGCTCAAAACAAAATCCAGCTTTGATTGTGGTAAGAGAACCCGCCACACATGGCTCAAGTCTAACACAGTTGAGGCTAATGGATACCTGAGTCCACAGAAAATAAGAAAATGAGGCCAGGTAGTCCTAAAAACTGGGGAAAACAAAACCCCCGAAATTCCACTCCTAGCCCCACTCCCAAACGTGAGAAGAGCAGGTTGGTTCAAATATGCTCCAACTGAGTGACATGGGAGAAAGATGTTGAAATGTTGATTTGGTCAATAACAACATTTTTGCATATGTCAATGTTTTAAAAATAGATTGTATTGTCTGAGAACAGCTTTGGAACCCTATAATCTCACCAGGCACAGAGGGCTACGAATGGACCTGTTCCAGAGGGGATGCCTTGTGAACAGCAACAGAGTTGGCCCGGGGTGGTACTGCCAGCCAGCATCATGCTATCACGAGGCTCATGATGTTGCAAATTACTAAAATGTCTGGAAGTCATTTTCATTATCCTTATTGACAATTAGCTTTAATGGCAAAATAAAATCATTAGGCAGCAGTAAGTCTGGAGCATATAGCTCTTCCGTAAGAAAAGAAATTCAGTGGTATGAAGGCAAGCTTACCAAGTCTATGGCTCTTTCATGTGAACTAAAGCAGTATGAAGATAAGCTTCGGGTGACAAGCTGGGGAAAACAGTCACTGAATTCATTAGCAGAATTAATATTCCATGTGGCATTCAAGCTATTGCTTTACAAAGTATCTAAGATAATTAATAGAAAATGTGCTACAAAATGAATGGTATTTTAGCAACTTCTTTGCCAGCATGCATTGCAAAGACCACCAGTATTTAACACTCCCATTTCTTTTGTTCTTGCTCGTTGGAAGGCATCTTGCCAGTGGCTTGCCTATATTTAACATCACTGCTTGTTGACTTTGTCAAAGTTAACAGAACTATAATTTGCCTCTCGGTCGCTGTTCTGAAATTAAGGAACACTGAAGCTGTGGATGATTTCAATCCGTGTTTCTCAGTGGAGACACAGTTACAATCTTGGTCAGAATATGTTCTTGTTGTGGGGAACTGGGCCCCATAGTCCATGGCATTATCATCCCTGGTCCCGGGCACTAAATGCCAGTAGCAACCTGCAGTCCTTGTATGGGAGTAATGGTCCCATACACTCCCACAGATCCCCAAATATCCCCTAAGGCACAATTAGGCCACAGGCCAAGATCCAGTGAATATCTGAACTTTACAGATGTTCAAACTGAGATGCTTAGTAGCCCAGATTCTACAGTCATGCATGACAGAGGCAGGACTCAAACTCAGTTAGGGGAACTTCATATGGCAACAGGTTTTCTCTGCCATCTAAAGGAAAATTAGTAATGTCCTCCCTTGTTCATAAAAGCTATTTAATCAATATTTGTGGCATAACCGAGAATCCAATCCAATTAAAGCCAATAGTATGCATTAGCAGATGGTCATCTATGACAAATGGCATCCTTAATACATATAAAAGGAAAGGTATTTTGCATTTGGGCTGTGGCCTAAGACATTCACTGGAGAGGTCCTGCATTGCTTTCAAGGTAAGACAAAAGGCAAAGGCGTTTTGGGTAAGGACTTTAGAGTAAGGACAGGATGCAGTGATTCTGTAAACAATGCGGCTGGGGGCCCAGAGAAGCACGCTGTACAATCTTGTGCTTATGGACCCAGAGAAAAAGACTCAGAAAGATTTTCTGTAACATTTCCCCTACTTCCTTTAGCCAAATAAGCTTTTATTGGGTAGCATTTCACCCCTATGGCCTGGACTTCTACCTCTATTGTTGGAACAATCGTCCTTCACTAAATAGAAAGGAAAGCAGAAAGGGGAAAATCTCTTCAACACAAAACTCCACAGAATTTCCTGGACAATGTGATAAGCATTTCTTTGATATGAGACTTAGAACGTATCAAATACTCTTCTTTCTGCCACCCTGCCTTGTTAGTCACTGATGTACACAAACTTTTTTTTTTTTTGAGACGGAGTCTCGCTCTGTCGCCCAGGCTGGAGTGCAGTGGCCGGATCTCAGCTCACTGCAAGCTCCGCCTCCCGGGTTCACACCATTCTCCTGCCTCGGCCTCCCGAGTAGCTGGGACTACAGGTGCCAGCCACCTCGCCCGGCTAGTTTTTTGTATTTTTAGTAGAGACGGGGTTTCACCGTGTTAGCCAGGATGGTCTCGATCTCCTGACCTTGTGATCTGCCTGCCTCGGCCTCCCAAAGTGCTGGGATTACAGGCTTGAGCCACCGCGCCCAGCTGATGTACACATTCTATGTATCACTTAGTCATTTCACGAAATTACTGAGTGCCTTCAACGTGACAGGCACTGTGCTCAATTTGGAATACAGCTGTGAAAAAAAATGCACACAGCTTGGAGAAAGATGCAGAAGAACAGATATCCAGCTTTGGAAAACCAGGTTCAAATCCCAGCTTGGTCACGTTATAACTTTTTTGTTTGTTTTTGCTTTTTTTTTTTTTTTTTTGAGACGGAGTCTCACTCGTCCCCCAGGCTGGAGTGCAGTGGCGCGATCTCAGCTCACTGCAAGCTCCGCCTCCCGGGTTTACGCCGTTCTCCTGCCTCAGCCTCCCGAGTAGCTGGGACTACAGGCGCCGGCACCTCGCCCGGCTAATTGTTTGTATTTTTAGTAGAGACGGGGTTTCACCGTATTAGCCAGGATGGTCTCGATCTCCTGATCTCGTGATCCGCCTGCCTCGGCCTCCCGAAGTGCTGGGATTACAGGCGTGAGCCACCGCGCCCAGCCATGTTATAACTCTTTAACTTGGTCTTATTCCATCTCTGAGCCTCAGTTTTCTCATTTCTTTTTTTTATTTTTTAATTATTTTGTTTTTTTAAGTTCCGGGGTACATGTGCAGAATGTGCAGGTTGGTTGCATAGGTAAACGTGTGCCATGGTGGTTTGCTGCACCTATCTACCTATCACCTAGGTATTAAGCCCAGCATGCATTAGCTCTTTTCCCTAATGCTCTCCCCACTCCCACCCTCCCCCAACAGGCCCCAGTGAATGTTGTTCCCCTCCCTATGTCCATGTGTTCTCATTTTTCAGCTCCCCCTTGTAAGTGAGAACATGCGGTGTTTGGTTTTCTGTTCCTGTGTTAGTTTGCTGAGGATAATGGCTTGCAACTCCATCCATGTCCCTCAGAACGCCATGATCTTGTTTCTTTTTATGGCTGCATAGTATTCCAGGGTGTATAGGTACCACATTCTCATTATCCCGACTGTCACTGATGGGCATTTGGGTTGATTCCATGTCTTTGCTATTGTGAAATTGTGGAAGACAGCGTGGCGACTCCTCAAAGATTTAGAACTGGAAATACCATTTGACCCAGCAATCCTATTACTTGGTATATACCCAAAGGAATAGGAATAATTCTGTAATAAAGGAAAATACACGTGTATGTTCATTGCAGTTTTCTCATTTCTAAAAGAGGGGGAAACACCTACTTCCTAAGGTTATTATAAGAATTAAATATCTATCATAAAAATTCCATCTACAGTGCCTGGCACATAAATATAAGGGTTTTATTTCTTTTTGCTTCTGAAAGTCCTGTGCTCTGGTATCTTTGCTGCTAAGACTTTGAGTAAGCTACTAACCTCATGATTTCTTCATCTATAAGGGAAAATGCTACCCACCTTGTGAAGAGGGAACAGGGATGGTCCCAGGGGTGTCATGAGATTCAAGTGACATGATAGAAAAAAGCAAAAAGAGATTCTCATGAATCTTAATCCAATTTTTCGTACTTCATTGAAATTTTAAGTACACACACACACTTATATGTTTAATTTGATTTAGATTCACAACAGTAGGTTCAGAACTGGAATAACACACTGAATTCTGAAAAATGGCATATGCTTTGAATTTTTTTTTTTTTTTTTTGAGATAGGGTTTCCCTTTGTTGCCCAGGCTGGAGTGCAATGACATGATCATAGCTCACTGCAGCTTCAAACTCCTGTGCTCAAGTGATCCTCCCTCCTCAGTGTCCCAAGTAGCTGGGACTACAGGCACATGCCACCACACCTGGCTTATTTTTAAATTTTTTGTGGAAACAGTCTTGCTTTGTTGCCCCAGCTGGTCTCAAACTCTTGAGTTCAAGCCATCTGCCCACCCCAGCCTCCCAAAGTGCTGGGATTATAGGTGTGAGCCGCCATGCCTCGTCCTGCTTTGCGTTTTTTTAGACTTAATCCTTACATGCTTTTTGCCAGAATAATCATACTCTCATTAATGCCATTTATATCACTGCAAGCTTTGATCACACATAGCAAGGCTCCTTTCTTGTTCTTTTAAAATAAACATATATGAATTTCACCTCAATCCAATTTTAAGATATTATGATGTTAGTGTCATAAATACAATTGTCCTGCAGTGACTGCAGATATTACTGGGAACTATGTAAAAGCAGTTTGGTGCAACAGAAGGACCAAACATTTTAGTCTCTCTTGGATTCAAATCTCAACCTCTCCATGGACCAGCAGTAGAACATTAGAAATGTTGTTCAACATCGCCATATTTCTGTGTTTCTAAAATACCTGCCCCACAAGATTAGTGTGAAGATTAAATTAAATGCTGTCTGTGAAACTCATAACAGGATTAAGCGCTTGGTAAAGGTTTGTTTCCATTTCTTTTCTTTTTTTTTTTTTTTTTTTTTTTTTTTTTTTTTTTTTTTTTTCCTGAGACGGAGTCTCACTCTGTCACCCAGGCTGGAGTGCAGTGGCCGGATCTCAGCTCACTGCAAGCTCCGCCTCCCGGGTTCACACCATTCTCCTGCCTCAGCCTCCCAAGTAGCTGGGACTACAGGCGTCCGCCACCTTGCCCAGCTAGTTTTTTGCATTTTTTAGTAGAGACGGGGTTTCACCGTGTTAGCCAGGATGGTCTCGATCTCCTGACCTCGTGATCCGCCCGTCTCGGCCTCCCAAAGTGCTGGGATTACAGGCTTGAGCCACCGCGTCCTGCCGGTTTGTTTCCATTTCTAATAGCAGGTTTGACTCTTGGGATAAGAAGATTATTTCCTCCTCCTTATGCTGGCTAACTCCTCCTCTTCTTCTGAGACATAGACCCTGGGATACCTTCTCTGGGCAGCTCCTGACTACTCCACCCTCCCGGTTGACTTCCAGATGAGCTGGGCATTTCTTCTGGCACTCCTCTGACACTGTGTTGACCTATCTCAAATCACCAGCCACTCTGCATTCATTGCCGTGGTTTGCCTCCTCACCTCTGCCACTGGACTAGAAGAGTTTGGAAACGTCCAGAGACCACTCTCAACTTCACCCTGTAACCCTTCACAGGTAGGAGATGCCAAACATATACTAGATACCTGAAAGATGAGTCAAATAAAGATACCCCAAAGTTCTGTAAAGCCACACTGCCAAAAGTGTCATGATGGTTTTCCTTACCCACCTTCTCAGCAGTCATGGGATCTGCAATTGTATCACCGAAACAGAGACCATCAAAGTTATTGCATAAGAGTATGAGTGATGTCAATCAAAAAAAAAAAATCTTTAAGGTGTTATTCTTTTGATTTTGAAAGCCAGTGACCGAACTCTGGGATGTTGTGGCAAGAAGAGATAGTCCCTTTAGGACAAGGAAGAGATCATTTCTAGTTACGTCTCCCTTTTTATAGGCTTCTAGGAGGCCATTTCTTCCCCCGAAATCAGTATGGAAGTTAAAAACAATGGTATGGTATATTTCAGATCATTATTCATTTGGGATCCACATGGAAGCAGCATGAGCTACGGTTAATTCTGCCCAAACCTATCATTCCATTGGTTATTTATCTCCACAGCCTCTGCATGCTTTCCTCTCTGGTCAGGACAACCGGCAGGCCTTGTAGGAGAGTTTGTGTTTTTTGTGGAATAGGCAATGAAGGAAAAGGGAACAGAAGATGTCTGTTCCTGACTTCTTCTGCTAGCCTTTATGCATTTTGCATACATTATTTCATTTAATCCTCTCCAAAGCCCTGCGAGTTAGTTAAGCAGCTCATTATCTTAATTTCACAGATGTACACCCAAAGACTCAGAGATACTCGGTAACTTGCCCAAGGTCACACGGACTGTAAGCAGCTCTCAACACTGCGTGGGACTTCTGCACAAGGAAATTTATCTTTGGGAGAAGTCACCAAGTTGCATCCAGCACATGGACTGGTTCTTTTACTCATCCACAGGCTTCGAAGTCAAACAAAGGAATTGAGTCCCAGGTACCGAATATACTAATTGACTATAAGTTTGTGTGCAAGTCAGTTACTTACTTTATTTTTTATTTTGTTTTTTTCTGAGACAGAGTTTTACTCTTGTTGCCTAGGCTGGAGTGCAATGGTGCAATCTCGGCTCACCACAACCTCGGCCTCTCGGATTCAAGTGATTCTCCTGCCTCAGCCTCCCGAGTAGCTGGGATTACAGGCATGCGCCACCACGCCCAGCTAATTTTGTATTTTTAGCAGAGACGGGGTTTCTCCATGTTGGTCAGGCTGGTCTCGAACTCCTGACCTCAGGTGATCTGCCCACCTCGGCCTTCCACTTAATCTTTTTAAGTCTCAGTATTCTCATTTGAAAATGAAGACTGTAAAAATGCCTGGCTCCAAGGACTATTTGAAAGATAAAGTGGGAGAATACATGGAAGATGCTCACCACAATGCAGCTATGCTGGAGACAAAAGGTTTAGCTACGTTTCTGCAACTGAAGCAACCCCATTATAACAGTAAAGCTAGTGTCTTAATCAACTCTCAAAGAAATGGCAAGCTCTGTTTTAATGATGATATTAACTGAGTACTCATGAGGAAGAGACAGATTCCACCTGAGGGAGTAGAGAAGGCCCTCTTTAGATGAGCCTTACGGGATCTGTCATATTTCCTGATGTGGATGGGGTTTGGGATGTGGATGGGGGCATTCCTGCATTACAACCTTTTGCAGTTCAGGGGTTGCAAGGGATTGTATAACAGGAATGGGGAACTCAGTAAACAAGGCTTGAGATGTGACAACATGTGGCCAGGCTGTCAGGCAGAAATCAATGGGAGGGTCCATGGAGGAGAATAGTAGGAGATCCAGCTAGAACGTAGGTTAGTGTCAGAGTGGGAAGAATCTAGCCTACCAGGCTCCAGGGCTTGGGCTTCATTCTGCAACCAGTGGGGAGCCATGAGAACTTTCTAAGCATATTTTCATTTGCATGTTGGGATGAGAATCAGAAAGGCCATCTGGACCATGCATCAGAAGGGTCTTCCTGCTGGACTCAGGAAGACCACAGAGAGACTGCAGAACATGAGGAGTCAACAAGAGTGTGGGAAGGGAATGCAGAGCACAGCTCCTGCCTGACAGGGTGGATGGCAAGTGTCAATGAGGCAGGCCTGTTACTCCTTTCTCTAGGGCAATGCTGCTTGGTGTTCCATCCTCTTTTTCAGAATCCAAAGTCATGTAAGTTTAAGGAGGTATGTAAGCACTTGAGAAGTGGAGGAACTCTAAACATAAGACACAAACAAAAAAATCAGGGGGCCAGGCCCGGTGGCTCACACCTGTAATCCCAGCACTTTGGGAGGCTGAGGTAGGCGGATCACCTGAGGTCAGGAGTTCAAGACAGCCTGACACATGGTGAAACCCTGTCTCTACTAAAATACAAAAATTAGCTAGGTAGTCCGGCACTGGTGGCTCAACCTGTAATCCCAGCACTTACCGAGGGGCGGATCACAAGTAGGCGATCGAGACATCATGGTAACACGATTGCTCTTGAAATACAAAACACTAGCCGGGCGAGGGCGGGCCTGTGTCCCAGCTATGGGAGGCTTGCGTGGCGTGAACTCGGGAGCAGAGTTGCACGGAGCAGATCTGGCCATGCACTCCAGCCTGGGTGACAGAGCGAGACTCCGTCTCTAAAAAAAAAAAAAAAAAAAAAAAAAACAAAAAAAAAAAGTAAATGGGGCACCTGTAATCCAAACTCAGGAGGTGAGGCGGAGAATGCTTGAACTGGGATGGCGAGGTTGCAGTGAGCAAGATCATGTGCACTCCAGTGGTTGACAAGCAAACTTCTCAAAAAAAAAAAAAAAAAATCAGGGTCATTAGTGGGCTTGGCAGCAGTGCAATGTTACTTCATCTGGATGGCTTCCTGGTTGAATCTAAAAATACCTACAATAGGATTTTGCAGTATAAACGTCTACTGGAGTTGCTATTCAGTAAATGGACTGATGAATATCATATTCCCATTTTCCCATGGCTCTGCATTCCAACACTCTTCTGGAGAAGGTATATTGATCAAACTCAAGTCATTAGGAAAGAGAATACTGACTGAGAGCGTTTCCCTTCAGGGGCTATGTTACCGTCTTTGCTCCCAAAGCACAAATGGCAGGATTACCACGAATGCCCCAGGACCAGATACAACCAAACCCTCCTAAATGCCTAAGGTTCAAGGATACATCTGGATTTTAAAGGTAAAAGACATTTGCCTTCAGATTTTTATTATAAGCAGAGAGACAGAAGGCCTAGAGCACAGAAAGTTTAAATAAGGCTATGAACTGAAAATCTTAGTGCAAGACTGGTTAGTAATAAAGAGGGAAAGACGTGAATTCATGACAAATAAAAATTCAAAGGGCAACTTGGGGTATTTCAAAACATGGTGTTGGAGCATTAAGCTGGCCATGTAGAAAAAAATAAAAGATTTAGATTCCTGCATACTCATTTATCCAAAATAGACTCCAGATGGAAAATCAAAATACTAAAACAAATCATCTAAAAATTTTTTTTAAAAGTAATTATAATTTTGGATTAGGGAAGAAATTCCTAAGCATAAAATATACTAAAAGCCATAAAGAAAAAAAGATTGATAAGTCTGACATTATAAAAAGTAAAAATGGTGGCCAGGCATGGTGGCTCATGCCTTTAATCCCAGCACTTTAGGAGACCAAGGTGGCCAGATCACTTGAGTCCAGGAGTTTGAGACCAGCCTGGGAAACATAGTGAAACCCTGTCCTATAAAAAATCCAAAATATTAGCCAGGCGTGGTGGTGCACACCTGTATTCCCAGCTACTCAGGAAGCTAAGAGTTGGGAGGATCGCTAGAGCCTGGGAGTTTGAAGCTGTAGTGAGCTGTGTTCATACCACTGCCACTGCACTCCAGTCTGGGTGGCAAAGCGAGACCCTATCTCAAAATAAAAAAAAAAAAAGTAAAATATTGTAAATATGTATTAATATATAATATAAATATGTTTTTGTTGTTTGGGATTTTTTTTTTTTTGAGACGAGTCTCGCTCTGTCGTCCAGGCTGGAGTACAGTGGCACAATTTCAGTTCACTGCAACCTCCACCTCCCGAGTTCAAGCAATTCTCCTGCCTCAGCCTCCCGAGTAGCTGGGACTACAGGCTCCCACAACCACGCCCAGCTAATTTTTTGTATTTTTAGTAGAAATGAGGTTCCACCATGTTAACCAGGATGGTCTCAATCTCCTGACCTTGTGATCCACCCATCTCAGCCTCCCAAAGTGCTGGGATTACAGGCGTGAGCCACCGCGCCCGGCCTACAATATAAATATGTTTTAATAAAGTCAATCTGAGAAAAAAAGAATTTGCAACACATATGACTGCCTCTCACCTGGCCTCTACACTTCTGTCGGCAGGAGTTTAAAAGCCACCCCAAAACTCTAATTGCTCATGACAAAGCTCCCTCTTCTACTAACTTCAGTCTCCCAGCACCCTCCTCCCCACCCTCCCAGCTTCACCTCCAGTGTCTTCCTTGGAATCATCAGTGCTAATTTCGATTGTGACTTTTATCCCTGTTTGGATCAATCACCTCAAGAAACCCAGATTCCCCTGGTTACTTGAACTCTTATTCTTGCGTTTGGTCCTTATATGCCATTTCTGACCCGACACCTCACCCATCCCTAATTTTCTTTTTTTTTTTTCCAAGATGGAGTCTCACTCTGTCGCCCAGGCTGGAGTGCAGTGGCGCGATCTCATCTCACTGCAACCTCCACGTCTTGGGTTCAAGCAATTCTCTGCCTCAGCCTCCTAGTAGCTGGGAATACAGGCGCCTGCCACCACGCCTGGCTACTTTTTTTGTATTTTTAGTAGAGACAGGGTTTCAACATCTTGACCAGGCTGGTATTGAATTCCTGCCCTTGTGATCCACCCGCCTCAGCCTTCCAAAGTGCTGGGATTACAGGCATGAGCCATTGCACCCGGCCCACCTGTCCCTAATTTCTAAAACCATTCCCCTGAGCCCTGAGTTCACAGCAGAACCCCATCACATCTAACTTCTTCTCTGGACATTTCCATCCACTTTGTCCTCTTACTGCAACCTGGCTGTTTCTAGGACACTACTTCCTCAAATCCCTGTCCAGGGGCCTCGATTTTCTCTCCTTCCCCCAATTAATCTGTAGACCTGGAAATCAGGTAGGTGTCCACCCCCTTCTCACGACCATGACCAGGCCATCAGCACCCCAGCTCAGCTGCCATGTCATAAGAACAACACTCTTCAGTACAGTTACCCACTGTCCCAGCCACTTCCCTGCATTTCTCCAAGATTTTTGAGGTCCTGGTCCACTTCCATTCTTTTCAACACTACTTCTCTCATAATTTCCATGGTTCCAAGGACGATCCTGGTAACAACCCGACATCTGGGTTCTTTGACCTCTTTCCTCCCAGTGTTGTCCTTGACTGTCCCAGCCACTGACTCTCCCATGGTCAAACATTGTTATTACCAATAACTGCCATCCCTCTACAAGTCACCAGCAAGCATTTTGTTCTCCAATCACCCACTCTTGTGTTTCCAGCTAATTCTCTCTCGTAAACAATTATTTGACCCTTAACACAGAGATAAGAAGAAGCATTAAACCCACTGTCTCTCACTCGCCTTGAGTATTTCATTTGCTTGCTTACCTTAAATCCCAGGCTCCATAATTTCAATCCCTCCTTTGCACTGAGCTTCAACTTACCTGCTCCCTCTTGCTTCTTCAAACTCATCTGGTGTCAAGGACTGACTCGAGTCTCCCTTGCTACCACCAATATTTATATGGTGAAGCTTTAACTCCCAGCATGACTTTTTTTTTTGGAGATAGGGCCTCTAAGAAGGTTATTTGGGTTAGATGACATAATAAGGATGGGGCCCTAATCCAATATGATTGGTGTCCTTATGAGACCAGGAAAAGACCCACAGAGAAAAGGCCATGTGAGGACACAGTGAGTAAACAATCATGTACAAGCCAAGGAGACAGGACTCAGGAAAAACTAACCCTAGTGGCACCGTGATCTTGGATTTCTGGCCTCCCAAACTGTGAAAAAATACATTTCTGTTGTTTAAGCTGCCCAGTCTATGTTATTTTCTAATGGCAGCCCTAACAAACAAGTACACCTGGAAAATCCCAAGCGCAGTTAAATCCTTCTGTTATCGCCCCCCTGTGTGTAGCTGTGCAGTTGAATTTGGCTGCAAAAGACAAAACCAACCAACCAAAGTACCCTCAACCCTGGGGACTGGTCTCACATTAACTCGTGACTAACAACCTCAAGTGGGTCTTTCATGTTTCAGGACAGTCACGCTGCATTTCCTTAGTTGATTTATTCTCCTACTCTCATACACAATCATATCATGCATTCTCTTCTCTCCTCAAACCTCCACCATCTTTTCCCTGACCTTCACCTTCAGCAAATGATGTTGCTTCCTCTCTTGCTGAGACAATAGATGCAATCAGAAGGGACTTTTCTCAAGGTTTCACCATATCTCCCCACCTATGTTACATACTACCTATTTTGATTATTTATCTTATTTATTTTCTGTCTTTTCCTACTAAATGTAAGTTACCTGAGAGCGAGGATTTTACCTGTTTTGTTCATTGCTGTATCTCCAGTACTTGCAACATAGTAGCCAGTCAATAAATATATTTTTAAATAATACACAAATGAATATAACAGAGGACCAGTTTCCTCATTGTACACAAAAACCCTTACAAATCAATGAGAGAAAGCAATTGATTAAAATGGACAAAGGCGATACAGAGAGTTCATAAATGAAAGAAAGATAAATGACAATACATACTGGCCAAAAAATATGTTCAACATTGGGCCGGGCGCGGTGGCTCACGCCTGTAATCCCAGCACTTTGGGAGGCCGAGGCGGGCGGATCACGAGGTCAGGAGATCGAGACCATCCTGGCTAACACGGTGAAACCCCGTCTCTACTAAAAATACAAAAAACTAGCCGGGCGAGGTGGCGGCGCCTGTAGTCCCAGCTACTCAGGAGGCTGAGGCAGGAGAATGGCGGAAACCCAGGAGGCGGAGCTTGCAGTGAGCTGAGATCCGGACACTGCACTCCAGCCTGGGCGACAGAGCGAGACTCCGCCTCAAAAAAAAAAAAAAAAAAAAAATATGTTCAACATTGTTCATAATTAAAGGAAGAGAACTCAAAACCATAGAGACACCAAATTTTACCCATCTCTCCTTCATTTTCATGGCTGCAAACTATTTCCATGTGATGGGCATATCAAATTTATTTAACCATTTCATATGGATTTAAATCTAGTATTCACTACTATAATGAAAGTTGTGAGTGAACATCATGCTCAGCCAAGAATGCATGACGTGATTATGTATGAGAGTGGGAGTGTAAATCAACTAAGGGAATGTAGAATGACTGACCTGAAAACATTTTAAATCTAGAGAAAACCTAGTGTTGGTGAGGATGCAAGAAAACAGACACTTTCAGATACTATTGGTGGAAGTGTAGCTTGACATTCTCTACTGAGAATATCTACCAACATTTAAAACAAACATATCCTACACACGTGTGCCAAGATACATCTACAATGGGATGTTTACTCACAACTTTGATTATAATGGTAAATATTAGATTTAAATCAATAGGAAATTGTTAAATAAATTTGATACATCCATTATATGGAAATACTTTGGAGCCATTATAAGAGAGAGAACCACTTATGTTGATATGAAAAAAATGTCCATTATAGACAACATTCTGGTAATGAGCAAAACAGTCTATGGAATGTGTGTGTGTCCATTAAACACTTCCAGAATGCTATATAAGAAGCTGTTAATAATGATTGTTTCTGAGGAGTATTTCCAGCAGGTTGGGGAGATTTTTTTGTTGTTGTTTTATTCATGAAAGTGTTTTCTTTCATAAACATGTATGACTTATTTTTCTAAAAGAGAAAAGCATCTTAAAAGACAATAGTCAAACTTGTTTCTCTTTTATAATTTGAAAATTGTGTGTATGAATATAGAAACACATACACACACATATATATATATCACATTTTATATAGTGCATAGGGGTAAAGCAATTTCATACCAGTTAATGGATCCATTTTTTGTTGTTGTTTAAAAGCTCTGTTTTCAGAAGGCAAAAACAACCTGTCAAGACAGTTGATTAAGTGCTTCCCACCCCCTACATACAAATACATAAATTCAATAATGGAAATAAATCACCCAGATCATTTTGTTTGGCATTATGAAGGCAAAGCAATAAATCAATATACCACTTCAGGACTGGGTGTGTGTGTGTGTGTGTGTGTGTGTGTGTGTGTGTGTGTGTGTGTTTCTTCTCTTCCCTCTCCTCCTCTTCTTCCTCCTCCTCCTTCTTTAGACAAGTACTATGTTTTAAGATTTAGATATACAATTCTACTTAATCTGCCGTGTGCCTACTACTTGTCTAGCTCTCAATTAGATCCTATAAGTAAACAAAGGCCTCTCAAGAAGCTCATACTCTGAAAAGGTGGGAAGAACAATATAAACACACAGGAAATTGTAAGGAAAGACTTCACAGAAGAAGGGGGACCTGAGAGTCCACAGGCAGAAATCAAGCCACAAAATTAATGACCAGTGCTTCCCTTCTAAGAATTGGCCTTTGGAATTGAGGTTTTAATAGTCCATGTATTCCAGCAAACTATGACAAATCAGAAATGCTGCTATTAAATGAACCCCTTGGGCAAAACTTCTTACCAAACCAATTTCAATTCAAACAGACAGCAGACTATAGCACAGAGAAAGGAAAATAGCCAACACCATTTCCAACACCACTTTATAAAGATAATTAATTTTTACTTATGCACATATAAGAAGACACTGCATAGTGAAAAAAAGTAACTATTTTGGGATGTTGCTAAAGATGCAAGCATTTCTGGAAATTCCCTCCCCTCAATTCGCCTTCCTGAATTATTACGCCCATTACCAACCCCATGTCTAAATCAGAAAATTACTGAAATGCAAATTGAACAGAGCAATTTATCTGTGACTGAAAATATCTCTGAGTTAATAGAGCTCCACTGATGAGATCTAAACAAGACCAGGGAATAGCGACACCTAATTTACAATGGTATTATTTAGTGACATAAATTTAACCACAAGCAACGTATATCATGAAAGTCATAAACACCAGAGAAAAACAGAAGAACAATGGGAGCTACATAGAACGTGCTTTGTTAAAAGGGAAGAAGGATCACAGGACCATCACATTAGTGCTTGTTACACAGAATTACAAACTGGTGAAAGTAATTAAGCCAAGGAATCAAAACCACATGTCATTTTCTTTCCCTCCTCCAGATTTACAAATAAGTAAATCAATTTTCTTTGTGACTTCAGGTCTCTTGAAAGATTTCCACAGAAAATTATTTCTCCATCCACCTAACCGAAATGCTCACTGTTAAAAAAAATCAAAGGATTTGACCGAACCCAGTGGCTTGCTCCTGTAATCCCAGCACTTTGGGAGCCCGAGGCGGGCAAATCACATGAGGGCTGGAGTTGGAGACCAGCCTGGCCAACATGGCAAAACCCCATCTCTACTAAAAAATACAAAAATTAGCCAGGCATGGTGGTGGGCACCTGTAATCCCAGCTACTGTGGAGGCTGAGGCTCAAGAATCGCTTGAACGCAGAAGGTGGAGGTTGCAGTGAGCCAAGATCACACCACTGCACTCCACCTTGGGCGACAGAGCGAGACCTTATCTCGAAAAAAAAAAGAACTGTAGAGATTCTGGTAAGATTTGGGAAACCCAAGAGGCAAGAGGCAAGGTCCATTTCTTCCTACTGAATCTTCCTTAGCAAACAAATCTCGAAAGATTTTGACTAAAAGCCACCCAGCTTTAAAAGAGGAAACAGTCACCATTATGGCAGAGCGGGACAATGGAGCTGACACCTAAGTCAGTCATTTCAGAAGGAGAGAAAGGCAGGTTTTCTGTGGCTTTCCTCCACCTGTGGTTGCCGGCTTGCGGTGGCTCTCTGTTGGGTTACTGAGTGGACACACTCTGTACACAGTGGGGAAACCAGCCAAGCAGATGCAGAAAAGAAAATGGGAGAATTTGAGAGTAGATATTTCTTAAAAAAAAAAAAAAAAAAAAAAAAATCGAAGTAGTCTTCATTTAAATTGAAATGCTGTTAGATGGTTTTGAGACTATTTTACAGCTTAGTAGTATTTTTATTTTATTTATTTATTTTATTTTTTTCCAACAGAATCTCGCTCTCTTGACCAGGCTGGACTGCAGTGGCACAATATTGGCTCACTGCAACCTCCGCCTCCCAGGTTCAAGTAATTCTCCTGTCTCAGCCTCCCCAGTAGCTGGGATTACAGGCGTGCATCACCATGCCTGGCTAATTTTTGTATTTTTAGTAGAGACAGGGTTCCACCATGTTGGCCAGGCTGGTCTTGAACTCCTGACATCAAGTGATCTGCCTGCCTCAGCCTCCCAAGGTGCTGGGATTACAGGCATGAGCCACCGCACCCGGCCCACTATTTTTATTTTAAATGCCTATGGCTGAGGGGCTCTATAGTCTTTTTAAAGCTTAGTGTCACTTACGTTTTTAATCCAGAACCTCTGGTCAAGATGATGTCACAGGTGAGGAGCATCTATCTGGGCCAGTGGCACAGGAGTAAAAGAATTAACCAAGGCCACATGTGGTGGCTCATGCCTGTAATCCCAACACTTTGGGAAGCTGAGGCAGGTGGATCACAAGGTCAGGAGTTCGAGATCAGCCTGGCCAGCATGGTAAAGCCCCGTCTCTACTTAAAATACAAAAAAATTAGCTGGGCATGGTGGTGCACGCCTGTAATCCCAGCTACTTGGGAGGCTGAGGCAGGAGAATCATTTGAACCCAGGAGGCAGAGTTTGCAGTGAACCGAGATTGCGTCACTGCACTCCAGCCTGGGTGATGAGGGAGACTCTGTCTTAAAAAATAAATAAATAAATAAATAAATAAATAAATAAGTAAAAACAGAATTAACCAAAACAGTTGTTGGTAAAGAAAGGCAGATTAGAGAAAGCTGGAAAATATGTTGCAAGGTTGCAATGGGCAGAATCAGTGGAAGAGGAGCTGACTGCCAGGAAACAAAGACTTGTTGGAGATTTTATAGATGGTTCTTGGGCTGATGGATAACGGCAAGGTAATAGGGAGCTAACTTTCAGGTGTCTGGTGATAAGTTGGTTGCAGGAGGGCTACACATCCTGAACCATAAAGAAAGGCAGACTTATAGCTTATCTGCTTTCTCTTTTGGCTTTTCCCCAGTCCTGCCCGCCTGACTCCTCTTCCCTAATTAGGACTCCACAGATGACAGTATCTTCATGTTTCACTGCATTCCCTATTCCCCACTGTCAACCCCTGTTCAAAACCAATAGCAATGATAGCCATATAGGCATAGAAATGTAAAAACAACAACAACAACAAAGGGTAAATATCTCTGTGGACCAGAAACAGAACAGGACCCAGAACACTGCAAGAGATAGAAGCCGCAGGCTGGCTGGGATCAGGGGCAGGAAGCCAGCAGTGGTGGCAGAGGAGTCAGCTCCTTCAGAATGGCAAGGATGAAGAGTGCTGCCCCTGGGCAGGCTGGGAGCCTGGTGCATGGAGAGCCCAGGGACTGGGGCGGGCTCCTCTGCTCTTGAGAGGATGCTAAATGCAGTCACGGCCCGCTCTCTGCCTGGAGCCATGGCTTTCTGGAAACTCAGGGTCCTGGGAGAGGAGAGAAAAAACCAGTCCTCAGCTGGAGACTGAGTTAAGTTTTCCCCTCGGTTCTATAAACGGATCTACAATATCCCCCAAGGTCACCATGTGCCAGTATTCCCCCCAATTCCATGATAATAAGATCTGATGTGCTAGATGGAGAAGAGTGAACACTTTCTGAGTCCAACCAACCTAGGACCACCTGGGACAAACCTATAATCCAACAAAGTTAGGTTTATTGGCTCATTGCTATGAGAGAGATAGCACTCCCCGAGGAACTGTGGGTATCTCACCAGCAAAAGGAAAAAATAGAGTTAGCTTAGGATTAGGGAAAGAGTGGAGTTTAGGTGGAATTTAAATGAAGAGATTTGGAAGGTTTTGTTTTTTTTCTTGCCATCTTAACCACTTACAAGTCTCAGTTCAGTGGTATTAAGTGATTTCTCATTGTTGTGCTCCCATTACCACCATCCATCCCCGGAACTCTTTGTCTTATGAAACTGAAACTGTGTACACATTAAACATTAACTCCGCATTCCCCAGCCCCAGCCCCATCCCCTGGCATCCACCATTCTGTTTGCTGTCTCTGTGAATCGGACTACTCTAGGAACCTCATGAGTGGAATCCTACAGTCTCTGTTCTGCGACTGCTTGGTTTCACTTAGCATATAATGTCCTCAGAGTTCATCCATGTCATAGCGTGTTCCAGAACGTCCTTCCCTCATAAGTCTCAGTCAATTTCTAGTATAAATATATGCCACAGTTTCTTTAGCCATTCATCCCTGAGGGACACTGGGTTTTTTTCCACCTTTTTGACTGTCGGGAATAGTGATGCTACGAACACTGGTGTGCAGATACCTATCTGAGTTCCTGCTTTCAATTCTTAGGTATATACATCCTAGTGGGATTTCTGGATTATGTGGTAATTCCATGTTTAATTATGTGAGGAACTGCAAACTATTTTCCACAACAGCTACAGCATTTTTCATTTCCACCAGCAATGTATAAGGGTTGCAATTTCTCCACATCCTTTTCAATATTTGTTATCATCTGTGTTTCTTTGTTTGAGACAGAGTCTTACTCTGTCCCCCAGGCTAGAGTGCAGTGGCATGATCTCAGCTCACTGCAACCTCTGCCTCCCGGGTTCAAGCAATTCTCATGTCTCAGTCTCCCAAGTAGCTGGGATTGCAAGCATGCACCAACATGCCTGGCTAATTTTTGTATTTTTTGTAGAGATGGCGTTTTGCCACGTTGGCCAGGCTGGTCTCAAACTCTTGGCCTCAAGTGATTTGACCACTTCCGCCTCCCAAATTGCTGGGATTACAGGCATGAGCCACCGTGCCTGGCTATCTGTGGTTTTCATTATAACCATGGTATAACATGGTACCTCATGTGGAAAACCATAATGTGGTTTTCATTATAACATGGTACCTCACTGTGGAAGGAGGCAATGTTTCGATGGCCTCAACACTAAATAGGGCTGTGTATAAAAGAGACATCAGGTCGGGATTGTGAAGTGGACGTGGGGTCTTATTTCTTTGGAAACTGTGAAGTTAAGTGAATGTGAAATTCTGTGTTCAGAAACCTTTACCTACAGCTCTCCATCTGGGTTGGTAATCGAAGCTGCTTCCCTGTTGCAAAGTGACTTAGATCTTCCAGGCAAAACTGAAATGCTTCATTCTTACTGATATAATTTCCAACTGCAAGATTTCAGACAATCTCTGATTTTAGAAAACAAGGTTTCTCAGTGCATAAGTAAAAGAAAGACCCCTTCAAAAAAGGGGGTTGTTATGAGACTACAGTGGCAGAGCGTCCTTGGGAAGAATATATGTTGCTGTTAACATGGCAGCAGGCCTTATCTGTTTCAGCTATCCCAGCGTGATGAGTAGCCAGGGAGGTATTTTACTTTTCTTGTCTGAACTAATTTTTACTTTCTCAGCATCAAAGATGCAACGGAGAGAAAGGAAGAGAGAAAGTCATAAATAAAAATCTTCCTACTTAAAATGAGCCTGCAAACCAAATTACAAATCATACTAATAGAATGCTAAGACACCTACCTGGCTATGGAAACATCAGCATGAGACTAATGGCAAAAGTGATATTGGGATCTGTCTGTTTTACAATTAATTGGGAGGGAGGTTTGGCTGAATCATTAGCCTTTCTTGCATTTTTAATTTCATGTCGGGGTTAATAATGAAACTGACCCAATAGTACCATAGATAAGTTTTTGGTGGTTTTTTTTTTTTTTTTTTTTTTTGATAAATATAAAAATTGACCCTTCTAATCTTAAAGCTTGAAACTTCTGTTTATCTGAGTGCCTTCCTCAGAAACAACTTTCAGGCCTCTCAAAAAGAACAAAAATGTATCAAAAAGAAATGAAACTCACCAGATCACCACATCCAGACAATGAGATGGCAGATGTCTCATTCATCATGATTGCTTGCTTGCCCCTCCAGAATTCTTGTTTCCTCAATCATCGTTAACATTTCTTCCCTGCTATATACACCCCTAGTTTTAGTTGGTCAGGGAGGGACAGCTCCCATCTCCTGGGCAGCACCCAATTAAAGCCTTCTTCCTTGGCAATAATTGTCATCTCAGTGATTGGCTTTCTGCGCAGCCAGAAGCAGGGCCTAGACCAAACCCCTGGTGTTTCGGTAACAATAACATGACCTATTCAATAACCTTGTTGTTGGACAGTTTGAGGAGGTAGCATGTAAGAAAGGCATACAACTTCAACATGGCTTTCAAAGGTAAGGTATTACTATTACTGTCATTTAGTCATCTCTGAACAAAACATTCAGAGACTGGGACATTGCTACCCCCTGCAAGCAAGAGTAGCCATTCTTCTTTGCATGTTAAGTGAGACTCACAGAACATTTTCTTCATAACCCTCTGCTATTATATAAAATCAGGGCAGGGTCTGAGCAGGAGCCACCACTGGTATCCTCTCCCCTGAAACATTTTCTGCTCTTCTGACGGGTTATGTCACCCATTTGGACTCTATTTTCATAGATAAAGATATGATTGGAGTCTCTTAATGTTTTTCTCAGCCTTTCTCCTTTAGGTTGAAGAAATGGATCGTGAATCTGTGAGCCTGAAAGCCTACAGTGCAATTTACATCCATCACTGTATAATTAGCTGAGCGCAACAAAGAGAGATCCTGCTATGAATACCTCTCCACACAATCCAGACAAGAAGAGCGTGTTTATTTCTTCCTTGCAAAGTGCAAACTGGGAACCATCCAAGTATTTAGCAAGAATAAAGTACAACATAAATCAACTGTTTGGAAATGACAATGAGGAGCTTTATGCAATATGATCAGGGCTTCTTTGGAGACCTCGTTTTCATTGAGACCTAGCTTTCCAAGCCCAGGTTATCTCCCTGAAGAAGCACGTAAGATATTTATTAATGCAGATGAAGTATTAATCTGGGTAATGACTTCAGACCCTAGGCTATAGTTAGCAGCTGATGAGGAGATGTTCAAGCTGAAAGATAATATCTAACCAGGGAACTGACTGGACTTTTTGCTTTGCTTCTTCAAATGTAGAAAACCCAGCAGCCAGTCCCTTGCTGGTGTGAAAGGGAAAGTCGACCAGATGACCAACACGCATCCTTCAGCTTTGCAGTCAAGAGTAATCATCACTCTGCCCCCTAATTTTCCTGTCACGGTAGGAACTATAAATGGCATTCTGTGAGACCACAAATTGCTATGGAACACTTTGTGCATGAGGGAAATTCTCTCATTGTGTAAATGGATCAGTTGCCACCCTAAAATTACTAGCCTCTCCCTGACAAAGTGATGTAGAAGCCTTGCAGTTGCCAACTGGGTTGTGTAGAATCAGACTCGCTTACAGGAAACAAGTTTTTTCTATCTTACGGTCCCTCAAAATAGGGGTTGTCAATTTTGGATCAAGCTAGTGAGCTGAAGGAGTGGTCATTTTTTTCTTTTAGAAAAGTGGCCATTTCTAAATGGCAGTCTCCAGGACTGCCATAGTGCAAGAAAAGAGAGTAGGTTCCCCTTAATCAGCTGGCAGTATCTGTATTCTCCCCACCATGATTCTAGACCTAAACTCTCTAAAATTAGTCCCCCTCACTACCTCCCCCACTCAAGGATTCACTGTTGTTAGTTTGCCTAAAACAAAGTAGGAGGTAAACACATCCTTCTCTGCCTCCACACTGCCTTGTTCATGCTTGTAAAGTAGCTCAGCTCACTTTCCTCTAATTATTTGTCTCCCCACTAAATTGTAACACCCCAGAAGTCAGAAACTATATTCCATTCTAGTTCGCATCCTGCAAACAGACCACAATACCTGGAGCATGGTCAGTTCTTAATAAACATTTATAGTGTGTGTATCTTCTAAATCATAATTTACTTGTTTTTTATAAGAGACAATTTAAGTATAGTTTTAAGATACCGGTTAAATAAGAAAAGGTAAATTTGTTTCATGAGACTGAAATCTACCTAATAGTTCTATAGATAGTGTTTTTGTTTTGTTTTGTTTTGTTTTGTTTTTGGATAAACACAGACATTGACCCTTCTGGTTTTCCTTCTGGTTTTGAAACTTACCAAATCATCACATCCAGATCATGAGACTCCAAGCCTCCCAAAAAGTTTCAAAGAACTGCAACTCACCAGATCACTGGATTCAGAAAATAAGATACCAGGCCCCTCATTCATTAGGATTGTTTCCTTACCCCTCCCACATTCCTGTTTTTCCACACATAGTTACATTTCTTCCCTGCCATATGAGCCCCTAATTTTAGTCAGTGGGGAAGACAGATTTGAGAGTACTATCCCATCTTCTTGCCTGCAACACCTAATTAAAGCTTTCTGTGTTGGCAATACTCGTTACCTCAGTGATTGGCTTTCTATGTAGTGAGCAGCAGGACCTAGACTGAGCCCCTAGTATTTCAGTAACAATACTGTATTGTGTGTCCTCTGGACTGGGCAGCTAGAATATCCTGAGGACTGAGGCACTGCCTATGGTCCAGGGAGCTCACACCCTAGTGGGGAAACACTCTTGAAGACAGATCATTAAGTGCTAAAGTAGAGAAAGAAATCAAGTTCCATGTGAGCACAAGGGAAGCAAACAATTCAGTTGGGGGTAGCCTGGGAAGACTCCACACTGGAGGTGATTTTCTTTTTCTTTTTTTTTTTTTTTTGAGATGGAGTTTCACTCTGTCACCCAGGCTGGAGTGCAGTGGCGTGATCTCGGCTCGCTGCAACCTCTGCCTCCTGGGTTCAAGCAATTCTGCCTCAGCCTCCTGTGTAGCTGGGATTACAGGCATGCATCACCACGGCAGGCTAATTTTTGTATTTTTAGTACAAACGGGGTTTCACCATGTTGGTCAGGCTGGTCTCACACTTCCGACCTCATGATCCACCTCCCTCAGCCTCCCAAAGTGCTGGGATTACAAGTGTGAGCCACCACGCCCAGCCATGGAGGTGACTTTTAAAGTGGTCTTGGCATAAAGAGTGAAATAATAGACATTATAGACTTGGAAGGGGGGGAATGTGGGAGGGAGGTGATGGATGAGAAATTATCTAATGGGTACAATGTACATTTGGGTCATGGTTACACAAAAAGCCCAGACTTCACCACTACACCATACATCCATGTAACAAAACTGTACTTGTACTCCGTACATCTATAAAACTAGAAAATAAAAACAAAATAAAAGTGGTCTTGAAATAAAGGTAATATTTGCCAGGTTTTGGAGGGCAAAAGACATTCTGAGAAAAAAGGAACAACTGCCGGGCATGGTGGCTCATGCCTGTAATCCCAGCACTTTGGGAGACCAAGACAGGTGGATCATTTAGCCCAGGAGTTCAAGACCAACGTGGGCAACACAGTGAGACCTTGTCTCTACAAAAAAATAAACAAAATTAGCTGGGTGCGTGGTAGTCCCAGGTACTCAGGAAGCTGAGGGAGGAGGATCACTTGAGCCTGGGAGACAGAGACTGCAGTGAGTCATGGTTGTGCTGCCGCACTCCAGCCTGGATGATAGAGTGAGACTCTGTCTCTAAAAAAAAAAAAAAAAAAAAAAAAACGAGAGAGAGAGAGAAAGAGAAAGAGTGGAACTTTATTTTCAGAAGTTGTTCCTAGCAGGAGAAGAATGCACATTCAGGGCTGTGCTCCTCTTCTCCTCACTTGGCATGCACACTCATTCCTCAGCCTCAGCACGTGGGATGGACTTTCAAATTAAATCTCCTCACAACTATTTCACAGTCTCATTTGTCTTTCCTGTCCTGCATCTGGGAATTGTGGTCCCAGTAAGCAGCGGTAGGAAATCTCTGGATGGTCAGTTGACTTAAAGCATCATTCGCAAAAGGAAAGAAAAAGCCTCCTTCTGTCATGAGGTCCTGAGTGACTCCAGTTGTTCCTTGCTGATTTGTAGAGTAAGAGATTCCTCCCACTAGAGAAGGCATCGGAGGCACGATCTGCCTCCACAGGACCTTGCTAATCCAGCCACTCCACACTCCTCCCCTCCCTTGTGTTAGCTGAAGCTTTGAGCTTCAAAGACCTCTGGAAAAAGGTTCTGTGGCATAGCCAGGGAACTCGCTAGAGAGAATCTCACATGAACCTGAGAGTACAGAGTAAGTTTCCACCAGTGGAAACAAAGGAGGTACCTTTTATCCTATTTGTCCTCCTCACTGCCATTTTATCATCCACTCCTGTATCTGCAATGACCTCCTACAAAGCCCTGAGGATACGACTAACTACCAGAATGAACGTGTAGTAGCACCATATATTTAATAATTCTGGTTAGGTTTTTCTTTTAAATCAAGGCCAACATTAAATATGCTTCTAAATTGTTCCTTTGAACTGTAGTCATCCTGGTTTAAGTGGCCTGGAGGGAATATATTAAACTGACTTACATCGTCAACGAAAATACAACACTTAGCTATATATCAACTTTAAGAGACTTTGACCTATGAAAGTACTGATTCATCTCATATATTTTGTGTCTCTCTTTGCCCTTGGGGTTCCCTCGTGTCAGTCTTGAGAGTTTTTCAGCACTTTCAACAGATCCCTTAATGCTCCAAGGCTTCTGTGGGTCACCTTGCCTAGGCCTCTTTCCTCTCTAGACCAGAGGTTTATCAAGCTGGATATACAATAAAATCACCTGTTTTTGTTTTGTTTGTTTTGTTTTTATTTCAACGCCCAGGCTCCACTCCAGGCCAAATGAATCAGAATCTTTAGAACTGGGGGCAGAGTGCTGATATTTTTTAAAAGCTCCCAGAAAATTTTATTGTGTAGCCAGGATTGAGAATCACTGCTTTTGATATTTAAAAAAAAAAAAAATTGCAGAAGCTGTAGAACCCTTTGTTCAAGTGCACTCTTACATAGAAACCCAAAGTGCAAAAGAAATTAGAGCCGAGTTTCTTTGGTTGATGAAGTGTGAGTGTGGAAGGAATTGTACATCCATGGTGGACTCCATAGGACCTGTAGGGCTTGGGGGAGCACTGTCTAAAAACAAATGCTCCATCTTCTCCATTCCCTCAAAATGTTCCTTGTCTGAAAGCTACTTCTTTAAGCTAGAGATTGACAATTTTTTCTTGTAAAGGGACATTAAGCAAATATTTTAGGCTTTGCATCTCTGTTGCAGCCATTCAACATTATTATTGTTGAGCATGAAAGCAGCTACAGATAATACAATAATGAATGGGCATGGCTGTGTTCCAATAAAACTTTATTCAAAAAAACAGCCTGTGGGCCAGATTTGACCTGCCAGCAGTCATTGCTTACCAACTCCTGCTTGAAAACACTACATTCTTCTAAATAAATTATAGTTAATCTTACAAACTAATATATTAATACATTAATATATTAATGTTCTATTCCCACCCAAGTTACATTTAACTGGAGCTCTCTGATGACAGCCCATAACACCAAGTATTTGTTTTCTTGGATTGCTTTTAGGCAGGACCAATTCAGGGGAGTAATTATTTGGTGGGAAGGGGAGACCTATGAAATGGGCTGACCTGGAATGGTAGTAACTCAATCTACAGTGTCTTCTGAATTGGCATTTAAAGAGAGTAGAACAGAAAACCCTCCAACCATCTGGAAGTCCCCAGAAGAAGGGCGATGATGTTGGAAAGTGGCAGCTATAATCATCTTGACCCCTCTGTCAGGTAATCATGTTGTCATGCTGGGGTACAAAATGTGTTGGCCAGGCACAGTGGCTCATGCCTGTAATCCCAGCACCTTGGGATGCCAAAGTGGGCAGATCACGTGAGGCCAAGAGTTCGAGACCAGCCTGGCCAACATGGCAAAAACCCATCTCTACAAAAAATACAAAAATTAGCCAGGTGTGGTGGCGCACACCTGTAATCCCTGCTACGTGGGAGGCTGAGGCAGGAGAACCAATTGAACCTGGGAGGTGGAGGTTGCAGTGAGCCAAGATGGCAATGAGCTGAGATGGTGCCAGTGCACTCCAGCCTGGGTGACAGAGCAATAAAAAAAAATGTCTTGCGAAAGTCTGTCCTGTTAGCTTGTGAGAGCTCAGGCTTTGTGTTCAGGCTTCTTCTAGCTGAAGATCACGTCTGGTTCAGCTAAGAACGAAAGCTGAGCAGCAGCGTTCCTGACTGGCTGCAAGTGCTTCTATTGTAGAGTCCATGTAAACAGGCTATTCAAAATTGGGGATTTGTTTTTGCCTCTCCGCAGTTTCAAAGGTGCATTTGCCTTTGTGCGGCCCAGCACAGGTTTGGGTTTCTCGCAGGCCACGTTCAGGATTGATTGCGTTCCTCTGCTAAAGGAATAGCTCTCTCTCCCCTGGACACGTTGCTTCTCAGATGCCATAGCTCATTTATTGGAGAGCATTTTTAAAACCAGATTCTTTTTACTGCTTCCAGTTTCAAATCCACTTGACACTCAATTTTCTTTCTCACTCAAGAAATGCTTTGATTTTTTTTTTTTTTTTTAACCTATGGCCCCCTATAAGTCAGGAATGAAAATAAATATTGAATTTGTTAAAGATATGAATGCTGACGTACTTAGGGAGAAATGTACTGATATTTGCAATTTACTTTTGAAATGCAACCAAAAAACTAAGATCAATTGATGGATGAATAGAAGGATGGCTGGATCTGTGATAAAATAAGTAGGGTAAAATGTTGATGATAGAATCTATGTGGTAGGTATATGGATGTTTGTTGTAAAATTCCTTCACCTTTGCTATATATTTGGTATATTCATTAAAAAATGTTGAAAAAAATTGGAATATGAAGAGAAAAATAGTTTCTTCATCCAAATTATGTCAGTGCTTGATTCAAGACCTGCAAACATGGACCAGCAGGTAAGAACCACTCTGCTTGGAGTACTAATTATGAGTGACATTACTACAAAGAAGTCTATTTAGATTCTTTATTTATTTATTTATTTATTTTGAGACAGAGTCTCGTTTTATCACGCAGGCTGGAGTGCAATGGCATGATCTCGGCTCACTGCAACCTCTACCTCCCAGGATCAAGCAATTTTCCTGTCTCAGCCTCCCAAGTAGCTGAGACTACAGGATTCAAATTTTTATCCTATCATCATGGCCATGAAATCCTGTTAAACATCTAGTATTAAATGAAGTGTTCTAAGCCAGCATAATTTATTCTTTTTTCCCCCACTTTAGATCTCAAGTGCCCAGAACTAGACTCATTGTAATAATTCTCGGATAACCTCTCATCAATGGCCCATGCATGGATCACTTCTTTTCATTTATTATTTGGTCATTTATATTAATCACCTACAAACCCACACCTAAAATAAAAGCTACCACCTTGACAACCTACATCCAACCACGTGGTTTCCTTGGCATCTTCCTCCATCATCCTGACATCTCTGGTCATTATTCCCACGCTTTTAGATATAAGTGTGTGTAGGAATATAGATGTTCTTTCTATATGTATGCAGTCCTTTAAAAGTATATATCCTTAGTTGTTTCTAACTTTATAAAAATGTATATTTAGCCGGGTGCAGTGGCTCACGTCTGTAATACCAACACCTTGGGAGGCTGAGGTGGGCGCGTTGCTTGAGCTCAGGAGTTCTAGACCAGCCTGGGCAACATGGCAAAACCCTATCTCTACAAAAAAATACGAAGAGTAGCCAGGCGTAGTGGTACACGCCTTAGTCCCAGCTACTCAGGGGCTTAGGTGGGAGGATCACTTGAGCCCCACAGGTCAAGGCTGCAGTGAGCTGAGACTGTGCCACTGCATTCCAGTCTGGGTAAAACAGTAAGATCCTGTCTCAAAAATAAAAATAAATAAAAATAAAAGATATTTTATTTTGATGTGTATTTTTTTCACTTAATATTATATTGCAGAAATTTATCCATACCATTGCAAAATCGCTGTGGTTCATTTGTCTACTGTATAATATTCCATTAGGTGAATTCACCATTTATTTATCATTCTCAGTGACAGGCATTTGTATCCAGGTTTTAGTATTATGAACGTTCTCATACCTATACCCTAAGTATATGGGCAAGAATTTATCTTAGGTCTATACCTAGGAGTGGAATTGCTAGGTATTAGGGTATATCAAGGTTCAAAATTAGGAGAAAATGCCAAACTGTTTTCCAAAGTGGTTGCACCATTTCTACTTCCTCCAGTGATTGTCTGTATTGTTGGGCAGCATGCAATGCAGTGGAACAGGAGATAAGCTAATGAAATGATTTAATATTACCGATACGTGAATAGAGTGAATAATGAAATAGAAGCTTCAACATATGCCTCTTAGGATGAGAGCACAGTCCCCCCTCAGTCGATATCCATTGGTGTTCTGTCTACGTAGATGTTTCTGTTTCTCTCCTATATGTGCTTCTCTTGGGTTCCTCTCCATCTTAGAGGCTGTGAGAATGCTTTACCCTTTTATTCATTGGCAAAACTAAAAGCCCCTCCCAAAACAATTATTTTCTTCCTAAAAAAAAAAAAAAAAAAATAGCCTCTTCCACACCTTTTCCAAAGAGTCGTTTGTCCTCCTCTCTCTCTGTCAATTTTCTTCCATCCAATGAGTAGCCTTGTGAGTGGAGGTCAGATGTGCCAAATTAATTTACTTTGTTATTTAGCATCCAGATATCTCACCTGGTCCTCTGGGTCTGTTAAGAAACACCCTTCAGGAAGCAAACTGGTGTGATTCATTTTCTAGTTCATCCAAGTACAGCCAGGCTGTTGCTTTCCCATTCATGTCCTGTCTGTCTCATATCTGCATGGTCTGTTTTCGTATCTGAAAACAGATGGTCTCAAGCAGCACTACTGATAGGCCTGTGATCCTTCTTCACCCCCCAGGAACTTTGGCACATTTATTCTGCGTATCTGTTCACCTAGGCAGGGGAGAAACCTGCCACCTCTGCTGCAGGTGTGAGGGTCACCTTAGGCTCCCTGACAGGCCTGTATTCAGTATGCTGCTCCCGCCTGCCAGCCTGTCTCCTCACCCAGGCAGGCTCATCGGATAGCAAGTTTCATTATGTGCGGTCCATTGGGGACCCTCCTAAAAGCAATACATTCATTTCACTGTGCTGGTCTCTGACTATTAAAGCATTTTAGTCCTCTTTCTCCTTTAACCTCCCACGAGCCAAATATTCACTCTGACAAAATGCTATTCATTACAAAGTTAAGATGACTTTGACTCTGTTTCCCTTGCACATAATGCAATGAAGATGCTTTGTCCTGGATTCGTCTACAGCCTGATATTACTGTGGATAAAAACATGCCAAGGCGGGCAGTCTTTTTTCCCAAAGTGGATTGAAATTACCTCTACCTAGCTATGCCTTGCTTAGATAGAGGGCAGCTGGGAAAATAAAATGGCTTTCTGCTTATTTTTAATATCCTAACCAATATATATTGCTTAAGGGAGAATGATCAGGGGAAAAAAATAAGATAGAAAAATGAAACATCACTGGAATATTAAAAAAAAAAAAAAATCAAGTCCTTTTTCCTCTGCTTTTATCCACAGATATTTTTCCATACCCTTTTTCTCCATGCTGAGAGTTGGAAATAGGGGAGCTTAGGGGAGTTATGGAAACATCTCCAGGGCTGGGCACATGATGAACACTTAGAAAGATCTTGCTGATCGATTCATTTACACAGAAATTATAGCTATATCTGATTTACTGTCTAAGTCAGTTGCCAGTCCAAACCCTGCCTCTGTCACATATCACCACTGGGGAAATACATCAACTTCTTTGAGACTCATTCCTCGTCTATAAAATGGGAAAAATAGTACCTCCCTCATAAGTTTATGAGCACTAAGTGAAATAACACAGGAAAATCCAACCCAGCACTTAACCTACAGTAAGAAAAAATGAGTATGTATTTCCTTTTCCTAGTATTCCTTCCTATGTAGGGAGTTAAAGAGGCAAGCAGGAGAGAAGAACAAGAAGCTAGATTGTCGTGAGTCTCAGAAAGAAACCTTCATCATACCTATTTGACTCTAGAGATGTGATATCTCTTCTGTGTAAGCTGAAAAAATCATTTGGAATAACCACAGAAAATCGGATCACTGCCTTAGATGTAGATATGCTCTTGTAGATGGTCCAGATAAAAAAAAAAAAAAAAAAAAAAAAAAAAAATGGAAGAAGCAGCCGGGCGCGGCAGCTCACACCTGTAATCCAAGCTCTTTGGGAGGCTGAGGCAGCCGGATCACGAGGTCAAGAAGTCAAGATTATCCTGGCCAACATGGTGAAACCCCATCTTTACTAAAAATATAAAAATTAGCTGGGCGTGGTGGTGCATGCCTGTAGTCCTAGCTACTCGGGAGGCTGAGGCAGGAGAATCACTGGAACCCAGGAGGCGGAAGTTGCAGTGAGCCGAGATCACACCACTGCACTCCAGCCTGGCGACAGAGAGAGACTCCAGCTCAAAAAAAAAAAAAAGGAAGAGGAATTTCTTTCTGGTCAGAATACGGGGGATAGCCACGTGTCCCACTTGTTCTGGTCTTCAGCGTAACTGATCACTCTGCTCTCTTTGGATATCCTAGGTTTTGTAGCTGTGTTTTCATACCAACTTTACTTCTGGTTTTATCTGAACTCTTCCCTTCATTTCTCTTCCACTTCACCCACCATTCTTCGTCTTCTTACATATTTTCCACATTGCTTTATGCTATGTACCTCACAAGCCAACTTGAACCCTACTCTAATTACTTTTTTGATTAATTAAAACCTGCCTCTCCTGATTTTCTCCTGTTAGCTCTGCATGAGGCTTTCCCCTTGTAAGTTTAATGGGTACCCCTGAAGTCTGTCAATTCATGCAGCTAAAGCCCTGCCTCGGGGAACAAAGGGACGATCTGTTGTTTCCCCAGCCATGGCCAGCCCCATCCCTGAACAGGGAGAAATCTGGGTTGAACATTCCAGAACAACACTAGGAAAAGCCCCATATATGGTAAGAAAATAAAAGCCAAGTCATTCATCCTCTTGCTTCTCTGTCCCATAAGAGACTTTATAAGTAATTATTTTTCTAGAAATATTCCCACTCATTCTTTTTTAAGTCGAGTAATTTTAAAATATCTGATATTGTTAACCCTAGGGAGTTCCTTGAAGACTGTGTGGAATCCATCAGGATACTATAACTTTTTTTTTTTTTTAAAGACAGAATCTCGCTCTGTCGTGCCCAAGCTGGAGTGCAGTGGCACCATCTCGGCTCACTGCAACCTCCATGATTCTCCTGTCTCAGTCTCCCAGGTAGCAGCGATTACAGGTACCTGCCACCACGCCCAGCTAATTTTTTGTATATTTAGCAGAGACAGGGTTTCACCATATTGGCCAGGCTGGTCTCAAAGTCCCGACCTCAGGTGATCCATTCACCTCAGCATCCCAAAGTGCTGGGATTACAGGTGTGAGCCACTGCGCCCCACCTAACACCATCTCTGAATACCTTCCTAGGCTCTAGGATTACTTTTGAAGGACACCGTTAGAGTACTATGACTCAAGGCTAATGACAGGTGAATAAGGACAATAGAAAATTTTCCACTTAAAGCCGTGTATTGGTGCCTCAATAGGTTCAGATAACTCATCAATTATTAAACAACTAGGAAAACTTCCAAGTACTGCATCAAAACATACAACAGCAGAACATACAACAGCAGAACATACAACAGCAGAACATACAACAGCAGAACATACAACAGCAGAACATACAACAGCAGAACATACAACACCAGAACATACAACAGCAGAACATACAACACCAGAACATACAACAGCAGAACATACAACAGCAGAACATACAACACCAGAACATACAACAGCAGAACATACAACAGCAGAACATACAACACCAGCACATACAACAGCAGAACATACAACACCAGAACATACAACAGCAGAACATACAACACCAGAACATACAACACCAGAACATACAACACCAGAACATACAACAGCAGAACATACAACAGCAGAACATACAACACCAGAACATACAACAGCAGAACATACAACACCAGAACATACAACAGCAGAACATACAACACCAGAACATACAACAGCAGAACATACAACACCAGAACATACAACAGCAGAACATACAACACCAGAACATACAACACCAGCACATACAACAGCAGAACATACAACAGCAGAACATACAACACCAGCACATACAACACCAGCACATACAACAGCAGAACATACAACACCAGAACATACAACAGCAGAACATACAACACCAGCACATACAACAGCAGCACATACAACAGCAGCACATACAACACCAGCACATACAACAGCAGAACATACAACAGCAGAACATACAACAGCAGAACATACAACACCAGCACATACAACACCAGAACATACAACACCAGAACATACAACAGCAGAACATACAACAGCAGAACATACAACACCAGAACATACAACAGCAGAACATACAACAGCAGAACATACAACAGCAGAACATACAACACTAGAACATACAACAGCAGAACATACAACAGCAGAACATACAACACCAGAACATACAACAGCAGAACATACAACAGCAGAAGGCATTCACCCGAGCAGGTTCTGTTGATTGAATGCTGTTTACTATCTCTTGGCAGCTTTGTCTTTTTAGATGATGTTTAGAAGCCTCCCTAATGTATACACTGGCAACTGAGGGGGTCTCTGTTGGAATTTTTCAGATAAAAAGGCTGGCGGAACCCCAAGGCAAGTACACTAACTTCGGATTCTCAGAGAGACAAAAGTAGGCCGTTCATCAGCAAATCCACCTTGGTTGAGCCCCTTCAATTTGCTGAATTGGTTTAGGAATACAGTTTCGTGGTAATGATTAGACCTGTCATGCCGTAAAAGTCAGAGCCTAAAATGTGAGCGTGAACAGAAAAACGAATATTCCTAGAGAAGAAAACTCACAGTATTTCAGATGTGAGTTGGTGGTGTTCATTCTTGGCAGCACTGGAAATTTTGTTTTATCTTAAAATCTTTTAACTGTTTTGTTATTCTAAAAGGTAAAAGGAGTTGAAATAGGGCAGATTTTCTTTTCTTTTCTTTTTTTTTTTGAGAGGGAGTCTTGCTCTGTCGCCCAGGCTGGAGTGCAGTGGCCGGATCTCAGCTCACTGCAAGCTCCGCCTCCCGGGTTCACGCCATTCTCCTGCCTCAGCCTCCCGAGTAGCTGGGACTACAGGCGCCCGCCACCTCGCCCGGCTAGTTTTTTGTATTTTTTTAGTAGAGACGGGGTTTCACCGTGTTAGCCAGGATGGTCTTGATCTCCTGACCTCATGATCCGCCTGCCTCGGCCTCCCAAAGTGCTGGGATTACAGGTGTGAACCACCACGCCCGGCCGAAATACGGGAGATTTTATTCGGTATATCTGATTTTTTTTTTTTCACCATATGCAAATATAAAGCCCTGGCTTTCAAGAACGTACACAGTTGAGTAACATTTTGGGTGTAAAATTGTGAACTTATTAGGTCTGCTCATCGATTTCCGTTTGAGATGAGCATTTTCTTTATTCCTTTATTCCAAAGTGCTGGGATTACAGATGTGAGCCACCGTGCCCATCTTCCAGTTTTCTTGAGGGGGAAAAAAATACATGAAAATCTCTTAAACTATTTAAAAGAAAGATATTGGCCAGATGCAGTAGCTCTTGCCTGTAATCCCAGCACTTTGGGAGGCTGAGGTGGGCAGATCACGAGGTCAGGAGTTTGAGACAAGCCTGGCCAACACAGTGAAACCCTGTCTCTACTAAAAATACAAAGAATTAACTGGGAGTGGTGGCAGGCACCTGTAATCTCAGCTACACAGGAGGCTGAGACAGGAGAATCACTTGAATCCGGGAGGTGGAAGTTGCAGTGAGCTGAGATCTCGAGACTGCACCCAGCCTGGGCGACAGTGTGAGATTCCGTCTCAAAAAAATTTTAAAAAAAGATATTTCACAAATTCAGAGTATTATTGTTGTTTGATTACAATATTTTGTCACCTGCATTTCTAAGAAATATCATACTACTTAACCTCTAGGTACATAAAAGAAGCACAGAATATTGGCTCTGTTTAGAACAATTGAGGAATTAGGGCTATATCTTCCTTTGGTGACAATTCATAAGGAACTCATCATATCTCTGCTATATCACCTGAAGATATATATTTTGAAACTAGCCATTGTAAAGTCCTTGATTAATAGCAACGCTATCTGTAATACAAATGGAAAAACAGATATAAATAACTGTGATAGGGTCATACCCCTTTCCTACCTTGTTTCTCATTCTGTGAGAGCAATGCCATTTTCCCCTGAACAGCAGACCTAAGAAAGAGTTTCATTTTTCTTTTACACTTCCCCAGAGGAGCAAATATCACAAGAAACAGAGTTACATCAACCAAAAGCAATTTGTATACCTAAACTATTCAGAAATGCTCAGACTGCAGAACCATTATTAGCATTCGATTGTACATTTTGTTCCTAACAAGCACTCCTCGGTCCTACAAAAGATAATAATTGTTGTTCTTCTTCACCTACTTTAAATTAATCTGTCCTTAGGGAGGTCACAGGACTGCCAGGTTAGCAGCTCTGGAATCTAGCCTCATAATTGTACTGAAGTATGGCCTTAACAAGCTTCCCTTAGCAGTCACTTTTTAAAACATAAAAATAAAAAATAAAAACCCTGATTCTCTTCAAATCCTGTTAGCAATTAGGCAGTGAGGCCAGGCATGGTGGTTCACGTCTGTAATCCCAGCACTTTGGGAGATCGAGGTGGGTGGATCACCAGGTCAAGAGATCGAGACCATCCTGGCCAACATGGTGAAACTCCGTCTCTACTAAAAATACAAAAATTAGCCCCGCATGGTGGTGGGGTGCCTGTAGTCCCAGCTACACGGGAGGCTGAGGCAGGAGAATTGCTTGAACCCAGGAGGCAGAGGTTGCAGTGAATCGAGATCGTGCCACTGCACTCCAGCCTGGCAACTGAGCGAGACTCCATCTCACAAAAAAAAAAAGAAAAAGAAAAAGAAAAGAAATTGGGCACTAGAAGTTGATTTCTGAATTACACATGTAAGGAGACAGAGCCTTCTGTTCTTTGCTGGGGATTAACAGATATTTACAGAGCCTTATGATGTGCCATTATTCTGAGTATCTGAGACTACAGGCACACGCCACCATGGCAGACTAATTTTTGTATTTTTAGTAGAGACGGGGCTTCACCATGTTGGCCAGGCTTGTCTCGAACTCCTGACCTCAGGTGATCCGCCCGCCTTGGCCTCCTAAAGTGCTGGGATTACAGGCATCAGCCACCGCACCCGGCCTGCTTACTATATTTTTTAATATTTACAACAGTCTACGGAAATGGATTATATCTTGCTCAATTAAGAGAGTAGAATTTGAAGTTCACCTGGTAACCAGTGGAGCCAGATTTCACAGTGATAGCTCAGTAGCTCAGAACACATCCTTTCCATGATTTCATGCAACTCTCAGGGGAGTGATCACTGTGTCCGCCCCTCTCTGCTAAAACCTTGCTCTGGTGAGAGCATGTGGATGGGTCTAGGTGGTCAAGCCCCTTTGGGGTCCAGGCAGTAAGAACTATATTTATGTATGGGTGCAGGGATCCACATATTTGATTAAGCTCTTCAAGCTTTGACCCAACAGATCAAATCCAAGAAATTACAGAATAAAGTACTTCCCTCTGGGACCTTGTGCAAACTAAACCCTAGAAAAATACTCATGGTTACAACCAAAGCCTATTACAGAGTCCAGAAACAATTACAGGATGTGCTGAACAGAAAGAATAGCCATTCACTGAGTCAGGCTGTGCTCATAGCATAGAGACAAGAGCTGAGCGAAGCTGAGAGGAAGCAGAATTAGTCAAAATTCAGAACAGAGAGACCCAAGCTGGTTGGAACCAGCCGGCAGCTGCTGTGCTCAGTACCCAGGAAGCAGTCACTTTTTGAAGTGATAGCTTTAAATCCTGGCCTTATTCGCCCTTATTTTAAATGCATTTCACCCTAGGAGGCTGAGAAGCTGCATGGATCCTTCCAAGGATCCGACCAGTATTTGGTGATTCTAGAGAAAGCTGTGAAGGGAAGTCTGACTGTTAGTTTAAACCTTTGTGTGGCCACAGTCAAGCACAGTGGTGAGATCAGAGGGGCTTGATAAATATTTGTTGAAGACAGGAAGGAAAGGAAGGAGAAAATGGGCCAGATTGAAACATCTGAAACATGTCTGGAATCCAGAATTATATGTCAGGAAGAGACAGAAAAAGCCACAGCCGAGCGCCCAGCTGTGGAATGGAAGTTGTCAGAAAAGGGCTTCTGACTAGGGAACCATTCACCAGCAGCCTGGATTGACGGACTCTTCCATCATGAAGAAAGGCTGAGATGCAAGATGAAAAATCCAGCTCTTGGAAGCACAGGAGAAATAAGGAATACATCCTGCGTCCGCGGAACTGGAGAAGTAATTAGGACCTTAATCACCCAGACATAGGAAGATGGAGAGACTGGCGTCCTGGGATGCAGAGGCATTGAGGTCAGCAGGATGAATAATCCAAAATTCTGACTAGGATGTTTCCCTTATTAGGGTCATTATTCATCATAAAATCGAGTGGCACCTGCAGGAGGGCTTCCATACTCTTCATAGAGAACGCCAAGGTCTGGCAGAACCAGAAACCCAACAGCTTATTGCACATCTTCCTAGTGGCTGGTTACCAGTTTATTAATCCTAACCCCTGGATAGCTGAGCAGATAGGGCAAGTTCTTTTTGGTCTGGTAAAAGAACTTTGTTTTGTTTTGTTTGAGACGGAGTTTCGCTCTTATTGCCCAGGCTGGAGTGCAATGGCACGATCTCAGCTCACTGCGTCTGCCTCCCAGGTTCAAGCAATTCTCCTGCCTCAACCTTCCCAAGTAGCTGGGATCACAGGCATGTGCTACCACTCCCGGCTAATTTTGTATTTTTAGTAGAGATGGGGTTTCTCCATGTTGGTCAGGCTGGTCTCGAACTCCAGACTTCAGGTGATCCACCCACCTTGGTCTCCCAAAGTGCTGGGATTATAGGCGTGAGCCACAGCACCTGGCCCCTTTCAGTTTTTTAAAGAGAGAAAGCAAAAAGCTCCTTAGGTGAGCCATCGCCTGGTGAAGTAAGATGGGGGATTAGTTTTTCTCTAAGCATAGTTCTTTAGGACAGTGTAATGGACGGGAGTTTTCTCTAAGCATAGTTCTTTAGGACAGTGTGATGGATGGGAGCAGAATGCCCTTGAAGGGCGAGGCATGGTGTTTCACCTCAACTCCCAATCAACCCAGTCCCTGGCACACACTCCCACTCCCACGGTGGGCTTATTTGCCCCTTCCTCGTTTCTTCTGCATTTCCCATCTCAGCATATTTAGTACATTATTTTTATAATCACCTGATTATTTTATCTTTATGTCTGATTAGTTTCTTTCTTTTTTTTTTTTTTTTTTTTTTTTGAGACGGAGTCTCACTCTATTGCCCAGGCAGGAGTTTAACCTCCAAACTGCCCTTAGTCATTTCTGGGCTTGGGCCAAACTAACTTTGGGAGAAATTGAGTTTACCGTTTAAATGATTATAGCCCTTCCCCAAAATGAAACCACCTTTGTAAAGCTAAAAGGAGTGCAGTGGCGCGATCTCGGCTCACTGCAACCTCCGCCTCCCGGGTTCAAGCCATTCTCCTGCCTCAGCCTCCCCAGCCTGTAGCTGGAATTACAGGCACCTGCCACCACACCCAGCTAATTTTTGTATTTTTGGTAGAGATAGGGTTTCACCATGTTGGCCAGGCTGGTCTCAAACTCCCGGCCTCTGGTGATCCGCCTGACTTAACCTCCCAAAGTGCTTGCCCGACCCTGATTAGACTATTAACTCTAAGAGACTAGGTACCACGTCTACTTTGCTTTTTCATCTTTGTGTCACCCGAACTCAGGCCTGTGCCTGGCATGCTCAGTAAATAACGGTTGGATGAATTAATATCAGGAATTCACAGCCTGGGCAACATGGCAAGACCCCTACCTCTACAAAAAAATTTAAAAATAAAAAAAATTAGCTGGGCGTGGTAGTGTGCTCCTGAGCGCCCAGCCACTTGGAAGGCTGAGGCAGGAGGATTGCTTGAGCTCAGGAGTTCGAGGCTGCAGTGAACTGTGATTGAGCCATTGCACTCCAGCCTGGGCAACAGAAGCAAGACCCTGTGTCAAAAATAAATAAATAAAAGAATTATCTCCAATCTCAACTATAGGGAAGAAAAGGAAAATTTGAAAGGCAAGAGTCACAGGGTAGTGTTGCTTTCACATTTCTCTTGAGAAGGCTCTTGGGAGCTGCAGTGTAGCAGCATAAAATCTCTCTCCACAGAGCTTGGAACTGGAAGTCCAAAACTATAAGAAAAGAATGGATTACAAGATGTGTGCTATAACTTAACAGTAATTTCTAGGTCAATTGTAAATGATTACTGTTAATAATTACAAGCTTTTATTGAGGCTTTTCTATTTTCAGAGTGCTTTACAATCATTAATTTGTTATTCCTCACAACATCCCTATGAGGTAGACCATCATCATTACTGCATTACAGATGCACTGGGGATATCAATTTGGATTTAATTGACCCAGGAATGTAGCTATACTTAGTAGTTCATTTGCCCCTCTGCTTTCTGGTCTTAAAAATCTATTGATGCTGCCTAGAGGGTGAGAATGCTAAAGTGCGATTTAGAAAGAAACATTGCAGACAACCGAGAGCATTACAGAGGCAGAGTAGGTACTAAATTTCTAAAACATAAGAGGTACCAGAGAGAAGCCTCAGTGTATTCTAGAAGCGCATGTATTAGCATCTGACCATTTTCTAAAACATGTCCCTCCCCTCCCCTCCCCTCCCCTCCTCTCCCATTCCCTTCCCTTCCTTTCCTTTTTTAGAGATGGGGTCTTGCTCTGTCACCCAGGCTAGAGTGCAGTGGTGCAATCTCATCTCACTGCAACCTCCATCTCCCAGGTTTAAGCGATTCTCCTGCCTCAGCCTCCCAAGTAGCTGGGACTACAGGCATGTGCCACCACAGCCAGCTAATTTTTGTATTTTTAGTAGAGATGGGGTTTCACCATGTTGGCCAGGCTGGTCTCAAACTCCTGACCTCAAATGATCTTCCTACTTTGGCCTCCCAAAGTGCTGAGATTACAGGCATGAATCAACATGCCTGGCCCGGTGGAGCTTTCTTAACAGGCATTGAAATTGTCCTTGTTGTAAGTTTAATTGTAGGGTTAGTCTCCTCATTTGGGTGCTGGGGCTTGTAATTAGTCTATGGTAGAAGTCCTATAACACTGAATCCAACACAAGCAGGGCTTGATGTTCAGCCAAAAAATAGAAGAGGGGCTACCTGTCAGTTGTTGGCTGACTTCTTGACTGATATGTGGCCAGGTCACACAGGTTATTACATATTTTGAATGTAACTGAAATCTGAATAGGAAACATTTGTCATGTATTGTCTCTGAGGGCAGCCACTATAAGACTTAGAAGAACTTTGGTCTCCACAATCTTTATCTTAAGCTGAACATCCTCTTTCTATCAATCCCAGGTCTTTAGATAAACTCAACCAATTGTCAACCAGAAAATGTTTAAATTCACCTATAGCCTGAAAGCCCTACCACCCCCAATCCCCGCTTTGAGTTGTCCTGCCTTTCTGGAACAAACCACAAACCAATGTATTTCTTACATGTATTTGATGGATGCCTCATGCCTCTTTCAAATATATAGAACCAAGCTGTGCCCCAACTACCTTGGGCACATGTTCTCAGGACCTCTTGAAGGCTGGGTCACTGGCCATCGTCACTCATATTTGGCTCAGAATAAATCTCAAAATATTTTCCAGAGTTTGGCTCTTCATCGACAGGAATATACAGAGAAAGGAGTTAATGCAGCAGGCCTATACTGTTGTCCTGGGAAAGACTTGCTTGCAAGGGTGGCCCTTGATGGGCATCTGGGAATTTAGATTTCAGGAGTGTTCCTGAAACCGCCATTGAAAAATTATAACGGTGAGAAAATTATGACTGTGAAAGAGATCCGATCTAACCCCTATCTTGCCTTTAACCTCCAAACTGCCCTTAGTCATTTCTGGGCTTGGGCCAAACTAACTTTGGGAGAAATTGAGTTTACTGTTTAAATGATTATAGCCCTTCCCCAAAATGAAACCACCTTTGTAAAGCTAATGAAAGACCACCAGGTTAGGAAGATGAGAGGAGCCTGAATTCTGCTAAGGTGCAGACATACAGCAATGGTCACCCATTATTCCAGGGGCTACAAGATTTGCAACTTCCCCAATTACTCCTGCAGATAATGTCACAATGGTAGAACCTGGATTGGCCTTTTGAGATGGCCTTTCAGATTTGTGCATTTCTGACAACCGATGACTCTACCGTGACCACCAACCGGTCCTGTGGGCCCCATCCAGCAGCACACTTAGTGTGCAAAGGACCCTTTTCTACACCCCTATGATTGTATCCCCAACCAGGCAGCTGCACCCATCCCCTTGCCTGCCAAACAATCCTTGAAAAAAACCTATCCTCTGAATTTTCCAGGAGGCTGATTTGAGTAATAATAAAACTACAGTCTCTCATTCAGCTGGCTCTGCATGAATTAAACTCTTTCTTTATTGCAATTCCCCTGTCTTGATAAATTAGCTCTATCTGGGCAGTGGGCAAAATGAACCCATTGGGTGGTTACATTCTCACCATTAACTGGTTAGAGTGACTTACTCTGTCTAAACTGTTCGTACAAACAATATGGTGTATGTTTCAGGATCCTCCAGAGAAGCAGAATCACTAGGGTGTGTGTGTGTGGGGGGGGGGGGGTTGTGTGTGTGGGGTGTGTGTGTGTGTGTGTGTGTGTATTTTAAGGAATTGGTTCACGTAATTATAGAGCTGGCGAGTCCAAAACCTACAGGCGGGCCAGCAGGCTGAAGACCCAGGCGGAGCCAATGCTGCATGCAGTTCAAGTCCATAGGCTGTCTGCTGGCCAAATTCCTTCTTGCTCAGGGAAGGTCAGTCTTTTGTTCTAGTTGGGGCATCAGCTGATCTTGGAATCTTGAAAGCTTGTACGTGGTTTCCCCTAGACTTTATCTCATGTGTCTTTTCTCTTTGCTGATTTGGTTTGTATCCCTTTGCTGTAATAAATCACAATTGTATGACTAGATATGGAGTCCTGCAAGCCCCACTAGTGATCCATCAAACCTGGGGGTAGTACTGGGGACCCCAATAAACGATATTACAAGGGCCCATCTGATTCCCTTCATCCACTGAAACATATTGAAAGGTATAACATAAGTAAATCACATTTGTATCAAAAGCATATTATAATGAATAACGTAAGAGTAGCTCAGAGGAGCTACTGATTAGATAGTACTTTGGCAACACAAAGGGTCACATAAAGACTGAGTAATAATCATAAGGCAGATTACACTTTTCAATTCATTTCAAAGGACATTTCAGCAGATTTTCACAAAAACAAACTTAATTTTGTATGCCCAGCAAGAACTTTTGTAAACCTTTTAAATATACCTAGAATATTTTTAGTGATAAAGGTAAGTGCAGAGATCCATTAACTGAAGGGAAAAATGTTTGGGAACTATTGAATAAAATTTCAAGCCTAATAGGTTCTGAAAACAGTATTAGAATTATAAGGAAATATTTCATAGATAATGCTCTCTGGGTTTTGTTTAATAGTCATACTAATTAACTTCTCAATTTCAATAAAAATGTAAGAAATTCACCTCTTCAGTACTTGACAAATAAATCATGGTAATTACACATTCACATGGCCTATAATAACTCTTCTAACTCTGCTAACTAAGCAAGCATTTTGTTGTTGTTGTTTTGTTTTGTTTGAGACGTAGTCTCACTCTTTCACCCAGGCTGGAGGCAATGGCGCGATCTTGCTCACTGCAACCTCCACCTCCCAGGTTCAAGCGATTCTCCTGCCTCAGCCTCCTGAGTAACTGGGATTACAGGCACCTGCCACCACACCTGGCTAATTTTCGTGTTTTTAGTAGAGACGGGATTTCACCATGTTGGTCAGGATGGTCTCAACCTCCTGACTTCGTGATCCACCCACCTTGGCCTCCCAAAGTGCTGGGATTACAGGTGTGAGCCACCACGCCCAGCACAAGTGTTCTTTAAGATAATTATTCCTTTCTAAAAGTCACATGTGTAAAATGACTACTGCACGTCAGGAGTTTTGAAGCTCTGTGATGACATGGAAACAGGAGTTTCCCAAACCTTCAGTTCAGTATTAGCATCCTTCCAGGTTCAGCTTTAGTGAGATGTGTGTTCCCAGGGCACTAACACATATTTATCTGTTTCCCATTAGTCTGTTTTCACGCTGCTAATAAAGACATACCTGAGACTGGTTAATTTATCAAGGAAAGGGGTTTAAGTGACTGACAGTTCCACATAGCTGGGGAGGTGTCATAATCATGGTGGAAGGCAAATGAGGAGCAAAGTCACGTCTTACGTGGTGGCAGGTAAGACAGCATGCGCAGGGGAATTCTCATTTATAAAACCATCAGATCTCATGAGACTTATTCACTACCATGAGAACAGTATGGGGAAAACGGCCCCCCATGATTCAGTTAGTTCCACCTGGCCCCAACCCTTGACATGTGGGGATTATTACAATTATTACAATGTGAGATTTGGGTAGGGACACAGCAAACCATATCACCCATGATACTTAATCATAAATAATCATAGTAGGAAAAGAGTCTCTGAAACGGATTCAGTAATATCTGAATATCCCTGGCAACCTAGAAGCCAAGTGTCCTCAGGAAAGTAAAATAGGAAATAAGTAGGAAGAACCCAGACTTTCAAGTTGGACAAACTGAAGACAGTGGGCCCTAAAGGAGATTTATGGGGAACTCATAAGCTATCTTTGTGTGGGGCACTTTGAGAAGCATTGTAGTATGTTCTTGATAAATTGATGCTATTAGTATCATTCTTTTTTTTTTTTTTGAGATGGTGTCTCACTCTGTCACCCAGGCTGGAGTGCAGTGATGTGATCTTAGTTCACTGCAAGCTTCACCTCCCAGGTTTACACCATTCTCCCACCTCAGCCTCCTGAGTAGCTGGGACTACAGGTGCCTGCCACCACACCTGGCTAATTTTTTTTTTTTTTTTTTTTTTTTTTGGTATTTTTAGTAGAGACAGGGTTTCACCGTGTTAGCCAGGATGGTCTCGATCTCCTGACCTCATGATCCGCCCACCTCGGCCTCCCAAAGTGCTGGGATGACAGGTATGAGCCGCCACACCCAACCAATATCGTTCTTATTATATTGTTGCAGTGTGCCTCTGAAAGGTTTTCTTTTAGTAAACTCTTACTTTCTGATTATTTATACTTGCTTTGAATTCACATGACCAATAAGCACCTGACTATTCTCAAAGTCTATCAAGAACCACTAAGCTCCTGTCTTAATCTGTGTCTCTGTCACACTAGAGCTCCCCCTTCCTCTAATAATGGTCCCCCTTTCTTCAGGTCTCCTCTAACTCTTGAAGTCTGAATAGTGATGATTATAAGCTCTCCGATGTTAATCAAGGCTTACAATATTAAGCCAGCCAAATCTATAAAATCTTGGTGTAATTAAAGTTAAGCACCTCTTTTTGTGCTTGAAAAAAGCCATAATGATGCTCTTGCTCTTTAGAAAGTGTTGGCTGAAGTCTATAGATTTTCAATGAGTTAAAATTTCCCAAGATTTGTTTCTCAGAGGGCCAAAAGAAAGACAATAAAAAGGACTTGAGAGTACTGCATCGGCAGGAATTGTAAAGATAATTACCCACATTAGTCACCTTTTATCCATTTTCTTTCCCTGTTTTATTCTTAAAAAAAAAAGAAAACGAGAAAGAGAATCCAACACACCACTCTGTGATAATGGAACCGATCCCTGCATGAACTAAGTACACCTGAGATACAAATCCAACTGGCACTGCTCTAGTGAAATCAGCTGATGTTCACATATTCAGTTCAGTTTAGGAACTGACATGGCCCTGTGTATAGATACCTATCAGGAGTATTCATTAGACCTTCATCTTCAGTGCCCTTGGGTTGGCTTGGAACTCTCTCAAGGGAGTTTATGGTACGATTTTGAGCACTCTGCTTACAGAACGCAACCAACTATGCTGCCTTCTGTCTGCTTCCAGTAGCACAGGGGCTTGGGCAAGCAGAGAGCAACTCCACCAGTACTTGCAATGCCATTAATACCATTCAGCATTTAGAATGAGGTCTGGGTAATCATTGACAGTACTTCATGAATATACAGTGCATCTTACTGGCTGATTAGTTTTCATGAGATGTCTCTGATGTTTTCAGTGTTGTACAAAATAACAGAACTACTGTTGCTGAAGATGTAATTCCATGAAGCCTTCGATATAGTAGACTTGGTGGATATTTGCAAACCTCGACATGTGAGGACCCATAGCAAGGGGTTACATTCAAAATATGTAATAACCTGTGTGACCCGTCCACGTATCAGTCAAGAAGTCAGCCAACAACTGACATGTAGCCCCTCTTCTACTTTTTGGCTGAACATCAAGCCCTGCTTGTGTTGGATTCAGTGTTATAGGACTTCTACCATAGACTAATTACAAGCCCCAGCACCCAAATGAGGAGACTAAGTCATCTTGAGGTCTTACATACAGAGGTAGATACAGAATAGTACCCACAGGTGGAAGGAGTGTAAAAAATTATCTTTGGCTGGGTGCAGTGGCTCACGCCTGTAATCCCAGCACCTTGGGAGGCTGAGGCAGGCAGATCATGAGGTCAGGAGTTTGAGACCAGCCTGGCTAACATAGGTAAACCCCGCCTCTACTAAAAATACCAAAATTAGGGGGGCATGGTGGCGGGTGACTGTAGTCCCAGCTACTTGGGAGGCTGAGGCAGGAGAATTGCTTGAACCCAGGAGGCAGAGATTGCAGTGAGCTGAGATCGTGCCACTGCACTCCAGTCTGGGCAACAGAGCATGACTCCGTCTCAAAAAAAAAACAAAAAAAAATTACATTTATGGTCCCTTATTGAACTCGGAATTTTTGAAAGGGTAGCATCTCTTACCAGAGGAAAAAGTTCCATTGTAGCAACTCTCTACAATTGTGATCACATGTACTTTAACTTAGCATATATTTTGGCTAAACATTTTGAAGAAAGGAAACAAATTCTGCCTCTGGAGAGAGAACTCATTTTGCATAATGCAGCAGTTTAGGCCAGTCTGATAAGTTCCGGTATACCAGAAGACAGAGCCATGCTGGTCTCACGAAATTAGGGTGCACACGTACATATTTTCTTTTCTTTTTCTTTTTCTTTTTTTTCTTTCTTTTTCTTTTTCTTTTTCTTTTCTTTCTTTTTTTTTTTTTGAGATGGAGTCTCACTCTGTCTCCCAGGGTGGAGTGCAGTGGTGCGATCTCAGTTCACTGCAAACTATGCTTCCCGGGTTCACGCCATTCTCCTGCCTCAGCCTCCCAAGTAGCTGGGACTACAGGCGTCCGCCACCACGCCTGGCTAATTTTTTCTATTTTTAGTAGAGACGAGGTTTCACTGTGTTAGCCAGGATGGTCTCGGTCTCCTGACCTCGTGATCCGCCCGCCTCGGCCTCCCAAAGTGCTGGGATTACAGGCGTGAGCCACTGTGCCCGGTCGCACATGTACATATTTTCTTCCTGAGCGCTGAGCCAGACGCAGGAACTCTGAGGGATGGAGAGCACAGCAGGAAAGTGGAGATGGAACCACTTCTTTCCTGTCTTTATGCGGCAATAGCTAACCACTCCTTTGTGATACATGTAATTATTCCTACTAAAAGTTATCTTTGCATATTTAGCATGTAAAGTGTGAGTTTTAGGGAGGTGCAGTGGGAAACATGGGATGGGAGAAGTCAGCCTCTGAAAATAATGAGTATTGACATATACTGGAACATTATTCAGTACCACATTTACCTAGACAAAGTGAAAAAGCCTAGAGTATAAGCAAGGTGGTGGAGGTTGTGTTAATAGAGAAATCCATTGTATAAAAGATCCAGCTCCTACCATCTCAGGAATAAAAGGATGATAAGATTAAATACCCCTTCCCCAATTGTAGGTATTCAAATGCATAATAGAAATAATATTTGAGGACCTTTTCTTATTTATTAAAAAGATAAACAGGTCGGGTGCAGTAGCTCACACCTGTAATTCCAGCACTTTAGGAAGATGAGGCAGAAGGATCTCTTGAGGTCAGGAGTTTGAGACCAGCCTTGGAAATATGGTGAGCCCTTATATCTTTTTTTTTTTTTTTTTTTTTTTTTTTTGAGACGGAGTCTCGCTCTGTTGCCCGGGCTGGAGTGCAGTGGCCGGTTCTCAGCTCACTGCAAGCTCCGCCTCCCGGGTTCACGCCATTCTCCTGCCTCAGCCTCCCGAGTAGCTGGGACTACAGGCGCCCACCACCTCGCCCGGCTAGTTTTTTGTGTTTTTTAGTAGAGACGGGGTTTCACCGTGTTAGCCAGGATGGTCTCGATCTCCTGACCTCGTGATCCGCCCGTCTCGGCCTCCCAAAGTGCTGGGATTACAGGCTTGAGCCACCGCGCCCGGCCGAGCCCTTATATCTTAAAAAAAAAAAAAAAGAAAAGAAAAGAGGCCGGGCGCGGTGGCTCAAGCCTGTAATCCCAGCACTTTGGGAGGCTGAGACGGGCGGATCACGAGGTCAGGAGATCGAGACCATCCTGGCTAACCCGGTGAAACCCCGTCTCTACTAAAAAATACAAAAAACTAGCCGGGCGAGGTGGCGGCGCCTGTAGTCCCAGCTACTCGGGAGGCTGAGGCAGGAGAATGGCGGGAACCCGGGAGGCGGAGCTTGCAGTGAGCTGAGATCCGGCCACTGCACTCCAGCCTGGGCGCAGAGCAAGACTCCGTCTCAAAAAAAAAAAAAAAAAAAAAAAAAAAAAAAAAAAAAAGAAAAGAAAGAAAAAAAAATGGTGGTGTGCACCTGAGCGACTTGGAAGGCTGAGGTAGGAGGATCACTTGAGCCTAAGAGTTCAAGGCTGCACAGTGAGCAGTGATTATGCCACTGCACTCCATGGTGATACCATGTCTCTAAAAAATAAAATAAATAAATAATGTTATCTTTCGGAGTATAATTTTTTAAGAATAGTCTTGTTTCATAGTATACATGAACAGGATAATAAAATCATAGAGAAATGGAACTTGTTTGAAAGTTAAAACTGTCCCCTCACCAGCTTGAGCCTGCTTTAGAAACTGGTAGTAGAAGAAGGAACATATGGTCATTAATTCCTGCCCTGAATTCCTCCTCTTCCTCACCTAGCCTGGTGAGTGTGAGGGTTAATTTTATATGTCGGCTTGACTGGACTAAGGGAGGCCCAGATAGCCAATAAAAGATTATTTCTGGATATGTCTGTGAGAGTGTTTCTGGAAGAGATTAGCACTTAAATCCGTGGGCTTAGTAAAGATCACCCTCACCAGTGCAGGCAGGCATCATGCAATCAGTTGAGGGCTGGAATAGAACAAAAAGACAGAGGAAGGGCAAATTCACTCTCTCTGCTTGTGCTGGGACATCCGTCTTCTGCACCAAGCCATTGGCACTCCTGGATCTCAGACTTTCAGTCTCAGACTGGGACTTACATCATTGCCATTGCCAACCCTCTCCACAGCCCCCACCCCTTCCCAATTCTCAGGCCTTTGGACTTGGACTGAATTACACTACCAGCTTTCCTTGTTCTCCAGCATGCGGATGGCAGATCTAGGAGCTTACTGGTCTCCATAACCATGTGAGACAAATCCTATAATAAATCACTATCTGTCTGTCTATCTGTCTGTCTATCTATCTATCTATCTATCTATCTATCTATCTATCTATCTATCCATCCATCCATCCATCCATCCATCCATCCATCCATCCATCTATATGTGTATCTATGTATCTATGTATCTATCTGTCCATCTATCTATCCATCCATCTGTGCATCTATCTATCCATCTATTTATCTGTCCATCTATCCCTGTATCTCTTCATCTATCCATCTATGTATGTATGGATGAATGTATCTATGTATCTATCTATCTACATCTGTCTATCTGTCCATCCACATATCTATCCATCTACCCATTCATCCATTTATGTGTCTATCCATTTATCCATCCATCCATCCATCCATGTATGTATCCATCTGTCTATGTATGTATGTATGTATGTATGTATGTATCTATCTATCTATCTATCTATCTATCTATCTCCTGTTGGATCTGTGAACTCTAGAGAACCTAGACTAATACCATAGTCATAGATTCTGGTGTCCCCAAAATTAATGCAGGGAAGGGAGGAACTGTGAAGGACAGAAAATATTACTTTTTGGTGCCCTCTGATCACAATAGATGTTTTAAAAACTCTAGGTAGGATGGATGATTGAAATTGACTTCATTTTGGGTGTGCCTTGTGGGCTCTTCAGAGACCCAACTTAATATACTGAACTCCATTCCCTGTGATTTTCTTCTGACTGCCTGCTTGCATGGTCTCCCACAGTCTCTAGTAATCTCTTGGTTCACCCTCTGAGGCAATGCTTTTGAGCAGATTGCAAAATAGCTCCAGATTAACTCTCTTCATCCCTCAGGCCAGCTTCTGCCTCATGAAAACTGTTTGCACAACCTTGACCCATGCCCAGTTCCCCATCCCAGCGCAGCCCAGTGTGTATTTTTCTGTTCTGACACCTCAAGTGAACAATCAAAGTCTTCCACCCTAAATGTCTCAGGTGCATGTCAGAAATCAGTCCACTTGTTTGCAGCAAACTCCAGGGTTCACATATAAGGCCCTCTGAATGGCCTATTTGAAGAGAGAAGTGGGGACCACTATTCCCCACTCTCATGAGGGTCAATATTCCCAGCCTACTGATAACACTCTCCAAAGAAATTTCTTCTTGACTCTACATCTTAAATTATTTTATGTCTTTGAAGTGGGTGGTGAGCTAGTTTATAGCCTTTTCTTTCTTTCTTTCTTTCTTTCTTTCTTTCTTTCTTTCTTTCTTTCTTCTTTCTTTCTTTCTTTCTTTTTTTAAGAGACAGGGTCTCGTTGTGTTACCTAGAGTGCAGTGGTGCTATCATAGCTCACTGCAGCCTTGGCCTCCTGGGCTCAAGAGATCCTCCAGCCTCAATCTTCCAAGTAGCTGGAACTACAGTCGTGAGCCACCAGGCCCGGCTAATTTTTTATAGTCCCTTCCCTGGCAAATTGTGGATGGATGGTATAGTAATTTGATTTGTTTGGCACACTTGTTATCTATTGTCTTGCTTACTCAGTCAAAACCAAGGCTGAAAGTCACATGTTAACATCCTGTTGTTCTTAGCATTTACATGAATAGAAACAAGACACCAAAAACAGACTATTAAAATCTAACAAGATAGACTCTTTAACTGCAAGTTTAATGCTCATTTGTACCACTTCCCACCCTCCCTCCCTCTCCCACTGTCTAAGTCAGTTTGGGCTGCTACAACAAAAATGCAGACTGGGTGGCTGCAATAACAAACATTTATTTTTTCACAGTCTGGAAGCTGGGAGATCAAGCATTTCTCCGTGTTGGCCAGGATGGTCTCAATCTCCTGACTTCGTGATCCGCCCGTCTCGGCCTCCCAAAGTGCTGGGATTACAGATGTGAGCCATCGCCCCATCAGGGCTCCATTCTTTTGACCTAATTACCCTCTGCCAACGACCCCATCTTTAAAAATCATCCCATTGGGATTAGAAGTTTTTTTGTTTGTTTGTTTGTTTTTTTTTAGATAGTGTCTCACTCTGAGTGTCTCACTGTCACCTAGGCTGGAATGCAGTGGTGTGATCTCAGCCTACTCTAACCCCTGTCTCCTGGGTTCAAGCTGTCTTTCCACATCAGCCTCCTGAGTAGCTGGGACCACAGGCACGCACCTCTGCACCCTGCTAATTTTTCTTTCTTTTTTTTTTTTTTTTTTTGAGATGAAGTGTGGCTCTGTCACTTAGGCTGGAGCGCAGTGGCGCGATCTTGGCTCACTGCAAGCTCCGTCTCCTAGGTTCACGCCATTCTCCTGACTCAGCTTCCCGAGTAACTGGGACTACAGGCGCCCGCCACCACGCCTGGCTAATTTTTTTGTATTTTTAGTAGAGATGGGGTTTCACCGTGTTAGCCAGGATAGTCTCAATCTCCTCACCTTGTGATCTGCCCGTCTTGGCCTCCCAAAGTGCTGGATTACAGGCGTGAGCCACCGCACCTGGACCCAGCTAATTTTCTAGGGTTTCACTATGCTGCCTAGGCTGGTCTTGAACTCGTGGGCTTAAGCAATCTGCCTGCAGGCTTAGGATTTCCACATATAAATTTTGAGAAGCGACAAACATTCAGTCCATAACACCCACTGTTTTATATAATCTGCTAAAAAAAAAAGACTTAAAAATTAAGCTTATCTTTCGAATTACAATAAAAAAGTAAGGTTTTGAAGTTCATCAAGAAACACAAAATAAACTAAAATGCTTATACAAGTACACTCAGGTGGCAAAGATATAAAGAAAAACAAGGAAATAATTATCATATAAAAGTCAGGATAGTGGTTACCATAGGAGAAGAAGAAAAAGAAGCCACAGCGGGGATTCTGGGGTGCTGGGAATGCTCTCTTTATTTAGATGAAGCTTAGGTGTTGAATAATAATCTGTTAAAATGTACACTGGTGTTTTGTGCAGTTTCTCTGTGTATGCTGTATTTCATAATTTAAAATGTATTAATTGTTCAATTATTACCAAAAATTGCAATGGGCTGGGCTGGAGGAGGGGATAACAGAGTGAGAGCACTGTCTGGGCGTGGTGGCTCATGCCTGTAATCCCAGCACTTTGGGAGGCCGAGGCGGGTGGATCATGAGGTCAGGAGATCAAGACCATCCTGGCTAACATGGGGAAACCCTGTCTCTATTAAAAATACAAAATATTAGCTGGGTGTAGTGGCGGGCGCCTGTAGTCCCAGCTACTCGGGAGGCTGAGGCAGGAGAATGGCATGAACCCAGGAGGCTGAGCTTGCAATGAGCCAAGATCGTGCCACTGCACTCCGGCCTGGACAAAAGAGCGAGACTCCGTCTCAAAACAAACAAACAAATAAACAAAAACAGAGTGAAAGCACAGAGATGAGGCTGATAATTATTACAGTAGTCCAAATACATGATGTTGGTGACTTGAATTACATCAGTGGTGGAAGAAATGGTACAACAGGCTGATTCACACTGTATTTACAGGATTGAGTTTCTAGGACTTTCTGGTGGCTTAGCTGTGGATGTGGTGGAATGGAAGATGTTAATGAATAAAACAGAGATATTAAGGGAGACACTTAGGGTCCTGGACTTACCAAATGGGTGAGGGAATGGCTCCATTTACTAAGATGGAGGAGACAAGGATGAAAACAGATTTTGAGAGAAAGAAAGAGTAATTTGGTTATAGGTGTGTTAAATGTAAGAGGCTTCCGGACACTGAGGTAGAGATGCTGAGTAGGTAGTTGGAGACATATTCCATGGATTAAGGAACAAGTCCAGGCTGAAATAATCTTTTGGACCAAAGAAAATTTCTTTAATGTTCTAGAATATGACTTCATTGTATCTTTTACCTTTTGTTTATATTACCAATCCTATGGTTTACAGTTGGAATTCCTCTTACTGGCTTTTAGGGACATCATTTTCTCTTGCACTATTCTCATCTCTATAAATAATGTAAATGTGACTGGAAATCCCGTGTCAATTTACCCGTAGCACATGGATTGGTCTGCTTGAGCTACCATCACAAAATGCCAGACTGGGTGGCTTAAACAACAAATTTATTTTTTCACAATTCTGAAGGCTGGGAGTCTGAGGATGCCAGTATGGCCAGGTTCTGATGAGGGTGTTCTTCCTGGCTTCCACAAGGATGCCTTTCTGCTGGGTGCTCACATGGCAAAGAGAGAGAAAAACTCTCTGGCGTCTCATCTTATAAGGGCACTGCTGTAGTGTAGATATTTGTCCCCTCCTAACCTCATGTTAAAATTTGAGCATCAGTATTGGAGGTGGGGCCCAATGGGAGGGGTGTGGATCATGGGGGCGGATCTCTCACGAATGGTTCTGTGCTGTCCTAGGGGTAATGAGTGAGTTGTCACTCTGTTAGTCCCCCCTCAAAACTGGGTTTTTGTTTTTGTTTTGAGAATGAATTTCGCTCTTGTTACCCAGGCTGGAGTGCAGTGGCAGGATCTCAGCTCACTGCAACCTCTGCCTCCTGGATTCAAGCGATTCTCCTGCCTCAGCCTCCCAAGTAGTTGGATTATAGGCACCCGCCACCACACCTGGCTAATCTTTGTATTTTTAGTAGAGGTGGGGTTTCACCATGTTGGCCAGGCTTGTCTCAAACTCCTGATCTCAGGTGATCCGCCCTCCTTGGCCTCCCAAAGTGCTGAGATTACAGGAGTGAGCCACCGCGCCCAGCCTAAAACCTGGTTGTTAAAAAAAAAAAAAAGCCCGGCACCTTCTCCCTCTCTCTTGCTTCCATCTGGTCACCTAGTCTCTGGACATACCAGCTCCCCTTCACCTTCTACCATAAGTGGAAGCAGCCTGAAACCCTGACCAGAAACAAATGCTGGTGCCATGCTTCTTGTGCAGCCTGCAGACTCATGAGCCAAATAAATCTCTTTTCTTTATAAATACCCCAACTCCAGTCCTTTATAGCAATGCAAATGGACTAAGACAGGCCCTAATCCCATAATGAGAGCCTCACCCTTGTGACCTCTTCTATACCTGATTACCTCCTAAAGGCCCCATCTCCACATCCCATCACATTGAGGGGTAGGGCTTCAACACAGGAATTTTAGGAGACACAATTCGGTCTATAGCAGCACAGTTCATTGTCTCTTCTGCTGTATCAATTCTCCCTATTAGGTTTTATTGAGGTTTGGGCTTTTAGATTTAACATGGTTTTTCTGCATGGATGAATTTCCTTTTTACGATCATTGTTTCTTCCTTTTTCTCTTTTTAAGACCAAGGGCATGAATACAGGGGATCACCACACAGGCAATCAACTACCATCTTCTAGATAGTTGTACTAACAGTATAGTTGTCATTTTGTAATGTGTATTTTTTTTAATTTTAATTTTAATTTTTTTTTGAGACAGAGTCTCACTCTGTCGCCCAGGCTGGAGTGCAGTGGCGCAATCTCGGCTCACTGAAAGCTCTGCCTCCCAGGTGCATTTCCTGCCTCAGCCTCCTGAGTAGCTGGGACTATACAGGCGCCTGCCACCATGCCCGGCTAATTTTTTGCATTTTTAGTAAAGATGAGGTTTCACCATGTTAACCAGGATGGTCTTGATCTCCCGACCTCGTGATCCTCCCGCCTCGGCCTCCCAAAGTGCTAAGATTACAGGTATGAGCCACTGCATCTGGCCGTAATGTGTATTTTTTTTAATTAGTGGAGGCATAAGAAAGGGAGCTAACATTAATTGAAGGCTTATTATGTACCAATCTCTGTGCTTTGCATTTTATATACACTAATTTATTGATTCTTTAACACAAACCTAGCGATTATTGTACACATTGGCAGTTGGGGAAACAGCCTCAGATAATTTGCCAAAGTTACACAGTACATGGTTGGAAGAAACAAGATGCAAACAAAAACACGGCACCAAAGCCTGTTCTTTCTATCCCTTATTACCGCGTGGAGAAAGAGGAAGGATAATGTGTTAGATTTACATTCTTTTATTTTTATTTTTATTTTTTTTGAGACAGAGTCTCACTCAGTCACCCAGACTGGAATGCAATGGCATGATCTCGGCTCACTGGAAACTCCACCTCCTGAGTTCAAATGATTCTCCTGCCACAGCCTCCCAAGTAGCTGGGACTACAGGCACGCGCCACCATGCCCAGCTAATTTTTGTATTTTTAGTAGAGACAGAGTTTCGCCCTGTTGGCCAGCCTGGTCTGGAACTTCTGACCTGAAGTGATCTGCCCACCTTGGCCTCCCAAAGTGCTGGGATTACAGGCATGAGCCACCATGCCCAGCCCAGTTTTGTAAGTGTTTTTCCATGTGTTGACATAATCTCCATATTTGTTGTTTTAATAGAACTGCATGATTCTATCAAATTAATGTCTTAATTTGAATACTCAATCTCTACCGGCTTATGTTTGATTTCTTTTTATTTGTTTATTTACAGACAGGGTCTCACTCTGCTACCCAGGCTGGAGTGCAGTGGTATGATCATAGCTCATTGCAGCCTCAAACTCCTGGGCTCAAGCAATCCTCCCACCCCAACCTCCTGAGTAGCTGCAACTACAGGTGTGTATCACCATGTACAGCTAATTTTTAAATTTTGGTTTGTGCAGTGGGGTCTCACTATGTTGCCCAGGCTGATCTTGAACTCCTGGATTCAAGCGATCCTCCACTTCAGCCTTCCAAAGTGCTGGGATTACAAGTGTGAGCCACCACACTCTGTCCGTGTTTTATATTGCTTCCAGTTTTCACTCTTTAAGTAATTCTACTATAAAAATACCTGGTTTTTATTCTCACAAGTTATTTCTTTAGGGTAAATTCCCTGTGGTTTTCTGCCATAGAGGAATATGATTTAATAATCTTTTTCCTTGTGAGAGCTTATGCTCTGAAAAATAAAAGGAGATAACTCCTACTTTTAAGGAGCCTCTAAGTTAATTTTTTCCTCACCTTTCTTTGTCAAGCATTCTAAGGAACTTGCTAGATGTGTAAGCATTACAATAACTTAGTATATATGTATTATTTATTTACAAAACTATATGGTGCTCTTTTAATATGAACTAAACTGATACAAATAACCTTTACATTTTACAAAAAAAAATTAACAACCATTTAAAAATGTCTTTGTTTTTTGTAATAGCTTTTTCGGGATATACCATATTGACTTAAAGTGTTCGAGTCAATGATTTTGATTATATTCACAGTGTTGTGTAGCCACCACCATCAATTTTAGAACATATGCTTATTTCAGAGAACTGGCTTATGTGATCATGGCGACTGGCAAGTCTGAAATCTATAAGTAGGCTGCAGCCAATAAGTGGAAGAGTCTTGAGCAGGAGCTGATAATGTGGTTTTTGGTCAACATTTCTTCTTCTTGAGGGAAACCTCAGTTTTACTCTTCAGCCTCTTCTACTGATTGGGTGAGGTCCACCGCATTATTGGCGAAAATCTCCTTTACTTAAAGTTAGCTGATGGTAGATGTTTAAAATAGCTGCAAAACACCTTCACAGCAACACTAAATTATTGTTTGATTGAATAATTGAGTGCTATAGCCTGGCCAAGTTATACATAAAACCAAGCACCACAGTCCACCCCCTATCAGTGTGGCACCCATACACATCTCCTTAAACCATATTTAATCTCCAAATAAAGACAATAAGAACGTTATACTTCTGCCCAACAGGATGCAGTTATACTATGTACAACCACAAATGTACAACCTTTTCTGCAGAAGAGAATGCAGCATCTCTGGATGACTCAGTTCATTTTTCTCCTTGACATCCTGCAACTTAAATACTATGACATAAGGTTCATTATTATGAACATATCTTATGTTAGCTGATAAGGTGATAAGACAGGGAAGAAAGCAAAGAAGAATATATATATATTTATATATATATTTATGTATTCCTAACAAAGTAGGAAGAAGTACTCATAACATATACAGTCCTAATTTCTGCGACTGGTCAAGAGTTGGAGCTGGTATTTACAACCACTTCTTTTCATTTCCCTATTCCCTTTGGCCATAGCAGACACCTCAGCTCATCATACTTCTTTGCTTGGTGTGGTGACCAAATGTTCACTTCTGAAAGGCCTGAGCTGTTAGTAGCCCTGTCTGAATTGGGCTGTTGTAGTTTTTGTTTTGTTTTGTTTTTTTCATTGACTTTAATCACAGGGCAGAATAATACTAAAAGAATCCCTACGGGGTCTCCTGTATTCCAGATTTTCTCTTCCTTACCTCCATTTTGTAGTAGCAGCCCCAATTCTTCTTGGTAATTAGGATCAATGATCCCTGCCAGTATGCTAACTCCCTTCTTTACCCGTTAATTCAGATGCATGAGGAGCCTGAAGTGGCTGGGTGGCAGTCTTAACTCCCAGCTCAGTGGAATAATTCATGTGTCATCTGGTGGAAGCATTTCTTACTTTGGAACTACAACTTCTTAAGCTAGCAGAATCTAAGATCACAGGGACAGGAGGCAAAAATTTTGTTAGTGAATCAATAGGGTTAATAGTGAGTGGTGCCACTCCCCTTCCACTCTTTGATTCCTGAACCTGTGAATCCTGGCTATGGGAGAAACAACACCATATGCCAAATGCTGAATTAGAGCACATACATCCTCTTGGGGAATCTTGCCTCTGCCCTGCAAAGTATTACCACTGACTCAGTTAGAGACTCAGTGATCTGAGTCTCTTCAAAAGGCCATTCCACTGATCTATCAAAACACCTGTTTCAGGATAATAGAGACATGGTAAGATCAGTGAATTCCATGGCAATTGACCCATTTCCATACTTAATTTGCTGTGAAATGAGTCACTTAGTCAGAAGCAATATTTCTTACAATGCTTATACCATGATAGTAACTAAGGCAGTCTATAAGTCTACAGATGGCAGTTTTGGCAGAAGCACTATATACAGAAAAGGCAAACACATATCCAGAATAAGTGTCTAGTGCAATAAGAATAAAACACCATTTATTACATGATGGAAATGGTTCAATATAATCAGCCTGCTTCCAGGTAACTGGCTGGTCACCCCAGAACATGGTGCCATACTGGAGACTTAGTTTTGGTGTCTGATGCTGGCAGATTGGGCATTTAGCAGTGATTATAGCCAGGTCAGTTTGGTGAGGGGAAGTCCATACATAACCTTCATCCTTGCCACTATGGCCATTTTGTTCATGAGTCCATTAGGTAATAATAGGAGTAGCTGGGGGAAAGGCTGGCTGGGATTCACAGAATGGGTCATCCTGTCCACTTGGTTATTAAAATGCTCCTCTGCTGAGCCCATCTTTTTGTAAGCATTCACATGGTGCACAAATGTCTTCAGGTTTTTCCTATCCAGAGAAGCCTACTGTATTAGTTTGTTTTCATACTGCTGTAAAGAACTGCTGGAGACTGGGTAATTGATATAGGAAAGAGCTTTAATTGACTCACAGTTCAGCATGGCTGGGCAACTTTAGGAAATTTACCATCATGGCAGAAGGTGAAGAGGAAGCAAGGCACCTTCTTCACAAGGTGGCAGGAAGGAGAAGTGCCGAGTGAAGGGGGAAGAGCTCCTTATAAAACCAGCAGCTCTCATGAGAACTCACTATAGTGAGAACAGCATAGGGGGAACCATCCCCATGATTCAATTACCTCCATTTAGTCTCTCCCTTGACATGAGGGGATTATGGTGACTGTAATTCAAGATAAGATTTGGGTGGGGACACAAAGCCTTACCATATCACTGTCTATATGCCAGAGTTCTGTCTGGGCATGGTGGCTCCCACCTGTAATCCCAACACTTTGGAAGGCCAAGACAGGCAGATTGTTTGAGGTCAGGAGTTTGAGACCAGCCTGACCAACATGGTGAAACCACCTCCTGATGGTGGATGCCTGTAGTCCCAGCTACTCCAGAGGCTGAGGTGGGAGAATCACTTGAACTTGGGAGGCGGAGGTGGCAGTGAGCCAAGATCACGCAACTGCACTCCAGCCTGGGCAACAGAGGGAGACACCATCTCAAAAAAAACAAACAAAAAAAAAACCAGGCTTCATTGTCATTAATTTTTCAACTGGTTCCTTCTAAGGCTCTAACTATTCAGCCAAACCGTTGGCCACGGTTCACGAATTGGTATGTAACTACACATTTGCCCATTCCTCCTTCCAAGCAAAATGAACAGCCAGGTTTACTGTCTGAAGTTCAGCCCTCTGGGAGGATATCCCTTCACCACTGGCCTTCAGGGATGTCCCAGAGAGGGGCTGCAGTGCTGCAGCTGTCCATTTTCAGATAGTGCCTGCATATCCTGAAGAAACATCTATAAACCAGACTCAAATGTCCTCCTCTTCGGTCAACTGATTTTAGGGAGCACCCCATGATGCCAAAAATGTGGGCTGGGAGAGAGAAAATAACGTAGGAAAAGTGAGAGCTATGGGCACGTCGGCCATTTCCTCATTTACCTTACTTGTGCCCTCAGGGCCTGTTGAGCCTGATCTCATAACTGTCACTTCCATTTGTTGATGGAGTGTTGCTGTGGATGCACAACTTCATGGCTTGGTGGGTCAGACAATACTCAGCTCATGATGGGCAGTGCAGGTCTGACGGTAACTTGGTGATCATGGGTAGGTGTTCATGGGTGATCATGGGTAGGTCTCTAGTACTGAAAGCCTAATAGCAAGCAAATTTCTCAAAAGGAGAGTAGTTATCCACAGAGGATGGCAGGACTTTGCTCCAAAATCCCAAGCAGCTGCACTGTGATTCACCTAGAGGGGCCTGCGAAAGGTGCAGGCAGCATCCCGCTCCACCACTGATACCTCAAGCACCATTAAATCTGCTGGATCATGGAGCCCATGTGGCAGAGCACCTTGCATGACAACCTGCATCTGTTGCAGAGCCTTCTCTTGCTCTGTGTTCAAAACTAGGAGCTTTTGGGGGTTACTCAGTAAATGGGCTGGAGTGACACATTCTAATGAGTAATATGTTGCCTCCAAAATCCTCAGAGTTTCACTAAGAGGGTTCGACTCTTTTTGAGTTGAAGAAAGGGCCATATGCAACTTTTCCTTCATGTTACAAGAGATATCTTGACATGCTCTACACCCCTGGACCCCTAGAAACGTCACTGGGGTAGAAGTCTCCACATTTTTGTTGGATTCACTTTCTCACTCTTTATTATTATGTCAATGTTTTACCAATGACTCTAGCATAGTTGCTACTTCTTGCTCACTAGATCTAATTAGCATAATGTCATCATCAATGTAATGGACCAGTGTGATGTCTTGTAGAAGAAAAGGGTGATCAGAGTCCTAGCGGATTAAATTATCCACAAGGACAGTACTGACTCTATTACAGCTCTCTGACTGAATATGGTGCTTTATCATCTGCTTTGTCTTTCCACCTAGGACAGGCATCTCTCTCCTCTTCATATAAGGCATGCCATGGCATCTCATTGTAGTAGTCTGAATAGTGGGCCCTTGAATATGTCCACATCCTCACTCCTGGGACCCACAAATGCTACCTTATATGGCAAAAGGGACTTTGTAGATGTGATTAAGGAGTTTGAGATGGGACATTATCCTGGATTATCTGGGTGGGTCCAATGTCACCATCAGTTTTGGAGACAGGGTCTCACTCTGTCACCCAGGCTGGAGTGCCAAGGTGTGATCTTGGCTCACTGCAGCATCTACCTCTCCAGGCTCAGGTGATCCTCCCACCTCAGCCTCCCAAGTAGCTGGGACTGCAGGGGTGCACCACCATGCCTGGCTAATTTTTGTATTTTTCGTAGACACGGGTTTTTGCCATGTTGCCCAGGCTGGTCTCAAACTCCTGGGCTCAAGTGATGCTCTCACCTTGGCCTCTCACAGTGCTAGGATTACAAGCGTGAGCCACTGGGCCTGACCACAATGGTCCTTTTAAGAGTGCAGTAGTAGGCCGGGCGCGGTGGCTCAAGCCTGTAATCCCAGCACTGTGGGAGGCCAAGACGGGCGGATCACGAGGTCAGGAGATCGAGACCATCCTGGCTAACACGGTGAAACCCCGTCTCCACTAAAAAAATACAAAAAACTAGCCGGGCGAGGTGGCGGGCGCCTGTAGTCCCAGCTACTCGGGAGGCTGAGGCAGGAGAATGGCGTAAACCCGGGAGGCGGAGTTTGCAGTGAGCTGAGATCTGGCCACTGCACTCCAGCCTGGGTGACAGAGTGAGACTCCTTCTCAAAAAAAAAAAAAAAAAGAGTGCAGTAGTAGTAGTCAGGGTCAAACAGAAGATGATAGGATGGAAGCAGAATTGAGTGATGTGCTTTTAGGCTATAGGAAAAGGTCACAAGCCAAAGAATACAGGCAGCCACTAGAAGCTGAAAAAGTCAAGGAAACAGATTCTCCACTCAAAGCTCCCAGAAGAAAATTCTCCCCAAAGTCTCCATAAGATGCCAACATTGTTGATGCCTTGACTTTAGCCCAGTGAAACTGACTCCAAACTTCTGCCCCAGAACTGTAGGATAATACATTTGTATTGTACTGTTTCAAGACATTGCTGTGGTCATTTGTTATAGCAGCTATAGGGAGCTAGTATACCCAACCTCTCAACTGAGTAAAGCCAGAAAGATGTACATGAACAAAAGGAATGATGCAGAATAATTGCCCTCTGGTAATACCAAGTGGCGGAAACTATGCCACTTTGGTCTGTTGTCCTGTATAAAAATAGGCCGATGGCTTCATATCACCTGATTTTCCAAAGAAGCCATGTGTTAGTTTTCTTTTGCTGCTGTAATAAATTATCACAAACATAGTAGCTTAACACAAATATATTTTACAGCTCCACAGTCATAAATCTGGCGTGGGTACCACTGGGCTAAAATCAAGGTGTTAGCAGGATTGAGTTATTTTCTGGAGGCTCTAGGAAAGAATCTGTTTCCTTTTCTTTTTTTTTGCAACTTCCAGAGACTGCTCACATTCCTTGGCTTGTGGCTTCTTCTATCATCTTCAAAGCCAGCACTGGCTGGTTGAGTCTTCGCATGGTATTACTCTCAACCTCCTTTTCTGTCTCCCTTTTGTACCTATAAGGACGCTGATGATTACATTAGGCTCACCCACATAATCCAGGAAAGTCTCCCTGTTCTAAAGTCAGTTGATTAACAACCTTAAATTCCATCTTTAATGTTATTTCCACTTTGCCACAAAATGTAATGTATCTGCAGTTTCCAGAGATTACGACTTGGGAATCTTTGAGGTGCCATTATTCTGCCCACCTTAAATGTGGATATAAAAGTAAATTGTGGATTGCTGTATTATCTGTAGTCTTTGATTTTTTTAGGTTTTCTGTTTTTCTCTCATGTTGTTGGCCCTCTCGCATGTGTGGTGATTCAAGGTTGTAAATTCATCTTCTGTGGGATGTTCCCTCTGCAAACATCCTGGACCACAGGGACTTCAGGAATGATGGCTGTGTTGGTTTTTCTTGAGGTGTGGTGCTTTCCCACACAACAGAGATGGTTTCTCAGCACTGTGGGGCAGGATATGTTTGAGAGAAACCTGCCTACCTCAGGCTGAGGTACCTTCCTTTGTAGAGCTTCTGCCTCTTCTAAATCCTGACCACAGCCAGAAGGGACTATTTGCATTTCCCTTAATATAACAGGCTCTTTTTATTTCCAAGCTTATTAGAACTTCCTTTAAGACACTGTAAAGCAAAAGCAGCAGCATGCATGGGAAGCCAAATAACAACAATATTGAGTAAAAGGAGACCTGCTTGTTGTTAGGCAGACAAGACTAGTGTCTCTTAGGCAACCTTTATACAAAGTATATCCCATCCCTGTTCTTGATAACAATAAAAGCTGCCATTTACATTCCGTTTATCACATGCCAGAAACTGTTTAATGCACTTGGCATATATTAACTTATTTATTTATCAGAACAATTATTAATGTCTCTATTTCGTGTCTCAACTTTGCAGGTGAGTTTACAAAGAGGTTGTATTAGTTTGTTCTCACACTGCTATAAGGACATACCAGAGACTGGGTAATGTATAAAGGAAAGAGGTTTAATTGACTCACAGTTCCACAGAGCTGGGGAGGCCTCAGGAAACTTACAATCATGGCAGAAGGGGAAGCAAACATGTCCTTCTTCACATGGTGGCAGCAAGGAGAAATGCAGAGCAAAATGGGGAAAAGCCCCTTATAAAACCATCGGATCTCATGAGAACACACTCATTATCATGAGAACAGCATGAGGGTTACCCAACCACCCCCATGACTAAATTACCTTCTACCAGGTCCCTCCATGACATGCGGGGACTAGGGAACTATAATTCAAGATGAGATTTGAGTGTGGACACAGCCAAACCATACCAGAGGTTAAATGACTTATCCTGGATTGTACAATGTTTTATTCTGAGCAACTCAGCATCAAAAGACCTAGGTTCAGGATATGGAGGAATAGGTAATACCAAGAGAAATTACACGCATACACCACTTAAACAGCTTTCACTCATTTCCTTCTTTCAACAAGCCAAGTAACAACAGTAAGCAAGTAAAAGGAGATAGTGGGTGGAAGGCACATACCATGTGTTTAGGGATTCATTAATGCCTCTCACTGCTTGGCTGCCACTCATTCTCAGCTGGTAGTTCTGATAGTCTCTGCTGGCAGAGGTCTTTGCCCCAGTCTTTGCCACTGGTTGGAGTCACCTCACGGTCAGTATGTGGTAGTCACGACCCCTCAAGCAGTGGCAGGAATCCACATTCTTCATGGCTTGGTGGGTGTCCCCCTGTTCTGATTGGGGAGGGTGAGCCCTCTGGGTGCCTTGCAGTCTCTTGGTTTGCAGTTGCGTCTGCTCTACTCTGATTAGCTATATCCATCTACATAAGCCATTACATCATTATCTATTCACTGTTGGCTAGTTATACCCTTCCATATCAATGCATTTCAGGACTTTCTGAGGCTTTTCTAAACATAGTTATGACTTTGGGGGAGGGCAGGTGTCTATCTCTTTTGAGTAATATAGTCATATGCAAATCCATAATGGGGTATGCATGTATTATTTTAATTACTTTTGAAAAAAAGCTTACAAGGAAAGGAACATTCTTGGTGGGAAAACTTGTTTTTCGTCTTTTTTTTAAAGCACAGCAAATAGATTTTTATTTATTCCTGTTAAAATGTATGATGTAACATCCTTTAATCATATGAAGCTAGTTAATGACAAAGCTAGGATTCGTATCCAAGCAGTCTGTATGTGAAATCCACACTCTTAACCACCTCTCTGCCTGGAACTAACTCTGTGCCTGGAACTAACACTTCACATTAAACCAACTACTCATAAGTGTACAGACGATAGCCAGAGAAAATTCAAGTTATCTCAGTACGGGCTACAGATGTCTTTGGAGCAGCAGCCAGATGACCCTGGTATGTAAGAGCTATCTTATAAAGCTACTAAAAATTCCATGGGGGAGTTGCTAGGAAACTGATATAGAGGATAGCTTTAAATTACTGTAATTTTGCTGTCTTGTAATAAGTTGTTTTGCCTTTTTTTTTTTTGTAAAGCTTTTTCTGATACAAGGTTGTTGGTACGATTGCAGCTGTTAGCATCATTGCCCATCTGTGGTTTTGTAAAAAAATATTCACCTGGGTTTCTAGATGGAACTTCAACACTAAGAGAACGCAACGCTTTTATAGAGAAATCTGGGCCCTTGGCACATAGGCATTTCTGACATAAAAATAACTATGTTTTGGTGAGACCAAAATGAGGAAATGACACTGCCTCAGCCAAACCACAGCTCTGGCTTGTGCTCATGGATTTGCAGAGGGGATCAAAGAATAACTAGACTTAGTAGAAATACGACCAGAATACCAAATATGGTGAAAGATCAATGGGAAGTATATAGATGGAATGACACACCAGTTCTAGTAGAAATATGGAACTTGTGCAAGTTCCTGATTGTGTAATTTTCAGAGTGTCCATACGACCCCCATAGGATAAGAAAGCAAACATCAGAACATAGCCCAAAAGATTGGTGTCCTTTGAGTTGGTGGCTTTTTTGTGTGTGTCAACGGTATAGCCTAAGAGAGTGCTATGTGCTCCCATTTTTGTAGTACTTGGGTATACTGTGTGTGTGTGTGTGTGTGTGTGTGTGTCTGTGTGTGTGTGTGTATAGACCGGGTCTCACTTTGTTGCCCAGGCTCATCTTTGATCTTGATTTTCTGGGATCAAGCAATCTCTTGCCTCAGCTTCCCAAAATGCTGGGATTGTAAGTGTGAGCGAGCCACTGTACTCGTCCAGGATATTATTTTTGTGAAAACACTTACGAAAATAAGATACAACATAACTGTGATCAACAATAGTTTAGAGATAGAGTTTATAAAGAATCCTGAATTATCAGATGAGGAAAGAATTAAACCTAATGTTTCTTTGCTTTAGATTTCCGTATGTGCAGAATGATGGATATTTATTACCAGCCCCTATCTTTGTCACAAAGGAAATTGTGAGGGGAAAGCTATCAATAGTGGCTGTGAGTTCATGTTAACACTTTATGCATGCCACGTAAGAGAACGGATCTAACATTCAAAGAGTGCTTATAAAACATCTAGGCTTTTAATTACTCCTGACAGTGCTACACTAAAGTCAAAATTTTAGGCTGGGAAGCATATCTATCAAGATTAGCCAACTAGTAATCAGAGATGTGGCTTTCAAGCCCAGGTTTGTTTGACCCCAAGCTTTGCTCTTTCCACTGTGATACAGCGCATTCCTCATGGAATTGTGTTTAGCCACAGAAGATTAGGTAATGGCATGTGGTCTTTCATGTTTGGAGCTCAACATTAGTCCGTATAAATCCACACTTCATAAATACTTAATGTTAAGTACTTTTCCTACTTTCTGCTGGAGGGGAAAAAAGCAATTTCCAGTTGATTGAATGCATTTCCACACATGGTTTTCCAGTACAGTTTCAGGCAATTTAGTTTTTTTTTTTTTTTCGAGACAGAGTGTTGCTCTGTCACCTAGACTGGAGTGCAGTGGCACGATCTCGGTCACTGCAACCTCTGCCTCCTGGGTTCAAGCCATTCTCCTGCCTCGGCCTCCCCAGTAACTGGGATTGCAGGCATGCACCACCACGCCCAGCTAATTTTTGTATTTTTAGTAGAGATGGGGTTTATATCATGTTGGCCAGGGTGGTCTGGAACTCCTGAACTCGTGGTCCACCCGCCTCGGCCTCCCAAAGTGTTGGGATTACAGGCATGAGCCACTGCGCCTGGCTGGCAATTTAGTTTTTAAAAATCTCTATCCAGCAGAGGCTTCCTTATTTTATTGTCATTTTTTTTTGTACTGATAGACACAACAGATGCATTATGAATAAGTCTGAACATCACTACTTTCTATGAGTAACTTGCCATTGGGAGACCAGATGAGATATTTCTTATGCCTCCCATTCCAGGAGGCCATTATTTAGGGGACACATGGCATGTTATGGACATCTAACATATCATGTTGGTTCACCTGCACTTCTCAATGGTTCTCTGCTCTACATTAAGAAGTTAAGATGAAAAAACAGAAGCATGAAGAATGTTGTGGACTGATGCACTGATGTGCACTGATGTGAGTTTTCCTATCCAGCTACACTTTTTGTTAGGTGTCTATTGTGAACAATGGCACAATTTTATCAGACAGCTGGATAATGTTAAGAATTATAATCTGTAATCCCAGATTACATGAAAATAAATGCCATTCGTAATACTAATTATGTTCCTGACCTTATTGTATTTAGTTAGTAACCCCAAATAAACTCATCTATTTATTTGAATGGGAATATTAACATCACATAAATCATATTTAACAATGAACACATGAAACAATTTATCACCTGGTTTAATATTCTGCTTGACTCATCTAAATCTTGTTTCTCTTAGGTCATAGAATTTCCATCTGTGTTCACTCTATTGAAATAATGCTGTTTGTGTATACTTGTATAATGCCTGCTTTACTATTGAACAGTAGATATGGAGTCTCAATGGGATTATCTCATTCACAGATACATCTTTTGATGGCAGAAAAAAAAAGTATACATAGGTAGGGGAAAGACAGAAAAAGCAGTTGCTGAAAAATAGCACCTGATGGTGAGTAATGGACAACAATCTGTAACCCAGGCTGGAGTGCAGTGGTGTGACCTCAGCTCACTGCAACCTCTGCCTCCTGGGCTCAAGTGATGCTCCCAACACAGACTCCCGATTAACTGGGACTACAGGCGTGTGCCACTTTGTCCAGCGAATTTGTGTATTTTTTGTAGAGATAGAGTTTCACCATGATGGCCAGGCTGGTCTCGAACTCCTGGGCTCAAGTGATCCGCTGGTCTCGGCCTCCCAAAGTGCTAGGATTACAGGCATGAGCCACCGTGACCAGCCTAGCAATCAGGTTTTTATATGTTTGGGATGTGGGAGAGGCTAAGCTAAACTAGAATTCAAAAGAAAGGAATATATTCATAATTAGTTAAACTTAGGGTGAAAAATAAAATTTCAGAGCAGAATAGGAAAAAATCATTATTTTGATAATTCACACTTATTGCACTATTATTTCAATTTTACAGAGAAAAACAGGCACAGAGTGATGAAATAGCTAGCTCATATATACACAACAAATGGCAGAGCTGGGATGCCAATCCTAGCAATCTAAACCAGCATTTAAAAACGAGGAATTAAAGCACATACGGTGAGAAAAATTAGAAGGAAGGGACAAGAGCTCAAGAGGACACCTGGAAAAGAAATACTATAATTTAAAAAATTACCAACGGGCTAATTATAGTTGTGTTTTACTGGCAGAGAGCTTTGTCTATGTTAGCTCTTTTAATCCCGCTAATAATTCTGTGAGGTTGGTACTTTTAGTTCCATTTTTCAGACAAGGACGCTTAATAGATGATAATCGACACATTCTCTGCTTGCTCTGAGCTGCATCTCAACAGCTGGCTCTGGAGCAAGCAAAGGGAGACTGAGGGAAACAGAGCGGAGCAGGGCAAGCCGACTGAAAGTGAGAAATGCAGGAAATGTTTCTCATCTAGGCAGGAGCTGGTTCCAGCATTCAAATCTCTCCAGCCGGCCCGCCACCACGTCACAAACCCCGCCTCTCAGTGACAAAGCCCCGCCCCGTTCCTTTGGCTGTTCTCTGAGCTCCCAATACTTCCCTCTTTCTCTTTGGCCCCTCCTACCCCGCTAGCATCATTTCCTGTGCGCTGGATGCTGATTGGTCCGACGGTCGGAAGTGAGGGCGGGCGGTGGGGGCCGTTGCCGCAGTGACAGTGCTAGGGGAGTCCGAAGATGGCGGCGTCGCGTCGCTCTCAGCATCATCACCACCATCATCAACAACAGCTCCAGCCCGCCCCAGGGGCTTCAGCGCCGCCGCCGCCACCTCCTCCCCCACTCAGCCCTGGCCTGGCCCCGGGGACCACCCCAGCCTCTCCCACGGCCAGCGGCCTGGCCCCCTTCGCCTCCCCGCGGCACGGCCTAGCGCTGCCGGAGGGGGATGGCAGTCGGGATCCGCCCGACAGGCCCCGATCCCCGGACCCGGTTGACGGTACCAGCTGTTGCAATACCACCAGCACAGTCTGTACCGTCGCCGCCGCTCCCGTGGTCCCAGCGGTTTCTACTTCATCTGCCGTTGGGGTCGCTCCCAACCCAGCCGGCAGTGGCAGTAACAATTCACCGTCGACCTCTTCTTCCCCGACTTCTTCCTCATCTTCCTCTCCATCCTCCCCGGGATCAAGCTTGGCGGAGAGCCCCGAGGCGGCCGGAGTTAGCAGCACGGCACCATTGGGGCCTGGGGCAGCAGGACCTGGGACAGGGGTCCCAGCAGTGAGCGGGGCCCTACGGGAACTACTGGAGGCCTGTCGCAATGGGGACGTGTCCCGGGTAAAGAGGCTGGTGGACGCGGCAAACGTAAATGCAAAGGACATGGCCGGCCGGAAGTCTTCTCCCCTGCACTTCGCTGCAGGTCAGAGACTTTTGAATTGTTTATTAAAGGTTTTGGGTTTGGGTGCAGGGTCCAGTTAGGACAAAAAAACAGGTTATTGTGATGGGACAAAGTGGGGGCGTGGTCATGGTTCTTCAACACCTCACCAGAAGACTAGAGGTGCCTTTCTTTTGATGGTGTCTGGGTGAGGGGGGCGTGGTTGGGGGGGGGAGAAATGAATCCAAGAAATTCTTCAGTGGTTGCACAGTTTAGTTTTCGGTGTGCAGGAATAAAGTTAGATTTGGACAGCTTTAGAGTAGTTTTGTCGTTCGTGTGCTATTTCGTTTTTACAAAAGTATGTCCCTTGAGGACAGTCCAGACCAAAAGAGGTTTAATACAACCCAGCAAATGTTGGAGCATCTATTGTAGCCTTAGTAACCCAATGAAAGACAGAAATGAAGTTTATGAAAGTTTCCCTTCTTTTAAAGGAGTTTACAGTCTAGATGGGGAGACCAAAATATGCCAGTGTGAAACTGGAGAAGAATATTTGGATGCATTATATGATGATAGAAGAAATACAGGCTTTGATATTGTGGCCACTATTATTTGTTGTATAGCAGACCGTTTACCTCGTGTCAGTTGCCGCAGTTTTCTCATGGGCAAAAATCATAAAATGATGTTGTGCGAGCATTTGGTGAGAAGTATCTGGCACAAAGTTCTCCCTCAAAAAGTGTGAATTTCTTAAGCTCTGGACCTCACACTTGTCTTTTTTTTTTTTTTTTTTTTTTTGCAAATAGTTGATGATTTTCTCTCAAAGACACCTAATGTTTATAAAATAAAGAAAACTGTAAAAGAAAAACAAAGGACTGTAATCTCACTGCCTGGAGACTTAACTGTTGATATTTTAAACATATAGGTAATAATGTTATATACATTAGAAACATTATATTAGAAATACATACATTGTCCCAAATAGGACAGAAAAATACAAAATGAAAGGCATCACACGCTCACAAACATCAAAGATAACACACCAAAGATAACTTCTGTTAAGTTTCTCTTACATTTCTAATAGATATATGTCACTTCTTCAGTTTGTTCTGTTAATAGTAAAACGTGTTGACCCACTGTAGTATTAATTATTTTTACCACACTTAGGAGATGTGATTAACCATTTTACAGATGACAAAAGTGAAGCATATATCGATCGTTTAAATAAGTCCAGATTCACTCAGGAAATAGTAGAAATTGAGTTTGAATTCAGGCAGTTTGATTTTAGAGCTTGTGAAATCAAACTTAAACTGTCAGAACGCTGGATTAAGGTCACTTTTCATTTTTGTGAGTAATTGAAGTGTAGAGTTCCCGATTTTTGGGAGAAATAGTAATGGGGAGGGGCTTATATGCAAGACAGTAGCTTTCATATGTTTTTTATTGTAGCCCATACTTAGAAATACATTTTACATTGTCACATATGCAACTGAATCAAAAGCTTCTGGAAACAATACTTTCCCTTAATACATGTGTTGTCCTCTGATAGTTTATATCTTATTCGATTTCATTTTTAGCAAATGCTGCTTGTGATCCATTAATGGGTCATGACCTGTGGTATGAGAAACACTTAAAGGAAATCATTATTAGGTCACTGGATTCATTCTTGATACACAGAACTACTTACTAGGAATGCAGTAGATTGAATCATAAACAGACTTTTGTCTATTTGTTTGCTCAAGGGTCTTGCTTGTTTTAGATGAAATAGCATTTCTTTTTCTTTAGGCTAAATGAAAGGCCTAAGTCTGATTTTATAAATCAACAGAGGTGTCTGCTTTTGCATACTTTATTCCAAGTTTGACTATTTTAACAAATTGTTTCACCAATCAGGTTATTTCTCACCATCCCACTTTATGAGTAATCACCAACAAATGATAGTTATACTTACGTGTATTAATGTATTTAGGATAAGTCACACAAAATAGTGCTTGTTTCTCAAATCACATGTCTTCTATTTGCCACAATAGTTACTTGTTATTCTGTTTCAGAGTTTTATGTACATCCAGATTAGCTAGAAGATAAACAATAAAACAGTACCGTAATTATGTTGTAGTTATGAGAACCTAACCTTGAATCGGCTTTTTAAGAAAATTTTTAGCTCAGTTGTGGAAAACACAATAATAAAGAATTCTCAATGATAGGAAAACATAATATCCTGTAGTCAGTTTGCAACACTTCCGTGATTGAATGCATAACATTAAAGTTTTATTAAACTTCAGTCTTCTTTATCATGTATAGGCTGAGAAATGAAAAGAATTATCAGTGCCTGGTTATTATGATAGTAATTGAATTGTCATGGAATAGCTGTTTTAAAAATGAGAAATCGGTACAATCCCTTGAATGAAAAAATTTAAAAATTACAGTTTATTTGTTCCAGAAATATTTTAGTGTACTTAGATGATTGGATGTTAAATACTGACACAATTGTGTAATGGCAAGCAGTCTGTAAGCATGGAGCTTCCAGTCTAGTGGGGAAGCATAAACAACAGCAACAAAAACCTGCAAAGTATCTAGTGTCTAATCTGGAGTGGCAGGAAACGTGCATTATACTGTCTGTCCCAGTATGTAATAGGAGCTCTTATCCTTGTTTTAGAGCAGTTAAGGAAATCCTTCTAGGTAGATTTTTTTTTAAAGCAGGTATTAAAAGGGTGAGCCCAAGCTAGCCAAGCAAAGGTTGGAAGGGATGATGTTAACTAATGCTTTTATTTCTATTTAAAAATGAGTTTACAGTTCTATGGAATGAAGTGAAACAATTTTGTTTTCTTTCCCACTTTTAGGTTCAGGGGTTATATGTGCAGGTTTGTTACGTGGTTAAATTGCAAGTCTTGGGGCTTTGGTGTACAGATTATTTCATCACCTAGGCAACGAGCATAGTACCAGATAGGTAGCTTTTGGATTTTCGGCCTCCCCCCGCCCTCTACCTTCCACCCTCAAGTAAGCCCCAGTGTGTATTATTCCCTTGTCTGTGTCCATGTGTACTCAAGGTTTAGCTCCCACTTATTTAAGTGAGAATGTGTGGCATTTGGAAATCATTTTTAAAGATCTCAGATGTGGTATGAAACCATGTTTAAATCCTTATCACTTTATTTATATTACGTTAAGAATAACCATATTTTTCCAGCAGGAAAATTAGGAACCCTTTCTATCCTATCTTGGATTGTGATAATTTGTTTAGAATATGGTTTAGAGACTGTGTTAGTAATGGAATCATCCTCTCCGCAATTAAGACAAAATCTTGTTTCCATTGTTGATACAGGTTCTCAAAATACTATTGTTGTCTGCTTAAGATGGCTTTGTAAAGATGATCCATTCTTTTATTGTTGACTAGAATTTATATGAGACTTTTTCTTCCACAGATATGGTCCTTGACCCTGATTTTCTATTGTTTGAAGTACAGCAGTCAAAAGAGTTTTATAAATAGTACCAATTGAGAGTGATACCTCCTTAGTTTGGTATCTAGTAGTGACATTTTTGTTAAAGGACCCATATATTCTGATGAGTTCTCTTTTTATAGAAAAGTTCAAATGAGGTCTTTTTTCTTTTTTTTCCTGAAGGCTTTAGTAAAACATTAAATTCTGAGATTTTATGGTATTTACATGAAATCGAAGAAATCTTGAAATGGGCTTCCTGTTAACCTATACTACTTGGATTATGATAGGTAATGTGAGGTATTTTAAAATTAAAACCAGTTTTTTTTAATGGTATCCACTACCATACATATTTAACCATACAGAGATTTTTCAACTCATTCCTGACTCCTCTGGATTTTTCAGCATGGCCATGCTTGTCTTTTTTTTTTTTTTTTTTCTCGCCTTTGTACAAATGTTGTTCCTGTTAAAAGTCACCATATACTCTAAATTGTTGCCTATGAGTGGGTAATAAAATGAGTCAGAATGCTTCAGTCTTACAGTGGGAATTATTTTACACTTTTCGTTGCCTGGCAAGATCCTTAATATTACTTGTAAGCAAATGCCCTGTCTCAAGATTTAAGAAGGGTCTAATTTGGTAATAGAAGAAAGGGACCTAGTTTCATAAATATCTTCCCAGACTTAAAATTGTTGATCATAAACTGGATTACATTTTACTTAGTGTTTTCTTAAAGCCGTACACTTTTCTTAAGGTACCTCTTTAAAAAAAAAAGTTTAGAGAGAACTTTTAATTAGAAAGATGTGCAAAGTGTCTCTTTCTTTTACCTCAGTGTACTACTCTTTGGAAGCAAATGATTTAAAGAACAAATTAGCTATTTGTAAGATGATATGTAAATTTATTGCTAATAGCAAAAAAATTGGTAACAAGCCAACTGTTCAACAATAGAGAAATGCTTACATAAATTATAATACTGTATAATTTCTATTACATGTGTATTCCTACATATATGTTCTTTTATCCATCAACCATCTTTTTATTAAAGCATATCAGTGTAAATGGTAGGCATCTGTGCAGCTTCTCCAAATATGCTAATATGCATATCATTATCTAAGTTCACTATTTGTATAAAGATTTATCTTTTAGTGTGAAATCTGCAAATCTTAAGTATACATTCACTGAATTTTGACAAATGCAGATACCTGTGTAACTCAAATTATGACTTTCCTTAGAGAAACTTCAGAAAGTTCCCTCATACCCCTTATCTCAATCCTGTCACTATCACTTTTCCTTCAGGCAGCCACCGTTCTGACGTTTTTTCCACTCTAGAATAAGAGTTGCCTGTTTTAGAATTTCATGTAAATGCAGTCGTACGATATTTACTCTTTCTGTAAGACTTATTTTGCTCAGCCTAATGTTTTTGATTTTGTAACATGTATCAGTAGTTCCTTTTTACTGCTGAGTAGATTTCATTATATGAATATGTTGCAGTTTTTGTATCCCTTCCTCAGTTGATAGACCCTTAAGCTGATTCCAGTTTTGGCTATTATGAATAAAGCTGCAATGAACATTCTTATGAAATCCTTTTTGTGGACATGGATTTTCTTTCTCTTGGGCAAATACCTAGTATTAGAATCTCTGGGTCTTAGGGTAGTAGGTAAATGTCTGATTTTATAAGAAACTGCCAACATCTTTTTTTCCCAAAGCATGTGTCCCATTTTACATTCCCAGCAACAATTTTTGATGGTTGTTGTTTGATTTTGCTCTTGTTGCCCAGGCTGGCGTACAATGGTGCGATCTCGGCTCACTGCAACCTCTGCCTCCTGGGTTCAAGCGATTCTCCTGCCTCAGCCTCCCGAGTAGCTTAGATTACAGGCATACACCACCACACCCAGCTAATTTTTGTATGTTTAGTAGATACCGGGTTTCACCATGTTGACCAGGCTGGTCACGAACTCCTGACCTCAGGTGATCCATCCACCTCAGCCTCCCAAAGTGCTGGGATGACAGGTGTGAGCCACCTCGCCTGGCCTTATATATCTTTTATGAAGTTTTGCCCTTTTTTTTTTTTTTTATTGGACACACTTCATTTTTAGTGGGTTATCTTTTATTATTGAGTTTAAGAGTACTTTATATGTTATGCATACTAGTGCTTTGTGGGATAAATATGCTAATATTTCCTCCCAGGCTATGGATTACTGATTAATTTTCTTAATGAGAATCATTTGAACAGAAGTTTAAAATTTAATTTATTTATTTTATGGTTATTGCTTTCTCTGACCTATCACCTGCATAAGAACTTTTATCTGGCCCCAAGTTACAGAAATTCTCATGTATATCCTATGAAAATCTTTATGATTGGCCGGGCGCGGTGGCTCACGCCTGTAATCCCAATACTCCGGGAGGCCAGAGGGGCGGATTACGAGGTCAGGAGACCGAGACCATCCTGGCTAACACGGTGAGACACCGTCTCTGCTAAAAATACAAAAAAAAAAAAAACTAGCCGGGCGTGATGGCAGGCGCCTGTAGTCCCAGCTGCTCGGGAGGCTGAGGCGGGAGAATGGCATGAACCCGGGAGGCGGAGCTTGCGGTGAGCGGAGATCGCGCTGCTGCACTCCAGCCTGGGCGACAGGGCGAGACTCCGTCTCCAAAAAAAAAAAAAGAAAAAAAGAAAATCTTTATGATTTTAGCTACATTGTATCACATGTGACTATATCCACTTCAGTATTCTTATGCTGTGCGTGGTAGTTTTCTGTTCATTTAAGTCTGTCTTTATATTTAAAGTGTGTCTATTATAGACAGTATATATCTGAGTGTTGCTTTTTAAGGCATTCTGACAATTTGTCTGTTTTAATCTACCTCATTAACTAATATTGATACCTCCAATTCAGTCTAAGAACTATAGGGTTTTTACTTACCTCTTATATGTTGGATCTGGCCATCATTTCTTCCATACTTGAGAACTTGTGGTTGTCAAGGACCTGCTGAGAGCTGTTAATATTGAAGGTCTGAGGAGAATGGGAGTTTTTTTCCCGCGCCCGGCTGGTTTAGTTTATTTTTGAACTAATGACACAGAGACTATAGCTTTAAGGTTTCTTGAGGCAATCAGTAAATTCAAAACAAATTTTGTTCAGTTTGGACTTGTAGTTCATGGAAATCATCTGCTAACTACCAAACGCTTCTTCACTTTAAAAGAAAATCTACCACAGAAGAAAAAATATACAAGCCCAAACGTCTGACGCTTACCAGCAGTTTAGTTTATACTGAAAAGGCAAAAGGGATAGAGAAAAAATTTTACATCACGTTATTTTCCCTTTTCCAAACCAAAATACATACATAAATAAATAACTTGTCTAAATTGAATGGGGAGCTGACACACTCTAAAAAGTTTAAGCTCAAAAAAAAAAAAAAGTTTAAGCTCACACTATTTTAATTCTATAAAGATACCTGAACGAACTGGCAAAACAAGTTTCGAGAAAAGAACTTAGTAACTTGCTGTGGGGAAAGCACACTTAAACATCTGATGAAGCCTTAAAAGAAAAACAATGGGCAGACAAAAACAAAACACCAAAACACCTAAACCTTTCTTCAATTACTCGAAATCAAAGTGATTTTTTTTTTTAATGAGCCGCAGAGTTATCCTGAGCTCCCAGACTTTAGTAGAAATCCCTAGGAAACCCACCCTACTCAATTTTTCTTACAGATACAATGCTTTTTATTCACCAGTAAACTAAAAGAGACTTTATCTATAAAATGCCCTTAGCACAATGTCTCCAGTTAAGGTTCCTGAGAAAATGTCTCATAGGTTATATAAACGGAGGTATAAATTTATGTTTCATAGTTTAAGTGCTACCACTGTAAAAGATGATCCTGCAGACCTTACTGAAAGACTTGATCTATTCTAGGCCAGAGCAGCATGTCCAACACAAGAAAAAGGGACAAGGAGGATTACCGTAACGATCTCAGACCTTTATTTTTCTCCTTGACATTAGTAATTAATTTCTGTAAAAATGAGCAATGAAAGAAACTGACATCAAATACATACAAAATTCTTACAAGAAGAATTTGGAGAATAACTTCCCCATAGAAAAGCAATACCTAATAGAAAAAAAATGCCCACAAAACAGACAAAATTATAATCAATTATTTTAACACTAGCTAAAAGAGAATATGAGAATGATACACAAGACGTGGAAGTATAGCCTATGCCTGAGTTAGAAATAAAAGGAGAGAGTTCAGAAAATAATTCAAAATAAAAGAAAAAATAATTTCAAGAAGAAAAGACTAAACAAGAAAGAATACAAAATGGAAAAAAGATGCTACAGATGGTACCTTATAACAGAGGCCAGCAAACTACAACCCATGCACCAAATCGGCCCATCACCTATTCTCATAAAGAAAATTTTACTGGAACACAATCACACTCATTCCTTCACGAGCAAGATTATGAGAATGGAATATTTCCTGCCCTTAAGAAAGCTTGTAGTAAAAATGCAGTGTTTCTCAAACTTTTTGGCTTCAGCGCTCTTTTACAGTCTTAAAAATAATTGAAGTAACTTTTGTTTATGTGGGATGTGTCTATGGAGACTTACCATATGAAAAATTTAAAACCAAAATAATACTAGAAATTTAAAAAATAAAATGATAAACTCCATTCTGTGTAAATATATCCGTAAACATCATTCTTAATGAAAAGCAATTTTCTAAAGCAAATAATGAGAAGAGGCATTATTGTACACTTTGCAAGTCCCTTTCATGTCTGACTTAATAGGAGATAGCTAATTCTCATCTGCTTCTACCTGCCAATCGTGGTGTATTGTTTGGGTTAGAGTATATGAAGAAAATCCTGCTTCAAACAGAAAATGCTGTTGGAAAAAGAAGAAATATTTTAATAACATTGTCAGATAATTTTGCATTTTTTCTCTTTGATTCTACACCCTCACTTGATAAGTAGTAGTTTCCTAAGGGGTAGGTGCAATGTAGAATCTGAAGCCAAATCAGTGAATTTTTTTATACTTCTGCTATGTTAGAATTCATTGTTAGAATCCAGAAATAGGTATACTTGTGCTTGATCATTTAGAAAATACTGGTTATTGAAGCTATGCAGATATTCCAAATGTTGACACATTTTTACTTTGTAATAACAATAATAAGCATAATTGTTAATATTACCACCAATCTCATCAGAAAAGTATTTTAGAATTGGGAAACTGTTCAGCTTATAGCGACAGTTGCAAGTATTACAGAATTCTAATATTTCCTTGAAAGCTCAGATTTTATCATTGGGAACAAATACCACTTGGTTTCCTAAAATATTCTAATAATTCCTGTCATCACACCCTGGACAACATCAGCTATTACCATAGTTTCTTAGTGGGGACATAGCTCCATAGCATGTAAAATCTTAAGTGCATAGGGAGTTGAATTTTTACAAAGTGAATACACCTGGGTAAGTAGCGCCCTGCTCAAGAATCAGAACATTATCTGCAATCCATAAGCTCCTGTCCTATGTCTTTTGAGTCATTACCCCTCTACCACTCAGATTTTTATCTGTTTTGAACTTGTGATAAATGATACTATATAGTCAGTACTATTTTGTGGGAGATTCATCTATCTTATATAGTTGTTGTTTGTTCATTTTCATTGTTTATAGAATTCTGTTGTGTGAATATACCACTACTTACCCATTCTACTGTTGAGTATTTGGGTGGTTTTTATGTGTGTTCTATTATGAATAGTGCGTCCATGAACATTTTTGTACATGTCTCTAAACGTCAACATTGAAAACATTTTAGTTGTTTGATAAAACCAATACTTAGTAAATTTGCATTTCTTAGGCCACCGCGTTACTTTTAAAAGACAATTGGCATTTACTTTTTGGCACTGTATCTCTTCCTGTTCTTTTTGTCTTTTGCCTTTTGGTGTCTTTGTTATCTGTGCTTTGTTAAAGTCATTGCGAATATTTTCCTGGCTTGTTTTAAAATTTTATCTGTAAGCTTTTGAAATCTATTGCCTTAAAAAGCATTTTTTTAATCTATAAACTTTTCAAATCTGTTGCCTTAAATTGTGTTTTTTTTTTTTCTTCTATTGCTGCTTCTATCCTGAAATCATGCAGCTGTCCACTTAATTTTGTTATGGTTTCATTTTGACATTTTACACCTTGATCTATTTTAAATTTCTTTTGCGATACATTTAGAGGTAAATATTTTAAAAATTGTTCTTTTCTAAGCAGGTGCCGGATTTTTTTTGAACCATTTATTGAATAATAAACACAGGCTGGGTGTGATGGCTCACTTGTAATCCCAGCACTTTGGGAGTCCAAGGTGGGAGGTTCACTTGAGCCCAGGAGTTTGAGACCACCCTGGGCAATAAAGCGAGATCCCCATCTCTACAAAAAAAATTAAAAAGCTAGCCGGATGTTGTGCTGTACCCCTACTGACTGTGATGGGGATAGCACCAGGTTCAAGAGGCCAAAAAAGAGACCCTGAGCCAATGAATGAAACATAATGTGTCCTGGGGGCTAAAATACAGGGGAGAGATTCCAGTCGCAGTGGACGGGGCAGAACCCCCAGTCCATTGCTGGTGTGGTGGACAGAATTACTACATGGCCCAGTGGCATTAGGATGGGTAGAATAACCAACTGCTTGCAAAAAGCATGCAGTTAATATAGTATTTTCACTTAACAGCCTCCCCAACAACCTCCACTTGGCAACCTTTAACCCAAAACGAAGGGCCTCAATCCTCGATATGGCCCATGTTCCATTCCACAGGATGGACTTGGAGCTCAGATGTCCCTTGTAGATAAGAAATGGATCTCCAGGTTGACCACTCTCGGATTCCCTAGCTTGGAACTGTGACCACACATTCAGGTGCATCTGCCATCCAGTGTCATTCTCAGGGTATGCTCAGGTCAGATCATTGCTGTCACATGCATCTACCGTATACCCAGTGTGGTGGGATGCCTGTAGCCCCAGCTACTAGGGTGGCTGAGGTGGGAGGATCGCTTGAGCACCGGAAGTCAAGGTTGCAGTGAGCTATGATCATGCCACTGCACTCCAGCCTGGGCGATAGAGCAAGACCCTGTCTCTTAAATAAATAAATACAAATCAACCATTAAAATAGAGGTGGATTTTCTTTTTAAAAAATGATATTCAGGGACATTTTGCTGCATTTTCATTTGATGTCTAGTTACTGTGATTCATTCATTGTCCTATGGTTAACCTTTGCCTCCCTACTGTGGCCTTCAGAGTAATCTCTACAACAAATTCTATGTTGAATTTAAGGAAGCTAGACCAAAAACTATCTGCAGAATTTCGAGAATCTTTGTAGCCTTTTTTCCCTTTTGGCTGCCAAGATTGATGTATATATAGGTATCTATCTATACTTAGCAGTTTTCTTAACCTGTATCTAAGTTCATATAGCAGGAATTTGAATTATGTCGCTTTGGTAATGGTCTTAGTCTTCACGCTGACATACGTAAAATAAAGGACTTGTAGTTTGGATATACTGTATTGGTTTTGAGGGATGATCTGCTTCTCTTCATGATTTCTGTGGCAGAAAGTTAGTTGATTTCAGTTTGGCTTTTTTTTTTTTTGTGACAGAGTCTCGCTCTGTCGCCCAGGCTGGAGTGCAGTGGCGCCGTCTCGGCTCACTGCAAGCTCTGCCTCCTGGGTTTACGACATTCTTCTGCCTCAACCTCCCGAGTAGCTGGGACTACAGGTGCCTACCACCACACCCGGCTAGTTTTTAATATTTTTAGTAGAGATGGGGTTTCACCGTGTTAGCCAGGATGGTCTTGATCTCCTGACCTTGTGATCCGCCCACCTTGGCCTCCCAAAGTGCTGGGATTACAGGCATGAGCCATCGCGCCCGGCTGATTCCATGTTGTTGCCATTTTTAGTCTCTTATTTCTTTCTCTCTATTTAAACCATTCTGAACTTTTTTAGGTATTTGAATATAAAGAGTTTCTCACCTCTTGATTTACTGTGCCTTACTCTCTTTGGAACATTTACTCCTATCCTTTTGTCTGGTAAATTGCTTATTCCTCAGATCTTAGCTCAAAATATCACTTTATTAGGGAAGCTCTCTATTCCAGACTTGGTTTTCTTTGTAACCCTATATTGTAATTATTTGTTAGGGTGATTGTTAGTCAGTGTTAAGTCTTGAGAGAGGATAGATTTGTACTGAGTTAATTCATGATATGTAGACACATGCTCACACACTTACTACTGAATTCATTTTTGTCATGAATATTTTTAACCAGGATCTTTCTGTGTTCACCTTAGAGATTTTGCATGTCTGAGATTATTTTAATTTCACTTTTACATGGAAATAAAGTTAGCTATATATGAAATTAAGTATCAAAATATCTTTTCTCTTAGTTAAGGTGGACTTCAGTCAACTGATTCTTTGTTTTTTGTTTTTAGCTGATTCCTTTTCTTTCTGAAAGACTATAGCCTTTGTTGTTGTTAGACTTTGCTACAAACTGTCCATGCCGTTTGGCACTCCATGACTGTATTAATCTGAACTTTCACTTCTTCCTTTAATTATTGGAAGTCTTGTAATTATTTCTATAATATTTCCTCTCTTCCCATCCTCTATCTGTCTTATGTTTTCTCTCAGGGAGTTGTCTTCTGTTTCATGTCACAAGTCTTTCCCTAATTCCTAGTTTTGGGACTATTCACTATAGCAGATACCTTTTCTCCATGAAATACAGTAAAACAGAAAACTTTGAAGAACTGTAGAAGATAGGCCTGTACAAGAAAGTGAGTAGAACTAGAAGGTCATGGTGAGATGGGGCTGTTGTGCTACGTATCCCTCTATAATTTTGAGGCTGCCTCCGGCACATCAGCCAAAATACAGGTGTCATTCAGATTTTTAATTCAGCAAAATTGTGAATTACCGTGTTTAGTGGGTCTTTAGAGAACGCATAAGTCTGAACTGCTAGTGTTCAACTAGTGAATGGCAAGTCTGTTGGCCAGGAAAAACCGTTTTTTAAAACTCATAGCTATTGCATAAATGTGTCATAGCTGAATTTTGTTTCATTGAAAGCAATATTTTCATTGTTAAAAATTTTTGTTTTGCTTTTTATTTGGGATGAAAGTCGATTGATAATACTTAAGATAGGGAAAGTAATAGTCATATTATATATACATAGCAAGCCATTCTCATATTTTAGATTCTAGTTTTTCCTAATGTTTCTAAAGATAATGATGAACAAGTCACATTTGTCACCAAGTGCCTTTTTATCTTTCCCAACTCAGCTTCTCTGATATCATTTATGTCAGGTATTAAAAGAAAAACCTTAGTCAAATTAAATTTAACAGTTTAATTGAGCAAAGAATGATTCATGAATCAAGCAACCTCCAGAGCCAGAATAGGTTCAGAGTAATTCCGGGGCTGCCACATGGTCAGGTAACAATTATGGATAGAAAAAGTAAGTGATGTACAGAAGACAAAAGTAAGGTATAGAAGGAGCTTGATTGCTTACAGCTTATTGTTTGCTTTATGTGAACACAGTTTGAACATTTAGCTGCCTTTATCTGAATCTTTGTGATTGGTACAAGAGTAGGTTACATTCAGTTTACATATCCAGTTAGATGTATGTATGAAGAAACCTTTAGGCCTAACGTAAAATATGTAAGGAGGCAACTTGAGGCTAAATTAAATTTAATTTAGGAAAATAGATATATATGAGAGAGTTCCATGAGTTATTTTTCTAGACAACCCCAAACTTAGTTTACAGTTACTTTATGTAATGGGATATTTTTACACTTAAAAACATGGGAGATGTAATATAAATGTTCTCATTTGGTATGTAACTGTAGGTTAAAAGATTAATAGTTCAAGTGATATACAGTGGTTGTACTTTTGCTGACAGTCCAATTAGGGGAAAAATGACTTTAAGATATGATTTTGCTGCCATAGATAAAAACATCAGTTTAAAATACTCCAAACACCTTAGATTTTTCTCTTTTTTTCAATTTCAGAAGTCATAGTTGTCAGTTATATGATTTAATATTGGCCATCGTTGTTCTGTGGAAGCTTTAATTTTAGGCAGGTTTAAAATGCGGAACATGAGGGAATGGGGAATAGATACTAGTGACCTTAAATTTGATACTGAAATATTTTTGAAAGGCCTTAATCACCTCTTTACTGTTAGAATAAGGAAAATTGTTAAGTATATTGGGATTTGGCTGTGTGTTAGGAATTTGTATTTCCTCACTGCCAGCATACCACATAGTATATTTTTAAATTGCTTTGAATATGTAATATAGTGTCATTATTTCTCATGAACTGTTTGGGGGAAAGAATGTGCTGAAATTTACACATTATATTACTTGATATAGTCGTTCGGGAAAAGCAGTTCATCGGGGTACTTCTTGTTGCTACCTGCTTTGCCTGACCCTTCCTCAACTGGCACCTCTAAAAATAGAGTTGCTTAAGCTAGAAACCTGAGAGCCAGTCATCTTTGCTTTAAAACCTATCCGTTTCTTTCTTCTTTGACCCAGCTATACTTTCACTCTTTTTTTCCAACCCACTGTCAATTCTTGCCCAGGCTACTGCAGAATTTTTCTTGACTAGTCCCTCTGATTTTGCTCTTCACTTCAGTCTGTATTTCACATAGCTGACAGATGATCCTTTTAAGATTTAAATAATCCAGTAATTTCCTTAATAAATGGTTTCCCACGTACTTATAATGAAATCCAATCTTCTTACCCTTGACTTACAAAGCTGTTACAAATACTGTTGGTTATGTACCCCAAATTTATTTTCTTCTAATTCTTCACTAATAGATCTTAGATTTCGTTCAAGGCAGTAGTGTGTTCGGCTATAAAAGACTTGATTTTTTAGCCTTTTTTATTTTTTTGGTAGCTGGACAGATGACAGATTTTTGGCCAGTGAACTATATATGAAAGTATCTGGAGATGTGATTTCTTCCTTAATAATAAAAAAGTCAAGAGAGAAAGCTCTCGCCCCCACCCCTCGCCCCCAACCCTTTGCTCACTCTGCCTTGTCTGAGAACCTAGATATGAGGCTTGGAGATACAGCACTCTTGTGACTGTGAGGTAACAAGCAAGTGGAGATGCTAAGAATGTCAGAGTGGAAAGATTCTAAGGAGCTCCTAATACCGTTGATAAACTGCTATGTGTGCTGGGATTGCCTTTGTCTTGACAAATTGTGTGAGACAAGTGAATCTCTCCATTTTCTTTTTTTGTTTGTTTGTTTTTTTGAGACGGAGTCTGGCTCTGTCGCCCAGGCTGGAGTACAATGGAGTGCTCAGCTCACTGCAAGCTCCGCCTCCCGGGTTCACGCCATTCTCCTGCCTCAGCCTCACGAGTAGCTGGGACTACAGGGGTCCGCCACCACGCCCAGCTAATTTTTTGTATTTTTAGTAGAGACGGGGGTTTCAGCGTGTTAGCCAGGATGGTCTCGCTCTCCTGACCTCGTGATCCACCCGCCTCGGCCTCCCAAAGTGCTGGGATTACAGGCGTGAGCCACCGCGCCCAGCCGGTAATTTTTTAAGAGGAGCAAGGTGGGTCAACTCTACCCTACTAGATATCTAGACTTATCTTAAAGTTAAACTAACAAATAGACAAACTGACTAACCAAAAAGAAAAGGAAAAATAAAAATAAAAATTTTAACTCACACCATAGTTAGAAGTTAATTAAATATCTAAATGTGAAAGAATTATAATCTAGATGAAATGTAGGAACAGTATAGGAATCGGAAAGGTTTCCTTAAATTTTATATATAGAGCACAATCCATGTAGGAAAAGATTAATGTTTAGAATATGTAAAGAACGCTTGCAGAATCATAAGAAAAAGACAAATAGCCCAAAGGAAAATGGCCAAGACAATGAACTGACAAGAGGTGAAATGTGAATACTTAGTAAACATAGGAACAGATGCTTATATCAATTTGCATGGGTTTAACTATGAGTATTTTAAAACTTCAGCTGACTTAAAGCCTAAGGACATTTATTTTACTGCTTGATAAGAAGTGTAGAGGTAGGAAATTCAGGAGTTGGTTTCAGTTCTGTGAACATAGTAAGCGTTCTATGCCTGCTTAAAAAAAAATAATTCTCTTGAATTTTCTAACTGTTGGGAGGAAGGGGGGGAGAGGAGGAGAAAGGGCACTCTTCCTCCCACACCTTCTGTAGGAGGTGTAGAAGAGAGAAAAATATTTCCAGAAGCTTCTAGATTTTCCCATCTGTCCTCATTGCCGGTCACTGGCAGAGCAGAATGAAATTACCTGATTGACTTAATTAGGATTCCTTCCCTGGACTGGGGAAGGGTTGGCTTTCTCTTAGTATATTATTTCCTGCCCAATTCCCAAGCAAAATTGAGTCTGAGCAAAATTGAGTCTTTCTGTTGGCCAGTGTATTAGTTCATTCTCACACTGCCATAGAGAATTACCTGAGACTGGGTAATTTATGATATAAATTTTATGAATAAAAGAGTTTTAATTGACTCATAGTTTTGCAGGCTGTACAGGAAACTTGGGTGGGAGGAGACCTCAGGATATTTACAATAATGGCAGAAAACAAATGGGAAGCAAGCATGACTTACCATGGCAGGGCAGGAGAGAGACAGCAGAAAGAGGGAGGTGCCATCTCTCTCCCTTTTTTTTTTGAGATGGAGTGTCGCTCTGTTGCCTAGGCTGGAGTACAGTGGGGTGATCTCGGCTCACTGCAAGCTCCACCTCCCGGTTGCCACCCACTTTTAAACCTCCGGATGTCATGAGAATTCACTCATGTGACAGCACTGGGGGATGGTGCTAAACTATTAGAAACCACCCCCATGATCCAATCACCTACTGCCAGGCCTCTCCTGCAATACATGGGGATTCCAATTCAAAATGAGATTTGGATAGGGACACAGAGCCAAACCATATCAGCCAGAAGGATGGATTATGGTTATCAACCTTCCACTAATATAGATTGAACCATATGATATTGACAATAATAATGTGAATATATGAAATATATTCTAATCACATAGAATATGAAATACATAATATATAAATAACATGAAATGTATAAAATATAAATATATAAACACAAGTGTTTAAAAACACATATTGAAAAGTATATAATAAGCAGGATAAAACAAACTGAATTTATGTAATAGTATCTCTGGGGAAGCAAAGAGGGGACTAGAATTGAGGGAGAGAGTTCAACTGTATTCATATATTTAATTTTCTCCATTGATCTCATTAAATCTTCATGATACTGGACTTTGCGTAATGTTGTTGTTCTTTGACTTCCATGATGTTGTACTTTCTTAATACTTCTTACCTTTCTAAGTGTTTGCCTCATCCTTAGACTGCTTGAGACTCTGACTCCCCCAAACCCCCATTTTTGTCTGAAAACTGATACTTCTTATAAAATTCTGGTTTTATCTTCCCAAGTGCTTGTGTTCCCACTCATTTGCCATATTGTTTCCTCAAACTCAACGAATCCACGCTTGAATTGTTTCAGTTCACCACCCGTTTCATATTGTGTGGCCACTAGCCCCAAGAATAGATATTTTGGCATCATCTTTACTTCTTCCTTTTCAAAATTCCCTTTGACCAAGCATTCACCACGTATTTCTCATACCTATACATTCACCCCCAATTTCCCTAATAAAGTGCTGTGTGTTGTGATTTGTCTTAGATTCGGTTATCGCCAGTATTTATTTATTTATTTTTATTTTATTTTATTTTATTGAGATGCAGTCTTGCATTATTGCCCTGGCTGGAATGCAGTGGTGTGATCTCAGCTCACTGCCACCTCTGCCTCCCAGGTTCAAGTGATTCTCGTGCCTCAGCCTCCCAAGTAACTGGGATTACAGGCGCCTGCCATCACACCTCGCTAATTTTTGTATTTTTATTAGAGATGGGGTTTCACCATGTTGGCCAGGCTGGTCTTGAACTCCTGACCTCAGGTGATCCGCCCACCCCGGCCTCACATGGTGCTGTGAGGGTGTGAGCCACTGCACCTGGCCTATCAGCAGTATTTAAATAACCTTTGTTTCTATGAATGTAGAGATGAGTTTCTTGTGAGATGAGTTTCTTGTGAGATGAGTTTCAGTTTTGTCTTGTGAAGCATGAGGGAAAGTGAGTTCCTGGACAAGTCTTGTCATATTTATTCTGTGTTCCTAGCACTGTTGTACAGCACATATTAAGTGTTTAGAAAACATGTTTTTGAATGAACAGCCCAAAGACTAAAGGAAGAGCTTCCTTACTTCTAAATTCTGTGAAATGAGTCAGTTTGAATGAAGCTAATGTTTCTTTTGTTTTATTCCATTTACTATAGAGTGCAATACTTCAGTTGTTCATTCTTGTTGATATTGTTACAGAAACTCTAATGGTTCTTTTTACAAAATCAAATCTATATACAAGACATTTTTCCCTTTCTTTTTAGGTTTTGGAAGGAAGGATGTTGTAGAACACTTACTACAGATGGGTGCTAATGTCCATGCTCGTGATGATGGAGGTCTCATCCCGCTTCATAATGCCTGTTCTTTTGGCCATGCTGAGGTTGTGAGTCTGTTATTGTGCCAAGGAGCTGATCCAAATGCCAGGGATAACTGGAACTATACACCTCTGCATGAAGCTGCTATTAAAGGGAAAATCGATGTGTGCATTGGTAAGTATCATTTGATAATATCTAAATTTTAAATAAAGGTTTATTCTTATGTTTTTTTGTAGTATAAATAGTGTTTCCTCAGAATAGGTAAGGAGGGGTTTATTGCTTCAAAAGGTAAATAGAGAGATGGTAATCTAAAGTTACTTAGGGGAAGATTCACAACATTAACTTTCCAAATGCAGTCAAATGCCAGCTGATGTGAAACTCAATTTTGATGGATTAGTGTTCAGATTTAGTTAATTTACAGTCTCTTTTAAAGACTAGACATTTTCTATCTTACCATCGATGACAGCCATTATAAAGTACAAATTCTACTGAGTTGGATGACATTTGAACACTTGAGGTTGATTAAAGGAAACTCATCTAGTACAGTAGTCCCCCCTTATACGGGGTTTTGAGTGTTTTGAATACAGTAGTTCAGAACTTAATATTTTCAACATGTGCCACAGTCATGAGAAAAAGCAATTTCAAACAAATTGGACTTTTCAATCATTTTAGGTGTCTAGATGAAATGAAGCTGTATTCAATCAGCATTTTGTTCTCTCATATATATATTCACATTTTGATTTGCTGTATACAATTTTTTATTTTGAAATCTAAAGTAAGCTTCTAGAGGGCAAGTATAATTTCTGTTGAGTGTGTCATCTGTTTCTTGATACTTGAGATAGTGGATGTTTGTTTAGCCATGGCAGGTTGATTTACATAATTGTCTTCCCAGATGTCATCCACTTTAGCATCATCAGTTCTTTAATGATGCAACTAAAATAGATACGTCATTTTAAAAGATATAGTGGTGGTGCTTAATAATGATTAAGATTATTCCCTCCTCATAGCCATCTATTGCAGCTTCTAATATAGTTTTCAATATTCCTCAAATTATTGCAATGCCTGACATAAAACTATTTTTTAAAAAATCACATTCTCTGTCATTATCCTTTGTTACTTCAGCACTACTAACATGACCTTTGAATATCCTCTCCTTTCCTTTTTTTCACATCTTCCAGTTTCAGTTGACTCTCCCATTTCCTCCTGAGTCTCTCACGAACGTAGCCACATCCTGGACCAAGTCATTACATAAAACTGCCTTGAGAAGCTTCAACTTACAACATCCTCTCTCTGACTACAAAGCCTCTTAAGTTCCTTGCTTTTGTAAATGATAAGTATTATTGAGCTTGGAATGTATTTCCTACATAGTCTTCTAGACTTTCAACTTCTCTGCTGTCATTGCTTCTTGCATCACCTTGTTGTCACAGCCACTGGATTTTTCTCAGTCATTAGTCAGAATTTTATACTGTTCTCACTTTGTTAAAATTTTATCCTTTCCAGTCTTCAGTCTTCTGTTTTCCTGCCTCTACCTCCGAAGTTTTCATTTTATCAGTCCTTTGAATGTCTTATTGAAATTAGTATTTCTGTCCTCCTCCTCTTAATCCCTCTTTTAAAAGTCCATAATGCAAATGCTCTTTTTATCAAGGTTCTATTGAAATAAAGGACTAGATATCGGGCTTGAATTTTTAATGAATGGATCCCTGAAGCACTCTACTTCCTCAATTCTCAGTAGGCTTTGGCACATATTGTCTTCCTTCTGTTTAAGTTCTTGTGCCTCATAAAAGTTGAGGGAAGGGGAAGGGCACCTTTGAAACTATACTCAAAATATAAATGAGGATATAGTTGCTATTAAAGTATGTATCATAGTTATTATGGGAGTCAAAATTGGTTGTAAACCCTGGTATACTTAATTAGCTTTCAGAAAGCTCTTAGGAGGTTTATTCTCAGGTTCACTGAAACCTCTAATAGCTTATATATCTTACTTTCTGGATTTTGAATATGGTTAAGGAATTCTGAGGTTTTTCTCTGTAAGGTAGAGTTCTACTTTGGGACAGCTGGATTAAAAAAATATTGGAAGCTTTTTTTTTTTTTTCCTTTTGCTGGAGTCTAATAGTTTTTGAGAGATTAGTATACAAAATTGATTTTTAAAAGGTTTTTGCCTAGATGATGAAACACTGACCTGATTTTTTTTTTTTTTTTTTTTGAGACGGAGTCTCGCTCTGTAGCCCAGGCTGGAGTGCAGTGGCCGGATCTCAGCTCACTGCAAGCTCCGCCTCCCGGGTTCACGCCATTCTCCTGCCTCAGCCTCCCGAGTAGCTGGGACTACAGGCGCCCGCCACCTTGCCCGGCTAGTTTTTTGTATTTTTTAGTAGAGACGGGGTTTCACCGTGTAGACCAGGATGGTCTCGATCTCCTGACCTCGTGATCCACCCGTCTCGGCCTCCCAAAGTGCTGGGATTACAGGCTTGAGCCACCGCGCCCGGCCTGACCTGATTTTTATAAAGATTAATCATATCTCTGTATGTGGGGTAGAATAGCAAACACATTTGATATTTTTAAAAAGCTAGAGCCCAGGCAAGCCACGTTACCACCAGCTTATGGGAGACATCAGGGCAGATTGCTGTAAAGCACATGCTCCAGGCTTATGCCCTGACCCTACCAGTTTCTAGCTTTGTGAGGCCATGGGCCACTTTCTTGACAACTCTGCCTTATATGGAAAATGGGAATACTGTTCTTCACAGTGTTCCTGGGAGGATAAGCTAGTACATGTAAAATATTTAGAAGAGTACCAGGCAGAGTGCATATTCATTGAATGGTAATTGCCATTATTAATTACTATTGTTATTGTTGGTGCTAAAATCTTAGCCTGAATTATGCTACTGTGTAGTATAGAATTCCCATTTCCTCTGTTTGTCCTTTATTGACATTTCTTAAAAATGTCCATTTAGGGCCGGGGGCGGTGGCTCATGTCTGTAATCCCAGCACTTTGGGAGGCTGAGATGGGTGAATCATGAGGTCAGGAGCTCAAGACCATCCTGGCTAACACAGTGAAACCCCGTCTCTACTAAAAATGTAAAAAAATTAGCCGGGTGTGGTGGTGGGCGCCTGTAGTTCCAGCTACTTGGGAGGCTGAAGCAGGAGAATGGTGTGAACCCAGGAGGCGGAGCTTGCAGTGAGCCGAGATGGTGCCACTGCACTCCAGCCTGGGCTACAGGGCGAGACTCCATCTCAAAAAAAAAAAAAAGAAAATGTCCATTTAGAAATCTTGAACCCATGTGTTTCTTTCATAGATGCTTTTTACCATCAAAAAGAAGAAAATTCAAACATTATTTTTTAAATCAACTTGAAATGCTTGTATAATTAAACTATTTAAGACTGAGGTCTTAGGAATGTTGAAAGTTTTTATACTATAATGTTGAATTGAATTAACCTCAGAAATCAACACATTTTCTGCCTTTAGAACTTACACATTTTTCTTTGCTTCTCTCTGCCCTTCGAATATAGTCTCCAAAAACACTAAAATAAATAGCTTTTCTGAATATATGCTATGTGAATTTTTTTTCTTTTTTGAGACGGAGTCTTGCTGTGTCACCAGGCTGGAGTGCTGTGCCTTGATCTCGGCACACTGCAACCTCCGCCTTCTGGGTTCAGGTGATTCTCCTGCCTCAGCCTCCCAAGTAGCTGAGCGTGAGCCACTGTGCCCAGCCTGTATGGTTTTTTGAGACTGTTTTGAGACTGTTAGTGCTTGAGAATTTCATTTTAAAAGCAAATTATAAGCATACCTTTCATGGAGTCTGATACAAGATCTGGGAGTTGGCCGGGCGCGGTGGCTCAAGCCTGTAATCCCAGCACTTTGGGGAGGCCGAGGCGGGTGGATCACGAGATCAGGAGATCGAGACCATCCTGGCTAACACAGTGAAACCCTGTCTCTACTAAAAATACAAAAAATTATCTGGGCGTGGTGGTGGGCGCCTGTAGTCCCAGCTACTTGGGAGGCTGAGGCAGGAGAATGGCGGAAACCCAGGAGGCAGCGGAGCTTACAGTGAGCCTAGATCACGCCACTGCATTCCAGCCTGGGCAATAGAGCAAGACTCCGTCTCAAAAAAAAAAAAAAAAAAAAAGATCTGGGACATTTGTGATTTTTTTTTTTCATTTTTTCTTTTTGACTAACTAGTATCCAATTCTTTTTCTGATTTGGAGATTTTTAAACTGTGGGCACTACTTACTGAGAGGAATGCAGAAACTGGTAGCGTCACATCTTCCTTCCTTCTACTTCTCAGCAGTCAGGGATAGCCTTGGTTTATCTAATCATGCACTTCATTCTGTAAATGTAGAATTTTGAATACAAAAATCTTAGCTGTAGTAAGGAATCATTTATAGCAGCAGATTGTTGCTTCAGTGTGGGCGGTGGCCTGGTCATAATGTTTCCTACTAAAAGACAATTGTGCTTCCTACTCCTAGCTCTACAGCTTCTTATGTGTTTCTAAGGTTGGTCCTCTACTCTCCTGTCATTTCAGTCTGAGATAGACAATGGTTTCTGTTACTTGCGAATGACTATAATTGATAACAGAGATCTTGAGAAGGTTGCTAAATTGAAGTTGCAGGATGGGGCTTCTAAATTGATAAATCTCTTGAATCTTTATTTAAGTCTCACTGCCCTCACACAGTTTACATGTATACCACACCCCCATCTCTCCTTATTCCCTACAGTTCTCAAAGGTGAAGGAGACAGAGTATGTTCCCTTTGGAGGCCTCTTCTAGGTACCTCTCATTAGGGAAGAGACAGCTTGCTGGTGTCCACAGCAAATCATTCTAAAGATAAAAGAGATGTATGGTGTTCTAACGCATGTGGGATTCTCACTGTGGAATACCCCAACATCTAGACATGAAGCCCAGCAAACCAAGTGAAAAATGACAGCCCATCTCAGCCAGAAGGGATAATTAAGACATCAATCAGAATACATACCCAGGACTGCTAAAGGAGCCAGGTAAATACCTGAATTAAAAAAATAATATCTTCCAGGGAAATTAAAGTATAAAGTGGGAAAGATATTTCCTGGGGCCAAAACTCAAAACCAAAACAACAAAAAAAATCTACCACCTAATTTTTTTTTCAGAGGAAAAAATTTAGTACATGAATTAAAGGCCATGTTAGTAGCCTGGAAGCTTATGTGTGAGATGTACAGAGAAAAATGTTAAAACATGGAAATCATGAAGAAAAAGCTAAATAAATCTAGGAATGTCAACGTCATTTTAAACCTTACACATGATATGAGTTTCAGAGGCAGAGAAAAAAAGAAAAAAAAGTCTGATGGAGGAGATCAGTAATAATTAAACAAATGATAAGCAAGAAAAACCTATCTTGAGATTGAAAAGGCTTAAGGAGCTCCACATGAGACTGGTGAGAAAAGATAAACTGAGTAAGATACGTATTGCACTTTTCCAGAAAGAAGGAATAAGTTGCCTACAGAGGGAAAAAAATTAGGCAAAGGACTTTTCATTTACAACATTGACAGCTTGAAGACAATGGAACACCTTCTAAAGACTATTGGAAGAAAAGCATTAAGTTGTAATTTCCTTGGTAAAGAACAGTTCTGCAGCCTTTTGGGAGTAAGAAAGGCTGAATCGAACAAGTGACATTGTTTTAGAGAAACAAAGCTCCTGCAACTCTCTTTCTCTATACTTTCGAACAGTTCTTGGTTTAATGTTTCTTACATGCAGAGACTGAGGGGACCTGCAACTCTCTTTCTCTATACTTTCGAACAGTTCTTGGTTTAATGTTTCTTACATGCAGAGACTGAGGGGACCTGCAACTCTCTTTCTCTATACTTTTGAACAGTTCTTGGTTTAATGTTTCTTACGTGCAGAGACTGAGGGGACCTGCAACTCTCTTTCTCTATACTTTCGAACAGTTCTTGGTTTAATGTTTCTTACATGCAGAGACTGAGGGGACCTGCAACTCTCTTTCTCGATACTTTCGAACAGTTCTTGGTTTAATGTTTCTTACATGCAGAGACTGAGGGGACCTGCAACTTTCTTTTCTCTATACTTTTGAACAATTCTTGGTTTAATGTTTATTATATGCAGAGACTGAGGGGACCTGCAACTTTCTTTCTCGATACTTTCGAACAATTCTTGGTTTAATGTTTCTTATATGCAGAGACTGAGGGGATCCTCACTGAATATCTTTCTTGGGAGCCCAAAATTCAAACTGCTATTTAAAATCTAACAATTAGGACTTAAAAAAAACCCTCTGTTTTCTGGCTGAATGGCATTATATAATAATAGTGTTTGGAGTAAAAGAGACCTGGTACTTGAGTGAGTTACTTCTTTCGGTATTAAAATGGGAATGAGGGTAATAGCTGTATGTCATAAAATTGTTAAGAGGATTAAGTGAGATAATATATGTGAAGCACCCTTGTACAATATCTGCAATTATATGTATAATAATTAGAAAGTATATGCTCAGTAGTTGGCAACTGCTTTTATTGTGAAATAACATGATTAGAAATAATTTGCTTCTTGTATTACATTATATTGTTCTACTTACTTTTATATTTACTGAAAGTGCAAGAAAAAATAGAGATCTGATGGTATTTTTCTAAAAAGTAAGCAAATTGGCTTCTTAGGGGAGATTAAGCTGACTTTATAAAGATAGTATCACTTAATATCATAATTAAAGTTGGTTATCTAAATGAACTAATAAAAGCAGTTTGCTGTAATTCCCATTTTTCCCATCCCAATTCAGAACTTCAGTTAATTATTTAATATGTAATAGGATTTCTGCTAGTTTTTTCCCCCATTATTTATACTTTAGGGACTGCTTGTTATAAAATTATATTTTATGATTCTGCTGAGAGAGAGAGAGCAAAAACAAAATTAAGCTTTTTCTCTTCTTCCCCCTCCTTTGCCTTAGAAAAGTAAGGCACATACCTTAGCTTGTGATTATTCAACTAGATAAAACTCAGATTCATTCAATCAAATGTAATATATCAACCCAGATAAGATCCTGGTTCAGAAAAAATGTTAAAGCAGCCAGTATTATAGAATTTATATTTAAATTATGATATAGTCCATATAATTTATATCTAAAATGTGTGTGTGTGTGAAGTTAGGTGGTAAATAATCCAAATGACGTGTTAAGTTATGGGCTGATAAGATATGGAGTTACCAGCAATAGGGAAGACTGAAGACTTTGTTCAGGGTAATTGAGGACCACTGTGGTCTGCTGCAAAGAACAATGAAATAGGAGTTGGCGTACCTGGAGGGTACTGTTGGATCTCACATTAGAAAGAACCATATAAATATAATGTTATACTTTAAAAACTTTTTATAAGAAATAACATGCTATATGTGGTAAGCAAGTAATGGTTGAAAGATGTTCACATCTTAATTCCTGGAACCTGGGAATGTTACTTTACATTGCAAACAGAAAATAAGGTTACCGATGGAATTATGGTTGCTGATCAGTTAATTTGAGATGGGAAGATTATCATGGATTGTCTTGGTGGACCCAAAGTAATCACCAGATTCCTTAGAAGTAGAAGAGTGAGGCAGAGAGAAAGTCAGATTATATAATTTCAGATGGATTCAAGCCACCATTGCTGGCTTTGAAAAGAGAGAAAGGGTTCTATGAGCTAAGGAGTAGGAGTAGCCCCAGGAAGATGGAAAAGGCAAGGAAGTAGGTTTTCATCAAAGTCACCAGTAAGGAATTCAGCCCTGCTGACACCTTGATTATTTTTTATTTTTATTTTTTTTGAGACGGAGTCTCACTCTGTCGCCCAGGCTGGAGTGCAGTGGCGTGATCTCGGCTCACTGCAAGCTCCGCCTCCTGTGTTCATGCCATTCTCCCGCCTCAGACTCCCGAGTAGCTGGGACTACAGGCGCCCGCCACCTCGCCTAGCTAATTTTGTTTTTGTGTTTTTAGTAGAGACGGGGTTTCACCGTGTTAGCCAGGATGGTCTGGATCTCCTGACCTCGTGATCCGCCCGCCTCGGCCTCCCAAAGTGCTGGGATTACAGGTGTGAGCCACTGCGTCCAGCCGACACCTTGATTTTAGCCCAATGAGACTTGTGTCAGATTTAGGATCTCCAGAACTGTAGGATAGTAAATTTGTTGTTGTCACTGCTTTAAACCACTGGATTTGTGATAATTTGTTAGAGCAGCAATAGCAAACATATAAAAACATCTCACAACAGTTTTGCAAAATTTGTCTAGATTGAACATCTCCTGAAAAGAGTAGTTGAATGTTTTCAGTACAATTAAAACTGCTTTCTCGGAAATGCTTAAAGATTTGGTCACTTGGGATAAGTAGCAGTTTTTTTATGTTGGTAGATAGACAAGAATAATACTTGTAAGTATTCTTAAAATAATTATAAAAAAGCAGATAAGGTAGTGGACTCATATTTGTGCTTACATGATTGTTTTTGAAGTATTTTGAGATTTGTGATATATTATCTTACTAAGAAACTTAAAAAAATTTGCGTCAAATTAGGTGTGCAGAGTCCTTGTCCTTATACATTTGTTTCAACTGAATATTTCCTTTGTAATCTTTGTCATCAGGTGCCACATAAAAAATGTTTGAAAAACATGTAACTTGACAACCAAATTGTTTCTTTTTCTTCTTCTTTTTTTTTTTTTTTTTCTGAGACAGAGTCTTGCTTTGTCGCCCAGGCTGGAGTGCAGTGGCACGATCTTGGCTCACTGCAAGCTCTGCCTCCCCGGTTCACACCATTCTCTTGCCTCAGCCTCCCGAGTAGCTGGGACTACAGGTGCTCGCCACCACGCCCGGCTAATTTTTTTGTATTTTTAGTAGAGACGGGGTTTCACAGTGTTAGCCAGGATGGTCTGGATCTCCTGACCTCGTGATCCGCCCGCTTTGGCCTCCCAAAGTGCTGGGATTACAGGCGTGAGGCACCGCGCTTGGCCCCAAATTGTTTCTTTTATCTAAAAATGGGAATTTTATTGTTTGCAGTATGAGGTATGATTAAACATTTTAGTTTGACCTGAAGACTAACTAGGGCCCCAAGATGTTTTCTTTTCTACCTTTTTTTTTTTTTTTTTTTTTTTTTGAGACGGAGTCTTGCTCTGCCACCCAGGCTGGAGTGCAGTGGCCGGATCTCAGCTCACTGCAAGCTCCGCCTCCCGGGTTCACGCCATTCTCCTGCCTCAGCCTCCCGAGTAGCTGGGACTACAGGCGCCCGCCACGTCGCCCGGCTAGTTTTTTGTATTTTTTTAGTAGAGACGGGGTTTCACTGTGTTAGCCAGGATGGTCTCGATCTCCTGACCTCGTGATCCGCCCGTCTCGGCCTCCCAAAGTGCTGGGATTACAGGCTTGAGCCACCGCGCCCGGCTCTTTTCTACCTTTTAATTCCTATGACTTTGGGCAGATTGTAAGATTTATGCTTATGGTGAATCTGTTTCTGAAACAAGTGGCCATAAAGGTACATATGGCCATAAAGGTTTACCATATGAAGTGCTTTGAGACTATTCAATCTCTAATGAGCTGTTTGGCCTGTAGTTTTTTAGTGACCAAGAAAACAACGGAAAAGTGATATTGAAACCCCATAGTCTTATTTCAACTTAGACTAGGAAGAAGAAGCTTATCCAAGTTGAGAGGGATAGGTTAATCAGAGTGGGGAATGATGACAACATTCAGCACATCATGGATTTTATTGTCATAGATAATTGAATATATGACAAACTCGATTGGTATGGGAATTTGTCCTATTGATATTTGTGACTGAAAACAGAATTATTTCCCCGCTCCTACTGAACATATTGACATGAGAAAAATTATATAGCTGGAGATTTTGCTCAATGAGAAGCCTTGAAACCTGTATTAATGAAACAATAATCTACTTTCAGTTGAATAAATGTAATCAGAAAGTAGGATACTGGAAGCAGGACATAAATTCTGGGCCAAGGGTAGCAGCAGGATCAGCTAGACTAGGAGGGTCTAGAACCTAGTAGTGGAGTTAGCTAATGAAAGGTATTGTTTATAAACTAGAGGTCCTTTGTAAAGGATCAGGTGAATATTTGAAGTTATAGTAAATACTTCATGTACAGTTGGAGGCAGAAACGCACCATTCAGGGAAAGCAAGAATTTTAAAGTGGAGAACCAAGCCAGCTCCAAGAACTTCAGCTGCAGAGGTATGTCAACCTTCTCATTAGAGTCCTCCCTTAAAGTTGCTGTGTCTTGACTTCAAGTCCACTCTTGTTGGTAAACCTGAGATAGAATCTGATGCCCCACTTTGAGTTAGATGTTGACCCTTAATCAGTCAGCTTTGGTCTCAGAGACGTTTCCTAGTACGGACTTGGCCCCTGGGGCCTCACCACTGTACATAGGTGCCACTCCCAGAGAGGAATCTACAACTGAGAGCAAATGGATATAGCGGGGCTGGGAGGCAGGTGGGTGAGGAAGAGAAGAAAGTAAAAATGAGCTTGATTTTGATTTTGGATCCCTTCGAAAATTGATTACTGTTAATATTCTTTGAACCATCTCATTATGCCTCCAACAGAGACGTTAATACTCTTTCTGAAAGACGCCTTCTGACGATGTTTCTACAACTCTACAGACTCTTCTGAATTAACTCTGTGTGCATATACTGCCGCCCAGCATGTCTCCTCTGTTCATGTGCATGCTCCATTCATTGTCCCGTTACAGACTCTTCTGAATTAACTCTGTATGCATATACTGCCGCCCAGCATGTCTCCTCTGTTCATGTGCATGCTCCATTCGTTGTCCCGTTGAATGTTGCGTACAAAATACAAGTTAAGAGATAAGATTATTAAGAATTTAAGATGGTGACAGCAGAGCATTGGGACCCTGTGCAACTGCCCAACTTGTGTGTTCGCCAAGCTGACCATGATTAGATCACACTATGTACCTGTTTAAAAATGCTCCACAGAATTCCAAGTATACTTGGAATCATCAGGGCACTTCTTGGCCTGACTCCTGCCTACATCATGGACTTCATCCTCGTGTCCCTGTCATTCTCTCCCTTTCTCTCCACCTTCCAGCTACAATGGCCTTTTTGTCTCTGTAATGTACCAACTTGTTCTGCCTGGATTACTCTCTCCCCAGATTTTTCACTAATAATGTTAATTCATCTGAGTTGCGCCCTGACAAAGCTGTCATAATTTCTTGCCCTGCCCTGTTTGTTTGATTATTCTTTTATCATGTTCTATTTTACACCATAGCACTTACTACCTGGAATTATATCCTTATTTAATCATACATTTACTTGTTTGTTTGCCATCTGTGTACTCTTCCCAACTCTGTGCCTGAATATAAACACAGGAACCTTCTCTGCCTTACTTTGCACCGTATCCCTGGCATAATAAACCTCTGTGCCTACTCCGAGTAAAATGCCTACTCTGTGCCAGAACCTCAGTGTGGTTTTAATTGCATTTGCCTGATGAGTAATGATGTTGAGCATCTTTTCATGTGCATTTGGTTGCCATTTGTATGTATGCTTTGGGGAAATGTCTATTCATATCTCTGTCCATTATTAAATTGACTGTCTTTTCATTATTGAGTTACAATAAAGTTTCTTACTAGAAAAGTGATTTGCAAATCTTTTCTCCCATTCTATGTGTTGTCTTTGCATTTTCTTGATATTGTCCTTTGAAGCACAAAAGTTTTACATTTTGGTGATTTGATTAATGGTTAACATTAAAAAGTCTGTTTCTGCTTTCGTTGCCTATGCTTTGGTATCCTATCTGAGAATCCATTGCCGAACCCTCGATCATGATTTAACTCTGTTTTCATCTATGAGTTGTAACTCAAACGCATTTCAGTCTGATGCATTTGGAGTTGATATTTGGATATGGTGTGAGATAAAGGGTCCAACTTCTTGCCTTTGCATGTGGCTATCCAGTTTTCTCATTTAGTTGTTCATAATATTCCTTTATAATCTTTTATTTCTGGAAGCTTAGTAGTAATTTACTCCATTTCATGTATGATTCTAGTTAATAGAGTTGTCTTTTTTTTCCCCTAGGTCCGTTTGGCTAAACGTTTGTCAGTTTATATTAAGTGTGTGCATGTCGGTAGTTCCTCTTTGTGGTTGTATGGTGTTTCATTGTGTGGATGTAGCATAGTTGGTGGTGGTTTCGCTTGTTTGCCATTTGTAACTGTGATAACGCTGGATGTATGTCTCTGTGTGGACACGTTTTTTCACTTCTCTTGGATGGATCCCTGAGAGTGGAATTGCTGGGTGGAATGCTAAGTGCATATTGGATTGTAAAAGAAGCCGCATTGCCCTGATGGCTGAGCATGTTGAGAATATGTTTATGTACGGTGGTCATTCATGTCTATTTTTTGTGAAGTATCCATGTCTTTTGATCATCTTGGTTTCATTTTTAGTTTTCGCTAGTACTGGTTTGTGAGAATTCTTTTGTGCTGGGACAGTGGGCCTTTGTTGGGTATGCGTATTGTGAATGCTATTTCCCAGTCTTTGCTTTGCCTTTCATGTTTGTAATGGCATCTTTATACAAGCGAGGTTTCTCAGTTTGGTGAAGTCTAATTTATCAGTTAAAATAGCAAAAGTATTTAGTGTTTCACTAGCATTGGAATAATAAGATTTCTGCTTGACAGTTATTCTTAGGTTAAAAGCAGTATATAGAGAAATAACATTATCGTTTTAATTACATTGTGGAAATTCAGGAAAGCAGTTTTTGGTCTGAGGGCTGCTGCTTCAAGTGCTTTCTAACAACTAGCTTAGGATACATTTTTAAAGATTAAAATGAAAGAATTAGCTATTCCATGTGAAAAATTGAATATATTATATGACTCGTTTTAAGATTTAACAGTAAAAGCCAGGTGGACTTTAACAATTAGAAAATAATTATCTAAAATATGCACCGTTATTTCTGAGATGACATTGTTTGCCCCTACTGTTGGCAAGTATAGTTCCAAAATTTAGGGAAATAGGCTATTTTAAATAGTTTTTTGCCTGAAATCTTTCCACAGAGGAAGACTTATTAATTCCCAATACTTAAATTTTTTTGGGGTTTGTGTTTTCCTTTAATGTGTTCTGTTAGCATTGTGAACATTATCTGCCCTTTGAGGATCAAAAGACTCATGGACATTCTTTTAGTTATTTCTTCATCTTATTAGCTTTAGTAGAATTCTCATAGCTTTTCATATTTCCAGTATTAGGAGACAGGAAATATAGATTAAAGACTCAAAGACTGGTCTTTATAGTTCTGTTTTTTTTTTTTTTTTAATTAAGTTCTAGGGTACATGTGCACAACGTGCAGGTTTGTTACATATGTTATACATGTGCCATGTTGGTGTGCTGCACCCATTAACTCGCCATTTACATTAGGTATATCTGCTAATGCTATCCCTACCGCCCCCCCCACCTCCCTACAATAGGACCCGGTGTGTGATGTTCCCCTTCCTGTGTCCAAGTGATCTCATGATCAATTCCCACCTATGAGTGAGAACATGCGGTATTTGGTTTTCTGTTCTTGCGATAGTTTGCTGAGAATGATGGTTTCCAGCTGCATCCATGTCCCTACAAAGGACCCAAACTCATCCTTTTTTATGGCTGCATAGTATTCCATGGTGTATATGTGCCACATTTTCTTAATCCAGTCTGTCATTGATGGACATTTGGGTTGATTCCAAGTCTTTGCTATTGTGAATAGTGCCGCAATAAACATACGTGTGCATGTGTCTTTATAGCAGCATGACTTATAATCCTTTGGGTATATCCCCAGTAATGGGATGGCTGGGTCAAATGGTATTTCTAGTTCTAGATCCTTGAGGAATCGCCACACTGCTTTCCACAATGGATGAACTAGTTTACAGCCCCACCAACAGTGTAAAAGTGTTCCTATTTCTCCACATCCTCTCCAGCACCTGTTGTTTCCTGATTTTTTAATGACTGCCATTCTAACTGGTGTGAAATGGTATCTCATTGTGGTTCTGATTTGCATTTCTCTGATGGTGAGTGATGATGAGCATTTTCTCATGTGTCTGTTGGCTGCATGCATGTCTTCTTTAGAGAAGTGTTTGTTCATATCCTTTGCCCACTTTTTGATGGGGTTGTTTTTTTCTTGTAAATTTGTTCGAGTTCTTTGTAGATTCTGGATATTAGCCCTTTGTCAGATGAGTAGATTGCAAAAATTTTCTCCCATTCTGTAGGTTGTCTGTTCACTCTGATGGTAGTTTCTTTTGCTGTGCAGAAGCTCTTTAGTTTAATTAGATCCCATTTGTCAATTTTGACTTTTGTTGTCGTTGCTTTTGGTATTTTAGACATGAAGTCCTTGCCCATGCCTATGTCCTGAATGGTATTACCTAGGTTTTCTTCTAGGGTTTTTATGGTTTTAGGTCTAACATTTAAGTCTCTAATCCATCTTGAAATAATTTTCGTATAAGGGGTAAGGAAAGGATCCAGTTTCAGCTTTCTACTTATGGCTAGCCAATTTTCCCAGCACCATTTATTAAATAGGGAATCCTTTCCCCATTTCTTGTTTTTGTCAGGTGTGTCAAAGATCTCTGCATTGATTATTCTAGTTATCCATTCATCCATTCTTTTTTCAAGGTTTTTAGTTTCTTTGCACTGGGTACGTAGTTCCTCCTTTAGCTCTGAGAAGTTTGATCAACTGAAGCCTTCTTCTCTCAACTCGTCATTCTCCGTCCAACTTAGTTCCGTTGCTGGTGCTGAACTGCGTTCCTTTGGAGGGGGAGATGCGCTCTGATTTTTTGAATTTCCAGCTTTTCTGCACTGCTTTTTCCCCATCTTTGTGGTTTTATCTGTCTCTGGTCTTTGATGGTGGTGACGTCCTGATGGGGTTTTGGTGTGGGTGTCCTTTCTGTTTGTTAGTTTTCCTTCTAACAGTCAGGACCCTCAGCTGCAGGTCTGTTGGAGATTGCTTGAGGTCCACTCCAGACCCTGTTTGCCTGGGTATCAGCAACAGAGGCTGCAGAAGATAGAATATTGCTGAACAGTGAGTGTTGCTGTCTGATTCTTGCTCTGCAAGCTTCATCTCAGGGGTGTATCCCGCCGTGTGAGGTGTGAGGTGTCAGTCTACACCTAGTGGGGGATGACTCCCAGTTAGGCTACTCAGGGGTCAGGGACCCACTTAAGCAGGCAGTCTGTCCATTCTCAGATCTCAACCTCTGTGCTGGGAGATCCACTGCTCTCTTCAAAGCTGTCAGGGGAATTTACCTCTGCTGAGGTTTCTGCTGCTTTTTGTTTAGCTATGCCCTGTCCCCAGAGGAGGAGTCTACAGAGGCAGGCTGGCCTCCTTGAGTTGTGGTGGGCTCCACCCAATTCGAGCTTCGTGGCGGCTTTGTTTACCTACTAAAGCCTCAGCAATGGTGGGCGCCTCTCTCCCAGCCTCGCTGCGGCCTTGCAGTTAGATCTCAGACTGCTGTGCTAGCAATGAAGGAGGCTCCGTGGGCGTGTGACCCTCCAGGCCAGGTGTGGGATATAATCTCCTGGTGTGCCATTTGCTAAGACACTTGGCAAAGCACAGTATTAGCGTGGGAATTACCCGATTTTCCAGGTGTTGTGTGTTTCAATTTCCCTCCCCTAGGAAAAGGAATTCCCTTCCCCCTTGAGCTTCCCAGGTGAGGCGATGCCTGCCCTGCTTCAGCTGTAGCTGGTCGGGCTGCACCTATGGACCAGCATCGACTGTCATAGACTCGCCCCAGTAAGATGAACCAGGTACCTCAGTTGAAAATGCAAAAATCACTCGTCTTCTGTGTCGTTCATGCCTATAGTTCTTATATCATGTAAGCTTCCAGTTCTTCTTGGCATCTAGAAGTAGAGTAGTTCTGTGTCCACTGAGTATGTTGACTTTCTAATACAACCATAGGATGAGGTGCCAGTTTCTTAAACTGAATCAGGTAAGGTGTGCACTTAAGCATGTTCCACATTGGTAGATTGTTAGTTCTCTGTTGTAGGAACTAACAATAATCTTGTTCACTTTCATACGTATTCTTATTGTCTATCACTGATGTCTAATTATCTACTCAAGAAACGTGTGTGCAGTGACAAAGCAGTTCACGGGAAAAAGGCTTGATTCTGTCTGACTTTGTTTTGTGTTAGTCTGTGTTACATAGATAAGGAAGCTGAGTAATTTTCTACTTCTTGATTAGGTGATATCTTGGGATTCCTTTATGTTAAAGTAATGTGAACTTGCAGTATGTCAGACACTTCAATATTCATATACAAATATCAAACACATTTTATAGCCATATGCAACTTACGTTTAGATTATCTACCATTTGTCAAGTAACGCTTATTCTTCATTAGGACTGGCACTTGAATATTGATTCTGGTCATGCATTAACTTTTGATTATAATGGGCTTTCTACAAAGGATAGTAAAACATTTTTTCTTGTTAACTCACAGATGAAACCCATGAGTTGCCCCTCTCGGGAGCTGAGGAGTTGAGGTAGGGAGGGAGAAGAAAAACAAGGTTATGGTGGTGAATTTATCAAAAATTGCTGTGGGTAGTTGACATGTAATGTTGTAAAGGGTTTTGCCTGGAGGCCTCTCAAAGGACTTAGCCAAGCAGTGTCACTGTTATTTGTGTCCTATGTGTGAGGCAGATGATTCAGGTTACCTACCATTTTACCAGTGAAGAAGAAAGTTGTTACTTTGCCACAGTCTGTAGAGCTGATAGAAAGTTGTTATAATGGAAATGTTTTCTTGATTGAGAAATGAAGGTTCTCTTCACATAGTGGGCTTCATTTAAAAATACATCATACACATAAAAGGTTAATTTCATTCTGTAAGTCTGCCAAATTCTTTTTTTTTTTTTTTTTTTTTTGAGACTGTTGCCCAGGCTGGAGTGCAGTGGTGCATCTCAGCTCACTGCAAGCTCTGACTCCTGGGTTCACGCCCTTCTCCTGCCTCAGCCTCCCGAGTAGCTGAGACGACAGGCGCCCGCCACCTCGCCCGGCTAATTTTTTATATTTTTAGTAGAGACGGGGTTTCACCGTGTTAGTCAGGATGGTCTCGATCTCCTGACCTCGTGATCCGCCTGCCTCGGCCTCCCAAAGTGTTGGGATTGCAGGCATGAGCCACCGCACCCGGCCAGATTAATTCTTTTAAATTATTTTTAGCTTAGCTTTTAAAACCATATCATATTTAGCAAACTTAATGTGGAAAATAATCTTCGCAAACCCCCTTTCCCTCAAACCAAAAAACTAACGTGTCTACAAAAATTCAAACCAAGTTTAACTCACTCCTAAAGTAATATCTCTCTGCTAATATCCTTATAACTTCCTTTTGTATGTCTGCTATTTAGAAAGACATGTTTCTTTTCCTTTCACATACTCTGTTTAAGTTTAAAAAATTAACCACTTCCACGGTTACTTGTCCTTTGATGAAGTTGACATCCTGGAACTTGGAATGGCACGGGATTGGGGATGGGGAAAGAAATGTGGAATGAGTGTTGGACTGCCTTTGGTACATTTTTATCACCTGATATTTGTGTATTTATTATTATTATTTTTTTGAGATAGAGTCTTCGCTCTGTCACCCAGGCTGGAGTGCAATGGCGCCATCTCGGCTCACTGGAACCTTTGCCTCCTGGGTTCAAGCGATTCTCCTGCCTCAGCCTCACGAATAGCTGGGACTACAGGCGCCCACCACCACGCCCGGCTGTGTTTTGTATTTTTAGTAGAGATGGGGTTTCGCTGTGTTGGCCAGGCTGGTCTCTAACTCCTGACCTCAGGTGATCCACCCGCCTCGACCTCCCAAAGTGCTGGGATTACAGGCTTGAGCCACCTCGCCCGGCCATCCCCTGTTATTTTAAATTTAGTATTTTGAAAGTTAACAACTTTCTGGGTTTTTTCTTAACAGTATTATTAGAAGTGATAATTGCCCATTAAAGAAAAATGAGAACATACACTGATGATAACTGTCACACCTTGTTTTCTGTCCATTTAGACTTACATGGTCCAGTGAGATAGCCATTAAATTAAAATTAATTACCGTTTTCAAAATTAAAAATTTAGTTTCTCAGTTGCACTAGCCATGTTTTAAATGCTTAATGACTCTATCTGGCTATTGGTTATCATACTGGAGAGTGTAGACATAGACATTTTTGTTATCATGGAAAGTTCTGTTAGACAGTGTTGTTAGACTCAGTGAACCTGTGTACACAATCCATTTTACCTAAAATGATATCATTCCATCATATTTATTTTTCTACTTTATGTAGTAACATATTTTATTGTCAGTGAATATTATTATATAATCTCATTTTAAAGGCTTCTAAGAATTACTTATATAGAAATCATCATTTTTAAAAATCAATCACGTGTTGTAGGTCGTTTAGGCTATTTTTGTACCATTTTATAGGCAGTAGTATAAAGAATATCCTTTTCATTACATATATGTTTAAACCTTAATTTCTTTAGGATAAACTCCTTCAAAGCTACAGCTTCTTAATAAGGACCAAAGAAGTTTTAGCTACTGGAGAACTTCATTAGACCTCTTGATTTAGTTTGTCACATTATCTATTTATATAGCATCTATAAACGAGCTAGGTTAAGAAAAGTCATTTCTCACACCTTCCTTACTGTTCGCAAAAATGAGTTGAAAATTCAGTGAAGCCTTGAAAATCTGATTCACTTGGTTTTGTTTCATTAATGTCTTTTCCTTTTCCTGCCAGAATACTTCCCTTCTGCATTTTTACCAGTAGTTTTCCATATAAAAACTGAATTGGAATTTTTTTTTTTGAGACAGGGTCTTGCTCTGTTGTCCAGGCTGGAGTGCTGCAATGGTGCAATCTCGGCTGACTGCAACCTCTGCCTCCCGGGTTCACGCAATTCTCCTGGCTCAGCCTTTCGAGTAGCTAGGATTACAGGGACCCTTGAATTGGGATCTTTTAAACAAGTCTCAGTGTAGCATTTTCATAAAAAACGAAGATGACAAAATTCCATACTTGTATTCTGAAAACAGAGAAGAGAGGCCAAGAATGAGAGTGATTGTGCCTTTGGAAATAATCTCCGCTGACACTGAGTACTCTTACATTGATGGTTTGCCTACTTATGTTCACACTGCCTTCAGGAAGGTTAGAGCATCTGTGCATTTAGCTGTATACCATTTATTTGTATACCATTTATACATATACATGTATATATGTGTTATGTACTTATTACTTGTGTTTTATTAGAATTCTGGGAAAAACACCAGTATGGAAGCTTTCACTCTTCCATGGCCTTAAGAAATACGTTGAAGATGCTTAAATTAGGTGGAAAAAGCAAAAAACTAGAACAAAAAATTCTCATATACTTTTTTACAATGATGCAAGGCTTTACTTAATGCCCAAGTCTGTCTGTCTAATAAAAAACTTACACATTTGCATTTACTTTTAGACTCACTTCAATTGTTCAAAACAATCTGTGGGTTAGGTGCAGTGACTCATACCTCTAATCTTAGCACTTTGGGAGGCCAAAGTGGGAGGATCGCCTGAGTTCAGAGTTTGAGACCAGCCTGGGCAATAAAGTGAGACCCTGTCTCTACAAAAAATTAAAAAATTAGCTGGGCGTGGTGACACACACCTGTGGCTACTTGGAAGGCTGAGGCAGAAGGATCACTTGAGTGGGAAGGTATAGGTTGCAGTGAGCCGTAATCGCTTCATGGCACTCCAGTCTAGGTGACAGAGGAGACTCTGTCTCAAAATAAATAAATAAATAAATAAGAAAGCAAGTAAGTAAATAAATTCTGTAGTTTTCAGTGAGATACATGGCTTAATTTTGGGGTTGTATGAAAATGGTATTTGAGACAAATGGGTTGTGTAACCAGGCAGATTTTGCTTTGTATGTTTATCGTGTTATCTGAAACTCATATATTATTAGAACTATGACTTCCCTTTGTACAGTTTTAACACTGAAATATGGAGGTAGGTCCATATTTGAGATAATGGTTTAGGGAGTCCTTCTTACTACTCCTCATTCTCAACTGACCAAGCTAGAAAACTGTTAAGTATAATAATTGTATTTATAGGCTTTACATTTGTACTTACTTTTAAAAAATGTACTCTCTTGAATTATTTAAATCTGCTAATTATCTTTTAAAAATAGCGGTGGGTATTAGATTTTTCATATGTAAACAGAATCCAAGATTAAGAATGTTAACCTTACTGTGAGTTATTTCGTATTCTACTCCCTGATATGACCATATAAATAAGACTTTTTAAGCAATCCCACTGTGTATCCAAAGATACATTTATTTTGGATCAATAAATCTGAAATCTGAAGAACTCTTTCAGACTTTTATGTCAAGCCTGAAAATTTCTAAATTTACTGTGGTACACATAATCATGGTTAGAGATAGAGGGAACATCTTTTGTTTTGCCTATTTGTGACACAGTTTTGAGTGCTGGTCTTTTGAAGGAGTAACTTGAGTTCTGAGGATTGAGGGAACAAGGCCAGGAAATGTTCTAGTGGGCCCCTAAAATGGAACTGTCACTGTCATAGGTATTTTTCAAGTGTTCCCACAAGGGAATTGTTTGATGGGATTATTAGGAAGAGGACATTGAATATAGGAGTGGTAGACAAGGTATTAAGGACAAATATGTAGATATGCCTTTTAGAATTTACTTCCGGGGAAGAAAGCTTCAGTATCGTCCTGGGGTAATCTTAGCTTGCGTTTATGTGGAGTGGTAAGATAGCAAATAAGTGCTTGGCTTTACAATGACTTATGCATTGCAGTTTATCACACAGACTGATTTTACGCACTTGCTTTGAGCTTCAGTTTCTTAATTGTAAAATGGACATCGGCTCTACTGCGTAAAATTTTTATGGGACATTAAATGAAAGAATATAGAGAAAGCAAGTTGTTTTATTTCCACTTGCTTTGTTCTTGTATGGCAGCAGTAAGGTTGCCACACAGCCGCATAAGACCATTTTTGTATTCTGACACAAAGCGGACACTCAGTCAAAGCTAAGTGAAAGGCTGACATTGCCATAAGCTGCTCTTTGTTACCATCGGTGTGAATTTGTGTTACGTTCTTTGTTTAGTATCTTTTGCAATTTTGTAAACTTGAATTGTGATTTGATAAGACATGAAGCTCTTTTTTCCTCATTGTAATTTACATTCTTTTAACCTAGTCAGTGGAGCTATTGCATATAGGATTATGGAGAATCATTAATGTAACTTAAACATTTTCCTCACAAATATTTCAGTAGCAGGGGTATCATAGTTTGCTGTAACCAAATATGAAGTGTATGCAATGATTGGTTAATATTTTTTAAAGCCGATTACTCATGGGTAAACAGCTCTCTTTCAAGCCAAGGGACATCACAGTTGCTGTTTCTGAAAATTGTAACCCACTAGGAATGAGACAAGGAAAAGGACAGATGAGGAATTATGTTAAAAGGAAAAGGTGGTCTTTTCCTCAATGTGGGGGAAAAGTTGAGGTGGGAAGTGAAATATGTGATTCAATACTATCATTCAGAACAATTGAAAATAGGATAATATGTCAAATCCCATGGAAACACAAAACTCAGGGTTTTTTTTTTTTTTAATTATTTGCTTTTAAGTAAATTTCTTAAGGAATGAAAATTCTTTAAGTTACATTCTTTATGTCCTTTAGATTGAAAGTACAGCAGAATATTGGCGTTTCAGTCTGTTGAATCAGTTGTCAGAGGCATAGGAAAATAATAGTAATGATTTACTTTCTTAGGAGACTAAAGTTCAAAGCAGAATCAGATTATTACTATTATGGTACAGGTTTAATCCTGTTTTCCTTGGGAGGGAGGATGTTTTTAAATAGTAGCTTTAAACCTTGTAACTAGTGATAAAAATATTAATTGCCAGGCTGGGCAACATGGAGAAACTCCATCTTTACTAAAAATAGAAAAATTATCTGGGCTTGATGGTGCATGCCTGTAGTCCTAGCTACTCTGGAGGCTGAGGTGGGAGGATCAACTGAGCCAGTGATGCAGAGGTTGCAGTGAGCTGAGATTGCACCACGCCACTGCACTCCAGCCTGGGCCACAGAGCAAGACTTTGTCTAAAATATATGTATGTATATATATATATATGAATTGGTCTTAATGTTTTACACACATAAGAAATTTATCTGGAATGCTAGTAAGAAATTTATCTGGAATGCTAGTAAGTCCGTGAGGCCTTGAGAGAGAGGAGGTAGAGTTAGCAATTTAGGGAAGGATTCACAAAGACTGGTGACGTGTTTCTCGTGTTTGTCCCTTCTTCTCTCTCATAAACAGATTGGGAAGCACCTTTTACATTTGGTCATTGTCCCTTAGAGTTGTGCAAGCTTCATGATCCTCTTACAAATTTCCCTGGTCAGATTGAAGAGATACTTGCTTTATTCCTTATGGACGTTTCATTTAGTTGAATCTAGTCAAGTTTAGAAAAAGTAATCTACCCCTAAATAAAAAGAAGCATAATATAGCAGTTTGGTGTGGCACAAATGAATGCATTTTCCTAGAGCTATTATCAGTTTACCTTTATTTCAATCCAACAGATCTTCTTTTAGCACTGTGTATCTATTTTTGAAAGATAGATGAAAAGATTCTGATTGGGATATGAGAGAGTGTTTATTGAGTTCTTGTTATGTGCAAAGAGCCAAGCTGGGTTTGTATATATTGTCACATTTAATTTTAACAGCAATTCACTATGTTAGGTAGTGTTTTATGAAAGAGGAAATTAAGATTGGCGGTAGTGAAGTAACTTGCCCAAGGTCAGAAGTTACTAAGGATTGGGCAGTATTCTAAAACTGAGGTTTATCTGATTCCTGGGACAGAACTTTTAGGCATTATTCTCTATTGAGTTTCCAGGTAGAAAGACAGATGCTTTGTTACAGTCAGTCTTGTATTTATTCCAGTGTCTGCCTTATCTTGTAATAAATTGTTATGTGAGCAGATAATTCTGATTTTACAAATGTATTGTGTCCTGGATTAACTTTGTTCATTGCAAAAAGGATAAAATTGATCTGGGATATAAAAATCTGCTATGTATACATACAGAATAATCTATACTTAAGTTGTTGCAGATGTGATGTGCCTTTTTTTTTTTTAAAAAAAGTCTTGATTTTCTATATTTATAAGAAAACTTGACAATAGGAGCAAAATTGAATTGGAAGATTCTTTTATTATTATAAAATTTCATGCCAAAGTTTGTCCATAAAGATTGAAGGAGATGCATTTAACTCATTAAATACACATATAGAAGAACTCTACCATGTAAAACTCAGTAATTTTATTCACATGGATGAATTTTTGAGTGGACAATTAAATAGTTTTTAATATCTCTAAAAATTATGTGCATAGGCTTGTTTTGTCCTAACGGCCCTATGAGATAGGTACTCTAATATTGTCTCCTGATTTACAGACAAGGAAATGGAAGCTCAGAGAGGTAACGGAGTTGCTAGGGTCCCAGAAGTGATGGCAGCAGAATGGTATTCTAACCTGTGCAGTTTGGCCCCAGAATCCAGCCTCTGAACTACAGCTGTGTTCTTAACTCTAACTATGGCATATTGCCATGGCAGACCTTGTCGTGAACTTTATTTTTTTGAACTTTTTAAAATTTTTATTGAAAATTATGGAGTTTTTTGAGATGGGGTCTCACTCTGCCAGTCAGGCTGGAGTCCAGTGGTGTGATCATGGCTCACTGCAGCCTTGACCTCCTTGACTCAGGTGATCCTCCCACTTCAGCCTCCCGAGTAGCAGGGAATACAGGTGCACACCACCAGGCTCAGCTAATTTTTGTATTTTTTTTTTGTAGAGACAGGTCTCGCCATGTTGCCCAGGCTGGTCTTGAACTCCTGGGCTCAAGCGATCTGCTGGTTTGGCTTCCCAAAGTGGTAGGATTTCAGGCATGAGCCACTGCGCCTGGCTGAACTTTTTTTAAAAAAAGAAATGCAGTTTTTATTTTTTCCCACTGAGGTACGTGGAAAAAAAGTTAACATGTAATGAGGCACATAGTTCACTGGGGTGAAATGAAGTCATTTGTTCCAAGTATGCTAGTCCCAGATGTTAACAGAATTCTGAATTTTGGGTCACTTTTATATGAAAGAGAAAGGCTTTCACATATGAAAGTATGACTAGAATCCTGGAATTTTACGAAATAGATCATCACTTCCCTATTTTGCTCAACTTGTTTCTACACTCAGCATTATTACAGAATCTAAATTAATAGATTTATTTCACATTTGTCTTATCCAGTGCTGTTACCATATTTTAATGTTAGCCATTTGATAGGAAGAATGATCCAATTTTTCTTTATTAGTTACGAAGTAATTTCTGTAAGCAAGAGCTTTTAAAAAGCATTGTTTTGCAAACATACTGAACAGCATGCATAAAGATCATTTTTGTCTGAGGATAAATATCTCATTATAAAAATAATACACATATGTAATAAATATTAAAACAGTGTAGAAATGCGTAAAATAGAAAGTGGAAGTACCATTTATTTCATTCTCAGATACAACACTAAATTTTCCTGTTGTTAAGGTAGCTGAAGTAGTTTTTTAAATCTCTTTTATGAACCCATTTGTACATATAAATCTATTTACATATTTTTAAAACATAAACTTTTAATTTAGTATGTGTTAAAACTTTGAATTTAACATGATATTTCTGTAGCTACTCATTGAGGTATCTGCACAAGTATCTTCGCTCAGAACCAGTGCCTCTTTCCCCATCACCATTGTTTGTATTGCCTCTTCTAGTTCCTTGGCCACACTTTTAAAGTCCAGAACCAGATGCTGAGCCAAGCTGGACCAAATTCTCTTTCATGATAATTTGGAGTTAAGATTGAGATAATACAGGCGTATGTGTTTGTATATGAGGGGGTGTCTGGGAGACAGGGACAGACAGCAACATCTAAATTTTGAGACACATTTTTTGCCTTTGCATTCAACGGAATACCTCTATTCTTTAATAAGTTTTCCTGTTATTAAGGTAGCTGAAGTAGTTTTTATCCTTTGTAATAAAAAACTCTTTGGTAAAGTCAGTACTCAAAGATGTGTTTATAGATCATAGCACCTTAAATTTAGAAGGACATTTAGATTCTTACTATTTACTACCTACTATTATCTTTTCTACTTATTTACAGTTTTACTGCTTTACTTATTTCTTATGTTTAGAAACCACATAATCTTTCTCCAAATGAAATTTAATGCAGTAACCCAACATATAAAAGTGTTCAGAGGGCTGGGAGAAGCATGGACCTTCATGTATATGAGGAGGTGGGGATGGGTCCGTAGGAACCTAAAGAGCAGACATTCTCAAGCAGGGACAGTTTTACCCCTTAGAGGGCATGTTTAGCTGTATCTGGGGACATGTTTGGTTGTCACAATTAGGGAGTGTTACTGGCATCAAGTGGTAGAAGTAAGGGGTACTGTTAAACATAACACACAGGACCGCTCCCCCCATTAAGTGCACTCAACAGACAAGCCACGGCAAAAGCCCAAGCCTGACTGCGTAGGCTGGTAAAGATGCAACAAGCCACTTGTGGGTTTAGCTAGTTGATTACTTATGTAGACAGCGAAAAGAAGGAAAAGCTAAAAGTGCCAGCTCCCCATGGTCTTCGCATCTCAGGATGACACTGAAAGGAGAAGGGCCAAATGACTGCATTGAGAGTTGTGGAATACCCTGTTTTGGAGGAGCCAGTAGAAGAGAGAGGTAGAAAGCCCCATGCCTCCTCACAAATGGGAAGTGATGAGACACTGCCTCATGACAGCCTCCCATCCTCTCTTGTTCCCAGAGTATCACAAGGCATTGAGCCAACACTCAGATTAACTGAGGTTCATGTCTTTATCATTGTAGCCTGTGAGGATACTTGCGGAGTCTCCAGAGCACTTGGTGGAGCCAGTAGCCTACACCTACATGCACAGCAAAGAATTAGCTAGTCAAGAATGTCAGTAGCTAAAGTGGAGACTACATTCTAGAGTAGCACTGTTCAACAGCAATGTAATGCCATACATATATGTAATTTAACATTTTCTGTTAGCCACATTGAAAAGAAACGTGATATCAACTTAATGTTTCATTTAACTCAATGTATTTCAAGTATTATTTCAACATGTAATGTGTCTAAAACATTATTAGTGAAATTTTTAACATTATTTTCAACTAAGTTTCTGATATCTGGTGTATATTTTATACTTAAAGCATGTCTCAATTCAAACGTTTTCATGATCAATACTTGATCTGCATTTGGGTTTCATAAAATTTGTAGTTGAAAAATTAGATTTACATACCTGAGGTGTCCTAAATATATTAAACGTTTACCAATAACTGAATCAACTATCAATTTTTAAATTTAACTATGACTTTTTTTTTTTTTTTTTTTTTTGAGACGGAGTCACGCTCTGTGGCCCGGGCTGGAGTGCAGTGGCCGGATCTCAGCTCACTGCAAGCTCTGCCTCCTGGGTTTACGCCATTCTCCTGCCTCAGCCTCCCGAGTAGCTGGGACTACAGGCAACCGCCACCTCGCCCGGCTAGTTTTTTGTATTTTTTAGTAGAGACGGGGTTTCACCGTGTTAGCCAGGATGGTCTCGCTCTCCTGACCTCGTGATCCGCCCGCCTCGGCCTCCCAAAGTGCTGGGACTACAGGCTTGAGCCACGACTTTTTTTTTTGAGATGGAGTCTCAGAGGGCCAAATGACTGCATTGACAGTTGTTGTTCCTAATTTATATGTGAAAAACGTTTTCTACGTGATTAATGAATTTATCCTGTTGGTGCTTCTTGAACCTGTAGGTTGGGGTCTTCTATTAGTTCTAGGAAAATCTTTGGCATTAGCTCTGTAAATACATACGTATATATATGTGTGTGTATATATATGTATATATAGTTTTAGTTTTAGTTTTTTCTTTTCTTCTAAGACTAATTGCAGCATGTTAGGCCTTTTAGTTTCCATCTTTTATCCGTTCTACTCTCTTTTTCCTCTGTATACTTCAATACTTCAGTCTTGGAAATACTGGTTGTCATATTTTCCAGTTCAGTAATTTTCTCTTTAACTATTTCTAATCACAGTCAGACCCTCTATAAAGCTTTTAAAATACTAGTTTTATATAACGTAAAAATCAACTTTATTGAGTTCAAAGTAATGAAATTGAATCAATTTTGAGTATACATTTTAATGAGATTTGACAAATGTGTATACCCATATAATCACTAATCAAGATAATAGAACAGTTTTGTTTACTCCAAAAACTTGTTTGGTGCCCATCTGCAGTCAATTTTTCTTTTTGTCAGCCATCCCCAGTCAACAGTGATCTATTTTCTGACATTATAGATTAATACTCTGTTCTAGAAATATGTTCTTGTGTGCCTGGCTTCTTTTGCTCATCATGTTTTGAAGTTTTGGAGATTTCATCCCTGTTGTATGAAACAAAAGCTTGTTTCTTTTTATTGCTGAGTAGTATTCTGTTGTATGACTGTGCTACAGTTTGCTTCAGATTTTTTTCAGTGTTTGACTATTACAAATAAACATTCACTCACTCACATGCAAGTCTTTTGTGTGATGGACACATGGATTTTTGGTTTGTTTCCTTTTGAGTAAATACTTAAGACTAAGTTTGTATGCTAGGACATACAGTAGTGTATATTTAGCTATAGAAGGAACTGCTAAACCGATTTCCAAAATGGTTAAAACATTCGTTTGTAATGCCCACAAGTAATGTATGAGAGTTCCAGTTTAGAATCTCCTCATTAACACTTGGTATTGCCAGTCTTTTTAGTTTGTATTTTTCTGTTGACTAATAATGTTGAGCATCTTTTCATGGGCTTATTAGTAATTTATATATCTTCTTTTGTGAAATGCCCTAGTTTCTTGCTCATTTTTCACGTTGATTGATTTATAGTTCTTTCTCTAATGTAGAAGAGTTCTTTATCTTACACATGTGTTGCAAATATTTTCTTCTAGATTGTGTTTTGTCTTTTCATATTCTTTTTTTTGAGACGGAGTCTTGCTCTGCCGCCCAGGCTGGAGTGCAGTGGCCGGCTCTCAGCTCACTGCAAGCTCCGCCTCCCGGGTTGACGCCATTCTCCTGTCTCAGCCTCCCGAGTAGCTGGGACTACAGGCGCCCGCCTCGTCGCCCGGCTGGTTTTTTGTATTTTTTAGTAGAGACGGGGTTTCACCGTATTAGCCAGGATGGTCTCGATCTCCTGACCTCGTGATCCGCCCGTCTCGGCCTCCCAAAGTGCTGGGATTACAGGCTTGAGCCACCGCGCCCGGCCTGTCTTTTCATATTCTTAATGGTGACTTTTGAAGAACAGAAGTTCTTAATTTTGATAAAATACGGTTTATTGGTATTTTCTTTTAAGGCTTAAGTTTCTTTTTCTCCTAAGAAATCTTTACATCCCAAGGTCATGAAGATTTTTCTTTTATGTTTTCTTTAACAGATTTTATTGTTTTAGCTTTTATGTTAAGTCTGTAGTCCACTTTGAGTTAATGTGTTTGTGTGGTGTAAGGTTTAAGAGTTATTTTGTGTGTGTGTGTGTTTTTCTTTTCTATATAGAGAATCTGTTGTTTCAGCATGATTTGTTGAATAGGCTATTTTTCCACCATTGAATTACTGTGCTTCCTTTGTTGAAAAGTCATTGACTCCCTATATGTTGGTTTATTTATGAACTGTCTTCTGTTCCATTGGTCTGCATACCCAAGTCTGAATAACACAGTTTTTCAATTAGAAATTATGCTTCATAACACAAGTAGCTAGTTTAACTTGCAACTCCAATAATTGCACAAGTCCTATTGTATCTATATCTATTCTTATTCCAGTACTGCACTGTCTTGATTACTAGAGCTTTATAATAAATCTTGAAATTAGGTAGTGTGAGTCCTTCAACTTTTTAGTTCTACAATTTCCCACTTGATTATCAGAGTATATCTATGTTTCACTTCTTAAGACCATACTTTCCTTTAATTCTTTGAATTTATTTTCTTTAAGTCTTTGAACTTTTTTATAATTGATGCTTTGAGGTCTTTGCTAACTAACCCTAACACATCTGGGCTATCGTGGGTGTGATTTTTAGTGATTTTTTTTTTTCCTCGACCAGATCACATTTTTCTTTATATATGTTTAATTTACATGTTTTATTCAATAGTGGACATGGTAATCACTCTGTGATATTTATTAACTTCCTCTGAAGAATTTTATTTATTTATTTATTTTTTTGAGACGGAGTCTAACTGTCACCCAGGCTGGAGTGCAGTGGCCGGATCTCAGCTCACTGCAAGCTCCGCCTCCCGGGTTCCCGCCATTCTCCTGCCTCAGCCTCCAGAGTAGCTGGGACTACATCCGCGACGACGCCCGGCTTATTTTTTTGTAATTTTTTAGTAGAGAAGGGGTTTCACCATGTTAGCCAGGATGGTCTCGATCTCCTGACTTCGTGATCCGCCAGCCTTGGCCTCCCAAAGTGCTGGGATTACAGGCGTGAGTCACCGCGCCCGGCCCCCTCTGAAGAATTTTTATTCTTGTTTTAGCAGATCACTTTATTGCTGGTTTAAAATCAACCTTAACTTATGAAGGTTTGGTTTTAAGCTTTGTTAGTGCAGATCTGTGGAAAGCCCAAGATGTTTCTTTAAGATTGTCTCTTCTGCAGACCTTGTTTTTTCTCAGTTTTGGGCTTTATAAAGTATTATGTTTTGGCCGGGCGCGGTGGCTCATGCCTGTAATCCCAGCACTTTGGGAGGCCGAGACGGGCGGATCACGAGGTCAGGAGATCGAGACCATCCTGGCTAACACGGTGAAACCCCGTCTCTACTAAAAAATACAAAAAACTAGCCGGGCGAGGTGGCGGCGCCTGTAGTCCCAGCTACTCGGGAGGCTGAGGCAGGAGAATGGCGTGAACCCGGGAGGCGGAGCTTGCAGTGAGCTGAGATCGCGCCACTCACTCCAGCCTGGGCGACAGAGCGAGACTCCGCCTCAAAAAAAAAAAAAAAAAAAAAAAAAAAAAGTATTATGCGTCCAGACCAGGGCTTATTCTAGGGCACGGGTTCTCAAATGTTTATTCTTTTTTTTGCATTCTTAAAAATTACTGAGCATTCCACAGAGCTTGTATGTGGGTCATGCATATTGTATTAGATACTAAAACAAAGAAGTTTAAAAAATTATTTCATTTAGCAAATAACAAACTTACTGCGTGTTAGCATGAATAACATTTTTTGAAAAATTGTTTTCCAAAACAAAAAATAGGTCCCAAGAGTGGAATCATTTTACATTTATGCAAATGTTGTTAATATTTGATTTAATTGAAGATAGCAGGATTCTCCTATCTGCTTGTGTGTGCAGTTTTTTCTGATAAGCTTTTTGGGGTTGAAATATCTGAAGAAGATCTACATTGATAGTTAGAAAAGGGAAGAGTGTATCAATCACCTTTCCAATAATTGTGGATATTCTTCTTTGATTCCACATTCAAACTGGACAAATGGTAGTTTCTTAGTGGCTAGCTGCAACGTGGAATCTGAAACCTTGTCAGATAACCTTTTGCACTCTGTAACATCACAATCCATTGGTTGTCTTATACATGGAAAGCATCTTTGCCTACGTACCTACGTATGATTTTGCAATGATTTCCATTTGTCGTATCAAAAATAGTCATTTCCTAAGTGAGGCTTAACTTGTTAACATGCTGTATTATACTATATAAAATAATTACATTTGTTATTTTATATCCACATCACCAGAAAAAGTCTATGAATTTGGGAGCCCTTTATATGTACTTTCTAATTCTTCACAGAGGATGTTTTAAAAAAATCTAATGATCAATATTTAAGAAAATATAGTACTTTTACTGCTTCGTCAGGGGCATTCTAATGTGGAACTCTCCTTTTTTTACTGCATATATGTTTTATAGTGAAGAATGTAATAATTACTAATAGATGTTGATGACACTGCCTTGATTTGTGTTATTTTAGTTTTGTAAGACAGGGTTTCACATTGTCATCCAAGTTGGAATGCAGTGGTGTGATCATGGCTCACTGTAGCCTTCACCTCCTGAGGCTCAAACCATCCTCTCACTCCAGCCCCACGAAGAGCTGGAGCCACAGGTGCGTGCCACCATGCCAGGCTCGTTTGTTTACTTTTTGAAAAGACCAGGTCTCCCTATGTTGCCCAGGCTGCTCTTAAACTCCTAGGCTGAAGCAATTCTTCCACCTCAGCCTCCCAAAGTGCTAGAACTATAGGCATGAGCCACCATGCTCAGCTTGTGTTATCCTCTGTTGCTTTTGTACCATCAGTGCAAATGTTAATATAATGAAATGAGGGAATAATATCTCAATGTTATTATAAAAATAGTTTTGACTTTGTAGACCCTCTGCTCTCTGTTCTAGGTCGTGGTGCTTATTCATAACTAACACTGGTGCTAAGGTGCGCCAGGTGTGTTAACAAGGTGGTTTTAGGTTCTCTTTACTTTCTCAAGGCCAGAATTCCAATTTCTTTCAGCACTGCTCTTTCTCTAGCACCTTGCGACCTCTACTCACTCTGTTGTGCTCTCAGTCCTTAGCAGCTATTGCCAGATAAGCCTCAGGGGTTTTTTCCTGCGCGGGTACAGCCCAGCCCAGCCATGTGATCCCTGGGGACTCCTTCAGGGACATCTGAGGCCTGCCATCTGCACAGATCCCTCTTCTCTACTTTCCCGTCCTACAGATTCCAGCCAGTTCTTCTGCCCTGAGTTTGGATTTCTGTCTTCTCAGTTCAGTGTAACCACCGTGCTCTGCTTTGACTCCTGTTGTGTTTATGTGGTTGGCAGATTGTTTTAGACAGAGAGTTGGGTGATTATGGTACCCATCTTGTGAGTTTCTCTTCTTTCAGGGATCACAGTTCACAACTGCAGCTGGCTACTGCCTGCAATTAGTTGCTTCATCTATTTTGTCCAGTTTCATAATGTTTATATCAGAGAGGGAAAGCTAGTCTGATAGCAGTTATTCCATTATGGCTGGAAACTAAAGTTTCATTTAAAATTTTTATTGTTGTATTTTTATTTCTAAAAGTTCTGTTTAATTCTTTTATAAATTTGCCTTATTATTTTTTATAGTTTTGTCTTTTTTCGATCTTTCAGCTTGTCTTTTAGTAAACACAATAAGCATGGTTCTTTTTGTAATACGTGTCTTGTACCTCTGATACCTGAAGTTTTTATGGGTCTGTTCTTGAGTTGTCTATTTTTGCTAGTTGTAGCTTTTGCATTTTAGGTTATTTATATGCCTCATCTTGGCTATACACTGGACATTTTACCAACTATTTATTTATAGGAGTTACTGCCAATCTGGGACCACCTTAAATCAAATTCAAGGCTTGAGCTATCCTAGGCACACAAAGTTTCCAACCAGAGCTATAATTCTGTACTAGGACCAGTTCACATCCACTTTGTCCTCATCCTGAGGTGTCACCCTTGTTTCGTGGGGAACAGTCTCGTTATAGTCCTTACTTTTGAGGGGGTCTCTGGGCTTTTATTGCTCTTCCCCTTATTCCATGAGACATTGAAATGACATATTTTATTTTTCTTGATCAATAATTGCCTTCAGAACAATGACAGCTTCCATACATGTTTACCCTCCGGACTTCCTTTGCTCTCCAGCTTTCAGCTGGTAATTCTTGCACTGTCTTGTTAGCTCGTAGATGATTTTAGAAGTTGTGTTTGTGTTTGTGTTTCAAATCTAGTTCTGTTCATTGTTTACAGCCTAAGGGATGATTTAAATAAGCTACTCTGCCATTACTGGAAACAGAAAATTGTGCCATTTAAATTCTAATTTAAATTCAGTGAGCCATTCTATATAGGATAGCACTGGTTACTTAGTTTTCTTTTTTTTTTTCCTTTTTTTTTCTTCTTGAAACAGAGTCTCGCTCTGTCGCCCAGGCGGGCGTGCAGTGGCGCAATCTCAGCTCACTACAGGCTCCACCTCCCGGGGTCACGCCATTCTCCTGCCTCAGCCTCCCAAGTAGCTGGGACTACAGGCGCCCGCCACCTCGCCCGGTTAATTTTTTGTGTTTTTAGTAGAGATGGGGTTTCACCTTGTTAACCAGGATGGTGTGGATCTCCTGACCTTGTGATCCGCCCACCTCAGCCCCCCAAAGTGCTGGGATTACAGGCGTGAGCCACCGCGCCCGGCCTTGAGTTTTCATATTTACCGTTAGTGGTAAATCAACTTCAGATAGTTTGAAAAATAAAATACATTAGCTTGACTACTTTTATGCTATAATAAGTAACGTGTATTTTGGATGAAAAGATAAAAGTTTTCAAAAAATCTATAATGTATAAATATATACTGTATTATTACTGTATAATATATGCTGTAGCATACTATATATGATATGTATACTGTATAATATAATGGCATATCATGTCATTATATAATATACCATTTTAATATACATGTTTGTGTAGAAGAAATTGAATGTGCATAAACACAAGGATCTATCATATATTTCAGTTTATAAAAATAGTTTGCCTCTTAAAGCTCATGTGTATTGGTAAAGAGTCTTATACATTGAAGGCTGTACTATAGTTAAAATTTAGTCCTTTGATATTTTTCTATAAAATTAAAAATTTTCTTTGCTTAAAAAAATTCAAGGAACTTGGTCCTTTATGTAATTCTGTTTATGAAACTCAATTTAATAAATGTATATCTGTGTACTCTTTAAAGAGTTAGATGCTGATAATTTTAAAGTAAAAACTTAGTAAAACATCTTTTGATAATTTGCTCTAAAAAGCTTGCTACATTTTTAGCTTGGAAAATTCACATTGTCTCTATGTCTTCTGTCTTTTAAAATCAGTTAATAATGCCTGCAGTTAAACACAATTTATTGTAATAGCACTTTATGATTTTCTAGGAATTTAACAGAATGAGCCTTTGTATGAATGTAGAAATATTTTGTTTTTATTTACAATAATTAAAATTATGCAAATGCTTAACTTTAATAGTTTTAAAGGATGAAATTAAACAACATAGCTAAAATAATACATGCTGAATTTGGCTCCCCGTGGCTAAATGCCGGTACCAGAAATGGGAAAATCGTGTGTCCTTCTTGCCATAGCTCATTTGAAAATGGTGTTTGAATTTTGTGACCCTACCTTAGTTTTAACTGTCTTGCTATGCCAGCTGCTACATTTTCTCCACCCCTCTTACCTCGAAAAGGAGATAAATAGAGCTGATATGCATTTGTAAAACAATTAGAAACCACCTACTCTGGAATTTGAGGTTTGATAATGTCCCAGAGGTTAAAGATAGCATAGGGGGCTTTGTGAATGGTCATAGCACCCCTTGAATTTATGTACTGAATGTTACTCAGATTTTAGTTTCCTTTTTCTTTCAAACCGTACTTTGTACATTGTTGGTGTATTTTGGGAACTTTGCTTCAGGTATTTGTGCTACTTTTAAAAAATAATATGACACTATATCATCAAGTAATGTGCTACTTTTTAAGAAAAATCTGTTTTATATTAGTGTGCTATCAATGCATACTGATTTTACAAGGTGAATTTCTAATTTTGTTTTGTGTTAATGATCACATTTTTTTATTCTCTTTGATGGCTCAGAGTGTTAAGTTTTGCAGCATCCAGAATTGAGTCTTAGATGCCACCACTTTGAGTACAGTGTGGCATTCTTGAAAGCTGTTGTACCTTTGCCTCATGTATGTGCCATTCTTCTGGTATTAGGAAATAGCCCACAGGAAATCCCCATAGAGAACAGTGTGAAGGATCAGATTTGAAGGCACTTTAGAATGAAATTCTATTTGAGACATTGCTTGGGGAATATTATAGTTTGGGACATTTAAGAATGTATCTGACAACTTTCAGTGCTGCTAGTCTCAACTGTTAGTTTTGTTTGTTCTTTTTAAAGAGTTAAGATAAATGAAAACCTTTCTGTTATTATTTTGAATCTAAACCATTTTGATTCAGAGGGTGGGAGAATAAGAGATTCTATTTGAAGCAGCTCTTTATTTTGATTTTTTGAAGATTTTAGATCTCAATGCTTCAAGTCTTTGACTATAACTTTAAAAGCATTATCAGAGATTTGACACTGCTCCTAAAGTATGTAGAGATCACCTGATCAAGTTTAGCCCCTTTATTTTAAAAGTCGTGAGAACTGAGGCCCACAGAATTTCTTGTGTGCCCTGGCTCAGTGCTTCTCAAATTGTCTGTGGTAGAGGGGTTTTCTTTTTTCCCCAATGCATGACAGACCAATAATTTTGTAAAATATAAATAAAAAGAAGTACTGGAGAAGGTAATTTTGAAACAACAGACATAGTTCCAAATACCTTCAGTTTCTGTTCTTACCTCATTGTAGATGGATTATAAACAGTTCTGGGAATGGAACTTTGTATAATATGCTTTGTATAGCATTGACCACATTTATAGTGCTGCCCAAGGTCAGGGTTCAGCAAATGTGGTCCATAGGCCAAACCCAGCCTCTCTCTTGTTTTTATATGGCTTGCAAGCTAAGAATTGTTTATATGTTTTTTAATTTTTTTAATCAAAAGAAGAAGAATATTTTGTAAATTATATCAGATTTAAGTTTCAAAGTCCTTAAGTAAGATTTTATTGGAATGCAGCCATGCTTAGTCATTTAAATTTTATTGGAATGCAGCCATGCTTATTCATTTAAATATTATCTGTGGCTGCTTTCACGCTATAATGGTAAAGTTGAGGGAGGGATGAGGACCCTTGAACAATGCAGGAGTTATTAGGAGTGTTGAACAACGTGCAGTTTAAAATTCGAATGTAACTTTCTCCCACAAAACTAATAGCCTACTATTGACCAGAAGCCTTGTTGACAACATAAACAGTCAATTAACACATATTTTCTATGTTATATGTATTATATATTGTATTCTTACAGTAAAGCAAGCTAGAGAAAAGAAAACATTTTTAAGAAAATCACAAGGAAGAGAAAATGTGTTTGCTATTCATTAAGTGGAAGTGGATCTCCATAAAGATCTTCATCCTCGTCATCTTCACATTGAGTGGGCTGAGAAGGAGGATGAGGAGTGGTGGTTCTTGCTATCTCAGGGGTGGCAGAGACAGGTACACTCAGTGTAACTTTTACTGAAAAAAGTCTGCATATATGTGGACTCATGCAGTTCAAACTTGTATTATTCAGGGTCAGCTATAGTTGAGACAGAGACCAAATAGTCCATAAAGACTAAAATATTTACTATCAGGCCTATTACAGAAAAAGTTAGCTGACCCCTGCCCTAGAGCAAAGCATGGAATTAGTTGTCACTGGTAGAGTTAAGAGTACACATTTTAAAATGTGCTTTAAATATTATGGTGAGCTGATGGGGATTGTCAAACTCCCTGCCCAGCACCTTTGCATACCACTTTATGTTCTAATTCAGTCCTCTTGGCAATTTTGTAACCTCTTATGAAAGTTGGATAAGTTTAGACCCCTGCTGATCTAATGAGGGGTTAGATACCTTACTTATCCTAAAAGTCTTAACTTTACTGAGTTTTTAATTTTTAATTCATATGTGATGAATTAAATATGGTTAAATATTTTCTGATGTGAATTTTATTTTCAGCATCTGGTTTAGAAAATTCAGCTGCTTCTTTCCTATTGCTGCATTACTTCGCTGTAGATGTGCCTGTGTTCAGGTCTAATTAAAGAGATAGGCATGACTCGAACATATTTAGAAAACATCTATTTCAATAAATGTTTACTTCTTTTAATGTCACCTAAAGTACAACAAAACTACAACTAAACTGTAATGACAGATTTCTATTGCAAAATAGGCAAGATATGATCGTCAAAATACTGGGTTAAAAAAGAAGGATTGAGGTTTTAGGAGACTTTGGAGAAACAGTTAGACTTTCACTGTTTTACTTCTAGCACTCAATAAAACTGTAAAATGAAAGCTCCCATCATACAATTGTCAAACGCAGATAACAATATTCCTTTACTTCTTGTTGCAAGCAGGTTCTGAAGTTCCTGAAGTATGCAGTTCAACTCTGCTTTCCATGGTAGCTATTATTTCTTCTGTTTCTTCCCTTTTGCATGTGATCACTCAGCAACTAAAGATATAGTTATCAGCTTGCATTTGATACTTGAGTCTACTTTATTATAAAGACCCTTTATAAGCCAAATCTTCACATTAGAATTTCTTCCTGGAATTAAAAAAAATGTTGTTAGAATAGCTGTACCCATTATGATGAAAGAGTACACTTTGATATTATGGCACTCGCTGTTTTATTCTACTGACTCTTGAATCAGTTTATAAACATCTGAAAACAGTTATATTCATTGTTTGCATTCGCATAGGAAATAATACAGAAAGTCTTTGTAATATCTCACTGCATCTTCTCAAGCCATAGCTGGTTTTTATTGTCCCAAGTCTGAAACTCGCCAAGATGTAATGTGTGAGATGCACAGGCTCACCTTCCTAGCAGTTGTGTCCTCGTTCCGGATAAGGCTGTTGTTTGTCCATTATAACAAAGCCATTGATTTTATGGCTAATGCCTTAAAGGAAAAGGAAGAGCTTTGTAAACAGAAGGACTTACTGCTTGGTAATGTATGAGTATTACCTTCCAAAGATTGCTAAAGAATGTGTGTGCTTTAGCATGGAACTGTCATGAATGAATGAAAATTTGGGACTCATCAACAGTGGTGGCTCATAACTTACAATTGAATTTTACTTACTGGAACAACTTCTTAATACATTCATTTATTTAATCATTGTTTGGGTAGTATTACAGCAACAGTCTCCTCCTCTCATGCCCTCTCCACCCTCCATAGCATACACACCACATACCAGATGTGGCTGATAAATGTTTTGGATTAATATATCTGGATTTTACTTAAACAGTGATTTTCTCTTTTGTAGGAACCTCCATATTTAACAATTCCCAGTAGCTACTTTTTACCCAATATGGCAGGCATTACATTCATGCCTTAGGATATATTATAGTGATTGAGTTTCTGTTTCTAAACATTTTTGATGGAAAGAATGAGTATAGGAGGCAGTTCCTTTTTGCAGTTCCACTCCAGGGGACCAGGGTTACACGCATTACTATGTCTGTTAAACTTCTTGGAAGCAAGCCAGTATGTTATGGTGAGTTTCATGTGCAAGTGGTGAGCCACTAAAAGGCTTGCACAGTATTGTAACTGTTCTGAGGAGAGGAAGCGTTTGGAAATTCAGCAGTAAAGCAGCGGCAGCAACAAGCAGCCACAGTGGTAGTAAAGAGAGGGCAGGTTCACAGTTAGCATATTTCACAGTGTGAGCCAGCGAGCGCATAGCTTCCCATACTGCTGCTTGAAGGAGGCAAACCAAAACTCTACATTGCAAGATTTTTCTAGTTTCATGTTTCTGATGTTAAGTCATGTGATAATACTGTACCATAAGTTGCCAACTTCATTTTACTCTGGAGAGGCTCTTTTGCTGCAGTGCTTTTTTTCTTTTTTTTTTTTTCTTGAAAGAGAAAAAAATTGTGCAATGTATGTTTATGCCTACACCATGCCGAGACGACACTTACCAGTAAATAATCTCTGTATCCCTGAGGTAAGATATTGTTTCTGCTTTCCCTGCACAGTGCTGCTGCAGCACGGAGCTGATCCAAACATTCGGAACACTGATGGGAAATCAGCCCTGGACCTGGCAGATCCTTCAGCCAAAGCTGTCCTTACAGGTAAGAACACAAGAGAGCTACCGAATGAGTATATCTGTGTAACTCCTTACTTGATTTTATAAAATCTTGTTATGCTCAATTTTTCTTTTCACTGATGAAACTAAGCAAATATATCTGCCATTATCTACTACTTTATTATTGATTTGATATCTGTCTCATTAATTGGTATGCTGTCATAGCATAAGCAGTAAGATTGTTGGTCTACTTAGAATGATAGCATTAAATCATAACATCTTTTACTCATATTTTAGTCATTTTTATGGTTTATATCATAATTTTTCTGTACCTCACCCTCTCAGTTGTTTAAGACCTTTACTGTTGAGCAAGCAGGGGCATTTATATCACTATAAAAGGAGTTTTGATTGGAAAGACAACCTGCTGCCTTATTTCTTGGATCGATAGTTCAATAAAATATGCCGCTGCCTCTCCCTTGCCACCCCATTTATACTTTAATCATGTGTTTTCGCTTTCACCATGGCAGCTAAGTTGTTTTCAACTGAGGCATTTGTTATCTTTTTGCTTCAGATAATGCAAATGTGTGGCTTAAGTATTAGTTTTATTAAAGCAAATGCCAAGAACCAGCAAAGAGGAAATGCTAGAATGGAAAAGATCTCTCATAACAATATAGAAAATAGTGCTCTAAGTGTTTTCATTGATCTTCATTCTCAAAATGCTGCATTGGATCTATTTTTGTTTTTATTCTTAGCATCTGAGTCCTGCTGCCTTTGCCCTCTTTTACTTAACTGACCTTTGTAATGAGCCTCTGTCACTGCAGTGCTAACAGCATTGTTTTAGGCTATGTGAAAGTAAATGACTTTTAACTACCTTTTAAATTTGCCCATGGTTGAAGAAAATACGTCTTTTGTTCTTGTTTAAGTTTAGAGTTCATGGTGTGAAAATTTAGCAAAAATACTGAGGTGAAGGGAAAATATTTATGTACAGAGAGCTTTGAAAATCTATGGAATTTTGCTTAATTACTCTGCATAGAAAAACAACTTTGCACTGTGCTAAAATTAATATAATTATTGCTCAGAGTAATATGATTTTTCTCAATTAAAGATTAGTGTATTTGCTGAATAAAAGTAACATACACTAGAATAATAAACCTACTTAAATTAGTGTAGATAAGAAATTTGAGTATAAATATACAATTTTAAGTAATGAAATTAAAATACATAGCCTCAGATTCTACAGCCTTTCAGTCTCTTAACAAAGCCCTGGGCAACAATAACAGCTTTAGAGTGGTCTCTGACCAAAGGAGAAATATAGTGCATAGAAACAGGGGGAGATTATAAATGCTGAGCAAGACTCTCTCTCTATCTAAATGTCCTCCCTCTGACCTTTCCTTCTCTCCAACTCTCAACACCTGCTTTGTCCATTTGTTAGATACATTTAATATGACAATGCTTTTAGATCTACTTTCACTTTTTTAAAAGGCAACTTTTAATATAACTTATTAACAAGAAACTCTCTCCTAATTTGTAATGAATTTCAGGGGAAACTGTATTGCATGTTGTTAGTTTGGGAAAGCGCTTTGGGACAATCACTCATGGAGACACAAGATTCCTGGAGGACAGATACCACATCTACTAAAATTGATTTGAAAGCCATCTAACACTGTACTTTGCTTAGATAGGAAGATATGAAAGTCTTGGTCATAATACTGATTTTGTTAATTATTCGTTTCAAGAATATCTACTTTTTTGGAAATGATATACAGCTTTTCAGATGTGATTTAAAAGGAAAAGTCTAGTAATATGGTTAATTTTGTTGAAATATAGACCAGTTCTATTTCTACATTCATGTTATATAATGCAGTGAAATAACACTTAGGTGAAATGTATCCCACAATGTTTTTCATACCATACAGGTTCTCTAATAAGCAATTGAAATTTCCAGTGGAATTATGGTGAAAGAATTATTTCCAAAGCTAAATTTAAAAGATTAAACATTAATTTTTTTAAAGGATATCTTTTGAAAGGAATGCCTTAGAGTTATTAGAGATCATTCTGAGTAACATGTCATTCTTTATTTTTATGCCAGATGTAATTGTAGTACGCTTACTTACCTTGAGAGTGAAATTTTCATTCTTAAAAATTTTTTCTTTAGGAATTTACTTGCTGAAAATCTCTTTCCAGTATCTCATCTTTTTATGTTACTACTTTTGTGCATTAGCCTAAACTGTGTATAAGTATTTATGTGTTTTCCTTAAAGGCAATTAACAAAGTGACAATCTCTCTCTCTCTCTCTTTTTTTTTTTTTTTTTTTTGAGATGGAGTTTTGCTCTGTCGCCCAGGCTGAAGTTCAGTGGCATGATCTCACCTCACTGCAACCTCCGCCTCCTGGGTTCAAGCAATTCTTCTGCATCAGCCTCCCAAATAGCTGGGATTACAGGCATGTGCCACCATGCCTGGCTAATTTTTGTATTTTTAGTAGAGATGGGGTTTCACCATGTTGGCCAGGCTGGTCTCGAACTCCTGACCTCAGGTGATCCGTCTGCCTGACAGTCTCTTTTTATAGAACATTTAAAAATATATGACTAATATCCTCTTATACATAAGAATGCATTTTTTTTAATAAAGCTATACAAAGGAACAGTGTACCCTTCATTTTGCAATTAAGGGACCCTAGCATGTAGCCATTGGTTTTGGATAGTACACCTGGGTATTTAAATGAGAAGACTTACTCAGAGAGTCTCATCATCCTGTTTGCTGAATTATTGAGTAAGTGAATGATAGGCTTAGAAGAAATCTTGAAGGCTTTCTTTTGTTTTTCTGCTAATGACTGAAGTTCTGGTCAATAAACTGAAGGACTTGGAGGTATTTTAGGTTTTTTGTTCATTTTTTGTTTTAAACAAGGGTATGAAAAGTCAAAAACAACCTATGTAAATGTTATTGAAGAGTAGTTTTTGTGTGTTTTGATTATAAATTTTTAAAGTAACATACTTTTGGCCTTTTTTTTTCTGACTGTCAAAGAAATACATTCATTTAGAAATTGAGAGAAGCAGGAAAAGGATGAAAAAGAAAAATCATTTGTAATTTTGCTACTTAGAGATAACATTTTGGTGTACTTTATTTATAAAATCTTTTCTTCTGTGAGTATCCCACACTCTTATTTCTCTTTAATCAAATCAGCCTAATGTGTTATAACTGCTTAATAATACATATTTTTCAAATTTAGTTACATGAATGTTCCCAAAGACATTAAGTGTTTTTCTACAACCTCAGTTTATAACAACTTCATAGTACCCTTCTATGAGTATATTTTAGTTTTTTGAGTGAATTCCCTAGTGTTTCACATTTAGGTAGGTTGTTTTCAGTCTTTATTCTTCCTTGTGAATTTAGAGTCATTTAATCAATTCTATTGGAAGTGTGCTTCACCAGATTCAGTCTTAGCATCCATGAACATGGTAGATACCGCTGTTCTTGACTTTGAAATAAGGAAGGTTTGGAAAATAAAGAGCTTTCCTTTTTAAAAAGGCTGCACTGCATGTGGTATTATGGGAGAGCCACGTTTAAGTTAAAGGTGGTTGACAAAGGGAGTGTCTGTTGAAGAGGACTAGAGAGTAGGGTCTTTGTTAATCATGTAAAGGAGAGTCTCTGGGCAGAGTGGAAAGGATAGAGGGAGCAGTGGAAAGTTGAATAAAAAAAAGAGGTAAGAGCAGATTGAGACCAAGAGTTTGAAAAAGGATAGATGACCAAAGGAATGTTTATCGTTGACAGGACCAAGGATGATGGGGATGTAAAGTGAGTGAGTTTAGATGGTCACAGGGTTGCTAAGATAGTTGATGATCCTAGTATTTTCCTAGTATATTTAGGGTTAAGGGAATGGGAAGGAGGATATATTTGCATTCAGGTGTCTCAAGAATAAATTAGCTTTAACCTGGATTCGTTGCACTTCCGAGGAAATCCAAATCTATGATTGATCCGTAGCCTCCAGTCTCTCTACAAGGAGTCAGCTGTGGCTCAGGCTACCAGGCAATACTGAGGTATCTGGTGTGTTCTTGCTGAGACTGGCTTAGTGAGTCAGCAAAATCTGAAATCTTTTGCTTTTTTTTTTTTTTTCTACTGAGTGCCTCCTACTGCCCTTCAGATAAGACCAACATCTTTAGCATAACCAGTGAGGACTTAAGTGATCTGTGCCCTGACCACCTAGTTTTGACTACTAGATTTTGCCGAAAATTTGGAACTCCTTCCTTTTTTTTTTTTTTTGAGATGGGGTCTCGCTTTGTCGCCAGGTTGGAGTGCAGTGGTGCTATCTTGGCTCACTGCAACCTCTGCCTCCCGGGTTCAAGCGATTCTCCTGCCTAAGCTTCCCAGGTAGCTGGGACTATAGGCAGGCGCCACCATGCCCAGCTAAGTTGTGTATTTTTAGTAGAGACGGAGTGTCACCATATTGGCCAGGATGGTCTCGATCTCCTGACCTTGTGATCCACCCGCCTGGGCCTCCCAAAGTGCTGAGATTACAGGTATAAGCCACTGTGCCTGACCGGTACTCCTTTCTTTGCCTCACACTTTGTATCCAACCTATCAGTAATTCAGGTCTACCGTACTTTCAAATCCCCAGTCTGACCGTTTCTCACCATCCTCACAGCCCTGGGCCACACCTTCATCCTCTGTTTCATGACAGCGGTAACCTCGTAATGGATCTCTCTGCCACTACTTAAACCTCACTCATTTCTCCTCACTGCAGCTAGAATGGTCTTACTAAAGCATAAATCAGCTCTATTATCAGAAAATTCTTTAGTATATTCCCATAGCCTCTGAATAAAATTCAGATTCTTTAACCGTGGCCTGTCGGGATTTGGCTCCTGCCTTGCATTTCTCTGATCTTGTCTTCTACTATATTCTCTTGGTCTCTTTGCTTCAGCTGCAGCTGGTTGCTTGCTGCCCCTCAAACAGATGACCCCTTATTCTGTGTCTGGGCTAATGTAAGCTATTTACTGAAACTGGAACACTTCCCCAGTTCATCAGTTAAATCTCTAGTTCCCGTGTCTACTCCTCAGAGAAGGCTTCTTGTCCCTGGTGCCGTTAGCCTACTTGGTTTCCTTCATGGAGTTACTGGTATCTGGCATTGCCTTGTGGTGGCGGTGTTTGTCCCAGTAGAAGGACAGCATCACAAGGGTTTGGACTTTTGTCTGTCTGGTTTACTTCTTTATGCCCAGGACTTAGAAGAACACATAAAATGATCAATGAAATAAATGTCTAAGGTCCGATTACTGATAATTGGGGGCAGCATATTTTCCAGGTTGTATAAATACTCATTAACCATTACTTATTTGACATTTTATGCCAAGAGTTTTAATAAATTTTTAGCTTCCTAAAAGTAGTTTTGAATTGCATATAGTTATATACATTTCTAAAACGTAAGTGCATTTTTAAAATGTTTTAATTGGTAAGATGGATGAGGTTTACTGAGTTTTTATCAACAGATTTCTCAGATGGCTCTTATGATTGAGAACATTCCAATTCTGGAAAGATGAGGCTGCTTGCAGCTGTCACATCAGACATCCAGATGTCAAACCGAGGCCTTATTATTTTTTTTTTTTTGAGATGGAGTTTGCTCTTGTGGCCCAGGCTGGAGTACAATGGTGCAATCTCGGCTCACCGCAACCTCCACCTCCTGGGTTCAAGCGATTCTCCTGCCTCTCAGTCTCCCAAGTAGCTTGGATTACAGGCATGTGCCACCACGCCCAGCTAATTTTGTATTTTTAGTAGTGACAGGGTTTCACCACGTTGGTCAGGCTGGTCTCGAACTCCTGACCTCAGGTGATCCACCCCCCTCAGACTCCCTAAGTGCTGGGATTACAGGCTTATTTTTGTTTTTTTCTTTTGGCCATTGTTGTGTTAGTATGCGGTTTTGCACATTAGCTATACTATATAACCTGGCATATTGCATACCATGTGTAGTACATGTTTTACTGTCAGACTATATGATTACTTTTCTCATGCTATTAATCTGAACTTAAAGAATTACTTACCAGGTATTAGAAAGTCTAATTATACAGACTGCATCCTAAAAAATAAACTATAAGCAGAAATAAACCTTACCTTATTAAGAAAAGTTGTATATTTATCTATGTGAATTTTATTGGGGAAATTATTAAGATGAATTTCTGATTTTAAAACATTGCCTTTAGTATTATAGCAAAGGAAGTTAAAAGGTGTTACTGCTGAAACAAAACAATGTGAATACTCATTTTAAATATGTTAAAATGTTAATTTCTTGACTAAGAAACTTTTATTAATAGTTTAATCTTGTATAATTTTGGACATGAGTAGGAAAATTTAAAGTTTGCTATTAAAAATGGTTGAAAGACTTTTTTTTGAAATTTTTAAAATATGAAGACAGTTTAGGAGAAGAATATAAAACTCATACCTTTTTAAAAAGATTATACCTGACATAAGAGATTAATTTCAGTTTTCAAGTGTTGTCTGCGCCGTGAAGAAACAGCTAAGCCAGTTGCTTTCTTTTTTTTATTAGCAGCAGGTATTTGTTTCCTAGTTCATATTGAATTTTTAGATTCTTGCAGCAAGCCAAACTTTCTTTTAAGAAGTTCGCGTTACATAAAATACAGTGACAATAATAATAGCTGACACCTCCTGAATCCTCCTTTTATCCAGGTGCTGTTTCAAGGGCGTTGAATCCTCACAATGAAGCTATGAGGTGGATATTGTTATTGTACTCATTTTTACAGATGGAGAGGTTAAGTTACTTCTAAGTTCACAGAACCATCAAGGGGAATTAATAGGAATTGGAATTCAAGCAGTTTGGCTCCAGGATCAATGAGTACTCCTATGTGTGCAGAATCAGACTTTTTACCTATTTGTTCATTTGGAAGGACATGGTATGGCCCAAAACAAAAATAAAATTAGAGTGGCCCATAAATATAAACTACAGGGCTTAAATCTAGTCTGTTAATATAATGTTCCTCTTTTTTAGATTAAAGATTCCTTCTTTTGAAAGACAAAAAGTTACCTAATATTGCCAGTAAGATTTATCATCATATTATTATAATAAAATGGATTAATTTGGTAATAAATTGATCTTTTGAACTTTGCATAGTAACCTTCCCTTATCTGTGGGGATACGTTCTCAGACCCCAGTGGATACCTGAAACCACAGATAGTACTGAACCCTATACAGACTATGGTTTTTCCTATATGTACATACCTCTAATAAAGTTTAATTCCTAAATTAGGCACAGTAAGAGATTAACAACAATACCAATAATAAAACAGTTATAATGAGAGATATGTCAACGTCGTCTCTCTCTCTGTCTCACAATATCTAATTGTACTGTATTCACCTATTTTCAGACTGGTTGACTGGGGGTAACTGAAACCACAGAAAGGGAAACTGCAGATAATGGGGAATATCATAAATGATCTTCTTCAGTCTTTGCTCTCTAGTCACTAGGGTTGGTGAACATTCATTTGAAACTTAAAACAACTAGACTCTGTAAGGAAAGATGTAGTATTTAAAATAGTTTGAGCTATTCATAGGTAAGAGGCAGATCAAATAATGTAAATAGACCTTCAGCTGGTTATAGACAGTAACCTGTGTACAGGCATACCTCAGAGATAGTGCAGATTTTGTTTCAGACCACTATAAAGAAGCAAATATTGCCATAAAGTGAAACACTTTTTTTTTTTGTTTCCTAGTGCATTTGAAAGTTGTGTTCATACTGTATAGTGTGCAATAGCATTATGTCTAAAAAAAGTTCTACCTTAATTAAAAATACTTTATTGCGAAAAAATGCTAACGAAGTGAGCACATGCTGTTGGAAAAATGGTGCCAATAGACTTGCTGGATGCAAGGTTGCCACAAACCTTCAATTTGTAAAAAATGTGTATCTGCAAAGTGCAATAAAATGAGGTATGTTGTTTATGGAGTGGGAGGGAATAGAAATTAACTTTCTGGGCTGGGTGCTGTGACTCATGCCTGTAATCCCAGCACTTTGGGAGGCCGAGGCAGGCAGATCACTTGAGGCCAGGAGTTCAAGACCAGCCTGGCCAATATGGTGAAACCCCGTCTCTACTAAAAATACAAAATTTAGCTGGGCGTGGCGGCAGGCGCCTGTAATCCCAGCTACTCAGGAAGTTGAGGCTGGAGAATTGCTTGAACCCGGGAGGCAGAAGTTACAGTGAACCGAGATGGTGCCACTGCACTCCAGTCTGGGCGACAGAGCAAGAGACATTGTCTCAAGAAAAAAGGAAGAAAAAAAAAGACAACAACTAACTTTCTGTTTAGATAATCTCAGCACTGTAGTACTTCAAGTCCTTCCAATGAATCTTTTTGTGTAATTAAAGCCACCACACTTACATCATTAAAACCAGCATGATCTTTTAACTCATCAAAAGTGACATATTTGAGAAGCATGATAACTTGTTAGTGTATATGGAGAGCAGCTGTCATTTTCCTTAGTAAATTATAGCAACTCTGTAGCATTTGTATTGCAATTTGGATTAGAACTTCAACTACAACCAAATTGGTATTTTAAATGGTTCTTTAAAATATAATACATTACTGTTAATATTTGCTTTCTTAAAGTAGCACGTGTGACATTAGAATTCATTAATGCTTTGCTATTGTAATGGTTACCAGCTCTATTCTTTAAGATTTTTTTAAAACTTTTATTTTGACATAATTTTAAGTCCCCATGCAGTTGTAAGAAATAATAAAAAGAAGTCCCTTGTACCCTTTCCCTAGTTTCATCTAGTGGTAACACCTTGCAGAACTGTAATATAACATCACAGTGAGGATATTGACATTGATGCAGTCTATGGGACATTTCTGTCATAGAAATACGTGGATACTGTTCTGTACTTTACTTATAATATCTTTATCTAGTTTTTTTATTAGGGTAAACCTGGCCTTATAGAATAAGTTAGTTTTCCCCTTTTATTTTCTGGAAGAGACTGTAATATGTTAGTAATACATTCGGCCCTAGGTGTCCTCAGGGGTACTGGTTCCAGGACCTGCTGAAGATGCAGATGTTCAAATCCCTTATAAAAAGTTACATAGTGGCCGGGCGCGGTGGCTCAAGCCTGTAATCCCAGCACTTCGGGAGGCCGAGACAGGCGGATCACGAGGTCAGGAGATCGAGACCTTCCTGGCTAACACGGTGAAACCCCGTCTCTACTAAAAAAATAAAAACTAGCCGGGCGAGGTGGCGGGCGCCTGTAGTCCCAGCTACTCCGGAGGCTGAGGCAGGTGAATGGCGTGAACCTGGGAGGCGGAGCTTGCAGTGAGCGGAGATCCGGCCACTGCACTCCAGCCTGGGCGACAGAGCGAGACTCCGTCTCAAAAAAAAAAAGAAAAAAAAAAAGTTACATAGTATAACCTATGGAGGCACATCCTCCCATATACTTTAAATCATCTTTAGATTAGTTATAATAACTAATACAAAGTCAGTGCTATATAAGTTTTGTTATACTATTTTTTTATTTGTATTTTTATTATTTTTTTAATCTGTAGTTGGTTGAATCCATAAATGCAGAACCCACAGATACATAGGGCCAACTGTATTTCTCCTTAAATGTTTGGTAGAATTCACTAGTGAAACCATTTGGGCCTAATAATTTTATTATTATTATTATTTGATTCAATTTTAAATAGGTCTAAAACTAATTGGGTTATTTCTTCTTGTGTGAGTCTTAGTTATTTATGTCTTTCAAGGAATTGGTCAGTTTCATCTAAGTTGTCAAATTTGTGCATAGAATTGTTTTTATGTTCTTTTTATCAGATGTTTGGTGCCTGCAGGGTCTGTAGTGAAATCTCCTGTTTCATTCCTGATATTGGTAGCTTGTGTTTTCTCCTTTTCTTTGTCAATTTTATTGATCTTTTCAAATAACCAATTCTTTGTTTCATTGTTTTTTAAAAATTCTTTCTCTGTTTTCAATATTGTTGATTTTTGTTTTTTATTATTTCCTTTTTTCCTGCTTATTTTAGGCTCATTTTGCTCTTTTTTTGGGTTTTTGAGGTAGGAGCTTACAAAATTGACTTTTTCCCCCCTTTTTCCTAATGTGTGTATTTAATGTTATACAAATTTCTTCTAAGTACTGCTTTTGCTGTGATTCACACGTTTTGATTTGTTCCATTTTCATGTTCATTCAGCTAAATTTTTTATGTTTTTAAATTTCTCTTGAGATTTCCTCTTTAACCCACAGACTATTTAGTTAAGAGTATGGTTGTTTAGATTCTGTTTGGAGATTTTTCTGCTACCTTTCTGATGTTACTTTCTAGTTTGATTCCATTGTGATTGCAATTTTTTTTATTTTTAAATCTTTATTTGGACAAAGGTAGGACAAAGTTCATGGCTCAGGACATGGACTATTTTTGTAAATGTTCTATGGGCATGTGAAGAGAATGTATTTTCTGACGTTTTTGGATGGAGTGTTCTATAAATGCCTGTTATTAATAGATTCTGTTGGTTGATGGTATCATTGAGTTCTATATCCTTGCTGATTTTCTGTCTGGTGGTTCTATCAGTTGTTGAGTAGTGAAGTTTCTAACTATAATTGTAGATGTAATTATTTCTCCTTTAATTTCTATCAGTTTTTGTTTCGTATGTTTTGTAGCTTTGTTGTTTGACGCATACACATTTAGGATTGTTATGTGACTGACCCTTTCTTCATTTTATAAAAACTTTCATAATTTTCTTTGCTGTAAATTCCACTTTATATGATGTTAACATAGCCACTCCTGCCTTTTTAAAATTGAGATTTGTGTGACACAGATTTTTTAATTTTTTACTTTCAACCTGCCAATATCATTATGTGTGAACTGAGTTCCATTTAGATGGCATATTAGTTGAGTCATGTGTTCTCATCCATGCTGACAATTTGTTTTTGAATTGGTATACTTAGGCCCTGTGAGATTTGTGACAAATTTCCCACCTCTAGAACTGTAAGATAATAAATGTGTGTTGTTTTAAGCTACTAAGTTTATGATAATTTATTGCAGTAGTAATAGGAAACTAATGCAGTATCTATTGGTTGTCTTTTTTATTCAGTTTGAGATTTTCATAGTTCTTTGTATGACAAGTGATTTTCTGTTGAAACCTGAGCATGTTGAATATTATTCTGTAAGACCCTGGATCTTACGCAAACTTGTTTTAGCTGGCTTAATTTGATGCACTCTGGCAGGAGAATTTTGGGGGTTGGGGAAAGACACTGCTACCTTACAGTCAGTTGTGGGTAGAAGTCTAGGTTCCCTTTCTGGTCACTTTTGACACCCATGAGGGAGTTTTTAATTATTGCTGCCTCTCCTGTGAGTGTACTTGCTTGAGAATACTATAGTATTTATTAATCCCAATGGCTGTACTATAAAATGTGTGTTTGGTCTTCAACCAGTTTCCTGGCATACAATTCCTAAAAATATTTAGAATCTTCAGAGCCATGTCTTTTTGTATGCTAATGAGTTTACTGATGCCTGGCAGTCTCTACATAGCTTCCGGATGGAGGCTGGTCATTGGATAGACAGAGCATAGTTAGAGGATTGGACTTTCAGCACAACCACTGGGAAAGGGAGAGAGGCTGAAGGTTAAGTTGATCACCAGTGGCCAGTAGTTTAATCAGTTGTGCCTATGTAATGAAGCCTCCATGAAGACTCACAGGGTTTGGAGAGCTTCCAGAGAGCTGCACATGTGGAGGTTCCTGGCAGCCGGCACTCTGGGGATGGCATGGAAGCTCCTTTCCCCCTTCCAAGCCTTGCCATATGCATCTCTTTATCTGTATTCTTTATAAATGCTTTATAATAAACCAGTAAATGTAAGTAAGTATTTTCCTGAGTTCTGTGAGCCACTCTAGCAAATAAATTAAACCCAAAGAGGAGGTCATGGGAACCCCAGTTTATAGCTGGTCAGTCAGAAGCACAGGTAAAGCAACTTGGGATGTGTCATTGGCATCAGAAACGGCGGGTAGTCTTTGTGGGACTGAGTCCTCAGCTTGCGGGATCTAGTGCTGTCTCCAGGTAGTGTCAGAACTGATCTGGAGGCCATCCTGCTGGTGCCTGTGGTAAAATTTCTTGCTTGCTTGGTGTTTGGGGAAAACTCCCCACACATTCAGTCACAGAAATCTTTGTGTGTTGTTTGTGGTGGTGCCAGAGCAGAGGAAAAACTGTTTGTGTTTTTTCACTCACTGTTTGGCCTATTTTGTTGCCATAATCAATAAATGAATGTAGCTGAAAAAAGAAAAATACATGTGTAATTGTCAGATTTCACTTTATAATCATAACCATAAATCTCAAGTGGGTTTTTATCCTTGCCTCAGCCATTTCTTTTTACAAATTTTTAGCACTCCTTCAATTTCTTCCTCTCAGCTTATTATTTTTTCATATTTTATTGAAAAACTAGATGCCATCAAACAAGAACTTATTGCTATCACCAATTCCACCAGCTTAGCTGCAGCTGCACTCATGTGCGCTGCTTTCCTTCTTTCTTCAACGGAGAGACATCCTGCTGCTTCCACCTCGCATCTACTTTTTGCTCTGGATTTCATTCCATCTCACCTTCTCAGGAATTTGTTTCCTGCAGCTATGCTCTGCTTATTGATTTATATCCGTCTGCTTATATGTATTGAATTCTGGTAGCTCACATCTTTTACAACAATAAAATCAAAAACCATTCTTTTGTGTCAGTTCTTACACCACTCTTTAGTCACCTGTTTTTCTGCTTCCCTTTAGGGCACAAGGAACTGCCTAGGGCTCCTCACTAGTTTCTTACTTTTTGGTCTGAACTAAACTCATCTGGTACTGTTTTCATCCCTAACGACTGTACTGAAATGTCTTTTTGCCGTTGTTATTGTTTTTTCTCCCTGAATTTTTCAACAGACTCCGTCTTGCATATCCGTTGGCCACTTTCTCGTGGAGCCTCTCAGCAGCATTCAACAAAATTTATTACAACTTCCTTTTTTAAACGGTCTTCTAATGACTTGCAAGGTACAAATTCCTCCTGCTTTTTTATTTTTTTCTTTCATTTCATTGATAGATCTTTCTCATGATGATTATTTCTCTTCTGCTCCACATTCAGCTAGTAGAAAGGCCCAGGTTAAGTCCTAGGATTTTTACTCCTCCCTTTTTTACTCCTGCCCATCTAACTTTGGGGTGATTTCATCGAGTTCATTTTAAATAGCATCTATGTGCTAAAGACCCCTCTCGTTCAAACCTCCTACCTTCCAGTTGATAGCTCTCGTGTTGCTCTGCCCTCTTCAGAAATACATATCCTACTACCTACTGGACATTTCCAAATGAATTGTCTGGTTGTCTCAACCTTAACATGGCCAACACAGAATTCTTTATCTCCCTATCCAACCCTATTGCCATGCCCACCAAACTGGAACCCCATTCTTTCCCTCTCGGGAAATATTACCACAAGCTACCCAGTTGCTCCAGCCAAAAACCTACAAGTCGGACTTGATTCTTCTCTTGTTCTCTTACCTTATATTCAGTTCATCATTCAGTTTTGTTGGTTTTACCTCCAAAATCTATTCCAAATCCATTTTTCTTAGTTGTTGTGACTGCCAGCAAACATTCTGATTTATACTAGGTCTTACCAAAGTGTGGTCTGTAGACTGGTTTCAATGACCTGTTTGTTTCTGGCCTGCAATGAAATAAGGGGCTGGCACCAGAATATAAATCAATGGTATCATTAAGCACACCTTTAGTTTACTTGACTTCTTTTTTTAATAGCAAGATTTCCTTGTTGAAAAAGCAGTACTTTCTGATGCAGACTCCTAATCTTGCCAAGCAGTAACATTGCAGCCCAGCTACTTTGAATAGTGTTACTGTAGACTCATAGCTGATAGCCCCCTGACTGCTATACGTCAGGCTTCCTTAAGTCTGTTCTCTACATAGCAGACAGGAACTTTTAAAAAATGTTAACTGGTTTATTTCATTCACCCCTTAAAAATCTTTTCATTTAGAAAAACATTCAGACTTTGTTTTCGTTTTTTTTTTTTTTTTTTTTTTTTTTTGAGACGGAGTCTCACTCTGTCACCCAGGCTGGAGTGCAGTGGTGCGATCTTGGCTCACGGCAAGCTCCACCTCCCGGGTTCACGCCGTTCTCCTGCCTCAGCCTCCCGAGTAGCTTGGGACTACAGGTGCCTGCCACCACACCCAGCTGATTTTTTAGTAGAGACAGGGTTTCACTGTATTAGCCAGGATGGTCTCGATCTCCTGACCTCGTGATCCACCCGCCTGGGCCTCCCAAAGTGCTGGGATTACAGGCATGAGCCACTGTGCAGGCCAACATTCAGATTTTTAATCTGGCCCCTATCTACCTGTCTGACTGCAATGATTAGTACTTTTCCTGTTGCTTCTGTATTCCAGCCATAGTTGCCTCCTTGCTGTTACTCAAGTTGGTTTCTCTCTTGGGTTCTTTTTCTACCTTTCTTCTCTTCCCAGACTGCTAGTTGCTTTGTTTAAAATGTTCTTTTCCTCAAATTTTTGCTTAACTGCTTTGTTTTTTTGTTTGTTTGTTTGTTTTTTGTTTTGTTTTTTGTTTGTTTGTTCGTGTCTGTTTTTTGAGACGGAGTCTCGCTCTGTCGCCCAGGCTGGAGTGAGCGGCGCCATCTCGGCTCACGGCAAGCTCCGCCTCCCGAGTTCCCGCCATTCTCCTGCCTCAGCCTCCCGAGTAGCTGGGACTACAGGCGCCGCCACCTCGCCCGGCCAATTTTTTGTGTTTTTAGTAGAGACGGGGTTTCACCGTGTTAGCCAGGATGGCCTCAATCCCCCGACTTTGTGATCTGCACGCCTCGGCCTCCCATGCTGGGAGGTCTCAGCCCCAAAATCACCACCGCTAATAAGCGCTTCCTGACCTCTCATATAGGATAGTATCTAGTCCAGCTACCAGTCACCCTTTTTATCCCCCGTCTCTCACTGTCTGCAGTGATTTCATTTACTTACTGTTTTGTTTATTCATGGCCTGATTCCCACCCCTGACTTTCAGTACTGGCTTCATAAGAAGTCGATTTTTTTCTCCTTTGTTCATTGTTAGGGTTCCAGCGCTCAATAAATATTTGTAAATGAAGGATCATTCCGCCAGTGTGTTCTTCATAGACTAGCACTGTTTTATTATAGCAGCACAACATGGTAAAATCAAAACAGCATACCAGCAGTGTAAAAGGTACAAGAAATATTAGGGAGGCAAGCTGGAATCGACAATAAGATTTGAAAAGGGACCTTTGATAAGCTGTCTTATCTGGTGATTGGTTTGTTAAATCTTTGTTGGTCTGTGGATCTCAGAATCTGCCAGTTCTACTTTCAGCTGCTCTTAAATATACTAGCAGAGTTACTCTTCAAATAATTAGATAGTTAGAAAAGAAACCCCAGCAAATCCCCATCACATTAATGGGGGAAAAACCCCTTTTATTTATAAATTCATGCTATATAAAAGTTCCTGTAATAGAGTATGCAATGTCTGGCCCATACTAGTCCTCCAATAATAGCCTTTGTTATTGAAGAAAAATTACAGAGAATCAGTTGTTTGCAGACTGCATTCAGAATTGTCATTAGGTTTCTGTAGTCTAGGCAGAATCGTCCTAAATGAATGAAATAACCTATCAAGAAAGAGATTCTAAAACTTTTCTATTCAATTGACATTTATTGATTGCCTAATGCTCTAGAAACATTCTCAGAACCTTAAAAAAATTAAATAATTTTATCCAGAAATTCTTGACTATATCTAATGTAAAGCCTCCTTTTTACTATATTTTTTCCTTGATGAAGCAGTACATACATTATGATGAGCTTTTCTAAAATCTTCATTCATTTATACAAGACCTTTATTAATTTGCTTATTTTTAAACAAGTCTTAATTCTGTTGACTGTCACAAGACTGCTTTTTTAAACTAGATATTCTTGGCTAAGTATTAGAAGCCTCATATCTACAAAGGTACTGATTTCAAATATCTCATTTAACCGTTGACTAGTTCATAAAGTAGTTTTTATAACATTATTATTATAATACCCCAAATCTTTACATAGCTGGAATCCTCCTGTGCTTTTGAAGGACATCAAAAGTGATGTGATCTTCTCACATCCCTAGCCTGGTCAATCATGAGCCATTTTAGGGTGTTTAGGCTAGACAACAGATTAAGAACTGTCTTAAGTCTTAGAACAATCCTGCTCCATTGAGATATGATTTTTGTAAGTATACTTTCACATAATGCTTATAAGTCATAAAATGTACTGATGAAAAAGAAGCCATTGGTAATTACTCTGTAAAATAAGTTATCTAGTGTAGTAGAAGAAAATTTACTAAAAACTAAACTAATTTGGCATTCTATCATTTTGATAAACACTCTTGTCTCTATTTGGTAGACTTAGTTATCACAATCAAATTTGTCTTCTGCTTTAGAATAGGGAGATCATCTCATTCATTCTAGTCTACACAATTTTAAGTTTTATATTTGTGAGCCTATTTGTGTTTAATTTTTCCAACTCTTTTTTTGACTTTCCGTCTTAGTTCTTCAGTCATAAGTCTTCTCCAAAATAGCACTACAACAAAATCTGACATGGTTGGTTGATTTTTTTTTTCAAGAAAAAGTGTCAAGTTTTTAAGAATTTCAACATGAATCCAGCAACAGAATGCAGATATAGCTAAGAAATGGCAGCCGAGATGGCAGTGATACATGCTTCAGTGGTTTACTCATTTATAAACCATATGAGGAAAGAGGAGATTAACATTGGCTTGTATCTTCAGAAGTAATCACATTGCTCATTAAAATCAAATTCTTCATTAAAACCTTTGACAAAGCTTTCAGCAGAGTATTAATGGCAGTTTTATTTGTTATTGTTGTTTGTATTCCCTGAAAGCCTAATGATATTAAAAGCTGAAACTTATAATTAGACCTTTGATAAGTAGAAAGATGCCAGACTTCATGTATTAAAATACAAAGAAGTTTTTACTTCTGTTTAATTCATATTCAACTGCTGTTTTTGCCTCAAACTTGCACTTTAAACCACTAGATCAGTTGAGCTATTGGAATTTTATGAGTCATATGTCATTGCTAATGTCAAGCTTCCCTACAACTGTTTCTCCAAATTTTTATTATTTTTATTTTGAAAAATTTCCATCTTATAGGAAAGTTTTAAAAAAATACTAAGATGAATACCTATATACTCTTCTCATAGGTTCACCAGTTATTAACATATTTCAGGGTGTTTCGTATTCTTTTCCCTCTCTTTATATATTTTTTCTTCTCAGCAATTAAGCATTAATACAATACTACTATTTATTGGACAATTCATCTTACTGTTACGTGAAAAATTTCTTCGCTTTTGACTTTTCCCTTCAATACCAGGTAACTCTTTCTTTCAGCTGCTTTTGAGCTGCTTGAACCCTATCAGAGACACTTAGAAATTGGTATAGCATTTAACCTCTACTTAGCTGTCACCTCTTTTCTACAGATGCATTTCAATATCTACTGAAATGTTTGCTTGTTTTCTTTTACTTCTTTTACGTTTGGTTTAATGATGTTACTACTCTCTCTCTGTTTTTCTTTTTCTTTTTCTTTTTTTTTTTTTTTTTTTGAAACGGAGTCTTACTCTGTCGCCCAGGCTGGAATGCAGTGGCGTGATCTCAGCCTACTGCAAGCTCCACTTCCCAGGTTCACGCCATTCTCCTGCTTCAGCCTCCTGAGTGGTTGGGACTACAGGCACCTGCCACCACGCCTGGCTAATTTTTTGTATTTTTAGTAAAGACGGAGTTTCACCATGTTAGCCAGGATGGTCTCGATCTCCTGACCTTGTGATCCATCTGCCTCAGCATCCCAAAGTGCTGGGATTATAGGCGTGAGCCACCACACCCGGCCAAATTAAGATTTTTTAATCTTCCTTCCAAGAATGTACCACTAACCTTCTCATAGGTTATCCAGAACTGGATTTTCTAAGTTTATGATCTTCAACAATAAAAATATATAAGCAATAGGTTATTCATTATTTGTAATCGCAAAATATTGGAGCCTGCCTAAGTGCCCAAATATAGGAGACTGGTTGAATAATGTGTACAAATACACAATAGAGTATTTTACATCTGTAAAATAGTGAAGTTCTCTACAACTACTGATGGATTACTTTCTAAGATACATTGTTTAGTGAAACAGTACAAAAGAGTGTTTACAATATGCCATCCTTTTTGTCAGAAACAATATGTGATAACCAGCCTTTAAGACGGTTCCCAATCAACCTGTCTCCTAGTAGTCACATGTTTGTATGGTCCCCTCCCACATTGTAGCAGAGTTTTTCTGTGTGAGCACTAGCATACGGCAGAGCTGATGATAAGCCATATCCAAGATGGTCATAAAAACTATGGCTTTTATGTTGGGCTGTTTTTCTCGTTCACTTGGATCACTTGCTCTGGAAGCAGCCAAACTGCCATAAGACAAGCCCATTTCGGGAGGTACTGAAGTCTCTGGCCAATAGCCAGTGAGAAACTGAGGCTTGTCAATAACCACATAAAGATTCTTGGAAGCAGATTTTCCACCCGCATTGAAGCCTTGAGATGAGACATGATAGTCCCCACATATAGCTTGGCAGCAACCTTGTTGGAAATGCTGAGTCAGAATCATCCAGCTAACCATTCCCAGATTCCTGACCCTCAGAAACTATGTGAAATAACATTCATTCTTTTAAGTTGTCAAGTCTGGATGTAATTTGCTAGGCAGAAATAGATTATTTATACACTATAGAAATTAAGGAAAAAAACCTCATTTAACTGCACATATATATATATAATTTTTTTTTTTTGGGCCAAAAATAAGCACAAGAAGGATAAACCAGAAAACATTGAAATTGATTACCTATAAGAAGGTGAGAATAGAGAGTAGATAAGACATTAACTAGACCATGCCATTTTGGTATAATTTTAATTTCTGGAAGCATGTTAATGTGCTACATATTAAAAAATAAAATTAAATTGAGGATGGGAGAAAAACACCTACAATTTGAATGTAAACAGAAACAAATAAACCACCTCTATGTCAAACAACCCCACTGAAGAAAGTGAAGAACTAATCTAAGTAACTTTTGAATGTAATTCTTTGACTTCATGTCCTCAGTGTAGGAGGAAAGAAAAGAGAATTTCAAACAAACTTTGACTTCTTATTAAGTTTGTTGTTCTGTGTTTTTTGCAGTGTGTGGTGTAGTAATTCTGCAACTATTTTATGTATGTTGTAGGATTAAGCAAATAAGTAAATGTGTTGGGAGCCAGGGCTCTTACTGTAGAAGATGAATATACAAATGTGGAAGGGGGAAGACAAAGGAGAAACTTGTGGATTTGGATTGAAGTTGTAGGTATCAGAATCATTGGCAGAAACAAACCTCTATCTAGTTCTGCTGCAGAAAAGACCTGGAAGCAGTGAGACCCCGATAGCAGTGGGGCACACCTGCTTCCAAGAGCTTGGTTTCTGCATGCTGTTTATTAAAAGACACCAGGACTTTGAAATAAACTGACTGATTTCAAAGCGAGGTCAGGGAAGGTATACAGTGAGCCTGGAACATCTTGTGTGCTAGAAAGTAATGAACTGCTCAAAGAAAGAATGGAGAAACATGAAAAGAACATAGGAACCATCCTGAAGGGGCTCCCAATGATAATATCTGGGATAGTTTGACTATCAAAGTATATCATTATAGTGATGGATTATATAGCCCATTGTATGAAATAGGAATTCGTCAGTGGTAATACATGAATGAATGGGGAGGGACACTTTCTTACTGTAGAATGCCTACTAATCATTGTGGAGGGACTGTTGGAATTGGAAAATCACCATTTGCAACCATGATGGTAAAGACTGGTTAGGACAAGAATCATTAGTGGATGCCAAATCTCAGGGGCAGTGTTTGATGAGCAGCTGTATAATTACATGGTTCTCAGCATGATTGCTCATAGATTGATAATTACTTGGGAAAAACTATACATTGGCAAAATTTGACAATACTTTTCTGGCTATCAAAATTAACATCACTAATGAGAATGAAATAAGCCTGTGTACTGGCATATATAATACCTGAGAAGGTCACATCATTTCTTATGTTGTATTCTGGCTAGGGAGGCATGACTAAATCTCATGAGAAAACATTAAACAAATTCCAATTTAGGTTCATTCTACGAAATAATTAGCCTGTATTTTTAAAAAATGTCAGTGTCTTGAAAGACAAAGGCTGAGGAATTACTCCAAATTAAAGGAAACTAAAGAGACATGATAAGTAAATGCAAAATATATGATCCTGGACTAGAGGAGAAAAATGCTATGAAGGATATAATAGGAAAGACTGACAAAATTGGAGCACATACTGTATATGAGATGAAAAGTATTGTACCAGTGTTACTTGAATTTAATTACTGTGCTGTGGTCACATAAAAAAAGTATTGTTTTAAAAAAATAGGCACTGAAGTACTACACGCAAGGAGAAATGATGTATGAATGTATTGCAACCTTCTCAAATGGTTAAAAAAATTGATTGTTACATATACCTATGTACATAAACATAGGAGAGAGAAGATATAAAGCACATGGGCAGATGATTAAAAGTAGGTGAGATGGAGGATATGCAGGAGCCCCCGTGCTAATTTTGCAAATTTTCCGTTTGAAGTTATTTCAAATAAAATGTTACTCAGAGTGGTTATGCTGGGCATGGGAAAGAATATGGCAAACAGTTTGATGAACGTTAGTGAGTTATGTGGTCATGCCATCTATACCAGCTTTTCTAGTTAAGGCGAACAGTTTGATGAACGTTAGTGAGTTATGTGGTCATGCCATCTATACCAGCTTTTCTAGTTAAGGCGAACAGTTTGATGAACGTTAGTGAGTTATGTGGTCATGCCATCTATACCAGCTTTTCTAGTTAAGGCGAACAGTTTGATGAACGTTAGTGAGTTATGTGGTCATGCCATCTATACCAGCTTTTCTAGTTAAGGCGAACAGTTTGATGAACGTTAGTGAGTTATGTGGTCATGCCATCTATACCAGCTTTTCTAGTTAAGGCGAACAGTTTGATGAACGTTAGTGAGTTATGTGGTCATGCCATCTATACCAGCTTTTCTAGTTAAGGCGAACAGTTTGATGAACGTTAGTGAGTTATGTGGTCATGCCATCTATACCAGCTTTTCTAGTTAAGGCGAACAGTTTGATGAACGTTAGTGAGTTATGTGGTCATGCCATCTATACCAGCTTTTCTAGTTAAGGCGAACAGTTTGATGAACGTTAGTGAGTTATGTGGTCATGCCATCTATACCAGCTTTTCTAGTTAAGGCGAACAGTTTGATGAATGTTAGTGAGTTATGTGGTCATGCCATCTATACCAGCTTTTCTAGTTAAGGCGAACAGTTTGATGAATGTTAGTGAGTTATGTGGTCATGCCATCTATACCAGCTTTTCTAGTTAAGGCGAACAGTTTGATGAACGTTAGTTATGTGGTCATGCCATCTATACCAGCTTTTCTAGTTTTTCACCTTAGCCTCGTTTTTGAATTATTAGTGTTCATAAAGAGCTCAAAACTTCTTTTCCTTTTCTTTCCATTTTACTTGTAACTGCATTGATTGTCTTTTCTATTGATTATTGTTTCAAAATTAAATGTCTTTTTTTCTGTGAGTAAAGTTAAAAGTTCCCAGGCCTCATTTTAGATCAGAGCATTTTGTGGGCATTGTTACAATTGTTAACTTTCCTTGCTTTCTATCTTGTTCTGCAGAAAACTCTTGGGCATTACATCTGTTGAGGTTGTTTTGAAGCAAATGATATCTGTATCATTTTGTCTCACCTTTCCATAAGACGACAATAGATTCAGTGTTCCTAATTGGTCAAGAATGCATTCACTTCATTCTTTGAGGATACATTACCTTAGTTGGACACCAGACGAGTACTAACTAGTTCCCAGAAAGCTTATTGGCCAAATTAGCCTTCTTAGCTTTGTATATATGACTGCAATATGTAAGTAATCAGTATTTTCTCTTCTTAGGGAAAACGTCAGGCCTACTTAGAATGTCAGTAATTTAGAGTACCTTAATATTGTTTGTTTGATCATTAGCCTCTTGACAGTTTTAAAATTGCTAGACCTTTATTGATATGGATGTTGGAAATCATCTGAATTGACAGCTTGAGTGGACATGCAGAAGAATACAGTGAAGAATATGCTCAAATCTTTTTGAATGAAAGTGGAAACTGTATAATTATCTGAAATGACTATGAGTTATTTTAGACATGGGAATTTCTCTTAAAAGAAGTAATATTTGGGAGATTAATTAGACAGAAAACCAGTCCTAGACAAGGAATACTTTTCAAGTGTAGACTGTCCGTTGATTTGTGGATTATCAGAACTTTGTTATTTCCTGTTAGTATCATGTTGTTTTTCTTTCTGAAGATACAAACTGGTTCTGTGTACCAGTTTTTGTTTATGTTCCTTCCTTCAGGTTTTTTCTTTGTGGGGAAACATTGCTCTTTATAATTCTAGTTATATATATTTGGCTCCAGTACTTGAAAATGGGCCCCAGGTGAATAAAAAATAATCTTTTTTCTCTATTGATGGTCTAATCTTTCCACATGTTGTTGTTTTTTTTATTATTCTATTACCCTTCAATGCACTGAGAGTGAATGATAAATTGCTTATGACGGGACATAAAAATGACTCTTGTTATGAAGAAGATATTAGAATGCCAGTGGCAATAACAGACAGACATGGGACTGTATCATTTTCTCTAGGAGAGCAACAAATTTTATGAACTTGTTTACAAAGTAAGTCTTCTTATTTTAACAACCTAATAAGGGAAAGTAAAATGCTCATTTGCTTATACTCTTTGTAAAAGAAAACAAAAAACATATGAAGTAGAAATATTAATGATGATTTATAGGAGAGAAGTCTAGCCAGGAATAAAGAAGGGAAAGAAACTCAATTAAGAATGCAAGCAATGTTTAAACCACTTTATACGTACTACCGTCACCAGAAGCTTATGATTTTATTTATTCCTTTTTCTTAAGGTTATATTTTAATGTATACCCTTCTGAATATTTGAACTCTTTTTATTATTATTATTTACTTACACATTTTTTAGAAATGGGATCTTGCTTTATTGCCCAGGCTGGAGTGTAACGGTATGATCATAGCTCACTGCAGCCTCAAGCTCCTGGTCCCAAGTTATCCTCCCACCTCGGCCTCTCAAGCCCAAGTAGCTAAGACTACAGGCGTGCGTCACTATAACTAGCTAAGTTTTTTATTCTTTGTAGAGCTAGGGTCTTGCTATGTTGCTTAAGCTAGTCTCAAACTCCTGGCTTTAAGAGGTCCTATCACTGCAGCCTCCTAAAGCGTTGGGATTACAGATATGAGGTGCTGCCTCCAGTCTGAATTCTTATATTTCCCTGTGTTTCCCTTAATCATGGCTTCCATGTCAATGTTACTTACTTTCTTGTTAGTTAAAGTATACCTTGGGCCAAATGTTACGGTCAGATGTTGTGAATGCTACTTTGAATTATGGCCAGTTTTAGAACTAAAAATCTTCTGTTTTCTGGAGAAGAAAACAGCTATGCCCATGCAGCCATCCACATATGCCTACACGTGTATACATATATTTTACATACTTTTTTTCCTAGATCCAAGGAGATAATATTGAGTGACAGTTTATATATTTTATTTCTGAAAGAAAAGAGAATAGGAGAAATTGTTCTAAAGTTTTTTTTTGCTTTAAATATTTATGTCATACTTTTCAGACAAAAATGATTAGGAAAAAGTTGAGATGAATATTTTAAAACATAATTTAACCAAAGAGTGGAAGTAAAGATAGTTTCCCTTAAGAAATTTTTGAAAAATGTGAGGTTGAAAATTATTTTAAATGTGTGAAAAGCCATGAGATCCAAAAGGAGACTGGTATCTTATTTATAATGGAAAAAATAGGATGAGGATGAATACAAAGCTCTTCAGGAGAACTGAGTGTACATCCATTGTTCAAATTGGTGCCCAGATCACAGGGCAAAAGAACACAAAAGAGTGAATGATTCCAAGAACTTTCTATAAACTTAATTAAAAAGAGATGGAAGTGAGGATGGGGATATCTTGAAAATTGCATTAACAGAGTTTTCCCTCAAAACAAATTTTTGTCTAACCTACTTGTGTTATTAAATTAACTTTCTTCCTATGAACCTTGACTTAAAAAGTATTGTTATACTTGATCATGCTCTGCCAATAGGTTTGCTGTTGTCCAGTAGTGTGATATAATTGAATCTGAATATTCTCTGTGTTATTCAGAGCAAATAACAGTGCTACCTTATAAATTCTTGAAGCTTAAGAATTAAGGAAAACTAGTTTAGTTTTTAAAGTAGGGCCTATCTTTAATTGGAATGAAAACCAATTAAGCTTTGAAGGAACCCACATTTACAAACTGTCAGTTGTTTAAACATAAGGAGAATAGCTTATGAACAGTTTATTGCCAGATATAAGAGTAGGTTTCTTTTGATTTTGACCACTCATTTCTCTGTGGGCTAAAAAATGAAACTTTTTTTATTGAAATGAAAAAATAAATATGGTCACTTTAAAATGTATTACATAGATAATTTTGTTTTCACTATATAATCTTGTTTAAGCCTTTAATTTTTTTTTTTTTTTTTTTTTTTGTCTTTCTGGTTTTTCCTGAGTATTTTCCAATCTTGTATCTTTTGTTTTTTTTTTTTTTTTTGAGACGGAGTCTCACACTGTGCCCAGGCTGGAGTGCAGTGGCACGATCTCGGCTCACTGCAAGCTCCGCCTCCCGGGTTCACGCCATTCTCCCGCCTCAGCCTCCCGAGTAGCTGGGACTACAGGTACCTGCCACCACGCCTGGCTAATTTTTTTGTATTTTCAGTAGAGATGGGGTTTCACTGTGTTAGCCAGGATGGTCTCAATCTCCTGACCTCGTGATCTGCCTGCCTCAGCCTCCCAAAGTGCTGGGATTACAGGCGTGAGCCACCGCGCCCGGCTGTATCTTTTCATTATGTAAGAGACTATAACATATATTTACCATGTTTTAGGTGTTTATTGTTGTTCAGTAACTTTTGTATTTATCCCTGACTTAATTAAATAAACTTAATTTTAACTACTGAGGCTATTCCTCAGAAACTGTGATGAGTTCTTGTTATCTTGGGGGATTCTGGCTTGTGCTATAAGTGCATTAGGGTGAAGGGGTTAGTTGAAAAGTGTGGGGAAGCAAAAGCCCTTCTTTGAGAATTTGCAGCTCTATTAGACTCTTTCATTCACTTTGCTTTAAAACACATATATTTCTACATATATCTTCCAGTAAATTGTGTAAAACTTATGTTCCAGAAGACTAATCAGGACAGTTCAAGAACAGTGGGAACTGTGCTTCTACTTACTCAACAAAGGATGATTGTAGAAAAGCATCGTGGGCTGCTATAAATATTTTCCACTATGTGTAAACTCTTCAGCTAAAAGTAAAGTAAAGTGCCTTTACAGGGAAAATATATCAAGAGGTCTTTCTGGCAATTTTGATAGTCTCATATCTTGATTATGCCAGAGTTAGGGTTTTCTTAAATAAGGTATCTAAATCCATTTCGTGTTGCTGTAACAGTATACCTTAGACTGGGTGATTTATAAAGAAAAAAAATTTTATTTCTCACAAATTTGGAGGCCGGGAAGTCCAATATCAAGGAGCCAGCATCTGGCCAGGGCCTTCTTGCTGTGTCATTCCATGGCAGAGAGCAAGATAGAAAAACAGCATTAATCCATCCATGAGAGCAGAGCCCTCATGATCTAATCACCTCTTAAAGGTCCTCCCTCTCAATACTGTTGCATTGGGGATTTTTAACATATGAACTCTGGGGGATATGTTCAAACCATAGCATAAAGCTATACTATTTGAGTTACTTAATGGGTAATTGTTTACCCAGAGCATTTTTAGTCAGACTATAATGTGTCTACTGAATAGGGAAGTAAATCACCATCTGACTGGATCCATTATATTCAAGAACCTGTCTTAAGTTATATGGATGGTAATGATTAAGAATTAAATTTGACATAGCAAGAGTACTCTGAAGACAGGTTCATCATTTTTATCAATTAAATTCCTTTTGAGAAAGAAAATTGCACCTTAAGGCCATGTTGTTCTCCTATTGGATCTGAACAATTTCATGGAATATAAAGAATCAGATCAGGTCGCCTGAGACCATGGTTAAGTGATACGAAACAAGATCACTTCACAATTTTGTCTAAGCACAGACCTAAACAATGTCACTGTGTAACTCACAACATATCCAGCATCCTTCTCACCTGGCTAATGTGAATGATAGCTACTTTTTTTACCCAGTCATACAATTGCCCCCCATTTTCTAATAGCATCCAATCCCGAACAAACATCTACCTCCTTAGACTGTCTCCCTAAATCTCCCAACCAACGCCCAAATGCTTTAATAGATTATTTCTGACACCCTCTTAATAAGATGCCCCACTGTTCTCCGTGGTGTATGTTCTCCCTCACTGCATTAAGTAATGCACCCAATTTGTTCAGTTAGAAGCGTGTTCCTGTTCAGTTACAAGTATGGCCTTTGGCTAGAGAACATTGACAGTTTCCTTAAAGATATTTCTGAAGGTGCAAATTTCATCCCCAACATTTAGAAGTTGAATGTGTTGCTAACTTTTTATATATACATATGTTCAGTTCAGCATTTTTTTTTTTTTAACCACTTGACTATCAGACACTTTGATCGTTGTTCAGTGTATAAGGATAAAAAAGGCCCTCTAGGAAATTTCAAACTGGGTAATTGATATATTTCCATGTGATAATAAAACTGAGTCTGATTTATTTATAAATATCTCTCCTTTATACACTAGACTCATTTTAACGTATTTTAATAAGAGTCATAAGAATACTTGAGAATTTCTTAATTTTGTATAGGATATAGAATTCTAGTTACTATTGCCTAATACATTGACAGAACTTGTGTTTTTGGAATTTATTCACAAAAACTCTAGTGCCATTGAGTATTTCTAACATTATTTTTCAGAAAAACATTTTTCCGAGAGTGTATTTTTTTTATATGTGTGTGTTAGAGGAATAGAGACACACAGAGAGACATTTACTTTGCAACTCAATTACAGTGATTTACACAGAACCGTCCAATGGCCAGTTATGATGATATATTATGTGCCTTTTGTAAAAGAATTTCTGGAATTACTGTTAGTTTCATCATCTGCCCTAGGATATATCTATCTACACAAGTCGTTTTCTGTAAGATATGAAACTGTAGATCTCACACAAAGCAGAGAATGAATTACTTCTCAGAGAATGAAGTATTTCTTAGTTTTGCTTTTCAGAAAGTAACCTCACAAAGTCTTGTACTCCAAGGCAAATCATTGGACTCCTGGGATTTCAATGTTTTGCACTTCTGAACTACAACAGTTACTTCTTTACAAGCTTGATGTAGAAGTGTTTGGCTTAAATCTTTTAAGTTATCAAGATGAGAAAACATTAGCCTGTAAAGAATCTGAAAATGGCCTGGCGAAATTTTGTACCAACTGCAAACCGCTTAGGTAGTATTTGCTACCATTCCTAGGTAATGATTTGCAGAAACCATTATACAAATGGCTGATTCTATCAATTAAACCACATTTACTCAAAATGAATGTGTCATTTCTTTTGCTAGCACAGAATGAGAAATTATGTAAAGAGAGAATAGTTTTTAGTATTTGAATGATGCTAGTTTTCCTTAATTATAGTATTCTCTCAAATATATGACTGTTTTTACATAGTCACAAATTAGAAATGTCAATTTATTTGAAACAGTTTTCTACTTGTGTCACACTAGGATTTCCACATATTTAAATTTTATTTCTGTCTAAACACTATGTGGGCTGAGGGCAAATAATTTGAAATGGTACAGGATAAAGCAGAATAATGTCATCCTTCATAAACATGATCAGTCATGAACCATTTAGTTACGTCATTTGTTAGACTTTTGTATAATGTTTTAAAATAAATCTTTCAGTGTTCTTGAAATAAGATTTTAGTTTAATATACTGCAGTTTAGAATATTGAACATCATTTTTTTAGCCCCAAATTCTCATCAGATCTTTGCTGTAGACATTTTAATTCTCTTAAAATGAGTAATTGTATGTTTAGTAAAAACATGACACCTTTTTTAATAAATGTATATACTTTAGAATCTCATAAAAGTTCATGTAAAATCAAAATGTAGAAAATTATTTTACTTCTATTGGAGAACTAACATCATAATAAGAGCTTAACTAAAAGTATGTAAGTACTGTATTTCTTTATGTACTATTGTTATAAAGTAACTGATTATACTCTACCCCCATAATAGTAAAGAGAGATTAGTATTTTACCTAATTTTTATTTACTTTTTTAAGTCAGTGAAAGGAAAACCCTAATCTACTTTATTGAATGTAATTTAATATGAGAAATTACTTACATAGGGTTGCCCATGTTTTTCACACATTTATAAAAACTTGAGAAGTCCATTTTTATTAAAAATTGACTCATTAGACATAATCTTGGAAAGAAATACAAAAGAACTTTGGCAGTGCCACCTTGCACCCATTAGGATGGCTATTGCCTTAGTCCATTTTGTGCTGCTATTAATAATACAACAGACTGGGTGATTTATAAAGAAAAGAAGTTTATTTTTTTCAGTTCCAGAAGCTGAGAAGTCCAAGGATGAGGAACCCATGTCTGGTTAGGGCCTGTTTGCTGCGTCATCCCATGGTGGAAGGCAGAAGGGCAGGAGAGCAAGAGGGGACTGAATTTGCTTTTTATAGGAAGCTCACTATTGTGATAACTAAATGGTTTCTGCGATAATGCATTAATCCATTCATGAGGGTGGAGCCCGCAGGACCTAATCACCTCTTAGGTCCTGCCTCTCAAAACTATTGCATTGGGGATTGAGTTTCCAGCATACAAACTTCGGGGGACACACTCAATCTATAGCAGCTACTATTAACAACAACAACAACGACAACCACAACAACAGAAAATAAGTATTGGCAAGGATGAGGTGAAATTGGACCCCCTGAGCACTGTTGGTGGGATTGTAAAATGGTGTAAGCACTATGGAAAACATTATGGAGACTCCTCAAAAAATTAAAAATAGAATTCTCAGATGACCCAGCAATTCTGCCTCTGGGTATATGCTCAGAAGAACTGGAAGCAGGGACTTGAAGTGATGTTTGTACACTCATGTTGATAGCAGCATTATTTGCAGTAACCAGAGGGTAAAAGCAACCCAGGTGTCCATCAAGAGATAAACTGATAAATTGTGGTATGGAATACAATGGAGTATTAATCAGCCTGAAACAGAGGAAGGGAATCTGACACATGCTATAGCATGGATGAACTTTGAACATATTATGCTAAATGAAATAAGGCAGTCACAAAAGGACCGATAATGTGGATTCCACTCATATGAGTTACTTAGAATAGCCTACTCAGGGACAGAAAGTAAAATAGTGGTTGCCAGGACCGGAAGAGAGGGCAGAATGGGAAATTAGTGTTTAATAGGTACAGTTTCAGCCTTGTAAGTTGAAGAGTGCTGTGAATGAATCTTGGTGGTGGTAGCACAACAATGTGAATATGCTTAATGCCATTGTATACTTAAAAGTGGTTAAGATGATAAATTTCATGTTATGCATACTACAATTAAATATTTTTTAAAAATTTGGGTGAGGCTCTGGTAGTGGCTGAGGTGATGCCATAAATAAATGAAGCGAACATTTTTTCATCCTGGTTAAATTTTTTATTCTATTGGGTAAAGTGGTAATTGGCTCTTTCCAAGATATCATTTGAAAAGACTATTATCAATATAGTTTAGTTATATTAATTTGATATTTGCATGCTACTGCTTGCTTGAACCTATATTTTCAGTACTTGATTAGTCAAATATCTGAAAGAGAAATTTTCAAGTTTCCTACTAGAACTTTTTCTTATCAAGTGCTTCCATTTCTTGGACTTTTTACTGAAGGTTTGTCTCCCACGTTGTTTGGAACCTGTTTTAGTTTCTAGTGGCTGGCATAATTTAAACAAATTGGGTGGCATGTCTTTTGGGATACCACCATTCAACCAACAGCAGCACCTAAAGGAGCTAATTTGCTTTGTGCATTGTTCCTTTAGCAATTAAATGTGAAATTATATACAGACAGTCCTCAACTTGTGTTGGTTTGACCTTGGGTGTTTTTACTTTATGATGGTGCAAAAGTGATACACATTGAGTAGAAACTATTCTTCAGGTGCCCATACGACCATTCTGTTTTTCATTTTCAGCACAGTATTAAATAAATTACATAAGATAGTCAGCAGTTTATTACAAAATAGGCTTTGTGTGAGATGATTTTGCCCCACTGTAGGCTAATGTAAGTCTTCTGAGCATGTGAAGGTAGACTAGGCTAAGCTATGATGTATCATGGGTTTTGTATGTATTTTCTTCACCATTTTATTACACAAAGTTAAACCCGATGGGACTGGTTCTGTGGTTACAGAACGTTGGATGTCACAAGACAGGCCTAAGTCACCTGCCCCAACTCAAGGTCAGAAGAAGTGGTGAATGCAAAGGGGAGGACTGGTAAACACAAGGATCTCGTCTAAGGAGGACAAAGGTGGGGCATGGTTGGGAGTGGGGTGGGGTCTGCAGAATCCCAAGATCAGGGAGAGGATATGGTCTTTCAAGGATTGAGGCTACCTGCGAAGAGAAGCCCAAGGCTTGGGGGACCGGAATGGTGTGAATTCACGACAGTGGTCAGAGTTTTCAAAGACCTCGCTGGACAGAGATGTTAGTAAACAGTTTTATGCAAGGAAAAGGCAGGAAAGGAGTTGTCTGCATAGTCTGAAGGGATAAAGACCCATTGACAGGACCAACCTCAGACAGTTTCAACAGAAAGAGACACAGCCCCCATACTCTCACGCTGACATCTAAATTTACCTGGGGTGGGGAGAGTGGGGTGAGGGTTTTAAAAGGTTGGCAGGGACCTCAGATTCCAGGTATATTAGTGCTGGGGGACTATCAAGCACATACTTAATCTAGGTAGAGGGGAAACTCAGGCATCATGGTCTAAATATATTTTCGACTTAAATTATTTTCAGTTTACAATGAGATTATTAGGAAATAGCCCCATCATAAGTGGAGGAGCCTCTGTGTTTGATCTTACTCCTATCATCTTATTTTAACTTTTCCTTTAGTATGTTTTGAAACTTACTTTGATGATTTAAACAAGTTTCTTTCTTGTCTTTTCCCTTCCTGAAAGTTCTGTTTTTGAAAATACAGCTTTGACTCAGAGTTATGTTTTCTTTAATAGCCATATTTAAATTCACATTGAAATAACTCTGTTCCCAAGACATTTACTCGCTGTTTCTCCATTGCCCTACCCTCCACCCTTCTCATTTCTTCAATTTCTCATAGTTTAGGATTTTAGTTCTAGACTAGTAGTATATTATGTCTCTTCATTTAGAAATTCCTGCTTAACACATAATTTCCTTCTGCATTATCATTATCCATTTAGGCTTATTTGTATATTGCAAAAATGTATTGCTTGCTTGCTTCCTTACATTGCTTGCATTCTTGGTCTTCTCTTTCTCTTGAGATTTTATTTTTTAATAGTATTTTTAAAAGGTTTTCTTGTTTTTTCAGGTAGAATATATGAATGTTATTTTTTTCCCTTAGTTCTTACATGTCTTTCTTTGGCCTCCAAATGAATAATGTCTTACCTGCAGTATATTAAATATAACTTTTTAATTCAGCTTTTAAAATTTGACCTTCAGTGATCTATAGTTACTATTCTTCATTTTCTAGTTTGTATTATTGCAAATAGAAATCTGTTTCATGTCTGATTTCATTCTCATTTTTTTTGGTTTCTAAATTTTTGAGATTTTCTCATTTTTATACAGAAGTTTCTAATTTTTGTGAAGTCACATTGTGTGATTGGTGACTTCTCTAACCTCATAACATGTTCCCTTTTAAGTGGAATCAATATTAAATGACATGTATTAGGGCTTATTATCAGAAACTCATGAAATCTCAAGGTTAAATGGGACCTTGAAGGCCATTTAGTCCAAATAATCATCCAGTGCATGGATATTTCAATACCATTATCAGATAATTCTCTCATTCATGCTTACATAAGTTTTTTCTTTTCCAAGTCAGTTTAGTCCAACTTCTAGGTTTTGGTGCTTGGTTAGATCTCTTTCCCCATTAGTCCTAATTTTATCCTTTGGGGTCCTAGGAGTAAACCTAATCCTTTTGTACTCTGGCAGTTCATCAAGTATTTGAAGAGCACTATTATGCAACTTTAAAACTCTTTTATAACTGTCTTTACAAAAGAGAAAAAATTGTGAAATTTTATATCCCTTAGTAGATGATAGCAGAGAGGTAGCAGGGCAAAGATGGCTAAACTAAAACGTGGATCAGATTTGCAAAACTTCACTTTCTAGCCAATATCTTAGGAAAATTAAAGAAAAGAGCACTTGCTATGTGTTACTGTGTCCAGAAAAAGACTCCAACTTTGTTAAAGGTATAACTTTAAAAAGCAACAACCCACAAACAGACATGGTAACAGACACACACACATACACACACACGCAAGCACACTTCTACCCTCAGTCTGGACAGTAATTTACTTTGTTCACTTTTTGCGTAATGATTCTGGTCATTCAGTGCCTCTCCTTGGTATCTGTTTGGTCAAATGATACTGTCGATGTTGAGTACAAGGGATAGAAGAGTTGGATTTTTCCCCCTTTTTGCTTAGTTTGTTCATTGCATTTATTTTGCACCAAGCTGTTATATGACCCAGCAGTAACTAGAGAGTGAAACTGAATAAGATCATTTGGTTTTAGTCTAGGCCATATGCTTTTGCCACTGTTGAGCAAAAATATGGAAAAGTAAAATACTCTAGATGGAAAAATGCACAAATGTTAGAAAAGACCAAGCCTTTTAAGAGGCTGGAGAACAACTCAGAGGCAGTAACTGCTGAGTTCATAGCTGTAGTAATTTCTGCAGAGAACCGGTTGCTTTTTCCTGTGTGCTCCATAACACTTCAGACATTATATTAAGGAAATCATTTGTAGGTCTGTCTTCTTGTGTGACTTGTGCCCCTTGAAGTCAGGGGCCTTATCTTATATTCACTATGTTTCCAGGAATGCTCTGCATTTTATTGAATGAAGCAGAATATAGTCATGCATCACTTAATGAAGGAGATAAATTCTATGAAATGCGTCATTAGGTAATTGTCATTGTGTGAACATCAGAGAATATACTCACACAAACCTAGATGGTATAGCCTACTGCACACATAAGCTGTATGGCATGGCCTGTTGCTCCTGGAGTACAAACTTGTACAGCATGTTACTGTACTGAATACTGTAGGCAGTTATAACACAGTGGTAAGCATTTGTTTATCTAAACATAGAAAAGGTACAGTAAAAATATGGTATAAAATATTAAAAAATGGTATGTCTTCTGTAGGGCACTAACCATAAATGGAGCTTGCAGGACTGGAAGTTGACTCACTGGTGAGTCCGTGAGTGAGTGGCGAGAGAATGCGAAGACCTAGAGCATTACTGTACACTACTGTAGACTTCATAAACACTGTATGCTACACTACATTTATTTTGAAAATTTTTCTTTCTTCAACGATGAATTAACCTTAGCTTCCTGTAACTTTTTTCACTTTGTAAATGTTTCATTTTTTAACTTTTTGACTCTTATGATAACACTTACCATAAAACACATTGTACAGCTGTATAAAAATATTGTTTATATATGCTTATTCTATAAACATTTTTTCTGATTTTAAATTTTTTATTTATTTAAACGTTTTTTTGTTAAACATTAAGACACAAAAACACATATTAGTCTAGGCCTGTGGAGGGTTAGGGTCATCATCATCACTGGCTTTCACCTCCACATGTTGTCCCACTGAAAGGTCTTCATGGACAACAAACCGCTAACGTATTTCATCTGTTATCGTTTTCAAGTATTACGCATTTCATGTAACTGAATGTGCAGTACTTTTATACAACTGGCCGTGCAGGTTTGTTTGCACCGGCATCACTACAAACGTGAGTAATGCTTCCACTGTGACATTACTAGGTGATAACAATTTTTCAGCTTTGTGTTATTAATGTTATGGGACTACTGTTGTATATGTGGTCTGTCGTTGACCAAAACGTCATTATGTGGCACATGACTGTACCAGTTCCCCTCACTTTCCCATTCTTAGAGTCACATACCTTAAAAAGAATGTCTTATCTAGGGGAAAACACCATTGCAATGACAGAGGGGTCTGTTGTATCTAGGCTTAGAACTAAGAATGAAAGTTATCATAGGATTGTATAGGAAACTCCTGTGGGGGGAAAAAAAAACAACAGTGGGGTAGGTTTAGGATATAGGCTTAGAAAGTAGTGTCATAGATAAACAGGATTAGTAAACACAGTTTTGGTATGGCTATTTGAAATTACTGGATGAAAATATTATGCTACTAATTCAGCGAATAAGTTATTATAATCATATACGTATAAATGTACTTTTCATTACAAAGTTTGGTTGCTATAACTTGTTAGATTTTAAAAACATATTTCTTATCCCTGAAAGCAAGGCAGATAGTTTCAAGCAGAGAGCTACTTGAACTACCTTGGGAAGAAGAAAAAGTTTTGACAGCAATCAATAAATCAATCAAATATGTAGCCGTTTGTGCTAAGCAAATAACTTATTTTCTTGTTTCTCCAGAGAATACTGGACAAATTATACATGGTGAATAAGATGAGGCAAGGAGTTTTCATGTTTTTAAAGATCATATACAGGCTATTTAATACAATTCACTAGTAGAATATAAAATAAGTTATACTGAAGAAGAAATGAATAATAACTAATGGTCTTTAATTTTTTAATTTTTATTTCAATTGTTTTTGGGGGACAGGTGGTGTTTAGTTACATGGAAAAGTTCTGTAGTGGTAATTTGTGAGATTTTGGTGCACCTGTTATCCAAGCAGTGTACAGTATACCCAGTGTATAGTCTTTTATCCTTCATCCCCCTCTCACCCTTCCCTGCAAGTCCCCAAAGGCCATTATGTCATTCTTATGCCTTTGCATCCTTATAGCTTAGCTCCCACTTGTGAGAATATACAATATTTGGTTTTCCATTCTTGAGTTACTTCACTTGTAATAATGGTCTCCAGTTCCATCCAAGTTGCTGCAAATGCCATTATTTCATTCCTTTTTACGGCTTAGTAGTATGTCATGGTATATATATATATATATCGTGGTTCTTTCTTTATTTTTTCTTTCTTTTTTTGTTTTTGAGATGGAGCCTCACTCTGTTGTCCAGACTGGAGTGCAGTGGCATGATCTGGGCTCAACACTGCATCCTTTGCCTCCTGGGTTCAAGCAGTTCTCCTGCCTCAGCCTCCCAAGTAGCTGGGATTACAGGCATGTGCTACCATGCCTGGCTAATTTTGTATTTTTGGTAGAGACAGGGTTTCACCATGTTGCCCAGGCTAGTCTCGAATTCCTGACCTCAGGTGATCCACCCGCCTCGTTGTCCCAAAGTGCTGGGATTACAGGCGTGAGCCTCTGTGCCCAGCCCATACCACAGTTTCTTTACTTGTTGATTGATGGGCATTTGGGCTGTTTCCATATTTTTGCAGTTGCAAATTGTGCTGCTGTAAACATGGGTGCAGGTATCTTTTTCGTATAATGACTTCTTTTCCTCTGGGTAGGTACCCAGTAATGGGATTGCTGGATCAAATGGTACTTGTATTTTTAGTTCTTTAAGGAATCTCCACACTGTTTTCCGTAGTGGTTTTACTCGTTTGCATTCCCACCAGCAGTATAAAATTGTTCCCTTTTCACCATACCCACACCAACATCTGTTATTTTTTGATTTCTTAATTATGGCCATACTTGCAGGAGTGAGGTGGTATCTCATTGTGGTTTTGATTTGCATTCCCTGATAGTGAGGTGGTATCTCATTGTGGTTTTGATTTGCATTTCCCTGATAGTGAGGTGGTATCTCATTGTGGTTTTGATTTGCATTTCCTGATAGTGAGGTGGTATCTCATTGTGGTTTTGATTTGCATTTCCCTGATAGTGAGGTGGTATCTCATTGTGGTTTTGATTTGCATTTCCTGATAGTGAGGTGGTATCTCATTGTGGTTTTGATTTGCATTTCCTGATAGTGAGGTGGTATCTCATTGTGGTTTTGATTTGCATTTCCTGATAGTGAGGTGGTATCTCATTGTGGTTTTGATTTGCATTTCCCTGATAGTGAGGTGGTATCTCATTGTGGTTTTGATTTGCATTTCCTGATAGTGAGGTGGTATCTCATTGTGGTTTTGATTTGCATTTCCTGATAGTGAGGTGGTATCTCATTGTGGTTTTGATTTGCATTTCCCTGATAGTGAGGTGGTATCTCATTGTGGTTTTGATTTGCATTTCCTGATAGTGAGGTGGTATCTCATTGTGGTTTTGATTTGCATTTCCTGATAGTGAGGTGGTATCTCATTGTGGTTTTGATTTGCATTTCCTGATAGTGAGGTGGTATCTCATTGTGGTTTTGATTTGCATTTCCCTGATAGTGAGGTGGTATCTCATTGTGGTTTTGATTTGCATTTCCTGATAGTGAGGTGGTATCTCATTGTGGTTTTGATTTGCATTTCCTGATAGTGAGGTGGTATCTCATTGTGGTTTTGATTTGCATTTCCTGATAGTGAGGTGGTATCTCATTGTGGTTTTGATTTGCATTTCCTGATAGTGAGGTGGTATCTCATTGTGGTTTTGATTTGCATTTCCCTGATAGTGAGGTGGTATCTCATTGTGGTTTTGATTTGCATTTCCCTGATAGTGAGGTGGTATCTCATTGTGGTTTTGATTTGCATTTCCTGATAGTGAGGTGGTATCTCATTGTGGTTTTGATTTGCATTTCCTGATAGTGAGGTGGTATCTCATTGTGGTTTTGATTTGCATTTCCTGATAGTGAGGTGGTATCTCATTGCATTGTGGTTTTGATTTGCATTTCCTGATAGTGAGGTGGTATCTCATTGTGGTTTTGATTTGCATTTCCTGATAGTGAGGTGGTATCTCATTGTGGTTTTGATTTGCATTTCCTGATAGTGAGGTGGTATCTCATTGTGGTTTTGATTTGCATTTCCTGATAGTGAGGTGGTATCTCATTGTGGTTTTGATTTGCATTTCCTGATAGTGAGGTGGTATCTCATTGTGGTTTTGATTTGCATTTCCTGATAGTGAGGTGGTATCTCATTGTGGTTTTGATTTGCATTTCCTGATAGTGAGGTGGTATCTCATTGTGGTTTTGATTTGCATTTCCTGATAGTGAGGTGGTATCTCATTGTGGTTTTGATTTGCATTTCCTGATAGTGAGGTGGTATCTCATTGTGGTTTTGATTTGCATTTCCTGATAGTGAGGTGGTATCTCATTGTGGTTTTGATTTGCATTTCCTGATAGTGAGGTGGTATCTCATTGTGGTTTTGATTTGCATTTCCTGATAGTGAGGTGGTATCTCATTGTGGTTTTGATTTGCATTTCCTGATAGTGAGGTGGTATCTCATTGTGGTTTTGATTTGCATTTCCTGATAGTGAGGTGGTATCTCATTGTGGTTTTGATTTGCATTTCCTGATAGTGAGGTGGTATCTCATTGTGGTTTTGATTTGCATTTCCTGATAGTGAGGTGGTATCTCATTGTGGTTTTGATTTGCATTTCCTGATAGTGAGGTGGTATCTCATTGTGGTTTTGATTTGCATTTCCTGATAGTGAGGTGGTATCTCATTGTGGTTTTGATTTGCATTTCCTGATAGTGAGGTGGTATCTCATTGTGGTTTTGATTTGCATTTCCTGATAGTGAGGTGGTATCTCATTGTGGTTTTGATTTGCATTTCCTGATAGTGAGGTGGTATCTCATTGTGGTTTTGATTTGCATTTCCTGATAGTGAGGTGGTATCTCATTGTGGTTTTGATTTGCATTTCCTGATAGTGAGGTGGTATCTCATTGTGGTTTTGATTTGCATTTCCTGATAGTGATGTGGAGCATTTTTTCATGTGTTTGTTGGCCATTTGTAGATCTTCTTTTGAGAATTATCTATTCATGTCTTTTGCCCACTTTTTGATGGGGTTGTTTTTCTTTTCTTGCTTTGTTTGAGTTCCTTGTAGATTCTAGATGTTAGTCATCTTTGTCAGATGCATAGTTTGCAAAGATCTCCTGCTCTGTGGTTTGTCTGTTTACTCTGCTGATTATTTCTTTTGCTGTGTAGAAGCTTTTTAGTTTAATTAGGTCTCATTTATTTATTTTTGTTTTGGTTGCATTTGCTTTTGGGTTGTTGGTTGTTAATTCTTTGCCTAAGCTAATGTCTAGAAGAGTTTTTCTGATGTTATTTTCTAGGATTTCTGTGGTTTCGGGTCTTCAATTGGAGTCTTTGATCCATCTTGAATTGAATTTTGTATAAAGTGAGAGATGACGATCCAGTTTCATTCTTCTACATGTGGCTTGCTGATTATCCCAACACCATTTGTTAACCAGGGTGTCCTTTCTTCACTTTATGTTTTTGTTTGTTTTGTTGAAGATCACTTGACTGTGAGTACTTGGGTTTCTTTCTGGGTCCTCTATTCTATTCCAACTAATAGTCTTTTATTTGGCGTAGTACAAAATTTCGAATAAAAATAAATGCAGCGGGGCTCACTTCCATTGGTTTTTTAAAATCTTTAATTGTGTAATATATATAAAAATAGCAGCTAAAGTTTATGTTCATGTATTCAACCAGCATAAGAACTTTTACTTTAATATAAGGATAGAAAATATAGGAAAGTGATATCATATGCATATGTCTTTTGTTGAATGCCATCAGTCAAAGACTACCAGAAACATACCTGTAATTAACAAAGTTAAATTTATTTTGCTTGTTGTCTCAAGGGAGGACACATCTGGAATAGCTTCGAGAGAATTTAGAGGAGGAGTTAGAAGGGGCGTCTTGTAGGGTCTAGGCTTGTACTAAATATTTCTAAAAGGGATTAGGGAAGCTGGGATCAGTTCTAGATTGGATACTCTCAAGAAATAGTGCAATTCAGTAGTTGAGAAATATCTGTTCAGGAGGCAGGAGGAATGAAGCCAGGCTGGTGATGCCATTAGTCAGAAAGCAAGTCACTAGGAAGAAAAGATCGTTGGCCACTTTTCTAGCTGTGGTATGGGCTTGCATAAGAACATTCTTTTATGTGGCCTTGTTCCATATCCTGTTGGAAACAGTCATTATCAGCCAGGCAGATTAGTACTTCCTTAATATTTAACATACTGCTGATCCTAGGTTAATTTTTTAATTTATCCCGAACTTCATACTTCAAAATACTAATACACATATTATCCTTCAGTTGAGTTTCATAAGGATTATTACACTGCAGGGTTGGTACACTTCTGTGGCATAAAAATATGCCACAATCAATATGCATTTCATGCAGTCATTGTATGCATAATTTAAAGTAAATATGAAGTTTAAAATGAATGAAAAATGAGATGTATGAAATATAGAAACAAATCTGTACTTTAATTATAGCTTTTTATAATTACTGACATATGGATATACTTGCAGCTGTTAGAAATCAATAGGTCACCAGCTAGAATGTTAAGAACTATCAGATATTTGTATGACCGGAGCTTATTACTAATATTTTTTCTTTTGGAGTGAGGTTTTTCTCTGTAATGAGGAAATGGATGTTTATTCCTGGTAAGATTTTATCAATCTCAATAGGGTTCTATCTTTTTGGTATAGAGGAGAAAGGAAAGTTGATCTGCATGATTTTTCTAATTATCTCGCTTTGAATATATTTCACTTTTTCTTGGAAATTATTTAAGGCCCTGTCTTTTTCCCCCACTGTTTTATTAATATGGTAAATCAGTTTCTATAGCTTCTCACATTGGGATTATAACTTTCTAGGGATGCAGGAAAATATTTAGGATAGTAAGATAAAAACATACCTCTCCTCCTTTTTGTTTAAATAAAATATATTTTCTTTTAGAGAAAGTTAGTGGAGTATGGAGAAATCTGTTTTCTCAGCTTATTTAAATATTAGTTCTTTTCATCAAAATTTTTTTCACTGACATGAAAAGGAGGTCCTGTCTTCCTGGTGATTCACAGAGAGAAATAAGAAACAATTGTTAGTAAATCCAATACTTTAAAATTTGAATCACATTGTTATCATCATCACTATCTTGTTAGAGTTTTTCTGTGAGTCAAGCACTGAGTGTTTTATTTCCATTATCCCTGACCTTCAGAGCGACCACAGATGATAAATATTATCTTCTCTTTTTAAAAATGAGAAACATGAAACTTAGAGGAAGGTTACATGGTTAGATAATGGCAGAGCCAGGATTCATTTAAAATGGCTAGCCCTAGAGGTTATCCTCCTTGTTAACTCACCAGTGATTCCCTAGCCAGGCACAGGCCACATCTCCAAAGACATAAGGTAGAGGGTTTCATGTAGTTTCCATGGACATTCACCTGCCCTTGTTTAGGATGAAAATCATAAAGTTAGGGGAAGGGAAAAAAGATTAAAGACTGCTATAATGAAGCAATCAGGGAGAAAGAAATTAAAAGGAAGGACACAAAGTACATTTTAAACATGCATGAATCAAATTACTATTGTTCATGCTGACAGTGTTTGTTGCTTAATGAACTAACCACATCAAGCAAAGATAGGTTTGATTTCAGGGTCTGCTGGATCTGGGGACTCAAATTGTATTGTGCATCTGACTGTCCCTGTTTCTGTAAAACATTGTCTTATTCTGCCTTCTATTGCTATAAGTGAATAATCAAGACTGGGTAATTAATAAGGGAGAGAGGTTTTTTTAGCCCACAGTTCTGGAGGCCAGGAGTTCCAAGATTGGGCAGCTGGCCAGGCGCCATGGCTCACGCCTGTAATGCTAGCACTTTGGGAGGCCGAGGCGGGCGGATCATGAGGTCAGGAGATCGAGACCATCCTGGCTAACATGGTGAAACCCTGTCTCTACTAAAAATACAAAAAAATTACCTGGGTGTGGTGGCGGGCGCCTGTAGTCCCAGCTACTTGGGAGGCTGAGGCAGGAGAATAGTGTGAACCCGGGAGGCGGAGCTTGCAGTGAGCTGAGAGCGTGCCACCGCACTCCAGCCTGGGCGACAGAGCAAGAAAAAAAAAAAAAAAGCTTGGGCAGCTGCGTTTGATCAGCTTCTGGTAAGGGCCTCGTGCTGGGTCTTAACCCAGCAGAGAAGAAGGGGAAGTGGACACAAGCAAAGATGCCAAGCATGAGAGACAACCACACTTTATAACAACTCACTTTTGTGGTAGCAGATCCAGTCCCATGAGGGAGAACTCGCTTCTACTCCAATGAGAAAGGCACTAATCACTCTCACAACATCATCACCTCTTAAAGGCCCCACTTCTCAACATCATTATATTGCCAACTAAATTTCAGCATAAATTTTGGTGGAGACAAACCACATCCAACCCATAGCAACTACCCACCTTCTTTCTGCTTCACTGTCTGCCCTTTCTTTCTGCTGGCTCCCCTCACTCCTGTTCCTTTCCCTTTCTGCTCTTTCTCTCCTGTTCTTTCTCCTTCCCTTCTGTGCTTCCTCTGTTCCTTTCCCCGCTGCCAGATGACTTCAGCCTCTGTGTCTCCATTTCCTGTCTGCATCTGCATGGTTTTTGTTTCCTTAGGCTCTTCATGGTTTGAGGAATATGGCCATTGGGAGCTCTGGGACCACAGCCCTTTAGCTCCAGAGCTCTTTCCAGTTGTGCAGTAAAAAATTTCAAGGAAGAACTCTGAGCCATTTCAGCCAAATATCTTTACCTGCATCAGTCACTGTTCTGCAGATAGAGTGTGATGATTAGGCAGAAGCGGAGCAAGGTGCTGTGTTGGGAACTGCATTGGAATCACATGATCTGAATAGAGGAGAGCAGTTCCCCAAATCATACTTGAGAGATTACTGGAAGATTATAACAGGCATTTAGCAGATAAAAATAACGAGTCTACTGTGCTTTTGTATTTAGATTAATATTTTTCTATAGTTTATTCTTAACCCAGTACTACTAACTAAAAATCGAATATTTCTTGTGTTTGAAAAATACGCTTTTACAAAAAAATTAAATTTTAATACCTTTGCAACTGAAAGGAGATATAAATGAGGATATTCAAAATTTCGGCATTAATGTTTAAGTTTCAGAATACACAAACATGTTTTTATTGGTTAAAGAATGTTTTTCACTTCATTGCAAACTTAACCAAAAAATAGAGTAGCTGTTTTGCTTTAGATGTTAATCATATATTTTTCAAACAGCTTATTTTTCAAAAGAAAGTCTATGTCAGGTAAAATTCTTTTTGTTGCTTTGCAGGCTATACCTCTAGATGATAAACCCTGTCTCTTGGGGTTTTTCTAGAGGCTTCATTGTGGCCAATTGATTAAATCATTCCCTCCCTGGAGGTCAGGGATGGGGCTGAAAGTTCCACCCATCGAGTCACATGATTGTTTCCTCTGGTACCAGCCCCTATCTGGAGACTATCCAGGAGCCCCTAGCCATCAATTATCTCATTATATCTTAGTCCATTTAATGTGTTGCTATAAGGAACATCTTGAGGCTGGGTAATTTATAAAGAAAAGAAGTTTATTTGGCTCACAGTTTTGCAGGCTGTACAGGGAGCATGGTGCCAGCATCTATGTCTGGTGAGGGCCTCAGATTGCTTCCACTCCTGGCAGAAGGTGAGGGGGAGTCAGCATGTGCAAAGACCACATGGCAAGGGAGGAAGCAAAGTGATGGAGAGGGAGGTGCCAGGCTCTTTTTCACAACCAACTCTTGAAGGAACTAATAGAGTGAGAACTCACTCACACTTCTCCTCCCCATGCACCTTCCAACCCACATTAAATTATTTATGAGGGATCCACCTCCATGACCCAGACACCTCCTCTTAGGCCCCACCTCCAACATTGGGCATCAAATTTCAACATACATTTGGAGAGCACAAACATTCAAACCGTAGCACATTAACATATACAAATGTACTTATCACTTATCTGAGACACTCATCTGAAATTCCAAGAGATTTAGGGACTGTGTGCCAGGAAAGGAAGACCAAATACATATTTCTTATTATAAATCACTCATAGTACATATATATGTAATGTACATAAAATTATAAACTGCATTTAGAGAACTGAAGATGGATCTAATGAAGATCAGACAATAAAGAATGCATGCACGTGTAATTTAAGTTCAGTTTTATATAATTAACAAGTATACAACTGTTAATAAAAGTCACATATAAATTCATGACTCTAGAAGAGACCTTAAATTTAGAGGTTAGCTGATCTAACCTTTTACCTCATAAGGATTCCATACTATATTCCTAGATGACATTTCTATACCATATCCCTATGTGCTCTCTGCCATTAGTCCATTGTTGGGTAACTTAAATGGTTAGAAATACTTCTATGTCTTAAGCCAAATATGATAACTTCTTTTTGGAACTACACTGTATAAGGCTGTTTTTCCTTTTGAGAGCCCTCTCTGAAATACTGACAACGCTAATCAAGACCTTTCCTATAATCATCACCTACTATCACCTCAACCTTTTGTACTCTAGACTAAGTTATCCTCCCTCCTTTTAAAAATTCTGTTGACATAAGTTTCCATTTGCTGTTTTGAAATTTGTTACATTGGTTCCTTGAGCTTCCTGTCAAACTAGCTTCAAAATATTTTTATTGGGGCTAGTCTGGAGTCATTTTTTAGTCTCCCTTCACTTAACATATTTGAACAGTTGACTGGTTTTGAGGGGAGAAGGACTCTCATAGTAGGACGTTGCCTTTATCCTGATTAAATGTTTTTGTCAATCACGTGATGCTCTTCAGCAGTTGCCAGGGAGTCATCGTTCTCAAAACCAGATTTACTTTTTCTGTTTTTTATTCGTGTTTCCATTTCTTTTAAGTTAGTGGGAAGAATGCTGAATTTACCAATGCCTGTGGTCACTTGTCCAGGACTTCAGAGTCACTAGAAATGGTCTGTATTTCATATAGTAAAGTTGTGGATCTCTACAAGATTCCATAAAAGTGATTAATAGTGTATTTGACCTGTTATCTTAAGCATACTGTCATTCATCTCTTGGCATATATATTTGAATGAGGTAGCTTCGTAACAAGCTTGTGCTGCCTTTTCAAGAGTCACCATTAACCACAACTGATCCCTTTCTCTGGAGACTGGAGCATGGTGCAAGGATTCTTCAACTGTCAATACTCATGAATTCCCATTATTATTGCATGCACCTTTAAAAGAAAGGCCTCACTTTTGCCTTATGAGTCTCTAAACCTCCTCAGAGTCTACCCACCTCAAGAACATTTTTATTGGATCCTTTTCCCCTCCCTCACCTCATTCCTACCTCTCTTTTTACTACTCTTCTCTCTTCTTCCTCTCTTTCTCTTTTTTTCTCCCTGTCCTCCAAATGTGCAAAGTCATGCTCTGAAACTGAAATTCCTTATACCTAGGAGAGCCCTCATCTTAGTGCAGATTTGCTCCTACCGTAGTAACAGTTTTTGCTGCTGACTGATTACAACTATTTTACTGTTGTAAGCTTCCAGCTCATGATGGTTTTAGATGTGCACTGTCCAGCACAAAGCCACTCGTCACAGCTGGCTGCTGAACACAGTGCTACACACTGAAATGGTTATATTGTGGATATAGTAGGGTAAATAAAATGTACTATTAAAACTCATGTCTTTTTTAAACATTGCTACTAGAAGTTTAAAATTACATGTGAAGCTTATATTTCTACTGGACAGCACTTTTCAGACATTGTAAACTAAAAGGAAATATATAGAGAGATTAATTTATGCAAAGGAAAAGAAAAAATAAATTACATATTAAAAAGTAAAATATGGCTGGGTGTGGTGGCTCACACCTATAATCCCAGGACTTTGGGAGGCCAAGGCTAGCAGATCACTTGAGGTCAGGAGTTTGAGACCAGCCTGGCCAACATGGTGAAACCCCGTCTCTACTAAAAATACAAAAATTAGCCGGCCGTGGTGGCTCACGCCTGTAGTCCCAGCTTCTCGAGAGGGTGAGGCACAAAGAATTGCTTGAAACCCAGGAGGCAGAGGTTGCAGTGAGCCAAGATGGTGGCACTGTGCTCCAGGCTGGGCGACAGAGTGAGACGCTGTCTGAAAAAAAAAAAGTAAAATACATAGCAATCTTGAACCATTTTGGATAAGTACAAATGTCCCTGCACATCTCAGTAGTCCAGAGAGCATTGCTAAATTATTCCAAAGTCTGGTGGAGGTTCGTAATAATTGGCTCTGAATTGTCAAGAAGAGTTAAATTATGTTTGGAATGATCTATTTTTGAGTGTATAGAGGTATGTAATACATTTCATAAAGAAATTCTATCAAAAGAGAAATTAAAATGCTAAATTAGCACTTATGTTAAAAACTTGGCTATCTGGAACGATTTAGTTCTTGAGTGTTCCAATTTTTATAGTAGCAGTATTCTAGTAAGGCGAAGTGATGATTTTTATATGAGAGTAGTTGATAAATTTATGGGAGGAACATAAGTCAGTCAACAAATAGAAATGCCAAAATACTCAAAAACACTTTTTCTTCAGAGATTCTTCTTAATGTTTGTATTATTTTTATGTGAAGTGTTTATATTGAAATAAATATTTCAAAAAGAACTCATTTTTGTTTAAACCAGTATGCAAATATGATCTCTTCATTTAAGAAACTGCTGTATATGTAGTAGCTGCAATCTCAGAACTCTGAGGATATATGAACAAAGCATATTGTGATTTATAGGAACCAGGCCATTGTCTGTGAAAAGAAAATTACTTTCCGGCAGCCCTTGCTCTGATCAGGGTGCTTGGCCCCTGGATGCATAAGCCTACTGAGGGCTGAAGGTGTGGGAGACGCCTATTCGGGGATTGCCTGGCTTGCATCTTATAACCATATCATCCTGAGGAATTGCAGGCTGACATGGAGGCACATGTGGCTATTTTTTTGAATGATATCAGAACTGTCTTGTCTTTGTTGTGATGATTGTGTATGATTGCATTTTATTCTTCATAGTCTGTCACTGATTTATAAAACGTCTCAGAAAGATGTAGTGAGTGCACTTTTGGTTTCCTCAAGAAGCACCAATTGTGATTTACTTCTTCAGCTGCACACACTTCAGTTATTTTTTTCTTATATTTTCCCAAAAGTATCACTAAATCTCTTATTAGGTTAGAGTTAATCGACTTTAGTGAAGTCTGATTAATGGTATTATCCTAGGCATATTCTTTCTCATTTAAGCCCTTCTGGGTTTTTTTTTTTTTTTTTTTTTTTTTGAGACAGAGTATCCCTCTGTCACCCAGGCTGGAGTGCATTGGCACCATCTCGGCTCACTGCAAGCTCTGCCTCCGGGTTCACGCCGTTCTCCTGCCTCAGCCTCCCCTGGGACTACAGGCTCCCGCCACCACGCCCAGCTAATTTTTTGTATTTTTTAGTAGAGACGGTGTTTCGCCGAGTTAGCCAGGATGGTCTCAATCTCCTGACCTCGTGATCCACCCGCCTCAGCCTCCGAAAGTGCTGGGATTTCAGGCGTGAGCCTCCGCGCCCGGCCCTGGGTTTTTTTTTTAAGTCTCATTCATTTACTAGTTCTCTTTGAATTACATCATTTTTTTTTTATTTAACAAATATAAGGCACTGTTTACAATATACCAAGCACAATACAGCACTGATACAGATACCATAAATCTTGAATCATAGGAGAAAGTGATGGAATTTAGAGCTAACATGCTAGCAGTGGCACCAAACCCACAAGCATCTTATTCATTTAGTAGACTGCAGTACCCAACTGTTGATGATGAAAGTATGTCATCCATGTGAACATTATCTGTCAGGTGTGTTGAGGAAAAATAGTTCAGAATCATTTTGAAGAAATAACAGCGCTAAGCACTATATTCTTAAAGCTTTCAGAGCTTTACCATTGGTATGGAAGGGCTGTTTGTATCAGTTTGTGTCTGTGTAAATAAAAGATTGAGATCAGAGAAATGATGGTTCCTAACCTTTTTTGTGTCATGGACCACTTTAAGGAGCTAAAAAAAGCACCTTTGGATCTACTCCTTAGGGAGAAAATACATTGCACATTTGCACATACACTCAAATTTTGCCTATAGTTGTCGAGTATTTACAGAATTATTGAATTCCATGAAATTACCAGAGGTTAAGAACTTCTGACGTACACATAATGGTTATAAATATAATCTTAGGCTTGACAAGATATACTAGTTTGATATCCTTATAATTAAAAGTCAGAATAAGCAAATAACTTGCCTAAATTTTTTTTTTTTTTTTTTTTTTGAGACGGAGTCTCGCTCTGTTGCCCAGGCTGGAGTACAGTGGCCGGATCTCAGCTCACTGCAAGCTCCGCCTCCCGGGTTTACGCCATTCTCCTGCCTCAGCCTCCCGAGTAGCTGGGACTACAGGCGCCCGCCACCTCGCCCGGCTAGTTTTTTGTATTTTTTAGTAGAGACGGGGTTTCACCGTGTTAGCCAGGATGGGCCTAAAATTTTTAAAACTGTAGTGTCAAAGCTAGGACTGGAATCTGTGCCCTTTGACAGTGTTTTTAATTGAACTGATGTGGAGCGATTTCAAGAAGGAAGTTATATGTAAGTTTGGCCATATGTTTTTGGCAAGATTTTAACAAATGCAGATGATTGGAGCTTAGATCATTGGCAACATGAGCAAAGACATTCAAGAAAATGCAACATGTATTCAGGTAAAAGTGAGTGATGTATAGTTGATAGTGTGTGTTGAGAAGGTGAGGTGGAATTGGGAACATTGAATAATAAATTTAAAAAATAAATTTAGTCTATATTTTTAAAGGATTTTGAATGTTCAGCTGTAGGGTTGAATACCATTTTGTAAGACAGGTATGGGGAGTCATACATTTATACTATTATTATTATTATCATTATTATTGAATAGGAGAATACACTAATTAAAGCCGAAATTAATGTAACTGAATTAAGGTCTAGAGACTAGGGATTAAGACTAATTTAGGGATTAGCTACAGGAGGACTGTTGATAGGAGGTGGTGAAAGAAAAAGTACATACATAAATTGTAGCAAAACGAATAGAAAGAAGAAAGTAGGGATAAGTCATTATATGGATTACAGTGTAGCAGAACCTGTAATTTAATATGTTAGGTTAGTGTGTAACTAGGGATATCATGTTACATATCTGTAATTGAGTGGTAAAATTAAAAATATTTATCTTTAGATTAATACTTTGTCCAATAATCTTTCTGAACATAATTATAGGAGAAGTCACAATTGATTCGGCTTGGACTTAATGGATGTATTACCGTGGATTCAGACTTCACATATAGAGAAATGTCCATTAATTTGGAATAACCTAATTAAATAATATAGTTTGTTTAGTAATCTACTAGCTAAAATTTAACAGTCTTTGCTTCTTATATAGCCAGTTTCAAGACAGACCTTGAGGGTGCACAATTTGGTTAGGAAGAGTTTCAGACATTTTAAAGAAAATATTCTCCAACAAAAGCAATTTTGCTAAATATTATATCTAAAAGACTATAAAAAGGGCTATTGAGATATAATGTCTAGAAAACCAGTTTGCTTTCTTCCTAAGCATAATATTAGCTTCAAAAAAAGAGATTCAGTGCAGTTGAACATTCACTTACTAAATATAATTAACCATCTCTTATTATAAAGTTAATACTATGGGCTATTGTGATACCATGATTGCTTTTGGTTTTAACTTGCTTCATTTTACCTTGATCTCCTTTCCACATTTTGTTCAGCTGAAAAGGAGATATATGAAAATGTTATTATGATTTCAGAAAAATATGGAGGACACTTTATAAGTCGAGGAAATGAAGAAGGCATGTTGGTGGTTTTTTCAAAAGGTAGTTTGTGGTATTTTGCATTAGGAAGTTGTTTCAAGTCTGTCTAAATGTAAGTCAGGAGAATATTTTTATTTGAAGTAGCAGGAGAAGTGGAAGGTGGAGATGTTCAATTTTAGATCATCTTAAAATTATCTTATTGGGAAACATTTGCCTTATATAGAGGACATGAAGCCACATATCAACTGTTTATATTAATTTTCTTATCTGAATATGTTTAATCCCATCCCTAATGTCAGCTTTATTGTGTAGTTCCTTCTTATTTTAAATACCTAGTAAAATAGGGTATCAGCATTTCTACCTAAAACAATGTTATATTAATGAAATTTGAGTCATTCCTCCTCTTTTGGGTGTGCTGGTATAAACGTGTCTGCCTAGTTACCACTTCTTAGAGGGTAGATTTTAGATATATATAATTTTCAGTTGGTGGTGTTAGCTTTTAGTAGGTGAGAACTCAGAACTTTCTTGTTCCTCTTGCTTTTTAGAAAGCTGCTTAGATTAACCTGTGATAAACATCAGACTTCATGGATACATAGCCTTGCTATGATGTAAGACACTGATGGTAATAGTTTTTCCAGGGTTAGGTTTTAGTTTATGTGTTATCCAGAACTTTATTGGAGAATTTTCCATAAGAAATGTTTACCATCATTTCTAAATATGTATGAATGCCTATTACCCTGAACCTAAGATAGAAAATACTGTTGTTTTTTTAAATGCAGATAATATAACAAATGAGAAGCAAAGAATTAAAAAATCTGCAAATTAGTTCAGGTCAGATGAATTGCCCCTATATGAGGTAAGGTTGGTATCTGCAGTGGTGAAATTGTGGCAGTATCATTGTAGTTCTCAGTAGTTAACTTTTTCTTTTTTTCTTATTCTTTTCTATAGGTGACATGAGAATTTTTCAGATTACAAAAAAGACATGATTTGGTTATTTCTTAATAAAGTTAAACATATGCTTACGATATAACCCAGCAACCCCACTGCTGGATATTTACCCAAGAAAAAGGAAGTTATTTGTCCATACAGAATACTCTCTGTGAATGTTTCCAGTAGCTTTATTCATAATCACCCAAAGACATTTGGAAACAACCCAAATGTCTGGCAGCTGGTAATCGGATAAACAAATTGAGATACATCCGTATCATGGAATATAACTTAGCAATAAGAAGGATCAAAGTACTGACATGTCCAACAACATGGACGAACAGAAAAGCATTTATACTAAGTAAAAGATGGTAGAATCAAAAGTACATATTTTATGATTCCATTTACATGACATTCCGTAAAATGAAACTGTACTGACAGAAATCATATCTGTGGTTACCATGGGAGGGGGATTGGAGTAGGCGATTGATTTCAGAGGGCCCTGACAAAACTTTCTGGTGTGATAGAAATGTTTCCTGTCTTGAAGTGTAGTGGTCACACAGCTGTATAAGTTTTTCAAAACTCACAGAACCATCTCAGAAGGTGAATTTAACTGTGTGTAAATTATACTTCAAAAAAAAAAAATAAGAAAAGACACAATTTAGTAGTGGTCACCCCTTATCTGCAGTTTCACTTTTCAAGATTTCAGTGACCTGTGGTCAACTGCCTCTCAAAATATTAAGTGGAAAATTCCAGAAATAAACCGTTTATACGTTTTAAATGGCGTGCTGCTCTGAGGATAGTGACGAAATCTCACACAGACCTGCTCTATTCTGCCCAGGGCATGAACCCTCCCTTTGTCCATGGATCCATGCTGTCTACACTCCCTGCCCGTTCGGCATTTAGTAGCCACTCAGTGATCAGATCAGCATCCCGCTATTGCAGCGCTTGTGTGCAAATAATCCTTATTTTACCTCATACTGACCCAGAAGCACAAGAGTAGTGCTATTGGCGTATTGTTACAATTGTCCTGTTTTTATTAGAGATATTCTTAATCTCTTACTATGCCTAGTTTGTAAATTAAACTTTATAATGGGTATGTATTATCGGAAAAAACATATAGGCTAGGTACTGTCCTCAGTTTTAGGCATCCACTTAACATAACGAGGGACCTTGGAATGTATCCCCTGTGAATAAGGGGTGCTACTGTATATCTACCATATATTACAAAACATCCCCCTTGGAGACTGGGGCTGTACTCTGTAACAGTAATATTTTTGCAGTGAAATATATGACAGCTGTGCTGTGTAGCTGTGTACCCTGAATGGGTCAAGTTTTGCTGCCCATCTGAGTTTTTAGAGCTTTTTGGGTTTCAGATTTGCAAATAAGGGAGTATGAATTGATGGCTATAGAGAAAGGACCACTGATACAGAACAAAATGTAAAAACTACTGCCAAATTGTTTTGGATCAAATAGAGAATTTACTTTTCCAAATCACTTTTTATGGAGCAGACACTGTGTGATAGGAAAAAAAAAAAACCCACACACAAAAACCAAACTAATATCCTACTTCCCGCAGCCCCTAGCTGCCATTAACAAAGACAGTTGATGACTTAAGTAATAGTGGATGTCCTGAGCTCCCAGACTGAATACCTAGCGTCATAACCTGCCTTGCTTAGAGAGAGTTCCCTCTCTCCTTCCATCTTCCTTTCCTCCTTTTTTGCCTTCTTTTTAATATATCAAAAACTTCTTTCATGTGTACTGTGGTCATAAAGGTTTTTTTCTTTTAAAGTACCGGCACACTTTGCAGAAAGTCTCACTGGTTAACAGCTTCTAGAGGAACACCTCTTTTGACTTTTAATATCCAATTTAAAGAATGTATTTATCTGATAATACCATCTTTTTTGGGGCCTGTGTGTATTTATTGACACACATATTGATGGCTACGATTGATACCACATCAGAAACAAGTACAAATGATTGGAAACCCTGCTAAGTATCAGGAAATGGGATGTGTATCTTAGATGTTACTTGGACTAAGAGAGGTCATATTACTGCCTCCTGCATAAAGCTTTTACAAAGCTTTTATTATGTGAGTGTTATATTGTGTTTTTAAAATGTTTTAAGGCATTGGTTGAGGTTTTTGTGTTGACATTTAATATATTACCATTTTTATGACGTAAAAATAATATAAATTTTATGACATAATTTATGACGTAGGATAATATGTCATAATTTATGACAGGATAATAGAGTTGTATTTGCGGACTTTTACCTTTTGGATTTTTTTTGAGCAGGAGTCTCGCTCTGTTGCCCACGCTGGAGCGCAGTGGTGCGATCTCAACTCACTGCAACCTCCACCTCCCGGGTTTAAGAAATTCTCTGTCTCAACCTTCCGAATAACTGGGATTACAGGGGCGTGCCACCATGCCCAGCTAATTTTTTTGTATTTTTAGTAGAGATAAGGTTTTACCAACCATCTTGGCCAGGCTGGTCTTGAACTCCTGACCTCGTGATCCACCCTTCTTGGCCTCCAAAGTGCTGGGATTACAGGCATGAACCACTGCACCCAGCCTGGAATTTTTTTTCACAGCTGCTATGCAGGGGTTGGGGGGTTCATTTCCATTTTCCTAAAGAATTGGAAAGCTTCTCAAATAATAACTTCTTAGTTTATCTCTAGTTCCATGCTTTGGTGAGCTTTTTTTCTTTTTAAAAATGTTGTAACAAGTCTATAAAGATTAGAATTATTGAAAAAGTAACTTTCTTTTGAAAGAGCTGGTTTTTAATTACCTTCTAGTTAAAGCATTACCAAAAGTTTAGAATTGTTAACCAAGTAGATAGTACAGGTTGGGTAGAATCATTTAACTGCTTACTCTACAATTTTCAGGTGCTACTTTTTATAACAGTTTAGTAGAGTGTTTTTTCTCAAATAACTTTGTTTTGTTTTGTTTTAAGTCTGTTTAAAGCAACATTAAAATCATCTTTGAAAAACTTCTTACTAATACTGAGAATCAAATACAGGATGGAAATTTAAGAGTGGAAACTTTAGAAATCATTTAACCTGTTCATTTTCCAGATGACAATAAAATGAAGGCTCCCTGAAGCATGAAGTGATTTACCCAAGACCACACAAATAAACCCGTGGCAGAGCTAGAACTCGTTCTAGATCTGTTATTCAGTCTGGCATTTTTTTTTTTTTTTTTCACATTTCGTGGTAATGAAGTCGTTTTTTGGTGTTCAGTAAGAAAAAAAAAAAAAGCTTATGTTTTGGGAGTGATAATTTTAAGAGTAAAGAATATGGAAAATGGTTATTAGGGTAAAAGATAACTTCTTATAAGCTCATTAAAAACAGTGCAGAGTTTCGTGGTCCAATAAAAGTTTCAGCTCTTCTGGCGAATGGTCTCTCTGCAGTGTTCAGTATGGAGGTACTAGCTAGTTACCTACCGAATGTGAAATATGTGCCTACCGAATACCTGAAATGTGGCTACTGTGACTGATGAACAGAATTTTTATTTTTATATAATTTTAATGTATTTAAATGTAAGTGACAAGGGGAGTGGCTAAAATATCGGACAATAAAGAGATTATGGTGGTAGTACGCGGAGTTGATGTTAGCTAGTTTAAAAGGTAGGTCAAGGTTCTAGGAGACAGGGAAAGGGTCTCTGCCAGGGAAATACTCTGTGCAAACTTAGAATTTAAGAACCGCAAACAACTGTGTTTAGAATGGATTTTCAGTGTTTAGATTGGCCGTGATTGTAGACTTAATTGGTGGTATGGACTTTGAAGGCAGTATCATAATGAGTAGAAAGATTTGATAGAATTAAAAAGTACGAAGAAGGCATTGAGAGCTGTGATAACTTTGTAATTTACCCCCAGTTGTTCTGAATATATTTTTGAAAGATCCTGGAGCTAAATAATGCAGTTGTGTCTGGGGCCCATGTTTATATATAGCAGAATATCAGTCTGTCTGAATATTGCTTGGAGAGGGAGACCTAACTCTAATTCTTGAGATTAGATTACTTCCTGGTGCTTTACCTCAGTTCCTTCCACAGCCACATAGCTGGTTTTTAATTTTCAAATCTACTACTGAAAACATGATGGAATATGTCACCTAAATTAATATTTTATTCTTCATATAGGTTGTCAATTTAGCTACAGGAATCAATTCATCTGTTAATTTGCTGGTACCTTGGTGAGAAAACATCTATATCAGAGTTATCAATTCATGGTACTACTTAGCACTCTGTAACATAGGAGTCCTCACATGAACCTGATAACTGAGATTCTTGACTGATGTCTTTACATACTGCTTCCCTTGTGATGCCTGATAAGTTCAGGAATTAAGGTTTGCTATGGGAAATGCAAAATGGATTGATCGTTGGAATAGACCCCAGTGAATTTTCTTTATTCTTGAAATTCCCTTGGCCCAATAGCCTTTGCTTGCAAGCTCATCTGTAAATTCAAATGCTTTAAAGTAGTTTTGATGGAAATTTTTGGCTTGTTGATGTGTTTAACCTATTTAAAACTGATAATTGTCATTGTTTTTTAAGTTGTTTGATTGTTATTACTATTTGTTACTCTCTCCTTTTGCTTACATGGCTTTTTCCAGAGCTCAGATTTGTTAGTTTGTGCTCACATTTGAGCCTAGTGCAGGGCCTGACAGGTAATGGATAATACTTAGTGAAACCTAAGACAATCTGTTTAACTGCCTGGGCACCAGTTTCAGATGATCCCTTAGGAGAGTGGTTCTGAAATTGGGGGTGAGGTGACACGGAGAAAGGGTGACTTTCAAATGACATTCTTCTACTTTTATATAATGCAAAGCGTTACTGATAGGTTTGAATACCATGCATAATGGTTGAAAGAGAAAAGTCAGAATTTTTTTTTTTTTTTGAGACAGAGTTTCGCTCTTGTTGCCCAGGCTGGAGTGCAATGGCGCAATCTCAGCTCACTGCAACCTCTGCATTTTGGGTTCAAGAGATTCTCCTGCCTCAGCCTCCTGAGTAGCTGGATTTACAGGCATCCACCACCATACCCAGCTAATTTTTTGTTTTTTTAGTAGAGATGGGGTTTCTAAACCCTGACCACCATGTTGGCCAGGCTGGTCTCGAACTCCTGACCTCAGGTGATCCACCCACCTTGGCCTCCCAATGTGTTGGGATTACACGCATGAGCCACCGTACCTGGCCCAGAATTCTTTTTTAGTTTCTCACGGCTTTAAGGATTTGTGGTTCCATGTTCATAATCTTTCCATGCTATTCCATCTCAACAAAACCAAATGACTTATTTTTACATAACTAAGTCTACCTTCATCCTGTCAGTTTCTGACGGGGCAGAAGCATTTAAAATGTTAAAATTGAGATAAGTCAGTAATCATGACTTCTTCTTATTAAGTTTTCTTCATTTTTACTCAAAAAGTAATTTTGCCTTTACACTAAGTGAAAGAGAAGCTATTTCTAACTACTCCAGAGAAATAAAAAGAGGAGTTTATTTTTCAGCTTCATTTTAATAACATAGCTCTCTAACACATCAGTCTCATATTTCTGTGTGTGTGTATCTTTGCTTCTTTCATATCATTACTTATTTTACCAGTAAAAACAATTCAGACTTTGGAAAGTAAACTTTTTGGCTTACTTTTAAAAATTCCATTTACTTTTATTCTAATAAAAAATGTTTTAAACCATCTGTTTTCTTCATTCCTGGCTGCTATTATCTTGACTATAATTGCCTAGTTTCCTTTCTGGCTGATCTATTGCTAGTCTTTATCTGGATGTTATTAAAGAATATAAATGCTCCATAGAGCACCATAGTCTCAGCCAGAATATTTTCAGATTCTCAGCTAAAATGAAACAGAACTGGTGCTTTGGCTGTTAAGTAAGTAGCTCAGATTTGTTATCAGAGAGTGTGAGGGGCTCTAAATTCATTATGTTAGCTGTTCCTGCGAGCTAGCATTTGAAAAATAGCTTCAGCTGTTTATGGATTGTGGTCCTTGGGCACCAGATAGTGGATGCTAGAATGTATTGCAGAAAAGCTGATTAAAGTACTAGGATCTCTAGCAGGAAGAGTAGAAAGTCATTTGTAATACCCGTGTCTGACTCTGTTGCATGCACTTATGTATTTCCTTTTGAAAGCTTTGGTTTATTATCAGCTTATCCAGGAAGGAATAACATTTTTGCAAAAATGTGCCTTTTGGTGAAAACGTCAATAAACTCTGCTTGATGAGAAGTTTATGTAGGGAGACTGATTTGAACTTTGAGGTTCCCAAATACTTTGCAGTTTTATTACCTCACTTATTGGAGTCATGTTTCACTATGACTTAAATTTCAATAGTAGCTACTTTTAAGTTCACAGTTTTAATGTGTTTTTACTGTATGTCAGCATATAAAGTATATATACTTTAAAATGTAGACTGTCCGAATTTACTTGTTTTTTTTTTTCTTTTCTCTTCTTTTCTTTCTTTCTTTTTTTTTTTTTTTTATTTTTGCCCACCTTCCTCTCCAACAAAAGTTTAGTGAAGCACAGTATGGAAGTATTTTATGTAATCACAAAACTTGCAGATTTTTAAGTATACTTTGCACTCCCCTTGTTAAAATATTGCAGTATTTTCTCATTACTTTCAAAGTAAAGTTCAAACTTCTTAGCTTAGAGAGACATTCATGATGTTTCCATTTCTTCTCTGTCTCGTCCATACCCACTCGCCTGCGAGTGTCCTTTGCTTCAGGTACACAGAGCTACTTACAACCATTCCCCTTCTCCTTTCTTTCACTGTGGTAGCTTCCTTCTCCCTGACCCTGCTTCACCTGAGGATTACCTGTCCTTCCTTCAAAACTGCTCAAGTTTCCCCTCTTCCAGGAAGACTTCCTTGACCTGCAACTACCCTTCCAATCATTAATCCCATTTAGACTGGCTAGTAAGCTCTCTAGCATTTCATAAGATTTCTTTATACTCTACTGTAATCATTTATTTATTTATCTGTCTCCTTTAATAGAATAATATTCCCTGAGGTCAGAGATGATAGTGGCTTTCACTTTAAAACCTGGCATACAGGCCTGCTGAACAAATGCAGCTCGACAAAATTAATACATTTTATAGATACATTGTGTAATTTGATTTACTTTGATCCTGGTTCTGTAGACATCTGGGGGCATGGGTTATGCCATTTTCCTCACAAGGAGTTTTTTAAGTTGACTCTCTAACTTCCATATTGCTACCTAAAATGTTTAACAAAGGTAGGTCTTGAGCTTTGGGAAGGCAGGAACTTAATTGGATGGAGGATATAATGAAATGACCTTTACTTTGTCAGTTGGCTAAAAAATCTGAAATACAATTTATGGGAAATTAGAAAGACCAACTCTATGACCATGAAATCATATATTCTAGCTTATATTCTTAAACTTATAACTTTATTGATATACAAAGTTCCTTTAAGAGAAAATAGGTATTTAACAACTTTTTACTTTGAAAATACTTAGTTACAGTTTCCAGATTTTAACCTAATCTTAATCCAGAAGGCAAGACAAAGTTAAAGCTAAAGAATATTTGCTAATAATGGGTTATAGCATTTAAGTAGGTACTTGGTAGCCTTGAGGTGTCTTTGTAATATTTGCATCAATATTCTGCATTCTTTAGCAAAACAAACAAAATGCGAAGTCCGTACTTACACATAAGATTTTTTAAAAGTTACTTAATCTTATTTCGTAATAGAATAACATTTTCATTTAGTCTAATGTTTTATTCTATGTGCACTTAGTATTTGCTTTCATATAATTATTTGTTAAGATCTTTTTATAATTACTTCTTTAGTGATGTAGCAAACTAAGTAAGTGTATTATAGCTGAATCATAGTCCTGGCTGTTCTTTTTATTTATTGAAGGAACAAACGCTGTATTATTAACATTCTTTGTCCTTCAATTGAGCTTGCAAAAAAAATTTGTTTGTTAGATCTTGAATACCCTAAGAAATTTATTATGGATGGTTTTTAATTATATTTCTATTTTCATCATTTGATATATTTTTAAAATCCATTGTGATAAAATAGAATGGGGAAAAATTACCCATGTCGCAGTAGTTAGATATCTGCTCATTCTCAAAGACCCCACCCTCCTTTTAAAAAATATTTTTAAGATTTATTATGTGTTCAAATTGGTATTGAATTTATATGAAGTGTTAAGATTACAGCATGTTAGAATAATATTGTCATTTCAAAATGTATTTACTGTTTTGGTTTTTGGAGCGCTGCCTCCAAGAGGTTCATGACATTTGGTACGTAGTTCACGTATTTCTAGTCTACAGACCTTCGCTATCGAGTCAAAGGCTACATGGTTCTGATATTTGCATTTTCTACTGCTATAAAGCTCAACAATAGTAATTAATGTTTTTTTTTAACTTTCCGTGTCATTACCAATAAAACTTCAGTTTTGAGAAGACTAGTAATTTGTACCTTTAAAGAGCCACATTCTTTTGCTTTTGTCTCAGAATGTATTATGCTTCACAAGTATCCTGTGACAGCCTGAATAGAAAAGGGGGGAGGGGACATTGTCTTCAGCTGGCATGCTGTTATCAGAGGGAATGTGTTTCTGGACACGAGATTTAGCATTCATTGGTTGTCTGAAGAAAGCTATTTCATCTGAGGATTGGACAAGAAGCTGCGTCAATTTGCTGCCCGTCTCCAAGGCACTGGTGATGCTGCCTTCACAAGCTGGCTAACGTCACGGCTCCATCACCCAGCGGGGTGTGGACTCTCTTTTTCTGCTCTTCTCTATTTAATTCTCTGTTTGCTGCCTACTGCATTTCTTAATCTGTCTTCTGCCAAATGCTAACAGCATGATCTTTTGCAATCATCTAGGTGAATACAAGAAAGACGAACTCCTAGAAGCTGCTAGGTAAGTGATTCCATTCATTTTAAGTGTGTATAATGCATTAAGGAAGAGAAGGAGGAGGGCAGGTGGAGGACTATAAAAAATAATAACGTTATTGTCTTGCTTGGATTTTATGCAATTATGCAGATACTAAATCTTTATATACTTTATTTTACATGATTAGTATATATAATAAAATCTTTTCATATGGTGATGATTATAAGATTAATTTTATTTGGAACATTTCTTAAGGTACCTGCAAACCTAGTTGCCCAGCTTTTCCAATGATATTCTTGGAGTATTTAAATACCTATATCTTCATTTTCTTCTGAAGATTTTCCTAGTAAAGCTTGAATGAAGAGCAAAAAGTAAATGTTAAAATCCTCATCTATTTTTTTGTTGTTCTTGGTCGTTTATAATTTAATTGATTAGCTCTTTACAGCATTTTGTATGTATTTTTTAACTCCAATGTTTTAGTCCATTTATCAGAATAAAGTTTATTTGTAATTAAGAAGATGACTTTATGTAGATAAATAAAGCAAAAATGTAGAAAACTACATTATTTAAGATATACCACTATAGAGTAATTAACAGGTATTAATTAGAAATATAGTAATTGAACTGGATATTGTAAAAGAGAGTTCTTGTGATTCATGTAAAAGAAATCAAAGCAAACCCATATTTTACTCTCATGTGAAAAAATTATGCATAAATATTCATAAGAAGCTTTGTAATTTTATAGGAATTGACTTACTACCTTTTTATAGGAGTGGTAATGAAGAAAAACTAATGGCTTTACTGACTCCTCTAAATGTGAATTGCCATGCAAGTGATGGGCGAAAGGTAAGTTATTTTAAATACAATCCTCTTTAATTGCCTTGCAACAAAATTTTGTGAAAGTGGCATATATATATAAGCACGTATACCTACATGGCTTTATTTTAACTAGCATCTTTTCACTGTAAATGAAATGCTGCTATATCTGTTATTGGCAGTTGTGACACATTCATAGAACTGGTGAAGCATGCATCTTAAGTAAGCCTTTTCTCTTAAATGTCAGACACTGCAAGTTATTTGTTACATGAAACTGCAGCTTTGTCGGTGGTTAAAATTACAGCATATGCTCTTTTCTGGGTATGATAATGGAAACTGGAAATATGTGTGTCCTGTTTACCCATCTTTGTTAAGACATTTGTGTTTTTGATTTCTTATTTGGCAGAAGAAGATTTGTTTGCTAGATACCAACACTTTTTCCATTAAAGCTGAGAAATTGCTGTTAATGATTTTTTTACATCTATACAGCTCTGCTCTTTTATTATTATTTGTATTGGCTAAGTTTTAATTGTGGAATATTGAAAGAAAATAGATTAAAACAGAGAGGAATATTCTATATTAATATACAGTTGCCATAAATGCAAGGTAATATATAAAATATACAGCTGGCAGCTTCATTATCTACTTTGTATTCTTGCTGAAGATAGACTGAAATGTAATCCGTTATGGCTTTGGTAATTGCAAAGTTTTGCAGTGATTAGACATTGAAAACCAATGCACTCTATACCATAAAGTTGGTTTTTTTTTAATGAGAGTTAATTTTTTAATGTTAACTAAAAACCTAAAATATTTTTAAAGACACATTACATATATCTAGGAAAATTATATGTCTGATATTTAAAGAATGAGTTCTTTTAAAATTATCTACAGTGAAAATGTTATGGCACATATCAGGATGGATGGTACGCCTTAGAAATAATAAACTATTTTGCTTTTAAAAGATTATTTTTCTGTGAGTGATAATTTTGCAGATCAAATTTTTGCATGCTCCCCCACTTTTTCTCTATTTTAATGAAATCCAAAAATAGTGGCAAGGAATCGAGTCCCTCAGAATATAATTTATGTTAATTTGTTTTTGTAGATAGCTCATATATTGTTATATGTCCCAGTGAGTATTTTGTTTCTCTGGGTAATTTGGGGACAGACTTGTACTTTCATAGAAGGTTAAATTACACATATCAAGCTATAAACTAGCAAAGATTTACTCAGCACTGTTACTTACTCTTGGGAAGTGTTTTAAAATGGTAACTGTTCATTTTTCCTTCAGTTTTGAAGTTGCTTTAGGGAATTTAACACTCTTGTGTGCACTTTAAACTCCAGATTTTATTTGGATCCTCCAAGTAGATAAAGTGATTTCTATCACTGTGTAGAAAAGGGCCTTCTTATCTGTGGTTAAATGCAGCTGTTTTTGAGACAGAGCTTGTTTCGCCCGGCCTACGTCAGTTTTCTATAACCGTTTTAATACTACAGAATTTATGTGAGAGTACTACAGCAGAAGTTGATTTCTGTCACGGCTTCGTTCTCCCTTCCTTACCGTTCTACTTTGACAGCCACATTCCTAGTGCAGTAAATCATAATAATTAAGGAACATGATCCCTGATCCTGTAACAAATTATCTCTTCTCCCTGCTTTATCTCCTACACGAGTGTATAGAACTCATTTATTTTTCCTTTTCTTTAAAGGAGAATATACTTCCTTTAACTACAACCAATGTATTCCTCATCCAAATTCCTGTGGTTCCTTTTCTATATGACTCTATGGCATTCAGAGTTCCTTAAAGTTCATAAATATCTTTTTCTCTTTCTCCTCTATTAGCTCTCCTTGTATTTTCTACCAGGACCAAGGCTGGCACTTTGCGTATAGCAGAAGCTTAGAATACAATTCTGTTGTTCCTTGATAAACATCATTTTATCCTCTGAGTGAGAAAAAATCTACCCTTTGCCATTTAGAAAATTAAATCAGACGTATGTGAATGTGAGATTTTATGGTTTTTGTTATTATTATTAATATTGTTCTATTAATTTCTTTTTGGGTACTGATAACATGAGAGAGAACTGTATATTTTATAATGTGTAGAATATTTTTAAGAACATACCTGAAGCATTACTATTGTACAAAAGGATTCCTAAAATATAAATAATGCAATAATGTTCCAAAATATACTCTTATACTTTTTTAGATTTTCAGTTTTTTCAAATTAAATTAGATAGAAAAAGAAAATTAAACTTAAGCATTTATTAGGTTTTAGTGCTGTGCGTATAAGAAATAATTAACAATTGCTCATCTGTGTGATTTGAATTGAATAATTCCTGTTTAGATATTATTCTCATTTATGGCACAGAGTAATTCTTATTAAATGTACCAGTTGCAGTAAAGCCACAATGTATTAAATGTTCTGGGTGCCAGTGGAGATTGGGACAAGATCCCTTAGTTATTCCAATTTGTTTTATTTTCTTCCTGCTGTTATCAAGAAAACAGGTAGGCAAATCTAGCTGCTAAAATTACAAGTATCTGTCTTAGTAGATATGTAGTCCTTTTTTAGAACATTTGCACGTGTTTATTTAGAATTAGAAAGTCAGATTGTATATTAATGAGAGGCTAAAGGTACTTTTTCACATATAGTAAGTCAGGCATATAAACTTTATTTTCTGAATTTCATTTTAGAACACAGTGTAGAACCAAATCCTTTTTTAGAAGTTTCCTAAATTACTGTATTATTGCTTAACTGAGCCCTTTTCTGTCTTAGTTTTTACTACAGTTCCTGGTTTGTAAATTTAAAAAGCCCATGAAAATGTTAATTTTGAAGTGTTTTTGGAAAAGAAATGTCTCTTATACAGTGGTTAGTAGGTGGGGAATTTGCCTAGAGATATGTGGGGGTTTGAGACTTTAGGTTTTTTTTTTTAATGTAATATGTGGGATTATACAATGAGAGTGTAAATTTTAAGTACTCTTAATTCTATGCTATGACTTGATGATTACCTGATTAGGTAATATGTGAGAAGTTAATATTTTATTTCCCGAAGACAATTGTTTTCTTAACCTTTAGAATTCCGAAAATTGTGAAACATCAATAAGGTTTTATACAGTTTATATCGTTACTATGGTTTTATTTTACACATAAATCAAAATTGCTTCTTGGCTACACTAGAAATTTTATTGACTTTTTTTTTCTCCCTAAAAAAAGACAGAATTTTTTTTGTTCTAAACTGCTACCTTTTGTTGCTCTAAAATGATACTTGTATAAAATTATATACATGTTATAATGATGGCCACTTTTAGAAACATAGGGACATAGATATTATTTAGTCATCTTCTACCTTCCGCCCAGTATGATTAGTCATAACAGTCCACAATTCATTATTGCCATTAGGTGAACCAGAACCTTAAGATAGGTTGTTCCCTTTCTAGAATTCTTTATTCCTGTATTTTCAAACTTGGATTTTTTTGACCTTTAATCTCCCTTTACAGTGTTTTATATCAGTATCAGATGTTTTATTAGCTATTATCCCCGTGTTCTGGCCTTGTTTGCTGTCTAAATTAAAGGTGGTAATATTCTCTTATTTTCCAGTGTTAATTTTCATAAGGGTACCTTTTATAATAAATGAAAATAAATATTTGAATAAAATTAGTCCAACAGTCAACTCTTTTGAGAGTTCTTTGCGGTTCCTTTCTGTGTTCCTTCTGTGTTCCTTTTCTAACTGTCTTTATCCCCTTCCAAAATAGATGTCCTAAATTTATTCATTCCTCATCTTATCAGGCAATAGGCAAGGGTTAGGGACTACTGCACATATTCCCAAATAGAAATAATATATCTTTGAATATATCTACTCTGCCTACCATTGCTATTGTTATATGTCACCAAATAATTGAAAGTAACTAATATTTGATAGGTGCTTTTAAAATAACATCTCCAATGTAATTTTGAGTATTTCAGGTTTCCCTCTGTTCTTTCATTCATTCATTCCACCAACACTTAATACCTACCATGTGTAGGTGACTGTGCTTAGTGCCATGGGAGATAACCCTATGGTTGATGGTACTGGTTAACAAGGAGCTCAGACATTGGTAGAATGATTAAGACATTATGGAAGACATTGAAGCTAATGCACTAAAATTATACAATATTCCTTTTGCTGTGATACAGTTATAAAGTGCTGATTTAAGGTGAGAATGTTTTTTCCTGGCCTTTTTATTTTTAAGGCTTTAGTATTTAGTATACCCTTCTGTAAGAAACCACAAATTTAGATGAACAGGTAATTGGAGGAACATGATTTTAATTCAGAAAACTTAAGGATTTCTTTAAATGTCAACTTTCTTTAAATATTTGCTTCCAAATAGTTAATAATGAAGAAGACTGGAAACAGAGAAAAGTAAAGTGTTTGAAAACTGCTTCCAAAAGGAAATCAATCAGAAATAAAGTAGAATTTAGTGAATTTAGCACTGTATCTTGAAGATACCATAGAAAAATTGTGATAGGGCAAATAGACAGTAAGGTCAAAGGGATTGGGTTCTATTCTGCTTTCCAAGTGTGTGTCAATGGCTCTAGAGTTTTTAATTTACTCACGCACAAATGGAAATAACCATACCCATTCCACGAGGCATTTGAGAGGATTAAGTGAAATAATGTAGTCAGTGTACCTAGTACAGTGCACACAGTACCCTTTAGTAAATTAGATTCCTACTCCTTTGATAATTTTTTTGAAACTTTCAAATATATCTAGAATGGATACTTACATACTTTTAAGTACTCCAATGTTCCCATTCTCTCTCCTTAAATGTCCTTATTATCTATCCAAGCTCTGTCCTAGCTGACTTTGGATAAAATAACCTATAGGTTGCCTGGTAATCTATAAAGCATATAATTGAATTTATTCAGTTGGAGCTTGGCCTTCCCCTCTCTTCACCCAGCGTCACATTTAATAAATAAATTTGTTTAAATTAGCAGCTTATAAATTCAGAAATACATTATGGAGATACATGCCCATTTTTAAACATATGTTGATTAAAAATTAATATCTGGCTGAAAATAATGCCGTATGTGGAATTCCATAAAGCCCATCCAGTGAAGAACTAGAAAGATGGAGGGTTAGTGTAATTCTTTGTATCTACATTTAAGTTTTAGGGTTGTAGAGTTTCTCATTATTCTTGGGCAGTACCCCCGTCAGTACCCCCATCTCCCTTCTCATTATTCTTGGTCAGTACCCCCCAAGTACCCGACGGGGGTACTTGGTCATTACCTCCGTCTCATTATTCTTGGTCAGTACCCCCGTCTCGGAAAAAAGTGGAAAAACACTTTTTTCCAAATACTGTGTTTGGCCAAGATTTTAACAATCTTTATGTGGTAGGTTGTACGTTGGAGATGCCTCAATAAACCATCCCTTTTATTATTCATGCCCTCGTCTAGCCCTCTGCCACGCTGACTCTGAGCTTAGCCTGGGACTGCTTTGAATAAAATAAGGCACAAGTGATACTCTATCCTTTTCGGGACAAGCCCCTGAGTTGGCCTGGCAGCTGCTAGTCTCTTTTTTGGTAATTCTTCTTCTTGGAACCCAGCTGCCATGCCATGAGGCAGCCCAAGCAGCCATGTGACGAGGTCCACGTGAAGAACTGAGGCCCCCTAGCCAACAGACCCACCTGAGTGCGTATGGAAGTTTCTTAATGATTCAAACTATCCACACGTCCCAGACAATTTAACCCCATCTGAGTTCCCGATCCATCCTTAGGGTGACATCAGCCATCCTAGCACCATAGCTCATACCACATAGAGCAGAAGACCTGCCCAGGTGATTCCCCGCTGTTGGGGGAGTTTGTTATATAGTGATACATAAGTGAAATACCTGACTAAAAGAAAACATAACTCAGTGCTTATTATCTATTGGGCAAGAAAGATTCCATCTTTTTTTCAGCTTGATTACTGCAAATGATTCTTTCATAGTTACTTGGAAGAATAAGTGAGGATTTTAAAATATCTTCCCAAATATATTTACATCTTTAGATATGTTCAGTTCTTTTGAATTTATATCTTACAATTTAAGTATTTCCCCCCCAGGAATGCAAAAATATAATTTTATGTGCATCTTTTGGGATCATGGTATTGTGGGAAAAAGCAGGAACTTGAAGCTAGAAGACCAGGTTTTAAGTTTCAGCTGTTATTAGCCATGTGTTCATGGCAAGTTTTATCATATCTCTGAGTTCTCAATTTTTGTAGCCTAAAAAAATGAAGAATTTGGGCCATTGAGCTCTAAAGTACCTTTTGACTCTAACATTTCAAGATTATAATATATTTTGTTACTTATTTTTCAGCAGAGTTAGTAGCAATTACCCATAATGCAGAATTGAATTTCATAAGAGACTGTATCCTCACACTGGATAGAACACTCATGGTATCTGCAATAAAGTTTATGTGGAGCCCTCTTCCCCTTTAAGAAAGAAAGTGTTAGCATTACCTGGGCGTACATATCTGGCTCTCTCTGGCCTATAGTGACCTTTATCATCCTCCATTCTTGCCAAATCTTGGTAGATAAAAGGTCATACCAGTTTTAAATTTCTAACTTTTATGGATCCTAGTTGAGATGCTACTTGGGATTACAAGAAGGTCAAAATGCAGTAAGTCTGCATTGGGGAACTCTTCAAATACTTTAGGTTTAATTATATATCTAATCAAATCACTTCTTCGGAGTACATCTTGCTGAGCAATGCATATCTTACTGTAGTGCTGAAATCCCTTAGCGCAAGTTTGCTTGCATACTTATGTTGGGGTATATTGTATAAAATCTTTATGCTTGTGTATATTCATTTTGTACCAATAAGGACTTGAAAATGTCTTTTTTATTTTTCATTCGGGAATTGCTTCTACTAAAACAATCTCTATTTTGTCAAGCATGACATTTCTACTGGTAAGGGTAATTAGTACCAGTGCCAACTGCACTGTTTTCTCTGTTGGAGAAATGAATTTTTAGTAGAAGGGGACCGACCACAGTGCTAAAAAGCAGCAAAATGATAAAACTTAGTTGTCTATTTACCTCTATTTAGCCACCGTCCTTGCTTTGAATTGTCCTGCCCTCATATCCTGAAGCACGAGTTTCCTGCTGTTTTCCACTTTAGACTGCTCAAGGGACTGGAGGGAGTTGGTACTAAATCCTTTGGCCATGAGTGTGAGTCATTATTAAAATTTTATTTAGAAGCCAGATTACAAATATGACACTTCAGCGTCTGTTTTTAAAATTCTTAGAATCGAAGTTTAAAGTGTTCTTTCTGCCTTTACAAGTAAACCAAACTTCACATTAGTAGAGTGGATTACAACTATAGCAGTAGCTGGAAAAACACCCATGTCACAGAGTGGCAAAGGAGAAAGAGCAGGAAGAAATACACAAGATAGCTTCTGTGGTATTGCCGATGTCCCAGTTCTCCAACTGAATGGGTGCTGGATGGTGTTTTAATATTATGCTTTATAACTTAACATGTTTTTATGGATTAAATATTACATGATAAAGATACTTTAAAATATCTCTGTAATGATTATGATTTTGAGTACCCTTTGGATTGAACAGAGTGTTCAGTTAATATCATTTGGCAGTAGAGTATTCTGCAAAAAGTTATTTAAGTAAAAGACTGTATTGGGTAAAAAAAAGCTTGTTTAGGTGCAAACAGAAGTCTGATTTCAGGAAATTCTTCCAGCCTGATGAAAAATGGCTAAAAGAAAGTGATAAGTTAATTATGGATTTAAGAATTCTGAAATTATCTGTAACTTTGAATTGTCATTATTAAAACAGTTGTTTGGCCACAATATAAAACCAATGTAAACTATTTCTTAATTCATTGTATGCCATTTTTAGTGTCTTAGCTAGGATTGCCATACCATTGACAGGGTAGCTTAAACAACAGAAATTTATTTCTCACAGTTCTAGAGGCTGGGAAGTCCAAGGTTTAGGTTCCATCATGGTCAGATGGTCAGTTTCTGGTGAGCAGGTTTTTTCTTTTTTTCTTTTGAGACACTCTTGCACTGTCGCCCAGGCTGGAGTGCAGTGGTGCGATCTCGGCTCACTGCAACCTCCACCTCCAGGATTCTAGCAATTCTCCTGCCTCAACTTCCCGAGTAGCTGAGATTACAGGTGCCTGCCCCCACACCTGGCTAATTTTTTGTATTTTTTAGTAGAGACGGGGTTCCACTGTGTTGGTCAGGCTGGTCTTGAAGTCCTGACCTCGTGATCCACCCGCCTCGGCCTCCCAAAGTACTGGGATTATAGCTGTGAACCACCGTGCCCGGCCCAGCAAGTTTTTTCGTGTCTGTACTTAGAAGGGCACTAATCTCATCATGAGGTTCCCACTCTTATGACCTCATCTAAATCATATTACCTCACAAAGACCCTGTCTCCAAATGCTATCATATTGGGGGTTGGGGCTTCAACATAAATTTTAGGGGAATACTAAGCATTCAGTCAATACCTGGTTATTTTTTCTTATCACTGCCTTTCTTTCCTTTTATTAAGGAGATTATCACTCGAGCTTGCTTCTCTGTCTCACACATATGCATATTAATCCATTCACTCATCTCATTCAGTTAAATTAGGATTATATTATGAAAACAAATTTCTAGAAGTGTCAAAAATCTTCATATTATTATGCCTTTTAGAAGAATGTTTTCAGCGACTTAGTTTTTCTCTATTCTCTACTAAGAATGCCATCAATAGTAAAGCTTTAGAAAAGCACCGTAAATACTATGCATAATCACTTGAAATGCATATTTGGATAACTGACCTAGTAAATTTGGAAATAGATCAGTTCTAAATATAAAATGTTATATATTTTGATTTTATAAATAAAAATGCTTTAATTTGTTAATAGTAACATGATAATACCCTACTCTTGAATATTACAAAAATGTCCCATGAAATTATCTCCTACTTTCAGAGAGTGTTCAATACCCATTATAATTGGGAGAGAAGGCTGTGGGCAGGGAACTGAACTAGAGGTCTCTGCTCCTGGCTGTTTTTGGCTGCTGCGTTCATTATACAAATGCAGAAACCACAAGGACTTTATCACTTAAGAAACTTTGAGGTGACAGCATATCTGCAGAATCCTAGAGCTCTTAGCCACATTAAAATCAGCTGAAGGAATTTGTTTCCCAGTTTGCTGTTAAAATGACTGATGATCTAAGGTGGACTGATTCCCTCCTGTGTAATTATTAAATGCCGATCAGTGCAAGTGGTTTCTTCTTGCAAGAAAACCTCTATCTGTTGTCCATTACTTAGAATCTTTGATGCTTAGATATGAAAACATGAGACTGCAAATATGAGTTACAAAAAGGAATTGATGTGCAGTTTGGGTAGTGTGAAAACTTTTCTCCTTTGATGAAGTATAAAACAACAAGTTACTATCAGACCGAGAAACCTTGGATTTTTTTCTTTTCATAAAATCTACCAGCTATTTCTCATTAGATGATGAAAACCTAATGTTACACTTGGAGAGTACTAAGCATTTTTGTTCACACAAATCTTGTGAGAGCATGCTAGAAACTCATTTTCACCACACATTTTAATTCTGCTGATTCTGAGGCTGGAAAAGAGAAACACAAATTGCTGGCCGCTGAAAAATCCCCTTGAAGATTCCACAATGATAATGTTATGTTAAAATTGAATAAAGCTGGCATTCAGAGCTTTATTCTCACAAAGATTACCCTATGGATTTCCTGTTCAATCTTATCTGCTCTTCTCCCTTCCCTTCTCTTTCTCTTCCTAATACATTTAAAATAAAGATAGTCCTTTATATTCTCACTTTAAAAATAAATTTTTGGCCAAGCTTGGTGGCTCATGCCTGTAATCCCAGCACTTTGGGAGGCCGAGGTGGGTGGATCATTTGAGTTCACGAGTTCGAGACCAGCCTGGCCAACATGGTGAAACCCCGTCTCTACTAAAAATGTAAAATTTGGGCGTGGTGGCAGGCACCTGTAATCCTAGCTACACAGGAGGCTTAGGCAGGAGAATCATTTGAACCTAGGAATAAATATAAGTAAATAAATAACTAAATAACTAATACATTTTTACTATTTATGGCAACTTGAATTACAGAAGTTTTGTTTTATATTTCATAAATTCTGTAACTTTTAAAATGCCTTCCTAAAGATGAGTACATCTGTTGCTTTGGAAGAATATCCTTTCTGAGGCTATGAAATATCAATTGTTATTTTATCTCTGCTCATGTAATCTATCTAGGATTCATAGAATCTTATTTGGATGAGGACTCAATGTCAGCTATTTCAACCTCCCAATGCAGTGTTAGAGCCTTCGCTATGATAGCTCTGACAGGTTCTGCTTAAGAGAGAGAGAGCTCGCTTGTTTAGATCAGACCATTTTTGGATTTAGTGTTCAATTTAGGGTGTCACATTTTAAGAAGGGATATTGACCAACCAGAGCGTGACCAAGAAGGTAGTCAGGACATTCTTCTTTAATAAGCAGTGGAAGTAACTGGGGCAGGGGAGTTAGTGCAAGAAGAGACCAAGTGACTGTCTGTTAGAGATATCTAGAAAAATCCTGCACTGGGAAGGAGGCAGAATCAATTATTCTCTCCAATTTTAATATTGTTATTCTTCCTTGTCCTGCTATATTTAACTATTTTTAGGCAGCTTCTGTTCTGACGGAGTTCCACGTTTCTGAGGCGCTCATCCGATAGAACAGTCACACTGTCATTATTGATAGGGTTTAATGTGTACTGACCTATGGATCAGAATGCTCAAGTTGTCAGAACCAAGGAGATCCCTGTCTGCCAAGAGTAACTCTTGCCCCTCAGCTATATTAGTCCATTTCTGAACATCCTATCTAGAACTTGAGCCCCCACAGAAAAAATAATTAGAAAGGCAGAATGAGAGTTTCTAAGTCAGACTGCCTGGATTTGACTCCTGACTCTGCTTTTAATTTGCCATGTTAATCCCCCCTGTTCCTTAGTTCCCTCATTTGTTGTTTGGAAGTAATAGTGGTTTCTAGCTAAGGTAGTTGCTGTATAAACAAGCTAATACATATAATGCACTTAGAAAAGTGCTTAGTATATAGAAAATGCCCAAATTTTACCTGTTATTTTTAATAAAATATTTGTATTTAAAACTTTTTGTATCTTCTATGTCATTTTATTTTATTTAGTCATTGCTTATGTTTTCTATTTTCTACATCTTGCACTGGACACTGGCTTAGACTCACTATAGACTGAAGATCTTTTATCAAAGTCAAAATAGTTTAACTATTTGATATATAGAGAGCCACCCTCCAACTAATGAATTATTGTTGTTCATTTTACAGCATCTCATATATAAAAGTTTGGTTGCATCCCACATGCCTTTTTTTTTCTGTCTTGTTCCTCCTGTCCCTTCCTCCGATTCTTTTTCCCCCCTACTTTTTTTTTTTTTTTTTTGAGGCAGAGTCTCGCTCTGTCGCCCGGGCTGGAGTGCAGTGGCCGGATCTCAGCTCACTGCAAGCTCCGCCTCCCGGGTTTATGCCATTCTCCTGCCTCAGCCTCCCGAGTAGCTGGGACTACAGGCGCCCGCCACCTCGCCCGGCTAGTTTTTGTATTTTTAGTAGAGACGGGGTTTCACTGTGTTAGCCAGGATGGTCTCGATCTCCTGACCTCGTGATCCGCCCGTCTCGGCCTCCCAAAGTGCTGGGATTACAGGCTTGAGCCACTGCGCCCAGCCTTTCCCCCCTACTTCTATTTTACATTCAGGAGTGGGTACATTTACAGGTTTGTTACTTGGGTAAACTGTGTGTTGCTGAGGCTTGGTTTACGAATGATCCCATCACCAAGGTAGTGAGCATAATACCCAATGGGTAGCCATCTGGCCAGCTCCCCGCTCAAGCAGTCCCCAGTGCCTGTTTTCCCATCTTTGTGTTCATGTGTATTCACTGTTTAGCTCCCTCTTATAAGTGAGAACCTGTGGTGTTTGGTTTGCTGTTCCTGCATTAGCTCACTTAGGATAATGGCCTCCAGCTGCATCCATGTTGCTGTAAAGGTTCTATGTCATTTTAACCGGAAGACAACTTTGTGAGGAAGTCAGCACTGTTGTCACCCATCTCCCCCATTACGAAGACTGTGAATTAAAGACATATTAATATGTTAAACAGCCTTAGGTTTTAGGAGTAGTATCACGCCATGGTCCACTGTGATGAGACTGTATCTGTGGTTAGATGTGTTTAGCTCTAAGAACCGTGCTTGAAAGAACCACTGACCAAGAGGTCCAGGACCAGAGAGAAAGACTCATAATGGGAGAGAAAACATACGACTATTAGAGAATCTAGTGATGTCACCTGCAGAAGAGACAAATCAGAGGAGTCATACTTTTTGATAAAGAAGTAAATAAAATAGCTTTTTTTCTTTCACCTCACCTTGTTAATCAATATTTATTTTCCACAAGGTTTCTCTTTTAAATTATCATTCTAGTATTCCAAAAGTTAAGTAACTTCCATAAGACTGCCTGATCTTCATTATGGTACTACTTAAAAATCCCTTTAAAGGACAGTCATCAACAATGAAATATACTTATTTCCATGGACTCATGCCTATATCAATTCTCTAGCTGTTAATTTGTTTAGGGTTCTCATCTAAATATCACTGTCTCAAAGAGCTACTAAGCTCTTTGCTTCTTAGATTCTTAGCAGATTAATCATGTCTCTTTTGCCTGATAGAAATTTAATAAAGCTAATTATGTGTTTATTGTGTTTTCCTAAGAATTTCATTTTAATGGCTAATGTAATATTTTATTTTTAGAAGGGAAACTGATTGATTTTAACCAAATGATAGATTCAGATGAAATATGTTTTGATAAGACAGAGCAAAAGTAGAACATTACTAAATAATTATGGTACAGCCACACAGTGGAAATACTGTACAGCTATGGCAAAGAATAAGACAGATATGTACTAATATTAATAGAGAAAGAAGCTAATCATAGAAGAACATAATAACAATCCTATTTGTGTGGGGAAAAAACAGCAGCAAAAAGAACTCAGAGGAGAAACAAATACATGGAAAAAATATCTGAAATGACCATTGTGCCACTGTAAATAGTGATTACATTTGGGAAGGGGGCTTATTTGGCTGGAGGGAAAAATAGAAATGTTTATATTGTAATATTTTCTCTACTTTTTGAATTTTTAGAGGGAATGTATTAATTTTATAATTTAAAAAGGAGCTATTGGGGAGAGAATGGTGAATAAATGTAAAGTAACTGATATTGAGACTGGTTAAACTGAGAAAATACATATACAATACTTTGATTTTTGAAGCCAGACCTGGACACAGGAAGATGCAGGAAGTTAAAAAAAATTATAAAGATGATACGTGGAACGCATGAGTTCAGAGAGGTAGTACTTACAAAACTGTTTATAAAAGTGATGGTACATTGAGCAATCTTACTACTAAAAGTAGAGTACAATATGTCACCTGATAGTGTATGCACATGCACACACAATTTTCTCATTCAGAACAGATCCAGAAGCAAAGAAACAGATTTACATTGCCTGGCTAAGGTAGGGTGACCAACCGTCTTAGTTTGCTGCGATCAGTGGGTTTCCTAGGATCAGGAATGTACTGGGCAAACCAGGACAAGTTGGTCATGGTAATCTAGAAAGCCCCAAAGGAGTTGGTCTAGGCCAAACTGGATCTTCATCTTAAAGAAAAACGAAATACACTATACATCACAGTTTAGAGAGCTCTCTGAGGACTTACAGCTTCACAGTTGTGATTTTATTCTTTCTTAGGAAATGCGTGGAACATCACACGGGCTTGTATTGAAGTGTCAGTGTAAATCTGTCACACAAATTTAAATTCACCGTGTTGGATTGCCCTTGTCCTCTCTTGACCTTTAGCAATATAAATCAAAAGCTGATCATAACTCTCATTCATTCTTTTTTTTTTAAATACGCTACTATATGTAAGGTACTTTGCTAAGCCTTTAAAACATAAAATTAAGATATGTTCTCTTTTCTCAGTGAACTCACAGTGAATTAGGAAACAGATACATAAGTAAATAACTATTGTTTTGGCACATGTGCAAGAGTAAAAGATTGTGGCAAGTGGTTTTCAGGACCAGTCGTTTTTCTTTCAAAAAGTATTGTCAAGGCCCAGCGTGGTGGCTCATGCCTATAATCCCAGCACTTCGGGAGGCCAAGGCAGGTGGATCACTTGAGGTCAGGAGTTCATGACCAGCCTGACCAACATGGTGAAACTCTGCCTCTACTAAAAATACAAAAATTAGCGGGGCGTGGTGGTGGGCGCCTGTCGTCCCAGCTACTTGGGAGGCTCAGGCAGGAGAATTGCTTGAACCTAGGAGGCGGAGGCTGCAGTGAACCGAGATCACCCCATTGCCCTCCAGCCTGAGCAACAGAGCGAGACTCCATCTCAAAAAAAAAAAAAAAAAAATATCGTCCAAAGACAGAACGAGAAGAAAAGAGGTAATTATTTGGAATACTGGTATTTTGGAATCTCATTTTAAAATCTTGTCAACAATAATGATAGTCCTAAGAAATTAAAAATTAATATTTCTATTTTATGCTCTTAGACGAAAGGTGAGCTGGATGCTAGGCTATTCTGTCTAGATGGTAGTTATAACTCGAAGAGCTTCCCCAGCATGATAGAGCAAGGAAACCTTTTCTTCTGTACCCAGCAGCCATTCGTGAGATAACAACATACATCTTATATTAAAATGTAAATGCTAAAATTACATTTGGAGTAAATATATAATAATACATCTAGACATACTGATAGTTGTCATGATTTTATTGCTCAGTGGGGAAAACAAAAGATGTAGTAATTAAATTTTTGTATTCTCGGCACATAACAGTATATAGGTCTTCCAAAGCAGATAGCTACATTATGAATCCATAAGAACTTTTAATTCTAGTATTAATCCTTAGGAAGATTTTACCTTCCATCATTGTTTGGATTTATTAAGAAGTTATGTGTGAAATTAAATATTCATATTTTGTTAGTAACTTAATTTTTCAGAAGTTACTTTAATTCTCAGTGGTTCTAGCTAACTGATAATTGTGGCATTTGAGTTGCATGAAGTGGAGTGGAGTGAAGAAAGGGGAGAGGAAAAGGTGAAGTCAGAAAGTTGCGGGGTGGAATGAAGTCAGGGAGATTGTTTACGGCCTTCTAGAGCATTATAGACTTCAGTTTCTTCTTAGAGTAAGAAGAAGACCCATTGGAAGATATTGAGCACAAGATCTGTATGTCTAACTTAGGTTTTAACAGGATTTCTCTGCTGTCATGTTGTGTTACTCTAAGGGGATTATACTGGAAGCAAGGAGACCTAGTAGAAGGCTGTTGCCACCAGCCAGCTGAGAGAGGATACTGTCATCAAGTTGGTGACAGTAGATGTGATGAGAAGTGATTGGATTCTGGATATGTTTTGGAGGCATAGCCAAGAGAAATAGTCTGATGGGGTGAGCATAGTGTGTAGGAAAAGAGGGGAATCAAGAAAGACTCGCAAAGTTTTTGGCCTGAGTAACTGGAAGGATGGAGTTGTCATTAACAGGAGATTCTGCAGCGTATGTTTCAAGGGAAGCACTAGGGGGAGCTCCATTTTAGACACGAGAAAAGCATGAGAAGTCTTACATATATCATGTAGTGATGTCACATAGGCAGCTGGATTATAGCTCATGACTCTATGTCATTTACTCCATATAGTAACCAGTAACCTCCAGAGTATGGAAGTTAGCAAAGAGAACTAGGCTGGAGGTATAATTGGGGAATTGTCAGTTCACGGGTGCTATTTAAAGCTATAAGACTGCATGGGCGCCTGGCGCGGTGGCTCAAGCCTGTAATCCCAGCACTTTGGGAGGCCGAGGCGGGTGGATCACGAGGTCAGGAGATCGAGACCATCCTGGCTAACATGGTGAAACCCCGTCTCTACTAAAAATACAAAAAATTAGCCGGGCGTGGTGGCGGGCGCCTGTAGTCCCAGCTACTCGGGAGGCTGAGGCGAGGAGAATGGCGGGAACCCGGGAGGCGGAGCTTGCAGTGAGCCGAGATCGCGCCACTCACTCCAGCCTGGGCGACACAGCGAGACTTCTTCTCAAAAAAATAATAATAATAATAATAAGACTGCATGAGCTCACCAAAGGAATGAGTTAGACAATGTAGAAAAGAGGTATAAGGACAGACTCCTGGAGTACTCCAATGTCAAGAGAATGAAAAGCAACCAGCAAGGACCGAGAAGGGATAACCATCGAGGGAGGAGGAAAACGAGGAGTGTGGTACACTAGATGCCAAGGAGGAAAACATTTTAAGGAGGAAGAAGTGATCAGTGATACCAAATAATGCTGATAAGGTCAGATAAGATAACGACTGATAAATGATCACTAAGAAATAACGTAAGAAAGTTCTAGCCAGAGCAATCAGGCAAGAAAAATAAATAAAAGGCATCTGGATAAGAAAAAAAACCAAGTCAAACTACCTCTCTTCACTGACACTGTGATTTTATTCTAAGTATAAAAAACCCTAAAGACTCCACCAAAAGGCTGCCAGAACTGATAAACGATTTTAGCAAGGTTTTAGTATACAAAATCCATGTACAAAAATCAGTAACTTTTCTATACATCAATAGCATCCAGGCTGAGAGTCAAATCAAGAGCTCAATCCCATTTACAGTAGCCACAAATAAAACGAAATAGCTGGGGATATAGCTATCCCAGAGAGATGAAAGATCTCTACAAGGAAAACTATAAAATACTGCAGAAAGAAATCAGAGATGATACAAACAAATGGAAAAATATTCCATGCTCATGGATTAGAAGAATCAATATCATCAAAGTGGCCATACTGCCCAAAGCAGTTTACAGGTTCAATGCTATTCCTATCCAACAAGCAACATCATTCTTCAAAGAATTAGAAAAAACTATTCTAAAAATCATATGGAACCAAAGAAGAACCCGAAGAGTCAAAGCAGTCCTAAGCAAAACACATAGCCAGAGGCATCACACTACCCAAGTTCAAACTATACTGTCAGGCTACAATAAAGAAAACAGCATGGCACTGGTACAAAAAACAGACATAGACCAATGAAATTGAATAGAAAGCTCAGAAATAAAGCCACATACCTACAATCATCTGATCTTCGACAAGTCCAACAAAAACAATTAATGGGGAAAAGACTCCCTATGCAATAAATGGTGCTGGGATAGCTGGCTAGCCATATGCAGAAGAATGAAATGGGACCCTTACCTTTCACTATATACAAAAGTTAATATGGATTAAGAATTTAATTATAAAACCTAAAACTATAAAAATTCTAGAGAAAAACCTAGGAAATACCATCCTCAGCATCAACCTGAGCAAAGAATTTTTGGCTAAGTCTCCAAAAGCAGTTGTAATAAGAATAAAAATTGACAAGTGGGATCTAATTAGAGAGCTTCTGCACAGCAAAAGAAACTACCAGCAGAGTAAATAAGACAATCTACAGAATGGGAGAAAATATTCATAAACTATGCATCTGACAAAGGTCTAATATCCAGAATCTATAAGGAACTTAATTCAAAGCAAAAACCAACCCCATCAAAAAGCAGGCAAAGGACATTAACAGACATTTTTCAAAATAAGACATACAAGCAGCCAACAAACATATGAAAAAATGCTTATCATCACTAATCATCAGAAATGCAAATCAAAACCACAATGAGATACTGTCTCACACCACTCAGAATGGCTGTTATTAAAAAGTCAGAAAACAGTAGATACTGGCAAAGTTGCAGAGAAAAAGCAATGCTTATGCACTGTGGAATACAGTTTGGAAATTTCTCCACTTAAAACAGAGCTACCATTAGGCCCAACTATCCCATTACTAGATATATACACAAAGGAAAATAGATAAAGATACATGCAGTTGTATGTTCATTGCCATGCCATTCACAATAGCAAAGACATGGAATCAACCTAGATGCCCATCAGTAGTGGTGGATTGGATAAAGAAAATGTGGTATATACACACCATGGAATACCACACAGCCCTAAAAAAGAATGAAATCATGCCCTTTGCAGCAATATGAATGGAGCCAGAGGCCATTAACCTAAACAAATTAATGTCGGAACAGAAAACTATGTAGCACATGTTCTCACTTATAAGTGGGATCTAAACATTGAGCACATGTGGACATAAACATGGGAACAGTAGACATTGTGGACTACTAGAGGGGGGCGACGCAGGTTCAAGAACAAACTACCTATTGGGTACCATGCTCACTACCTGATTGCAGTATACCCATGTAATAAACCTGCACATGGCCCCTGTATCTGAAAGTTAAATTTTAAAATGAAAAAAAAAAAAAAACCTTAAGTATATAAGCTACTTAATAAGATGATGATAAATAATAACATTTGTTGAGTTTTTCCAGTGTGAGAAATACTGTATTGTGTGCTTTGTACAGTTATCTTTAATCTATAAAACATTCCTATGTGATAGGGATTACAATTCACAGATATCAGAAGCCAAGACCCAGAGACATTAATAAATTAAATGCAAATACCTAGGAAAATGTCCAAAGCCAGAATGCAAAACCAAGATTTAAAAGCCTTTATTCATTTTCTCATATCATGCTTCCTGGACTTGTGTTGAGGCCACAGCTTTGCAAAAGGCTGATCAGTTGTCACTATTTTAGCTAAGCCTTGCATGCATGGTTGTATAGGAAAAGTTAAAACTACCTGAAATGCTTTATACTGCACCACAAATCTATATGATGAAAAGCAAAGATAGAGAAATTCAAGTTTGTTTTTTCTTATAGCCTGAATCCAAGAAGAGATCTTTGATTTATGGGACTTCCTTAAATAAGACCTTTTTTTCTGTTAACATTTTATGATATGAAAATATCAGTGATAACATTTATCTTACAGCAGAATAATATTTAGTTTTTGTATTTGTCTTTTAAAATGTTCCTAACAGGAACATCTGTTTTTAAAATAAATCAGAAGTGTACAAACTGGCAGTGATTGCTATGCTGTGTATGTGGATGTCCTAAATGTTTGATACTTGTGTTTACTAGTTTACAACCATCATCAAATTATCTAGTAACATGTGAGAGTATTTTAGAAATGGGGCTGCCTTATTTATCTAAAACCAACGACACTGTTAATTATCCTAGCAATGAGAAAGTTACGTTTGCCATTGCTTTGCCATTTGGCAGTTGAGATAGAAATTTGGCTTTGTGGTAACCATTCACTAGGTTTAGTCCTAGGGTATGTGGTGCTTTTGCTTTGGATCAGGAGACAGCATTTGGTAAATAGCAGTTGTGAATTTCTTTTTCCCCCAAAGTTTGAAAAACCTCAGGGCTTTTAGTGGCATGAGTTTGCGCAAATCATCCTTTTTTTTTTTTTCCTCAATTTGTCTGTTCTTTTTCTCTTTGCAGTCTGCCATTTTCTCAAATTTATTGCATGCATTTTATTTATTTTTATGTGCCTTCTAGTGATGCTATCTGCGTTGCAGGATTAGCATTCACTTTGGAATGATGACTTGGAAAGTCTCACCCAGCTTGTTCTGCACTCACTCTTCCTGTGAATTCACCACTTTCGTAGCTCAGCTACTCCTACTTATATGCTACTGCCACTTTGCTGACAGTGTCATTATTTCTCTCTTGGATTAGTCCTGTGCCCTTCTGTTCAGGCCTTCCTGCCATAGAGTTTGCTCCCTCTCTTCAATTTTATTCTTCACCTAGTAACTAAAGTGATCTTTCCAAGACTCTAATCTTAAGTAATTTTCTGCTTCAAGTCTTTCAGTGATGTCTCATTATTCTTAGGCTCTCCCCAATCTCATACACTACACTTAGCCACTGAATTTTTCTTAAGTTTCTCAAATATACCTTGTCCACTGAATATTAACATGAATTCTTCACACAACCTGGAATAAAGGTTCTTATTCTTTTGCCTCAGTGATTTTGTTTATCCAAAGTCTCAGTCGGAAAGCATTTCTTCTGAGAATCTTCCCTGACCCCGTTTCCCTCTGCTTGCCTCTAGAGTGGTTTAGACCAGCATCCTCCAGCCTTCCTGGGTGTCCTGAACTCCCCTTCCACAGGATTTGTCCACATCCACAGCATTTATATTGTATTGCCTGCTTTCTCTAGTGACTTGACTTCTCAAGATGTAGACTTCTGTTTCCTCATCCTTTGCCCTTCTGAATAAAGAATTCATTTACGTGCATTTCCTTAAGAGAATCACACTTGGTGTGATATTGAGGAAGAAGAAGATCCATAAGTGCAAAATACTGATTCACTTTCCTTGTTTTCAGTGCTATCCCTAGCACTTAACATGGTGTCAGATACGTGGTAGAAATTCACATATTTTAGGTGAATGCTAGTGATGACCAGATTTTTGTTTTAGCCTTAACCTCCTCTGAATTCTAGTGCCATATGTGTAAGTCTCTCTCTGACATTACCACTGGGGTATCATCTAGGCACTTTAAATTCAGTAAACCCAGACCTTACATTATTTCCCTCTGGGCTCTCCTCCTTTCCCCTCCACTCCTTTCTTTTTCTTTTGTTCTTCTGTCATTGGCATTTCCAAACTGGAAACTACTCTCTCTCTCACTAGCTAGATCAGTCATTTGTCAGAGGCTATCAATTCTGCTTCCTAATAGTTTTTGAAAACTCACCCTTCAACTCCATTTTTTCACAGCTACTTTATTTCAGACTTCCTGTCACTTTCTACCTTAATTACAGAGCCTGCTAATTTATTTGAGTTATACAAATTTCAGTCATTTAAAAACTAAATATATTACTGTTTTCAAAGCATTGTAAATCTTACAATTAAATGATGTTTTTAATCTGAAAACTAGTTAAATTTTTCCTATGTTTTGCCCTTTTAAATAAACTGTAGGTTTTCATATGTATTCATTCATTTGGGAACTTTTGTTCATTTTTAGGAATAAGAAATAAAAGTTATTGAATCAACTTTATACCAAGAAAGTTATGTAAAAGATAATATGAAAATGGAGCATCTTTTTGTTCATAAGCAACAAAGATGTGACCCTTTTTATGTAATATTAAATATTAGCTGTGTGCTATATACCAGCTTGCTGACTGACTTACTGACCAGTCCTCCAAAGCAGTCCTTGTCTGTGGAGGAAGTTTTCAAAGTCCAATTCAGTCATGAAAGTGGTCCAAGATAGAGTAAGAGGGACTAGATTTACTTTGCTTCCTGAAACTCTGAGAATAGACAAAATGTATGAAACATTTTCAGACATTGAGCATCAGGCAGTACATGGTACTTATCCCTGAGAGAGGGTAACAACTCCAGCTTACTGCCTCCAAAAAATTTCCAGGCCTTAACACAAGGAAGGGAAAACCAGGAGGAACCTGATGGTCTTCCTGAGTTGAGGAGATGAAATTGGGAGTTTGGGGAGACTAAGGTGGAAGGAGTTAGCAAGTCAGTGGGCCAGGAAAGGGAGATCCACACAGGGTCCCCTTACAGTGTTCAGATAAGTATCGATTAATACATGGGTGAGGAAACTGCTTGAGGCTAGTAAAAGAACCACATAGAAAGATTAGAGGTGACAAGCCTAGGAACTCACACAGAGTCTGTAATAGTTTCTGTTGCCACCAGCCAGAGTAAAAAGCCCTCATAATTCACTGGATGTCATCAAAGGACAATGCCTCAGTAGTGGGGGAAAATGTGTCCTACACTAAAGGCTGCTCTGGCCCTGCCTACCAAAGCCTAGAAGCAGGCCTTGAAATTAACCTAATATTAGTGGGAATAATTCCCTAGTGAGAGGGAGCAGGAAAATATTTGATGAAATCATAGCTAAAAATTTTCCAAGTTTGGTGAAAACTAGATAGGTCTAAGAAGCACAGCAAGCTCCAGTTGTGGGCATGCATGCGTGTGTACGCGCGCGCGCGCACACACACACGAAGAAAACTATACCAAGGCACATCATAATCATATTGCTTAAAGTCAGTGAAATATTCACGTAGAGAAAATATTAGCATATCCGGGGCGCGGGGGAACACATGTACCAAGGAGCAAAGATAAGGATAACAGATTTCTAGTCTTGAAACAAAGCAAGACAGAGGACAGTGGTACAACATCCTTAAAATATTAAATGAAGGAAAAAAGTTAACTTCATTATCCAGCAGAAGTATTTTTCTAAAGTGAGGGTGAAATAAGAGTCCTGAAAGGAAGTTGATACTCCCTGATGGTATCATTTGCAGTAACATTTGACATAGATCTCAAAGCAGAAACTTAACTGGACATGTTTGATGATACAAAAATTTTAATTGCCTATTTTTATATGGCATTTTACATTTTAAAAAAGCATGCTGGCTCACGCCTATAATCCCAGCACTTTGGGAGGTGGAGGCGGGTGGATCACTTTGAGGTCAGGAGTTCCAGACCAGCCTGGCCAACATGGTGAAACCCCATCTCAACTGAAAATACAAAAATTAGCTGGGTATGGTGGTGCATGCCTGTAATCCCAAGTACTGGGGAGGCTGAGACAGGAGAATCACTTGAACCTGGGAGGCAGAGGTTGCAGTGTGCCGAGATCGAGCCACTGCACTCCAGCCTGGGCAACAGAGCGAAATTCCATCTAAAACAAGCAAACAAACAAAAATGTGTTTCTATATGGGAGAAAACTTTACAATGGTTTTCCCTTATCCTTGGGGGATACATTTCGAGAGCCCAGTAGATGCCTGAAGCCTCGGATAATACCAAACCCTATATATGGTTTTTTGATCTCATCACTGAGATGGCTACTAAGTGACTAATATGTAGCATCTTCATTGTGGATATGCTGGAGGAAGGGATGATTCCCATCCAAGGTGGGACGAAGTGGGCACATTTCATCAGGCTACTTAGAATAGTGCTCAGCTTAAAACTTACGAATTGTTTGTTTCTGGAATTCTCCACTTAATATTTTCAGACTATAATTAACCACAGGTAAGTGAAATTGTACTGTATTTTCACAGGTTTTTCGGGTAGCGAGGATAAGTGATTTTATCTCCATTTTACACATGAAGGGGCTGAGACACACGAGTAGCATGACTTTCAGTGGGTTGCATAAGATCCAGGAATGTAATCAGGTTTCCTGACTTCCTGTTCAGGACTCTTCTCATCTGAATGGTCTCCTCATTGATAGCTGTGCATTGCTCAAAATACTTTCTAAACTTAGAGACTGACAGAATATGTAAAATGTATGAAATATCTCAAAAGCTATAATAGATAGTACAATATTTAGTAATTCTTTTGTATCTTCACATTTGGAATAGGTGAAGAAAATAAATTAAAAATCTTATTAAATCCCCAGACCCCAAATAGAAGACAGGAAAAATGAAAGAGAATGTATTGAAGTATATTAAAGCCTGTATGAAAAACTCGTTATGGTATTTAAACTTTAAATTAGCAAAGGTGAAAAATTGCTATGGTTGCAGAGAAGTTTTTAATTAAAATGAAGTTATTTCTGATTCTTTAAAAAAAGGTGAGGAGAAGTTTGATTATTTTAATTACCGTATTAAATTTTAGCAGAGAACCTTCTAATAACTTGACTCAAAATACAATGTGGCAGAAATTAGCTGGGAAGAAACTATTCCTCTCTTGTATTTATCCTGTGTATGTGGTACATAAAAGAGAAGAATTAAATGCCACCTTGGTATGTTTCATTGGCAGAAATTAGCTGGGAAGAAACTATTCCTCTCTTGTATTTATCCTGTGTATGTGGTACATAAAAGAGAAGAATTAAATGCCACCTTGGTATGTTTCATTGCACCCAGCATAGCGAACTGCTTTTGGCCATTACTAGCAGCCACACAGAACGAATAAGGCCCATTGCCCTTTCTGTTTCCACTGAAGTTTGTTCAAATTGTTCTTTTCGGGATGTTTTTCAATCTTTCCTATTAAATAAATTTCAAGAGCTTCATCTTGAAAGTTTTATGGTAGAATTGGGATTTAAAAATTAGAACTTGAAAGGAGGACAGGATTTAAGTAGGATAAGGCATAGTTAATAGGAAGCATGAACCCTGGTGTGTCTTCTCAGAGCAGTGAGAATGCTTCATGTTGGAAAGAAATAGGAAATCATGTATAATAGGTAGGGTAAGGTTTGATTACCGATGGCCTTAAAAAGCAAGTTAGGGAAATAGGTGGATGTCACTAACGTTACTGTTGACTCCTGAGGACAGTGAATTACCTCTCATTAAGTTATGAAATGTGAATTTTTGACATTTCAGCGCAGTATTTTTGTGTCAACTTTCATTGTGTTTAAATCTGAAATGGCAAAGCAAGGATTTTTTTTTTTTTTTTTTTTTTTTACCTGAAAAGGGGATGTGTTTTTCTTTTCTAGTCAACTCCTTTACATCTAGCAGCGGGCTACAACAGAGTTCGCATAGTGCAGCTGCTTCTTCAGCATGGTGCTGATGTGCATGCAAAAGACAAAGGGTAGGTCTATCAGTTTGCTTCCTTTCAATGCTTGGTTTTTGTCTGATACTCCGAACTTTTAAAACACTAGACAAAGTCATATGTCCCATTTGTTACGGCTTATATAACATTTTAAGAATGTTCACAACTCTGATTTCAGGCTTTATTTTCATGTACCTACTTAATGAAGGATATTTCTCATAATAATTTCCCAAATCAATTTAATTTTATCACAGTTCTGTTACTTGAAGTTGAAATTGTGTCTCAATTGCAGTTACTGTTTTTCAACTCTTTAATTGCATTTTAGAAAAATAAAACAAATTGAAAATTATGAAAATCCAGTAGCATAGCTATCAGATTCAACTGATAGTAAAGGATCATCGTTTATTGATAAACCAAAATCATAAGTATACAATATCAAATATTTTTTTCTGATGAAATCTTGGACATCTAAACTGAGAAAACCTAGAAGGTTGATGTGAGGGGATATGAGTGGTAACCAAGAAAGCAGTTATGTCACTTATTTTACCAATAGGTGAATTTTTGAAAACTGTATCAGTTTCCTGTAAAGTCTCCAGGGATATGTGAACATTGGGTTTGCTATCCTATGTGTTGGACTAACATTTCTCATTGCCCCACTTTAAGATCTAAAAGATAGTTGACCCTACTGGCCAGGTAAGGTAGATGATGTTACAGTCTTGTGATTGACAGCATAAAGAAGAGTTGCTTTCACTTTGCTTCTCCGCAAGTTAAGAAACATAAAAATGAACTCAGTACTTGAGACACTTATCAGAAGAATTCATCCATTTCATACCTGCTTTTTCTGGTGCTGCTCTCTCGCCTGCACCAGGTTTTGTGCCATATGTGGATGGTGTCCCAGTAGTATAGGGGCATAAATGCCTGATGCTCTTGTACGTCTCTATTTCCTTGTGCATGTCTGAAAACAGATGGGTGTACGATAGGTGAGTCATCAAGAGACGTACACCACAAAAAAGGGATTTTTTTGGCTTACTTAGAATAGTTTGATATGCAAGTTATAATAGTTTGGATATTTGATTATTTTGCTAGAAATTACCATAAAAGTGAATTAAAATGGTGGAATATTTCAGTTCACTACCAATTAACATTTATTTCTTGTAAATACTTAATATATAATGCATGTATTTGTCAGTTAGCATATGATCTTCCTTTCGCTAAAATGTTCTTCTATTTGGTATTTTTTTCATTATCTTCAAGGATTACATACAAAAAACAAGATAAATACAAAAGGTATAAACATAAGCTATGCTTTGAATTACTTTATTATTTTATTAAATACTTTAAAATATTTTAAAATATAATTGTATTGGGATTTATTGGATTTTATTTATTTCTTAGTACTTCATGGATAAATAAGTTGTTTGAAATTTAAGTATTTTAATTTGCCTTTTTTCATTTAGTGGACTTGTGCCTCTTCATAATGCATGTTCATATGGACATTATGAAGTCACAGAACTGCTATTAAAGGTAAGAGAAATCCAGAACATTGAGCATCATTTGCTTTTTTTTTCTTTAACTTGTCATTACTTTCCATACTTTCGGCCTCATGAAAGTTTTTTTGGTTTTTTGGGGTTTTTTGTTTGTTTGTTTTGAGTCAGGGTCTTGCCCTGTCACCCAGGCTGGAGTGCAGTGGCACAGTCACAGCTCACTGCAACCTCAACCTCCCAAGTTCAAGTGATCCTCCCACCTCAGCCTCCCCAGTAGCTGGGATTACAGGGGTGTGCCGCCACGCACAGCTAATTTTTATGTTTTTTTGTAGAGACGAGAGTTCGCCATGTTGCCCAGTCTTGTTTTTTCAGATTTTAAGAGAATAAAATAAGTTTTTAAAAATATTACCATTGCCTTAACAATTTTAAAACATTGAATTTAATTTCCGCTGTTTTTGAAAGGTGATATTAAAGAAATTAAAACACTTATTTGAAAAAGTTATAACTGAAATTTACAGAGAAATAAATGTCTTTTGAGTTTTATTTGATCCAGCGAAATGATTACTGATCTAAAATGTTTTTTTCTCAATTCAGCATGGAGCTTGTGTTAATGCCATGGATCTCTGGCAGTTTACTCCACTGCATGAGGCTGCTTCCAAGAATCGTGTAGAAGTCTGCTCTTTGTTACTTAGCCATGGCGCTGATCCTACGTTAGTCAACTGCCATGGCAAAAGTGCCGTGGATATGGCTCCAACTCCAGAGCTCAGGGAGAGATTGACTTGTACGTATTTATATCCCGAAATCATTATCGCATGTTATAAATTAGAATCTTTAATTTCTGTTGAGTTTTATCTCACTTAAGTAATAACCTTCCATTCTTACAAGTGTACTAATTCATAATCCTCATTTCTAATTGTATACTTTTCTTCATTAATTCCATGGGAATATTACATACAAACACTTTTTGTATATATTTTGTTTATTTGAGACTAGTTTTAATTCATATGTTGAGGCTCCTTTTTTGGTTTTTTGAAGGCTAATGAGGATGAGTCAGTCAGCATCCATTTCTTGGATACTTACAATGTGGCAGGCACTAGAAATATTGTACAAAGCGTTAAAAAGCTCTGAGCTTCTGGGGCTTACATTCTTGTGCTATTGATAGTGACAGGTATCTAGCATTATCGAACCCTCTTATGGGGCTTACATTCTTGTGCCATTGATAGTAATAGGTATCTAGCATTATTGAACCCTCACTATTGCCCGAGCCCTGCAAAGTTGCATAATCATATTTTTATTTGCCATGTGTGTTATGACCCAAGTATAATCACTTGCCCATATCTAAGTGAGATCTTTAAAATAATTTGAGGCCGGGCGCGGTGGCTCAAGCCTGTAATCCCAGCACTTTGGGAGGCCGAGACGGGCGGATCACAAGGTCAGGAGATCGAGACCATCCTGGCTAACACAGTGAAACCCCGTCTCTACTAAAAAATACAAAAAACTAGCCGGGCGCGGTGGCGGGCGCCTGTAGTCCCAGCTACTGGGGAGGCTGAGGCAGGAGAATGGCGTGAACCCGGGAGGCGGCGCTTGCAGTGAGCTGAGATCCGGCCACTGCACTCCAGCCTGGGCGACAGAGCGAGACTCCGTCTCAAAAAAAAAAAAAAAAAAAAAAAAAAAAAAAAAAAAAAAAAAAAAATAATAATAATTTGGTTGAGGTCATCTTCTGAATATATTACCAATATATACATGCAAATGTTTTTTAAATAAACTTTTGTTTTAGCATAGTTTAAGATATACAGAAAGTATATGAAGATAGTACCCAGTTCTCATATACTCCATCCCAGTTTCCCCTATTATTAACATTTTTCTTTAATATAGTACATTTGTCACAATTAATAAACCAGTATTGATACAGTATTAACTAAAGGCCATACTCTATTCACATTTCCTTAGTTTTTGCCTAAAGTCCTTTTTCTACTCTAGAATCTCATTCAGGATTCTGAATACTTCAGGATACCACATATATATGGCTTCATATCAGATTTAATTTCACATCAGACATTTAATTCTACATGTGGGCATTTCAGGTTTAAATTAAGCTAGGTGTCACCTACCTCATTTTTAACTTATCTTGTGGTCTGTATCCTGTCTTACATCCAGGATTCCAAAATGATTACACCTGAAAAAAATCTTTGCTAAGTTATCTCTTAAGGAAAAGGGATAGTCAAAATGATGCTAGCATTATTTATGTTTAAACAAGTTTTAAACTAGTTTATATTAAAACAGAAACAGTTCCCCACAATTTTGATCATGTTTAAGTGGAAATGTGAACTTACTTTGGTATTCAAATAGGTGACATCTACTGGATTACAGGCCAACGCAAACCAGATTGTAACTGGGCAGATGTCCTTGTAATGAATTCTTTCAGAAGTTCGTTTACTCGCTCCTACCCAGGTGTCTCTTGCCATATGTTGTCTTGCATTACATAGTTTGCTTTTCTGTTTGTATGTTCTATCTTCCTAGTGAAATTTTGACTCTTTGACCTTTGGTTTTATTTTTCTTTGTCTTAGCCCCTGTGCGATTCCTTTTTACCTAATAAAAATGTGTGATGCTATTTATATTTGGACCTTTATCTACCTACCTGTAATCTAACACAGTGCATGGCGTATAGTATGTGCCCAACAAGCTTATTGACCTTGAATTTGACTCAACTCAAAGTGTATTAATTTATCTTTTTCTGATTTCCTTTCTTAGATTAGACACTGGCTCAGCTTTATTCTTATGTCATCATTTGATTTTTTTCAGCCATTTTGTAAATTATGAGTATTGTTAGAAGTTTTTACATTGTATTTTACTGATCTTATTCCAGTGAAGACATTAAAATTTAACCTAAATTTTTAGTTTAATGAAGGGAGCAGTTACCTGCTTAGAGTTCTTTCCAACTTTCTCAGTATCCCCTTTGTTTTGATAACTAAGATTCTACCAAGGAATTGTCTGAAGAAAAGGATTTGACAAAATCGGACCTTCTCTAACTGCAGTTTTCATTATCATGTCTACTGCTTTTTATTAGGCATTCACAATTACATATTTCTTTTAAAGAAGAATATACAAGAAACAAAGAAAAACAGTATTTTCATTATGCCCATAGTTATAGTTGTAACATTTTATTACACACATTTTTTTCTGTTACTTCTGTCTTTTTTTTTTTTCCTTTTTCTTATGAGACAGGGTTTAGCTCTGTTGCCCAGGCTGGAGTGCAGTGGTGCAGTTATAGCTCACTGAGACTCTACCTGCAGGCTCAGTTGATCCTCCCAGCTCAGCCTCTCTAGTAGCTGGTACTACAGGTGCATGCCACCATGTCCAGCTAATTTTTTTTTTTTTTTTTTTGTATGTTTTGTAGAGACGGGGTTTCACCATGTTACCCAGGCTGGCCTCAAACTCCTGGGCCCAAGCCATCAGGCCACCCTGGCCTCCCAAATCCTCAGGTGGGATTACAGGCGTAAGCCACTGCCCCGACCTCTTGTCTGTTTTTTCATTGGTTGTTTTTATGAAGCCACATGAACCAGATAGTTTGGGTTTTGTTCTTATTTCAAAATACATTTAGAGATAAAAGCTTTTATGTATTTTATAAATATTAGTATTCAGGGTAAATTTGAGTAATTTACAGTTTTACCACCTTACTTAACTTTCTTGAAGTTTTCAAAACAGACCTTTATGTAACCTTTTGTATTTAGAAATTTAGAAGGACAACTATATAGCTGATAACTTTTTTTATTCTCTAGGGTTTTTTTTAATATTAAGTATTTCTCAATGAAGTATTTTAAATTTGAAAATCAATTTGGACAGAAATCTTTACTTTTTTTCTAAAGAGCAGAGATAAGAAATATTTTACTTATTGTTATTTGAGAAAAGATCATACTGTTTACCTGTATTATTACATCATCATTTTTAAATTTTTCTAGTACTGCAATCTATTGTTCATGTTTTTGTAAATTTGCTCATTTTTTTCTGAGCCACCTTTTCTGAGCATAAAGGAGTACATAATTGAAAAGGTAGAAATGCCCTTATCACTTTATATTCATACAATATTTGTTATTAGCAAAAAGGCCAGTATGATTTGTACTGAGTTTACGTTTCTCTAGACTGTTGACCCCAGCAAAACTGTACATTTTGCCAGACATCAGTTCTCAGAACACCACCTTCCTCTGTGGTTGTCTGACCCCTGCTTCTTAATATATATCACAGTTTATACTTCTCTCACTCCATGGGTCCCACATTTTATCATTTCAATGAAAATCTACAGTCTTGTTATTTGAATCTACTGGCTTCCTTTCACCTCATTTGACCTTAGTTTTTTGTTTCTGAAGTTTCAGAGTCCTTACTTGCAGCAATCTAGCAGTGATAAAGAACCTCTAAAGAAGAAGTTATATAAAAATGTTGTTTTCCTGACCCTGCAATGACTTATTTTATAAATATTCAGCATTCATGCCTTTTCACATATTATAAATTATCTACCACATACCAAGCACTGTGCTAGGTGATGAGATTAGCATTGCTGATATGACAGTATGATATGTCCTATGATGAGGCTAAATGCAAATGCTGTGGACTGCTTAAGAAGGAATGCTAACCCAATACTGGAAAAGGTCCGGAAGGCTCACTAAACTGAGACCTTGAATGATGAGTAGCAATGAGGCATGTATGTGCACATGTGTCTGTGTGTGTATTTTCTCTGTGTCTCTTGAGAGAGGGGGCGAATATGATGGGTCCCTGGGTCCCTCAGAGGAGAGGAGAGAAGAGAAAGGAAAAAAGGCAAAATACAGTAACATGCAGATTCAAAGACCTGGATGTGAGAGGGTCTGAAATTGTTGTGTCATGTATTAGGTCATACCTTATTTGTATCTTTAAACAGTTCCAGCATTTTGTTAATAAGTGGACATATCAAAATGCAAGTAAAGTTTGTCAAAGATAAAACAAGACATTTTTAATAAGAATATTGGATTCTCATTTATGCAATTAATTTAGATACAGCTTTTCAAAAAAATCTCTCACCTGCTTATGAAAATAATAAGCAATTAATTGTTCTTTGAAAAATGTTCAAGTTCTGCTTTTCTCCCATATTTTAAGTCCTTTCCTTTTCTGTGTCAAGACCTAATCACCATTAATATTTTGGTGAATATTTCTGTAAATGTTTTCTACACCATTACTTATGGTGTACTTATGGTGGCAACAGTAGTAGCAAGAGTAGTGATAATACAAAAAAATGCATCAGCTTGTCCTTTCCTTTTTGAATTTTCATGTACCACTGTATACTTTCATGTCAGTGTATGTAGACCTATCTCTTGTTTAAGAGCTAGAAAGTGTTACAGCATATGTGCGCACAGATTATTTAACTGGTTTCCTTTTGGTGGACATTTAGGTTTCCTGTTTCAAAATTTTGCTGCAATAAGTATCTTTATAGGTGTATTTTTATGACTCTGAGAGTGTGAAACAGTCTTATTTCAGAGCATTAATACTTCACAATTTTTCATTAATCTATATCCTCTTTTGCATTTTTATCATCATATTGTCACATTGCTGCTATTGCTAAAATAGAGAAATTCATAAAATAATAATATTCCTACTTATTTATAATCATGCTGAAGATTTTTATACATTTTAAATCTTTTTTTATGTCAACCATTGTTTCATTGACAGATGAATTTAAAGGTCATTCTTTACTACAAGCAGCCAGAGAAGCAGACTTAGCTAAAGTTAAAAAAACACTTGCTCTGGAAATCATTAATTTCAAACAACCACAGTCTCATGAAACAGCACTGGTAAGATTTTATTGTTAATCTGTTCCCTGGGTCTGAAATAATGTAAGCACAAAATATGATTTTCATTTCAGAAACCTTAAAGTAACTTTAGTATCTGAAATGCCAGGAATTTGCATTTTAATTTTGGTTGCACTGATTTTTAAACTTAGTTTGGGGGATGATTCTTTTCATGGGTGAGAGAATTGACATTTGCTCAACCTCGATTTGGAAATTGTTTTACCTTTGTCTTCCCAACCTCATTATAACAAATCCACTTTTGTGGCCAGTGCTTTCATAAAATACAAGATACGATTTTCCAATAGAATTTTTTTCCTTGTGTTTGCTAGATGAATACTAGATTTCTTTCTGTAGAAGATTAAAGTATATTTTCAGATACTTGCATTATCTTTTTGAGTAATTGTATTCAAAGTACTGATTATATTCATGGTAGAAAATTGGCAAGATCATGAATTTTTTGTTTGATGCTATGCAAATTATTCTTAAAACTATCCATGTTTTCTTTAAATGCACTTTCAGAAAGATTTATTTTCTTTGTCATTGACACGTTAAGGCTCAGCTAGAGGGTGGTTAGTGATTGCTCCTAAATTCAGAATTTAAGCATATGTGATGCCTGCATCACACACCTTAAGTACACCTAATTAATATTCTTACATATATTTGACACAAAAGGTCAAACCTTAGTCAGTGTCTGTATAAAACAACATTAAAAGATTGACCAAACCGAAATAGGCTAACTATAGATACACTTAAATACATCTCTCAAAGTAGGTTGAGATAGAGTCAAGCTACACAGTGTTATGCTAGGAGATATTCAGAGCCATGGAATAAACCTGACCCACTTTTTTGGAGTATTCATTTTATTTAGTTGTAAGTAGTTTTTTATTTTTAAATTTTAATACAAATATTAAAATGAAGCAGAATAAAAAAGTTATATAAATATTATGATAAAACATAAAATTTCTGAGAATATTTCTTTCTCTAAACCTCTTCAGTTATATCATTTTCTTGCTTATCCTTGGGCATATAAACTTCTCCTGTAGTGGTGGGAGTACCTCTGTAGAAGACCTTGAGAAATACTGACTTGTGTGGCTGATAGCCTAATGAAAGATTGAGTAACTTAGTTATAGATTTCTGCAGCTTTGAAGAAGCATATGTATTATGTTGCTTTCCATGGAATATATAGTGAATATTTATTTATTGGCTAAGCCAAAAGAAGTAAGATCTCTCTTAATGTTTAACTAAGAGCATAATTTCACCTTGGTTTAAACGCTTATGTTTTGTATTTCCACTATACATAGAAAGAATACGGATCATCTCTGTGATGTAAAACATATACATATGTTCTGATACACTGAGATAACAGTGTTTTAATGGGCAGCAGATGCTGTTCAGTTCCAAGAGCTACTGTACATATAGAAGTGTATTTTATTAACTTGGTTTTGTTTACCTCATAGCACTGTGCTGTGGCCTCTCTGCATCCCAAACGAAAACAAGTGACAGAATTGTTACTTAGAAAAGGAGCAAATGTTAATGAAAAAAATAAAGAGTAAGTATAATTGCAGAAAGAGTTGTTCAGTTTCTAAAAAGGAAATGCAATAAAAGAGAGACAATTACCTTTCCTTTTCTCTTTTCTGTAGTTTCATGACTCCCCTGCATGTTGCAGCAGAAAGAGCCCACAATGATGTCATGGAAGTTCTGCATAAGCATGGCGCCAAGGTGAGGCACACACCTGAGCAGAGTGCCAGACTCTGCACTGAGCAGCCAGCTGCTCTTAACACTGCTTCTCTCTCTCCGATTTTTCTGAAGAAACTAATTTTATAAAGGACTATTAGTTTGTACTTAAATTCATAGATTCTCCTATAAAGCTGATTTAAATCTTGTTTCTAATAAAAAGTTACCTGTTTCTTGATCCTTTAATGTCACCCTTCTATAAAGCAATAAAATGTAGCTACAGTCATTTGAAATAGATTTCAACTTTACACTACTTTCAGTTAATACCATATTGATATATTTTGATAGTCACCATTTGAATAATCGTTTATCAGAAAATAAATTTTGTAAATGATAGCATCAGAAGAGCTCTACTTATTCTAAAAAACATTTGTGGCTGGGCCTGGTGGCTCGTGCCTGTAATCCCAGCACTTTGGGAGGCCGAGGCGGGTGGATCACGAGATCAGGAGATAAGACCATCCTGGCTAACATGGTGAAACCCCATCTTTACTAAAAATACAAAAACTTAGCCAGGCATGGTGGTGGGCACCTGTAGTCCCGGCTGTTTGGGAGGCTGAGGGAGTTGAATGGCGTGAACCCGGGAGGCGGAGCTTGCAGTGAGCCGAGATCGCGCCACTGCACTCCAGCCTGGGCAACAGAGCCAGACTCCGTCTCAAAAAAAAAAAAAAATTGTATGCTTTCAAATTTGTAATGATAATTTTCTCACCCTCTACACTAAAGAAATATGACATTTAATCATTTTTAATTGGCATGTTCTGAATGGTATAGTCTGAAACTTTGTCAAACACTTAAGAGAGGAAGAAGCAAACTGGTTGTTTTTTAGAGGTGACTTGAAATTGTAGACTTTTTCATGCTCAAGAATGTATATTTCAAAACTGTAGTCTCCAAAGTAGGGTACAGACTCCCTATGGAGCATACAAGATGCCCTATTGGAAAACTCCTAGCATTTCAATTTATAATATTTTTATTTAAGAATAAGGAAATTAATATTTACCAATATTGAATACAAAGATGATGCCAGCACTCTCACTAGGTCCATGTGTCAGCCAGTCTGACTCATGTCAGATATCAAGGGTTCCTGAAGAAGAGTGGGACTTGTTAGTATCGAGGGACTGACAGTGGCACACTCACTCATTTGTTCCCTTTCAGCATATTTTGGCATAGTGGACTTTACATGTGTCCAAATGAGTTGAATTTATGGATATTATCCTAAATGGTAGAACTTTTATAAATATCATACTTGATCAGAGAAGTGACCCTGACAAAGGACACAGGGAGTGTGACCCTGACACGCTTTTATAGCATAAAAAGGTGGTCTGGTTATTTTGTGAAGTAGTATTTTAAGGCGTTGTCATAGTTGTGCTCTTTTTAATGAAAATAAAAGGGTTCAAAATTTGCTAATAGTTCTCTGAGGACAAGTGACCATGACTGGTATGTAGATACCCTTTAAAAATGAAACATAATGAGATCCTTAAAGGTAAAAGTTGCACACTTTAGGTGAATGATAAAGTAACTGCTTTTTTAAAAGAAACTTTAAAAAATGAAGAGAACATTTTGAAAATAGATTTTTAGAAAATGTTCACTGTTCTGTGACTTTGCTGAAAAATGATATAAATGAATCACCCAGCTGTCATATCTACATAATTTAAAAACACAAAAACAGAATTTTCTAACCTGTTCAAAAGTCTTCCTTAATTTGGGTTTAGCGTAGATTTTGAATCTATTCAAAACATTGTAAGGCAACACTTCCTAATAACTTTGCAAGAACATCAGTAATGATGGAATTTTACTACAGAATTTCAATGAAAACCTTAGCATAATTAGTTCTAAGTTACATTAAAAATAAACATTGTGATTGAGTAGGCATAGTTAATAATGCATTTATTTCATTGGCTCCATATATCTGTATGAAATCTTTTCAACTAATACAGCCATTCAAACTAATTATCAAAAATGAACTTACAGCCATGTGTGGTGGCCTGTAATCACTCCTGTAATCCCAGAGCTTTAGGAGGCAAAGGCAGGAGCATTGCTTGAGGCCAGGAGTTCAACACCAGCCTAGGCAACATAGCAAGACACTATCTCTACAACAAAGTAAAAAATTAGCCAGTTGTGGTGATGTGCACCTATAGTCCTAGCCACTCGGGAGGCTGAGGCAGGAGGATCACTTGATCCCAGGAGTTTGAGGTTGCAGTGAGATATGATCATACCATTGCACTTCAGCCTGGGCAACAGAGCAAGACTCTCTCTCTAAAGAAAAGAAAAATGAACCTAAAATTAAACCCTCAAATTCCTAATATCACAATTTTTATAATTTTTTTTAAATGTTATAAACTACAGTCAGTGGGTATTTTCTAGCATTAGTAATTAAAATATGTTTTGGACGGGTGCCATAGCCTATGCCTTAATCCCAGCACTTTGGGAGGCCGAGGCAGGAGGATCGCTTGAGCCCAGGATTTTGAGACCAGCTGGGCAACATAGGCCGACCCTGTCTCTACAAATAATAAAAAAAATTAGCCAAATATGGTGGCACATGCCTGTAGTCTCAGCCACTCAGGAGGCTGAGGTGGGAAAATCACTTGAGCCTGGGAGGTCAAGGCTGCAGTGAGCTGTGATCATGCCACTACACTCTAGCCTGGGTGACACAGCAGTACTGTATCTCAAAAAACAATAATCATAAAGTCTTTTTAAATTTTTAATTACTTCATCTCTTTCTCATCCTTCATAAATTCTCTTTGTATAAGTTTTATAATAGTATAGCACTTCTTGGTTATAATTTACAAAGAAATTCGTATACATATATTAACTGTTCTCAAAACTTTTTTACCTGGAGGGTGTGTGATTTAAAAATTTGGATTTCACTGCTTTGTTTTTAATTTATGAAATCAAGACAAAGTGGGATAAAAGGGAACAGAGTTCTACAGATATATTACCTATTTTGTAGGTACAACTACTGCATTATTATATAAGTAACATCTTGTTGCTCTTTCAAGCAGAAAATAGTAAGCTAAGTGAACTTTCTGCTGCACTTAACGAGTTTTGTACATTTATCATTGACCTGTTTTTGTAAATATCTAATGACATTTATAATGCTCCTGAAAAATTAGGAATAATGCCCTTCATTTTGGGAAAATAGTATCTATTTATTGTCTCCCATCAGGCATTTTATTTTATAAAGGTTCAATGAAAAATAACATTATTTTATGACTCGTTCTAGTCAGCCTTTCTCTAGGTCTGTGGTTCTCACTCTTTCTTTGCTCTTCATGTGCACAATGCATTTTCTTCAGTAACATCTTAGTTCATCAGTAGGGCATGAATAATTGTGAACAGCCCTGTCAATGATGTAGAAGAACTTCTAGACTTGTGTGTTCACCCTAGTCTTTCCACTATAGTTGAGCTACATTGATAACACTTGCTAGTGGGCACTTAAAAAAGAGGAAAGGTATATTTAATCAGAGTTATGAACCCATAGATATCAATTGCTATCAGTAGATATTAAATGCCATAACAACTGCTATTTACTTTTTCCACCATCCCAAGGCAGGATGTTGTTCCTCATGGTTGGTGTATCTGGTGATTAATGTGTTTGTAAAAAACTACCTGTAAGAAACTCATTTAGCTATTGTTGGGCTCCTATTTTTGCTTGTATGGTATTTCTTTCTGAGGAAATCATGGTTTCTGTATGATTTTCAGGCAACTCGTGGTTTCCATCTGATTCTAGAAGCACCTTCTGAACAAGCAGCACTAGTTTTTAATTAGGATTCAGCCGTCTTCCACTGCTTTTGCCACCCTGCTGCCTTCCCCTACTCCTGATAAGTCAATTTCTCAGGCAAGCAGAAGAATTTGGGATGAAGACCTGATTACCATTAAGTAATTTGTCTTAACTTTGACAGAACTTAGTAATATTTTTATAAATCAAAACATTCTTTTGCCCAAAGCCTGGTAATACATACAAACTTCAGGTTTGCTGTTAAACTAAATGTATGCCATACATAACCTAGACAAGCATGCTTTTGAGTTTAGAATCCTCCACTTTCTAGTTTTTGGCCTTGGACTAAATTTCCCTGAGTCTCAATTGACTAATCAGTGATATGTGAAGCAACCTCCCTACAGGTTTGTTTTTTTTTTTAATCAAATGAGCATCTGTATATAAATATGTAGTATAGTGCTTAACACACAGATAATGTTTTGGTTATTTGTGAATATGAGCATTTTTTCCACATTTGTCTTCTCAAACATGGATGTACTGTGTATTTCCCTTTAATTATCTAAATTTTGTAAGACACATATCTAATCCCTTCATAATTGGATTTGATCCACTAACTCAATAAATACTGGCATGCAAAATAATCAAGACTATACTAGACACTGTGGAAAAAACCAGTTTGAAAGTTAATGCAGTTGCCAAACTTGACTTCAGTCCCGAATCAATTTAGCAGCATTAGTAATGAAGAAGGAAGAGAAAGAAAAAAGCCACTTATGAGGGAATAATTGTATTACCTGGAAATGAATTGGGTGTTAGAGTGTACTTTGAAAATGGTGGTGCAATTAATGGAAGTAAGAAAACTACAGAGAAACACTGGTTTCCTATGCCTTGATAATGCTTTTCTACTTGAGGTTGATATTATAGATATTATAGAAAGACATTTAATAAAACCAGCAGTTGGAAAGACAACATTAGAGTATAAAAGAGTTTAAGATTAGAAAGATCTACTGATAATTGACATAGTGATTCTATATTTTGGGAGTGAGTAGGGTCCCTGGTAGAGAAAGCATGGAAAGAAGAGAGTTAAGGAAAGAGCCTTTGAGGATTGCCCACGTTTATGGAGCAGTGGTGGGAAGAGAAAGCTGGAAGTTCTATCACACTGTCTATGGAATACAGGGGGAGTATGAAGAAGGAGCAGGTGACCAGTGCCATAGAGAGAAATCAAGGCAGACTGGGGCATTTACTTAGACAGTTTTTATATGAGGGCTTTGGTAGCTTTTGAAGGAGAAATTCTAGGGAAATAGAAGTAGAGAGGTATATATGTCAGTTAGGGTCTTGGCAATAAACTGCACACTTAAAGTGGGTGATTTGATGAGAGTTTAATAAAGGAATTATATACAAACATGTGGGCAAGGTTCAAGGAAAGCAGCAAGGAATGAGGTTGTACTAGCAGCAAAGGGGGAGGTATGATCATCTCTGGTCTGAAGGGACAAGGGAAAGGAGAGGTTCTTGGCACTGGAAGATGGTAGCTGTATGGAAAAGGCCACCTGGCAGCACCTGTAGCCTTTGATCATAGGATGTATCTAATCTTACTCTTCATTGTCCTGCTGTCCTCTATCTCCTCCCGGTGCCCCCCATCTCCTCCCAGTGCCCATGGCCAAATTCATCAAAACAGTGAAGACCAAAAGAGTTTGTTAATGTGGTTCATAGAAGTGATTTTCTCAGGACCCAGAGCAAGGTGGAGGATGGCTGTGGATCTAGAGGGGGAAGGGGGCAATATTCAGCAAAACATTAGAAAACAAATTGCTAGTAAGGAAAGGAGAGTTATAAGAACATTTGAGCATTAACCAATTCATCTGAAAAAATCCTCATTTACTAGGAGTAAACTTTTGTACCTTAAAAAAAAAATCAATAATTTATTATCCTCTGCTTTTTGGGAGTACTATAGAGTCTAAATAGGAAAGACATGAAGATTTTATCCTTCATGTAGCAATTTTTTCTTTATTATGGTTAGTCTGCCCTAGCATTCTGCATTCTATCACTAGTGAATTGTCTGCTCTCATTATTAACAAAACTTATGCCCCAACTGCATATGGTATTCAAGAAGTTTAATTCATAAATGCATTTTTTCATATATAAAGCAGAGCTATTTTGTCATTATGTGTATCTATTAAATACGTGAAACATGAAGGAATTTTTTGACAGTTCATGTTCGTGTGTGTTAATTTGACAGATTTATTTACATTGTGTTTAAGAAGATATTGTGACATAATAATTGACATTTCATAGGCTTATTTCTCACATTTAGAAGCAATCACGAGTTTTTGCTCACTTGGGGAAATGTGTCAGCCTATTATAAGAGTTTTATTAATGCCTTTCTAGAGGTAGATTGATAAGTGGATTATTAGCCCAAAGATGTTAAAGTACTTTTAAAGATACTATAGATCTTAAGTATCTTTTACAGTGCAAATAATATCTGAGGTTTCATCATACCAAAATAAAGTCCAAAGGGGCAACTGTCCCAGCGACATTTTAGTTCTCAGTAACAAACCAATTCAATCTAGATTAAACACAAATGGAAATCTATTTTATACTAATATAAATGTATATTAATATGAATGTGTTTATTACTTCTGTGAGAAACTCGTATGGTTATCTCCCAGAAATAATATGTAAGAATTGTAGCTGAGATTCACAAAAGACCAGAACAAGGAATTTAGAAACTGTTAGGTACTTTGGCTGCCATTCTCTATGCCTCTCCCTCCCTGTTTCTCCCTCTTTCCTCACTTCTGTGTCTCTGTCGCTCCCTGTCTCTCTCTCTCTTTCTCTGAGGTTGCATGGTTTCTTTTCTCTGCTAGTGTGTGTTCATCTGCTTCATTCTTCTTTCTGCAGACTGGATTTTTCTGTATTATTTCTCTGTGGCCTAAATGTGGTCTTTTACAACCCATATTTCATGTGTCCTTGGCTTAGAAGTATACCACCTGCAGCTGATGGGGTCTGTCCCGTCTCGGGGATGAAAAAGGGATAATTATGAATAAGACTCACTGTTGAGTACAGGCATTCATTGGATTGGCGCCCTCTAGTCTAATCTGTTTTGCTCAGTTTCTTATTTCTTAAGGCACGTGAGCAAGATGAGTACCCCTTGAAACAAACAAAGATAATCTATGGTATTATAATATGTATATATGTAAATCTTTTCAGGGAATTTGATTGTGTCTTTTAAATTTCCACACGAATGTTTACAAATAGTACACCCAAGTTCAGCTAGCAAATCGAAATCTAGTTCCATACTCTGTAGTGAGTTCACAACACATTAAAGGATTAAAAAACATTTCAAGTAAAATACTGATTACTATGTCAGTATTCTATTTAACAATTAAAATTGTGTTCATTTATCTCTTTCATTCCTCACAGGAAGTGCTTTAACTATGCATACCACCAATGATAATGACGAATACTTGTAAAACACCTGGAGAAACATTAGGATCCATTTAAATTATATTTTGATTACAGATAAAGCAAATTCATTTTCAATATTAAGCAATTCTATAAACACTGGCATTTACCCTTCTTCCTCAATTTCCAGCGAAAGAGGAATGCATTTTGGTTAGATAGAGAACATTTTAGTAGTTCCTAATGTTTGTTCAATAATACAGAACAGTATGTCAGAGTAGTATTTTTTATCACCAGTATTTATTAATTTGTTGCTCTTGTGAGTCATTCACTTACCAACCATTTTCAAATATCTGTTTATACAAGGCATGGTACTTACTGCTAGGAGGATATATAAAGTTTGAATTTGATCAATATCCTTCTCTTAAGGAACTTAAAATCTAATAATTGTCTAACACAGTCTATTTGACTACTATATGAACTGGAAAGTAGTATATATAGTAAGAGAAGTATAGATCGATTTATATTCAGAGGAATAAACAGTTATTTCTATTGGTGGTGGCAGCCTGGGGAAGATTGGAGAAATTTCATGAAGAAAATAGAATTTCAGCTAGGAATGTTCAGGAATTAAATATATAAATATATATAGACAAAATACAAACAATACATTTTCAGTAAGGACTGAAAATTGGGGAAGTAAAGGGGTGTGTTTATTAAACAGTCAGAAGTCATGATTAGTTAGTCCAAAAGCTACAGAAAATGGAAACAATGAAAAGCAAGATCTTCGTATTCTCAGTTGGAGAGTTTGGACTTGGTTCTCATAATACTTGGAAAACCTGTCATTTGTTCTTCTATCACAGATATATTAATGCCTGTTAATTTTTTTAATTGTTCACTTTTACTTTCAATGTGTCATGGTTTGGGGAAAAAAATGCAATGTCACTCTAGCTAAAGAATACAGACTGTTTTCAACTCTCAGCTTACTTGAAATTGCTTTTAGGTTGAGACAAACACATGTTCACAGTTAAAGGTGTAAGTACAGATGTCACAGAAGAGTTTGTGATTAATTACCAAATGAGTGATGTAGACAATGATAGCTTTAAGTTTGGGAGAAGTGACCTCAGGATTAGCTGTTTGAGACTAGGCTGTTCACACTGAGTAGAATATTGAAGGATTCCCCTCAGCCATTTTCTTGTGGTCTGCTTGCTGGTTTCCAGAACTGTTGTGGCATTTTTTGAATCATAATTTCATGTCCTAAATATTTTGGGCCAAATGTCATTATGATTTTATATAGCTTTACTCAGTTATTCATCTTCTGGAAAGTCATTTTTGCTACTCAGATAGAAATAAAAATACATACACTAAGGTCGCAGTCTCTAGATATAAGAAAAAGTGGGAATCTGTTTTGCCTCCAGAACTGCCAGACATCCGTTATTCTGACTCCTGAATGGATAGGTCAAGCCAGTCTTAAGCATTTAACTACCACAGTTGAGGTGTAACATTAAATGTAGCAGTCAAGATCTTTATTTGAGACAGTTTCTGTAATCTGGTGAAAATAATCACTTTAGTGCTGAATGTTAAGTACTTTTGGTGACATCAAATCATGTTCCCATGCTTTAACAAGTTGGATTGGGAGTTCCCATTACTATAATAGAATAAGTTAGTATGTTTCTTACCCAGTTTCCAGAAAAATGTTGATGATTTGAATGTTCACAATTTTAGGTTTTTCTTCTGTGCTGAAGAAGTAACAAAGAAATCAAAACTCAAGTTAGTTTGGCAGCTTGTGTTTTCCACTGATAAATGCTAATGGCTGTGCTTTTTTGTTGCTATGTATCAGCAGTCACTTTTCTTCTGGCAAATGTGATAGAGTTAAATATATTAGTATTTCATGGGAGTTTTGTGAAAAACCATCAACAATTTATATGAACCCTTTCCTGAGTAAGTGCAACAGCCTTACTGGTAATGATGAAAGATGCGACAGGGAGACCAGTTGTCTAATATCCTTTCTTTTCTTAATCTTGTATTTGGTGGTTGTACACAAACACTTTAAATAATCAATCAGCATATAATTGAGAATTTACTGTGTACCTTTAGCAGGAGCTTTCTAGAGGACCCGGAAAGTCTGTCTGTAACATGCACTCATATTCTCAATAACCTTAGTTTAACTCAAACAAAAACTACCCCAGTATTAAATTTTATAAGACAGTTAAGTGCTAAATTGACATAGATGTTCAGAAAAGGAGTAATCAAAGTCTTCAAGAAATCAAGGAAGACTTCTTGGAGATGAGGAGACTTACACGGGATCTCAGAAGCCAGAAAGGCCGAAAGAAGGGTTTCTCTGAAAAGAGCAGCAAGCACAGTGAACATGGACTTTGGTCTGACTGGAGGAGAGGGTGCTGATTAGGGTCTGCTGGAAGGTAAGATGAGTCAGAGTTGAGCAGGTTAAGAACGTGATCCCAGTGTTTCACATTGTCTTAAGCAGTCTCACAACTCGCTCAATGATTCTTCTTCCTGTGGGTAACTCTTCAAAGCTTTAAAAAGGAGCGTTTGAATCCTCAAATGATTTTTTTTGGTTAAATGTGCTTGTAATTCAGTTAAGATAGTATAATTAGCTTTATTACCTAAATTAGAAAAGAAATACAATCAACTACTTTGAGAGTCTTCGCTTACATATTCTGTTGTCTTTATATTCTGGGGGAAAGTTTGGTAAAATCCATTCATTCAGAAGAATTTGGTGAGCGTCTTCATTGTGGCAAGCAGTCAATACCAGACCAGAGTTGCTCCCTCCATAGACCTTACAGTCTAGTAGTTGAAGGGAGTAGCAGGAAATGGGAAATAGTCAGGAAAATGGTCATTCAGGGAAGAGACGGTGTGTTGTGATTTTCAGTAAGGTGATCAGGGAAGGGTAACTAAAAAGAAGATAGTTCTTCAGAATCAGTGAGCAAAAGTAAATAATATCTATGAGACTTTTTAAAAGCTTTGAAAGTTTACTGTTTTCATAAGAATGTATTTTCTAAGATGTAAAAGGAAACTAAACTAGATGCTCAATTCCATGTGCCCACCCAATGGTTTTTCAGATGAATGCACTGGACACCCTTGGTCAGACTGCCTTGCATAGAGCCGCCCTAGCAGGCCATCTGCAGACCTGCCGCCTTCTGCTGAGTTATGGCTCTGACCCCTCCATCATCTCCTTACAAGGCTTCACAGCAGCACAGATGGGCAATGAAGCAGTGCAGCAGATTCTGAGTGGTGAGTTAAAATAGACCAACAGGGCTTTTTATGTTTTCTCTTCCATTCCTGCTGAAATACACAGACAAACTTTGCAGCGTTTACTTTGCCTGAAGTTTTTCTCATGCCTTTTCTTGCAATTTAGCCTGTGGCCTTCCCCATCTCCCTTTATAGGTAGGGTAAGGTAGGTGTCATGGTAAGGAAGCAAATACAGCTTTTAATTTTTTTAGGTTTAAATTGAAAACCTGACTCATGAGTGTTCTGATCAAAGGTGACTTAAAACTCATATAAACAGTGTGGAATTATGGTAGCTATAAAATCTATCAAATAGAGAAAATTATAAATCATTCATATGGTAATGACATTTAATTAATTGTTCTTACCTGTGTAATGTTCTGACATACTTTTAAAATTCTTCATGACACTATTATAAAATTATCTTTTCTTTTTCTGGCCTTAATATAATTATAGGCCTGGCGTGGTGGCTCATGCCTGTAATCCCAGCACTTTGGGAGGCTGAGGCAGGCAGATCACGAGGTCAGGAGATCAAGACCATCCTGGCCAACATGACGAAACCCTGTATCTACTAAAAATAGAAAAATTAGCTGGGCGTGGTGGCGCATGCTTGTAGCCCCAGCTATTTGGGAGGCTGAGGTAGGAGAATCGCGTGAACCCAGGAGGCAGAGGTTGCAGTGAGCTGAGATCATGCCACTGCGCTCCAACCAGGGTGACAGAGCAAGACTCTGTCTCAAAAAATAAATAAATAAATACATAAATAAAAAAATATATATATATAAAATCTTGCTGAATGTTTCAGTGTCTGCCTGGTATGGTGTTAGATATTTTAAACATAAACTGATAAGAAAATAGATATTGGCTTCCTAAGTCCCAAAACTAGAGGAAGTAACGCAGTCTACCTACTGACAAAATGATGAACTAGAATCAAAAGAAATTTAGTGTAATTAACCTCTTTCCTAACCTTTTAATTTTGTCTGTGAATTATATCTGCTGTGGAATGAAATGACAAACCAGAAGAGTAAAATGTAGAAGGCTGTAGACTAGGAGTCAGAAGTTCTGGTTACTTTTTTCTACCTACAGTCTGGTAGTTCTTAACTCTATCAGGTGCAGTGCCCGCTTTTTATAAAGAATGTCTTATGACATCTTCTTTAATATTCACAAGTGAAATTCATAGATAGTATGACCTAACTGTATAGGGACCTTTCCAAAAATCTATATAAATGCCCTAACTAGGCTGGGCACAGTGGCTCACATCTGTTATCCCAGCACTTTGGGAGGATGAGGCAGGTGGATCACGAGGTCAGAAGTTCGAGACCAGCTTGGCCAACATGGTGAAACCCCCCATCTCTACTAAAAGTAAAAAAGTTAGCCAGGTGTGGTGGCGCGTGCCTGTAATCCCAGCTACTCGGGAGCCTGAGGCAGGAGAATCGTTGGAACCCGGGAGGCGGAGGTTGCAGTGAGCCAAGATCGTGCCACTGCGCTCCAGCCAGCCTGGGCAACAGAGCGAGACTCCATCTCAAAAAAAAAAAAGCCCTAACTATAATATAAAGGGAAAATTACAATAAGTTACAATAAAATAATTTGTAATTCTTCTGTAAATAGATTAGACATGACTGTATTAGAAGACAAAACATGACCCCACAAATTTCTACAGGGACCCCAAGAAATACAGGCCAGTCATTTCACTGGGCGTGATGGCGGGCTCCTGTAGTCCCATCTACTCGGGAGGCTAAGGCAGGAGAATGGCGTGAACCTGGGAGGCGGAGCTTGTAGTGAGCTGAGATCGTCCCACTGTACTCCAGCCTGGGCGACAGAGCGAGACTCCGTCTCAAAAAAAAAAAAGAAAGAAATACAGCCCAGTAGAGAATCACTGCTATATGATGCAACAGGGACCCTTCCAGAGCTTGTAGAGATCGTAATATGTGTATGTTGTTATAGGTAGATCAGAGCTAAATAGCATAATAAAACTAATTGTACAACATTGTGAAAACTATTGATGAGGATTTATTTTCCTCATGCTAGGTCATTCGTAGATAGGGATCATTCTACTTCAGCTTTAATGGTGATCTTTAGACGGGAAGATTTAGAAGGAAATCTATCTAGCGTGTCTTCACTATCAAAATAAGATCCAGCTGAACCAATGAAATTTCCTATTATAAATAAGATCCAGCTAAACAAATGAAATTTCCTGTTATAAATTTCAAGTTTGAACTCAAAAAAGAAAAAAAAAAGACTTTGACTTCCTGTTTCTATAGAGTGATAGAACATTTGCTTAAAGAAGATATTACTCCTTGCCTAGGAAATATTTCTTCCCTCTCAGTAAATTCTAATAATTTCTAAAAGTTGTTTATTTTGCTAAAATTTCTAAATTTTCTTTTTTTACTGAGAATCATTTAGTACCGAATTTTAGTTTCTGTAGGTTTTAACCATAAATCAGGCAAACACATAGCTTTGCAGCAAATTATGTGCATAGGTTTTAGAGATAATTAACAAAATGGAGAAGAAAGTATTGAATAAATCAAGCATATTAGATCCATGTAACGCTTTTAAAATGTCTTCTAACTGAATGCAGTTAAAATGTATGAGTTCTGGCAAAAGATAAAACTGAATACTGAATACAAATGAAATATTTTTCTTTGATTATTTTGATAAATCTTTAAAATTGATTTTTGAAATAAGACATTATATAGGTAATTAAATGCTTAATTTGGAACATGCAGAACTTTTTAGTTTAATTCTTTATTGAGCTGGAAAGCTAATACAAATAAAAAATAAAATAAAAATATAGGAAAATTTTGCCATCCAAAAGGTTATTTATTTATTTTTTTGTAATGGGAATTGTTTCTTATTTGAAATAGGATATAAGTTTTTAAACTAATATTTTTACCAGGAATTTGTATGTCTCCGTAGACTATGGACCATGCATTAGCTGAACTTTTTAGTTATCATTTAGTAATCCAATATCAGGTTATATCTATAATGACTTCTAAAAGAATGTATTAATATCAGTCAAATAAGATGTATAGTAATTTGTTCTGGATAATATTTTATAAGATTCACTTAAATACACTTGTTAATACCGGATTTGAGATCTACTTTAGAAACCTGCACTTTCAACTCCCAAGTCTGTAATTGCCAGAAGTTTACATTAATAAACTTTTCATTATAAACTGCTGGCAATATTTATGTCAAAACTAACATCAATGTAAAGAAAACAAGATAAGCAGCTTTTTATGAATTAGCACTTTAAAACATTATTTCAAAATATTTGATTTCTTTCTCTAGACTTGCTTTTTCCAATATGGTAGCCACTAGCTACATCTGGCTACATTTAAACTAATTAAAATTAAATAAAATGGAAAATCCTTCCATTAGTTACACTAGCCGCATTTCAGGTATTCAGTAGTCACACATGGCTAATGGCTACCATAATAGCACAGATAACACTATTTTTAGCACCACAGACAGTTCTTTTGGTCATTTAAGTTCGATCTTGATCTGAATTCTTGTGATTGTATAACCCAGTGTGGGAAAAGCATTACTTTCATCTACACAGGTGAAGATTGGGCTTATGATAGCTAAATTAAACACTGAAACACCATTTACAGTGGCACATTGAAATAAGCCACTAAGACCTGTTGCCAGTCCACTAGTCTCATACTGACCAAACTACCAGTCTATAAAAGATGTTTTTAAAAATAGGCTGCCTTCTAGCGCTTCCAACCTTTTAAAAACTCTAATGAGTCAGAATAAGATTGGAGATAAAATAAGAAGCCCATCTTTAATCTTTGATTCTAGGTGACTATAATTTCATGTTCTACAGGCTGAGCATGGTGGCTCACTCCTATAATCACACTTTGTGAGGCTAAGGTGGGAGGATTGCTTGAGCTCAGGAGTTCAAGACCAGCTTGGGCAACATGGTGAAACCCTGTCTCTACAAAAAAACTTTTTAAAAATTAGCCGGGTATGGTGGTGCATGCCTGTGGTCCCAACATACTCAGGAGGCTAAGACAGGAGGATTGCTTGAGCCCAGGATTTCAAGACCAGCCAGGGCAATAGACCCCGTCTCTAAAAAAAGAAAGAACTAAACAAATACATAAATAAATGTCATATATACAAACCCAGCATACTTATAAAGAATTTTACTAATATAGTACTTTGCATACCAGCTACTCTTTCACTCATGTTCCTTTTTTAATTTCATTTTTTATATCTTTTTTAATTGTGCATCACTTTGTACAAAGTTCCTGGGCTGTATATAAGTCATTTCATCTAATAACATTTTTCACGTTAGTTCTGAAAATAAGTCTATCCTAGGCCTATTCAAGGTTTATAATAGGTGCAGGTCTTTAAAGTCTATATAGTAATTAACTGATATTTTAAACATCTTTACTTTCTCCTCTTTAACCAGGACTAATAATTCTTTTCTCATAGTTCCAGAAGCATTCTTATATTTGCTTAAGACTTTTTGCTTGATTGGAAAATTATACTCTTTAGTAGACAGTCTGCATCAAGATATGTGTTCCAATTTCAAATAATTCTTAGATTTCAAAAATTTAGCTGTATTAAATGTATCCTTAAAGTGCTGTCATCTAAAAATACTGTTATAACTCTATATACATAAAATAATTGTCTCTTTATTTTGTTGAAATGATAAACTAAAAATATTACCTATAGATATTGAAAGGACGTATCAGTGAATTTTGTCAATTCCAGAATCACTGTCATAGAGACATAATATACACACAGCATCTTACCTATAAATGCAGTAGTGTATGTGCACACTTATAATGGAGACTAATGAGACATGAAAGAGCAGAATAAGAGCAGCCAAAAAAAGAGCTGATTTGATAGACACATTGACCCCAGTACATAGTGGAAATCAGTCCAGCCAATGCTTTCAGAATGTTCTCTGTGTGAAAAGGAATATAAAGGTGAGCGAGATTTGGTTCCTTTCCTCAACAGTTCCACAAACTAAAATGTAGTATCACTCTTTAAAATAATTCAAAGATTTACTTTGTTATGTGAAACACTGTCTTTTTCCCTCCCTTAACCTCAGCATTCTACCTGCTATTATGATCAAATAAGTAGTTTATCTTTTACTGAAGAATTGTCATAACTTATTCTGTGAAAGCCACTCTCTCCTGAAATGTAAAACCTCTTCATAGCATCACTTGATCTTCCCACTTGGACAGTGGGCTCAAAAAAGATGTCTCTGACCATAAGGTAATGCAGTCTTAGATCTGAAAGGTTTTCAGCACTCACTTGCTAAGGGCAAAAACTGAGCTGTTACATGATTTGTCCGAAGTTGTAGATTATAGAGCCCAGCCTAAAATGTAGGCCTCCTGGAGCACCATCCTTTTGTGTTACATCTGTGTGCTCATTCTAAAAGCCACACTTCATATACATAAACATACTTTTGGTTGACATAGCATGAATTGTTTTCTTTAAAAACTTATTTTATTTGGGTCAATGTGAAACGAATTTTCAGTTTATTTATATTGGATTAATCAAAATAATAACTCATTTGTTAGCCTCTAGACCTAACAGCCCAATTTAATTATATTCTATTTAGCATTGCTGTCATACCTCCAATTATACAAACATTGAAAGTTGCATTTTCCTAAAGCCATTCAATAAATGTGAATTAAACAAATGTCTGTATTTAGTAGCCCTTTTCTGCTCACTGATTATACTTGATGATTCTGACTCCAAGATGATTCTGACTCCAAGAGTAGTACATTGAGACTAAAAGAAAAATCAAGACTGGGTGCAGTGGCTCACATCTGTAATCCCAGCACTTTGGGAGGCTGAAGCAGGAGGATCACTTGAGCCCAGGAGTTTGTGACCAGCCCGGGCAACACGGTGAAACCCCATCTCTACAAAAAATACAAAAATTAGCCGGGCATGGTGGTGTACACCTGTGGTCTCAGCTATTCGGGGGCTGAGGTGGGGAGGATTGGTTGAGCCTGGAAGGTTGAGGCTACAGTGAACTGTGATCACGCCACTGCACTGCAGCCTTTGTGCCAGAGCAACTGTCTCAAAAAATACATACATACATATGTACATACATAGAAAAATTAAACATTAAGTACTGAAAGTTGTGTGGCTTCCCTAGGTTTATATAACAAATTTATGGCAAAGTTTTGCTACAACATTTAGTAAAACCAAACTAAATAATTTTTCCTCCTGAACTACTTTGCGATCCCTCAAGAACCATTTTTGTTTCCAAAATGAATGCAGTTGGAATATATGAGTTTGGAGATATATATATATATATATATATGTGAGTTCTTTCCTTCCTTTCATGCAGAGAGTACACCTATACGTACTTCTGATGTTGACTATCGACTCTTAGAGGCATCTAAAGCTGGAGACTTGGAGACTGTGAAGGTAAGTCAGTGCCCTTAATATCTGGGATAGCACTGTTGAACTTTGCTAACCAATTCATTTTTAAGCTTCTAAGTGTATCTACTCAAATACAAACAGTAAAAGGATGAACAGAGTCATGGGCAGGAAAAATCTGTACTACTACTAAGGAATTCCCAGTATGTGCCTTATATTTATGAAACCATTTATATGTATGTGTGTGTGTGTATATATATAGTTAGATAGACAGATGGATATATACATACACACACATATACATGGTTTTTAGTAATTTTTCTTCAGGTTACATGAAAGCTCTTTTAATTTCACTTACATTAATTAAAGTGTTACTATTTTTGGCCGCATTCACAAAATAAATAAACTAGATCGAGCCCAGACATTAGCAGGATGACATTTGAAACAATATTTCTTGATCTTTTCTCAGAGATTCACACATTTATTCTAGGAAAGCATTCCTGTGATCCCTCAACATTGGGATTATTCATATGCAGAAGATATACTGAGTATGCTTTTTTAAAACACGCATTTCCCATCTATAATCATTCACTTAGGGATAAAGTTAGCAAAAGTTTTTTTGTTTGGAGGTTGTTCTTTTGGGGTTTGTTTTTTGTTGTTTTTTTAAGAGATAGGGTCTTGCTGTATTGTCCAGGCAGGCCTCAAACTCCTGGTGCTCAAGCAATCCTCTTGCCTTACCCTGCCTGCTATCCACGTAGCTGAGACTACAGGCATGCACCACTGCACTCAACTTTGTCTTTATTTTTATAGAAAAGTTAATAGTGAATTTGCTATTGACAGTCATAGTACTTTTTATGATGTACTGTCAACTTTGTCACCTCTTCTTAAGCAAACTTTGTTTTTGCGATTTTTAGCAAACTAATTTTAGCTTTCTTGATAACATATACTGGTTGAAAGTGACGGTAAACACATTCTGAGCTCTGTTGCCTAGAAATTTTATTTTTGTTTTAATATGTGGGCACTTCCAGGATCACTTCCAACTTAAAATAGTATCTAAGTTATTTAAAGAATAATAGTAAATTTTAGTTGTGATAGCCACTAGGGAGAAATTTTTATGTTGTCTTAAATCTAAAACTATATATTTTTTCTTAAAAATACTTCACTTGAAATGTATTCTAATAAAAGAAAATTCTTAAAGATGAAACAATTAGGCTTTCTTTCAGAACATGATAATCTCAGTGCCAGAATTGCTATATATGCTTATTATAATTAATACATACTTTATTTTTAAAGTGCACAGTTTTAAATTCCTTGTGTTTTGTACATGATAGGCAGATATATACTACAGCTTTTAGGTTTCTTAAACAATCCATTCACAGTGAAGGCCAAATTTATTTTGATTTGTGGAATGGAAGTAGCAAAAGAAAACAAAGCAGCACAAATTGAGTGAGAATTAGGCCTGGTAAATTTCTTCTCCAAGAGACTTTAGAAAGTATTAGAATTGAGGTATTAGAAGAAAAGGCTGCCTGCTGAATAAAGCATTTGAAATTATGAAAAGTAGGTAGGAAGGATGTAAAATTACTTTGGCATTCGAAAGAAAACTGAAACAGAATAAAGAATTTCTAAATCTTAAAGATCAAATATTTGATAAGCAGAATGGGCGTCTGTTTCTGTAACCTCACAGACTGAGTTGTGTTTCATTCCCTGCTTATTCCTATTTTGTCAGTACTCTCTGCTAGAATAATAATAGAGTTAATTTAGAATGTGAGAACCAGTGGAGGAAAGCAGCATTAGGAAGAAGCTTCAATCATGTCAGACTCCATAGAGGGTGTCTACTATCAATTTTTGCATCTTTTCTTTTTGATTTATGTATTAATTTATTCATTTTTATTTAATTTGTCAATTGTGCTATTTATATATTAATATAGCCATAGACTAATTTGTCATGAAAAGATATTTGACCTGGCCAGATGACAATGGCTCTTCAGGTTTTAGAGGCTGGTGCATTTCTGTATAGAGTTGATGAGATTGTGAACTTGCCCTTACCACCCAGACTCCTTCCTGTCGTGTGAAAATTACACCACTTTAAAAGAGCTTGTTTTTATCCTACCTGTGTGAAAGCTTCTTGTCTTAGTCGATTTGTGCTGCTATAAAAAAAAAATACCATTGACTGGGCAATTTCTAAGCAATAGAAATTTATTTCTCTCAGTTCTGGAGGCTAGGAACGGGTACTGGTTCCAGATCCAGGTATTGGTAGGCTTAGTGTCTGGTGGGGACCCTGTCTGTCTGCCTTCAAGATGGTGTCTTGTTGCTGCCTCTTCTGGAGGGAGCAAATGCTGTATCCTCACTTGGCAGAAGGCGGAAGAACAAAATGGCCAAATGCTGTGTGAAGCCTCTTTTAGAAAGGCCTTAAGCCCATTCAGGAGGGAAGAGCCTGCATGACCCAGTCACCTGCTTAACTCCATTGCATTGGAGATTAAGTTTCAACATGAGTTCCAGAAGGACACAAACATTCAACCCGTAGCACTAGCACTCCTACGTACTCTATCAGTAGAAATCTTTGAGGTTCCTAATTTCTACGTAATAATAGCTTATTACAGTGGCGGAAGTGGCAGCAAAATTGTGAATGCCTGAAAATCCCCAAAGACCCTGCAGTCATAGCCTAGAGCATGCATGCTATTGTCTGCTCTTCTTTATTTGCTTTTTCTAATTTTCATTGCCTTTCTTCTGATCATTTCCCTCAAGTTGGATAATTACGAAAGTAAGCAATGATACATGATGTAGCACAAAGACCAGGAGGTTAAAAGTCAGTAAAGCAGGGTTTGAGTCTTTATTCTACCCCTTACCAACTATTTGAAAAGGATGTCACTTAACCTTCATCCCTGATGTATTTGTAAAGTTAATTTATAAATTAACCTCCATCCCTGGTTTGTTATCTATCAACTTCATAGATAATAATTTCCTCACTGAAAGAATATGATACTCTTTTTTTTTTTTTTGAGATGGAGTCTCACTCTGTCACCAGGCTGAAGTGCAGTAGCACGATTTCAGCTCAGTGCAACCTCTGCCTCCCAGGTTCAAGTGATTCTACTGCTTTAGCCTCCCGAGTAGCTGGGACTACAGGCGTGTGCCACCATGCCCAGCTAATTTTTGTAATTTTAGTACAGACGAGGTTTGACTATGTTGGCCAGGATGGTCTCGATCTCTTGACCTTGTGATCTGCCCGCCTTGGCCTCCCAAAGTGCTGGGATTGCAGGTGTGAGTCATCACGCCCAGCTGATATTCTTTATAAACTGTAAATTATTATTCAGCTATTATAATTACTCACTTATTACCACCGGTGATATAGTCTTTCATTCCTTACATGGCATCCTGCTGCTTTGTAAACAAATTGAGCTTACAATTTAGATTGTGCTGAAATTGAAGCATTCAGAGAGCGATAAGGAGACACAGAAGAGATTTGGGGGACATCTCTGAAAGAGATGAAAGAGAGAGCCCAAAAGCTAGGGTATGATTAAAAAACCAGTTTAACTTGTAGGTAAGCAAACATTGCCCCAAAAGTCAAGTAAAGACCTGTTGACTACATAGCTTTGCTATAGTCAATCAAAAGACCGAGGGAGAGGCCCAGGCAGAAAAATAATTTTTCCAGAGCCTTTTTGCTCGCTTGACTCACATTAGAGAAGACAAGAGCTCTCTAGTTACATAGTCAACTGAGGTTGGTGTTAGCACAAGCAGGTGTGCCGTGACAAACAGTATAGCATATCTCAGGGAGGAAGGACAAAGGTAAAAGCAGGAAGGCAGTGTTTGCATTGAAAATGCTTGCTTTATTGTGGGTTTTTCTATTTGATTCTGATTTTGGTCAGGAAATGTTGAAAAACATTAATTTGCTCTGTATATAATAAATATTTGTAGTCACTGTAAAGTGTAGTGCTGATTTCTAGACATTTGTATTGTTTAATCTTTGGAAATAAATATTCATTAGAAAATTATAATTTATCCAAGATGTTGCACTATTTTGGGGCAAAACCTGTGAATAAATAGTAATGTTTGTTTTGTGTTTGTCTCTGTGTGTGCACCACGAAAGCAACTTTGCAGCCCTCAAAATGTGAATTGTAGAGACTTAGAGGGCCGGCATTCCACGCCCTTACACTTCGCGGCAGGCTACAACCGCGTGTCTGTTGTAGAGTACCTGCTACACCATGGTGCCGATGTCCATGCCAAAGACAAGGGGTACGTGTTAGAAGTTAGCTGTTTGGGAGTCATTCTCTTCATGCTTAAAAAAATTTTAAATATTTTTGAAGTCTTAGATTTTTTTCTTTATTAAAAAAGTAATCCTTATTTTTTTGTTTAAAATATAGAAATGTCACGCCTGTAATCCCAGCACTCTGGGAGGCTGAGGCGGGCGAATCAACTGAGGTTGGGTGTTCGCAACCAGCCTGACCAACATGGAGAAACCCCGTCTCTATTAAAAATACAAAATTAGCCGGGTGTGGTGGTGCACGCCTGTAATCCCAGCTACTCGGGAGGCTGAGGCAGGAGAATAGCTTGAACCCAGGAGGTAGAGGTTGTGGAGAGCTGAGATTGCTCCATTGCACACCAGCCTGGGCAACAAGAGTGAAACTCTGTCTCAAAAAAAAAAACAAAAACAAAACAAAACAAAAAACAGAAATGTGCCGGGTGCAGTGGCTCACGCCTGTAATCCCAGCACTTTGGGAGTCCAAGGCGGGCGGATCACCTGAGGTCAGGCGTTTGAGACCAGCCTGACCAACATGGTGAAACCCCGTCTCTACTAACAATACAAAATTAACCAGGCATGGTGGCACATGCCTGTAATCCCAGCTACTCGGGAGGCTGAGGCAGGAGAATCACTTGAACCCGGGAGGTGGATGTTGCAGTGAGCTGAGATCACACCATTGCACTCCAGCCTGGGCAACAAGAATGAAATTCCATCCCCCCTCCCCCCCAAAAAAAAACAGAGAAATATACAGTATAGAAAGTGAAAATTTCCTGTCAGCCCACCTCCTGCTCAGAGATGCAGCATTAAAATGTTGAATGTATTCCTCCAGATATTGTAAATGCATAGACTTGTCTGTGTGCTGTGGTGGTGGTAGTGATTTTTAACACAAATGGTGGTACCATCCTATACGGTCTGCTTTGCAGTTTACTTTTTTCTACCCAATAGTATATCTTGAATAGTGTTCCCATATCAGTACTTAGTAGTCTCATTCTGTTAATGTTTGTATATAATATTTTGTTGCATTATATAAATTTTGTTTTGTTTTGTTTTGTTTTTGAGACGGAGTCTCACTTTGTCACCCAGGCTGGAGTGCAGTGGCGCGATCTCAGCTCAATGCAAGCTCCGCCTCCGGGGTTCACACCATTCTCCTGCCTCAGCCTCCCAAGTAGCTGGGACTACAGGCACCCACCACCATGCCCGGCTAATTTTTTGTATTTTTAGTAGAGATGGGGTTTCACTGTGTTAGCCAGGATGGGCTTGATCTCTTGACCTCGTGATCCACCCACCCAGGCTTCCCAAAGTGCTGGGATTACAGGTGTGAGCCACCACGCCCGGCCCTATATGAATGTTTTTATATAGTCTGTTAAGTTATTGTTTATTCTTCTTTTTTGCTATTAAAAATGTACAGTCTCTTCTAAAAAGAAGTCATCCATCCCAAAGTCATCAGTATTCCTAGAAGCATAATTTTATTTTTACTAATTCAGTTACTCTATATTTTATGTTAGTTTGTTAAATTATTTTAATTTGTCTAGACAAAGCCTAAGGCAGCTACTTAGAAATGTGAGAAAGATATTTTAACTGACAGGAATTCCCATGTTGTGAGTTAATTTCACATCATCTCAAAATAAGCCAATAGCTTTCTGTGAAATTACATAGCAGTGCACAGTAGAATTAAACTACACGATTTAGGCCTCATTGAACCATTATGTATTTATTTATCTTTTAAAAGGGACACATCAGACATGAATATTCACTAACAATCACACTAGTGCTTTCAAAGTGTTACAGTGTAATGGAGAGCAAGCAGCATTTGCTTCTATTGCTCATTTTAACACTTAGCATATTTCATCGCAAAACTAAAAAAAAAAAAAAAAAAAAAAAAAAAATTCACTCAATACTTTGCTTCTGCCATGTGTTAGGTTCAACATTTTATTCTTTTGATGCACTCTTGTGGGAGCATCTTTTTGTCCTTTTAGAATGTCAACTGCTTACTAATCAGAGCTTAGACTCCTCTCAGAATAGTTTGCCCGTTTCTTACCTGAGTAGCACTTATAGTTGACATCATCATTTTTCTCACTGAATACTTTTCTGAATTACCTGGATTGTGAATTTTCATTGTTTGGCACCTCAGTATTTAAACCTGTGCACGGAAGTCACCACTGAATCACCACTATGATTAAACCACTATGATTCAATCATCACTATGATTTAAACAACTTTTTACCAAGGTAGAACTTGCCTAAATAAGTTAATTGCATTATATTTTTTATAAGTAAGCGTACAATTTTCATTAGTAAAACTCATAAAGATAAGGATTGCCGTGAGTATATATCCATCCCCAAGAAACTTAGGAAAAAGTCTTTACACTGAAAGGACATTTTTGAAATTACTACTCCTTATTTACAAACGGATAACTATATCTTAAAGAACAGAAGTGGGTGTATTTCTTTTTTAGCAGTGTTCAGTATAGTCAGTACCGTAGAAGAATGGTAGTATTTTTATTATGAGAATCATTTTAACTCAAAGGTTTGTTTTATAACTTTAAAATAATTTTCTTTTGTTTAGTGGCTTGGTGCCCCTTCATAATGCCTGTTCATATGGACACTATGAGGTGGCTGAGCTTTTAGTAAGGCATGGGGCTTCTGTCAATGTGGCGGACTTATGGAAATTTACCCCTCTCCATGAAGCAGCAGCTAAAGGAAAGTATGAAATCTGCAAGCTCCTTTTAAAAGTATGTAGTTTAAAAAGTTATGAAATACAAACTAATTGTATTTATATTTTGGTTATTACTTGAAAGTCAGTTGGGGTGTGTTATTCTATTAAGAACAATCCTGCTGTAGAGACTGCCCTCATTTTCTATTTCCTGAAGACTGTTTATGTGGATATGATACATAGCTTAATATCTGAAATGCTTTGATTAAGTCCATGTCATAAAAATTCATCAAAGTAGGTTTTAGAAAGAGCTGAAGTAGTTTGCATTGCTTATCTAGTACTTATAGTATTAATAACAGAAAAAATTGTACAGGAGAAACAAGCTTTTCTTTTTTTTTTTTTTTTTTTTGAGACGGAGTCTCGCTCTGTCACCCAGGCTGGAGTGCAGTGGCCGGATCTCAGCTCACTGCAAGCTCCGCCTCCCGGGTTCCCGCCATTCTCCTGCCTCAGCCTCCCGAGTAGCTGGGACTACAGGCGCCGCCACCTCGCCCGGCTAGTTTTTTGTATTTTTTAGTAGAGACGGGGTTTCACCGTGTTAGCCAGGATGGTCTCGATCTCCTGACCTCGTGATTCGCCCGTCTCGGCCTCCCAAAGTGCTGGGATTACAGGCTTGAGCCACCGCGCCCGGCCAAAACAAGCTTTTCAATCAAGTTGGGTTTTTTTTTCTTGTTGGCTATTTTATTATTGTTAACTAACTCATTCTTCATTAGTAAACATTAAACATTGTATCTTTTAAGAACTTATTTTAATATCAGATTTTTATTAAAATATAAGATCATCTCTAAACAAAGTTGTTCATATAGACTTGAGATACATGTAAAAGAGTAAAAACTAGTAGTTATATGAAACTAACTATAATTTATGCTCACTTGAAGTTAAAGTATATTTTTAAAAAATGACCAGATGTGTATGTATGAGATTTTTCTCTTGCTTTTTTTAACTACAGAAAAAAAAATTGATGTGTTTAAATAAAATTCTTCTCCCTTCACTTTTATGATATCAAATATGTTCTTATGAATCTTGAGAAAAACACAATATCTGATACTCATTTTTGTTATCACTGGTTGGTAAGAAATAACTTCCAAGTCATTGTGAATCCATTGTCCAACTTGACTTACAACTCATTTCCGCAGTGAGCCCATGACAGTTTGTGGCCAACCCATAATAAAAATTACTGACTTCTATTTACTTTATTTAATAGGTATTGGTAATTAAACTTTTGAAGTCTGTAATTTTTAATACATTTATATCTAATTTCATGGTAGATGTTAAGACTTAGGATAAAAATATTAAAAATATTACCAAACTTTATTCTTACTAATTCTAAAGATGGCCTTTAGAATTAAGTCCTTTTTTACCAATGTGTCTTACTCTACTCTCTTCTTTTTCATACCTACTGAATATCTTTATGTAATTGAATCTGGTCAAAATTAACATCCATGCTATTCTTCAAAGTAAAATAGGTTTCCAAAGACAACTTGGAGTCGGAGAAAAAGTATATTAAACAAGTTATCTCAAAGATACTTAAAACTCTCCCTACTTCATCATCACCATTGATCCTGAAGCTTTTACTGAGTAGTATTAATAGTTAGAAAGCTGATCCATTATATTGCTAAGTAGGAATTTTGCAAAGTGTTTTTCAAAATGCATATAGAGTAGATATCTTCCCCTGGAGGAACAAAGGTAGAGTAAATTAAGTACCTACCTACCTACCTACTTACTACAGAAAGATACTATAGAAAATACAAACCCCATTTGGCTTTTCTTCTTTGTAGCATGGAGCAGATCCAACTAAAAAGAACAGAGATGGAAATACACCTTTGGATTTGGTAAAGGAAGGAGACACAGATATTCAGGACTTACTGAGAGGGGATGCTGCCTTGTTGGATGCTGCCAAGAAGGGCTGCCTGGCAAGAGTGCAGAAGCTCTGTACCCCCGAGAATATCAACTGCAGAGACACCCAGGGCAGAAATTCAACCCCTCTGCACCTGGCAGGTGAGCGCCCCCAGTGCCTCCATGCCTCCTTTTCCTTTCTCGGACACCTGATACAGTGTACTAAAAGATGAAAGCCATGCTGAACATAAATGGGACTACTTAGTGAAATGCTCTTAATTGACATAGTTTTGTATAATTTCTTATTGTGAAGTCCCTCCATTATGAGATAATAGTATTAACTTTTGAAGCAAAAAGTATTAAAACCTTAACATTTTCTGGTCCTTATTTTATATGTATGTATTTTTTTTCTTTTAAGCTGACACGTTTCCTGTATTTTTTTTACTCTAAATAGCAGGCTACAATAACCTGGAAGTAGCTGAATATCTTCTAGAGCATGGAGCTGATGTTAATGCCCAGGACAAGGGTGGTTTAATTCCTCTTCATAATGCGGCATCTTATGGGGTAAGCATACTAACGTTGAAAGCTAGAAAACTGGCCGGGCGCGGTGGCTCACACCTGTAATCCCAGCACTTTGGGAGGCCGAGGCAGGTGGATCATGAGGTCAGGAGATCAAGACCATCCTGGCTAACACGGTGAAACCCCGTCTCTACTAAAAATACAAAAAATTGGCCAGGCATAGTGGCAGGCGCCTGTAGTCCCAGCTACTCAGGAGGCTGAGGCAGGAGAATGGTGTGAGCCTGGGAGGCGGAGCTTGCAGTGAGCTGAGATCCGGCCACTGCACTCCAGCCTGGGCCACAGAGCAAGACTCCATCTCATAAATAAATAAATAAATAAATAAATAAATAAATAAATAAAATAAAATCTAGAAAACTTCCCTGGCATTTACGACTTTGTTAAATGCATACTATACGTTAAGTGAGTAGATATCTAACTAATAGCATGATTTAGCACAATTTTAATCTTTTGTTCAGAGTTTTGGCATTTCTTCCCAGCTAAGCTTAACTACCTTTTGGCCAACAATCATGTTTTTTATTGCTTTTTGGTCTCAGCACATTATCAAGCACAGTAAAAGGCATGTAATGGGTATTCAGTTTATATTTATCAATAATATAATATATTTAATATAAAATAATATAATAAATATCAATTTCTTAACTGTACTTCAAGTAGATTTTAAAAACTATAAAAGCTGTATGGCTGTTATACAGGCATGGAAAGTATGGTGGCTTACATTTATCTTCAGCACCTTAAAAATATTCGAGTAGCCAGGCACAGTGGCATGTGCCTGTAATCCCAGCCATTCAGGAGGCTGAGGTGGGAAGATCGCTTGAGCCCAGGAGTTCAAGGCCAAGCCTGGTCAACATAGTGAGACCTTATCTAAAAAAAAAAAAAAATTAAATGGCTGAGCAGTTGATATATATGGTTTCATAGAGTAGGAATTACTAGCTAAAACCTCCCAGTGAAAGTCCAGAGTTATCCTTTCAAACACTATCATCAGTTGTAAGAGGAAGAGAAATGGATTGCAGTGCCTTGATGCCATATGTCAGAACTGACTGAAAGTAACTGAGGCTCACTCAAGCCTGATGGCTCACGGCAGAAATAGGAGGAATGCTCATGTGCTTGACAGTTCATCCACTTAATCCCTTCTTGACTATAAAAACCCACAGATGCCAGTTCATACATACCAGGTGTTCTCACAGTTGGAATCACTATTGATAGAAGGTGGTTTCTAGATTTGCAAAAGCCTGACAAACTGTAAGTAAAAACCAAACCAAACCAACCACCTTGATTACCATATTCTTCCTCCTGCTGCCTTCTCCCTGGCCCTTCGTAATGAGACCGTCATCTCTCAAGCCCATTCTACAAAGATCTGTATGACAAATCTGAGTGGGGATACTTGTAAGGAAAGCAACAATCCAGTTTTCTGAAAGAAAATCATGCCTCCAAGTATGATATAAATTAATCGAAATTATATTTAATAAGTATTAGTACTGAAATCGTCTTGAAACTACAGTATTTAAAGTTATCTTTCTAAAGATGAGTAATCTTTTATTAAAATTCATATAAATTTTAACCTTCCTTCACATAAGGTTTTCAATTTCTCTGAACAACAAATACTTCTACCAAAGACTTGGCATGCTAAATATTTGCTGCTAACATACTACATATACCTTACATGTAATTCTTGACCCTTAAGTTATAACTATACATGTATATCATTTGGAGACTAATTTTCAGCACTTCTTAGCATAATTGTTTTCTTCATATGGTATTCTACTAATCCTTTTGCTTAGCTTCAGTTAAGAGTTTATAAAGCCAATGGGATCAGTAGAACTGAAATTAGATCTTTTATCTTCTCTGTAAACCTGCTATGAGTAAGGACAGGTGGTGGCCGTAGAATTATAATAATGAACCGATCTAGTAAAGCTTATGTTAACACTGTCAACTGTGTAGACTACAGTAGATCCCATACATTGTGGATGTAGGGAAGTTCTACTCCATTAGCTTGCACCTTTCACAGTCTTTATAGCAGTCACAGCGGATAAGGAAAAGAAAAAATTTATAAAGTATTTTACCTTTTGATCCTCATTCTTCTCATGGGCTAGTGTTAAGATGTGTTCTACTCCATTAGTCTTCACCTTGCACAGTCTATAGCTGTCACAGAGGATAAAGAAAAGAAAAGTTAATTTATAAAGTAAGTATTTTACCTTTTGATCCCCATCAGTTAAGATGTTACTTACTCTACATGTGTGTCACTTGAAGACCACTGTGAAGAGACTAAAATGTACAGTGGTTCTCTTGTGGCTCAAGCGTAACGTAGAGTGCTGGTCGACCTTGTCTAACTTCATGTTCCCTTGAGGCTGACTTGCTGTCAGCTGAAGAGAGGTGTAATGCAATCAATCAGTCTCCCGACCAGAAGTCCACTCTTTCATTTTCATAAACTTAATTCACCATCGCCCATAACTCCCCTTCTCCTTTTCTAACTCCAAGTGAAAAAAAATAATGAACACTTTTTTTCACTATCTCTTTTTATGTTTGTTAAATCCCTACTGCTTAGCTGTTTGTAAATGAAGGTAACTTACTGAGGTGAAAATGAACAAAAAATTCTCTAGGCTATGTAAAGGGCATTTGATAGAGGTTTTGATCAGCCTGGTTCATCTCATCCTTGTATGGAAGAAGGCAAATGGGCTACATAATATGTTTATAGCAAATATTTTTACCTCATTGTGAGGGTGGATTGAGTCACTAAAAATTTTTTTCATGTATTAAACGTGTAAATTTAAAAATCAGGCATCCGCGAGTTGATGACTATCACTTTTTTGACAAACTTTCACTTCGGTGGTTTCTAGACCTTTTTTTTTTTTTTTTTTTTTTTTTTTTTTTTTTTTTTTTTTTTTTGGTCAGATACATGAGTGTGATAATACCTTTTTTTTGTTTGTTTTTTAACATGGGCAACCCACTTCCCTCAGCAATCTCACATGACCCACAGTGACTCCCGGTTGGTATTTTCCCCATTCAGAATCTCTGCTCTGCAAAATAATTTTATTTAACGCCACTTGTAAAACCTATCATCTATTATGAGTAACCAGTCAGTAACCATATTAAGTCAGTATTTCTCTTAATCTCAATTAATAGACTTAAAGTAAGGCTAGGCATGGTGGCTCACATCTGTAATCTCAGCACGTTGGGAGGCTGAGACAGCAATATGGTTTAAGGCCAGGATTTTGAGACCACCCTGGGCAACATAGTGAGACCGTATCTCTATATAATTATATTTTAAATAAATATTAAATAAATAAATATTTATAAATAAATATTTAAAATATAATGAATTAAATTAAGGAGTATTTATTTGTACTCCTTAAATATATATACTTATATATTTAAGGATATATATATCCACATATATATTTAAGGAGTACTAATAAATACGTATATTTATATATTTAAGGAGTACTAATATTAACACAATATAAAAAGTGTAAAAAGCTCTGTTGTCTCCCCTCAGCTAAAGAGTAGATATAACTATGTTTCTATTATTTGTAGACTGATAAATCTGTGTATCTTTCAAAAGTTCCTTTTTATGCATTCTATCCTGCCTTGGCTGGACATTTTAATGAAATCATAGGGCTCCAGTCTACATTTCTATTAGGATGGCAAAACACTGATTATTTTATATTCATCCCATGAATTTGATGATGCTTGAACTAGCCTGGCCACATATAATCATTTTGTGGAGTAGATTTTCTGTGGCATATCGTCTGGAATAGAGCTTCTATACCGAAAATTAAGCAATTTATAGAGCAATTGTAGGTATAGTGCTACCCAGGGAACTCTACTTAAATAATTTCTTCTTCCTAATATTATTCTCTTTCCCATTTTCAGCTTGGAAGGAAAATGGCTCTTGTGTTTTAGTCTAGCACACTCTGCAGGCATCTGTGGTTTAATGGAGAAACCTGAACTTAGAGTCTGAATATCTGGGATCTCATCATTCCTCTTCTGTTTTATAACCCAGTAGTCTTCAGCAAGTGCCTAAATTTTTCTCATCTTCAGTTTTCTCAGTAGTAAAAGTTGGATTCCAAGACCTTCTTTCCAGGTTGTTGTAATGATTAAATGAGACTGTGCATGTGGAAATTCCTTTATCTAATGTAAGGGATTATAAAAATGCAAGGTAATACTGTTATTATAAAATAACTTGCTTCATGACTGGGTGCAATGGCTCATGCTTATAATCCTAGCACTTTGGGAGGCTGAGGCAGGAGGATCGTTTGAGCCCAAGAGTTCAAGACCAGCCTAGGCAACATAGCGAGACCCCATTTCTACCAAAAAGTATATATCTATCTCTATATCTATAGAGATATCTATATCTATAGATATAGAGATACTAAAAATTAGTAAATTCCTCACTTCCCACAGCCTCTGTACTGAGCCAGTCAGAATAAGGGCTGCATGTCACTCTTATATCTCACAGCCTTAGGAACAATCTGTATATTTGACTGGCTCAGTATTTGTATTAAATAAACACAGATTAATCGACTGGCCTGAGGATGAAATAATAATCTGAGGTAGCTGTGAAATTACATAGTTATTTACTTACACAGTTATTTCTTGTTCATTATTCCTTCATACATATTTACCTTTTTTCCGCTAGAGAGCCCAGTCTGCTCTGTGTGTCTTTGAGCCTTTTTTGTATAAAAAGAACCTCAGCTTTTCCAAACGGAGAAAAAGATACATATTTATTTAAGAAGTATCAATAAAAATTACAAGTTGCATGAGAGCTGATATTAGTGGTAGTGTGGCTTATGCGTTGGTGTTCTTTATATTATAATGCCTTGTATTATATTTGAATGCATGTTTACGCAAGACAGTTAACTTTTCTGCTAGTCAGTAAATTGCATTGATACTTACTACGACAAAGCATGTAAATTCATATCTTATAAGAGTAAATCAATTGGCTGATATATTTTCTCTCAACTGTTTTTATTTTCCAGTGCTTTCTCTAAAATGGATAACATCTGGGGAATTTCATGACATAATTGTAATAAAGCACCTGTACAGTTAAATGGCTTTAACTGAAGCTAAGCACATTTCTCTTTCCCCTACTTCCCACCTTTTTAAAATTAAAGGCTTCCCGGTCTTTTTATGTTGTATTTGTCATTTAAAGCATTTTGTATTGCAGCTGGATTCTGAAACTATGTTAAATTGTCTGTTTCTCCTGGAAACATTCCAACAGAGATCAGTTTCTTTTCTGGACCATCCAGTTCAGTGCTTTTGCTCTTATATACTGTGTTGAATAGAATTGAACTGCTGTTTATTGGATTTGTCAGCCTTAAATTCCAGTTACTATTTTTGCCTTTGTGGTATAGCTACTTAAAAGAATTAAACAGCTTAAGAACTGTATTTTTAGTCTATTTGGGTAGTAATGTACTCCTTCCTGTTCATTGTTCTTTCAGACATTTGTCGGAAAATTTCACAAGCATGTAATTGGTTTGTCCAAGCATAAACTATAACTTCAATATAAAGAAAGCTTAATAATACATACTAGATAATACAATTCATTTTATACACATATACACAAACGTAATTTTCCTTGGACTTTCTGTAATTTTGGAAGCCAGTGTAAATTAGTCTACCAAATGATATTATTTGCCAATAAACATGGGAGTTCAATAAAATTAAGCATCAGAAACAGTTTGAATAGCTTGTAACCTCACTGGGGAGAAGCTTGAAATTATTGTGTGCTTTTGGGTTAACTTAACAAAAATTACTGCCTTTTTTCAACATATAGCCTTTGAATAAGGGAGATAAATTACTAGGTTTGGTTTTGTTTTAGGTGATTTTGATAATACCACAAGTGGTACCTCTGTTTTCATCTTTTGTGTTAGAAAATTTAAAAATAATTAAGCTATAGAATTAATTTTATAGTGATAGTATAATGCCAGAAGAATCACCAAACATATCCTGTTCTGAGAAGCCTTAGTCTGATTATACAGCTTTTTTATTTTATTTTTTGTTTATGGGGTTTTTTGTTTTGTTTTGTTTTGAGATGGAATCTCACACTTCACCCAGGCTGGAATGCAGTGGTGCAATCTTAACTCACTGCAACCTCCGTCTCCCGGATTCAAGTGATTCTTCTGCCTCCCGAGTAGCTGGGATTACAGGTGTGTGGCGCCACACCCAGCTAATTTTTGTAATTTAGCAGAGATGGGGTTTCACCATGTTGGCCAGGCTGGTCTCAAACTCCTGACCTCGAATGATCTGCTGGCCTCAGCCTCCCAAAGTGTTGGAATTACAGGAGTGAGCCACTGCACCTGGCCTATGTTTTGTTTTTTGGCAGTTTTTTGCTTTGTATTATTAGAGCAAATGTGGAAACTTTCCTTAGTAGTTGACTGATCTGTACTTTTCTTTTTAGATAAATGTTCTTCACTTCGTTTTCAGAAACTACTATTTCTAAAATTAGGAAATACAGATATTTATATTACATAAAGTTAACTACTACCTCGGAAAAAGTGCCTGTTCTTTTTGAAGTGAGTGTCTTCAAGAGTGCAGGGAGGACAATGATATCTTAAGGAAGATAGAAAGTGACACGCATTTAGCAGCACCTTGGGAACTGTCTTGGCCTTCCCTGTCTTTTCGCATTCTCATAAATGTCTTCCTTAAAAACCTCAGTGTATGGTAGTTGAGCAGCAGCATGAGTTAGAAATGTATTCTCAACAGATAATGTGCTTTTGAGTTAATTATCCAAACTGACCAAGTTATGCCTGGAAATGTGTCTGTAAGGGACACAAATGTGCCAATTGCACCGAATTATAGTATATTGGAGTTGAAATGGGTCTCAGAAATACTTAAGTGGTAACCAGCCTAACATCCTAAATGTATTTATAAAAATATACAAGTTATTTTTAATATTTTTTTTTTTTTTTTTTTTTTTTTTGAGACGGAGTGTCGCTTTGTCGCCCAGGCTGGAGTGCGGTGGCGCAATCTTGGCTCACTGCAAGCTCCGCCTCCCGGGTTTACGCCATTCTCCTGCCTCAGCCTCCCGAGTAGCTGGGACTACAGGCGCCTGCCACCGCGCCCGGCTAGTTTTTTGTATTTTTTAGTAGAGACGGGGTTTCACCGTGTTAGCCAGGATGGTCTCGATCTCCTGACCTCGTGATCCGCCCGTCTCGGCCTCCCAAAGTGCTGGGATTACAGGCGTGAGCCACCGCGCCCGGCCTATTTTTAATATTCTTAAAAAGCCTATCTGTTGAATCAGTAGTGCCTATTGTGTGATTGATTGTCTTCGCTTATTTTATAAGGATTTTTGAGAAGAAGCTGAAGCCTTTGCTATAGGGAGCTCTTCCTTGAGTGAACCTGGTCTCCATGGAACTTGCTCCTATATTGGCTTTTATAGTCCTGCTCCTTTATAGTTCTTCTCCAGCTTCCATTTTTCCTTTTGTCTCCTCTGAGGATTTTTCTTCCACTCTCCTTGTCCAAAATACTGTTGTTTTCAAGGTTTTATCCACCTCGTAATTACCTTTCTGTATTCCTTTCCTTAATGAGCTCATTTGTCAAGTAGCTACAACTATTAATCCACTATTCCATTTCGTAATCTCCCTGGAGCCCCCAGCCACAATCCTCAGCCCTCCGTAGGTATTGAGCAGATGCTGATTGGTGGGTGAGTGGCCGGAGAGTGAGTGAGTGAATGAGTGAATGATGCCCCCTTGACTGTGCTCCAACCTCTTCTGACAAACCATCTACAGAATGTCTTTACTTGGATGTTTTACTTCAGAAGGTGCCTACTACCTCAATGAGCCTTATCTGAGAGTTTCATATCTACTTAAACTTCCTTTTTTTTTGAGATGGAGCCTTGCTCTGTTACCCAGGCTGGAGTGCAGTGGTGCGATCTCAGCTCACTGCAACTTCTGCCATTTGGGTTCAAGCGATTCTCTTGCCTCAGCCTCCCAAGTAGCTGGGATTACAGGCTTGCACCACCATTCCCAGCTAATTTTTGTATTTTTAGTAGGGACGGGGTTTCACTATGTTGGCCAGGCTGGTCTCGAACTCCTGACCTCAGGTGCTCCGCCCACCTCAGCCTACCAAAGTGCCAGGATTACAGGCGTGAGCCACCGCACCCAGCCTCTACTTAAACTTTACAACTCAATTCCTGTTAATAGTTCTATCTTATTTTCTAATCTTCTAGATTCTCCCCTCCTTCCCCCCTTCCCAAAAAATGTAGTCATCTTTGACTTTTTCTCTTATGTTGTGAATTTGACTTTCTAAACCCAATGTTTGTCTTCCAAAATTTCTCAGATTTAGCCCTTGTTTTCCATTTTTCTGTAACTGTCAACGGTTCAGAGTCTCATCACCTCACGCCCAGGTTATTAGCATGTCTGCTGCTAACATTTCCTCCACCCCTCTATCATTTAGACATAATAGACCAATTTTCATAAAATGTTATGTTGCTTTTTCAAAGGCTGAAGCAAAAACATTGAGAATCTTTGAGATGAGTATTTCAGTAAATCTGATTGCATTAGGTTAGAAAAGAAATGGGAAGATAAGAGAATCAATGTGAATAGAATGCGTGTTTGAAAAGTTTGGCAGATAGATTAGACCATTAACAGAAGACTTAAATTAGGTACTAGTTTCACTTTACAAAACGAAACACCTTACATCGTATTTGTTTTTAAAATAAAGCTGAATATATTAGGATGAATTTTTTTGTAAAAAAAAAAAAAAAAGCCCATGAACAGTTACAGGATAATAGTATAGTTGTGTAATTGAGATTTTGAAGGAGGCAAGGAAAGATGGAGTCCAAAGTGTAGGTAGAAGACTGAAATTCTTTTTTATTTTTTAGAAGAAACTTCTGTTAAGGGTGAAAATGGAGATATAGAGAGAGTGAATTATTAAATAAAAACAAGTATACACGATGGTGCTTTACCAGATGATCTCATTCTTAACTTTGTATCCTTTTCTTTTTCTTCAGCATGTTGACATAGCGGCATTATTGATAAAATACAACACGTGTGTAAATGCAACAGATAAGTGGGCATTTACTCCTCTCCATGAAGCAGCCCAGAAAGGAAGGACACAGCTGTGTGCCCTCCTTCTAGCGCATGGTGCAGACCCCACCATGAAGAACCAGGAAGGCCAGACGCCTCTGGATCTGGCAACAGTAAGTCCTCATTTCAGATACTGAGTATTGTTTCTTTTACTTTCAGAGATGACATTAAATTCTCGGGCTCACCAGCTTACTTTTAGTCATGTTTATTTCACTTAGAACAGAGATCTCCTTCTGAAAATTTTTGAAGTTCACACTTTTTCTATGAAAATATAATTTAAAACTCTTAAGGCAAACTAATCAGTAAGTTAGTGTAATTTTTTTTGCCATCCTTAGCCTGCTAGTAAAACATGAATCATAAGAAAACACATTTTTAGAGTGTACCGTCAAAGAATTACATTTAGTAAAATATCTCGAACCTTCCATATTTGGCATGTTATTGTAGAGCAACTAATGTTCATGATGATTTACCTAAGTCTGTGAGATAGTCAAAGGAAAATTAACTCTGGGCAGTACAGTATTATTTAACTGCAGAGTCAAAGTTAAGCACCACATCCTCTTCCCTGAACTTTCTGAAAATCAGGGAGTTACTGTATAGTCACAATAATTTCTAATTTTTTAAGCCAGAAATGTTTTTTCAAGTTATATTCTGTTTCATTTATTTATTGCTGAGTAACTGTTTCAAAACACTTAGTGGCTTAAAATAATAATGATTTATTATTTCTTATGATTCTGTATGTTGGCTAGGAGATTCTGGTCTTACCTGGGGTCACTTGTGTAATTGCATATAGCTGGTGGCTGGGGCAGAAACATAAAGACAGCTTCACTCATATGCCTGGGGCCTTGACAAATACAACTAGAAGACTGGGGCCTCTCTAGTCCCACGTGGCATCTCATCATTAAGTAGTCTTGTTAGAATTTCTTCACCGAATAATTGCATCTCAAGAGGGAGAAAGCAGAGGCTGCCATTGTTCTTTAAGGCTAAGCCTGGAACTGACATGCTGTCACTTCCGCCACGTTCTGTTGTCCAAAGCGAGTCATGAACTCAGCTCAGGTTCAAGGGATAGGAAAATAGATTCCACCTTCTTTGAAAGGAGAAGCAAAAATTTCATGGCCATCTTTAATCAGCCACAGTCTTCCCTGTGACTACAAATTAAATCTATTTTTCCCACATTCAAATTACACTCACCTGCCACACGCTCCCCCAACCAACAAGGGGCACAGATAGTCATCACTGGGTCCTTAGCAGTTCTAAAATTCAGCCAGGCACGAGTTATCAGGGCCGTCTACTCTGGAGTTAGGGAATGGTGCCTGATTAGGGCCCAGTTCTGCTCCCAGAGAGTGGTTCACTGTGGCTGTATTTTTTTTTTCCTTTCTTTTTTTTTCTTTCTCTTGAGATACAGTCTGGCTCTGTCACCCAGGCCGGAGTGCAGTGGCATGATCATGGCTCACCACAACCTTGACCTCCCAGATTCAAGCCATCCCTCCACCTCAGTCTCCTAAGTAGCTGGGACTACAGGCACGTGCCACTATGCCTGGCTTTTTTTTTTTTTTTTTTTTTTTTACTTTTTGTAGAGACAGGGTGTTGCTATGTTGCCCAGGTTAGTCTTGAACTCCTGGGCTCCTCCCTCAGCCTCCTTCCTCAGGCTCCCAAAGTGGTGGGATTACAGGTGTGAGCCACTGTGCCCAGCCTCTGTAGCTGTCGGCCATGCCCTCTGAATTATCCTTGTCTTTCCTAAGAAATGGATCATATTTACAGCCAAATGCCTTTCTCCACCTGTTCCCTGCTCGTAGAAATTTTGGGGACCCTAAGCCTTTTACTATTTTAATCTACCTGTCCCTTTTAGTCAAACTAGTACAACTCTTCCTTTATAAACTTTTGGATTTCCCATCAAATTACGCACCACTCCATCAGCCAAAAGCCCCACCCACAAATCTTTTCAAGACAAGTCCTTCTGTAATATGGATTCCAAGTCAAGGTGCAGTGGGGCAATGCCCATAAGACCCTTCGAAGCTCTTTCATCTAGCCAAGGGAATTCACAAGGTACCACCTTAGAGGTTTTTTAAAGATTTTGAGGTAATATATCTATACTTCTGGTTGATTTTTATTCTGAGGCCATGTTTTCCTGTCAGCACCCTGGATTTGACCTTTGGCCTGAGGCTGTGCCTTACTTGAAGAAACTTTTGCTGATGGAGAGGCTGGGAATGGTGAATAATTTTATTTTCTAACCTAGCAAATCTTGGGTGAATACTTTTCCTTAAAGAGAACTAAACAGTTCCTTTCTCTCTTCCTGTACCTTATCATGGGCAGGTAAACATACCAGTCCAGCTGGCGAGGCAAAATTTGTTCTGGAAATTTCCTTAGCCAAATTTACAAGTTTATTTAGGTTCACGTTCTGCCTTCCATAAGATTTTATGTGCCAGTGTTGCCAAACTTTCTGCTACACAGCATCAGTCCCCTTTCTCTTGCCTTCAGTAGCACTTGCCTGTCTTCCACTCACAGCCTCCCTCAGCAATAACCAGGCCACCCTTCACACCTCCAACCAAAGCCACATGTCCACCAGCACCCCACTTCCCGGTACTGGTGTGCATTTCATTTCTCTACTGCTGCACACTAAGCCACCCCCAAACCCAGTGAGGATTTAACATGACGATGTGTTGTTTCTCACACTTCTGGGAGTTGACTGGGCTCAGCTGGGCAGTTCTGCTGGTTTTGTAGTTACCTGCACCTGGGAACTCAGCAGCGGCTGGAGCTTCCAAGATAGCCTTTCATCCTGCAGGGCTCTCCCTGCGTAGGATCTCACCACTCAGTAGTCTAACCCAAACTTCTGTACAGCATGGCAGATGGCTTCTAAGAGAGTAAAAGTAGACACTGCCAATCCACTTAAAGCCTGGCTCAGAAGCCTCAGAACATCACTTCTGCATTCTGTTGGGCAAGACAACTCACAGGGCAAAGCACATTCAAGGGGGGTGGAAATTCAAGGGGAGGCATGCATGACGGGAGGAAGGAATTGATGGCTGGCTGTCTCTGGAGACTATCTCCCACATACTCGAAAAGCCCGCATACTCGAAAAGCAGTTGCATCTAATACTTAAAAACTGTAAAGTTTATGAATAAATGAGCTAAGAGTGTCATCTCTTTGAAATTTCACCAGATGCTAATTTTACGTGACACTATTAAGTGTGATGTAAATAACCAGATTATTATAGTTGTTTAAACATAAACAAAATATAGTAAATATGGAAATTCTTCTAAAGAAGGGTGACAGTTAACACTGAAAGTGCTTTTTTTTTAATGAAAGAAGAAATATTTTTAAAAATTACATGGTTTCTCCAATTCTGTCTACTGAAACTACTGAAACTCTTTGGAGCTGTGGATAGGAGAAAGAATGATCAAAAACCAGAAGGGGATAGATAATGAGGCATTCATTAAGGAAAAAATCCACAAAGCATTTGGTTCTTAGTGAAAAACTAACCATTTCAATATATAGTATTTTCATGTGTTTTTTTTTTTTTTAATCAATTTTTTAGGCCGACGATATCAGAGCTTTGCTGATAGATGCCATGCCCCCAGAGGCCTTACCTACCTGTTTTAAACCTCAGGCTACTGTAGTGAGTGCCTCTCTGATCTCACCAGCATCCACCCCCTCCTGCCTCTCTGCTGCCAGCAGCATAGACAACCTCACTGGCCCTTTAGCAGAGTTGGCCGTAGGAGGAGCCTCCAACGCAGGGGATGGCGCTGCAGGAACAGAAAGGAAGGAAGGAGAAGGTGAGTAGACCCCGTGAATGCTTATTTATTTATGCCTTTTGTTCGTGGAGCAGAATTACTTTTTTCTGTTGATAATTATTGAACACCTCAATTAGAGACGTCCTGTCTGAAATTTTCATACACACAACATCTTATAAGAAATATTTCTTCATAGAAGACTGCCACATTTCTTGGCATTGCCATTGTTCTTATTTCTGTATATTCTAGAGCATCTGTTTACAACCAGCACCTTATTGAACCACTTATCCTGAAATTGTGTCAGAACACAACTGAGAGGTCATTTCAGGCATGAACACTAAAATGATAGCTGATACATTTAGATTTTTTAATTCATTAAAAGCTTTAGATTTCTCTGTATAAGTAGTATTCTACAGTATAAATATTATACTATAATATTTTAAAATTAGTATTATTCTCTATATTTTTATGAATTACAATAAGTTATAATTCTATATTCTAACCATATTAGAATTGATATAAATACGAATTTGATAAAGATAAAACACTCTGCTTTTATTTCTCAATCAACTTCAGAAATAAAGTGTCTGAATTAAATCTCTGTATTCTGTATTATTTTATGCCATGTAAAATCATCTGACAGCCAAGGTTGTCAGAGTCATGTCTGTAAATGGGTACTGAAATGGTCTTTGTATTTAGAGGGTTCTTTCTGAGGATCTTGAATATGCTTCTGTTTTAGTTACCGGTCTTGACATGAATATCAGCCAGTTTCTAAAAAGCCTTGGTCTTGAGCACCTTCGCGACATCTTTGAAACAGAACAGGTAACACTCCTTTATATATTTGAGTCATTTAAACTAAATACTAGGAATGAGGCTGGATGCAGTGGCTCACACCTTAATCCCAACACTTTGGAATGCTTAGGCAGGATTGCTTGAGCCCAGGAGTTTGAGACCAGCCTGGGCAACAAAGCGAGACCCCCATCTCTACAAAAAACAAAAACAAAAACGTGTTTTTAAGTTAGCTGACCATGGTGACTTACTGGGCACCTGTAGTCCTAGCTGCTGGGAGGCTGAAGCAGGAAGATCACATGAGCCCAGGAGTTTGATTGAAACTGCAGTGAGCTGTGATTGTGCCACTGCATTTCAGCTTTGGTGACAAAGTAAAACCCTATCTCAAAAAAAAAAAAAAAAAAAAGAATTATGAATTGCCACCCACCTCTTTTCTCTTTTGCTTCTCATGAGCTATTTTTAAACCCACAACACATTTCTGTAAGAAGCCAGAGGAGCCCAGTATTTTATACTTCTCCCCAAAATTGTCTGACAAATGAGAGTCTTTGTTTTATCTTTACAAGCAGCCTAGCACTTTGCATTTTATTACATGTCAAAACTTAGACCATGCAGCTACCATCATTGTCCTTGGTGGTTTGGTTTCCAGAAAGTGTCAGTCTTCATTCATCTCACTTCATTATTCATGTGACTATGCTCCTGAAGCCGTTGCCCATTCATTTGGAAAGCGCAGTCGTACTTAGACAGGTGCACCTTTTAAGAATCGCCCCTTTATGAAGTTTCTGTTGTCCACTTGGAATCTTAAATAATCTTGAACCAAAAGTTGGCCATACATTCCAATAGACCCACCCTATTTGGGGATCCATCTTAAATGTCTGTGAGGGGCTGAGGATGGAGTCATCATTAGGGCATGTATGAATTTAGGATTATTCTGTTTGTTTTACTGTTTTCATACAGTATAAGGAGTGGTAATATTATATGCTGTCATTATTATGGTCAACTTTAAATATTGAATGCTGGTAAGTCCTGAATATAAATGGACTATTGATATACATGAAATTTTAGAATGGGAAAGGTGTTTAGAGAAAATTAAGTTATTCTCCCAGGTGTAGGGATCACCCTTGTATAATAACACCCATGTTAGTCCTCCAGCCAGGGAAGATACCTTGTTAAAATTTGGGACAGGTGTAATAGAATGCTTGTAACTTAAAGTGTGCCAAAAACTGCCGGTAGGTATAATTCATTTGTTTTGGGCTTATGCTCACCCTGTTTTGCACAGAGATCTAATCTCCAGTCTACATATGTATTCAGTTTCACAGGACTAGACTCCCTACAGAGGCTGTAGGGGAGAATCTATTCCATGCCTCTTCTTGCTTCTGATGGTTGGCAGCTTCTTTGGCTCGTGGCCACGATACTCTAGTCTCTGCTTCCATCTTCACATTGCCTTCCTGTCCTCTGTATCTCTTCTAAGGACATTTGCATTGAATTTGAGGCCAGCAGTATAATCTCCTCATGTCTAGACCCTTAACATAATTTTGTCTGCAGACACTCTTCTTCCAAAGAAGGTAACATTCATAGGTTCTCGGGATTAGAACATAGACATACCATTTTGAGGGCCACCATTCAGCCCACTACAACAGGATGTGGCCCTTTATATCTTTTTGAGACCTAGTCAACTTATCAGAGGTGTCAACCTTTCAACCACCCACCTCTACACATCTTCCCCTATTTTAGAATAAATCTGTTTTTTCAATTATTCTTTATATGACATGATTTTCCACTATTTCACTGGCACCTTTGGCCCACTATGGTTCCCTTCTAGGCTTATGGTCAATTTGGAGTTAACTTAAAAACCAGGTCTTTTTTCTATTTTATATCAGTTATACTGTTAAGATTTTCTTCTGCTTTTTCTTTTTTTGTTTTGTAGCTACATTTTTTCGTTGTATTTCATCTTTAATGCTCTTAATAACAACAGTTGAGTAGGGATAGCATTGGATTAAAAGAAGACCTTAATTCTAATTACTTTTACCCTCTTACTAGCTGTGTAAAATTGGGCTAAAAGACATTTATCCTATCACTTCCTTTACCGGTAAAACCTAATGCCTACAAATGTTCAGAGAGTTAAAATTCTCGGTAATATTGTGCTGCTGTGTCAGCTTTTAATTCAGTGATGCATCACATGTACCTTTGGTCTAATGGTTAGGACTTGATAGACTGCTGTCTATAAAATTGTTTTCTTTCCCAACCATTTATTCATCCCCTGGTTTGGAGCTTTCTTAGGAGAATATCCTAAACAGTAAGAATGCTTTATCCTTGTTCCCTAACTGAAGGTGTGAAAGCTGTTTTAAAATCATTATACTCTGCTGTTCCCATATTACAGCTGTAGCTGTTCTTCCCAAATCATTTCCACAATAACTGTAAAATTTCGAACACATCTTTGCTAAATAAACCAAAGACCTTAACTCAAACAAATAATTCCAATTTACTGATGAAAGTTTTCTAAAGAATGTTAATTTTCTTCTTTTAGTCAGTTTGCATTATAATTTTATGTGTTCTTTTTTACTTTATATTGTATATTCTCATTGTCAGTAACTGACTTCCTGTGGCATATTTATCACATTTTACTGATTTGAATAGTTTAATAGTTTAGTCTCCTAGTCACTCCTTCTGACAGCTTGTTCTGGTTTCATCAGTTTCATTCTTTTTTTACTGCAGTTTTGTTCTGAGTAAATAGTTCCATTGATTTTCTTTTAGCCAGAATAATTTCTATAGCCTTTTCCTGATCAATACATAGACAATTGCATTTAATGTGTATTACCAAGCACAGTTCTTTTCCTCCAGACAAGTGATACTACCTTTCTTTGTTTCTAACTGTGTCTGGCTCAATCATCAAGCAATCAAATGTATTTTTATTTTAATTGCAAATGTTATTTATCTAGCCTTCCATTATAAATAAATGTGATAACCTTTTCCATAACTTTAACCATTAGCATTTTCTCCCGTTAACATTCTGTATCAGTAATATGTGATGATGGTGCACATACTTGTATAGTGGGGGAGGAGTGAGGGTGCATGCATTGTATTCATTTAATTCATATCTGTTTGGCTTAAGCCAGGGGAGCCATTGTTTTCTGATGTGTTTTGACATGCTCATATGTCTCATTGCCTGTGTACCTACCTACTCATGGATGCCAGTGGGGTGTGGAATGTAGGTATTTTATTTCTGGTCCCAGAAAAAACCTTCTGCACATCATAGCCTCACCTCCTATCTTCACAGTGACTCTCTCGGAAGTCTCTAAACTAAATTGTCTTGTTTCCCGTAGATACTTTGCCAAGTTCTGTGTTAAATAATACATACCTGTATCCTTTCTAGTTAATGATAGCACCCTGTGACTTTGGTCCTTCCTTTATAACATAGCTTTCTACCTATGAACATAGGCAGAACACTTTTTCTATGGGAAAGACATGCTTTATTTACCCTACAATTCCTGGAACATAAATGCTATCACTTGGAAGACTGCTTGTGGACATCTTTATGGCTAACCTGTGTCTTTTCATGGAAAGTGACCAGATAAATTTTGATTTCAAATTCTTGAAGATAAAAGCATGGCCTCCAGTAATTCATTGTGAATTTGATTATAAAGTTAGTACTTATTACTACTACTGTACCATACAACCTTTTAAGCCCAAGCAAGAGAAAGGTCTTTTTCATTAAAACTAATTTTCTCTCCCACCCAAAGTAAAATGACTCTTAGAAGCTACAGGTAGCTCTTTTTGCAGTGACCTTTGCTTTATGTGCAAGATGACTTTAACTGATATGTGGATAGTCTTTATTCTTAATATTATAATTTTATTTTAATGTATACTAGATAGAAATAACTAGCCCAACAAGCTTGTGATTTCCTCGGTATAATAACTAAGTCAAGGTTTTATAAAAGGAGCAAGTTAATTTAAATATGATTTTCAGAAAAAAATGTCTAACAGCTGATAGGAGTGTATATAAAATCCCTGAATCTTGAAGCAACATGTCTAAAAATCCAACTAACCTGCTTTCCATCCAGATATTGCTATTTCTTTTTTTGATACAATAGTCTCATAGTTACCCAGCTGCAGAATTTTGGAATAAACTTTAATTAACTTTCATTCTTTTGTTTTAACCATTTCTATTTACCAGGCCCTGTAAATAGAGTTCTCCAGTTGCTTTCAGATTCATCCCTTCCATGCCATTTTATCTTCATCTTGTTCCCAGTTGCTTTCCCTTCCAAATCTGCCCTTCATAATGCCAACAGTCTCACCCTCCTAAAATACAACATCGATCATATTACTCTGCTGAAAAGACTTCCCAGGGCCTTTGCTATACTTTTTTTTTTTTTTTTTTTTTGAGACAGAGTCTTGCTCTGTGTCCCAGGCTGGAGTGCAGTGGCCCAATCTCGGCTCACTGCAACCTCTGCCTCCCAGGTTCATGCAATTCTCCTGCCTCAGCCTCCTGAGTAGCTGGGATTACAGGCGCGCACCACCATGCCCGGCTAATTTTTGTATTTTTAGTAGAGATGGGGTTTCACCATGTTGGTCAGGCTGGTCTCGAACTCCTGACCTCATGATCTGCCCACCTCGGCCTCCCAAAGTGCTGGGATTACAGGCATGAGCCACCACACCTGGCCAGCCTTTGGTATACTTCTAAACCCCTTAATTTGATAGGTAAGGCCCTTGAAGATCCTCTCTGTGCCTGCTGCTCTGCCGTTCCCTCCTTTTAATCCTTGATACATATTCTCCTGTCACCATTTTGAACTACAGTACTTAAGTTCCCTCAAATACTCTGTATTCTTTTAACTGATTTTCCCTTTGCACATGCTATTCCCTCTGTCTTAAGCACACTTTCTTCCTTCCCCTACCTGATGAACTCCTGCTGCTTAGCTGAATTACGACCTTCTTCTGAGAACCTTTCCTCATCTCCTTCCTGCCCCTTCCTTCCCAGCCCTCCTTGCATCCCTGACCAAGCAGGTCACCTTCACGAGAGTTCTCTTAGGGATTCTCTAAGACATTGACCCATTTTGTGTGTGTTTGTTATCTCGAGTAAATAACATGAACTCTGGTTGGCACTCTATTTCATGGCCCCACTCTTTTACTATCCGTTATTTGGACCAACCATGTAACTTTCCAACTATAATTGGTCGTTTTAGAATTAAATGAAATGTTTACTTTTTAAAGAAATATATAGCATAAAGAAGGTACTCATTAAACATTTTTTGTGTGAATGAGCTGACATAGATCTAAATTCCTTAGCTTTTCATTTAAGGTTTTTCAGTGGCCACTGCCTGATAAATATGCAGACAAATTGGACACCAAGTAACTCAGTGTAACTAAATTTAATGTTTAATCATTTTCACCTTCTAGTCATCCTTCTAAAGGATAGAAACAGGGAAAAGACAGATGAGCTATGCATCTCAGCTCTTCTGTGTACTGTTTTCATGACTTCTCTCAGTACCAGTGACCTCATAATACATTAATAGTACTTCATTATCCGTCAGCGTAAGGATTAAATGAGGTAATGTAAATAAAGTGCTTTGAACTGTGCTTGATATATAGCGAGGACACAACAAATATTGAGTGGATGGTGGTTGGATGATGACTGGTTGGATGGAACTGCAGTAATAATGTATATTTATATTCAGTTGCAAGTATAGAAAGTTGTCCCATTCCCTTTTTGTTTTTCACATTCCACAGGTTAATAGCTTTTCATCTCTTCTATCCTTCAGGATAGCCTAATAAACATTGCCTTTCTTTTTTCTTTAGTTACGTATTTTCACATTCATTCCTTTTGTGTTACTGTAAGTATCTAATTGGATAAATGCCAAGATAGCATGGGTAGATCACCTATCTACTGCTGTGTAACAAATTACCCAAAACTTAATGGCTTAAAATAAGAAACATGTATTATCCCACAGTTACTGTAGGTCAAGAATCTAAGCATGGCTTAGTTGGGTGCCTCTGGCTCAAAGTCTGTCCCGAAGCTGCAGTAAACTATCCCAACAGGTCTGCAGTCTCACCTGGGGACTCACCTGGCAAGGGCGGGGACCCGCTTTCAAGCTCGCTCACAGTGTTGGTTGACTGGCCTCGATTCCTCACCTCTCGGCCTCTCCACAGAGTGACCTTATGGAGTATTACTTACCTGTTGCTGCTTGATAAATTACCGTAAACTCAGCAGCTCGAAACAGCACACATTTTGTGAGGCAGGACTGTATGCACAGCTTAGTTGTGTCCTTGGCTTCATGATCTCTCACAAGGCTACAGAGCATTAGCCAGGGCCTAAAGTCTCACCTAAAGACTCCACTGGAGAAGGATCCCCTTCCACACTCTCACATGATTACTGGCAGGATTCAGTCCCTTGCAGTCTGTTGGACTGAAGCCCTCAGTTCCTGCCATGTGGGCCTCTATAACATGGTTTCTTGCACTATCAAAGCCAGCAAGAGAAAAAGGATCTGCTAGTCACCTCTCATCACCATTGCTGTATTTGCTTGGTTAGAAGCAAGTCACTAGGCAAGCCTGCCCTCCAGGGGAGGGGAGCACATAGGATGTGATGTAAGAAGGTGGGAATCATTGAGTCTGTCTGCCATAGCATGGCAGCCAGGTCTTCTAGGGTGAGCAGTCCAAAGAGTAAGCGCCCAGGATGGAAGCCACAATCTATTACCTAATGTAAAAAGTAATTTCCCATCACTTCTGCTGTATTATATTTGTTAGAAGTGAGTTCATAGGTCTGTCTCACATAGGGAAGGGATTACAGTGAAGACACAAATGCCGGGAGGTAGGAGACCACTTGCTGCATGAGGTGTGAGAGCTCCTCTCAGCCTTGCCTTCTAAACTAAGTGACTTGCTATCAGTCCCTTCAGGTCGTTTTGTTGGTTTGGTTTGGGTGTTTGGTATTCATTTTATGATTGGAGCTATAAAATGAATAAATACATTAAATATTCTCCATTATTCCTCTAGAACGTTGTAGAGAATATTGTGTTTTGCTGGCCTGGTGTCTGCTTCCTCCAGATGCGCACTACATGTATCAATTCAGAAAAGTCTGAGGATTCTCTGAATTGAAGTTACCACATAGATATGAGACCCTTGGTTTTAAACTGAAGTTAGTTTGGAATATTTAGAAGAAAAAAATGGGACATCAATAACATAGTTTCCAAATTATATTAAAATCATGTCTAGCTAAGAATGTAAAGGCTCCTATTATTTTGTAAACTATTCCATCTCAAAGATGTGTATTTCAGAACTGGGTTTTTTTTAATTTTGTTTTGTTGTAATGCTCTGCTGAAACCTTTCTTTTGGGTGATTGGAGGTAAATTGCCTGCTTTGTGCAATGCAGCAATTAGTGCTTAAATGGCCACTTAGAAGCAATATAGAAAATTATTTCCAAAGAATGAGTGATGTATGCTCATTTCACTGGAAAGATCAAACTCATATTTTATTCTGACAAAAAAATCAGCAGAGGTCCAGACCTAATTTGTCAGTTTTTTAAATGTTACTTGAAAGTTAAAAGTGGAGAAAAGCGATCTTGTTTGAGTTAGAAAAGGAGTGTCTGTAAAAGAATTTCTTGGTTTTCCAAGGAAGGGGAAAATCAAAGACTGATCTTGCAGACTGGTATTTGGATTGTCACAAGGCCAGCTTTGTCAAGGCTGGAAAGTTGCATGTTCAGACTTCAAGAAATGTGGCTGCCCGAGTTCATTCATCCTGTGTGTTCAGAACATAGCCACTGGGTGGTAGTAGAGTCCCAGCTACTTTAGTCCATAAGGGAATTAGGTGATTTTGAGCCAACTAATCATCTCCATTTTACAGGGATAAATAACCTAAAGTTAAAAACTAACCAAAAATTAAAAACCACTGTGTTGTATAAAAACAGAATGTATTTTAAGCAGAAGGGATTAAGTCTGAGAATTTATGAGAGAGCGTAAAAACCATCTACTCTTTCCTTATCCAAATTGGAATTTTAAAATGTAGCCTCTCTTTAAAACAGTTTGTAATCTAACTAAATATTTGAGATGTCAGTCTCACTGCTTTTTAAGGCAGTCTGTCCCCGGCTTGAGTATTTCTTAGCACTGAGAAGTTCTTCCTTATCTATCGTCTAAAAACTGCTTTCTCCTTTTCCTGTGCTCTGTTTACTTGCGCTGAATGCCTCTCCCTTTCCCCCACCGTTCATTTCTACTCCCTGCTGGATACTGGGATCTGGTGTTTCCTATTTTCAAGCTACTGATTCCTCCTCTATCTTGAGGCAAGCAGTAGATGATAGAACAAAATCATCTAAAGGAAATATAGCGATGATCTTTTTGTATTTCTATAGTATTGTTTCTCCCTTTTTAATTCTCATGGACAAAAAGGAAATCAAGGAGTACTTCAAGTAAGCAAAAAAGCTGATGAGACTATCAAGACAACTTTAAAAAGATTGTAAGCTCATGTTTGTAAAGGAAACAAAATAATTTTATTAATTTGCATGGTACTTGGCCGGGCGCGGTGGCTCAAGCCTGTAATCCCAGCACTTTGGGAGGCCGAGACGGGCGGATCACGAGGTCAGGAGATCGAGACCATCCTGGCTAACATGGTGAAACCCCGTCTCTACTAAAAAAAAAATACAAAAACTAGCCGGGCGAGGTGGCGGGCGCCTGTAGTCCCAGCTCCTCGGGAGGCTGAGGCAGGAGAATGGCGTGAACCTGGGAGGCGGAGCTTGCAGTGAGCTGAGATCGCGCCACTGCACTCCAGCCTGGGCTACAGAGCGAGACTCCGCCTCAAAAAAAAAAAAAAAAAAATTTTGCATGGTACTCATAGCATTGTAGACAATTGGAAAAGCTTTTGTCCTCTAAAGAACTGTTAAAGATTTCACAAGTAATTTTCTTTCATTTTTCAGATTACACTAGATGTGTTGGCTGATATGGGTCATGAAGAGTTGAAAGAAATAGGCATCAATGCATATGGGCACCGCCACAAATTAATCAAAGGAGTAGAAAGACTTTTAGGTGGACAACAAGGTAAGCTATTCAGAAAAAAAGCAAATTTCAGAAATCAGTGGTACAAGGTAAGTGTTGGGGCTGACAGTTGAACTCAGGCTGTCTGACCCCAGAACCATACACTGAACTATTGTACCTCCTGTCCCTTCCCCATCTCAGTTACTGGCCTCGTGCTCCCTCTAGCTGGAAAAATCTGAGTCAGTCTTCCCTCTCTCCCAACACTTTATATCCTCAATTTCTCTGGAATCTCTGTACTTCTCTCCTTTCCCATGACTGTCATTTGATCCAAGCCACCATTCTGTCTCCTGTACTATCTCCAACCTTTACATTTGCTTCCTTCCAGTACCTTCTCTACAATGTGAACACAATCTTTTCAAAATGATTATATGATCACATCACTCCATTGCTTAAACCCCTTTAATAGAATCCTGTTGCCTTTAGGATAGAATCGAACATTCCTAACAAGGCTTTTCACAATCTAACCTTTCTTATCTTAACTTGAACCATCCTCCCCACCACATGATTGTCATCTTTGTCTTTTTCCATTCTACTTTGCTGTTACGAGCCTCTTTCCCTCTGTTTTTATTCATTTCTCTATTTGTTAGAAGCACTTTCACTATAGGAAAGCAAGGAAAGAATCTACAGAGCTAATCAAATTACAAGAGTGATGTGAAATTCAAACTGGAAGATTTTGTGCTTGAGTCTTGCTTATTTATCTGTATTTTAGTTCATCCATGAAACTAACAAAGATAATGTATTTTAAAGCAATTGTAAGTGTCTATTTCAAGCCATCTTACAAGAGTTTTTAGAGGATATTTATATTTTAGATCGGACTATATTGTGATGTCAGTGCATGTTTTTCTTTTGTGTCAGACATAGCTTCATGTATGTTCATGATAGAGTTTAATTCAACAAATACTTGTTGAACTCTGCAGTGTGTACAAGAAGCTCTATAACAATAGATAAAATTGGGCCAGGCATGGTGGCTCACGCTTGTAATCCCAGCAGTTTAGGAGGCCGAGGTGGGCGGATCACGAGGTCAGGAGATTGAGACCATCCTGGCTAACACGGTGAAACCCCGTCTCTACTAAACAAAATACAAAAAATTAGCCAGGTGTGGTGGCGGCACCTGTAGTCCCAGCTACTAGGGAGGCTAAGGCAGGAGAATGGCGCGAACCCGGGAGGCGGAGCTTGCAGTAAGCCGAGATCAGGCCACTGCACTCCAGCCTGGGTGACAGAGCAAGACTCCATCTCAAAGAAAAAAAAAAAAAAAAAAAAACAGATAAAATTGATCCCCAAACATTTTCATTTTTTTTCTCCTGTCCTTGAGTATATTTGTTTAAAGTAACCGATTTTATCAGGTTCAAATTGCAAATAGTTTAGGTTTGTTCCAAAATGTCAATTATTTATTATGAAGTTTTTTTTCTAAAATAGAGCCTGAGTAGTGCAGACTTGTTTTATATGTTAATTTTTCTCTCCTACAGGCACCAATCCTTATTTGACTTTTCACTGTGTTAATCAGGGAACGATTTTGCTGGATCTTGCTCCAGAAGATAAAGAATATCAGTCAGTGGAAGAAGAGGTAATATACATCAGAAATCTTTCATTTGCTTTTCTTGAAATCTGTGGATAAACCTGTTTTTCTGGAAGAAACCTCGTCTTACCTTGCCTTGTGGTCACATGCCTATTAATCAGTCTGTCTTAGCCACTGTGGTAGAATATTGCCAAAATTAAAATATGACAGCGCCACATGGTTTTCACATCAAAGCCTGGGTTTTCTAATGCATGGGGCCCATCTGTCTTTTTATTCTGGAGATTTTCTTGAAATTCATGCAAAATAAGGAGCCTATTAGAACTATTTTTTTATATTGTTATAGTGCCACCTAAGAATGACATAGAATGAAAACCTCTTGCCTCATAGAGAGCAAGTATGTTCTCATCCTTGTTTTTATGCAGTTACAAATGTGACTGTAAAATAATATGCCTAATCGTCACGTGTGCTTCTGGGTCTGCCTCATTATTCTGCATCACATTTCATTTCTCCAGTCACCGTTTTTCTGAGCCCCTATGAAGGCTGTTTGTGTGAGCCTCTTGGTGGTCAGATGCCAGTGAGACTCCCACTCCACTGATGGTTTATGCACACACAGCCTAATACCATTGTTATAAGTAAAATTCATGTTTGTTTTTGTTAATTAGTACTCATTTTATTTTCATTCCCAGGCTAGGAACTTGCATTAGGTAACTCAGGACCATGACCCCAGGGCTGTATTTCAGCTCATACTTAGTGCATCAGGAAGGCATCATGGGGTCCAGTGTCTTACTACCTCATTCTTCTCTTAGCAGTTAGTACATTTTGATAATAATGTCAAAAATGTAGTGACTCTTCACAAGTGGAGCAGTAAGGGAGAGAATTCATTCTATTGAGTTAATTCTCTGAGAAATTTAGATCTTTAAAACATTTTTCTTTTCCATAATTATTTTTAATTTAGAGAGTAGTCAGAAGAAAGTTATTCCCTTTAGTAGTACATTATAGTCAGATTCCCCTGGTCTGTGTAAATATACTTAGAGATCGATCCCAAGCTGAAGACTGTTGAGATAATATGGAATATTTCACCTACAGAACAAATATTTGTTTTTTAAAAATTGTTTATTTTTAGCATTTGTTAATTGAACGTAAAGAGTTTTTGTTTGACTTAATCACTGTTAGTTTTTCTTCTCAATAAGATAAGATAGTAATTGTAGATGACTTAATGTGATTTTTTTATGTTTCCCCATTGTGTTTACAGAAAACTTTCAGAACTTTTATTTAAAAGTAAACAAAGTGCATAAATTTAATATTTATGTTTGAAATTATTTTCTCATCAGAAATACTTATCCACTAAACTTGTTCATCAATTTGTAGTGAACTGCTTTTATTAATACCGAATTTTAGACTCATCAATGAAACAATAAAATTGGAAGAAATGTCTAGAATTATACACTGGGATGTTTTTATAAAATTAGTTATTTTGTTCTATAGATGCAAAGTACAATTCGAGAACACAGAGATGGTGGTAATGCTGGCGGCATCTTCAACAGATACAATGTCATTCGAGTAAGTTTTTGAAGTTTCATGGTGAAAACTGGATTGCAAGGCTTGCCTAAAAATCAAATCTAGACAATGAAAAAAGTTCATTAAGTCATATTTTCAAACTGTGAAAGATAATTCATCACCTATTGCCCTGAAGTCAGATACCACTCTTCTCACTACAAGATCTCTAACTCCCCAAGACGATACATCACTAAAAATAGAGACATTCTGAAAACACCAAAGCTACAAACAGGAGGCTGAATCAGCTTGGACTAGTGATACTTACATGGATATTTGTCTTCCTGCTTATCCACAAATACAGGCCATAGCTGACAGTAATATTTTTTATCAATTGAAAGTTGCATCGAAGTCCTGGATCTTCAGTCTTATTGAACCAGTAATTACCCCAGAATACATATATCTCTTAATCTCAGTATCTTAATTTTTAATATGGAACACATGCCTCAAGCTTTTTACAACGTGGTATCATGAAGATGAATAAAATCTGTAGAGAACTGGTTTAACCCTTTGAGTTAACAGACCTGTGAAAGTTACACTGGTACACATCAGAATAACCCAGGGAACTTTTTTAAAAAAAATATTAAGTCTGGAGAGGAGCCTAAATATAACCTTTTTACCTTTCTTTTTTTTTTTTTTTTTTTTTAAATCCTGATTTAGAGGTAATAGCCAGGTCTGGTATGAAATAACAAAAACTAACTGAAAATTATGTCACTAACAGCTAGAGTATTTTCTGAATTACACTCACACAGTAGCTTTATCACTTTTACATTTAAGCAAAATAAAAATGGACCTTCCTAAAAGGGAAACATACTTTTCATTTTAAATCATAATTGCACATTTCACTGATAATGTTTCTTTCTTCTTCATCCTTAAAGATTCAAAAAGTTGTCAACAAGAAGTTGAGGGAGCGGTTCTGCCACCGACAGAAGGAAGTGTCTGAGGAGAATCACAACCATCACAATGAGCGCATGTTGTTTCACGGTGAGCAGCATGGCCGTGATGGTGGACGTCTCCCTGGGCCTTTGCAGGAGTCAGTAAAATGAAAAACCTATGTTAAATTGACTGTAATAGGGTTGTATTAAAAATGGCTTGTTTTGATTATTTTGTTCAAATAATTACTTCTTGGTACCAGCTTTCTAATGTATCACACATTAGTACAGACTTTCCAGTGCATAGACAATGAAAATAATTGAGCTAAAATTATTTTAGAACTTAAATTGCAAATTGAGCCACCTAGTGAATTATTTTTGTTGTAATTTAGTACTAGTACATTATTATGTATAATAGGGCTCCTTAGGCAATACTTTTCATTTATACACTATTCATTTCTTAATATTAACCTGCCCAGTGCAAATAGTTTGCAGGTAATTGAGCTTCTAGAAAAGTGTTCAAAAATGAGTCTTTCTATCTTCGTATTTCTAGGTTCTCCTTTCATTAATGCCATTATTCATAAAGGGTTTGATGAGCGACATGCATACATAGGAGGAATGTTTGGAGCTGGGATTTATTTTGCTGAAAACTCCTCAAAAAGCAACCAATATGTGTATGGAATTGGAGGAGGAACAGGCTGCCCTACACACAAAGACAGGTCATGCTATATATGTCACAGGTAAGCACCTTGCCATCAGTGTAACGTTTGCCACCCCCAGGTCATGAACCAAATTGGGTTTTTTGTTTGTTATGAGATGGAGTCTTGCTCTTGTGGCCCAGGCTAGAGTGCGAAGGCATGATCTTGGCTCACTGCAACCTCCGCCTCTCGGGTTCAAGCGATTCTCCTGCCTCAGCCTCTCCAGAGCTGGGATTACAGGCGCCCGCCACCACGCCTGGCTGATTTTTGTATTTTTAGTAGAGATGGGGTTTTGCCATGTTGGCCAGGCTGGTCTCAAACTCCTGACCTTGTGATCTGCCCGCCTCGACCTCCCGAAGTGCTGGGATTACAGGCATGAGGCACCGTGCCCAGCCCCAGACTGGTTTATCAGGCTCTGCAGAAGTCACAGGTTATCCTCAGTCTTGCATCCCAGGAAATCCCTTTGGTTCTGGAAATGGGTGGGAACAGCTGATCAGCCTCTTCCCTAACAGGAGCAGTAACAACAGAGCAGATAAGCCCGGGTAAAAACCAGGTACATGTCCTCCAGTCATGGTTTATAATAAAACACCCTGCATCTTGGCTTTCTCCCTGGGTTTCACTTTTCTTGCTTTGTAATAATAATAAGTTAAGGCTAAGGATGATTTCTATAGAACAAAGAACCATTAGCTCTAGTCACATTTGAGCGAAGACACGCCTCTATGAAAAGGTAGATTCTTTAATTTACTTCTGATGTCGCTGATGATGGTGTTGTTTTAAGGCAGGATACATAATTAGCCTTGGCAACTTAAAATATCAACTTTGGAATCAATAGCAAACAAATGAATATTGGCCATGTTAATAGGCTTTTTAAACTCAAAAATTGGAGAGAATAATGGTATGCTCTGTCTGATGTCAGTGGTGAAGAAAATACTCTCCCTTTCCTTGGCAATGAAAAAACACAAAAGAATTATCTTGTGCAAAGACTGGGGTTTATTACATTTCTCTGTAAACTTACCAAATGCATTATTTTATCAAGCCAGGTTAATATTTTGTAATTTGGTTAAGACCTTAAAAAGACCCAAGTAATTTTAGAACAAGGATCTCTGAGGGAAAAAAAGAGCCCCAATAACCTTGAAATTGTGATTATTGACCTTAAAACTTATCTCTCAGTTGTGTTTTGAAAAAATTATTGCCATCAGCCATTCTGAGTTGGATGTCATATGTCCAGAAGGAAACTTCCTTCCATTAAGACCTCTGTGATTAAGAATATAGAGAAATTTTCAGCCGGGTGTGGTGGCTCATGCCTGTAATCCCAGCACTTTGGGAGGCCGAGGCAGGTGAATCACAAGGTCAGGAGATCAAGACCACCCTGGCTAACACGGTGAAACCCCGGCTCTACTAAAAATACAAAAGAAAAATTAGCCGAACATGGTGGCAGGTGCCTGTAATCCCAGCCACTGGGGAGGCTGAGGCAGGAGAATGGCGTGAACCCAGGAGGCAGAAGAATGGCGTGAACCCAGGAGGCAGAGGTTGCAGTGAGCTGAGTTTGCGCCACTGCACTCCAGCCTGGGGGACAGAGTGAGACTCCGTCTCAAAAGAAAAAGGAATACAGAGAAATTTTCAAGTGTATATATAGCATGTAAAAGTTTTTTTTTTTTTTTTTTTTTTATGCTTCAAATTTAATTCCTCTGGAGACAAAAATGAACCTAAATAAGCACTAAAAGTGAACCTCAGTGAAGATTTCACAATCACTTATTAAAATTAGACACACAAGTTTAAGTCTTAGCCAGGATTTCTAGAAAACAGACCCTAAAGCAAAAGCATGTGACTAGTATTTGATTGGCCAGCGCAGCCCCAGGGAAGCAGGAATGAGGGCCCTAAAAGAATTGAGGTGGAGAAGACAACAGAGCAACCGCAGTGAGGTGCATTCATGAGTTGGCCACAGTCTCACAGTGAGGGCAGTCAATTGCTCAGTCCATGAAGCATCTCCGGAGAGGCTGTATGAACTACGGCATCTCACAACAGTAGTATATCAGTGAGAGAAAGAGATGAATTTGTCTGCTGGCTCCTGTCTTGCATTTGCCAAAATTTGCCCCCAGGGCTAATTGGCACCCCTACCATTTAGGCTGCTGCATCTGCAGAATGCACCAGGCAAGCCAGTGAGCAGACTTGAGCCAGCTCTCTACTTGCCCATCTGCAGCTGCAGCTCACGGCTGGCTGAGCAGGTCTCACATCACCTCCTGCCTCAGCAGCAACAGGGGATCCCTGGGGCAGACGCAGAAGCCTGTCAGGTTCAGCTTTGTGTGACATAATAGACTAGGAACACACAGAATCGAATGACAACATACCACTGCCACAAATGTAGAGATGGAGCACAAAAAGGCTCCTCCTGATAGAGAGCAAAGCCCTTTCCTCTGGGACCTGCAGGAGAATAGAGTAGACCAAGCTGGCATCCCAGAGCATCATCACTAGCATCCAACTCAAAAAGCCAGTCTGGGTAAGACCCAGTTATCTTGGATCCAGCACAAATTTTAGTTGACTCAAAATAAAATCTCTGGTTATAACACAAAGATTATATTCCATTACTAAAAACAATTTGATTGAATTATAACTGTTTACATTTAACAGTGTTATCAATTGTACTAATTTGTAAAAATATTTATTGCTTATATTAGAGATTAGCAGACATTTTCTTTAAGGGATATATAATAATCATTTTAGGTTTTGCAGGTCATATAATCCCTATCACAGTAACTCAGTTCTGCCCTTGTAGTGCAAAAGCAGCCATGGGCTATATGTAAATGAATGTATGGCAGTGTTCCAGTAACATGGTATTTACAGAAACAGGTGGGAGGCTGGCTTGACCCATGGGCTATAGTTTGCTAACCCCTAGTGTATATAATAGACTTTCTTCCCAGTCAGCCTTTCTTACCCTGTAATACTTAATATCTGCTCTAATTCATGTTCTGCCCAGACTAATATGATTTTCAGCCATACATTTAAGCTAAGTACTTTTGTTCATGATCCACTTTTATTATTACTATTTATCTCATCCCAGTTTCTGCTTTTTTCCACGTAGTGAATAAACCCGATCTTAATTTCAGGTGTTGTTTCCATCAGCTTATTTTGCTCAGTCCCCACCTCCCCATCCATGCAAGAGCTCAGGTTTTCTCTGTTTCTTTCCCTTTTTCCACCAGGCGAAACTTACTGGCAGGCGTTTTCTAAGGCCGACTCCTAAGCCATACCAAAACTACCTTAAACTTTTAAGTGTAACTGTTGAGTCTGGTAACTGTTTATTATAAATCATTATATCAAATTCCATTCCTACTCATAAATCTGAAAATGACATTTAAATTAGCTTGCCTTATGTTACATTTTTAAAAAATCAATAGACCTAGCAGTTATATTATTGTAAGATTTAAAGCTTCCTTCAAAGCATTGTTTTTTTCTTCTTCCTTAGACAAATGCTCTTCTGTAGAGTGACCCTTGGGAAATCCTTTCTGCAGTTTAGCACCATGAAAATGGCCCACGCGCCTCCAGGGCACCACTCAGTCATTGGTAGACCGAGCGTCAATGGGCTGGCATATGCTGAATATGTCATCTACAGAGGAGAACAGGTATGTTACTCATCAAGCAAGCATAACCAAGTTCACAAACATGTCAACAGAGCACAGAGACCGTGTAAGACTTGAGAAAATCTTTCAATGAAATATCCACCACACAGTGTGCTAGTATTAATTACTTCAGATACAAAATAAAGGTATCAAAATAATTATTTGACATCATCTTTTTACATAAAACCCATTAGTAGCTGTCAGCCACATAACACAGTGTGAACAAGAGGGCAGCGGAGAGACAAAGGCTTGGGCCCTCGTCCTGTTGGGAGGCCTGCGGCTGTGAACGAGTGCCTTGTGCCACTTCCTGCGCACCATGCCAGGGCAGCTGCTGTGAGTGGGTCTGCATGAGTGTACATGCCACAGGGTTTGTCCAAAACCAAAAACAACGTGTCTAAATGTAACTGAATTTCAAATGAATACCGTAACTACACTAAAAGAAAAAATAAAGAAGGAAATAACTAAAGACACGTAACCTATGAAAACAGTATTTTACACTATGCCTTCAGTCGGGGACAGGGTAGGGAATGCTGTTGGGGGAAGACTGACAAAGGAATCCTGAACTCCTTTTAGTAAATCTGTTGATGGTGATACTGTGGGCAAAACAGTGAAACTCTTAGGTATATTATAGGATTGAGCACATGAGTGGATGTGTTGATGTACTGATTTGAGGAGCCAAAGTTCTCACGGTAGAAGAAGGGACATACAAATATGGAATGGAGAAGGTAAGAAAGACTCAAAGGATGAACTGAAATTAGAAATATTACTATGATCTCATGATTTCTAACTGTGTGTGTGTGTGTATACACATGTAAATTTATGGGTAAGTATCAATATAAACGTGTATGTATATGAGAGAGAGAGAGAAACCAAGGAAGGGAGGGAAGGAGAGAAAGAGAGACAGACAGGAAGGAAAGAAGGAAGGGAGGGAGAGAAAAGAGAGGAAGGAAAGAAGTGAGGGAGGGAGAGAGAGAGGAAGGAAGGGAGAGAGGAAGGGAGGGAGGGAGAGAGCAAGGAAGAAAAAGTGGAAGGAACGGAGGGAGAGAGAAGAAGGAAGGGAGGGAGTGATAGGGAGAGAGAGGAAAAAGAAACGAGAGAGGAAGAAGGGAGGGAGAGGAAGGGAGAGAGACTAAGGAAGGGAGGGAGAGAGATGAAGGGAGGGAGGGAGAGAGAGGAAGGAAGGGAGGAAAAAGAGGAAGGAAAGAGGGAGGGAAAGAGGGATGAAGGGATGGAGAGAGGAAGGAGCAAGAGAGGAAAGGAGGGAGAAAGGAAGGAAAGAAGGGAGAGAGAGGAAAGAAAGGAGGGAGGGGGAGAGGAAGGGAGGGCTAGAGTGTGAGAGATGAAGGATTGGAGGAAGGAGAGAAAAAAGGAAGGTAGGAAGAGAGAGAGGAGAAGGGAAGTAGAGGGGGAAGGAAGGGAGAAGGAGAAGGGGGAATGAAGAGGGGAGAGAGGAAGGGAAGGAGAGAGAGCTAGAGAACGGAGGGGAAGGAGGGAGGGAGGGAGGGAGAGAGAAAAAGGGAGAGAGTGAGGGAGAGCAGAGGGAAGGAAGGAGGGAAGGAGGGGCAGAGAAAGAGGGAGGAATGGAGGAAGGAAGGGGAAAGGAGGCAGGGAGATGGAGGGAGGAAGGAAAGGAGGGAGAGAGCGAGGGAGAGCAGAAGGAATGGAGAGAGGAAGGAAGGGAAGAGGGAGGGAGGGAGAGGAAGAAAGGGAGGGAGAGGAAGTGAGGGAGAATGGAAGGCAGGGAGAGAGAAAGAGGGAGGAAGAGAGGAAGGAAGAGGAGAGGAAGAGAGAGAGGGTGACAGAGAGAGGAAGGTAGAGAGCCAGGGAGGGAGGCAGAGAGGGAGAAAGTAGGGAGGAAGAGAGAGGGAGGAGGGAGGGAGTGAGAGGAGGGAGAGAGGGAGGGAGGAGAGAAGGAAGGAAGAGGAGGAGGAAGGGAGGGAGAGGGAGGGAGAGATAGAAGAAGGGAAGGAAGAGAGGGAGAGAGGAAGGATGGGAGGGAGGAAACGGAGAGGGAGGGAGGAAGAGAGAGGGAGGGTGGGATAGAAAGAGGGATGAAGGGAGGGAGGAGGAAGGGAGGGAGGAGGAAGGGAGGGAAGGAATGAGAGGAAGGGGGAAGAGAAGGAGAGAGAGAGTAAGGAAGTGAGAAACAAAGGGAGGGAGGGAGAGAGGAAGGAAAGGAGGGAGAGAAAGGGTGGGGAGGAAGGAGATAGAAAGGGAGGGAGAGAGGCAGGAAGGGAGGGGGAGAGCAAAAGACATGAAAGAAAGGGAGAGAGGAAGGGAGAGACGAAGAAGGGAGGGAGGGAGGGAATGAGAAAGAAAGGGAGGTAGAGGAAGGGAGAAAGAGGAAGGAAGGGATGGAGCAAGCAAGAGACAGAAAGGAAGGGAGGGAGAGAGAGTGTGAGGAAGGAAGGGAGGGAGCAAGAATAAGGAAGGGAGGGAAAGAGGGAGGGAGAGAGGAAGGAAGGCAGGGAAAGAGAGACGAATAAAGGGAGGGAGAGGAAGGGAGGCAGGGAGAGAGACAAGAAAGGAAGGAGGGAGAGGGGAAGGAAGGATGGGAGAGAGGAAGACAGGGAGAGAGGGAAGGAGGGAGGAATGGAGGGAGAAGGGAGGAATGGAGGGAGAAAGGAGGAAGGGAGGGAGAAAGGGAGGAAGGGATTGAGAGAGGAAGGAAGAGAGAGAAGAAGGTAGAGAGGGAGAGAGGAAGACGGAGGGAAAGAGAAGGGGAGGGAGGGACAGAGAAAGGGAGGAATGAAGGAAGGAATGGAGGGAGAAAGAGAAAAAGGAAGGTAGGGAGGAAGAGAGAAGGGAGGGAACAGGGAAGGGATGAAGGGAGACGGAGGGAGGGAGAGCAAGTGCGAGCAGAAGGAAGGGAGGGAGAGAGAGAGGAAGGGAAGGAGGGAGAGAGATGAAGGGAGGGAACAAGATGAAGGGAGGGAACGAGATGAGAGATGAAGGAAGGGAGAGAGGAAGGAAGGGAGGGAAAGAGACAGATAAAGGGAGGGAAAGAAGGGGAGAGAGGAAGGAAGGGAGAAAGGGAGAGAGGAAAGAAGGAAGGGAGGGAAAGAAGGAAGGGAGGGACAGAGAGGGAGGGAAAGAGAGGGATGAAGGGAGGGAGAAACAGTGAGAGAGGAAGGAAGGGAGAAAGCGAGAGAGGAAGGAATGGAGGGAGCAAGAGAGGAAAGGAGGGAGAGAAGAAGAGAGAGAGGAAAGAAAGGAGGGAGGGGGAAAGGAAGGAAGGGAGGGCTAGAGTGCGAGAGACGAAGGATTGGAAGGAGAGAGAAAAAAACGTAGGTAGGAAGAGAGAGGAGAAGGGAAGTAGAAGGGAGAGGAAGGAAGGGAGAAGGGGGAATGAAGGGGGGAGAGAGGAAGGGAGGGAGAGAACTAGAGAGGGGAAGGGAAGGAGGGAGGGAGAGAGAAAAAGGGAGAGAGCGAGGGAGAGCGGGAGGAAGGGAGAAGAGGGAAGGAGGGACAGAGAAAGGGAGAAACGGAGGTAGAAAGGGAGGGAGAGAGGAAGGAAAGGAGGGAGGGCTAGAGAGAGAGAAGAAAGGAGGGAGGGAGGGAGAGAGCAGAAGGAATGGAGAGGAAGGAGGGAGGGACTGAGGGAGAGCGGAAGGGAGGGAGAGGAAGTGAGGGAGAATGGAAGGCAGGGAGAGAAAAAGAGGGAGGAAGAGAGTAAGGAAGGGGAGAGGAAGAGGGAGGGTGACAGGAAGGTAGTGAGAGAGAGATAGGGAGAGAGAGAGGGTGGGAGGCAGGGAGGGAGAGAGGAAGGAATGGAGGGAGGAAGGGAGGGAGGTAGAAGGGAAGAAGAGAGAGGAAGGACAGGGAGGGCGGAAGGGAGGAGAGGGAGGAAGGGAAGGAACAGAGGGAGGAGGGAGGGAGTGAAAGAGGGAGGAAATGAGGGAGAGAGAGGAAGGGAGGGAGGAAGGGAGGAGAGAGAGGAAAGGAATGAGGGAGGGGGAAGAGAAGGAGAGAGTAAGGAAGTGAGAAACAAAGGGAGGGAGAGAGGAAGGAAAGGAGGGAGAGAAAAGGTGGGGAGGGAGAGAGGCAGGAAGGGAGGGAGAGAGCAAAAGACATATGAAAGAAAGGAAGGGAGGGAGGGAGAGACAGGGAGGGAGAGAGACGGAAGGAGGGAGAGAGGAACGAAGACAGGGAGAGAGACGAATAAACGGAGGGAAAGGAAGGGAGGGAGAGAGACGAATAAAAAGAGGGAGAGGAAGGGAGGCAGGGAGAGAGACAGAAAGGAGGGGGGAGAGAGGAAGGAAGGATGGGAGAGAAAGGAAGACGGAGAGGGAAAGGAAGTGAGGGAGAGAGGGAAGGAGGGAGGAACAGATAAAGAGAGGAATGGAGGGAGAAAGGGAGGAAGGGATTGAGAGAGGAAGGAAAGAGAAGGAAGGGAGAGAGAGAGAGGAAGATGGAAAGAGAAGGGGAGGGAGGGACAGAGAAAGGGAGGAATGGAGGGAGAAAGAGAAGAAGGAATGGAGGAAGGAGAGAGAAAAAGGAAGGTAGGGAGAGAGAGGAAAGTAGGAAGAGAGAGAAGGGAGGGAATGGGGAGGGAGAGAGAAAAGGGAGAGAGGGAGGGAGGGAGGGAGGGACAGAGAGGGAGGAATGGAGGGAGAAAGGAGAAGGAAGAAATAGGGAGGAAGGGAGGGAGGGCTAGAGAAAGGAAGGAAGGATGAGAGTGGGAGAGAGAGAGGAAGGAAGGAGGGAAAGAAGGAAGGAAAGGAGGGAGAGGAAGGAAGGGAGGGAGGGACAGACAGGGAGGGAGGGAGAGAAAGAACAGGATGGGGAGAGAGGAAGGAATGGAAGGGGAGAGAGGGACGAAGGGAAAAAGAGAGGAAGGGAGGGAGGGGAAGGAAGAGGGGGAGAGAGAGCGGAAGGAAGGGAGGGAGAAAGAGGAAGGGTGGGAGTGAGAGAGGGAGGAATGTAGGGAGAGATGGAAGGAAGGGAGATGGGGAGAACAGAGAGGGTGGGAGAGAGGGACGAGGGAATGAGTGAGGAGCATGGAGTGAGGGAAAGAGAGGTGTAGGGAGGCAGAGGGAGGGAGGGAGAGCAAGAGGGGGGAGAAAGAGGTACAGGGAGGCAGAGGGAGAGAAAGGGAGGGAAAGAGGGAGTGAGAGAGGGATGGAGGGAGAAAGAGGGGGTGGGTAGAAGGGATAGGCAGAGGGATGGGGGAGGGAGGGAGAGAGAGGGAGAGAGGGAGGGATGACATGGGAGTCATCAGGTACCCATTATTAGACTAGGCAAGAATTATTAATGGATGCTAAATATGGGGATATTCCACTAAGGAGAAGAATATTTGCATGATTTTCCTACTACAAACTTACTTTCAAAGGGGGCGGGGGGAGTAGTCATTATTATATATTGGAGAAAGGGGACAATGCCTTGACCAGATAATCAAAATCAACATCACCAGTGAGGGACAGATAGGCTTATATTGTCTCTCTAGGTGGATACTCTAAAGGCACGACATCTCTGCAGCATTCCAGCCAAAAATACGTGATGTAAGTCTAATCAAAATGATGAATGTTTTACTTTTTTTAATGTGGAAAGATTGTATTCTTCAAAAGTGTTAAAAGACAGACAAAGGCTGTGCTAACTTCCCAGATTACATGAGGCCCCAGAGACATGAAAACGAAGTTATCTTTCTGCCCCCAGACTGCAGCCAATATTGGAAGAGAAAGTACATTATTAGATCAACTGACAGAATTGGAATATGGATATTAAATAAAAGGATTATATCAATGTAAACTTACAAGGTTGATTCTGTACTTAGGTAAGGCAATATCTCTATGCTTAGAAAATATATACTGGCATATTTAGGGATAAAGGACTATGATGATGTATGTAACTTGTAAAAGTTTCAGGGAACATGCATGTGTGTTTGTGTGTGTGTGTGCAGGAGTATGTGTGTGTGGGTGTGGGTGTATCTAGTGTACAGAGATAGGGAAGGTGCAAATGATAAATGAGATAAATAAAACCTTCCCAAAGGTAGATCTGGGTAAGGTTATGTAGCTGCTGTTTTTGGTACCATTTTAATTTTTGCAACTTACTTGTAAGTTGGCAGCTGTTTCCAAATAAAAAGTTTTTAAAAAGGAAGGAATAAATTTGTCATGTTTTTCTGTTTAAATCATAAACCTTAGACTTCTAGAGAAGATGCTTTTTTTTACTTTTATTCAGTAATTATACTTCTAGAAATTTGTATTGGAATAATTAGTGATAGTCACACACACGCTATACACATGAATATATGGATAGTCGTCACTGTCTTGATTATCATAATAAAAAATTTAAACAACCTAAATATTCAGCAAAAGTAGAATTGTTAAATTTTAATATATTCATATGTCTGGTATTTTTTAACGTTTACATAATATATACCAAACATAGATTCACCCACAATATAAGAATATGGTTATCACCAGGTATTAATGAGTGATTTATTCACCCACAACATAAGAATATGGTTATCACTGGGTCATAATGAGTGGTTTCAGTTCTCTTTACCATATATTTTAAATATACTATAAGTTGTCTCTGATTCACCCACAACGTAAGGTGGTTATCACTGGGCATTAATGAGTGGTTTCAGTTCTCTTTACCATATATTTTAAATATACTATAAGTTGTCTCTGATTCACCCACAACATAAGGTGGTTATCGCTGGGCATTAATGAGTGGTTTCAGTTCTCTTTACCATGTATTTTAAATATACTATAAGTTGTCTCTGATTCACCCACAACATAAGGTGGTTATCGCTGGGCATTAATGAGTGGTTTCAGTTCTCTTTACCATGTATTTTAAATATACTATAAGTTGTCTCTGATTCACCCACAACATAAGGTGGTTATCGCTGGGCATTAATGAGTGGTTTCAGTTCTCTTTACCATGTATTTTAAATATACTATAAGTTGTCTCTGATTCACCCACAACATAAGGTGGTTATCGCTGGGCATTAATGAGTGGTTTCAGTTCTCTTTACCATGTATTTTAAATATACTATAAGTTGTCTCTGATTCACCCACAACATAAGGTGGTTATCGCTGGGCATTAATGAGTGGTTTCAGTTCTCTTTACCATATATTTTAAATATACTATAAGTTGTCTCTGATTCACCCACAACATAAGGTGGTTATCGCTGGGCATTAATGAGTGGTTTCAGTTCTCTTTACCATATATTTTAAATATACTATAAGTTGTCTCTGATTCACCCACAACATAAGGTGGTTATCGCTGGGCATTAATGAGTGGTTTCAGTTCTCTTTACCATGTATTTTAAATATACTATAAGTTGTCTCTGATTCACCCACAACATAAGGTGGTTATCGCTGGGCATTAATGAGTGGTTTCAGTTCTCTTTACCATATATTTTAAATATACTATAAGTTGTCTCTGATTCACCCACAACATAAGGTGGTTATCGCTGGGCATTAATGAGTGGTTTCAGTTCTCTTTACCATGTATTTTAAATATAAGTTATCTGCAGTAGTAAATATTTCTTTCATAGTTGGGTACAAAGAAATAATAGGGAATACTTAGAAGATAAGTATAAGTTTACTTTTCTGAAATTTACTGATTAACCATCTCCCAGGTAAAATTTGACTTGATAATTTAGTCAGAGTCTCTCATGAAGTAATTTTAGAGTGATTAGTACAAAACTTATTTGAAAGAAAAAAAGCTTGAATAATGAAATGCACTCAGCCTTTATTTTATTTCCGGAGAGGATAATTGCGCTTCCGTATTCAGGTATACTTGTACACATGGGTCATGTTAACTCCAGTGTCTACTAAATACGTTCTCATGAGCAGTTTTTGCTGATTTTATAGGGAAGTTTTCCTTTGCTAACTTTTATTTCATTCTCCTTAGTCACACGCTAAATCATCTTTCACTCTTAACGTTTCACACTTTCAAAAACACACAAATGGTTGATGTGTTTTGATTGAGGATTGATTTGAGTAGTAGCATTTGTTATTGGCGAGGTTGTTTCTTTCTTGAAGATTGAAAAGATACATTGAAGGTTAACTGAACTGTACTTGGAAAGAAAAAAGGCTCTGATTATAACATATGATTGGACTGAAGATGTCAGTGGTGTTTGTATATGTTGTACTTTAAACTTCACATTGGACATGAAGGGGAGGTGTTCTCTGCTCCAGAGATTTCACCTACTTTACTGAACTGATGTGAACAAGGCAGAATTACCTGACCAGAGAAGAAAAGACTATAGAAGAGAATGATTTCTAAAATGGTTTCCAAACACACAGAATCATTCAAGAGAGCATGACAGTCCCTTCCTCACCTCTATGAGACATAAACTGAGAGCATTTGAATTTACATTTTCGTGTTAGGGATTTGGATTAAGAAGAAATTTCAGAAAATGAGTTAGCAAAAGTGGTTTTGTATTAAACACATACACACACACACACACACACACACCCACACATCCACATCCACACACACACACATCCACACACACATACACACACACACCCACATCCACAGACACAGACACACACACACACATACACACATCCACACACACACACACACACACACATCCACATACACACACACACACACACATCCACATACACACACACATCCACACACACACACACACACACATATACACACATACACACACACACACAATGCTTGTATAACCAGCGTGGATTTAAAGTGACTTGACAGAAAATGATGGGTTTTGGTCCATCTTAGGCCCTTCTAGTTGTGCAGTTTAGTAATTCCCTTGCCTTTAATCCTCTGGACTGTGATGTGATTAATTAGTGTCTTAAAGGGCACACAGAAACAATTGGGTAGCCTAATCATTAGGAACCAGGAGCACTTAGATAAGGACCTCTAAGCAATTCATGCCATTAGAATCTTAGAATCTGCCTGACTAAAATGGATGTGTGTCAGGGATCTCTGTAAATCATGAGCTACCTAAATGCAGACACTGGCACTGTTGACTCCTTTGCTTCAACAACTTCTCCGCAAGTAAAATAATGGGTCATAGAAAGTATTATAGGGATTTAACTTTACTGGGACAAAAGAAAGGAGTGGGTGTCCACTCATTTTTGACACTCAGCATTTGCCAGCCTGTGTTCTTTTTACCTTTCTCCTGTTTTTGTCTGTCTGCATGGTAAGTTCCTTCACAGCAGGGTCCACATCTCACACCAGAGTTCTATCCTGGCTAACACGATGAAACCCCGTCTCTACTAAAAATACAAAAAAAAAAGTTAGCCGGGCGAGGTGGCGGGCGCCTGTAGTCCCAGCTACTCGGGAGGCTGAGGCAGGAGAATGGCGGGAACCCGGGAGGCGGAGGTTGCAGTGAGCCGAGATCGCGCCACTCACTCCAGCCGGGGCGACAGAGCGAGACTTGTCTCAAAAAAAAGAAAAGAAAAAACTGCAAATAGTTTCTTTTGTGAGAAACTATAATATTCTCACAGAAATAAAAGTACAAACTGGTTACTGAGACTTCAGATTGGAAAGTCAGGAAAGATTCTCAATCTTGGTTTCTTCCCACCAAATGTACTAAAATAGAAACTGTTGCTGTTTTTAACTAAAATCAGAGCAGACTGGAATTATGGAAAATAATATTATGAAAGATTCCTTATATATATATATAGACAGAACTTAACATATTAATATTTTTTGTTCTTTTTAAAGTCCTTGCTGAGACCTTTTAGGAGGGAGTACTCTCTAATGAATAATACTAATAAAAAGAATAACAATAATAGATCCTTACTATGTCAGACCTCTTCTAAGACTTTTGCATTTAGTTCTCACAAAAATCCTAATATTACTAAATGTTAACACTAATATTAAATTTATCTCACATCCTATTAAATATTAACATTAATATTAAATATTTCACAAAAATTCTAATATTAACATTAACATTAATTTTTTTGTTTGTTTTGAGACAGAGTCTCGCTCGCTCTGTCGCCCAGGCTGGAGTGCAGTGGCGCAATCTCGGCTCACTGCAAGCTCCGCCTCCCGGCTTCACACCATTCTCCTGCCTCAGTCTCCGGAGTAGCTGGGACTACAGACACCCGCCACCGCGCCGGCTAATTTTTTATATTTTTAGTAGAGACGGGGTTTCACTGTGTTAGCCAGGATAGTCTCGATCTCCTGACCTCGTGATCCACCCACCTCAGCCTCCCAAAGTGCTGGGATTACAGGCGTGAGCCATCGCGCCCGGCCTAACATTAATATTAAATATTATCTCACAAAAATCCTAATATTATTAAATATAAAATATTTAATTTTAAATGTTAGGATATAATCCTAATATTATATCTTAATAGGTACAGATGAGGAGAGCTGAGGCACAGCTGTATGTTTCTGCTATATGTTTCTGTCTCCCAAGTCAAGGGGTATAGCTATGAATTATTCAGTAAATCTATCACATGTTTATTTCTACATTTTAAATATTAAAGTTCAGTTTTTACTTGTCCTTCATTCCTTTTATCTTATCCTGTATCTATATGCAAGCAATTTGTTGGTCAGCATTGAACAAACTATTTTTGGTCCCCAAAACACTTTGCTCACCCAAGTTTTTTTTTAGTCACAGACCACTCTGAACTACTGAGTCTAGTTTCATCATCATGTTATAGTTAGGGCTGAAGAATTCCTATGTAGTCTGGTCACTAAGGGGTGTCCTACCTTTCCTTCCAAATTGCTGCCTTCATTGCGATTTCTGATTGAGGTTTTCAGCAGCTTCCTCTGATCAGCCTCCTTTTTCCTGCTCCCACCAAGAAGTGCTCTTCCCATTCCAGACACAGCCTTGTGTTTTACTGATTGCAAGAAAAAAGAGAACGAGAATATGAAGGAGGCCAGTCTAAACTGGAGCCCTTATCTGTCCTGTAAATGATGCCTTTGAGTAGTCAGTTTTTAAAAATTGTTCCCAAACTGTTGTTTCTAGGTTATTGGTGACTCAGTACATCTTACCTGTATTCCTTCTAGCTCAGTGGGTTACATCATCTTCTGTGATTAATTTGGATTTGATTTGGCAAAATTTTTCTTTCATTTAGCAAGCTTTTATTGAACACACACTGTGTGAACTAATGCTCTGTGAGGTGAAAAAGAAAGATATTAGTGCTGCCTTGGGCCTCAGTTTCCCTACTTATGCCACATGGCTCTCTAATAAGGGATGAATGGAGTTTAATTTACAGTATTCAAAGTAGAAGTAACATTCAGTTTTCTAGATTGTAGGGTTTTTATACACATTTATATGCAGTTAAGTAGGTGAACCTCCAAATTGTTCAGGCGCCTGTTACTGAGTCTGTGTGGAATATTGGTCACGATTAACAGCCTTTGAGGCTTGCACATTCAGTAAGGCTTTAATATTGTGCCTACTAGAAGGGTGATTGTTTTTCTTCTTGTCCTTCCTAGGCATACCCAGAGTATCTCATCACTTACCAGATCATGAAGCCAGAGGCCCCTTCCCAGACTGCAACAGCCGCAGAGCAGAAGACCTAGTGAATGCCTGCTGGTGAAGGCCGGATCAGATTTCAGCCTGGGACTGGATTACAGAGGATTGTTTCTAACAACAACATCAATATTCTAGAAGTCCCTGACAGCCTAGAAATAAGCTGTTTGTCTTTTATAAAGCATTGCTATAGTGATGAATAGTATGAGTAACTGATACATACTCAACTGCTACTGTTCCCTTTGAGGAAATGTTTACAGGGGCGGCCTTTTAACATATCTCAGGCTCATTTTCATTGCAATTATCCATTTCTAAAACAAGATCACTGCAATCTAGACTTGGAAATGGGAAATAAGAAAACATAACCAATGCTTTTTCAGCTGTTCACGATTCACACACTACATTTGTTTTGTTATGCATGACACGTGTATATAACAAATATACACATGACAGGCGACAGGCTTGTTTTTGATTTGCCAGACATGCATCATTGGCTATTGTTTGTTTGTTTTTTGGTTTTTGTGGTGTTTTTTGGTTACTTTGAAAATGAGCCAGAGCCTTCTTGAGGATATTTTGCACAAAGTCACGCTGACAAAATCATGAGCAATGCAACCCGAGCTTCTGGCTCAGCAAGATTCAGTTTCCACTGTAAAAATTTTTTTTATTTTGCTCTGTAGCTGCACATCTCATTAACATAAATGGAGATGAAAAGGAAAAAACATCAAGTTTTAGTAGAATCAGCCTACTTACAAGGGAAGGGCACAAACACCAACCTGACTTAGGAACTCCTGCATTCAGAGAAGTCAAAGCCGGTGAAGGCCACTCGCTCTTTCCAATACAAGCCTGCCACAGAGGTCTTCGGGACAGTACTGGAGATGCAGGCTGACACAGGCTTGAGTTCCAAGGTGAAAAAACTGGGGAGACTGTGAAGGAGGAGCTGCATTAAGGAGGATGAAGAGCGTGTGGTTCTGTATCATTGCAGCCCCAGTGGACCCAGGGGATGCCTCCAAAAAGTAAATGCTTCCCTTCCCTTAGTCTGTACTGTTGGGATTGTTACCCCCTCCAAATTAGCTGCCTTATTTCAAAAGTCAGTGAAATTACTGTGCTTCATTGGAGTCACAAAAATACCACTTTATTGTCTCTCTAGTTGAGAAAGCTGGGATTCAGACCCGGATAGTGGATAGATAACACACAAATGCAAGGACTTTTTTGTTTACGCCAGATTTGGGGTTTATTTTGAGTGGCTTGCTTCAAATAGTTCATAAAGATCCTTGCATTAAATTTTTGAACCATTTCTTCAAACTTCTTAGTGTATTTAGACAAGGAGAACAAAAATGGAAACCAAAGCCCTTTCCGTTATTTTTTTAAGTGAAGGTGAGAAAGAAATACCATACAATTTTCTTTGTGAAATTACTGTTTATTTTCATCAACATTTACCAAGTGCCATTGACATTTATAAAAAAAAAAAAGTATCCCTTAAATAGTTCTTACACTTGCCCTTTTCACCTTAACTGAATATGAATTGAGTGCACTAATTTATTTACTTGATATGCTGTGCATCTACTCTGCTTTGAAGCAAAAGAAATACAAACATGAGGAGGAACAGGAAAGACAGTGTGACACAAACTTGCCGTTGCAGTTGAAAGCCCTGAAGACGATGGGTTTAATGCAAGGTGATTAAGCTGTGACCTCCTTTAATCTCCTGAAGCAAAGTAAAACGGTTACATGCAAAACTTCTAGACATAGACTCTTAAAATACACACATTTTGCTTTCATTTTGGCTTCAACCCAGTGCTGGAACTAGGCATCCAGACTAGTTTGAATTTTTGTAGCTGAATCTTGCATGGGTGCTCAAAATTAAATCAAGAATTCGCCTCAGTTGTTGCTTCTTTTGAGGTTTCAGTGACCCAAGCTGGGTGTGTGTGTCTTGGCTACTTGTTTAATAGCACTGGAATTCCATATGAGGCTTTGAGAGTTGATATTCATTAAGAGGGAGTTTTTCCCGCTCTTTACTTCTCTTTTGCTCTAACAAAGGGTTGAAGAAATTGCCATCTGTGTAGTTTTCAGTAGCTGTCAAGTGTGTATTACTTACCTTCCCCCAGACGTAGTTTAAAATGGTAAATACAGCTGTGATTTTTAGTTAAGTAAAAGAGTTAATATGATATAGATATGGAAAGCTTTATAGCTTCATTAAAAAGATAAACCACTCCCTAACTGTGGTTGTATGTTGTTTCCATCATACTAACTAGATTAATGGATGCGCCAGTTTTCATCTTGGTCCTTACACTTGAGAAGTTAAACTGTGGTTCAATATTTAAACTGCCAGTGTTCTATGTCTCATGTTCTGTGTGCCAAGTGAAGGTACTGTGTAAGGAAGACATTTGCGGTGCTTCTTGTCTTATAATGATTCAAATATATAGTCGTTCTTGAAAGAGTGTGCATATATTACTCATCTGCTTAAGAGAGTGGGTTAATGGATATATCACAGGAGCCAAATACATTTTTTTCAGAACTTGAAAACCAAAGGTCATCATGAGTGCACTCAAAAGTTAGCAAGTTGATTACATTTGGGATTTTCATCTGTGGCTGTATGAAGAACCCTTTCCAATATAAAAGCATGGCATTAAATTAGGCCGAAGTCTTTTATTTTTTGTCTACGTACTATATAGAAATACTAGCAAGTTAGGATCATCCAATTAGGCCTACCCCAAAATGGCCCCTCTGTTTCCCTAACCACATGGAAGAAAGAATCTGAATGTCTCCACCAGCTTTACCCAAGTTCCAAAACTAAAGGGCTTCTGCAGACCTGATGGTGCCAGTTTACCTGCTGTTGGCCAACTGGATACTTGACTCAGGCATAAATTAAGTGCCCTGGTCCTGAAATTTTCTCCTTGTATTTGACCTCCTTCCCTGTATTTGACCTCCTTCCCTGTTCCCTAAATTACAGGTCTGGAATTAAAATGAGCTCCAGCAATGACCTTTGACTCCATTTATTTTCTCCTCCCGCATCTTCGGTCTTAAAAAAAGGAGAGCAGATACCTCTTAGTTTTTGCATCACAACCGGGAATGGGTATTGGGCCTCATGCGCTTTGCTCAGAACATTCTGCCGCTTTGTTAACAAATGACAGCATGGAACCCAGAGTTTTGATTCTATGCAAAATAACAGCAGTGCAACCAGGATTCTTGCTTTCCTTTTCCTTCTTGGAGTTTGGAATTTCTAGCTTTTCAAGCAGCATAAGTAGAATCAACATGAGGATGTTTTCATGAAATAGCATCCTTATACTCCTTTGAGCTTGATTTAGTGGCTAGACGGATTTCCCTTTGCTCTCAAAATAGCAAAGTGCATTGAAATATACAGAGAAATGCCCGAATATGGCAAGCAAGTAAAGTAATGTAGGTTAACGTTCTATTATTGTATCCGTTTTACAAAAAATAAAATAAAAATTTGATTTATGCTGGAGAACATTAGAATGCAATACGTTGTCTAGGTTTTCTCCGTTTCGTTGTCTCTCCCAATCGCACGAAGGGTTATTGAGCACTGTCCCCACCCCCGCCTTTTTAAACGTGCACTATCTGGATTCCTGTAAATGGCCTTGCAAACAGAAGTGGTGTGTGTTTTCAAGCACCTTTCCCCCATTGTGTCCGAATCCCATTTGTGTGACATCTGTGACAAATAGCCTTCTTACTGTGTTTTCTGCTGTACTAATTATCTCACATAAAGCTATAGACCTTACTAATTTGGCAGGTATTCACAACTGACATTAGGATTTCATGTCAGAAATTTATTTAAAGAGTAAAGTTAAATTTGTTTAGTGTCAGATCAGTGACAGAGAAGTGAAAAGAAAGTAATTGTGAAAGTGATGTTTGAGCTATTGTACACATCTAGCATATGAAAAGGAAATGCATTCAAAAAATACTACTCTAAAACATGAGGCTTCGTCAGCAACGTGTGCATTCTGCTATTAAGAGACGATTAAATTTTTCTCCTCTAGAAAGCCTTAACTATGGCAGAAACTTTTTAACCTTTTATATTTTAATAAATAAAACATTGTAGTCCCATTTCTTAGTGTTTGAAAGGTGTGTCAGTGAGTCGGCCATGCCTCCATGTGTTTCATACCTGTTCATCTTATTTTATGATGGTATATTTCATAAGTAATATTCCCTTACATGCAATGGAGCTGATTAAAATTAATCCATTTCAATTTCTCCATATCGGAAATTCCTCAGCTACCAGATTCCTGGTTTGGAGAAGTGCTGGAAAGATTTCAAAGCCTATTCAATTGTGTATGTGGGGATACAACAACCACTGTGATACGTTGTAGAATATGAGTGATACGCAAGCTGTTTTTTAATTGTTTTAAAATGTAAACTATGGTTATACTAAAGTGAAAACCTAGAGGAAGCTAAAGATTTTATATACTTTGTATGGCCAAATACGGTTATAGTATGACCAGTTGTATACATTGCCAGAGAGTTCTGCCTCCTCTGAAATAACATTCGCACCGTAGATTGCATTTCTGCTTTTCCTTCTTTCACATTCTTTTTTGCTTTACACGTCACGTCTTCGCACCTGCCCTACCACCCATCCTTTCAAAGAGGTTTCTCTCACGTTCTAGAATTCAGATTGTTCTGTTATTTTTTTTATCAGTCGACCCATTTCTGCAGGCAGCCCTGAAAGCCCTTGTGTTGAGTCAGAGTGTTTGCAGAGAAATGCAGTTGAACCCTGGTAGTGGGATGTCCCTCACACACCCGTGCACCCCTCCCAAAGTTCAGGATGAAAGGCTAGAAAGCGCAGTCAAAGTTAGGAAAGAACACAGATCTTTGAGGCCAATAGCCCAGACCTAGAAGATGACCTTGACTGTGTAAACATTGTCTCCATGACACCAAACATTTACACTCTTCATGTGCATATAACACCTGCTTCTGCTCCCATGGTTTCAAGCTCATCTTATCTTTGTAGTAGTAATATTTGTCTTTGATACCTACGAACTAAAAAGGTACTTTTATCAAGGTTTCTCAAAACATTGACAAAACCAGCTTTGAGGAAATGTGGAGTGTTGCCCGGCAACAGCACCAGAGTAGTAATTGTATTTTCTCATTGTGATGTTAGTCTGTGTAAGTAACCAGTGTAGTGACTCTTTGGTTCCTTATTGGCGTTTTTATTTTTAGTCTCTGTGTGACCCACCAGTGGCAGGGGTTCCAACCCCCTCTCCTCTCTTTTTTGCGTTTATCTATTTGTAGGATTGTCAGATAAAGTACAAGATGCCCAGTTAAGTTTGAATTTCAGAGAAACAATTTAGCTTAAGAATGTTTCATGCAATATTTGGCATTTATTTACAATAAAAGCATTCGTTATTTGAAATTCAAATGTAACTGAGCATGCTGGGTTTTTTCATTGTTTGGTTTTCTAAATCTGGCATTCCTACAGATTTGGTCATGGAAAATCACCTACAGCATGTTAAACTCCTCTGGTCATCATCACCTTGTCACCTGAAATAAAAGTCCTTTTTCCCTCCCCCTCCACTTCTTTCCAAAGGAAGGCATCAAGGAACGTAACTTGCCTGCCTGGCGGGTTTCTATTTAAGACATCTTTGTGATTATATTTAACCTGCAATTGTGCTTTGGCTTAATGTCTAGCTCACTGTACTTGTAATTGATTAATATTCAATAAAACCATTTTTAAAATACACTTGTGTGGATAGCAGTTAGCTCTTAAGTATTTTCATTTTGCCCTGCTTGTTCATTTCTGCCTGACCAACCTTAACACAAGTGACCTGAAAAAACTGTCAGAATACAAATACCAACCCTCCCTCTCCATCTTCCCGTGAGTCCCGTTTTAAGTGACTTATACTCACCTCTCAGCCCACATGGGAGTTACTGAATAACTTCTGCATCAGCAGGAGCAACACGGGTTCCTGTCAGAAATATCTCTTAAACAGGCTGACACCTTAGAGTTAGACCTCATGCCAGGTCCAGAGGCAGCCCAGAGGCCTTGCACAACATGATTGCTCAGAGACTCACCCTGTCCACCTCTCGGGGGAGAGGGAGGGGAAGAACACCCACTTCATGCAACAGTCAGTATTAAATACCCAGCACAGTGCCTGGAGCAGAGGACTAAGAAAATCCTTCCATTCTTCCCCTCTTCTTTCTCCAGGCCTAGGGATCTATTACATAGCAAATTTGAAACTAGAATTTTATCTGCACATTAACTTCTTTTGCCAGAGGGATTGTCAGAGCGACAAAGAGACATAAATAAATGGAAGTGCTCTAGTAACCCTGCAAATAACAATAACCATCACTGAGGCCCTACATGAACCAAGTACTTTGTATACATACATTTTCATTAATAACCCCAAAAACTTTGCAAAACTGGCCTTTTAATTCTGTTTTGCAGGTGAGGAAGTGAAACTGGAAGTGGTTAAATTAGTTATGTTATATCCCAGAATGCCTTCCACTATAAGACTAAATACCAGATGGCTGAGCACGGTGGGTCATGCCTGTAATTCCAGCACTTTGGGAGGCTGAGGCAGATAGATCACGAGGTCAGGAGATCGAGACCATCCTGGCTAACACGGTGAAACCCCGTCTCTACTAAAAAATACAAAAAATTAACCGGGCATGGTGACAGGCACCTGTAGTCCCAGCTACTTGGGAGGCTGAGGCAGGAGAATGGTATGAACCCAGGAGGTGGAGCTTGCAGTGAGCCAAGATCACGCCACTGCACTCCAGCCTGGGCGACAGAGCAAGACTCCATCTCAAAAAAAGAAAAAAGATTAATTACCAGTTGCTATGTACCAATCAATCACAGGTGGAGCATCAGTGTTTAAGCAAGAATGAAAGCACAAACTTGACTCTACCACATGATTTTATGTCAGTGTCTCATGCGATAATCAGATTCTGAATGCCATTAGAATCAGGTTTTGCCTTTTGGTTATAGAAAGGGAAATTATAGAGGGGACAATTTTGGGAATAAGGTGTTATAGAAAGGGTTATAGAAATAGAAATTATCTGAATTGTGCACAAAAAGCAAGTGGAATATAAAACAGCAACTTAGAATTTCAACAGCCAGGGTTGGTTTATGACACAGACGTATTCCAAGGGCCTGCTTTTATAGCATCAACCACTGTGGGTAGGGGATTGGGGGAAGTGGGGAGGGGCAGCTGTAAATCACTTGCTGGATTGGGTTTATTTTCTGAAGGAAATCACTTGCTAGAAAACTAGATCCTATTAAAGGGATGAGTGCTTCTTGGGTAGCCAGTTTTGAAGAACTGTTTTTGGATTATGTTGTCTACGTTGAGTGTTCGGATGCTGTGACCTGGTTTCTCTCATTAGAGGCAGCGTGTCCTATTTATAGCACCTGTCAACCTTTATCATTTGGCTAGGTCCACTTTTCTTCATTATCTTATAAGACTGTACAAGAGGCCTCCAAGCTGAAAGAGCACCTGACACTATATTGGAAATAATGAAAGTTGGGTCATCTATTCCCATTAAGTTGGAACCTAACTGTCAGGTTTTCTGGTTGGCATCAGCTCTGAACACTTGGATATGTAAAAAAAAAAAAAAAAACAAAAAAAAAAAAAAACAGTGGAAAAGGGGGTGGTGTGTACGTCTTCATTTCTACCAACTACCATCTACCGTACAGTGCTAATAAAACAACTTTGCATTAGACAATATGAAAGATGTTAATTTTGTTAATATGATTCTTGGCATACTATTCCTGCCCAAGGACCCATTTGTAAAATAAGTCTATTCACCTGTACTTTCATAATTTTGCCTACAAATCAGTGGTATGTAACCCAAAGTATAAAGTGTAAGGTAACCGTGCTTATGAGTCATTGGGAGTATGTAGAGGCTGAAGGCAGGAAACCAGTGCTTGCCCTACAGTACAGAATTGCTTCATAACTCCAAGGCATTTCTATGAAGGCCATGTCTCTACCTTTCATCTGTCAAGTAGGAATACTGGCTGCCATATAGTTATTTAATTTAGGACTACTTAAAAGATGTACGAGGTGATACAAATTGAATGCTTTTGGGGTCTGAGAAGATGGAAGTAGAACAATGAGAATTTTGGGTGTCTAGTCTGTTAGTGTGACTGTTACCAAAACACCTGGGGTTTGATCTAGGCCCTGCTGCTTGCCGCACAGAAAGCCAATGACTGAGATGATAAGTATTGCCAAGGAAGAAGGCTTTAATTGGGTACTGCGGCCAAGGAGATGGGAGTTCAGTCTCAAATCCATCTCCCTAACTAAAACTAGGGGTTTATATACCAGGGAAGAAATGTGTAAGAAAACAGGAACTAGGGAGAGGCAAGGAAGCAATCATGATGATTGAGGGGTTCAGCATCTCACTGTCTGGATGTGTTGATCTGGTGAGTTTCAGTTCTTTGATACTTTTTGAGAGGCCTGAGGGATCCTGTCCTGAGGAAGGAACTAAGATAAAACAAATATAAGTTTTGAGCTTTAAAAGCAGAAGTGTCCATTTCTATGTTTATCCAAAAACAATTGTGTATGCGAATGTTGGGTCAATTTCATAACTAGTTAGCTGAAAGACTGAAGGATTACAACTTCCAGCTCTGCCACTGGAAGGCCTAAGTTCATAGCGTGGTTTCATCACTTACTAGCCATGTGACCTTGAGAATTTTCTTACGCTTCTTGGGTCTGTTTCCTCATCATCAAAAATTAGTATACAACAACTACAACTACTATTTCATAGAGTTGCCATGAGAATTAAATGAGTTAACTTGCATAGTATGTTCTTTTTTTTTTTTAATCTGAAAACTGGCTTTCCATTCTGCCCCCTAAGAAAAAGTACTTAATTGGCTAGAATGAGAGATTAGAAGAAAGCATATCTATGACTGGCTCAGACCCCTTAAAGAATTTTCTGCCGGCTGGGCATGGTGGTGCACGTCTGTAATCCCAGCACTTTGGGAGGCTGAGGCGGGTGGATCACGAGGTCAGGAGATTGAGACCATCCTGGCTAACACAGTGAAACCCCATCTCTACTAAAAAAATACAAAACATTAGCCAGGTGTGGCGGCATGCACCTGTAGTCCCAGCTGCTTGGAAGGCTGAGGCAGGAGAATGGCGTGAACCCGGGAGGTGGAGCTTGCAGTGAGCTGAGATCGCGCCACCACACTCCAGCCTGGACAACAGAGCAAGAATCCATCTCAAAAAAAAAAAAAAAAAAAAAAAAATTTCTGCCTAATTGAAGCCCAGAGTGCTGCAGAGTGGAACCAGATGTCCATGATCAGCCCTAACATTTTTGTCACCAAACTACTGTACTGGCTCAGAGCTCTTGCCAGATCTTCTGGGGTTGCTCCTTACTGAAGCAGTAATGAGAACACACTATTTCATAGCAAGGTATATACAACTACATCTTCATCAGTGTTGATGTTGATGAGCATAGTATAGCAAAGTACCCCAGAAGTCATCCAAATCCCCAGAGAGAAAAGCCTAAAACTATTACTGTATTAGCGTCCGACTCTAGAAGGCTGCCATAGATCCAAGGCAAATGTTGATGGGGGGCTGGGGAGGAGTTCAGGGGAGGGCCTCCCATTCAGTAAGTGTATCTAGGAGTTCAGTAAGGAAACTATCCAAACTGTGATCAAAGTAACCACATCTTTGGTAATGGAAAGACTTGGCCAGTTGGACATTTTCTAAAATTTGAATAGGAGGCTTAGAGGAAAAGAAGGAACAAAGAGAGGTCTGAGGTTTTCTCATAGCAGGAGAGCAAAAATCTTGGTTGCCACTCAAGTTTACTTAAGCCTGATTTCATCCTCACCATCTAGTAGCATTTCTCATGGTCACAGCCGCGAGTAAGAGAAAGGCAAAGGTTTATCCAATACTTTTTATTCATTTAAATCTGTTCCAAATCCATTACTCTGAGGAATTGCACTTTTATTGTCCCTGATTACAGTTGCTTGACTATCTACGTGCTTTGGACTTGTCTCTGATTAGATGGCTCATTTTTTTTCATGGTAGGAACCATGGGCTCCCCAATACCACCTGCCATAGTACCCTGAACATAGAACACTGATTCTATTTCCAAGCAGCATTTGAACAGGCTGTCTTTTAATAAACTGGCAGCCTGTCCTTTAATAAATGGAGTGTAGCTAGATCTTGTTAAAACACCTTCAAATACCCTAAGCTGACCACATGCTGAAGGATGAGGATACGGGTGCAAAATAGCTTTTCGTAGAGTCTGAGAACCAGAATGGGTCTTTAGAGATCACCTGGTCCAGCGGCATTATTTTTTTACTGAAGAATTTGTAGAAGGCCACATAGCTACAATGAGGCAGGACAGACACCAGAATCCAAACTTCTGGCTTCCATTTGGACTTATAAATAGCATTCCCACCCAATGACACTAATTCTTAAAATGACCATCTTTAATTCTTCACACCCTTTCCTCTTTCTTCTAACCTTCTACAAACAGCTACTAAGTCCTATAGAAATATTTTAGCCGTCAGATCTCTCATTCATCCCTTGAGATCTGCCTGGACTAGCAGTTGCTCACCTCCACTACCAAAACCTTCTGAAAGCACAATTCTGATTAGAGAACTATGTCATGTGGGAAGTTACCTTGATTCAATGGTAGCCTCCACAGATACTACCAGGCAGACTATCCCTGAGTTCCTAGAGCAGAAAAGTCCAAACCAAATGAAAAAGCTCAAATACTTTTTTTTTTTTTTTTTTTTTTTTTTGAGACGGAGTCTCGCTCTGTCGCCCGGGCTGGAGTGCAGTGGCCGGATCTCAGCTCACTGCAAGCTCCGCCTCCCGGGTTTACGCCATTCTCCTGCCTCAGCCTCCCGAGTAGCTGGGACTACAGGCGCCCGCCACCTCGGCCGGCTAGTTTTTTGTATTTTTTTAGTAGAGACGGGGTTTCACCGTGTTAGCCAGGATGGTCTCGATCTCCTGACCTCGTGATCCACCCGTCTCGGCCTCCCAAAGTGCTGGGATTACAGGCTTGAGCCACCGCGCCCAGCCTCAAATACTTTTTATCACTTATTTTAATAAATAAATCTTTTAGTTTCTTGAATTAAACCACATACACAGAAGAAAAGAGTTAGCATACTTAGAATAAAGTACAAGAGACTACACAACCTGAATCTTAAGTTGTACAATGCTCATGTTTCCTCCCCTTCAATCACTCCTCTTCCTCCTCTGTCATATCAGTCCTCTTGCAGATAGTACAGTTTCAAGGACCAGAGTGTGACTTCATGGTACTCAGAGCACCTCCCAAGTAATGAGGAAAGAGGCAATGGATGCAAAGTTAACGCAAAATAATTTGAGATAAGTCTTCTTACTCAGAGAATCCTTCAAGTCCCAGCTCAAACATCTTCCAAGAAAAGCCATTCCTTCCCTACCTGGTGCCATGTGACCATTCAGCCCTTTGAGTCAAACCTGTGCCCAATAGGTACTCCATTAAACTACATCACCATCCAGGTATTTGTATGTTTCCTCTACCACCACAGTGAGCCACTTGGACCTGAGCCATGTGTCATTGTCATGGTCTTCCTAGTGCACAGTCAAGCACTTATCTTTAAATTGAACTGAACTATGAAAGAAATATGAAATATGCATCTCGTACTTTAGATTATGGAGGCATCTGATCTTGGCTGGCAGAAGAATGGAATCAAGAAAATTTTCTCAAAGAAAGGGGTGAATTGGATTGAGGCTTTGGGAATAAAAAGAAGTTAGCCAGACAAAGAGAGTGTCTTCCAGGTGAAGGAAAGTCATATACAAAGGAATGGCAGTAAGAGAGAACAAATCACGTTCAAGAAGCTGGAAGCAGTTGGCCATGGCTGAGCGTTGGCTGAGGTGACAGTGGAGAGGTGAAGGGGCCGACAGAGGGGGTCTGAGCCAGAAGGATAGAGGGCTCCATATGTTCTTGTCAGAGCTTTTAACTCTACCATGTAGGCCGGGCATGGTGGCTCACACCTATCGGGGGAACCAGCCCCCAATATTTCAACATAGGTTCTTGTCTATTTTCCCTACATGTCAGCCGGTCTGAGAAATAAAGAGAAAGAGTACAAAAGAGAGAAATTTTACAGCTGGGTCTCCAGGGGGTGACATCACATGTCGGCAGATTCCATGATGCCCCTTGAGCTGCCAAACCAGCAAGTTTTTATTAGGGGTTTCAAAAGGGATCTTTATTTTTATTTTTTCTATGAATATGAATATGAATAAGGAGTGGGACACAGGGATCACATGCTTCGAAGGCAATAAAATATCACAAGGGCAGAGAGATGGAGTGAGATCACAAGGATGGAGCAAAACTAGAATTACTGATGAAGGTCCATGTCCCGCTGGGCACACATTGTCATTGATAAACATCTTAACAGGAAACAGGGTTTGAGAGCAGACAACCGGTCTGACCAGAATTCACCAGGCTGGAATTTCCTAATCTTAGCAAGCCTCGGTGCACTGCAGGAGACCAGGGCGTATTTCATCCCTTATCTACAACTGCATAAGACAGACACTCCCAGAGCAGCCATTTTAGAGACCTCCCGCTGGGAATGCATTCTTTTCCCAGGGCTGTTCCTTGCTGAGAAAAAGAATTCAGCGATATTTCTCCTATTCGCTTTTACAAGAAGAGAAATATGACTCTGTTCTGCCCGGCCCCACAGGCAATCAGCCCTTATGGTTATCTCCCTTGTTCCCTGAAAATCGCTGTTATCCCGTTCTTTTCAAGGTGCCTAGATTTCATATTGTTTAAACACACGTGCTTTACAAACAATTTGTGCAGGTAACGCAATCATCACAGGGTCCTGAGGTGACATACATCCTCAGCTTATAAAGATGACTGGATTAAGAGATTAAAGTAAAGACAGGTATAGGAAATTATAAGAGTATTGATTGGGGAAGTGATAAAAGTCCATGAAATCTTCACAATTTATGTTCAGAGATGCAGTAAAGACAGGCATAAGAAATTATAAAAGTATTAATTTGGGGAACTAACAAATGTCCATGAAACCTTCACAATTTATGTTCTTCTGCTATGGCTTCAGCTGGTCCCTCTGTTCGGGGTCCCTGACTTCCTGCAACACACACCTTAATCCCAACACTGTGGGAGGCCAAGGCAAGTGGATTACCTGAGGTCAGGAAGTCAAGACCAGCCTGGCAAATATGGTGAAATCCCGTTACTACTAAAAATACAAAAATTAGCCGGGCATGGTGGCAGGCACTTATAATCCCAGCTACCCAGGAGGCTCAAGCAGGAGAATCTCTTGAACCTGGGATGTGGAGATTGTAGTGAGCTGAGATTGTGCCACTGCACTCCAGCCTTTGGCAACAAAGTAAGACTCTGTCAAAAAAAAAAAAAAAAAAAAAAAAAGAAAAGAAAAGAAAGAAAGAAAAGAAAGAAAGAAAGAAAGAAAGAAAGAAAGAAAGAAAGAAAGAAAGAAAGAAAGAAAGAAAGAAAGAAAGAAAGAACAAAAGAAAAAGAACAAAAGAAAAAAACGAAGATATACAAATGGTCAATAAGCACATGAGAAGACACTCAGCATCACTAATCACTAGGGAAATACAAATAAAACTACCATGAGATAGCACCTCACATCCATTAAGATGACATCTATTTTTTTAAAAAAAGGCAACGGTATGGAGAAATTAGAACCTTATGCACTGTTGGTGGGAAAGTTAAATAGTGTAATCACTAGGGAAAACAGGATGGAAGTTTCTCAAAAAATTAAACATAGAATTACTATATGATCCAGCAATTCCACTTCTGGGTATATGCCCCAAAGAATTGAAAGCAGAGGCTTAAACAGATACTTGTACAACAATGTTCACTGCAGTGTTATTCACAATAGCCAAAAGGTGGACACAGCTCAAATATCCATTGATGAACAAATGGATATACAAAATGTGGTATATACACACACATACACACACAACCTTGTTTGTGTATATTTATACACACAATGGAATGTTTATTTAGCCTTAAAAAGGAATGACATTCTGATACATAATGTGACACGGATAAGCCTGGAGGACATTATGCTAAGTGAAAAAAAAAAAAAAGTCACAAGACAAATACTGTGTGATTCTGCTTGTATGAGATACCTAGAATGAGCAAATTCAGAAACAAATTAGATAGGTGGTTGCCAAGGGTTAGGGAAGGGGGGAATGAGGAGTTATTATTTAATGAATACAGAGTTTTAGTTTTGCAAGATGAAAAGAGTTTTGGAGATTGGTTGCACAATGTAAATGTTTTTGAAACTACTGAACTGTATGATTAAAAAAATGGTTCAGATGGCAAGATGGTAAATTTTATGTGAATTTTATCACAATTAAAATTTTTTGGGCCAGGCACAGTGGCTCACACCTATAATCCCAGCACTATGAGAGGCCGAGGCAGTCTGGGCAATATGACAAAATCCCATCTCTACATAAAATTTAAAAACTAGCTGGGTGTGATGGTGCACACCTGTGGTCCCAGCTACTGGGGAGGCTGAGGTGGGAGGATCACCTGTGCCCAAGAGGTCAAGGCTGCAGTGAGCCATGATTTTACCACTGCACTCCAGCCTGGGTGACAGAGTAAGACCCTGTCACAGAAAAAAAAAATTTTTTTGGCTGGGTGCAGTGGCTCATGCCTATAATCCTAGCCGTTGCGAGGCCAAGGCAGGAGGATCACTTGAGGTCAGGAGTTTGAGGCTGCAGTGAGACTATAATCATGCCACTGCACTCCAGCCTGGGCAACAGAGCAAGACTCTATCTCTACAAAAAAACTTTTAAAATAGGCAGGCATGGTGGTGTACACCCATGTACTCAGGAGGCTGAGACAGGAAGATTGCTTGAGCCCAGGAGTTCATTCAATTAAGAAAAAATAAAAATAAAGATGTATATGTCACACAACATGTCTATCATGGTGTCTGAGTACTCTGCTCACATGATGTAGTTCTTACAGGATCCAAGCAGGGAAAGCAGCCACTACCTGGAATATTCTGGTAACTGGCAGAGAGGGAAAAAGTAGATCAAGCACACACATGTTCTTCAAGGTTCTTCCTGGAACCATCACACACCACTTCTGTTTACATATTATTGGCAAGACAAGTCACATGGCCATGTCTAAGTTCAACAGGGAGGAGAAAGAAGTCTGATTCTCTCTCATGCAGGGCTACTGGGTATTGTGAACAGTAACACAATCCACCCTCACTGTTGATAATGCAACTTTGACAGTTGCCACAGTCACTATTTAAAACTTCATAAATTAGAAGAGGTGCAATGTGAACAAAAATCAATAGAATTTGCAACTGAAATTCAAGAACATAAGAAACAGAAGCTGAACAAGAGGAGTGAGTGGAGTATCCATGGGGACGGGGATGACGTGGCCCAGGAAAGGCAAAATAAAATCCACATCTCACTCTGGGTGACAGACACACAACACAGGTGTAGAAGCACACACAATTCACTGAACTGTATACTTTTTCTTTCTTTCTTTCTTTTTTTTTTTTGAGATTGAATCTCACTCCGTCACCTGGGCTGGAGTGCAGTGGTGTGATCTTGGCTCACTTCAACCTCTGCCTCCCAGGTTCAAGCAATTCTCCTGCCTTGGCCTCCCAAATACCTGGGATTACAGGTGTGTGCCACCACGCCTGGCTAATTTCTATATTTTTATTAGAGATGGGGTTTCGCCATGTTGGCCAGGCTGGTCTCGAACTCTTGGCCTCAGTTGATCTGCCCGCCTCAGCCTCCCAAAGTGTTGGGATTATAGGCGTGAGCCACTGCACCTGGCTGAGCTCTATGCTTATTATTTGTGTACTTTAAGTTGTACTTCAATTTTTAAAAACTAAAAAAAGGATATGGAACCTGTGAAGGAAAACAAATCTTGCCACCTCCTAAATCACTAAGCCAAGGGAAAAGTCAAGCTGGGAACTACATCAGGCAAACCTGCCTCCCATTTTATTCCTAAATAAGATAGCTACAGCCGGCGTGGTGGCTCACGCCTGTAATCCCAACATTTGGGAGGCCAAGGAGGGCGGATCACCTGAGGTTAGGAGTTTGAGATCAGCCTGGCCAACATGGTGAAACCCCATCTCTACTAAAAATACAAAAATTAGCCAGATGTGGTGGCGGGTGCCTGTAGTCCGGGCTACTCAGGAGACTGAGGCAGGAGAACTGCTTGAACCCAGGAGGCCGAGATTGCAGTGAGCTGAGATCGCACCACTGCACTCCAGCCTGGACAACAGAGCAAGACTCTATCTCAAAAAAAAAAAAGGGGCTACATACCTCCCTCACAGTTCACTCATACGGAAATTCCTTGTGGACAAAGGACAGAGAGAACTGAAAACTCAAAGTCATCCCTCTGAGGCTCATGCATATCTGATTGCTTCCTCTGCTCTCCTGTTTCACTGACCCAGACTAAATGACTATTCCTCTACCCTTGTCTCACATATAAATCGTGTATTCAGTGAAAGGCTAATTAGAAACTCAAAAGGATGTCTCTTATCTACCTATGACCTGGAAGTCCCCTCTCCCACCTGTAGTTGTCCCACCTGTCTAGACATAACCAATGTCCATCTTACACATATTGATTGTTGTCTCATGTCTCCCTAAAATGTACCAAAGCAAGCTGTACTCCGACCACCTTGGGCACACATCATCAGGCTTCCTGAGGCTGTGTCATGGTAGAGTCCTTAACCTTGGCAAAATAAACTTTCTAAATTGGTTGAGACCTGGCCAGGCACAGTGGCTCATGCCTGTAATCCCAGCACTTTGGGAGGCCGAGGTGGGAGGATCACCTGAGCCCAGGAGTTCCAGACCAGCCTGGCCAACATGACTGAAACCCTGTCTCTACGAAAAATACAAAAATTAGCCAGGTGTGATGGCACATGCCTATAATCCTAGCTACCCGGGAGCCTGAGGCAGGAGAATCACTTGAACCCAGGAGGCAGAGGTTGCAGTGAGCCGAGATCATACCACTGCACTCCAGCCTGGGTGACAGAATGAGACTCCATCTTAAATAAATAAATAAATAAATAAATAAATAAATAAATAAATAAATAAACAAACAAATAGGTTGAGATGTGTCTTAGATATTTTGGGTTCACAAACTAAAAAGTTGATTGAAAGTTCTAAATGTGTGCATGGGGCATGACAGCTTTGACCTAGGTGGGCTGTTCAAGGAAAAGTTTCTGCTATTGATGTATTTTGGCAAGCTACATTGTAGATATCAACAAACAGATTTCAGAGTTTATACGGAGAGGCAGAAGACCCAGAGAAGAAGACAGTTGGAGGACTGAAGGACTGACACTACCTGACTTCAAGACTTCCTATAATGTTACAGTAATCAAGACAGTGTGGTATTGGTGAAAGAATAGCGAATTGATGGCTGAGCACAGTAGCTCACACCTGTAATCCCAGCACTTTAGGAGGCCGAGGTGGGAGGATTGCTTGAGCTCAGAGGTTCAAGACCAGCCTGGGCAACATGACGAAACCCCATCTCTGCCAAAAACACAAAAAATCAGCCAGGCATGGTGGTGTGTGCCTGTGGTCCCAGCTGAGGGAGGCTGAGGCAGGAGGATTCCCTGAGCTGGGGAGGCAGAGGTTGCAGTGAGCCAAGATCATACTACTGCACTCCAGGCTGGGTGACAGTGAGATTCCATCTCGACAAAAAATAAAAAAAAGGAGAGAAGAGGAGAGGAGACGAGAGAGGCAATAGATCAATGGGACAGAACAGAGAGCCCAGAAACAGACCCACACAAATATAATCAATTGATCTTTCACAAAAGAACAAATGCAATGCAATGGAGAAGAGTTTTTTCAACAAGTGGACATCCAACATGCAAATTACAAAAAATGAACCTAGATGCAGACTTTACACACTTCACAAAAATTAACTCAACATGGATAATAATCTTGAATGTAAAATTCAAAATTGAAACCCTTCGAAGATGACATAGGAGAAAATCTCGATGCCCTTGAGTTGGTCAATCACTCTTTTAGATACACCAAAGACGTGATCCATGAAAAACGTAATTTATAAGCTAAACTTCATTAAAATTAAAAACTTCTGGTCCATGAAAGACACTGTCAAGAGAATGAAACACCAACTCATAGAGTGGAAGAAAATGTTTGCAAAAGATATAACTGATAAAACACTGTTAGCCAAAACACACAGAGAACTTGTAAAAATCAACAATTAGAAAATTAGCAACCTGAGCAAAAAATGAGCAAGGAGATATACAGATGGCAAATAATAATGTGAAAAGATGCTCAACTTCATAAATCATCAGGGAAATGCAAATTAAAACAATGAGATACTACTACACACCTGTTCACGTGACCCAAATCCCAAACATGGACAACACCAAATGCTGACAAGAATGTGGAACAACAGGAACTCTCATTCGCTTCTTAGTATTTACCCAAATAAGTTGAAAACTTATGTCCACATGAATCTGCACACAGATGTTTATGGAAGTTTTGTTCATAATTGTCAAAATGGGGAAGCCACCAAGACATCGTACAGTAGGAGAACGGATAAACAAACTCTGGTCCATCCAAACAAGGAAATTTTATTCAGTGCTAAAAAGAGATGAGCTATCAAGAGATGAAAAGACATAGAGGAACTTTAAGTGCTTCTTACTAAGTTAAAGAAGCCAATCTGAAGACTTCTTTTCAGAAGATAGGCGTAGGGGATCAGTCAGTGTGGCTGGAAAAACTGTAAGATGAAGTTATATGATATAGACACAAACCTTCTTGGAAAGCCAGGAGGTTTGCATAGCTTCAGTAAAGATTTGGCTGAAGGCAGTCTAATCCTCCTTACCTTTAGTTGATAGCAAAAAAAAGCAAATAACAAGGAAATGTGGGGAAGTTTATCTAAATAGCTTGTTTACTCATGTGGTCCTAAGACCAAACTTGATCAACACTGGGTGCATAATTGCTCTCTACTCAGGGGTTAATTACCCATAGATGTGTTGACTCAAAGCCTTTGTCATTTGATCTGTACTAAATAAATGCGAACTTCACTGGCTTATCAGCAGGATGCTCCAGACTCAGAGCAGAGCCCCTTAGCCGACTGACAGGCAGAATATCTGTGTTAGTGTACGTCTCTCATCTATTGCTGGGTCAGGGTCTGCAGGTCAGACATCTGCAGAAAGGGGCTCAAGCTACGACAGGAGCAGCTTCCTTTTGTCTAAATATTCTTTAAAATAGGGCAGGATAGGCCGAATGTGATGGCTAATGCCTGTAATCCTAGCACTTTGGGAGGTCAAGGTAGAAGGATTGCTTGAGGCCAGGCTTTTGAGGCTGCAGTGAGCCATGATCATGCCACTGCACTCCAACCTATGCAACAGAGCAAGACTCCATCTCTACAAATTTTTTTTTTAAATAGCCAGGCATGGTGGTGAACACCTGTGGTCCAGCTACTCGGGAGGCTGAGGCAGGAGGATTGCTTGAGCCCATGAGTTCAAGAGCATAGTGATCTATGATCACACCACTGCAGAGCCTGGGCAACAGAGCAAGAACCCATCTTTTTAGAAAAAAAAACAAAAAGACAGGATAGCAGATACCCTAAAGAATTTAAGGCATGGGCTGGGCACAGTAGCTCACACCTGTGATCCCAGCATTTTGGGAGGCTGAGGCAGGCGGATCACCTGAGGTCAGGAGTTTGAGACCACCCTGGCCAACATGGTGAAACCCCGTCTCTACTGAAAATACAAAAATTAGCCTGGCGTGGTCATGAGTGCCTGTAATCCCAGCTATCTGGGAGACTGAGGCAGGAGAATTGCTTAAACTGGGGAGGCAGAGGCTGTAGTGAGCCGAGACCATGCCACTGCACTCCAGCCTGGGCAACAAGAATGAAACTCTGCCTCAAAAAAGAAAAATAAAGAGTTGACAGAGGGACTCAAACAGATGTTTGTTTTTAAAATGTTTGCAAGTGAAGCCAAAAGACAAATGACAAACTGAGAAAAATGTTACAAATAGATAGGGGGCTAATCTCCTTAATATACAAAGAGTTCTTGCAAATCTATAAGAAAAAAAGTAGGTGAAAATTATAAAGTTATGAACACATTGTTCATAGAAAAAATGCAAATTGTTCTTGAATATATATAAAATGCTCAGTCTTCTAAGAAAACAAATGCAATTTAAAACAAAGTAATAATTTGAGCTACACCTACTAGATTGGCAAATACAGGATGTTTTATGAAAATGTGTTGGTGTAAAAAAATGAATAGCAGTGGACGGAGGAAGAAATTACGTAAATACAGATTCACACATACCTTCACGTACTCACTTGTATATGAAAAGAATATCTTCTGGGAGAGTCTGTGAAAATCTGGTCACACTGGTAACACTTATGTCCACACAAAAATGTGCAGGCAGATATTTACAGAAGCTTTATTCATAATTGCCCAAACTGGGAAGCTCTAAGATGTCTAGATAAATAAACTCTGGTTCATCCAAACAATGGAATTTTATTCAGTGCTAAAAAGAAATGAGCTACCAAGTCATGAAAAAACATGGAGGAAACTTAAGTTCTTATTATTAAGTTAAAGAAGCCAGTTTGAAAAGGCCTTTATGAATAAAGCATCTAAAAGATCTGTGTGCAGGTTTTTGTGAGGATAAACTGAGTGCCCCAGGAAACATGGTTGAAAGGAGACATTTCATTATACACAATTCTGTGCCTTTTGAATTTTGAGCTATGTGAGTAAATTATTTAAATAACTAAAAATTAAGAATGTATTAGGTGATTTATCACTTGACTTGGAGGAATTTCCACAATATATGGAGGGAAGCAAAACACAGAAAATTGTGTATTGTATGGTCCTGTTTTTATGAAAGCAAACAATACTGAGTAAAATCCCCACATACGATTAAACACACAGGAAATGGTGTATGTGCATTATACGATGCACCCAATGATACGTTATATTGACTAGGAGTCTATGAGCATGGAGAAAGAGAGGGAAGGTCACATAACTGTTAACAATTGTTTGTTTATAGGGTACAAGTGGAGGAAGGAAAGTCAAAAGAAAGTACTCTCTAACAATGTGCCTGACATATTTACAAAATACCATATATATGTATGTTTATACACATATAGTTACATCTACCTATCCTCTAACTAAAATTTGAGACAGAATCATCAACAAGCCACAAGAAAAGACAGCAATCTTGACTCTTGTGGGAACATCAAAGCACACATACATACACCTGGAGGTATGTGCATACATAAGTGTGTTATGCATATGTGTCTCTAGTCCCGGGCAACTATTCATTCATTTTATTTGTCTCCATAGATTTGCCTTTTCTAGAAATTTTACATAAGAAAATCACATATATAAAGATGGTCATGGAAGGCTAAAGGTAGTTGTTTCAGAGATATGGGATTTCCTGGGATTTTTGCTTTTTAATTTTTTTTTTTTTTTTGAGGCAGAGTCACACCTTGTCACCCAAGTTGGAGTACAGTGGCACCATCTCACCTCACTGCAACCTTCACCTCCTGGGTTTGAGCCATAAGTGTTACTATAAGTGTTAGGTGCCTCAGCCTCCCGAGTAGTGATATTAGCAGTAATATCGACTATATTATGAATGATATCGCACGGTGTACATCCCGGCTGTACATTCACTGTGATATTAGCAGTAATATCAAAGATATTATGAATAATATCACAGAGTGAACCCCACTGTGATATCAAAAGTAATATCGAAGTTATTATGAATAATTTCACAGGGTGTACACCCACTATGATATTAGCAGTAATCTTGAAGATATTATGAAGAACATCATAGGATGTACACACACTGTGATACTAGCAGTAATATTGAAGATATTATAAGTAATATCTTCAATTTTATTTTATTTCAATTTATCACAGTGGGTGTACTGGGTGTATTACAGGGTGTACACCCACTGTCATATAAACAGTAATACCAAAGACATTATGAATAATATCAAGGGGTAAACACCAATGTGATATTAGTAGTAATATCAAAGATATTATGAATCACATCGCAGAGTGTACAATCATTGTGATATTAGCGGTAATATCAAAAATATTGTGAATAATATCACAAGGAGTACACCCAGGGTATATACCCCTGTAATAGTAGCAGTAATAGAGATGATATTATGAATAAGATGACAGGGTGTACACCCAGGGTGTACAACCACTGTGAAATTAGCAGGAATATCTAAGATTTTACATATATCACAGGGTGTACACTCACTGTGATATTAGCAGTAATATCAAACATGTTATGAATAATATCACAGACTGGACACCAAGGGCATACAACCACTGTGATATTAGCAGTAATATTAAAGATATTATGAATATCACAGGGTGTACATCCAGAATGTACACCCACTGAGATATTAGCAGTAACATCGAAGACATGATGAATAACATCACAGGGTGTACACCCACTGTGATATTAGCAGTAACATCAAAGTTATTAAGAATAATATCACAGGGTGGACACCCAGGATGTACACCCATGGTGATATTAGCAGTAATAGCGAAGTTATTACAAATAATAAAACAGGGTGGGGTGTACACCCACTGTGATATTAGCAGTAATAGTGAAGATACTATGAATAATATCACATTTTACCTGTTCAAAAACTGGACAAGTCTTACAGGTTAGTTCAGGATCTGCACCTTATCAACCAAATTTTTGTCTATCCATCCCATGGTGCCAAACCCATATACTCTCCTGTCCTCAATACCTTCCTCCGCAACTCACTATTCCATTCTTTATCTTAAAGATGCTTTCTTTACTATTCCCTTGCACCTCTCGTCCCAGCCTCTCTTTGCTTTTACCTGGACTGACCCTGACACCCATCAGCCTCAGCAACTTACCTGGGGTGTACTGCTGCAAGACTTCAGGGAGAGCCCCCATTACTTCAGTCAAGCACTTCCTCATGATTTACTTTCTTTCCATCCATCTGCTTCTTACCTTATTGAATATTTTGACAACCTTCTACTTTAGAGATCCTACAAATCTTCCCAAAGGACATCCTCCTGCTCCTCCAATATCTATTCTCAAAAGGATATCACGTATGCCCCTCCAAAGCCCAAATTTCTTCCTCATCCATTACCTATCTCAGCATAATTCTTCATAAAAACACAAACTCTGCCTGCTGATCATGTCTGGCTAATCTCCCAAACCTCAACCCCTTCTACAAAGTAACAACTCCTTTCCTTCCTGGGCATGCTTAGATATTTTCACCTTTGGATACCCGGTTTTGCCATCCTAAAAAAAAAAATTATATAAACTCACAAAAGGAAACCTAGTTGACCCCATAGATTCTAAATCCTTTCCCCACTCCTCTTTCTGTTCCTTAAAAACAGCCCTAGAAGCTGCTCCCACACTAGCTCTCCCTAACTTATCCCAACCCCTTTTCATTACACACAGCTGAAGTGCAGGGTGGAGTGGTCGGAATTCTTACACAAGAACTGGGACTGTACCCTGTAGCCTTTCTGTCCAAACAACTTAACTTTACTGTTTTAGGCTGACCCCCCACATTATTCCTGATACCACACCTGACCCCCATGACTATATCTCTCTGATCCACCTGACATTCACCCCATTTCCCCATATTTCCTTCTTCCTTGTTCCTCCCCCGATCACACTTGGTTTATTGACGGCAGTTCCACCAGGTCTAGTTGCCACTCACCAGCAAAGGCAGGCTATGCTATAGTATCTTCCACATCTACCACTCTGTCCCCCTTCACTACCTCTCAGCAAGCCAAACTCATTGCCTTAACTCAGGCCTTCACTCTTGCAAAAGGACCACATGTCAATATTTATACTGACTCTAAATATGCCTTCCATATCCTGCACCACCATGCTCTTATACGGGCTGAAAGAGGTTTCCTCACTACGCAAGGGTCCTCCCTCATTGATGCCTCTTTAATAAAAACTCTTCTCAAAGCTGCTTTACTTCCAAAGGAAGCTGTAGTCATTCACTGCAAGGGCCATCAAAAGGCATCAGATCCCATCGCTCAGGGCAATGCTTATGCTGATAAGGTAGCTAAAGAAGCAGTTAACATTCCAACTTCTGTCCCTCACAGCCAGTTTTTCTCCTTCTCATCAGTCACTCCCACCTACTCCCTCACTGAAACTTCTACCTATCAATCTCTTCCCACACAAGGCAAATGGTTCTCGGACCAAGGAAAATATCTCCTTCCAGTCTCACAGGCCTATTCTATTCTGTTGCCATTTCATAACCTCGCCTCTAGTCCACCTCTTAGAACCTCTCATTTCCTTTCCACCATGGAAATCTATCCTCAAAAAATCACTCTCTGCTATTCTACTACTCCTCAGGGATTGTTTAGGCCCCCTCCCTTCCTGACACATCAAGCTCGGGGATTTGCCTGTGCCCAGGACTGGCAAATTGACTTTACTCACATGCCCCGAGTCAGGAAACTAAAATACTTCTTGGTCTGGGTAGACACTTCCACTGGATGGGTAGAGGCCTTTCCTACAGGGTCTGAGAAGGCCACCTTGGTCATTTCTTCCCTTCTGTCAGACATAATTCCTCGGTTTGGACTTTCCACTTCTATACAGTCCGATAACAGACTGGCCTTTATTAGTTAAGTCACCCAAGCAGTTTCTCAGGCTCTTGGTATTCAGTGGCTCCTGGTTTTACCTCAAACCACCACCCTTAAGTCTCTCTTGAAGTAGATAGATCTTCAGTGGCAAGGTACCCTCCAATACTTTCACCCTGATGAAGTCCTATTCTTTACCTTTATACTCACTTATTCTCATTCCCATTCTTATACCACTCTCTACCTCTACCCAGCTGTCTCCACCACACTATCCATCTCACTCACTCTCTCCTAGCCGTTTCTAATACTTTTTTAACAAACAATTGTTGGATTTGCATTTCTCTTTCCTCCAAAATTGCCAAGGCCTCAACTTACTGCTAAAAAAAAAAAAAAGGGAGGGGGTGGGGGAACTCTGTATATTTTTAAATGAAGAGTGTTGTTTTTACTTTATCAATCTGGCCTGGCATATGACAACATAAAAAAACTCAAGGATAGAGCCCAAAAACTCACCAACCAAGCAAATAATCATGCTGAACCCCCTTAGGCACTCTGATTGGATGTCCTGGGTCCTCCCAATTCTTAGTCCTTTAATACCTGTTTTTCTCCTTCTCTTACTTGGACCTTGTGTCTTCCGTTTAGTTTCTCAATTCATACAAAACCGTATACAGGTCATTGCCAATCATTCTATATGACAAATATTCCTTCTAACAAGCTCACAGTGTCACCTCTTACCACAAAATCTTCCTTCAGCTTCATCTTTCCCACTCTAGGTTCCCACGCCGCCCCTAATCTGGCTCAAAACAGCCCTGAGAAACATCGCCCATTCTCTCTCCATACCACCCAAAAAAAAAATTTTCGCTGCCCCAACACTTCAACACTATTTTGTTTTATTTTTTTTATTAATATAAGAAGACAGAAATGTCAGAGCTCTGAGCCCAAGCCTGTATGTAGACATCCAGATGGCCTGAGGCAACTGAAGAATTACAAAAGAAGTAAAAATGGCCGGTTCCTGCCTTAACTGTTGACATTACCTGGTTAAATTCCTTCTCCTAGTTCAGAAGCTCCCCCACTGTCCCCTGCCTGCAAGAGAACAACTCCCTTTGACTGTCATTTTCCACTACCTATCCAAATCCTATAAAACTGCCCCACCCCTAACTCCCTTTGCTGACTCTCTTTTCAGACTCAGCCTGCCCGTACCCGGGTGATTAAAAAGCTTTATTGCTCACACAAAGCCTGTTTGGTGGTCTCTTCACATGGATGCGCGTGACACCCTCCTTCAACAGGTGTTAACCCTACAGGACTAGAACCTAGTCAGTTATGGCAAACAGATGTTACACATGTCCCTGAATTTGAAAAACTTAGATATGTATACCATTGATACCAATTAAAACCTAATTAGCACACATGCTCTTCCTGGAGAGTCCACCCAATATGTTGCTAAACATCTTCTCTTAACTTTTCTGTTTATGAGGCGGCCCATAAAAATTAAAACTGATAATGGTCCAGCTTATGCCAGCTCACTATTTCAATAATTTTGTCACATGTGGAACATCCAACATTCCACAGGCATCTCATATAACCCCCAAAGACAGGCCATAAGAGAATATGTCCACTCTACTTTTTTTTTTTTTTTTTGAGGCGGAGTCTCGCTCTGTCGCCCAGGCTTGAGTGCAGTGGCCGGATCTCAGCTCACTGCAAGCTCCACCTCCCGGGTTTACACCATTCTCCTGCCTCAGCCTCCCGAGTAGCTGGGACTACAGGCGCCCGCCATGTCGCCGGCTAGTTTTTTGTATTTTTTTTAGTAGAAACGGGGTTTCAACGTGTTAGCCAGGATGGTCTCGATCTCCTGACCTCGTGATCTGCCCGTCTCGGCCTCCCAAAGTGCTGGGATTACAGGCTTGAGCCACCGCGCCCGGCCGACTCTACTCTTAAAAATATGCTCAGAAAACAAAAAAAAGGGGAATATGAGTAAGGACCCTGCAACACTACTAGCACAAGCTTTATTTACCCTTAATTTCCTAAATTTAAAAGATAAATTTCAATCAGCTATAGAAAAGCACTTTGCTAAAGCCTCTCAAGACATAAAACCCACAGTTTTATGGAAAGATGTAAACAGCAATGTATGGTGTGGTCCAAATGATTTGTTAACATGGGGAAGAGAATATGCTTCTGTTCACACCCCCTCAGGTCCTCTTTGGATTCCAGCACGATGCATCAAATCTTACCATGGCGTGGCTAGGACCCAACCTGGTACCAGAAATGAAGGGAATGTCCTTGCAGGACCCACACGCCTGGATGATGCGGCTTCCTGGGATGCACAAGCCCCGGACATTACCTGGGGGGTGCTAAAGAAGACAACTCAGGGGGCTGAGCAAATCCTGCTCCAGACACAGACACCATTCACTCCAGATAGTTTATTCCTTGCTATGCTCTCTGTTGTACATTGCAACTCGCATAGGGTATTGATCCTTTCTATGCCATTGCTCTGCCTGCAACCCGCACCTGATAATCGGTATTGGATCCATCTCTTAGATCCTTAGCACCTGAAACTGATAGCACCTGAAAAAGTTCTGCCCTGTTACTTGGGCAGACACTCCCTTCCCAGCCTCTAATAATGTAACTGCTTGGCTAGCAGGGATTCACTTACCCTCAGTGGGATCCCTCATTAATGGCACACATTGGACTAAGGTGCCAGGTAACACTACATATCACTCCACTATCCTCCCACTGTGTGTGACTTATAAAAGTTCTAACCCTTAGTGTGCACCTGCCCAATCACAATTATGACTACGTCATGGCAAAGGAAATGCCTTAACGCTCTTGGTTGCAGGTAGCCTCAGCTGGGCAATGCAACCAATGCCACTTTCCCCAACATTCCTTCCTGTGCTAAAGAACTTAGCCAGCAAAGTAATGGATTCCACTTTGGCTGGGAGGTCTGTCACGGGGGACATGCCTGTAGCCCCCAGTTAGGCAATTATAACATCTTAGACTGGAACCCCCACTGCCATTTGCAGGGTGACCATACTCATGTCCACATCTATCATGGCATCAATCACACTTTCATAGCCACGTCCCATCCCTCCATGATTTGGGCTGATGGGGGGATGGGATATCCCAGACCCCAAGTAAAGTCCATCATGCCACCCCAAGACACTTTATGGCACCTGGCACATCTTAGTACCTTCCTTGACACCTGGCATGGGACATATCATAATTCTAGTAACTAAACTATGACCATTATTCATAGTCACACAGATCAGTGCCAGATTTGCACTACCCATCCATATGTTTTCCTTATGGGAACTAATAATGATTACACCCCTAAACTCCACGTTTCTGACCCAAGTGCAGGGACAGGCTTGGTCTGCCTCATGTATCAATAATTACAATATATCTAATTTAAATATTACTAGCATCATAGTATTAAGAAGAAAATCTGAGGCATTCCTACCAGTCAATTTGACACGCAATTGGCAAGGCTTTTCTGCCTTTGCCACCTTAGAACGTGCCCTGTCCCAGGTCAGACCCAAAAGATTCATAGGCACACTTATAGCCTTTATAGTCTCAGCCGTAGTCATCTTGGCAACTGCTAGTGTTGCTGTGGTCTCTATTACTGAATCACTACAAACAGCTACCTTTATAGATAACTTGGCCAAAAATATGTCTAATGAACTTCTCTTACAGCAGGGTATAGATGAAAAGATTCTTGCATGTCTGCAAGCACTCCAGGCTACCTTGGAATATGTAGGGGAGTGACAAGATGCATTGACATTCCAACAGCAATGAAACTGTGACTGGGAGAATAAGCACATCTGTGTCACCTTGGAATCAATCAACATGTAGTTGGGAGGAGGTGAAACAACTCCTCGGGGAATCTTACATGATAATTTCACAGCAGACATAACGCAACTCAAAACTAAACTTCTAACATCCCTAAACGCCATAGATCTACATGTCCAACAAACAGCCATATGGCAGGATGTGCAAGAACATCTCTCCTGGATAGACCCCCACTCCTGGGGGTCACTCCTTGATTGGAAAAAATGTTACTGATTATACTCAAGTTTGTCTTACGTTATTTATTAATTCTAGGATGCAAAGCCGGAATATGAGCAGTAACCGCTATGCCAGACAAACTTGTTTGCTGCACACATTTGTACTCTTCAATCAACAAAACCTGATGCAAAAAAACAGAAAAGGGGGAGATGTAGGAGTTCAGTCAGGGTGATAGGGAAAGTTGTAAGAAAAAGTTATAGGGAAAGACACAAACCTTCTCGGAAGGCTGGGAGGTTTTGCAAAAGCTTTGAAAGAAAATTTGGCTGAAGACAGCCAAATTCTCCTATCCAGAGCCTGAGGGCAAAGGGTAGATAACAAGGGAATGTAAATGAACATATCTACATAAATTTTTTTACTCCTGTCTCCAGAAACCAACCATTGATCATTTGTGTGCAGGACTGCTCTCTACTTGGGGGGTCAATAATGTTTATTACCCACAAATTGTGTTTGCTGCAAGCCTTTGTCATTAAATCTGTGCTAAATAAATGTGAGCAGGGCCAGCTTATGGGGGCTGCACTCTCTTGGTAGCTGCAGGACTCTCATCAGCAGTGCTGAACTGTGCGGTCTGCTAGCCACGCTGTCAGGCAAAATACCTGTGTCAGCGTACTCCTTTCATCTGTCGCTCCGCCAGAGTCTGCAGGACAGACTCGGCATGCTTTGAATGTAGAACTGATGAGACTTATACTGAGGCAATTACTGGATGAAAGGGAGAAATTCACCAGCTCAACCGTGTTCAAGTATGCAAAGCAGAGGCGGTAAGTGCATCCACAGCTGCTGTGCAGCCAGCATCACATCCCTCTCCAAAACTTTCCCATCTTCCCCAACTGAAGCTCTGTCCTCCTTATCCCCATCCCAGTCTCTGGAAGCCACCACTCCTATCTCCAGGAATTTGACTTCTCTTGGGACCTCACATAAGTGGAGTCATTTGTCCATTTGTCCTTTTGTGACTGGGTTTGTTCCACTTAACATAATGTCTTCAGGGTTTCTCCAGGTTGTAGCCCTCGGGGTTTTGGGCTTGAGCAACTTGGAGGTGGCGTTTGCTGAGATGGGGATGAGGACAGGACAACTCTTCTGGCTCAGCCGGCAGTGAGCCTTCCCTTGAGGGCAGAGGCAGACATCGCATCCCTGCATTTCCAAGGGAGCTGTTTTCCCAGTAGATGCTTCCTAAAATGATTGTTGCATAAAATGGACTAGTTTCGTATATTTTGGCTTTTATAAATGAGTAGGCAAAGGTGATCCTGAATGCATGGTTCCAGAAACTGGGAAGGAAGGAAGGACTGAGCATGGTGGCTCACATCTGTAACCCCAGCACTTTGGGAAGTTGAGGCAGGAGGATGCTTAAGGTCAGGAGTTTGAGACCAGCCTGGGCAATATAGCGAGACCTTGTCTGTATTTTATTTTATTTTTGAGACAGAGTCTCGCCCTGTTGCCCAGGCTGGAGTGCAGCAGTGCAATCTTGCCTCACTGTGACTTCCACCTCCCAGGCTCAAGCGATTCTCCTGCCTCCTGAGTAGCTGGGATTACAGGCATGTGCCACCAACGCCTGGCTAATTTTTGCATTTTAGTGGAAACTGGGTTTCACCATGTTGGCCAGGCTGGTCTCAAACTGCTGGTCTCAAGTGATCCACCCACCTTGGCCTCCCAAAGTGGTGGTATTACAGGCATGAGCCATTGTGCCCCACCTGATCTCTATTTAAAAAAAAAAAAAAGGAAAATAATATTAAAAAAAAAAAAAACTGGCTGTGTGCAGTGACTCGAGCCTGTAATTTCAGCACTTTGGGAGGCCAAGGAGGTAGAATCGTCTGAGTCCAGGAGTTTGAGACCAGCTTGGGCAACATAGTGAGTCTCCGTCTCTACAAAAAATCAAAAAAATTAACCAGGCATGGTGGCGTGTGTCTGTGGTCCTGGCTACTTGGGAGCCTGAGTGGGAGCACCACTTGAGGCCAGAAGTTTGAGGGTGCAGTGAGCCAAGATTGCACCACCGCACTCTGGCCTAGACAACAGGGTGAGACCCTATCTCAAGGGAAAAATAAAAATAAAAACTAATGCTGTGCTGGGATTACAGGTGCTATGGCTCACACTATAATCTCAGCACTTTGCGAGGCCAAGGTAGGGAGATCACCTGAGGTCAGAAATTTGAGACCAGCCTGGCCAACATGGTGAAAACCCCTCCTCTTCTAAAAATACAAAATTTAGCCGGGTGTGGTGGCATGTGCCTGTAAACCCAGCTACTTGGGAGGCTGAGGCAGGAGAACCGCTTGAATGCGGGAGACAAAGGTTGCAGAGAGCCAAGATCACACTACTGCACTCCAGCCTGGGCAACAGAGTGAGACTCTATCTCAAAAAAAAAAAAAAAAAAGAAAGAAAAAAACTAGGAAGAAAAATAGAATTATATACCTTTGACAAGGATTGAGCAGAATTTCTTCTCCTGAAATTCAAGTGTGTGGGGAATCTTGAAAAACAAATACAGTATATTTAATACCTTCACCTGCAGCGGCTGTCCTAATACAGAGAACTTGGAGATGTACTTTAGGCAAATGCCTGGCAATTGTAACTCCATATTTTCTAGAGGATTTTCTTTTATAAGTATTTCCATTCCTAATGTAAGAGGACTTTCATGTACACAAAGTTGCTGTGAAAGGCTAGGAAGACATGAACAACCCCATGAAGGCCATGTTGAATCTGTGCTGCTCCCTGCATGGCTGTCCAAAGAGGCTGAAAGTCAGAGCATGCTCCACAATGTTTTTCTGGAAACACTAGCAATGCAGAGGCCACTCCCCTTCCTTCTCCTCCCCTCTCCTTCCTCTTTTCTTTTTTTCTTTCTTCTTTCAAGACAGGGGCTGGCTGTGCCATCCAGGCTGGAGTGCAGTGGCGTGATCTTGGCTCACTGCAACCTCTGCCTCCTGGGCTCAAACAATTCTCCCACTTCAGCCCCTCCTGAGTAGCTAGGAACACAAGTGCGAGCCACCATGCCTGGTTGATTCTTGTATTTTTTGTAGCGATGGCGTTTTGCCATGTTGCCCAGTCTGGTCTCCAACTCCAGGGCTCAAGTAATCCTCCTGCCTTGGCCTCCCAAAGTGTTGGGATTACAGGTATGAGGCACCACACCCCATCAGATAGTATTTCAATGGTATTTCTTCTCTCCTTTACTCACAAGAACAGTGGGAATGCTGGCAAGAGACCATTTAAACACAGTTCATTACTAGTTTTTCTTTCCCTTCCCATGTGATGGGTGAGACGCTTGAGCCTGCTGACATTGTGTTCATATCTAATGTGTTTGTGAGAAATTTGAAGCTACTGGAGGGCTTTGTCTTCGCCATCCTCTGCCCCAGCTGTAGGTGCTAACTCTCTTAATTGCTCAAGGGATGTTTTGATAAAAAAAAATCGCGTTAAAATAAAAGTTTAGTGGAATCATATGAACAGCATTTGAATTCATGGAACGCTGCCCTTTCCCTGCCATTAATTGTTCATGCTCTTCTCTTGCTACTTTTTTTTTTCTCTTTTGGGTTAAAAACAAAGCAAAAAACCCCACAAATTAACAAAAAGCTCTAAGGTGGTACAGAATAGTGCGTATAATATTTTTATGCAAATAAAAAAGTAGCACATGTAAATAAAGTGGCACACATAAATCGTGTTTTCTAGAAAGATATACCAGGGAGGGTTTGGAAGAGAAAAAAAACTCTTCTTATTTTATACTTAAAAAGATATTTTTGATGAGAATTGCTGGCAAGATGGCTGAATAGGAAGCGCTCCAGTCTGTAGCTCCCAGTGAGACTGATGCAGAAGGTGGGTGATTTATGCATTTCCAACTGAGGCACCTGGTTCATCTCACTGGGACCCGTTGGACAGTGGGTGCAGTTCACGGAGGGCGAGTTGAAGCAGGGTAGGGTGTCGACTCACCTGGGAAGTGCAAAGGGTCAGGGAATTTTCTCCCCTACCCGAGAGAAACCATGAGGGACTGAGCCTGAGGAACTCTAGCACAGATACTGTGCTTGTCCCATGATCTTCGCAACCCGCCAAACCAGGAGGGAAGGAGATTCCCTCCCGGTGCCTACCCCACCAGGGCCCTGGGTTTCAAGCACAAAACTGGGCAGCCATTTGGGCAGACACTGAACTAGCTGCAAGAGTTCTTTTGCTCTACACTACAGTGGCGCCTGGAACATCAGCGAGACAGAGCCGTTCACTCCCCAGGAAAGGGGCGCCGAAGCCAGGGAGCCAACTGGTCTGGCTGGGCGGGGTCCCACCCCCTGTGGAGCCCAGCAAACTAAGATCCACTGGCTTGAAATTCTTGCTGCCAGCACAGCAGCAGTCTGATTGACCCGGGACAGGAAGAGCTTGCAGGGGGAGGGGCGTCTGCCATTGCTGAGGCTTCACTAGGTGGTTTTATGATAACAGTGTAAACAAAGCCGCTGGGAAGTTAGAACTGGTCGGAACCCATTGCAGCTCACCAAGACTGCTGTGGCCAGACCCAGGTTTCTCTTCTCTGGGGAGGGCATCTCTGAAAAAATGGAAGCAGCCCCAGTCAGGGACTTATAGATAAACCTCCATCTCCATGGGACAAAGCACCTGGGGAAAGAGGAGGCAGTGAGCGCAGCTTCAGCAGAGGTAGAGGCCCCTGCCTGACAGCTCTGAAGAGAGCCGTGAACTTCCCAGCACAGCGTTCGAGCTCTGCTAAGGGTCAGACTGCCTCCTCAAGTGGGTCCCTGACCCCTGTGTGTCCTGACTGGGAGGAACCTCCCAGAAGGGGCTGACAGACACCTCATTCAGAAGAGCTCTGGCTGGCATCTGGCAGGTGACCATCGGGGACAAATCTTCCAGAGGAAAGATCAGGCAGCAGCCTTTACTGTTCCACAGCCTCCACCGGTGATACCCAGGGAAATAGGGTCGGGAGTGGACATCCAGCAAACTCCACCAGACCGGCAGCAGAGGGGTCTGACTCTCAGAAGGAAAACTAACAAACAGAAAGGAATAGCAGGTCCACTCAGAGACCCTATCCGAAGGTCACCAACATCAAAGGCCAAAGGTAGATAAATCACAAAGAGAGGGAGAAACTAGTGTGAAAAGGCTGAAAAATTCAACAACCAGAATGCCTTTTCTCCTCCAAAGGATCACAACTCCTCGCCAGCAAGGGAACAAAACTGGATGGAGAATGAGTTGGACAAATTGACAGAAGTAGGCTTCAGAAGGTGGGTAATAACAAACTCCTCCGAGCTAACGGAGCATGTTCTAACCCAATGCAAGGAAGCTAAGAACCTCGAAAAAAGGTTAGATGAATTGCTAACTAGAATAACCAGTGTAGAGAAGAACATAGATGACCTGATGGAGCTGAAAAACACAGCATGAGAACTTCATGAAGCATACGCAAGTTTCATAGCCAAATCGATCAAGTGGAAAAAAGGATATCAGTGAATGAAGATCAACTTAATGAAATAAAGAGAGAAGACAAGATTAGAGAAAAAGAAATAAAAAGGAATGATCAAAGCCTCCAAGAAACACGGGACTATGTTAAAAAACCAAATCTATGTTTGACTGGTGTACCTGAAAGTCATGGGAGAATGGAACCAAGTTGGAAAACACTCTTCAGGATATTATCCAGGAGAACTTCCCCAACCTAGCAAGAGAGGCCAACATTCAAATTCAGGAAATACAGAGAACACCACAAAGATACTCCCTGAGAAGAGCAACTCTGAGATACATAATTGTCAGATTCACCAAGGTTGAAGTGAAGGAAAAAATGTTAAGGGCAGCCAGAGAGAAAGGTCAGGTTACCCACAAAGGGAAGCCCATCAGACTAACAGTGGATCTCTCGGCAGAAACCCTACAAGCCAGAAGAGTGGGGGCCAATATTCAACATTCTTAAAGAAAAGAATTTTCAACCCAGAATTTCATATCCAGCCAAACTAAGCTTCATAAGTGAAGGAGAAATAAAACCCTTAACAAACAAGCAAATACTGAGAGATTTTGTCACCACCAGGGCTGTCTTACAAGAGCTCCTGAAGGAAGCAGTAAACATGGAAAGGAAAAACTGGTACCAGTCACTGCAAAAACATACCAAATACCAAATTGTAAAGAACATCGACACTGTGAAGAAACTGCATCAACAAACAGGCAAAACAACCAGCTAGTATCATAATGACAGGATGAAATTCACACATAACAATATTAACCTTAAACGTAAATGGGCTAAATGCTCCAATTAAAAGACACAGACTGGCAAATTGGATAGAGTATAGACCCATCAGTGTGCTGTATTCAGGAGACCCGTCTCACGTGCAAAGACACACATAGGCTCAAAATAAAGGGATGCAGGAATATTTACCAACCAAATGGAAAGCAAATAAAAGCAGGAGTTGCAATTCTAATCTCTGATAAAAGAGATTTTAAACCAACAAAGACCAAAAGAGACAAAGAAGGGCATTACATAAGGGTAAAGGAATCAATGCAGCAAGAAGAGCTAACTATCCTAAATAGATATGCACCCAATACAGGAGCATCCAGATTAATAAAGCAAGTTTTTAGAGACCGAAAAAGAGACTTAGACTCCCACACAATAGTGGGAGACTTTAATTGACTTTAATAGTGGGAGACTGTCAATATTAGGCAGATCAATGAGACAGAAAATTAACAAGGATATTCAGGACTTGAACTCAGCTCTGGACCAAGCAGACCTAACAGACATCTACAGAACCCTCCACCCCAAATCAACAGAATATACATTCTTCTCAGCACCCCATCGTACTTATTCTAAAATTGACCACATAATTGGAAGTAAACACTCCTCAGCAAATACAAAAGAATGGAAATCATAACAAATAGTCTCTCAGACCACAGTGCAATCAAATTAGAACTCAGGATTAAGAAACTCGCTCAAAATCACACAACTACATGGAAACTGAATAACCTGCTCCTGAATGACTACTGGGTAAATAACGAAATTAATGCTGAAATAAAAATGTTCTTTGAAAACAATGAGAACAAAGACACAACATACCAGAATCTCTGGGACACATTTAAAGCAGTGTGTAGAGAGAAATTTACAGTACTAAATGCCCACAAGAGAAAGCAGAAAAGATCTAAAATTGACACCCTAACATCAAAATTACAAGAACTAGAGAAGCAACAGCAAATAAATTCAAAATCTAGCAGAAGAGAAGAAATAACTAAGAAGAGAGCAGAACTGAAGGAGATAGAGACAAGAAAAACCCTTCAAACAATTAATGAATCCAGGACCTGGTTTAGAAAAGCTCAACAAAATAGACTGCTAGCCAGAATAATAAAGAAGACAGAGAGAAGAATCAAATAGATGCAATAAAAAATGGTAAAGGGGATATCACCACAGATCCCACAGAAATAAAAACTACCATCAGAGAATACTATAAACATCTCTATGCAAATAAACTAGAAAATCTAGAAGAAATGGATAGATTCATGAACACATATACTCTCCCAAGTCTAAATTAGCGTTAAGTTGAATCCCTGAATAAACCAATAACAAGTTCTGAAATTGAGGCAGTAATTAATAGCCTACCAACCAAAAAAAGAGTCCAGGACCAGACAGATTGATAGCCGAATTCTATCAGAGGTATAAAGAGGAGCTGGTACCATTCCTTCTGAAACTATTCCAAATAATAGAAAAAGAGTGAATCCTCCCTAATTCATTTTATGAGACCAGCACCATCCTGATACTAAAACCTGGCAGAGACACAGCGAAAAACGAAAATTTCAGGTCAATATCCCTGATGAACATTGATGCGAAAACCCTCAATAAAATACTGGGAACAGAATCCAGCAGCACATCAAAAAGCTTATCCACTGCGATCAAGTCAGCTTCATACCTTGGATGCAAGGCTGGTTCAACACATGCAAATTAATAAAAGTAATCTATCACATAAGCAGAACCAATGACAAAAACCACACGATTATCTCAATAGATGCAGAAAAGGCCTTCCACAAAATTCAACACCTCTTCAGGCTAAAAACTCTCAATGAACTAGGTATTGATGAAACGTATCTCAAAATAATAAGAGCTATTTATGACAAACCCACAGCCAATACCATACTGAATGGGCAAAAACTGGAAGCATTCCCTTTGAAAACCAGTCAAGACAAGGATGCCCTCTCTCACCACTCCTATTTAACATAGTATTGGAAGTTCTGACCAGGGCAATCAGGCAAGAGAAAGAAATAAAGGGTACTCAAATAGGAAAAGAGGAAGTCAAATTGTCTCTGTTTGCAGATGACATGATTGTATACTTAGAAAACCCCATCATCTCCTTAAGCTGATAAACAAGTTTGGCAAAATCTCAGGATACAAAATCAATGTGCAAAAATCACAGGCATTCCTATACACCAATAACAGACAAACAGAGAGCCAAATCAGGAGTGAACTCCCATTCACAATTGCTATAAAGAGAATAAAATACCTAGGAATGCAACTTGCAAGGAATGTGAAGCACCTCTTCAAGGAGAACTAAAAACCACTGCTCAAGGAAATAAGGACACAAATGAATCAAAAAACATTTCATGCTCGTGGAAAGGAAGAATCAATATTGTGAAAATGGCCATACTGCCCAAAGTAATTTATAGATTCAATGCTATCCCCATCAAGCTACCATTGCCTTTCTTCACAGAATTGGAAAAAAACTACTTTAAACTTCATATGAAACCCAAAAAGAGCCTGCATAGCAATTCCAGGCAAGAAGAACAAAGCTGGAGGCATCACACTACCTGACTTCAAACTATACTATAAGGCTACAGTAACCAAAAGAGCATGGTACTGGTACCAACGCAGATATATAGACCAATGGAACAGAACAGAGGCCTCAGAAATAACACCACACATCTACCACCATCTGATCTTTGACAAACCAGACACAATCAATGGGGAAAAGATTCCCTATTTAATAAATGGTGCTGGGAAAACTGGGTAGCCATATGCAGAAAACTGAAACTGGACCCCTTCCTTATACCTTATACAAAAATCAACTCAAGATTGATCATGACTTAAATGTAAGACCTAGGACCATAAAAATCCTAAAAGAAAACCTGGGCAATACCATTCAGGACATAGCCATGGGCAAAGACTTCATGTCTAAAACACCAAAAGCAATGGCAACAGAAGCCAGATTTGACAAATGGGATCTAATTAAACTAAAGAGCTTCTGCACAGCAAAAGAAACTATCATCAGAGTGAACAGGCAACCTACAGAATGGGAGAAAATTTTTGCAATCTATCCATCTGACAAAGGGCTAATATTCATAATCTACAAAAAACTTAAACAAATTTACAAGAAAAAAACAAACCCATCAAAAAGTGGGCAAAACTTGGGAGGCGGAGCTTGCAGTAAGCTGAGATCGTGCCACTGCACTTCAGCCTGGGCAACACAGCAAGACTCCATCTCAAAAAAAAAAAAAAAAAGAAAAGGGGACAAAGTATGAACAGACACTTCTCAAAAGAAGACATTTATGCAGCCAACAGACATATGAAAAAATGTTCATCATCACTGGCCATTAGATAAATGTAAATCAAACCCACAATGAGATACCATCTCATGCCAGTTAGAATGGCAATCATTAAAAAGTCAGGAAACAGATGCTGGAGAGGATGTAGAGAAGTAAGAATGCTTTTACACTATTGGTGGGAGTGTAAATTAGTTCAACCATTGTGGGAGACAGTGGGGCGATTCCTCAAGAATCTAGAACCAGAAATACCATTTGACCCAGCAGTCCTACTACTGGGTATATACTGAAAGGATTATAAATCATTCTACTATAAAGACACACATGAACACTATGTTTACTGTGGCACTATGCACAATAGCAAAGACTTGGAACCAATGCAAATGCCCATCAATGATAGACTGGATAAAGAAAATGTGGTACATATACACCATGGACTACTATGCAGCCATAAAAAAGGATGAGTTCATGTCTTTGGCAGGGACATGGATGAAGCTGGAAACCATCATTCTCAGCAAACTAACACAAGAACAGAAAACCAAACACTCCATGTTCTCAGTCATAAGTGGGAGTTGAACAATGAGAACACATGGACACAGAAAGAGGAACATCACACACCGGGGCTTGTCTGGGTGTTGAGGGCTAGGGAAGTGATAACATTAGGAGAAATACCTGATATAGATGATGGGTTGAAGGGTGCAGCAAACCACCATGGCACATGTATACCTATATAACAAAACTGCACGTTCTGCACATGTACCCCAGAACTTAAAGTATAATTTTTAAAAAAAATTATAAAACAAAAAATACATATTTTTAGAGGCCATACTAGTCTTCACTGTATCATTCCAATTTTAGTATACATGCTGCTGAAGCAAGTGCTATTTTATATTCTTTTGTAAGTATTTTTTACTACATGCATATATTTTATTGATTTATTCTTTTGACTATTTTATACCTAGCTAAATATGCATGTATTTTAATTTTTGTCAGCGTATTTCAGGGTGGGCTTCTGAATCTTTTGAAATGCTTTTGTATTCCAAAGTTAACTTTGTTTTTCCATTAGAATCTGGCATTTACTACCAATGTTAATTTTAACTCATACACATTTCTGCCATTGCAGGCTTACCCCAGTTCTAGGAAGTCCATCTGCCCTAACTTATTTGGTACTCATTTTGTTCCAGCTCTTGCCTGATGGGCTCATAACGGTCTTTGAATCCACACATTTCAGGCCCAGAGATACTCAACACACATGATAGACTGGATAAAGAAAATGTGGCACATATACACCATGGAATACTATGCAACCATAAAAAAGGATGAGTTCATGTCTTTGGCAGGGACATGGATGAAGCTGGAAACCATCATTCTCAGCAGTTTCACCACAAAATGTATTCGAAACAAGAGTTTTGTCATCTCTCATTTTTTTTTTCTTTTTAGAGATGGGATCTCACCATCTTGTCCAGGTTTCCCCTGGGCTCACATGATTTTCCTGCTTCAGCCTCCCCAGTAGCTGGGACTACAGGCACATGCCACCATGTCCAGTTAATTTTTTAATTATTCTTTTGTATAGCTGGCATCTCATTATGTTGACCAGGCCAATTTCAAACTCCTGGCCTCAAGCAATCCTCCTGCCTCGGCCTCCCAAAGTGCTGGGATTACAGGCATAAGCCCCTCTGGTCCTGTCCCTGTCCCTCATTTTTACTACAGATTCCAGTTATTCTCCTATAGCCATTTGATTGTGTTTATTGGTGGGAATGACACTCACCCTATTTAATTTTTTAAAAAATAATATAGCCCAGAAACTGATTTCATAAAAATAAAATAAAAAATACTCCTTATTTTATTTTATTTTACTTTATTTTGGATAGAGTTTCGCTCTTGTTGGCCAGGCTGGAGTGCAATGGCGCAAACTTGGCTCACTACAACCTCTGCCTCCCAGGTTCAAGCAGTTCTTTTACCTCAGCCTCCCAAGTAGCTGGGATTACAGGCACCCACCACCACACCCAGCTAATTTTTTATATTTAGTAGAGGCTGGGTTTCACCATGTTGGTCAGGCTGATCTCATACTCCTGACCTCAGGTGATCCACCCGTCTTGGCCGCCCAAAGTGCTGTGATTACAGGCGTGAGCCACTGTGCCTGACCAAATACTCTTCTTTTCTTAAAGAAGGTCTGCTAATGGGCAGGTGGGTCATGTATGGACAGGCATAACTTCCCACCTAGGCCGCACCAGCACCTGTCCTACACAAGCTCCAGACCTGCCGGTGCCTCCACTCCTGAGATGTGTTTCCTCATTAACTTCTCAGCTCCACTCACCAGCCCCTGCCCTGGAGTTTCTTTACTTGTACTGGCTACAGTTGTGAGGGGTTGTTCTCCACACAAATCGCAGCTCTCCTCTGCCACCAAGTCAAAGTGTGCTAGAAGGAATTCACTGAATGACCTTCTTGTTGCCATTCAATTTCATACAGTCTCATCAATCCACATGCCACAGGCCAGAAAGAGCCATGACAATGACCAGCTGTGGAGGGACTCATAGATGAAGCCACAGTCCTGCAAGAAAAACCGGCAAGTTTCCTCAAAACACATTTTTTTTTAGACAGAGTCTTGCTCTGTTGCTCAGGCTGTAGCACAGTCGTGCCACCTCGGCTCACTGCAACCGCCGCCTACCAGACTCAATCAATCCTTCCGGATTAGTCTACCTAGTACCTGAAATTACAGATGCCCACCACCATGCCTGGCTAAGTTTTGTAGTTTTAGTAGGGATGGGGTTTCATCCTGTTGGCCAGGCTGGTCTCAAACTCCTGGCCTCAAGTGATCTGCCTGCCTCAGCCTTCCAAAGTCCTGGGATTACAGGCATGAGTCACTGCACCTGGCTGGTTTCTCAAAAATTAAACATAAGCTAGGCTTGGTAGCTCGTGCCTGTAATCCCAGCAACTTTGAAAGGCCAAGCTGGGAGGATCTCCTGACTCCAGAAGTTCAAAACTGGCTTAGGCAACATGGTGAGACCCCATCTCTACAAAAATAAAAAAAGATATTAGCTGGGCATGGTGGTATGTGCCTGTTGTCCCAGTTACTCGGGAGGCTGAAGCTAGAGGATCGCTTGAGCCAGGAGGTGGAAGCTGCAGTGAATCATGTCTGCCCCACTGCACTCCAGCCTGGGTGACGGAGTGATGTCCTATCTCAAAAAAAAAAAAAAGAAAAAGAAAAAGAAAAAAGTATAGAAATCGAGCAGTTCCACTTCTGGGTATATAATCACAGGAACTGACTGCAGAATCTTGAACAGATGTTTGCACAGCCATGTTCACAGCAGCGTGATTCACAATAGCCAAAAGGTGGCAGCAGCCCAAGCGCCCATCAGCAGATGGATGAATGGGCAAAACGCAGTCTGGCCACACAGCGGAATAGTCTTCAGTCTGAGAAAGGAAGGAGGTTCTGGCCTGTGCTACAACATGGACGCATCTTGAGGACATTAGGTTCGGTGAAATGACACAGACAGACACAAAAGGACAAATTTTGTCCGATTCTGCTAATCTGAGGTCCTTAGAGAATCAAATTCATAGAGACAGAAAGTAGAACGGGGGTTGCAGGGGCTGAAGGGAGGAAGATGGGGAGTTAGTGTTTAATGGGTGCAGAGATTCAGTTTGAGAAAATGAAACAGTTCTGGAGATGGATGGTGGCGACGGTTGCACCATGATGTGAACATCCTTAAATGCCACTGAACTGTGTACTTAAAAGCGGCTAAAATGTTGGCCATGGTGGCTTATGCGTGTAATCCCAACACTCTGGGAGGATGAGGTGGGTGGATCACCTGAGGTCAAGAGTTCAAGACCAGTCTGGGCAACATGACAAAACCCTGTCACTACAAAAAAAAAAAAAAAAAAAAAAAAAAATTAGCCAGGTGTCGTGGTGTGCACCTGTAGTCCCAGGTACTCCAGAGGCTGAGGAGGGAGGATCACTTGAGCCCGGGAGAGGGAGGTTGCAGTGAGCCGAGATTGTGCCACTGCATTCCAACCTGGGTGGTAAGAGTGAGACCCTGTCTGAAAAAACAAAGTCTGCTGATGCAGGTGGATCACCTGAGGTCGAGAGTTTGAGACCAGTTTGGCCAACATGGTGAAACCATGTCTCTATCAAAATTACAAAAGTTAGCTGGGCATGGTGGTGAGCACCTGTAATCCCAGCTACTGGGGAGGCTGAGGCAGGAGAATCACTTGAACCCACGAGGTGGAGGTTGCAGTGAGCTGAGATTGTGCCACTGCACTCCAGCCTGGGCGACAGAGTGAGACACCATCTCAAAAAAAAAAAAAAAAAAAAAAAAAGTGGCTAAAATAGTCAATTTTACAATTATATTTTGCCACAATTTTAGAAAGAGAAAGAGAGAGAAGGAGAGAAGCGAGTTATGAACAAGGAGGACAGGGATGAGCGCGTGGCAGGCACTGATCCCGGCCCTTTGAGAGTGAGATAGGAGAGAACACTTAATCCCCGCAATTAAGGGGGCATGATGTGGTTAATTCTTTCCTCAAATCTGCTTATTCATCTTCCAGCAGTTTTCTAGGGCTGTGTATGTTCTGGAAATTCCCAATATAGATGCTCCCAGCTTACAATGGAGTTACGCTGCCTGCTAACCCATCGAAAAGTCAAAAAATTTTTAAATGGGCCAGGCATAGTGGCTCATGCCTGTTGTCCCAGCACTTTGGGAGGCCAAGGCAGGCAGATCACTTGAGGCCAGGAGTTCAAGACCAGCGTGACCAACATGGTGAACCCCTTCTCTACTGAAAATACACGAATTAGCCGGGCTTGGTGGCGGGCACCTGAAATCCCAGCTACTCCCGATGCTGAGGCAGGAGAATCACTTGAACCCGGGAAGCGGAGGTTGCAGTGAGATGAGATTGTGCCACTGCACTCCAGCTCGGGTGACACAATGAGACCTTGTCTCAAAATAATAACATTAATAATAATAATAACACATTGTTAAGCGGCCCCATCATAAGTATGGTACTGTCTAAATTTGTTTCCTTCCCACATTCCTGCCTCTACTTCCTTAGATTTTGCCAGTGGTTCTCAGTGTGGGCTGACATTGGGAACCCCTGGGGTACTATCAAAATCTCCAGTGCTGGAGTCCCACGTCCAGAAATTCACATGTAATTAGCTGGGGTGGCCGGGGTATGAGGCAGTTTCAGATCTCTCTGGGTGACTGTCAGGTACAGCCTGGGCAGAGAACCACTGGTTCAGGCCACAGTTCCTTCACTGGGTGATGAGGGAGGCCTCCTGCCTCCAGGGGCCACGGCCTTCCTGCGTCCCCTGCATCCTCACCACTGCAGCCTGAGGGATCTTCCTGAAGCAACTGGACCCACTGATCTGTGGAAGGGTCGGCCAACCCCGCCGTAGGGATCAGCTCCGACCCACGGGCGGAGTTCCACCCTTCACATGTTTTGTAAATAAAGTGTCATTCGCCACTAGCTGAAGCTCATTCATTTGGGACTGCGGGGTCTGCAAAGCCTAAAATACTGATGAGCTAGTCCTTTCCAGAACACAATCCTTTTCAGAACAGTCCAAGATCAGAAGTCCTGCAAGCCTCTGGAGTTCGCTTCCCGCTGCAGGTCCTGCCTCACGACTCCTGGCTCAGTTACCTGCTCTAGGGACACCCCCCGTTGTTTTGGGCAGAATGAGGTGCACCTCCTCTTGCCCTCACAGGGCCCGGGTTCCATTAGCTCACTGTTCTCCTTGTTTGTGATTGGCCTGTCTCTCTTGCAGAACTGGGAGAGCCAGCAGGGTGGAGGGGGCGGGGCTTCATCTGTGGCTCTCACAGCTAGCCAGGGTCTGGCACACAGTAGGCGCTCAAGATATGTGCTGTCTCAGTGGTTTAGTTGAACGATATTCACTAAAGCCACATCAAAGCCTATGCTGGGCCGGGAGCCGTGGCTCATGCCTGTAATCCCAGCACTTGGGGCAGCTGAGGGAGGTAGATCACTTGAGCCCAGGAGTTCAAGACCAGCCTGGGCAACCTAGTGAGAACCCGTCTCTACTTTAAAAAAAAAAAAAAGCTACATGTGGTGGTGCTTGCCTGCAGTCCCAGCTACCAGGGTGACTGAGGTAGGAAGACGGCTTGAGACCTGGGGTTAAGGGGGTGGGTTGAGGCTGCAGTGAGACGTGATTGTTCCGCTCTACTTTAGCCTGGGCAACAGAGAAAGACCTTGTCTCAAAAAAAGGAAAAAAAAAGAAAAAGAAAAAGCCTAGGCTGACTGTTCATAGGATGAATAGAGGAGTCTTGGTTTGTGCAGAAAAACCTAGAGAGATTAAAAAAAGTTTGGCTGATTTAAAGCTTTCTCTGACTTCACTTTTGCTAAGAATTTGATGACTGCCATTCATTTAGTCACAATAATAGCAAACAATACAAGTTTTTTGCAAACAATAACAAAAATAGCTTTCATAATGTGCTAAATATGATATAAAGTGCTTTACATGTATATCATTCACATAATTGTCACAACAACCCTGTAATGGGCACTATTATTATTCCTGATGTACAGATGAGGAAACTGAGGCACAGAGGGGGTGCCTTGCCCAGATTATATACGCCTAGTAAGTAACAGAGCTGAGACTCAAACCAGGCAGCCCGGGTCCAGAGTCCAAGCTTTTTTTTCTCTTTTTACAGCAGGATCTTGCTCCGTTGCCCAGGCTGGAGGGCAGTGGTATAGTCACAGCTCACTGCAGCCTCCACCTCTGAGGCTCAACTGATCCTCCTGGCTCAGCCTCATGAGTGGCTGGGACTATAGGCATTCCGCACCATGGCCTGGCTACTTTTTTTTTTTTTTTTTTTTTTTGAGACAGTCTTGCTCTGTCATCCAGGCTGGAGTGCAATGGCACAATCTCGGCTCACTGCAACCTCCACCTCCCAGTTCAAGCAGTTCTCCCTGCCTCAGCCTCCTGAGTAGCTGGGATTACAGTCACCCGCCACCACGCCTGGCTAATTTTTGTTTTTTTTTTTTTTTTTTTTTTAAATAGAGATGGGGTTTTACCATATTGGCCAAGCTGGTCTTGAACTCCTGACCTCAGGTGATCCACCCACCTCAGCCTCCCAAAGTGTGGGGATTATAGGCGTGAGCCACCGAGCCTGGCCAGGTTTTCTACTTTGTGTAGAGATGAGGTCTTACTATCTTGTCCTGGTGGATTTTTAACTTCTAGCCCCAAGTGATCCTCCCACCTCAGCCTCCCCAACTGTTGTGATTACAAGAGTGAGTCACCACACCTGGCCCAGAGTCAGAGCTTTTAACCACTATGTTACACTGCTTGAGAGTCGCAATAACTAATAACAACCCCACCCACAACCATGCAATCGTGGAGCCACCTCACAGGGTCACAGCAAGGGCCGCCCTTCCAGTACAGCAGTCATCGGCCCCACCTGCTCTGCTGAAGCCTGCGGGGGAGGCTGCACAGGCAAGGCAGAGGACGCTTCCTCTCAGAGGAGTTCAAATCCCAGAGCCGCCTCTTCCTAGCTATGCACCCTCAGCCAAGATCATGAACTTGTTTTCCTCGTCCTTAACGATGGGGCTCACAGCCTCTTCCCCGAGCTGTTGTGAGAGTGAAGCATGTCCCAGAGCAGATACAAAACAGGCCACATGTGCAGAGGGTGGTTGGTTGGTCCATTCAGCCCGATTGGGGCCATTCAATTGATGGGATCCAGAAACACCTTGGTCTACGGATCTAGCCAATTGCTGCTGCTGGTTTAGGTTTTGCCTGAATCTCGATCAAAAGTATCTGATAGCCTTCCCTGCTTTGTTTTATTTGAAAACATGGTAAACTCAGAAGGGCTTTTTAAGTCCCGGCCGGCCTCCTCCCTCCAAGCGGCACTCTCTCCAAGCCACTTCACAGACACATTCAGCCCTCCTCTCCCTTCTGCCAGGAGTAAGACTGTGGCCATGTCTCACTGATGATCCAACGGGATACAGACGGACAGAGACAGAATCCAGCCCCGACAAAGCACATTGAACTTTCCAGCAGGGCACGCCTGTCAAAAATAGGAAATCAGTTTCTGTAAAGCTCTCTCTTCCTCCTCTGATAAAATAAAATTGAGTGTCAAATGAACCCAAAGGGGAAGTCTGGCTGTGATTTTATCTTTCTGTCATCCCCTCTCCGCCCTTCTTAGATTTATTCATTGAAACCCATCTGTGGACCTCTTAGCTTCAGGAATTGGAACTAAAGTTGGTACTGAAGGAGGGGAAAGGGTTTATGCCAAGGCCACAGCGCCACCTTGTGACCAATATTTTTACTGCTGTCAACGCGCTCCAGCCGCGGACCTCAGAGGGTGGTGATGCACGAAGAGTATGCACAATATTGCTTCCCGAACTTTCTCAGTCTTGTCAGCTTTTTAAAAATGTATATATGTTTTAATATATGTGTTCATATATGTTTTAATAAATATGTTTTTATATATTTTATGTTTTAATAAATATGTTTTTATATATTTTATGTTTTAATATATATTTGTTTTCATATATATGTTTATACATATTTGTTTTAAAAAATATATATGTATTTGCTTATTTTTCTGCATCTAATCATCTATTATATTTATTCCTAAGAGACGGGTCATGCTTTGTCACCCAGGCTGGAATGCGGTGGCCACTCACTGCAGCCTTGACTTCCTGGGCTCAAGCGGTCCTCCCAACTCATCCTCCCAAAGTGTTGGGATTACAGGCGTGAGCCACTGCGTCCAGCCTTGTCAGCTGTTCAAGTCTTAACCTGAGCATTAAATACGGACCATACACATGTAAATCACGGACATATAGTGCATTGCTTGTTTCTGCATGTACCTCAAGGATTGTAGTCTCCGGAAAATGAGTGCTCTTTATTCACTAGGTGGCTTGTGAACACGTTTTGGGTTTTAACGCATTATCATTAACCCATTCATACTGTGTCCCAAACCCTGTAGTGACATCACAGGGAAAAATGACACATACCATAGAGGCCCTGACTTCAGACAGATTACAACCTGGTCAAGAGGATTCAGTTCCTCTCAAATGGCCTTGAATTGGCCTGATACCATCTCCCCATACACTGTAGCACCCAAATGCAGGTAGACAGTGAAATTAAGTGGATTTCAAACACGACCACGCTAACTCTGAAGCATTGGTCACTGGCCAAGAAAACGTGATTAGGAGCTTACTGGAGCTAGCAGATTCCTTCAACACATTCAGTCCTCCCCTCACCCAAGGACAGATTAGGAAGCTCCAGCCAATGGCGCGTGTCTGTCTTGCTTTGAGAAGGAAAATGGAAGTATCTTTCCTGGAGGAGAGGGTTCCCTTCCTCTTTTCCATCTTTTCTTCCTTTATGTCTTTCTTTTTCCCTTGTTTCCCCCCTCCCTTCCTTCTTCCAGTCTTTCTAACTTTCAGCATTTCAAATCTCCAATGGATACATTTCTGGTGAAAAGTCTAACTAGAAAAAAAACTGGGATAGCGGTGGTGGTGGTGATGCTGGAATTTTACAACACTGATTATCTCAGGGTACTCAGAAAATTCTAATGGCTATTATGGGTGTCTTTTAGAAAGAAAAATTGGAAACCTAAGTTGATTGTTTCTTAATAAATTCAGTTTGTTTGGCAGACAACATATCTCCAGGCAGAGCATCTTTATTTTTTATTTTATTTTTCGTCTTTAGATGAAACACATGGAACCCCTGCTTTAGACAGAAGTAGGTGCTGACCTCTAGTGGACATGTGTAGCACTGCAGCTCTACACAGAAGTAGGTGCTGACCTCTAGTGGACATGTGTAGCACTGCAGCACTACAGAGAAGTTGCTTAGGGAGAATAGCTATTGAAAAATGCATTCTAGAAAGATGACTGTTTTCTGCTTTTGCAGATCTCTCAAGATCCTGAAAATTTCTCCTGTACCTTCCACATTTTGGGAGCGTTACAGTTTGGGTATATGACCCTCCAGATCTCATGCTGAAATTGGGCCCCCACCATTGCAGGTGGGCCTAGTGGCAGACGATACCTTATGAATAGATTAATGCCCTGGGCAGAGGGTTAAAATGAGCTCTTACTCTGTTAGTTCTGGAGAGCTGGTTGTCAGAAGGAGCCTGGCCCCTCCACTCCCACCTGCTTCCTTTCTTTCCATGTGGTCTCTGCACACATCAATTCCCTTTCTCATCTGCCCTGAGTAGAGGCAGCCAGAGGCCCTCACCAGAAGCAGATACTAGCACCATGCTCCTTGCACAGCCTGCAGAACTATGAACCAAATGAAACATCTCTTCTTTATAAATTACCCAGTCTTAGGTATTCCTTTATAGCAACACAAAATGGACTAAGACAAGGAGCCACAAATCATCTGCAATTCTTTGGCTGATAAATTATCAAATATAGCTAACCTAACTAGCTTCCTCCCTTTTGCATATGTCTGGCCTGTCTCCTTGCACCTCTGCATTCTCTTCACGAAGCACCCAGGTAACCCATTATCCAGAGCTCTTACTAATTCTATTCAGTATTTGTTTCTTGCTGCTGGGGAAGGAGGTTGAGACCAAAGGGAATGAGGGAACATTGAGCAATTTATCTTCATTGTGACCAGCAAGGGCAAATTGTCCTTGGTCTTCTAACCCTGCAGCAAGTATTCATTGCTAAAACACACACACACACACACACACACACACACACACACACACACACACACACGCTGTTTATGCAAAACACATTAGTGAGGGTATTTTTCCTACCTTAAGCATCAAGGAAAGCCAGCATGAAGCAGCGTAAAGAGTTCTGGGTAGGGAAACAAACAAGGTTCTAGTCCTGGCCCTGCTCAAATGACCATAGGGCACTAGGAAAGTCTCTCAGTTCCTCAGTTTTCTTTTTTCTTGTTCCTTTTTCTGTTTTTTTTAAAGACAGGTTCTCACTCTGTTGACCAGGCTGAAATGCAGTGGCATGGTCACTGCTCACTGCAGCCTTGAACTCCTGGGCTCAAGCGATTGTCCTGTCTCAGCCTCTCCAGTAGCTGGGATTACAGGCACACACCACCATGCCTGGCTAATTTTTTTTTCTTTTCAGTAGAGATGAGGTCTTGTTGTATCACCCAGGCTTGTCTCAATCTCCTGGGATCAAGCAATCTTCCTGTCTCAGCCTCCCAAAGTGCTGGGATTGCAGGTATGAGCCACCCCTCCTGGCCCTCATTTTTCTCAAATGTAAAGTGAGAGAGTCTGATTAAGTGAACTTTAAAGACAAATTTGGCTTTACTTTTGTATGATTTATGTTGTCTTGACTTTTATTGAAATTTCTATTCAAAGGCACCACCCCTGAAGATTTGGTTGTTAGTGCATAGCCATGCCCAGGAAGACAGTATGGTTTCAGGCCTGTCAGATATCAGACTGGCCCTTATTAGACATGTATTAGTTATCAATTGTTGTATAACACATTACCATAATGCTTAGTGGCTTAAAACAACAACATTTATTATCTCACCCCATCTGTGGGTCAGGAATCTGGCTGTGGCTTACCTGGGTCTCCTGTCTCAGGGCCTTTTATGTGGGTGCAATCAAGGTGTTGGTTGGGGCTGTGGTCTCACCTGAAGGCTTGACTGGGAGCAGGATTCATTTCAATGTTTACTCTTGTGGCTACTGGCAGGCCTCATTTCCTTATGGACTATTCAATTGAGGGCTTCCCCTCCCTTCCCCTCCCCTCCCCTCCTCTCCCTTCCCTTCCCTACAGGGTCTCATTCCATCACCCAGGCTGGAGTACAGTGGTACAATCTCAGTTCACTGCAACCTCCACCTCCAAGGCTCAAGCAATCCTCCCACCTCAGCCTTCTGAGTAATTGGGACTACAGGTACACGCCACCACATCCAGTGGATTTTTGTAGATTTTGTAGAGATGGGGTTTCACCATGTTACCCAGGGTGGTCTCGAACTCCTGGACTCAAGCAGTCTGCTCACCTCAGCCTCCAAAAGTGCTGGGATTACAGGCATCAGCCACCATGCCAGGCTGGTTTCAGTTTCTTGTACATGGGCTTCTCCATAGGGCAGTTCATAACAAGGCAATGTGCTTTATCAGAACAAGGAAGTAAGAAGAACTGGGGAAAAAGAGAGAATAGGAGATGGAAGTTACACACTCTTGGGAGCTAATAAGTGATGGCCCATCATTTGTGCCGTGTTGTATTGATTAGAAGAGAGTTACTAACTTCAGCCACTAAATGAGAGGTGATAATACAAGGAAGGGTGTGGTAGGAATACTAGGAGGCAAGGGGTCTTTGGGAGCTATTAAGAAGCTACCTATCATGCTGTGCGACTTCAGGAAAGTGAATGCCTGTATACCTGTTTCTTTCATTGTAAAATGGGGATAATAATGCCTACCTCATAGATTTGAGGTAGGAAATACATGTAGAGTATTGGGGACATTTTACCTCAGAGCCCTGTGGATCATTACTTCCCATATCCTCCCTGCAGGAGGCCTTCCATATACACAAATGGAGAATTGAATTATCCAGGCTGTTTTATGTTTTCTCCCCTAATAGGCTTTGAGCTCCCTGAGGAATAGTAGCAAATGGAAAATCATGAAAATGTGATGATTTATTTTACCCTTACAGTTATAAATCAAAATAATAAAAGAATCTTTAAGCCACCAATTATATGCAAGAAAGAAGTTAAATAGTCATTGGAGGGCTGGTTTCTGTATTTCTCACTATGGTATTCCTAGCACCATAGCACCTGGTCTGTAGAAGACACTTAATAAATATCTCCTGAATTGTACACTGTTTTTGTTTTATAAACTATGTTTTCTCTCAAGAAAACTGGAATAGCATATTGTTTTGGCTTAAAGAGGCTGCAAGCTTCTTGATATCATAGGGAATATGTTATTGAAAAGAAAGAACCCAGACATCATTGTCTTATCCTTTCTTAAAGTCATGAATTTTTCACGTGGAATATTGTATGATTTATGGTACTTTAAGAAGAGAAGCTCCTAGGAAAGCATAGTTTGAATGATGATTATTATCAGAAATTCAAAGGACTGTATCTTCAGCATAAGGGTGAACTAGCCCTCAGGTTTCCATAATCTGGTTTGTTCAGGAAACCTCAAGAAGTTCCTAGATGGGTAGAGCCTTTACTGCAGGCAGGAACATGTGCAAATCCTCTCTGGGGAAAAGAAGCTTCATCCAATGTCTAAAAAGCTTCCTATAATTTTGTTTGTTTTTTGTTTTGTTTGTTTGTTTATTTATTTATTTATTTATTTATTTATTTATTTATTTATTTTATAGACGGAATCTCACACTGTTTCCCAGGCTGGAGTGCAGTGGCACAATCTCGGCTTACGGCAACTTTTGTCTCCTGGATTCAAGTGATTCTCCTGCCTCAGCCTCCCGAGTAGCTGGGATTACATGGGCCCGCCCACCACCCTTGGCTAGTTTTTTGTATTTTTAGTAGAGATGGAGTTTCACCCTGTTAGTCAGACTGGTTTTGAACTCCTGAGCTCAAGTGATCCACCCACTTCGGCCTCCCAAAGTGCTGGGATTACAGGATTGAGTCATCATGCCTGACAATAATTATTTTTAGTCTGATAGCAGTACACAAAAATAATAAATGCAAAAGGAGAACAAAACAATAACTAAGAACCAGAAAAACAACAGAACAAGGCCCACAAAGATGTCATTGGAATATTAAAATTCAAATAACAATGGAAATAGTTGAACACAATTAAACAACTGTTGTTCTTACTATATTTAAATGACCAAAACATAAGCTTGGATGCATCTATGGGAAAATAGAAGTAAACAACAACAAAAAGCAAATATAATAGGAAAAAACAAATATAGTTTCTAGAAATAAAACACACAATCCTGAAATTAAAAGTTCACCAGATCAGTTCACAATCATGTTAGACATAGCTGAAGAGAGAATTAGTCACCTTGAAAACAGGCACAAAAAATTTTCCAGAAAGTAGCGCAGAGAAAAGAAAAGATCAAATATACAGAAAAATGATTAAGAGGCAGAGAGAAAAAGTCTAACATATATTTTATTGTTGTTCTATAAGTAGGGGGAAATGGGGCAGCAGCAATGTTTGAACACAGAAAGGTGAATAATTTTTTAGAAGTGCTGAGAGAGAGCAAACCACAGATTTGCTGTGAATCACAAACTGGTTCAATACAAAAAAAATTTACACTGAGATTACAGTAAAGCTTAAAAGATCAAATGGAGATCTTAGAAACAACCACAAAAGGCTGGGTATGGTGGCTCATGTTTGTAATCCCAGCACTTTGAGAGACTGAGGCAAGACAATAGCTTAAGGCCAGGAGTTTGAGAGGAGCCCGGGCAACATAGTGATACTCCATCTCTGCAAACAAAACAAAACTAAACTAAATAATTAGCTGGGCATCATGGTGCACACCTGCAGCCCTAGCTACTTGGGAGGCTGATGTGGGAGGATTGTTGAGTCCAGGAGTTTGAGGTTACGGTGAGCTGTGATTGTACCACTGCACTCTGGCCTGGGTGACAGAGCAAGACACTGTGTCAAAAACAAAACAACCACAGGAAAAAGACATCTTCAAAGGAGTAGCAGTGAGACCAACTGCGGACTTTTCAACGGCAACAATGGGAGCCCGAAGACAATGGAATGGCATTGTTAATGCATTAAAAGAAAATAACTACTACTTTATATACTAGAAAGAGATATTTCAGGAATGAATTTGAAATAGAGATTTTTTCATACAGACAAAATGAAAGGGTTTTTCATTATCAAATTATTAATGAGGCAAATTCTAAAGGATATATTTCAAACAGAAATCATGTGATACTAAATGGAAGAAATGAATATAGAACAAAAAGTGGTAAATATTGGGTGAGTACAGCAGCTCAAGCCTGTAATCCCAGCACTTTGGGAGACAGACGTAGGTGGATCACCTGAGGTCAGGAGTTCGAGACCAGCCTGGTCAACATGAAAAACCTCGTTTCTACTAAAAATACAGAAATTAGCTGGGTGTGGTGGTGGACACCTGTAATCACAGCTACTCAGGAGGCTCAGGCAGGAGAAATGCTTGAGCCCAGGAGACAAAGGTTGCAGTAAGCCAAGATTGCACCACTGCACTACAGCCTGGGTGACAAGAGCAAAACTCCATCTCAAGAAAAAAAAAAAGGTGAATATCTAGATAAAATCTAAATTGACATTGGTTAGATAAAACAATAATAATACCTTGTGAGGTTTAAAATAAAATTAAAATTAAAATTCATGACAATGACAGCAAATATGTTGGAGGAGGATAAATGAAATGTAAATGCTCTACAGATTTTTAGTTGTCCAAGAAAAGAGTAAATATTGACTTACTTTAGAATCTGATATGTTAATTATGCATGTTTTAATTTCTAGGTATCCAGGAAAATAATGGAAATAGAATATATAACTTATAAATCAGGAGTAGGAAAAACAGAATAATAAAACATAATTAAGAAGCAAGAAGGTGGGGGAAACAGAACAGACAGGGCAATTCAAAAGCACAAAATAAGGCCGGGCATGATGGCTCATGCCTGTAATCCCAGCACTTTGGAAGGCTGAGGCAGGTAGATCACTTGAGGTCAGGAGTTTGAGACCATCCTGGCCAACATGATGAAACCCTATCTCTACTAATAACAAAATCCAAAACAAAGCAAAACAGAAAGCACAAAATAAGATGCTAGATTTAAACTAAATCTATTAGCAATTGCATTAGATATAAGTGGATCACATGCTCCAGTTAACAAAGATCCTCAGGTTATTTAAAAAAAAAAAAGGAAAATGAAATCATATGTTATTTAATAAGAGATATTTTAAGCATAAAATAATCAAAGTATGAGTAAGAGGACAGTGTATTAGCTTTCCATTTCTGCTGTAACAATTTATCACAAACTTAGTAGCTTATGTGATACAAACAAGGTTTTACTGAGCTAAAATCAAAATGTTTTCAGGGCTGTATTCTTCCTGCAGATTTTAGATACCAAAGCATTTTTGGCCAGGCATGGTAGCTCATGTCTGTAATCCCAACACTTTGGGAAACCAACGCAGTAGGATCACTTGAGCCCAAGAATTCAAGACCATCCTAGGCAACATAGGGAAACCCTATCTCTACAAAAAAATAAACAAAATTAGATAGGTTCAGTGGCATGTACCTATAGTCCCAGTTACTCGGGAAGCGAGGTGGGAGGATTGCTTGAGCCTGAGAGGTAGAGGCTGCAGTGAGCTGAGATTACGACATTGTACTCTAGCCTGGGCAACAGAGTGAGACCCTGTCTTAAAAAAATGAAAAGGAATCTATTTTGGGGTCTTCTCCTGCTTCTGGAATCTTCTAGAAGTTGCCTACATTCCCTGGCTCATGGCCCTCCTCCTCCATCTTCAAAACCAGCAATGTTGAGCCAAGTCCTTCTCACATTGCATCATTCTGACCCAGTCACTACTTCTGCCTCTTTCTTTCACTTTTAAGGACATTGATGATAATATTGGGCCCACCTGGCTAATTCAGGACATTTTTCCCTATTTTAAGGTTAGGTGATCAGCACATATCTGCAACCTTAATTCCCCTTGGCTACATAACATATTCAACAGGTTCTGGGGAATTAGAATGTGGACAACGATGAGGGCCATAGATAGGGAAAGATATACCATGAAAGTATTAATCAAAAAGAAAGCCAGGGTAGCTATATTTCTTTATTTTTTAGAGATGTCTCGCTACATTGCCCAGGCTCACCTCAAACTCCTGGGCTCAAGGAATCCTCTTGCCTCAGCCTCCCCAGTAGCTGGGAGTGTGGGCATGTGCCACCACACTCAGCTTCAGTGTAGCTATATTTATATTAGACACAACAAACTTTAAAAAGTCAAAAAAGACCTAAATAGACATGCCCTATTCATTAATTGGAAGTCTTAACTTCACTAAAACACCAATTTTCCCCCAATTTAATCTGTGAATTTGATACAATCCCAATCAAAATCTTTGCAGGATTTTTTATAGACAGAAAAGGTAAACATAAAATTTATATGAAAAAGCAAAGTGGGGATTGCCAGCAAGATGGACAAATAGGAACAGCTCCAGTCTGCAGCTCCCAGCGAGATTGACACAGAAGGTGGGTGATTTCTGCATTTCCAACTGAAGTACCCGATTCACCTCACTGGGACCGGTTGGACAGTGGGGGCAGCCCACAGAGGGCAAGCCGAAGCAGAGTGGGGTGTTGCTTCACCCAGAAAGTGCAAGGGGTTGGGGAATTTTCTCCCCTACCCAAGGGAAGCCGTGAGGGACTGAGCCTGAGGAACCGTGCACTCCAGCCCAGATACTGCGCTTTTCCCATGGTCTTTGCAACCTGCAGACCAGGAGATTCCCTCCAGTGCCTAAGCCACCAGGGCCCTGGGTTTCAAGCACAAAACTGGGTGGCCATTTGGGCAGACACTGAGTTAGCTGCTGGAGTGTTTTTTCTATACCCGAGTGGAGCCTGGAATGCCAGCGAGACAGAACCTTTAACTCCCCTGAAAAGGGGGCTGAAGCCAGGAAGCTAAGTGGTCTGGCTCGGTGGGTCCCATCCCCACAGACTCCAGCAAACAAAGATTCAATGCCTTGAAATTAGATCGACCCGGGAGCTGGAGCTTGGTGGGGGGAGGGGCGTCCACCATTGCTGAGGCTTGAGTAGGTGGTTTTGCCCTCACAGTGTAAACAAAGCCACCAGAATGTTCAAAGGGGGCAGAGCCCACTGTAGCTCAGCAAGGCCACTGTGGCCAGACTGCCTTTCTAGATTTCTCCTTGCTGGGCAGGGCATCTCTGGAAAAAAAAAAAAAAAAAAAAAAAAGGCAGCAGCCCTAGTCAGAGACTTATAGATAAAATCCCCGTCTCCCTGGACAGAGCACCTGGGGGAAGGGGCGGCTGTGGGCACAGCTTCACCAGACTTAAACGTCCCTGCCTGGCAGCTCTGAAGAGAGCAGCAAATCACCAAGCACAGCATTCGAACTCTGCTAAGAGTCAGACTGCCTCCTCAAGTGGGTCCCTGACCCCCGTGTATCCGACTGGGAGACACCTCTCAGTGGAGGCTGAAAGACACCTCATACGGGAGAACTCTGGCTGGCATCTGGCAGGTTCCCCTCTGGGATGAAGATTCCAGAAGAAATAATAGGCAGCAATCTTTGCTGTTCTGCAGCCTCCGTGGTAATACCCAGGCAAACAGGGTCTGGAGTGGACCTCCAGCAGACTCCAGCAGATGTGCAGCAGAGGGGCCTGATTGTTAGAAGGAAAACTAGCAAACAGAAAGGAATAGCACGTCCACTCAGAGACCACATCCAGAGGTCACCAACATCAAAGACCAAAGGTAGATAAATCCATGAAGATGGGAAAAACCAGCACAAAAAGCTTGAAAATTCCAAAAACCACAATGCCTCTTCTCCTCCAAAGGATCACAACTCTTTGCCAGCAAGGAAACAAAATTGGACAGAGAATGAGCTTGATGAATTGACAGAAGCAGGCTTCACAAGGTGGGTAATAACAAACTCCTCCAAGCTCAGACAGCATGTTCTAACCCAACGCAAGGAAGCTAAGAACCTTGAAAACAGGTTAGATGAAATTGCTAACTAGAATAACCCATTTAGAGAAGAACATAAATGAAATAATGGAGCTGAAAAACACAGCATGAGAACTTCGTGAAGCATACACAAGTATCAATAGCTGAATCAATCAAGTGAGAGAAAGGATATCAGACAATGAAGACCAACTTAATGAAATAAAGCATGAAGACAAGATTAGAGAAAAAAGAATGAAAAGGAACAAACAAAGCATCCAAGAAATAGGAGACTATGTGAAAAGACCAAACCTACATTTGATTAGTGTACCCGAAAGTAACAGGGAGAATGAAACCAAGTTGGAAAACACTCTGCAGGATATTATCCAGGAAAATTTCACCAACCTAGCAAGACATGCCAGCATTCAAATTCAGGAAATACAGAGAACACCACAAAGATACTCCTTGAGAAGACCAACCCCAAGACACATAATTGTTAGATTCACCAAGGTTTAAATGAAGGTAAAAATGTTAAGGGCAGACAGAGAGAAAGGCCGGGTTACCCACAAAGGGAAGCCCATCAGACTAACAGCAGATCTCTCCACAGAAACCCTACAAGCCACAAGAAAGTGGGGGCCAATATTCAACATTCTTAAAGAAAAGAATTTTCAACCCAGAATCTCATATCCAGCCAAACTAAGCTTCATAAGTGAAGGAGAAATAAAGTCCTTTACAGACAAGCAAATGCTGAGAGATTCTGTCACCACCAGACCTACCTTACAAGAGCTCCTGAAGGAAGCACTAAACATGGAAAGGAACTACTGGTACCAGCCAATGCAAAAACACACCAAATTGTAAAGAACATTGACACTATGAAGAAACTGCGTCAACAAACGAGCAAAATAACCAGCTAGCATCATAATGAGAAGATCAAATTCATGCATAACCATATTAACCTTAAATGTAAATGGGCTAATTGCCCCAATTAAAAGACACAGATTGACAAATTGGATAAAGAGTCAAGACCCATTGGTGTGCTGTATTCAGGAGACCCGTTTCACATGCAAAGACACACATAGGCTCAAAATAAAGGGATGGAGGAATATTTACCAAGCAAATGCAAAGCAAAAAAGAGCAGGAGTTGCAGTTTTAATCTCGGATGAAACAGACTTTAAACCAACAAAGATCAAAAGAGACAAAGAGGGCATTACATAATGGTAAAGGGATCAATGCAACAAGAAGAGATAACCAGCCTAAATATATGTGCAGCCAATATGGAAGCACTCAGATTCATAAAGCAAGTTCTTAGAGACATACTAAGAGACTTACACTCCCACACAGTATTATTGGGAGACTTTAACACCCCACTGTCAATATTAGGCAGATCAATGAGACAGAAAATTAACAACGATATTCAGAACTTGAACTCAGCTCTGGACCAAGTGGACCTCATAGACATCTACAGAACTCTCCACCCAAAATCAGCAGGATATATATTCCTCTCAGCACCACATTGCACTTATTCAAAAACTGACCACATAATTGGAAGTAAAACAGTCCTCAGCAAAAGCAAAAGAATTGAAATCATGGCCGGGCGCGATGGCTCAAGCCTGTAATCCCAGCACTTTGGGAGGCCAAGATGGGCGGATCATGAGGTCAGGAGATCGAGACCATCCTGGCTAACATGGTGAAACCCCGTCTCTACTAAAAAATACAAAAAATTAGCCGGGCACGGTGGCGGGCGCCTGTAGTCCCAGCTACTCGGGAGGCTGAGGCAGGAGAATGGCGTGAACCCGGGAGGCGGAGCTTGCAGTGAGCTGAGATCCAGCCACTGCACTCCAGCCCGGGCGACAGAGTGAGACTCCGTCTCACAAAAAAAAAAAAAAAAAGAAAGAAATCATAACAAACAGTCTTTCAGACCACAGGGTAGTCAAATTAGAAATAAGGATTAAGAAACTCACTGAAAACTGCACAACTACTTGGAAACTGAACAACCTGCTCCTGAATGACTACTGGGTAAATAACGAAATTGATGCAGAGATAAAGATGTTCTTTGAAACCAATGAGAACAAAGACACAATGTACCAGTATCTCTGGGACACATTTAAAGCAGTATGTAGCAGGAAATTTATAGCACTAAATGGCCCATAAGAGAAAGCAGGAATTGTCTAAAATCGACACCCTAATATCACAATTAAAAGTTCTAGAGAAGCAAGCGCAAACAAATTCAAAAGCTAGCAGAAGACAAGAAAAAAACTAAGAAGAGAGCAGAACCGAAGGAGATAGAGACACAAAAACCCTTCAAAAAATCAGTGAATCCAGAAGCTGGTTTTTTGAAAAGATCAACAAAATAGACCACTAGCCAAACTAACATAGAAGAAAAGAGAGAAGAATCAAATCGAGGCAATAAAGAACAATAAAGGGATATCACCATTGATACCACAGAAATACAAACTACCATCAGAGAATACCATCAAAACCTCTACACAAATAAACTAGAAAATCTAGAAGAAATGGATAATTTCCTGGACACATACACCCTTCCAAGCCTAAACCAGGAAGAAGTCGATTCCCTGAATAGACCAATAACAAGTTCTGAAATTGAGGCAGTAATTAATAGCCTACCAACCAAGAAAAGTCCAAGACCAGACTGATTCATAGCAGAATTCTAAAAGAGGTACACAGAGGAGCTAGTACCATTTCTTCTGAAATTATTCCAAACAATAGAAAAAGAGGGAACCCTCACTAACTCATTTTATGAGGCCAGCATCATCCTGATACCAAAACCTGGCAGAGACACAACAAAAAGAGAAAATTTCAGACCCATATCCTTGATAAACAACAATGCAAAAATCCTCAATAAAATACTGGCAAATCGAATCCAGCAGCACATCAGAAAGCTTATCCACAAAGATCAACTCGGCTTCATCCCTGGGATGCAAAGCTGGTTCAACATATGCAACTCAATGAACGTAATCCATCACATAAACAGAACCAATGATAAAAACCACAAGTTTATCTCAGTAGATACAGAAAAGGCCTTTGACAAAACTTAACACCCTTTTAACCTAAAAACTCTCAATAAACTAAGTATCGATGGAACGTGTGTCAAAATAATAACAGCTATTTATGAGAAACCCACTGCCAATATCATACTGACTGGGCAAAAGCTGGAAGCATTCCCTTGAAAACTGGCACAAGACAAGGATGCCCTCTTTCACCACCCCTATTCAAGAGAGTATTGGAAGTTCTGGCCGGGACAATAAGGCAAGAGAAAAAATAGGAAAAAAAGGAAGTCAAATTGTCCCTATTTGCAGATGATATGATTGTATATTTAGAAAGCCCCATCGTCTCAGCCCCAAATCTCCTTAAGTTGATAAGCAACTTTAGCAAAGTCTCAGGATACAAAATCAATGTGCAAAAATCACGTGACTATACACCAATGATAGACAAACAGAAACCCAAATCATGAGTGAACTCACATTCACAACTGCTACTAAGAGAATAAAATACCTAGGAATACAACTTACAAGGGATGTGAAGCACTTCTTCAAGGAGAACTACAAACCACTGCTCAAGGAAATAAGAGAGGACACAAATAAAGAGAAAAACATTCCATGCTTATGGAGAGGAAGAATCAATATTGTGAAAATGGCCATACTGCCCAAAGTAATTTATAGATTCAATGCTATCCCCATCAGGCTACCATTGACTTTCTTCACAAAATTGGAAAAAACTGCTTTAAACTTCACATGGAACCAAAAAAAGAGCTCACATAGCCAAGACAATCCTAAGCAAAAAGAACAAAACTGGAGGCATTACACTACCTGACTTCAAACTATACTACAAGGCTACAGTAACCAAAACAGCATGGTACTGGTACCAAAACAGATCTATAGACCAATGAAATAGAACAGAGGCCTCTTAAATAACACCACACATCTACAACCATCTGATCTTTGACAAACTTGATAAAAACAAGCAATGGGGAAAGGATTCCCTATTTAATAAATGGTGTTCGGAAAACTGGCTTGCAATATGCAGAAATCTGAAACTGGATTTGTTCCTTAAACATTATATAAAAATCAACTCAAGATGGATTAAAGACTTAAACCTAAGACCTAAAACCATAAGAACCCTAGAAGAAAACCTAGGCAATACCATTCAGGACCTAGGCTTGGGCAAAGACTTCACGACTAAAACACCAAAAGCAATGGCAACAAAAGCCAAAATTGACAAATGGGATCTAATTAAACTAAAGAACTTCTGCAGAGCAAAAGAAACTATCATCAGAATGAACAGGCAACCTACAGAATGGGGGGCAATTTTTGCAATCTGTCCATCTGACAAAGGGCCAAGATCCAGAATCGACAAAGAACTTCAACAAAATCACACGAAAATACAAAGAACCCCATCAAAAAGTGGGTGAAAGATATGGACAGACACTTCTCAAAAGAAGACCTTGATGTAGCCAGCACACATATGAAAAAAAGCTCATCATCGCCGGTCATTAGAGAAATGCAAATCAAAACCACAATGAGATACCATCTCACACCAGTTAGAATGGTGATCATTTAAAAGTCAGGAAACAACAGATGCTGGAGAGGATGTGGAGAAATAGGAACACTTTTACACTGTTGGTGGGAGTGTAAATTAGTTCAACCATTGAGGAAGATAGTGTGGCGATTCCTCAAGGATCTAGACCAAGAAATAACATTTGACCCAGTAATCCCACTGGTGGGTATATATCCAAAGGATTATAAATCATTCTATTATAGAGACACATGCACACATATGTTTATTGTGACATTATTCACAACAGCAAAGTCTTGGAACCAATGCAAATGCCCATCAATGATAGATTGGATAAAGAAAATGTGGCACATATACATCATGGAATACTATGCAGCCATAAAAAGGATGAGTTCATGTCCTTTGCAGAGACATGGATTAAACTGGAAACCATCATTCTCAGCAAACTAACACAAGAACAGAAAAGCAAACACCTCATGTCCTCACTTATAAGTGGGAGTTGAACAATGAGAACACATGGACATAGGAAGGGGAACATTACACACTAGGGCCTGTCTTGGGGTTGGAGGCTAGGGGAGGGATAGCATTAGGAGAAATACCTAATGTAGGCGATGGGTTGATGGGTGCAGCAAACCACTATGGCGCATGTATACCTATGTAACAAAACTGCACATCGGCACATGTACCCCAGAACTTAAAGCGTAATAAAAAAAAAAGAAAAAGAAAAAGAAAAGAAACTAGAATAGCCAGAGCAATTCTGAAAAAGAATAAATAATTTGGAGGATTCACACTACCTAATTTCAAAAATTACTACAAAACTATAGTAATCAAGACAGTGTGATATTGGTAAAAGAACAGATTATATGTCTATATATTTGTGAAATACTCATACAAATATGGTGAATTGGTTTTTAACAAAAATATAAAGGCAATTCAAGGAAGAAAGGATATAATTTTAAACAAATGATGCTGCAACAATTGGATAGTCATATGCAGAAAAATACCCCCAAAACAGACAAACAATGTCCCCCAAGAAACTCTGACCTACATCTCACATATTATACAAAAATTGACTCAAAATGTATCACAGACATAAAAGTAGAACCTAAAGCTATAAAACTTCTCAAAGAAAAGGGAGTAGAACTTTTTCTGACCTTGAATTAGGAAAAAGAGTTCTTGGATGTGACACCAAAAGCATGATCCATAAGATAAAAAATTATAAATTGGACTTCAGTTAAAAACTATTTCTCTGTGAAAGACATGTTAAGAGAATGAAAAGATAAGCCACAAACTGGAAGAAGATACTTGCAAATCACATTATATGACAAAGGGCCATATATACTAAATATTCAGAAAATGTCAAGAACTCTCAAAACTAAACACCAAAAACTGACTGAAATTTTAAAAATGAGCAAAAGATTTTAAAAAATGCAAAAGCAGACACCTCACTAAAGACATGTAAGTGCAAATGAACAAATGAGAAATTGTTCAACGTCATTAATTTTTAGAAAAATGCAAATTAAAAGACCCATGAACTACTACTACATACCTAAATAGAATGAGTAAAACAAAAAACCTGGTAATACTAAAAGCTCACATGATGTGTTGAAATTGGAACACTCTTTCATTGTTAGTAGGAATGCAAAATGACACAGTCACTCGAAAAAATAATTTGGCAGTTTCTTATAAAATTAAAAGTACATTTACCATATCACCCAGCAATCCCAGTATAGAGAGAAATAAAAACTTTTGTTCATGAGAAAATCTGGCTTGGGCATGGTGGCACAAGTGTGCAATCCCAGCACTCTGGGAGGCTGAGGCGGGTGAATCTCTTGAGCACAGGAGTTTGAGACCAAAATGGGCAACATGGTAAAACCTCATCTCTACCAAATATGCAAAAATTGACCCGGCATGGCAGTGTGTGCCTAGAGTCCCAGCTACTTGGGAAGTCGAGGTAGAAGGGTTGCTTGAGCCTGGGAGGTTGAGGCTGCAGTGAGCCAAGGTTGCACCACTGCACTACAGCCTGGGTGACAGAGCAAGACCCTGTCTCAAAAAAAAAAAAAAAAAAAAAAAAGAAAGAAAACTTGTACATGACATTTTTAGCAGTCTTTTTTCTTTTCTTCTTCTTCTTTTTTTTTTTTTTTTTTTTTTTTTGAGACAGAGTCTCTCCCTGTCGCCCAGGCTGAAGTGCAGTGGTACAATCTAGGCTCACTGCAGCCTCAATCTCCAGGGTTCAAGCGATTCTCCTGCTTCAGCCTACCAAGTAGCTGGGATTACAGGTGTACATCACCACACCTACCTAATTTTTGTATTTTAAGTAGAGATGGGGTTTTGCTATGTTGGCCAGGCTGGTCTCGAACTCCTGACCTCAGGTGATCTACCCACCTCAGTCTCTCAAAGTGCTGGGATTACAGGCATTAGCCACCATGCTCAGCAACAGTCTTGTTTCTAACCACCAAAAACTGGAAATAATCTAAGGGTTCTTCAAGTAGCTAATGCTTAAACAAATTTTGCCACATTTATGTGTTAGAAAACTACTAGCAACAAAAAGAACAAATCATTGACACATGCAACAACATGGATGAATCCCAAAGGCATTCTGCTAAGTGGAAGAAGTCAGTCTCAAAAGAGAGTCTATTCCATGGTTCTCTTTATAGGCTATTCTGGGAAAGACAAAACTATCATCAGTGGTTGCCAGGGATTAGTGGGAGGGAGGAGGAGGCTGTCTATAAAGGGGGAATGTGAAAAAGGTTTTGGGGGTGATGGAACTGTTCTGCATCTTGCTTGGGGTGGTAGTTACACAACTCAATGTATTTATTCAAACTCATCAAACTGTTCCAAAAAGAGTGATTTCACTATTCGTAAAACAAAAACAAATTAAGTAAAAATAGACTTTAAGGCAAAAAGCAATACTAGACATATAGAGAGTTACAATGAAATGTGAAAGTTAGATTCATCAGAAAGAATTATTGATTTCTAAACTTGTATTTAATAATTTGCCTCAAAATATAATAAAAGGTAATTTGACAGAATCACAGGAAAAATAAATAAATCTACAATTATCCTGGAAGACTTATTTTTATTTTCTGAGACAGAGTCTCTCTCACTTTGTTGCCCAGGCTGAAGTGCAATGCATGATCACAGCTCACCACAGCCTCAAAAACCTTCTGGCCTCAGGTGATCCTCCCATCTCAGCCTCCTGAGTAGCTGGGACCACAGGCATGTACCACCATGCCTGGCTAATTTTTTAAAATTTTTTCGTAGAAATGGAGTCTCACTATGTTGCCCAAGGCTGGTCTCAAACTTCTGGGCTCAAGCCATCCTCCTGCTTTGGCCAACAAAGTGCTGGGATTACAGGCATGAGCCCCCACACCAAGCCTATCCTGGAAGATTTTTAAAAATCTCAGATGTCTCAATAATTGACAGAAAGAGCAGCAAAAGGATCACTAATGATGTAGATTTGACCATCATCATTAGCAAAATGGAGGTCAGGTAAATATTTAAAACATTGCTTCCAATAATTTTAGAATAAATTTTTTTGGGGTGTGTACATTTTTTAAAACTGACTATATTCTGGGCCATAAATAAAAAAATTAAAGTGCGGAAATCACACAAAGTTTAGCTTTTGAACAAAGTATGATTAGGCTAGAAATCAATGATAAAAGATAATCTCTCTAATTTGGAAATTAAGAAATATATCTCTAAATAATGAATCCAAGAAGAAATAATAATGAAAATTTAAAGATACTTGACTTGAACAATAAAAATACTATATTTGAAAACGTGTTGTTATAGCTAAAATAGTACTTAATGAGAAATTTATAACCCTTAAGGGATATACTATAAAAGGGCCCAAGATAAATGAGTTAAACATCCATATTAACTAAGTAAAAAAGAAACTGTAGAGAGTGAAAAGAAGAAACAATTATGATAGGATAAATTAATAGAGGAGAAAATAAATACATACAAGCAGGGTTTAATACAGACAGAAATTGTTCCTTCAAAAAAAGATTTAAAAAATTGACAAACCTTTGGTGAGACTGACCGAGGAAAGAAGAAAAATGGTGCAAAAAATTGAGGAGTGGAAAGGGGACATAACTTAGAAATTGTAAAAATTCATGATATAATAATAAATCATCATGAACAACTTTATGCCAAAAATCTTAGGTGAAACAGCCATATTTTGGGCGGGGGGCACCCAAGATGGCCAAATAGGAACAGCTCCAGTCTCCAGCTCCCAGCATGAGCGACACAGTAGAGGGGTGATTTCTGCATTTTCAACTGAGATACCAGGTTCATCTCACTGGGGCATGTCAGACAGTTGATGCTGGTCTGCGGGTGCAGCAAGACCAGTGAGAGCTGAAGCAGGGCGAGGCATCGCCTCACCTGGGAAGCACAAGGGGGAAGGGAATTCCTTTTCCTAGCCAAGGGAAATTGAGACACACAATATCTGGAAAATTGGGTAACTCCCACCCTAATACTGTGCTTTACCAAGGGTCTTAGCAAACGGCACACCTGGAGATTATATCCCACACCTGGCCTGGAGGGTCACACGCCCATAGAGCATCCCTCATTGCTAGCACAGCAGTCTGAGATCTAACTGCAAGGTGGCAGCGAGGCTGGGGGAGGGGCGCCCGCCATTGCTGAGGCTTAAGTAGGTAAACAAAGCCACTGGGAAGTTCGAATTGGGTGGAGCCCACCACAGCTCAAGGAGGCCTGCCTGCTTCTGTAGACTCCACCTCTGGGGACAGGGCATAGCTAAACAAAAAGCAGCAGAAACCTCTGCAGATGTAAAAGTCCCTCTCTGACAGCTTTGAAGAGAGCAGTGGTTCTCCCAGCACAGAGGTTGAGATCTGAGAAGGGACAGACTGCCTGCTCAAGTGGGTCCCTGACCCCTGAGTAGCCTAACTGGGAGACATCCCCCACTAGGTGCAGACTGACATCTCACACCTCACATGGCTGGGTACACCCCTGAGACGATGCTTCCAGAGCAAGAATCAGACAGCAACACTCGCTATTCAGCAATATTCTATCTTCTGCAGCCTCCGCTACTGATACCCAGGCAAACAGGGTCTGGAGTGGACCTCAAGCAAACTCCAACAGACCTACAGCTGAGGATCCTGACTGTTAGAAGGAAAACTAACAAACAGAAAGGACACCCACACCAAAACCCCATCAGTGCGTCACCATCATCAAAGACCAGAGGCAGATAAAACCACAAAGATGGGGAAAAAGCAGTGCAGAAAAGCTGGAAATTCAAAAAATCAGAGCGCATTTCCCCTTCCAAAGGAACGCAGCTCATCGCCAGCAACAGAACAAAGCTGGATGGAGAACGATATTGACAAGTTGAGAGAAGAAGGCTTCAGTCAATCAAACTTCTCAGAGCTAAAGGAGGAACTACGTAACCAGCGCAAAGAAACTAAAAACCTTGAAAAAAGAATGGATGAATGGATAACTAGAATAATCAATGCAGAGAAGACCTTAAAAGAACTGATAGAGATGAAAACCATGACACGAGAACTATGTGACAAATACACAAGCTTCAATAACCAACTTGATGAACTGGAAGAAAGACTATCAGTGATTGAAGATCAAATGAATGAAATGAAGCGAGAAGAGAAGTGTAGAGAAAAAAGAGTTAAAGAAATCAACAAAGCCTCCCAGAAATATGGGATTATGTGAAAAGACCAAATCTACGTCTGATTGGTGTGCCTGAAAGTGACGGGGAGAATGCAACCAAGTTGGAAAACACTCTGCAGGATATCATCCAGGAGAACTTCCCCAACCTAGTAGGGCAGGCCAACATTCAAATTCAGGAAATACAGAGAATGCCACAAAGATACTCCTTGAGATGAGCAACTCCAAGACACATAATTGTCAGATTCACCAACGTTGAATTGAAGGAAAAAATGTTAAGGGCAGTCAGAGAGAAAGGTCGGGTTACCCACAAAGGGAAGCCCATCAGACTAACAGCAGATCTCTCTACAGAAACCCTATAAGCCACAACAGAGTGGGGGCCAGTATTCAACATTCTTAAAGAAAAGAATTTTCAACCCAGAATTTCATATCCAGCCAAACTAAGTTTCATCAGTGAAGGAGAAATAAAATCCTTTACAGACAAGCAAATGCTTAGAGATTTTGTCACCACCAGGCCTGCCCTACAAGAAATCCTGAAGGAAGCACTAAATATGGAAAGGAACAACTGGTACCAGCCACTGCAAAAACATGCCAAAATGTAAAGTTCATCGATGCTAGGAAGAAACTGCATCAACTAACGAGCAAAATAACCAGCTAATATCGTAATGACAGGATCAAGTTCACACATAACAATATTAACCTTAAATGTAAATAGACTAAATGGTCCAATTAAAAGACACAGACTGGCAAATTGGATAAAGAGTCAAGTCCCATCAGTTTGCTGTATTCAGGAGACCCATCTCACATGCAGAGACACACATAGGCTCAAAATAAAGGGATGGAGGAAGATCTACCAAGCAAATGGAAAACAAAAAAAGGCAGGGGTTGCAATCCTAGTCTCTGATAAAACAGACTTTAAACCAACAAAGACCAAAAGAGACAAAGAAGGCCATTACATAAAGGTAAAGGGATCAATTCATCAGGAAGAGCTAACTATCCTAAATATATATGCACCCAATACAGAAGCACCCAGATTCATAAAGCAAGTCCTTAGAGACTTACAAAGAGACTTAGACTCCCATACAATAATAATGGGAGACTTTAACACCCCACTGTCAACATTAGACAGATCAACGAGACAGAAAGTTAACAAGGATATCCAGGAATTGAACTCAACTCTGCACCAAGCGGACCTAATAGACATCTACAGAACTCTCCACCCCAAATCAACAGAATATACATTCTTCTCAGCACCACATCGCACTTTTTCCAAAATCGACCACATAGTTGGAAGTAAAGCACCCCTCAGCAAATGGGAAAGAACAGAAATTGTAACAAACTGTCTCTCAGACCATAGTGCAGTCAAACTAGAACTCAGGACTAAGAAACTCAATCAAAACCACTCAACTACATGGAAACTGAACAACCTGCCCCTGAATGACTACTGGGTACATAACAAAATGAAGGCAGAAATAAAGATGTTCTTTGAAACCAATGAGAACAAAGATACAACATACCAGGATCTCTGGGACACATTTAAAGCAGTGTGTAGAGGGAAATTTATAGCACTAAATGCCCACAAGAGAAAGCAGTTAAAGATCTAAAATTGACACCCTAACATCACAATTAAAAGAATTAGAGAAGCAAGAGCAAACACATTCAAAAGCTAGCAGAAGGCAAGAAATAACTAAGATCAGAGCAGAACTGAAGGAGATAGAGACACAAAAAACCCTCCAAAAAAATCAATGAATACAGGAGCTGGTTTTTTGAAAAGATCAACAAAATTGATAGACCACTAGCAAGACTAATAAAGAAGAAAAGAGAGAAGAATCAAATAGATGCAGTAAAAAATGATAAAGGGGATATCACCACTGACCCCACAGAAATACAAACTACCATCAGAGAATACTATAAACACCTCTAGGCAAATAAACTAGAAAACCTAGAAGAAATGGATAATTTCCTGGACACTTACACTCTCTCAAAACTAAACCAAGAAGAAATTGAATCCCTGAATAGACCCATAGCAGGCTCTGAAATTGAGACAATAATTAATAGCCTACCAACCAAAAAAAGTCCAGGACCAGACGGATTCACAGCTGAATTCTACCAGAGGTACAAGGAGGAGCTGGTACCATTCCTTCTGAAACTATTCCAATCGATAGAAAAAGAGGGAATCCTCCCTAACCCATTTTATGAGGCCCACATCATCCTGATACCAAAGCCTTGGCAGAGACACAACAAAAAAAGAGAATTTTAGACCAATGTCCCTGGTGAACATCGATGCAAAAATCCCCAATAAAATACTGGCAAACCGGATCCAGCAGCACATCAAAAAGCTTATCCAGCATGATCAAGTGAGCTTCATCCCTAGGATGCAAGGCTGGTTCAACATAAGCAAATCAATAAACATAATCCAGCATATAAACAGAACCAAAGACAAAAATCACATGATTATCTCAATAGATGCAGAAAAGGCCTTTGACAAAATTCAACAGCCCGTCACGCTAAAAACTCTCAATAAATTCGATATTAATGGAACGTATCTCAAAATAATAAGAGCTATTTATGACAAACCCACAGCCAATATCATACTGAATGGGCAAAAACTGGAAGCATTCCCTTTGAAAACTGGCACAAGACAGGGATGCCCTGTCTCACCACTCCTATTCAACATACTGTTGGAAGTTCTGGCTAGGGTAATCAGGCAAGAGAAAGAAATAAAGCATATTCAATTAGGAAAAGAAGAAGTCAAATTGTCCCTGTTTGCAGATGACATGATTGTATATTTAGAAAACCCCATCATCTCAGCCCAAAATCTCCTTAAGCTGATAAGCAACTTCAGCAAAGTCTCAGGATACAAAATCAATGTGCAAAAATCACAAGCATTCTTATACACCAGTAACAGACAGAGAGCCAAATCATGAATGAACTCCCAATCACAATAGCTTCAAAGAGAATAAAGTACCTAGGAATCCAACTTACAAGGGATGTAAAGGACCTCTTCAAGGAGAACTACAAACCACTGCTCAGTGAAATCAAAGAGGACACAAACAAATGGAAGAACATACCATGCTCATGGATAGGAAGAATCAATATTGTGAAAATGGCCATACTGTGCAAGGTAATTTATAGATTCAATGCTATCCCCATTAAACTACCAATGACTTTCTTCACGGAATTGGAAAAAAACTGCTTTAAAGTTCATATGGAACCAAAAAAGAGCCCGCATTGCCAAGACAATCCTAAGTCAAAAGAACAAAGCTGGAGGCATCACACTACCTGACTTCAAACTATACTACAAGTCTACAGTAACCAAAACAGCATGGTTCTGGTACCAAAACAGAGATACAGACCAATGGAACAGAACAGAGCCCTCAGAAATAATACCACACATCTACAGCCATCTGATCTTTGCCAAACCTGACAAAAACAATAAATGGGGAAAGGATTCCCTATTTAATAAATGGTGCTGGGGAAATCGGCTAGCCATAAGTAGAAAGCTAAAACTGTATGCTTTCCTTACTCCTTATACGAAAATTAATTCAAGAAATACCATTTGACCCAGCCATCCCATTACTGGGTGTATACCCAAAGGATTATAAATCATGCTGCTATAAAGACACATGCACACGTATGTTTATTGCGGCACTATTCACAACAGCAAAGACTTGGAACCAACCCAAATGTCCATCAATGACAGACTGGATTAAGAAAATGTGGCACATATACACCATGGAATATTATGCAGCCATAAAAAAGGATGAGTTTGTGTCCTTTGCAGGGACATGGATGCAGCTGGAAACCATCATTCTCAGCAAACCATCGCAAGAACAGAAAACCAAACACTGCATGTTCTCACTCATAGATGTGAATTGAACAATGAGATCACTTGGACACAGAAAGGGGAATATCACACACTGGGGCCTATTGTGAGGAGGGGGGAGGGGGGAGAGATAGCATTAGGAGACATACCTAATGTAAAGGACGAGTTAATGGGTGCAGTGCACCAACATGGCACATGTATACATATGTAACAAACCTGCACGTTGTGCACATGTACCCTAGAACTTAAAGCATAATAATAATAAAAAAAACATAAAAAAACCAAAACTCAAAAAAAAAAAAAAAAAAAAAACGAAAGAAAGAAATAGCCATATTTGGCTCAAGCCCATAATCCTGGCACTTTGGGAGGCCAAGGCAGGTGGAACACCTGAGGTTAGGATTTCGAGACCAGCCTGGCCGACACGGTGAAACCCTGTCTCTACTAAAAATACAAAAATTACCTGGGTGTGGTGGCGTATATGCCTGTAGTGCCGGCTACTCCAAAGGCTGAGGCAGAAGAATCACTTGGAGCCAGGAGGCAGAAGTTGCAGTGAGCCAAGATCACACCACTGCACTCCAGCCTGGGCAACAGAACGAGACTCTGTCAAAAAATGAAAAAAACAAAAACAAAAAACGCACATTCTTAGAAAAAAATTAAATAAAAACACTAAATCTGGGCTGCAAAACAGGGTTGTGGTTATGGTTGCACAACTCAGTAAATGTAGTAAAAAATATTGAATTGTACATGCGAAGTGGGTGAGTTTTGTGGCATGTAAGTGATACATTAGTAAAGTTATTTAAAGTGAAAACTGACTGAAAGTCTTATAATCATTGTAAAATTTGAATTAGTAATGAAAAAGTTTCCCACAAACAAAATTTTAGGCCCAGATCGCTTCTCTGGAAAGTGCAACCCAATATTCAAGGAAAAAATCATTTCAATCTTATACAAACTTTTTAGAAAATAAAGTAAGAGGTGCCATTCTAACTCATTTCTGAGCTGTCATAACCTTGATAACAGACTCTGACAAGGATAGCATGAATGAAGAAAATTATAGGCCAACATTGCACAAATACAAACATTCTACACAAAATACTACCAGACAGAATCCAGCAATATATTAAAAGGATAATACATCATCACCAAGCTGGGTTATTCTGGGAAACTAGGGTTGGTTTAACATTAGAAAAACAATTAATGTAAATCACCACATTAATAGATTAAAGGAGAAAAAGCTTGTGATCTTCATTTCAGATCTTTATTTCAGATGATGCAGAAGAAGCATTTGATTAAATTTAGCATCCATTCATAATAAAAATTTATAGCCAAAGAGGAATAGAAGGGAACATTTATTTATTTTTATTTCTAAATTAGAGATGGGGTCTATGTTGCCCAGGCTGGTCTTGAACACATGGGCACAAGCGATCCTCCTGCTTTGGCCTAGCTTTGGCCTACCTCAGTGCTGTTATTGTAGACATGAGCCACTGCACCCAGCAGAGGGGAACTTTTAAAAAACCATGGAAGGGTGGCTGGCAAGATGGCCAAACAGGAAAAGCTCTGGTCTGCAGCTCCCAGTGAGATCAATGCAGAAAGCAGGTGATTTCTGCGTTTCCAACTGAGGTACCCAGCTTATCACATTGGGACTGGTTAGACAGTGGGTGCAACCCACAGAGGGTAAGCAGAAGCAGGGTGGGGCTTTGCCTCACCTGGGACATGCAAGGGGTTGAGAAACTCCCTCCCCTAGCCAAGGGAAGCTGTGAGGGACTGTGCCAGAGAAACAGTACATTCCAGCCCAGATACTACACTTTTCCCACAGTCTTTGCAACAAACAGACCAGGAGATTCCCTCCAGTGCCTATGCCATCAGGGCCCTGGGATTCAAGCACAAAACTGGGCAGCATTTTGGGCAGACACCGAGCTAGCTGCAGGAGTTTCTTTTCATATCCCAGTGGTGCTTGGAATGCCAGCAAGACAGAACTGTTCAGTCCCTTGGAAACGGGGCTGAAGCCAGGGAGCCAAGTGGTCTAGCTCACTGGATTCCACCACCATGGAGCCCAGCAAGCTAAGATCCACTGGCTTGAAATTCTTGCTGCCAGCACAGCAGTCTGAAGTCGACCTGGGATGCTTGAGCTTGGTTGGGGAAAGGGGCATCCACCATTATTGAGGCTTGAGTAGGTAGTTTTACCCTCACAGCATAAACAAAGTCACCAGGAAGTTTGAACTGGGCGGAGCCCACCACAGCTTGGCAAAGCTGCTGTAGCCAGACAGCCTCTCTAGATTCCTCCTTTCTGGGCAGGGCATCTCTGAAAGAAAGGCAGCAGCCCCAGTCAGGTGCTTATAGATAAAACTCCCATCTCCCTGTGACAGAGCACCTGGGGAAAGGGGCAGCTGTGGGTGCAGCATCAGCAGACTTAAACTTTCCTCCCTACCAGGTCTGAAGAGAGCACCGGCTCTCCCAGCACAGTGCTAGAGCTCTGCTAAGGGATAGACTGCCTCCTCAAGTGGGTCCCTGACCTCCATGCCTCCTGACTGGGAGACACCTCCCAGCAGGGGTCGACAGATACGTCATATAGGAGAGCTCTAGCTGGCATCTGGTGGGTGCCTCTCTGGGACGAAGCTTCCAGAGGAAGGAACAGGCAGCAATCTTTGCTGTTCTGCAGCCTCCACTGGTGATACCCAGGCAAAGAGGGTCTGGAGTGGACCTCCAGCAAACTCCAGCAGACTGGCAGCAGAGGGGCCTAATTGTTAGAAGGAAAACTAACAAACAGAAAGGAATAAAATCAACATCAACAAAAAGGATGTCCACTCAGAGACCCCATCTGAAGGCCACCAAAGTCAAAGACCAAAGGTAGATAAAGCCATGAAGGTGGGGAGATACTAGTGCAAAAAACCTGAAAATTGCAAAAACAAGAACACCTCTTCTCCTCCAAAGGATCACAACTCCTTGCCAGCAAGGGAACAAAACTGGATGGAGAATGAGCTTGATGAATTGACAGAAGTAGGCTTCACAAGGTGGGTAATAACAAACTCCTCCAAGCTAAAAAGCATGTTCTAACCCAATGCAAGGGAGCTAAGAACCTTGAAAAAAGGATAGATGAATTGCTAACTAGAATAACTGGTTTAGAGAAGAATATAATGCCCTGATGGAGCTGAAAAACACAGCACAACAACTTCATGAAGCATACACAAGTATCAATAGCCAAATTGATCAAGTGGAAGAAAGGATATCAGATACTGAAGATCAACTCAATGAAATAAAGGAAGAAGACAAGATTAGAGAAAAAAGAACGAAAAGAAACAAAAGCCTCCAAGAGATAAGGGACTATGTCAAAAGACCAAACCTACATTTGATTGGTGTACTAGAGAGAATGAAACTAAGTTGGAAAATACTCTTCAAAATATTAGTAGGAGAACTTCCCCAACCTACAAAGACTGGCCAATATTCAAATTCAGGAAATACAGAGATCACCACAAAGATACCCCTCAGGAAGAGCAACCCCAAGACACACATAATCGTCAGATTCACCAAGGTTGAAATGAAGGAAAGAATCTTAAGGGCAGCCAGAGAGAAAGGTCGGGTTACCCACAAAGGGAAGCCCATCAGACTAACAGCCGATCTCTCTGCAGAAACCCTACAAACCACAAAAGAGTGGGGGCCAATATTCAACATTCTTAAAGAAAAGAATTTTCAATCCAGAATTTCATAGCCAGCCAAGCTAAGCTTCATAAGTGAAGGAGAAATAAAATCCTTTACAGACAAGCAAATATTGAGAGATTTTGTCAACACCAGGCCTGCCTTACAAGAGCTCCTGAAGGAAGCACTAAACATGGAAAGGAACAACCGGTACCCACCACTGCAAAAACATACCAAATTGTAAAGACCATCGATACTATGAAGAAACTGCATCAACTAACGGGCAAAACAACCAGCTAGCATCACAGTGACAGGATGAAATTCACACATAACAATATTAACCTTAAACGTAATGGGGTAAATGCCCCAATTAAAAGACACAGACTGGTAAATTGGATAAAGAGTCAAGACCCATTGGTGTGCTGTATTCAGGAGACCCATCTCATATACAAAGACACAGATAGGCTCAAAATAATAGGATGGGAGAATATTTACCAAGCAAATGGAAAGCAAAAACAAAACAAACAAACAAACAAAACAAACACACACAAAAAAGCAGGGGTCGTAACCCTGGTCTCTAATAAAAAAGACTTTACACCAACAAAGATCAAAAGAGACAAAGAAGAGCATTACATAATGGTAAAGGGATCAATGCCACAAGAAGAGCTAACTATTCTAAATACATATGCACCCAAAACAGGAGTGCCCAGATTCATAAAGCAAGTTCTTAGAGACCTACAGAGAGACTTTGATTCCCACACAATAATAGTGGGAGACTTTAACAGCCCACTGTCAATATGAGACAGAAAATTAGCAAAGATATTCAGGACTTGAATTCAACTCTGGACCAAGTGGACCTCATAGACATCTACAGAACTCTCCACCCAAAATCAACAGAATATACGTTCTTCTCAGCACCACATCACACTTATTCTAAAATTGACCACATAATTGGAAGTAAAACACTCCTCAGCAAAGGCAAAAGTACAGACATCATAACAAACAGTCTCTCAGACCACATTGCAATCAAATTAGAACTCAGGATTAAAGGTTCTCAAAACTGCACAACTACATGGAAACTGAACAACCTGCTCCTGAATGACTACTGGGTAAATAACTAAATGAAGGCAGAAATAAAGAAGTTATTTGAAACCAATGAAAACAATGACACATGTACCAGAATCTCTGGGACACATTTAAAACAGGGTTTAGAGGGAAATTTATAGCACTAACTACCCACAAGAGAAAGCAGAAAAGATCTAAAATTCATACCCTAACATCGAAATTAAAAGAATGAGAGAAGCAAGAGCCAATACATTAAGAAATTAGCAGTAGACAAGAAATAAATAAGATCAGAGCACAACTGAAGGCAGATAGAGACACAAAAAACCCTTCAAAAAATCAATGAATCCAGTAGGTGGTTTTTTGAAAAGATCAACAAAATAGATAGACCACTAGCCAGACTAATAAAGAAAAAAAAGAGAGGAATCAAACAGATGCAATAAAAAAATGATAAAAGTGATCTCACCACTGATTCTACAGAAATACAAACTACCATCATAGAATACTATAAACACCTCTATGCAAATGAGCTAGAAAATCTAGAAGAAATGGATAAATTCCTGAACACGTCCACTGCCCCACCCCCAGACTAAACCAAGAAGAAGTTGAATCCCTGAATAGACCAATAACAAGTTCTGAAATTGAGACAGTAATTAATAGCCTACCAACCAAAAAGAGTCCAGGACCAGATGGGTTCACAGCCGAATTCTAAAAGAGGTACAAAGAGGAGCTGGTACCATTTCTTCTGAAGCTATTCCAAACAATTTCATCCCTGGGATGCAAAGCTGGTTGAATATATGCGAATCAATAAATGTAATTCATCACATAAACAGAACCAATGACAAAAACCACATGATTATCTCAATAGATGCAGAAAAGGCCTTCAACAAAATTCAACAATCCTTCATGCTGAAAACTCTCAATAAACTAGGTATCAATGAAACGTATCTCAAAATAATAAGAGCTATTTGTGATAAACCCACAGCCAATATCATAATGAATTGGCCAAAAAAGGAAGCATTCCCTTTGAAAATCTGCACAATGGCCGGGTGCGGTGGCTCAAGCCTGCAATCCCAGCACTTTGGGAGGCCGAGATGGGCGGATCACGAGGTCAGGAGATTGAGACCATCCTGGTATACATGGTGAAACCCCGTCTCTACTGAAAAATACAAAAAACTAGCCAGGCGAGGTGACGGGTGCCTGTAGTCCCAGCTACTCGGGAGGCTGAGGCAGGAGAATGGCGTGAACCTGGGAGGCGGAGCTTGCAGTGAGCTGAGATCCGGCCACTGCACTCCAGCCTGGGCGACAGAGCAAGACTCCGTCTCAAAAAAAAAAAAAAAAAAAGAAAGAAAGAAAACCTGCACAAGACAAGGATACCCTCTCTCACCACTCCTATTCAACATAGTATTGGAAGTTCTGGCCAGGGCAATCAGGCAAGAGAAAGAAATAAAGGGAATTCAAATAGGAAAAGAGAAAGTCAAATTGTCTCTGTTCGCAGATTACATGATTGTCATTTAGAAAACCCCATCGTCTCAGCCCCAAATCTCCTTAAGCTGATAAGCAACTTCAGCAAAGTCTCAGGATACAAAATCAATGTGCAAAAGTCACAAGCATTCCTATACACCAATATCAGACAGAGACCCAAATCATGAGTGAACTCACATTCACAATGCTACTAAGAGAATAAAATACCTAGGAATACAACTTACAAGGGATGTGAAGCACTTCTTCAAGGAGAACTACAAACCACTGCTCAAGGAAATAAGAGAGGACACAAATAAATAGAACAACATTCCATGCTCATGGAGAGGAAGAATCAATATTGTGAAAATGGCCATACTGCCCAAAGTAATTTATAGATTCAATGCTATCCTCATCAAGGCTACCATGACTTCCTTCACAGAATTGGGAAAAAAACTACTTTAAATTTCATATTGAACCAAAAAAGAGCCTGGATAGTTGAGACAATCCTAAGCAAAAAGAACAAAGCTGGGGGCATCACACTACCTGACTTCAAACTATACTACAAGTCTACAGTAACCAAAACAGCATGGTACTGGTACCAAAACCAATATATAGACCAATGGAACAGAACAGAAACCTCAGAAATAGCACCACACATCTACAACCATCTCATCTTTGACAAACCTAAGAAAAACAAGCAATGGGGAAAGGATTCCTTTTTAATAAATGGTGTTGGGAAAACTGGCTAGCCATACGTAGAAAACTGAAACTGGACCCCTTCCTTACACCTTATACAAAAATCAACTCAAGATGGAATAAAGACTTAAACATACAATCTTAAACCATAAAAACCCCAGAAGAAAACCTAGGCAATACCATTCAGGACCTAGGCTTGGGCAAAGACTTCACGACTAAAACACCAAAAGCAATGGCAACAAAAGCCAAAATTGTCAAATGGGATCTAATTAAACTAAAGAGCTTCTGCAGAGCAAAAGAAACTATCATCAGAATGAATAGGCAACCTACAGAATGGGAGAAAATTTTTGCAATCTGTACATCTGACAAAGGGCTAATATCCAGAATCTATGAAGAACTTAAACAAATTTACATGAAAAAAAACAGAACCCCATCAAAAATTGGGCAAAGGATATGAACAGACACTTCTCAAAAGAAGACATTGATGCAGGCAACAAACATATGAAAAAAAGCTCATCATCACTGGTCATTACAGAAATGCAAATCAAAATCACAATGAGATACCATCTCATGCTGGTTAGAACGGTGATCATTAAAAAGTCAGGAAACAACAGATGCTGGAGAGGATATGGAGAAATAGGAACACTTTTACACATTGGTGGGAGTGTAAATTAGTTCAACCATTGTGGAAGACAGCATGGCGATTCCTCAATGCTCTAAAACTAGAAATACCATTTGACCCAGCAATCCCATTATTGGATATATATCCAAATAATTATAAATCATTCTACTCTAAAGACACATGCACATGTATGTTTATTGTGGTACTGTTCAAAAAGGCAAAGACTTGGAACCAACCCAAATGCCCATCAATAATAGACTGGATAAAGAAAATGTGGCACATACACACCATGGAATACTATGCAGCCATAAAAAAGATGAGTTTATGTCCCTTGCAGGGACATGGATGAAGCTGGAAACCATAATTCTCAGCAAACTAACGCAAGAACAAAAAACCGAACACTGCATGTTATCAGTCATAAGTGGGAGTTGAACAATGAGAACACACGGACACAGGGAGGGGAACATCACACACTGGTGGCCTGTTCAGGGATGGGATGCTAGGGGAGGGATAGCATTAGGAGAAATACCTAATGTAGATGACAGGTTGATGGGTGCAGCAAACCACCATGACACGTATATACCTATGTAACAAACCTGCATGCTCTGCACATATACCCCAGAACTTAATGTACAATAATAAAAAAAAAAGTCCTCAGCAAAATACTAGCAAACAGAATCTGGCAATAGATAGAATATATACTATGACTATCCCAGGAATGCAAGTGTGTTTAACATACCCAAATCAATTAACGTAATATACTCATTAATAGAATGAAGGACAAACAAAACCACATGATCATCTCAATAGTTGCAGAAAAAGCATTTGACAAAATCCAACACCCTGTCATGAAAAGAAACTACCTGCCGGGCGCGGTGGCTCAAGCCTGTAATCCCAGCACTTTGGGAGGCCGAGACGGGCGGATCACGAGGTCAGGAGATCGAGACCATCCTGGCTAACACGGTGAAACCCCGTCTCTACTAAAAAATACAAAAAACTAGCCAGGCGAGGTGGCGGCGCCTGTAGGTCCCAGCTACTCGGGAGGCTGAGGCAGGAGAATGGCGGGAACCCGGGAAGCGGAGCTTGCAGTGAGCTGAGATCCGGCCACTGCACTCCAGCCTGGGCGGCAGAGCGAGACTCCGTCTCAAAAAAAAAAAAAAAAAAAAAAAAAAAAGAAAAGAAAGAAACTACCCAATGAACCAGGAATAGAAGGGAACTTCCTCACCCTGATAAAGAGCATCTAGGGAAACCAACAAGTAACATCAAACTTAAGGTAAAAGACTGAATTTTAAGATTAGGAGCAAGATACAGACATCTGCTCTTGCCACTTCTTTTAAACATTGTTTTAGAGGTTCTAGCAAGGGCAATTAGGAAGAAAATGAAACAAAAATGTATACAGATCGGAAAAGAAGAAGTAAAACTACCTCTGTTTGCAGATGACATGAGCTTGTATATAGAAAATACAAGATAATCCACTAAAAATCTCTTAGAATTAATAAACGAGTCTTGCAAGTTTCAGCATACAAGATGAATATAAACAGTATTTCATTGTATTTCTATGTTTTCCTATCTTTTCATTTCACCAAGTCCTGATGGAATCAATTGTATTTTTGTATAGTAGCAAGGAGAAAATTAAAAATGAAATTAAGAAAGCAGTTTTATTTATAACAGCACCAAAAAGAATAAAATACTATATTAGCCCATTCCCACACTGTTATAAAGAAATATCTGAGACTGGATAATTTAAAATGAAGAGGTTTAATTGGCTCATAGTTCTACTGGCTGTACAGGAAACAGCAGCATCAGCTTCTGGAGAGGCCTCAGGGAACTTACAATCATGGTGGAAGGCAAAGGGGGAGTAAGGCATCTCATGGTCAGAGTAGAAACAAGAGCGAGCGAGGTGGGAGGTGCTACACACTTTTAAACGACTAGATCTCACAAGGACTCACTATCACGAGAACAGCACTAAGGAGATGGTGCTAAACCATTTATGAGAAAACTACCCCTTTGATACAATCACCTTCTACCCGGCCCCACCTCCAACACTGGGAATTACAATTCAACATGAGATTTGGGTGGGGATACAGATCCAAACCATATCAAATGCTTAGGAATAAATTAATAAAAGAAGTGCAGAACTTATAAACTGAATATTGCAAAACATAACTGAAAGATGTTAAAGAAGAGCTAAATAAATGGAAAGACATCCTACTCCCCAAATTGATACACAATTTTTTTATGTTTAATGCAACCACTATCAAAATCCCAGCTGCCTTCTTTGCAGAAATTGACAAGCTGATCCAAAAATTCATATGGAAATGCAAGGGACTCAGAATAGACAAAACAATTTTGAGAAAAAAGACCAGGCTCACATTTCTTGATTTCAAAAAACTACAAAACTATGACAATCAAGACAGTGTGGAATTGATATAAGAACAGACACATAGATCAATGGAATAGAATTGAAATTACAGAAATAGGTCCTGGCATTTACAGTTAATTGATTTTTTTTTACTAGAATGCCAAGATAATTCAGTGGGGGAAAGAATTGTCATTTCAACCAGTGGTATTGGGCCACATGGATTCTCCACATGCAAATGAATATCCACATGCAAATAGAAATTTACATGGAATAAAGCTGGACCCATATCCCACACCATATGCAAAAATTAAAAAATTGATTAAAAACCTAAATTAAAGATCTAAAACTATAAAACTTTCAGAATAAAACATAGGCATAAACTTGCATGTCCTTAGATTAGGCAATGGTTTCTTAGACATGACACCAAAAGCATAAGCAATAAAAGAAAAATATAGATAAACTAGACATAATCAAATTTTCAAATTTTTGTGACTCAAAGGACACTGCCTAGAGAGTGAAAAGACACTCTACAGCATTTTTGCAAGTCATATCTGATGAGAAACTTGTAACTAGAATAAAGAACTTTTACAACTCAATAATAAAAAGGTAGTAACTCAATTAAAAAGTGGACAAAGGATCTGAATAGACATTTCTCCAAAGAAGAAACACAAACGACGAATAGGCACATGAAAAGATGGTCAACATTATTGGCCAGAGAAAAGAAAGTCAAAACTATCGGTATCTAGTGGGATATACCAATTCACAACCACTAGAATGGCTACTCCAAAAACACAAAAAACAAAAAACAAAAAAACAGATAATAACAAGTGTTGGCTGTGTACGGTGGCTCACATCTGTAATCCTAGCACTTTGGAAGCGTGAAGTGAGTGGATTACCTGAGCTCAGGAGTTAGAGATCAGCCTGGCCAACATGGCAAAACCCCATCTCTACTAAAAATACAACAACAATTAGCCAGGCGTGGTGGCACACACCTGTAGTTGCGGCTACTCGGGAGGCTGAGGAAGGAGAATCACTTGAACCTGGGAGGCAGAGGTTGCACTGAGCTGAGATCATGCCACTGCACTCCAGCCTGCGTGACAGAGCAAAACTCTGTCTCAAAAACAAAACAAAACAAAACAACAAAACAAAAAACCCAAAAAACAAAAAACAAGTGTTGGTGAGGATTTGCGGAAATCAAAACCATGATACTCTACTGGTGAGAATGTAAAATGATGCAGCTGCTTTGGAAAATAGTCTGGCAGTTCTTCAAAGTGTTAAATATAGAGTTTCCATATTATGCATCAACTCTACTCCTAGGTAGATCCTCAAGAGAAATGAGAACATGTCCACACAAAAACTTGTGCCTGAACATTCCTAGCAGCATGTTCATAAAAGTCAAAAAGAGGGAAAACTCCAATGTCTATCCATCAACTGATGAATGGACAAATAAAATGTGGTATGTCCAGAGAATGAGATATTTGGCAATAAAATGAAGTACTGATGCTCCTCAACTCACGCTGAGGTTACATCCCAATAAACCATTGTAAGTTGAAAACATCGAAAGTCGAAAAATGGATTGAATACACCTAATCTACCAAACAACATAGCTCAGCCTAGCCTACCTTAAACATGTTCAGAACATTTACATTAGCCTACAGTTGGGCAAAATCAGCTAACACAAAGTCTATTTTATAACAAAGTGTTGAATATGTCATGTAATTTATTGAACACTATACTGAAAGGGAAAACCAGAATGGTTGGAGGAGTTCTCGAAGCACAGTTCCTACTGAATGCATGTTGTTTTTACACCATCATAAGGTCGAAAAATTGTTAGTTGAGCCATTTTAAGTTGGGGAATGTTTGTACTGATACATACTATAACATGCATGAATCTTGAAAACACTGTGCTAAGTGAAAAAGAAAACAGTTACAAAAGACCACATAAATTGTATGATTTTATTTATATGAAACACCCAGAACAGGCACATCTGTAGAGACAGAAAGTAGTTGTTGCCTAGGGCTGGGGTCAGTGGGACAAGGTGTTTGAGCAGTGGTGTCTAAAGGGCATAGTTTCTGTGTTTTGTTTTTGTGGTAATTAAAATATTCTAAAATTAATTGTTGTCCTAGAAGTATGCTTTGTGAAAATACTAAAAACTACTGGTTTGTATAAGTTGAAAGTGTGAATTGTATGATATGTGAATCATATCTCAATAAGATGGCTATGGTACAGGACTGTCTGTACGGAAGAAAAGAAGGGTATGGAGCGGTGGAAACTCTCAAGTGATGTTAATGGGAATGAAAATTAGCATAATCACTTTGGAAAGATGTTTGCCAATATCTAGTAGTTGAAGACAGTATCTCTATGACTCAGCAATTTTATTCCTGAATATATCCCCTAGGGAAACTTGTACACATGTGTAGCAGGATACATTTATGAGAATAGCAGCATTAATTGCAATGACTCTAAAATGGAAACAACCCAAATGTCCATCATTAGAATGTATAATTAAATTGTAATGTGGCAATATCATGGAAGACTGTTGAGAAAAAAAAAATGAATGAACTAAAACTATTCTCAGCAAATGTGGATGAATCCTAAAAACTTAATGTTGAGGGAAAGATACATGACACCAAAAATATTAACAGTATTGAAAGTTCAAAAGCCTGAAACTAAAAAGCAGAAACTAAAACACAGAATTTAGGAGGGGTTATCCATAGATGGTAAAAGATAAAGAAATACAAAGAAAGTAATTATCTAAAAAGTCAGAATAGTGTTTACTCATCCTCTGTGGAGAGGGGACACTTAAGGGGTTTTGGGACCTTGGCAAGGACCTTCCTTGACCCAGTATGAGTACATAGCTGTTCTCTTTAAAATTACTCATTAAACCATATATTTATATTTTTTGGTCTTTTTAAAAGTAATACACAATTAAAAAGCTCAAAGAAAAGTCTGAAAAATGGTTTGGAATTAATAAAGAAAACATTGTGTTAATATTTTAAAATTATTTTAAATATATTATTCATAGGTGTTTGAAGTGAATTGGAAAGAATTCTATATGCTCATATATAATATTGTCCTACTGACCCATAAATTGACATGTTGCATTATAAACAAAAGAACTCATTACCTCTAGTGCCCTCAGTGGGATTATATGCTGAAATGTAAGTAGGTTCAAGAAGGGTTTAGAGGAATTGATGGAAGATGAATCTCAAACCGTGATATGTACGATAAATTCCTAACCTTTTGAAGTGCATATCAAAGAGGGTAATTGGATTCTCTTCAACATGTTTCTTGTTGCTGCTGTCAGATAGAAAGCAAGACTGGATCAATGGAGGGTCTGACCCAGGAAGACAAATCTCATCTTCTTCTGTAACTACGGAAGATACAACTCTTCCCCCAGAGGATCGCATTCCATGGCAGGTGCCCAGGATGAAGGACAAGGCTGATCAACTAGTGTTTACCATGCAACTTAAGACTAGAGTAGTTTCTAGGTCCCTGTTTTCAAAGAATTGATAATCTGTCTGGGAAGACAAAGTGACACTCGTGACCAGAAGCTTCAAATTTTGAATTATGTGGCTTTAATAATAAATGGATTCTCAGGAAAAATATTTGCAGATATTATGTTAGGAAAATGTATAAATCAATATGAAAAATATAAACAACTCCAAAGAAAAATGAGCAAAGTGCCTGGATAGGCAGATCACAGAAAAAGAAATCCAGACACCAACAAGCATATGAAAAGTTGGTTACCTTCATACTCAAAATGCAGAACTGTAGATCAAAGCAATAAGGTGTTCTTTATCACCTGTATTAGCCCATTCTCACATAGCTATTAATAACCTGAGACTGGGTACTTTAAAAGGAAAAGAAGTTGAAGTGGCTCATGGTTCTGCCGTTTGTTCAGGAAGCATGGCTGGAGAGGCCTCAGGAAACTTACAACATGGTGGAAGGCAAAGGGGAAGCAGGCACACCATCATATGGCCAGCAGGAGAGAGTGAAAGGGGACATGCTCCACACATTTAAACAATCAGATCTCGTGAGAATTCACTCATTGTCATGAGAATAGCAGGGGAGAAATCTGCCCCCATGATCCAATCACCAGATCCTTCCACCAACATTGGGGATTACAATTCAACATGAGATTTGGGTGGGGATGCAGAGCCAAACCATTCATCACCTATTAGATTGGCAAATATTTACAAGTTTGAAAATAGCCAGTGTCAGTGAGTGTGTGGCAAATAAATATTGTTTGCTACTAGTAGAAACATAAATTGCTATTTACTAATTCCTAATTACTAAATTAATATTTACTTACTACGAATTACACCCGTACCACCTTTTTGAAGAACAAGTATCCAGTATCAGCTTTTAAAAACCACACACAATTGACTCAACAATTTGAGTACCAGGAATTCAGGCCTTGGATATTCACCTAAAAGTACCAATGTAGAGATAGATAAGAAACAAGTGACATAAATTGCCCCCATGGAAAAGGGTGGCTGGGGACTGTCTAGAAGGGATGCAATTCGGATTATAGAGAAAGAAGGGGAGACTTTTTGCTTTATAATCTCTTAGATATTTGAATTTTGAATTTTGTAAATGAGTTTAGAAAATCATTAACAAATTTATTTTACATTAAAATAGTTTTAAAAAAATGTAAAAAGAGGACCTCAGCACTGTAAGAAAAGTATATATAATAATATTATTCCTAGTAGCTGGGTGACAAAATAATCTGTAAAGCAAACCTCTGTGACACAAGTTTACCTGAAAAACAAACCTGTACATATATCCCTGAACCTAAAAGTTAACAAAACTCAATAATTATTACACAGTTTCAAATAGCTGGAGGGGGGATATTGATGTTCCTAACACAAGAGAATGATAAATGTTTGAAATAATGGATATGCTTATTACCCTCATTTGATCACTATATATTATATGGATCAAAATATCACTATGCACCCCGTAAATATGTTAATTATTATTTGTCAATTAAAAAACATAATTTAAAAAGGGACTTCAAGACACGTTCACTGGAACATTATTATAGCATATCACTGAAAAATACCCAAATGTCCATCAACAGGTGACTGCTTGAGTAAATGTACATAGAGTGGAATACTATGCAGCTGCTTAAAAGAGTGAGAGGAGGCCAGATATGGTGGCTCATGCCTGTCATCCCAGCACTTTGGGAAGCTGAGGAGGGAGGATCGCTTGAGGCCAGGAGTTCAAGACCAGGTTGGGCAACATAGTGAGACCCTATCTCTAAAAAAAAAAGAAAAAAAATAAAGCCAGAAGTGGTGGTCCATGCTCGTAGCCCCAGCCACTCAGGAGAGTAAGGTGGGAGGATCACTTGAGCCCAGGAGACGGAAGCTGCAGTGAGCTATGCTCGTGCCACTGCTCTTCAGCCTGGGTGACAGAAATGGGTGGGACAAACTTCACGGGGGAATATCTCCCAGATACATACAACAAAAGCAAGCTACAGATGTCTCCGCAGAGGAATTCTAAGGAGTTTTGTGGGGTTTTTTTTGTAAATTAAAAAATATGCATGCAGATAATCTTTGAGGGGGGAATGGGGAGTGGGGAGGAGGAAGATTTACCTTTATTTTGACATTTCTATATTGTTTGAATATATTACATTTTTCTTTTTAAATATTCAAGTTTTACTTTAAAACATTTTAATAAAGATTTTTAGAGATCATTAATTTAGCAAACGCCTACTGAAATTTGTTGTGTTCCAGATTCTGTGGTAGACGGAAGGGAAGAAAAAGCATAAAAAAGACATAGCACCTTTGCTGGAACAACTCAGTCTCACTGAAGACCATTTATAGATAATTATAGCACAGTGGAATAAGCCCCACTGAGACAGACAGACTAATGCTGTGTGGCGGGGTCACAGAAGACTTGGGTTTTGGAAAAATTCCTCCAAGTTTCCTAGGCAGAAAGAGGGGTGCTGCCCTAAACCAGGCAGGGATGACCAGGAGCTGACCCAGGTCATTGGCAATGGGATGGACTGAAAAACCTTTTCTGTAGTAGAATTGACCCAAGACAGGTGATTAGTGGGCTGTGGGTGGGTGAAGGAGAGAGCTATTTCTGTGTGATTGAGTTAGGAACATCAACTGAATTTGGTACGATTTTCAGAACAGCAGAAACTGTTAAGCAGTGTTGGGATGCAGCAGGTATATGAAGGTCCCCACCCCCAGAGAGGCTTAAATCTGGTTGGTGAGAAAAATGATAGTGGCTTCTACCTGTCATTAATCTAAGCTGACACTTCAATTCCCTTTTGCCGACAACCACTCAACCTCTCTGCTGCAACGTGTTAAGAGCAGCACCCGGCGCCTTCCCTGATCAATGGTTGCACTGCCTGGCTCTGCCACTCAATGGCTGCGTGATCTTGAGCAAGTGACCTCACTGCTCTCCACCTCACTTTCTTCATCTGTAAAATGGGGATGAGGATAGCACCTGTGTCACAGGCTTTATGACAAGTAAATGATGTAAGGAATGTGGAGACTTAGCACCACATTCAGCATATAGTAGTGTTCACCGAATGTGATCTGTGATTGTTATTATTATTTTATAAAAATCATGGGGGAGGGACCGGCCATGGTGGCCCATGCCTGTAATCCCACTGCTTTAGGAAGCCGAGGTGGAAGGATCGCTTTGAGTTTTGAACTCCAGCCTGGGCAACATAGGGATACCTCTGTCTTCACAAAAAATAAAAACAAAAACATTAGCTGGGAGTGGTGGTACATGCCTGTGGTCTCAGCTACTTGGGAGGCCGAGGTGGGCAGATCCTTTGAGCTCAGGAGTTCAAAGTTGCAGTGAGCTATGATCATGCCACTGCACTCCAGCCTGGGTGACAGAGTAAGACCCTGTCTCAAAAAAAAAAAAAAAAAAAAAAAAAAAAAAAAATCATGGGGAAAGGAGTTCAGGAGTTGGTCAGCAAAGCTCCTCCAGGCCATTTTAAGTTGCGAGTAAGCAGCCATGCTACTTGAGCTGTGAGGACCAGCTATGTACATGCAGAGTTTTGTAATAACATCTGCAAGTGACACATGTGTTTGTTACTGTGCTACATGGTCATTAGATATAAATAGCAAGCCATTCATGTAAATAAAAATATTTACTTTTTTAATGAGACCAACCTGGCCAACAGGGTGAAACCCCGTCTCTACTAAAAATATAAAAATTAGCTGGGCATGGTGGCAGGCACCTGTAATCTCACCTACTTGGGAGGCTGAGGCAGGAGAATCGCTTGAACCCAGGAGGCAGAGGTTGCAGTGAGCTGAGATCATGCCATTGCACTCCAGCCTAGGCAACAAAATGAGACTCTGTCTCAAACAAAACAAAACAAAACAAAAATTGAAGTAGGAAGAAAAAGGGCCAAGTGTGGTGGTTCGCACCTGTAATCCCATTACTTGGGAAGGCTGAGGTGGGAGCATCACTTGAAGCCAGAAGTTCAAGACCAGCCTAGGAAACAAAGCAAGACTCCATCTCTACCAGAAAAAAAAAAAAATTCAGCTGGGCATGGGAGTGCATGCCTATGGTTCCAGTTACTCAGGAGAGTGAGGATTGCTTGAGCTCAGAAGTTTGAGGTTGCAGTGAGCTATGATTTCTCCACTGCTCTCCAGCCTGGGTGACAGAGCAACACCCTTGTCTCTGAAATAAATAAGAAGAAATGCGTCGTTGATAAAGTCAGAGAATAATAAGGGAAATTTTTTGTAGAGAAAACAAAGCTGGAGTGAAGGCCTAAGAAGAAGCCGAAGATGTTTGATTCCAGTGTTACGGGGCTAAAGCCAAAGCTACATTGTGTGTGAGATACAGAGAGGCATTCCGGGAAGAGAAGGGCATCTGAGGCTTTTAAAGAAAAATCCAAAAGAAGGAATAAAGGGACTGGAAAAGAAATGAGTGAGAAGGGAAGAACTAGGGCAGGCAGTGACCATTTCCTCTTCCTAGAATGCCTCTTCAAAGAAAACGCATGTATTGATGAACTGCAATTCATTCCTTCACTTGACATTTGGAGAAGGTTTGAGAAATCCTGCCATAGAGTAGCCAGGGCTGCTGCTGATGCCAGCCTAATCCCAGATGGCTGGAAGAAGGTGGGTTCCTTCCTTCAGTCTCCTGTGCCAAAGATGCCTTTTGCATGAAGATGCCTTGGTCTCATAAGAACAGGAGAGGAAAATGAGCTTCCTTGGATGTAGAAAGGCAAGGCTGAGAGGAGAGAGGGGTCTGGGGCCCAGAGGCGGGGCTTTTCAGGTGGCCTGTGCCACCACTACTGTCACCATCAGATCCCTGCTGGTGTGTGTCCAGGCAAATTGATTAGTATGTCCATCTCAGCAGACCCATTCAGCAAGAACGGTTCATATGCCAATGTGTGGGTTGGCCCACATGGCCTCTGAACCAAAATCAGAAAGCAGGCCATTGTGTGACATCAACCCCTGAGAAGCAAGGTGCCTTTCTTTCTCTTGTTTCTGCTGGGACATCCGCTGACTTCAGGTAGTCAATGTTACACTTAGGGAAGAGGGTGGCAGGATGAGAGGCAGGGAGGGAGAGGCAGTTTCGAGTTTATCAAGAGTGGAAGGGCTCATGCTGTATTTGATTTTATTTAATTTTTCATTTCTGTGGGTACATAGCAGGTGCATATATTTACAGGTTACATGAGATGTTTCGATACAAGTATGCAGTGCTTCATAATCACATTAGGGCAAATGGGGTACCCATCACCTCAGGTATTTATCATGTGTGTTCCAAACTATCCAATTATACTTTTAGTTATTTTTAAATGTACAATTATTTTTGACTACAGTCACCCTGTTGTATTACCAAATACTGTCTTAGAATTCTTTCTAGCTACTTTTGTACCAATTTACCATCCCCACCCCCCACTACGCTTCACAGCCTCTAGTAGCCATCATTCTACTATCTCCATGAGTTCAATTACTTTAAATTTTAGTTCCCACAAATAAATGAGAAAATACAACGCTTGTCTTTCTGTGCCTTACTTATTTTACTTAGCAGAATGACCTCCAGTTCCATCCACGTTGTTGCAAACGACAGGATCACGCTCTTTTTTATGGCTGAATAGTACTCCATTGTGTATAAGCACCACATTTTCTTTATCCATTTGTCTGTTAATGGACACTTGGGCTGCTTCCAAGTCTTGGCTATTGTGAATAGTGCCTCAGTAAACATGGGGCTGCAGATATCTCTTTGATATGCTGATTTCCTTTCTTCTGGGTTTATATCCAGCAGTGCGATTGCTGGATCATATGGTAGTTCTATTTTTAGTTTTTTGAGGAGCCTCCAACTGTTCTTCATAGTGGTTGTACTAATTTACCTTCCCACCAACAGTGTAGAAGGGTTCTGCTTTCTCCACATCCCTGCCAGCATTTGTTATTGCCTGACTTTTATTTATCTGTTTTTTTGAGATGGAGTGGCGCGATCTCGCTCACTGCGACCTCCGCCTCCTGGGTTCAAGTGATTCTCCTGCCTCAGCCTCCAGAGTAGTTGGGATTACAGGCATATGCCACCATGCCCAGCTAATTTTTTTGTATTTTTAGTAGAGATGGGGTTTTGCTATGTTGGCCAGGCTGTCTTGAACTCCGGACCTCAGATGATCCACCTGCCTCGGCCTCCCAAAATGCTGGGATTACAGGTGTGAGCCACAGTGCCCAGCCTGTTATTGCCTGACTTTTGGATAAAAGTCATTTTAACCGGAATGAGATGATATCCCATTGTGGTTTTGATTTGCATTTCTCTGATGCTCAGTGATGTCGAGCATCTTTTTATATACCTGTTTGCTATGTCTTCTTTTGAGAAATGTCTGTTCAGGTCTTTTGCCTATTTTAAAATCAGATTGTTAGATTTTTTTTCTATAGAGTTGTTTGAGCTCCTTGTATATGCTGTTATTAATCCTTTGTCAGATGGGTAGTTTGCAAATATTTTCCCCCATTCTGTGGGTTGTCCCTTCACTTTGTTGACTGTTTCATTTATTGCTCTATTTTTATATCTTTCTGTATCCTTTGTCCGTTTTAGGAATATTAGCAGTGCCACTTTGTTAGGATCTATGGTTGCATTACCCTGAGGCCTATGAGCTTTTAAGGAGCCTACAAAACATATCTGAGCTCTAGAAAAAAGAACATACGACTCTAAGATGGAAAAAATGGAAATAAATATGTTTGAACCATATGAACATATGAACTAAATGAACAAATGTGTATAAAGTGTAAATTTGTGTCAATTTTATGATTAAATTGCGTGTTCATAAAATTTCATTACATGTATAGTTGAAAGTTATCTGTAGGTTTGCTTTTCTCACTTCACAAGAATTCTGGTATATGCCTATCTGACTGTAGAGATGTCATAGCCAAATTAAATGTGCTCCTCAGAGCTAAATAATTTCAAAAGCCAAATTATAAAAATTCTTTTAATTTTTTACAGCAAAAACAATTGTACTTAATGTGAGCTACAGGTGCATTTGACAATGCTTGATATTAGGTAGGATGAAATTTCTCAAAGTGAGAACACAGAGGGACTGTGGAATCTTAAAATGGCAATGCACACATATATCTGCCTGCCAGGATGTTCATCACAGTTTGGTTTATAATAGCAAATAACTTCAAGTCAGTGACAACTTGAAAAAAATAGCAAATAATTGGAAACCACCTACATTGACAACAATTAGAGACTATTTTAACGAATCATGGTACCACACAAAAGATATGAGGTGATTGCTGAAAATGAGGTGTTCGTAGGAAATTATTTAATTTGATCTAGAAAGACCTTCAAGATGTATTAAAATGTAAAACAGTTTGCGTAATATGATTGCCTTTGTTTATACAAGGAAAAATGATTTCTAGAGAAAAAGACTGGCAAGAAGTACATTAGTGTGGTCCCGATGAGTGGTAATCTCTGAGTGGTAGAATAACAAGTGAGTTACTTTTATTTTCTTTTATAATTCTCTGTGTCTTCAACCAGGAGTATTTACTATTTCTGGAAAACAGACGAATATGTTTCATACAGATGGGAAACACTTTATAATGGATGACTTTTTTCCTAATAATTAATACATTCCAGTCAAAGAAGCCTATATGTAGGGCTGGACTGAGTGGAGTCAGCAGACATCTTCCTTTCTCAAGTTTGAGGTTGAACACATTGAAATGTTATAAAAAGAGAATTACCATTTGATCCAGAAATCCCCGGATCTACCCAGAGGAAAAGAAGTCGTTAGAGGAAAAAGATACTCAGACACACGTGCTTATAGCAGTACAATTCACAATTGCAAAAATGTGGAACCAGCCCAAATGCTAATCAATGAGTGGGCAGAGAAACTGTGGTGTATACCACTATATATATGTATATATATCACATCATGTATATACCATATCATATGTATACACACACACATATATCTCTCTATATATATGATGGAATACTACTCAGCTATAAAAATGAATGAATTAATGGCATTTGCAGCAACCAGGGTGGAACTGGAGACCGTTATTCTAAGTTAAGTAACTCAGGAATGGAAAACCAAACACAGTATGTTTTCACTCATCGGTGGAAGCTAAGCTATGAGGATGCAAAGGGATAAGAGTGGTACAGTGGACTTTGGGGACTCAGGGGAAAGGGTTGGAGGGGGTTGAGGGATAAAAGACTACAAACTGGATGTAGTATATACTGCTCAGGTGATGGGTGCACCAAAATCTCACAGATCATCACTAAAGAACTCACTCATGTAACAAATGCCATCTGTTCCCCCAAAATCTATAGACATATTTTTAAAAAAGAAATGTCATTTAGACAGAGATCTTGACTACATAATAGCAACAAACACTCATGTCACCACTGGTAGTCAAAATAAGCCTTTTCTTTTCTCTTTTTCAATTTTTTTGTAGAGATGTGGCTTTGCTATGTTGACCAGGCTGGCTTTGAACTGCTGAGCTTAAGCGATCCTCCCACCTCAGCCTCTCAAAGTGCTGGAATTACATGCGTGAGCCATGGCGCCTGGCTTTTTTTCTATTTTCTTTTGAGACAGGGTCTTGCTCTGTCTCCTAGGCTGGAGTGCGATGGTGTGATCACGGCTCACTGCAGCCTCTGCCTCCTGGGCTCAAGTCATCCTCCTGCCTCAGTCTCCTGAGTAGCTGGTGTGCAACACCATGCCCAGCTAGTTTTTTATTTTTTTGTAGAGATGGAGTCTCAATATATTATTCAGGCTGGTCTTGAGCTCCTGAGGTAAAGTGATCTGTTTGCCTCAGCCTCTCAAAGTGCTGGGATTACAGGCATGAGCCACTGTGCCTGGCCCAGAATAAGCCTTTAAAAAACTACATTATATTTTGCAGTCCTTCGATGTTGTCTCTTATAAAGACTTATAAAGATAAGATTCCAAGACTTCACCTTAGCCTGCCACTTCTCAACTCTATCCATATCTCTAGGGTGATCTCCAGCTGCTCTGATGCCCCTTTGTGACTGTCTGAAGGCACAGAAATGTGCCCCTATCACATTGGGGAGGGAAAAAGCAGATTACATGCAAAGCATGTCTGGCATATCTTCATTTATGTAAAACTGAAGACACCTATTTTATTTAATATTAATTTTTTTTAGAGATGGGGTCTTACTATGCTGCCCAGGCTGGAACACAGTGACTATTCACAGAACCCATAGTTTAATCTGTATACATGCACAGAACTTTCAGGAAGGAAATGCTCAAAATGTTAACTGTGGTTACCTCTGGGTGGTATCATTGTGAGCAATTTTTAAAATATATGGTTTGAAATTTTTATAGGGGTAAAATGTCATTTTTATAAAATTGATCTGTGACTCTTGGATTGTTTGGCTCATTCTTGGTTTAAGAGCTCTGATAGGAAAGAGCAAATTAAATATGATCTCAGGCCAGGCACAGTGGTTCACACCTGTAATCTCAGCACTTTGGGAGACCAAGGCACGTGATCACCTGAGGTCAGGAGTTCGAGATCAGCCTGACCAATTTGGTGAAACCCCATCTCTACTAAAAATACAAAAAAAAAAAAAAAAAAAAAAAAAAAAAAAAAATTAACGGGTGTGGTGGCATGCAACTGTAGTCCCAGCAACTCGAGAGGCTGAGACAGGAGACTTGCTTGAACCCAGGAGGTAGAAGTTGCAATGAGCCGAGATTATGCCACTGCACTCCATCCAGCCCAGGTGACAGAGCGAGACTCTGTCTCAAAAAATAATAAAAATAAATAAATAAATAAATAAGACCTCAAAATGCCGAGCATGGTGGCTCATGCCAGAAATCCCAGCACTTTGGGAGGCTGAGGTGGGAGGATCGCTTGAGACCAGGAGTTTGAGACCAGCCTGAGCAACATAGTGGGACTCCATCTCTATAAAATATTTAAAAACTAGCTGGGTGTGGTGGTGCATGTCTGTAATCCCAGTGACTTGGGAGGCTGAGGCAGGAGGATTGCTTGAGCCCAGGAGTTTGAGGCTGCAGTGAGCTATGATCATGCCACTGCACTCCAGCCTGGGCAACAGAGTGAGATCCCATCTCAAAAAAAATTCCCAAAAATTAATTTTTAGAGAAAAAGTGGATGGAGAGTGGGGGGTAGTAGGATGAAGTGGGGCTGCTGGAATGCTTGGCTTTGTTCTGGAGCATGTGTGCTTGGTCTTGGGGTGGTCGTGACCACTGAGCATGTTATGAGGGACACATAGATTTGATTTTACCCCAGGCCAAGGACTCAGAATGTTGGCACTGCTGAGTCCACTGTTCTTCCATGGAGGGGCACAGGCCATCTCCTTTAGACAAGAATCATGAATGTACCCAAGAGTCTCAGGCACCTGGGAGGAGGGGACCTATTTGTAGGCCAAGCACATAGAAGAAAACCACCTTTTGAGAGGCAGACATTCAGCATTCAATTTGGAGGGTTGTGGGAGGCAGTATGAAAAGGTGGGTAATTAGGAGGATCTGGGATCAGAGAGGCTTCTGTCCCCATCCCACCCGACTACTCAAAGTGGGACCTTCTTACCATTCCAGACATTCAATTCTCATGCCAGTGAGGGACTTGTTACCCCGCTGCTGGGAGTGTGGTCACAGACTACCTCCAGCTGCTAGTGCCCCCAGAGTTTGCCTCAGCTGCAGAGCCACCTTGCCCAGGGCCACACCCTTCAGGGCTGTCCCACATCCAGCGATTGATTGAGTGGGTGTATGAAGGCCTGGCCACCCTGGCTTACTTCGAGACAACCCTGAAGTGCCATTCAGGCTCCAGAGCTTCCCGTGTGCTGGCTGAGGCTGGCGGTGGTTACACCAGAGCACCATTTCTTTATCTGCCCCCTCCTGCTCCCCTCCCTTCCCTTCCAAGCGTGTCATCTCAAGGGCACCCCCTGAGGAACACACTACTTACTAACCCCAGTCTCCTTGTTGAGGAGCCCAACCTGGGACAGTTAAGTTACTTGATCACTCTGAGCCTCCATTTCTTTTCTTGTTCTAGAGATGGGGTCTTTCTATGTTGCCCAGGCTGGAATGCAGTGGTTATTCACAGGTGCAATCATGGCTCATTACAGCTTGAACTCCTGGGCTCAAGTGGACCTTGTGCCTCAGCCTCCCAAGTAGCTGGGATTACAGGCACCTGCTACTGTGCCCGGCTTCCATTTCTTCATCTATAAAAATCAGGATGATAATAATTTGGTGGCCATTGCATAGGACTGAGAATTGTATGAGGTCATATATGTAAAACACTTACCAACTTGGTACATAATAATTGCTTAATAAATGGTAACTCTTGTTACTGCTCTTGGGAAAGAAACAACCTGTCGTTGACTCTCCTCATCATAATTCATTATCAGTTTATCCAGTAGTTTAGCCTCTAAGAGAAGGCTCTAGAAGATGTGGACATGCGGTGAATAAAGGCTAGTGGAAGACAGAAGTGAAGGTTTGGAGCAAGGGATGTTACCAAACAAGGGCAGCCTGCAAAAGGGTGCATTCTTCTAATAAAAGATCAGTCTGGGCCAGCTGTAGTGGCTCACACATGATAGCCCAGGACTTTGGGAGGCCAAGGTGGGAAGGCTGCTTGAGCCCGGGAGTTCGAGGCCAGCCTGGGCAACTTAGCGAGACCTTGTCTCTACAAAAAAGAAAAAAAAAAGAAAAATTAGCTGAGTATGATGGTGCATACCTGTAGTCCCAGCTACTTGTGAGGCTGAGCCAGTAGGATGGCTTGAGCCCAGGAAGTTATGGCTGCAGTGATCTATGATGGCACCACTACACTCCAGCCTGGGCGACAGAGTGAGACTGTCTCAAAGAAAAAAAAAAAAAAAAAAAAAAAAAGACCAGTTGACAGGCATCTGGGCCATCAACAAGCTTCCTACAAGTCTAGTTAGCACAAGGCAGTTCCCATGGGGCTGGCCACTTTGGAGCAACCTAACCAGTTGTGATCCTGGTCTGCCATGCTGGGAGAAGCTGGAGCCGCAGTGGCTTCTGGGAGAGTGAGCATCCTCCGTGGTCCATCTTCTCCAGGTGTTGCACCTAACACAGGTAACGGTGGCCCATGCTGCAGGACTGTGCAAAGCTGGGTCCCCACACTTTAAGGAGGACTAGAGAGGGGTATGTCTGCCCTCCCCACTGTCTCTTCTGTCTTCTGCATGCATGCCCCTTGCCCATTTCCTGGGCCTTGGTGTCGACTCTAGGTCCTTCCAGATGTCCAGCGCCTGTCCTCACCCCCTGCATGTGGTGCTCCATTCGGAGCAGCAGAGGGAACCACGGCTTTACAGTGGCAGGGACTTTTTGTTCCCTGAGTTGTTTTTTGTATCTGGCTTGGCTGCATTTTCCTCTAGAAATCTGCATCCTGGGTGCAGATTTGGCTTTAGGAGAGCCATCCATCTGGATGTGTTTGCTTGTAAAGTACTGTCTTGTATTTAAAGTTATGACTGTCCATGATGAAGAGCAGACCTAGGCATGCGGTTTTCTAGCCCAGAGACTGCGCAAAGCCTCTGGGGCTTCAACGAATGCAGGAGGTGTGTGGTCTGTCGAGTCATCTGGTATTCTGAGACATCCTATTTGTCCCCAAGCTCTGGCAAGTGAAGCTCAGAGCAGCCCTGGCCTGCCAATCCCTTTTCACAGTGCCTATAAATTTCATAAATCTTACTTTGAGGATATCATTTAGCTAACACACAATTTTTTTCTGGCGGTTTATTGATACTTAAAAATAATGTTTGCCATACTCCAAGTTGGGACTAGTGTACATTGATAGTCTACCATATGGCATCACTAGGAAATAAGGGAATTCTTTCTCTCTGTCTCTAAATAAAGACAAGCCATTAAATAGAAAAATCACTTTCCAGGTAAATCTTTTATATATATATATATATATATATATATAGATATAGATATGAATATATACTTCACCTTTTAAAATAATTCCTATCATTACTAAATACTAATGATCTGCCAGGCTTTTACATACATTATTTCATTTAGCCCTTAAGAACCCCGAAAAGCCGGTATTATTCTCACCATTTAGCCAGTGAGAAAAATAGAAGCCCAGAGAACTTATGTAACATAGCCAAAGTTACACGCTGGGTGAGCGAGTGCCCGAATGGGGATTTGAATTCAATTTTGTTCAACCCTGCAGCCCATGGGATTGTCACACGCTGTGATGCCTCACTTATTTCTTACAAATTAGAGGTGATCAAGAATATTTTTAACCTTTTCTTCATGAGTTATCGACAAAATTATGAACATCAGTGATAATCCTACGCCAAAGGACTGACTTAGGCAGGGTCCTCAGGTGAAGTGATAGAAATCAAGTAATGCTTAAGCAAAGAGAGAAGGAACAGGGTGTGGCCAGGTCTCAGGAGTGAATGGGGACTCAGACCCAACCCATCGGGACCTTCTCCATCCTTCCTCTCTGCTCTACTCCATGCACCTATTTCTATCTTTTTTCTCTCTTTTCCTGCAGACCAGTCTGAAGGTGGGCAGTCCAGAGCTAATGTCCATGACTCTAGGGCACCATCAAAGACCTAGAGTCCTCACAGCTTCCCGCTCTGCCTTTCCTTTGCTTTTGCTCTTGTTATCAGAAGATGGCTGCCATTTTTGCAGGCAGCTGCCTCTCCTCCCAGGCTAGAATACAGGATAAAGGTGAAGGGCAATGGAGAATCTGTCTTTTTGCCTCCAGTGAACAGGGGCAGATCCTGCCCTACCATCATGGAGTTGCTAAACCCTCAGGGAAGATAAACATGGAGCAGTTAATTGCACAACTGAAGAACGCTGTTAAGAAGACATAAAAGTACCCAAGAGAAATGAGTGCCTATGAAAGGCAGCTATAAGAATGTTCATATAGCTTCATGCATAATAGCCCCAAATGGCAAATAACCCAAACACCCATCAACAGAAGAATGAATAAATAAATTTCATACAATGGAAGACTACTCAGCAAAAATAGCAACAATCCGCTGCTGAATGCAACAGCATGAATCACTCTCACAGGCGTAGGGCTGCATGCGAGACAGCAGACACAAAAGAGCAGGCACCGCATTCTGTTTGTATGAAGTCTAAGAAGAGGCCAGAGAAGACAGAAGAGCATTTACCTCTGAAGGGGGGTTAGTATTAGTATTTTTTGAGTCAGGGTCTCACTCTGTCACCCAGGCTGGAGGGCAGTGGTGCAATCTCAGGTCACTGCAACCTCCGCCTCCCAGGTACAAGTGATTCTCCTTCCTCAGCTTCCCAAGTAGTTGGGATTACAGGCATGCACCACCGTGCCCTGCTAATTTTTGTATTTTTAGTACAGACGGGGTTTCACCATGTCTCCCAGGCTGGAAAGGGTTTATATGTTGATCTGAATGGTGATTCTGCAGGTGTACACATATACAAATTTGTCAAGGTGTGCACTTGTACACTTTTCTCTATTTACATTATCCCTCAATTTTTCTTTCTTTTCTTCTTTTTCTTTTTCTTTGAGTCTTGCTCTGTCGTCCAGGCTGGAGTGCAATAGAGCAATCTCAGCTCACTGCAGCCTCTGCCTCTCAGATTCAAGCAATTCTCTTGTCTCAGCCTCCCGAGTAGCTGGGATTACAGGCGTGTATCACCACATTCAGGTACTTTTTAAAAAGTAGGCCGGGCGCGGTGGCTCAAGCCTGTAATCCCAGCACTTTGGGAGGCCGAGACGGGCGGATCACGAAGTCAGGAGATCGAGACCATCCTGGCTAACACGGTGAAATCCTGTCTCTACTAAAAAAAAAAAAAAAAAAAAAACCAAAAAACTAGCCGGGCGTGGTGGCGGGCGCCTGTAGTCCCAGCTACTAGGGAGGCTGAGGCAGAAGAATGGCGTAAACCCGGGAGGCAGAGCTTGCAGTGAGCTGAGATCGTGCCACTCACTCCAGCCTGGGTGACAGAGCGAGACTCCGTCTCAAAAAAACAAAACAAAAAAACAAAAAAACAAAAAAAAAAAAAAAAAAAAAAAAAAAAGTAGAGATGGGGTTCCACCATGTGACCAGGCTGGTCTCAAACTTCTGGCCTCAAGTGACCTGCCTGCTGTGGTCTCCCAAAGTGCTGGGATTACAGGTATGAGACAGCGTGCCTGGCCCATTATCTCTCAATTTTTTAAAGGTAAGTGGATGTGGACCTAAAAGGGAATTTTCAACTTTTGTTTTTTGTTTTTGTTGTTGTTTTTTGAGACAGGTTCTCACTCTGTTGCCCAGGCTGGAGTGCAGTGGTGCAATCACAGCTCACTGCAGTCTCCAACTCCCAGGCTCAAATGATCCTCCTACCTGAGCCTCCGGAGTATCTGGGACCACAGGCACCTTGTTCCAAAGTAAATAAAGAGATAGATAGATATGTACATAGTCTCTGAGGCTTGTAATTGGCCTTGTAATTTTCACTGTTGGCTCACGGCTGTGTTGCACAGTAGTTCTCAGTACATTAGAATCACTTTTGTTTTATTTTAATTTTGTTAATTTAATTTGATTCCTTTTCTTTTTTTTTTTTTTTGAGAAACAGTCATGCTCTGTTGCCCAGGCTGGAGTGCAGTGGCATGATATTGGCTCACTGCAACCTCTGCGTCCTGGGTTCAAGTGATTCTCCTGCCTCAGTCTCCCAAGTAGCTGGGATTACAGGTGCACACCACCACATCCAGCTAATTTTTGTATTTTTAGTAGAGACGGGGTTTCATCATGTTGGCAAGGTTATCAAATTCCTGACCTCACGTGATCTCCCGCCTTGGCCTCCCAAAATACTGGGATTACAGGTGAGAGCCACCATGCCCGCCCCCTTTTCCTTTTTTTTTTCATGTCAGATGGGTAATGTGCCAACGTTGTAACAAGGTTTGAGGGAGGCACATCTCATGCTTGAGCACAACAACCCAGTCATCGCAATTATGACCTACAAAAGGATCTAATCTGATTTTTGACACAGATAATCTATTTACCTGGTTTAACATTCAACTAATTTTAAAAGGTACGTAGGAAAAGTTACTCTCTGCCCTCTGTCTCCCAGTCTCCTAGAACTCCCTCAGAGGCAACCCTCATCCCAAGGGTCTTGTGAATCCTTCCAGAGATTTTATGCATCTATAACCAAAGGCAACTAAACATTACTATCTCCTATACAAACGGAAGCATACTGATTTATACCAGCTTAATTCATATAACATTGGATCTTGAAACTTTTTTCTTACCAGTGTATAAATAGCTGCCCCAGTCTTTTTGATGGCTGCCTAGTATTCCAGTGTCTATGTTTACCAGCATTTATTTAAGTCCCTGGGTTTTTCCAAAGATATTCTTGCCCTGGGGCTTCCTCAGCTCTAATGTGCCTGCGTATTAGATGCAGGCAGGTGCGGGAACCACTGGCATGGCTCACTGGTCTCTTTCTTCCTTAGCCTATGGTAGGAACAGTCCTGGTCTCCTAGCACTTAGAGAGCTGGTCCAGGGTTTTGGAAAGTCAAGTGAATTCCTTCTTTCTGATGAACAGAGAGCAGTCATTGATAAGACTCTCATTTGCAATGGACACAGGACCAAGAAATTGAGAAAAGCTGGCCCAAAGCCCTGGTCCTTTATGTAAGAGTAGGGAAGAAGACTGCATGCTACAGTCCCTAAGTTTGCAGATAGCACAGGACTTGACAGGTAGTGGAGATACAAACAAAAACTCATAAAATACATGAAACTCTTGCCAGACTCTCTGAGCTACAGAGAAGTGGTAGGTGGGTTTCAGCCCAGGTCAATGAAAGACGGAATTTTTATTTCTATTTTTTTAGAGACTAGATCTCACTATGTCACCCAGGCTGGAGTGCAGTGGCGTGATTATGGCTAACCGCAGCCTTAAATGAATTCTTGGGCTCAAGTGTCCTCCTGCCTCAGCCTCTTGAGTAGCTGGGACGTATAGGTGCCTGGCCAAGATGGAATGTTGACGAAAATAGTCCAGATTATACTTACAGCTCCTAGGACTAAATATACATCTGTGAGGAATATTAGACTATTTTCTGAGCTCATCAACTTTAGGCAGCCAAAAAAGTTGGCTATATGTTGGGCCCAATCAAGAGAAGTAATAGAAACATAAGATAAAACAGTATTACACTACCGTATAGAAGTATTGCATTTTAAGAAAGAAACAGGGTCTTGTTGTGTCACCCAGGCTGGAGTGCAGTGGTGTGATCATAGCTCACTACAGCCTGGAACTCCTTAGCTCAAGCAATCATCCCATTTCAGTTTCCTAAGTAACTGGGACTATAGGTAAATGCCACCACGCCTGGCTAATTTTTAAATTTTCTGTAGAAACAGGGTCTTCCTATATTGCCCAGTCTGTTCTTTAACCCCTATCCTCCTGCCTCAGCCTCCCTAAGGGTTGGGACTATGGCTGGGATTACAGGTGTGAGCCACTGCATCTGGCAAAAATATTGCATTTTTGAGTCTGAATTTTATGGAATTTTGGTCAATAAACCTCAGAAAAATATGCTTAGGATGTGAGCAGTGCACTTTAAAAGTTAAAGGAAAAGGCAAGGATGGGGATTTGGAAGGAAACTGAAAGCATTTGGACTTTTTAATATGGTAAAACTGACAGATGATATGCCTTGATGATTTTATTTTATAAAATTAAATAGACCTGGCCAGGCACGGCGGCTTATGCCTGTAATCCCAGCAGTTTGGGAGGCCAAGGTGGGCAGATCACTTGAGGTCAGGAGTTTGAAACCAGCCTGGCCAACATGGTGAAACCTCATCTCTACTAAAAATACAAAACAATTAGCTGGACATGGTGGCGGGTGCCTGTAATCCCAGCTACTTGGGAGGCTGAGGCAGGAGAACTGGTTGAACCTGGGAGGTGGAGGTTGCAGTGAGCCAAGATCACGCCACTGCACTCCAGCCTGGGTGACAGAGCAAGACTCCATCTCCAATAATAATAATAATAATAATAATAATAATAATAATAATAAAATTAAATAGATCTAACCTCAAACTGGAAACAACCAAAACGTCCTTCAGCAGGTGAATGGTTATACAAACTATGCTACAGCCATGCTATGGAGTACTATTCAGCAAGAAAACCGAATGGCGATAGATGCATGCAGATGCTTGGGATGAATCCCAAGGGAATTATGTGGGGTGAAAAAAGCAAATTTCAAAAGCTTACATGCTGTGTGATTCCACTTATATAACATTCTATAAACGAAACTACCAGGTGCAGTGGCTCATGTCTGTAATCCCAGCACTTTGGGAAGTCGAGGCATGTGGATAGCTTGAGTTCAGGAGTTTGAGACCAGCCTGGCCAAAATGGTGAAACCCCATCTTTAGGTCGGGTGCGGTAACTCACGCCTGTTATCCCAACACTTTGGGAGGCTGAGGTGGGTGGATCACCTGAGGTCGGGAGTTCAAGACCAACCTGGCCAACGTGGTAAAATCCCATCCCTTCAACAAATATAAAAATTAGCCAGGCATGGTGGTGTGCACCTGTAAGCCCAGCTACTCAGGATGCTGAGACATGAGAATAGCTTGAACCCAGGAGGCGGAGATTGTAATGAATCGATATCGTGCCATTGCACTCCAGCCTAGGCAACAGAGTGAGACTCTGACTCAAAAAAAAAAAAAAAAAGGAAGGAAAGAAGGAAGGGAGGAACCTTGTGTCTACAAAAAATAGAAAAATTAGCTGGGCATGGTGGTGTATACTTGTAGTCCCAGCTACTTGGGAGTCTGAGGTGAGAGGATCACATGCAACCTCGCTTGAGCTTGAGGCTGCAGTGAGCGTGATTGCACCACTGCAGTCCAGAGCCTGGGTGACACAGCAAGACCGTATCTCCAAACAAAACAAAACACCCAAATTATAGAGATGGAGAATAGAATAGACTAGTGATTGCCAGGGTTAGGGAGGTGGGGAGGAAGGGGAGATGGCTATGACTGTAAAAGTGAAGCACCAGAGGGGCAGGTGCGGTGGCTCAAGCCTGTAATCCCAGCACTTTGGGAGGCCGAAGTGGGTGGATCATGAGGTCAGGAGATGGAGACCATCCTGGTGAACACGGTGAAACCTCGTCTCTACTAAAAATACAAAAAATCAGCTGGGAGTGGTGGCGGGTGCCTGTAATCCCAGCTACTCGGGAGGCTGAGGCAGGAGAATGGCATGAACCTGGAGGTGGAGCTTGCAGTGAGCAGAGATTGTGGCACTGCACTCCAGCCTGGGCAACAGAGCGAGACTCCATTTCAAAAAAAAAAAAGAAGCACCAGGGACCGTGGTGGTCATGAAACTCTTCTGTAGCTTGACTGTCGTGCAATAAAACTACATAGAACTAAACACATGCACATACATAACTATTGAAAATCTGATGTAAAACTAGTGATATCTGAAAAAGGTCAGTGGATTGCATCAACGTCAATTTCCCAGCTGCGACTTGGGTACCACAGTTACGCAAAATGTTACTGTTAGCGAGAGACTGGGTGAAGGGCATAGGAGATAGATTTGAGATCTGCGATTATCTCAAACATCTAATTTAAGAAATCAAATAAGCCTAGACTGTTAGTGCTAGAGAAAAGTGGAAATGGACCACATTGACTTTTACCCAACTCAAAAGGGGGCAGCTCTTAACCTTTAATAGAGGCAGATTTTAAACAAATGAAAACTATGCACCTTTTCACACATTGAATAATGGACTTATGAAATGTATTAGCCTAACAGATGAGAGGATAAAGATTTATATAGTGTGTGTGTATGTGTGTGTGTGTGTATATATATATACATATATATAGTAAAGACAGCATCTCAGTTCTGTCACCTAGGCTGCTAGAGTGCAGTGGTGGAAACATAGCACACTGCAGCCTCAGACTGCTGGGCTCAAGTGATTCTCCTACCTTGGCCTCTCAAAGTGTTTGGATTACAGGCATGTTGAGCCACTGTACCTGACCTAAATACACACACACACACACACACACATATATACTCATATATATACACACATATATATATATACACATACACACACACACATATATATATATGCAACATTGGGTTTCTAAGACACATGAAGAAGTTTTGGGAGCATTTCTGACCTTGGAGTTTGATATCACAAATAAGAGCCTCATGCATCTACAATCAAGTCCCAAGTGAATTTAAAATGAACTCAATAAACATTTGCTGAGCTCCTATGAAGTGTCAGGCATGTCCTGGTTGTTCAGTGTTAGAAAAGTAGGCTGGATGCAGTGGCTCATGCCTGTAATCCCAGCACTTTGGGAGGTCAAGGTCAGAGGATCACTTGAGTCCAGGAGTTCAAGACCAGTCTGGGCAATATGGTGAGACCCCATCTCTACAAAAAGTCAAAAAATTAGCCAGATGTGGCGGTGTATGCCTGTGGTCCCAGCTGCTCAGGAGGCTGAGGTGGGAGTATCACTTGAACCCAGGAGTTCCAGGCTGCAGTGAGCTATGATCGCACCAGTATACTCTAGCCTAGGTGACAGAACAAGACCCTGTCTCAAAAAAAAAAAAGAAAGAAGGAAGAAGGAAGAAGGGAGGGAGGGAAGGAAGGAAGGAAAGAAGGAGGGAAGGAAGGAGGGAAGGAAGGAAAAAAGAAAAAAAGAAAGAGAGAAAGAAAGAAGGAAGGGAGGGAGGGAGGGAGAGAGGGAGGGAGGAAGGAAGGAAGGAGAGAGAGAGAAAGAAAGAAAGAAAAGAAAGAAAGAAAGAAAACATAAAAGACACAACCCTGTTCCTCCTGGTAAATGTCCCATTGTTCAGTAATGCAGAGCTGGTGACATTATTTGTGGAATGGAAATGAATGTCACCCTGACATATTATTTTTAATGATATCCTGATTAATAGTCATACTTGAGGCTATTTTAAAAATGGAAGCAGTCACCATGAAGTGTGATAGGAATTACCCCAAAATAGACTATGTTATCCTCTGTGAATAATTTAGACGCCGGTGCTCCGAAGGCAGCGAGAGCATGAGGACTGTGAACAAGCTGATTGGGAGCTTTGGGAAAGTGGGGCTGGCATCTTATTATCTCTGTAGCCCAGGACTTAACAGTGTGTGCTTGGTATGCAGCAGGAGCTCAATAAGTAAATGCTGACTTGACAATCAGGATCTTTTTATTCTTATTTTCTGTAAGTTTAGGCCAGAAGGAGCTTATGGGAACCTACCACTGATAGCTGGAAACTGATTTTGACTAGGGTCAGGAGGTACTGGGATAGGATATGAAATAAAAGAGAAAAAGCAGAGGACAGATGTAAAGATCCGTTGGCACAGGATCAACTTGGAGCTGTCCTGGGAACACCTTTGGCGATTGGGGGCTCTCTGGCCTGCAGTAGCTCATTCCCAGACAGTGGTTGCTCTGCTACTGTGAACTTAAGCTTCTCCCCTGGGTAAAGGAATGAAATCCCACCCACTCACCCCTTTCCTTTCTGAAGTAGTGTGGGGATGCACCTTTACTGGCCATTTAACATACATAGAGATGCACTTAGCATCATGAACGTTATAAAAACAACAGTGGCAAATCATTACAACTGCTTCTTGGTGGTAAGCTTTCCAGAAGAAAATTACGGAAGAGACATAGTACAAAACATGAAGACAGCATTTAGTATACTCAGTCTCATTTCCTGCCATCAATGGCAGGTTGTTGTTGTTGTGGTTGTTGTTGTGGTTGTTGTTGTTTTGAGATGGAGTCTTGCTCTGTCACCTAGGCTGGAGTGCAGTAGCATGATCTGGGCTCACTGCAGCCTATGCCTCCCGGGTTCAAATGATTCTCCTGCCTCAGCCTCCCAAGTAGCTGGGATTACAGGCTCCTGCCACCATGCCCAGCTAATTTGTGTAGTTTTAGTAGAGATAGGGTTTCACCATGTTGGCCAGGCTGGTCTTGAACTCCTGGGCTCAAGTGATCCACCCCACCTCAGTCTCCCAGAGTTTTAGGATTACAGGCATGAGCCACAGCACCTGGCATGCAGGTAGTTCTATCTTTAACCCCTAGGAGCAAATAATGAATACCTACCAGTACAGTGGGAACTGTGGGGATAAGGAAGTTGATCTCTGCCATTTATTGGCAGAAGTGGATATTTAGATCAACACCCAAGGATTTAAAAATGTTATAGGCTAATTCTTTTTGAATGTCACATTTTTATCTCTCTGACAACTGGAGTCAGAGAAGACTGGAAGCACTGCAGAGTGAGTGGCCTCATGAGACTCTGTCTTTCTTTCTCTCTCTCTCTTTCTTGTGAGGACATGGTGAGGAGGTAGCCATCTGCAAGCCAGGACAGGAGCCCTCACCAGAAACAGAATTGGCTGGCACCTTGGTCTTAGACTTTGCAGCCTCCATAACTGTGAGAAAATAAATGTCTATTGTTGAAGCTGCCATCTATGGTATTTTGCTACAGCAGCTGGAGTAGACTAAGACAGCCTGTGACCCTGAAGCATGGATGGGAGCATCTAGATGGATGTTGAGGACATTGATTCCACAGACACCGGTGGACCCTCTGGCCTTGCAGAGGTTGTCTGCCCTGCCAGCTCATCTGTTGTCCCTGGAAGGTGCTGTCAATACTTCTCCTTGTTGAGGCACCGGGTGCTCCCCTAAGGAACACCTTCATCTCTGCTCCTGGCTGCCAGGCTGATAACTGGGTTAAGTTCCAGCACATCTGCAGCAGAGGGGCCTGATTGTCAGATGGAAAAGTAACAAACAGAAAGGAAGAGTATCAACATCAACAAAAAGGACATCCACTCAGAGACCCCAACTGAAGGTCACCAATGTCAAAGACCAAAGGTAATAAATCCACGAAGATGGGGAGAAACCAGCGCAAAAAGCCTGAAAATTCCAAAAACCACAACACCTCTTCTCCTCCAAAGGATCACAACTCCTCACCAGCAAGGGAACAAAACTGGACAGAGAATGAGTTTGATGAATTGACAGAAGTAGGCTTCAGAAGGTGGGTAATAACAAACTCCTCCAAGCTAAAGGAGCATGTTCTAACCCAATGCAAGGAAGCTAAGAACCTTGGAAAAAGATTAGACGAATTGCTAACTAGAATAACCAGTTTAGAGAAGAACATAAATGACCTGATGGAGCTGAAAAACACAGGATGAGAACATCATGAAGCATGCACAAGTATCAATAGCCAAACTGATCAAGTGGAAGAAAGGATATCAGACATTGAAGACCAACTTAATGAAATAAAGCATAAAGACAAGATTAGAGAAAGAAGAATGAAAAGAAATGAACAAAGCTTCCAAGAAATATGGGACTATGTGAAAAAGACCAAACTTACATTTGATTTGTGTACCTGAAAGTGACAAGGAGAATGGAACCAAGTTGGAAAACACTCTTCAGGATATTATCCAGGAACTTCCCCAACCTAGCAAGACAGGCCAACATTCAAATCAGGAAATACAGAGAACATCACAAATATACTCCTCGAGAAGAACAACCCCAAGACACATAATCGTCAGACACACGAAGATTGAAATGAAGGAAAAAATGTTAAGAGCAGCCAGAGAGGTTACCCACAAAGGCCGAAGCGCATCAGACTAACAGTGGATCTCTCTGCAGAAACCCTACAAGCCAGAAGAGAGTGGGGGCCAATATTCAACATTCTTAAAGAAAAGAATTTTCAACCCAGAATTTCATATCCAGCCAAAGTAAGCTTCATAAATGAAGGAGAAATAAAATCCTTTACAGACTAGCAGCTGCTGAGAGATATTGTCACCACCAGGCCTGCCTTACGAGAGCTCCTGAAGGAAGCAGTAAACATGGAAAGGAACAACCGATACCAGCCACTGCAAAAACCTACCAAATTCTAAAGACCATTGACACTATGAAGAAACTGCATCAACTAATGGGCAAAACAACCAGGTAGTATCATAGTGACAGGATGTAATTAACACATAATAATATTAACCTTAAATTTAAATGGGGTAAATGCCCCAATTAAAAAACACAGACTGGCAAATTGGATAAAGAGCTAAGACCCATTGGTGTGCTGTATTCAGGAGACCCACCTCACATGCAAAAAAACACATAGGGTCAAAATAAAGGGATGGGGGAATATTTATCAAGCAAATGGAAAGCAAAAAAAAAAAAAAAAAAAAAAAAAAAAAAAAAAAAAAAAAAAAAAGCAGGGGTTGCAATCCTAATCTCTGATAAAAGAGGCTTTAAACCAACAAAGATCAAAAGAGACAAGAAAGGCCATTACATAAAGGTAAATAAATCAATGCAACAAGAAGAGCTAATTATCCTAAATATATATGCACCCAATACAGGAGCACCCAGATTCATAAAGCAAGTTCTTAAAGACCTATAAAGAGACTTAGACTCCCACACAATAATAATGGGAGACTTTAACACCCCATTGTCAATATTAGACAGATCAATGAGACAGAAAATTTACAAGGATATTCAGGATATCAACTCAGCTCTGGACCAAGCGGACCTAATAGACCTCTAAGAACTCTCCACTACAAATCAACAAAATATACATTCTTCTCAGCACCACATCACACTTATTCTAAAATTGACCACATAATTGATAGCAAAACACTCTTCACCAAATGTAAAATAATGGAAATCATAAGAAATAGTCTCTCAGACCACAGGGCAATCAAATTAGAACTCAGGATTAACAAACTCATTCAAAACCACATAACTACATGGAAACTGAACAACCTGCTCCTGAACAACTACTGAGAAAATAACAAAATGAAGGCAGAAATAAAGACGCTCTTTGAAACCAATGAGAACAAAGACACAACATACCAGAATTTCTGGGACACATTTAAAGTAGTGTGTAGAGATAAATTTATAGCACTAAATGCCGACAAGAGAAAGCAGGAAATATCAAACATCGACACCCTAACATCACAATTACAAGAACTAGAGAAGCAAGAGCAAACAAATTCAAAAGCTAGCAAAAGACAAGAAATAACTAAGATCAGAGCAGAACTGAAGGAGACAGAAACACGAAAAACCCTTGAAAAAAATCAATGAATCCAGGAGCTGTTTTTTTGAAAAGATCAACAAAATAGATAGACTGCTAGCCAGACTAATACACAAGAAAAGAGAAAAGAATCAAATAGATGCAATAAAAGCAATGAAGGAGATATCACCACTGATCCTGCTGAAAAACAAACTAGCATTGGAGAATACTATCAAAACCTCCATGCAAATAAACTAGAAAATCTAGAAGAAATGGATAAATTCCTGGACACATACACCCTTCCAAGCTTAAACCAGGAAGAAGTCAATTCCCTGAATAGACCAATAACAAGTTCTGAAATTGAGGCAGTAATTAATAGCCTAACCAAAAAAAGTCCAGGACCAGAAAGATTCACAGCCGAATTCTACCAGAGGTAAAAAGAGGAGCTGGTACCATTCCTTCTGAAACTATTCCAAATAATAGAAAAAGAGGGAATCCTCCCTAACTTATTTTATAAGAACAGCATCATTCTGATATTAAAACCTGGCAGAGACACAACAAAAAAGAAATTTTCAGGCCAATATCCCTGATGAACATCAATGTCAAAATACTCAATAAAATACTGGGAAATGGTATCCAGCAGCACATCCAAAAGCTTATCCACCATGATCAAGTCGGCTTCATCCCTGAGATGCAAGGCTAGTTCAACATATGCAAATCAGTAATCCGCCACATAAACAGAACCAATGATAAAAACCACATGATTATCCCAATAGATACAGAAAAGACTTTCGACAAAATTCAACACCGCTTCATGCTAAAAACTATCAATAAACTAGGTATTGGTGGAACATATCTCAAAATAATAGAGCTATTTATGACAAACCCACAGCCAATATCATACTGAATGAGCAAAAACTGGAAGCATCACCTTTGAAAACTGACACAAGACAAGGATGCCCTCTCTCCAGTACTATTTGACATAGTATTGGAAATTCTGGCCAGGGCAATAAGGCAAGAGAGAGAAATAAAGGGTATTCAAATAGGAAGAGAAGAAGTCATATAGTCTCTGTTTGCAGATGACACGATTGTATATTTAGAAAACCCCATTGTCTCAGCCCAAAATCTCCTTAAGCTGATAAGCAACTTCAGCAAAGTCTCAGGATACAAAATCAATGTGCAAAAATCACAAGCATTCCTATATACCAATAACAGACAAACAGAGAGCCAAATCAGGAGTGAACTTCCATTCACAATTGCTACAAAGAGAATAAAATACCTAGGAATACAACTTACAAGGAAGGTGAAGGACCTCTTCAAGAAGAGCTAAAAACCGCTGCTCAAGGAAATGAGAGGATACAAATAAATGGAACAACATTCCATGCTCATGGATAGGAAGAATCAATGTTATGAAAATGGCCATACTGCCCAAAGTAATTTATAGATTCAATGCTATCCCCATCAAGCTACTAATGACTTTCTTCACAGAATTAGAAAAAACTACTTTAAATTTCATATGGAACCAAAAAAGAGCTAGTATAGCCTAGACAATCCTAAGCAAAAAGAACAATGCTGGAGGCATCACGCTACCTGACTTCAGACTATACTATAAGGCTACAGTAACCAAAACAGCATGGTACTGGTACCAAAACAGATATATAGACATATGGAACAGAACAGAGGCCTCAGAAATAACACCACACATCTACAACCATCTGATCTTTGAGAAACCTGTCAAAAACAAGTAACAGGGAAAGGATTCCCTATTTAATAAATGGTGTTGAGAAAACTGGCTAGCCATATGCAGAAAACTGAAACTGGACCCCTTCCTTGTACCTTTTAAAAAATTAACTCAAGGTAGATTAAAGACTTAAACGTAAGACCTAAAACCATAAAATCCCTAGAAGAAAACCTAGGCAATACCATTCAGGACATAGGCATGGGCAAAGACTTCATGACTAAAACACCAAAAGTAAGGGCAACAAAAGCCAAAATTGACAAATGAGTTCAATTAAACTAAAGAGCTTCTGCACAGCAAAACAAACTATCCTCAGAGTGAACAGGCAACCTACAGAATGGGAGAAAATTTCTGCAATCTATCCATCTGACAAAGCACTCATATCCAGAATTTACAAAGAACTAAAACAAATTCACAGGAAAAAAACAACCCCATCAAAAAGTGGGTGAAAGATATGAACAGACACTTCTCAAAAGAAGACATTGATGCAGCCAACAAACATATGAAAAAAAACTCATCACTGGTCATTAGAGAAATGCAAATCAAAACCACAATGAGACACCATCTCATGCCAGTTAGAATGGCAATCATTAAAAAGTCAGGAAACAGATGCTGGAGAGGATGTGGAGAAATAAAAATGCTTTTACACTGTTGGTGGGAGTGTAAATTGGTTCAACCATTGTGAAAGACAGTGTGGCGATTCCTCAAGGATCTAGAACCAAAAATACCATTTGATCCAGCAATCTCATTACTGGGTATATACCCAAAGGATTATAAATCATTCTACTATAAAGACACATGCACACGTATGTTTATTGCGGCATTATTCACAATAGCAAAGTCTTGGAACCAACCCAAATGCTCATCAATGATAGACTGGATAAAGAAAATGTGGCACATATACACCATGGAATGCTATGCAGCCATAAAAAGATGAGTCTATGTCCTTTGCAGGGACATGAAAGAAGCTGGAAACCATCATTCTCAGCAAACTAACACAGGAACAGAAAACCAAACACCGCATGTTCTCAGTCAAAAGTAGGAGTTGAATGATGAGAACACATGGACACAGGGAGGGGAACATCACACACTGGGGCCTGTCGGGGGTAGGGGGCTAGAGGAGGGATAGCATTAGGAGAAATACCTAATGTAGATAACAGGTTGATGGGTGCAGCAAGCCACCATGGCATGTGTATACCTATCTAACAAACCTGCATTTTCTCCACATGTACCCCAGAACTTAAAGTACAATAATAATAAAAATAAATAAAAATGAAAATATAACAGATGACAGTCACATTCAGGGGTGGTCCTGAAACTCAGTGGCGAGATAAGCTCTTCCTAGCAGACAGGGTTTTGAAAAGTGCAACTGGTCATCTATCCCTTGCATGGGGAAAAAAAGTGGCCCAAGATGAGAATTTGTGCAAATCCTGAATAGTGACTAAGGTCTAGGGTTGAGGTGTGTGAATGTACACTTGAGAGTGGGCACACAGTGTGAAGGATTCTGTTGCACATTTTCATGTCCACCAGGACACATTCATCATGGAAGAGCCTCTGAACAATCAATTAGACAAGATGACTTGGCCCAGTGATGCTGGTTGTCAGTGTCCACCCCAGAACTGGCATGACAGGAGCATGAACAAATAGATGGCTAAGGTGTGGAGATGGAGGCTATGTATGAGGTCAACAGCATGGCTCTGGCTTACCAGTCTAGCCACTGTGCCTCTGAATGTCAGCAGCAGAGCTGCTCCTGTTATGGCATTATTCCCCTAGGACTCCAACCTAAAAGGGCCAGTGGTTTATTTTCACAGGTGTAGATACTTTGGGAATGGATCTGCCTTTCTTGCCCAGAGCATCTCAGCCAGCACTACCATCTGGGGGCTTATAGAATGCCCGACGCATAGGCGTGAGTCCCACACAGCACAGCAGCCGACTAAGACACACCTCACAGCCCACGACAGTGGGGTTCACTCACTGCATCACACACTGCAACCCCCGGGGCAGCTGGCCTCACAGAATGCTGGCATGGCCTTTTCAAGGAGCAACTGAAGCGCTAGCTCAGAGGAAACCCCCACAAGGACGAGGTGCCATCCTTCAGTGTGCAAAGACTTATCTATGTCATTGGGTCCCCGAAAGGAAAGACCCATGAGTCTGGAAACCAAGGGGTAGAAGCAGAAGTGACTTCACTTACTGTCAGTCTCTAAGACCCACAGCGGGATTTGGAGCTTCCTGCTCTGCGACTCTGGGCTCTGCAGGGTTGGAAGTCCGGCTCCAAAAGAGGACACACGCTGGCCAGGAGACACAGTAAGCGTCCTGTTGAACCGCAAGTTGAAGCTGCTGCCAGGACACTTAGGAGGCCTCGCTCGCAAGGATCAGCAGGTTAAAAGAGAAATCATCGCATTGGCAGGCTTTATTGACCTCATCAGCAGCAGGAGGCAGGCGCGCTTTTACCTAGTGGGGGCGGGGAGGAGCACGGGGAGAACCCAGGAGCTGGGCTCAGGTGCCTCCTGCGGCTCCCTCACCCACTTGTAACTGTGAATACGCAGGTGCAGTCACTGCAGACTGAGCAGGGTGTGATTCTAATTTAGACCCTTCAGGAATGAGGGTCAGGCCATCAGGTAAACTACCGACACCTGCTGACCTAACAGCTGAGGGTGAGGGGAATTTAAATGCAGGTCGGGGGAGGGGTTAGGATGCGCCAAGATCCTCGGCAGTCACGGGGGCTGTGGTTTATCGCTCAAGAAGTAAAGGCCCCTGGGAGCCTTGGAGGAGCTGCTTTCTGAACTTTCCTGGTTGGAGAAATAGATCTGTGTGGGGCAAGGGGTGGGCAGTAGGTGGTAATGAGCATGCGTCTCACGGACCACCATCAACGAGAAGCGTAAACAAACCCAGGGCCAAGGCCGCTGCGCGCAGAAATCTATTGCTGTGTGTGCCCTGGGCTGCATTCCCCGCGGGCAGCTCCCTGTGAGTGGCTGATCGCTGCGGGGATCTAACGCCGGTTCCTGGAAGACATCCACGGACGGCTGACTTTGGCTGAAGTACTCGTTGACCCTTCCTCAGAAAGCTTGCAGTCTGGGACACGTCCATCCCACCTCCTTTCCCTCTCTCCTCTCTTTTCCCTTCCCTGGTTTGCTGTTGGACACGCCATCCCAGACTATCCTACCTCCCTTCCCATTTTTTTCCTCACACAAGTGCTTTCCCTAATGCAACCCTTAGACATTTAATCCCGACTTGGCACCTGGTCAGTGATGTGCTGGTAAATGGATCCCCCCAAACAAAAGCTCTCATTTGTAGCATTGGCTGATTTCCATGGTATAGGTGGCCCCACCATGGCAGGCTTCTACTAATGGTTCTTGCAAAACTCCCAAGTAGTGGCTTCCATGAGCTGGCACCAGTCACTCCAAGGCACTACTTCATGTGCCTCTGGGGGCTGAGAGACATGGAGGGGCGTGAACCCATGGTGGATCCTATGTGCTTCAGGGTAGAGTGAGTCAAAATCTAGGGAAGGTGGAGGAGTCTGCTGATTGCCAGCATTTGATCTCAGTAACGGGGTGTCTTCTCAGTACTTGAAATTTCTCTTTGGTGTTTCGGACACTAGAAATCTGACGTGCACCTGTCCTTAATGACATATCCACAGTTCTAGTCATTTGTCTCTATCCCCCTCAATCCATGCATCAATCTGCCATCTGATTAGCCTTCCTAAAGCAGCACTCTGACCATGTAAACGCCTCTGCTAAAAAGCTCCAATAACTCCCTTTCCTATGGAGACGTCTCTCTAAACATGTGGAATGCTTTTGGAGGATGTTAATAGGTGTCACGAGAATCCCAGGACAGCATAATCCAACAAGTTTGGGCAACACTGGCTTAAGCAAAATGAGGCAGATTTCTTTACGTCGGGACTTACCAATGTTAGCTAGTGTGCACAGCAAATTGGCCATAGGGCTATGTAGCCTTTCTCAAACCTGTTCCTCAATGGCTCCCTTCCCCCGCTTTTTTCAGAGCATCTCATAGAATTAGTGTCCTGTGGAACACTATGGAAACGGTAGATGTGCTGACTTAGAAATAAAATCCAAACTCCTTAGTCTAGCCTTCAAGGCTCACCATTGTCTGGGTTTCAATGACTGTCTGACCTTGTTTTCCTTCTGGAACCCTTTGTTCCAGGAAACTTAAACCACTCACTGTGCGTACCCATGGATACTTCACTGCCTTTGATCCTTTCATGTCCTTCCCCTGGTCTCTAATGTCCTTCTTCCTCTTTTTTATATACTGAAATTCATCTATTCTTTCAGTCAGCTCAATGCCACCTTTTCTATAAAGTCTCATCTGAAACCACATGACTTTGAAAAAAATATACAGTAAAATACACTTACAAAAAATTTACCATCTTAATCATTTTTTAAGTATGTGGTTCAGGGGCATTAAGTACCTTCAGTGTTGTGCAGTCATTACCCCATTCATTCCCAGAACTCTTTTGCAAAGCTGAAACTCTGTTCCCATTGACACTAACTTCCCACTCTTCCGTCCTCCCCACCCCTGTCAACCCCCATTTTTCTTTCTGTCTCTGGATTTGACTAGGTGCCTCATATAAGTGGAATCATACCGTTTTATTTGTTGTGTGCGATTGGCTTAGTTCACTTCATATAGTTCACCCCACAAACAAATTCACAAAGGGCATAAAACTGGAAAGTCTCCAGAAGGCTCCTGACGTGGGTCCCCGAGGTCAAACTTAGCAGCTCCTCCATCCTTCCATGCTCATCCTGGAGCTCAGTGGCCCTGCTGAATGGAGATGTTGAAGAATGAATGGGGAATTGTTTCTCAGCATTCCTGATCCCAACTACTTTGGGAAGAAGACATCCCAGCGGACTGGTCTTTCTGTTTTCTTCTTCCACTCAAGGTTCAGCCATGTTGCAACACGTACCAGAATTTGTTTCCTTTTAAGGTTGAATAATATTCTACTGTCGATACATAGCACGTTTTGCTCATTCATTCATTGGCCAGTGGACACTTGGGTTGCTTCCACATTTTGGCGATTGTGAATAATGCTGCTATGAACATGGGTGTGCAATTATCTGAGTCTCTGCTTTCAGTTAAGTGTATACCCGGAAGTGGAGTTGCCGAGTCATCTGGTAATTTTGTGTTTAATTTTTTGAGGATCTGCCATATTGGCTTTCACAGCAGCTGCAACTTTTGACATTCCTGAACCCACACAACCTTTTACCAGCACACTCTGCATTAGTTATTAGTTATATTCCTTAGTATATTTTTAGCCATTTATACAAGTCTTCTCTTTCCTGTATTATAAGTCCCTAAAAGGTAAGAGGCATGTCACATTTTTCTTTGCTTCTTCCCAGATGTCGAGATTAGTGCCTTAATGTGGTGCTCACTGATGTTCTGCCCCTTAATGTTGGGCCTCATCACTTGTGGGAGGACTGAATTTCTCTCCACACTGACATCCTACTAGCAGTTTTCACTAATAGTCACACACACACACACCCCAAAACACACATCATAATCTTTTTACTCTTCAATGTGGTAAACAGAGCCTCTACCAAAGGATAGCAAGGAACATTCAGATGATTATTTGCACCAAGAATGTCCTCCCAATGCACCAACGTACCTAAAATGTTGGATGGAGATGGTGCCTCTTCCAGTGGGAGCTACTCATGGCATCAGAACAAACCCACCCCACAGACAAATTCACAAAGAGTGTAAAACTGGAAGGTCTCCATCAGGCTCCTGAACAGGGCCTCCAAGGTCAGGTTTGGCAGCTCCTCCATCTTTCCACACTCATTTGGAGCTCAGTGGCCCTGTTGAATGGAGATGATGAAGGATAAATGGAAAACTGTTCCTCAGTATCCCTGGTCTCAACTCTTTGGGAAGAAGACATCCACCCAGCAGGCTGGTCTTTCTGTTTTCTTCTTCACATTCCTCTTCCTGTAGTTACTGTTCCTCTTTTCACAGGTTAACATTTAACTTGGAAAAAAAATCAGCTCCTTAGAATTTTGAGCAAATGCTAATCACTACCAGCTGTCTCTGCTGTCCATCTTTCACCTTCTCCTGAGGTGGGCAAGGCTAATTTAGCTTGTCAGTGGAGGTTTTGTCTGCTGTTAACCTCTTCACCTCGTTGTTTCCCCCAAGTTTGTTTGCTTTAGCAGGGTTTAATTGGATTAAGGTTCTGGTCTCAGAGACTTTCAGATCTGGAACCTTTATTAGATGAGATGAGATCATAGAAAACAGAAGGTAAGGTGGGAGGGCCACTAATTCAACACCTGGCCCACAATGGCGAATTAAATCCAGAATTAGTGAGACTTGGGAGCAGGGCCTCCCCATTGGGATTTTCTTCATGTTCCCAGCTGCTCCTTGGAACCCGTTGTCTCAAGGACCTCCTAGGAGATGAACGTATAGGCATCACCGGCAGCTCTCTCTTTTTTTCATTTTTTTAGGGAGGAGAGGGGAAATATTGGTAGCTTGCTAGGAGGAGAAACAGTACAGTAAGACAGAAACAGTGTGGTGTTGTGAAAAGCACCAAATGTTATATATACAATTGGTTAAGAAGCAAATAGGTAACAACTTATGGTCTTCACAACCTGCTTTTGTGGTAATCTGAACTTGGACACAGAGCATGCTGGACCTTGGCTCCAGGGTTGGGACAAATGGTCAGTATTTCATACCACAGGACTCCAGAGGATGGGGTGAACTTAGGTGTCAAGATCTTCTGAGGAGGGCAAATGTGGAGGCAGATGCCAACCTGATGGTTGGAGTTTAGAAATAAGATATTCTACTAGGACCAGCATCACGCAGCTTGTGTATTGCACAACTTCAGAGGCACTCTTCACAGTAGATTGGTGGTAGCTGTGGATACCTGCGGTCTTACCTGTTCAGCAGTACCTTTTTCTAGGTGGCTGCCCTCCCTGCCATCCACAGTTACCATAGGTGCTCCCTGCATGCACTTAACTCCAACTTGATCAATTGGGGTTTTTCATTCATTCGGTTAAGTTGATTGGCACAGGGGTGGCCACCTGACCTAAGCTGGGCTATAAAATGCAAAGCCTGGGACAACCCAATGGCCGTGTTTCTTGCTGTGTGAACCTGGGGAGCAGAGGCCAGTTAGCAGAAAAAAAGAAGATTTCAACATATGCAGAGAAGCGCTGAGATGAGAAACTCAGAAAGAGATGTTCAAGTCAGTGTTTCCACCTGTCCCTGCGACACTGGGTTCCATGAGACACTAAATCCCCCTGAGTGTTTCAGCTGGTTCAGATTCAGTTTCTGTGACTTGAAATCATAAGAGTTCTGAGTAACATGCTACAGGTCAGGGTCAAGGATGTGAAAGTATTTTGTTTTCAGTGCTTCAACAGATTTGGAATAGGAGCTTTCTAGAGGTTAAATGTAGCTCTCAGGAATTGTAGGAAGGGTTTCAGCAACCCAACCAAGGAGGGAGGTTTGAGGATTTAAGCAAATAACCCAGGAGGCACAGGACAATCACTGGGCATGCTGGTGAGCAGGGCACCACCAATGCAGGACTTAGGAGAGCTCGGCTTTATTCAGTGGATAATGGGCTGCTGATTCCATCTCACTTGTCAAAACTGCACTGGAGTCTGGGCATGGTGGCTCTTACCTATAATCCCAGCACTTTGGGAGGCCAAGTCAGGAGGATTGCTTGAGTCCAGGAGTTCCAGAGCAGTCTGGGGAACATAACAAGACTCCGTCTCTACTAAAAATAAAATAAAATTAGTCACACATGGTATCATGCCCCTGTAGTCCCAGCTACTTCAGAGGCTGAGGTGAGAGGATCACTTGAGCCCACGAGGTCGAGGCTGCAGTGAGCCATGATTGTGCCACTGCACTCCAGCCTGGGTGACAGAGAGAGACCTTGTCTCAAAACACAGCAAAACAAACACAACCAAAAAAACTGCCTTGGAACTTGCAAAAGTAATGATTGTCATGACAATAGCATCATCAACAACAACAACAAAACCCAAGCAAACAACCCAGTTAAGACATGGGCAAAGGACTTGGACATTTTTTCAGAGAAGATATACAAATGGCAAAGAAGCTCATGAAAAGATTCTCAACATCTCTAATCACTAGGGAAATGAAAATCAAAACCACAATGAGATACCACTTCACACCCTTTAAGGATGGCTACTATAAACACACACACACACACACCCTACACACACACAATAACAAAGATTGGCAAGGATGTGGAGAAATGGGAATCCTCGTACACTGTTGGTGGGTATATGGAATGATGTAGTATGGTAGGTCTTCAAAAAATTAAAAATAGAATTACCGGGTGTGGTGGCTCACACCTGTAATCCCAGCACTTTGGGAGGCCAAAGCTAGTGGATCAGTTGAAGTCAGAAGTTCGAGACCAGCCTGGCTGACATGGTGAAATCCCATTTCTACTAAAAATACAAAAATTAGCTGGGCGTTATGGTGGGCGCCTGTAATCTCAGCCATTCAGCAGATTTAGGCAGGAGAATCGCTTGAACCTGGGAGGTGGAGGTTGCAGTGAGTTGAGATTGCACCATTGCATTCTAGCCTGGGTGACAAAGTGAGACTGTCTCAAAAAACGAAACAAAACGCAATGAAACAGAATTACCATATGACCCAGCAATTTCCACCTGCAATCTAACCCCCAACTTTCCTTCTCCTATATTGCCATTGTACCTATGCTTAATTCTGCAAAACTTCCTCACATCTGGGATGGAGTGGATGCTAATCTTACCAGTGAGGGTGTTCCCTCCATCCTAGATCCCACCTGCCTCTTGAGGTTTCCCCAGCCCTCTCACTGGAAAACACTCTCTTTCATTTGAACTCTCCTGGCATTTTGACTGTCTGTCTTACATAGGACTGCTCATATTTGCTTTGTCATCATTGCTAATGTATTTGTCTTCTCTACTGGACTGTGTGCTTGCTGAGGGCAGGAAGGGCGTGAGTCTTATTTATCCACAAATTCTACCTAGCTCACATTGGTGATTGATAGGCAGCACGATTTCAATGAAGAGTAGTTGAAAAACATGAATATAGAGAAGGATGAGAAGACTGGTTATTAATGGAATGAGAGATGAGCACAGAATTAAATTTAGGAACATGTACCACACCCATGTCTATTTTCTCCTCATTTGGTTTGTGAATAGGAAGAGCTATCAGTCACTAGTGTGACCATGCTAGTCTTGTTATTTCTGCTGCACAGATGTACTGGGTTATGGTTTAAAGAATAACCCTCCACGAAGGCTTGTTATCCCTACTCCTTACACACACATACATGGCAAGACAACCCTGGAGAGCCCAAAAGCCTGTCTAGAATCCCAGTGGGGAAGGTCAGGAAGATGTTCCTGGAAAATGGCCCCTCAGTGACTGTGAAATTTTACCCTGGATGGGTGCGGGGGCTCATGTCTGTAATCGCAGCACTTCGAGGGGCCAAGGTAGGAGGATCATGTGAGCCCAGGGATTTGCGGCCAGCCTGGGCAAGATAGTAATATCCCCTCTCTACAAATTTTTTTTTTTTAATTAGCCAGGGGTGATGGTGCATGTCTGTAGTCCCAGCTACTCAGGAGGCTGAGGCAGGAAGATCCCTTGAGCCCAGGAGTATGAGGCTGCAGTGAACTGTGATTGTGCTACTGTACTCCAGCCTGAGCAACAGAGTGAGACCCTAACTCACAGCATAAATAAAATTGTTCCCTGCTATGGTCTGAATGTTTGTGTCCTCCCAGCATTCAAATGTTGAAATCCTAACCCCTTGAGGTGATGGTGTTAGGAGCCAGAGCCTTTTGAGGGGTGATGAAGTTGTGAAGGTGGAGCCCTCATGAATAGGACTAGTGCCCTTATAATAGCCTGACAGAACTCTTTTGCCCCTTCTGCCATGTGAGGTCAGTGAGAAGGCGCTATCTATGAACAAGGGAGTGGACCCTATCAGACACCAGATCTCCTGGCGCCTTCATCTTGACTTCCCAGCTTCCAGAATTGTGAGAAATTTATTTGTTATTTTATTTTATTTTTGAGACAGGGTCTTACTCTGTTGCCCAGGTTAAAGTGCAGTGGCATAATCATGGCTCACTACAGCCTCGACCTCCTGGGTTTAAGCAATCCTCCTGCCTCAGCCTCCCCAGTAACCGGGATCACAGGCATGCACCACCACACCTGGCTAATTTTTTTATTTATTATTATTTTTTTTTGTAGAGACAGGGTCTCTCCATGTTGCCCAGGCTGGTCTCAGACTACCGGGATAAAATGATCCTCCCACATCAGCTTCCCAAAGTCCTGGGATTACAAGTATGAGGCACCATGACTAGCCCTCTGTTGTTTATAAGCCACCCAGTTTGTGGTCTTTTGTTATAGCACCCAGACTGGACTAAGACATATTCCAAAGAGGCCCTGGACATGCTGAGCCTGGGCTCATGCATTTCATAGGCCATGCATAGAACAAATAACAGGCCTGGCCTCAGATTTGGGGTCTGAAAAAAGAGAAGGAGCTGCTCCTTGTGCCTAGGAGGGATGGGGCCTTGAGGGTAATGGCAGTGAGCATTTACTGAGCACTTACTATGTACCAAACAGTATTTTCCACCTGCACTGTGTGGTAGATACTAACCATGTGGCTATTGAGTACTTGAAATGTGCTCAGGGCTGGGCGTGGTGGCTCATGCCTGTAATCCCATCACTTTGGGAGACTGAGGTGGGTGGATCACCTGAGGTCAGGAGTTTGAGACCAGCCTGGCCAATATGGCGAAATCTCATGGCTACTAAAAATACAAAAATTCGTTGGCCGTAGTGGCGTATGCCTGTAATTCCAGCTACTTGGGAGACTGAGGCAGGAGAATAGCTTGAACCCGGGAGATGAAGGTTGCAGTGAGCCAAGATCACGCCACTGCACTTTAACCTGGGTGACAGAGTGAGGCTCTGTCTCAAAAAATATATATATAGATATAGTTATAGATATAGACATATGATCAGTGCAACTGAAGAGGTGAATTTTTAATTTAAATTTAAAAACAGATACTCTATTCGGTTACTAGAAAATAAGAATGGTTGAAACTAACATGGGTACGTGAATGTACTTTTTCAACTATTATATAAATCTTATGAAATCTAAATAAGAAGCAAGTATTTCTTTTTTCTTTTTCTTTTCTGTTTGTTTTGTTTTCGAGTCTGTCGCCCAGGCTGGACTGCAGTAGCTCCGCTCACTGCAAGCTCCGCCTCCCGGGTTCCCGCCATTCTCCTGCCTAAGCCTCCCGAGTAGCTGAGACTACAGGCGCCCGCCACCAAGCCCAGCTAATTTTTTTTTTTGTATCTTTAGTAGAGACGGGGTTTCACCATGTTAGCCAGGATGGTCCCAATCTCCTGACCTCGTTCCGCCCATCTTGGCCTCCCAAAATGCTGGGATTACAGGCTTGAGCCACCACGCCTGCCCAAGAAGCAAGTATTTCTGGTTAAAATTTAGCATCTGAATTGAGACGCATTGGAAGTATAAAACACACACCAGATTTTGAAGTTTTAGTATGAATAAAAGAATGTTAAATTTCTCATTAATATGTATACAGTTTTTGAGGCGGGGTCTTGCTCTGTCACCCACGCTGGAGTGCAATGGTGTGATCATAGCTCACTGCAATTTCAAACTCCTGGGCTCAAGTGATCCTTCCCCCTCAGCCTCCTGAGTTGCTGGGACCACAGGTGTGCACCATCATGCCATTTTTGGTTATACGTATTGGGTTAAATAAAATATATGATTAAAATTAATGTCACGTTTCTTTTTTACTTTTAAACGTGTGGCTACTAGAAAATTTTAAACACCACATATGGCTTGCATTATATTTCTATTGAACAGTGCTATGTGATGTGCTGAATATTTTAACGTGCATTATCTCATTTCCTCCTGACAACCCTTTGAGGTAGATACCATCATTATATCACCTTATTACAGAGGATGCTCAGAGAGGTTTAACAACCTACGCACAGTTACACAGCCTGGTGGTAGCGCCGTGGACCAAGCAGAGGTAATATGATACCAGAGCTGGCGGTCATAGCGGGCTTCGCTTTCTCTGGGGGCTGAGGCCTTAACTTACAGGGCCTTTTCATGGAATCACACGGTCTCAAAGTCTCTCATAGGCAATCCTTTTGGTAATATTTTTGGAAGTTGCTATACATACAGCAATTTTTATAGCTCCGATTTGGCACTCCTGAATGTACTGGAAGCCTCAGAAAGAAAAAAGGAAGGCACCAAGTCTGTCTAGGCTTCTGAGAGGCCCTGGGATCACATTAAATAATTTTCCCAGCTGCCTCCACATGCTTCCTTGGATAGGTTTTGGTCAATAGTGCAAGGAGTGATTCGGGAATCAGATAGGACAGGTTTAGTGTCTCATGCCTGTAATCTCAGCACTTTGGAAGGCTGAGTGGGGCAGATCACCTGAGGTCAGGGGTTCGAGACCAGCCTGGCCAACATGGTGAAACCCCATCTCTACTAAAAATACAAAAATTAGCCAAGCATGGTGGTGCATGCCTATAATCCCAGCTACTCAGGAGGCTGAGGCAGGAGAATTGCTTGAATCTGGGAGGCAGAGGTTGCAGTGAACCAAGATCACACCACTGTACTCTAGCCTGGGTGACAGAGCGAGACTCCATCAAAAAGAAAAAAAAAAGAAAGAAAGAAGGAAAGAAAGAAAGAAAGAAAGAAAGAAAGAAAGAAAGAAAGAAAGAAAGAAAGAAAGAAAGAAAGAAAGGAAAGAAAGAAAGGAAGGAAGAAAGAGGCAAGGCTACCAACCCTCAGGCTATGCTGTTGCTGTTGATTTACTGTCCACATGAAGGCGGCAAGATGCTGAGGTAGGAGTAGAAGGCTGGAAAGAAGGGAGAGACAGTTGACATTTTCAAAGGCAAAGTTTTCTAAGAGGCTGGCAGGAGGCTGGGAAGGCTCTCACTCTCCCTGAAAGTCCTAACACGTCTGCTTCTCACCCCATGAGAACTTGCTCCTGGGTGCCGGCTTTGTCATTGCGGGAAGCTTACATGCCCTGAGAATGGGACATGGGACAGGGTGCTTGGAGAGCCGGAGCTGCAAGGACATGAGAGAGTTCTGGTTAAGTGGGGGAAGGAGCTGGCTGAGGATAGGAGAGTGACCAAAACCCAGCCCAGGGAAGTGCCCAGTCCCAAGTTCCAGCTTTGCGTGGAGCCACTTTGTGTCTACCTTGGGTTAGCAGGGTGAAGCAGGCTTACTGTGTCAGATAGTCTGGTATTTAATCAAATAATTAGTTAAATATAATTCATGGAAGCCAAGCACAGTAGCTCATGCCTGCAATCGCAGCACTTTGGGAGGTTGAGGCGGGTGAATCATTTGAGGTCAGGAGTTCGAGACCAGCCTGGCCAACATGGCAAAACCCCATCTCTACTGAAAAATACAAAAATTAGCCAGGCATGGTGGCATGCACCTGTTATCACAACTGCTTGGGAGGCTGAGGCAGAAGAATTACTTGAACCTGGGAGGCAGAGCTTGCCGTGAGCCGAGATCCCACCACTGCATCATTCCAGCCTGGGTGACAGGGTGAGATTCTGTCTAAAAAAAAGAAAAAAAAAATCATGGAAATAGCAAAATCAGAATTCACGATTATTGAAAGGGCTGGCTTCAAATTTGCAAAAGATGCAGTAGCCTTGACCTAGACTGATATCACAGGTACCAACATCACAGATGTCCCTGCCAAAAGCTTGGGGTGCTCCTACCAATTGGTGCTAATAGAGGAGGCAGAGGACAGAGTAAGCCATGAGGATTCATTAGGGTTTTTTACATGTGTTTTCCTGTTACGTTATGTTTGGAAGGCTGAGCACTGGTGTGTCTGGAAGGAAGGAACAATGTTATCCTCAAGCAGATGTCATCCTCAAGCAGAAAGTGGAGGTGCTGATGTGATTCTGCCTTACTGCTTTTGGGTGCCTTTACAAGAAACTCCTACAATTAGACTTTGTAGGTAAGTGCCTCTCTCTTTTCCTTCCTTCTTTCCTTCCTTTCCTTCCTTCCTCTTTCTTTTCTTTTCTTTTCTTTTCTTTTCTTTTCTTTTCTTTTCTTTTCTTTTCTTTCTTTCTTTCTTTCTTTCTTTCTTTCTTTCTTTCTTTCTTTCTTTTCCTTTCTTCCTTTATTTTACTTTTTCTTTTTCTTTCTTTCTTCCTTTCTCTCTCTCTCTCTTTCTTCTTTCTCTTTCTTTCTCTCACTTTCTTTCTTCTTTTTTTTCTATTTTCTTTTTTATTTTTGAGACAGGGTCTCACTCTTGTCTCCCAGGTCAGAGTGCAGTGGCATGAACATAGCTCACTGCAGCCTCATCCTCTGCGGCTCCAGCAATCCTCCCACACTGAGCCTCCTGAGTAGCTGGGACTGTAGCTGGGATTGTGCCCCATCACTCCCGGTTAATTTTTTGATTTTTTTGTAGAGATAGAGTCTTGCCACGTTGCCCAGGCTGGCCTCAAACTCCTGGGCTCAAGTCATCTTCCCTTCTTGACCTCCCAAAATGCTGGGATTATAGTCATGAACCACCGTGCCCAGCCAACACCTCTTCTAAAATGTTAAATATCTCTGGGGAAGTTAAAAGACTTGTTGAAGTGACTCACATGTTAGTATGAAATGGTTTAACCTCACTGTCTTTCTCCTAATACCTCTTGAACATTGAGAATAGAGATATATTCAAGGGGCTGGGGGAAGGAGAGGAGAAGGAAATAGAAGTTGATTATTATAGTTGTTGTTGTTGTTGTTATTAGTTTTGTTTAGAGGGCATACCGCAGTGGGAAAGCCCTTGGTTGAGATGTGAATTGGAGTGGTGACAAGAGAGATTTGAATATGAGGATCTTTGAAAGTTAAAGTGCTCTCAAAGGACGGTAGAAGGGTTCTAAAAAAGAGGGTTTTTTTCCTCTTATTTTCCCAGAAATTCTCTCTGGGACTGGGCACAGTATGTGGGCTCTTTACTATGCTTGGACTATTTTGAAAATAAAACTCAGCTGGGTGCGGTGGCTCATGCCCATAATTCCAGCACTGTGGGAGGCCAGGGCGGGTGGGTCACCTGAGGTTGGGATTTGAGGCCATAGGCAGTCCTTTGGTCATATTTTTGGAATATTACCAATTCACCTGGCCAACGTGGTGAAACCCTGTCTCTACTAAAAATACAAAAAAATAGCCAGGCATGATGATGCATGCCTGTAATCCCAGCTCCTCAGGAGGCTGAGGCAGAAGAATCTCTTGAACCCGGGAGACGGAGGCTGCAGTGAGCCGGGATCAAGCCACTGCACTCCAGCCTGGCGACACAGTCAGACTCCATCTCAAAAACAACAAACAAACACAAAGGAAAGAAAAGAAAGAAAAGAAAAGAAAACTCCACACATCTGGACAAGCTAGGCAGGGGCTGAGGATAGAAGATGAACCAAAAACACTGTTAGCCCCTCCTTTCCGGGATGCCACTCTATCTAGCCTTTGCCCAAGAGGCCTTCATGCCTAATTGTAGCTTTTCGACAGGAAAAGCAGGACAGCTGCTGCTAATTTAATTACATCCAATTTGGGTGGTATTTATTGAGCCTTCTGCGTAAGGCACCTTCTTAACAATGTCCCAGCCCTCCACCACAGTCACCACCCACCTCCCCCCTACGACAAATCTGACTATAGGATTTCCAGGCAGAGAAGAAAACCTCCCACCTTGGGCTTCATCTGTAGGGGCCGCAGTCCAAGCCAGTGGCTTGGACTTTTTGTTTTCTCTGCACTCGGTTCTGATGCCGACACTGCGCAGGTTGTTACAGAACTGCTAGAGATAAGTGTGAAGGCACATGAAGGCACGGGAGGCATTCTTTCCAAATGGGGGAAGGACAGGAAGCAGACAAAGAAGGGCCTCTGCTGTCCTTAGGATTCTCACTTGTATGTTTCTGTTTCCAGAGCATCAGTGATGGGAAGTGTTTGCCTCTCTCTATCATTGAACTCAAGGCACAAAAAACCAAGGCAAAATAACACTTTTTAAAGACTCTTGCCCCCAGTTGCATCAGCTCCATTGAGCAGGGTTGTGCAGTGCAAGGCTGGAATGGTTTCCAGGGCCTCTGCGGGGGAGGAAGGGAGAGCTGCCCTCCTCATCTCTGAAAATAGTGCTTTTCCCAAATTGCTTTTTTCAAGTTTCCCTCCTTGAAATGTGAAATGACATCCTCCAAGCACACTGTTTGAATCGATGGTATTATGTATATGTGGTGGCTTTAACACAGTCTCAGAGGGACTCCTAGGGAGGTGGGGAGGAGAGCCCTGAGGCTGGGGCACCTTGCTTGCTTTTGATGCAAAACTGCTCTCCAAAAATGGCTCCAGAGAAAGCAAGCCTTGAGATAGTGAAGACAGTGGAGAAGCTTAGATTCTTTGTTAAATGGAAATTAGTTATTTCCACTGCAAAGAAGACATTTCCCTCAAAAGGGGGAAAACGTCCTAAAGACACCTCCCCCAGCTCAGCTAGCACTGGGACACAAGCAAAATGCCTGACTGGCCGGTAAATCATCTTGGGAGGAGAGAGTCTGAATAGAGGGGAAAGCAGAAAAGCAGAAGCGGGGCATAGTGTGAGCTGATTCCAGCAGAGACTGAAAGCAGCAAGGGGCCTGGGCTATGGGATACATAATTGGCTAACGAATAATAAAGCCAAAATTGGATATTAACAGCAATTAATTTCTGTAGAGGCACTGGGGAAAAGAGCTGCAGAAAACCCCATTGGGCCTTAAGCCGAAGCAATCTGAAATTAAACCAGTGTCTCAATTAAATGGGAATAAATATTGCCGCATCAATCTGTGTAGAGTGGGAGGGGGCTGACAGAAGCCCCCTGTGCAGCTCAGGGCACCTTCCTGCATGTCGGAAGTGGCACAGCCTCAGTCAGGCACCACCCGGCCCATGACCTTGAGGCCAGGGCTCCGAAAGTTGCTTCGGTGCACGGCCTGTTGACCCAAAGGAGCCTGGTATCACTCACTGCACGCTGATGGACCCAACAGATGAGGAAACGGAAGGAATTGAGTTCTTTTGAAAACAGAGACCCCGTCCTAATGGCAGCAGCAGTTGCATTTGCAAGGAGATTCATGAAGACAGAAAGAGCCTTCTGCGCCTTCCTTCCAACCGACTTCTAGCGGCTCCGTCCCCTCCGGCGTGGGATCTGGAACTAACGCTGACTAAGGCCGAAGGAGGAATGCGTCTTTTTCCTTGCAGGTTGAAGATTTTTGTTGTGGTTTTGGCTTCTGTGGAGAGGGCTGCGGGGGAAGGGAAGGAGGGTGTTTGGGGATGGCGAGGACACGTCGCTGGGTCCTCAGGGAAAATGCCCGCTCCCTGGCAGGGTCACTGGGGCTATCCAGGAGAGGAGGCTGGAGGTATGGGCGGGGCGTCCTAATGGGGAGTTCAGGAGGATGCACTGAGACGGCCTCAGCAAACAAAACTCCAAACCCCCAAGCGCTTTCGCGGCGGGTCCTCTCCCAACCTCCCCCTTGTCTGTACCCCTTCCCAGGCTGCACCTGCCAGCCCCTCTTTCTTGCAAGTTCTGAGGCTTTCCGGGGTGCAGAGTGGGGTCCTCAAGGCCGCAGGTACTGAAGTGGATCGGAGAGAGGCCCGGAGGAGGACGAGGGAAGCAGGACTGCAGGCGCCGGGCGCACAGGCTGACCGGCTGCACGGCCGTGAGGATGCGGCGTCTAGGCCCAGGCCTGCGGCTGGGGAGCGCTGCGGGTGGCCAGGGGAGGACGTGACCTCCCGCCCAGGCCTTCGGTCTGGCTCGGCCACCCTTGGAAGCTGAGGATGTACCCTCGCCTCGATTCGTCCCTCTTCCTGCCCCCGACTCCGTAATAATCTCTAACGTTGACCGTCGAGTGTCCATCTGGCGCTAGAGTGAAATCAATGTGCATGGAAAATGGAAAAATGACCTCTCCGGGGACAGTCCCTGGCGTTTGTCGCCCCGAGCTGGGGGCGCCCTGACCTCTTCGCCTCCCCCTCGACTTAGAACTTGGGCTTGGGGCTTGTCCTAGAAAGAACCTGAGACTAACCCGCGTCTACCCACACCTCGGATGGGTCCAAAGCTTTGGGAACTGCAGGAGGACCCGAATCTCAGGAGTTCCAGGTCTGCATGATTCAGGAGAGAAAGAGAAAGAAAAAAAAAAAAATCAAGACTGGGAAATGGAAGCAAAAAAGAAAAGGGAAACCAGCGCCTGCTCATCTTCTCCTTGCTCCATGGAGGAGTCTCTGGTGCATTCCAAGAGAAAGAGATGAGAATGCCTCGGGGCGCGTTCCGGGCCGGCAGGGGCCGAAATGGGGCCCGCGCCTACAGTCGTGGAGCCGCAACTCGACGCAGAACCGCCCTGGGAACATCACACGAAGTTGCAATATGCACTTGCAGCCAAAGTATTGCCTCCTGGACCCCAGGTCTCAGTATTTTGTGTGTGCTTAAGCAACAAATAGGTTGGATTTGAATTTCAAAAGAACCCTCCCAGTGTAATTTTGAGAGAGAAAGCTCTTAGTGATTCTGGAAGTTTGTTTTCTGGGTTCCCGGCCCCTGACCCAGTCCCTCAGGTCTTTTTTAAGACAAAAGGGAGAAGGATAGGAAATAAAAAGATGAACCTATTGAGAGTTGCTGACACTTTTATTTCTGACCTGGAACATTCCTTGCCCTCAATAAAGCCTGATTTTTTTTTCTTTTCTTTTTTCTTTTTTTTTTTTTGAGGCCATCTAAATTTGTTGCAGGAAGATCATTCCAGGCCTTCTACACAGCTCTATAAGGCAAAAAGCCACACACATTGCCTCCCATAAATTCCGTTTGAAGTCCTTTTTTCTTATATGTCTACATTTGTGATGCAATTAAGTATTGAATACATTTTCTTTTAAAAAAGCTGAAATGATATTGAGAAACACTTGGCAAAACACCCAATGAAAGAATTGTAGATGGGATTTGGGGAAAAAAGTCTTTATTGGGTACCATCATTCTCATTATTGTTATTATTGACATCCTCATCACTGTGAATCAGCCAGCCCAGCCTCCAACACACATACCACCAGCACAACTCCTCATGTTGACTCATGGGCCCTGAAACCACCCACAGAGTAGATGAGGAAAGGGAGGCTCCATCTGTCCTAGGGAGAATGCTTTGCAGCTGCCCCCAAAAGACTCCATTCTAAGATTGGAATGGGAGGAGGGTATTATGTAAGTTCAAGAGGAGGAAAGAGAAAACGTTTTCCCTGTGGAAGCAGCATAGGTGGATGGACTTTTGGTGGCTAAATGCCTTCCTCTAAATGCTAGCATTGGCTATGGTTATGTGGGAAAATGTATGTGTGCATATGGGCACACCCCTCCTCCAAATATCTCTCTGGCAAAAGCTCCTCAAACATTCACAAAAGCTGCCCCCCTCCCTTTGGTAACAGAAGTAACTTACAGGAGTTTACCTTTGCCTCTGTTAGAAGGTCAATCTCTTTTCCGCTTAAGCGGAGATCTGGGCTGTTTCTGGCGGGGGAAAGAAGAATATCACCAATTTTTCCTTTGATACATTTCTAAATCTGGAAGTATCTGGTAGAGTTACCTGAAGAATCGTATGAGCTTGCGTCACGTTGAGGACTGTGATGGCGGCATATGAGCCTATCAGGGCCTTCTTCACATATTCAGTCAGCAAACTGCCTCAACCTTGTCCTACTTTTTCTTAACCATATAATTCCCCTTTCATTTAAGCCATAGACTGTAGCTAGAGGGGCTCAAATAGGTAATAAGAGAGAAGATGTTAAAGAGTTAAATGCCCTCAAAAGGGAGAAATATCCAGGTTTCTTGTAAAATTACTGGTGGCATCAATAGGCCCCAAATACAGAAGGCTGACCTTCACTTGGACATCTTATTCGAGCACAGAAGGAGCCTGGCAATTATACACAGGACCAAGCGGTCCATTGGTCTCTTTGCCATTTTCGACCATTAAAGCCCTACATAAACATACATTTTGTAATGAGACCCACTCAGTGGACACAGGCAAATGCCCACACCCTTGCACACAGACCTAGTAGACCCAGAATACTCCCACACACATTAAAGCTTTCTGGAACAAGAGTTTACATAAGTAATGAAGTAAAAAATATGCCCCTCCCATCATAGATTATCCACAGCAGAAACCTAGCTGGCGTCAGCCATGGTACCTGCGGTTTAAGCTCTCAGCTTAAAGCATCTGAAAGGGGCATTACGTGGGAAGGCATCCGGAGATTTTACCGGAGGGCACATCCGCGAAGGGTACAGCAACCTCTGAAGGAATTACGGGGAAGCAATTACCAAAAAGAGGCTCGTCAATGTGGACATTTGTGGGGCAAGGGGTTTAGTAATCAGAGGCTTAAACCATGCCTAAAGGAAGCATCCAGCAGCCTTCACAGTGAACAGAGGGGGCAGAGCAAGGGGCTTTACACCCCAATAAGGCCCAGCACTGACTGCTTTCTTCTTCCCAAACCTGTCCAGAAAGGGCGAAGGGGACACCAGAACTCAGAAAGCTACTAGTTTCAGGGGAGGTATATTTTGAAGGCAATGGCAAATAGACAGGGCTTGTTAAGGCTCAGGGGTGAGAGAAGCTGTTTTCCCTTTCTGTCCTGCAGCCAAGCTTGCCTCCTGGGTCTCCAGAGGCAGCCCAGCAGCTGCAGTCTGCAAGATGTGCACTGCAGCTTTCTCTCTGCAGGGGCAAGCAGGTTGTGCCACATTCTGCAGACCCAGAGAAGGTTCTGGGAGTATCTAGGTGGGGTGCTACACACTTAACCTCTGCTTGACTCTAAACACTGCCTTAGGAGGGCAAATGAAGAGCCTAAGAGGTAAAAATTACACAAGGATTGCACATAGTAGGTACTCAATAAATATTTGGGGGAACTGAGGCCAGGGAGGGACCCTGATCCAAGGCATCACTGAATACTAATTTATTTAGCAGGCTAGACTGAGGCTTTGGAGAGGAAAGAAGTCCTCAGTAAGCTTCAGTGGAGACTCTTAGGCCTTGATTACTGTGTCAGGAATCAAATTAATCTCCTAAACATCCCTTATGGCCTTGGCCTTGCAAAGCCAGGCCTCTGCCATGCTCGGGGGAAGGGATGCAGCAGGCTTCCTGGGCAGAAGGATCCAGATCTTGGCCTCCTTTCTCTGCTCCTCCCTCTACTGCAGGGACCTGCCCCTCCTCCATTTCCTCCACCTGGAAATTAATGAGCTTAGGTCTTGCCCCATCCGCTGCAGCTTGGTGGTTAATACAGAGCTGGAAATGGGATGAGATTGTGGCAGCGCAGTATGAGGGGGGTCTCTAGGACCAGCTGCTGCTCAGGGTCTAGTGATGGGAGGAAGGCCTGATTTGGGAAGCAGGTTCTTCAGGATGAAAAACTTAACCCTTTCCATTCCCTGACAGCCTCTTTCAAAACAGTCTTTCCTCAGACCCCCACTTGCACACATTCTGTTTTTCCTTCTGTTCACATTTTTAAAGGAACACATCTCCCTTGGGTCCATGTAGGTTATTTTGCCTCTCCCTTCCTCTGCAGCTCCTGGATCTCTGCCTGAAACTGCAATAACAGCTACAGGGAGGGCGTGAGGTGCTCCTTAGAGCCATGGCCAGGCTTTCAGCTCCGATGGAGCTTGTGAACCCGCTGGGAACTGGCTCCTTCTTGTCCACATAGCCTAGCGACTTCCTTAAGCTTGTCAGGTGCTCTCAGCTCTACAGCAAAGGGTGACAAACAGCTCCCCCTCTCCCTTCCAACCGCCTGCCCTCCTCCCCAAACCTCAAGCAGAACACAATATATCCGCAGTCCAGGCCCTGAGGCAGTCTGCCAGTCTCTGGATGCCAAATTATTATTTTTTTAAGGGCAAATCAAAAAACTCAGCTCAGAACAAAAACACAGTCACGGAGGAAAGTGTCGACCCACATACAATGAGTCCTGAGCCCAGAGAAAAATCTGCACACACAAGCACTCCGCAATGCGCTCCCAAGCGACCCCCTCCCCACGCACACCGCATCTGTGCTGCACAGATCTGCTTCTGTCACAGAACCAGCTTCTGTTTCTCTCCCTGAGTCTGTTTGCATCTCTAAGCCCCTGTCTGTCACAGGCTGCACACCTCCCCACCCCACGGGCTCCGGTGCGGGACAGGCAGCCGGAGGGAGCTCGAGACCCCTCCCCTCGCGCCCGCAGCCGCTGCGCTGAGGTCTGCGGAGGGCGCCTGGTTCGGTCGGTCGCTCCTTCCTTGGCGGGCCCTTGCCGACCCACGGTGCTCAGCCAGCCCCATTCTTGGCATTCACCGCGTGCCTTAATTGTATGGACATTTAAATCAAGGTCCGCTGTGAACACGGAGAGAGAGGCCTTTCTCCTGAGGAAGGAAAGGAGGAAGGAAGGAAGGAAGGAAGGAAGGAAGGAAGGAAGGAAGGAAGGAAGGAAGGAAGGAAGGAAGGAAGGAAGGAAGGAAGGAAGGAAGGAAGGAAGGAAGGAAGGAAGGAAGGAAGGAAGGAAGGAAGGAAGGAAGGAAGGGTGAAAGAAAGGAAGGGGGGTGGGTAGAAGATGGAATAAGAAAACCAGGAAAAAGAAATAAAAAGCGGCGCGTGTGCGTGCGCACTGACAGCGGGGAGAGGGATGGGGGTGGGGAGCGCCGGAGGAAGGGACCACAGCATCCTCCCCGCCGCAGCTCCCCCAATCACACAGACAATGAGATAACAGCGACGTCTTCCAAAGGCTCTTTGTTCTCCCCCATCCTTTCGCATCCAGGCTTTTTCCTGCAAAGCGGAGGGGGTGGAGGGATGGGGGTGTGGGTAGAAGTGGGAGACGGAGGGGTGCCTCCCCCGTGTTAATTACCCCGGCTCCCCTCGCCCCTTTCCCCGCGCCTCGCCTCCCCTGCAGCTCCAGACAATGAAAAAACAACATCGACCCCACCTCGCCCCAGCGCAGCAAACCCACCCACCCATGTCGCCCTCTGCTTTGCTCAGGAAACTGAAGGGGGCAAGGAGGGGGAAGAAGAGGGCGAGGGACAAGGAGAGCGGCAGGGGCTCGGCAGCGGCAGCCGGGGCAGGGCGCGCGGCCGCCGCCTCTTTACCTCCATCGCTGAGTGCAGGCGCAGCCGGGCCGGGCGTGCCGCAGGGGCGAGCTGCCTCGGTCCGGGGCCGGGACCTGGGGATTCAGCCTTCCGGAACTCGCCTGCTGCAGTCCTCTCGCTTAGGTCCCAAGTGGTGGAGGGGGGAAAAGGAAGAGGGAGGGAGGGTGAGAGAGAGAGAGAGAGAGAGAGAGAGAGAGAGAGAGAGAGAGAGAGAGAGAGAGAGAAGGAAGAAGAAGAAGAAGAAGAAGAAGAAGAAAAAGAAAAAAAAAACATAAGAGCGAGGCCCATCTGGCCCCTCATCAGCTTTGTCAAGTCTTGCATACGCTAAAATGCTAATGACCTAGATAGCTCATGCAAAATGCAGCAGGGAGGGCGGGAGCGAGGGAGGTGGGAGGGAGGAAGAGAGAGGAGTGCAGGGGGGAGCGAGGGAGGAGAGGCGGAGGGAGGGAGAGAGGGAGAGAGCACCCCTACACTCTCCCCACCCCACCTCCAACTGTCAACGGGCTTTACCAGGTAAAGGGTGGACGTAGATTTAAAAGGTCACTCGTGTATAATGCGGCTGGATCCCTGGGTCAAAAAAAGGGGGCGAGACAGAGGATGAGAGTCCCGAAAGCCAAAAGGACAATAAGACATTATTTTACCCCCCCACCCCCACCATGCCCTCCTCCACCTCTTCACACTGTTTACACACGAATCCTGTCGCCGCCTCATGCATGTGCACGGACATGTCAATTTTTCATCAATTTCTCAGCGCTCCTATCGACAGACACCCGAATTCTCACTCCCAGCAAAACTCATCCTGTGGACCCGAGGCAGGAGAAGACCCCTTCTCCTCCTCAGTGCTCCTCGGGCTGGCCCATCCCTACTCAACTCCACCTCCACCCTCTACTCCCTTAGCCCTCCAGGCAGCAGCGGGCTCCTTCTCTCTGCTAAGCCTTGAGTCCCCTGTCCCCTTCCCAACCCCCGCATCTTGAGAAGGCAAGGCAGAGTAGCAGGAAAGCCAAGTCAAGTGCTCCCCGGTCTCCCACAATTCAGCTACCCCTCCCAGTAAAAGAGACCCCAACAACCCCGACCCCTCTCCTACGTCGACACTGTGAAAGCAAGCAACAAGGACAAATAAAATTCAATCCTGAATACCCTCAGCGGTCCGCACGCCGGGCGGACGCCCTTCCGCAGCGGCCACGCGTGTTCCGGGTTCAGCGCTCCTGCGCTTCCCTTCTCGCCGAGCCCAAGGTGCTTTGTGCGGCCACACAAGGTCTTCGGCTTTTTGTTCTCCTTTTTAAGAGACTGGCCGCAGTCCCCAGCGATTCAGCCAGCCCAACCAAAGGCAGTGGATCTACTGAAATGAAAGGGATCGAGATAATATACAGGCAGATGAATGAGGGGGTGATGCGGGAGGTGCGGGAAGCATCCTGGGAGCGGCCGCCCGGGCCAAGCCCGAACTGCTTGCTGCCTTCGCTGGGGAAGGCGCAGGAGGCGAGCCGGCGCTGGTGGTCGCTCCGCCTGGCAGGAGGAAATGATAACCATGATAAGGAACGTGATGATGATGATGATGATGATGAGCATGATTTAAAAAAAAAAAACAGTCTTCCTCTTGGTGAACCAGAGCGTAAGTGCCGGAGGGACTGCACTGCTGGAGGCTGCGGACTGGGGAAGGAGAGCCGCGCAGGAGGCAAAGGTTGCGGAGGCAGCACCCTCGGATGAATAATAACACCGCGCAGCGCAAGTTGCGGAGCCGCCTGGAAATCCAGCCCTTCGCGTGAACTCGCGTCGAGCGCGGATTGCAGGGGATGAGGAAGAAGGGGGAGGGGTGGGGAGGGTGGAGGAGGGAGGGGGAGGGGTAGAGGGGAAGGCAGAGAGGGACAGAGAGAATTGGGAGCCTTTTAATTTATCCTTACCAAGCCCTTATCTCGTGCGCCGTCCTCTTTGGGTGAGGTCGAGCTCCTTTTTAAAAAATATTATTCCTTTAACGGATTATTCAGGTAAAGGAAGCCACATCTGCTGACTGTTCCGAAAACAAGAGGATTAGGAGCCCGTCCACAGATCCAGGCCCGCAGACCCCCACCCCCTCTGCACCAGCACACGTCATTCTCACTGCCCCCGGGTACCTCCCTCTCCTTCGTGCTCGGGGAGAGCTGTGCCAAGGAAAATGCGGATTTGGGGAAAGTGAGAAGTGGGAGAGCTCGGAAGAGCGGGAAAGCCAAGGCCGGAGGTGGCGATTCGCACCCCCACACTCACACGCGCTTCCGTTTATCCGTTTCTATCCTGGGAGAAGGGGGCGCCTGCCCGAGACCACGCGCGTCGCCGCATCTGCCGTGGCTGGCGCCCCGCGCTCCCTGAACGCCCCCCGGCGGCACCAGTCCGGGGCAGAGTCCGCTCGGCGGCCGCGGGCGTCAAATCCACACCTGACTGCACAGCCCCCTTCCCTCTCCTCTTCTCCTTCCTCCTCCCCGGGGATCCGGGCACCGCCGTGAGTCCACTCCCGGTCTCCACGGCTTAGGCAGACGGAGTGGGGGACTCAGAGGACCCGCGCACCCTCTGCTCCTCGGCCCTGCGGGAGGCGCCGGGCTGGGGTTTCCGCGCGGGCTGGGGCCGCCCGGGGCTGCGGCGATGCGGTTGACATCACTGCGGAGAGCGCGCGGCTGCCGGGCCGCTGCGGAGACCTGAGCGCCGGTGCAGCCTCCCCCCCGCCCGGGCCGGCGTCTGGCAGGACAGCGGCGGGGGCGGGGGAGGAGCGGGGGGGAGGGGGACGGTCGCCCCATCCCCCGCCCCCCGCAGTCAAGGTGAACGTGAAGGAGAGCGGGCGCGCGTGCCCGTGCCTGAGAGGCGCGCGCCCCGCCCCGCCCGGAGCCCTCCCGCGCGCCTGGGCCAGATGGACGCCCGAGATGACAGGCGCAGGAGTGCGCTCCACGACGGGCCCACCCGTCCCGCGGACATCAGACCTCCTTCGCGGAGACGCCTTTTGTTGTGGTGGCCGTGGCGGTGTTTGTGCCTTTCCGGGAGTACAGGGTGAGCTTGGCCTTGAGGAATGACTCAGAATGAATCCGCCTGTAAGAGCCAAACCAAAGACGACCCCCGCCCCAGTCCCTCAATCGTAACCCAACGCCTGCAACGAGAAACCTTCGGACTTTCCAAGGGTCAGTGCCGCAGCCGCGAGGGGCAGGCCTGACCCGCGCGGTTCACGCACACGCAGGGCCCATCTGCTTCCCCTACTCCGGCTTTTCTTCTTTGATGACTTAAAAGAGAGACAGAGCGAGAGAGAGAGAGGTCTAAGTGTCTCTTGGGCACTGCTGGATTCAGGGCAGCTAGAGATGGGGAGGACAAGCCCCGCCAGCTGAAAGCAGTCCTCCTGAAACCACACGGCCCGCGAGGGTCGCAGCAGAGGTGCCCACCCAGCCGAGTGGCTGCACGAAGGGTGACCCGGGCGCGGCCCTTCTCGCTTCGAGGTCATTTCGGCTCTTGTCAGTTATTGGGTGTTTGTCCCAGCAGAAGTAGAATGCTGATCTCAAACCCTTTCAGCACTGGCCTTTGCTTCCAACAATGCACCACGATAAGCTTAGAAAAGAAGCAGTTTTTGTAAATTTCAAGAAGCGGAAAGCTTTGGTTTAAACAGAGAGAGAAGGAAAAAAGAGGAAGAGGAGGAGGGGAGGGAAGAGGAGGGGGAAAAGAAAAAAGAAAGAAGAAAAAGAAGAAATAAACCGTCGCTTGCAGTTGGTGTTTAGTTTCTGAAGACCACACTGATTGGAAAAGCCATCATTTGGGCTGGCTTTCAGGGAAAAACTTACCATTCTGATAACGTCCCCCTCAAACTAAAACACTTTTGTGGCGGAAAAACTACACTGGCGGTGGCTTGGTTCAAGACTCCCACCGTTTTGATAAGGGTTTTTAGCTTCAGGACAATTTGTTTCCTGTTCACTAAGAATTCCTTTCGCAGATAGTTTCGGAACTCCTTGTATATGGAGGGATGGGGCCGTGGCCCGAGTGGCCTGGACTGAAGGACTGTAGGACACGCTGCTGCTCCTTTTCCGTAGTTTTTCTTAAAGGCCTGGTTTTGTTTAGATTGAGGACGGGTTCTGGCAGTCCCTCATCGCCGTTGCTGCAATGCAGGGTATTTGCCGCTCATCTTGCGGCATGGGGGGAGGGGAGGAGAGCATGGTTTTGTAACAGGCTCTGCAGGCCTGAGTGGGAACGCCTTAAATGATGAGGCCCGGGTTAAAAAAGAAAAGAAAAGGAGAGAGAGAGAGAGAGAAAAAAAAAAAAAAAAAAAAAAAGCAGCTGATGCTGAATTAATAGTTAGAGTATGCCCCTGGGGCTTGCTTCAACCAGGGGGTCAGCAGTCCTTTCCCCTCCCCCAGTCACGGATTTCATATCTGTTTTTAACCAGTCTGATCGGATGCTGGGACATTTGTGATGGCGTCTTAAAACCTAAACCCTTGGGCTTAAGTGTTGTCTATGCTCCTGATCAAACTCACCCCAAATACTAACACGTTAAGAAATTATATTGTAAAACCTCCCCAAATCCGATTGACTGGACTGTTTGGGGCCCATATGGCCGGACAGCTGTGCTGCTCCACGTGAAAAGACACCATGGCCCCTCCGATGGTATAAAGCGAGGGTTCCCCAGAGAGCTCAGACATGACCTAAGTATTAGCTTAGCCTGGGGTGAAGACTGAGTTAAATCTCTCACTTCTTGGAGGTTAAAATAAAGACGACAACAAAAATCAAAAGAGATGCACTTTTGAATTCATTGTATATTGTGTGCCTCCTGCTGGTCCCACCAAAGGAAGGAAGGACAACCCGAGAAATAAACTCTCTGTAGCTTACCACAAGCATGACGTTAGACAAACTGAAGACACAGGAAAGAAATATATTATTTGCCAAGCGTACCATGTGTCAGTGACATTTGTGGTTCCCTGTTCACAGAAGCAGGGTTCTGACCTCAGCCGATGCCTGTGTTAACCATAAAGAACAGCCATCAGAGTGCAATTTCCATGGTGAGAAGATGAAACCGTGCTTTAAAAAGGAAAACCCATTATGAAATGCAGCCGGATTTAATTTTTAATATGATGGCGGATCCTCTAACGCATTCTTTGCTGGTGTTTGCATTCAGGAGGAGTGATTCATTCTGTGGCAGAAATCAAAATAACATTCTGCAGTACTTTTAAATGTGCTTCTCGTTTTTAAAGGTGTCCTGAAATAGAATATTCTATAACCTTTCAGTGGTGGTGGCTGGAGAAGCGGAATCCAAAACTCTGTTCCTAGTGAAATGCTCAGTCTAGATAAGACCCAGCTTGTTCTTACTTATCTGTCTGTGCATAGCCCCTTGCAGTCTCTTTAGGCCTTAACAAATGTTTTAAAAATAAGGGAGAGAGAGAGAGAGAGAAAAACCCTCACAAATCAATCTGGAAAGTGAAATGAGGGGAAAATAGTGGTTAGGTGGTTAGATACATAAGCTTTTAGTCCAAGTCAGTCAATATTGTTTTGGAAAATTATTTCAGTAGTGAAACTCCCTCATTTGAAACCTTTATACACAGTAGCAGGTACTGACTTGTTTTTGTGTTCCTTGAATGTCAGTTCACATTTTTGGAAATAGCTACAGAGAGTTCTGCAGTTACTGTGTCCTTAAAAAAACAATTTTGGAGGTATTATTTGCATGGCATAACTAATGGTGGAATCCTGGAGATTATTTGGTGCCCCCCTTACTACTATAAAAGAGTAGAGCAGGGCCCAGAAAGATGGAAAAAGAGCTTCCAGAGACCACGTGGGTGGTTTGTAGCAATTTCAGTGGTGAAGTTAAGAACAAAACCTGGGTCTCTTCATTGCCAGTATGTATTTTTTCCTCATGTATTTGAACATTGAAAGCTTCCTAAAGATTTTGGCAAATAAAAGGAATAGCTGACCCTAGTGAGTTCATTTAGTATTTAGCTTGGGTTGAATTTTGAAATCTGAATTTTTTTTCTATTTAAATATCTCTAGTTTTAGCAGTATTTTAGGAGCTATTTAGGAAAACACACCCAGCCAACCTCTTGTGACCCTGGAGGGATAGGGCAAGAGCCACACACAGTGTCAGACCCTTTGACCCAGTGAATTAAGTGCCACAACGTGTCTAGAAAATAATCATGTTAAAGCTAGGACTGGGGTTCTGAGGAAGGACTACCCCAGACCAAGACAGAGGTATGGGAAACATAGTGTTCTTTCACAGTCATTTTGGGGGCAAGAGTCTGTGACACAAATTCAGTCTATCAGGTGACAGTCACCACATCAATTTGTTTTGTTTTTGGATTACTTAATAAATTATTTGTATTGCACAAAAAAGAATTAAAAGAAAAAAACCCGAAAGAAACATAAGCTGTGGTCTCGGACACGTGTGTGATCTTGGGCAAATAAGTCACTTTCCTTGTTTTTTATCCTCTTTTTCAACATGAGTAGATGATGTCTAAAGTCCATTTCAACACGAACAGTGTATGTTTCTATTGTTTTTTTTGACAGAATCCACATGTTTCTGAGCCTGGAAGATATTGTCTCCCTTTTAAAATCTATCTGGCAGACACTGTGTTGAGGGCCTGAAAAGTTGAACATGGAAAGCTTTGAGAAAAGCAGTGTGTGTGTGTGTGTGTGTGTGCATGCATTTAAGTGGCATTCATCTGAAAGTATAGCATCTTTATTTTTGATTACCCTCTGGGTTAGGAAAAGATCTATCAGGTGAAAGCATTTTTCTATTCCCCTCAGCTCGCCCAGCACAGTATAACTGAATACTTTCTGTGTTTTCACCTAAGCAGATTCGACCTGAGTCCTGTAGCAGATTTAAAAGCCCTCCCCTTTAGCGCCCATCCTGACCTAAATTGCAGGATGAAGGCTAATGATTCATTTGCAATGCTTATGATGGGCATCTACTGCAGGGGTTCCCTCTCTGCTCCTTGTTCCAAAGGAAACCCTGTTACCCTTATCATCTGATATTACCACAAGAAAATATTTTTGTTCCATTGCTACATAGGGCATGCAGCTATTTCCTAATGAATTATCTGCCCCAGGGAGGTGAACTATAACTCACCAGTGCTTCAGGCAATTTTTAGCATGTGTCAGATTGTGTTTGCGTTAGAGAACTTGGACTGTGTTTTGGTGCAGGCAAACTGTTTTCTTTTCCTCTTTGTGCAGAGATATACAATTCAACATACCTTTACAAGGAGAAAAGCCTTGCTCGTGTTTGAGTCTGATGGGAGCATGAAAACAATGTTCTGTATGCATAAAGCATGAGACCATGGAGAGGATGGAGTGCTCGTATTCCGATGCCAGATATTGTTATAATGCAAACTGGACAAGGCTTTCTTTGAATTTCATTTAGAAGCAGCTACCATGTACTATACATTATAAAATCAGAGCATTACACTTGACAAAATGGCCTTGGCTAATAATGAAGTGCCGATTGGTGTGTTCATTAAATATACAGATTTGAAGCAGAATTAGTAGCAATGACTGAAATGGAAATCTTGTCAATCATAAATGAGGCAGCTGACAAGTTAGAAGGGGGAAAAACCCTCAAATGTGGTTCAGATCTTATAGGTTTGTGTCTGAGGATGATTTAAATAAATTTGGACATTAGGTGGTGACAAGACAAAAATGAAAAATAGCATCTAATTGGGCAAAAAGACTGTGGTAGGCCTGGGGGATTGTGAAAGAAAAAAAAAGGAGATGGAAAAAGGAAAACGGAAGAACGAGGGGGTCGTTTGCAGGATAGCTTGTTTGTAATGAATGAATGAAGAGATGAAATCTAGAATATTTATTTCCTAGTAGCCGACACTCAGGAGACATTTAACTATTGTTCATAAAATAAAATCAGTGTCCCTCCTGTGTTCAGCAGCATCAAACAGATTATCTGCATATATAACTCTGCTGGGAGGCGAGAGTGTCGTCAGCTGGAAGTACAGTGTGGGGAACATTGGCTTACTTTCAATCTTTAATTTCAAAATGCGGTAACTAGGCATTTAAAAACATTGTACGTAAGACAAAGGGCCACTGTATGGCAGCTCCATGCCAGCCGCAGGGCTAGTTAGATGCTTTTCTTATATTATCTATAATCTCACTAACCCCATGTTACAAAGAGGTGACTTTCTCAAGTGCAGAAGCTGGCATTGGGATCCAGATACAACTGGCCCCAAAGACTCTCCTTTTTCCATTACAACTGCATGCTGAAGGCTTCCCAGAAGGAATAAGAATAACATTATATAATGTAAAGCTGATATAAAAAATGCTAAGCGTGTGTCCTGCCTCATGTACCAAGTTGAAACAAGCAGGGTGAAGCTGACAGAGCAGATGAAAAACATCACTTAAGATAGTTTTTTTTCTTGCTAAACTCTGTTGTACACTATGCAAATATGATTGCAAAAGTGGAACATTATCAACACTTTAATGCCAGTTATCTTTCAAAGATGATACTCAGAGTAATCAACATAAACTTAGTATACTGTATCTAAATAATAAAAATGTTGGCTTGCATCATTCTGACATCCTCAGTACGACCTAGAAAGCCGATCAGTATGATATATAGTGATAATAGCATTCTGCGTTTAAACAGCATCCTAACAGTCACAGCGTTTGGCCACCTGGGGTGGGGCGGAGAAGGGAGGTTGGGAAATTGAGGACTTAGCAGCCCATTTGGGGGCACATTGCCCAGAGAAATTCTTGGGGTGGCAGGCTGTAAATCAGGATGAATGTATTTCTGGATGATAATCCCGTTTCCAGTCTCCCCTAAAGCCGGGCTGGCAAGGCAAGACCCGCACTTGGCAAAGATGTTCCCTGGTTTTTGGTGCCTGGGCAGATACCCTGAGTTGATAGTAAACAACAGAAAACAAGGGATAGAAAAAGCAGGAAGAATTTTTTTTTAAATGATAGGAACTTCATTTTTGTGGGATTTGCTTCTCTGTTTAATATATATATTTCTTTGAAATGATGGAGCTGCCAGGGGACAGGAAAAGATGGCGTTCATTACAAATTCCTTACTAGTCATTTGTCTACAACTACAAGATTAGCAAGAGAGTTCCCTGTCCAATAAAGGAGCCAGCATGCTGGCAAAACGCTATGCGGTGTGGGACTGCTGTCCTGGGAGGCAGGAGGCCTGGATTCTCGTTCTAGGTTTGCCACAGACAGAAACCTTCGGTGAAATTATTCCCTCCCAGGTAAATGAAGGGTGGAGGGGCTCTCTCTGCCTACCCTGTGTTCCACCTTCCTCTTTGTTCTGTTTCTTGCTCCCCTTTCATGAGGCTCCCTCCGGACTCCTCAGCCAATCTGCTTGTAGGGCAAGATCTCAACTCAGCAACTAGCACCTCACTATGTTTATTCTCTTAAGGGAATTTTTAAAAGGCCAGACCGTCAATTAATATTTTGAGAACCCCTAAGCAGGTGAGCCATGGATGTTTGGGGGAGACAGAGGACGCCTTCTGGGCACTGCGGAAATGGCGCTGGTTTTGTGTGGCTCCTTGGCCCCTTCTGCTGGAGACGGGACACCCTGTGAGAGAAGAAGCATGGGTCTCAGAGCCAAGACAGATTAGAGTCCACATTCCAGCTCCAGGCCCTACCTCCTCGGTGACTTTGGGCCAGTTTTCTATGTGCACTATGGGGACAATGATAGTTTCGACACCATAGGGCTGTTGTTTACTGAGATAACACCCAGTGAATGCCAATTTTGTGCATCTCCACCTTTCTGCCTCTTCTCAAAAAGGTGGACCAAAGTGAGCTACTCGGGAGGCTGAGGCAGGGAGAATTGCTTGAACCCGGGAGGGGGAGGTTGCAGTGAGCCGAAATCATGCCACTGTGCTCCCGCCTGGGCAACAGAGCAAGACTCCATCTCAAAAAAAAAAAAAAAAAAAAAAAAGATGGACCAAGGTGAGCCTGAGGACTGCAGCTCCTGTCAGTGGTTCCCAGCCCCAGAAGAAGAGCCGGCAGTGGCCAGCAGTGAACTGCTATGCTCCATGCCATTCTCCAGCCTGTGTGGTCCATGGCTGGCCCCAGCCTGAGCCAAAGAGAAGCTCAGGGAAAGATTATTTCATATCAGTCCCATCGTTGACCCACCATGTGACTGAACAAGCCTTGTCAGAATAGCACAGAAGGAAATGGGGAGGCACTGCTACCGCTCCTTCCAGAATTCCAGGCGGAGCTTTTAAAATCCTGAGGCAGGGTGTCAGAAACTCCTGCAGAAATGGAGCTTGAACAGGAGTGGGGGACATGGCCTTTCTCAGCTGATTGGAGGTCTTGACCCCATTGTGTGTGGGGTGGTGGGAGACCAGAGAGAATCTTAGAGGTGGCAGACAAGGAAATTGAGGCCCAGAGAAGTGAAGTATCTTCCTAGCCCAAGGCCGCAGAGTTATTGATCAGGTAGCTAGAAATCAAAGACAAAAGCACTGCACAACCTCGCAGGAAGCCAGAGGAAGGGACCGATGAGAAGAGGTAGAGTTTTGTGTTGAGGGAACTTGGACAGTCTGTTGCCTTCTCTTTTCACCGAGCCTTAGCCTGGCCCTGCTAGAACCCCAAATGTTTAGAGCTTCCCTTATAGAGAGATAATAGTTACACCTGTGTTCGAGTCATTGTCAGGATACAATGACACAGTGCATAAAGAAATATTTAACACAGTGCCATGTCATAGTACGTGCTCAACAAATATTAGCTGAAGATATATTTTACCTAAAAAAAAAAAAAAAAAGAAAAGAAAAGAAAGAAAAGAAAAAGGCAACCATTGGGAAAGAAAGGCTGTTGGTATAATTGGCTTTACTCTGGATAAAAGCCAGAGAAGTTCCCCAATGTTTTGTGGGTGATAGTTTAGCAAAAGATGCTGATTTTCATCATGTTTTACAAAGGTTTAAGAAACTCTCTTTCTTTTGGGGGACCTGATCCTTAAAGTTAATGTCTGTTTTCAAGGAAGTATACCCCATAGTAGCCACTTTATCAACATTCCACTGCCGGTACAATGTATTAGCATGAACCATTACAAGAAGAAAAAGAGAAGAATTTAGATATAAATGTGAAACTCCTTGGCGATGTCTAGGAGAGACAAGATGAAATTCAGAACTTGTTTGATATGATGAAACAACACAGACTGAATGAGAGAAAGGTCCAGTTTTTAACATCCTAAAGGAGAGAATGTAAAAAAAATCCTTATAATTCTGAAAAATAGGGTCCAAAATCCCTCATTTCTGGCAATAAGAACCCTGACAACCTCCTAGAAATTAGTAGCTAAAAATTTTAGACAAGATATTAGAGTATCCTTTTAATTGCCTCATAGAGCTTAAAGAAAATAATATAGCTAGATCAGAAAGAAAATCTAGCTATATGCTCTTTATAAGAGATTCACTAAAAACATGAAACAAAAATGATGGAAAAGTAATAAGTAAACACTAATCAAAAGAAAGCTGATATAGTTTTCTAATGTTAGATAAAATAGACTGGAAGACAATAAACATTGTTGGTGACAAAGATGGGCTGTATATAATAAACAACGGAAAAAGAACAACTACTTAGGAGAACAACTGTAAACTGGTATGCCCCTAGAAACATAGTTTCAAAATAGAAAAGCCAAAAAAAAAAAAAAAAAAAAAAGAAGCAACTTTGGGGAGAAAATGACAAATGGCAAATTGGAAATATAGTAAGAGCTTTTAATGCACCTTCCTTGGTCATTGATTAAAAAATTTGGAAAGAATATAAAAGATTGGAACAACACCACTATCAAACGTACTCTAACAGACACATTTGGAAATTTTCTTCTCAATAATTAGAAAAATCACATTGTTTTGAGCACACGTGGGACATTTATAAAACTTGATTGTGTTGTAGCCCACAAAAGAAGTCTCAACAAAAACTGTGATGTCATATCATACAAACCATCTTATTTGACTACAATATAATTTAATTAGAAATAATCAACTCCCCCCCAAATCACATGCTTCTCTCCATAAATCTGGGGGTGGAGGTAAAGGCATTTCTAAATAACTCATTATTCCAAAAAGAAATCATATTTTAAATTCTTGATTAATTAATGACTACTTTTTAAAATTTTGTGTCATGGAGTTACAGTAACACTCAGAGGAGAACTGACAGTCTTAAAATACTTATATTAGTAAAGAAGAAAGACCAAAGATTGAAGATTTAAGTGTTCAACAAAAGAAGTTGAAAAAAGAAAAAAAAAAACAGGATAAGCCTAAGAAAAAAAAACAAGAAGGAGAAAGAGAAAGGTAGGAAGAAAAAAAGGGGAAAGGATGGTGAGATTTCGATCCTAATACCACTTGGGAAAGACCACAGCTGGTTTATTGATGAGGAGAAACATCCTCCAGGGCAAGTATCTTCCCCTCTCAGCTGATTATCGTCTTTCCTCTGAGGGCCTTTCTCCCTGACTCTGTGTTCTCTTTGCAGGGGGCTACCTTGGTGTGTTCTTCCTCTCTGCAGCCTTCACATCTAGCCTACGTGCTCTGCAATTTTACTGAATGACTTTTCTCCTTCCGTGCTATTTGTGTATTTTGCCCTTTATGCTAGATTATAAAGTCTTTGAGATAGAAAAGGTATCTTTCTCATCTCTGCTCCCCCACAACACATAAACCAGGACCTCATGCAAAATAGCGACCTGGCATCTAGATGTGTTTGAAGTGGAATTGAATTTGTAGACAGAGCTTCGGCTTACAGGCAGAGGAGGACATGGGAGGAGAGTGGAAGTGATTTCGGACTCTCCCAGATTTGGGGATCTGGTGATCATTCGGAAGAAGTTACCTTCAGCAGCAAGGGGGGCTTTCCTGATGTGTGGGCCATGATTTTGTGGCTAAGAAACTAAAGAAAAAAGGAAGAATGAACGAAGGAAAAATTTCCTAAACCCTTCTTTGGAGAGGAAACACATCCCTTCAGCTGTTGGTTTTGTAGAGGCACCTACTCTATTTCTGAGTTCTGAGTCCTGTCTGGTAGCACTGGCTGAAGAGTGGTTAGGGGTAGGGTAGGTGATTTTGGAGTAGGGTGCTAATCTGGGCTGAAGTTCCCCCACTACATTTTTCTTTTTTTGTGGTAAAATATACATGACATTTGCCATCATAACCTTTTTAAGTTGTATAATTCAGTGGCCTTAAATATACTCACATGCGGTGCAACCACCACCACGATCCATTTCCAGAACTTTTTTATCATCCCAAACCAAAACTCTATCCTCACTGCTTTTTTTTTTTTTTTTTTTTTTTTTTTTTTTTTTCTGTGCAATTTTGGTCAAGTTGCCAGTTTCTTCATCTGTAAATCAGGGCTAATCGTATTATGTACTGAATAGGATTATTGTCAGGATTAAATGACGTAATGCATGAAAACTTCTTAACATAGTGCCTGGCACTGTGTTTTATTGACTACACACTGAATAAATGTTACTATAGGAAATGGCAAGAGGAAAGAGAATTTAAATTGTTTAGAGCCAGCAGAGGGACACAGTAAATTTTCTCCCAACTCTGAATGATTTGAACTGATGATTAGTTCCTGGAACGCATGCTGGGCAGTTTTGATGGGGCTTGACTGGAACTATAACTGTTGGCAAATAACCTCTCCAAAGCTGAAAGGTATAGGGCTGGAGGAGGTTATTTCTAAAACCCTTCCACCACCAGTGCCACATCTAGCATGTCATGGAAACTCAAGATAATGCTTGAGTGAATGAGGGAGTCAATGTCTACATACACATTTCAGTGCTTGAAGGGAGGATGGAGATCATTTTCTCTTAGTCGTCATTTTATCAGTGAGAAGGCTGAGACCCAAATAAGTAGACTGACTTATTCAAGATCATACCATTAGGGGTAGAGCTGGTTTAAAAAGTCAAGATTCCTGAACACATTGTGCAATCTTAACTTGAAACAGAACCCAAAGAAATGGGGGAAAAACTGGAGAAAACCTCAAAAGCTCATGCAGTTGCTGAGAGTCAAGATCTCCAGTTTTCAATGTCATTTTTCCTTCTCTGACTGCCCATCTGATCCAAAGTGTTGCAGATAATTGCTTTTTGTTAAGGAAAGAACATCCCCTTCCAGTTTAGGAGCAATGGTGATTCTAGTAAGGAAGATCATAGAAAATAACTGTTTTAAAACCATAATTCTTAGGGAAACTAGAAATTTTTAAGAGACCTCAAATAGCTTGTACTGTTTAACCTTACCTAGGCTCATTCTGCTTCCTGGTCAGGTATGCATAGTAATACCTTGCAAAGCCGTGGTGAGCATTAAATAACATAAAGAACGTGACAGTGGCTTGCACACAACCTGGCATAGGGATGGCGTTCAGCAAATACTTCTTGCAAGAAAAGGAGGATATCATTGATGAAACACACTCTCCAGCCCTATCAACAGCCCACTTGACTCTGCTGGGAAGACTTGCTGGTGCCGTATACACTTTGTTTGCAACGTGACCTGGAGAGTAACCTCGGGGGAGGAGGTAGCCATTAGGACAGAGCAATTTATAGCAAACACGTGCTGCTGTTTTGCTGCGGCGCCCCAGGTTGCAGTTAGTGAGAAATGGCTTCCCATGTTTACTGGAAACATCGAGACGTGTCTCAGTGACACTAATGCTGCAACTGCAGGTTTCAGTCTCATACCCAGGGACACAGGTCACTTGGCACAGAGGCAGTCACTGCTCACCCATGTAGAGTAACAGGAAGAATCCTGTACCAGGAATCAGAGCACTGGGTTCCAGAGCTGACCACTTACGAGCTTTGTAATCTCACGGTTTGACCTCTCTGAACCTCAGAATCCTCTTCTGTGAAACAAGAGGCTTGAATACATGATTTCTGACCCCTTCCCGCTTGAAAACACTATGATCTATTTAGTTATTACACTCACAGCTTTGCAAGTATTGCTGCTCAGTGAAAATGAAAATGTAAGTGCCATACATATGTACCATCACACAGACACACACACACACACAGACACACACACACACACACCCCCTTCTAGACCCAGATTCTCCACTCAGGGAAATAGCACGAAAGAAAACCTGATGCCCCAGTGAATAGCCATTTTACTCACCACCTTTAGAATGACATAGCCCAGATGCTTCTGGGCTAGAACCTCATCCTCCTTGTGACTCGATGCTTCTGCTGCCAAATGAGGTAGGAATGGTGCAATCTGATTTCCACCCCCTAGAGCAACTGCTGCTGCGGCGCTGCGGCCGCCCCTGCCTTTTCTACCATGGATGCTGCATCAGCACAGAAATGCTGAGCACAGCACATTTCTGAGCTTTGGGAGGCAGACCGGATTGCTGCAGAGGGAAATGGGTTTCCATTCTTCTCATGACTAGTTCCACCCAGCGGGTACTAGTGGTGGGGGAAAATTTACTTTTAAACATTGCAAGCCCCAAAGGGATGAATGTGAGACACCTTGGCTTTTGCCCAGATCAGAGCCCTTTTTGCAGTCAGATTGAATCGCTTGGGATTGTGATCTCTCTTCCTGCTCCAGACCTGCAGAGTAAGGCGACATTTCTAAGTGTTTGTTGATGGTAATGATGACAGGGTCTTTAAAGCATCCTAGGGCAAATGCCAGCTTTTTTCTTAAAGAGTGACATTTCTGCAAGCTTCTAGGGTTCAGGGCGACATCATTCAGGGATGATGGAATGAGCTATTCTTTGTGGTGCTGGCTTTCCTGGCGTAATCTATTTGGAGTAGAACAGGACAGAGCCTAGGACTCATTAGCTTTGGGAGAGGAGTTTGCGTTTTAATTTCCACAGATGTCTCTCTGAATTGCTCACTCAGCTTTTGGGGTACCAGTTCTATTGGCTAGTCTTTGCCTCCACATAAATCCTATAGCCGATGGTCTCTGGGCATTTTTGCCACCCTCAGGTTCAGTTTTCTCATCTGCAAAATAATATGACTCACGGTGTGATTATAACCTGGACATCCTGCATGTGTACCCCAGAACTTAAAATAAAAATAAAAATTAGAAAAGGAATTGTTTAGATGACTTATGAAAATGCTCTCTAAGTCTTTTTATGATCCCCGTTAGTAAAAATTTTACTTTGCACCCCAATGTATGTATATTTATATATTTGTAAATTATATAATGCACTTATACCATTAGCCAAATATCTCAAGTCTTAATGTACACTTAGGGTAAGGTTCATTATTAATAATAGTAGATGTTAAATCACATTTTTAACCATGTGATAATTTTAAAACTTTTTGACCAACTTCATATTGGATCTGAATAAGTCATCATTGTAATCTTGCACTGTGGTTGCAAAGAGCTCTAACCAGGAGTAGACTTGTCAGCTCTACCTTGTCTGGTTGCTTGTGTTATTAGTATTCACTTTCATTAGGGGTTTCTTTGCAGAAATCTTTCTAAGCCAAGCATCCATTTTGTTGGGGGTGAGTTTAACTAAAACCAGTTTGTATAATCTGGAACTTCATTTACCCCTCTCACATTGTGGAACTCCTGTTCTTCCCTCAGGATAATGTGTTTCCTGGAAGTGACGCTTGGGCTACTGACACACAGACAAAAAAAGTCATCAGTGTCAACCCACGTATCGAATATTAATAAAGCTCCCTTTCTGATATTTTGGATTATAGGGAGGCTCTGGTATTCTCCTTCCTGCACTTCCATGGATGGTTCTGCATATTTCCTGGGGTAGCTGCTTGCACCTTTTTTTTTTTTCTTTGAAACCACTGAGTTAATGGACATAAACATGCTTTGTAAGTTGCCAAAATGGGCTAAATCAAAGAGAGGATGCTGATATCTAGAAGAATTTCTTCATGTGTAGAGCTGTACTCACCTAAAACTCTAAGGACACTTTCAGGAGGGATAGATCTCATTGGTGCTCACAATAAGAATTGGCCCAATAGGCCAGGCACGGTGGCTCATGTCTGTAATCCCAGCACTTTGGGAGGCCAAGGAGGGCAGATCACCTGAGGTCAAGAGTTCAAGACCAGGCCTGCCAATATGGTGAAACTCCGTCTCTACTAAAAATACAAAATTAACTGGGTGTGGTGGCACGCACCTCTAATCCCAGCTACTCTGGAGGCTGAGGCGGGAGAATCACTTGAACCCAGGAGGCAGAAGAAGGAGAGTCTCTTGAATCCAGGAGGCGAGGTTGCAGTGAGCCGAGACTGTGCCACTGCATTCTAGCCTGGGCAAAAAGAGTGAAACTCCATCTCAAAAACAAAACAAAACAAAACAAAACAAAACAAAACAAAAACACAAAAGAATTGGCCCAATTCTTCCTAGTTTGTGATTGGAGTCCTTGGGCAGGGTAGGCTGGTCACATGGTCATATATAGACATTTCTGACTCCAGCGGTGCCCCCTGCATGACTGCTAGAAATATCTCAAATGCAGATCCCCATTCTTCATTCTCCACATTGGAGACCCAGGAGAAGGATGCCTTCTGGGATTTAGTATGACCATATGATTATAAACAGGAAGAATGAAAAATGCTTCCACACTGTATTCTCAGAGGGCTTTGTTGAGTTGCAGAGAACCAGAACTATCAAAACAGTTCTAGGATTTTAGACAGACGTCTCAAAAGTCCCGCCCTGGATCTTGAAAACATCAGTTCTTTCTTCAACAGCACTTAGGTTACAGGGTTCTGATATGAAATAAGTGGGATCAGGTCATATTGGGTATTGAGGCAGAAGAGACACTGCTTATGATCTGACAAACTTAGGGAGAGAGAGACACAGAATATTCATAAATTATGACTTAGGCCAGGCTTCATAGGGCAAGTCTCTGTATCTCACCCTGGGATGACATTCATAGAGGGGGTCGGGGGCAGGGGCACAGACTTGAAGTCATTGTGCCCTGCAGATTTTCTTGGAGAAATCTAGAACCCCAGCTTTCTCTGGAATAGAGTGATAGTCTCTAAGGTACTCTTCGATAGTTTTCTGGGTCACTCCAAGGGCAATCAAGAAAGACCCCCACCCAGGGAACAGTCTGGCTTGACAACTGGAGGTAGTGATTATCTCTGGAGTAAATTTGGCTTCAGGAAGAATAATAGAGTAGAAGAAGCTCAAGGAGTATGTGTTCTCCACCTCCAAAAGAGGAATTAAAACACCAAGAGATCATTTTAACCATATATTCACTGAAAAATAGATGGCACTTTAGGGCCTTCTTTCTCAATATGTTCTCTGGTAATAGCAGAACTGTTGCTGGGTGCGTGCTGCCTAGCAAGACTACAGTTCCCAGCTTACCTAGATATTAAGTATAGTAATGTGATTGAGTTCTTGTCAATGGAATCTGAACCACTTCCAGGCCTGTTTATTAATAGAGTAGTGTGTTTTTATCATGCTGTATTTCTTCTTCCCCTGGCATAAATCTAGACTTGATGATGATCAGCTTTGGACATGTGGATAATGATGATTCTTAAGGGATAGTTGAACTGTGATTAGATCCTTGAATCACTATGTGGAGCAAAGCTGCTGTCCTATCTCCAACCCAAAACCTGGACTACTATAGTGGATACTGTGGTAGGGCTTGCCAGGTCCTCCCCTTTAGTCCTGAAGCACTCGTTCTCCCAGATTCTGGGAGCATTTGCTGCTGATGGGTCACATTTGAATTCTTCTTTAGGAATTGCTCTTGGCCAAAGAGAGCTGCCTCACCAGAATATTTCCACTCCCTCCCCCAGGAGCACCCCACATCCAATGATTGGACAGTGCTAAGTTAAATTGGACATGCCTTAGTTTTAGACAACTCTAAAGGGACATCAGAGCCCCAAGGGGCATTGGCTGAAGCTTCTGTTGCAACTGCAACAGGCTTTCTGCCCAGTTGCTGCTCCAGGGAGTACTCTCCAGTAAACCTCTAGCATGCAAGTCCCCTAATTAGTCTATTTCCTGGACCATCCAAACCAATATGCTACTCATATTGTGACTGTTACATTAATGTGGAGAAAAAACCCTTATTTATTTACTAGGTCTCTACAGTGTTGTATTTATTTGTTACAGCACCTCAAACTTTACCTTCTTTCAACTATTGAGTAGTGAGAAACAAACTGACCTGTGGATCAGATTTGACTCCTTGTTCTGTTTCATCAGGAAATCATTTTTTTTTTTTACACTTTGAACTTCACCTCTCTTGGCCCTAATCTTATTTGTGAAATGAAGATGTTGGATTAGATCATTTTAAAGGTCTCATCCAACTTTAATAACCTGTGGTTATCTTCTTTCTAAAAAGTGTCTCTTCATGAGGATGGAGAGATACACAGTGACAGCTGTATTCCTTAAAATTTTCCACCCAAGCAAAAGATTTGGAATGTGACCCTCCATTGTGACCTCTCTTTTGCTTCTACTCATCCCTTCTCCTTACCTTCTGCCTGCACCACCTGTCCTCCATTTCTCTCTGATGCGTCTCATCCACTAGCCAGAGAGGAGGTCCAGAAAACCTCAGTCATTTCTTTGAGCTCAGCTGCTTCTGTATGCTTCCAGCTGAAATTCCATCTGGAGCTAATGTTGTAGGCCAACTCCTCCTGTGAAAGCTGCCTTTTTTCCATTGCACCTCTCTGCCCCACACCCCAGGGGTGGCTTGGGCAGAACTGGCCACTGAGGACAAACATTGTAATTTTTCTTCCCCAAGTCAGAGCTCTTTTACAATCAAAAGGCTCTTGATACGTGTCTCTGGGAAGATGATGACATGCCAGGCACTGTAACTAGCTAGGGGGACCTGGCCCTGCCTTCATTGCACTTACATGCAAGCTCTTGAACAGTCAGAAATTGTTAACTTTTTATTTAATAGTACTTTGCAGTTTATAAATTATGTTTTTTTATTACCTCAATTAATCTCTATGGCAACTCGGTATTCTTCTTCTCATTTTAAATATAAAGAAAAATAAGTTAAAATGACTGTCCTAAGATCACATCCTAGTTGGCAGAATTAGGATTGGAACCTAGGTCTTCTAACCTCAAAACTTGTACATTTTTCTTTCCCCTTTTGCTAACCTAGTAAATTTCTTCTCAAGATTTGTGGCTTGGTCCTCTAGGCAGGTCACTGGACTCCTATGAAACCTGGCTGAAGTCTTGGTATGTAAGTTATCAGTTTGTAGTCCACCACTCATTCCCCCAACTAAGTTGGGAATGCCTTGAGAACAGAGCTTGTGTCTTAGTCATTATTGTGTTTCACTTGAATAACTAAATATTCTTGGTTGACAGTAAATTTAATGTGTTTTTCCCCCTATAATACCCAAACCCTTTACGTTGTGCAATGATGATAGCAATGAACATTGGTCATTCAATAGGAAGCTGTCCATGGGTGTGGCATTATAAGCCTTGAGAAATACCTTTTTATTGCCTTCAAAATACATTTCCCAAGTGGCAGTAAAACTTTTCACTCCATGGCACACAAGGGTTTTCACTTTTTCCTTTTCTTTTTTCTAGAGACAGGGTCTTCCTCTGTCACCTGGGCTAGAGTGGTGTGGTGTAATCATAGCTCACTGCAGCCTCAAACTCCTGGGCTCAAGCAATTCTCCCATCTGATCCTACTGACTAGCTAGAATCACAGGTGTGTACCACCAAGACTGGCTAATTTTTTTTTTTTTTTTTTTTTTTTTTTTTTTTTTTTTTTGTAGAGATGGGGTTTTGCCATGTTGCCTGGGCTGGTCTTGAACTCCTGAATTCAAGTGATCCTCCTGCCTCTATCTCCCAAAGTGCTGGAATTACAGACATGACCCATTGCACTTGGCTGAATGTAAGGTTTTAAACAGAGGCCCACACTGACTTAAACTCACTCTGGTTTATAAAAGATGTCTCCCAGATGCTCTTCCAATAGGAGCTTGGAAGTGGGTTGTAGAAGAGGCCCAGTATAAGAGGGCAGCATTTGAGACGGGGAAAGGAAGATCCACTGAGAGAGAAAATGGGACTAGAAAAGTGGATTTTTGGAATGTTATTGGCAAATTATCTGACCTGGCAGTTAGGCTGATACAAATCTTGAAGCTTCAAAAATAATTTTTCTAAGTCTTCAAAAAGCTGGTGTCAGTGGTGGGTGTAAAGCTAGAGGTGGAGATTTCGGCACTTTGTCCCAATTCCACCTTTTAAGCAGCTGAATTCCAGGCTTAGGGATTGCTATGACCTTGAAGCTAAATCAGAGACAGAACATGGAGCAGCCTGGAAAGGTCCTTGTTGTCTCTGCCTGTTCCAGGCATCAGGCTGCGCTGCTTCAGCACCGAAGACAGCGCCCGGAGGGTTCCCCTTGGAGACAAGCTGGGACTCTGCTGCCGCTGTTTAGACTGGGAAGTTCTGAATGTTTGATTCAACGTCCTTCGCAAGTTGTGCTGATGATTGAAACTCGGGATCTTAAGGAAGGCTCAGCACCCAGAGGTGTAATTCAGATTCCTTTGGGTTTTCCTCCAGGCTTGGAATCATTTCCCTTTTGTCTATCCTTTGAATTTTAAGCCTCCCTTTTCCTTTTCCAGCAGCCTGAGGCACTCCTGTAAGAAGGAGGATAAAATCCTGTAGCATGTCTTCCTTCTCCTCATACCTGATCTCATTACCTTATGTCTAAGTAACTCCTTCTTTCCACGGACCCCTGGCCCTCTGATTTCCATGTAAGAGCTAGCTACATAGCTCTGGATTGAAGGGAAGGCATGGCGGGCCACTGAAGTATAATTGGCAGAGAATAGGATTCCAGTTTCTTTTCCATTTCCCAGGCAGTATGTGAACCTTTCGGTAGGACTCATTTGGAGACATGGTGCCTTAGCTCAATGGGATGTTCCTCCTAGTAGGAAAGTCAAGCTCAATTTCAGATCAAGGTGGAAGATAGCCTCTACAACCTTTCAGGGCCTCACAGATGCCACACATTGTACAATAAAGACAAGTTGAGGTTCTACCTCTGTGAAAGGCCATTCTGGGTATAGGTCGAGTTATTCACCAACTGCGTAATTCTGAGTGGGTTATTTAACTTCCTTAAGGGTCAGTTTCCTCAACTATAAAGGAGGATAACAACAAATAACTAAGTTATATGAAATTAATGGGATCATTTATGGGAAGTTGTTTTGTTAACTGTAAGGTAGATAAGCCATAACAATTAATAATAACAGTTCCTACAAAGTCTTTGATGGGAAGGAATAGACATTTCTGTCTTTTAATCACTGTGGGCTAGATAAATGTCAAATCATGCCCATGATGGAGTCTGCAGATACTGATGTCAGGCTACTTCCAAGGGAAACTTATCATCCTGCTTTGAGTTGGCTATTGCCTGTGAACTTGGCTTTTGTCCATTCCATATTCAGAAAAAAAGTTTACTTCCTCCATTAACTTAATAAGCCAGAGACACTCACACTGACACCATCGGTTTATCAGGCAGTCACAGTGTTGCTGGAAACAGCCAGTGACACATCCCCTCCTTGCCATTCCCCATGGGCAGGAAGACAGCTCAGGACCTTGCAGAAAGCCTGTGGGTCTGTATGAGTAATTGTCATGTGCTTCCACCCATCCCCCAGCTCCCTTCGTGTCACTTCCACTCATTGCTGTCACATCTTTGGGATGATTTGACTTTCCTTGAGCATTCTTAAGACAGACTGCCTTGTGTTGCCCGGAAAGGAGGGCAAGCCATATCGTTACTCAGTCTGAGGACAATGCAATTCTTGTCTATATGCTCCTATAGGCATTCAATCCCTCAGTAGTCATTCTATTGTGTCCTAGCATGGTTTGTGCAATGATCACTCTATTTCCCCCCTCTTTTTTTTTAACAGTATGCCAATCTTGTTCATGTGTCCTCCATTACCCATGTAACCATGTGCCTGTGGAGAGATGACCTCACCCTCAGCTCCAGAGTGGTTTTGACTGGTGAAAGGGTATCTTTCCCCTTGGCTGGTGGTTAGCACTGCAAGGTCTCAGGGAGAGGCTTCCTTGCCTCTAGAAGATGATGAAGGGTCTAGATGAGATACTAAGAATTATTCCTGCCATTCTATTATTAAAACCAACTCTGAGGATGACAGGGAAGAGAGATGAAAAGAACCCGAGTCCTTGGTGACACTGCCAAGCCACCAAATCAATCAATTCTGAAACCTGCATTTCTACTGGCCTTCCTGTTATATGAGATAATAAAGTACTTTATCGATTGAACAGGGGTTTCTGTTACTTGCAGCTAAAAGCATTCTGATAGACTCCATTGCTCGTCAGGAGATGGGTCTAGGTCATTTGTCAGAGACACAAAGCAAACTTGACCTGCTATTGAACCCCACAAGTAGTACCCCAAAATAATCTATGGAGCTTCTTCAACCAACAGCATTTTGAAAACTCACTCCTGCCACTCTTAGCCACATGTGTCAGATGACATTTGGTGGCAGTAGTTTGAGAACATAGTCTGCCAGTTTATGGATTCTATTTTATTAGGTGTTCGGATTCCTTCTTAATCATTGTTCTATTTCCTCTAGGTGCCAAGCCTCATTTTATAACTTAATTGCTTGATTTGTGTTGTTTGCTTTGGTAGGAAGGATGTCCTATAGTTACATTGAACAAAGGTCCTACCAGGGTAGGAGATCTTTGGCAAGTATTAAGTTGGTGCAAAAGTAGTTGTGGGATTTTTTGCCACTAAAAGCAATTATTTTTTGTGCCAACCTAATAGGAGGACTCAAAACTCCTTGGAAGCCAGTTTTGGAGCCCAAGATCCTGTGTATAAAGGGTTCCTTGGGGCAACATTTATTAGTCTTCCTGCAAGGAGCATTTTGAGATGATATCATGTTTACCCTTCTATGCAAGGCTCTTTAACTGATGACCTCTCAGCTGGAACAATAATTTCCTCCTCTTGACTATTGCCTGCTTCACAGGGGTGACAGACAATGGAGAAAACCATGTTTAGAGACTGCTTGATTCTTCACACCTGTAGATAGATGATTGCTACACAACTAGATAGAAACCAGAAAATAAATGACAGATGGGGAAACTGAGGAACAAATGAGGCTATATGGAGATTAATTCCATATTTCAAACAGATCCAATAATAAAATACAGCCCAGAAATAATATGGAGCACTTCCCAAGTGCAAGTTTTTGTGGGATAGATACTTTCCCTGTCCTTCAGGGTAGGGGGAATTCCATGATATAAACAAGAACAAAGTTACTTTTAACAATGAAACTACCATGCCCGGCCTGCTCAGGGATTTTAGCTCAGGCCTGTTGGGCACTGAAGGATTTAAGTGTGAAAACTTACAGCTTCTGAATTATTAGAATGTTACTTAGCTCTCCAAGCCCTACGAGTTTGAGAGTGATTCTGACAAAACAGGTAAGTAGAGAGTTTAGTCTAAACATATGAATAAAATACTGGATGAATTCTTATTAAATAGTGTCTAGGCTGGGCACGGTGGCTTATACCTGTAATCCCAACACTTTTGGAGGCCAAGGTGGATGGATCACCTGAGGCCAGGAGTTTGAAACCAGCCTGGCCGACATGGTGAAACCCCATCTCTACTTAAAATACAAAAATTAGCTGGGTGTGGTGGTACACGCCTGTAATCCCAGCTGCTTGGGAGGCTGAGGCAGGAGAATCACTTGAACCTGGGAGGCAGAGGTTGCAGTGAGCCGAGATCATGCCCCTCACTCCAGCCTGGACGACAGAGCAAGACTCTGTCTCAAAAAATAATAATAATAAAAATAAATAAATAAATAGTGTCTAATGTGCTCAATATTTGAGTGTACTACTGATTGTGCTAGGATGTTCTAGAATTGCACCCCCAGGCCATTTCTTTCTTTTTAATTTATATGCTGCCAAAGGCTGGGACTATTGGAAATTTCAAATGAATTTTCCTCTGCAGTTTGGGCTAGGAGCTGGGAGTGCTAATTCACAGATGCCTAAACAAACAACGTTTGACATCCTTGGCCTCACCTACAAAATGGGAAGCTGGTTACTAAAAAGCGTACTCCATAAGCAAGAGCTCTGTCTCTTCTCCTTTCATTTTTGAGTGGTCTGGCCAAGTTGGAAATTGGTATGTGTCTCTGTTTCAGAACTCCCAACAGATCCCTCTGTATTGAGAACTGGTCAATGTGATGTAAACCATAGTTTCTAAGTATAAAAATGTGGTAAATTTGAGACATGGAATTCAAAGCTGAATGTTAAAAACATTTGGAATACAAGTACTAGAATATCAACACATAAAGCAAAGAGCTGGAGTCCTCCAGTACCTTATTTTAAGTAATCTAGGACAGAGAACCAGAGAGTGTTAGATTTAAAATGGACCTGTCCAGACTGTTCTCAGCCCTGAGTTTGAGGAAATATTAAGAAACTTGCTAAAATCACACAGCTATTCAATGCAAGGAGAGCTGAGCTTTAAACCTGTCTGTCTGATTCCAAAGGGCATTTTCTTTTCACTGTATCATTGCACCAAGAGCAAGCAGGGTGATACAGTGCCTTAGTCCATTTGGGCTGCTGTAACAAATGGAGATGTAACAGATGGGGAAACCAAGGAACAGACCATAACCAGCGTAGCTGATAAACAGCAGAAATTTATTTCTCACAGTTCTGGAGGCTGTGAAGTCCAAGCTCAAGATAGATTTGGTGTCTGGTGAGGGCCCACTTTCTGGCTCATGGTTGGCACTTTCTTCTTGCTGTATCCTTACTGGCAAAAGGGGTGAATGAGCTATCTGTGGTTTCCTTTATAAGAACACTAATCCCATTCTGCAGACTCCACCCTCATGACCTAACCACCTCCCAAAGACCCCACCTACTAATACCATCACCTTGGGGGTTACGATTTCAATAGAGTTTTGGAGGGACACAGACCATAGCATGGAGAAAATCAAACGAGAGAATGATGAAGAAAGCATATGCTGAGCATCTTATAGGGGGCATAGAAAATGTTCCTCACTGGAGTAGGAAAGAGGGACGTGATACCTAGAGGCTGTTTTGAACAGGAACTCCTTCCCTTCCATTCGCTTCATCCCTCTGGGCTCCTGTTTGCCCCTCTGGAAAATGCCAGGTGGGTGTTGAGTAGGAGGATAAACTTGGAACAGGGATGTCCTTCTCAGCTCTAATAGTCTATAGACATGGGGACTTTCTTCCTTTCTTTTCTTTCCTTTCTTTCCTTCTCCCTCCCTCCCTCCCTCCCTCCCTCTCTCTCTCTCTCTCTCTCTCTCTCTCTCTCTCTCTCTCTCTCTCTCTCTCTCTCTGTCTTTCTGTCTTTCCTCCTTTCAACAAAGTCTTACTCTGTTGCCCTGCCTGGAATACAGTGGAATGATCCCAGTACTGCAACCTCCGCCTCCTGGGTTCAAATGATTCTCTCACCTCAATCTCCCAAATAGCTGGGACTACAGGTGCCCGCCACTACACTTGGCTAATTTTTTGTATTTTTAGTAGAGATGGGTTTCATCATGTTGGCCAGGCTAGTTGCGAACTCCTAACCTCAAGTGATCTGCCCACCTCTGCCTCCCAAAGTGCTGGGATTACAGGCATGAGCTACCACACTTGACCCTGTTTCTTGATCTTTTAAACTTGATGGTGCAAACCATGGCCCTCATGTAAATTCCAGCTTACTTGGAACAGTGCCAGTGGTGTGATAACCTTAGCTTTCATGCCAGGCAGGAGAAGAGAGGAGAGGGAGCAGGTTCTGCCACAGGGGTGGAGGCATGAGCATCACTCCTCATCTGACCCTACAGAGAACTGTCTCCATCCCCTCTCTGCTCTCCCACTATGATCCTGGCGAGGAGAATGAGATCATGTCTGAAAAGTGAACAGAACTTCTTAGAGCAAGAAGCTGAATAGTTAACTTCAAGGCCTGCAAGTGCCATCATCTGTCTCTAATTTCTAATCCTCATTCAAAGACCAGATTGAGATGATCTTTTAAAAGAACTGGTCAGGGTCAGCTCTTTTTTTTTTTTTTTTTCCTTTTTTGAGACAGAGTTTTCTTCTGTTACCCAGACTGGAGTTCAGTGGCGCGATCTCAGCTCTCGGCTCACTGCAACCTCTGCCTCCCAGGTTCAAGCTATTCTCCTGCCTCAGTCTCCTGAATAGCTGGGATTACAGGCGCCTGCCACCATGCCCGGCTAATTTTTGTATTTTTAGTACAGATGAGGTTTCACCATGTTGTCCAGTCTGGCCTTGAACTCCTGACCTCAGGTGATCTGCCTGCCTTGGCCTCCCAAAGCGCTGGGATTACAGGCATGAGCCACCATGCTCAGCCCTGAACTGGTCAGCTCTTGAATCAAAGAGCTGAACCCTCTTATTTTCCTCTTCTGGGTTTTCAAATGGTGACAAGAGCCCCTAATGCCATGGCAACGGGAGCTGTGGAAAACCTAACCCAGAAATGCGGGATGGAAGGGACCCCTTTGGAGTTGGTAGCCTCTGAGGGAAAATAGGATCACCTCCCTGAAGGTCTTTTTCTCCATTTTGACGTTGCCCACTGCAGCTAAGATTTTAAGGAGCAAAAAACATGGGCTCTGGTGTCACGCAGTGCTCAGTGTAAATGCCAGCTTTGATCCTTCCTGGCTTTGTGGTCTCTGAGCTGATGTTGCAGGATTGCTGTGTAGATTACGTCAGAGGATGGATACTTGAAAGTGCTTGGCACATATTAGATGCTCAACAAATAGAAATAATTGTGGCCTGTTTTGGGGTTGTTTGTTTGTTTTATGAGACAGGGTCTAGCTTTGTTGCCCAGGCTGCAGTTCAGTGGCACAAACATAACTCACTATACCCTCGACCTCCTGGGCTCAAGTGATCCTCCCACCTACAGGTGTGTGCACTGCACCTGGCTAATTTAATTTTTTTTTTTTTTTGTAGAGAGGGGGTCTCACTATATTGCCCAGGCTGGTCTCAAACTCCTGGGCTCAAGTGATCCTCTTGCTACACCCTCCCAAAATGCTGGGATTACAGGCGTGAGCTGCTGTCCCTGGCCTTTTTTCTTTTTCTTCCCATCAGATGGGTAATGTGCAGACATCATACCATAGTTTGAGCGAGGCACATCTCACACAATAGCCTGAAAACCCAATCATCATGCTTATGAACCACAAAAGGGATCTGGCCTGTTTTAAGGACTGTTTTTTTTTTTTTTTTTTTTTTTTTTTTAATCTCTTGCTCTAAGTTCACTCTGGCAGCCTCTGATGATGAGGTTCAAGATAGGAGTGAGAATAAGCATCCATATGTCAGGCTTACTTCGAGCTGGAAAGATTCAGGGAAAACCTGCTGGAAATTTTTCTTGTTTATGTGACTCTTCTCTTCTCAAGATATGTTGATAATGGGGGGAAGAGAAAATCTGCAGATGGAGAACTGGGAATCAGAATACCTGGACTCCTACAACCCTGACTCCGAGAGAGATCCTGGGCCAGTCATTTCCTCTCTGGCTTTGGACTCTGCTCTGTCCTGTGGGTTTAAAAAGTTGAAAGCTCTTTAGAAAAAGCACATATTAGAGAGTTTGGACGAGATGATCCTCCTCTGCAAAATATCTTTCTACTTAGCCTCTGATGACTGCAATTCTAGGCCAGCACCTCCTCCCCTGGAGTCTGGAGTGAAATAGGCGTTTGTCTGCTTGGACAAATGCAATCACTGATGAATCACTGAGTACATCATGGCTCTGGGAAGGCGGAAAGAGGAAAGACCAGCACTGGGGTGAGAGGAGAAGAGAACACAGACAGTAGAGGCTGCCAGGCCTCAATATAGCTTCCACCTTCCAGCATTTGCCAAGGGCCAGGCCATTGGCCACTGACTGACAAAGTGTCTATGCACTGGTAGAGAGGGAGAGAGGGACTCAGGAGCTCACTGCGTACCCTTGGGAAGGCCACTGTGTCTCACAGGGTCCTGTAAAATAAGAGCACTGGGCTGTTTCCACTCTGAAACTATGTGCCCGCATGGGAGGATGCCGCCCAAGGCGTCGGAGTGCCAAAGGGTAGCAGCCAGGAGCTCTGCAGTGGAGACTTCTAGAGCCTGCTCAGAGGGAAGGACATAGCTCATGGCTGAGGTGAGGTTCCCTTCACCTCTCTCGCCTCTCTTGCAAGCCCTTGATGACAGAAAGGAGGAATACAGGAAGTGGGTGGTGGCATATGGAGGGAACCCCTCTCACTCTCACTTGTAGTATTCTTTTCTTTTTTCTTTTTCTTTTCGTTTCTTTTTCCTTTTAAAAATTATTTTCTTTCTTTTTATTATACTTTATGTTCTAGGGTACATGTGCACAACATGCAGGTTTGTTACATATGTATACATGTGCCATGTTGGTGTGCTGCACCCATTAACTCGTCATTTACATTAGGTATATCTCCTAATTCTATCGCTCCCCCTTCCCCCGCCCACAACAGGCCCCCATGTGTGATGTTCCCCTTCCTGTGTCCAAGTGATCTCATTGTTCAATTCCCACCTATGAGTGAGAACATGTGGTGTTTGGTTTTCTGTTCTTGCGATAGTTTGCTGAGAATGATGGTTTCCAGCTGCATCCATGTCCCTACAAAAGACATGAACTCATCCTTTTTTATGGCTGCATCGTATTCCATGGTATATATGTGCCACAGTTTCTTAATCCAGTCTGTCATTGATGGACATTTGGGTTGGTTCCAAGTCTTCGCTATTGTGAGTAGTGCCTCAATAAATATATGTGTGCATGTGTCTTTACAGCAGCATGATTTATAATCCTTTGGGTATATACCCAGTAATGGGATGGCTGGGTCAAATGGTATTTCTAGTTCTAGATCCTTGAGGAATCGCCACACTGTTTTCCACTAGTTGAACTAGTTTTCAGTCCCACCAACAGTGTAAGAGTGTTCCTATTTCTCCACATCCTCTCCAGCACCTGTTGTTTCCTGATTTTTTAATGATTGCCATTCTAACTGGTGTGAGATGGTATCTCATTGTGGTTTTTTTGCATTTCTCTGATGGCTAGTGATGATGAGCATGTTTTCATGTGTCTGTTGGCTGCATAAATGTCTTCTTTTGAGAAGTGTCTGTTCATATCCTTTGCCCACTTTTTGATGGGGTTGTTTGTTTTTTTCTTGTAAATTTGAGTTCTTTGTAGGTTCTGGATATTAGCCCTTTGTCAGATGAGTAGATTGCAAAAATTTTCTCCCATTCTGTAGGTTGCCTGTTCACTCTGATGGTCGTTTCTTTTGCTGTGCAGAAGCTCTTTAGTTTAATTAGATCCCATTTGTCAATTTTGGCTTTTGTTGCCATTGCTTTTGGTGTTTCAGACATGAAGTCCTTGCCCATGCCTATGTCCTGAATGGTATTGCCTAGGTTTTCTTCTAGGGTTTTTATGGTTTTAGGTCTAACATTTAAGTCTCTAATCCATGTTGAATTAATTTTTTAAAAGGTATAAGGAAGGGATCCAGTTTCAGCTTTCTACTTATGGCTAGCCAGTTTCCCCAGCACCATTTATTAAAATGGGAATCCTTTCCTCATTTCTTGTTTTTGTCAGGTTTGTCAAAGATCAGATGGTTGTAGATGTGTGGTATTATTTCTGAGGGCTCTGTTCTGTTCCATTGGTCTATATTCTCTGTTTTGGTACCAGTACCATGCTGTTTTGGTTACTGTAGCTTTGTAGTATAGTTTGAAGTCAGGTAGCGTGATGCCTCCAGCTTTGTTCTTTTGGCTTAGGATTGTCTTGGCCATATGGGCTCTTTTTTTGGTTCCATATGAAGTTTGAAGTAGTTTTTTTCCAATTCTGTGAAGAAAGTCATTGGTAGCTTAATGGGGATGGCATTGAATCTATAAATTACTTTGGGCAGTATGGCCATTTTCACAATATTGATTCTTCCTATCCATGAACATGGAATGTTCTTCCATTTGTTTGTGTTCTCTTTTATTTCATTGAGCAGTGGTTTGTAGTTCTCCTTGAAGAGGTCCTTCACATCCCTTGTAAGTTAGATTGCTAGGTATTTTGTTCTATTTGAAGCAATTGTGAATGGGAGTTCACTCATGATTTGGCTCTCTGTTTGTCTGTCATGCAGTGGCTGGAATGCAGTGGCACGATCTCGGCTCACTACAACCTCCACCTTCCAGGTTCAAGTAATTCTCCTGCCTCAGCCTCCTGAGTAGCACACCAGCACACTTGGCTAATTTTTGTATTTTTAGTAGAGACAGGGTTTCACCATGTTGTCCAGGCTGATCTTGAACTCCTGACCTCAAGTGATCCACCTGCTTTGGCCTCCCATCGTGCTGGGATTACAAGCATGAGCCACTGCACCCAGTCTATTTTATTTTTTCCCACAAATATTTATTGTCCACCTATGGCATTATTAGGTACTCGTTCACATCAGTGTACAAAATACAAAAATTCATGTCTTTATAAAACGTTTGCTCTAGTGCACAGAGACAGACAATAAAAGTAAATGTTAAAATCATGTGTTAGTGTCCTATGTGATAAGGACTACAGGAAATGCCGAATAGGGGCTGTGACTGCGGGGTTTTAATTGGCGGGGCTGGTGGGGGTGGGGGGGTGGGGCGGTGTAATTAAGATAGATGACTTTTGAACAAGAATGGGAAAGACCTTGGCTGGCCAAGGGGAGAACGGAGACCTTATTTAGACTATAACTACACATTAATATTCACAAAATGCCCTTTAATGATGCTATTCATTAGTGCCACTTGTTTGTTAATAATTAATAAACGAACTATTTATCTGTTCATTTTTTTCCCTTTCATAAAGGCTTAAAGGGAGAAAAGCTGGAAAGCCGAGGAGACACGAAATGTGCACATAGTGTCCCTTTTCCTATAGATGTTCCTGTTTCTCCCCTTATTCCTTCCACGGCCACCTGGGATTTTTCCGGGCGGGCTCTGCCCCCTGTCCCCGCCCCCTCCCGCCTCTGCTCCAGTTCTCCCGCCAGCCTGTCAGTTTCAGTCAGCCGCGGGCAGGCGGAGTGGAACCGCCAGGCAGAGGGGGACGGAGAAGGAGAAGGAACCCTGCAGCTCTGCATCCGGCCGCGCCCACCCCAGCTCGCCTCGCCTCGCCTCAGCTCTCTCCACAACGCGGCAGTCGCCTGCAGCTCTGGTTTCCAAAACTCGTCGGGGCTCTGGGGAAAACGCTGCACGTGGAGGCAGGAGGCGGGAGGCTCAGGTCCCCTTCCTGATGAACCGGACAGCCCCGGGTACAATCACTCACCTGCAAGTCTTTGCAGTCGTCAAATTCGAAATAAGGGTCATAATAACATTAACTGTGATACCGGATCAGGGTTCTTGTGAAACTTGAATAACAAAAACGTTCGAGCCAGAGGGGTGGCTCAAACCTGTAATCCCAGTACTTTGGAAGGTGGAGGCGGGAGGATTACTTGAGGCCAGGAGTTCGAGGCCAGCCTGGGCAACCTAGCAAGACCCTATTTATACAATAATAATAATAATAATAATAATAAAACAAATTAGCTGGGTGTGGTGGTGCTCACATGTGGTCCCAACTACTTGGGAGGCTGAGGCAGGAGAATCGCTTGAGCCCAGGAGTTCTAGGCTGCAGTGAGCTATGATCCAACCACTGCACTCCAGCCTGGGTGACAGAGGGAGACCCTGTTTCAAAAAGAAAAGAAAGCAACAAAAACAAAGGGAAAAAACGTATTTGGAAGTGTTTTGCAAAGTGCCTGTAATAAAACTCGAGATATGATTCTGGATGCAGGGCAGGAAGTCACGTGCTCCGTTCTGAGGGGCTAGGTGGAACAGATGCCCTTGTGGCCTCAAGGAGTTTGTGTTTCCACAGCAGGAAGGATAGGTGTGCCTTTGCCATAGCAGTGCAGACTGTGGTCCAAACCTCCATGGAGCTCTATCCTGGCCTGAGGATTATAACAATCCCTTCTCTGCATTGGGTTTGAGTAATATAACTATAAATGAAGCTGGGTACAGTGGCTTACACTTGTAATCCCAGCACTTTGGGAGGCTGAGGCAGGTGGATCGCTTGAGCCTAGGAGTTCCAGATGAGACTGGGCAATAGAACAAGACCCTGCCTCTACAAAAAATTTAAAAATCTGGGCCTGGTGTGCACTCCTGTAGTTCCAGCTACTTGGGAGGCTGAGGCTGGAGGATCACTTGAGCACAGGAGTTGGAAGCTGCAATGAGCCATGATTGCACCACTGCACTCCAGCCTGGATGACAGAGCAAGACCCTGCTAAAAAAAATAAAAAACAAAAAACAAAAAACCAACAAACAAAAAAACAACCCAACAAGATGGAAAGTTTGTAAACGATTGGACTGAAAAAATACAGTTCGAGGACATATGTACATGTGGGGTGGGGCTTCTGTTTTACACATGGAATTTGGTGATCTGACAGGCCAGGTAGCACCTAGGATGCTGAGTCTGGCGGGATGAGTTAGAAGGTCTGGGGGTGTGGCCACGATGCTGGGGGTGTGGTTAGGATGCTTGGGGTGTGATTAGGATGCTGGGGTTGTGATTAGGATGCTGGGGTTGTGATTAGGATGCTGGGGGTGTGATTAGGATGCTGGGGGTGTAGTTAGGATGCTGGGGGTGTGGTTAGGATGCTGGAGGTGTGACTAGGATGCTGGAGGTGTGATTAGGATGCTGGGGGTGTGGTTAGGATGCTGGGGGTGTGGTTAGGATGCTGGAGGTGTGGTTAGGATGCTGGGGGTGTGGTTAGGATGCTGGGGGTGTGGTTAGGATGCTGGGGGTGTGTTTATGATGCTGGGAGTGTGATTAGGATGCTGGGGGTGTGGTTAGGATGCTGGGGGTTTGATTAGGATGCTGGGGGTGTGGTTAGGATGCTGGGGGTGTGATTAGGATACTGAGGGTGTGGTTAGGATGCTGAGGGTGTGATTAGGATGCTGCGGGTGTGATTAGGATCCTGGGGGTCCAGTTAGGATGCTGGAGGTGTGATTAGGATGATGGAGGTGCAGCTAGGATGCTCTGTGAGGCGTATTCTTCCCAAGTGAAGGACCACATTCTCACCAGTGACCCTTGCAGATATTGCTGTTCCTTCAAAGCCGTAGGTAGATAAGGTGAATTTTTACATTTTGTTGAGACAGAACAGTTTTTTTCCGAGGATGTGCTCTGTACCCATTTTCTATTGCTTCATTTGTATTTTTAATTGATTTGTTGGGGTCCTCATTACCTTGTAGATAATACTCTTTTATTGGCTCACTGCAGTGGTTTTTGCAGTTTGTGGTTTAACTTTGTTTATATATATTTTTTACAACTTTATTGGGGTATAATAGGTGAACAATAAGCCACACATTTTTTTCTTTTTTTTTTTAGATGGAGTCTCACTCTGTCGCCCAGGCTGGAGCGCAGTGGCCGGATCTCCGCTCACTGCAAGCTCCACCTCCCTGGTTCACGCCATTCTCCTGCCTCAGCCTCCCAAGTAGCTGGGACTACAGGCGCCCGCCACCACGCCCGGCTAGTTTTTTTTGTTTTTTTTTTTTTTTTTTGTATTTTTTAGTAGAGACGGGGTTTCACCGTGTTAGCCAGGATGATCTCGATCTCCTGACCTCGTGATCCGCCCGTCTTGGCCTCCCAAAGTGCTGGGATTACAGGCTTGAGCCACCGCGCCCAGTCAGCCACACATATTTAAAGTGTTTGATTTTATGAGTTTTGGGATACATGTACACCATTGAAATCATCATCACAGTCAGAATAGCATATATTTTCATCTCCCCCCAAGAGAGTCTTTGAGCCCCTTGGAAGTCCATCCTTTTCTCTACTGATATCTCCAGGCAACAACTGAACTCTTTTCTGCCATCATAAGTTAGTTGATATTTTTAAGAGTTGTATGTACACAGAACTATACAGTCTATACTCCTTTTTATCTGACTTCTTTCACTCATCATGATTTTGGATTTCATCCATGTTATTGCATGTATCAAAAGTGTATTCTTGTTGCTGAGCAGAATTCCATTGTATGGATATGCCATGATTTATCCATGCATCCATTGATAAACATTTTAGTTGTTTCTAACTTGTGACTATTAAAAATTGAGCTGCTGCGAAAATTTTTGTATAAGTCTTTTGATATCAAGTAGGAATTGGATAGCCAAAGATGAAAGCATAATTTAAGACAGGGGGACTACATGACAACAGAGAGGTAAAGTCCAGGATACCGACAGGGAACAGTGCTGTAGGGGTCTGGGTAGCTGGGATTTAGGATATTCCTTTGGAGAGCAACCGAAGGAGAAAGAGCAGGTTGGAGTCAGATCTCAAATGACTTTGGAGTTTATGCTTAAGACTTTGTTTCATCCAATGTGCAACTGGGAGCCATGGAAATTTTCTTTTTTTAAGGTAGGAAAGAACAATAAGATTTCCACCCTGTTCTGATTAACATTCCCTCTATCTGTATTTACTGAATAGTTAAGCTTGGTGACCAGTTTGCTTTTACCATTTGTACTGGGTAACATTTCCTTATGCTTTAAGTGAGGAGCCAGCCCATGGCAGAGTTCCCTTCTTGGAGAAAGGAAGCTCCTCTCTGGCTCACATCTTTCCCCATTTGTATAACATCATAAACATGTATCACTGTGAACTCTCCTCCTTCCAAGGTATCATTTAGGTACTGGAAAGTATGTATTCCAACAGGGTTTGTAAAATATAAAAACGGAATTCTGGTAAATAAATTCTAGCTTCTCACTAACTTCCATTGAAAATGGAAGATGTATGAAAATCAGAATGTATTATTGCAGAAAAATATTGCCTTGTGATATGGTTTGGCTGTTTCCCCACCCAAATCTCATCTTGAATTGTAATCCAAAATGCAATCCCCACGTTTTCTAGAAGGAATCTGGTGGGAGGTGATTGGATCATGGGGGCGATTTCTCCTATGCTGTTCTCATGGTAGTGAATGAGTTCTCACGAGATCTGATGGTTTTATAAGGGGCAGTTTGCCTGCTCACTCCCTCCTCCTGCCACCTTATGGAGAAGGTGCCTGCTTCCCCTTCCGTTACAATTATAAGTATCCTGAGGCCTCCTCAGCCGTATGGAACTGTGAGTGGGTGAATTCAACCCCTTTTGTTTATAAGTTACCCAGTCTCAGTGTATTAGTCCATTTTAACACTGCTGATAAAGACATACCCAAGACTGGGCAGTTTACAAAAGAAAGAGATTAAATAAACTTATAATTCCACATAGCTGAGGAGGCCTCACAATTATGGCAGAAGGCAAGGAGGAGCAAGTCACATCTTACGTGGATGGCTGCGGGCAAAGAGAGAGAGAGAGCTTGTGCAAAGGAACTCCTGTTTATAAAACCATCAGATCTCATGAGGCTTATTCACTATCATGAGAACAGCACAAGAAAGACCCACCCCCATGATTCAATTACTTCCCACTAAGTCCCTCCCACAACATGTGGGAATTCAAGATGAGATTTGGGTGGGGACCCAGCCAAACCATGTCACTCAGATCACTCAGGGAAGCTTTTTTTTTTTTTTTTTTTTTTGTGATGGCATCTCACTCTGTCACCTGGGCTGGAGTGCAGTGGCATGATCTCAGCTCACTGCAACTTCTGCCTCCCAGATTCAAGTGATTCTCCTGCCTCAGCCTCCCAAGTAGCTGGGATTATAGACGCCCGCCACGACTCCCAGCTAATTTTTTGTATTTTTAGTAGAAATGGAGTTTCATCATGTTGGCCAGGCAGGAAGTTCTTTATAGCAGTGTGAAAACAGACTAACACACCTTATAAAAGACATCGTGTGATACTTGGAAGGGACTAGGGGAGAGAGAGGTTCCTGGGACCTGAATAGAGAGTTATGTAGTCAGCCTCTCTCTATGGAGGGGCACCAGCAGCTAGAGACAACAGAAAAGTCAACACCGTGATCACATTCTCATTTTTGCCATTGGCTAAACCCAACTAGAAGCCAGAGATCATGGGGTCTCTCCTTGATGTGGTTTATGCAAGGAGAAAGTAGGATGGAGAAGGTGAGAACATACCTGGGAGATGTGTGAACACCAAGACCCCTGTCACATCTACACCTGTCCCCACCCTAAACCATGCTCCATCTTTCACCCTGCTTTGTGCTTCTGGGTCACCCTGGCCCTCTGGCTTCTGGTTAGATCTGGCCCACAGGAGGCACCACCAGGAGGAGTGTGGCAGGGTGTTTATCCCTCTGGCTTATCCTCGCTGTATTGCTGCAACCCATGCCAAAGAACCAAAGGTCACAGCTCCTATTAACGAGTCCCTCCCCACACAGCTACTTTCTCCAGGTTCTGGACACCAAGACCATCCCTTGTGCCTTTGAATCCTGGGGTGGTAATGCGCCCTCCATGTTGCTAGCCCTGGGGCACTGCACCATCCTTGTTAGTTTCTTCTAGTCTTGCTGCCACCTCTGTGAATACTCTCTTGCTATCTCCCCTCTTTTGCCTGGCTTGCACTGTCATCCATTTCCTGCCAGGACTCTGACTGTTCATGTTGTGCAGAGACTAGATACTTCCTTGCAAGGTAGAAGAGACCAGAACATATTTTAGAGCAGGGTGTGTTATTATGGTTTCTTCTCCCTGCGTACCAGCTGATAGGAACATAAGTTGCACTGTGGCTGTGTTTACTAAAGATCATAGCATACAAAAAGTGGGTCAGTGGTTTCATACCTGTTCTAATTTATCTTTTGGCAGATGGCTCCATCTCTAATTCCCCATCCACTTTTCTTAATTAGGCTGCTGAAATGTTCTTTGCTGTGGAAGTTTTGTTCTTTTCAGAGTCCATCAACCTTCTCTCTGGCCCTGCCCCTGCCCCATCCAAGGGTCTCTGCCTTGTTCTTGCCTGGATTAGGTGTTTTCTTAGGCTCCTGGTAGAGTTGCACAAGATATAAACTTTTCTTGTGATCCTTGGTTTTTCATCAATTGATGGAATAATTAGGAAAGGGCAGATGTTGTGTTAATATTAGGAAGCTTGTAGTCCTTATAAAGTCTGGCACCTAATTACACACAAAATACTAACTCTAATAATAAAAATGTTAAAGACATTTGAACGTAAAAATGAGCACAAACCAGGAGTAAGTTTATTTAGTCAACAGATATTTATTGAATGCATACTATACTATGTATCAGGCATTGTTCTAGGTATCAGGGAACGCATTGTGCCAATCTCAGCCTAATGGTATTAGTATTAGGCTGGTACTAATAGGTATAATTAGGTATTATGGGCTTCTTTTTTTTTTTTTTTTTTTTTTTTTTTTTTTTGAGACGGAGTCTTGCTCTGTCGCCCAGGTTGGAGTGCAGTGGCCGGATCTCAGCTCACTGCAAGCTCCGCCTCCCGGGTTCACGCCATTCTCCTGCCTCAGCCTCCCAAGTAGCTGGGACTACAGGCGCCGCCACCTCGCCCGGCTAGTTTTTGTATTTTTTAGTAGAGACGGGGTTTCACCGTGTTCACCAGCATGGTCTCGAACTCCTGACCTCGTGATCCGCCCGTCTCGGCCTCCCAAAGTGCTGGGATTACAGGCTTGAGCCACCGCGCCCGGCCTATTATGGGCTTCTTAATGCATTAGTGTATCTGCTAGCTAATTGAGTAATTAATTGAATTAGTAATTGTTTAGCACATACATTGGAGATTTATTGGGTTTGGTGGGGTCAACACTGAGGAGTGTTGGTCTATTGATGGAGTTCATTTAGAAACGGTCACAGCTGCACCTACAATATAGCATGTTATCAGGCAATGTGTATCCTGTACCGTGGTTAAGAGGACAGGTTTTGCAGTAAGGGAAGCCCATCTTCAAAGCCTGGCTGTGCTACTCAGTATCTGTGTGATTGTGGGTAAGTAAAGTAACCACATTATGCCTTAGTTCTATTGCTTGTCAAATGGGAATGCCTGGACTATCTACCTCAAGGTAGATGCTCCTACATGGTAACTGTTTATGTGCACAACCTTAGAACACTTACTGTCTCCCCTTGAATTACAGTAATTTTTTGTACACTTTGCACCTCCTCCTTCAGACTGCATGTACCTGTAGGGCAGCTCTGTATCTCTCATGGTGCCTAACAGAGGTGCTTGATTGGTGATTATTGATTGATTGGTGATTATAGTTGCTAACACCAAATGCCTAGTGCATGTTAGGTGGCACTGTTCTGACCCTTGATGTAGGAACAACTTTATGAAGTAGGAACTCCTATTAACCCACTTTTACACTTGAGAGAATGGAGATAGAGAGAATGCTAAGTAAACTGATTAAGATTGGCCTGGTGCGGTGGCTTACTCCTGTAACCTCAGCCTTTTTGAGGCCAAGGCAGGTGGATCACTTGAGGTTGGGAGCTCGAGACCAGCCTGGCCAACATAGCAAAACCCCATCTCTACTAAAAATAAAAAAAATTAGCCGGGTGTGGTGGTGCATGCCTATAATCCCAGCTCCTCAGGAGGCTGAGGCACGAGAATTGCTTGAACCTGGGAGGCGTAGATTGCAGTGAGCCGAGATTGTGCCACTGCACTTCAGCCTGGGTGACAGAGCAAGACCCTGTCTCAAAAAAAAAAAAAAAAAATTGACTAACATTATTGAGATAGTGAGAATCAGAGTCAGGACTTGAACCCAGGCATCTGACTCCAGAGCCTGCATGTTCACTAATGCACTATGCTGTCTCCTGGGGATGTGTTTAATGAGGCCCTGCAATTACAGCAATAAGTCAGGACATCGGTGGGGATAAAGATGGCTACACAGGTCCTCATGTTCTCTAAGCTGGGGAGGGATGTAGCTCCTTTACATTACTAAGATATTGCACTCATTTGGTTCCAGGGTGTGTTCAGTGCCTGGTAAATGCTTCTTTGAATTTGCTACTGACCCATTAGAGTAGATTTGCTTGTTCTTTTTCCTCCAGTCATGCAGACCTCTCTAGGTGGCCTCACTTCATCTCCCTTATACTTACGCAAAATTCAGGGCTAAAATTATGCTATAGAATAGAGTGAACCAAGCTAACTGAATATGTGCCCATGATCTTCTAAGACCCTGTCAACTCAATCTCCAATCTGGGAGGATCACTGACTCAAGAGGCAGTGCTCTAGGACCGTAAGGGAAAGAATGCTGGCCTGGAGCTCAGATATTTAGCCTCAGTTCCAGCTCTGCCTTTTACCAACCAAGGGCCATACCCAAGGAATTTAACCTCTTTGAGTTTCACTTTCTGTTTGCAAAATGGAAAGACCTTTCCCAGCTTGACATTTGCAATTCGTGTAATTTCTGTCCTACCTGCCTGACTGTATTTCACAAATATTTATTTGAGGGCTGCTGTTATGGTTTGGCTGTGTCCCTACCCAAATCTCATCATGAATTACAGCTCCCATAATCCCCACATGTTGTGGGGGGGCCCAGTGGGAAATAATTGAATCATGGGGGCAGTTTCTCCCATATTGTTCTCATGGTAGTGAATAAGTCTCACGAGATCTGATGGTTTTATAAGGAGAAACCCCTTTTGCTTGGTTCTCATTCTCTCTTGCCTGCTGCCATGTAAGACGTGCCTTTTGCCTTCTGCCATGATTGCGAGGCCTCCTCAGAGACATGGAACTGTGAGTCCATTGAACCTCTTTTTCTTTATAAATTACCCAGTCTTGGGTGTGTCTTCATCAGCGTTATGAAAACAGACTAATAGAGCTGCCATGTGTAAATTCTACAGCTAAGTATGAGGAAGGCATAGTCTTTGCTTTTCAGGAGCTCTTGGTCTGGTGGACTTGGAGAATTGATATTCTGGGAAGAGGGTAATCAAGTATCAGAATAACCAGAAGCACCTGTTAAGAATGCAGATTCCTGGTCCCCATCTCCAACGTGTTGAACTAAAGTCTCTGGTTCTTATGCACAACAAGGTGGAGAACTGTCACAGAGAATCCTTGGATGATGGACCGCAGATGGAACACCCAGCAGGAGGTAACTGTTCCACTGAGGATGGCATTCATCTCTGTACCACCTGCATGATTTTTGCTATAACCGTGAGCCTGCTCTATTACTTACTTAATAGTTTTCTTTAAATTCCTTCATATAATGATCTGAAATGTATTTATTTGAAATGAAGACTATGGCATAAATGTTGATGGGGAGCAAATACTGCTTGCCATGCTAGAAAGCAACTGTAAAAGGAATGCAATGAAAAAAACAGTCACACAATGTGGCTAGATACTGCTGAGGCTTTGCAGTGTCTAAATGGGTTAAAATGGCTGATCAGCAAGTATCAGAGAGATAAGCCTGTGCTCAGAGAAAGGAAGCCCAGTTTCTGAAGCAGACGTCGATGCGACGTGGATGCCGATCACTTGAATACTAAATAAGAGGAACAGTTCCCAAATGTACTTTCTTGACCTTTCTTCAGTAAACATTTTATGTTTTACATACAGACCAGTATGTGAAACAGATTAACAACCAACAGCAAGACAAACACCAAAATAGCTGTTCTGCAAAAATCCAGGATAAGGAATCTATTTCCTCCCATGTCAGACCCCAAAGCCCTCAGATTGCACTTCGAGAAGCTCTGATTTAGGGGAGCAGGAGACTCCTGGAGGCCTGGTAAGCGTGCGGGTTTGGGGTTTCATAAGCACAGTGACAGGGCCCGGCAGCCTTTGTTCTAGCACGGACTGTAGGAGCAAGGATAAAGGGTAGGTGTCGGGGCCTGGCATGGTGGCTCACGCCTGTAATCCCGGTGCTTTGGGAGGCAGAGGCGGGAGAATTACTTAAGGCCAGGAATTTGAGACCAGCCTGGGCAATATAGTGAGACTCTGTCTCTACAAAAAATTAAAAAATGTGCTGGGTGCAATGTTATATGCCTGTAGTTCCAGCTACTCTGGAGGCTGAGATGGGAGGATCGCTTGAGCTCAGTAGGTTGAGGATGCAGTGAGCTGTGATTGCGCCACTGCATTCCAGCCTGGGCAACAGAGTGACCAGTCTATTAAAAAAAAAAAAAAAAGGTAGGTGAAGGAGAGTGATGATAGGAGATTGGCACATTTGGGGGATTTTGTGAGATTTTCTAACCTAGGAGTAAGGTTATTTTATTTTACTAGTGTCTTTAGATTTAGGGAAACGAGGGGCGGAGTGTTCTTGGTCTGGGGCAAATCTCTGGGTCTGCCCCTTTGCTCCAGGAGGTACAACCAAATCCAGGAATAGTGGCTACGGATTCAACCTGTATTTCGGATTATTTGTGACAGAAAATGTTTTTGGAATTTGGGGTTATCTGTGCTCCTGTCCCTGTAGCTCTAGTGAATCAGGAAGTCAACTGAGCTCGGAGGGAAACCTCCTGTGATCAGTCAAAGCACTTCTCGGGAATCTTCTGTGATGCCCGATTGGAGGACTTTTTGATCCTGGGGGAAAAGTCTAGGCTGAACCACTGTGTTCAAAGTTAAATGAAGTTGTCATTCTTTTTTTTGAGACAGAGTCTCACACTGTCGCCCACGCTGGAGTGCAATGGCATGAGCTTGGCTCACTGCAACCTCTGCCTCCCAGGTTCAAGCAATTCTCCTCCCTCAGCCTCCCAAATAGCTGGGATTACAGGTGCCCACCACCACGCCCAGCTGACTTTTTTTGTATTTTTAGTAGAGACAGGGTTTCCCTATGTTGGCCAGGCTGGTCTTGGACTCCTGACCTCGTGATCTGCCCACCTCGGCCTCCCAAAGTGCTGGGGTTTCAGGCACGAGCCACCACAACTGGCCCAAAGTTGTCATTCTTAACACAGGAAGTTTAGCCAAGATAGTGGCCAACTGCAGTGGCTACTGTGGCATTCCAGCAGATTCCCTTTGTGGGCCTCATGCACCCATCACCTGGCTCCTGGGAACATTGGCTGCAAGTGGCTCAGAGCTGGGATTTGCTCTTGGTAATGGGGAACTGCTTCTTCCAAGGCTGTTTCCTCACTCCCTCCCAGGGGGTGGTTTGACACTGACCAGCTGGTACAGGAATACAGAGGCCTGGTCCCTTGCCTCCATCTGGGGCAACTCTGAGGGCCATCCCAGCACCAGAGCCTGGTAGGCGTGGTTGAGGTCCAGGTTGTATCTGCATACTAAGTCAGCTCCCTTCTTCCTGTTTTCTTGGTGACATCATGATATGAAATCAGACAATGAAATTAGCAATATTAGGTTTCCAGGAAGGTAGCATTCCCCTGAGGGAGGAGGGTGGCTCTATGAGACAAGGCTGCTGAGAGCTGCAGAACCCCTCTCCTAAGCCTCCGTGCAAGGCAGCTTAGCCCTGTGCTCAGGGACAAATAGAAAAGTCTGAGCCAATGCGTGTAACATCGAATGTATATATACCCATGCACAATTCAAATACAACCATGCACCCCAATGAGTAGGCATTTGTCTTTGTGTACATCTTCCCCAGATCTAGTTTCTGTTCCGTCCCGATCTGCTTAGTCTCACTTCCCTCTGGTTCTTGGCTGTCTGATCAGCAAAGAACCCCAGCTGCTTTCTCTGTCACCTTGCCTCCTAACGCTGCCATCTGTCTCAGCCTCCCCAGTGAGGGCCAGACCTTGGTGAAGCCTCTGTGTCATCTGCCGTGGGGATAGCCATGACAGCTCCAAGCTGGGCGACCTGACCACATGCCATAGGGGACAGGACTTGGTTTCCCCAGTGGCTGCCCAGAGGAGGTGGGGAACACCGCTGGGAAGTGTAGGAAATTTTAACATCCTGTGGGGTGAATTTTGACTAAGAAGGGACAGGAGACAGGAGAGAGCCAGGAAATACATGACTCACTTTGTCTGGCTCTCCTGGGCTGTGCAAGGTGCCATGGCCGCATGCGGACTGTCTTAGTTGGTTTGGCTGCTATAACAAAATACCATAGTCTGAGTGGCTCATAAACAATGGAAATCTATTTCTCAGCTCTGGAGGCCGGAATCCAGGATTGAGGTTCTGGCAGATCCAGCGTTTGTGACAGCCTGCTTCCTGGTTCACAGATGGCTGTCCTGTCACTGTGTTCTCACATGGCAGAAGGGGCCAATGAGCTCTCTGGGGTATCTTATAAGGACACGAATCCCATTCTTGAGGGCCCCTCCCTCATGACCTAATCACCTCCCGAAAGGCCTCTTCACACCATCACCTTGGGGCTTAAGATGTCAACACATATTTTGGGGAGACACAAGCATTTAGACAACCGTATGATCTTTCTGGAGACTTCCCGTGTGACTAAGCAACTGGCTGTGTTTTTTTGTGACCCTGCAGCCACCTCGGTAACACACAACTTTGTATTTGTTTCTGTCCTTCCCTGCCTCGCTTCCCTTCCCCCACCTCACTGCTAAGGTTCTGGGAATAAATTATAGCAATGAGTTGATATGAGATTTGCTTCAGGCTCGACATGGTGGCTCGTGCCTATAATCCCAGCGCTTTGGGAGGCTGAGGAGGGAGGATAGCTTGAAGCCAAGAGTTCAAGACCAGCCTGGGCAACATAGTGGGACTCTGTCTCTACCAAAAGAGGTTGACATCAAGCTCTGCTTTTTCAGGAGCCTGGAGTAAGATGCCATCTGAGAACCTTTGTGTACATTTAAATAACATTTTATATTTGAGTGATATGTTTAGCATCCTAACGTGTGTGAAATACCTACATGTGTGTGTCTGTTGAACTGAATGAATGTGTGTGCTAACATCTAAGTGAATGTGAAGAGATCTAATAGTTGTCCACAGCTGGGGGGTCAATACATGTGAAAATCAGGATATTAGCTATCTATTGCTGCATCAAAAATTACCCAAAATATAGCAGCTGAAAACAACAAACATTATCTCACAGTTTATAAGTGGGTCAGGTCGCTGGGGGCAGCTTAGTTGGTGATTCGGTCTCAAGGTCCCTCATGGGGGCTGCGGTCAGGGGGTCATGGTGTTGGCCAGGGGCTCATGGTCCAAAGCAGGTGGGTCTGCTTCTCTGCTCACTCTCCTGGCTGTTGGCAAGCCTCACGTTGTTGCCATGTGAGTCTCTCCACAGGGCTGCCTTGTGACATGGTGGTTGCCTTGCTCTAGAGAGAGAGACATGAACCCCAGAAGGAAACAATGGCCCTTTTTTTTTTTGAGCCGGGGTCTTGCTATGTTACTAGGCTGGTCTCAAACTCCTGGCCTCAAACAGTCCTCCCACTTCAGCCTCCCAAAGTGCTGAAATTATAGGCATGAGGCACTGCCCAGCCAATAGTCCCTTTTTTAACTTCTAAATTTTAAAAACGCTTCTTTTTAGAGACAAGATCTCACTCTGTCAACCAGGCTATAGTGCAGTGGTGTGATCATAGCTCACTGCAGCCTTGACTTCCTGGGCTCTAGGGATCTTCCTGCCCTAGCCTCCCGAGTAGCTGGGACTATAAGCACGTACCACTGTGCCCAGCTAATTTTAATTTTTTTTTTTTTTTTTGTAGAGATAGGGTTCTCATTATATTGTCCTGGCCTAGTTTTGAACCCCTGGGCTCAAGCAATCCTCCCACCTCAGCCTCCCAAAATGTTGGGATTATAGGAGTGAGCCACTCTACCTGGCCATGGTCTTTTTATAACTGACTCTTGGAAGTGACATACCATCACTTCTGCCATATTCTCTTCTTTAGAAGTGAGTCAATAAACCCAGCCCACACTCAAGGGGAGATAATTACACAAGGGTGTGAATACCAGGAGGTGGAGACATCTGGGGGCTGTTTTAGAGGCTGCCTGCTACAGTTGGCATATTGTTCCAATTGTTACCTATACCAACAGTCCCTTATTAGTCTTGGAAAAATCCCTTGTTTCATCCCACAATCCTCTTCCATATATTTCAGAAATTGTTCTGCTTTAGCAGAATAGAAGTGGAAGGGCCTTATAAACTGTAAAGTACTCTATAAATTGTAGTTGTTACTGGCCGGGCACGGTGGCTCATGCTTGTAATCCCAGCATTTTGGGAGGCTGAGGCGGGTGAATCACCTGAGGTCAGGAGTTCAAGACCAGCCTGGCTGGTGGAACCCCATCTCTACTTAAAATACAAAAATTAACTGGGCATGGTGGCACGTGCCTGTAACCCCAGCTACTCGAGAGGCTGAGGCAGGAGAATCGCTTGAATCCAGGAGGCAGAGGTTGCAGAGAGCCAAGATCACACCATTGCACTACAGCCTGGGTGACAGAGTGAGACTCCCTCCCAGAAAAAAAAAAAAAAAGTTGTAGTTGTTACTAAAGAAGGCTCATCAGTAGGGAAGAGTCTCTTTCCATAAATGTGGTTCACAGCAACCTAGTGGGCTTACTCTAATTTATGAAAGCAAAGTGCAATAAGCAGAATACTGTGTTTAAAAGATGCATATTCACTCCTCATTCATCCCTACCCTCAGGCTCAAATGCTGTAACCAGATATGGACCTGAGGCCATGCCAAAATGAAGGAAAAAACCATCTGGTCAATTTAATCAATCCAATAAAAGCCTCCTTTTAAACTGGTCCAAAGATTTGGAGCCCAGACCTCTAGGTAAATGACTTGCTGAATTTTCGGATTCGACTGATAAAATGATTTGGGGTTGTGTAGACACTACTTAAGAGAGCAAGGGTCAAGTAGCAAATAGAGAATCTAATTGGGCTTAAAACTTGGAGTCCTCGCCTTGAGCCAGGCTGAGCTCACCGCCTGGCTCCTAGGAGGGGCTCTGAGTCTGTGGGTGGAACCCGGGGAGTCAGAGCGGGGAGAACTGCGAAGAGTTCATTGTTTCATTTTTCTGGGCACTCATCAGGGGGCTGCTTTCTGTCTGTCACTGTCCTCTGATTCTTCCCACCTCCATTTTAGATGTCATGGGTGATGGATCACTTCCTGAGGTTGCCTCTTCCTTAATGCATCCGTTCGCTGTTCTCTGGGGAAACTGCTCTTCCCTGCTCTTCTCCATGGACAATTCCGTTTGGGCCAAGGCACCAACCCACACCACCCTGGGGGGTTCTCAGCTTATTGGGAGTTTCACCAACCTCTTCTGTTTCCCAGAATCACTTTATGGACCGAGACCAAAGACAGGCTCAGAGGCCCTGAAGGGAATCTTAGGGAGGGGAAGCTGGGATGATTAGGGGGAAACTGAGAAAGGGAGGGGGAAACATTAAGAGACCTCTCTGTAGTACATTAGCTCAAGGAGGCGATACATGCAAAATGCTTAGGACAGTAGCTGGTGCACAGTAAACACTCAAGGTCTGTTAGCTGTTGTGATCATTACTATCCTCATTATCATCTGCATTTCTCAGGGCAATTTATTGCTTTTCACTTTGTAATAGTGATCTCTGAAATCCAAATGGGATGAACCCAAAGCTCCCAGCCCTGGGCTTGACAGGAAGTTAGTACTTAACAAAAGTTCTCATTTCTCTCAGTATCTGTTCTTCCAGGTTTCTCTGTGTCTCCCGCAGTACCTGGTAGAAAATTGATGTGAATTCAATCTGTTGACTGAATAAAGAAGCTTCATTTTATTAGCTATGCCAACAAGCAGGCTGTTCAGAAAAAGGTTCTCAGCGAAGAGTACTTTTTGCTCAGGAAAGGGCACTGTGGCTATGCATGTCACCATGTGGAGGGGCAGAAGGGGCAGAAGGGCTTGCTTACCCCCCAGGCTGCAAAGACAGGCTGCCATTTTCTCCTTGCCATAAAATGCAGGTGGGTGGGCTGTGCCTGGATTTTTCAGTGAGATCACCGTCCCCTGAATTTCATCTGCCCCTACCAACCCTCTCCTCTAATGATCTGTTCCCCAAAATATTGGCTCTGGATTTCACTTGGAGACTTCATAATACCTGGGGGGTAAGCAAGATCCTGACTCCTTTTCACTAAGGTGCCTTTCCCAGATCTTCTTCATGCCTGCTTCCTTCCTTCCTGCCCATGGAAAGGACTCACAGTTTTGATGACATTTATATTGATGTGCCTTGCTGTAGCCTCAAAGTTTCTTTATAGACATTAGACATTCTTTATAGACATTAGCACCACATTGTGACCCAGAGTTTTGTTTGCTCATCTCCTGCGGTGCCTATGGACTTCTCAGTGCTTGTCCTGGGATCTATGAGCCTGTGTGTCCTGCATCCTATGAGAACCATGCTGTGTGGCTTCACACCATCCCTACAAAATAAATGCTAGAATGACTGCATTTTACAGATGAGAAAGTAGCCTCATAGCAGTGATCATTTTTGTTTGTGGCAGATGCATTAAGTGGTTACATGAACCCCCTCGCCACCCCCCCCCCCCCGTCTCTTTTAACTACAAAAGCTGGGAAATCTAAATATTCCCTCTCCCAGCTTCCTTTGCAGCTAGAAGTGGTCTTCTGACAGTACTAGCCACTAAGGCCCAATTGGAACTCTCTGGGCATTTCAAGGACTCATAAAATGTACAGATGTTGCTGGAATGACTTCCCTTCTCCCGTCTGTCTGTCTTTCCTAAATATGGATGTGGCATCTAGAGCAGGGTCAGCTGTCCTAAGACTGTTAGGTGACAAAAACCAATTAGCAAATGAAGGCACAGTGCAAAGATAGAAAGGCCTGGAGTTCCTCGTGGCATCACTGAGGTCTAAACCAGTGCACATAACCACCTGCCTCAAGGCACCTCTCTCTCCTCAAAGCTATGTGGCTGTCCTTGGGGAAGGAAGCGTGAGAGCCCTTTTTAAGATAAGGGTCACAGAACTTCTTTGCTCTGCCTCATGGCATAGTGAAAGGAGTGGCTGAGCGGACAACTAGGAAATTTGCTTCCCTCTCACGACCGACTGAGAGTTTTGAACAAATTTCTAGGAAAAGCGCAAGGATGGGTCTGCTAGGAGCTGTCCGCCAGGGTGGTGCTGATATGCACATTATGCCACCTAGCTATTGAGGAGCTGGGGAGTTGTCCCTGAAACAGCCACAGTGAACTGCTGCTTGACTCCGCTGCACAGCAAACAGAGGTCAAGGGGTGTGTGTGTGTGTGTGTGTGTGTGTGTGTGTGCATATGTGCATGTGTGTGATTTGCATGTAATGTGGCTATTTCTATCATTCCAGTGAAAAGCCATCCCTGACAACTGGGAGAGCTCATGGGCTATGGTCTTTCAAAACATTCTTCACTAAGGGGAGAGCTGAGTCTGGTGAGGATGGAGGGCTGGGGTTCAAGTCAGCTATAAAAGAGCCTGAACTCTCTCCTAGTCTCTTTGGTCCAGGGGCAGGGCTTGTCTGGGAAATGTGGAATACAACAAAGGAGTCTGTGTAGACAACTTGCCTAGTTTGGTGCTGATTTTTAGGTAAGTGAGAAGTAAAACCTGCAAGTGCTTCTTTCCTGAAGCATCTCAAGGAAATGTCCCACCGAGGCCTTCTTCTGGGACGTACTCTCCTAAGAGCATTTCTGGACTCAGGGTCAGCCTTCAGGCCTTAATTTTTCTTCTGAGAATCCCAAGGGTTGGATGTTTGGCTCATGCTTCTTGGTGTCCTGTCTTGATACAACCTTGCCAAACAGGACATAGCCCATAATTTTTATTCCTTGCTTCCCATCTCTCAGTAAATGCACAATTCTAAGCATTTTGTTGTGGTTGTTGTTGCTGATAGTAACTACTGAGAAACTGACATGGGTAAAAACAAAAACAAAAAACAAACATAGGTCAGTTGCTAAGTTACATGCTATCTTAAAAGCTTTTGAGAAATAGCTGGTACTGATCTTGGTTGAAATCTAAATGGAGCTTCTTTTGACTCTACTTAACCCCTTTCTGACCCTTTCACTGGTCCATCTATTGGAGTTTTTCATCCCTTGATTTCTCTTTTGATTTCTTGGACCGGTGCTTCTGTATCTCCCACCTTTCTGAGACCTCCCAGCCTCTCTCTTCCGCAGGACCTGGTAAGGGGAAGAGGGGCAGACACAGCAGGAGGGCTGTGCAGATGACAGTCTCAGAGAAAGTGCTCTGGTCTGGTTCACCTCCACCTGTGAGGAAGCTACCAGGTATTTATCCTGTCCTCCAAATCACACATCACTCAGGAAGGCTTCTTTGGAAATCCCTCTATCTCTATGACCTTAGAAGGAGCCCACTGCAATGTTTAATAGCCCTGGGATCAAATATATTTTTGTTTTTGTTTATTGAGCGAGCTCTGTTGCCCAAGGTGGAGTGCAGTGGCATGATCTCGGCTCACTGCAACCTCTGCCTCTGGGTTCCAGCAATTCTCCTGCCTCAGCCTCCCAAGTAGCTGAGATTACAGGCATGTGCCCCCACACCCAGCTAATTTTTGTATTTTTAGTAGAGACAGGGTTTCACCATGTTGGCCAGGCTGGTCTTGAACTCCTGACCTCAAGTGATCCACCCCCCTCGGCCTCCCAAAGTGCTGGGATTACAGGCATGAGCCACTGTGCCCAGCCCAACTAAATTTTTTTCTAATATCCAACTTACTTAAATTGAGATCTGCTTTTCTTTGACCTGCAGAACTATTTCTTAGCCTTTCTCCTAATCTTCCCACTCCATGCAAACTCTTTATGAAGGCAAAGTAGTAATTCTCAAACCTCCTGCCCCAATATTATTTGGGGCTCAATACATATTTATTGAACGAATGAACAGTTTCCTTCTCATTCAATCTTGGGATGTAGGCAGAGGGAGTCCTGTGTTATGGACAGTGTGAGTGGCTAAGGAGGATATGGTGATACTATATCCTACTGGGAAGTGGAACTGCTCGGTCCTCAGCTCCTCACCCTGAGTCTTTTCTTGGAGTCCCATTCCAAGCTTATGGCTGGACAGGTCTTTCTACTGGAGAGCCCATGACTTGTGTTTGGTAATTTAAAGAGAAGGTCTTATGTAGCTATGCCTCTGGCTTTAACTCTGATTTGCCTTTTCCTACCTCCCTTTCCCAATTACCAAACTTTCCCCATCTTTCAGTTTTCCATTTAAACTCCCTCTTTTCTGTGAGGGCGATCTAAGGAGGCCAGCAAGAAGGCTGTCCCCTTTGGTGCTTAGAGTCAAGGTATGCAAGATCACTCAATTAACACTAAATTACTTGTATATTACATTGCACCCTACCAGAATGTTTCTCTAGTTAGTTAAGAACTCACAGATGCCACAAAGGTAACTGGATTAATAGTATTTTGAAACATTCTGGATATCGGCATTAGACATCCGGAGGTTACAGACAAGAAGGATTTAGTATTGGTAAGATATGCTGTCACAAGAAAAAAAGAGAAGGTTTTAGTAATAATTCAAGTACAAGCTCCCTGTCCTCTGTGGTCATTCACTCTGCTGTCTATGTCCCATTGGCTACCCATGAACTCATCTGCTGTCTCCTTACCAGCCCCCACTGCTCTGCTTGACCCTTGGGTCCCAGGTTCTGTTCTAGTCACCACGTTATGTGTTCTTTTCTCTGTCCATCTACTCATTTTCTGCCATGACAGGACTCTATTTCTTTTTGAAGGTGGGTTTCCTAACAGAAGTTGGTTCTCTGGCACACAGACAAGTTGTACTCTACCAGATATCTGTGGGGTGATCTTTCCAGCAGTCAGTTTGGGAACTTTAGCTTCGTAGAACTCCAGATTTAACAAAAGCTTCATTAGTGGGTGATTATCCACTTTACAAAGGATTTCTTTAAATAGCAAATTCCCAGAACGGGCTTAAAATAGATTTAATTTAACCCAAGTCCAATTTGTACACCCTGTTCAATAACATGCTGATTGTTAGAGATGAGGTGTACGTGTGCTTATTTATAGACTGCTTGTTTGTTTTTTTAAACCCCCTACTTCTTACCCAGTAGACCACACTCCCTCTTTCAAATTCGTCAAGATTCACTTCTAGGAGAAGCCTATTTTCTAATGAAAAAGAGAATCAGCTTGGTCCCATCAATATTATTGTCCATGATCAGAGAGAGGGGATTTTCTTCACTAAAGACTACCCCAAGACACACAGCCTCTTCCATTTCTCTTTTCAGATCTCTGTCTCTTTCTCTGTCTCTCAGAACACACAATCAGCAATTGTAAAGTTCACACTTGACTTTAGTCTCAGTCTCTGGGTCCCTATTATCAAGGCAGTGCCCACACCACTAATGGGTTTTGGGATAACAGAAGGAAAGACTATGGCCTCATTGCCTGTACCTATCATTAAAACTAGACAAAGAGACCTTCCCTCCCTTCTGTTGAATCTCTGTCTGAAATTCTGCAATACATATTGCATAGTTCAGTACACATGACATGTGGTTCTCATGCTATGGCTATGTCTGTGGGATTCTTGCTAATCTGGTGGAAAATGAAGGTAATTTAAGAAGAAAATTCAGTTTATCTGTACAATTATTGCTTGAATGTTTCACTTATCAATGGGATATTTTGGAGGACATGGAGTCCTCATCCATATGTAATTGTTAAAGAACTGTTTAAAGAAAAGGTTTAACAAATTATTGCCGTGGTCTCCTTAATGGTCTTCCTAAAGTTTCACCTCTTTCTCATGAAAATTTATCCTTTCTTAACTGTGTCTCAAACTTTAAAGTACACGTGAATCATCTGGGGAGCTTGTTAAGGTATAGATTCTGATTTAGTATGTTTGAAATAGGGCTTGAGGTTTTTAGAATTTCTAACAAGCTCCTGGGCGATACTGATGGTGTTGGTCTATGAACCCCGAGTAGCAAGGCTCTCTAAAGTGCCAGAGTGGTCATTCTAAATGTGAATCTGATCATGTCACTTCCCTGCCTTATTTATATTTTATGAGACAGGGTCTTACTCTATCACCCAGGCTGGAATTCAGTGGCACAATTACGGATCACTGCAGCCTCAACCTCCTGGGCTTGGTGATCCTCCCACCTCAGCCTCCTGAGTAGCTAGGACTATAGATGTGTGCCACCATACCCGGCTAATGATTTTGTACTTTTTCAGAGATGAGGATTTGCCTTGTTGCCCAGGCTAGTCTTGAACTCCAGGACTCAAGTGATCTGCCTTTCAGGTTAAGGTAAAAATCCTTCAGTGACATACAAGGGTCTTTATAATCAGGTTCTGCCTGCCTTTCCAGTGTCATCCATGGCACATGCTGTTCCCAGAACTGCTCAAGCTCTTCTCTGTCTTTGCCTGTGTGTTAGTCCCCCTTGACCTGGCAGATTTCCACTTACCCTGCTAGAGTCAACTCATACATCTCCTCCTCCAGGAAGCCTCATCTGTCACCTCAAGGTCTCTGTGCTTCCCCCTTGGAAGGAAGTACTTGCTGTGTACCTTGATTACATATTGCATGGCTGGAAAGTTTTGTCTACATTTTCTTCTTTCCATTAGACTTTCAGTTCCTGCCTTGGTCATATTCGCATAATCTCAGGACCTCCAGCTCCTAGCCCTGTTCCTGGCACACTGAATACATATTTGAGTGAGTGTGGAAATGAGCTTGTAATTTTGTCTTTTTGCTCCCTACATGGTGCTTGCTCAGGTAAGGTCAATCTATCTCTGATTGTTGTTTGCTAAGCCCTCGTTCTCGGAAACCCATGTTCAAGCTTCTATCTGGGGAGATGAGTCTGAAGTATGGGAGTCGTGTCTAATTCCATGGCCTGAACATTACCAGCAGTTAATTCATTGCTGTTGTTTGGAAAATGTTAATTAATCAACATGATTCTCCTGGTGCTCAAGGGAAAAAGTCTAACTGCTTTAAAAGCAGCATTTACTGCTTCAGGTAAGTAAACTCTGCTAACTAAGGCAACGTTCTCAGCCCAAGCTGCCCATTAGAACCACTTGGGAATCTTTTTAAAAATACTGGTGCTTGGGTCCTATCCTCAGGAATTCTGATGTAATTGGTCTGGGGGTAGGATCTGGCATCAATATTTTAAATATCTACCCAGAGGATCCATTGAGGTCCACTTTACCAAGGCAAGCATCATGACTAGCAATCATGACTCTTTCCCAGTAATCAGTTGCCACTTATCTGATGATGGATTATCCAACTATTGTTCCTCCTTTAAAAATCTTGATTTAAATTTCTTCTCGACATAATTAGCAAAGGTGATGAAGTTCTTATATCAATGTATTGACTAGCTCTCATGTACAGGTATGCTTCTATGCAGTCTTTAATTTTACTAAGAGGTCTTTTGAACTAAAACCCTTGTGTATCACCCCAACCAGGTTCAAATCAGAGAGTAGGAGAATTACCTTTGGATGGCTTTCCATCGATCCTGGATTGCTGCTTAGCTCTAGAATGGACACCGCTGTGGGAAGAGTTCAGGTCTGGGCAGGTGTGCAACTTTTTAGCTTTCTCTGGGTCAGTTTGAATAGAGTAATTTCTTTGAAGAATTGTGCAGTCTTAGAACTTGCTACCCCCAGGTAGTAATTTCTGGATTAATAATTATTTTGAAATAAAGCTGCTACTGATATTCCTTCATTGGTGCAGCGAATTAGCAATAGTACTAACAAATGCTTAGCTCACAGAAACTTGAAGAATCAGATGTGCTTTCACTGCAGCTCATTTTCCCTTTAGAGGGGATGGGCTTTGCAAGAGCATGGTCCAAGTGTGTCAGAGGAGACTGACGTGATTTTCCTGCTCCCCTCTTGTTGGGCAGATAGATGGGAACAGAGTCCTGGGAGCTACTGTCCCATAAAAGGGAGTTTGACAAACTGAGTCCAATAGCACTGTTGCGCATTCCCTAAGGCTATAGTGCTTTCTGGCATTAAATTCATTGGCACAAAGGGGTCAGTAGGATAAACAGGGCATAGGCTGGTAAACTTATGGTCAATTGATAGTTTAATGTCACTCATAGTCCCCAGTCTAGTTTAAAGGAGGTGTTTTCTGGCTTATACACGGTCTCAGTAGATTTCCCACCCACCTCCAACCTATAAAGGTGTCTCCCAAATAAGATCAAAAGTTTAAAGTGTCTTTAACACAGGTTGGTAATGCCTTGATAATCCTAGAAAAAAGCTGAGAATGTAGTTTCCTGATTGGTTTATAAGAAAGTTTTATTATTATTATTATTTATAATTTATTTTTATTTTTTCAACAAGATCTTACTCTGTCACCCAGGCTGCAGTGGCATGAGCATAGCTCATTGCAGCCTTGAACTCCTGGGCTCAAGCAATCCTCCCACCTCAACCTCCCAAGTAGCTGGTAGCTGGGACTACAGGCACACACCACCATACTCAGTTCATTTTTTATTTTTTGGAGAAACAGGTCTTGCTATGTTGCCCAGGCTGGTTTTGAATTCCAGGGCTCAAGTGATCCTCCCACCTCGGCCTCCCAAAAGTTTGGGATTACAGGTGTGAGCCACCATGCCTGACCTAGGAAAGCTTTAAAAGCACCCCCACTAGAGAGAATTTCCTTGAAGGCAGGGGGCTGTTTGTTCTTTTTTTTGTATTCTTCCCTCTGCCTCTTCCCCATCTTGCCTTCCATATTATGGATACTCACAAATGACAGTAAATAAATGTCATGAAAGATTTTAAGTGCTTATTATAGCCAAGTGCTTATACTTTATATACAATCTCTAATTAAATCTTCCCAGTAACTCTGAGAGGTAAGTAATATCATCACCCAGTTTTACAGATGGGACTACTAGGGCTCAGTGAAGTCAAATAACTTGTTCAAGACCATGCAACAAGTAAGTGCAGAAACAAGATTCGATCCAGGTTTGTGTGCTTACAAATCTTTGATCTACAGCCTCTCAGGAACATGCTTGTTGAATTGCTTTGCACATCAATCTGGCTTTCTTGGTGATTAGGGGTCTAAATCTTCATCTCACATAACTGTTGTCGAGATACCCCAAAATGGTTCGAACCTTTCACACCCAGACTTGCCTTAGCAACACTAGCTGTCTACACATCGAGAGGAGCTTTTAGGCCAGGCATGGTGGCTCATGCCTATAATTCCAGCACTTTGGGAGGCTGAGGCAGGATGATTGCTTGAGCCAAGGAGTTCAAGACCAGCCTGGACAATGTAGTGAGACCCTGTCTCTACAAAAAAATTAGAAAATTAGCCTGGTGTGGTGATCTGTGATCCCAGCTACTTGGGAGGCTGAGGTAGGAGGATTGCATTAGCCAGGGAGTTCGAAACTGCAGTGAGCTGTGATCGCACCACTGCACTCCAGCCTTGGTGACAGAGTGAGACCCAGTCTCAAAAAAAAAAAACAAAAACAAAAAACAAAAAAGTTATTGTGCAGCACAAATATGCATTTTACTGCAGTCTCCTCCAAGGCAAGTTGCATCACCTGTTTCCTGGTGTGGCCCCCATTTTTTCTGCATCAGTATTAATGTACCAGTCACATACAGTGAAAGCTCTTGAAATATACCAAGGACTCCCTCAGTACCCTCTGTCACTGTAAACTGTGCTCTGGTACATTTTCTCAAGTGAGGCACTTCTGCCAACCTTAAATGTTAATTCTGCATCACTCTATAAAGGCGTGGCTACGAAGTCTCAGGTAATGTGGGCTTCTTCCTTCCTGTGAATTCTAGAATGTGACTTTAGGAAGAAGCTTAGAGTCTGAATAGAAGTAAATTTTGAGGTGCTTCTACCTCCCACCTGTCCTGTGCCTGATGGAGGAGAATGGCTGTTCTTATCCTCTCCATGAGGGGGCGCTCATCCTCTCCAGAGGCTGTGGCTGCCATTGTTTGACAGCTCCAATTACTCCTTCCAAAAAATGTTAAAACTGTGAGGCGCATCACACACATCAAAGAGTGAGTAAAATGCGTGTGTACAGTTGGAGGATGATAGTATTATAGAACGAACGTTTGTATATATTCCTCACCATGTTAAGGCATAGAATGCAAGCAGGCCTTTGACGCCTGGCACGCACACCTGTTACATCCCCTGCCTTCCTTCCTCCCACCAATGTCTCCCTTCCAAAGTTCTGGTGTTAATCATTCCTTGATTTTCTTTGTATTTTGCCTCTAATATATGAATCAAGTTATCTCATATGTTTCAGGGCAGAGGTTACCATCATGGACTCAAGAGCCAAACTGCCTGGATTCCCATCTCAGCCCTATGACTGACTGGTCGTGCAATACTAGGAAAGTAATTTCTCCTCTCTGTGACTCAGTTTCCTCATCTGTGAAATTGGAGTAATAATAGTTCTTACCTGAAGGTTGCTGTGAGAAGTAAATGAGTTTATATTGCAAGACTTTATAATGGGACCTGTATGTAATAAACATCATGACAACAATAGTTATTGTTATTTATATTAAGCTGACATGTACCTTCCTGTAGATCATTACTTCTCAGGTATCTGTGGTGAAATACCTTTAAAAAATATTTCTAATCCATTGTGGACTGATAATTTTTAAAGTACAATAACATTGAATAATTAGAAAAGTGAAATCGGCTGGGCACGGTGGCTCACACCTGTAATCCCAGCACTTTGGGAGGCTGAGACAGGTGGTGCACCTGAGGTTGAGAGTTCAGGACCAACCTGGCCACCATGATGAAACTCCGTCTCTGCTAAAGATACAAAAAACTGGCCAGGTGTGGTGGCGTGTGCTTGTAACCTCAGCTACTCGGGAGGCTGAAGCACGAGAATCACTTGAATCCGGGAGGCAGAGGTTGCAGTGAGCTGAGATCACACCACTGCACTCCAGCCTGGGTGTCAAGAGTGAAACTTCATCAAAAAAAAAAAGAAAAAGAAAAGAAAAGACAGAAAAGTGAAATAAAAACTCAGAACACAGAATTCAAACTCAATTTTTTTACTGTAAGAGCCAACAGAAATAAATTACGATGTCAAAATGTTATAAGTGTTTTTCAATGATTATTTCCAATTTCTGTATTTACTTTTCATGAACTGATAGCCAACAGCTTGTGGACATCCATCAGCTCACAGATACACTAGTTTCTGGTGTTAAGGAATCTTCCGTGTAGAGACTAAAGAACTGCAGAAATGAGTTCTGATTTTTCTGAGTCAGGAATAACACAAGAACAAACTTCTAATTTTCTGAATCTTTTTTTCCTCTTTTAGAGACAGGGTCTTCCTCTGTCACCCAGGCTGGACTGCCATTGTGCAATCATAGCTCACTGCAGCCTCAAACTCCTGGGCTCAAGCGTTTGATCCTCCTGCCTCAACCTCCCAACTAGCTGGGACTACAGGTGTGCACCACCATGCCTAATGAGTTTTTTATTTTTTATAGAGACAGGGTCTTAATATTTTGCCCAGGCTGGTCTTGAACTCTTGGCTTCAAGTGATCCTCTTGCCTTGACCTCCTAAAGTGTTGGGATTACAGGTGTGAACCACAGTGCCTGGTCTGATTTTCTCAGTCTTGAATTAGATTGTGAGCTCTTTGAAGCTATCTCCTGCAACCTCTCCTCTCTCCAGCAGTGCTTTGAGTCCTCTAAGTGTAGTGGGCTATGGAGGGTTCAGAAGACAGCTGTAGGGAGACCCATGAATGTTAGGAGTTGAACCACATGAAGTTGCCAACATTCTACTCGTTTTGATTTATTTTATTTTATTTATTATTATTATTATTAGTAGTAGTAGTAGTAGTAGTAGTAGTATTTGAGATGGAGACTTGCTCTGTTGCCCAGGCTGGAGAGAAATGGTGTGATCTTGGCTCACTGCAACCTCCACCTCCTGAGTTCAAGCAATTCTCCTGCCTCAGCCTCCCAAGTAGCTGAGATTATGGGCACACGCCACCACACCCAATTTTTGTATTTTTAATAGAGATGGGGTTTTGCCATGTTGGCCAGGCTGGTCTCAAATTCCTTTCCTCAGATGATCCTCCCACCTCAGCCTCCCAAAGTGCTGGGATTGCAGGCGTGAGCCACCGCACCCAGCCATTTTGACTTTAAAACAGGCAATTTCATATGTTCCAATGTGCTATTTAGGTTTCCAGGTCTGCCCTGTTTGACCTGGGACTGTATATTGCACTCTCCGCACAGATCTGTGGACTAATACTCATTAGGGACTGAAGTCTTCCCATTTCTAGGAGCTCACAGAACCTCAAGTGCTGGATGGGGAAGGATGGCCTGGGGATCTCCTCCTGCCTGTGTCCTAGCTTTCAGTTGCTACCAGAATCCAAGACCGAGGAGTGGCCTGCCCTGACCTCGAGGTATCTGTCAAGGAAGATCCTGTTGTGCCATTTGAAATGGATAAAACCTGGCTGAACATAACCCTGTGGGTTGAAGTCAGGACTCCTGTCTTACTTAAGCTCTGTTATGCATTTGCAGCCTGGGTCATTCAGCCTTCTAAATACCCAATTTCTACAGTGACCCAAATGCATCCACATTGGACTCAAATCAGGATTGAAATAGCCGGAAGTTCAGAGCTGCTTCTGAATTAGAAAGTCTATTTATTTTACTATGTGTTTTTAAATTAGTAATATTCATACAAGACTAGGGGTCAGAGGCTCTGCTCACCTGATGCGAAAATTACTATTTTTAACTCTGACAACTGTAGGGGGAAAAGAATCACAATGTCTGCTTGAATTTCCATCAAAAATAGTCAATCTGGTGATCCTGGATTAACGTGCATGTTTTCCAGAAAGCCCCAAGAGATGAGTTTTATAGTCATTCGATCTGAAAGAAGGAACATGTCAGTTTCTGCCTGTCTGAAATCTGCCTTACAAGATTCATGCCTGCCACTGGCCCTCAAATTAAGGGACAAGCTGCCAGCGGTGGTCACAGGTTACTGATCCTGCGTTTGGAGATGTGGGCCAGAGAGGGGAGCATGGCCACTTAATGACAGTGACCTCTGCCTCTGTCTTTCATGTCCCCTTTCTGTGCACTGTTATGAGCTCAGTTGTGTCCCCCTAGAATTTGTATGTTGAATTCCCAACACCCAGTACTGTGACTGTATTTGGTGATAAGGAATTTAAAGAGGTGATAAAGTCAAAATGAGACCATTAGGGTGGACCCTCCCAATGCGACTGTGACCATATGGGAAGAGGAGATGGTAGGGGCACAGCACAGAAGGCAGACTGTGTGATGAGGCATCAAGGGCCTTGGATGAAACCAAACCTCCCAATACTTTAATCTCAGACCGCCAGCCTCCAGAACTGTGAGACAATACATTTCTGTTGTTTAAGTCACCAAGTCTGTGGCAGTCCAAGAAAACTAATGTATGCACACAACATGCTTAGATGCATGCATATAGCCACAGCCATAAAGGCACACACATAGAGACACAAACAGAGATCACCCACAAAACAGCCACGCACACCTGTGCTCACTGCCATACGCACTGCCATGCACTCCGCTGCTAGCAGGAAGGAAGTATAAATAGAGATTGCTAAACTCAGTCTTAGCCTAGTTAGTGGACAATATCTCACAAAGCGTAAAAGATCGGGAAAACAAGCACAAAGAATAGTGCAATTCAGAAAAGGGGCAGGAGGGCTGAAGTGTGAGATGGGGGAGTGGCCCAGGGTGGTGCACAGGAAAGTGATGAGTGATAAGTGCTTTGGTTCAGGTGGTAGACAGTCTGCCTCTCAAAGTAGCTCTGTGACTTTGGGAGGCTGGGCGTGGTGGCTCATGCCAGTAAGCCCAGCACTTTGGGAGGCTAAGACAGGTGGATCACATGAGGTCAGGAGTTCAAGACCAGCCTGACCAACATGGTGAAACCCTTTCTCTACTAAAATATACAAAAAAATTAGCTGGGTGTTGTGGCATGCACCTGTAATCCCAGTTACCCGGGAGGCTGAAGCAGGAGAATAGCTTGAACCTGGGAGGCAGAGGTTGCAGTGAGCTGAGATCATGCCACTGGGTTACAGAGCGAGACTCTGTGTTAAAAAAAAAAAAAAAAAAAACAAAAAAAAACAAAAAACAAAAAAGAAAAAGCTCTGTGACTTTGGGGAAATCTCTTTACCTCTCTGGGTCTTGATTCTTCTATTTGTAATAATGAGAGGGTTGGAGGAGCAAAGCGGTTCCTGAACTTTAGCTTGCATTGGAATTACCTAGGATGCTCATTAAAACACCAAGTGTTGGGCCCCCTCCCTGGAATTTCTGACTAAGTGTATCTGGGGTGGGGCTCGATGCATTTCCAATAAGTTCCTAGGTGATGCTGATGCTGCTGGTCTGGGGACTACATTCTGAGAACCACAGGACTAGAGGAACCCTCCGGGCTTTATTAGATCTGAAATCCTGTAACGATGGGCAGACGTCAAGACTAAATATAACAGTTACTGCGGTTCTCGACCAAGGCGCTTTTGCCCTGCAGGGACCATTTGGCAATATCTGGAGACATTTTTGATTGTCACGCCTGGGGGGGAGGTACTACTGGTATCTAAGTAAATAGAGGCCAGGGATGCTGCTGAACATCCTACCATGCACAGGACAGCCCCCTGTGACGAAGAATTAAATGATCTGGTTTAAAACATCAATAGTGCCCAGGTTAAGAAACGCTGCTTTAAATGATCCAATTCATCTAGATTTGAGTTTGCAAGAGATTGGTAGATGTTGGAATATACCAGGTGGAAAGAGAGATGCTGACTTTTCATTGCTCTGAAGGGAAAGATCTATATAAACAACGCAGGATTCTTTGAGCTAAATTCCTCTTTCCAGAGTTTTTGCTCTTTGCTCCAGGACCTCACTCAAGGCTGGTCAGGGTGATTATGGCTCTTGAGAAGTTTGCTGATTTCAGATCCCAGGGAAGCTTCCTGACAAAACATAAGGGCTGGCTCCCAGCAGGGCGCATTCGCAAAGCAACATCCGTCTAGGACCGGGAAGGCCGGCTGGGTTAGAACCGGACTGGGTGTTGATTGCATTGTGTTTCCTTTCTCCGCTTGCTTCCAATCCATGGGGTAGAAAACCAGGGCAGCCCTTGTGGATTCTGATGAGAAGCTTCACATATCAAGTCCCTAAATTTGCAGAACATTGTAAACCAGAAAGATATGTGGGGGTGTGTGTGGGTGTGTGTGTGAGAGAGACAGACAGAAATTTTGCATTTTGGGTGTGCGTGCATGTGTGTATGGTGAGAACCACGTATTCAAACCATTCCCTATTTCTGCACCTCATCCTGCCAATTACAGTCTGCTTGGTGGTGTGAAACTGACAGCCGGCAGCAGTGATGGAGACAGGAGGATCGGTGAACAAGGGCTTTGTGCATTCTCAGCTTTAGAGAGAATGTTCAGTGGGGCGGACAGGCATGTAACTGGCAGGTTTAGGAATCAGTAAAAACCAAGAACTGGAAGTCCTAATTTATCGTCTGTTTCAATACAAGGCTAGACACAGGCTATTTAATATAATGCATTGTTTACAAGTGGAGGAGAGTGGAAGTTATTGATGCATTACAAATGCAGGCAAATGCATCTCATAAGCCGAGGGGTAGGTAATAACAATTGCAGAAGACTAAATTTGACTTTAATCCCCTGAAGAATGGCATGCATACAGCTTAAAATGATAAAAGCTAGAGGGGGTGGGGAGAGCGGGAAAGAAAGGAGGGAGAAAAGGAGGCAGAGTGAGACAGAGAGGTTGAGAGACAGACAGAAGAAGAGAAATGCGAGCTGATTTTCTCCTGGGATTATCTATTTCTTGATTAGGAAATAGAGTGGAAATTGAGAGAAAAGATTTTTGAAGACCTTGTTTTGATAAACAGCATCATGCTTGGCAGGGTGTTTTCGGTAGCAGGTCTGGTGTCTGCATGGTCAAGCAGCTTGGAACGATTTACAGACCTGCCAATCCCTTAGATAATCCCAAAGGCAGAAATAGAAAACAAGTCCTCGTTTGATTAGTGCACGTAGCCTGGTCTGTGTCCTTCTCCTGGGGTCTTTAGAGCAATGGCTACAGTGACCGGCTGTACACAAGCTTGCCTTGTCTTTGGGGTTAAAACTCCCCAACTGTTGACACAGTGCATGATGCTTTGGGCAGAGTAGGTGTCCTGTGAATGGGGGCAGTGTGAACATGGGGTGATGCAGGCACTCACGAAGAAAGGATGTGTCTGGACTCCATATTTCAGTCTCAGCTGTGAAAGTGACTTCAGAGTAAGCAAAAGAGAGTCAGCTCCCCACCCATGCTGCAATCTCTCTGCATTATTTATTGACAAAGGTGTCCAAATACTGGGTGGAAAACCACGTGATAGGGCACCTCCTACCCCTGGTGCAGCCCACTCCTTTGCGGAACGGGACTTGAGAATGATCACCACGTATTGGGTGTGTGGACACCGCTGTGCTGAAATCGCTATGTGGCTTATCTCTCTTTATGCTTATATCCAGCTTAGGAGGTATTAATCATTATTCCCTTCTAAATGATGTAGAAACTAAGACACAGAGAGGTTTCACAGCCGGTAACTGGTGGAGGGAGGAAGGACTCACACCCAGGCAGACTGACTCTGCAAGCTGTGCTCTTAACCATCAAGGCCGTTCTTCCTTGAGTTGACCTGAAGTTTGCCTCTCCCACCTCCCTGCGAGATCTCATTGCAGCGGTGAGTCCCATGCGATGGTGTGCCCAGTGCTGGATTTCCATTATCAACATAAGTCACATTTGCTTGGTTTCTGGATGTGTTTGCAGGGCACCATCTGCCTTCTCTGGTGATCCAGTGGCAAACAGAGGGAGAAAGGAGATTGGCACTAGAAGATCTTCCTGTGACAGCTTTCTAACGGTGACAGCCAAGTGCACCCAGCCTGGGTCATGGAGCACAGAGAGTCCCTGGTCATAACTGCATGAAGTCACTATTTGTGGATCACTCTGAGATAAACAAATGAACTCACTCCGGAGAATAAACAGTGGTCTGGGTGACCCCATCTGTGTGCTTAGGCTGGTTGAATTCTGAGGACAGCCAGTAATCTCACCTCTCTAGGCTAACCCCAACATAGCAGGCTCTGAGCAAACATTTGTCAACTATCTGATCTGACAGCATTCCGGCTGAGAGCAATGCTGCCAGTCCATGTCCTCAGAAGGGCTGAGCCTGGAGAGAGAACACATTTTTATTTAGAAGCTTGATCTTGACCATTTGTCCATGTCTTTGGGGTAAATAGATTTCACAGCCTGGAGTCCTATTCCCTTGCAACTGGCATATATTTTTGTGCTTTGTCTCTTCTGTATGTTTGCCTAGGAGGCGTGATGGGGCCATTGCTCCCTCCTGGTTTCCTATGGGAACTTGTGGACAGGTCACCTTCTCAATCTAGGATAGAAGTACTCCCAGGATATTTCAAAGAGAGAAGCTAAACTAGTCCAGACAAAATACATGGCATGCCCCAAACCAAATGGATTATTTCCTTCTCTTTCTGAGTGCCATTTCTACTGAATTTCTATGATAATTTTCACAGTCACACAAGCTTGAAAAATCAAAGACATCTTTGTCCTCTCTTGTGACTCTCACATCCAATTAGTTGCCCAGTCCTAGTTACTCTGTCCCTGGAATGTCTCCCCCTAAAAAGGCGTGTAGGTAGTTCAGGTCTTTTTAACATTCATTTGATCATCTGTAACAAACTACTAACTGGTTTCCTTGCCCCCAGCTATCAACTCACTTTGGATGCTCCTGATCCTGCACACAGGCAGAGAAAGAGCTTCCTAGTGCAGTGGTTTTCAAACTGAGCCCTAGGAGCCCTAGGGTTTCCCTGCCGTTTGTTAAGGCCTTTTCAATAAGCGAGGGACCAGGGCTCAGGTCTGCAGGAGTCTCTTGGGGCCCTCACTGCAATTCAACCAGTGTCAACTTCTAATTCAATTTCTAATTTTTTTGAGATCTGAAAAAAAGACTTAAAAAGTCATAAAAAAACTCTACTTTTTTTTTTTTTAATCTCTTTTAGGACTTTGATGTGAGATTCCACTTAAGGAAATGTGTTGCTAAGGATTTTAAAAACTGTTGTCCAAAACACAAGACCCTACTGAAGAAGCTATGAGATAAAGTCTTTGTCTTGACTTGAAAGCGCTCCAGGCAGGGTTTGGGGAGCCATTTGCTCATGGGAAAGTTACCTCCTTGGTTCTCAAAGACCCAGAGACTAATGGGGACTGGGAAATTTAGGTTTCTTACAAACCAGGGGTAGGGGATAGTCAAGAGTGAGGGGAGTTGAAGGAATGATGGGTCAAGTTGGTTCACGCTCCAGTGTTTGTTATCAAATCACTGGAAAGGTAAAACTGGAAATGGTTTGAGCTGAAGCTGAAATCTAACAGGAGAACCATTGAGATACCCCCATTGCACACCAGCAAAGGACATTTCTTCCTCTGCGGTTGCCAGGGTGATGTGCATCTTTGGCAGTCTACAGAAGGAGATGATTCCCTTGAATTCTTGCCTCATTTGTATCTTACAAGCAGAACCAGAGGACAAAAACTCAGTTCAAAGTAGAACACAAGAAGTGCAGCATTTGGGGTCCAGCTTTCCTTCTGGTCTCTGAAATGGAGTGTGTGAGGTTTCTTAAAACTGGACTCAGGTATGCTCTGCCTCCAGCCTCAGCTAAAGAGTCAGCTCTTCCTTTCAAAAAGGGACAACTGATCCCTTGAGAAAGTTGTAGCCTTTGTTTAGGAGTCTTTTCTGATTTTGTCTGTCATGCACAAGATCAACACTGAGGCTGGGTGAATACTTGGAGCAAATGAGTCGTTATATGTGAAAGGAAATCTAACATTTACCAAATGCATCCTTTATGCGGGGATTCAAAGCAGGTCAGTCTGATGGCAAAGTGTACGTTCTAGCCACCATAGCATGCCATGGAGATAATTTAGACACTGTGAATTGCATATGAGTGTTCAGTATTATTATTATTGTTCTCTTAGTGTTTGAGAGGGCATAAAACTATGGTTCTCAGAGAAGAATGAGGCTGTATTTTAAAAATGATTTTACTATGCCTTCTCCAAAAGAGATTTAAATTGGTTCAGAATAAAAAACACAGAGCTAATAACACTCTGAACCATTAACCCAAGAGTGAGATGACAAGAACCAAGTCATAAAAGGGAGCCAGGAAGTATTTCTAAATCAGAAAATGTAGGCTAGATAGCCACTTGTCCTGACTCCCAAGAGTCCACTGCGAGTATCTTTTCCAAAGTCTGTGTTCAGCAATATAACATTAAAAGTGGCAATGGTGGGGCTATTTACACCGTAGAAATTGGCAAATGTTTCAAACTGGGAGCTTCTTTCTCCAGGTGAACTGGTTGTTAGACATATGCCAGCACACCATTTGGCTAACAAATGCTACTACAAGCTAGTATGATGTGCTTTTGGCATTTGGCTCTGCTGTCCAAGGGGTGCTGGCTCCCAACTCCCTGCATTCAAGGGGAATGGGTTCCATTGTGATTGCTGGTGGCAATGGTAATGGCATCACCCAGTTGGGTGAGTAGCTAAGATGAGAAGCATTGTTTCAGGGATTCTTTGCTTTCAAGGAACACTGACTCCAAACTTAATGGAGTTAACTTACATTAACTCCATTCAAGTTAATTTAAGCAAAAAGAGACAGTCATCAGAAGGATATGAGTGTCTCTCAAAGAACCCAAAGATACATTCCTGGGTCCTAGGAATGGCTGGAACCAGCAATTAGAAAGCCCTCAAACAGGAAGACTATCTCTCCACTCTCTCTCTGACCAATGCATATTCTCATCTGCTTCTCTCTGGGTATCTGCTTCATTTTTGCTTTCTGCAGACTCCATTTCTCAGTTCTACTTCCATGTGGACCCGATGTAGTCTTCCCAGTCTTGATCAGTTTCCAGCTTAAGTACTCCCAGGAGGCCAGCTAGAACTCCTGTATTTCAATAATCTCTTCTTAAAAACAATCTGATTGGCCCAGCTTGGATCAGGTAGTCATCCCTGATCCAACCAGCTGTGGTTGAGGGGATAAGGTCTCTTGCAAGGACACTGAGAGAAGGCTCCCTGAGATGGGGCAGGGCGAGGCAGAAAGATGGGTTGACTAAGTATCTGCGATTAGCATGCATTCGTGTCCCTTGGTAGTAGCACCAATGCTAAAGGATGAGGATACCAAGTTCTGGAAGACATGACACACCATATTTGTTATTCTCCTCTGAATATGCATAATCATTTCCTTGGATGAAGAATGACTTGTATTAAATAAGAACTCTGTTCTTTTTTTTTTTTTTTTGGATGGAGTCTCACTCTGTTGCCCAGGCTGGAGTGCAACGGTGTGATCTCAGCTCACTGCAATCTCTGCCTCCCGAGTTTAAGCAATTCTCCTGCCTCAGCCTCCTGAATAGCTGGGATTACAGGCTTGGACCACCATGCCCGGGTAATTTTTGTATTTTTAGTAGAGACAGGGTTTTTCCATGTTGTCCAGGATCATCTAAAACTCCTGGCCTTAAGTGATCCACCCACCTTGGCCTCCCAAAGTGCTGAGATTACAGGCTGAACTCTGTTCTTAAGCTTTAATGTTCATGTTTCTGGTTATATAGTCTATATGAAAGGAAAGAGAATAATAGTGGGAAATGGGGAGAAGAAAGAGAACCACAGCAGCGAGGAACCATGGCCATGCGGAGAAAATACCAAACAGTCCTGTGGCTTGTGGCTTGAGCACTGTCTCTAGCGGGTCAGCACAGAATTTGGCCAAAACAGATATAAGTCAGATTTAGGTCTCAAGCATTGACGCCTGATGCAGCATTTATTTATTTATTTAGAGACAGGGTCTCTGACGCACAGACTGGAGTGCACTGCTGCAACCTCAGTTCACTGCAATCTCAGCCTCCTGGGCTCAAGCTATTCTCCCACCTCAACCTCATGAATAGCAGGGGCTACAGGCATGCACCACCACACCCGGCTAATTTTTTGTATTTTTAGTAGAGGCAGGGTTTTGCCACATTGCCCAGGCTAGTCTTGAACTCCTGAGCTCAAGCAATCCACTTGCCTCAGCCTCCCAAAGTGCTGGGATTACAAGTGTGAGCCACTGCACCTGGCCTGATGGCAAATTTACGGATGAGGAGACTCTCATTGTGATTGTGCTATTTGCCCAGTTTTCCACACTGATAAAATAGGCAATAGTTTAAGGAGAAAGAATCTGGGCCACCTTGGGTGTGCTGTCTCCTAGGACTCTGAGCAGAGCACCTTTTCCTGGGGAATGGTGGGGGAGGTGTGGTTGTGCTGAGCGGTGTAAAGGTATTGGTGTGTGACATACGCCACTATGTTTGCAATACAGACATCACGATCATTGATGTAATTTATTGCACACTGCTTCAAATGCTGTTCATACATAATTTCTAATCCTTGCTACAATCTTGCAGCATGGATGCCTGTGTTACCATCTTCAGATAGACAGCTGGGGGTCTCCAGAGAGCCAGAGCTGCTCAGTTGGCACACGGGAGGGCCAGGAATGGGATCTCTCTCTCTGGCTTTAAAACCCATCCTCCTCCTTTTTAAATTTTTTTATTTTTATTTTTTTGCCACATGACACCCCCAGAAACAGAGTCAGACATGAGAAAAGGGATCAAATGCATAGCCATCCATAGAGTTCCTGAAAAAAGAAAAGAAGGATTGTTTTAAGGACTTATTTTCATTAGGATTTCATTCATGACTTATTTTCATTTCAGCTTCTATGTGGTGATGAATATTTACCTTATTTGAAGCTGCTGTTGTCAAAAGTTATCTGGAACAGGTAATGTGAGTCCTTCGGAGATCTCTCTTTGAAAATGAAAATAGAAACAACACACACTGGGGCCTATAGGAGGGAGGAGGGAGAAGAGCAGGAAAAATAACTAATGGGAACTGGCCTTAATACCTGGGTGACAAAATCATCTGCACAATGAACCTCCATGATACAAGTTTACCTGTGTAACAAACCTGCACATGTATCCCTGAACTTAAAATAAAAGTTAGAAAAAAAGAAAAAATGTAAAATATATGTACATATATACTTTGTATCTTTGAGTAATTGGTTCCTAATGACAATCATTTCCTTCCTCCAATTCAGTTCAGTGGACAGGACATGTCTAGGCAGAAGAGCGGCAGACAGGGTGAAGGGGGCACCAGGTGGAGGAGCCCTGGGAAGTGCAGTGGTGAACAAAACCACTTCCGGGGTCATTGGCTGCAGGAGCAAAGCAAAGCAGAGTGTTCATTGTGATGTGTCCTGGAGAATGATTTGCTGTGCATTTTCCTTTTTAGCCTATCTACTTCCCCTGTGAGTAGAACTGCAAGACACACCTTTTTGGATTTTGAAGAACAGAGAAGCCTTTTAGATGCGTTGCCCAGAAAACCAGGAAAAAGTTCTGGTGGTTTGTTGCTCTGAACTTTGAAATCTTCGAAGTTGGATGTCCCCATATTCTCATGTGTGTGAGAGTCTAGGTATTCTGTATATATTGTTAAGATCACAGGAGAACCAATCTGTGTAATTTGGAAGCCATTTCAACCAGAGTCAGATATTTTAGGAAATATTAAAACTCCTCACTTGGAAATGAATTTTTTTATATCACGTTTAAAAAATTGTAGTAAATACATATAACATAAAATCCACCATTTTAATCATTTCTAAGTGTACAGGTCAGTGGCACTGAGTACATTCATGTGGTTGTGCAACCATCACCCCCACAACATCTCCAGAACTTTTTTCATCTATCCAAACTGAAACTTGGTATTTCTTTTTCTTTTCTTTTTTTTGAGATGGAGTCTTGCTCTTTTGCCCAGGCTGGAGTGCAGTGGCACATCAGCTCACTGCAAGCTGCGCCTCCAGGGTTCACGCCATTCTCCTGCCTCGGCCTCCCGAGTAGCTGGGACTACAGGCAGCCACCACCGCGCCCGGCTAATTTTTTGTATTTTTAGTACAGATGGGGTTTCACCGTGTTAGCCAGGATAGTCTCGATCTCCTGACCTCGTGATCTGCTCACCCCAGCCTCCCAAAGTGCTGGGATTACAAGTGTGAGCTGAAACTTGGTATTTCTTACAATAACTCATTTTCTTTCCTTCCCTACAACCCCTGACAACCCCCATTCTTTTTTGTGTGTGTGTGTGTGTGAGATGGAGTGTTGCTCTGTCACCCAGGCTGAAGTTTAGTTGCATGGTCTTGGTTCACTGCAATCTCTGCCTCCAAGACTCAAGAGATTCTCCTGCCTCAGCCTCCTGAGTAGTGGGGATTACAGGAGCTCGCCACCACAGCTGACTAATTTTTGCAATTTCTTAGTGGAGATGGGGTTTCACTGTGTTGGCCAGGCTGGTATGGAACTCCTGACCTCAGGTGATCCACCCACCTTGGCCTCCCGAAGTGCTGGAATTACAGGTGTGAGCCACCGTGCCCAGCCCTTGGCAACTACCATTCTACTTTCTTTCTTTTTAAAAAAATTTTTTTTTGAGATGGGGTCTCGCTCTGTCCCCCAGGCTGGAGTGCAGTGGCAGGATGTCAGCTCATTGCAATCTCTGCCTCCCAGGTTCGAGCAATCCTCCCACCTCAGCCTCAGTAACTGGGACCACAGGGACGTGCCACCATGCCTGGCTAATTTTTGTGTGTTTTTGTAAAGATGGGGTTTTACCATTTTGCCCAGGCTGGTCTTGAACTCCTGAGTTCAAGTCATCTGTCCACCTCAGCCTCCCAAAGTGCTGGGATTACAGGCGTTGAGCCACTGTGCCTGGCCTACTCTCTCTATGTATAAATCTGACTGCTCTAAGTATCTCATGTGGTATTTGTCCTTTTGTGACTGGCTTATTTCACTCAATTTCCTTAAGGTTTCCCCATGGTATAGCATGGCTCAGAATTTCCTTCCTTTTTAAGGTTGAATAATATTCCACAGTATGTATCTGCCACATTCTGTTTATCCATTCATGCAAAAATTGTCCAGCGATATGAACATTTAGGTTGTTTCCACCTGGAAATACATTTCAATTTTATTTATTTATTTATTTATTTATTTTATTTTATTTTTGAGACCAGGTCTTGGTCTGTCGCCCAGGCTGGAGTGCAGTGGCACGATCTCGGCTCACTGCAACCTCCACCTCCCAGGTTCAAGTGATTCTCCTGCCTCAGTCTCCTAAGCAGCTGGGATTACAGGCATGCGCCACCACACCCAGCTAATTTTTGTATTTTTAATAGAGACGGGGTTTCACCATGTTGGTCAGGCTGGTCTCGAACTCCTGACCTCATGATCTGCCTGCCTCGGCCTCCCAAAGTGCTGAGATTACAGACATGAGCCACCACACCCAGCCTCAAAATGTTTTACCTGAGAACAAATACTAATTACTGATTCATAGAGACAACCGTTTTAAGTTTGCATATAGGACTGTCAAATATAGTTTGATAGCAATGCTGTTTCATAGATCGAGGGTCCAAACACCCCATATAGGATTGTAATCAGGTTCCTCATATCCAGATATCATATCTAGATCCAAAGCAAGTTGGGATAAAACATTCTATTGGAATAGATTCTGTCATTTAAATATATTTGATTGCTAATTACAGATTCTGCCTACAGTAACCAACCCTCTGCCAATTCCTAGAAAGTAAAAGGTGTGTTATGGCAAAAACAGGATTGATGATCTAGGATCACGTATCCTTGAAACTTACATGGTTTTAATTGAGTCTTTGACGCAATTACACTGCTATACCAGAGTCAGGCTGCAAGAATAACTGACTGTGGTCAGGGGCACATTTGCCAAGTGTGTTCTAACACAACAGAGGGTGTTTTCGCTGTGTTGGGAAAGAGAAACAATTTCCATTTGGATTTGCAAATTGCTATTCCTGTCTAAAGGAGCAAACTGATAACATTCCTAATCTCCTTTTAGAAATTTTGGGGAACACAGAGCTCACAGGCAGAGGTACTCAGAGAGGGACACAAAGCCACAATCATGTAGAAGAAAAAGCCAACCCTGAAATGGTAAATTATTGACAGCTGGGCATTCGGCGGAGCGCACTGAAAGGAAAGTAGGCACTCTGCTGCAACCACAACAGATGCAGCCTGTTTCTAAAATCCAAGGCCAGGAGGCAGGTATTTTCTGCAATTAATAATAATGACACTGATATCAGGAAGTAACCATTCTGGCACAGACTGGCAAGGAACAAGAACAGCCTGGGACACAGAGATCGCAGAGGCTGGATAATGTGAGAAGAAAATGAGTCCCTATGGGATGAGACAAAGGCAACTCCTTGTCACATTTGACTAAGGGGTTTCACCAGTTCCTTAATGCCGGGAGACTGGAAGTTAATATCAGAAGAAACCTGTACATACTTCTTATTGTTGTTTGTAGGATTATGTTCACGCTAACTGCATAATGAGGCATGTGTAACTGTCATTCTATGGCGCACAGTCATTGATTGGCAACCAATGTTTCTGTTGTCTTCATACTGCCCTGAGTTAGGGAGCCTCTTCAGGGGTTCCCGGAGACTGATCTGTGAAGCAGCTGGAATCTTCTGACTTCTGCAGGCCCCATTCTGGTTCCTGAACCTTGTCCTAAGGGGAGACATTCCTAGCATGAAGTGCTCCTGTCTGCGTGTGCTACGTGTGACTCAGCTCTTGTTTTCAGAGTTGATAGTAGATCCAGTTTACTGCCTTGATATATTTATAGGTTCTATTATCCTTTTTGATTTTTCCAGTGCTTTCCTGATGCTCCCACAGATCTCAGGAGATGTAACACAGGAGTGGGGAGACATACGCAGTACCAAGAACTGAGTTCTTCCTGTGGCTTTTCTCTGAATAGAAAGAGAAGGGAAAGAAAACAAGAAGAGAGAAGGCATAGAAACATGTTTTTTGGCCAGGTGCAGTGGCTCACACCTGTAATCCGAGCACTTTAGGAGGCTGAGGCAGGTGGATCATGAGGTCAGGAGTTGAAGAGCAGCCTGGCCAAGATGGTGAAACTCCATCTCTACTAAAAATACAAAAATTAGCCAGGTGTGGTGGTGGGCACCTATAATCCCAGCTATTTGAGAGGCTGAGGCAGGAGAATTGCTTGAACCCAGGAGGCAGAGGTTGCAGTGAGCCAAGATTGCACCACTGCACTCCAGCCTGGGCTACAGAATGAGATTCTGTCTCACAAACAAACAAACAGAAAAAAAGAAACTTTTTTTTTTTTTTTTTTTTTTCCCTAGGGAGCTAGGCTAGTCATGATTAGACTAGTGATGGGAGCTGAAGAGAGGCCATTCGCACTGCCTGGACACAGCAGCCTGGGCGCAGGGCCAGAGGGCACCCATCTGGCTGCAGGCCCGCAGGTGCCCCGTGAGGTACGTCCCTTCAAGCTCAGTAAAGCATGTATTCTTTTGAATTGTCTAGATCCTCCCTCCAACGTTTACAGACCCTGGTGCAGAGAAATTGCTTTGCTAAGAGGACATGGATTACTTTTCTCTGCAAATTCTTTTTTTGGGGGAATGGGAAGGGAGGGCTTAGGAAAGATGGGTAAGGTTAGGCTTATGTTCTGCAGAGTGACTGCTAACTGCCTTTTAGTTTTAGTTGATGGCTCTGGGGCCTGGCTTCTGAGACATGGTATCGCTCTAGTTCCTCAAGTTCAGAGTCACCACTGGTTTTCTGGATCGCTTCGGATGGGCCCTTTCTCTTAACCTCTGTTTTGACATTGGTAAACTGGAAAATTCCAGGCCATTTCTTTGTGTGTTCTTCACGAGGATATAGGACAACCATTAAGGCTGTGTTCTAGAAAATAAAATACTTACTTTGGGTAAGAGAGTCTAGATTTAATTTTCTGTGATGATTTCATAGATTCAAAAGGCAACTTGAGAACATTTTCGCTTTGGTCCCCTCTATTCTGTATGACAGAACTCCCATCCAGAGTCAAGTCTCCCCAACCCCACCCTGTGACACTTGGCTGTTTCCATCAGCCTTTGTTGAAGTATCTTGTCAAGTCTAAATCTTAGACCTTTAGGTTCTTGTGCACACCATTCAAAAATGATTCTATGTAGATGTGACTGTAATTAAACCTGCTTTTCCTTTACAATGTTGTGAGATTGACATCTGAGCAGCATAAGTCCTTATTTTTCCCTTGACAGATTATTTTCTTTATTCAGATAAAGCCTGTGTTCTATTTTGAATGCTGGGAGAATGGAGATTTTCTTTTTTCCTTTGGAGTTTGAAGCAATTAGAGCCACAAATGAATTTTTCACATTAGGAGGGATGTTTTGTCTTCCAATCTGCACCTGCTCAACCCCATTTCCAGTTATTTGGAGGTTGTTGCACTAAAGAAGAGGAAATACTTATGCTGGGATGGAGGGAATCACTAATGGCTAATCAATAACTGTGGAGTTTTTCAAAACTCTAAAGAGACGGCACAGTGTTGGGATAAACAGTGGGATCATTGAGTGGTGGTTTCCCTGGTGTGGGGTTTCTGGAAAGATCCGGAATTGATCATCAAACATCTCCACTTACATGTCTCTTAGTCATTTAAAATTCAATAACAAATTTATTATTCTCCCTCACCTCTCTGCCTGCCCCCAAACTTACTTCTTCTGCATCTCCTCCAGGCTTTGTTAAGGTTGTTTAACATCCACCGTCTCAGAGCCCGAGAGTCCTAGTCTCTCCTTCCTCACCCTCTAGCATGGACACGGGTTGGCTTCTTACCATTCCTTCCCTCTCCTATTGCTCACAGTGCCCGGATTTCAATTTGTAGAATTACTCCTCTCCCACCTGCCTCCCTGGGTATTTGCTACGCAGTTGTAGCAGAATTTACCCCTAGTCCACTTGGTGGACCCTGATTAGTCCAAGGCTTTTGAACAAATCCTTTAATGGTTTCATCTCTCTTGCCATGGAAATTGTCTTAGAGGCTGGCCCACATCATTCATTGTGTGGCCCTCCCCTGGCCCTGAGATTGGTTCTGACTAGTCCAAACAGAGTAAATGCATGGCTTTTGTATGATGGTCGGAGAAAGGAAAACCTGTTTGTTTACTTTGAAGAAGGTGGTGCACAAATATGAGGTTGGTTGACAAGCTCAGCCCTTTGACTACCATGAATAAACCCAGTAGGAGGACACAGCCCATCACTGAGGGAGGCAGAGCCTAGTGCATCACAGAGAAAAAGAGTCAGCGCCCAAGGCCCCTCTCAGTGAAGCACATCTGAAGCCCACTTTACTGCTGCACTCTTCCCATCACATGAGCAAACCAGTTTTCTTTGTTGCTTATGCCAGTTTGTATTGAATGTTCTGGTAATCAAAAGTATCCTTGGCTAATACATACCCTCGGTCATTTACAACAACCTCCTGATTTTGCTTCTTTCGTAAATCTCAAGTTCAACCTGTCTCTACTATCCTTAGTGTCACTAGATAGTCACTATCTTATTTATTGGGACCCAACTTAATTTTAAATAACAGCTTTACCATTGAGAAACTTTCTAAGAATACAGAAGCCCAATAATTCAGAGATTAGAAAGCTGACTGAGGACCCCCCAAATGATCACGTACGGGAGTGTTTTATATCCCACGGGCAGGTCTTCTGTAAAGAAGGCCCTTCCAGGGCTCATTCTATGCTGGCTTCCCAGCATCATCCTCCCTGCCCCTTGCTTCATGCCACATGCTGCTGTCACACTGTGTTTTTTGCAGTTTCTCAAGTCCCACATTCTTTTAAGACTTGTTATTTTTTTTTATTCTGTTGTATGTTCTTATTCTCATGTTTGGAAAGAAGTCCCTCCCTCTTCCACTGAAAAGAGTGCCAGTCATCCTGCAGCCCCTGTGGAACCTGGGAGGCTTCAGTCTGCCAAACTGGGACAGATGATGCAATTGATAGGGCTGAGTAGGACAAGGGATGAGACTAAGCTAACTCTAAGCATAGCCCAAGCTGTTGAGTCAATGCACAGATTGATAGACAGGTGTAGACAGGGCTTGGGAGCCATCAGCAATCTAGACAGGCCAGGGGTCAGAGCCAGAGGGTCTAGCAGAGTGATATGGTTTGGCTGTGTTCCCACCCAAATCTCATCTTGAACTGTAGCTCCTACAATTCCCACATGTTGTGGGATGGACCAAGTGGGAGGTAATTGAGTCATGGGGGTGGGTCTTTCCCATGCTATTCTCATGATAGTGAATAAGTCTCATGAGGTCTGATGGTTTTATAAAGGGGAGTTTCCCTGCACAAGTTCTCTTCTCTTATCTGCCGCCATGTAAGACGTGGCTTTCACCATCCACCATGATTGTGAGGCCTCCCCAACCACATGGAACTGTGAGTCCATTAAACCTCTCTCTTTTGTAAATTGTCTTTATCAGCAGTGTGAAAACAGACTAATACACAGAGTCAACAGAAGTCATTCAACAGAGGCCTAGTTAATGGTGCTGCTGTGCAGGAGATGCAAAACAGAGCCTGAATCCCAAAATTTCATGCTACAGATGGGCAGCCCTGGGCCCAGCATGGTTAATTCTAAACAGGAGGCCAGGAGATAGGAAGAGAATCCTCTTCTTGATTGAGGGAGTGATAGGAAGATGCTGAAATGCATTTCAGCAGTCATCTTAACCCAGGGGATGAAGGGGATGGCTCAGAAATCAGAATTGCATGGGGAAGACTGCTCAGTTTTATTTCTTATTTTCAAAAGGAGTTTGTGAGACCACTGCAGGTACCTCCCTCCAAGGAATCCTAGGATCTGGCAATGAGGAGATGGGAATATGGGATGTGTGTGGGGTTTTTTTCTTTTTTTCTTTTTTTTTTTTTTGAGATGGAGTCTCGCTCTGTTGTCCAGGCTGGAGTGCAGTGGCCGGATCTCAGCTCACTGCAAGCTCCGCCTCCCGGGTTTACGCCATTCTCCGGCCTCAGCCTCCGGAGTAGCTGGGACTACAGGCGCCCGCCACCTCGCCCAGCTGGGTTTTTTTTTTTTTTTTTTTTTTTTTGTATTTTTTAGTAGAGACGGGGTTTCACCGTGTTAGCCAGGATGGTCTCGATCTCCTGACCTCGTGATCCGCCCGTCTCGGCCTCCCAAAGTGCTGAGATTACAGGCTTGAGCCACCGCGCCTGGCCTTTTTCTTTTTTTCAAAGACAGGTTCTTAGGTTCTGGTTCTGTGACCTGGACTGGAGTACAATGATATAGTCATAGCTCACTGGAACCTCAAACTCCTAGGCTCAAGCAGTCCTCCCACCTCAGCTCCCCAAGTAGCTGGGACTGCAGGCACACACCACCATGCCTGGGAAAGTTTTGTTTTGTTTTGTTTTGTTTTGTTTTGTTTTGAGAAAGAGTCTTGCTCTGTCACCCAGGCTGGAGTGCAGTGGCGTGATCTCGGCTCACTGCAACCTCTGCCTCCTGGGTTCAAGTGATTCTCCTGCCTCAGCCTCCTGAGTAGCTGGGACTACAGGTGCCTGCCACCACGCCCAGCTACTTTTTTTGTATTTTTATAGAGACAGAGTTTCACCGTGTTAGCCAGGATGGTCTTGATCTTCTGACCTCGTGATCTGCCCACCTCGGCCTTCCAAAGTGCTGGGATTACAGGGGTGAGCCACCATGCCCAGCCAATGCCTGGGAAATTTTTAAATTTTTTGTAGAGACAGCATCTTGCTATGTTGCCCAGGTTGTTCACAAACTCTGGGCCTGAAGTGATCCTCCCACCTCAGCCCCCCAAAGTGCTGGGATTACAGGTGGTGTGTGCCAACATGCCTGGCCAGGATGTGTATATTTTAAATAAGCTCATCAAGTAATTCTGATGTTGCCTCTACTGCCCTTTGTGCTCCAGGATTGCCCTGGGGGGAGATCTTGCATCCGCTTGTATCTTTTTTTATTTATATTTTTATTTATTTTTTTGAGACAGGGTCTCACTCTCACTCATGCTGGAGTGCAGTGGCATGATCTTGGCTCACTGTAGCCTCAGCTGGGCTTAGGTGATTCTCCTACCTTGGCCTCCCAAGTAGCTGGAACTATAGGTGTGAGCTACCATGCCTGGCTAATTTTTTGTATTTTTTGTAGAGATGGAGTTTTGATATGTTGCCCAGGCTGGTCTCAAATTCCTAGGCTCCACAATTTGCCTGCCTTAGTCTCTCAAAGTGTTGGCATTACATGTGTGAGCCACTGTGCCCCACCTGCTTGTATCTTTAGCTCTTCTGTCCCCATCTCCTCCCTATACTCATCTAACTATGCTCAGTCACTGCCTTTGCTTGTGCTATTTCAGAATGTTCTTTTCCATCTTGCCCTTCTGGTTACCCCATGCATCCTGCTCCTTCCTAGCATCCACTAAAGCATTCTACTCTTAATTCCATCTCCAAACTTTCTCTCCACGCTTAACCCTGGGTTAAGCTCCACACTCCCTTTTGTCACCAAAATAACTCGACACTCCCCTTCAGAACTCATACTTAGCCTCTTGTTATTGTTTGCTTCCCTTCTGAAACCTTGAAGAGCCAAGACTATGCTCTTTCATCTTAGGAGCCATAGCTGTGCCTGCTGCATAGCAGGCTCAATGGCTGTGGAAGTGCATGGATACCCGTAAACAAATGGAATCAAATGGAACGAAGGCCAGAAGGGTGCTTTGTACTCCGCAAGGTGCAGTAAAGGTGTACCATATTATTATTATTGCTAGTCAATAAGACAGAAACCTCTAAAAGTCTTCAAGTTCTACTTCCTCTTGGATACCTATCTTGATTCTTCCCCAGACAGAATCAATGACTCCATTCTTGGAACTCCCTCAGTGTGCTGCATTAGGCAGTTTTTTTCCAGGATGCTTTATGTAAATTACCATTTATATCTCATGTGCCAGGCTCCCTCACTAGACAGGAAAGTCCTTTAGGAGAGGGATGGGAGACATTAATCCTGGGGACCCTTCTCAGAACGCTCTTAAGTGCTTTGAACATTAATATTAGCTGACTTCCTGCCCTCTTCCCTCCCCAGGGCAAATATCTTCATCTGCACCCACCTTCTCCCCTTCCAGTCTCAGATGAAGCAGTCAGCCTCCTCTCTTCTATTCTCCTGTGCCCTGGGAAGTTGAAGATGAGAGTGGATCCTGTGCTCTCTTTAATCACTGGCAGCTAATGTATCTGTGCAACGGATAAATGTGAGAAGTCTCTTCGCCTCCCTGAAGAGAGGCCTTCATGCTCATGCTGTCTTAGTAAAAACGATGTGGAGAAACTGGGGACCCATTAGGAGAAGCAGGACAGAGAAGAGAAAAGGGGCTGCATTGAGGAGAGCACTTCCAGAGTAGCCAAGGGAACCAAGGAAGGATTTGCTGGCATCTGTGCAGCCCCGGAAGCATGCCTGACTGAGAAAGGACTGGGCCTGGGATTGGGTGGATTTAATTAGAATGGGTACAGCCTTGCTGGAGCAACCTCTGATGCCGACCTCTGTATCTGGCCTAAGATTTGGTGCTTGCCTGCGCTTGAGTACAGATACCTTGGTTTTTGATCCTGTCTGCTTGTCGGGAGGTAGTGCTGTTTTCCTCAAGTGTTAGGCCTGTGTGGCTACGGAGAACTGGTGACTGTCCAGGGAGGAGGCAGTGGCTGGAGGGGAAGGGCCACATTCCCAAGGCCTTTGTCACAAATAGAACCCAGAGCCTCCAGGATGGCAGGGGAGGCAGGAGTTGGCCGGCGCTGCAGGGCATCACAGGACTCTGGGGCAGGAAGGAACCTTACAGCCTACACAGTACACTGTTTAATGGATAAGGACACTTCCAGGTGAGACCCGGAGAGCTTAAGTGATTCACCCAAAGTCATTCAGAGAAGCAGGACCTCAAGAAAAGACCCTGGCTCAGCCCACAGCTTGAGCTTTGCCCACACCACTGCAGCCCGGATATCTGTGTAGACAAATGCACTTCATGGAGGTCAACTCAAGGGCCTCCCTCCATCCTCGAGGGCCAAGAGTCCACAGATGGGTCAGGGGAGAAGCTTACTTGGACCGGGAAGACATGAGGGTGGGTGGGGGAGGGGGTCACCCTTTGCTCCAGTGGATTAGTACTCATCTATCTTATCCAGCAATTTATTAGCTCAGTTTTATTACCATGGGCTAATTGTCTACTCATGATGAATAGGGCTGCTTTCCTCCTCTCCTCTGCCAGCCCCTTCCCTCCTCCCTCAATCCCTCCTCCCTTCCTTGTTTTCCCCCTCCCTCTCTGCCTCCCTCCTGGTTTCTTTCTTGAACACCACTTTTGTGGTGGACATTGTGCACTGTGGCTCCAGAGTTGAAAAAGATCCATTTCTGTTCTCCAGGAACACACAGTAAAGAGGGGAGGAAATGAGCAAGGGGTTGGGTGCTGTTCGGGGATGAATCCTGTACTCAGGGGTAATACAAGAGACTTTCTAAGACAGCTCGGGAAAGAAAACGAGATGCCCTTAAGGCCACCTTCACCATTCACTGTGAGAACCCCATCCATATGGTGCCTGCACACATAGATATATTTTCCTCTCTTCGTTGATGCCTCCTTGAATTTATTTATTTTTGTTTGACCTTCCTCAAACTTTCATCTACATTCATGCCTTTTAACAAACAAGCAAGCTGAAAGACCATGCACACAGACACTCCCGTGTGGAATGACCACCCCATGCGAATACATGTGACCCCACAAACATTCAAGAGTACAGATGTACACAAAGGATGGTCTGGATATGTACGCAAGTTGATGCTTGCACATAGATATGAGCAGAACTACATAAACACACATGTAAATGCATGTATGAAAAAAGCTGTATCAATATGTGCTGAAAGATTTTTGACTTGAGGAAAGTCATTTCAGTGCTTTGTTAAAACAATGACAACAAAACAGAATTGAGGCAGCTCGGCCAGTTTTCGAGTGATTTAGAACTCTGATTGCCTTGACTTTGATGGCAGAGTTCATTCAGAGAAAACACTTGGGGAAAAGCAGGGGACATCAAAAAAAGCAGTAGACACCTGGTTGATCCTCTCAGAGTACATGGCTTCATCTGGGGTCCCTTGGTGCTTTGTGCAAATCTCTGCTAGAAACCCTTCTCGGTGTTGCAACCACTGGTTCATCAAATCGTTTTTCCCACTAGACTGCAGGCTCCTTAGAGGCAACCTCAGTGTGGGAGTCATCTTGATGTTCTCAGCCCTGAGCGCAGTTCCTGACAGTAGAGGTTCAATAAATGTTTGTTGACCTAGAGGATTAATTGCTCTAACTAAAATGAGTAGACAGGGAGCACACAAGGCCACTCCTTAATTTTGGTGTTTTTCCCTCTGTGTTAGTCTGTTTTGCACTACTATAAAGGGATACCTGGGTGATTTATAAAGAAAAATGGTTTCTTTGACTCATGGTTCTGCAGGCTGCAGGCATCTGCTTGGCCTTCGGTGAGGACCTGGGGAAGCTTTTACTCATGGCAGAAGGCAAAGGGAGCCAGTGTGTCACATGGTGAGAGAAGGCACAGGAGGTGGGGGGAGGTGTCATGCTCTGTTAAACAACTGGCTCTCATTGATCTAATAGAGTGAAAACTCACTCATTTCCCTGAGGATGACACTAAGATGTACATGAAGCATCTGCCCCTGTGACCCAAACACCTCCCACTAGGTCCCATCTCCAATAGTAGAAATCAAATTATGACATGAGATTTGAAAGGGAGAAATTTCCAAACCATATCTCCCTCTCTCTCAGTGTGGAAGGTAGCGTGGTTGGGATCCCTGAGCCTTTATTTCAACCTCTGTTCCTCTAGAGTCCCTATTATTCTAGAGTCTGGGAAGCTAAGAATGACACTCCTGAACTCCCTTGCAGCTACATCTCTGGTTGTGACGTACATGATATCAACCAGCTACACTAGGGGGAGACTTGAATTTGGAGCTGAGAAGGGTAGGGGACTGGATTGCAGCAATGCAGGGTGGCTTTGGATTCATTGGTTGTAGTGGTAGCTTCCTGATTGGACTAGGAATTTCCTGATTGTGGTAGGAAACTTAGTGGTACAGTTCTGTGCTGTAATTTTGGGAGTTGCTTCTGGTAGCTTAGTGATATGGTTTGGCTGTGTCCCCACTCAAATCTTGTCTTGAATTGTTGTTCCCATAATCCCCATGTGTCATGAGAGGGACCCGGTGGGGGTAATTTAATCATGGGGGCAGTTACCTCCATGTTGTTCTTATGGTAGTGAGTTCTCGCGAGATTTGATGGTTTTATAAGGGGCTTCCCCACACACACTTCACTCTGCACTTCTCCTTCCTGCCATCATGTGAAGAAGGATGTATTTGCTTCACCTTCCACCATGATTGTAAGTTTCTTGAGGCCTCCCCAGCCCTGCTGAACTGTGAGTCAATTAAACCTCTTGCCTTTATAAATTACGCAGTCTCGGGTAAGTTTTTATTAGCATTATGAGAATGGACTAATACACTCAGTGTAGAGTCTGTCTTCAATACAGTGAGCCATGCATATGATTCCTTGTTGTAAATCCCTTCCTGTTAAAACTGGGGAAAGTAGATTGTGCCTTTTATGAATTATCCTGATGAATACACAATCACAGGGACAGGTGCCATCAGTGTCTGCATTTTAGGGAAGCCAGAGTGTTCATGTATCCATTAGCCTTCTTATTAGTGTGTCCACGTGGAAAAGTTATAAGAGGTACAAAGACCACCCCTCTTCTTACATAATACAATCTGCCTTATGCTATTGGAGGTTCATCAATGAGAAAGACCAGTTTGCTTAAAGTCTGGAATTGGAGAGACAGCAAGAAAGCTAGCAGCTAGGATGCAGCCCCAGTATGACTGCAACAGAAAATGGCAGTCAGCCACACAGTAGGAGCCACAGCAGGCAGGCATGCAAGAGAGTGGTTTGGACTGAATGTTTCCTCCCAAATTCACTTCTTGAGGCCCTAGTTCCCAAGGTGGTGGTGTTTGAAGATGGGGCCTCTGGGAGGTAATTGGGTATGGAGGAGGTCATAGGGTAGAACCCCCATGGTAGGACTGGTGTCCTCATAAAGAGATGACCTAACCAGAGCTCACTTGCTGCCTCTGCTCTGTGAGGATACAGAGAGAAGATGACTGCCTACAAGGCAGGAAGCAACCCTCACCAGACATTGGATCTGCAGGCACGTTGATCTTGGACTTCCCAGCCTCCAGAATTGGGAGTAGCAAATGTTTCTCACAGTATAAGGAGAATATGGACAGAAAACAAACAGACAATTAAATATATAATACATCAGGTCATTTCACTGATAGTTTAATAATGTACTTTTGCCTCCATTTTTCAGGGAGTTTGAAAGGACCTTGTGGGCAAAGCTCTACCATTTTGTGAACCTTATAATGACCAGCACTAGAAGCACAGTAAATAATAGATCCATGCTTGTTTGCTTATTACTTGAGGTTGGCTGAATTTGCATGGCAAGATAGAGGGATACAAAACTTAGGCTTTGTTTACACAAACCCAAATGCTATGGACAACTGGTCTCTCACTGGGGTGGAAGTCATATCTCTAAGATTCCTTCCAGCACCAAGATCTATGATTTTTTTTCTTGTGAAGCACCATGATTGTTTTAAAAATCAAATGGTACAAATATAAGCTGAACATATATAACATTTATTTCATCATGACTTGGTTAAGGAACAATATAAAAAGGAAAGAGAAGAAATGTTATTAAAGTCTTACAAGCACTATCCCAAATGGACTACTCTAAGATGCTCTATTATTCCATACTCTCCCCTTTAAAATGGATTTTCCCCCTATAAACCTGCATAAATATTGTTTTATAGCCATTTTCTTTGTGTATGTGTGTGTGTGTGTGTGTGTATATATATATATATATATATATATATATATATATATATATATAATTTAAAACTTTATTGCTTTAATACAAAATTGTATGTTTCTTCTGATTACAACCAAGCAAAATTATGTGTGCACATGGACAAGGGCCAGAAGAGAAAAGGCAAAAGGGAAATCAGTTATTGGGTGAAGGTTGTGAGGCTAAGGGTAGTTCTTTTTTCTCCTTTAGATGTTTCTTCAGTGTGATTATGTAACATCTGAACAAGACTATACCATACTATTGATTAGGTTTGAAAAAATAATAAAATGTTTCTCCAACAGAAAAGAGTTCAAAACACAGCAGTATGACCCAGAGAACCCTGACCCATATGTCAAAATGCTGCTGGCCTCAATGACGCCAGCTGGGAGGTGTCCTTGTGTGCCTCTGCACACCTAGAAGACACAGGAAGGATTTGCCATGTCTTAGTCTCCCAGATCCAAGGTCCTGGCATCAGAAGGGCCTCAGAATTCCTTAACCCTGTCCACACTCAGAGGAAGCCCTGGGCAGGGAGGCCCCCACGGAGACCCAGGTGTCAGTCATTGTCATTCAAGAACCCTTCCTATCCCTGTTTGTGCTTCTCATTCGATTCTGCAGTCCTGACCCTATCATTTTGCTATCATTTTTCTTCCTCCTCCCCGAAGACTCAACACAAGGAGCCAGGGACTGTGAACCTGGAGAAACCCAGCTTCCAGTCTTGGTTCTGCCACTCACCCTCAGAGTGTCCTCTGAGCAAACCAAAGAAGCTCCCAGGGTCCCAGTTTCTCATATGTAAAAATGGGGGTGTTACGCCAAGTGATCTCTAAACCCTTTCATTTCTGGTATTCCAGGACTCTATGATTCTAAAAATGGAAGAAGACAGCCATGCATTTTGTTCAACCAGCAGAACTTCGGGGCTCAATCCAAGAATATTCTTGTTGTGGCTACCAGAGAGGCTCCAAACCCAGAAACTTGACTGAGGCACACAATCTGGTCTCTTCAAATCATCAGTGCCTCCTTTTCTTTTCTTTTCTTTTTTTTTTTTTTTTTTTTGAGACAGGGTCTCACTCCGACACCCAAGCTGGAGTACAGTGGCTTCATCATAGCTCAATGCAGCCTTGGCCTCCTGGGCTCAGGCGATTCTCTCACCTCAACCTCCAAGTAGCTGGCATTACAGGCACACGCCACCATGCCTGACTAATTTTTACATTTTTTAGAGACAGGATTTTGTCATGTTGCCTAGGATGGTCTTGAACTTCAGGGCTCAACCCATCCTCCCACCACGGCCTCCTCCTTGCTTTAAAAATTTTTTTACACCTGTAATCCCAGCACTTTGGGAAGACAAGGTAGGTGGATCACTTGATGTCAGGAGTTCGAGACCAGTCTGGCCAACATGGTGAAACCCTGTCTCTACTAAAAATAAGAAAAAAAATAGCCAGGTGTGGTGGTGGGTGCCTCTAATCCCAGCTACCCAGGAGGCTGAGGCAGGAGAATTGCTTGAGCCTGGGAGGCAGAGGTTGCAGTGAGCTGAGGTCACAGCACTGTGATCTAGCGAAGGCAGCAAAGAGAGACTCAGTCTCAAAAAAAATTATTGTTTATTTTTATTCCTGTTTAAAAACAGAGTCTTGCTCCATCATCCAGGCTAGAATGCAATGGTGAAATCATAGCTTACTACAGCCTCAAATTCCTGGCCTCAAGTGATCCGCCTGTCTCAGTCTTCAGAGTGGTTGGAAATGCAGGCATCTGCCATCATGTCCAGCTAATTAAACAAAAAATTTTAAAGACAGGGTCTCCACTATGTTGCTCAGGCTGGTCTCGAACTTCTGGACTCAAGTGATCCTCTCGCCTCAGCCTCCCAAGGTGTTGGGGTTTCAGGCATAAGCCACTGCACCTGGACTTCCTTACAGCATTGCTAGATAAACTTAGACTTATCCAATTAAATAATTCTACTATTAACTCGCATAGCTAGGAACTTTGAACTTCTTATGTAAACATATACACAAGGCATCTGGCAATGCAAGTTTGTAAAGATGAGAAGGCAAAGACCTTAACTGGAGGTGCGGTGGGAGGGAAAGGGGAGGAGTAGTTGCCATGTATTGGGCATTTTTAATGGCAAGTTCCAGAAACCCAATTCAAAAGCAGACTTTATTGGTTTACATATTGAAAAATTAATTTCCGTATTCAGCTTGACCAAGGGATTCTAGCGATATCGTTGGATCTGGATTGGCCTCTTTTCTTGGTTTCCTGATGTTGGTTCCTTTGTCACCTTCACTCTTGGGCAGTCCTCCAATCATGGCAGCCTCACTCCCCAAAGACAAACACATTTTTCCCAACCATCCCTGTTTTGGTTCCTTTGGTTAGTCACTTTTATAGTCTCTAAAATAAACAACAATATAAACAACCTTCTATCCTTGCTTCTTGATGAATCAGTATAAGCTTCTTTCCATGACGGAAGAAGATCAGACCATTCATTTTCTGCCTGGCTCAGCAGAGTTCTATCACGATGCTTGGTTTCTTCTTCTCTGGGACACTTGTGCAGCCTGTAAAAACATCCTTACACTTCATGTCTTATTTTGTCCACTGTATCCTGATTCTTCACTCTGTAAGGCAAGGAAACTTCTGCTCACATCCTTCCTTCTGCCTCGCCCCATTCCTGGCACTTCAAGGTGGGTACCTCCTTCATTGTATTCTGTAACCATCATAGATTTGCCCAGGATTTCTCTATATGTGGATTTGATAAGCAATAAGCAACTGTTAGGCCAGGTGTAGTGGCTCATGTAGTGCTGGGATTACAGAATCCCAGCACTTTGGGAGACTGAAGCGGGTGGATCACCTGAGGTCAGGAGTTCAAGAACAGCCTGACCAATATGGTAAAACCCCATCTCTACTAAAAATACAAATATTAGCCGGGTGTGGTGGTGCATACCTGTAGTCCCAGCTACTTGGGAGGCTGAGGCAGGAGAATCGCTTGAACCCAGGTGATGGAGGTTGCAGTGAGCCAAGATTATGGCACCGCACTCCAGCCTGGGCAACAGAGTGAGACTCCACCTCAAAAAAAAAAAAAAAAAAAAAAAAAAAAGGAAGTGTTATTTATATTACTATAAGCATGTAAATGTTGTTTACTGATGTGCACATTACTACACTAGGGTTTATTCTCTGTAGGTCTAATGTTATCACTACTCTGGCTTTCAATGGAGATTGTGCCTAACATTTAGTTCAAATAGATTTTTTTAATACTCTAGTACTTGCCTTTATCAAAGCCTCAACTTTTTCTAACTTTAAATCAAACTTTTCTTGTTGCTGTTAATTCCCAGAACCATCTTTCTGTTCTAATCTAGATCTCTACTCACTGCTCTCTGGAATTGGATTTGGTTGGTCTCCTGGATCCATGACTTATTTCTTATTTTGTACTCTTATGTTATGTGGGCTGTAATTTCAGGTAACTCCCTAAGAAAGGGATTATGAGAGGTAAACTTTGGACTCCTTGCCTACTTTGAAGTGTCCATTTTACCTTCATCCTGGATATAGAATTCTAAGTTGGAAATAATTTTCCTTTAGAGCTTGCTCCCTTGCATCCCCGATTCACTGATGCTGATAAGTCTGATGCCAAGCTGACTTCGTTCTCTTTTAGGAAGAAACCTGTTTTTTTTCCTATCTTTTCTGTATATGTTTACTATCTCTTTATCCCTGGTATTCTGAAATTTCATAATGCCATATCTAGGTAGAAGTCTTTTTTCATCCTTTGAGCCTTTACTTAGAGAAATCTTTGTTAAGTCTTTTTTCATCCTTTGAGCCTTTAGTTAGAGGAATCTCTGTTTAACAATTTGTGTCCTTCTTCAACTCTGGTATATTCTTTCATATTATTTCCTTCCTAGTTTCTTCCTCTCTACATCTCTTTCCAAAATCCCTGTTAATCTGATGTTGGACTACATGGATTGATTCCTTGCTCTTAAAGTTTCTCTCATATTTTTAAAATATTTTTTTCTTATATGCTAAGAGATACTCTCAAATTTATCTTTCAATCCTTCCATTGCATTCTTTAAATTTCTGCAATTGTATAGCCACTCATGCCTCTGGTTCCATCTCATCCTGACTCTCCCCTGCTTTACATATATCTTCCTTGTCCACCCTGCAGGACTCAAATTCCAGGATCAAGCACTAAGATGGCTTTAAGAATAACTTTTTAAAAAAAATCTTAAATTTCTTTATTTTTAAAAAAATTAAGAACATCTCCATCCATTATGATGGTTACTATAGAAAATAATAAATGTTAGCAAGGATGTGGAGAAATTGGAATGCTTGTGCACTGTTGCTGAGGATATAAAATGGTGCAGCCACCATGAAAACCAGCATGGTGGTTCCTCAAAAAGCTAAACATAGAATTACCATACGATCCTGCAATTCCACCACTGGGTATATACTCAAAAGATTTGAAAGCAGGATCTTGAAGAGATATTTGGATACCCATGTTAATAACAGCATTATTCATAACAGCTAAAATGTGGGAGCAACCCAACTGTCCATCAATGGATGAATGAATAAGCAAAGTGTGATGTATACATGCAATAAAATATTATTCAGCCCTAAAAGGGAAGAAACTTCTGCAATAGGCTACAACATGGATGAACCTTAAGAACTTGATGCTCAGTGAAAGAAGTCAGTCACAAAAAGACAAATACTATATGATTCCACTTAGATGAGACACTTAGAGTTGTCAAAATCACAGAAAGCAACTGGAGGGGGGGGGAATGGGAAGTTATTGTTTAAAGGATATAGAGTTTTGGTTTTACAAGACTAAAAGAGTTAAGGAAATGGGTGGTGGTGACGGTTGCAACAACATTGTGAATGTATTATCTGGGTGTGGTGGCATGCATTTGTAGTCCTAGTTACTTGAGAGGCTGTGATGGGAGGATCACCTGAGTCCAGGAGTTTGAGGCTATAGTGAGCTGTAATCCTACCACTGCACTTCAGCCTGGGTAACAGAGAAACCCCATCTCAAAAAAAAAAAAACCTGCAAAACACATTATGAATATATTTTAAAACACTGAACTGGGGTCAGGCGCAGTGACTCATGCAATTCCAGCACTTTGGGAGGCTGAGGAGGGGAGATTGCTTGAGGCCAGGAGTTTGAGACCAGCTTGGACAACACAGTGAGATCCCATCTCCAGAAAAAAAAAAAAAAATTAGTCAGTCCTGGCGATGCACACTTGGAGTCCCAGCTACTTGGGAGACTGAGGTGGGAGGATTGCTTTAGCTGGGAGGTGGAGGCTACAGTGAGCTATGATTGTGCCACTGCACTAGGAGACAGAGCAAGACCCTATCTTAAAAACAACCAAGAAACTCCCAAAACACTGACCTGCACAACTGAACTGCACATTTAAAAATAGTTAAGAATATAAATTTTATGTTATGTGTATTTTATCACAATAAAAAATAAACAAAAGAGAAAATCAACTGTCCTCAATTTTTGGCTGGGAGAAGTTCCTGGTTGCGGCAGATTTGTGCGGTGTGGTAGGGAGGAGTTAGGGGTTGGGCGGTCTATATGCTCCATCTGCAGGCCTTCAATTACTCCTCAGCACCACTTCTCACACCAGTGCCCCACGGTACCTGCTATCTCAGAGTATAGAGTTTTTTCAGGTCCTGCAGCCCCTTCATTTATATTCCAGGCTGACTTTCCTTCTTTTCCCTTTATTTGTCATCATTCTTCATCTGCTTTATGTCTTCTAGCAGTCCATTAAAACTCTTCACCTACTGTTAGCTCTCCTGCCATTCTCTTGGCTCTTGTGGGTTTATACCTTTTAAATTCTTTTCATCATCTTTTTCATGGGATCTCGGGAGGACGGATGATACCCATGTGTGCTTGGCAGCTCGCCCTGAACTGTCCAACCAGCAGAGTTGTTAATTTTGTGTAGAGTGGACGAGTCTCTGGATTTTCTATTGATTATGGATGTAGAGAGACTCTGAGTTTACTTTAAAATGCTCTAGTTTAGGGTTGGAAGGAAACTTACACTTTAATAAATAAATCCCCATGTCTTAATTCAGGGCTGGATGGAAACGTGGACTTGAATAAATAAATCCCACGTCTTTCTTACATCAGTCATGGTTCTACTGGAGAAGCATGGCCACTAGGTATGCAATTATTTATTATTAATTATAGGGATTTGACCTTACCCAGTTGTGAGAGGTGACTGGAAAATTCTCTCTATAGCTGTTTTCTTAGTGCTTGATCCTGGGGTTTGAGTCCTGCAGGGTGGACAAGGAAGATATATGTAAAGCAGGGGAGAGTCAGGATGAGACGTAACCAGAGGCATGAGTTGGAGTCCTTAAGGATGGATTGAACCTGTGTCAGTTCTTGTTGCCCTTGGCCTTGATGGTGTGGGTGTCCTGCAGGAGGAGCTGGCACACTTGATCACAGAGGTAAATACACACTTGGTTCGGGACTTATAGAAGATGAATGGGGATGTGAGAGAAGGGGAAGCAGCTTGAGGACTGATTGCTGTCTCACGGGATCTAACTTAGCCAGCAGGTGAGTGACAACGTGTGGGAGCTGCCTAATCCCCTGCACCTACCCGCTGAGGGTGAGAACCACATGGCTGCAGCCTTACCTCTACCCTCCCAATCTCCGAGACCTGCCCTAGCTGGGAATTTACAAGGAAACGAATTTTAGGAACCAGTTCCCTCTTCTCAAGTTGACACATTACAAATCCACCACACTTTTGGAATAGAAAAATTAGGCTCAGAGAGATGACATGAATTATACAAAGCTTGATAATTATTTTAAAACTTGGACTAGAAACCAGGACTTTTGATTTCCAATTCAAATACCTCTAAAAAATGTAGGCCGGGCGCGGTGGCTCACGCCTGTAATCCCAGCACTTTGGGAGGCCAAGGCGGGCGGATCACAAGGTCAGGAGATCGAGACCATGGTGAAACCCCATCTCTACTAAAAATACAAAAAATTAGCCGGGCGCAGTGGCGGCCGCCTGTAGTCCCAGCTACTCGGGAGGCTGAGGCAGGACAATGGCGTAAACCCAGGAGGCAGAGCTTGCAGTGAGCTGAGATCGCGCCACTGCACTCCAGCCTGGGCGACAGAGCGAGACTCCGCCTCAAAAAAAAAAAAAAAAAAAAGTCTCCACCTTACTATAGACATAACACATTCTTATTAGAGAAAATTTGAATAACATAAGAAACTTAAAGTAAGATAAAAGATCACCCATAGTTTCATCATTTAAACTCAAATCGTTAACATGTTAGTGTATTCCCTTTCATTTTTTTCTCTGCTTATCTACCTGTATTTCCATAATTATATGACACATGTATATATATATATTTTCTTATGCATTAAAATCTTTATCAGCATAATCAATAATAATTTATTCAACCATTTGTCTAAAAATAGATGTTAAGGCTATCACTTTTTTTTTTTGCTATACAAATAACGATGAGCATCCTTGTGTATATATTTTTACTCTTATTTTATCCTTATGATAGAGTCTTAAAATTGGAAGTACATACACTGAAATTGCTTTCGTCAAAGATCATTCCACTTTAGCAGAAGTGCGTGAGAATATCTGTCTTCCTAAGCCTTGACGGTATTGTTCACTATCTTTTAAATATCGTTGTTATCAACTTTTATCTTATCATTGTTTCCATTTATATTGCTTTGATTACTTGGCAGTGTGAACATTTCATCAGAGTTTGTTCATCATTTATAGTTATTTTTGGGGAATTGTTTATCCACTTATCAATGGAGGGTCTTCATGGTTTTTTCATGTGTTATATTTTACTATGTTAAATATATCAATTCCCTGTCATTTTGTTGCAGATACTTTCTTTTTCTTAAGCAATTCAGTGCTCTGAGTCATAACCATGTGGAATAATGGGCTCCTGGGAACAGAAGCAACAGCTGCGTGGAGGGTGAGGACAAGCTGACATTTATAAATATTCTGGTCAAGAGTTCCAATTGGTGTTTGTTTGCTGAGGGTGCTAGTGTGAAGCCCGGCTGAGTCATGAGGTTGAACAGATAGTCCAAGAGTGGCTGAACAAGGCCAGGTGGGGAAGGGCACATGCCCTGGGGCTCCCCGAGAATTGGAGAAAGAGACTGATGAAGTGGGTGTGATGGGAACAGTTAGAGAAAATGACATCTTGGAGTTTATAGGCAAGGACCATCCTTAGGCTTTGGGAAAGCTTAAGTTCAGATAACAGATGGACGCAATTCCATTCCCTAGGACCAAGGAAGATGCTCAAAAATATAACTCTGACAAACACATGTAAGAGGATTCTAAAAACTTAAAACTTGGAGGAAAGCAGCCCAAATGTTTTGCTTTTCAATGTCCGGGAGCTGGGGGAAATATGTTTGGATGTGGATTTTATTCTTGAATAACCAAAAATTCTCTATGTGTTGAATGGGAATTCATATTCTCATCTACATAGCTCATCTATATCACATATCTCAGATGTGTTGCAACTATCTAAGTTAGGACACAGTGATTAAGGTGGAGGCGTTACCCTCCCCTACCTGAAAAAGGTTTTATTTGTTTTGGAGGGGGCTGTTAAGGAGGGAGGGAGGTTCTGATCAGATTTGGACTGTGGGAGAACAGGACAGAAAAGAGATGAAAGGAGATTTTAATAAGTGTTACTGTTTATTATGTAAATGTCTAATATTCCAAGAAACACGAGTAGGAACAGTATCTCCTCTTATTCTCTATTGCCGATTGAGTTGTGCAGTACAGCAGATTCCAAAAGTCTCATGAAATATGGTAAGCAGGATTAGAAAACAAAATGATTTGGCTTTTTCTTAAGATAAAAAGCATGTCTTTTTTTTTTTTTTTTGAGACAGAGTCTTGCTCTGTCATCCAGGCTGGAGTGTAATGGCTCAATCATAGCTTACTACAGCCTCCAACGCCTGGCCTCAAACAATCCTCCTGCCTCAGCCTCCCAAAGAGCTAGAATTATAGGCATGAGCCACCAGGCCGGGCCCCAAAAGCAAGGATATTAGTCTGAATTTGACCTTCAATCTTGGTGTATAGAAAACTCAGATAGGATGGTATATATTTGTGTATTCTCACATGCCTTTGTGTGCTCATTTATTCGTGTCTATTTCATTCCAACAAGGGTGTGAGCTTTCCTGTGTTTGTCCTGCTGCTTCCTTTCCCTTCTCTTCTCCATCAGGTGAGCTTTTACTCATACTGCAAAAGCCAATTCAATTACCAGCTGCTCTGTGAAACCTTCCCCAGCTCACCCAGGCGGGATGAATGTCAGCCTTCCTCATGCTTCTATGGCTATCCCATTTAGACTGTTAACAATGTCTACTAGATGATAAGCTCCCTGAGGCCTCATTTATCTCTATGTCCTCAGCATCAGCCCAGGCCCACCATGTGCACAGCATGAAGCACAGGAAGCCCTCTGTGCTCGTCCTTCCCATTTTCCTCTCTCTGTCTTTCTGGCTTCGCTCTGGCCCCCCCCCCCCCCCCCCGCCGGGACCCCAGGGGCTTAGGCTCCTTCCTTAGCCTGTCTCCAGTGTGCATGCAACTGGCCTTGGCTGGGTGGATCCGTTGAATTCTAGGCGAAGTGTGGGGGAGTTCAGGGGGCCTGTGATCTGAACCAGCTGCTCTCCGTCATCAGCCTGACTGTCGCCCTCCGTCTGGCTAGCTCCGGTGCCTCACTCTCAACCGCTCCCTGACTCAGGAATGGAAGAGATGCATTATCTATTGCTCCCCTGCCAAGCTCCCAACATCTGACATTTGTACAGTGCTTTTCAGTTTACAAAGCACTTCCACATCCATTATTTCAAGGGCTGTAAATAAGGCAACAAAGTGCTGCCGGAGTATTGGGAGCCAGTGATTAATTTCAGTTGGGGAATCCACCGAATGCCTCATGAGGAACTGCCTGCTGGGGGAGCCTCATTCAGCACGGGAATCAGGCTGAAGGGCTCTGAATTCTGCCCCTTCCAAGACCTTGTAAAGAGAACAGAAGCAGCGGAGGCCATGCGCACATTTCCAGCATTTGCTTCAACTACCCTCTGGTGTACTTTTCTCACCCACTGCGCCTTCATGCATCTCCCCCTGATCTCTGACATCCGTGGGTAATGCGCTGGGGTCTCTAATTCTTACCACAAGAGGCCCTGGCTGTGTCAACCTGTTTGGACATGCTCCTGTGATATGACCTGGCGTCCTCTGTGGGTCAAGACCCCATCATCCTTTTCTGTGATCGCGTTTTGTGACCACCACTCCTTTCCTTGGTGTTGCCACCGTAGAATCAGCTCACACAGATGACAGCTTTGAGCTCTAATATTCTACGATCATTGGTCTTCATAACTTTAGAAGCAACTGGGTTTCTTTGCTTAGTCACAGCCAAGGCTCCATGATATCAGACATACTGTCACACGTGGGGCACACACAGGGTGATTCCGCAGTCACCATCAGTTTTCCTAGGATGCGGGTTCACCAGGAGGAGCTTCATGAATGTGGATGGGCTGAAAGGTACTTTGGAACAAACAGCTTCCACAAAAGTGCCAGATTCTAATTGACATTGTTTTTCAAAGTGTTAGCAGATACATTGAATTTCAAGGCAAAGGGAAAAAAAATTAGAATAGGAAGTAAAGAAAGGGAATTGACAGGCAGAAATGAAACGAGTCAATCTAATTTCAAAACCCGTCCTGAACCAAGGGTAAAATAACATACAGGGTTTGTGAAAAAAGGAAATCTAATATTTATAAGGGGTTCAACATCTAAGGGATAATAAATTGCACTTGAGAGGAAATGCTGCATTAGATAAATTTTATCTTGACACTGAACCCTTTAAAATGCCTGTAAAGCTTGTCTTATACATCTGTTTTAGCCCACATACCAGTCTGTCCCTGGTAGTAACTGAAGGGTTATTTTGCTGAGAAAAATCTCTTTGACTTAGAAGCTGGAAGAAAGAAGAGGGAAGCTCAGAGATTGGAATCTAAATGAGTAATAGAAAAATTTCAAATGCCACCATGGCAGGGAAAAGATGAACTCAAGTCTGTGATAATTGACACTTCTTACATTCAATTCTATTCTATCTTCCCTCCAAACACACTCTTAGCCTGGTTTAACATCATTTAAGTCCGCTTGGAATCACAGTGGAGAAAGCAACAAAGGAAATTGAATCAGTGAAGTGCATTGTTGGCTGAAATTACCTGTGGAGATGGGACTCTGGGTGGTCCTGAGTCACTGTGGCCTAAGCTCCCATGGCCCTTGATAACAGGTGCTGATGGTGTGGGAAGGACAGTGTCTCCAGTTAGGAGTGTATAGGTTTGGGTGGGTAGGCTGTGTGATGGTTGATTTCTATGTGTCAAGTCAACTGGGCCAAGGGATGCCCAGATAGCTGGTAACACATTGTTTCTGGGCATGTCTGTTGAGGGTGCTTCTGGAAGAGATTATCATTTTACTCAGTAGATGGAGTAAAGAAGACCCACCCACTGGATATGGGTGGTCTGTATCCAGTCTATTATGGGCTAAAATAGAACAAAAAGGCAGAGGAAGGAGGAAATCATTTTCTCTTCTGGACCTGGGACGTCCATCTCTTCCTGCCCCTGGCTATCAGCACTCCTGGTTTGGGGGTTTTCACACTCAGACTGGGACTTACACTGTCAGCTTCCTGGTTCTCAGCCTTTGTGCTTGGACTAGAAGGATACTACTGGCTTTCTTAGGCCTCCAGCTTGCAGATGGCAAATCATGGGACTTTTTGGCTTCCGTGATTGTGTGAATCAAGCCCTCATAATAAATCTTTCTATAGATCTATAGATATTCTATTGGTTCAGTTTCTCTGAAGCCCTGATGAATACAGGGAGTAAGGGACTAAATGCAGTACACATGGAGTGTGTTGTGTATGCATGCACGTCCACATGTGTGCATGTGCACATGTGTGTGATGCAGAGTAATGGTTGGGATCTAATGGATGGATGAGCCACCCATTAGCAGGTGAGGTTCCTGCTGGGAGTTTCTGCTGGAGCGTCTACTCCCTTGGTTTTGTGATTCAGCTTCTTTAGTTGGTGATTTACCTCATTCATCAAAGCTTCACAAGGGACTTGTAAAACAGTGGCAAATAATCCTGACTATGACTTTAGAATAATCCAGGAAAAAGGTGGATATTGTCCAGCATTTGTTCAATATCAAAGATAATATGTTTTATACAAATGCACTTTCATTTTACATATGAATAATCAGATGATTGTGATATTCTCATACCTTATAAATATTTAGTGATGAGCATTCAATTTGACATTATGAATGTTAAATAAACCTGGATTCAAATGCAGTTTCCACCACTTACCTTAGAAACTTTGAGTTCTTTGAACCTAGTTTTGTGATTTCAAAAATGGGGATTAAATCCACTCTGAAGGCTTGTTTTGAGGATTAAGTGAGAACATTTTGTGAAGGGCCTAGAACACAATAGGTGCTCATTAAATTCCTCTTTCTTTCTTCATCCTGGACACATTTGATTTTTTTTAAAGAAGAAAAATGTATTATACTAGATTTTTATTTCAAAAAGTAATTTATCCTTATACCTTAAATGTTTGATCAAGGCACTAATTCCCAAATCTTAAAAATAGAAGTGACCATAAATATCATATCATTCTTTTTAAAATATTTTATTTGGAAATAACTGAAAACCTGTAGAGAAGTTGCAAGTATAGGAATAGTGTCTCTCTCTCTCTCTGTATATATGAATACATAAATTCATAAAATTTTTCTGAACCATTTGAGAATGAGTGGCATTCAATTTAGCCCTTATCCATTAATATTTCAGTGTTTATTTCGTAAGAATAGGGATATTCTTTTACCATAACATAGTAATCAAGTTCAGCAAATTTCACATTGATAGAATATTTTTAGTCAAATTTACCATCCTTATTCCGATTTCATTAATCAGTCCAATAATGTGCTTTATAAAACATTTCTCTTTCTGCCAATACAGGATGCAATATAGGACTGGGCATTTCATTGCCATGTCACCTTTAATCTGGATGAATGGAAACTGTATCTTACCATTTTTATAATCATTGATCCGTGAGGTACCTGTACATGGCTAGCTAGTGCACTTATAATTCAATTAAGAGGGCACTGGAATAACCACCTACTATTTACCTGGACATTCAATGGCTTCTGTCTGCAGCAAAAATTATAGACTCATCTCTGGGTTTCTAGTCCACTGTAATATACCCTGTGATGGTTAATTTTCTGTGTCACCTTTACTGGGCCGTGGGATGCCCAAACATCTGGTTAAAATTCTTTCTGGGTGTGTCCATGGGGGTGTTTCCAAAAGAGGTCAGCATTTAAATTGGTAGACTGAGGAAAGCAGTTAGCCCTCCCCAGTGCATGAACATCATCCAGTCTGTTGAAGGCTTAGAACAAAAAGGATAACGAAGGTGAAATTCATTCCCTGACTGCATGAGCTGGAACATTCATTTCTTCTTGCCTTTGGCACTCCTAGTTCTCAGGCCCTCAGACTTGGACTGGAGTCTGCAGCATTAGGGCTTTGGCTCTCAGGAGGCCTTCAAACTGCGTCACTGACTTTGCTAGGTCTCCAGCTGCAGATGGCAGATCATGGGACTTCTCGGCCTCTATAATCATGTGAGACAATACCTTATCATCTCTCTTTCTCTCTCTCTAGATATATGTATCTCCTATTGGTTCTGTTGGTTCTGTCTCTCTGAAGAACCCTAATATATGCTCTAATTGTTATACACTATTCCTCGTATGGAGTCGGCAACTCATAGATGGAGGAACCATAAGCTTGGTGCAGGCAGCTCTGAGTGTGGATTCTAGTTCTACTACTTGTTGACTGCATGGCCTCTAGCAAGTTTAACTTCTTCTAACTTCTTGTAAATAAAGTTATAACCACTCAATAAATAATTGTGGAATGGATACATATATCCACTTCATAGACTTGTTGGGAGGACTGTGTGCGATAATTTGCCTAAATGAGCCCACAAAGGTGCTTGGCACACAGCACGTTCTCAAAAATGATTACTCCTTTGCCTTGCTTCTGTCAACCACTATTGACTCCAATAGGCTGAAGAAGAGACCTGGAGCCAGCATGGGACATGAGGTTTACTGAAGACTTACACAGGGGCTGTCCAGTGTGGCAGGCTGGATAGGAGAACTGCTACTGCTTGTAGAAAGCATACAGTTTATATAGCAATTTTCACTCAGCATGTTTTACCTAGCAACCTACATTTAACCCCCCCAAAAAAAGGCCTCCATCCCCTGCATGGCCTGCCTTCCAAGGGATGGACTGGGTGTTTGGATGCCTTTCATAGAGATAGTGAATCTCCAGGTTGACCACTCCCAGATTCCTTAGCTGGGAACTCTGAACAGACACTCTTCTCAGACCATAGGGTCATTCTTAGGGTGTGCTTCAGTTGTTGCTGTCAGGTGCATCTGCCATACAGCTTCTTGCTAGAGTCAGATTATCTGCCTCCTTAGACCATGTGATATGGTTTGGCTGTGTCCCCACCCAAATCTCATCTTGAATTGTAGCTCTCATAATTCCTACATGTTGTGGGAGGGATGCAGTGGGAGATCATTGAATCCCGGGGGTGGTTTCCCCCATACTGTTCTTGTGGTAATGAATAAGTCTCATGAGATCTGATGGTTTGATAAGGGGTTTCCCCTTTCACTTGGCTCTCATTCTCTCTTGCCTGCCGCCATGTAAGACGTGATTTCCACCCTTTGCCATGATTGTGAGGCCTCCCCAGTCATGTAGAACTGTGAGTCTATTAAACACCTTTTTCTTTATAAATTATGCAGTCTCAGGTATGTCTTTATCAGCAGCATGAAAATGGACTGATACGCTAGGGAATGACACGTTCATTCCCACTCCTCAACTTTGCTCATGTAGGCCCTAGCTCAACCTTGTTCTCTCCTTTCTTTGCAGCCTACCCAAAGCCTGAATATTTGTTAAGATTCAGCTCCGTTTTTTTATATCCTTCATAAAGCCCTCATTAATTTCATAATTCTCTCTCTCTCTACCTTCTATATCGCTACAATATCATGGATTCAGCAAAGGTTTTAGAAATGCTTAATGAATGAAATCCTAGAATGAATACTGAATAAATGAATTCTAAAATTTGTGGGCCCATTATGGCTATAGATGTAGAAAATTTCTCATATAAAGAAGGGAGGAAGTTGGGTGCAGTGGCTCATGTCTGGAATCCCAGTGCTTTGGAAGGTCAAGTTGGGAGGATTGCTTGAATGCAGGAGTTCAAGACCAGCTGGGGCAACCAATTAGCTGGGCATGGTGGTGTGTGCCTGTAGTCCTAGCTACTCAGGAGGCTGAGGCAGGAGGAGTGCTTGAGCCCAGGAGTTCAGGGCTGCAGTGAATTATGATCATGATTGCACCACTGCACTCCAGCCTGGGAGATAGAGCAAGACTCTGTCTTTAAAAACAAACAAAAACAAAAGAAGGCAAGCGCACTAATAGTTACCCAGTACATGCTCAGTGCCCTGTGGTCTCCCTACACTACTACGCGAATCTCCAGGACAACCCTCAGGTCTTCCTAGCTCCATTTTGCTTATAAGAAACTTGAGGAACAAAGTCACAGAGCTAGAAAATGCGGAGCTAGATTCTGAACCCAGGGCTGGTTCCATACTTTTTTTTACACTGGATTGCCACATATGCTGGAATTTATGTTGAAAAATATCGACTTTGATTCATGGAAGACAGGTACATGTTAAGTTTTAGAGAAGCTAGAAGGGTAGTGGGACTTGGCGCAGCCAACCTCTTGCTCAACATAAGTTAACTTTTGTCCCCCTGCACCAGGGGCCTGTGCTGACTCAGTGTGACTCAAAATGACAGTTTTATAAGCTTCTGAGGGAAAACTGGTTGACTTAATAGGTAGTTCAAAAACCTTTCACACACAAAGAGCCCAATAATTTCCCATTTTTAAAGTGTCAGTTGCAGTTATCAGTTAATGACCGGCAATGGCTGCTCAACAAATAGACATTTATGATGAGTGCTTCAATGTGGGAAGTTGGACAAAATGACCTCTCAGGGCCTTCCCAATGGATTTAATCAGCCTAATCAAACCTTTAGACAGAGTCTGAGCCCAGAGTGGAGCATTTATCTCCTGTTTTGAACTGTTTTACACTGTTTTGGGCAAATACATCTTATCTCCCCAACTGGTAGATTCTAGAAGGTCAGAGACTGTCAAATACTTTTCGTTAGTCCTTCATGGCACTGAGTACAGAGCCTCTCCCATAGCACTGGGTGCAGAGTTGAGCACATAGTAGGTACCCAATGAACACTAATTTATTAATTCAAAATCTCGTAACTCCAGATACTTATAAAACAAGGACACTTAGGGTTGGGCCAGATCAACAGAGGACTTGAAATAATGATCCTTAAGAACGATTATAAAATGGATTGTGTGTACTCCTCAGGGGAGCTTCAAAGGCAACGTTCCAACATTCCGTATTGTTGTTAAGAATAGACTTAAGTAAACGCATACATTTCTTTTCTCAATTCATTCTATTTTGGTCTCAACCTGACAATATGTGATAGAGAAATGTGCCTGTATTTGTCTCTAATAGAGTTTCTATTAGAATAATAGGGTTAAAAACACTAATCAGTATTGGCAGGTTCTAGAGATGTGTGACCCAACATCAGAATGTTAATACTGGGGCTACGGGAGACATCTAAGTAAAGAAGGCCAAGTGAAACTGTATCGTAGAATCACCCTCCTACAATACCGAATGAAATTAACAACAATAAAAAATAAAAATAAGTAAAACAAACAAAAAATTTTATTACTAGCAGCATTTTATTTATTGAGACAGAGTCCTGCTCTGTCACCCAGGCTGGAGTGCAGTGGTGCGATCTTGGCTCACTGCAACCTCCACCTCCTGGGTTCAATCAATTCTTGTGCTTCAGGCTGCTGAGTAGCTGGCATTACAGGCGCCTGCCCATGCCTGAGACCAGCCTGGGCAACATGGTGAAACCCCGTCTCTACTAAAAATACAAAAATTAGCCAGGTATGAGGGGGGTGCCGGAAATCCCAGCTATTCAAGAGGCTAAGGCAGGAGAATCATTTGAACTTGGGAGGTGGAGTTTGCAGTGAGCCGAGATTGCACCACTGCACTCTACTCTGGACAACAGAGTGAGACTCTCGTCTCCAAAAAAAAGTTAAAAAATAAAAATAAAATAATCAGGAATTGAATGTCGTATAGAGTAGGTGAGACTGAGATTCAATTATATTTTTTTAGACACCCAGTTGATCCACCATGCCACGGCTATTGTATTTCAAGAATCTACATAGCCTATGTTAAGCTTTGCTCCTAACACTTTTTCTATTTCATTTTTAAATTGTCTACACGAATGCCAGTACCACACTCTTTTCATTACTCTAGCTTTGTGCTTGGTGACAATATTGTTTGGGCTAGCTCAGCATCTTAAGCATCTTCAAGAGTGTCTTGGTTATTTTTGGGATTCTGCTCTTCCATAAAAATTTTAGAATTGGATTATCGAATATATCAAAAAGCACTGTTGGGATTTTGATTGGAATTGCATTAAATATATATGTCAATGTACAATAGTGAGTCTTCCTAATCATAAACATGGTATGTCCTGCATTTAGTTGAAAATTTTCATTAAATTTTTCTCTATAAAGTTGTTGCCTATCTTTTGAAGATTTCACAGATGCATTTTTGTCATTGTGAATGGTATTTTTTCTTAAATCATCTTTCTGTTGTTGATACATAAAAATATGATTGATTTTTACATTCATCTTTTATTCCACCCTCTTATTAATTCTAATAATTTATTTGGATTATCTCTAACTTTAAGGGGTTTTATATATGAATAATCATATTTCTGAATAAAGATAAATTTGTTTCCCCTAATCCCATTTTCTCCTTCATTTGCCTATAGTGGCTAGAACTCCCTAGTAAAACCTTTAATAGAAGCAGGGATATTGGGCATTTTTAACTTATTCATAATTTTCAAGAGAAAGTATTTAACATTTCATCATTAGCCATGATGTTTATTGAAGGATTTTGGTAATGATATCCTTTATCCAGAAAATCAAGTCTGTTCTGTTTCTGTTTTTCCAAAAGACTTTATCTTTTATGCATTCATGCAATAAATATTTATTGAGTACTTGTCTAAGCACCAGGGATTCCTCTCCAAACAAAACAGACAAAAAGTCCTGCCCTCATAGAGCTTGCAGTGTGGTGGAGGAAAATACAATAAATAAATACAGTGTACTAGCAGGTGATAAATGCTATGGAAAAAACTGAAGCAAGGGAAGGGGGTGGAAGTGCTGGGGCTGGGAGATGCAGTTTCAAATAGGGTGGCAAGGGAAGGTCTTGAGAAGGCACTATTAGAGCAAATGCTTGAAGTAGCCAGAGAAGCAGGTTAGGCACCTATGCATCAGGAAAGCATTCCAGACAGAGGGATAGCAGGTGCAAAGATGGAGGTGAGAATGTGCATGACGTAAGAAACAGCAACAAGACTAGCATGCCTGGCACTGAAGAAATCAGGGAAAGAGTAGCAGGAGATGGAGCTAGAGAGGTAATAAGGAGACTGATGCAGGTTACATTTTATCAAACTCTGTTTTGCATCTATGAGGTGATGATGTGATTTTTTCCCCTTTAATTTTGCAATGTAGGGATTATGTTTTTAGATTTCCCAAGTTAAGTGTCTTTATATTCCTGGGAGAAGCCAAAGTTGCTCATGGCACGTGATCTTTTTTATAAACTGTATTTAGCTTAGTAATATTTTGTTTGGTATGTCTGCAGCTGTATTCACGAAAGAGCTTGGCCTATAATTATTTTTTTAAAATTTTCGTTGTAAAACAATACATAGGCCGGGTGTGGTTGCTCATGCCTATAATCCCAGCACTTTGGAAGGCTGAGGCAGGCAGATCATGAGGTCAGGAGATTGAGACCATCCTGGCTAACAAGGTGAAACCCCATCTCTACTAAAAATACAAAAAAATTAGCTGGGCATGGTGGCGGGCGCCTGTAGTCCCAGCTACTTGGGAGGCTAAGGCAGGAGAATGGCGTGAACCCATGAGGCCGAGCTTGCAGTGAGCCAAGATTGTGCCACTGCACTCCAGCTTGGATGACAGAGTGAGACTCCGTCTCAAAAAAAAAAAAAAAAAAAAAAAAAAAAAAAACCATAAAATTTTAGCATTCTTAAGTGTACCGTTCAGTAGTATGAACTATATTCATATATTTTGCAGTGATCTCCAGAACTGTTTTCATCTTGCAAAACTGAAACTTTCTATCTATTGAACAACAACTCCCTTTTTGTCCTCCTCTTAGTTCCTGGAAAACAACCATTCTATTTTCTGTTTCTATGAATTCGACTACTTTAGACACTTCATATTATGCTTGTTTCATAATGTCCTAGGGTTCATCCATGTTCTAGCATGCGTCAGGATTTCTTTCTTTTTAAAGACAGAATAATATTCTACTGTATGGATAGACCATATCTTCTTTGTTCATTCATCTGCCAATGGATGTTTGGGTTGCTTCTACCTTTTGGCTATTGTGACTAATGCTGCAATGAACACAGGTGTGCAAAGTCTTCTTTGAGATCCTACTTTCAGTTATTTCGGCTTTGCATGCAGTAGTGGGATTGCTGGATCATGTGGTAATTCTATGTTTTATTTTTGAGGAGCCTCCATATTGTTTTTCATAGTGGCTACACCATTTTACATTCTCACCAACAGTGCATGAGTGTTCCAATTTCTCCACATCCTTATCAACACTCATTACTTTCTGTTTTTTTAATAGTGACCATCCTAATGAGTGTGAGATAATATCTCATTATGGTTTTAATTTGCATTTCTCTAATGATTAGTGATGTTGAACGTCTTTTGATTTACTCATTGGCCATTTGGAGAATTATCTGTTCAAATCCTTTGCCCATGTTTAAATAGGATTATTTGTTGTTCAGTTGTAGGAGTTCTTTATATATTCTGGGTATTAATGCCTTATCAGATATATGATTTGAAAATATCTTCTCCCATGCTGTATATAGAGAGAGATTCTGTTGATTGTTTCCCTTGATGTGTAGAAGTTTTTAAGTTTGGGGTAGTCCCATTTGTCTATTTTTGCTTTTATTGCCTGTGCTTTTGGTGTCATATTCAAGAAATCATTGCTAGATCCAATGTCATGAAGCTTTTCCCTTATGTTTTATTTTCTTTATTCTCCCATGTTTTTTTCTGGGAGTTTTATAGTTTTAGATCTTACTTTTAATCTATTTTGAGTTAATTTTTGTACATGGTGTAAGGTAAGGGCCCAACTTCATTCTATTGCATGTGGATATCCAGGGTTCCCAATGCCATTTGTTGAAGAAACTATTCTTTTCTCACTGAGTGGTCTTGGCACCCTTGTCAAAAATTGTTTAATCACACACACAAGGGTTTATTTCAGGTCTTTTGATTCTGTTCCATTGTTCTATATGCCTGTCTTTATGCCAATAACATATATTTTGTTTATGGTAGCTCTATTTGGAATCAGGAAGAGTGAGGTCTCCAATCTTGGCTCACTGCAAGCTCTGCCTCCTGGGTTCACGTCATTCTCCTGTCTCAGCCTCCTGAGTATTTGGGACTACAGGCGCCAGCCACCACGCTCAGCTAATTTTTTTGTATTTTAGTAGAGACAGGGTTTCACCGTGTTAGCCAGGGTAGTCTCGATCTCCTGACCTTGTGATCCGCCTGCCTCGGCCTCCCAAAGTGCTGGGATTACAGGCATGAGCCACCGCACCCGGCCCAACTTTGCTCTTTTTCAAAATTATTTTGCTTATTCAGGGTCATTTGAGATTCCATGTGACTTTTAGAATAGATTTTTCTATTTCTGCAAAAATGGCATTAGGATATTGATAGGAATATAATTTTCTTTTTAATATTGCCCTTATCTGACATAGATATCAAGGTCATACCAGACCTCATAGATAAGTTGGGAAGTGTTCACTCATTTTTAATAGAATTATTAGTTTAGGTTCACCTCTGTGTATATCAATTTCTTTGTTTTCCTTTTTTCCTTTCATCTCAGACTTCCCCCACTAGTGTCATTTTCCTTATTCCTAAAATTTATATTTTAGAAATCTCTTTAATAGAGGACTGCTGCTATAAAGAATCTCATTTTTGTTTATTTGAAAGTGTCTTTATTGTACTCTCATTCTTGAAAGATAGTTTTGCTGGGTATATAGTTCTAAGTTGACAGTTGTTTTAATCTATCTTCAATTAATCTGACAGTTGTTTTAATGTGTCTTTAATCTGACAGTTGTTTAATCAGCACTTTGAAGGTATCAATAGTTGCCAAATTTCAAATATGATATGATTCCAGTTTTGTAAATGTGTGTATAAAAACAGATTGGAAATAAACACCTGAACAATTAATTGTGAACATTCTGCCCAGTACATTTGGAGTGATCTATCAATAAATAAATTTAAACACAGAACTAAGACCAAACAACTGTAAGAGTTATGATAACAGAGCAGAACGTCAGTATTATTATATACACTTCCAATTAAAAGAAGAAGAATAGAGCTTACAAAAATGAGCAGGTAGAGGGGCGGTTCCAAGATGGCCGAATAGGAACAGCTCCAGCCTCCAGCTCCCAGCGTGAGTGCCACAGAAGATGAGTGATTTTCAACTGAGGTACTGGGTTCATCTCACTGGGGCGTGTCAGACAGTGGGTGCAGGACAGTGGGTGCAGCCCACTGAGTGAGAGCCGAAGCAGGGCAAGGCATCACCTCACCCGGGAAGTAAAATGGGGAAAGGAATTCCCTTTCCTAGCCAAGGGAAACCATGATACATAACACCTGGAAAATCAGGTCACTCCCACCCTAATACTGCGCTTTACCAGGGGTCTTAGCAAACGGCACACCAGAAGATCGTACCCCATGCCTGGCTCAGAGAGTCCCATGCCCATGGAGCCTCCCTCATTGCTAGCACAGCAGTCTGAGATCTAACTGCAAGGCGACAGCGAGGCTGGGGGAGGGGTGCCAACCATTGCTGAGACTTGAGTAGGTAAACAAAGAGGCCGGGAAGCTCAAACTGGGTGGAGCCCACTGCAGCTCAAGTAGGCCTGCCTGCCTCTGTAGACTCCACCTCTGGGGACAGGGTGTAGTCAAACAAAAGGCAGCAGAAACATCTGCAGATTTAAATGTCCCTGTCTGACAGCTTTGAAGAGAGTAGTGGTTCTCCCAGCATGGAGTTTGAGATCTGAGAATGGACAGACTTCCTGCTCAAGTGGGTCCCTGACCCCCAAGTAGCCTAACTGCGAAACACACCCCACTAGGGGCAGACTGACACCTCACACCTCACACGGCCAAGTACCCCTCTGAGACGAAGCTTCCAGAGGAATGATCAGGCAGCAACATTTGCTGTTCAGCAGTATTCACTCTTCTCCAGCCTCCACTGCTGATACCCAGGCAAACAGGGTCTGGAGTGGACCTCAAGCAAACTCCAACAGACCTGCAGCTGAGGGTCCTGACTGTTAGAAGGAAAACTAACAAACAGAAAGGACACCCACACCAAAACCCCATCAGGACGTCACCATCATCAAAGACCAAAGACAGATAAAACCACAAAGATGGGAAAAAGCAGTGTAGAAAAGCTGAAAATTCTAAAAATCAGAGAGCCTCTCCCCATCCAAAGGAACGCAGCTCCTTGCCAGCAATGGAACAAAGCTGGACAGAGAATGACTTTGACGAGTTGAGAGAAAAAGGCTTCAGATGATCAAGCTTCTCTGAACTAAAGGAGGAATGATGAACCCAGCACAAAGAAACTAAAAACCTTGAAAAAAGATTTGATGAATGGCTAACTAGAACAGCCAATGTAGAGAAGTCCTTAAATGACCTGATAGAGATGAAAACCATGACATGAGAACTACGTGACAAAGGCACAAGCTTCAGTAACCAACTTGATCAACTGGAAGAAAGGGTATCAGTGATTGAAGACCAAATGAATAAATGAAGCGAGAAGAGAAGTTTAGAGAAAACAGAGTAAAAAGAAATGAACAAAGCCTCCAAGAAATATGGGACTATATGAAAAGACCAAATCTACGTCTGATTGGTGTACCTGAAAGTGACGAGGAGAATAGAACCTAGTTGGAAAACACTCTGAAGGATATTATCCAGGAGAACTTCCCCAACCTAGCAGGGCAGGCCAACATTGAAATTCAGGAAATACAGAGAACACCACAAAGATATTCCTTGAGAAGAGCAACTCCAAGACATATAATTGTCAGATTCACCAAAGTTGAAATGAAGGAAAAAATGTTAAGGACAGCCAGAGAGAAAGGTCGGGTTCATCTCACTGGGGCGAGAGAAAGGAAAGCACATCAGAATAACAGTGGATCTCTTGGCAGAAACCCTACACGTCACAAGAGAGTGAGTGCCAATATTCAACAATTCTTAAAGAAAAGAATTTTCAACCCAGAATTGCATATCCAGCCCAACTACGTTTCATAAGTGAAGGAGAAATAAAATCCTTTACAGACAAGCAAATGCTGAGAGATTTTGTCACCACCAGGCCTACTCTACAAGAGCTCCTGAAGGAAGCCCTAAACATGGAAAGGAACAACTGGTACCAGCCACTGCAAAAACATACCAAAATGTAAAGACCATTGATACTAGGAAGAAACTGCATCAACAAATGAGCAAAATAAACAGTTAACATCATAATGACAGGATGAAGTTCACACATAACAATATTAACCTTAAATGTAAATGGGCTAAATGCTCCAATTAAAAGACACAGACTGGCAAATTGGATAAAGAGTCAAGACCCATCAGTTTGCTATATTCAGGAGACCCAGCTCACATGCAGAGACACACATAGGCTCAAAAGAAAGGGATGGAGGAAGATCTACCAAGCAAATGGAAAACCAAAAAAATAAAAAGGCAGGGGTTGCAATCCTAGTCTCTGATAAAACAGACTTTAAACCAACAAAGACCAAAAGAGACAAAGAAAGCCATTACATAATGGTAAAGGGATCAATTCAACAAGAAGAGCTAACTATCCTAAATATATATGTACCCAATACAGGAGCACCCAGATTCATAAAGCAAGTCCTTAGAGACTTACAAAGAGACTAAGACTCCCATACAATAATAATGGGAGACTTTAACACCCCACTGTCAACATTAGACAGATCAACGAGACAAAAAGTTAACAAGGATATCCAGGACTTGAACTCAGCTCTGTACCAAGTGGACCTAACAGACATCTACAGAACTCTCCACCCCAAATCAATAGAATATACATTCTTCTCAGCACCACATCTCTCTTATTCCAAAATTGACCACATAGTTGGAAGTAAAGCACTCCTCAGCAAATGTAAAAGAACAGAAATTATAACAAACCGTCTCTCAGACCACAGTGCCATCGAACTAGAACTCAGGATTAAGAAACTCCCTCAAAACCGCTCAACTACATGGAAACCGAACACCCTGCTCCTGAATGACTACTGGGTACATAACAAAATGAAGGCAGAAATAAAGATGTTCTTTGAAACCAATGAGAACAAAGATACAACATACCAGAATCTCTGGGACATATTTAAATCAGTGTGTAGAGGGAAATTTATAGCACTAAATGCCCACAAGAAAAAGCAGGAAAGATCTAAAATTGACACCCTAACATCACAATTAAAAGAACTAGAGAAGCAAGAGCAAACACATTCAAAAGCTAGCAGAAGGCAAGAAATAACTAAGATCAGAGCAGAACTGAAGGAGATAGAGACACAAAAAACCCTTGAAAAAATCAATGAATCCAGGAGCTGGTTTTTTGAAAAGATCAACAAAATTGATAGATCGCTAGCAAGACTAATAAAGAAGAAAAGAGAGAAGAATCAAATAGATGCAATAAAAAATGATAAAGGGGATATCACCACTGACCCCACAGAAATACAAACTACCATCAGAGAATACTATAAACACCTCTACGCAAATACACTAGAAAACCTAGAAGAAATGGATAAATTCCTGGACACATACACTCTCCCAAGACTAAACCAGGAAGAAGTTGAATCCCTGAACAGACCAATAACTGGCTCTGAAATTGAGGCAATAATTAATAGCCTACCAACCAAAAAAATTCAGGACCAGACAGATTCACAGCCAAATTCTACCAGAGGTACAAGGAGAAGTGATACCATTCTTTCTGAAACTATTCCAATCAATAGAAAAAGAAGGAATCCTCCCTACCTCATTTTGTGAGGCCAACATCATCCTGATACCAAAGCCTGGAAGAAACACAACAAAGAAAAGAATTTTAGACCAATATCCCTGATGGACATCGATGCAAAAATCCTCAATAAAATACTGGCAAACCGAATCCAGCAGCACATCAAAAAGCTTATCCACCATGATCAAGTGGGCTTCATCCCTGGGATGCAAGGCTGGTTCAATATACGCAAATCAATAAACGCAATCCAGCATATAAATAGAACCAAAGACAAAAACCACATGACTATCTCAATAGATGCAGAAAAGGCCTTTGACAAAATTCAACAGCCCTTCATGCTAAAAACTCTCAATAAATTCAGTATTGAACGTATCTCAAAATAATAAGAGCTATTTATGACAAACCCACAGCCAATATCATACTGAATGGGCAAAAACTGGACATTCCCTTTGAAAACTGGCACAAGACAGGGATGCCCTCTCTCACCACTCCTATTCAACATACTGTTGGAAGTTCTGGCCAGAGCAATCAGGCAGGAGAAGGAAATAAAGGGTATTCAATTAGGAAAAGAGGAAGTCAAATTGTCCCTGTTTGCAGATGACATGACTGTATATTTAGAAAACCCCATCGTCTCAGCCCAAAATCTCCTTAAGCTGATAAGCACTTCAGCAAAGTCTCAGGATACAAAATCAATGTGCAAAAATCACAAGCATTCTTATACACCAATAACAGACAAACAGAGAGCCAAATCATGAGTGAACTCCCATTCATATTGCTTCAAAGAGAATAAAATACCTAGGAATCCAACTTACAAGGGATGTAAAGGGCCTCTTCAAGGAGAACTACAAACCACTGCCCAATGAAATAAAAGAGGACACAAACAAATGGAAGAACATTCCATGCTCATGGATAGGAAGAATCAATATTATGAAAATGGCCATATTGCCCAAGGTAATTTATAGATTCAATGCCATCCCCATTAAGCTACCAATGACTTTCTTCACAGAATTGGCAAGAACTACTTTAAAGTTCATATGGAACCCAAAAAGAGCCTGCCAAGACAATCCTAAGCCAAAAGAACAAAGCTGGAGGCATCACACTACCTGACTTCAAACTATACTACAAGGTAAAACAGCATGGTACTGGTACCAAAACAGACATATAGACCAATGGAACAGAACAGAGTCCTCAGAAATAATACCACACATCTACAACCATCTGATCTTTGACAAACCTGACAAAAACTAGAAATGGGGAAAGGATTCCCTATTTAATAAATGGTGCTGGGAAAACTGACTAGTCATAAGTAGAAAGCTGAAACTGGATCCCTTCCTTACACCTTTTAAAAAATTAATTCAACATGGATTAGAGACTTAAATGTTAGACCTAAAACCATAAAAACCCTAGGAGAAAACCTAGGCAATACCATTCAGGACATAGGCATGGGCAAAGACTTCATGACTAAAACACTAAAACCAATGGCAACAAAAGCCAAAATTGACAAATGGGATCTGATTAAACTAAAGAGCTTCTGCACAGCAAAAGAAACTGCCATCAGAGTGAACTTGCAACCTACAGAATGGGAGAAAATTTTTGCAATCTACTCATCTGACAAAGGGCTAATATCCAGAACCTACAAAGAACTCAAACAAATTTACAAGAAAAAAACAACCCCATCAAAAAGTGGGCAAAGCATATGAACAGATATTTCTCAAAAGAAGACATTTATGCAGCCAACAGACACATAAAAAAATGCTCATCATCACTGGCCATCAGAGAAATGCAAATCAAAACCACAATGAGATACCATCTCACACCAGTTAGAATGGCGATCATTAAAAAGTCAGGAAACAACAGCTGCTGGAGAGGATGTGGAGAAATAGGAACACTTTTACACTGTTGGTGGGACTGTAAACTAGTACAACTATTGTGGAAGACAGTGTGGCGATTCCTCAAGGATCTAGAACGAGAAATACCATTTGACCCAGCCATCCCATTACTGGGGATATACCCCAAGGACTATAAAGCATGCTGCTATAAAGACACATGTACACGTATGTTTACTGCGGCACTATTCACAATAGCAAAGACTTGGAACCAACCCAAATGTCCATCAATGACAGACTGTATTAAGAAAATGTGGCACATATACACCAAGGAATACTATGCAGCCATAAGAAAGGACGAGTTCATGTCTTTTGTAGGGACATGGATGCAGCTGGAAACCATCATTCTTAGCCAATTATCGCAAGAACAGAAAACCAAACACCACATGTTCTCACTCATAGGTGGGAATTGAACAATGAGAACACTTGGACACAGGAACGGGAACATCACACATGGGGGCCTGTTGTGGGTGGGGGGAGAGGGGAGGGATAGCATTAGGAGATATACCTAATGTAAATGATGAGTTAATGGGTGCAGCACACCAACATGGCACATGTATACATATGTAACAAACCTGCACATTGTGCACATGTACCCTAGAACATAAAGTATAACAATAATAAAGAAATGAGAAGGTAAAAGGAAATATAAGAGTGCTAGTTCCTTATGTTTCATTACAGACAGTATTGATACTGTCTAAAATTAAAGCATGTACTATCTTAAACTAAATGACTCCAATCTTCTTTTACTTTAACCTTGGAGGGATATTTTATTAAATATTACCTCTGGTGGTAAAAAAAAAAAAAATTTATCTAGATTTCAGCAATTTCTTTAGTTTCACTTTATTTGCTATTCCTTCTGTTAAAGTAAAATTAAATGCAATACTTTTCAATAAAAATAGAAGTCATATTATAATCCTATTTTTATAAAGGTATTTCTCCAGCTGGTCTATATATGCATATATGCATGGAGAACTGCCTGGAATGAAGTGCACTTTAATATGAATAATAACTTATTTCACTGAGCATGGTGGCTCATGCCTGTAATCCCAACACTTTGGGAGGTCAAGGAGGGAGGATCCCTTAAGCCCAAGAGTTTGAGACCAGCCTGGGCAAAATGGCAAACCCCTGTCTCTATAAAAAAAATACAAAATTATCCAGACATAGTGGCACATGCCTGGAGTCCCAGCTATCTGGGAGCCTGGAAGCCTGAGGTGAGAGGATTGCTTGAGCCCGGGAGGTGGAGGCTGTGTGAGCTGAGATTGTGCCACCGCACTCTAACCTAGGTGAGAGAGCCAGACTCTGTCTCAAACAAACAACAACAACAAAAAACTTTATGTGGTGGTCTTCAGGCTAAATTCTAAATTTTTATTTTGTATTTTCTATATTACTTCAATTCTTTATTAAGGGTATGTATAATTTAAAAGTCGATATATTTTTGAATGCGGTGTCAGCGACAAGTCAGGACAGCTTGCTCCTTCTCGTCTCCTCCTGTGCCCTGATCTTAACCCTCGGTTTCATCTCTTCTCTTGCCCTGGAGACCAGTGAATGAATGTGTGCACAGCCAGTGCTAGCTGTCGAATTTCTTGTCCTCCGAGTTCTGCCCTAGGATGGCTCGTCTGTCCTGGGGTGGCCTTATGGTCGCATTTTCTTAATGAATCATGGCAGGTTAAAATTGCCATCCTTAGCAGAATCTAATGGTGGCAATTTTAACTGGCCATGATTATTCTTCTACATAAATCTTTGTTCATATCTTTGATTACTTTTTAGGATAAATTCTTAGAAGGTCAAAGTGTATAACAGTCTTTCGAAAGCTCATAATATTACATGGTCAAATTGATTTTCAAAAAGCCTGTTCTAATTGATGCTTTCACTAGAGGTATTTATAAACATGCCTCTTCCATAACTCCCTTGTCAGCACTAATCGTTTTTTGTTTGACATTTGTGACCATTTGATAAGCAAAAATGATATTTAATTGCTATTTTAATTAGCATTTTTATTATTAGTGAGGTTGAATGTTTTTCATATTAGTATTGAATTTAAAAAATTTCAGTGACATTTTATAAGTGAGCAGATGACATGATCATATTTATTTTTCAGCACTAAAGTTCAGGCAAGAGTGTTGAAAGTAGGTGGCTGCCTGAGGTCAGGAGTTCAAGATCAGCCTGACCAATATGGTAAAACCCTATCTCTACCAAAAATACAAAATCAGCTGGGCATGGTGGTGGGCGCCTGTAGTCCCAGCTACTCGGGAGGCTGAGACAGGAGGCAGAGGTTGCAGTGAGCTGAGATTGTGCCACTGCACTACAGCCTGGGTGACAGAGCAAGACTCTGTCTCAAAAAAAGGAAAAGAAAAGAAAGTAGGTGGCTGGAAGGGCCCAAAGTCAGGAATAAGTGAGAGGACCTTGGCGGCAGTCTTGGTGATATATGATGAGGGTCTGGACAGGGCAGGGTGGGGCTGGGGGGCAGAGGTGGGTAGGGGAGAGGGGCCTGGGGTTGGGGTGGTGGTGGTGGTGAGTAAGATCTGATAACATTCTCTCTTCATCTCTTTTTTCCTGCCTTCTTGATTTCCACTTATAGTTTTCTACTTTGAAAAATTAGCACAGCAATAACACTTTGCCCCAATTAATCTTGTGATGTTCCTAATCTATTTAAATTTGGGGGAGATTGTATCATTCTTCAGAGAGGTCAGTTTCTACATTTGCAATCTAGAAAATCAGTACTTCTGAGGAGAATCTGGCTGCAAGACTATGGATTTTGTTCCCCTACGACTCCCGTGTGGGGAAAAGTGGAAATGGATCTTTGGAGGTAAATATTCTGAAGAAATACACCGACGTGCTGGCTTTTGCTAGTATTAGTTAGTCACTTGGCTTTTACCTTGAAGTCTTTATATGTCATATTTTAAAAATAAAGAAATGAAACACACGGAGTCAGGTTTTAGCCAAAGCAAACCCTAATGAGAAATGACCAACCCTCTGTAATTCTGAGCTGAATTGTAATTCTTTGTTCTCTGTAGCCTTCAGATAAAAGGATTCATGTGGGATGGTAGATAGGGCGGTTTTAACGTGAATCAACTGGACGTACTGCTGGATTTTACACCAGCCTGCTGTGAGGCAAGTTCTTTGTTTTCGGCAATTATCAAACTAAGCCTAATTAAACTTGCTTTGCTTTGATGTACTGTAATGTTTTCCATAATTTTATATTCTGAACCATTTTCCTAAGTCCTGGTTTGAATCAACACTATGGATTCATTCTGTATCTGTCATGTCATGATTTAGCATGTGTCTAATCAGGTTTTAAGAAGCTTAGCTTTGGTTGATATAATACAACATTATTATTATTGTGATTTTGCAATTTGGACCTGTGGAATTGTTTTAAAATACTACATGCTCTGGATATTTGTGGAAGGAAAGTGCAAACACTTCCAATCGTACCAATTAAATATCGATCTTAAACTATAGAAAACCATCTTCTATTTTGTAAAATTCCATTGATTTCCCTTTCGGTTGTGTTGCTCCTTAAGGAGATGTGCTTTTACAAAGCTAATTTGCCACAATTGATTCCATGTATATTTCTTTTGTGTAGATGTATTACACAAGGTGTTTCAGAGTCTCTTTTGTATCTGCAAGTTGTTCATTTCCCACCTGATCGTGCATCCATTAGATCTCTCTTGCTTTCTGGGTGCTAGACTACATGAAGTGAGTGTTTTTTAAACTACATTTTTCTCCACCATCGAATAGAAATAATTTAAAAATACATTTACTTCATTCAGCTAGCACCCTACTTGGAGTTCCTGTTAGTCACATACCCTTTGCTCCCTTTAAAAATGGGCTCAAATGTTTTCATTATTTTAGCCTAATTTCCTGTGGCTTTTAACCTATCACTGGGAGTGGTGCAGGATACAAAACCAAATCAATTTTGTTGCAGATTCCTCTTTCAGCTAGGAGTCAAGGGAACTTAGCTATGGAGACCCTGGTAGCATTTTGAACAAAATAATGTCTCCTTTTGACACTGGCCATCAAGAAGTGTTATTCCTAGGTGTTTCTACGAAAAATCTGGAAAACTGGGGGCTCAGTTATTATCAATATTATAAAAACTTTGTTTTGGTGGGCACCTTTTGATCACATTTTTACAAACTCTTTGTTGAAGTATAATATACATAGAGACACATACATATATTAAGTGTACAGTTCAATGAATTTTCACATGCTGTGCATATCCATTTAAACCAGCATTCAGATGAAGAACAAAAACATCACCAGTGCCTCGGGCCCCCTCACCTCATGCTCGTAACCAGGCACTGTTCTCCCTACCCTACTCCCAGAGTAACCACTTTCCTGACTTCTACCAAGACAGCTTAGCACTGCCTGCTTTTGTGCACTCTGTGCATTAAGCATGAGTTACGCAGTATGCACCCCTTAATGTCTGGCGTCTTTTGTTCAACATTGTGTGTGTGAGAGTCATCTGTGTTGTTGAGTGTAGTTGTAAATTCTTCATTCTTATTTCTTTATGATTTCCTATTGTACAAATATATCACAATTTGCTTATTTATTTTACAGTTGAAGGGGAGCTTGACATGGTGGGGGCACGGGGAAAAGGTGCAGAGTGGAGGGGCCAAATGCCTTCACATTTTATACCCGGCACCAGGACTCTGTAAGCAGGGACTGTAAGCAAACTAAATAGACTCGGCCCTAACCTTTAAGTACTTGTTCGTTCTGGATAGTAAATACTTTGAGGACAGGGGCTGGCTTTGTTTCTCTTTCCCTTCTCTACTAACTCCATGACTCCTACAAAAGGGCACTCAAAGGAATGTTGATATGATTCAAAATAGGTTGTCTAAATGGAGAAACAATAAAATGCAATTAAGAGAATGCAAAACATGAGGCATGAGAAAAAGCCCAGGACTTTCCAGATGAAAAAGAGACAGCTAATGGGCAGAGAAAGGGGAGAAGTAACATAAAGCAGCATAGAACAATACTTATTTATCTTGCTATCATGTAAATGAGTCTAATTAAAGAGCATTTGTAGGGCACTAGTAAATCCTCTGATAAAATGCATAAATAAAACAGTACTTTGGTTTGCTATTTTCTTGTTCGCTGCACAGTAACTTCCCTTGGTCTCTCATTTTTGATCATTTTAGATATATTTTGTTCCATTCACATGATTTTTTCCCATCCCTGAAGCAGCAATAAACCAATAATTGTATAAAGTTGACATTCATCACAGTCATGTAAAGGTTTGGTATTTCAGCCAATTTTGCTTTCCTAGTTTTTTCCTTTGTATCACTGTGGATTCTGCATATTCTAGTTTGTGTGTGTGTGTGTGTGTAGAACACATAACTTCCATTATTTTTAAATTTAATGACTTCAAGTTGCTCCACCATCTCAATAATCAGTGTGTTAATATATTAATAATTGTTGCTATGTCCCAGAAAGTGGTAGTAAAAGCACTGTCGAGCTAATACCAGTGCAACACATAAATTATTCATTGAAATATATCATGCCTATTTGACTATATTGCTGTATTCTACTAGCAAAGTATCTCATGCTTTATTGTAGACTCTCATTTTGATTAAAAAAAAATAAGAAGGCCCATTCATTCTGGTGGATTCAAAGAGCTAATAATTTGGCTGCTCTAGAAATTGACCTCAAGGGAATGGGAATGAGTATAAAACCTGAAAGGGAGTCAGCGTAGGATTTGGTTTGCTTGCTTTCTGATCTATCCCTGTTTATTAGTCAGTGAGGAGTCCCATAACAGGGTAACAGTTTGGTTGGTTTAAACAACAACTATCTATTGTCTTATGGTTCTGGTGGCTTGAAGTCCAAGATCAGGCTGTTGGCAGGGTTGATTTCTCCTGAGGCCTCTCTCTTTGCCATTTAGATAGTTGTCTTCTTCCTTCTCACACAGTCCTTCCTGTGTGTGTATCTGTGTCCTAATCTTCTCTTCTTAGAAAGACCCAGTCATATTGGTTTAGGATCCACCCGAATGACTTTGTTTTACTTTACCTCTTTAAAGGCCCTATCTCCAAATACAGTCCCATTCCAAGGTAGTGGGAGTTACGGCTTAAACACATGCATTTTAAGGGGACCCTATTCATCCCGTAACACCCTGCCCCCCAAAACAATCTTTGACACTGTGACGTGAGATCCTTGGAGCCAGCACATCTCACACGTCTTGTGGATTCTGATGATGCCTGTTCTGTGCTGGCTGCTGCTCTGGCCTTCCTCATCTCCTTGGGACTGCACAGCTCTACTGCCTGGAGATCACCAGTTGGAGGGGGCACTGCGCAGCCAGACGAACCAGTCTCTATCCCCAAGCTTCTGGCCTTTCCCTTTCCTTAAGAAATTGGGGGAGATGCCACAGGGTGGGGCATGGGACTACATTTCTAGAGCAGCAGTCAGAGCAGCCACATGACACAACTGAGAAATGTCTCCATGGGGCAAACTTTGGCAAATGGAACTAGGATATGGGAAGGAGCTGGGTAAAGAGATTCTTGCTTCTTGCTTCCTCCCATAGCTGGTCCCAAGACACAACTTCTCTGTATAGCCTATCTAGACGTGTGTGGCTCCATGGGTGTCGTCACCGCTTGTTATGAGGCCTGGCCGGTGCTGTAGCATGCAAGAGCTTGCATTGCTTTCCTTCCTTCCCGGACTCATTTCCTTCCTCTTGCACTCTCACTGCTCTGGGACTGCACCTGCCAAGTGAAGCATCAAGACTCAATCCTTGCCTCAGGCTCTGCTTTCTAGGGAATCAGGACTAAGACAATATTTTACCCATTATAGAAGTTTTGCCCTAATTACAGAGGTGGCAATAAAATTGAATAATAGCACATAGATAAGTATTATTCTTCAATATTTATTATAGAGCATTTAATCATTTTTCTCAAGTTATTGCTAGCAAGGGCAGGGCAATAAAGTCATGACAAACTGCAGTAAACATTGATAAACATCAACCCAGTAGCACTCCTAGACTGATACGGATTCAAGTGGACTCATCTGCAGAGCTAAATAACTTTTTATTTTAATGTTCATGAGCAAATGTGTTTAGAAGTTAAACAAGATTATTTCTTAAACTGTTAACTTTATCCGTCACAAAGAATGTATTTTCTTCTTCTAGAAGATTCCACGTTGTTATCTATGAGGCCATTTCATAATGGAGGAGGTCCGGCAACAAAACTTCTTGAACTATTCAGAAAAAACTCATCAAAAAATTTTATCATCTTCGACATCTCAAATGTTGAAATATAATGTCTATTTTGGAAAATTACTAAGTAGTACGAATATTTGACCACTTGAAAGAATTTTCTGCAAAGCCTAGTTTCCAGCAAGTCATTTCCCAATCCAGTGAATCCCTTAGATATGCAGAGTGTAGTAAGATCAGCGTCTACCTAGTTATCCATAGGCAAATGAAGTTCAACTGAACAGAGTTAGACTTTTGTGCAAGCTCTATGATGTATTGTCATTAATAAATGGGCAGGAAATGGCATTTCCAAATTCCTGACAGATATTAATATTCAGGATTCAAGAATGAGCAATTGGAATCCCTGGCAATACCCAGGAATTCTTCAAATCATAACTTATTCTGTAAGTTTTATAATACTTTATTTATGAATTTAAAAATAATGACTGATGATAACAATATATTGTGAATCTACTTGCAATAGAGTTATACAAAGGTTTTCCATATAGAGAAGTCTATGCTATGTAATATATGCTTAGTTTATATTAACTGATACATCATGAAAATATTATGTTTAAATAACAGGTAAAAATGTTGTTTACTTGATATGAACAGTTGATAATAGGAAATACTACTAAAGTAGGTACCATTAGCATCAAATAAATGTCAAATAAAAATGATTCTAAAAATGGAAAGATACTACCAATATTCAATATTTAAAAGTTACCATTCTCCAGTGGAAATTTTAGAGAACACTAAACATTCACTGCCCCATCCAATAGTTGGGATCTCTGTTTCCTGACAAACATTTTAGATGTAGACAGATTTCTTTCACTTTGTGTTGACATGGGTTGCATTGTGGAAAGTGCACCCAAAAACAGTTTCAAGTGGATCTTAGGGTTCATGCAGCTCCATTTAAGCTCCTTTCCTTTTTTATTTTTTTATTTTTGAGATGGAGTCTCGCTCCATCTCCCAAGCTGGAGTGCAGTGGTGCAATCTTGGCACTGCAACCTCCACCTCCTGGGTTCAAGTGATTCTCCTGCCTCAGCCTCCCAAGTAGCTGGGATTACAGGTGTGCCCCACCATGCCTGGCTAATTTTTTTTATTTTTAGTAGAGATGGGGTTTCACCATGTCGGCCAGGCTGGTCTCGAACTCCTGACCTCAAGTGATCTGCCCGACTTGGCCTCCCAAACTGCTGGCATTACAGGTGTGAGTCACCATGCTCAGCCTAATTTCCTTTTTTGTAATGATAAAAATATTTTGTTTTCTTTTCCTGACTTTGATTTTGCTGTTGAAATCAATATTGCTTATGCTGACAGTTTTTAGATCAATTTCTAGTTTTATATTGAAGCATTCCATGACAGTATTCATGTCATATTCTCTTTGCATTTTTTTCTGGTAAAATGTTTATAAGAAATTATAGTCTATGGAGAATATTCAAATACTGGAAAACACCAGTAAATGTTACTAGGTAGTATTCAAATACTGTAGCATTTGGTTACTAGTAAACTTTACTAGCAAGGAGTAAGTTTACCATCAAAGAGATCTTACCCTGATCTTACTAGCATGCAGCAGGATCGACTTAAATATCTATTTTACTTTCAAAACTTGTTATCTCTTGAAACGTCACTTAGAGGACTCATATAATATATTCTGTGCATAAAACTTAGTACTATTTATTTTATTTGTGCAATGATTTCCTGTTAGCAGCAGACTGGCCCCATGAACACTCACTTATGCCAGGGCAGCTATAAGCAAGACTGATGATGCTGCAGCCACCCACCTCCTGTGTGTCCACCTTGTTCTGGGCTCCACTTACCAGCATTTCCTGCTGTTGCTTTTAGCTTAGTGTCAATGGATTCCTTCAAACTGATGCCACCGTCTGATGATTGTGATGCCACCATCTGATGATTGTGAAGCACTAATTCTCACAGGAGAATTGTATTTTCCCATTTTCTTGCCTTCTTGATTGATTTTTCTTGGGATTAAGAGAAATATAAATTTTCTGAGAAATGCTGGGAAGGAATCCCTGTGTGGAAATACTGGTAGGAGAAAATGGGCCTTCCATAAAATAGTCCTTTATCACTGCAGTGATGGCTAGTCCCACCTTGAATATCTTGAATGCAGATGCTCTTGGAGACTAACTTGAGCCTAAATTGAGTCCCTCCTGGGAAGCAGACATATCCAGAGGCCCAGGAATTTTTAAATTTTTTTGGTCTAACCTTGTTACACATATTTTATTATTTTATTTGAATATTTTTTATTGTAGTTAAATATACATAACCTAAAATACACCACTTAAATCACTTTTAAGTGTTCAGTGACATCAAGTATATTCACACCATTATACAACCATCACCACCATCATTTCTAGAACTCTTTTCATCTTGCAAAACTGAAACTCTGTACCCATTATATAACAACTTCTCATCCCCCCAAATCCCCCAGCCAGCCCCTGGCAAACATATATACACACTGTCTTAGTCTATTCAGGCTGCTATAAAAAAAATACCAGACTGGGCGCGGTGGCTCAAGCCTGTAATCCCAGCACTTTGGGAGGCCGAGACGGGCGGATCACGAGGTCAGGAGATCGAGACCATCCTGGCTAACACGGTGAAACCCCGTCTCTACTAAAAATACAAAAAAAAAAAAAAAAACTAGCCGGGCGAGGTGGCGGGCGCCTGTAGTCCCAGCTACTCGGGAGGCTGAGGCAGGAGAATGGCGTGAACCTGGGAGGCGGAGCTTGCAGCGAGCCAAGATTGCGCCACTGCACTCCAGCCTGGGCGACAGAGCGAGACTCTGCCTCGAAAAAAAAAAAAAAAAAAAATACCAGAGACTGGGTGTCTCATAAACAACAGACATTTCTTTCTCACAATTCTGGAGGCTGGGAAGTCTAAGATCAAGGCAACAGTGGATTTGGAGTCTGGTGAGGACCTGCTGTATTAGAGATGGCTGTTTTCTCACTGTAACCTCACATGGGGCAGAAGTTGAAAGAGATCTCTCTGGAGGGTTTGTTGTTGTTGTTGTTGTTGTTTTTTAAGACAGAGTCTTGCTCTGTCACCCGGGCTGGAAGTACAGTGGCATGATCTTGGCTCACTGCAATATTTGCCGCTCAGGTTCAAGCAATTCTCCTGCCTCAGCCTCCTGAGTAGCTTGGACTATAGATGCTCACCACCACACCCAGCTAACTTTTGTATTTTTAGTAGAGACAGGGTTTCGCCATGTTGGCCAGGCTGGTCTTGAACTCCTGACCTCAGGTGATCCACTCGCCTTGGCCTCCCAAAGTGCTGGGATTACAAGTATGAGCTACCATGCCTGGCCCTGGGGTCTCTTCTTACAAGGGCACTACTCTTTCATGAGGACTCTATCCTAATGAACTGGTTACCTCCCAAAGGCCCCACTTCCTACTGTTATTATCTTTCAGGTTAGGATTTCAACATCTACATTTTGGAGGAATACAAATATTCAGACCATAGCATGCAGAATTCATTCATTAGCATATATGAGGTGTCTTCTGGCAATTCCTAGAAATAGCTGAGGACATTTTGAAAGGTATTTGAGGTTTTATAGTAGAGGGTGAGAGAAAGAGGCGAAAATATTGCTATGAATGTGGTCATTCATCATCCCCAGTCTGATTTAGCTTGAGGAAACAGGTGTCCCCATAGCAAAATGTGACTCAGGAAGCGGAAAAAGAACATATCACACATAATGAATAACAGTGATCCTTGGCTCTTTTCTCCCTATGCTAATGGAAGAATTTATTCAGCAAGTGGCTATCACTTTTGGAGACCATCTCTATGCTATCACATGTTGTGGGTATAGAAATGCTAGAAGATTCCATTTGTATGTCTTCCATGTCCAGAGAAGGATTGACTGCTTCCTTCAAAGATTTGAGATGAGACTTGCAGCACTTTGCATCATTACAAGAAGTCTATGATAGTCTGGAAAGACTTTTAAGATAAGACTGTAAAATACTTGAGGACACTTGATCAAGATTTTCATGTAACTTCTTAAGAAAGCATTAGTGCCCATCAAGGATTATGTCAAATGGTCTACCACATTCTATAGCTTTGTTTAGCCTTCGGTTATGAGAGTTAGTTTCAGAGCAGTTGACATAGTTTCTAGCCTCTGACTTCATTAGAACTACTATCAGATATGCTATACATAATGTAAGCAAGATAATGGAGACCTGTTTCAGGAATGTTAGCATGATCACCTCAGACAATGGTTGAGATGTCACGTGGAAAGCTTGCCTCTGGTATAATTTCCTTAAGCAATTTCTCATAAGGCATTCATCACTGTTATTCCTCACCCTCCCATCCTTCAGGCTTCATCAACCTGAAGAGTAAAATAATCTGCAGAGGTGATACAGGATAAGCCAGGGTATTCAGTAGTAGATGGCTCAAGCCATTCAAGTGCATGATACTGTAGGCAAGCAGACAGAACTAACTACTGAGCAAATGTCTCACCACTGCACATGTAACCCACACATGTAAGAAGGCAGAAAGGAAAGTAGTTAAACCCCACGGGCCAGCAGGTGGCTGCTTTTAACTCTCACTGCAGCAAGGGAAGGGGCTAGGGCTAGGGAGTGAGGGAAGTTTCATAGTAGGAGACAGGGCATAATTATAGGAAAAATGACTTCTGTGTGATGGTAGAGTCTTTCAGGCAGCATTTGGAATTAAAAGCCATTACATCATCTGAGGACGCTCAGAGATTGTGCAGAATGAGGACCAGTAATAGAGTCCTTTGCTGTTGGAGGGGAATTACTTCCACACCATTTCCTACATTTCGTGGTTTTGTGAAAGGCAGAGTCAGAAATCACTGAGCAATAAAAATGCTCTTAATGTTTTTGAGGCAGAAAGCAGGTAGAGAGAATTTTGAGCAGGTACAGACAGCATCTGGGAGCATTAGGAAAGCAGAAAGCTAGTGGACCACTGTAGGGTGGGCAGCAAAAGCATCTCTGTACCCTCAGCTGTCAAGCCAGACCCAGAGAAGGCATCCTTGACTCTTTCCATTTCCTGCCAGCACCTCCAGAGTTTTTTCTCTTAAGAACAATGTTGCTATGAACATTTTCTACATGTTTCCTGGTGCATATAAGCAAGAATTTCATAAGTTAATGCCAAATTGTATTCAAAATTGGTTGAGCCAACATAACCTGATACAAAGCATGAATCTTGTTATTAGGAAAAAGACTGTAAAAGACACATTTGTAACAATTGGAGAAGTTTGAATACAGAATGAATATTGGGTAATACTATGTGATTATTGTTAATTTAAAAAATGTGAATGGTGTCACAGTTAGTATGAACATGTCCTTTTTTATTCTTATTCTCTTAAGAGTAATTTAGAAGTGCCAAGATATCTACAGTTCATTTTCAAATGGCTCAGCAAAACTGTGACTATGTGGAGAAACCACTAAAGAGAGAAAGGAGAGAGAGAGAAGATGAGAGAGAGCACCAATGTGACAAACTGTTGGTGGAAAATGTGTATTTAAATTTTTTTCAGGATTAAAAACTGTGAAAAGAAAAAAATGGTTGAACCACTAAGGGTTGAAACCACTCTAGGTATTTCAAACAGAGGGACTTTAATACAAGAAATTGGTTTCAAAGATATTGGCTGGGTATGGTGGCTCATGCCTGTAATCCCAGCGCTTTGGGAGGATGAGTGGAAGGATCGCTTGAGGTCAGGAGTTTCAGACCAGCCTGGCCAACGTGGCGAAACCCCATCTCTACTAAAAATACAAAAATTAGCCAGGCATGCTGGCGCCTGCCTATAGTCCCAGCTACTCAGGAGGCTGAGACATGACAATCACTTAAACCTGAGAGGCAGATGTTGCAGTGAGCCAAGACTGCACAGTTGTGCACTGCAGTCTGGGTGACAGAGTGAGACTCCATCTCAAAAATAAATACATACACACATACATAAAAAATAAAAATAAACAAAAATATTAAGAAGGTTGGAAGAGTAAAAGGAAGGAAATGGGACTGGAGGATCCAAAAGGAAGAAGCTATGATCCTTGGAAATCAGAAGCTGTTAGTGCCCTTGAGCTCAGTTCCCGAGCCTGTGCTTAACTGCAATTGGTTCCAGATCCATGGAAGAGATGCTGCCTCAGTCTGGGCAGGGACTGCTGAAAGAGGTGCTGTCTGCTCAGGCTGCTGGCTCTCAGCTGCCCCCTTCCATTGCCAGCTTCATCAGTAACTACCATCAAGAGTCAGAGCCAGCAGCAGAAAGCTTTCCTCTTCTCCTGCCTTCTAATATCCATGAGCGCCTTTCACTGCAGAAACTCACAGGAAACCACCAGGCAGGGCATCCTGGGAAATGCAGTTTGCAGAGTCCAAACCCTAGCAATGCAGAGAGTAGGGAAAGAGGATGTGGCACTCAGAGACACAGGGTAGCAGATACATACTCCCACCAGCAGTGGGCAAGCGTGCTCTCTGCACCACATTTTGCTACGTCTGACTATCTTTTGAATCTGGTTGGAGTTAAGTGCTTTGAGTGTGTATTTTGATAGTTTTAATTTGTATTTTGATTCATCCTTTATGTCCAGCTTATATGTTTCCTCTTTGGAGAAGCTACCTCTGACTATATCTAATGAACATCTCCTGCTGTACTCTGTCATTGTACTCTGGACTTCTTTTACATTGCACCTATCTCCATTAGAAATGATATGTTTGTGAGATTATTTGATTAATATCAGTCTACTCCACCAGTATGTAGATTCTACAAGGGCACAACGGGTCTCTTGTTTTCTGCTCTATTACTAGTACCCAGCAAACAGCCAGGCACATAGTAAGCATGCAATTTACACAGTGAATGGATGAATGAAGAGGGACCAGCTATAACACCAACCTCATGTGATGCAAGAAGACAACCTGGATTGGGCTGAGAAGAGGAACATCCCCCAGTCACTCCTATTAAGAACTACATAAATTATATGGTGGTTAATGTCAGAACCCCAAGGGGTTATGCCATTCTTTATAACTTGATATATACATATATATTTATAATTTGTTACAAGTACTATTTTTACTTTATTTTTTATGGACAGGGTTTTGCTCTTCCCTCCAGGTTGGACAGCGGTGGCACAAAAATAGCTCACTGCAGCCTTGAACTCCCAGGCTCAAATGATCCTCCTGCCTCAGTCTCCTGAGTGGCTGGGACTACAGGCATATACTACCACATTCGGCTATTTTTGTATTTTTGTAGAGACAGGGTCTTTCTATTGTTGCCCAGGCTGGTCTTGAACTCCTGGGCTCAAGTGATTCTCCCGCCTTGGCCTCCCAAAGGGCTAGGATTATAGGCATAAGCCACTGTGCCTGGCCCAGTATTAACTGTTAACAAAGTGCATGTAATTTCTTCAGAGGTAGACACTCGTTCACAATCGATGACTTATGAACTCTAGAACAAAAACAAGGTTTCCAGATAGTTGGGTAAAGAGAGCTACCTGAACTGACTGGTGCCAAGTGCATGGTGACTGACAGACCATCCTACTTTCTGGTTTGTCCAGGACTGAGGGGTTTCTCAGGACAAGGGACTTTCAGTGCTAAAACCAGGCAACTCCTGGGCAAACATGGGACTAAGTTGGTTTCCCTAGCCAAAAGACATTTGCAGTCACCATCTTGGGCCCCACCTAAGAAGTCCGGAAGGTCTCACCTGATATAGAACAGGATATACCCTTACATAAGCACATTAATTTTTACATAGAACCGGTGATGTTGTCAAAGATGGAGGCTAATTTTAAGAGGCCTAAGTTCACAGTGGGTAATATCAGGTTTGTGTCTGTGCACATTTTGAAGGAATTTTTAAAATTGATCTTTTAATATTTGTAGATGATGTGACTGAATCAATCAACAGCTTTTAATGAATAACACTAAGTATGCTAGAGGAGAAGTAAAAACTTCCCTAAAAAAAGAAATGCAGCCAATAATAAATAAATAAAGGATAAAGGATGGCCACAGAGAAGGTTTTGGCCAATTTGTGTGTGGGTGGCCCTGTAGTTGCGCATGCTCTCGGCAGGACACGGGTCTCTGTTATCGAGAGGCCAACCCCATCTCTAACACCAGATTGCTCGTGACACACAGCACTTATGCTCATTGGCATGTGCCAACATGGACCAAGGAGTCAGTAATGACTTGTTTCCAGAAAGCAGCTTCAGGCTCCAGAGTTGACCTCTTGCCTGCCAACTCCATTGGGCTGCATTTTGTGGTGGGAAAATCCAAGGCCTTTGGGAGACAATTTTGTGATGTTGCATTTATGGATTTTGTAGAGCATCCAGCTGACTTCATGGACAACGATTTATTAGTGTGGTAGCAAATACTGCGGTGTTCGGTGTTCTGTCCCCTTTGTGAAATTCTCTCTTCTATGGACTTCTGTTAACACCCCTCCTTCCTTCCTGGTGGTAGTTCTCCTTCTCTGGTTACTTGTTTGTTTGTTTTTTCGATTATATGCATTTTATTGTGGTGAGAAACACATCACATGAGATGCACTCTCAACAATCTTTTAAGTATACAGTAATGTATTGGTAACTATAATTTATGCACAGTGTTACACAGCAGATCTCTAGAACATCTGCATTTTGCAGGACCGAAGCTCCATACCCACTGAACAGCAATCCCCATTTCTGCCTTTCCCAGCCCCTGACAGTCACCATCCTACTTTCGATGTGTCCTTTGGGCTTCATTTCGTCCCCAGGGGCCTGTCCTTGTCTTCGGGGCCACTGTGTCCCTGCTCGTCCTCTTCTCTCTGAGCACATTCCCGCTAGGTCACCTTGTCATTGTACTGTTTCTAGTAGCAAAGATGATTTTGAAACAACTTGAAGTTTCAACAGTACAGGATTGGTTACATATGTTTTTTTTTTAAGGGACTACTACGCATCATTTGATGAAAATCGCACTGTACGTTTGTTGACATAGAGATGTTCATGATATTGCTTAGTTAATAAACCATGTTATAACGTTGCATGTATAATGTGATCCTATCTGTGTGAAGAATAGATACACAGTGACGTCTGAATGAATGTTCACCCCAAATATTAACAGTATTTATCTCCAGGTGGTGGAATTATGTGTGACTTAAGCATTATTTCTATTTGTCAGCAATTTCTAGGTTTTCTACAACAAACATATTTTTAGTGTAGTGAAAAAAAAATACAGGTTGTAAGAAAAAAGATTCTCTTAGGATATGGATCCCAGTCAGTCAGTTGACTGTGTACAACTCTGCAGTAAACACCCAACCAGGCCAGGTGCAGTGGCTCACGCCTGTAATCTCAGCACTTTGGGAGGCTGAGAAGGGAAAATTGCTTGAGCTCAGTTCAAGACCAGCCAAGTACGTAACATACAGAGACCCCCGTCTCTTAATTTTTTTTTTTTTTTTTAATTAGACTGGGTATGGTGGCTCAGGCCTGTAATCCCCGCACTTTGGGAGGCTGAAGTGGGCAGATCACTTGAGGTCAGGAGTTAGAGACCAGCCTGGCCAACATAGTGAAACTCCATCTCTACTAAAAATACAAAAACTTAGCCAGGCGTGGTTGCAGGTGTCTGTAATCCCAGCTACTTGGGAGGCTGAGACAGGAGAATTGTGTAAACCCAGGAGGTGGAGGTTGCAGTGAGCTGAGATTGTGCCACTGTACTTCAGCCTGGGCCACAGAGTGAGATGCTGTCTCAAATAAATACATAAATAAATAAAATTAGCCAGGCGTGGTGGCACACCTGTGGTCCCAGCTACTCGGGAGGCTGTGGTGGGAGGATTGCTTAAGCCTGGGAGGTTGAGGCCACAGTGAGCCATGACTGTGTCATTGCACTCCAGCCTAGGCTGGATGGAGATCTCTTCTAAATAAATTAATAAATAATAAATAAATAAAAATCTCTGGCTTTTTAAAGGTCCTCACCACAAAAAAAATAAGTATGTGAGGCAATGCATATGTTAAGTAGCTCAATTTAGCCTTTCCACAATGTTTACGTATGTCAGAATATGGACACAATAAATATCTAAAATTTTTACGTGTCAAAATAAATAAATAAATTACTTAGGAAAAAAAATCCCCTCTTTTGAATTAGAGCCATTGGGCTCCATGACGTTAGACTCATTACTTAACCTTTTTAAGTCTCAATTCCACGTCTCTGGAGTGGGTCTTAGACCAACTTTATTAGATCGTTTTGAGGATTCAGTGATTGGGCACCCAGGTCATAAATCTCTCCCCTCCCCTGGCCTCTGACGTCATTCTTCATGGAGGATAAGCCCTGAGAGTCCCCATCCTGTCAAGTAGTTTTGTTCTTTAAATGGCTGATTAACTCACAGGGGTAGTATCTTTTAATGCAAGTTCTCTACATGAAATGAGGTGCCAAGTTAACAACCCAGGAAAACAGAAGGCTTATGTTTTTCCACATAATAAACTGTGAAGAAATGAGCAGGGCAAGTTTTCCAGCCTCTCTATTAGAGCTACATGCCTATAAAATACAAAATGTACACACACATCTTTGAGCCACTGTGTTGCTCTGGCTAAGCAATGGAATGCTAACGATTATTCAGGAATTCTCTTGATCCTGTTTGATAGAGTTAAAAAAAAATTTTTTTCTGTAACCTATAGCTAAACTTTAAAATAGCCAGGTCTTGGCTGAGTGCGGTGGCTCATGCCTATAATTCCAGCACGTTGGGAGGGCCAGGCGGGTGGATCACCTGTCAGGAGTTTGAGACCAGCCTGGCCAACATGGTGAAACCCTGTCTCTACTAAAAATACAAAAATTAGCCAGGCATGGTGGTGCACGCCTGTAATCCCAGCTACTCAGGAGGCTGAGGCCAGAGAATCACTTGAGCCCAGGAGGTGGAGGTTGCAGTGAGCCGAGATCATGGCATTGAACTCCAGCCTGGGCAACAGAGCAAGACTCTGTCTCAAAAAAAACAACAACAACCACAACAACAAAAAACAGGCCTGTTCACTTTAGCACTTGCACAGAATCCTGTTATGTACCAAACACTGGGTATTGGGGGTTTGGAAGTAAGTGAGACAGATAAATAAATAAGACTCTCCTCTGTCTGGGTAGTCTCAGGGGATGATAGAAGCACAAATAGCTCCCTCGAATAGTCTGTGGCAGAGACGGGGTAGAGGTTTGCTCAGAGGATTCCCATACAGAAGAGCGGGGCTGAGAAATGTCAAGACCATCAACAGCAGCACAGGCCCCAGTGAAGCTCCCAAGCAGGCTTCAAGAACACCATGCAGACAGGATGGGGAACAAAAGAATCCTTAGTTCTCCAGAGTATTAGCCCCATTTCCCACCTCCTATTTGTGTGTCAAAGTTGCTGCCCAGCCAACACAGGGCTAGGGGACAGCTCTGTGGCCCTTGCGACTGTAAGAATTAAAGAAAGAGGAAAGAAACACAAAAAGCAGCTCAACAGTCAAAGAACAGGTTTATTTTGGAGAAATAAACCTGAGAGGGACTTCTGGCCCATTTCAGTCGGGAGCACATTCTCTTACAGACTAAGAGTATATATTGGTTTTATGGTGAGGGGCCTTATCACAAGCTTGGAATGTTTCTGTGTAGGGGAGAAGTTTATGATGGTGTTGGAATGTCTCTGGTCGGAGGGGAGGTTATTTTGGGGCTGACATGTCTCTGGTTGGGGAGGAGTTCGGAATGTTTCTGATCGGAGATATTATTTGTGGTTTATGGTCATGATGACTTTAGCCATTAGGCTGATGCCCTTTGGATTTAGGTGGTTTTTCATCAAGATGAACTTTAGAAGGCGGCGCTTGTCCAAGATGGCGATGCTCTTGCTCTGTCAGTGACTAAATGGCTTCACTTCCTCTGGGGCTCTTAGGACTAAAGAAAGGGCTGGCTTCCTCTGGAGTCCCTCACTCTATAAGACAGACACTATAGTGGAAAAATGAGCCAGGCAATGCCTCTGTCTTCCAAAACCTTAGAGTCTGGTAGAATCCTTCTTGCCTCTCTCCTACTTCAGGGATAACCAGCAATCCTCGACACTCGTTGGCTTGCAGCTGTACAACTCCAGTCTCTGCCTCCCTCCTCACATGGCCTTCTCCCCACCATGTCCTCATATCACCCTCCTAGGAGGTTACCACTCATACTGGTAAAAAGGCCCACTTTGCTCCAGTGTGACCTCATCTTGACTAATTATGTCTGCAACAACCTTATTGCCAAACAAGGCCGCATTCTGAGGCACTGGGGATGAGGACTCCCACATATCCTTTTGGAACTGTAACAGGGAGATGAGGCAGTTATCTACAGCGCCTTCAGTCCCCTACTGCATGGGCCAATGGGAAAGTTCCCCTGAGGCCTTGGAAGGTTCACCGAAGAATCAGTGTGTAAAAGGCAGATTAACTGGAGAAAAGGCACACAAATGTATTGAACGTGTATATACGGAGCCTCCAGACTGAAGACCCAGAGACTGTCCATTTTTATTCTCAGGTTCAACAAAGTATGGACAGCTGTGTTTGTCTAGATTCTTCCTGGCCTCTCTGTGCAGCACTCCTTCCTTCTGGGTATGAGGCAAGACCCTTTCTGCAATAGGGGCCTTATGACCTACCGTCAAACACTGTAGGTCAGATCATTTCTTTATGGCCAGTTTTTACATAGAAAGGCAGAGTCATACTTTTAGGTTTTATCACTGGCTTTGGGGAAAAGGGTTTCTGATTTCTAAGACTTACCATCGGGAGGAGGGATTCTAGTTTCTGTGGCTAGCCTTGAGGGAGAGTGGGACTGAGAGACAGGAGAGAAGGACAAAGTCAGAAAAACTTTTGCTCCTGAGCCTGCTTCTGAGGCCTTCATTTTGGGATATTATTTTCTGAGCCGAACAGTACTACTGGAATCCATCATACTGTCAGAGGCATTTGAACCAGAGCAACTCCATCTTGAATAGGGGCTGGGAAATACAAGGCTGAGACCTGCTGGGCTGCATTCCTGGGAGGTTAGGCATTCTTAGTCACAGGATGATACAGGAGGTCAGCACAAGACACAGGTCATAAAGACTCTGCTGATAAAACAGGATGCAATAAAGAAGCCGGCCCAAAGCCACCAAAACCAAGATGGTGACAAAAGTGACCTCTGGTCGTCCTCATTGCTCTTTATGCATTAATTATGATGCCCTAGCTGCTCAAAGACACTCCCACCAGTGCCATGACAGTTTACAAATGCCTTAGCAATGCCTGGAAATTACCCTGATATGATCTACAAGGGGGAAGAACCCTCAGTTCCAGGAAATCCCTGCCCCTTTCCCAGAAAACTCATGAATAATCTACCCCGTTTAGCATATAATCAAGAAATAACCGTAAGTATGCTCAATCAAGCAGCCCATGCTGCTGCTCTCTGCCTGTGGAGTAGCCAATCTCTTGTTTCTTTATGTTTCTAGTAAACTTGCTTTCACTCTACTTTATGGACTTGCCCCAAATTCTTTCTTGTGTGAAATCTAAGAAGCCTCTCTTGGGGTCTAGATCAGGACCCTTTCTGGTAACAAAGGCATGTGGTGAAAAGAGCCTGGAGGTTGAGATGGCAAAGCCTGGGATCCTTCCTCACTCTTGGGCCTGTGTTCGCACCAGTGAAATGAGGTGCTTGGGGTTTCTTGCCTTCTATCGTGTTCTGACAGTCTTGATGAACTCTGGTCCCACATTTGAACCAAGGCCTTGGCACATGCAGCAGAAATATTGCATTGAGCAATCTTTTTGTCTTGTGGACAGCAAATTGTGCTACTTTTGAAAAGTCACGGTGTTTATCAAGTTTGTCTTCCAGCCTTATCTCTCTCTATGCTTCCCCACACCACATACACATTTTAGTACCTCCTCTTCCAGTTGGAACCAGGAAGAATCATTTAGAACTGTTGATTACTCTTTAGGGTGAAGGAATTTAGCTTAATTATTCATTCCAGACATTTGAAAGTAAAACTCTCTTGAAGGAATTTAAAGCATCTGCAAGCAAAGAGGAATGTTCTTTATTTTAATTCAGGAGATTAGTCATTATTTCTAAAGTCACACTTTGATGATCATCAGGAAAGCATGAAGTTACTCCTGACTTAAGCCTACTGGGACGTATGGAGTTAGGTGAGGAGGGATGGTCTCTACCCACCGCCTGTATGGAGGTTGTGAGTTGCTGCACCTTTGGTGGCCTGGAGCCCAGACACCTGCTGTCAGGGAGAGGGGCAAGCAAGTGTGACAACTCTAGGACCCAGAGCCCCTCTCACTTGGGCTTAGGATGGCTGGGCAGCCCTCTCTGTCTGAAGCCTCCCTTGCCTCAGTCCCTGTTCCTGTCTCAGCTTCGGAACAGAGTCGCTCCTTTTTCAACATCTCTAGATTCTCTGATTCCAGGAATGCCGACGGGGCCTTTCCTGGAAGTGCCCTCTTCCCCTACCCCATGCCACTGAAGCTGGGTAATGGTACTTGCAATTTCTGGGGAGACCACTCATGCAGCTTCCCAGTCCCAAGTTTCTGGGGTCTCAAGTCCCAGGACACTCAGGATACCACGGACAGGAAGCAGGGAGAAGCTGACTCTGCTGCTATGGACATCTCAGGAAAGAAGGCAGCCTAGGCAGGTGCAGAAGTGTCAGAGGCATTTGAACTAGAGCAACTCCATCTTGAACAGGAGCTGGGTAAAATGAGACTGAGACCTACTGGGCTGCATTCCCAGACGGTTAAGGCATTCTAAGTCACAGGATGAGACAGGAGGTCGGCACAAAATATAGGTCATAAAGACCTTGCTGATAAAACAGGTTGCAGTAAAGAAGCCAGTCAAAACCCACCAAAACCAAGATGGCGATGACAGTGACCTCTGGTGGTCCTCACTGCTACACACCCACCACTAGCACCATGACAGTTTACAAATGCCATGGCAATGTCAGGAAGTTACCCTATATGGTCTAGAAAGGGGAGGCATGAATAATCCACCCCTCGATTAGCATATTATTAAGAAATCACCATAAAAATGGTCAACCAGCAGTCCTCAGGGCTGCTCTTTCTATGGAGTAGCCGTTCTTTTATTCCCTTACTTTCTTAATCAACTTGCTTTTGCTTTGCACTGTGGACTTGCCCTGAATTCTTTCTTGCGCAAGAACCTTCTCTTGGGGTCTGGATTAGGACCCCTTTCCTGTAAGAGATGGAGCCTAGATTCTGAGCAACTCTGGAGGCGACACCGTATCAGAGCCAAATCCTGTACTTCCTAGGAGAAAGAGTTCTCGACATTGATGCTGACTGTACTTGCAATAAAGTGAGGAGATGACAATGATAAAAATGTGTGCTGACTGGAAAAATAATCCAATTCACAGCCGTTTATGTTCCTATTGCTCTAGTTATGCCAAAATGCCATACAACATAATACTTATGCATATTTTTAAGTGTTTTAGATTAATGTGACTTATATTTTATATATATCTACTTAGCTTTCTGTTTCTATTTAATTTTTTTCTAGATTCATTGAAGTATAATTTACATACAATAACATTCCCCCAAGATATTGAGCATTTTTATTACTCAAAAATGTTTTCTCCAAGCCCCATCCCTAGCCTCTGACTCAAGGCAACCACTGACCTGCTTTCTGTTACTTAAAGTTTTGCTGTTTCTAGCATATCATATAATTGGAATAATACAGTATTGAGTCTTTGTGTCCCACTTATGTAGTAGAAGGGTTTGAGACTTATCTATCCATGCTGTATGATTTAATATTTTGTTCCTTTTTATTGCTAAGTAGTAGTTCATTTTATGAATATAATACAATGTATTAATCCATTTATCAGTTGATGCATATTTGGGTTGCTTCCAGTTTTCAGTTCTATGAGTAATGCAGATGTACACATTGTCTCAGTTTATTTGGGCTTCTATAACAAATACCAGAGACTGGGTGGCTTATCAACAACATTTATTTCTCACAGTTCTGGAGGCTGGAAGTCCAAGATCAAGGTGCTAGCAGATTTGCTGTCTGGTGAGAAGCCACTTTCTGCTTCATAGATGGTACCTTCTCACTATATCCTCACAAGGTGGGCAGACTGAGAGAGCCCCCTTGGATCTATTTCACCACATTGATCTCCCTCATGAGAGTTCTGCTCTCATGACCTATTCACCTCTCGATAGCCCCCATTTCCTAATACCATCACCTTGATGGTTAGGATTTCAACATATGAATTTTGGGGAGACACAAATGAGTAATACAGACACAATGTATTTCTGCATTACTCAGGGAACCATAGACCATAGCATTCCATCCCTGACCCACCAAAATTCACACCCTTCTCACACGCACAATACATTCACCCTAATACCCTCCAAAGTCTTAACTCATTCCAGCATCAACTGAAAACTCTGAAGTCCAGAGTCTCATTTAAACATCATCTAAAACAGATATGGGTAGGACTCAAGGTACCATTCATTTACTGGCAAGTTGCTCTGCAGTTGTGAACCCATGAAACCAAACATGTTACTGTTTGGACAAACAGAGGCAGGATGGCGCACTTCTGGGTTTTTCATCATCAACTTTTCCCGTGTGCGCGAAAATGCAGCTGGCGCCCAGGAAGGTGCAGACCAACCGGGCATGCGCCAGGTGATGTCAATCCGAAGAGACCAAGATTTACCTGGTGGCACCTGCGGAGCCCCTCCCCCTCCCCGACACGTCCGTGCCCTGCCTATTGCCCTTCCACTCCCAGAAAAGCCGCTCCCGGCAGATGCGTGGCGAGGGCTTCCTCAGCCCCCATTCTTGTCGGGACTGCATTAGGAACTCCGCCCGAGAGCTTTACCGGGAGACTCTCTCTCAGCCTCCTTTGCCGGAGGCCGACAGATTTCACCCCCACACCGTCTTCCCTGAAGCTAGATGACCAAAGAATAAATTTGCAGTTTTGCTTTTAGCCTTGCCTAGGCGCTAGTTCTTTTGTGCTCGCTCTGGTGGTCTTAGAAAAACAAATCAGTTACGTGCTTCCAAAATACAATAGTGGGACAGGTACAGGATAGACATTCTCATCCAAAAAGGGAAAAATAGGAAAGAAGGGCTAATATGTTCCAAGTAAGTTCAAAACCTTAAGGCTCAGAAACAACCTTCTTTGACTGAAGCCTCTGCCCTCTAGGCCCACTGGGTTGGAGGGTTCCATTTCTGGAGGTTTGCTGGGCAGGGGTTGGGCTACCAAGTCTCCTGGAGGCCCTGTCCCCATGGCTTTGCTGGGCACAGCTCCAACGACAGTTGTCATGAGTTGGAGCCTCCTATCTTTGGCTATCCTGGGCTGGAATTATATGCTAGTAACTCTACCAGTCTGGGATGCCCCCCTCCCCCACCCACAGAGCACTGCCTTAGTGGGGACTCTCTGAGGTGGCCCACCCTCATGGTGGCCTGGGTTGGGTACTCAATACTCTGAATGGCTTTTTCTTTCAAAATCTAGGTGAAAATAGCCATGACCCATGCCTCACGCACCCTGTGTTCTGGTAGAGATGGTGCCCTACTGAGGCTGCCATGGTTTCCTGTCTGTACTTTCTGAAAGGACAGCTACCACAGCGTATGCCACACTTGGGCCCACTGGAGCCACACCTGGGGCAGTCAAGGAATGCTGTGTAGTATGCAGGGAGCAGAGCCTTGACATTGTTCTGAAACCCAGACACTTGTGTTCTGGGCCTGTGATGAGAGGGGCAGCACCAATCATCTCCAAAATACTTTTTGGGTCATTCATTCATTGTCGTCATGAATAGCACCTGGTTTCCACTGGGATACCAGATCTATACTAATTTCCTCATCAAACAGTCACTTGGTTACACTCTTGCTCTCTCGAACATGCTTTTTCATTCCTTACAATATGAATAGGCTGAGAATTTTCCAAAATTTAATGTTTTGCTTTCCTTTTGATTAAAAAGTAATCCATGTTTACATAGTTTATCTCTTGTTGTATTTTACTATAAGTGATTAAGAGAAACCAAGCAGCATCTTCAACATTTTACTTAGAAATTTCATGAGGGAAGTCCCAGCCAGAGCAATCAGGCAAGAGAAAGAAATAAAGGGCACCCAAACTGGAAAAGAGGAAGTCAAACTGTCTCTGCTTGCTGATGACATAATCTTAGAAAATCCTCAAGGCTTCTCCAATAGACTCCTACATTTGATAAACAAATTCAGTAAAGTCTCAGGTTACAAAATCAGCATACACAAATCAGTAGCACTACTAAAGCCACCAAGCTGATAATCACATCAAGAACCCAATCCCCTTTACAATAGCTGCAAAAATAAAATAAAATACTTAGGAATATATTTAACCAAGGAGATGAAGGATTTCATTTTTCTTCCCTCCCTCCCTCTCTCCTTCCTTCCCTTCCTTTCCTTCTTCCCTCCCTGCCTCCCTCCCTTCCTTCCCTTCTTCCCTCCCTCCCTCCCTTCCTTCGCTTCCTTCCTTCTTTTCTTCCTTCTTCCCTTCCCCTTCCCTTCCCTTCTGTTCTCTTTTTCTTTCTTTCTGAGACAGTGTCTGGCTCTGTCATCCAGGCTGGAGTGTAATGGCATGATTTCAGCTGATTGCAACCTCCACCTCCTGGGCTCAAGCTATCCTCCCACCTCAGCCTCCTGAGTAGTTGGGACGATAGGTGTGCACCACCACACCTGGATAGTTTTTGTATTTTTTGTAGAGACAGGGTTTTGTCATGTTTCCCAGGCTGATCTAGAACTCCTAGGCTCAAGCAATCTGCCCCCTAGGCCCCCCAAAGACTGGGATTACAGGCATGAGCCACAGACCTGGTGAGGTGAAGGATTTCTACACGGAGAACTACAAAACACTGCTGAAAGAAATCACATGTTCATGGATTGAAAGAATCAATATTGTGAAAATGACCACGCTACCCAAAGCAGTCTACACATTCAATGCAATTTCTATCAAAATACCAATGTCATTTCTCATGGAATTAGAAAAAACAATGCTAAAGTTCATATGAAACTGAGAAAGTGCCCAAATAGCCAAAGCAATCCTAAGCAAAAAGAACAACTCTGGAGGCATCACATTACTCACCTTTATATTATACTATAAGGCTATAGCAGCCTAAGAGCATGGTACTGGTATAAAAGTTGATACACAGACCAATGGAACAGAATAGAGAACCAGAAATAAAGCAAAATGCTTACAACCAAGTGATCTTTGATAAAGCATAAAAAAAAAAAATAAAAAAAAACTGGGGAGAAGACTCTATTCAATAATGCTGCTGGGAAAATTGGATAGCCACACGTAGAAGAATAAAAATGGATCCCTATCTCTCATTATACAAAAAAAAAAAAAAAAAAAATCAACTCAAGATGGACTAAAAACTTAAATCTAAGACCTGAAATTATTTAAAAAATCTAGAAGAAAACCTAGGAACAAAGCTCTTCTAGACATTAACAGGTAAATAATTTATGACGAAGACCCCAAAAGCAAAGGCGACCACAACAAAAAATAGACAAATCAGTTCTAATTAAACTAAAAAAAGCTTCTACACACAGCCAAAAGAAATAATCAGAGTAAACAGACAACCTATACAGTTGGAGAAAGTATTTGCAAACTATGCAACCAACAAAGGACTAGTATTCAGAATCTACAAGGAACTCAGATCAGAAAGAATAAAACAAATAATCTTGTTAAAAAGTAGGCAGGCTGGGTACAGTGGCTCATGCCTGTAATCCCAGCAGTTTGGAAGGCCAAGGTGGGAGGATTGCTTGAGCTCAGGAATTCAAGGCCAGCCTGGGGAATACAGGTAGACACTATCGCTAAAAAATAAAAAATAAAAAAATTACTGGACATGGTGGCATGTGCTTGTGGTCCCAGTGACTTGGGAGGATCACTTGAGCCCAGGAGGTCAAGGTTGCAATGAGCTATGACTGTGCCACTGCACTGTAGCCTGGGTGACAAAGTGAGACCCTATCTCAGAAAAAAAAGAGGGGGTGGGGTGAGAGTGGGCAAATGACATGAATAGGCATTTCTCAAAAGAAGATGTGCAAATGGCCAAAGAACGTTTTTAAAATGTTCAATATCACGAATCACTGGGGAAATGCTAGGCAGAACCACAGTGAGATACTGCCTTACCCCAGCCAGAATTGCCATTAATGAAAAGTCAAAAAACAATAGATGGCATGGATGTGGTGAAAATGGAACACTTATACACTGCTGGTAGGAATGTAAATTAATACAAACTCTATGGAAAACAGTATGGAGGTTTCTCAAAGAACCATTCAATCCAGCAATCCCACTACAAGGTATGTACCCAAAAGGGAAAAAAAAATATCATTACATCAAAAAGACACTAGCATGTATATGTTTATCGTAGCAGAATTCACAATTGCAAAAATATGGAATCAACCTAAGTGCCCATCAACTTATGAGTAAATAAAGAAAATGTGGCATATATTCCATGGAATACTACTCAGCTATAAAAAAAAAAATGGTGAAATAATGTCTTTGGCAGTAACTTGGATGGAACTAGAGACCATTATTCTAAGTGAAATAACTCAGGAATGGAAAACCAAATGCTGTATGTTCTCACTTGTAAGTGGGAGTTAAGCTATGGGTATACAAAGCCAGACAGTGGTATAATGGACACTGGAGATTCAGAAGGGTGAAGGGTAGAAGGGTAGAAGGGAAGATGAGGAACGAAAAAACTACCTATTGGGTATAAATTACATTACTTGGGTGATGAGTTCACTAAAACTCCAGAATTCACTACTATATGATTCATCCATGTAACCAGAAACCACATGTACTCCTAAAGCTATTGAAAGAACCAAATTTAAATAAAAGAGTCAGATCACATGATGTATACGACTTCATAACTTCTTTGATATTTACCATTCATTTTCTTTCCCTCTCCATGTTTTTACTTTTGCTGGCTTAGTAATTTTTTTCTTTCCTTTTTAGCTAATTGTAAGCTTGGAAGTTGTATTATACTTTTAAGTTTTGAAAAATGTATGAACCCATGTAATCACCACAATAAAGACATAGAACATTTCCATCACCACCTCCATCCCAAAAAGAAATTTCATCAGTCAAATATCCAATTTTATTGCTCACAAGTTCCACCTTTCACAAAACACTAGGACATGAACACAGTTCCACCAAATTCTTTGCCTCCTTATAACAAAGACTGCTTTTCCTCCAGTTTCCAATAATATGTCCTTCATTTCCATCTGAGACCTTGATATGGTTTGGTTCTATGTCTCCACCCAAATCTTATCTTTAATTGTACTCACATAACTCCCATGTCTTGTGGGAGAGACCTGGTGGGAGATAATTGAATCATGGGGTGGTTTCTCCCATACTATTCTCGTGGTAGTGAATAAGTCTCATGAAATCTAATGGTTAAATAAGGGGAAACCCATTTTGCTTGGCTCTCATCTCCCTCTTATGCTGCCATGTAAGAAATATGCCTTTTGCCTTCCAACATGATTCTCTCTCTTGCCACCACCATGTAAGAAGTGCCTTTTGCCTTCTGCCATGATTATGAGGCCTCCCTAGCCACGTGGAACTGTGAGCCCATTAAATCTATTTTTCTTCCCAGTCTTGGGTATGTCTTTATCAGCAACATGAAAACTAACTAATACAAATCTCATCAGAATGGACTTCAGTGTCCACATTTCTACCAACATTCTGCCTAGGATTACTCAGGTGCCTCTGAAGATTGAGGCTCTCCCTACAGCTCTCCTCTTCCAAACCTTCACCAAAATCACATTTAAAGGTCTCTTCATGGCAATGTGGGCTTTTTCCAGCATGTACCTAAAAACTCTCCCAGCCTCTATCCATTCCCCAGTTACAAAGCTACTTCTACATTTCTAGGAATTTGTTACAACAGTACTGCATTTCTCAGTACCAATTTCTGTATCAGTCTGTTCAGGTTGCTATAACAAAATACCATGGACTGGGTGGCTTATAAATAACAAACGTATTTCTCACAGTTCCAGAGGCTGGAAAGTCTGGGATCAAGGTGCCAGCAGACATGGTGTCTGGTGAAAGCCTGCTTCCTCATCGATAGCCGTCTTCTGACTGTAACTTCTCATGGCAGAAGAGGTGAGAGATCTCTCTGGGGTCTCTTCTAAGAGTTCTATTCATGAGAACCCTATCCTCATGATCTAATCACCTTCCAAAGTCCCCACCTCCTAATACTATCGCCTTTTGGGTTAGGATTTCAATACATGAATTTTGAGGGGACACAAACATTCAGACTATATCATGCATTCACATAAAAATCTTTGTGTTGCCGGGCATGGTGGCTCATGCCTTTAACTCCAGCACTTTGCGAGGCCGAGGCGGAAGGATTGCTTGAGCCCAGGAGTTTGAGACCAGCCTGGACAACAAGTCAAAACCCTGTCTCTACAAAAAATACAAAAATTAGCAGGTCATTGTGGTACGTGCCTGTTGTCCCAGTTACTCAGGAGGTTGAGGCGGGAGGATCACTTGAGCTCAGGGAGGTCGAGGCTGCAGTGAGCCATGATCGCAGCAGTGCTTTCCAGCCTGGGCAACAGAGTGAAGTCCTGTTGTGAAAGAAATATCTTTGTGTGGGAATATGTTATCATTTCTGTTGGGTAGATACAGGACTGGCTTCTTGTGTAATGTGTGCATTACACACAGGGCTCAACTCAGAAAGACCCTGTGCTTGGTTTAATGTGACTGTCTTGAAATTCTCAGTAATTGTTGAATAAGGAGCCCCTCATTTTCATTTTATACTGGGCACACAAATTATACAGCCAGTCCTGGTTAAATACCCACCAGTGGGATTGTTGGGTGGTATGATAAATGTATATTTAACTTTATAAGATAATTTCAAACTGTTTTCCAAAGCGGTTGTACTATTTTGCATTCCCAACAATGTATGAGAATTCCAGTTGTTCTACATCCTCATCAGTTTCTGTTCTTTTCTACAACAGTTATATCTTCACATCTTTTAAAACTAGAGGGAGGATTAGTATGTTATGAGGGTCTTCATGCTTATCCATTAATAACCTTCTCGGCCCCTGTTCCTTTCCACATCACTTCTTTGGGCGTTGGTTGCCCTGTGTTAATAAAATGTTAAATAAACAGGTAGAAACAGCAATAGCAGAATTCAGAGGATCATGAAGTGATACAATGATGATTCCTTCTTTGTTCTCAAGCAATATTGTGTCTAGTCTCTACGATTGTAGGTTGGGAATTCAGGCAAATGTTTTCCAAGCTAAAAGATGGAGAGAATTAAACTACTCTTTGCTATGACCCACAGCAACTCTAGAAAAAAAAGCTACTTGAGTTCTCCTGTAAGATGTGTGTTTGCCATAAAGGCTGGTTTTCTTTTAATTTAATAAAAATAAACACAGAGGTGAAAAGACAGCCTCTTTTCAAGTGCAACTTCTCCATCAACAATGCAGCCAGCACCAGACTATGTTGACTCCATTCTTTGTGGCAGAATGATATTCATTAGAATAAAACCTTGCTGAACTTCAGATATTTCACATATAATTCTTCGCCTTTATCTAAAAGTCAGCTATCCTGCTCTTGAGGAAATTAGATTGATCTGACAGGCTGTGCTCTTCCAAAAAACCAAGTTTGCTTCAGTCACACTGTGATTTGGTAGGTATTTCCATAAAGCAACCAAAATATAATTTATAAGATGAGCCATTTCTTCATAACAATAGATGGGGACTACATTTTCCTGTTTCATGTGATCTCTCAAAATACCATAGTGGAATAATTTGCATTCCTTGAGTGTCCTGATAAATATGACACTCTGGCTTGTACTTTTTGGACACACTGGAAGTACGGCAAGCTGTTATAAAATAACAGAGTGAACTTAAGAAACATGCAGACCTACATAAACAAAATGCTAAAATTCATTGAGGTGAGGGAAAAAAAAGACTTGAGCAAGCAGACACACAGCACATTCACCAATAGGAAGACTAAAGATGTCCGTTTTCTCCAGCTTATGTCATAGCTGTAAGACGATTCCAATCAAAACCCCAAAGGATTTTTGGGGGAAATTGACAAACTCACTAAAAAGTCTATCAACAAGAATGAACAGGGAGGAAGGACCAAAATAATTTTGACAAAGCATATTAACAAAGGAACGCTTACCTCATTAGATGTCAAAATATTGTGCAGAAAGCGCTCAGTTTCATTTGGGAAATCCCTATCTTTCATCCTACTACCTAGGCTTAGGTAGAGACAACAAAACATGTTTGAGCAGAAATGAGGTGAAATAGGAATATCTTTATTTTTTACTTTTGGACATCTCAATAAGGAAAAGTGAACCATAGCTGGCTTCTGACTGGGCTGAGAATTTTTTCCTGCAAGGGTAAGGTTCATTTGAATACTCTCCCTGTGTGGACGTCATACTGTCTTTTAGGATGGTCCTTACCGATTCCATGAAAGTGACATGGAGCTTTTAATATTAATAAAGGAGCTCAGTATCTTTCCATTAGTACATGCTTTATAATGCTAGGGTGTTCAGATTGGTTCCAAGAGCAGATGGATACTGAGCATTTAAATGACAGGAAAATAAGTGTATTATTGATACCCAGAGTAATGGACAGACTCAGTGAATCATTAGAGCTGCTTCCACACCATCCTTCATAATTTCTGGCTTCTCATTTTCATATTAACTGGAATGAATTTCTTCTAAAACATAATAGGAAAGGAGAGGGGGAAAATGGACTTACTGACGTAAGGGGAAACAATCCCCTCCCCAGAAGAATTGGGTAGCCTTTTAATTTAGAGTTCCAGTAGGCGAATACTGTTGCTATTTCCCCAGGGTGACTGTGACTGGAATTTCCATTCTGTCTGATATCACATTTTTCATAGCTCTATACCTGCGAGCGCCCTCGTCCCGCTTCACTTCCATCCCATTGAGCTGGTCGGGTCCAGGGCTCTGTGCTCCAATCAAGGCTGAAGATAAGGAGTGATGGCTAGCTCTGGACAAGGATGACACAACACTATACCTTCAGTTTTAAGAAATAAATGCAGCTAGACACACACTCAGAAAATACTTATTTTTATAACTATCCATAATATCTTTGTGACACCAGATCCTTACCCTCTCTGGGCCTCCACTCACCCCACCCCAACCTCATTTCCAGGCTCTACAGAAAATGCTAGGCAGGCTTCTTTCTGGCCCTCCTGCCAGGTTATCTGTATGTTCTTGGGTGTATATAAGAATGCATATTTATCCATTTGACATATATTTAACACATGGCTTCCGAGTGCAGGTATCCCAACATCTTGGTCAGGAATGATATCTTCCTCTGCCATAGCACTGATGCTGATGGATTCCAAATTCACATCTTCTGCCCTGACCTCCACTGTGTTTCAGACCTGAACAGCCTGCTGCCTGAGGAATATCAATCCTACCCCATAGGAACCCAAATGTGAATGTTTCCAAAACCAAATTCATTATGTTTGCTGCTTCCTAGCTGCTTTCCCTCCTCTGCGGTCTACCTCAGTGAGACACTCAGCGAATCTCAGGGACACCTGCCCCCAGCTTTATAAGCCAGAAACCTGTGAATTATCCTAAACTCCTCTGTATGTGTAAGCTTTTATATCCAAGTCACAAAGACCTGTGTATCATACCTGCTCAGTATTTCTCAATCCCATGCCCACTTCTCCATCTTTGTTGCCACTAGTTTCATCTGCAAACCCTTGTAATGTCTTGTCTGGAATATATTACCAGCCACCTAACTGATCTTCTAGTTCTTGTTGTCCATCCTTTCAACTAGATAACTTCTTTTGTTTTATTTTTTAAGATGGAGTCTTACTCTATTGCCCAGGCTGGAGTGCTCACTTCAACCTCCGCCTTCTGGGTTCAAGTATTTCTCGTGCCTCAGCCTCCCAAGTAGCTGGGATCACAGGCATGCGCCACCATGCCCTGCTAATTTTTTTATTTTTATTTTTTTGTATTTTTAGTAGAGACAGGGTTTCATCATGTTGGTCAGGCTGGTCTCGAACTCCTGACCTCAATGACCCATCCTCCTCGGTCTCCCAAAGTGCTGGGATTACAGACGGGAACCATTGCGCTCAGTCCTGATATCAATCCTGCTTCCAGGATGGTTCCCCTAAAATAAAGTGATTTTATATCATTGCCCTATTAAAATCCTTCAGTGGCCCCATTATCAGCAGGGCAAAAGTCCCAACCCCTGGGCTTGCCATGCACATCTCACCCTGAGCGGGCTCCTGCCCACCTTCTCAGCTGTAGCTTCCCCCACTTTGCATTCACAACGTCCTTTCTGCACGTGCAGAATTACCCACAGGTCCCCAAATCAGCCTTGCATTGTTTATACTTTACACTTGCATGTGTCTCCATTAAATGGAATGTCCTTACCCTCACCTGTCCGGTGAATTCCTGTCTACTCTTCACCTTCAGCTCAAACACCACAGCCTCTCAGAAGCCTTCTCTGCCCTTCCAAGACAGAATGTACTCTTCCTTCTCTTTGTCTACTAACACTTTGTCATTCAGGGTGCTGGTAGATGCAGAATGGGCATATGTGCAGCCAGGCAAGCAGGCTTTTTATCCTTTGCTGTCCTACTTCCTCCAACAGCCAGGCTGGAGGTGGCATTTGGCTAAGTTGGATAGGCACCTGGGAGATTATCTACTGACCTTGGGGCCCCTGGTTCCCCAGTTGTGATCCAGCTTGGAGTAACATGACCTTGAGGATTATGCATTACACAAAGATGCGACTATTCCCGGCTTTTGCAGAAGGTAGGATACTGACTTACATACCACACTTACAGCTGCATCATCATGTGAGCTGACTCCAAAAATGAATTTTGACTTTATTTTTGGGTATGTTGCAAACCTCAAGAGGAACTAGTGGTCATTCTCTGGTTTTCAATCTGGGGTAAAATTCAAGCGTTTCCCCATCGCTACCTTGACAGGTCTATTATAATACTTACCCTGTTATATTATCATTTTGCCGGTATTCCTTAAGAACATGGGCTCTTGCATATTAATTTTTATAGCCCCCAAATTTAGGTACACTGCCTGGCATGTTAAAGGATGTTCAACAAGTATTGTATTATATAATCGTAATAAATTAATGTGATTTTTCTTACCCCATCATCGACAGCCTTTACTATGTTGCTCTTGATATTAAAGTAGCCCTGAGGTTAGAACCATAAAGATTTCTCTTGGATTTCTAATATCTACATATTACTTGGGTATCACCTCATCGTAACACATCTTGTAGGAGACACAGTGAGAAAATGACAGAATCCATGCGTATCCGGCATATATGAAAATTCCGATTGGCCACTAGTTGATGTTGTAGTTACAAGTAAAAGCCACCAGATGGCTTAAGGAAATGAATTTATTTCCAATCGAGGTTTTAAGCTTGGAAATCTGGGACCAAAAAAAGCAGTGATTGGAAAGGAACTAAACGGCTCTCTGGTGAGCCCCACATAACTAACAAAACCCACTTATCAGTATCACCTGACTTCAGCAATGCGCTTGTAGAGGTTTGGCAACCTTCAAAGTGCAAACACTAAACGGTGTATTATCCTTCTACCTTCCAGTATCTACATGCTTTAAGATTATGGAATAATTACTGAAATTCAATTCAATTCCACAAATATTTATTGAGTTAAATTAAACCTTATGAGAGGCTTACGGAAGCATATGCAGCACGAAGCACAGCTTACTAAGCATGGAAAAATGTATGGTAGCCTGGAAGTAAAGATGAATTTCTTTCCTCTTTGTGTGCACTGGAGCTGGTTACCATTTCAAGGAGAAGTTCTGATGAAAAAATAATTGTGACCTAGAAAATTTCTGCATAATATCTGCAGGCAGAATGGGTAAAAGATGAAATAAAACAAAGCAAACCTAAACAGCTATATAGTGTTTATGAATCAAAATGTATTTTATATGGCATTTACATATGAAAACCAGAGTCGAAATTATCAGATTAGATTTGAGTTTTAATGAGGTGATTTAAAAATAAACCTATGTAGAAAAAGATGTGAGGGATACACCCCACTGGCAGGATATATTCAAGTGGCTCTTTTGTTTTTTTACTCTAGATGCTTTGTACTGGGAGAAATTTTTAGAATATGCCTATGTTTATTATTTTGGAATGTAAAGAGTGAAATGTAAACCTAGTTAAAGATATACGCACTCATTTATTTGACACATATATTAGGGGTAGGTACCCCTAGCTCAAAGATAGAGCCATGATTTAGAGATCCTGATTTTGAATTCTGTTAACATTGAGCCTTTTTAGTAAATTAAAAAATTAGGTCAAGCTGTAGTGCTTGCTTTAAAAAATATATACTAAAGAGGCCTTTACAAATACTCAATATCAGATCATTTTTAAACCTCTGATTAAAGATTGAAATCAGCTGGGCATGGTAGTGCATGCCTGTAGGCCCAGCACTTTGGGAGGCTGAGACGGGTGGATCACTTGAGGTCAGGAGTTCGAGACCAGCCTGACCGAAATGGTGAAACCCCCATCTCTACTAAAAATACAAAAATTAGCCGGGCATGGTGGCATGTGCCTATAATCCCAGCTACTTGCGGGGCTGACGCAGGAGAATTGCTTGATCCCGGAAGGTGGAGGTTGCAGTGAGGTGGGATCATGCCACTGCAGTCTAGCCTGGGCTACACAGCCAGACTCCACCTCCAAAAACAAACAAACAAAAAAACAAGTTGAAGTCAGTATAAATGAATGCAGAAAACCTTCCTCCACAATGTGGAGGGCATAACACATTTTATAATTACTAGCTAGCAATTCAAAAATATTTATTTGCTAATGAGAATTTAAGAAAAGAAACTCAATAAATAGAGTATCAGCCCTCTTTTCAACATAACCTAAAATTGGATAATTAACTTTTAAAAGCACTAATTTCTTCTGAAGGTGTAGAAAGAAAGTTTTCTTTGATAAAACAGAATTTTTTTCTTTCTTTTTGGGGCACAAATAAATTAAAGAAGACAAAATGTAGCTTAATGGGGTAACCCAATATTTGAGATTAAAATTAAAAAGTTGTACAGGTTAAGATAGCCTAATTACTTTTTCTCTTTACCAACCTACAGCTCATGTTTACACTATTTTTTGTTCAATACAACTGTTTACATCTGGGCACTGTGGCTCACACCTATAATCCCAGCACTTTGGGAGGCTGAGCAGGGAGGATCACTTGACCCCAGGAGTTTGAGAACAGCTTGGAAAACATAATAACACCCCCATCCCTATAAAAAATAAGATTATCTGGGCATGGTGGTGCACACTTATAGTCTCAGGTACTGGGGGGATGAGGTGGGAGGATCACTTGAGTCCTGGAGACAGACATTGCAATAAGCTGAAATTGGATCAATGCAGTTCAGTCTGGGCAACAGAACAAGACTCTGTCTCAAAAAAAAAAACAAAAACAGAAAACAAAAAACCAAAATAAACAAACAAAAAACATGATTACATGTTCACTCTAGAAAATTTTACAATATATTTTAAAATAGAAGAGAATAATTTTAACATTTTCAACACAAAGAAAAATGTTTGAGGTGATAGCCCAATTACCGATTTGATATTACAAATTATATACAAGTATTAAAATATCACATGAAACCCCAAAATACATACAACTATTATATATAAATAATTAATTTTACAAAAGAGAAAATTTGAAAGTAAAAAAAGTAATGGGAAAAATAAAAATTACTCTCAATCTCATTAGATAACCACTGCTGACATTTTGGGTTCTTTTCTTTTTTTTTTTTTTTAGACAAGGGTTTCACTTTGTTGCCTAGGCTGGCAAGTACTGGCACAATCATGGCTCACTGTAGCCTCAAATTTCTGGGCTCAAGCAATCCTCCCACCTCAGCCTCCTGAGTAGCTGGGACTATAGGTGTGCACCACCATGCCTGGCCAACTTTATTTTTTGTACAAGTGGAATCTTGCTATGTTGCCCTGGTTGGTCTTGAACTCCTGGCCCCAAGCAATCCTCCCATCTCAGCTTCCCAAATCATTGCATTACAGGCATGAGTCACCATGCTTAGCTGGGTTATTTGCTTTCCTTTTGTTGCCCATCAATCTGAATATGATATTTATATAACTATGTTGAGGGAAATTTCACCTGTTTCGCTAAAGTGGGCAAAAAGGACCCAATGCTTAGGGCAGAGAGACATCAGTTACCCCAAGTCAAAAGAGATCTTCAAACAATTCTGGTCTAACTGCTCAGAGTTTATCGAGAAGTGGTCAAATCCCTCCAGTGTGTATAAGCAAAAGGCTGATGGCTGGGGAGCAGGAGGCGCATTGGAATCTCAAATGGTCTGCCCACTCCTCCGAAGCTAAAGGAACTAGAATTGCCCACAGATGGGGCAGGTCTGCAAGAATGAGGAATCAGTATTTTTCCCCAGGGGAAATTTCTACTGAAACCCTGTACCCTGTAGGTCTGCTCTGTGCTTTTCTTAGCAGGGAAAAGGAGAATGGAGACGAAAGAGGAGTGGTCCCACTGCTTGGCAAGGTGAGCAGGTATAAGCTCCCCTGGAACTAAAGGACTGGAAGCTACGGTAGCTTAGCTCAATTTAGCTTGCCTCTATAATGCTCATGAACTCAGGATTCCTGGGGCAAGGGGTTTCAAGCAGCCAGACACTGTGGACCGTGCCTCTGGAGCAGAAGCTGCAGAACCTCTGGAGGAGGTTTCCTGGTGGTGGAGCTTCCATGTCAAGGTGCCATGCATGGGGAGACTCGCTTGGGTGTTCACACACCCCACGTGGAGGGCTCCCATGCCAGTGGCTGTGAACCTGAGAAGCCAGCAGAGTAACCCACAGGGAAGCACACTGGTGGGCCAGTTAAGGAAAAGCCTGTTCCATTTCTTCCATCCCTCTTCCCAGGCCCCAATCCTAAAAGAGCTTGATCCCAGGGAGAAGAAAGAAGGAAAATTTGTGTCTTTTGGTAGGGAAGCTGGATCCATGCTGGGCTGGGAGTGGGGAAGGGTCGAGTATTAAGGCAGACCTGAGTGAAGTCTCTAAGTACAGACCAAACTGGACTGTGCTTCTCATCACTGGAAATGAGCAGGAAGCTTGGGGAACCCTCCATACATCTGGAAGGGGTGGAACAGGAGGTCTGATCTACTACAATAGAAGCTTGTTGATGTTTTCTTCTTTATACTTAAAGTGTTCTCAAAGAATTATATTATTTTCAAAATTAGAAAGCAAAAAATTTAATTAACTGGCTTATATGTCCTGAGTCCAGGCTATTTCATAAATGAATTATGAAACTTTATTTTTTCTGAATTGAAAAATAAATGCTTATTATAAAAGAAAAAAATTAAGAAAAAAGTGAAAGTTATCTATATTTCTACCATCAGAGATAACTGCTGTTAACAGCCTGGATATATTCTTTCAGGCTTTTTCTATTCTCTTTTACACACACACACACGTGTGCATGCACACTTAATAAGACCCTAAAATAACTGCATTTTGTTAAAGTAACATGTTGAAGAAAAAAGTCTACTGTATATGTACTCTGGGGGCAAACATGTCCCCAAGAAAGATATGATTAACAGATTGAGTTATTTTTGTGCAGGTAGTTAATTGAATTATCATTGATAAATATTAGTGAAATAAGTTATCTGATAATTAAGTTTTAAACGAATCAACATAAAGCAGTTTTAAATGAGATAATCCCATACCATTCACAGCTTCATTCATTCAACCCCCAGCTTACTGAGAGTCTACTGTGTGTCTAGCAGTATTGTTTTCTGCGTTAAGAATCAGCCTAATTTATCAAAGCTGGATGACTTTGCAATACACCTTTAGACTCTGAGTGAAGGTGGTGAACAACCTATTAACTGACAGATCTGCCAAATGCCCTCTCAGCTTAAAAAGTTGGTGATTCACGCCAGGCACGGTGGCCCACATCTGTAATCGCAGCACTTTGGGAGGCCAACGCGGGAGGGTTGCTTGAGGCCTGGAGTTTGAGACCAGCCTGGGCAATGCAGTGAGACTCTGTCTCTTTAAATGAAATAAAATACCTGGTGAATCAAGGAATTTAGAGAATTTCTGATTTTTTCCTTGCTGCTGCCTCAATTTCACAGAAGAGAAAAACAGACAGAAAATAACTTGTCAAAGGTCACAGAACTGGTTAATCCAAAACTAGATTACAATCCAGGTCAACTCTTGGATACTCATTCACCTCACCATTTGTTCATTTACTGAACAAATGTTTTTTATGTCCTCCAATGGAAGTCCAGTGCTCTTGGCTTGTCATGTCTTTATAATAAAGACAATTATCATCATCATAGCTGATATTAGGCAGTATGTTAAGTGTATTCACTTGGATTACCATGTTTCATGATCACACATTTTTAGTAAGTAGTTAGAAAAGATAATGCTGACAAATAACAGTATTTACAAAACTAAATTCTACCTGCGTCCTTTGTGGGAGTGGAGGGGGGGAGGGGGGAGGTCTCTGTGATGTATGTCTGAAAGTTGTGTATGTATAAAGTTTAATTCATATACTAACCAGAGAACACTTAGATAACAAAATAAGAGAATACGAATCCAATTCGCATAGAGGCCACTAGACATCCTGGAGAATGGATGAGGAAGACTTAGGGCCTTCAGTGACTCATGCACCCACCCAGCCAGCACTGAATGAATGCTTACTACTGGGATACAATAATAAGCAAAATATGGACAAAATTCCTTCCGCATAGAGCTTACTGTCCAGAGGAGGAGATGGATTTCAAACAATCACACGAATAATTGTGTATTATAATCCTAGCTAACATGCACGAAGGGCTTCCGATGTGTCTGGCGCTTTTCTAGGCACTTTCCCCACATTAACTCATTTAATCCTCGCAAAGAAAAGAACGAAAAGAAAAAACCTGTGAGGTTGGTGCTACTATTATTATCCCCAGTGATGTTTCTTTCTTTTTTTTTTTTTTTTTTCAGACCGAGTCTCACTGTTGCCAGGCTGGAGTGCAGTGGCACGATCTTGGCTCATTGCAACCTCTGCCTCCCAGGTTCAAGCGATCCTCCTGCCTCAGCCTCTCAAGTAGCTGGGACTACAGGCTCCTGCCACCACACGCAGCTAATTTTTGTATTTTTAGTAGAGACAGGGTTTCACCACGTTGGCCAGGATGGTCTCTATCTCTTGACCTCGTGATCCACCTGCCTTGGCCTCCCAAAGTGTTGGGATTACAGGTGTGAGCCACAGCGCCTGGCCCCCTAGTGATGTTTCTGATGAGAGCTCTGAAGGAAAGATTCCTGGCGAGAGGAAGTCATTTGTTAGGGGAGTCTAATCTAGCCTGGGGCGGAGGAAGACAGAGACACCCTCTCTAACAAGGGTGAGGAAGGTTGCCAAGGACTGCCCCATCTTCTGAGGTGGGCAGGGTACTCACCTAACAGCAGGGAGGTGCTGAAAGCCTATTGATTGGGGCACTGCGGAGTCATTAGTAGTAGGCAAGACAGTGAAAAAGGAATTAAGTACTTACTACTACCTCTATGCCAGTCTGTGCAGTGCCGAACCCTGCCCCTAAACTATTTTCTCACAGGAAGACTCAGAGAGAAAATGCACCAGGCTACCTGTGGGGGAGTCTGATTAAAGCAGGGGGACCCTGGACCCCAGGGAATGGCCGCAGCACGGAGTCAGCAGTGCCAGGCACTCTGATGGGCGCAGTGCAGGGACACTGGTGACAGCTGAGGCAAGCTCACCAGGCACACAGGAAGGATGTGTAGAGCTGTCTCTCACTGGACACCTCCAAAGGCCTTGGGCTTTTTTTCTAATTTTCAAAACATATTTTCTTTCTTTATGTATTTTGCAACATTTCCAAGGTAAACATTAGCTTCATGTACAGAAAAGAGTTAAGAACTGGCACTGAATTCATCACAAGAACGAGCGAATTATCATGGGAAACAAACTTGCCTATTACCAAGGCTAATGAGCTGAAGTGAAGAGCTGCCTTTACAAAGTTCCCTCTCACTGAGCCCCCTGCCCTGCAGCTGACTCAAGCCATCATCACATATGTACATGTATAAGAAAGGGTATTGGCACAGTACAGCAGCTTTGCAACCTCTAAAACTATCTCAGTTTTAGTTCCCAGGAGTACGTGCATCTTCCACAGGTATTTGGTGCTTTGCACTATGGACTTTGATGGGTCAGTTTTGAAGTTTGATTAAGAACCCATTCTCTTGGAGATATATTTTATATAAATCTTGTAATATGCTAAAATTTCAAATTGTTAATGGTACTAAATACGCAAAGACATCATGTTGCATAGCCTCTACATTTCTGCATCATCATTTTTCAGCTTACACACTTGAAAGTTTTCCTGTACATTCTCCTACAGCAACTTTGATATTTTTTGGTTTCCAAATAGTCTGCTTGTCACCACCTGTGTGTACTGACTGCTGAGCACTGCTACCCCTCAAAATGTTGAGATTCCCCTGTGAGGGTTTTCGTTTCTGCTTTACCCTCTCCACAGCTTTTGATCTGATTCAATAACATGCTTGGTCTATGAAGAGGAATGACTAAATAATAATAATAATCAGAGCTTAATGTGACTTAGATTTAAAAAATGTTAAAGTTTTAGTTGTCATTTCTGAAAATCATAGATGATGGCAAAGAGAAGTTTTAAAATTATTTAGGTTCTGGAATCTAGATTTTGAGGGTCCAACAGATTCTATCAGATGCTGTCGAATATCCTGTATTTCCTAGCTCTTCCCATGGTTTCTGGTATATTCCAAATTTATTTATATTCAGCAATGATAGCTTTAACAGTGAGCTAAGTTTTAGTTTTGGATTCAGTGTGCAACCTGGAATGGGTGAAGGCAGCTGAGATCAATCACAGATTCTGGGGCTCTAGAGACATGTTTATTGAGGGCCAGGATATTGGGTGTGGGTTCCACCAGAACAATAAATCTCAAAGTTTGCTGCCTGAACTAGCAGTGTTAGCATCACCTGGGAATTTGTCAGAAATGCAAAGTTTCAGGGCTAACTCAAACTACTGGATCAGAAACTCTAGGTTGGGGCCGGGCAATCTAGTTTAATAAACCCTCCATGTGATTCTGGTGTATGCTGATGTCTAAGTACCACTGAGCCACTCAAAATCATAGTGGCTTAAACATAGTAACAGTTCACTTTCTTACTGTCTTAGTCTATCGGGCTGCTATAACAGACTACCATAGACTGGGCAGTTTAGAAACAACAAGAGTTGAGAAGTTTAGCAGCCACTGAACTGCCTTTGCACCTTGGTTGAAAATCAACTGACTATGGATGTGTAAGGTTTTGTTTTGTTTTTTTGGACTATTTTGCTCCATTAATCTATTTGTGTCTTTTGTGGTCAACACCACACTTTCCTGGATATCGTAGCTTTATAGTAAATCTTGAATTCAGGAAGCCTCCTGCTGTCTTATGGAGGTGGAGGAGGGGAGGATGGGAAGACCTATGAGTACTGAGTCAGAGTGGAGAAATGTCCTAACAACTCTCCTGCACCCTGTCCCCCAGTACAGAGGCCTCCAAATGGAGGTTTCTGGGCTCAAAATGCAGATATAAATTATCAGCATGGCTGGCCTGGGGTAAGGCCTGAGTCCTTGACTGCAACTTCCTTCAGAGACTGCAGTTCACTGCCTGTGCTCTACATCTGGTGTGAGTACGGCAGCTAGGCAAAGCTTTGCAATTGCCATGGTCAGGCCTGATTTTGGCCTGGAACTGGACTTCTCAGTTTTTGGCTATAGTAGGCCCTCTGCATTTGCACTTGAGTTTTAGAATAAGCTTGCCAATTGTTGAATCTATAGATCATTTTGGAGAGAACCGGCATTTAAAAATACTGAGGCTTTGGATCCACCAACATAGTTAGCTCCACATTTAATTAGATCTTTTACATTTCTCATAGCAATGTTTTACAGTTTTGATGTGCAGGTCTAACATATCTTTAGTCAGACACAAATTTTAAATATTTTTGATGATAATAAATTAGTATTTTAAAAACATTGATTTCCATTTTTTGTCTTATAGAAATACGATTTTTGCATATAGATTTTGTAGCTGCAATGTTGCTAAACTAATATTAGCTCCAGATTTTCTGTAGAGACCATGACATTAACTTAAATTATGTGGTATTAATTTAACTGACAGGCAGCACAGGCATTATAGGTGAAAAGCTGGTGACCAACCCCCTCCTTTTTTTTTTTTCCTGCCACAAGATATTTGATAAAACTGTCAACTCAATACCTTAGCAGGCAGACTACCTGCTCTTTGAATCTGGATTAGCAGGGAAAATGGTTGGGAGTGAATCTCTGGGTGAGAAAGCACTGACTTCTTCCTGTCTCTTTAGCAAAGTACTTTGAGAAAGATGAACTCAGGTAAAAACCACTCATTTTGTTGAACAGAGCTGGAAGGAAATAAAGCTATGCTAAGACTGGAGTTCTCTGCCTGTAGTCTGCAATACAAATTGACTGAGTGGTGATTTCAAGCCTTCTAGTATTGATAAAGCCAAGAGCTATAACACTTCCGATAGCAGAAGATAAAACTGTGACCCAAGGCACTTCTCAAAGGCCATCAGCAAAGTGTTCTCTGCTGGACAATGGAAGCCAGACAAGCAATAGAGATCATATTAAGGGCACTGCCTTCCTAACCATGCCTGCTGCTTTTGCTGGCTGCCAGTGTATAGCCATTAAGTTAGTAGGTACAGGAGATGTGAGAGTCTCGTAAAAAAAGATGAAGAGTAGTTAGGCATAAGAAATATGACTAATTGAGATCTGTATCTGTGGTTATTTGTAAAAGAACTATACAAGGAACAACTAGATAAGAAATCCATTCAGTACCTTTTAAAAATTGGATTGACAAAGAAGCTATTAAGCCTAGCTTGCCCATGCCTGTGTCTATCTGACCCTACTAAAGTAACCCGCAGTCCCTCAAAGTGCACCAGTAAGAAACTGGATATAAAAAGATGTGTAGCCTGTCATTGAGCACACTCTTCAGCATGCCCTTCAGATGGAACCATGGATCATGGGTAAGAACCTCCCAGTGAGTAAAGACTGCAGATGCTACTAAAGACCTTCAGATGCAACAAACGAGAGTTCCTCCTGGAAAACAGAACTGGCGTCTAACCAAGAATTTACTTCACCACCTTTGCAGTCTAATCTCTCTTCACATTTGCTTAGACAAAGAACTACTATTTTGTCCTCACTCTTCTTCCAAATTAGTTTTCGTGCCCTACTTCAACACTGCATACTGGCTGTGTGGGGAAGGGAAAGGGGAATAAATAACAATTTACTCTGTAGCTCAATGGAGTTATAACAGACTTGTAAGGGACTGTTACATCTTTAGATCATGGATGCTGAGCTGGATGCAGTAACTGCTTAGAACTTTCGGTTTTCTCTCTTCACACAGGGTGTGTTCTATGTGTCACAAGGGTATCCATGGATATTTGAGGGGCCAGAGGAGTAGATTGTCACACAGTTGTCCAAAAAACACTCTTGTTTTATTATTAGAACTGCCAACTATCCAAATATTAGTTGGATCTATAGTCACTGTGCAAGAAAACCTCATCTCCCACCTTCCCAAGTTAGATGTGGCTGTCAGATCAACAGCAGCATTAGATTCTCATCAGAGGACAAACCCTATCGTGAACTGTGCATGTGAGGGATCTAGGCTGCACACACCTTAAGAGAAGCTAACTCATGCCTGATGATCTGAGGTGGAACAGTTTCACCCCCAAACGATCCCCCATCTCCTCGTCCCCATCTGTGGAAAAACTGTCTTTCACGAAACTCGTCCCCGGTGCGAAAAAGGTTGGGAACTGCTGGGTGAGGTGGAATGTCTGAAGAAAAGAAGTCCTAGTGGTGAAAAAGGCATGACTGAAGGCAAGAATGTTCAATTCTTTCCTCAGAAAACCAAAGAAACTCAACGTAGCTTTGCGTGCAGCTATTCTGCTAAATGAAAAACACTTGTTTTTGAAATAAGATGTATCTGCTCTTTAAAAATGCTTATTCTTTTATAATTATAAAAGTAACAGCCATTGGAACACTTGAGAATGCCGTAACAACACAGAACCCTTAAAAAAGTTTAAAGACGATGAAAATCAGTAGAATCCCACTACCCTGAACAACAAAAAAATTGTATTTTTTTCCAGTTGTTCAGTGGGTGCGCAACAGGAAGTGCATGCATTTTCATACATACTACATGTATACACACACACACACTGCATTTGTTTTACTTTTTCATTTAACATCAAAATTGTATCAGGTTTTGTTTTTGTTTTGAGACAGGGTCTTGCTCTGTTGCCCGGGCTGGAGCACAGTGGTGTGATCACAGCTCACCGCAGCCTCTACCTCTCTGGCTCCAGCATTCCTCCTGCCGCAGCCTCCCAAGTAGTTGTGACCACAGGTGTGCGCTGCCACACCACCATGCCCAGCTACTTAAAAACATTTTTTGTTTTCGGTAAAGATGGTGTCTCAAACTCCTGGCCTCCAGCAATCCTCCTGCCTCAGCCTCCCAAAGTGTTGGGATTACAGGCATGAGCCATCATGCCAAATAAGTATTTCTTCACACTAAACATTCTTCAGCTCTTAGTTGCAGAGTATTTCTAGCATGTGAAACTGCATACCATCAACCACAAAACACAGAAAAATCAGCATGTATCAAAAAGAAATAACTGAAAAACACAAAATATTGTCTTTGACAGAACAACTATTTTTTCAGACCGTTAACTGTGACCAGGCCTTCACAAGCCTAGAAGGGACTCCTGGGGGTGTTTTCATAAAAGGCCTGTGGAACCGACTTGGTATAGCCTCACAGCAATAACAAACAGTTTAGGGATGATTTTGCCCAGGGGAAATACAAATTACAAAATCAAAGCTAGAACCTTTTTAGTGTTGTATGCCTGGCAACACACTGCAACTTAGCACTGCTAAGCCTCCTCCCCTGCTTACAGTCCAGACCACATGAAAACAAAGTGTTAACTAAATCCATGCAGGAAGCTGGGTGAAAGCTTCCTTTCTGTGGGTGCTGATCTTAAGTTCCTTCCCTTATCTGAGACCACCTGCCCATTTTGGCAGAACATATGTTAAACCAAAATCTCACACAGATTAACTCCCAAGTCACTCACCTGGCTCCAACCACTTTACATTTAGTTTGAGAATTTGTCACAGGAACAAACAGAAACGATTTGAGAAACAAGAACGATACACCACCACCATTAAGTCCACCTACACTGCCTTAATGGTGCTGTTGGTGCCTTGCTACCGCATTTCGGCCCCTGCAAAATGGGCTTAAATATATTTGTAAATACATAACTTAATATTGAATTCATCTTCCCTATTCCGCGCACTTTGAGAACTGTGCTTAGTTTTCACTTTGGACGAATAGGAACCCTTCTGATGACCGTCATGACAATGTCTCCAATAAAAACGGACAGTCTAGCTGGCTGCAAGGCAGATCCTCTTCTGTCTTACTGGGCACTGCTGAACTGCGAGGTCGGGGCGACAGGGCAGGAACTTTAAAATCAAACCCCATCCCCAAGGGCTCGGCGCTGTTTTTTGGCCTCTACCGCTTCACGTACTTGGTGCGACAGGCGTGCACTAGTTCTCTGCCCGAGAACTTCGTCCCGAGAGCAGAACCTCTGGAACTCGCCGGGCCACACCCCCGTCCGGGGAAGGAACACGCCCCCGGTGACATCCTGTACGGTCCCGGCCTTGGGCAACCTCGATTACGGGCGGCCGCCAACTCCGCCAGCAGCGCCCCGCGCCCGCCCGCGCCCCTGCCGCCCCCCGGTTCCGGCCGCGGACCCCACTCTCTGCCGTTCCGGCGGCGGCTCAGCCGCCGGTAGGGCCGACCCGGGCGACTGCCTCTTGGCTGGCGCCCTCCCATGCTCTCGGCCACCCGGAGGGCTCGCCAGCTCCTCCTCCTCCACAGTCTCTTTCCCGTCCCAAGGATGGGCAACTCGGCCTCGAACATCGTCAGCCCCCAGGAGGCCTTGCCGGGCCGGAAGGAACAGACCCCTGTAGCGGGTAAGCACGGGCCACACGGAGGGCACGGGCGGCGATGCTGCGCATGCGCGCCTGTGCCCGGCGGCAGCGCGCCCTCCGTTGCCCGGAAGGAAGCCGCGGGCTGGCCTCTGGCGGGTCGCCGGGTGGGGGTCTGCGCAGGCGCGAAGGGCCCCGGCCGTGGTCGGGGCGACGCTGAGGTCTAGTGACGCCCCTTTGTCTTTGTTTGGCTTCTCATCGTCTGGAGCTAAACTGGGCACTTTGAAGGAGCCTAGTGCGTCGGTCTCACTTACCCGAAGTGCATACCGTGGCGGCCCCAAGTTTTGGGCAGGAAATGTGCCGCTGGGGTCTGCCTTTGCTCGCGGGCGTCCGCGGTGCTGTGCCGGCATCCTCCTTTCTTGTCTCCTCTGCGCCGGCCGCCGGGACCCAGGGCACTTGCAGCGGGGCTGGTGCGAGTGTTGTCCCGGGAAACGCCGGAATGAGAGGAGACGATGAAAACCTTAAGTGTGAAGCTGCGTCTTAGGCCAGTGTTCGGGCTGCAAGAGTCATCCCTAGTGCCCCCTCGGGCCCTAGGTTGGCCGGGCTGTCGCCAGGGGCCAGGAGCTGCCGTGTGCTGGGTCGGCTTAAAGCGATACTTCTCAAACTTGGAAAACTTTCTAGTCGTTCTCACACCAGTACTTTGGGAAAATACAATAAGAGGGAAATACTAGAAAAATGTTCACGTGCTTCGTTGCCATGTAATGGTAAATTGCTATAAAAGTTATCAAAATCTTTCAATTTCTGCTTTAGACAGCAGAAATTTCCCAGTACGAGAGCCACACTTTAGTATTACCTTAGTGCAGCGCTTCTCAAAGTGCCTGCACCTGCTGCAGCAGCAGCAGCAGCATCACCTGGGGTGGCCTTGCCCCATTACTGAATTGGAGACCCTGGGGGTGGAGCCCAACAAGCGCTAAAACAAGCGCTCCAGGTGATTCTAATGTACCCTGAAGCTTGTAAACCACTGCCTTAGAGCTGTTGGAGGATTAAGTGATGTTTAATCTTCTACACGTGGCTCAATGCCAGAGAAATTCAGCCTTTAAAACACTTCCTAGGAAGTTTCTTTTTCTTTTCCTTCAAGAATTGTTGAGGATAGGAGGAGGTCATATTGAGAGTTTGTCATCTCGTAGAATAATCGGTATGAGATTAGAAAAGGTAGAGGTTTTTTGGATTAGAGGCAGTTTAGAAATTGTGTGACTGGCTTATTAATCGAATTAGCAGTTTCTGTTTCCTGGTTTCCCCATCATTTCACCTCCGACTCAGCAGTAAAAGTTTATTTTTGATTCAAATGTAGAGATTGGGTTTTGAAACAAATCTAGATTAGTAAACATCTATACTTATATATATATAAAATATAACCAGATTATCTAAACCTTATAAATGTATCTTAAAAATTTTTCATTCTTTTACGGGCAGGTATTTATAAGTGCATGTTTAAAGGCAATACTTTTCAAATGTGAAACTTCCTCAGCTTGTGCTATACTTGCCGTTCACACACTACCGTATCTTTGCTATGCCTCCCATACAACAAAAAAACCAAATAATCAAAAAACTCTTTTTCAGATTTCCAAACTGGTTCAAGGTCAAGATGGACCAAAATTTACTTTGACTTTATCTTAAGCAAAGCCTTCCCAATCAGTTTCCCAATATGTAAATGACATTTTTGGTAAAAGATTAGCAAACATTTCAGAAATGAGGCAACAATTTTTTTCATATCCCCATCATAACTTTTAACTGCAAAACCTCAGGACCTGGTTCCTTTCCAGGCTCCGCTGTCTTCATAGAGCTGTGAGTGTTTTTGGTACACCGACACATCTCTGTATCTGGGCCAGCAAACTTTTTTTTTTTTTTTTGGTGTAGGGCCAAGCCTACAGTGCATATGTCCTTATTGTTCATCTGTTGTAACTTTTTCCACAAAAAGTGTTTGAAATTTAGATTGTGGACGTTCCAGTCTCCACTCCTGAGCCTTGACAGGTTGCTGAAAGCCCTGACTGGCTCCAGAAATGGGCAGTGTTATCTCTTCAGTGGGTTTCAGTGGCTGTAAACTTGAAACTTAAGGATTTAGTATTGTTCCGAATTCACCTCCACTGCAACTTGCATCCTGTTTAACAACTCCTCCCTTGTCCACATTGCCTCCATCTATGTCTGTTGTTATTTGTACCCTGACTCTCAAAAGTTGCGTGACAAAAGCATCACCTTTTGACTTCAGAAGGCCTGTTTCTTTAGTGCCTTTAGATCAGCCTAGTATCAGGTGTGTACCATTACCAAATACTTGTGGTGTTAAGGATTAGCATCTTAGCATTCATCCTACCATTTTTATATTGTTAAGGACAATTCCACCCTTTTACAAACTGTGGCCAAGTTTTCCATCTTGCGAGAAGGAGTCAAACCTGCAAACTTTTTCAATGTCTAATTTATCCCAGGCTCCCTAAAATGGATCAAAACATGAACAGGCCTACTTGGGTGAGTGGTGAAAACTGAACCTGCCCTGGACCGCCTCATTTGCAGCCTTCTCTGTTCAGGTTAGGGGGCGTCTGGGCAGCGCTGGCTGGCTGGTAGGGCACACAGCAATGTGTCTGCCCCTATATGTGGAGATGGTCTCATTCTGCTTCAGTGCTTGACCACCAAGCAATACTCTGAGAACTTGGGACTGAGGGACAAGGGGAATTCATTCTTGTTGAACTGTATTGGTATTATATCGTTCAAAATAGGCTGCAGGTAGAAGGCTCGTAATTAAAACCTCAGAGTGCCTTCCATTTTGTTAAGATGTGGGTTCCTTGCAGTCAGAACTGATCTTATTTCTGGTGAATTATTATAATTATTGTAAAAGTCCAATATGGCTTGATTCTGTGTCCTCACCTAAATCTCATTTCGAGTTATAATTCCCACGTGTTGGAGGAGGGGCCTGGTGGGAGGTGATTGAAACATGGGGAGTGGACTTTCCCCTTGCTGTTCTCGTGAAAGTGAATGAGTGCTCACGAGATCTGATTATTTAAAAGTGTGTAGCTTCCCCCTTTGCACTCTCTCTCTTTCTCCTGCTGCCTTGTGTGAAGAAGCGCCAGCTTCCCCTTCTGCCATGATTGTAAGTTTCCTGAGGCCTCCCTGGCCATGCTTTCTGTACAGCCTGTGAAACTGTGAGCCAATTAAACCTCTTTTCTTTATAAGTAACCCTGTCTCAGATAGTTCTTTATGACAGTGTGAGAATGGACTAACACAAAGCCCAACTTTTATGTAGAACTTGTTTTTGCATATTGGAAACATTGCTAATCTGTGTTTGGGAATGAATCTTACCTTATAGAGTATCAGTGGGATCAGGTGTTTGGGATTTGGAGCTGTCGTTTAAAATAACTTTGACAAGTTCGATTCTATCTTGGCTTTCTTTCGTTTACATTCTTAGTGTTCATTGTGTTTTTTTGGTACAGTGCTTTTTTGGGCACTAATAGATGTTAAAAACAGATGTAGCGCACCAACAGAAGGTATCCTTTTTTAAGAACTTTAAATAGAAAAAAACAGTAGAACAATGTATTAATCCAAAAGATGGCTCTTTGAAAAAAAATTGGACTACACCAATAACATTTATAAACTATTTTTCTCAAGAAAAATAAGAAAGTACAAATATACAAAATAAGACTTGAGGAGATCGTAAAAACAGATAATTGGAAGAATAATAGGAGACTACCTGAACTCTTTGAAAATAAATTTTAAAACTTTGATGAAAGTGATAATTTTTAGGAAAATATAATTAATCCTGATTGACCCGAGAACAGGTAGAAAATTTAAGCAAGTTGATTTTTATAGAAGAAATAAAGCTATTAAAGAGTTACCTCCTCCCAAAGCATTATGTCCAGTTTCACCAAGAGTACCTACTGAATATTTAAAGAGCAGATAATTCCAGAGTAGGAATAAATTGCTATTTCCTTAACATGATAACGCATCTATTTCAACCCAAAAGCCCACTTTAGGCTTAATGAAGAAATATTGAGATTTCCACTGTTGTTCAGACCAAGACGAGGAGTGAGCACAGCCTAGTACCTTTTACCAGGTGTGCACTGTTAGCAAATTTTTTGGTGTTATCTTAGTTTTAATCCCACCTTTAAAAATAAATCATACCTTTTTTGTATTAAGGAAACGTCCACCTTTTTATTAAGTGTGATCTAGTCGTTGATTTATACTTTGTAAGAAGGTACGATTCAAACCTTTAAACTTTTTATTGTTTTATGTCTCCCAGGCTACCTAAATTGGATTATAACATGAACTGGCCTACTTTGAGTGATTGGTTATTATTTTACATTGTAGGTACAGCCAATGTGGTCAGACAAAGCAATTCGAGAAGTACAAAAAAGGAAAAAAGATCAGAAGTTCTTAAATACATAAGGGAATGTAGCATTTGATAAAGGTGGTATCTCAAGTCAGTGGGGAAAAGGAAATATTCAATAAATGATGTTGGGACAACTGGGTAGCCATATGGAAAAAAAGGTTGGCTCTCTACACTGTAAGACGGGATAAATTTTAATGTTTGATGGAATAAATTCCAGATACATAATAGCTCACACTTGTTAAGTGTCTTATATACCAGGCACTGTAGTAATTTACTAATACATTTAATCCTCACAGTAACCCAAAGAAGTAGTAACTGTTATCACCACTGATAGATGTGGAAACTGAGACCCATAGATGTTAGGCAGTTTAAACAACGTACATTGCTAATAAGTAGTGGAGCTGGGGTATGAACCTATCAGTTTGGCTATAGAGTTTCTGGCCTTAACTCCTATACTCTTTTTCCATTTAGATAATTGTAAAAAATGAAACAAAGTATGAGAATAGAATGTTTTTATAATCCGGGTGTGAGGAAAGCCATGACCTAACCATGACTTGAAAATCAGAAAACGTAAAAGACTGATAAATTAGATCATATCACAGTAAAATCTTCTGCATGGCAAAAATCACCATAAGCAAAGCCAAAAGACAAGCTATGGTAAATAGTTGCAATTCATATCATAGATGAAGGACCAATCTTTTTAGTTATATAAGAAGCTTCTAGAAATAAAAACACCAACATCCATTAGAAAGATAGACATCAGGTTATGAACAGACCGTTTACAGAAAAGTACAGTTGACTCTTAAGCATATAAAAAGATGCTCAGCTTCACTTATAATGAGAATGCAAATATCATTTTCATTTTTCAGATTGGGAAAAATCCAGAACTTTGACGATACACTGTGTTGGTAAATTTTTAAGGAAAAAGACACTCTTATACATTGCTGGCAAGAGTATAAATTGGCTCAACTCTTATGGAAGGCAGTTTGGTTGTACCTATGAAATTTAAATGCATATACCTTTTGACCCAGGAATTCAATTTCTGGGAATTTATCCTCTGAACGTAACTTCCATGCATGCCAAATGATGACTGTACCAGGTTATTCACTGCAGCTTTGTTTGCAGTAGCACAGGACTGGAAACAACCCAGATGCCTATCAATAGTGGCTAGTTAAATAAATTATGGTTCATTGTCACAATGGATACGCAGCTGTAAAAAAGAATGTGGAACATCTGTATGAATGGGTATGGAGGGATTGCCAAGATGTAGCATTAAGTGAAAAAAGCAAGGTCTTAACAGTGTGTATATATAGAGTATTCTAATTTTTCTGTGAACAGAAGGGAAAATAATATGTATAGAGAAACTTTGAAAGGATAGCTAAGAAATTAATAGTTGGGGAGGGGACTGTGTAATGAGATGAGAATCGATGGAAGCATAGACTTTTTACTTAATGCTTCTTTTGTAACTTGCTTCTTGTAATGTGACTGCATTTGTGAATTAAATAACTCCACTTGGAAGATGATCTGTCTTGCTGTTTTTAGTCTAATTGACCACCTTTCTGTCATCTTTTGTCATACTTATTTCAAGTTTTTTTTTTTTCCCCCAATTTTGCTCTCTTTTTCTTGTCAAGTACATCTTTTTTCTCCAACTTGCTTTTGTAATCAAAATCTACATTTTGGCGTGATTTAAAAATCTAAATTTAGAGAGTGAAATCGGAATAAGTTAATCCAAGTCATTTTACATTTCATAAATATTCATTTATATTGAAACATCAATTGTGGTGGCATCATTTATACAAAGAACAGATCTTTGGGGACAAATTCCTTCCACTATTATGTAGAAAGCATTATGTGTATTTCTTTTATTGTGAGTGATGTACATTGATTTTTAAAAGAAAATGATAGAAAACAGTTTTCCTTTTAGAGAAGTTTTCCCCAATGTGTGATTAATTTCTGAATTGTAGGATACAGAACTGTTATTTTCCCTCTTTGCATCCTGCCCAGAGCTCTTTGATTTTACAACCTGTTCCAGAACGTTTTGTGTTTCCCTGAAGTCCCTGGGATGAGGGTATTCAGTACCTCCCACAATGTGATCCTTACCTACTTTCCCAGTCTTTTTCTCCACTGTGTCCCCATAGAACCCCATCTCCTGCCTAATGTGTTTTACTGTTCTGCCTCTGTATTGCTCACACGACCATACCCATAGTGTGGATTGCACACTCGGATCTTTTTACTTATTCATTAAATGTCTATTAAAGGCCTGCTTAGGAAAGACCTGTGTTGTCCATATATCCTTATCATCAAGGAAGCATCCTTGAAATTTTCCCTGCCCTAATTCCATTTCTCCCAGAAATCCATCCCTTTTCTCTCCAACTTAAGTGATCCCTTTCTTATCTACTGGACAAATAGCTATGTACTACTTTATGAATCCTTTCTATGGCATCTTGCATTGCTAATTAGATGTTTTATTGCACAGAACTTGCACAATCTGTCTCACCTCCCCACGTGGTAATCTCACAGCACTTCCCCAAGAGTGCTGCCCACACCAGGCAGTCAATAGTGGTTTATGGACTTTGGGAAGAATATGGTTAATGCCTGAGAACAAAGACCAGAAATGTGGTCTTTTTGTGTGACCACGATGATACAGAGAAGTTAACAGAGCTGCCACCATGGTCCATGGGGCATGTTCTGAGTTCTTTCAGTAGTGGTGATGGATTTTTGCTGATTTCTCTGAACTTTTCCCCGAGTTATTTTTGTGACTTTGGCCAGGATGAAGGGTGGGGAACCTCTCATCTTTAGATCTCTGAGTGGAGACTTGTTAGGCATCTGCAGCAGTGGTGGAGAAAAGGTCATCAAGCTCAGTGCAGTCCACGTGGGGCCTTGGCCTGCGACCCTCAGGCTCAGGAGTCCCTGTGAGCCCCTGCCTTGGGTGGCGGGGGGAGGAGAGGAGGACAGCTGACCCAAGGAGTGGGAGGCTGGTTAGGTGAGGAGACATCAGCCTGGGGCATGGGTCTCGTGAGTGTGAGTGGCCATCAGGCCCTCAGCGAGGACCAGAGTGGAGGCCTCTTTGCTAAGCTTGGTGTGGCTCCTGCATGGGTCCCAGCAGCCTGCCTGCCATTGATCACCCCTTACTCCTTGGCAGATGGCCAGGCCCCTTCCCATGCAGCAGCAGCAGCTGACTGGCCCTGCCCTCCTGTGCTCGCTGACATCACCAACCCTCTGGGGATGTATGGAAGACTGAATTCTGCAAGGGATGCTTTCAGGGTGTTAGTGCATGATGAATGGAAGTTGTAGATCTTCTACAGGCTGCTCTTATCTTTCTCACATCATAAACTCCAAGTTTGAGAGCATCACAATATTCATTGATATGTGTAGCACTACATAGTGAACTGAGGGCAGGAATTGACTTATTCTTTGTGCCTGGAACACAGTAAGCTGATGATAAATACTTGTTGGAAGACTGTAGCATATAACCTGTTGAGTTCTTTGGGAGGCCAGGGTTCCTCTGAGCAGTATCATGCCAACAGACACACGCATGTTGTGTATTATGGCACGTAATCGGTAAGGCCATAAGTATTTGAGTAATGGGGAGGAGTACAGTGCATTGAAGGATACAGGAAGCATCCGGGTTTGGGAGCTCAGGCCTGCCATTTGTGGTTATGTTATTGGTTTTTCCTATCACATCAGAAAACTTTATTTGCTGGATGGAATTTCTGCAGCCAAATGAAAATGTATGTGATAGGAGTGGATCGTGTTAGCCAAGTCAGATTTCTAATGAGGCCCTGAGTTGTTATAAGGTAGCAATTCCACTATTTCCACTGGTGTCTGTCTCCTTACCACATTTTAAGCTAAAAGAGGTAAGAAGTCAGGAGGGTAAGAGTCTGGCCATGGCTTTGCTTTCTTCTCTTGCTTGTAACCACCCTTGTCTGAAATCTACATTTCACCTTGGGAAAGTTCTGCCTTTCTGTTTCCAAATACTTTTGAGATGCTGTAACCCTGAACTCAGATCTAAAACCAGACTTACCATTTGCTTCCAAAAGATTGACTGGATATTTTAATTTCCCAACCTCTCTCAATGGCACTGCTCTCCTCTCAAATCCCAGAAGCTGCAGTCAGGGTCATCTTTGAGCCTTACCTCTGCATTTGAGTTATCCTTCCTCCCATGAGTCCCGATGACTTCTTTCCTTCATTGGTCTCTGATCTGTCTTCACTCTCCCCTGCCTGAGCTGTTCAGAGCATTATCAACATCTACCTAAAATTTGAATTTCATTCTCTCACTGCTTAGGGAACAGCAGCGACTCTGACCTATCCAATGACACTCTTCAGTGGTGGACACTTTCTGTGATTTGCTGCTGGCCTCAGTGTTCCAGATCTCCACTTCCACCCTGAGGCTGGCTCCTGCTCTGAGCTCCTTCCTCCCAGGTTGCTGTGGTCTGAATGCATATGTGCCCCTACTGAATTCACGTTAGAATCCTCACCTGCCAGGTGATGGGATTAGGAAGTGGGGGCTTTGGGAAGTGAATAGTCATGAGGGTGGAACCTGCATGAATGGGATTAGTGCCCTTATAAAAGAGACCCCAGAGAACTAGCTAGTCTCTTCGGCCGTGTGAGGACACTGTGAGAAGGCACTGTCCGTGAACCAGAATTTGGGCTCTCACCGGACACCGAAACTGCCAGCGCTTTGATCTTGGACTTCCAGTCTCCAGTGCTGTGAGAAGTTTCTATTGTTGATAAGCTGCCAGGTTATGGTAAATTGTTACAGCAGCCTGACGGACTGAGACACAGGATGTTTTCTGTTTTTCTTGCAGCCTTGTCTAAAACATCTTGGGACTTTCAAGGCTAAAGTTGGCTTCTTCCACTTCTCTGCCACCCCCTGGGGCTGTTTCAGCTTAGATTGCTCTTAGAGTTGGAGCTGGAACTAGGGCTTTGGGACTGTTTTGTGCTTTCATTTCAGTGTCTCTCCTTGGGGAGGTGGAGGTAGAATCCCTTTGGTGCTTGGTGATAGTCATTTTCCCTCCTGTGTTTTCTGAACTCCTAGCCTGGTTATGGAAGCTGCTGGCATGATCAGAGTTCTCAGATTCCAGCTGCTCTCTCCTGGATATCCTATCAAAATGCTCTCGCCGTTCAGTGAGATACTCAACGACTTTGACTCATGATGCCAAATGCTTGATTTTTTCCTTCACCAGAGGCCTGCGTGTCCTCTGGGTTAGCTGGTACCTCTTCTGTAAGCTGGGCCTCTTATGAAAGGGGACATAGACTATTGCCCAATGTTTAAAAAAAACAAAAAGGTATGGTTACTTGTATTTCTGTAGGAATTTTGTATCCTTTCATGGAAGTGCTGTAGTGTTTCTCAGCAGGGTATATTTCTGATTCACTAACTTGTTGAACAAGTGTATTACATTTGCATCATAATACAGCAAAGGCTAGTAGTAATGAAACTGGAAGAAATGTGGTGACTATATTTAGATGATTATATTATAATTACATTAAAGTATAAAATTTAGGAGCATCGGATGTCTTCCCAGAGCATGTTTATAAAATGAATTCTTTCAAAGATGTTACCATTGGAAAGTAATATTAGTGTTGAATTTTCCTTTAAAAAGTTTTCATGTTTTACCTTTGATTTAAAAAAATTAGTTTGCCATTAGATATTTTATACTTTGCGTAGGTCAAAAGTTATGTGCAAAATTAAAAAGCATTGTTCAGATGAGGCTACAGATTATTCTTTGGCCTGCTGAAAAGATCTGATATTTTAACAGTTGTACCCAAAAGAGAAGAGTCATGAAAATGAAATACTTTGAGGGAATTCATAGCTTTCCAGCTGGGGAAAATGAGACCTGAAGTAAAAAATTTTGAATGCAGTGTCGTTAGCAGATGAAAAGAAAACCGCGTAAGAGTTTGCAGAATGGAATAGCCGGCTGCCACAGAGCCCCCGAGAAAGCATTGCATTGCTGAGAACTCCGTTGCCTTACCTCTTTCGGGGAGACAGTTTATAAAGAGCCACCTCATCTACCAGTGAGCCTTCTGCAGGGACTTCTGCTGGTCCCTGGGGTGTCTGGCTTACCATTCAGCATTCCTTGCACCCTGAGATATGTGCATCAGCATGAAGGAGTGCTTCTCAGAGCCCCAGGGTGTCTGAGTGGTCCTGATAACCAGACGCTCAGGCGGTCTGTCCCTGACCAGCCAACCCATTTGACCCTCCTTGCTTAGGAATTGCTAGCATGTATTTTCTTTACTACTCATTTGGTATGCAGTCATATTATTTGAAGACTTCATATATTGTCTTTTTATTGTTTAAGTTTATGATAGTGATTAATGTATTTCTCTTTTCTCTATAATGGCATTGCAAATCTAATGAGAGCTTATTTACTTATGTGGATCCCTCCCACACCTACACATGTCTGTTACATGATAACCGTTAGTTAAATGAACTAAAGAATGATTGAGCTTATACTCTGTGGTATTGTATTTGGAAGCTGTGTGTTCAATAAAACTCTTTTAGTATAATTCAGGCCAATAAGTATTAATATTAATGAATCTCAATAAATGGAAGCTATGTTTTTACCTTCTAGCACAAACCATTCATCTTCAGAAATTTTGTTATGATTGTGTGTGTGCGTGTCCAATGGCTGACTTTCCAAGCAGTTATTAGAAGAGATCTGAGTTTTTAGCTTCTGCATTACGATTCATGTTCAATATTTATGGAAGAGAAGTCTTTCTACAAATATGTAAAAATATTGGTGAGTGAAGGAAATGGCTCCCAGTATGACAGAAGAAAATATCCTAGAGAGATCCACAGTTATCTTCAGTTTCCCCAAGGTTGTGTTTACATAAAAAAGACATTGTTTTATGTTCTAGCATCAAGAGATGATTTTATGATCTAACAGATTCCACGAAGAACTCTCGTAAGGTGGTTCTCAGTCCCGGCATAACTGCTTCGGAGATCCCAGAGCAATATTAGTCTCTGGATTTATTGGTTTTGCTGCATTCTGTTAGCATCATTCATATTTTTCTCCCAAGGGTACCACTTTCCTCCCTTTTGCTAATACCAAGATATGGAAACTCATTTATGCCGTGGAGTGTGGTGCTGGGAAATGAACGCTTGCTTATTACCTCTCCACAGGACCTTTCATGACCGTACTTCGATGTCTGCCACCTCAGTATAAATAGGCACATTCAGAAATGTGTTCTCTAGTGAAGGACATGTTGGCTTGGTGGAAAGCTCAGGGACTTCACGTTTGGACTGTGAGTTGGAGCTGCACGTCATGTGCTTACTGGCTGTGTGACCTTGGATAAATTTGCCTCAGTTTTCCCATTTGTAAAACAGACAGTGGCTATTTCTGGGAATAGATGAGATAATAGGGAAAGAGCCTAGAATGGTACCTGGCTCCTGCCAGATGCACAGAATGTTTGTTTTGCAGTGTGATGGGTCCAGTAGGGACACTTAGGGGACAGTGTACTGTCATGCTGTTGCCCTGTTTTGTAAGAGTGACTGATGGCTATGTGACATCACCACACTTCCTGCAAGAGCTGCGGTGTATGGCAGGCAGCTAAGCTGTAGGCGCACACGGCCTTTAGCTCCACCTGAGCTCCAACCTTCCTTTTCGGAGGACTGGCCTCTGGGTCCACCTGTGAAGCAGGAAGGTTGATTATTACTTAAACCCATAGTCCTGTAACCTCTTGGGAAAAGATTCTCTCAAAATGACTCTTGATGGTCAACATGGGTATGCATTTATGCAGCTTCCATTCCCATTGCTTCCTGCAGGCAGTGTTGTTCCTGATTGCCCCAGTCTAGTTTATCACAAGGGAATTGCTTTGCAGGGCAGTGAGCTCCCTTTTGGCAGAAGAAAGAGTCAAACAGAGGCTGGGAGGTTCCCTTACACACAGTGGTGGCTGGCTTTGGAGTGCCTCCCAGCTCTGGATTCTACTTTCCTAGTCTCCTGCCTTTCCGCAAGTGTCTCCACCCAGCTCCGACAGAGTGGGTAGCATCAGGAGAAGGGAGTGCAGGGATGAGTGTTGTGGGATCTCAACATTTAAGAGCAGACGATGGCGGGTGGGGGAAGAGCATACACTGGGGCCGGGTAGGGGGAGGGAGAACAGTAGAAAAAGAAAAGCTAATGCCTGCTGGGCTTAATCCGTAGGTGATGCGTTGATGGGTAAATGTGTGCCATGGTTTGCTGCACCTATGTAATACACCTGCACATTCTGTACATGTATGTCAGAACTTAAAAAAAGAACAGAGGACAAGGAGCCTCCAGGTTCATGTGGAAAAAGGAGTTAGAAAAGCAAAGAGTACTCAGGAAACCAAGAGAAATGAGAACATCAGGAAGAAATGGCTGGTCGGCCACAGTCATTGCATTTGGCAACCAAAAGCTTTTGCCAGCAGTGATGGGCGAAGACAGGGAGGGCAGGAGCCAGGCACCATGGCCAGGTGGGAAGTGTGGAGACCTACAGATCCTGGCTTCTCTTTCAACAGCTTGGCTGGAAATAAGGTAGCAAGTTCAAAAGGGGTAGGGTTTTTAAAGGTGGGAGAGACTCAAAAATGTGTGTATTCTAAAGGGGGGAAGATAGGGGAAGATGTTGAAGAAAATCTAAATTTTGTACTACTGTTTGTCATTTTATACACGAATTCTTTTTGACAACCTGTCTCCTTTTTTTTTTTTTTTTTTTTTTTTTTTTTTGGAGAGACAGGGTCTCCCTATGTTGCCCAGGCTGGTCTTCAACTGCTGAGGTCAAGTGATCCTCCCTCCTCAGTCTCCCTGAGTGTTGGGATTACAGCCATGAGCCACCAGGATTGGACCCCTTTTGTTTTTTAAATTCATAGTTATTTTTCTGCTCTTTCTCTTCTCAGCCTCCCCCACTACCTCCCTCCTTCGCTTGCTTTCTGAGGCTTCTGACAACTCATCTGTTAATGAGTTTTTTACTGTCCTGTTCTGGAGGCCCTCAGTGCTGCATGGAATCTGGACCTGGCGACTTATTGTCCATTTAGGAGACTCGTGGTGTCCATTGGTCCAACTGACTCATCCCGGGCCGTGTGTTAGCCCTCTATAATTCTCTGCGTTGTTGCTACAGTATTTATGTGTCAAGATGTCTCTCACAGCATCTTATTCACCCTAATATTAGTGACAGTATTCACTAATATTTTCACTTCTGTGCTTAATTCCTTGAAGGTTTTGGGATTTAAGCCCAACCAAATTCTGTGGAGAGCAGTAGCATAGGAAATTAAACACACAAAATAAAAGTTTGATTTAGAACTGCTATAAAGCCAAATTGGGAAAATGTAGTCGCTGTTTTCCAGTAAGTACACAGTAACGGGTGTTTTGGATGGGGAGAGGTGAGTACTATAAAGATGTCTCTACAGTTTTGAAATTTCCTTTTCTGCTCTTTCTTTCCCCTTTCTTCCTCCTCCTTACCCTCCTCCTCCTTCCCTCCTTAGCCGGTTTGCTATCCAGTGTAATACCCACGGTGGAGCCCAGGATGGAAGCTGAAATGTGAGAGGTGTGTGTGGACGGTTGGTGTGGGCGTATGTTCACATTCATAGGTGGAGCCTGGTGTGATGGAGGTGGGTCCTGTAGGCTCACTGGGGACCCTTGGCCCAGCCCCCTTCACATGGCTCCTGTGGTGCTGGACTGGCCACTGAGACTCTGCCCTCAGGCACCAGTGACCCCTGGGATGGGTCATCTGACCCTGTCTGGACAGCGTCTCCTTCCTGCAGCTTGTGTGCCTGTTTTCCAGAGAATGGGAGCTGTAAACTGTGAAGCTCTAGGGCTGGCAGCCGCCATGGTGCTGCACCCTGGACAAGATCTGCTTCCAGCAGGAGAGGTTGGGGCCCATGGGAGGAGGCAGAAATGGTAGCTGGTCCCGCTGCCTCCAGGCTCCTGAGCTCTCGCCACGCCCCTGCCCTTCCCGTGGCTTCACTCTTCAGCATTGCCTTGGATTCTTTGACCAAAAACAACCAGTCCATCTCCCTGTTTCTCTTTACCTCTCTTTCCTGAAGCCACTCCAAGTTGGAATTTTTTCACCTGCAAGTGATTGAACGTAGATGTCTTCTTATCCTTAACAAGGTTTGTCTCGAATGGAAAGTAAATGAGGATCACATTTGGAGCCAGTGGTCCCTTGCTAGCTTTTCACACGAGCCACGCTTAGAAGCTGTGCTAGGGCCGCAGGCATGCTGGACGTTTGTGTTCCAATGTTCACTGCTGTGTCCTGAGACTCTGCCACTGGCAGGATCCTACCTGTGAGGTTTTGGGGACTGCTTCCCCATCCTGCAGAGTTTAGCGTTGCCCCCAGGCTCGCAGGTTTCAAGAACCAGGTGAGAGATAGCACCTGGCTCGGCGTATGATCTGGTACTTAAAAAAATTTTTTTTAGGCAGGGTCTCACTCTGTGGCCCAGGCTGGAGTGCAGTGGCACAATCTTGGCTCACTGTAGCCTCAACCTCCTGGGCTTAGGTGATCCTCCCATCTCAGCCTCCCAAGTAGCTGGGACTAACAGGCATGTGCCACCATGCCTGGCTAAGTATTTTTTGTAGAGACAGGGTCTCGCAATGTTGCCCAGGCTTGTCTCAAACTCATGGGCTCAAGCAGTCTGCCTGCCTAGGCCTCCCAAAGTGCTGGGCTTACAGGTGTGAGCCACCACATTCGACCATGTTTGTTCTAGAAAAATAAAGCTCTTTAATTACAGGAACATCACAGCTTACCACCTTTCTCACTAGCAGCCATAACATGAGCACCTGGTAGAAATGAATAGCTCCCTTATGAAACCTGACTGTTCTTAAGTGTCACATCATGAAGCTTTGGATCTCCTTCCTTCCCGGCAGTGTCCCTCCCTGCACAATTTAAGGAAAACCTTTCCTAGTCGTTCATATTTGGTGCTTGGGTGCTAAGCATCACAGGGCTCTTGGCTATCCAGCCATGCCCATGAGCCACAAAGTGTTTCCCCCTCAGCTGGGCTTGTTCTTTCATCAGAGCCAAGGTGAGAAGCCCCTGTGGCCCCACAGAAGGATCACTGAGAGTGGGCTCAGGAATTCTGGGTTTTGGCTTGCTATTAATTTGCTGTGCAGCTTTGAGCAATTTACCTAACTCCTCTGGTCACAAATTCACTTACTTATGAAAAGTGCTTGAAAGCAAAGTTCCTGGAGGCTCTTCTTTCCTCCTGACCTGTGGTGATTTTAAGTGCTTTCTTGTGTTATGCCTAGCACTTTCTCTCTTCCTGTCAGAATTAATCTCCTTTCCTCAGAAGCTGATGGATTGGAACTCTAAGCCACACATCTTTCTTGCATGGTCTCGATTGCTGCTTCCCCCCTCTTTTTCTGTTTTTCCCCTTGAGGCAAAGGCAGAGAAAGAAGATGGAGGCCTGGCAGCCTGGTTGCTCATACAGTTATGACATTCTTCTTCTCAGTCTAGGGGAAGTTACTCTGGCAATTATGAATCCATGTCCCTGCCTCGGAACTAACTTTACCCCCCTTATTACTGTTTCATGTCAATGGGATGGCTTCTTGCAGATTTTTTTTTTAAGTCTTTTTTTTTTTTTTTTCCCCTGAAATTTCTTACAGAGACCAACCCTGTTTTCTCTGAATATTTGAAAGTATAGTTGAAACCCAGGCAGTTTGGAAGCAGAACCATGCTGTGATTTCCTCCAGGAGCCGAGGTTCTTTGCACATGGACTGCACACGGGCCTTGTGCTTTGTGAACTGTCAGTTCTGTGCCAGCCTGCATCTGTCTCTTTTTTTTTTTTTTGTTGTGTTTTTAGAGAAGTTCTCACTCTGGAGTGGAGGCTGGAGTGCAGTCGTGCAATCCCAGCTTACTGCAGCCTTGAACTCCTTGGCTCAAGCAATCCTCCCACCTCAGCCTCCCGAGTGGCTGGGACTGCGGGCTTGCATTACCATGCCTAGCTAATTTTTTTTTTTTTTTAATTTCTAGTAGAGATGAGGTCTTGCTATGCTGCCCAGGCTAGTCTTGTGCTCTTGAACTCAAGCCATCCTCCTGCCTCGGCCTCCCAAAGTGCTGGGATTATAGGTGTGAGCCACTGTGCCTGGCCCTGGCAGCTTCATCTTCAGTGTGAAATTTATTTACAGCTTTTCTTCCTAAAGACTAGTCTTTCCTAATTACCACGTGCAGTGTCTTCCGTACTGCTGAAGGCTGTTGAGCAAGGCATAGTCCCGATAAACTGTCTTGACAGAGAAGTAGCAAATGGGAAACAGGCTGAGGTTGGGTGCTGGGGAGATGCCTGGGCAGGATGTCACAATATGGATTAAAATGGAGGTGGGGCAGGGCAAGGCCAGAGGCTAAGCCAGCACAGCAAGGGGTAGCAGGCCTGTCTGGGCTGCACACAAGGTTCAGTTGGAGGGCTGTCCACAGCAACAGCAGGAAGGGGTTGATCAGGAGGCGTCATATAAGAACTAGGCAGACAGGGCAGTGGATGATTCCATGTGGAGGGGCCTGCTCTGAGGCTGCTGGTGCTCCTTTGGTGGTCTAAACCTGGCATCCTGTAGCTGACTTCCATAACCCACTTGGCATTTGGGCCTCCTGCTCCTTGGCTTAGTCCCTAGTTCCTTGCCATGGGAACGTGAAGCTCTCCTTAACATTTCTCTAAATTCTGGAGTGTGTGTGTGACTAGGGGGGTTTGTGTTCTCACGATTACTTCTGCCTCAAGGTTCGGGCATCCCCAGATGCGCTCTCCTTTTCACACTGAATTGACTCCTTTATTTTTATTTATTTATTTATTTATTTATTTATTTATTTATTTATTTATTTTGAGATGGAGTCTTACTCTGTCACCCACGCTGGAGTGCAGTGGGCGTGATCTTGGCTCACTGTAATCTCCGCCTCCCGGGTTCAAGCAGTTCTCCTGTCTTGGTCTCCCGAGTAGGTGGGCTTACAGGCACCCACCACCACTCCTGACAAATCTTTGTATTTTTAGTAGAGATGGGGTTTCACCATATTGGCCAGGCTGGTCTCGAACTCTGACCTCAGGTGATCTGCCTGCCTCGGCCTCCCAAAGTGCTGGGAGCTGGGATTATAAGTGTGAGCCACTGCACCTGGCCAACATAAAGGAAATTGAGGGGGTACCGGGATTTGAACTGGGGACCTCTTGATCTGCAGTCAGATGTTCTACCACTGAACTCTACCCCCTCTGCTGACTCCTGTCTAATTTTCTATCAAAACCTCACCCATGGCTTTGGTGGCTGATGCCTGCACCCCAGCACTGTGAGGGCCAAGGCAAGAGGATTGCTTGAAGCCCAGAGTTTGAGACTAGACTGGACAACAAAGTGAGACCCCCAACTGTACAAAAATATATTTAAAAAATTTCCTGGATGTGGTGGTGTGCACCTGTAGTCCCAGCTACTTAGGAGGCTGAGGCAGGAAGATTGCTTGAGCACAGGAGGTCAAGACTGAGTGAGCTGTGATGGTGCCACTGCATTCCAGCCTGGGTGATGGTACGAAACCCTGCTGCTAAAAAAACCAAAAAGCCAAACAAAACAAAGCAAACCCAACAAAACCTGACCCATAACACAGGTGAGAATGTCCTAGATTTTCCTGAAGACCGGAAGGAGTGATGGGGGAGGGGCCACACCACACACACCGCGGAAGGGGGTCTGGGGGGCCTCTAACCCTGGTTACTCCTGCCAAGATGGCCTCATTCACAGCTTCTCCTTGCTTGAGGGCGAAGCTGCCCACCTTCCTTCCCAGCCCTCCTTTCGCCCTCCTAGGAGAATGTATGTCATCTTTTCTCCCACAAAACAGATGGAGCACTTCTATTTGGCGTGGGTTCTCACTAACATCCGTGCGCTAAGGGTCTCGTCTTTTACTGCCAAATCTCACCAAGTTGTTTTCTCAAGCAAAGATGGGACTTTATAAACACTGACCCTGGGATTAAATTGTGTTACCTTGGAGCTTGAACCGCATGTCGAACCAAATAGGCAAGAGGAGGTGGTGGCGGGGCTTGAAGGATCCCTCTCTGTGGTCTCCATTCCGGCGTGCTGTGACCCCCTTTGCCCATCACACGGCTGTGTTTTATTCCACCCGCTTCTCCTGTGAAGGGGACTGTGTTCACTCTATCACCTTATCCCTGGAGCACCGACCAAAGTGCCGTGAACAGAGTAGGAATTCAATCAATATTTACCGAACGACTAGATGTGCTCAGCACGGTGCTAATGGATGATTAGAAAAGTTAATAATCTCAGCTCTTAAGGAGTTTGTAGTCTAGTCAGGAAGCCAAAAATAACACAGATGAGAATAATTAAGCCTCCAAGCTGATGGCACTGACTGGGGGTGCATTTATCAAGAATTTGGAAGCACGTAACCATACTTACGTTCTTTGTTGCATACATAACATTTAAATTGTGACTCCCATCCAACTTATCCCTCATTCAGATGTTTCTTTTTCTGTGTTAAAAATATAAAGCCATATTTCCAGAGATTTTTAAAGGGCCCAAAAGATTATGAATTTGATCTTAACATCAGCAAATGACAATGTAGTTTTAACAAGTTACTTTGAATTAGTCAAATCTAAAACTCACTTTAGATTTGTTTTCTGGCTAATATTCTAATTGAGACACATTTCCATGGAGGTATTAGGATAAAATACTGTTTTTAGATATGTGACATTTCCCTGTATCTTAGAAATCTCTTGGGTATCTCAAGAGAAATTTAATCCATCTGATTTTGATCCAAATACAATTTACTCACAATGATGGAGAAATATTTGATATCCAGAGAAATCTATTGATGCACTTAAAGCTTTTCTCCGGGGAAATAAGAAATCACATTTTTTTCCCGGGGTGAATCAGAAACCTACAATGTCTAATTTTTCTGCTTATTTAACAAAACCTGAGTTAAGTATCAAATTGGGCAGTTCCAAATCAGTTGTTTTTGAGTTTTTGAGTCTTTTAAACTATGCAAAGGAAATTTTCTTCAAAGAGGTTTTCTTTTCTTCTTATTCTGACAGTTTCATCTGCTATCCTGTTTTTTCCCCAAACAATGATTTTTGAAGATTTAAGGTAATAACACAATTTTGATGTCTGTGAATTAATGGTGTCTGTATTCACGATGTTTCAGACCTGTCAGAGCTTGGAAATAGCATTTAAATGTATTGCTTAATTTTAATTTTAAAATACTTTCTCTGAGAATTAGATCCCAGTCCTAAGTGATTACTTTGAATTTCAAAGAGGGGATTTAGGCCAAGGTACAGCTAAATTTTGTGCTCTTGAAAGACCTGAAATCCATTTACAAATAAAATTGAAGTCTTCGTATCAATATTACGTTTGGAAGTGAAATGTGCAAGGACTTGGGCAGTGTCACATCGTAAGAGGCTGTTGGGTGCCATTGGGAGTCGAGGCAGGGCCTGGCATTTCAGCGACCCTGCTACTCTGGATGCTGGATATGGAGCACCCTCCGACTTCTCCCTGTGACTTGTCCACACTTCCAAGTTCTGACTTCTGGCCGCCTAAGGATGGTGGTGTTCTAGCTCTTCTCTTTCACAGTAGGTTTTGCATTTCTGACCTGGGCCTTAGCCTCGTTCTTTAAGGTTTGCCTTCTGGCCAGAGCCCTGGGCAGGGGCCCAGCTCCTGCTCTGCAGCCCTCTGCTGCCTGCAGCTAACAGCAGTGACCCCTGCCCGGCTCCACTGGCTCATGGGATCTGATGCCTAGATCATTGCAATAGTCTTCTGGTCTCTTCTTTTAGTTCATCAAATAGATCTTAACCATGTAAACCTTCCTAAATATTATTTCACATGAGGATTGGCTCAATTGTAGTGGGTAGGTATACGAACTGGAGACAGACTACCTGGGTTTAGTCCCAACCCTGAAATTTGTTACTCTATGACCTTGAGCAAGTTGCATGACCTTGGTCAAGCTAGTTAAGATCTCTGTGCCTTAATTTTTCCTAGGCTGAAAAATGGGGTTGATGATAGCCTGATGAGATAGGTATTATTACTGTGAAGATTAAATGACACAAAAGGAGAAGTGTTTAGAACAGTGTGTGGCTATAGTAAGTGCTAAATAAAATTAGTTATTACGTTTATTGCCCTATCCTTTTAGAATTTGCTGTTTTAGAATTTTAGAATGTTTTTAATCTTCAATACTTGCTATCTTTTTTAATAGAAGTAGGTCTCAAGTTTAGAGATAGCTATAGGCTTTGCGAATTCAGTAACATTCTTTTATTTAAAAAAATTTATTTTTGCAAATGATGCTGGTTCCCCTTTATATTTAATATAAAATTTCCTTTAAAAATCTAGGTAAAAAGAAGTGAGTTTAAAACATATCAGGTAAATCATAAATTAATTGTACTGTAGTTTTAAATATGGCAAAAATCATGAACACAATGTTCAAAGGCCTGAAGTTTGAGGAAAATCTGTGAGGAGTGGATGCTTCGGGCCTCTGGCGGCTCTTAGCTGGCCTGGGGCTCTTTCTGTCCTCTGTGGGCCTCTGTTTTAGACAGACAGCCACTGATCACTGCCACACCCTGAGCATTCCTGCCTTTGGGCTTTTTCTTGAGAATATCCACTCTGTTCCTTGTTTCTGATTTCCACTCATCCTCACGGCTCTGAGATGAACATCATCTGTAAGGCCTCCCCGGTGCCTGCCTCCAGGCCCCCCTTCTTCCTCCAAACTTTCTTGTGCTATTGTATGTGTTTGGCAGTCATTTCTTGGCACGTGATATCTAATAATTTCCATGGATCTGTCCTGTTTCTGTAACTGGAAGATGAGTGGAAGCTTTTTTAGGTGGGGCAGTATTTTAGTTATCTCAATATCCCATTGAAGGCCCGATACAGTACCTTGGATGCTATGTTAATATTTTCTGTTCTGTGTCCATATTGAGGTATCATTTATGTACCACAAAATTCACCTCTTCTAAAGTAGTGGAGTTTCTTTTTAACAAGTTTGTACACTTGTGAAACCATCAATGCTGTTCAGTTTTAGAACACTGCCATCACCCCCACAAGTTCTCTCCTGCCTCTTTGCAGTCAGTCTGCGCTCCTGCCTCCAGCTAACAATTGATCTGCTTTCTGTCTCTATAGTTCTCTTTTTAAAAAGAAACTTCATAGAAAAGGAATCATCCAACATGCAGTCTTTTCTATCTGGACTTTTCTACCTAGCATAATGTTCCTGTGGTTCTTCCATGTTGTTGCACTTACTAGTAATTGTTTCATTTTATTCCTTAGTGGCAATAGACCGTGCTGCTGGGCATTCAGATTGTTTCCAGTTTTGAGGTATGATGAATAATTCTTCTATGAAGGTACAGGTCTTTTTGTGAACACATTTTCATTTCTCATGGTTAGATTTTGGAGTGGAAATGACTGGTTCCTGTGATCAGTGTAACTTTTTAAGAAACTGCTAAACTGTTTACCATTTTATATTCCCACCGGCAGCATATGAGGATTCGCTTCTGTATATACTTGCCACACTTGGTATTGTCTATCTTTATCCTAATAGCCTTTCTAGCGGGTGATGAGGCATGAACTGAGGATGACTCTTGGGTTTTTAGGTTGAGCAGTTGGATGTTGGTGCTACCGTTTAATGGAAGGTTGAAAAAGGAATGAAGTTTTTTGAGAAAAAACTAAGAATTCTGGTTTGGCCAAATTGAGTTTGAGATGCCAATTAGCCTTTCAAGAAGTACTTTTAAGTAGGAAGTTGAATGTATGAGGGCACCTGTGTTAATTTCAGCTTTGTGAATTCATTCAATAATGAAACCTGGGATGGTTGCTTTAAATTTTTGTACCCTAGAAATGAATCTGATGGTCTGGACAAGTCACATAATTTCGGATACCAGTTTCCTCATCCATAAAGTAATACCTATTTTCCTCCAAAGCTTAGGTGAGGAGTGAATGAGTTAAAGAGTGCATCTTACTGTGGTGGTTATTCTTAATACATGATTTCACCTTTCATTTATTTCATTTTTATGTCCGTTGTGGCTTCTAACCTCATATTTCACACATAACAGGTACTCAGTAAATACTGACTTAATGAATCAATGAATGCAAGTCATGACTAGATACTGGTGGAGAAGGAAGGAGGGAGAGGGAAAGGAGAGGAGAGGTGAGGTGAAGAGAGTTGGGCCAATGAGAGGAGAGAGAGAGAGAGAGAGAATGGCTATAATTTGGATTGGCCTTAGGAAGGAGGGCCCTCAGAATTCCACACTGGAGCTTTGTGGAAAGGAAGTTTATCTTCTATGGCACCAGGGAGGCAACATGGAGAACATTATTTTGGGAGATGTTTCAATGATAAGACTTGTCACGTGTAAAGCATGGTTGTGTTTGCAAAGTGTCTTATCTTCCTACTAGACTTTAAGCGTCTTGAGGGTTGGAACCTTTCTGATGTGCCTCTGTGTTTCCCAGAGCTTTGCTAATTTCAGCATACTATAAATACTATAAATACCTATGAAGTGAGTATGTTTTTAAAACTTCTTTCTATAAGTGAAATGATGTACATGTGGTCGGTTGGTGGATGACTCATGAACAGGCTGTTTCCTTCCTGTGTCCCTGGGAGAGCGTGTCTGTGCTTCTGCCACAGCTCATGCATGGCCTGTATTTATAATTATTTGTTTGTACATCTGTCTGTCTTGAGCTGCATGATGGCAGGGGCTCCTTATCCCTTGGCTCATGCCCTGCAAGTAGTGGTTGTTCAGACAGTGCTGGAGAGAGTTGTTCGAGTGAATGGATGTGTCTAACACTTAAGGAATAGCGGGGAAAGGAGACCAGATCTGTGCTCTTTGGGGTTTCAGATTGTAGCTCTAAGGATCTAACTTTCCAGAGGGAAAGAAAGTAGGGAAATGGTCCATAACTCAGTTGTCTTCCATTTTCTGTCCTATGGGCTAGGTAGGTCTGTTCTTGATATGGTTGGTGGAGTGGCTGCCTGTCCCAGTCTTTAATCTCAGATGACAATATTAGCTTACGTTGTAAATATTCTGAGAGTGCCATACCCTCGAGGTTTCTTGTTAGGTTATTTCGTTAGGGAATGTTTTCTGAGATTGGCTTAAAGCAAAGGATTTTAAACTTCTTCTAAGAGAGACATGTTTAATTTATTTTAATTTTCATGGGTTCTGCAAATGCAGTAGACTTTCTGACAAAATCTCTGGTAAACCTCATACATATAAATCACAGAAATGGAGGAATTAGGTAGGTGCAAAAGGAATTGCGGTTTTTGCCATTACTTTTAATGGCAAATACTTCAGTTAATGCAGGGGTGATCTAGAACCTCACCTGCTTATCATTTCTTTGTCCACTGTCAAAGCCCTGAAGCATCTGGGGGACTTTAGGGCTCCCTGGAAGGAAGTTTGAAAAACCCCAGGTGTAGAGGAAGTCTGTTCATTTTGACTTCCTGTTTCTTCTGCCACTCGCAAGAGACTTCTGTTAAGTCTGTAGAAAGACTTCCCTGTGCTGCCATTTGTAACCACCAACTATGGGAACCCTAGTTCACTGTTGGTGGGGATGTATTTTGGTATAGCCGTTATGGAAAACAGGATGAAGGTTCCTAAAGAAGTTAAAAATAGGACTTCCGTATGACCCAGTAATTCCTCTTCTGGGAATATACCAAAAGGAGATGAAATCAGTACCTTGTAAAGATGTCTGCCCTCCATTGTCTGCTGCAGCATTATTCACAATAGCAGAGATGTGGACACAAATGTCTACCAAGGGAGGAGTTGGCCAGGTGCGGTGGCTCACGCCTGTAATCCCAGCATTTCTGGAGGCTGAAGCGGGCGGATCACTTGAGGTCAGGAGTTTGAGACCAGCCCAGCCAACATGGTGAAACCTCATCTCTACTAAACATATAAAAATTAGCTGAGTGTGGTGGCTGCAAGCCTGCAGTCCCAGCTACTCTAGAGGCTGAGGCAGGAGAATTGCTTGAACCCGGGAGGATGAGGTTGCAGTAAGCTGAGATCACACTACTGTGCTCCAGCCTGGGCAACAGAGTGAGACTTCATCTCAAAAAAAAAAAAAAAAAGTCTATCAAGGGAGGAATAAGGACCATGTGGTATATGTATACAATGGCGTATTAGCCTTAAGAAAGAAGATCTTGCCATTTGCCACAGCATGGACAGACCTAAAGGATGTTATGCTAAGTGACATAAGCCACAGAGAAATATTACATAATCTCACTTATATGAAATATTTTAAAAAAGATCTCAAATATTAATACACAGAGAATAAAGCAGCAGTTTCCATGGGTTGCAGGTAGGGAGAGGAATTGGGGAGATGTAGATCAAAGGATTTAAAAACAGATATGTTGGACAAATGAGAGATCTAATGTACAACATGAGGACTAAAGTTATTAAAATTGTATTGTATTAGGGATTTTTGTTAAATAAGTAAATTTTAGCTGCTTTTGTCACACACATACACAGTAACCCTGAGATGATGGATTTGTTGGTCTGCTTCACTGTAGTAACCATTTTACTGTCTATATGTATCCCATAACATCACGTTGTAAAACTCAAATATACACAGTAAAATTTATTTTTTTAAAAAAACTTCTAAGAATCAGCTCCTTTTATGTTTCCCTTTTGTGTTCATTTTGACCTCCTCTTTGAGCTTGAATCAAAAGGTTTTGAGGCCACCAGTAAATCAGGTAAACAGTACAAACTGGAGGGAAAATGCCCCATATTTGTGAATTTGCCATTGCACATTCCCGTGGACAGTGTCTGATGCGGGTATAGAAAGCAGCATCCTGTCCCAAGGACGTGGCTAGGAGGGGAAACCACAGCAGGTAGAAGATAGGTAGGTATTTGTCTTAGTCCGTTTTGTGTTGCTATAAAGGAATACTTGAGGCTGTGTAATTTATACAGAAAAGAAGTCGTCTTCGTTCACAGTTCTGTAGGCTGTATAAGAAATATGGCACTAGCATCTGCTGACCTCCGGTGAGGACCTTTGTGCTGCATCAAAACTTGGTGGAGAAGGTCAAAGGAGAAGCGAGCACCTGCGAAGAAGGACCAAACCCAAGGGGCGTCCTGGCTTTGTAACAACCTACTCTCAGGGAACAAATCTATTTCTTTAGAAACAATCTCATTTCATGAGAGTGAGAACTCACTTGATCCCTTGGGAATGGCACAAATCCGTTCGTGTGGGATATGCCCCTATGACCCAAATACCTCCCAGGAGGCCCCACCTCCCAATACCATCACACTGGGTATCAAATTTCAACTTGAGACTTGGTGAGAACAAGCAAACCACATCCAAACCACAGCAGCATGAAAGGAGATGAGTCAGATCTTGGGTTAGTACTGAAAAGGTCTGTGTGTGCCTGCTGGGATTCGTAGTGCACATAGAGAGCAAAGTGAGTCCTGGGAAGCAGAGACTGAACATGCAGAGGGGGCTAGGGCGTGTTAAAATTTGGAATTCCCTAGGGCCTGGCAGTGTGAGTTGGAAGACAAAAATGACTGGGTGCCTCTGGGAGGGCCTAGCTGTCCAGGAGAGCAGAAGCTCTCAGAGCCAGAACCAAGGGAGCTGGCAGAAGAGAGTGGTGTTTGGATGGAACCAGGAATGCTGGAGTTGGCTGGGATGGAACCAAGAAGTCAAAGCAGAGTAAGGCACTAGAGTTAGCTGGGCAGATTCCCGAAGCAGATTGAGGTGGATAAGCGTTTAGCTAATGTATAGTATTGCCTCTGTGTAAGAGGCTATAAAGGATTTTTGTGAGTTTACTTTGGGTTGTAACACCTGTAAATACTGGAGAGATGGACTGCAACTTTAAAAAAGTTGATAAAATTCACATACCATAAAACTTGTCATTTTATTATGTACAATCCAGTGGTTTGTCATGCATTCACTTTGTTGTGCAGACATCACCATTAAACCATAAAAATATTTGGTTCACTCCAAAAAGAAACCCCATAGTCACTGGCAGTCACTTCCCATTCTTCCTCTGCCCAGGTCCTGGCAACCAATAAGGTATGTTCTGTGTCGATGGATTTGTTTCTTCTGAACCTTTCATATATATGGAATCATACAATATGCGACTTTTGTGCCTGGCTCTTTCATTTAGCATACTTTTTTCAAAGGCCCATCCATGCTGTAGCATGTGTCAGTGCTTCCTTCCTTTGTGTTGTTGTGTAATATTCTAATGTATGGCCCAACAACCTTGTATCTCTTCACTAGCTGCTGGACATGGAGATTGTTTGCATTTTGGGTTATTGTGAACAGCATTTCTGCGGCCATTTGTGTATGCATTTTTGTCAAATGCTTTTCTGTGTGGAGATGATCATATGGGTTCTATACATGGTTCTATTAACATGGTATTTTACATCAATTGAGTTTCATATGTTGGACCGGTCTTGTATTCCTGGGATAAATCACACTTGGTCATGGCTTATAATCCTTTTTATATGTTGCTGTGTTCAGTCTGATAGTTTTTTATTCAGAATTTTTTCATCTATATTCATAAGGAATATTGGTCTGTAGTGTTTTAAATTTTTACTTAATGTTCATTATTCATTTTTAAAACCTGACAAAATTGTATATATGCTATAAAATATATTTTGAAATATGTATACATTGTAGAATAGCTAAATCAAGCTAATTATGTGCATTGCCTCACATATTCTTTTTTGTGATGTCACATACTGCAGAGTCTTATTTTTAAAGGCCAAATAGTATTCCATTTGCCATATGTATTTTCTTCGTTTATCTGTTGATGGACACTTAGGCTGATTTCATGTCTTGGCTATTATGAATAATGCTGCAGTGAACATGGGAGTGCAGATTGTCTTCAGTATACTGATTTCATTTTCTTTGGATATATACTCAGAAGTGAGATTGCTGGATTATATGGTAGTTCTAGTTTTTTTTGAAGTGGAGTTTTGCTCTTGTCACCCAGGCTGGAGTGCAATGGTGTGATCTCGGCTCACTGCAACCTGCGCCTCCCAGGTTCAAGTGATTCTCCTGCCTCAGCCTCCCAAGTAGCTGGGATTAAAGGTGCCTGCCACCACGCCCGGCTAACTTTTGTGTTTTTAGTAGAGATGGGGTTTTGCCATGTTGGCCAGGCTGGTCTCGAACTCCTGTCCTCAGGCAGTCTGCTTGCCTCAGCCTCCCAAAGTGTTGGGATTACAGGTGTGAGCCATCGTGCCCGGCCGGTAGTTCTATTTTTAATTTTTGAGGAACCTCCATACTGTTTTCCATAGTGGCTGTATTAATTCATATTCCTTTCAGTGGTGTAGATGGTTCCCTCTTCTCCACATTCTTGCCAATACTTGTTTTGTTGATCTTTTTCATAATAGCCATTCTAATAGATGTGAGGTAAAGGTCTGTAGTGGTCTTGCAGTGTCTTTGCTGATATTCTGTATTTGTTTTCTTGTTCTTTATCTCATTTATTTCCACTCTAGTTTTTATTATTTCTTCATTATTTAGGAGTGTTATTTAATTTCCATATATTTGTGATTTTTCCTTTCTTTTTTTTTTTTTGTCTCTATTGAGTTCTACTTTTATTTCATTGTGGTTGGAAAACACACTTTGACTCAATCATTTTAAATTTATTGAGGTTCATTTTATAACCTTAAACATATTGTCTGCTGGAGGAAGTTCCATGTGTCATTAAGAATGTACATTCTGACCGGGCACGGTGGCTCATGCCTGTAATCCCAGCACTTTGGGAGGTCGAGGTGGGCAGATCACGAGGTCAAGAGATCGAGACCATCCTGGCCAACACAGTGAAACCCCATCTCTACTAAAAATACAAAAATTAGCTAGGCATGGTGGCAGGTGCCTTTAGTCCCAGCTACTTGGGAGGCTGAGGCAGGAGAATCGCTTGAACCTAGGAGGTGGAGGTTGCAGTGAGCTGAGATCGTGCCACTGCACTCAGCCTGGTGACAGAGTGAGACTCCCTCTCCAAAAAAAAAAAAATTCTGCTGTTGGGTATATTGCTCGGTAGATGTCTGTTGGTACTAGTTGATTTATAGTGTTGGTCAAGTTTTCTATTTCCTTGCTGATCTTTTGTTTGTTCTAGCAGTTGTGGAATGAAAGGTATTGAAGTCTCCAACTATCATTGTTGAATTACCTATTTTTCCCTTCAATTATTTTAGATTTTGCTTTGTGTATTTTGGGGCTCTGTTCTTACGTATGTTTATATTGGTTGTCTCTTCTTGATGAATTAACCCTGTTAGCATTTTAAAATGTCCTTCTTTATCTCTAGTAGCAAGAGTTTTCTTAAAGTCTGTTTTGCCTGTTAGTATAACTATTCCAGCTCTCTCTGGGTTTCTGTTTGCATGGTATATAAACCTTTTTGTGTCTTTGAGTATAAAATGTGTCTTTTGTAGACAGCATATAGTTGAATTATGTTTTAAAATTTTAATCCATTCTACCAATCTGTGTCTTTTAATTGGAATGTTTAATTCATTTAAGTTTAATGCAATTACTGATGAGATAGGATTTATTTATGCTATTTGGCTATATTCAATGTATCTCTGTCTTTTTTGTTCTTCTATTACTGCCTTATTTTATGTTAAAATATTTTCTCAAGTAACATTTTAGTTTCCTTGCCATTTATTTTCCTCTATATCATTGAGTTATTTGCTTAGTGGTTGCCCTGGGGATTACAGTTAACATCTTAATTTATAACAATCTAATTCAGATTAATGCCAACTTAACAATATACAAAAACTTTGCTCCTATATAGCTCTGTTCTATTCCTTCTTTACTCTTATTGTCACATATTACCTCTTTATACATTGTGTGCTTTTCAACATAGGTTTATAACAACAGTTTTATGCTTTTGTCATTTAAATCAGACAGAAAAGAGTACATTTACCCCATTTTAAATATTTTAGAAATGTTTAAGAATATTAAAAAATTTAAACTATATTGCATGTTTTAAAATACATTTATACTATTTGTAAAATATTCACTTCTGCAGTTACCTTTATACTTACTCCTATATTTCTTCATTGATTTGATTTACTGTCTAGTGTCTTTTCATTTCAGCTTGGTGGAAACGTTCCTGTATTTCTTGTAGAGCAAGTCTGCTAGTAATGAACTCTGTTTTTATCTGGAATGTCTTAATGTCTCCTTCATTTTCAAAGAATAGTTTTGCTGACATAGAATTCTTAGTTGACAGTTATTTTCCTTTCAGCTCTTTGACTATGTTATCCCACTGCTTTCTGGTCTCCATGGTTTTCAATGACAAATCGGCTGTTAATCTTACCGAGGATTCCTTGCACATGATGAGTCACTTCTCCCATGCTGCTTTCAAGAGTCTCTTTAGTCTTTGGCTACTAACAGGTTATTGGTTTTGAACTACAAATTCACTGTTAGCCTGCCCACGTTTCATCATCCCTATTTGAAAGGACAGCACAGGATGCTTTTGTCAGTGCTTTAGTTCAACCCTTATGATACCTCTGTAGCATTTTTTTGATCTATCAACTTTATGGTTTAGTAATATGTGGTTTTGTTTTTCACTGTCATTCAGAGTAATATTTATGTGATCTGTTCCCATAACTTATTCACTTAATAGTTTTGTTGAACACCTGTATATGGAAGGCTCTATGCAAGACTTTGTTTTCTTAGATAAGTGACACATAATCCTAATTGTGAGGATGACACATTTGATTGGCAAAGCACACATACTTAACTAATGACTGTGCAGTTAGGATGAAGGTGTACTATGTGCATAAACATAGTAGTTTGGGAGCAAAGAGTAGGAAGTCACTGATTTTCATATTTCGTGGATGAGCAAACTGAGGAGATTACATAGATTAGCAATTTGAGACCTTGAGTTATCTAAATTTGAAAGGGACAGAATCAAGGACTAGAAGTCACTCTTCTGGGTTCTTTCTGTGAAACAGTGATGATTCTAGAATGTGGCTATTTTCTGTGTTCAAGCCCCACAGGTAAAAGTGATTTCTTAAACCAGGTAAGTGTGTGAGCCACAGACTGGCTGTTTTGCTTCAAAAGGTGTTTATGGTAAAAATAAAAGCAAACAGTACTTATTTAATCTTACTATATTGTATTAATATGAATTAAGTAAACAAGTGACTATGTTAGAACTTGAGGTGTCAAAATATGAAAAGATACCTACTCTTATTAAATGTACCCTAGATGTTTTCTTTTTCTTTTTTATTGTTATTTGTTTTGTCAAAAGAACTCGTCTCCTCCCTCCATCTGTAGTAAACTTTTGAATAGGTACAGTTTATATTAGAGCCTCCTTAAAAATAAAGTTACAGATCAATCAAAACTATATTCATTCTCCATAGGATAAAGCATGACATTTCTGGGCATACGGTTTTAATTTTAATCTGCTTGCCTCCGTTTCTATTCTCCCATGAGTCTTTGCAGCAGGACAAGGAAAAGCAAGTCTTATAAAAAGAAATACAGTATGTGGTGCTTATTAAAGTTACATACATCTCTTCTCACAGGAGAAATTTGATTTATTGCAGGTTGTGCATATGTCGCATATGGACATTTCTAGGGAACAGATTCCTTATTGCTGAGCAGTGAATAGCTTCTAGGACTCCATTATTGCTCCGGGAACATGTTAGTAATAATTATGAAAGGTAGAATACCATGAAATCTGTAAGGTGATTTGGCAGAAGTCGATGCTGTTGGTGCCAGGATTTGGGTACCGTACCACGGTTTCCTGTTTTCAAATGTATTAATTGATCCGCAAAGGACATCTTTTGGAGACAAGAATTCAGACAGACTGGCACAGCCTGGACCTCCGCCAAGACTGCTCGGAAGGTTGCCATACTGGGAGCAAAAGAGTGAGAGAGAAAAAGAGGGAGAGAGAGAGGCAGAGGGAGAGCTGAGGAAAGAAAAAAAGGCAAGACTTGGCACAGCTCAGTCAAATCAGCTTCTTTTGTCTGCTTTCTCGGCTTGAGCTTCAGGAAAGAAAACCGTCCTGGGGTACAGAAAAACTCAGAACTTTTTGGTTTTCAAACTTAGAAGGCTTTTTAAGTCTCTTGGGCTATTTGAAAGTGTTGGTACATACAATGACGTTTAGTCACCAGTATTAAGGGAAATAAAAGCCTTTTTCAAAACGAAGCTTCCACAGTGTCCATGCATTTGGGAAATACCATATTTGATTTTTTGCATGTATGATTATACCATGAGAGACAGGATTAATATAGAAGATGGCAAGGCAAATTTCCAATAGAGGGAATATTAATTTTCTACAAAATAAAGTTTGTTCATCAACACAAACCTGCTTTCAAATCAAATCAGAAAGACATCCTTCGGAATGTGTTCAGAACGTAAGTTTTTAGATTTTATTTTATTTTATTTTTAGACATTTATAGATATTAACTTTTCAAGGAGCCTTTCTAAGATTTTCTGCAGCCCAGCCAGGAAGTCAGAGTAAAAGTTGTTTTATCCATGTGTTTAAGAAAACGTTTTCTTAAAGCAACAGCTTTTATTTCTGCTGCTTCATGCTGTCCTAAACTACATCCCCCAGCAATTAGTGACAACACTGAAGACCAGAAAAGGCAAGCTGAAGACACCAGACTTCGCTTGAAGGGCAAACAAGAAATGTGAGCTTGGTCATTATTTTTTTGTGTGTCTTTGCTCTGAACCATTTTTGGGAGGTGGGTGGGGAGGTGTCTATGTCTAAGAGATGTATGCGATTAGTGAATTCTCATTGTGAGAAGGAAATGATGAAAGGTGATTTTTATGATGTTGGCAGAAATGGCTGAGAATGGTAGAGAATAGAAATTTAAATCTTTTGGAGAAGAAGTGGTGAGCTGTGTTTGCAATACTTGGAGAAAAATTCCTTCATTTTGGTTGATTAGATTTTATAATTAAACGATTCTGGTTCTCTCAAAATGTTTTAAGTAGAAGGAAAATTTAGAAAGTTTACCGATTTTCTTTTTAATACTACCTGGTGTTTTACTTAGATATATACTTTATATCTAATTTCTGAACAATAAATCCTTCCTATTAGGCCTGATTGTGGTTGGATTGTGATAGTTCTGTTCTTAAAAATCAGCATTATTGTAGGAGAGGTTAACTGTAAGGCATGTGTTACTGTGGACCACCCTCATTGTAAGTATTCTGTTTTTAAAGAGAGTTTGAGTTGTAGGATTAGGTTATGACTTCCTATAATCATGTATTTTCTTTTTATTTTATATGCTGAAAGAATACAGGAAAATTGTATCTATTCACATAAGTACTCATCATTTTGGGCAGTATGAAAGACTGCCCCTGGATCTGTGCTTTTGTTTTGAGTATGTAATCATTGATTTGTTAATCCTTCGACAATAAAAACCTGTCTATAGCTTTCCATTATTGCGCGCCTTAAATGATCAATTGTTTCAGATGTTTTTTATAAAATTATAGTGACACATCAGCAATCCTGAAAATGGCATTTAATATATAAATATGATTGAAAAATATATGAAATCAGAGGAGTTTGAACAGTTAAGCTTAAGTATAGTCTTCAACTTTTTAATTAATCAACATTTTGATTTTCAGTAAAATGAAATCACTTAACGTTTATGTGTGTTGCCAAAATGACAACCTTTGTTTAATAAGCTCCTTTATACACTACCTCGCTGATACTCCTAAAATGGACGCCAAGACATGAAAGACATGCTGATAGGCACTGGGAAGGAAATGTTTGCCTGACTGCAGTCTTCCTTTTTGAATTGATGACAGGATCATTCATGCCTATACTAAAAACAACAATATATGAAACGAAAAGAAAGTTCAGTAAATAAGTTTAAATGAGAGCTTCATTTCAATACTGACCGTCTTATTGCCGATTTAGATTTACTTCCATTTACTTCTTAAACATTTAACATAACTTCTTGCCTTTTAGGTTTACTAAATATATAACTTATTTAATTTTTTAAGGCCATTTTTTCTTGAAGTTAAAATAATTTTGCCAGCTGATTTCTTAACTTCTTTGCAGCGAACTCAGAACAAACTTACATCCAAACTATTTCATGTCCAATTATTTTCTAACAGTATGATCAAAAGTAGGTGAATTAAAAGACAAATATGTCAGAATATACCTTAAGAAATGTTAAATTTTTCAATACTGGTAAAACTACATTTTACAGAGTGTATTAAACTTAAAATTTGATAAATATTAGTTATTATAGTCACTGAAGTTTCTTACCAGTAGATTCTCTCTGGCCTACTCATTACATAGCTTTAAAATGAAAGAAAATCTCCTATAAAGATGTTCCTTGTAAACCGGGTGTAACAGACATGTCTTTGTGCAAGCTTTTGTTTTTAAAAAAAGTATAATTAAGAAGTTGCGTTGATTACATTTTTTTAAAAAGACATTTAGTTGTAACATAATGCATGCTTCTTTTCTTTTACATCGACATTTAGGTTATTAACTATTTCCATATTAGTATTAATATTTCAAATCTTATTTTAAAGTATATAAATACTAGTGGTTTGATTGTAAATGCACTCTATCTCAGCTCATATTTATTGTTGTTTGAATTGTATAATATTGCGAAGTAAAATTATTAAGGCAGAAATGCATTAATATTTAACTGCTACTTGATGCCTATTATTAAATTCCATTTTGATGTATGTACCTGAACATGCAAGCACATTATTCTACAAATTAATGCCAGCTTCTCAGGGAGCGTTAGTCCAGTATTTTATAATTACTGACTCATTTATTCATTTAATTAACAAATGTTTATTGAGCACTCACTTAAATATGCTAATATTTTATTGATAAAGTTATTTTGGGTAACGGGGATGGAAGAAGGAATAGATTTAAAATAAAGTTTAAACGCCTAGATAGAAAAAGGCAGTACTATAATGAGATTTATTTCAACAAAGTATGTTCACTTTTCTTGCACAATACACATATTGTAGAGTGTGATTATAAAAAATCAGGAGATTAATTGTATTACACGTAGCTGTAAGAATCTTGTTTTATGACTATTTTGGTTGTTACATTTTATTGGCCAAAAAACTTGAGTTGTTCAAGTCTTCTGACAGACATGTAAAATAAGCAATTCAAATCAGGGAGGAAGAAACTAAGATTGAGCCACTGCTCATATGCTGGATCTTACATATGTCAAAGCAGGTGTAATTGAACCTTCCAAGATGTGGCTACAATGTAAACAACAGTGGCCTGTTTATGTGGGATTTTTTTCTTTCCTTTGTTTTCTGTTGTGAGACAAAGGAGGAAGATAAGGCCCATCCCACATCCTGAGGCCAGCATGGCCCTTTGAAAGAAAGTTTGCTAGGGGGTGGTGTGTTTTAAATGGACCTATCAGTTCACCTTCTATATTCTAGTGGTTTGCGTGTGTGTGAATGTGTGTGAGAGAGAGAGAGTGCATTTAACTCAGTGGCCTAACTTTATTCCATGCAGTTGTTCTCTGATACGAAAAGGAGGCATAGGTTCATCTTTGAAGAGGAGATCAAAGTCACGTGATCCGAGGAGATGTGCTTGTAGGCTGCTTTGGTCGCCCAGGTGCGAGGCAGAGCTGCTGGCCCGTGGAATGGAGATGAGAAGTGTCTCGGCCGCAGGTATACACTGCTGAGGTTATTCAGCAGATACTCCCAGAGGACTTGCTCTGTGCCAGGCAAAAGGTAGAATAGCTGCCCACAGGAATTCCTAATGTAGTTGGGTAGAGGAGAGGATAGGAATAATTGATGAATGCGGATACCTTTTCAGGTTACCAAATACCTTCGCCTGTTATTCTGCGTAATCCAAGCAGCCATGCTGGGCACAGGGACTGGTACGCAATGGCCACTTAATAAGTATTTATTCAAGAAATAAACCGAGTGGTGAACTAGAGTATTATCTTCTTGAGTCTTATTTGACTAAGAGTTTTTTCCTTCATGGATGGGAAAACAAACATTGCTCTGCCTTCTTTCTTGTTTCTCTGTTGCTGGTTATGGGTTTAGAGGGGTGCAGCAGAGGGCCACATTATTTGTGACCATGTTAGGCTCTCTTTTTTTTTTTTTTTTTTTTTTTTTTTTTTTTTTGAGACGGAGTCTCGCTCTGTCGCCCGGGCTGGAGTGCAGTGGCCGGATCTCAGCTCACTGCAAGCTCCGCCTCCCGGGTTTACGCCATTCTCCTGCCTCAGCCTCCCGAGTAGCTGGGACTACAGGCGCCCGCCACCTCACCCGGCTAGTTTTTTGTATTTTTTAGTAGAGACGGGGTTTCACCATGTTAGCCAGGATGGTCTCGATCTTCTGACCTCGTGATCCGCCCGTCTCGGCCTCCCAAAGCGCTGGGATTACAGGCTTGAGCCACCGCGCCCGGCCCATGTTAGGCTCTCTTGAGGCGGCCATTGGAGAAGATATAAAACAAGGACTGGCCTGGTATGGGGTGGCCCTGGACACTTGCTTTCTCTCTGGCCAGCTGTCCGTTGTCTTGCATTCCCTGTGTCCTCATTTTCCCAGAGGATCCCATACTGTACCTTAGGACTTGGTGGTGTGGCCCGAGCATGCAGCCTGCCAGTGGAATGCCCAGTGAGTTTAAAGTGTTTCTTTTGAGGGCAGGACAAAGGCAGAGGAGATTGAGACAGAGAAGGTGGTGAGGGCAGTTGCGCAGAGCTGAGGGCGCTGCCCAGCAAGCAGCTTCAGTCCTGTTGTAGATGCAGCACCAGGGGGCTGTGAGGGAGCGAGGATGAATGTGGGGTCCTGAGTTAGACTGCAGTATCAGCAACTGCAGGCGTTGAGAGGGCATAACGTGTTATTGGGGGGGCTGCCTGAGGGGATGTAAATGGGTTGCTGAGGCCAGTTCATGTTGAACAGTGTCTTTCTGGGTCTTTCTCCAGGGAGATTCTGATGCCCAGGAGAGGGAGAGGCAGGAGTCAGGGTCATTGTGTCCAGTTCTGTGTCCAAGGCAGTGAGGAGCTGGAATTTAGCCTCTGCTTTGCTGCCCAAGCCCTGTGCCTTGATCTGCTGCAGGAAGATACCAAGTCCCCATTGTGCTTGTGGAGGTTCTGGGGTGCATACACGCTTGTGATTGGAATAGCAGGTATTGGGAGAAGGTCAAAGGTCTGTGACCAGGGAGGGCAATGTTCCAGTATCTGACCATGGAGTCTAGGGGGCGAGGGGATGTGATCAGAAGTGTTCTAGAGAACATGGTGAAACAGGGAAGGATGAGTAAGTAGAAATTTAGATCAAGTGAAAGAAAAGGTTCTGAGAGTACTGGAGTTAGGAGTTTATTCTGAAACTCATCAGGTTATGAATAATTGTACCACCTCTGCAAGGCGCAACTTAAAAGTTTGGCCATTATTTTATTTCTCAGATTATTTCATTTCTCCAAAAGCAAGCAGAAAGTGAAAAAAGTTACCTGTGTGTGTTCTGTATTTCACATTATCAGAGGAGATGAACATTTTCTCCTCTTACAGTTAAGACTCTTAGTCCTATACAATTAGAATACCCCTTATGTGTGAATCTGGAGATTTTGTGCAAAATGTTGAAGAATTAGTCCCTCTGGAGTGATGCCATTCTTTTATCCTTGTCTATCAATATCATTTGTATCTCTTTTCCTATTAGTCCTTCTAAATTATTGTGCCTTATCTGAAAAGATCAACGTGTTCTCAAAGACCTAGGAGTGTTTCACCTCAGCTGTATTCATGGGAAAGCTGCCTTTGAAACAAATAGTCCTTTACCATCATGAGTTAGAGATAATGTTTCTCAGCATCTCCCCAACCTGAGTTTGAATTTTGACTCAATTTTTTGGTTGTGGGACTTTGGCCAAGTTATAGAAACCCAATTTCTTCATCTGTAGAACAGGGATCATGGCATTTCCCTCACAAGATTTTGGGAGGAGAAATAAGGAAATACATGCAAAGCTCTTAGGATAGTGTCTGGTATGTAGTAAATACTTAAAAAATTGTAGATATTATTAAAAAAATTTTTTTTTAATTTTTAGAAATTGATAAAATTTGCGTAACGTGTATTTTACTGTCTTAACCATTTTTCAGTGGTATCAGGTACATTCACATTGTTATGCTACCATTGCCGTCATCAAGCCACAGAAGTCTTTTCATCTTGCAAAACCAAAATTCTGTACCCATAAACAATAACTTCCTATTCTTCCCTTCCCCAAACCCTCCAACAGAGTCATGGCAACCACAATTCTGTTTTCTGTCTCTATGAATTTGACTACTTCAGGTACCTCGTATAAGTGGAATCATGCAGTGTTTATCTTTTTGTGACTGGCTTCTTTCACTTAGCATAATGTCCTCAGGATTCATACATGTTTTAGCACGTGTTAGAATTTCCTTCTTTCACAAGGCTGAATAATACTCTATTGTATGGACAGACCTCATTTCTTTCTCCATTCATCTGCGGCGGGACCTTGGGTTGCTTCCACCTTTTGGCTATCGTGCTATGAACATGAGTGCACAGGTATCTCTTTGAGCTCCTGTTTCTAATTCTTTTGGGTGTATCCGCAAAAGTGGAATTCTGGGTTGACAGTTTCTTTTCTTCAGCATAACTTCTGTTGTACCCCCTTTTTTTGCCTTTGTGGTTTCTGATGAGAAATCTGTCATTTGAATTGTTTTGACCTTCAGCTAAGATGTCCTTTTTCTCTCACTACTTTCAAAATCTTGCTCTGTCCTTAGTTTTCAAGGGGTGTGTTATGTTGTGCCTTTTTGTGGATTTCTTTGGGTGTATCCTGTTTGGGGATCATTCACCTTCTCGAATATGTAGGTTTATGTCTTTTGCTAAATTGGGGAAGTTTTCAGGCGTTATTTCTTTGAGTACTTCTCCAGGTGTGCCCTTTTTCTCCTTTCCTTCCAAGACTTGGAGGATGTGAATGTTAAAACTTTGTGATAGTTCTACCAGGGCTTGATACTGATTATTTTTTAAGTCTATTTTCTCTTTACTGTTCAGATTGGGTAATTTCTATTGTTCTTACCTTCAGATTCACCTATTCTTTCCTTTATCATCTTTATTCTGCTGGTTTAGCTCACCTAGTGAGTTTTAATTTCAGTTATTGTATTTTATCTGCTGTGTCTTTACTGAGACTGTTTTTAAAATTTTTTTCCTGCCCATTTTTGATTGTTTGTTGAAACATGTTTATAATGGTTACTTTCAAATCCTTGTCAGGTAATTCCAACATCTGTGCCATCTCAGTGTTGGCATCTCTTGACTAACTTTTCTCATTTAAATTGAGATTTTCCTGGTTCTTGGTATGATAAATGATTTTGATTATATCCAGGCATGTTGGGTACTGTGCTATGAGACTGGATTTTATTTAAGCCTTCTGTGTTAACAAACCTTCTCTGACACTGTGCTAGCAGGGGAAAGGGGGGCACTCTCATTTTGTGAGGTGGGGGAGTAGGAGGGTACCTTATTATTGCTAGGTGAGGGTGGAATTCAGGCTACCTATAGTTGATGCTGTTATTTTTATTGATAGGTTTGTACTTGGTGCAGTAACCTGGACGGTGTCTGAGCTGTGTATTCCTTAAATTTAGCTTATGTTGTTGGTGCTACTTGTGTTTGATAACTTGTTTAATGATAGTTACATTCTCAAATTAGGGACTGAGGCTTCTTTAATCACTAGCTACCCAGAGATTAGTATGTGTTTGCCACTAGCACATTGAATAAAAGAGTATAAGAGATGACATTATAGTTTCTACTTTATTAATTTAGAAAATTTATTTTTAAAATGAGAAAATACCCTACCTGGGTAAGATGTCCATTTTTTTTTTTTTTGGTATTAACATGCGAGGTTTTATCAGACTTTTGCAACTTATTTTTAGATGAGGTCGATATATTAAAAATAGTCAGAAGAAGCAGATTTGACTGAAGGCTTTAAAAATGTCAGTGATAAAGTATTCTATTTCATTTGTGAATTCAAACCTGTAGCTTCAGGTCAGTAACACAGATCTTAAAGATGATGCATATAACTTTGGAATAATACATTGTCAGGGTTCTTACTGGTCATCTGTGCTGTAACATTGACAGTGTGAGATCCCAGTTGTGCATCCCTTACTAACTGGATAATCTTGGGAAAATCTCCAAAACTCTAAAGGTTGACTTTTCCTATAAGTGAAATGGCTGTCATAATACCAATATCAAAGGGTTGTTCAGAATATTAAATGAGATAATGTGCCTGAAAGCAATTTAGCTGATAGGTATCACAAACATGGGAGATAATTACCTCGTTTAGTTACTCCAGACACATGAGGGTGATAGATAAAGATAATGTACCTAATTCTGTATGCTTTTCAACTCTGCATTCCAATAGACTGTTAAATATGTATATATTTAAAACGCTTTAAAATTATTTAAATATGGAAGACCTTCAAACATATAGCAAATTATTAAATAAAATACAATGAATACACATATACCCATTATCCAGAAGTGACAAATGCCATATTTATTTTCCTCAGATGTTAAAAAAACACGTTAACGATATAACTAAAGCCTTATTCTCTCACTTCTGAAGTTGCTGTAGAACACTTTCATGCGCATTTTTGTGGAATTACTGCATATACATGTAGCCATAAACAATCTATTTTACATGTTTAAAAACTTAGAATATTATATACTGTTGCTATCCTTTTGCAGTTGAAAGTAGATATTTCTGAGCGTTATCTCTATTGCTAATGCAGGTATAAGGCTGTAGAGTGTCTCATTTTAGTGTAGCCATTCTTCTGTGGATGGGCATTTAGAGATCTACCTTGTGCTCCCCATGCTGTCATGACCCTCCTACACATCTAGGTGATCTCTAAGGGAGGACTTAGAAATGGAGCCCAGTTTCTGAGTATTTCAGTTTTACTCAGTAATGCCACACCGTTCTCCCAACCATTTGTACTGTGAACCCAAAAGTGTTTGAGACAGGTCTCAATCAATGTAGAAAGTTTATTTTGCCAAGGTTAAGGATGCATCTGTGATAGCCTCAGGATGTCCTGACATGTGCCCAGGGTGGTTGGGGTGCAGTTTGGTTTTATACCTTTTAGGGAGACATATAACACATCAACCAGTACCTGCAAGTTGCACACTGGTTTGATCTGGAAGGGCAGGACAACTTGAAGCAGGGGCTTCTAGGGCATAGGTAGATTTAAAAATTTTGATTGGCAGCTGATTGAAAAAATTATCCTCAATAAGAAGGAATGTCTGGGTTATGATAAGGGGTTGTGAGGACCAAGGTTTTATCATGCAGATGAAACCTCCTGGTAGCAGGTTTCAGAGAGAATAGATTATTAATGTTTCTTATCAGACTTAAGGTCTGTGTTGATATTAATGCTGGTCTGCTTTTCCTGAATTCCAAAAGGGAGAAGGATATAATGAGGCATGTCCATCTCCCCTTCACATCATAGCCTGAACTGGTTTTTCAGGTTGACTTTGGAATGCCCTTGGCCAAGAGGAGAGGTCCATTCAGATGGTTGAGGGGGGCTTAGAATTTTATTTTTGGTTTACAGTACCCGTTTATATTCCTGTACTAGGGCATCAAAGTTCTTGTCTCACTGTATCTTCACCAACAGTTGGTAGTACCAGACTTTAAAATTTTTGTCAATCTCATGGGCAAGAAATATTTTGCTGTTATTTTTATAGCTGATTACTTAGTGAGATTGAGCATCTTTTTATATTGGCAATTTAGATTTCCTTTTCTGTGCATTCTCTATTCATATCCTTTGCACAGTATTCTTTTGAGTTGTTTTATTCTTACTAATTTGTTGCATATTAACTAATCCTTTGTTATGCTGATTGAAAATACCTTCTCAATCTTTTTTTTTTTTCATTTTCCTTATGGCAACTTTGGAAGTGAACTATGGAATATGTTTGAAAAATTAGAATGATTTTGTTTTTCATTTTCAAAAGTGATTTTAGTAATAATACATGCTTACAACCCATGCTTTCCGATGAGGCAGAGAGGGCTAATGGGACTAATTTCTTAGAATGCTTCAGAATTTTATCTCCTTAATTAACATCTAGAGGAAAAAGTTTCTTATTTTCCATGTAGACTTTTGGTCAACTTGACATCTCAGGCAGATTCTTAGTTCCCAGGCATCAATCATTGAATTGAAGACTGTTGTGGAGTTTTACTCTGTTTTTTGCAGGGACTGCTATAGCACACCGATAATATAGGCACATTTCCATTGCATCTGCAACGTTACCAAATAGGAGTTCTAGGGCCCTTAGAAAGAATGTTCTGTTGATCCGATTATAATGCTTTCTATACAGTGAATAATCTCGGTGCAATAAGCACTTTCTCCTTCTCCTAACCAGTAGTCTTGCTAACAAAATAACTTAATTGAGAAATGCACACTGTTGGGGCAAGTGGATTGAGTTGTGGCTGAGGCTCCTTGTGTATCTTTTGTTGTGCAATCAAGTAGCACTTATTCACCGACTTTGCTCATGCTGTCCCGTCTAAACAAAACCCACCTAATCTCCCAAATCACTTTGCAAAACAAAAGAACACCCAGAAGATACAGAAACCAGGAGGACGGGGAGGCTGTGGAGTATTTTAGGCAGCACTCCCTCTTTCCCTGCTAGTCACCATGTATATGAAACTGCTTTGGTAATTATACATCTGTTTTAAAATTGGAATGGGAAAGGATACTCTTCACAATCCTATAGGAACCCTCCTTGGTTGTGCAGACATTTGCCACCACTGCATGTCTGCTGATGGTTTGCCACAGTCATAGGTGAGGTTCTAGGCAGCTATTAACAGCTGATAGAAGAGTGGGCTTGCAAACCCAAACGTGGAAGTCAGGCCTCGAGGTCTGGATCTCACAGACTTGCCTTTCTTAAGGAAGTGGCCATACGCTTTGCTAAGTCAATTCCAGTTGGCCTTGCTGTACTCGTTTGCCATTTACTGCAGGGTGTGAGCCTCCTTTCAGCATGTAAGGAACCAGTGAAGTGACCTCTCATTGGCTAGCTTTGATGTTTTCTTCTTTCTCCACTTACTGAATTATTCCCTGGAATCAGCATTTGGCTCCAGTCACCATCTCTGCACCATTCCTCTACTGTTTAAAAGTTTTAAGGAAAATTTTAATAAAGAGTGTATGAAAATAATGACTGTTGTGTAATTACAAACTCTGTTTTCTCTGTTATCTAAGTCAGTGCAACTCAGACTGGCAGACACACACACCACACACGTTTCAGGTGAGGAAGTAGAGGCCCAGAGAAGTGAAGTGCCTAGCCTTGTTAGTAGCAATGCTAGGGCTCAAATCAAGTCCTCTGCTTCCAGATTTGTTGTGCTTCTCATGATTTCACATTTGTTCACTCTGTGATGGGACCACCAGGAGAATAGCAAGTTGCTACTTTTATAGTAGCCCCTCCATACACCCTTGGGACGGTGTCCTTAGGTCAGTCCTTCTGTCCACCACCTACACACCCACTCACCTACCCACCCACCCACCTATCCACCTACCCGTCCCCCCACCCACTTACCCCTCCACCTACCCCATCCATTCACCCTCCCACCCACCTACCTACCCACCTACCCCATCCAGCCAGCCAGCAGTCAGTCCATTATTCATTTAGCCTCTGAGTCTCTCAGTGCTGAGTGACGGGGCCACATCATGGATAGAACACAGATAACTCCTGCCATCACCCAGCTGATGGTACAGTGGTGAAGGACTACAGACCAGTAAACGTGGCCAAGCGCAGTGACTGTTAGGACAGGAGAAAGGATCCTGCTTTTCCTCAGCTTCCTGTCTCTCTGCAACTCAGAGGGAGAATCCAAATTCATATTTTTTAGAGAACATGGATCTCTCAGAATATCAGAGTTTGATGAATGTTTTTTTAAAATTGAACACTGAGTATAGAACTCTGAAAAATAAACACTCTAGAGTTTTAGTGTCTTAGAGGTCGTTTAGTTTGCCTCCTTGTAACCAAACTGATGAGAATCGTTTTTGACCTCCTGAGAAGCAGATGCTAGCATCTCTAGCCAGCAGTTCCCATGGTACTCATACTCAGTGCCTAGCAGAGAGGTACATAATGAGGTATTCTGTGCATCTCTGACTCACAACATTCCTACTTCAACTTCCACCTGGTTTCCTTCTAATGCTTTGCAATAACAGATCAGTATAGATGAGTTTTGTTTAGCTATTTCTGGATGTATGCATTTTAGAAAAAGGAAAAAGAAGCAAAAGAACCACAAAAACCCAACATGCTGTTTAAATAAAGAAAAATGAGTTTTACTTCCAAGAGAGCTTTTGCCATTTTCTTAATGCTTATTCTCCTTCTCAGAGCTCGTTATGGAACAGAGTGTGACTGAGTTTACCGTGGTAAGCCTATCTTGTCCAGGCCAGGGGATGAATTAGAGCACTGAAAAAGGCCAGAGGAGCGGGCAGAACTGTACCTAAATTATCCCTGGATATTGCTAAGTGATTCTACTTTTTAAAAGACCTCCAGAGAGAGCATCCCCAATCCCCTTTAGTTTGCCTTTACAGTGTTTAATAACCTTTGCTGTCAGGAAATTCTTCCTCATATTTAACTCAACTGTCCCTTGCCACCAATCACTCCCATTTCTCTTGTTATCTTTGGTGGTGACAGAATATAGGGGTCATTGTCTTCTCAATAATATCCTTAATGTTTCTGAAGGGTATCAGGAAGGGCTCCCTAAGCCCAGACTTCTGCAAGTCAGAGAAATACAATTTTTTTCTCCTCTACACTCCCATTCTCAGTGGTCCTATTTGGACATATAATTTCTGACATTTATTCTTAAGTCTCTGTTGCAAACATTCACATCAGGCCTGTCTGGAGATACCCATTGGTTCCATTTTCACTCACAGGGCAAGATCCTTTCATGATTTCCCTGGCTGTTGATTCAGTCACATTAACTCCTGTTTGTTGAGCTCTCACTAGGTGGGAGGTGCCACCCTAGTGGCTGGTGGGACTCCCACTGACTTGCACCTAGAAGGAGGATCCTGAATGTCACCTGCCAGTTACAGTCCTTGTGATAGTCTGTGGCTTAGAACCACTGGTTTCTCTTTTCCGCAAAGACATTATTTTTTCTGATTTATATTTTGGTACCTTTAGAGTTTACATTTACCCCATCCTCAGAAAGTTAAGGCACTATCATGTTACTCATGCCTTCTTTACTCTTGATTCATTTTATGAATGCCCCAAGGAAGTTTGCACATAGAAACTTTGGCCTGTGAGCGATTGGTGAGGCTGTTTCCCATTAGATTCTGGATGATCCTCACGAGGGGGTGTGATGGATCTTTGCAGGTCTCCAGCACTTATCAGAAATGCCTGGCACGTTTTAAACAAACTAATGACTGGTGGTTGGTTGTCAAAATAGTTGTTGGGAAATTTTTTTTTAGTTCTCTGCCTCTCCACTCCTTTCACCTCAACATAAAAGCAGCCCAGAGCTTCTGCCTGGCTGCCAGTGTAGGCAGCCCTCCCACCTCGGCTGCCAAGCTCTTAGCAGATGAAATAAAAATCTATTTATAACTGGTCTCTGATGGATTTCCTCCCTACCTGGGCCAGTGTTCCATCAGCAGGTGTACTGAACAGATGGAGAAGGGTTTTAAGTTTTTCAGTTCAATTAGATCAACTCTCTAGGTTCAGGCCAGCACATCCCCTTTCTCGCTTAGTGTCTTCTTCTTGGCATTAAAATTGTTGAGCATAGCAAAACACAAATTAAGTCCAGGAGATAAAATGCATATAGTGCCTGCCTTTTAAAAAAAGCACTTTGGCACAGGAACCATATTTGACATCGTATGCTAAATCTGTCTTAACCCTTTTCTCCCTAGTGCTTAATTTTAATGTGATTTAAATCAGTATTTGGAGTACTAAGATGCTAAAGAGCACAAATGCTTTCTTTTTTTCCTTTTCTTTTTCTTTCCTTCTTTTTTTTTTTTTTTTTTGAGATGGGGTCTCACTCTGTCACCCAGGCTGGAGTGCAGAGGTGCAATGTTGGCTCACTGCAACCTCCATCTCCCAGGCTCAAACGGTCCTCCCACCTCAGCCTCTCAATTAACTGGGACAACAGGCACACACCCACCACACTCAGCTAATTATTTGTATTTTTAGTAGAGACAGGGTTTTACCATGTTGCCCAGGCTGGTCTTGAATTCCTGAACTCAAGTGATCCACCCACCTTGGCCTCCCAAAGTGCTAGAGTTACAGGTACGCACCACTGTGCCCAGTCTTTTTTCTTATGATGTGTTTTTAGCATTGGAATTTAAGTGTTTTGAAAGTATATCACAGTTTTTGAAGAAACTTTATCTCTGATAGTAGTTCAGTTTATATGATGAAGCATTTTAATAAGGAGATGAAGTCATTCAGTTCATGATAGTTATTTGATGTCTTTTTTTCAGTTTGTTGAACTGTCCAGGATAGCGATCAAGTGATACCACGCACTGGTCCAAAACCAGTCTGAATGTGGCCTTACCTATCTCTGGGTTTTAAGACCGCTAGTCTGTGAAAGATCAGTTGCCATAGTTTTTGGTTTCCACTTACGTAAAGATTCGTTATAATTACCAAATCCACCCTTAGTAGGCTGTATCATCTCTTGTTCCCCAGATGCCAGATTTTGGTCTGTCCCTGACTCTCAGATGGGAGGCCCACTGTGATGGCAGCGCCAGTTCATGCCCCACACAGACATTCACTGAGCCTCTGCCCAGCGTTCCGACACAGCCTGCCACAAGGCTCACATCTGGGTTCTTTGTCCATGCTAACACCATCACATTTAATTAATATCTTTGTGAAGCTGGGTTTGAAACAAAGGTTTGGCCTATTTCAGTGGATGTTTTGTTCCCATAACTGGAACAGGTTTTCTTTGGTGGTTTTATTTTGCCCCATTCTTTATTATTTCTGGATATTTTCAAGAGTATGGATTATCCAGATTTGTGGCTTATTCTCCAGCCTCCCTCCCATTTTGTTACCCACTAAGATGCGTATTGTGGTTGTCGGGGGCCAAAGGAAATTCCACCAAGTCAGCCTCACTACTGGCTGGAAGTGGGGTACATGATTTAAGTTAGGAGAAATAGTGCAAACAAGACCACCGCTTCCTATTTGTGTCATTGTCTGGCAAGTGCCTTTGAAGATTTTCTCTCGTTTTCTGTACTTTTTCACAGACTCTCATATTTGGAGGATAAGTTAAATATTACCTAGAAAGTCACTTCTGATCCTCCATCTCCTTGGCAGGATCTATGTCAAGTGTTTTGATTTTCACAGTAGTGATGGTGCTTTCTCTCAGGCTGGCTGACCTGTGCTGTCTTTGGTAAGTTATTCTATTGAGTTGTGGTGCTATGATCTTTCTACCCATTACTTTCATCCGTGGATTCTCCTTTAACCTTTTGGGGTCATACAACACAAAATCTAATTCCGACACGTGGCAGCCTTTCACGTATTTGAAAAATGACCCTTCTGTAATCCACCAATCAGACAGGACGTGCATGGTTCAGTTACATGGTTTTTCTCCGAACCATCTCCCGTCTAGCAATTTCTTTATTGTGGAGTGGCATGCAAAAAGGAAAGTCACATTTTTATCTAGGTTCTGTCTGACAAGTGTGGAACCATCACTGATCTAGTTGGAGGTCAAGCAAGTGTGAGAACTTCCCGTGTGCTTGATTTGACCAAGTGTAGCATCTTAGTCTCCCAGTAGGACAAAAGGGTTTCTGTGGTATCTAGGGACGGATTGGATCGACTTTGATCATTTGGACCTGGCTTTGGTCATTTCTTGGTACCCACTACGTGGCTGGGTGATGGCAGTGCATGAATGTGTGGAAAATGATGTCAAACAGGGCGCTGGATGACAAGTTCGGGCCTCCAGAGCACTTATGTGGTCTGTGAACATAAATCATTCCATTCAATCAAACCTCCACCCTTGCCCCCTCCCTCATTGAGTTGCTACACCACTGTGTTTTCTCTCAGGGCCACTTATTCTTGTCTTGTTTGTAAAAGCCAAAACAATAGGATGCTAGGTTCTCGGGGCAGATTAAAATAGATTCCCAGGTTAACTCTATTTATGATTTGTCTATCTCTTCCCCTCTCCACTCCTGCAGGGAGGGAATTATCATAGGGAGGGACCATCAGACAGTCTTTTTTGGGGATTTTTTCTTGCATAGTATTAACACATTTATTTCCAAGAGGTTTTAAAGGCAAAACATATGAATGCCTAGGTATGTTGAGATCTTTCAGAACATAGAAAGAATGGAAATGTCCTTGTTCAAAACATTATTAGGCTAGTATCACATGGTAAGGGCAGTCAAAAGCCCAAAGGAAATTTTAGCAGATTTAGAGAGAACTTCTTTTGGTTCGCCTGGGTAACTGGCACCATGCTATGTGCTGTGAGATGGTCACACACACCGTCTCATGTAGGCTTCACACAACCGCCCTGTGAGGCTCATGTTCTGTCATTAACAGAGGAGGACGGTGACACTCAAGTGGGGACCAGCTGGTCCTTGTGGCAGCCAAAGTCATAGCCACTTATTCCTACTGTTGGGTTTTGGTGGCTGCTCTTGGTCAGATTTACCAGAAGTTTGTCTTCTTTATTTTTCTTTTTAAGACTCAGTTCTTAATTCCATTTGTTAATCCTAATAGATAATGTCTTTGTTCTCTAATTTTGTAGTCAGCTCTGACACCCAAGTCCCAGCTTTTATCCACAGTCCTGCACTGCCTCCTTATTTTAAAAGAACAACTCACCACAATCAAGTAAGGTTTATTCCAGAAACAAAAGAATAGTTCTTAGGAAAGCTACTAGTGTAATACAGCCTGTTAATTCATTAGAGAAGAGACTGTGTGACCATCTTGATAGATATGCAAAAGCTATTTGATTTGATTCAACACCTTTTTCTTAAAGAAATAAAAGCTGTTGGTAAATGAGATATAGAAGGTTACCTCTCTTACATAATAGAGAATTTCTAGGAAAAGCTATTAACATTCTTACTAAAGTCATGGCCAGTTAAAAATGCCTGCCACATCACAGTTCTTCCACCTTGTTTTGGAAATTGTAGCTGATGCCATTGAACAATATAAAGAAATAAGAAATTCAAATACTGGAAAAAGGCAAGAGCCATTATCGTCAGATGCTGTGACTACCTGGAATACTCATGAAAGGATATTTCTTGAGCACGTACTATGTGCTAAGCTCCCTGTCTTGTAAAACTTTTATTAGGGAAGACATTCAATAAAATATGCAACTCTAATGTGGTGATATAAATTCTATGACAGAAAAAAACACAGAGAGCTATGGGAACCTGATAGCCGTGGCTTTCTGAGCCCTGCAGGGGTGGGGATGGAGAAGTTTTTCTCTTCTTCAAACTTGCCAAGTTCATGGTGGTCTCAAGGCCCATTGCTGCAGCCATTCCCTGTCTGAAGAGCTCTCACCCTTGGACTTTTATGGCTGCCTCCTTTGACTCAGGGGGTCTGGGCTCAGTTGTCTCCTTTTCAGGAGAGGTCATTCCTGATCACCCCATCTAACACGGCTCCTTACCCCTGCTGGTCCATAACAGTGTCACCCCTGCAGTGACCTCTGTTGGCTGCTTGCATGTTCTCTGTCTGCATGCCATCACCTCACAGGTCTCCAAGAGTGTAGGGCTTGTCAGTCTTGTTCACGGTTTTATCCTCAGGGTAGAGAACTGTGTCTTCCCCCCGTAGGTGTTCACTAAATAATTGTTGTGTGAATGTGCTGGAAGAGAGGAAGTGGAGACAGGAGATGGTGTTTGTAGACTGCCCCTTCGGGAGGAAGCCAAGGATGGAGTCTGGCCTGGGCTGGGGAGGCATGGCTTTGATGAAGACAGGTTTTGTTTGTTTGTTTTTGAGGTGTGTGTTTAAATGCTGAGCAAAAGGTTGATTTGGGAGATCTAGAAGAGGAGAGAAGGGAGGATATATGGCAGACTGGGAAAAAGGGCACGGGGTTAGCTTGAAAAAGTAGGGGAAACAGCTCTTCCCTGTAATGGGAGGGTAGGAGGAGGGGATTGTGCAGAACTGATGTTCATAGGTCTGGTGATGGGACATTGGGGAAGTTTTGTTCTTTGAATGATGCCATTGTTGACAGTGAGAAGTGGTGGGCTTGGAAATTTGAATAAAGTAGGTAATAAAATGTGTACTGTCCATTAAGAAGAAAGAATGAGACAACAGACTGGGAAATGTGGGAGGCTTGTTGGGTACCCAGTTAAAGGTGAAAGACTGAATTTATGGTGATACCAATCTGTGAGTTCAGGAGATTCTCCATGGAAGCCTTAAGCAGCCCAGTATATGCATGTTTTTTTTTTTTTTTTGAAAATATTTATTTATTATTTATTGAGATATAATTCACATACTGTAAAATTCTCCATTTTATAATATACAATTCAGTGGTGTTTAGCATATTCACAAAATTGTGTGGCCATCACCACTGTCGAATTACAGAACATTTTTATTATCCCCAAAAGAAATTCCATGCCCTTTAGCACTCACTCCTCATTCTCCTCTTCCCCTGCCCTTGGCAGTTACTAGTTCACTTTTGTGGCTATGGATTTGTCTATTCCGGACCTTTCATATAAATAGAATCATGTAATAGGTGGTGCTGGTCATTGGCATCTGGCTTCTTTTGCTTAGCATGATGTTTTCAAGGTTCATCTGTGTTGCAGCATGTATCAGTATTTCATTCCTTTTTGTGACTGAATAATCATTTTATTGACATACCATATTTTGACATTTTGTTTATCATTCATCAGTTGATGGACATTTGGGTTCTTTTTACTGTTGGGTTCTTTTGACTATTTGGCTATCTCAAATAATGCTGCTGTGAACATTGGTGGACAAGCTTTTGTGTGAATATATGTTTTCAATTATCTGGGGGCCAGACCTAAGAGTGGAAGTCTCGGGCCATTTGGCAACCTATGTTTAACTTTTTGAAGAATGTCCAAACTGTTTTTCACAACAGCTGCGTCATTTTACATTGCCACCAGTAACGTGTGAGCATTCCGATTTCTCTACATCCTTGCCAACACTTGTTATTGTTTTTTTCTTTTAATTACAGCCATGCTAGTGGGTGTGAAGCGGTATCTCATTCCAAGTGTGTGCATATTGAAGATGCACTTAGATTGATCAATGGTTGAGATTTTGCTAGAAGGCTCTATGGAAAAAGAGAGGCCTTATGTAGTTGAGGATGGTGGCAAGTGGATAATTGAAGCGACGGGTCAGGGATTAAATTAAAGAAATTTTCTGGACCAAGGAAGGCAAACCACAAAAATTTACTAAAGGGAAGGAAGGAAGCCTTAAATTAATGAAAGACTCAATGTTGTAAAGATGTCAATTCTCTCAAAATCTCATTTGTAAATGTAATATAATTCCAGCAGAAATCCCAATGAAAAATGTTTGAGGGATTTGCTAAAATGGTATTAAGTTCAACTGGAATGTTTAAATACATGAAAACACTCAAGATGTATTTGGGGGAAAAACAATAACAATGATAGGGACTTATTTACCAGATACTAAAACATACTATAAAATTAGTTATTAAACAGTGTAGTTTTAGCAATGGATTGCTGGAACAAAAGAAAACTCCCAGGTTAACATGAACATGTATTATAAGATAAAGATGACTGCCTCCTCAGAAGTGAAAGGATAATTTTGTAAATGGCATTGGGCAACTGGATTACTATGTCAAAAATGTAAAGTTCTGACAGCACAATAATTTTGAAGTTAAATATTTGTGAAGAAAAATATATTCATAGAACACTAGAAGAGAGACTGCCAGTCATAGGGGTTAGATTTTGTGCAATGGAAGAGAGACCAGCCTCACAGCGAAGAGGCCATTGAAGACTTGGGCAGAGCTGGGAGTGATGCAGCCACAGCCAGGAACAGCAGGAGTTGCAGGGGCCACTAGAAGCTGGAGGAGGCAAGGAAAAGTCCTCTCCTAGCACCTTCAGAGGGAGCAGGGCCCCTCCAGCACCTTGATGTTTGGACTTCTGGCTTCCAGAACTACGAGAAAATCAATTTCTGTGTCTAAGCCCCAGGTCTGTGGTAATTTGTTCCTGCAGCCCTAGGGAACAATGCAGTGACTCTCAGACAGGATTTGATGGAGAGAGTGGTCAGAACCAGCGGAGCTTTCTAAAAGATTGATGCCACGAGCTACGTTTGTCTAGTCTGGGCAGACAAGAGATTTCCATTCATGAGTAAGGAGGGCCCACGGATCTGCGTGACGAATTTGAGGAGGGTACACTGGTCCCGCAGGGCAAGGACGTCATCTTAGTCACTGCTGTATCCCCAGCATTTAGAAGAGTTAGAACAGAACACAGTCCACACTCAGTAACTCTTCAATGGATTAATAAATAGAAAACACACAAAAATGTAAGCAGTATCCATTTTTAAAACAAGATATTAATTTTTGAATAAAACCGGGTTGTGGTGGGGACCACAGGACCAGAATAGTTGCCATTCCCTTCACCTCCCACTTCATTCACACATGGTGGCTCGAGGGGACAGAGGTGCGAGATCGTGGCTGGAACCACCGCTCTGACTTGGAGCTGCTGAAATGGTAGACTGGCGGTCTGCCCTCATGGTGCATGGTTTCAAGCTGCATGTCAGAGGAAAGCACCATCCTTGCAACTAATTACACTAAAACTCAAGTTAGATTATGGCAAGCTTGTCCAACCCATGGGCCACATGCGACCCAGGATGGCGCTGAGTGCAGCCTAACACATATTCATAAACTTTCTTAAAACATTGTTTTTTTAAAAATTTTTAAGTTCATTAGCTATACACTATATACAATTAAAATATATACACTATATACTATTAAAATACACTATATACAAGTGTATTTTATATGTGGCCCAAGACAATTCTTCCAGTATGGCACAGGGAAGCCCAAAGATCGGACACCCCCTGGACTATAGTATTAATGCAATGCTTGGTTCATTCTTTTCACATATTGAGTACAAAGTAATTCATTGGCCGGTCGCTGTGGCTCAAGCCTGTAATCCCAGCACTTTGGGAGGCCGAGACGGGCAGATCACGAGGTCAGGAGATCGAGACCATCCTGGCTAACACGGTGAAACCCCGTCTCTACTAAAAAATACAAAAAACTAGCCTGGCGAGGTGGCGGGTGCCTGTAGTCCCAGCTACTCGGGAGACTGAGGCAGGAGAATGGCGTAAACCTGGGAGGCGGAGCTTGCAGTGAGCGGCGATCCGGCCACTGCACTCCAGCCTGGGCGACAGAGCGAGACTCTGTCTCAAAAAAGAAAAAAAAAGTAATTCATTTGATAAGCAATCCTTGAGCACCTCCTGTGTACTGAATGCCATGCTATGGTCTGGGGTATGGAGAACAAAGAGGTGATCCTTACCCTTGAGGCTTATACAGGTTATTGTAGGCTGATAGCCATCTAGATAAGTAGACAAATCACTTGGATGTCATGTGATAACATACATGTCATCGATAGACACCTAGGATGCCTCAGAAGCACAGAGCAGGGTCTGCCAACACACTGGGCATCGTAGATTTTACAAAAGATGGAGTTTTGGCCGGGCATTGTGGCTCATGCCTGTAATCTCAGCACTTTGGGAGGCTGAGGCAGGTGGATCACCTGAGGTCGAGAGTTTGAGACCAGCCTGACCAACATGGAGAAGCCCTGTCTCTACTAAAAATGCAAAATTAGTTGGGTGTGGTGGCATATGCCTGTAATCCCAGCTACTCGGGAGGTGAGGCAGGAGAATCACTTGAACCCGAGAAGCAGAGGTTGCAGTGAGCCAAGATCACGCCATTGCACTCCAGCCTGGCCACCAAGAGCGAAACTCCGTCTCAAAAAAAAAAAAAAAAAAAAAAAAAAAAGTTTTATTTGGGCTGTATTGAGGCAGAGGCTCGGACATAGGTGAAATGGTTGGTTTTCTGTGTGGAATAATGTAAGGGGAGCTGAAAATGCATCCACCCACAGCAACTTTGCAGGAGGATGCCTGAAATGCCACCTTGTATTTCTTGGCCTTATGCTTTCTAGGAGTCCTCTCCTAAAACTCAGACGCCTCTGTCAGATTCCTAGAGTCATTCTAAGTAGGCATGCCTACTTTGTTGACTTCCTAGGTTGATTTTTGAGGGAAGAGAAGTCACAGAGGATGGAACATGGGATGGGGGAGGAGAGGTTGGAGCAGAGCACTGGGCACTTAGAAGAATCGTGAAGGTAGAGTTCCTAGAAGGGGCAACAAAGACAGCCTCAAAAATCCACAGCTGCACCCTAACCTGGGTCTGCCAGGTGGTCTGACCCAGCTCTCTGGTCAGCTGCAGGGTGCATAGAAGGGGGAGCAGGGCTGGTCTTGTCCCCACAGAAGAGTGAACTCAGGGCTCGTCTTTTGGGAGCAGAGAAAAATACTGGCTTGATATACATGTAAGTTTCTATGTGGGGTATTAGAATGAATCTTAGCTGTTGGGACCATGTCTTTTACTAATCAAACAAAGTACCTTTTATATACATATATGTGTGTGTATATATATAGGGATAGTCTGTAATTTGATGGTACTGATGAGTGAAAACAATATGTGGACTTGCCCATTTACTGAAAGATCAAGCAAATACACTTCAGGCTCTTTTTGATGATAGCTGTGAGTATTACTTGCTAGTATTAACGTATTTTAATTTTCAAGAACTTGGACTCTGTTTCCTTTGAAGAACCAGTTAGGAAATGTTGTCAGAGAAACCCTAAATGTACCCTTATTTTCAGTCATGAATGAATCCCTGATTACTGTGATGAAGAAAAATCCTGGGTCTCTACTTCTTTGCTCAAATGAACACAAATGTAACCTTCCTTCTTGATCAGGAGATGCCGAAGGTAGAACATAAACAAAAATATAAGAAACTGCTCATCACTCTGAGAGAGGTTTGATTTTCATCAGCCAGGAAAGATACACCAAATCAAAGGTGTTGATAGGATTTCAGTGTAAGTTTTTCTGCGATTTTTCTTTTCCCTGGGTGTTCATTCTCCCCTTGGGCTAATGCTGGTTGGCAGAGCTGGAGCATTCACCGTGTCTTTTCTGATTTCTCTTTCCCCTGTTGGAGTAATGTTTTAACTTCATTGCCCATATAGCCTTGGCAGCTATAATCAGTCACTGGAGTACATCCTTGATTGTAGGAGAGACTTGATAATAATGACTCTTTTATTCATTTATTCTACAAACATCCCCTGGGTGTTAGCTGCGTGCAGTGAACCGTGGGAAGTGCTACGGGGAAGCACAGCTATGTAAATCATGGCTCCAACTATGTGCAAAGGCCCCATGACATAAATAAGCACGGAAGATGTATCTGTACCTCTGTATCTGCTTTCTAACCTCCCCGAGGAAATGCTAGAGGCCTGATCCATCTCTCCCCTGTTTAGAGACTGTCAGGGACTCTCTATTTCCCCCACCACAGAGTCCAAACTCAAGCCTAGTACCCAACATTCTTCAGGACCTGACCCCAAGCCATCTTGGTGTCCTCATCTCCCACTGCCCAACCCACACCCTGGGCTCCAGCGTTTTGCTCTTCCCCAGTGTGTCATGTGCTTCTTGCCCCTGACCCTGGCCTTGACACTTTCTGTTCTCTGAGGTCACCCGGCCTCATCTTCAACAGCTGGTGGACTTCTACACATCCCTCAAAACCAGCTCCTCTGTTACCTTCAACGTGGCACTCTTTTGTAAGCTACCCCAACTCCTACCCAAGGCAGAAATGGTCTCTAGGCTTGTGCTGGAACATTGAGGATACAGGAGTTCTTTGGGAAGAGGACATTGGGAAGGCATATGGGAATATGGAATATGGGAAGACAACAATTCTTGGCTTTCCTGGTCTAGCCCGGGCTGGTCTGGCCCCCTCCAGATGATCTCAGCATTCATGAAGGCAGGTCCTGGAGACTCGGGAGGAGGGACCCCCCTCCTCTTAGGACCTGGAATACCCTGTGAGCAGGATGGATCTGGGGTATGCATTTTAGCCTTCTGTATATCTGCATAGACTTTTGTTCTGCCTTCTCATAGTTCATAGCTTGTGTCTACACAAGAACTCTCTAAACATGTGATAGTGAATTAAAGCCATTAACTCCATGGAGATCCTTTATCTTGGATATTGTTTCAGGTATACTTTAATATTGCTATATAATTTGTCCATAAAAGGCATATCTTCATAATGAAATATGAATGGGTCTTCGTCAAAGACAGACGACTTTTGATGAACGAGATGATGGCAGAATACTGTAGGATCCTGCTAGTTGAGTCTTCTTGGAATCACATTCCTTAGCATCTAGAGGAGGTAACACAGGTCATGTGGATGTGCTTTCTGCTGGTGATTAAGTCCCAGACTTGGGAGTGGCTGGCAGCAGGCTGACGAAGTCTGGGGTGATTCTAGCCCAGAAAAGCAACCAGGGCAAGGTATTTCTGTGTGTATTTGTTTCGCTGATCAACACTTGGGTTACCAAGATGATTAAAGCACAGCCTTACCCTTTGGGAGAGAAAACCATTCAAAGAAATGCTGTGACAAAAGAAACAAGCATCGAGTGATCAAGTACAGCATGAGCATGATTATTGGACAGCACCAGGTTGTCAGTGAAGACGGTCATAAGGGAGGAGAAGAGATGAGGTGGAGGGGAGACGTCTTATAATCAGGTAGAGTACTGAGAATAATGCTGGGACTATCTCTCTGTGCGGTGGACAAAGGGACTACTTTAGTCAGGCTCCTGGCAGAAATGTACCTAAGAGGGATAATTGGAGAAAGTTGAAGGAAGACACTGTTTACAAAGGTGTGGTCAGGATTCAGAGAAACCATTAAGAGCTGGCAGAGAGCCCTGGAGCTTTACCATGCCTAGACCAAAAAGGGGGCAAGAAGAGAGCCATGACAAGCATTGAACCATGATGTAGGAGAGGGTTACCCTGTAGGAATTGTGCCCTTCAGTAGAGGAACTCAGCCACTGCCAAACTGTGGAAAGAGGGCTGGGGGAAGAAATACCCAGTCTCCCATCCATGTATGCCATTGGCCAAGTCCAACACAAACCAGAGTTCAAGGGAGCCCATTGATACAGGTCATGCAACAGGATGGAGAGAGGTCCCAGCAGAGCACACAGAAACTGTCCTGCAGGAAGACCAATTAGGCACAGGCAAGAGTTGTACTCAGTCACGTTGAGGGCCCTGCTGAGCTTGGAAACAATGACTTTGTGATTGTACCAAATAGGAAGGATACGGGAGTCTCATTGGGTGAGCAGCAAGTGCTCTTTCTGTTATTTGGAAGAGGTGTCACTCTGAGACCTGTAATTTGCCCATCCGTGTCTGGTTTCTGACACTGGCACCCCGGAACATGTACAAAAGGGTAGTGACACCATGAGTAAAGGACTAGCTCTTTGTGTATGGCTCAGTCACTTCCAAAATACAGCTAAAATGTGTTGGATTCTTATGTTTTATCCACCATTACCTCACGCCAATTCAGTTCAATTAAATTTGGATATTTGCTGAACATCTAGAATTTCCTGGAACTCTGCTGGATGTGCTCAGGATACCCAGATGAGAAGGCATGGAGTTAGAATACAGTAGGAGAGATGATCATGTAAACAAATCATATAATTAAAGCGAAGCATGGTGAATATAAAACGGGGTGGTGGAAGCTCTTAACTGACCTGCCCCTGCAGACTCACTGTGTTAATTTGGAAGCCTTGTTCTCTCTCCAAACGCTATGGCTGCTGGGCTGGCTAGCTTGCATGCTTTCAGCTAGTTGGCTATGTCTCTGTGCACCTGTACACGTCCATGATTTACCAAGAGTCTCCGGTGTGTGTTCCCAAATCATTTTATGTCAGTTGTGCTTGTAATTAAGTTTATACAATTTAATTACATTTTAAGTGAACCAGTGAAATATAGGTGCAAAATAAAAAGCTTTCGTTTGCGTTAAAATTAAGTCAAACATTTCAGAAAAAGTTAAAGGCTAGTCACTTAAAAAATGCCGTTGAAATGGGTACAGACAAGACAGCCCCTCATCCCTTGAACCTGGCAGTAAGGATGATCTTGACAACAAGTTTGTCGATGGTAGGCAAAAAATTAAGACTGTATCTTGATGGTTTCTCCATTTTTCTGTGAGGGAAGAATGAGCAGTGAAATGATGGGGTGGGAGCCTGAGGACCGTGAAGACAGCTTGAGATAGATGACATGGGGAGGGGGAGGGAGAGGGAGCTGGCTAGGGCCTGGAGAAGGACTTGTGGGCAGCACTGACCGTGCATCCACCTGATGCTGGAGATTGTGATTTTTGTCGTGGCCCCCACCCACCTAAACAGCTATGCGACTTTCTCTTAACAGTACTTGGCAGGCTGATGTAGAAGTGCAAAAATAGTTGCTTAGCACGATCCAGGGTGGGGATTTTGTGGGGCAGGTGTGGCAGGGGTTTAAGGGGAAACGAAAGTTGAGTTTGGGCAAGAATGATTTAAAAGTGAGTTAAGCCTTTTGGCCAGAATTGCCATTTTTCATTAATTTGCCTACATGATGAACATGAAGGGAAAGAGGAGAGGCACCTGCTATATGTTTTCTTTCTCTCTCTCTCTCAGACAGAATCTTGCTCTATTTGTCTAGACTTGCATGCAATGGTATGATCATAGCTTACTGCAGCTTCAGACTCCTAGGCTCAAGCGATCCTCCCACTTCAGCCTCCCAAGTAGCTGGAACTACAGGTGCACGCCACCACACCCAACTAATTTTTAATTTTTTTTTTTCATAGAAACAGGGTCTCATTATGTTGCCCAGACTGGTCTCAAACTCCTGGCCTCAAGTGATCCTCCCTCCTTGGGCTTCTAAAGTACTGGGGTTACAGGCGTGAGCCACTGTGTAAATGTTTTCTAGGACTTAGAAAACATGGGGTTGTGCCTTTGGCCATGTGCGTGTTTGTGGATCTACAAGAACAGTGGTCCTGTAGCTCTTCAGGGAAGGGGCACCACATGTCTGTCCATCACTATGGCAAAGCCGGAAGGGTCTGCAGAGGTACCCAGCATGCTGCTGGTGCTGTTGTAAGCAAGCAGAGGGCAAGACTCTCACCATGAGAACTGACGTATATGTCTAGCATGTGAAGCATCCTAAGGACTCATGTGGCCTCCTGAAACCCGTGAAGAGAAAGGCACCAGGCTCAGCGGGAGCACCCACCTGGAGAAGCATACTTTGTGAGGATCAGCAGAAAGGAGCCTGAGTGTGGAAGCTGTCCCCAAGTCATGGCATAAAAGTATTAAAAAGAAAGGACTTCTGGATTGTTTTTTAAAAAACAAAACTGTGATGTAAATGATGAATTGTGCTCTGTGGTCTGATTAGGAATGTAAGTGGATCCAGAGTACAGTGGGGCTGAGGCAATGGAAGTATTTTTTTTTTTTAACTTCTAGGTTCAGGGATACATGTACATGTTTGTTTAATAGGTAAACTTGTGTCACAGGAGTTCATTGTACAGATTATTTCGTCACCCAGGTACTAAGCCTAGTACCCCAATAGTTATTTTTTTCTGCTCTTCTCCCTCCTCCTGCCCTCTACACTCAAGCAGGCCTCAGTGTCTGTTGTTCCCCTCTTTGTGTCCTTGTGTTCACATCATTTAGCTCCCACTTCTAAGTAAAAACATGAGGTATTTGGTTTTCTGTTCCTGTGTTAGTTTGCTAAGGATAATGGCTGCCAGCTCCATCCATGTTCCTGCAAAAGACATGATCTCATTCTTTCTTAGGGCAGCATAATATTCCATGGTGTATATGTACCACATTTTCTTTATCCATTCTGTCATTGGGCATTAGGTTGATTCTATATCTTTGCTATTGTGAATAGTGCTGCGGTGAACATGTATGTGCATGTGTGTCTATAGTGGAGTGATTTCTATTCCTTGGAGTGTATACCCAGTAATGGGACTGCTCTGTCAAATGGCAGTTCTGTTTTTAGCTCTTCGAGGAATTGCCACACTGCTTTACCCGGTGGTTGAACTAATTCCCACCAACAGTGTATAAGTGTTTCCTTCTCTTCACAATCTTGCCAGCATCTGTTATGTTTTGACTTTTTAGTGATGGCATTCTTACTGGTGTGAGGTGGTATCTCATTGTGGTTTTGATTTGCATTTCTCTCATCATCAGTGATGTCGAGCTTTTTTTTTATATGATTCTTGGCTGCATATATGTTGTCTTTTGGAAAGTGTCTCTTCATGCCCTTTGTCCACTGTTTAATGGGGTTTTGTTTTTTCTTATAAATTTGTTTGAGTTTCTTATTAGATACTAGACCTTTGTCAAATGCGTAGTTTGCAAAAGTTTTTTCCCACTCTGTAGATTGTCTGTTTACTCTGTTGATAGTTTCTTTTGCTGTGCAGAAGCTCTTTAGTTTAATTAGATCCCATTTGTCCATTTTTTCTTTTGTTGCAATTGCTTTTGGCATCTTCCTTATGAAATCTTTGCCCATTCCTATGTCCAGAAGAGTATAGGTTGTCTTCCAGAGTTTTTATAGTTTTGAGGTTTACATTGAAGTATTTAATCCATGTTGAGTTGACTTTTTCTATATGATGCAGTGAGTCCAGTTTCAATCTTCAGCATATGGCCAGCCAGTTATCCCGGCACCATTTATTGAATAGGAGTCCTTTCCTCATTGCTTGTTTTTGTTAGTTTTGTTGAAGATTAGATTGTTGTAGGTGTGCAACCTTATTTCTGGGCTCTCTATTCCAATCTATTGGTCTATGTTTTTGGTTTTTTTTTTCTTCTTCTTTTGAGATAGGGTCTGTCTCTGTCACCCAGGCTAGAGTGCAGTGGTGCAATTGCAGCTCACTGCAGCCTCAAGTGGAAGTCTTGATGAGATCAGGGAGGAGCAGTGAAGAGAGTAGAAGTTCTGGGGGGCTGAGGTTGGGGAATGGCCCTTTGACCTGGGGATTGCAGAGGTTGAGGGGCTTCTGGTGTGGGTGGGGCTGCAGCCTTGGGTGGTGTAAGTGAAGTGATAAAGGCTACTGGATCAGAAGACATCTAGAAACATAGAGGCAAATGGGTTTCAAGACCTTCTTTGGGGACATTGAGACCACCCCAAGCTGCCAAGATTGGGATGGATAAGTGGACAGGGAGATCATGGGCAAAGCCATTGATAAATATGCTCCAAGAAGATTGGTAGGTGAGAGAGACTGAGGAGTGAGTGTGGTATAATGGCATGGGCCTCAAAGGACTTTTCACTAAGGAGAAGAGAATGGTGGTTTTCCCCTGTATGATTTCTTTAGGGCAAACCAGACCCCTTTTTCTGTAAGCACAAAATTTGTGCTTTTGATTGGCAGAATATGTGCTCCCATTTGAGGAGGCATCTGCCTGCTATCCGTGTGACTCTTATGAAAAATCTTAAAATGACTTTGGTGCCATAATTGGAGCGAGGACTCACTTCTTGCTCCTGTGATTCTACTTTGATATTAAATAAGTTTCCTTTGTGAGACACCAGTCAGTAAATAGAACAGGATGTATGGTTAAATAGCTAAAATTATTGTCATCATTGCAATTATAATATGCCTTGCCATTTCAAACCAAATATCTGCTTATCTTTCCTGAAATTTTGCAAGAAATCTATTATTCAAGGATGCAGAGATGATGTTTTTTGGTTGAGTTAAACATTTTTATGGATTAGATATGAATTCAGTAAAAATAATTGAATTAAATTGGGTGGTATGAATAATTCATGACATGTAATTTCACATCAGTTCTAGCTTAAAAATAAAGCTATTGGTTTATGTACTGGGAAGATGTATTTTATTATTTAGAAAGGTAGTGAACATTATTTTGGAATATAACTCACTTTATGATTAAATAGATATATTAAATTGTAAGATTGAAAGAAAGTACTAAATTCAAACTGAGATGCTTTGATGCAATTCACCTCTTCCATCTTGATGAAGCACTAGTTGCTGCGTGTCTGTCATTAGTGATTCCGCAAGTCATGTGATTGACTCCCAGATTTTGAGGATCAGTCCAGTAATTGTGCCGGAACATTCTAGGGGATGTGAAGACTGCCAGGTGCCTCCTTTGGGGAGTAGGAGACAACTTTCTGGCTGGGTCATTCTTTCCAAAAACATGTACTGTCTGCTTCCTCTGTGTGTAGCCCAGCATACTGGGACATCCGTATGACTAAGGCTTGAGGAGTTACTTGCGGAGTGGCGTGGTGGCACAGATCAAAATTTTAGTAGAAAAGTGAACCCAGGTAGTCAAAGGCTTGACCCGAGCCTAGAAGGAGGAGTTAGGAGTTAGCTACGCAAAAGGAGAGGGGAGAGAAGGGGGACACTCAGGAGTGAGAATCACCTGTGCAGTGGTTCCAGGGCCAGAGGGAGTCAGTTTGGACCTGCTGGCTGCGACTAGAGGGAAGCAGCACACGGACTATGGTGGGAGATGAGGCTGAGAACATTCAGGGCCGGGCTCGTGAACTGGGCTAAGGAGCTTGAACCTTATCCTGCAGGTATAGCGGGAACCACTGAGCAGCGCTGATGACAGAGATGTTCTGTGTTGGTGCCGCAGTCAGCCGAAAGTCTCTTTTGAAAGTTTTCCTTCTTAAACATTTGTAGTGGTGGTTCAAAATATAATTGGTCCACAAAGGTATTGCATAATAGAAGATGCAGTATCTTAACCTCTGCTGTCATTTGTTAATGACCAGAAATTTGCTCACAGAAATTGATACCAATACCTGCTGTTACTCACAACAATGCATCATCCTTTGTTAGGCTCCTAGTGCCTTTTGGCCATTTTACACTAAGACAAAACCACCAACTCCTTTAAAAGGCCTTGGTCACAGCTTGTACGATTTGAGATTAATCAAAGGCACTGAAGGTCAGAGTTTCCTATAGAACTCAGCCAACTTTTGGAGCAAGGCTCTGTACTTCTCCATCTTTAGAAGGAAAGCAAGGAAAACCATGGAAATCGTGCTACTTTCATTCTCTTCTTTGGAGCACTATCCCTGGATAAAAATTTAAGGTTCTTCTAATTAATACATTGTAACTAACACATTAATAAATACTGCCTGGTGAGATGAGTTGTATCTTAGGTCACAGTTGTTGAAGGCAGACAAGTGAAAGGAGATGATGGGCAGAACGGATGGCTCTAGCTGCTTCTTTTTTAAATACCTTATTGTTTTTGTTAAATGATACAAGCTTTCTGTGAATGAAGTAAAATAGTACCTGAAATGCAAAGGAGGTAAAAATCACCCCAAAATTCCATCCTCTAGAGCAGCAGTTCCCAACCTCTGTGGCACCAGGGACTGGTTTTGTGGAAGACAGTTTTTCCACAGACTGGGGCCAGGGGTAATGGTTTCAGGATGCAGCTATTCTACTTAAGATCATCAGGCATTAGTTAGATTTTCTTTCTTTCTTTCTTTCTTTCTTTCTTTCTTTCTTTCTTTCTTTCTTTCTTTCTTTCGTTCTTTCGTTCTTTCGTTCTTTCGTTCTTTCGTTCTTTCGTTCTTTCGTTCTTTCGTTCTTTCGTTCTTTCGTTCTTTCTTTCGTTCTTTCTTTTCTTTGTCTTGTTCTGTCGCTCAGGGTGGAGTGCAGTGGTGCGATCTCTGCTCATCACAACCTCTGCCTCCTGGGTTCAAGCAATTCTTGTTCCTCAGCCTCACAAGTAGATGGGATTATAGGTGTCTGCCACCACACCCAGCTAATTTTTGTATTTTTTAGTAGAGATGGGATTTTGCCTTGTTGGCCAGGCTGGTCTCGAACTCCTGAGCTCAAGTGATCCATTCGCCTTGGCCTCCCAAAGTGCTGGGATTACAGGCATGAGCCACCATGCCCAGCCTAAATTTTCATAAGGAGTGCACACATGCTTAGATTTCTTGCACGTGCAGTTCACAATAGGGTTCGCACTCCTATGAGAATCTAATGCTGCTACTGCTCTGTCAGGAGGGGGAGCTCAGGCAGTAATGCTCGCTCACCTGCCGCTCACCTCCTGCTGTGCGGCCCGGTTCCCAACAGGCCACAGACTGGTCCACTAGCTAGGGGTTGGGGACCTCTGCTCTAGAGTTAACTACAGATGATATTCTGGTGAACATACTGCCAGACATTACTCTAGAATTCATAACTTTGTATTCTTAGTCCTTCTTGCAAACTCTGGTGTGCTTGGTCCTCTCTGTAGGGTATCTGTTGAGATTGCCTAGAATTTCTCTTTACTCTTCAAGTTTAATTGATGCCAAGTGTTCCATTATTGGAACGCTAAGCATGTGGGAGTTGTTTATATCCTACTCAAGGTCATCGCCAAGGTCTGATTGCAAAAATTCAAACAATTGCAACCTCAGGCATAAATGGGTAGGGGCTATGTTCAGTTTTGTTTCTTTTTACAGTGTGTGGCTTGTTTTGTAAACAAATGAATACATAAATAAAATGTATATGGAGTACAAAGCCATGAAGGAGAAACAGATTCTGAGCTGTTGGTAACAATCCTTGTTTGGATAACCTACTTTTTGAATTTGGTTCAGAGATCCTGCTGGTGGTCATCTTCCTGGTCAGCTCTGTCTCACTGAACTAGAGTCACCCCAGATGAAATGAATGGAGGGTGATACATTAATGTTTTCCAGAGATCCTTCCTGTAGCTTACTGTTCAACATCAGATCAATCAATGAATACTTGATATTGGGATTAAGGTACCAGTTACATTCATGGATAAAAGAGAATTGGGTTACCTTAGCTAACTTCATGAAAATTCGAATGGTTGTTAAGTAGAATAAATAGGTAATTTTAAAATGCCATAGTTTGAATAAGTACAAATAAAGGCATGCAGATATGAAAGCCTCATCCTTTTATCTTGATGGTGTTGTGGAACTTCAGGCGTTTTTCTTATTTCAGACCTCCAGAAAGAGTGGATTTTTTATTGCCTTCACGTTGGATGCTTTCTTTGTGTACATGAATGTGCCACCAGGGCAGTCTTTTCTCCTGGGGCAGTGTTTCAAACTGGGGCAAGTTGTGGACCCACCTGTGACCCTGGTGCATTTCCAGAGAGGAGAACTGCAGATCTTGTGCATTCTCTGTGTCTCATTATATTTTTCAGGAGATCCTTAGAAAGTTTCTGTCTAGACCGGTCGCAGTGGCTCACACCTGTAATCCCAGCACTTGGGGAGGCCGAGGCGGGTGGATCACCTGAGATCAGGAGTTCGAGACCAGCCTGGCCAACATGATGAAACCCCATCTCTACTAAAAATTCAAAACATTAGCCAAGATGGTGGTGGAGGCCTGTAATCCCAGCTACTCAGGAGGCTGAGGCAGGAGAATTGCTTGAACCTGGGAGGTGGAGGTTGCGGTGAGCCGAGATTGCATCATAGCACTCCAGCCTGGGCAACAAGAACAAAACTCTTTCTCAAAAAAAAAAAAAAAAAAAAAAAAAAGTTTCTGTCTAAATTCCAGTGATGATCAGAGGTGAGCATAAATACATTCAGGATCATGCACATTGCTGGATTTGCCATATCTGATTTTGACTGTTTCTAGGATATTCGAACTTCTGTGACTCCTATTAATGTATCATTCTCCTGGGGCATCACAGCTGAGGCTGGCGTAGGCTCACTAGTAGCTGAGCCTGGAAAACAAGCTACTCAGCACGCTCCTCTTAGCTTGGCTTTGTTGTGTGTGCACTTCATGAGGGTGATGCTGCCCATGTGATATTCCAGATGTAGGTGAGTCTCCAGAATGGACAGCAGCTACTGTAGTGTATCTTTTAGAGAGCGCGAAAGAGTTGCTTAAAACTTCTTTTTTATTCAACTCTTCATCAGAGGTACTCTTCGTGACCTCATCTATACATTCATGCAACAAATATTTACTAAATGTTTATGACGCAATGGACGTAGTAGAATGAATCATCAAAAGCTTGTTATTATATTTTAGATTGATTTTTTGCAGGACAGGAGTTTAGGAAGACATTCAGTCTCCTTGGTAAACTTGTGCGTGCCTTTACTGTCAGCCCTACTTAAGCCTTTATGCTATATAATATGCTTTCTCTTTTAATTTTCTCACTAGTTTGCAAGCCCCTTGAAGGGTAAAGATGGTATCTCAACACTTCCCAGTTCTGTTTTACACACATAGAGGCAGTGGTGGCTAATTGACGATTCCATCATCCAGACTATCTTATCCCTCTAGCTTCTGACTGACAGAGACTTTTTTTAACAGACGATCTGAAATGAGTTTGCTGTAGGTTCTTTCCTGTCTTGGACACCCCTGGGCATGACTGGTATTCTGCATGACTATCATTGGTAGTGGTGGTAGCATGGTATCGTAAAGGCAAGGATGTAAAGAGAAATAAACTCGGGCTTCAGGGTGAAAAGCTTTGGCTCTCCTACTTGGAAAATGTACTTGACCTGAAAAATGAGAATCGAAGTCCACATCTTTCAAGGTTATTCAGAAAGTTAAATGAAATACAATAAATGTAAAGTGATGAGGTGAAAGAATTTCTTGGAATAATGACTTTCCTTGATTCATCCTTGAGCAGACACCTGTTCTCTTGCCCTGCAGCCTCTGATTCAGGGAAACTGAGAGCACCAAGCAGGACCTTGAGGAAGAGAAGGGGAAGACCAGCTCAGGAGGAGGCCTGATTCTCATGCAGGCTTAGAGCACAACATGCATGGGTTGGACTGTGCAGATCAGAAGGGGTAGGAATGCTGCTCTGACAGGTTTAGGTTTTCTCTCTTTATTCCTCCATCTGTGAACCACTGGAGGTTCAAAAAAGCAAAGATACCAGTTATTAGGAAAAATAAAGACATTCTGTGTTTGTAAATGGCTGAGTTGAATCTGTGTCCAAACCTGGTTATACTTGTGCAAACTCTGTGTGTCTGGCTTGCACAGGGTTGACATTCAGCAAATAGTAGTTCCATTTCCCACATTTCTTTTGTGTGTCTCCATAATGATAAATATTCATACATACATATCTATATATAAAATCTGTGACCTATAATATATAGAGGCAACTTGGATATTAAAGTGTGTGTTCGTATGTGCACCTATCCCTATCCAGCCATATGCTAGCAGTACCTACATCCCTTGGGAGTAACTGGATAACCGGAGACACGGGTGGGATGTTGGAGAGGCTTTTCTGGTAATCTCAATGACTGGGAGTGCTACAGTGCTACTGGCTTTATCAAGGACGCTAAACATTCATCAGAGTGTCAGGCAGTCCCTTATCCCCACCAATAGAGAATTGTTCTGCCCCAAATGCCAGTAGCACCTCCATTGAGAAATACTGTATATATTGACAGAGTGGAACATTTCTCAGCAGCTTTGTGAATTACAGACTGCTCATTATTCTATCATACAGGATAACAACTTTTCAGGGGAAGTTATCTTTAACTTCACTATGCCCCGACTAATGGTATTACTCGGTAAGAATGCTGACTGCATCTTGATCTCCACTGGGGGATTCTAGATATGTTAAGTTCTAACATATATGTGAATATTATTTCAAATCTTCAGGCATTGTAATCATTGTTCTCTTTCTGTTGGTGTGGATGAAATAAGAGTTGTTGCTGCTTGGATAGTTTCCCCTCAGACATTCTTTCATTGGGAAGCTATTAGACAAAAATGGTGTAGGCTTTGTGGACAAGACATTTTGCCGGAAAAAATAATCTTGGCGTCACTATGCATACACACAGACTGCACGTACAAAGCGATTTTGGAGGGCTCTTTTAAAATTACATAGGGAAACCAACAGTGCCAGTAATAGCATGGGGCTCTATCTCTCACAGTGCTTTTGAAGGCATAGAAAAATGACAATTCTGGCGGTGCTAAGATGTATTTTGTAGTGGCTGGAAAGAAACTGGCATTCTTAGAGGAGTCCAGCAAATTGTCTTGGAGCCTTTGAAGGCACACAGAAAGCTAATGACACCTCTGAGGAACAGCCTTCTCGGGTTTTAGATGCCACAGATGCTAAAGCCAGGATATAAAACCTTTCTTACAGGGCCTTTAAGAATCCTCAGTGTGCTTTTATTAGCAGGCTGAGTGTGTATATAGAGATGTTAATGGTCTGTGGAGCAAGCTCAGCTTGTTTTTGCAAACTACAGAACTATAAAAGTTATCAGAAAGGACACATTCTTGTTCATTCCTTTGTTTCTTTGCTTCTTATGTATTTCTTTCTCTGTGGAATGTTAGGGCACTGATCGTGTGCCGGGTCCTGTGGGTACAAAGGTGAATCCGCTGTGGATTCTTCTTCTCTCTGGAAGCTTGCCCTCCAGTATGGGAGAAATGTGCACGTTCATATCCACAGCACACAGTATAGAAGGCAACGACAATGCAAATAGAGCCTAAATTAAATGGAAATTTAGCCGCAGAAGAAATTACTTCTGGCTGATAGGATCAAAGAAAGCTACATAGACAAAAGGGTGGAAATGGTATTTAACTATTTTCAAGGATATGTAGGATTTGGGCAGGTAGCAACTAGCTTGCAGGAAGAAAGAAAACGTATTGTGGGAGAGGGCAGCCCATGCCAGGACATGGCGTTCACAGAGGTTATGAGCATGAAGTGGGGATAGCTAAGTTTAGCAGGTTTGTAGGTGTGCACTCCTGACTGTTTAGAGAATGATCCTGGATTTAGTGCTCATTAATGAATGGTTCTAGTCTTCACACATTGATGAGCTACGGAAATCCCTATGAAGCTTGTTAGAAATTTCTATTCCTGGGAACCTCTGTATACCCTGTGGCTAGAAGATCTCAGAGCTCCTGCTGTCTTTCATTCCCTATGGCCAGTGTCCACCCTGCACCCAGTCACTGGGGACTCTGTTGCTGCCTGTTCCTGAGCTGAGAGGCAATGCTGGGATGCCAAGAACACACAGGAGGGAAATGGAGATCACTTTTCTCAGAAGTATAATCCCCAAATCTGCTCTTAAGCCAGTACAATAACATCTCATATTTTGTTTAATTTTCTTTTAATGGAAAAACCAGTTATACCAAATGAAAATAAATGACTGAAGAAGAACTGAATGATGTTTATAAGCCTTTTATATGATTTTTTAAATTGAGTTTTTGGTCTCCTAATTGATTAATAAAGGGAAAGACAGAGAAGACTGACATGTGTTATCTTCTATCACAATTCAGATAGAGTGAAATTACTCCCACCTTGCCAATACAATTCTCAAGGTTGATTGCTATTTTTAATTTACCTGAACTGAGCTTTTCAGTGAAGTGATATTGGTCCTGATCATTCTGTAAATTGGAGATTTTGCCCGAGGAAGTTAATTCTCTCCTTTCACAAAACAAATTTGGACTTTCAGATGACTTATTTGACATTAGCGATGTTAGATTCATGCTCCACTGCAGCTCTGCCTGGCCACTCTCTGTTCTTTTTGTCACTGAATTCTCTGAAGCATGTTTGACTCTACCTAGGGGCCCCCCATCTCTAAGCCTGGGGTCTTAGGCAGTTTGGCTCCTTTAGCAGCATACCATAGGCTGGGTGGCTTCAACAACAAATTTATTTCCTCACCGTTCTAGAGGCTGGAGAAGCCCAAGATCAAGGCACTGGCAGATTTGGTGTCTGATGAGGGCTCCGCTTCCTGGTTTACAGATGTCACTTTCTTGCCGAACAGAGAGAGAGAAAGCAGGCTCTCCTATAAGGGCACTAATCCCATCCATGAGGGCTCCACCTGGTGTATTTAAAAGCCCAATGACAGTCCTGTGAGACATGTAATAGTAATAAGATACTAATGGCTGTTTATCAAATGCCCCTTATGTGCCAAGTACTGTGATAGGATCAGAAAGGTTGAACAGTTTACCCAAGGTCATAAAATAGGTGTTTAAAATAGTTGCAGAGTGGGTGAACAAAGATACGTTTTTTGCCTTTCAGTCTCGATGGACCCCATAATGCAGAAGAATGAGCCCTGACCATTGGCATACTGACACTTGGGCTAGCAGGCCAGAAGGTTCCACAGTAGATCTGGTCTCATAGAAGTTGTATTTCACTTGTAATAAGCACCATATGGGGTCCTGTCTTAGAGCTGAGTCCTACAAGAGTGCCTAGAGTGCCTTTTAAAGGCCTGGAGCCATCCAACTCTTAGGGAAGGGAATCCGCATTGGACTTGGGTGCTCTGGGAAATGATCTGGTTCCTGGATCCACTGTTGATGAGGTGTATACTTCAATCATGTTTTCCCATGGACTGTGGGGAAGGCGGAGAGGGTGGCTGGAGGCAGGTTTGGTTGGGGAGCAGGGGCTGCTGTTGGTTGGACATCAGTTACACAGAAATGCGTGCTGTAAATTCTGGCTCACTGAATCCTCACCACCACTCTGAGACTTGTATTATTAATATGTATTAGAAAGAGGACAGTCCACGAGGCACCCTGCCTCCTGGACTCCTCCGTCAGGAAGGTTCTTGGTTCAGGGCCAACCCCATCTTGGCTCCCGCCTCAGTGCTTCAGCAACAAGGACCAGGCCATGGGCACAAATAAGGTCTTAGGTCTCTCCTCTCTGGACATCCAGGAGAGAGATTTTAGAGACAGTTCCTACTGGCTTCATCAGTCTTGGGTTTAAATCTGGGCTTTGCTGCCTAGCAGCCGTGTGGCCCTTCCAGCGTGAACCTGTCCAGAGCTCAGTTTTAGTGTACCTACAGTGGGGAAAAAGGCCTACATCACAGGGTTATTGTCAGGCTTAAAGGAGGAGACGGACGCAAAGGTACTAAGCCTGTGGCCTGGCCCAGGGGAGGTGCTCAGGAGGTGGTAGCGGCTATTTGGGCTGTGATACTTCGAGGCCGAACCTTCACAGGATATTATCCTGACCTGTCAGTTTACCTCTTTGGATCCTATGAGGTTTTCTTGTTGTTTGTTTGTTTTTTGAGATGGAGTCTCGCTCTCTCGCCCAGGCTGGAGTGCAGTGGCACAATCTCGGCTCACTGTGACCTCCGTCTCCTGGGTTCAAGTGATTCTCGTGCCTCAGTCTCCCGAGTAGCTGGGATTACAGGCACCCACCACCACAGCTGGCTAATTTTTATATTTTTGGTAGAGAAGGGGTCTCACCATGTTGGCCAGCCTAGTCTCCCAACTCCTGACCTCAGGCGATCTGCCCACCTCAGCCTCCCAAAGTGCTGGAATTACAGGTGTGAGCCACTGCGCCCAGCCTGGATCCTATCTTAAAGGAATTTCTGTGGTGATAAATTATAAAATGCTTTTCCCATGCCATCTGACCTCCTGTGTTCACTCTCTCCGCCTTTCTGTTGTTCCACTGGAGGTGTCATAATATTCCAGGTGCCCGTTGGTGGCTATTACCACGTAAGACAATGGGAAAAAAGAAGGCTCCCACTTCTGGGTGTTTACAGTTGGAAACACAGCACAACACTTGCCATTCTCAGTGCTGAGCTCCTGTGGAGGCAGCAGACAGACTACAGATACATGCCTCTCCTGCCCCACTAGCTGCTACGGAATGGGGTTTCGGTTTATCCTTGTGTTGATGTTGCTCCCAAACTTGGTGACCATGTGGCACATCCATGCCTGTCTCACATACCAAGGTACTGTTGGCATGCGCTCCTGCTCCAGGACCCTTCAGCCAAGGGATTCGTCCTGCGGCACAGGCTCTCGTCCGAGTTTCCCCGTGGCCTGTGGTCATTTTGTGGACAGCAGACCAGGTATGACTGCATGCCTTGTATCAGAACTGGGAAGCCTGGTGGTGACAGGAAACAGCCTGACTGCTTTAGAGAGGGATTAGTGAAATGTCTCGGAGGGCAGTCTTCTCCTACGGCAGAACAGAGCAACTAGACCAAATGCTTGGTTGAATATATCTTTAATTCTTTGTTTAAACGTGCCATTGCATTTTCTGTTTAAATGTTGTTTTACAAGTTGTGTTCTGACTGCAGTGTAGGCTTCCTGAGAAATCAGTCCCAAAGAGCTCTTGCCCCGGAGTGTTCTGTAGCCTAGGTGGGCTATAAAAGTTAGAGCTGTTGCTAAGGGAACCAACAGAGGAACGTGAATGTATAAATCTCACAATTACATTCACATTTTGTGTAACATCTGACCTCAGCTTTACTTTAAGGTGAAGAGGAAGCTGGAGTAGGAGTGATACCAGTCAGAAATCAGTGAGAGAGACACCGTCATTTTAGAACTGGACACTTTGTCATCAGCATTTATATTTCACTCTTGTAATACACAATTCTCTATTTCTTTGTAAAAAGTCCTCGATAAGCAATACCTGCCATGGCAGCCCACTTTTCAGGCCATGCCCTCAGTGACACGGCGTTGCCTGTTTCATAGAGAGGTGGAGTGGTGAGAAAGTCATTCTGCACCTTCACCGTTGAAACCTAAATCTCTAAGGTGAAAAAAGAAATCCCACCGTTTACTTGGCATGAGAGAGTTTTGCCAGTTCCATTCTACCTAAAATGCTCTTTTGCTCTGTTATATATGAGAGGAAGAAGTCGTTTTATTGTGCTGAAAAACAGCGGAAGTAATGTTACCAACGGGTAATATTAATGACTTCAATTCCTAATATTGGGATAATGACTAATGTGCCAGGTATTACATTAGGTATTTCAAATACATGACGACACTTAAATGTATACTATGGTCAAGCAAAGGTGTGATTCATGATCCCACGCATATAACATGCACAGCAGCTGAATGTAAGATGAAAGCAACATTCCATGCATTTGCGTGCCCCTATGCTAAATATATTTAGGTCGACCCGTATGAGATTGCCATTTTTGTGAGCAAAGAGAGCCAAATATCGGCAGTTCCAAGTGGTTCAGCCTAGTACATGTTTGCAAATACCCAGACTGGCAGAATTCTGGAATTTCACTGAGACATCCCCGAAGTGTTTCACAGGCCTACAGACACGTGGGTCTTTACACAAAAGCGTAACGAAGCATGCGGAAAAGTAGAATTCCCAAATGCTTTATCTAATAATCACAGAGCTGAGAGCTGCAAGGATCCTTGGAGGCTGCGTGGTTGCACTGTGGTTGTTTAATAGCAATAGGCCCCATGAGGTGAGGGGACCTGCATGTCGGTGAGTTAGGGCTGAGTGTGAGGCCGGGGCGTAGGCCTGTGTGGCATGTAGAACACTGTATTCTATTGATTTTAAATTTTAGGCCATCAAAGCAAGTAATACATGGGCTGTAACTTAGAAGTCAACTAAGTGATGAGGGCTTGTAGTCATGCTGGGCCCAGGGGCTCCAGGCAGAGCAGAGCTCTGTGGTGCAGAGAGGCATGTTGGTGAAGGGAGCCAGGCATTCAGCCACAGGGTAAAGGAGGGTGTCCTTATCTATCTCAACTAGCTTCAGCGATCAGACTTTTGGGGACAAAGGGTTTGGTGTTCAAGGCCTACCATTGCCTTTCCTCTCAGAAGACCTCGTTCGCGTTATGCATCTTTGTTCGCTCTGAGCCCAGCAACCTCCGAGCTCCTCGTAGCCACCGTTCCTCTCTCAAGCACAAGAATCAAGTCCCACCTCATGAGCCCACAAGATCAAAAAGTGCAGATGCTCAGTAGCCCTATGGAACTCATACGTCTCGACGGGAGCTATGAACTTGTCCTCATTTTTAAATTTATAGCACTTTTAAAAACCACTAGTATGGGCCTGTACCTTGTAGTGTATCTCTTTTGACACAGTGGAAACCAGAGCCTTTCTGTCAAGGGGTACTGGATAGATTCAGGCCCACACCCTTCCAGAAGCTTCTGCAGTGACATCATTCCAGTTGCCTCTGAGGCGAGGCAGGAGCCCACTCGGGGGTCAGGGGTTCAATGTTGCGTCCCCTCCCTGCAGGACACGCTGCATTGCCGTTGGGGGTTTCAGCTGTAGCTGTTTCTGGCCCTCTCTTTCCCCATTCTTGGTGTGCCTTTCTAAAATTAGAACTTGCATCTTCTTCCTTCCACATCCCTGTACTCAGTGTCCACCCTGCTGTCTGTCCAGCATGGACGGCAAATAGTCTGTCAAACACCTCTCTAGTCATTGTCCTCATGGGCCCAAAAAGATTGTTTGCCTCTTTACCGTGTAGATAGATCAAATATACGTTTCTGTCGAATTCTGCAGTAACCTGTGATGTGCGTGGGCCTGAGACAAAAATTCACTCCCATGCTCAGATCCTTGTTGTGCTCTGAAGAGGGCACACATTTAACAGAACAAAGCTCGTCCGCTGCGCTGGGACCACGGGTGGCTCGCTCAGCAAATCATCATTGGAGCCTTCTTTATTTTGACACTAGTTTTCAAAAATAGCACGTCTGCTTTTATTTCTCGACTTAAAAAGCCTATTTCAAAAAATCGGTTTTCCGCATTTGTGTAATCACATACAGGAATGGTTTTAAGGTTTTGTTTGACTTAGGAACGTCTTGGTGCCTGCCAGTCTTCACGGCCGTCATCTGAAGGGTCCTTTTCACATTCAGAAGTTGTTAACTGCCGTCTTTGAGAACAAGCACAATAGGCTGCCTTAAATATACACCTGGAATCAGTATTTATTTCCTTATTCTGTGCCCTGTTTTGTTCCAAGATTGTGGTATACTGGGAAATAAGAGAACTCAATGAAAAGGCCTTCTAAAACAAACGAGCTAACCCATAGAAAGAACTGACCATGAGCTTAGTAGGAATCAGTCATGTGATGTTGCAGCTAAAATAGCGAATGCCATGGTTTTCAAACTTGTCTGAAGTGGGAGAACCCACTTCCTAATGGCACTCTGATTTGGGACCTTGTACACAAAATGGGCAGTGGGAGTGGTGACTGGGGAGGTATAAGGAGCTTAGAGCCTGGATGGGTGCCTGCCCTGCCCCTTCCAGGTAACCCCCTGCACAGAAACTTGAAAACCATTATGTTAATAGATTAATGATCTAGCTATAGGAATCCCTTAAGTAAATGTAAAGTTTTGTAACTGTAGAGGCATGTTTTTAGACATTATTTTATTTGACCCTGAAGAAGAGACCACAGAGACATTATCTCCAGTGTCTGTATTTTTCCTAGAAGGAAACAGAAGGCCAGGGAGGTGAGCACCGTGTTCGGGAGCACACAGGTAATATATAAGGCAGCAGGGATTGGAACGTGACTTAGTTTAGTGCTCATTTCACTGGGTCACAGGCGTATATTGATGAAATAAGAGCCTTGGCTTCTTGGAACTGGTCAAACTCTTTCTGGATTGTTTTGTTCAGTGATGGGTGGTAAATTGGAGAATGTTGAGAGAGGCGTGACTGGGATGTATCCCTGTGCAGGACAGATAGAGTCGAAAGATTTAAAAATGGGTATCTCTTTGAGAGGTAATTCATTGGTGTAAGCTGGTTTCAGTAAAGGTGCTCTCTACAGAAAAAGGTACTATCTACAGAAGAGCTTGAAGATGGGAGGCTGTGGGAGCCTCAGGACATGGTATGGATGTCACAGTGAAGGGAGAAGGAGAAGAAAGGGAGGCCCAAGGCAGGGCAGAATCTTGCTGCAACTTCGATGTTGAGCATTCTGGCCCACGGGACACACACGGCCCACCAGTTTTCAAAATCCAGCCTTTGTTCCTTTGCCAGGATAAGAAATCAGACGGCTGCTTTCATGTTTCCACTTCTCCAATATGTCAGTCTTTTCAGTGACATTCTTTTATTCAATGTAGTGGGTAATCTGAATTGCAAGAATATTTCCTATTTTCCCATGGGACTAAATTAAGTTATTTGCATTTTGAATGGAATAAAAGACTCTAAACACATTTTTTTTTTTTTCCTTCCTGAATCTTCCTTGCAAAAAGAGGTTGCTCACTATTGATTTATTTCATAATTTTGTCTGGGTAAAAGCCACTTGCAAAAACACCACCTCTATCTTAGTACAACTGTGCTAGCACAGAACTAAGGCCAAAGGGTGGAAAATTCTGTGAGAGTGATTTGGATTCACTCTAACAATGATAACAGCAGCAGCAGCAAGAGTCACAACAGCAGAGCTAGCTACCAGAAACAGGTGGCCTAGAGCTCCTTGTGCCCAGAAATGCACAGGTGGAGGCTGGGTGCTGTCAGTCCCAGTCCCTGAGGAGTAGACCTCTGTGTTGGGTGTTACATTAGGCCAGCCTGTTCTTTTGAGATCCAAGATTCTATTATTTTAAAGGCTTTCATTACTATCCCCTTAGAAGGATCAATTTGAATTTCTTGTATTGGAGTGGAAAATGCCGAAGAATACTGAGGTTTGAGTTCCTTCTGTTTTGTGCATTTTTCACTGTTGATATCTCATCAGAAAGAATCTGCGAATGTTATGATGTAAATTGGGCCAGATTTGCTAATATATTTTAAGAACATGTAATCTGTGAATAATAAAATAACTGATTTGAATATTGGAGTGATAAAACAATATTCTTGATTTAAAATGATTCTTGTTTTAAAAATAGCATTTTTTAAACCACTTCTCACCATCTTTACTTTTACTTATTTTTTGATACTAAATTCGGGGGCAGGGGACAAGTGCAGTTTTGTTACATGGATCTGTTGCATAGTGGTGAAGCCTGGGCTTTAGTGTAGCTGTCACCCAAACAGTGTACATTGTACCCATTAAGTAATTTCTCATCCCTCATCCTACTCCCACCCTCCCAAGCCTCCGATATCTGTTTTTCCATTCTCTATGTCCATGCATACACATTATTTGGTTGCCACCTAAACGTGAGAACATACAGTATTTGACCTTGTTTCTGAGTTACTTCACTTAAGGTAATGGCCTCCAGTTCCATTTATATTGCTTGATTTCATTCTTTTTTATGGCTGAGTAGTAGTTCACTGTATATGTATATACACCACGTTTTCTTTATCTAGTCATCTGTTGATGGACATTGAGGTTATTTCTATATCCTTGCTATTATGAATAGTGATTATTTTAAAAACAGTATTGTGGAGTCTTGGTGTGGCACAGGTATTGCTCAAAGTGTCCCAGGTGTAAGAAGTAGGGAAGGATTGTTTTCCTGAGCGTTGTGTGTAAAGTGCCCATATTTTATTTGTGTAGGGGAGAGAAGATTTCTGTTCTTACCCATCGCGAGGGTCGTGGCTGAGGCATCTGTAACAAAAGATAGATGAACAGGAGAAAAGTATACACATTTATTTGATAAAAGTTTTCTGCGACACGGGAGCCTTCCGAAATGAAGACCGAGGGAAACAGGGACACCTGTGTATTATATGTTTAAGTTTGATGAAGACAGGACAGGCATGGAGAAGTGTGGTGTGATTAGACAAAGGGAGAGTGAGCTAATGGTGATAAACAGGGGGACACTCAGCAAGACCTGTTGGTTCTGATTCTTCTCTGTGTCCCTGTGTGCTCAGAGATGAGGTGGTTCCTTCCTCCAGGTATAGGGAGGGCACTTCACCAATGAGGGTCTTAGGACCTGCCACAGGGGAGAAGGGCAAGAAAAGGGCACAGATTAGCCTTCCTACTTCTGCTGTTTTCTTGAATGCCAAAGTGCCGTATTTTGGAGTAGCATGTCCTGAACCCCATCATTTGCACAGCTTCACAAAGATTTCCTATTTTTATTTTTGATTCATTTTCACATTTCAGGCATTTGCCATAAATGTTTAGCTTTACCTTGATCCTACCAGATTTGGAATTTGATGGTCTATAATAAATTCACGTTTTAGCATACCAAGGACCTGATATTACAAGCAAATGAACAAACATACAACCCGTACGTGAACTGTTGTGTAATATGCATAATTTCTCAGTTTTTCTATTTTATAATTTGAATTTTTCTGCAGCAAAGATGGAGAGAGCACATTTTCTATCAGAAGTCACCAGTGCACAGGAAAAATGAGTCAAGATAACTAAGTAAAAAGAAACTTAATTCCTTTAAGAGAGAAGTATATTCTACTTTGCTTTAAAAAAAATAGGAATAGGGACATAACTCTATCTAATGGCTAAAAATAGAAATGAGGAGTGGTTGAGGATGAAAAAAAGAAGGAAAGAAAGATCACAGAAACACACACACGGAGACTTCACAATAGTAAAGAAAAAAATCAAAGACTCAGTGAGAGACAGACAAAACGAGTCATACACCTAAAGATGAATATATGCAAGGCAGGCAAGCGGAAGTCCTTTTTGGGGGCTGTGCAGGTAATGATGTAACATAGGAAGAGGTGATGGGCAGATGCAGTGAGTTGTAGAGGGCCTGTTCTGTCCAAAGGCACTCAAATCCAACAAACCCTGCACTCACCAAAGGAAACCCATCTGTCGTCCACTGGCCACCAGCCTAGACCCCTGGGTTCTCAATACCCACAGAAATAGGAGTGGACGTTATATGCATTGCTTACCCTGTGCCAGGCCTGGTTCTGTGTGCCTTGCCCTTCACGCCTTACAATCCTCACACCATCCTCTGGAGGCCCGTGCAACTGCCATTCTCCCATTTCAGAGGTGAGGAAACAGACCTAGAGAAGTTTCCATGACTTGTGTGATAGCACACAGTTGATCAAGCATGAGCTGAGGTGTGAGCCCAAGGAGCCTGGCACCAGAAAGGAAAACCCACTCCAATGCACAAGACATGCATAGTCACCCACGCAGGCCCAGCCATCTCTCCTCCCGCTTCATCTAACCACATAGAAGTGCAGGGATAGTTATGGCAGAGACAAACACACTCAGAGAACACACAGAAGCCTTAGAGCTAAGCGTGCATGGAGTCACATCCCAACCTTCTGACTTCTGCTGTGCGTGTAATTTGTATCCTAATTTTAATGCAGTCAGTGCTGTTGTAGACCTCTGAAAGATACACAGATAAATGGGGCCAGAGTGAAGGAACTCACCCCTTGACAAATGCCTGCTTTTTTTTTTTTTTTTAATTTAGTTTGCTTTCTTGTTTTGACCTGGCATAAAATGCCCGTAAGAATTTGCTAGAGATAAAACTTGGCAGCAGGTTTTTTGCCAGGTGAAAATGGTGTTCTAGGATTACCGTGGTTGCATTGTGCCTAGCTGGTAGTAGGCACTCAGTCAGTGTTGATGCCTGGATCAGGAGATTTCGCAGTTGTTTAACAATCAGTCCTCTCCTTATTTTTAGGATTTGTTTTTTGAGATGGAGTTTCACTTGTGTCGCCCAGTCTGGAGTGCAATGGTGTGATCTTGGGTCACTGCAACCTCTGCCTCCTGGGTTCAAGCAATTCTGCCTCAGGCTCCCGAGTAGCTGGGATTACAGGCATGCGCCACCACACCCAGCTAATTTTGTATTTTTAGTAGAGATGGGGTTTCTCCATGTTGGTCAGGCTGGACTTGAACTCCTGACCTCAGGTGATCCGCCCACCTTGGCCTCCGAAGCTGCTGGGATTACAGGCATGAGCCACCGTGCCTGGCCCTTATGTACAGTGTTTTCCTAGTTATCTCAGAAACTTCTCTAGGCCAACGAGGTAGGTAATAGGATTCCCATTTTCTAGGTGAGGAAACCAAGACCCAGAGGACTAACTGTCTGGACTGAGGTCTTAACAGCTGGACTGAGGTCTTAACAGCTTAACAGATGGAGACGGCACCTGAGGGCTTCTGCTTCTAACTTGGTGCTCTGTCCTCTCGCTGCCCTGCCCTTCAGTGACTCAAATGGAGAGCCATGGCTCAGTCTCTGGGTAGATGTGGTTTCCAGGGCTGTAGCCTTTCTGACAAAGGTGAAGCTCTTGACTTTTCCCCTCTCCTGGAAGGAGAAATATTAAATATCTGCAGTATCTAAATTTCTTTAACCTTCCTTCCAATCTTTAGTCTCTTTAGGAGGTTATTTAGAACTCTGATTTCTGTTTGTTTTTAATGTCCTCTGCAATTGAAAGAAGACATTGAGTATGATGCTTAAATGTAGTAGATTTTTCCTGGACTGTTTGATAAGATCTGTTTTGTAAAGGAACTGCCAAAGTCAGTTGCGATAATAGCCATAATAGTTTTAAAGTGATGTTTGCCAATGCAGATTCACTTATTGCCTAGTTTTTGAAATTATTTTGAGTAAATATTAGAAAATCTTAAACCATGTTTTTATTCCCAAAAATTTTAATTAAAAATTAAACATTCTTCAGAACAAAGAAAACACCTTCCCTTTCCCAATTCCCACCCTGATCCTTTATTTTGCTCCGTTTCCGCATAAATCCAGAGAACTTTGTTATATGGAGTAAGAGGTAGAATATTTCACTGGGGTATGCTTTGACTTCCCCAGTTCCCTCAATCAAAGAATTAAGCATGATTTTTATCAAAAGAATGAGATGAAAGGAGGATTCCCAGCACCATCGTTTTGGTTTGTCCTCTTCTTTCAGGGGGAAAGAGGAGCTGAAATGTGCTTAATTGTTTGCTGCGTTTCCTGTGCACATGTACTTATCCCTCATATCACCCGAGACCGAGTGAAGAGGGAGTGTTTAGAAAAAAGAGAGGGAGGCTAATACCAGTTGAAAGTAAAATGCTGGCATCTTAATTTTAAGAGAACACAGAAAGCCAAATGCTTTCAGAAAAGGGTCCCTTCACGGAGTAATTTGCCTGGTATGGCATCCCAGTTTGTTGTATAATTTCAGCCCCGTTACTATGGTAACCTGCTTTAGTGTCGCAGCGATTGTTAATCAGGATTTGTCGTTATTCCCCTTTCATCACAAGGCTCTATATCCTTATGGATTAAATCACAGTTCTCATCGACAATGGCATAGATCAAACATTATTGCCAGACATAAAACCCCAGGTCGCTCCCTGTCATTTTCCCCGTTACCAGAAGCAGCAAATGCAAGCCAAAGTCTCACTTTTGCAAGGAAATCAGGGCTCCTTCTGGCTCCTCTGATATCTACCCTCATGACAGAATTCCAAGCAAGAGGGCCACTTTCGTTTCCAATCACCCTGTGCCCATGGGAAGGGCAAGCACCATTTCATGTCATTACAAACCTGACTCTGCAGATACATATCCAGGCAAAAAGTTGTTTTAGTGTGACCTCTAATTCTTCCTCAAACCTTATTCTTACTCTTATTCTTGGAGCAGCCCACTTTTTCTTTCTTTCTCATCAATTTTCTAGATTCTTGTCTGCTGCTTGTCTATAGGAAGACCGTGTCAAGAAGCAGGGGAGACCAAGACGCCACCCCAGTTGAAGATTTTGGTGGCGAATCACAGAGCCCTGTGAGGCTCGTGGGATGGTGGCTTGGTTTTCCCCTTTGTGAAGTCTGGTGGTAACAATACCCAGACAGGGAAGTGAGCAACCCTGTAGTGTAGTGACCGGATTTAGCAGGGCCGGATCGCCACCATCTTTAGGAAAGTCAGGTTAAAGGAGCATAGGGGCGGTGAAGTCCCGCGGTACCATGTTCTAGGTTAAGTGCACATCGCTAGTCGTGGTGTGTCTTCATATTGCTAATTGCTTTGTTTAGGAGCGAGAACTGTTAAACCACACTTGTTGATAGCCTCTGGAGCCAGTCTGCCTGGGTTCAGTGTTTGGCTCTGCCACCTCCTAGCTGTGTGACCTTGGCAAGTTTTTGAACCTCTCTGAGTTTCAGTGCCTAAAACCAGGGTAATAGTACTACCTACCTCAGAGTCCATGAGGATGACGTAAGTTAATATTTGTGAAGCGCTTAGACTGGTGACTGGCACGCCATGAGTGTTGTATAGGTGTTTGTAAATAAATGAAAAAGAACCAACATTACACGTACATGTATTCAAAATATATTCAAGATCAGATTATCCAAATACCAGTAAGGTGTTGAAAACAGCGCTTCCCCCGCTCCTCCCCCTTCCCTCTCCCTGCTTTTTCTCCTTGATCTCTGCAATGTGCCCAACCCCCAAGTATAATTCTGATTGGCTAAATTAATTCTGCAGCATCCTGCTGTGAATAATTATGTTGATCCAGTGTGTATTCTGATGCCTTTTTTTTCCCTTTGCCTAAATTATAATGTGACAATTGCGGCTCACAGCTGGCTCATCAGAGGTGGGCAGTTGGGGGATTGGCACATCTGACTGTGCTTCTCTGTTAACTCTGTGCCTTGATTGCTTAAGACAAGACATATGTAAACCCCATGATTATTGCCATTTTTTGGACTTTGCAAGGAGTCTGCCTTCAAACATAAAGCTGCTGGGCTCGTTTTGGGGGAGGGGGCATGTAGGAGTCTCCTTTCCCCTCCCCCCGCCTCTCCCTGCTTTTCCTTTCAGACAATAAATAGCTGTCAGGCTTATGTCAAGGATGAAATTATAGGTGCACATGAGGCCTTGATTACATTGTTTTGGAGAGATTGCTATTAGCATACTGAAATGAAGTCTAATTTTTCACTGGCGGAGCTGAGTCAAACTCCCGGGACAGGCAGGGCCCATGCAGTGTGAGGCGAGAACCATCCGATTGGAGTACCTGTTCTAGGTGGGGATCAGCTTTTCCTTCCTTAAACAATAGGAATAAATTCATACGAAGAATAGCTTCGCTTTGGAAAAGAAAGACCAATTGATAAAGGATGGAGTAAGACATTTCGGTTAGATAAGGCTCTTTGTGAAATGACCGTGTATGATTTTCAAGTGTGTTTAATCCATGTTAAGTCAGCGTCCTGCATATTGATTAAGCCTGTGTTTTAGGCTGAAGAGTGCACCGTCTGATTTCGTAGGTTGCTTGCCACCTGCACAATTCATTTGATACTGTCCAGCCCTGCAAGCAGGCATCCTCTGAAGAGGGTGTTTGTGAGCACTCCATCCGCAGGGCGGGTGGCCTTCTCGTACTTTTCATGTTTATACATTCTGATGATGTGACCATGTGGCCTGTTCACTTTCAAAATCCTTCAATATAAAAATTATTCTAATGGTGCCTCCCGAATGATGGTGGATTAATAATTGTATGTGGCTTATTCTAACTGTCCTGGCTCACTGTGGTGAAAATTTAAAAATTACACACATACACACACAGATATACGTATACCCACTTCTGCGTGCGTGTGTGTGTGTGTGTGTAATGATTTTGGCATTGTAACTTGAAAGCTTATTCAATGTCATTGTTTCATCATTACTATATATTAAGGGAAAAAAATAAGGATTTGGTGTGGGTGGAGAGGAGGGGAAGGTGTCCTCCAATTTGAAATCTGTAACAGTGGAGAAAATTTGTAAGCGGACCATATTTTTATGTATTTGGAGTATATGTTTTCAGTACCTACTACATGCAAGACACTGTGCTGTAGTCACTGCAGATTCAGAGGTGAGTTAGAAATGGTTCCTGCTGTCCAGGAGTGTGTGGTTTGGACCAGAGCAAGACAAGCATGACCGCATAACCCTAGAGCAGCAAAGAATGGTGCGATCATAAAGGAAGAACCCATATTTGCTTTGGGTTTTTTCCCCCTAGCTATTTGGGTGATGTTAGGGAAAACTGAGGAAGAGAAGGGGGAGTGAAGATTTAATGGAGGAGGTTGTATTTGAAGTGTACTTTGCAGTGTGGAGAGAATTTTAAGCACAGAAATAAAAGACATCCCCAGAAGGGGGAAACTGTAAGCAAAAGCAGGGTGAGATCTGGTCTGGCCAGAGGTTCTCCCCCTGGGATGCTCTCCCATCAGTAGAGAACTGTGAGTAAAACAGCTGCTGCCTGAAATTCACAGACACAGGAAGCAGGTGAGTGGCTGCTGAGGGCCTGAGGGCTGGGGATTTTGAGGAAATGAGGAGTGGCTGGATGTAGGTACAGGGGTATTTTGGGAGTGATGAAAATGTTCTAAAATGGAATGTGGTGGCAGTTGTACAACTTTGTGAATAGACTAAAAGTCATGGGATTGTATACTCTAAGTGGGTCAGTTGTATGGTATGTGAGTTATATCTCAGTGATGGTGTTACTTAAAAAAAATACTGCTGCATACTGATGAAATCACACTTTCTGGGCATGGCGCTGATCTGAGCCTCATTCGGAGCCCTGGGCTGGAGCAGAGGCTGGACATAGCGTTCAGGCTGGAAGGAGAAGTGGCGCTTTATCTTAGCCTGGAAGGGCTTGTTGAAAAACCTACTTGTAAAAGGGAGCCATTGAAAGTTTTAAATAGGGTCTTGGCACATTCACATTGTTCTTTAAAAAGCTACTCATAGACGTGTAGTGGATGGTTTCTGGAAGCTGGGACGCCATCTGGAGGCTTGTTAGGTCACCGGCAGAGGCAAGGTGGCCCTTCCCAGGTGCAGATGCGGGCTGGTTGCAGTGAGAGTGGAAATCAGGTGACAAATGTAAGGGACACAGAGAACAGAATGCCAGCAGGGCCTGGTGCTGCCTGTATATGGGGCGAATGGGAGAGAGGGTCTGAGGGGTCCTCAGGTTTGAGCCAGAGTAGATGAGAAGCAGCAGGCCTGGAGGAGGTGACGTGCTCAGTGTTGCATGTGTTGGATTCGAGGAACCAGCGATCTGTCCTGGAGCAAGATGGCAATGTGGCTCTGACCCCAGCAAAGGGGCTGGCTACCGAGCCTTAGGGAGTGTGCAGATGGGTGTGGAGGGTCAGCTTCCGCAGCGGCTCAGTCATCAGCTGTTGGCAGGAGGCCCCAGACCTTCACCACGTATGCCTCACCACTGCTGCCCTCATGTCCTCACAACGCGGCGGCTGACTTCCCCCAGGGAGAGTGGTCCACGAGTGAGTGAAAGTCACAGTGTCTTTATAACCCTGCCTGAGAAGTGACACACTGTCTCTCCTATGGGTCACGCAGACCAACCATGTACAGGGTAGAAGGGGTCACACAGGGCATGAGAACAGGAGGCAGGGGCCACGGGGGTTGTCCTGGGGACAGTCTACCACTTCTTGACGCCCGGCACTGCTCTTGGCATGGCCATCTGCATGGAAAGGCTGTAAAGAGAAGGGTCCTCAGCTACCAGCTCACAGGCAGGGAAGCCCGTGCTGCCTGGAGGATTCCTGCATTCTCCTAACATCTGGGGCGCTCCCCCCTGCCCATGAGCAGGACACCGTTTCTCTGGACTGTCACTCCACGCGTTCACTGCCCTTCGACTCTGAGCAGTGCAGAGACCCTGGACCACAACAACCGTCTTCCTCAGACTGTGATGGAAAACTCCAAAGAGAGGCAAAATGACTTTAGAGGGACCGGAAAGGAAGCGAGTCTCCTGTGGTTTGAGGTGTTGCTGCCAGTACCTGTGCACTTGGCCACAGTCCAGAGCGACTCCATTGTGGGCACAGCCGTGGGGCTGACATCAGACCCCAGCCTAGCAAAGCGAGCACTCGGAGGCAGTGGGCGGACAGGGCTTCTCTGGGCTCTGCAGCCGGAAGGGAGACATCTTTTTAGATAACAGTTATAGATAATAGTCTATTTCTGGAAACACAAGGATGGATGGGATGAACCTTCTTAACTAGTGTGATCCATTCAGAAGTATGCTAAAATGTATCCCTTCATTTAATGTACCCTGTTTTAATTTTTAGGTCAGGGCTGAAGAGTTTTTCTTTTTTTAATGAGAAATGGAAACTGTTGTTTTTAAAATTAGGAACAGGAATTTACGCCAGGCACGGTGGCTCACGCCTGTAATCCCAGCACTTTGGAGGCTGGGGCAGGCAGATCATTTGAGGTCAAGAGTTCGAGACCAGCCTGGCCAACATAATGAAACCCCATCTCTACTAAAAAACAAAAATTAGCCAGGCATGGTGGTGCACATCTGTAATCCCAGTGGCTTGGGAGTCCGAGGCAGGAGAACCTCCTGAACCTGGGAGGCAGAGATTGCAGTGAACTGAGATCGCACTGTTGTGCTTCAACCTGCGCAAGAGAGTGAGACTTTATCTCAAAAAATCAAAAACAAACAAACAAAAAACCCCAGGAATTTAGTTGTATTTAACAAGTAATCATTTTGGGAGGCCAAGGCAGGAGGATTGCTTGAGCACAGGAGGTCAAGGCTGCAGTGAGCCAAGATCGCATCACTGCTCTCCATCCTGAGTGACAGAGTGAGACCCTGTCTCAAAAAAAAAAAAAAGAGACCCTGTCTCAAAAAAAAAATCATAACTTGTTAAGTTGAGAAGTAATTAAAGACATGCAGAACTGGAGAAGCTAGGACAACTCCGATGAGTCTGAATGAGGGGTGGAGGATCTGGTGAGTGTGTTTGTCTGTGGTAATTTTTTTTTTTTTGAGACAGAGTCTCGCTCTGTCACCTAGGCTGGAGAGCAATGGTGCAATCTTGACTCACTGCAAACTCTGCCTCCCAGGTTCAAGTGATTCTCTTGCCTCAGCCCCCAAGTAGCTGGCATTACAGGCACGTGTCACCACACCTGGCTAACTTTTTTTTTTTTTTTTTTTTTTGGAGACGGAGTTTCGCCCTTGTCACCTGGGCTGGGGTGCAGTGGCGCAATCTCGGCTCACTGCAACTTCTGCCTCCTGGGTTCAAGCAATTCTTCTGCCTCAGTCTCTGAGTATCTGGGATTACAGGTGCCCACCACCATGCCCAGCTAAGTTTTTGTATTTTTAGTAGAGATGGGGTTTCACTATGTTGGCCAGGCTGGTTTCAAACTCCCACTGGTCTCAAACTCCTGACCTCAGGGGATCCACCCACCTCGGCCTCCCAAAGTGCTGGAATTACAGGTGCGAGCCACCGTGGCTGGCTGATGAATTTCTTATCCAGCTTCTGTCCTGCTGCCCTCCCTGCCCAGGCCCCTCCAGTGTCTGTGCTGATTGAAGGGAGAAGTTCTCACCTTATCACGACTTACATCGCCACCTCTTGATACTTGCCAATTTCCCCTTTTTACAGAGAGGGAAGGGAAACGTTGGGCAGGCTATCGTTTTAATAACATTGTTTGGTTTTCACTGTATTAATTGTGTGTCTACCTTCTGTCTGTGGACAGTCACAGGCTGTCCATTTATGGTGGTGGTATGGAGTTCTCTTTGGAAAATAAATGCATATGCATATAGTGTTTTCCATGAAATACATAAATAATAGCACAGTTGGCAGAAACCACAAAGGTCATATGGAAAGGACTAATATTTGAGAAGCACTACTTTGTGGCACATGGGACAATATATTTGTGCTGTAGGCCCCGGCGCTCTGAGCTCCCTGTCAGTAGTGCTGTGGTGGGCACCATCACATCCTAGGAGTGTGGCTCCTGGCAGATCATTCAGCCTCAGTTTCTACATCTCTAAAATGGGATGACAACACCCATCCTCCTTCCTTTGCCAGGACTGTCGTGAGGCCCAAATGAGATTATGTTTGTGCAGCCTGTGTCACTTAAGGCTGCCAACATGCCCTTCTATCAACAGCTTCCCCAGCACCCCCCAAAATTGGACTTCCTTATATGCAAGACAATAAGCTATTTTACATTTCTATAGAAGTTTAGCAAATACTAAAAAAATGCATTTTAGAATAAGATGAAACAAACCATAGTTTAGTTTTGTCTTCTTGCTTTTCAGCTGATGCTAGTGATCTCCAAGCCTGACTACCTTTTCATAAAAGTGAACCCCTCAATTTTCTACAGCTTCCTCTGCATCTGCCCAGTTGTGTTCCCTTGCCTCAGTCTTTAGGTTTATTAACCTAGGAATTGACTCAGGTTGGCTCATCTGTTTTACTTTGATTTTGTGAGGTGAGTCCCAGTTTTGGGCGTCCTGGCAAGCCTGTGTTGTGGGCTTTGTTCTGGGGGCTGGGGGCTGGGGAAGGGGCAGCCCACCCTTTCCTCTGCTCTGGGGAGGCTGAGAGAGGAAGATGGGATGGCACCAGTTAACGGAGTCATTTCTTTCTTCTGGTGGTGCAGCTGCCTTTGAATTCCTACCCTGTGGCCAGAAGGGGGAAGTGGAGGCAGAGAGAAGGTTAGGCAGAGGCATTTGAGGCACAGGAATAACCTCTTCAGCACCCACGAGTGGGGGACCCCAGGCTGCTGTCTGCTCTTGCCCTATCCCTCTCTGGGATGTTTTATGTATTTCTGGGACCGCGTGGGAGATGGTGACAGGGTCCCAGGCCACAAGGGAAGCCTCAGTCTGTAACACAGCAACTTTGTTGATGACAAAGAGGCGGAACTTTTAAAATTGAGCCCATAATGTTCATGCTATGTCTCATAAGCAGGATTTTTTGTTGTTGTTGTTAGGGGAGCAGATTTTATAAACAGTGAGGTGGTTTTATGTTTGTTTGTTTTTTGTGGGTTTTTTTTGCCAACTTTATCTGTCAGTTTACAAATAGTTGATGGTAAGTGCTGTTTTTTCCTACTGATTTTAGTTAAACCACCAAGGGAGGCTTTCTCATACTGGGATTGCAATTGCTCTGTTGGGTTGAGGGGAAAAGTGTCCTAATGACCCAGGAACACTTTAATAAAAAGGTTCGGTTGAAACTACAGAAATGCTGAGAGCTGACTGAAAATGCAGAGAAATTCTAAGCGGGTAATCTGCAATGCGGGAAAAGTACGGTGCTTTGTGGCTTCTAGGATGTCCTTTGTCCTACCTTCTCAGTTCTTTTCAAATTGAAGGAAGTGGGTGAGAGAGATGCTACTAATTACATCTATGAATAAAGTGACACAGTGCACCGGCTCTGAGCAGAGACCAACACAACTCGAGAGAGAAAAATCAGTCTGTCATATTTGTACAAATATGTGCACTTCGATGATAATTACCATAGTCATTGTTTACTATTGCTACATTATATTAATTATCTATTCTGTGATATTAAATACATAACTCTAAACATCATCCCCAAACAAATTACCTTTTATCAATTGAAACAAACCAATTAAAAATTTCAAAATGCAACCATGTAATCAACAGCTTACTACATGATAATTATGACCAAAATGCCAATTAATGTGTTAATATGTGACCTCAAATCTACAGAAACAAACAACAAAAAAAGCAGCCTCACATAGCAATTATGGCCTAGTTTGATCGACAGATATCTGTGAGATATCTGTGAGTTTGTTTTTCTGTCTGACTCGCTAATTTGACTTCTATGAAAACAGCCAGCCTGTTCTCTCCCGTGTCCTGAAACCATGGTGTGAAAAGTGCGCAAGATTTAAAAGCACAGCCTTTTCTGTTCAGCTCCTGCATGTCTCTTCGCTGCACTGCCCAGTCGCATCCCTTTCCAGCATTGTTTCTGCTGCCCTTAAACCTGTGGAGTGGGAAGCATGACAGGGATCTCTCATTTTATGTATCAGTAAGGTGTGGCGTGGACAGGACTGTGTCGCTGCCTGGACACCACTGGTGGTGTTGATTTTGTGGAGCCCAGGCTGGTGTGTGCTTGTGTATGTCAGGTGGGCGGTGATGGGGGGTGGGGATGAGGCATGGTAATAATTCACAACACGTCCTCTCCCTAGTTGGGATCCATAAATAAGGAGGTTATGGGAGGGAGGAACCATGCCTACTTGTGGAGGGTCTCAAGAAGGGCTTCCTGGGGAGGTGCAGTGAGCTGAAATCGCGCCACTGCACTCCAGCCTGGGTGACAGAGCAAGACTCTGTTTCAAAAAGGAAAAAAAAAAAAAAGAAGGGCTTCCTGGAGGAATCTGAGTCAGTGGAAAGGATTTAGACAGGTAGGGACTGGGAATAGAGAACATTCTAGCAGGAGAAAGGGCATTGAGTGCTTGTGTTGGGTCAGGGCACAAGTTTGGCTAAAATTTAGAATCTTTGAAGGGAAGCAATGGTGAGGTTATTTAGACTGGGAAGATGAACCTGCCAACCTTATTTCTTATTCTGCATGTGTCACTTGATGAGAAGGCCATGTCTCCACCCTTTAGTAAAGGCCAAGGTCATTTAAAAGGTTACCTGGCCTTTTTAAGTGACTTGAAATGTTTAGCACAGTTTTAGAATGTCAGTGTCTCACTACCTGACCCTCATTTCCTTGGTTTATGATGGCCAATTCATTGTGAGTCTGTTTTATTCAAAAGAAAACTGGGGGTGCTTCTAAAATAGTTTGTTATTTCAGTGTGTACATACCTCCACTCTGAAACATGACTCCCTTAACTGCACAGGCAGGTTTATCACACGGAGTTGTGAACATATATTTGTGTGTGTATTGCAGTGGAAAATACCCTTGAAAAATCAGCAAATTGGACTTCAGCTTGAAGAGTATAGACAGAGAACAAAACTCTGTGTGCAAATATATATATGTGTGTGTATCTAAAAACATAAATAAGCACACGTAGGCCAGGCGCGGTGGCTCACGCCTGTAATCCCAACACTTTGGGAGGCCGAGGTGGGCAGATCACGAGGTTGGGAGATCGAGACCATCCTGGCTAACATGGTGAAACCCCGTCTCCACTAAAAACACAAAAAATTAGCCGGGCGTGGTGGCGGGTGCCTGTAGTCCCAGCTACTCGGGAGGCTGAGACAGGAGAATGGTGGGAACCCGGGAGGCGGAGCTTGCAGTGAGCTCGAGATCGCACCACTGCACTCCAGCCTGGGCGACAGAGCAAGACTGTCTAAAAACAAAAACAAACAAACAAAACACATGTATACGTATGTATATATAAATAAAATTGGACTGAGTCATGAAAGTATAAATATGTCCAATGTAAAATCTACTAGAGAAGGAGTTTGTTTTCATGACTCAGAGGATGTGTAATAAAGAGGTATTTTTAAGACCGAGAGCTAGTGTGTGTCAGTTTCTTTTTGCCCAATTCCTTGTGTCCTTAGCAGGAAGATGAGTCACTGGATCTGAATCACAAGGCGATTAAGAGCCCCAGGAAAGGCTGATTTCAGGACGGATATTTAGAAGCCTCAGCTAAATCAGGTCTTGGGTATCTAGGTAGATTGGGGAATCAGTGAAACAAATATTTCTCTTCATCTCTTCATTTCTTTAGATTCTGTGGATCTCTTGTTCAGTACAGAAATACTTTTTTTTTTCCCAAAAATCTATATGAAGAAAGAGGAAGTGCTGCCCATTCTGAAGGAGGAGGTTAAAAATGAGTAAAGCACACCTCATGTTCACAGCAGCAGTGTTCACAGTAGCTCCACGTGCCTGTCGACAGGTGAATGGGTAGACAGATTGTGGTCTATCTGTACAATGGAATAGTATTCAGCCTTAAAAAGGAAGGAAATTCTGTCACTTGCTACAACAGGGATGAACCTTGAGGACATCATGCTATGAGAAATAAGCCAGCCACAAAGAGACGAATACTATGTAATTCCACTTAGTTGAGGTTCCTAGAGTAGTCAAATTAATAGAGGCAGAAAGTAGAACAGTGATTTCCAAGGGGTGAGGAGAAGAGGGGATGAAGAGCTGCTGTTTAAAGGATGCAGTTTCAGTTTTGCAAGATGAAAAAGTGCTGGAGATGGATCGTGCATCCGTGTGAATGTGCTTACCACTACTGAGCGGTACACTTCGAAGTGGTTGCAATGGTAAACATAGTGTTAGGTGTCTTTCACCACAATTACAGAAGTGAAATGAGTGAAGCTTATTGTTAAGGATAGACAGCAGATGGCTGAGAAATTGGCATGGCTGGACCGTTGTCTGGTGAGAGCATGTGGATGTGGCATGAGGTGGGGAAAGAAGGCACCTGTCTTTCTTCCAGTTAATTGTTCTTTCCCCCATGCCTTCCACCTTCCTTTCCCTCCTGATGACTCATCCTGTCTCCCTCTCACATGCCTGCTGCAGACTTTCTTCCTTTTCCCTGCTGGTCCACCCGACCTATTTTTACTCCCTCACATTTGGTTGTCTTTATCCTCAGAAGAGAATGCTCACACCAGCGTCTTTCTTCAGCACAGCTTCCTAGCTTCTTTTTTTCTGTTTTAAGATGGACAGTGGCATAAGATCAATGGGTGAGGTAGAGATCTAGCTGATCTTTTTTTGGCGGTAGTTAGGGGTGTTGACATTGGCCACTTCCCAAAGCGACAGCAGCAGTAGCACAGGTGAGGGTGTTGCCCACCGTACGGGAAGCCCATGAAGTACGTTGGCTGCTCTTCCATGTTGCCCCCTTCAGAATGAATTGTGTGCTATTACGTTACCAATTATGTTCCAGCAGGAAGCCGTGCAACAGCTTTAGAAAAAAATTCTAGAACCAGAACATGCAGTTGGTTTTCAAATCTCATATTCTCAGTTTCAGTCCTTTTATTTAGAATCCAGGCTTTAGGATGTCTCTCTCTCTCTGATATCACTAATTAAAAATTATCCAAATGTTTAACATTATATAGAAATAAATGTAATGGTGTATTTGACAAAATTTGACAATTTTCATGTGGATATTCAATGCCTTGTGGTCAAAGTTTAAGCCGAAACTAATGTGGTCTTGGCTTCTGGAATCTGTACCATCATAGATGGCAGTGGAGAAGAGGAAAAATAGTCTGGGATCCTTAACCCATTTATAGATTGTATTTGTTGAAAGAAGAATGCAAGGGTGGCAAAGGCCTGATCTTGTTAAGGGTTGGGAAATGGTCAAACGCAGTCACTAAATCTGTATGGTGGACATGTGTGCTTGTAAAACTTGCAGAAGAGTATCCATTAAAAATACTTATAGTTCTTACCCAGGTTACGGCAGGGGTTACCACCCAATAAGGTAGCACCCAAATCTGCTTCAGTAAGATGGAAGCCGCAAGGACACGTTTGTGTTTTATAGGAACAATAAATTTCCATTTTAAATGAAACAATTCTACTTTTTTCTTGTGAAATAATGTTGAAGTATAGATCAAATATATCAATTGTTTGAAGATCATTTAAAGAAAATCACACGTGTATTGAAAAAGATTTTTTTCTTGGAAATAGTGATCTATTGTTTTTATGGAAAAAGGAAGTATAGTTTTTAAATGTTCTTTAATATTGATTTACAGAAGCTTAACATTGCCTTTTTAAATACCATAGGTACAGTAAAATTTAATGTGAAAGCTAATTTTTAATAGTTTGATATATGTGTGTATATATTATATATATATGTTTTACTTTGCATTCGCATTTTAAGAGAACAAGCTTATTTTATGATTAACAGAATCGTTACAAAAATTTTTATTGTAAGCTTGCCAGAGTCCTAGATTTAAAAAGTTATACCCACACCACATGTAGTCTAATGACGACAGTAAGGGTAAAAAAATACTGAACTTTTTTTAGTAGGCTTGTGTCAGTAGGGATAGTGATGACATTCTGAAATTATTTTGTGCTTATTTAGGAGAGAGTAAATGAGCAACTAAGTTAATCGATGTGTTGGACACCAACATTTTCACTGTGGAAGGAGGCATAAATATGAGGAATGTGAAGTACTGGATTTGAGTTGAAAGTATCAGTATGAACTCATGTTAAAATACACACACACTCTCTTCTCACTGTTCTAGTTGCATCAACTCAAGAGCCTGGAAGCTGTGCCATCCCAGACATTATGGGCACCTCTCACATTCAAATCTTGGTTTCTAAATTTCTCTTTCCACTAGAAGAAACCATGAGAGAAATGGCGAGCCTCAGATCCTTGATTGCACCAAAAGCAAGGAAGTATGGAAGGAGAACTGAGGGTTTGCCAGGACACTGGCTGACAGGGTCTCTCACTAGTCAAACTCAGGATGGTTGGAACATCAAAAAGAATATTAATGATCAGGATTATAAGTACATTTAAAAAAAAACCCCATGTGAGTCCACAGTGATGAGAGTTGGGCAGGATCGGGGAGGGGGGAAAGCTCTGCTTTATAGGAAAATGCCAGATAACAAATATAGAAGGAGTTAGAGAATTAGAAACTCATCATGTTGTGACCTTAATGTAACCAACTGATTCAGGATGGATGTGAAAACTATGGGGTGAGAGGTTGTTGATGTTAGCACCGTATTCTCTGTGCTTTTGCAGTTGAGAGATTGGTTGTGACCTTAATGAAGTGGTCAGGTTCACCGTCACTAATAGTGGGAGTCCTGATGTGATGGGGTGATGGGGATACCCGACGCCCCTGGGAAGACTGGCTTGGATGCTGCCAAGGAGAATGTCACGAAGTACAGAGGCAAGTGCAGGAACTGTTTCAGATTAGGGAGACCAAGCAGAAATAACAGCCAGTTGCAATGAATGAAACTTGGTTGAATTCTGTATCAAAACAAGCAAAATGGCTGGAAAGGACATTTCTGAGACAATTGGGGAGATGTGAGTATGGACTGTATGTTGGATGATGGTATTGAATCAGCCTTCCCTTTTTTAAAGGTGTGACTGGATAGGAGAAGGTGTTTATTCTTGAGAGATGTGTGTTGGATTACTTAGGGTGAAATTTCACGAGGTCTTAAGCACATTTTTGGATAGTTTGGTAAAAGGAAAGCGTGTGTACGTGTGTGTGTATGAGAGAGAGAAGATTTGAGAAGATGTTAATTCTTGGTGAATCTAGGTGAAGAGTTATCAGTATTCAGTGCTATATTGTTTGTTTCTGTAGGTTTGACATTTTTCAAAATAAAAAAACTAAGTGACATAGAAATTAATCTCTTCATATGGACACATAGAGACATGATGCTAGGATGGCCTCTGGGAAATAGTTTCTGCAAGATAAGCATATTCTTCCTCCACTACCCCCACAGGAGAAATGTGAATGCTGATTCACTTCTGTTGACCAGTGGTGATGGAATAGAATTTTCCAGTCAGGCAGTTGTACTTATTTTCTTCTGGTTCTGCATCGATAAGCTTTGTTCTTTAGAAATTAGATTCTTTGGCCGGGCGCGGTGGCTCAAGCCTGTAATCCCAGCACTTTGGGAGGCCGAGACGGGTGGATCACGAGGTCAGGAGATCGAGACCATCCTGGCTAATACGGTGAAACCCCGTCTCTACTAAAAAATACAAAAAACCAGCCGGGCGACGAGGCGGGCGCCTGTAGTCCCAGCTACTCGGGAGGCTGAGACAGGAGAATGGCGTCAACCCGGGAGGCGGAGCTTGCAGTGAGCTGAGAGCCGGCCACTGCACTCCAGCCTGGGCCACAGAGCAAGACTCCATCTCAAAAAAAAAAAAAAGAAATTAGATTCTTTACATAATCAAGTCTGTAATCAAAATAGACTTTCCATGGTAAGTAAAGTATCATGGGAACTCGTAACAATGCCTGCCATTTATGTGCTTGGCGCTGTGCTTTTATTTAGATGGTCTCCATTCTTCATCATCCCCACATTACCACAAGGAGACAGGCTCAGGATGCTGAGTGGCTTTCACAAGGCCACGTGGTGAATATGTCGTAGATTTGAATTTAAACCCAATTCCGTCTCACTCTGGTTTACCTACATATTCATCCTCCAGCATCATGCTGCCTGTATGCCTAGAAATAAACCGTTTTACATAGTTTCTAATGGGATTACATTTTTTTTAAGGAAAGGTAGTAAAGATCTAGTTATCACTCCCTTGATGTATGGTATTTGAGTTTAAGTGTGAAAAGAAGACACTAGCAATGGACTTGTACTGAGATTCACGAACCCTGGGCTCTGCTTCCAGTTCTCTCACTGTCTAGTGGTGTGATTTGAGGGCCTTGTTCTTCTCAGATATAATCGTTGGTTGGTCTGGTTGATATCTCAGTTAATTTGGGAAACTAAAATGGCATGACATTTTCAAAGAATTTTTAAAAAGATCTCAGTGGCAGAAGCAAGTTCTGGGGGTGGGGATGCATGAGGAGGGCTTGGGATAGAGGTGGCTGGAGTGGGGACTGGGTTATTAGGGGTCTTTAGGCAATGTTAGGGGTTCCAACTTTGTAAGGGCCAATGAAAGTTCTCATAGGTTTTTTTTTTTTCACTCTAAAATATGTAATAATAGTTCTTTAATATCAAATATGAGAGAGTCAAATTCCCCTCATTTATACTTTGTTCAAATCAGGACCTAAAGAAGGTTCACACGTTGCAATTGTTGATAGGTCTCTCTCCCCCTCTCTCTGCCTGCCCTCTACTTTCTCTCTCTCTCTCCCCATCTCCCTGTCTCTCTCCTCCCTTCCCTCTCTCCATCCCCTTTCTTCTAATAACAGCTGTATTGACATATAACTTACATACTGTACAATTAATCTATTTAATGTGTATAGTTCCATGGTGTCTTATTCCATTGGGCTACTGTAACAATACCATATACTGGGTGGCTTATAAGCAGCAGAGATATGTTTCTTACAGTTCTGGAGGTGGAGAGTCCAAGATCAAGGGGCCAGCAGGTTCGGTGTCTGATGAGGGCCCACTTCCTGCTTCATAGAGGGCACCTTCTTACTGTGTTCTCACATGCTGGAAGGGACTCTTTTGTAAGGGCACTAATCCCATTCATCAGGGCCCCATCCTCACGACCGACTAATACCTCCCTAAGGCTCCACCTCCTAATACTGTCACATTGTGGGGAAAGATGTCAACATCTGGACTTCAAGAGGATGTAAACATTGAGACCGTAGCAAATGGGTGTTAACTGCAGCTACACAGTTGTGCAGCGGTCACCACAGTCAATTTTAAAACGTTTCCATTACCTCAGAAAGAGGCCCCGTACCTGTCACCAGACATTCCTCACTTCTTCCCAACACTCCCCCAGCCACAGGCACATGAATCTACTTCCTGTGTCTATAGATTCGTCAATTTTGGATACTTTATGTAGGTGGGATCAGATAATATGTGGCCTTTTGGCTTGTTTTACTAGCATAAGTTGTCAGGGCTCATCTGTGTTATAGCATGCATCAGTGCTTCACTCCCTTTGATTACTGATCATCTTCCATTGTGTGGATGTATCCATAATTGTATGGAGACACCACATTTTATGTATTCATCAGTTGACGGATGTTTGGGTTGTTTCTACTTTTTGTCTATTGTGAATAGTGATGCTGTGAACATTTGTGTACAGTTTTTTTTTGTGTAGAGACATTTTCCTTTCTCTGCGGTATATATTTAGGAATGGAATTGCTGGGTCGTATGGTGACTGCATTTAACATTTTGAGGAACTCCCACACTGTTTTCTAAAGTAGGTGCACTATTTTACAGTCCCATCTGCAGAGGATTCCAGTTTCTCCACATCCTCTCCAACACTTGCTGTTGTCTGTGTTTTTGATTATAGCCACCCTACTGGGTGTGAAATGTTATCTCATTGTAATTCTGATTTGTATTTCACCAGTAGCCTTTGGAGGGTTTTAGGGATGAAATGGCATGATCTGATTTAGATTTTAGAAACATCACTCTCACTATATCATAGAAGATGGATGAGAGAGGTACAGGCAGATTACCAGATACTAGATGATGGATGGCAGCAGACAGGCCAAGCTAGTGGTAGTGAGAATGGTGAGAAGTGAGTGGATGACAGGGGAATCTAGAAATACTGTCCGTAGGAATTTGTGATTGGTCAGATGTGGGGATTGGGGAGTGCTGCAACTGGATTTCCTGCCTGGGCACCTGCATGAGGCCATCCATTGACAGAAGGGATAGAGCAGGGTGGGGAGTAGAGGGTGCTGTGTGCAGATCTGGAGGGGTTGAGTTTGTGGTTATTATCAAGAGAGGAGATCAGGAGTGCTGTCTGTGCTGGAGGCAGACATTCATCTATCAGAAGTAGCTCCAGAATTGGGAGTGGCTGAGGTTGGAGACTGAGAGGAAACCAGGATATTTGAACTAACCTCTTATTTCTGGAACTTTGTGATGCTTTTACCCTTTTAGAAAAAGGCACAGAAGTACAGTTTTTTATTCGATATAGAATGCAGTTAAAGAACAACATTTCCTTCAATTTATTGAAATTTCCTGCAGGGTAACATCTCTGTCAAAGCACTTTACAAAGCTTCTAATAAAGTAAATTTTTTGTGTATTGCGGTGGGGAGAGGGGAGGGGATTGCCTCTTGTAAGGCATAATTTGATTGGCACTATCTCTTAAAAGTCTTCATTTCCAGCAAAAATCTTAACATGCTGTTTAGATTTAAATGGTGGGTGGACCGTATGTCATGAAGAGGTACAGTGATAGAAAACAGTCTCTAAATATCTAACGCATTTAAGTGGTTCCTACAGGTTTTTATGTTTCTGAGATACATGCCTAATTTTGGAATATTAATTCTTACTGGAATTTTGACTGTTAAGTTTGGAAGACAGTGCTTATAAAGTTTCCTTTGGTTTTCCCCAGGAAGATACTTTTATAACGTGAAATCTTTAAAACCCTGTAGAAAAGTGGTCTATATAATTCTTAGCAGGGTGTTGAGATCAAGTGCTTTTCTTCTTTTCATTCTTTGCATTTTGTCAATTGAAGGTGTGCAAAGAAGTCCATTTGAAATTTCCCTCGGGCCACTTAATTCAGCTTCATTACAGAGAAAGTGGGTTAAAAATGGTATCAAACAGCCCCAACAGGTGATTAGAAATATAGATATGGTGGGGCCGGGCGCGGTGGCTCACGCCTGTAATCTCAGCACTTCGGTAGGCTGAGGTGGGCAGATCATGAGGTCAGGAGATCAGGACCATCCTGGCTAACACAGTGAAACTCTGTGTCTACTAAAAATACAAAAAAATAGCTGGACATAGTGGCGGGCGCCTGTAGTCCCAGCTACTCGGGAGGCTGAGGCAGGAGAATCGGTTGAACCCGGGAGGCGGAGCTTGCAGTGAGCTGCGATTGCACCACTGCACTCTGGACTGGGCGACAGAGCAAGATGCCATCTCAATAAATAAATAAATAAATAAATAAATACAGAAAAATCTATAGATATAGAGATATTATAGATAGGTAGGAAGAATCCGAATCCATGGTACATCCTTAAAACAATTTCATTTTTCCATTTCATGAATTTAGCAGGAGAGGTCCTTTTCTCACTGCAACCTCTGCCTCCCAGGTTCAAGTGATTCTCCCTCAGCCTCCCGAGTAGCTGGGATTACAGGCACCCACCACCACACCTGGTTAATTTTTGTATTTTTAGTAGAGATAGGGTTTCACCATCTTGGCCAGGCAGTTCTTGAACTCCTGATCTCATGATCCACACCCCTTGGCCTCCCAAAGTGCTGGCATTACAGGCGTGAGCCACTGCACCTGGCCGAGATTTCATTTTTTAAAAACGTAAATCCAAGAAGTCACTTGAGTTCCAAACAAATTTATAAATTCACTTATGTTCTAGAATAAATGGAAGTAATTATGACTGCATTAGTGCAGCATTAATTAACATAGCTAATTCTTTGTAATTATGCCAAATAATAACACTAATAAAATGTAAATATCAAATGAATAAGGGGAGAGCCTCCCCTTCTCTTTTTAAAGCCACTATATTACAGTGTCAGATTATGAACACACAATATCATCAAGCTTCCAGACATCCACTTTCCAAATACGGTCTGTGTGAATTCTAATGAAAACGTGAACTCTGTGGTATAAATCTCCTTTGCCGCCTGGTTCAATGAGGGGCTGCCCAGCAGGGCAATAATTCCATTCCTCAGAGCATTGCTGAGAATATTTATATAATTAAATATCATCTGTTTCCCCATTTAATTCCTGGTGGCTTTCCCCCCACCCCCTGGCTGTTTCTGCTATTTCCTTGGGCAGGAATGGCCCAATAAAGTTGCTGCGGTGCTGATGGATTATCTTCATTAGGTACTAGGGTGATGAGCCCCCAAGCACGGCTGAATTTGATTTACCACGTGCAAAGGCCCAGCCTTCCGCAGAAGCGCTAAGTAGGGCAGGTTTGGTGCAGCTTTAACTGGTTGGTGTGAAGAAGAAGAAAATAAAGTTCTTCTAGAAAACAATTTTGGGGAATGCTTTGGTCTCTTAGGAGAGCCTCGTTTTACACAATCTCAACAAATGGTGATACTGAAAGTCCTTTTTGGTAAGAAGAGGTGGATGAAGTGAGAACGTGGTGTGCCGGAGAGAATGCAGGAGACCCAGGTTCTGCATCTGGGGGCAGAGCTGAAGCCAGGCTGACCTTCCTCGGGTCTCGGCATCTGCATCTGGGCAGGGATGGAACCAGACTGTGGCTCTCCAAGGCCCCTTCAGCTTTGGAGTGGGACCTTTGTGGATCCCGCCCCACCGTGCCCCACCCCCGGATAGCCATGGGCCCTGGGCAAGTGGCCCCATCTCCCCCAGCCTCTTTGTCTTTACAATGGGAACGCATCATTTGTTTTGCCCACTTGCCACTTGTTACAGGCTGGTCAGGAGGTCTGAACACGAGAGGCGCTGCACGGGCCTGTGTGGAGCCTGGCTCGCAGCAGGCACCTACAGGACGCTGCCCTCCACTTCCCTCCTGTCCTAGATTCTGTGAGACACAGCCCGTGACACTTTGAAGCAGGGACGTAGGACTTCCGATGGGAGGTGATTTGAAAGAATAAACAAATTGACGGAGTTGGGCCTGAGACAGGGAAGTGGTCTGCGGTGGAACAGTGCTGGAGTTACTCCTACTGCTCTGAGCCAAGGCTCTTTTTTATTTTTATTTTGGACAGGGTGCTTGCAGAATCAAGGCTTTGGGGGTCTGGCGAGTGGTCAGACCCTTCATGAATGGGATCAGTGGCCTTATAAAAGGGACTCCAGAGATGTCTCTTTCTCTCCTTGCACCATGGGAGGACAAAATGGGAGTTCGGCCATCTGTAGCCCAGAAAAAGGTTCTCACCAGAACCTGACCACTACCACGAAGGGTGTTCAACCTCCACTGAGTGCCAACTGTACTTCTCCTTTAATTCAAAGCCTCTGATTTCTGGGGGTGCCTGTTCTGATGGCACTGATGGGCACACCCTGTTGAGTGGGGCTGGTGATGGGTGGAGGACTGGTAGCCATCAGTGGGTGCTACCATGGGAGTCCATGGGGGCCTGTCAAACTGTGGCACAGGGGAAACCTGTAGCTGTGTGCCTTACTTACCATCTCATTTAGTGCTCATGATTCCCTAAGAGGTAGGCACTGAACCCATTCCTATTTGTAGATGGGGAAACTAGGGGTCACAGAGGTGAAGTGACTTGCCCAAGGCCACACAGGTCATAGGTGGGAGAACTCACTGGAGCCCTCACCCCCTCAGCCACGACAGTCATGTGTGAGGGTGGGTTCACGGAATATCATGGGGCCTGCTGTGGTCTTAAAGTTTGCATCCCTGCAAATTCCTAGGTTGAAATCCTAGCCCACAAATTCCTAGGTTAGTATTTGGAGAGGGGGCTCTGGGAGGTGATTTGTCACAAGAATGCGACCCTTATGAATGGGACCAAGAATCTTAGTGCCCACCTGAAAGGGACCTCTTTGCACCATGTGAGGACACAATGGGAGGCTGACCGACTGCAGTCCAGAAGCGGGCTGGCACCAGAACTTGTCCATGCTGACACCTTGATCTTTGACTTCCAGCCTCATGAGAACCTCATGAGAACCTCAGAACCATGAGAAATACACTTGTGTTATTCATAAGCCACCCAGTCTGTGGTAATTCGTTATAGCAGCTCCCACTGACTCAGACCACGCTCTAGGATTGGGAGAAGGTGTCTGTGAATGTAGGGTAGACACCTCATGGTGGCTGGTCACCTTCCATCGCTTCTCTTCGTAAACGGCACCCACCTTATGGGCTGCTATGAGAAGGAAATGAGGCCAGTGTATGGACTGGCTCACCCACTGTTAGGGAGCTGCCAGTGCTTGGCCCATTTCATCTGTCCGGAGGCTGTTCCTCACTGACATCAGCTAGTCATTCTGCCCTTCACCTTGGGAGGGCATCACACCTTGTGCCTTTTTAGAGAAAATTCCTGTTTCTGCCCCACGATAGAAAATCAGATAAAGCCAGCACATATCTGGAAGGTGCAAGAGGAAGTGTGAAATCAGCGTGGCATTGGGTGGAAACAGAATTCTACTGCACGATAATGACGGCTGAGATCAAAGGACCGTCTGTTTATCGATAAGAGTAAAGGAAGGATAACGTGGCAGCCAGAGGTGTGATCAAAGGGGAGGGTGACTGGGGTAAGACCCTCCAAGGGGGCCATTGGCCCTACCCAGATGGACGTTGGATGCTGGTGTGGCGGCAAACAGCTCTTGGGACAAGGGCACAGAAGAGTGTGGCACCTCTGCCCTTTGCCCTAGTCAGTGTTGTCGACTGCCGCTCGCCCACAGCTGAACATGCTGGGTGTCATCTAGAACCAGCCTTTCTGTCTCCATATTCTGAGCCCACAAGGGACACTAATAATGCTGAGCCCACCCCTGGAAATGTAAGAAGAAATTCTCTTAGCCTGTTTTATCTTATACTTGATTCTTTAGGTCCTTCTCTTAAGTTTTTCTTTTCTGTTCTCCTCTTAATAAATCCTGCCTTTCTTTTTAAAACCACAACTTACACAGCTAGCCTTTTATCACAGAATAGTACTTTTAAGTGGACCTAAAGAGAAAAGTAAGTCTAAGGTGTTAGCAGGTATCATTCTCACCAGTCCTGAACGATTGCCATTCACAGTTTAGTGTAATCCTAGTCTTATCCGTCCTGACCTCGTTTCTTGATTAAAATGTTCCTGTTAAATTTCCTATAAATCCTTCCTAGGTGAAAAATCCCTCCATGGGCTGCGTATGGCCTGGGGCTGTCGTGTATTTTGGCAGCAGATCCCTTCTCTTGGCTGCTGGCTGGGTTTCTCCAGGCTAATGCTGTTTGGTGCCAAGGCCCTCATTGGCTTCCTGAGCTTTTTAGAAGTTTCAGGCTGTGCTGGTTTTGACCCCTTCCTTCCTCTTTAGGACTCCCCAATAGGCCAAAGAAAAAATGAAATATTTAATAAGCGACCCAGTGTCACAGAGAATGGGAAAACTCTTGGGATTACATACTTGTACCCCAATCCTAATAGACTTTTTATGCTTACAGTTAATAATATACTGTATTTGAAAGCAGAGTATAATGCCTAGGACGTAGAAGGACTTTAAAAAATGTTAGTTTCCTTTGCCTGTAGAATAGTCATCCTCAACCCTGGGCTGCACATACAGATCACCTGAGCAGTGGCTCATGCCTGTAATCCCAGCACTTCGGGAGGCCTAGGTGGGTGGATCACGAGGTCAGGAGTTTGAGACCAGCCTGACCAACATGGTGAAACCCCATCTTTACTAAAAATACAAAAATTAGCCGGGTGTTGTCGCGGACCCCTGTAATCCCAGCTACTCAGGAGGCTGAGGCAGGAGAATCGCTTGAACCCAGGAGGTGGAGGTTGCAGTGAGTCGCAATCACGCCATTGCCTCCAGCCTGGGCGACAGAGGGAAAACCAAAACAACCATACTGATGTCTGGGCCCCAACCGAGGCCCATTAAATCAGACTCTTGGAGAGGGAAGTCTAGGTGTTAATATTTGAAAAAGGCTCCCCAGGTGGTTCTCATGTGCAGCCTGGCTTGAGAAGATCAGCTCTTAGAAGAATGCGGCTGGCCTTCTTTTTGCTTTATATGTTTTGAGCTGCTGGCTTCTAATTAGAGTTAATATCATTATAATATAATGCCTTTGTTTTACATTAAACTTAATAAGAACAACCACTCTGCTCTCCAACAATATAGCTACTTTCTCTGGTTTAAGTGCTTTTATTTATTATTATTTTTTTAAACTAAACAAAACCAAACAAAACTGGGTTTCCAATTAAAAACCCAAGCTCAGACCAGAACAGAACTTTCGAACTGCATTCAAACAAAATTTTAGATCATTGATTTCTAACGGCTTCCTGACAAATGGAGACTACAGGCAGGCAAGGGGGCTAAGACCAGGCCGGGTGGGGAGACGGGACAGCAGCATGTTTGTGCCTGGGTCACCTGCCAGGAAATGAGTGGCAGCCTGTGCCTTGGTAGCTCCAGTTTCCTGATGAAAAAGCCATGATGTCTCTGTAGACCGAGTCTGCGTCCTAACCCCCAACTGAGGACACATAGTCTTGTAGGTGGGAGAGTATACACATGGACATTGTAGCTGGAATCTGAGCCTCAGTTTCCCCATCTGCAAATTGGAGGCATTGCACAGTCCTTCTCGGGATTGCAGCGGGGGGTGAAAAGCTTGCTGACAAATAAATGCTTGCTGTGTGTCAAACACCACTCTCAGTTTTAAAACGTGTTAGATAGCTCTGTGAGCTGTTACCTTATCACCTCTCTCTTACTGAGGAGGAAATCGAGGCACAGAGAAACCAAGCAAACTGTCCTGGGATTCCAGGTGGGTCCCTGGAATAGCTGGGATTTGAACCTGGTAGTGATTCCAGAGTCTGAGCAGAAAACATCTGTGTCCAGTGCACAAGGGGCCCAAGACCGTGTGGGCACAGGACGGACCCTCAGGCAGTGAATGAAACCCAGGGCTGGTGAGGTCAAAGGGATGTGAGCAGTGGTGGTCCCAGCTTCACTCCGGAGAGCCAGGACACGATGCCAGCTTCACTCCGGAGAGCCAGGACAGTCTCACACTGGGTATGAGGTGGGTGGGTGGGTACGCTGGTGGTGATGGTGTTGGTGACAGGCTTCTTTAGAAGTTTTGGAGCTTTTGGTTTCTCAAGTCGCAGGGGAGAGTGAGCTCAGAATGTTATTAATTAATGAAATTATCTGTAAAAGGTTGAAATGTACAGGAATGCATTTTGGCATAATGGTGTGTATGCACATGTGTGTTTTTGCTTGTATGTGTTTGCCTAACTGCATGCACGTGTATGCATTTGTATGATAGTGTGTGCTTGTGTGTGTGTCTGCATGTGTGTGCATGTGTATGCATTTGTGTGACTACATGTGTATTTACATGACTACATGTGTGTGGATTCATGTGTGCCTGTGCATTTGTATGTGTGTGCATGTGTGTGTATACATGTGCATTTGTATGGGGTTGTGTGTGTGTGTGCATGTGTGTGTTTGTGTGTTGGGGAATTATATGAAAAGTGACTTTGTCTCATTCTTCAGCTTTGCATTCTATGGGCTGGGGATCTGCATTTTTCCCTCCAGTCCCTTGTATTACCCCAGCTCACTCATTCACTTGATCATACTTTTACAGCTCAGTGACGGTTTCACCATCTCAGCTGGGCCCTTGCTTGATGATGGTTTTGCCCATTTCTACATGTGTGGCCTCCCTGGCCCTCATCTGTCAGCAGAGCCCATGGACTTACCCCGGAATTGCAACCCTGGAAGCATGTTAGCATCATCTGGGAATGATGCCCCCATACCCCTAATTAAATCAGGCCCTGCGCTCCCACTCGGGAGCCAGGATGGGTCTAGTGTGTTCCTAGGGTTGAGAAACAACTGGCTGTATTCACCCAACCTATGAGAAGAGGATGAGATGACATGGAGGAGTCAGTTTGCAAGAGCTGGAGCGAAGTGTAGAGCCAAATATCTTGGCTCTGGGTTAATTATGCCTTTTTCATTCTCCCCCTCTCCTCCTTTCCTCCTCTCCATTCTCTCCCAGCACTGCCTCCCCAGGTCCCCTCTCCCATGCCAGGAATTAAAATGTTTTGTCTGGAAACAAGTGGGCTTGACTAACATGGCCGGGCTCCCACCGCAGCTGAGTTTTGCGTGTTCTGATGTCAGTGGTGTGAGCTTTAACATGGAGATTGGTGTCCAAAGGCAGCTGATATTGCTCTGTCCATTTCTATTGTACCGAAAATCACATGGAAACCAATCACATAATGATCTCGGGAATGAAATATTCAATGCGCAATGTTATTAACATGTAAAAGACTTACGGGCAAATCACTTTTAAGTATGACAAGGCTTCAAATGTGTTTGGTTTGAGTATAGGGAGAAAGATTTTAGGGGGTTGTTTATCAGCAGCGCCATGAGGGAGGCTTATTTCTTCCCTTTAAATCTGGCTGAATATGCATGTGTGCGCCGCATGATAATAACAATCACGCCAGCCAGGAGATTAGCTGAGCTTTTGCTCTAGTAATTCTAGCATGCAAATTCAAAGGACTGCAGAGGAGGCAGGGGAGGAGCGTGCTTGGCATCTTTTGCTCCCCTACATCCTAACCTTGGTGCTGTGTCTTAGTTTCATGTTAGGGACGGCTGAACTTGGAACCTCCACGATGTCGAAAGCCTGGAGAGTTGGCTCCCTGCGTGGATGCCAATTCACTTTCTCTCGTAGTGAGATATACGAACAGAAGAGTACACAAAACTTAATAATTATAGAAATCCATGTAACTACCTCTACCCCTAAGGAAAAGCACATTGCCAGTACCCTAGAAGGCCCTGTACCCTGATGTTATTTAAGAAAATGGGCCATGGAAGACAGGCACATGGGTGGCCAGGAATGGAGAAGGTCTGTTAGGACTTGCGCGTGGCACTTCTTGACTGTCTCTGATCTTCATGAGGCAGTAGGGTTTCTGGAACCCAACAGTTTGGGTTGCAATCTCATCTATGTTACTTACCAGCTTTGTGTCCTTAGGCAAGTCTCTATGCACCTTGTGCCTTAGTTTTCCTATCTGTAAAATGGGGATAATAAAAGTATCTACCTTGTAGGATAATTGTGAGCGTATCAACTGTGTTAATACATGTAAAATCATTAAAACAGCATCAGGCACATACATGTTAACTACTATTACTTTATTAATCATCTTGGTTCTAAAACCTTGTGTTGTTTTATGTGTGGAATTCCCAGTCTTGTAAACAATATCTCTCTCTCTAGATTACTGTGTTATCCTGGTCTTCCACATCGCTGGTGTGGTATCATTCCTGGCCAACTCAGATGTCACTGGGCATCTCCAGCACAGCCACTGTTTCTCATTCCACTCCATGCAGCCTGGCACACAAATAATTTTTAAGAAAATTTTAGTGTATAAATGTGGTTTTTTGAAAGTAAGGAGGAGGGAAGTAGCATTGATTTAATATTTAAACAGCACCATTTAAACCTAGTAGCAAAACTCCTATATGATAATGACTTGTAGTCTGTTTTACAGATCAAGAAAATGAAGCTCAGAGAAGGGAAGCAACTGGCCCAATGTCACATAGCTAGTAAGTGACTCAGCTGGGATTCGACCACACTTCTGTTTTCAGAAGTGTCCATCCCTTGCAGTGATTTGAGCTCTCACAGCCCAACTAGGACATCTTGAACATGCTAAATATGTATCAGTACACCTGATGTATTGTTTTCAGTCACAGATAATTCCAGTTGATTTTCAGGCATGTATAGATATTCATGATATAAAGATGGAGTTGTTATTAATCAGTGTGAGGCACGGGCAGGACTTGAGGTGGAACCTAATGAGGGGAATGTTATAAGTACTTCTGCATTCATATGATCTTCCCCATAACCTTCTCTCATGCTGGCAGGACATCACACTCTTTTCACAACTGTTGGCACAGTTGTGAAAACCTTCTAGGACATCAGTGTGGTGATACGCAGAGACGGGGCAGACTCCTGCTCTGTGGCTGTGCTGGGTACTCCCTCCCCCCTTCACCAGTCTAATGGGCCAACTGAAGAATTTACACAATAGGAAAACTGGCCAAAGCTTTAGCATTGTTATCAACCTGCATTCCTTCATGAAGAAAGCACAATACTTGCCTTAACTGAGGGAAGTTGGCAGGAAGGGGTATTCAGCTGTGTGAGTATGTGCTCTGATTCTTGCCTGTTTCTCAGTTTCCCGTGTGTTACTGCCACTTTCATTTATTACTGTTTGCTGATTTTAGAACTATGTACCTTGCACCTTATATGAAATTAACTCAAAGTGGATCATAAACTTAGGTGTAAAGCATAACACCATCAAACTTCGTGAAGAAAACATTGGCAAAAATCATTGTGACCTTGTGTTAAGCAAGTAATTCTTAGATAAGACACAAAAACCAGAAGCCATAAAAAGAAAACGATAGATTGGACTTCATAAAATGAAAATGTTATTCAAAAACATTGTTCAGAACAATGAAAAGACAAATCTTGCACATGTTCATTCCCAAGCATTTCATTTTGTCTGATGCTATTGTAAATGATACCTTAAAAATTGAAAAATTTCTAACCATTCATCAGTAGTACATAACATTTGTTTTGAATAATTTTATCCTTTAATAATTTGTTTTAATAAGTTTTGTATGTTGACCTTGTATTCTGAGACCTGTTAAGTTCACTTATTTGTTCTTGTAACTTTTTTGCCCTTTCCTTGGTATTGGTATTTTCTTTCTTTTTTTTTTTTTTTTTGGAGATGGAGTTTCACTCTCGTCACCCGGGCTAGGGTGCAATGATGCAATCTTGGCTCCCTGCAACTTCCACCTCCTGGGCTCAAGTGCCTGCCGCTAGACCTAGCTATTTTTTTTTTTTTTTTAAGTAGAGACAAGGTTTCACCATGTTAGTCAGGCTAGTCTCGAACTCCTGACCTCAGGTGATCTGCCCACCTTGGCCTCCCAAAGTGCTGGGATTACAGATGTGAGCCACTGTGCCGGGCCTTCCTTGGTATTTTCTATGTAGACAATGCTTGTCTCCCTCCAAATTCATATGTAGAAGCCTAACCTCCAATGTGATGATATCAGGAAGTGGGGCCTTGGGAGATGATTAAGTCATGACAGTGGAGTCCTTATGCATGGAGTTAGTGCCCTTATAGAAAAGACTCCAGAGAGCTGCCTTGCCCCTTCTGTGATGTGAGAACACGGTGAGAAGACAGCCATCTATGAATTAGGAAGCAGGTCCTCAGCAGACACTGAATCTGCTGGTGCCTTAGTTTTGGACTTCCCAGCCTCCAGAACTGTGAGAAATAAATGACTCTTGGCCCTCCATGTCTGTGAGTTTGCATCAGTGGATTCAACCAAACTTGAATCAAAGATATTTTTTAAAAAAAACCACAAAAATACAGTGTATCAACCATTTGCAAAGTATTTACATTATATTAGGTATTTTAAGTCATCTAGAGATGATTTAAAGTATATGGGAGGATGTGCATAGGTTACATGCTTATACTGTGCCATTTTATGTCAGGGACTTGGGCATCCTCAGATTTTGCTACCTGTGGGGTTTTGGAACCAACCCCTTGCAAGAACTGAGGGACAACTATACTGTTGTTTATGAGCCATCCATTTTTATGGTATTCTGTCCAAGCAGCCCGAGTAGGCTAAGACATTGATGATCATGTCTTCTGTGAATAATGACAGCTTTATTTCTTCCTTTGCAATCTCAATAGATTTTATTTTTATTTCCTTTTCTTTATTGTGCTAGCTGGGATCTCCAGCATGATGTTGCATAGGAGTGGTGAGAGTTGATATCCTCCCTTTGCTCTTGATCCTAGGGGGAAGGCATTCAGTTTTCACCATGAAGAATGATGCCAACTGTAGGTCTTTTGAGAGCACTGTCATTTTTACTTTTCTTTTTGGCACATGGATGGGAAGGCTAAAGACTTGCAACTGACTTTCTGCCTATACCTTTAGCGTTTTCCTGAATGGTAGAGAAAGAGAAGCTGGGCCATATGTAGTCTGATTAGAAAGCTACTGGTTAGGAGTGAGTTTGAATGTTTTAGAAATACTTTTTGTCTTTTTCTTCTATGTGCCATTCCTCTTAGTCTGTTCTTATTCCTCTGCACTCCCTAGCCCTGAAAAAAAGTATTGACAGACCTAACATTTTAAGAGCGCTATCCCAATTTAAACTGTACTTTTTTTTTTTAAAGAGAGCTTTAAGGAAATGAATAACTCTCTACATTTTCTTGTATTTGTAGCAGGAATTCTGATCAAATTTTCACCTTTTGGTTTCCGTGAGAGAAAACAAGGGTCTTACACCTTTGTTGATAAGACATCAAGTAACTGTTATTACTGAGTAAAATGTAAGAAGAAATATACTTTTTAATTTGTCAGCATTGCCCTTCCATCAGTGACCAAGTTGCTGCACATTTGATAGCACAGGCGGCCACAGCAAACGACTGATAGGGACTTACCCAGTTAATTACCTAAAGATTATATTACTGGAAAAAGCTAAATCATCAACTCAACCTTGTGGAACACTTTGAACATCATCTTTAAAATGTCTTTGCAATTTGTTTAGCTGGTAGTGGAATTTGTGCAAAGTATAAGTCATTGTAATAGCATTCTAATAATTCTGTTAACAATTACTTGAAATCGGAAAGTATTATTTCTGTTGTTTATAAGCTATAAGCTATTTATGTGTCTCTTAATAGATGAGAAAATGCAGTATGTGAAGTCTGAAGTGTCTGAGGTAGGTAATGGAACCAGAGGAACTTAGGTGACGAGATGGGGGTATATAGGTAGTATCCCATATATCATAGTAATAACAAAACACAGAAACTAATATACTCACCCCTAGATTTCCACGGGGACTAGGAGGAGCCTCTGCTGTGGCTGGGGTCAGGAATAGCAGGGTGGCAGAGCTACAGATGCATGCTCCCTCCATGCCAATGTGTGGAAAGGGGGTGACAGGGACAAAGGCAGTGGGATCTGGGCACGGGATTATGGGGTGCCATGTGTCACCCTGCTTGGGAGATGATACTGGGCTGCTACAGGAGCTCATGGATTCCAGAACAGCAAAGGAATGTCATGTAGGAGGCCTTGGGAGGTGCTGATGGGGTTGGAGGGGTGGCAAAGGCCAGAAGAGGTGGGGCTGGTAGGGAGGATATGGCTGCTGGGCTTCATCCTGGGGCTGTCTCTGAAGCCCGAGCAGAAGAGTCCAGCTGTGGTCAGTGGAGGCAGAGGGGCAGGGGAGGGGGAGGCAAAGGGGAGGCCGGTTTCTAGCTTGGAACTCTGGCTGATGGCAGAGTATTAGCAGAGAGGCAGAGGTTAGGCAGTGTGCCAATTAGACCAGTAATGGAAGGGAATATTTGACCTAAAAATAAAAGGTGGACTTAGAGCTCAGTCTTAAGGGGGCAAAAGAAATGGCTCTACTTGGTCTTGTAAATACCAATTGGAAGAAGCTAGGGCCCAAACTCTCACATGATAGGGAGAGTGGACTCACCAGAGACGGGAGAGGAGGCCAGGTCACTGGGCAGCAGGGACTCAGGTTGCCTGTAGCTCACCCGTCACTTACTCGGATCTTGGTTCGTTTGTTGGGTCATACATACTAAGAACCGATTATGTGCCATGCCTAGGTGCTGCGTTACAAAGATGAAAGTCAGTCTTAAAGAGGTTATGTGTGATAAGGGGACAGATGGGACCAGTCATTCTCAATATGACACCGAGTGGAAATAACCACGACACAGATCGGAGCAAAGTGAGGAGGTGAAGCGGGGAGAGGGCGGGGAAGGAAGAACATTCGAGGTGGAGAGAAAGAGAAAGCATGTATAAAGACCATTTAAAATAGCACACTTCTGGAGGGTCACCTTTTTCTCACAGCAATCTGTCTCTTATGAGCCCTTTTTCTGTTCAAAGTCTTCCTTAATACAAACTGTTTTATTTAAAATCTTAGTGCTTTTGGTTCGACTCTATGATCTTTAGCTTTTCAGTGAGAAGGCAGTTAAATGCCAGGGTCCCTCTGAGCCGAAGGCTCTCCCGTGTCTGCCTGCAGCCTTTGTTCTCTGCCATGTAAAAGATGAAAAATGGTGTCAGCAATATCACACCCAGTTACTGTGAAATCAAGGAATCACTCTGGTGAAGAATCTGGGGGTGAAGACCAGACAAATCGAAACGGCTTGGCTTCATGGTTTAACTTTGTCAAGTCAAAGAGGGCTCGTGTTTCAGTAGTCAGCCTCACCTTGCATCTGTACTGGGCCAAGTCTTCTTTCCCTGAATCCTGAACCCTGAAAGAATCGGCCTCCTCTGGCTGGTTTTAGGCATTGCCCATAAATCGAGACTACAACTGTTCTCCAGGCATCTCCCTGACACCTCAAACGTATGCTCAACACTCCTTGGGCCCCATGCCCAGGAATCTTTCCGCTTGTCTCTTTTCTGGGCTTGCAGCCAGGTTCAACTTTTCAAGATGTTGTCTTCCAAATCCTGCCTTGATTAACTCAATCTGCACCCCCTTCTTTGTCACTGTTTTCTTGTCACTCTTTTGGTTTCTCCTGCAGTCATCTGTGTGCCTAGTCTGTCCCATCTTAGGCATTTGCAATTGCAAATGACTACATTAACATTTAATTCACACCAGGGAGCTTTTGTCTGCTGCCTAAAGACACACCTGGACTGCACGGAAGACTGAGGACCTGGGCTAGTGGTCCCAGGGTGCTGTGGGTTTGGTTGGCTGAGGTCAGCATCCACATTGAGGTGGGTGGGGCTGGGCAGATTTCTAAGACAAGACAAGACAAGACAAGATGTGAGGACTTGTGTCTACATGGGTGTCTTCTAGCTTGGAACTCTAGCTGATGACAGAGTATTAGCGGAGGGGCAGAGGTTAGGGAATGTGCCAATTAAACCAGTAATGGAGGGAAGGTTTCGGGGAAGGAAGTTAGAAGCAGCCTTAGCTGTCTGCACATTCCAAACAGGGATTTGAGTATTTGTTCCTGGATATTTTGGTGAGGGTGTGGAGAGGTGGGAGAGGGGAACCTGCATCCAACTTTGTAAAGAGAGAGAAGATATGAAGGACACAGATAGAGGAACTTGCTGACAGCTAGAAAGGAGAAGGTGAGTTGAGCACATGGTGTGCAGGTGAGCGAAGGCATGGCTAGGAGTGAACTCGGGATGGTGCAGCCCAGGAGGCTTCCCGGGAGCAAGTCTGTGTGTTTGGTGTCACGCAACCATGCTTTTCCCACAACTCTTCTGTCTTGGGTCTTGGGGCATTGTCTTGGTTCTCTTGCCATGCCCACTGGAGGCCTCTTCTCCCGTGCTTTCCCAGCTCACCTCGCCTCTGTGAGCTCAGGCCCCAGCCTACAGTCCTACGTTCTTCCCCCTCTCTCAGCTTCCTCCCCTGAGCGCATCCGGGTGCCCAGTCTCTGTTTTCACCCCTGTGGAGCAGACTCCCCAGCCTCTGTCTGCAGTCTTGTCCCCGCCTACCTTCCTGCTCCGTCTTTCATTGCTAGTTAGACATGTCTACTGCTATCCTCTGTCACCTCCGGCTCAAAGTGCTGCACTCAGACATCCAACTGGAGGAGTCCATGAGCTGGCTTCAGAGATGCCCTCTGATACTGAGTTTCTATGTCAAAAAACAAACTCCTCCCTTTCACTTCTTCAAATGGCGTTTTCTTCTGTCTTCTGGTGTCTGTCAATAGATCTCATCTCCCCATACTGGCTGCCTTCAGCTTCCCTTCACAGCCTTGCTGATCTTGCCCCTTTCCCTCTTAATCCACACAACCATCACTTCCGAACTTAATTCTTACAGCCCCTGCCCTTCTCTGACTCATTTGTCCCTTGTGATCTACCCGAACATGATTTACCATCCATGTGTCTGGTTCTACTCTACCTGTCTAGCCCCTTTCGAAACCACAACTTTTTTTTTTTTTTCTTTCCGAGACGGGAGTCTCGCTCTGTCGCCCAGGCTGGAGTGCAGTGGCGCAATCTCAGCTCACTGCAAGCTCCGCCTCCCGGGTTCCCGCCATTCTCCTGTCTCAGCCTCCCGTGTAGCTGGGACTACAGGCGCCCGCCACCTCGCCCGGCTAGTTTTTTGTATTTTTTTTTTTTAGTAGAGACGGGGTTTCACCGTGTTAGCCAGGATGGTCTCGATCTCCTGACCTCGTGATCTGCCCATCTCGGCCTCCCAAAGTGCTGGGATTACAGGCTTGAGCCACCGCGCCCGGCCCACAACTTTTTTTTTTGCACTCACCTTCCTCTACTCTGGCCGTGCCAGTCACTTCACCATCTTGGAGCACCCGACACTCATGAGATGCCACGATGGTCACACTCTATCCCTTCCCTGAAACCTTCCCAGCCTGTCTCGGACGTTCCATTGTTTTCTTTGACTTCCTCTAGAATCAATCATCTCTGCTACACAATTTAGCATGTAACCATCTATCCTCACTGTTCCCTTTTTCATGTTAGTCGTATCTCCCCATTTGGAACATACACTGTTATCAAGTCACAATGATCATTATTTTTGCATTCCCCAAAGTGTCAAGAATGTAACACACGATCAGCAAGTGTTGGCTCATTGATAACTGAGATTCTAGATTAAAGACAAATTTTAGTCTGATGATCTTAAAACTAATTATGCTGGGTGGGAAATGCCCTCACTTCGCGTATAGTTAAAATGACTATCTTGAATCTCGTTAAGAGGATAATGTCTCATTCACTTTTATACCGACAGCCCCTAGCAAGGAGCCTTACGTACTGGCTAGTGTGTTGAATGAATACCTGACTTATTTCAGCTTTTCACTTTGAAGATGTTTCCATCCAGTTCCAAGGACTGCATTTCCATCCAGTCCTTGTACATAGGGAAGCATTGTCATTGAGGACCAAAGGGTCTTCAAAACCTGTGATGCCATTTTACTTTCTCCTTTTGTCTGGGTAGCCACAACTCTATTCACCATTTTTAATATTTACTTGAGGCTTTATCACTCCATCAAGTTGTTTATTTTTTATTCATTCCTTACAATAGATGTAGCAGAATGGTATCAGGCAGCAGCATTTTCTTCCATTCCATTTTATCTTTTATCAGCATTTAGTTCTCATGTATAGCTTTTCCTGAGTCATCAGTATTGGGCTAATGGACTGGAACGGCCCAAGTTGAATGGTAATTACTTACTCTGTTGCTGATAGCCCAGATGAGAATAGGACTTATTAGATCTGTAATAATGGAAATCTGTGTTTAATGCAGATCTTTCAAGCAGTTTGAAACGATCTCAAATTCATCTCTCTTTGCCATATGTTAAAATGTCACATTATGGTTTTAAAATTCAGGATGAGAACTGAAGTTTCAGGAGAGCCTGCCTGTGGAAAAGTTCTCAAATCTGTCCTTTTTAAAATCAGAAGCATTTATTCATCTCAAATCAAGCCTCCTCAGAGATGCCAGCTCTGTCTGGGCAGTCCCTGCAGGCAGGGTGGGACGAAGAAGAATAGGGCTTAGTTCACAAGGATCTAGGACAGAAGGGACTGAGGGGATGTGAGGATAGTGGCCTTTGGGTGGTGCCAGGAGTCTTCCCAGAGGCTTGGGTCATGGATTGAGTGAATTCATTCAAGTCAGGAGCTCCTTTGCTTCAGTCTTCATGGTGGGGTCACGCTTGTGTATCATTAGCTCATCTCCTGTTTCAGCAGCAGAAGACTTTAGCTTTTCCACAAATACTGCTTTCTTCTTTCCCCTTTTCTTGTGAAGAATAAAGGTACAGAAATTTGACCCAAGAGACTTCTGTGCAAAGCCCATCCTGTTCGGATTCTAGACCAGACTCATGAAGTGAAATGGTGTACACAGGTCATATGACAATCAGTGCTGGAATGGGGGCTCAGGGCAGAACCGAGTCCCCACCCTGGGCTCCTTCCATCACTCTCAAAAGTATGTTACAACTGGAACTTCTGGTCAGCAGGATCATTGTGTTTTCGAGTTATTTTCAATAACCTGTATCATTCTTCTTGTCTGGGAAATGGCCTACGTAATTTAGCTTCCTCTTTGTAGAGTCTTGTCTGGAGACTTATTGATGGGGGCTATAACCTCACCCAGTTTCATAAATGAAGCAGGTTCGTGATGGAGCTCCTGTTTTTCAATAGAGACCTTAGGATGAGAAATGGTTCTCAAGACTTGTTCAGTTTATTATGTGCTGTCTGCTCTTTGATTCAATGAGTCTCTTGTATCTTTGCAAATGGTAGGTGTTTTGAGTAGTAGTATTATGGCGTTGAAAAAGTTGGTACTGGTGAAATGTTCCAACCTTGTACCTCCTGTGACTTGGAAGAGTCTTCACAGAATTCAGGACAGACAGGTGGTACTGATTCATTGGTGAGGGATTGGTTTATTTTCCACAGTTCTAAATTATGCACTTCAACAACTCAATAAACCTGATGTAACTGGCAACACACTGATGGATATGGTGGAGGATTAAGAATATGATTATTTGAATCAAGATGCTTATGGTATGGCATCCTAGAGTCTATTGCTTTTTAAAAGAGTCTTGAGCTTTGATAACATTTTGTTGATAGACATTTTCTTTGAGTTCAGTGAGCTGGCTTCATGTGTGTGTCATTGTCCACCTCTTCTTTCAGAGGAAAGGGTTGTGTTTTAATACTTACCCTAATGGCTATAGAAGTCACTGTTTTATATGCTATATCAGAATTGACTTAAAAATTGCATGTAGGTATTTTGCCACATGTTTTGGTGACAAGATGTATACCATTAAGGAAATTTAAGATCTTTTTGATCACAAAGTTCTCAGCTTCTATCTGGTTATTTGTTGATGTTTTATTTATTGGCGAACTTTTTCTAGCAGCAGGTCTATGGACAGCCCTGAAATTTCTCAAAACCAGTCTTGGAAAGAAGAAAAGCTGTGGATGCTTAGTTGAAAGTTCAAGTTACCTGCGAAACATTTGTTTCAACTGAATTTGTCTATCTGTAGTTGATGTAGAGCAGGATTTTAGGAACCAGGGAGTGTCTTCTTGGTCCTATGTTAAGAAAACAAAAATAAAGTGACTTCACTAGAATCACTTGGAACCAGGTCAAGAACCTGGTCACCTCGCTGCGGGGCTTATATCCTCCCTACCGCTTCACCTGCCTTTCTTTTTCCAGAACAAATATTTTACATCTCATCACTTCCTAATGAGTCCATCTATTCCTGAGACTGGCAAACTTTGTGATTCTATCAGAGCAAGAAATCTTATTTGTAAAGAGGCTGCCTAATTATCCATGACATTTAAAATGTCTGCATTGTCCTTGAGCTAAGAGTGTGAAAATCAGGAGACCCAGGGGTGTATTCACTTTTTGGCTTAGTTTACCATACTCTGATGGTAAAAATCAAATGCATCTGAGCTGCTTAACGTTAACATTCCAGGCCGGGCACGGTGGCTCACGTGTGTAATCTCAGCACTTTGGGAGGCCGAGGAGGGTGGATCGCTTGAGCCCAGGAGTTCAAGACCAGCCTGGGCAACACAGTGAGACCCTGTCGCTGCTTAAAAAAAAAATTTAAATTAACACAAAAACACAATAACATTCCAAGCAGGAAAGTAATTGAAAAAAACTGCTATCATCCATATTGCTAATTTTGTAACGCAGAAACTACCACAGAGTTATAAGTGCAGTGATGAAGATATAATAGACATATTTTCATGTAAGAAAAATGAAAATTCACTTGAGCGACTGAAAGCTTAGATTGACTTTGCATAGACATCAGTGTCAGTAAGGGTCATTTTAGTAACTCAGATTTTGTTTCTTCAGTTGAAATTCAAAGTAACCCAGGTTCATAAGTAGGCTGTGATGTTGAAAGATCGGAAGCTCTCAATTTTGTCAAAGATTGGAACTAAGTTGAGATACTGTGGAATGTTTTACTAGATAAAGAGGCAGGGAAATAAAATAACTGTTGTTGCCTGTGATTTGAGAACTACAGGATGGCACCAGGATCTCAGACCTGCAGCCCGGTGAAGGGATTCCCTCATTAAGGCTCTTGTTCGTTTGTTTCTTGGTAATTTTGTTGGTTTTCTATTTTTGCTAGAGGAATGTTACTCTTAGGACTCATACCTGGGTGCAACTTTTTGATGCTCTGTTGGTTCATGAGCACTTATATAAAGAGTTAAAACCCCCTATTTCTCACAATCTCTCCCTTGGCAGAGTTCAGTTCACTGATGATTATGGTGAGTCAGTCAGTGCCCCATCCTATGTCACAGCATCCCACAGGACAACATTATCTTTTAATAATTGAATTATTTTTGCCTCAAGAAATGTGATAAGACAGGATCATCATCTGTTTTTTAACATATAGCAAAATTATCCAGTTTGTTTGAAGGAGCTGAAAATACTTGGATCTGCACGCTGAATAGGTACCAAGGACAGAAGGAAGACAGGATTCATCTTCTCTTTCTAATCATGGGACTCTGGGCTGTAAGGGTTGGTGTCTTCATCTTTCCAGTAAAGGGGTGGGACTGAGCAATCTCCATGGTTACTTTCAGCTCTCAGAGTCGATCATTTATAATTATAATGCATGTTGCATCTGTGTATTTCAGTCATTCTGAACAGAAGGCTTTTTGTCTTGGCAAGGTTTTGTCTTGGAATGGTGTATATATTTTTGTGGAATGGATGCTTTCTCCCTGATGTCTGGCAAGGTCTTGTCTTGCTTTCTTCTTTGTTGACATTCCTGGTTTCTGGTCCAGGCCTGAATCTACCCAGCTGATGGGGCATATTAATTAGGAGCACAGGCTGTGGAGTTAAACAGACCTGGGTTTATGTTCCAGTTCCAAACCTCAGTTGATCTAGCTTTCTCATGTGTAAAATGGTGCTGACTTTGTGGGTTGAGGTAAGATATTCAATGAGAGGTTGAAGGTAAAGCACTTAGTTCAGGGCCTGATACCTTCCTGTGCCTTCCTGGTTTCCTACACCCCTCCCTCCCCCATGTAAAGGTTTTTATTTGCAGAAATGTCAACCCCGGAGTTGTTCTAAGTGGGAAAACTGTTTCCTCTACACTCACAAAACATTTCTGACACCAACTGTATAGATTTTCCACACCAAGCTATTCTCCAGTTCTCTGCAGACACCGAGTGTCTAATAATTCAATTCAATTCTGGTATTAACGACCTGGATTTAGACCCCACAGGTTAAGGGCCTCAGTCCTTCAAGGCTGCCCCCAACTTCGGATGCCAATTGCAAGTCCCCAGGTTGTCACCTGCACTTCTCTCTGACTTGACTAAGTGCCTCGGTAGTCCACACAGTCCCCTCCTTAGGTTTGGTAATTTGCTGGAATGGCTCACAGGTCTCTGAATAACAGTATATTATGTTTACTGGTTTATTGTTAAAGGATACAACTCAGGACCAACCCAATGGAAGAGGTGCATAGGTCAAGTATGCAGAAGGGATGCAGAGCTTCCAGGCCCTTTGGGGTGCCACCCTCCCTCACAGCACCCTGATGTGTTTACCAGCCTGGAAGCTCTAGCTAGGAACCCGTTGTTTAGGGTTTTTATGAAGGCTCCATTATGTAGAGATCATTGATTAAATCATTGGCCTCTTCCCTCCTCAGAGGTTGGAGAGTGGGGCTGAAACTTCCAATCCTCTAATGACCTAGTTGATTCTCTGGCAGCGAGTCTCGAGCCACCTGGAGTTACCTCATTAGCATAACTCAGGTAAGGTTGAAAGGGGTTTGCTATGAATAACAAGATGCTCCCCTTACCCCCATCACTCAGAAATACCAAGGGTTTTAGGAGCGCTGTACCAGGAAACCAGAGGCAGAGACCAAATGCGTATTCCTTTTTGTGTCATAATTGTATCTATTTCACGGATTTTTGTCTAGTGTCAGACACTTTTGGAAGTTGTGTTTTAGTTTACTTCAGTGGAATGCATTGAAGAAATGCACAGGAAATCAGGTGTTTTTGGAAGACACTGGATTAAGAGCTGTACTAAAATGCTCCCCCTGCTTCTTCACTACTTCCAAATATTGTCACATTTTTGAAATTGGGAAATTCTGTTTTAGTTGACTTCCTGGACTTGACCTCTTGTGTATGACTTCAGCCTTGGTAACTTTCCACACCAGCCTTCCTCTCTGGGCTTCCCTATCAAATCCACCATGAACTGAACTCTAGGTGCTATCCTGGAAACTGGAGATAGGTGAGAATGAGAAAGATGTGTCTGCAGCCTCCAGTAAATACTTGTCCGCAGATGGGAGGAGGGGACAGAACATAACCAGTAAGAAGATGTATTATAATTTCAGATAGTGCTAAATGTTTCAAAGTAAACTTAAAGCAGAAGCTCTGGCAGGGAGCAGAAGGGGATGCTGTTATCTAGGGAGCAAGGGTTTGAGTAGAAACCTGCATGAAATCCAGAAGTGAAATATCTGCAGAAGTGTTCCAGGCAGTAGGCCAGCAAGTGCAAACACCCTGTGGGGGTAACACTGTTGACATGATCAAAAGACAGCCTGCAGTATGGCTCAGGGGGAGTAAACAATGGGAGAGGAAATGAGGCGGGAGACCTGTCAGGGACAGATTCTAGGGGCGCTGCAGGCCAAAGTGAAGACTGAAATGTATCCTAAATGTCATGGACAACCCTAGGAAACAGGAACTGTGGAAGCTGGGGATGATGTGATTGTATTTATATTTAAGACAATTACTGAGGAGAATAGATGGGTGGAGAGGAGCCCAGAGACAGGGCAAGAGTGGAGTCAGGGGGCAATTCACTAGCAGAGGGAATAGATGAACTTGCTGGGTCGTGATGGAGGTGGTGAGAAGTGGTCATGGTCCATACATATTATAAAGGTCCAGCTGGTGGGACTTCCTGAGGTCACATAGAGGCGGTCTCACCAACAGTGTTAGTGCTCTGGAGACCACACTTCTACAGAACCTTGGGTCATGTACCTGCATGGGAAAAACCTTTCTCCTCACCCCAAGTGCCTTGGCCCAACTGTGTGATTGGTGTGCATTTTGGGTGAGTGGGGGTGAGCAGGAGATTATGTAAGAAATTTTTTTTCTCCTCAAAATATAGACATATGGGTGAATTACAAGGTTGGGGCGGGGAGAGGATATAGTTCTCTTGGTACATGACCCCATCTATAGCTCCCATCTGGAGCTCTTGGCTTAGCTCTGACTTCCTAACTTTTTGAGGCTTGGGAGTAGACAGGGAGGTGATTGAAGGGCTTCAGGGACTTGCTTGGTTTATCCTCTAAGCTGCAGCAGCTACATCAGGTTTCCTGGTTCCTGACCCCAATTCAAGATATTCCTTTATTTGACTTACAGAATGACTAAGAATCTGCAAAGTGAGAGATGAAGGTGCAGCCTGTTAAGGTCAAGGATATAAAGTAAGCTGTGTGTATCTGTTACCTCTTGCTGAGTGATGCATCAGCATAAACCTAGCACCTTAAAACAACACACATGTATTCTCTCACAATTTCTGTGGGTCAGGAATCTGGACACAGCTCAGCTGGGTCCTCTACCTCAGGGTCTCTCACAAGGCTACACTCAAGGTGCTGGCTAAGGGGGAGAGCTTATCTGAAGGCTCAACTGGGGAGGGATCTGGTCCCAAGCTCACTTGTGTGGTTGTTGGCAGGATTCAGTTTATTTACTGACTGATTTTTTATTTTTTGTGGGTACATAGTGGGTATGTATGGGTTACATGAGATGTTGTGATACAGGCATGCGGTGTGTGATCATCACATCGTGGAGAATGGGGGAGGTTCAGGTTTCGAAGAGCTGTTGGACTCAGGGCCTCAGTTCCTTGCTGGCTGTCACCTGGAGGCCACACCCAGTTTTTTGTCACATGGGCTTTTCCAGCATGGCAGCCTGCGTCATCAAAGCACCAGACAGAGAGTCTCCTAGTCAGTGTTTTGTGACTTAATCACATAAGTGGCTCTCCTCAGTGTTGCCATATTGGTGAGAGGCAAGTTACTCAAGGAGAATACTCTGCCTAAGTGTATCCAGCTGAACTCCTGTGTTTTCTGTTTTCCCTCTTTACATCAACATGTCTTTGAAGCAGATAATATTGTTTAGATTGAGTCTTTAAAATAGCACATTCCATGAGCCAACCAGCCACCTCACCTGCCTCTAACATTTTCCTTTATAGTCTCCACTGATGCTATAGGTAACCATGTTAGGAACCCTCATGTTGTAGCTTGGTTTATCTTAAATCTTGACTTTGTGTTTGCTCTTAGCTCTTTAGCTCTTGAGGACTGTTTGCCTTCCTAGACTTGGTACTCTCTTGACTTCTTCAGTCCCAGCCAGAAGAGTGTCATTTTAGGCCATTGTCACACTATGATGTAGGAGGTGATAAAGACAGCTTAGTTACGCTTAGGACCAAGGCTGTGAGAACCAACAGAAGACAGACCTGCAATGTGTCACCTGGTACTTATGGCCTCTGTTTGCCAGGGGCTAAGTGTGATAATGGGTCAGAAAGTAGAAGGTTTACAAATGCCACCTGGTACCTACTATTAAAAGCCAGGGCAGAATCCTACAACTAGGAAGTCATAACAGCACTTGGAAAGGCATGGCTTTTCCAAGCTATAGTCAAGGGCAGACCAAGGGTCTGGGAGCTTGAAGAAGTGGTGATCAAGACAAAAATGGTTCAAAATATAGAAGTTCAGATTGTGTAGAATAGCAACATTAGTAAGCAGAGAGTAGAAGACAGGCTGATCTGTGGCTAGGTTATTTGTCCCCAGACGTTCTCTTTTCAATCTTTTTTTCCCACTCTACCCTGGAAGCCCAGGCCTAGATATAGAGGCATAATGTCTTTTCTGCTAGCTGAAGAGGATGGTGTGGCTTTAGGGAGGCAAGCTGAGCTGGTGGTGGTGGTGGTGGTGATGGTCTTGGTGGTGCTGCTGCTGGTGGTATTGGTAGTGGTGGTGTTGGTTTTGTTGGTGTAGGTGGTGTTGGTGGTGTTGGTCTTGGTGGTGGTATTGTTGGTGATGTTGGTGTTGGTAGTGGTATTTTTGTTGGTGTTATTGGTGGTGGTAGTGTTGATGGTCTTGGTGGTGGGCTGTTAGTGTTGATGGTGATGGTTTGTTGGTAAACTTAATAGTGTTGTTATTGTTGATGATGTTGGTAGAGGTGGTGGTGGTGTTGGCATTGGTGGTGGTTGTGGTGGTAGTGGTTGTGTTGATGGTGTTGATGGTGGTGAGCAGTTCCCTCACTGCTGTCTTACACAGCCAGCCTCTTAAATAATCCCCACTCTTACCCTCTAAGGCTCCCCTTAGGCAATTATAGACTCTAAGCCTCTTTCAAAGAAGCAGAAAGAATCAGTTTCCTGCCTGGGAACAGTAAACCTTGATAACTACTTTCCCTGTAGATGTAAAAGGTTTGGCTGCTGTTATTCTTGGTGAAAATAGCAGAAAATCCCTCTCTTTCCAGACTGGGATTAAATGACTTGATTTACAATGAATTCTAGGGTTATTATCATTTTTAATACTTCTCTGATCAGTTTTTTAGAAATTAGCAAGATACTTTTAAGGATGAAGGCATATTAAAAACAACTCTAAGGATCCCTTGTCTGATGCTTTCAGCTTGCCTTGTCCATCTCCCCATTTGTTTTCACCGGATCTACATAACAACTTTGGCAGACAGGTAGAGCAGCCATAACCCAGATTTGGTGCATGAAGAGATCTAGATTCAGAAAAGTTAGTTTATATGTCAAAGGACACACAGTCATATAACTGACAACTGTATGCTACCAGGATTCATATCTAGGTCTTCCCACTCCAAATCCAGGCACTCACATTGTACAAAAACAAAACCAAACCAAACCTGATTTTATCACCTGACCTGTGAAAGGAAGGAAATCAAGGGTGAACAAAGGGAGAGAAAGTAAATGATGTTGAATAAAACATGAGAATAAACAGTTTGCATAGGTAGCCATTTGATCTTTATTGCAGGGCTGAGACCTGGTTCTTAACTGTTCTTTCCTCATGCCTTCTGCTTTTGGTAAACATTCCCAACATTTACCATGAAATCCTCTCTCTCAAGGCTGAAGGGCTGCTGCTCCTTCTGCAGAGCCCCCACTGATCTCTCATCTCTGGAGATGGCTGTGCCCTTAGCGAATGTGAATCCCCCTGTGGACAATTGGTGACTGAGGGACAGCTGGCTGCAAGGGGCGTTTCATCAGTACGCATCACCACTGGGGCTTGGCAGTCAGTTAGAATTCATTATCAATTACTTTGAGTCCCAGGAATCTCATTTAGTTCTCACTCAGCAGCTGGAAGATGCTACCAGCCGTGGATCTAGGGTTTCCCCCAAAGATTTTTACCTAAGCATTGTGGGGAAGGGCAAATAGGCAAAACGATCTGATGATGAGTGGGTGGGGTAAGACGGATAACTCTGTTTCTGCCTTTCTACCTCAGAGTTAATGCCCTGAAGATGCCATTGGGGGAATCAGCTGTGGGAACAGCTTAATGCTTAGTGCTTCTGGTGGGCCAAGGAACACTCAAGGGTGTCTTTGTGAGTCATTGTGAGAAGGTCAGGAACAGAAGAGGGAAAGAACCAAAGAGACAGCAATGGAGAATAAAGTCACAGATGGTTTTCTGTGACCTTCAAGAGCCAGGCCCTGGTGGTGGTTTCTGCTTCAGCTACTGTTGACACCTTTTGTGGAATCCTGGATGAGGCCTGAACTGACCATTCACTCAGTCCTCTGGACCTTTGAGTCCTGTGTTCCTATGGAAACCCACTCATCTTGCAAGGCTCAACTCTAATGCGAGGACCAAGTGCTTTTGTGTGGATCACCCTTTATGATTCTCACAATAGCTCCATAAGATAGGTGTAATTTCCATTCATTTTTTTTTTCAGAGAAGGAAAGCACAGCTCAGAGGGGTTATTGACGTGTGCAAAGGAGGAGTTCTGGGGTGGGGGGAGTGGAACCCATGGGAGCTGCACACTCAGTTCCTTTGTCCCCTGACCATGGCACTTTCCACACAATACCGCATTTGTTTTGTACCAGCGTGCCTCTTACTGATCATTACCGTGTTGGACCGGGACACAATGGCAAGATGAGCCAGGCTGACCTTCTGTGCTCCCGGCCTTTCTTCATGTGACCCTTTTCCTATCGTGTATTTACCTCTTCACTGAAAGAGATGCTTCCCTGTAACCTCACATTGCCATACTCTTCTCATCACTGTTCTAGGACAGGGGCTGGCAAACATTTTCTATAAAGGACCAGATGGTAAATATTTTAGGCTTTGCAGGCCATACGGTTCCTGTCACGACGACTCCACTCTGCCATTGTAGAGCGAAGGCAGCCATGGACAATATATAAATGAATGAGTGTGGCTGTGTTCCCATTAAACTTTATTTAATGACACTCAAATTTGAATCTGATAGAATTTGCATGTGTCATGAAGTACTTCTAATTGTTGTTCAGCCATTAAAATATATGAAAACCACTCTTAGCTCATGGGCTGTACAAAAACAGGAGGCAGGCTGGATATGGGTAGCTGGCATGGTTTTGCCAACCGCCCTGTTCTTTAGCTAATTGCCGACCGCCCTGTCCTTTACCTTTGGTTAAAATCATCACAGTGTTAGTGCTTCTGAAAGCACAGACAATTTAAACCTTTAACTGCAAGTGAAAGACTTTGTTGCCTTCTAAAGGGATTTGGGTTAGTGGTAGCTGTGATGGTTGGGGCGGGGAGAGTTCACACCAGGCAGACTAGCTGCCTCTGTCTAACATAAGGTTAGTCCTGCCGTGCTGCTATTGTTTTTTCAGTGGAAATGTTAGATTTAAAACCTATATGTCATTTGTCTTTGAGCTCTGTATGGAGAAAAAGATCTTGCTTTGGTTTTTGTAAAAGTACCAGGCTTAGATCTTTTTGTGTGAGCTGTCATCAGCCATTCTGATTGTTGATCTTGTAAATTCATGCTTTTTAGTGTTGGCAGAGGGTTGCTTTTGTTTCTGTACAATTTCATGAAGTGTTTCTTTCAATTGGGACTTACTTTGAGCTTCACTGTAGCTATACTTTTCATCTCAACTAGATTTTAAAGACATGGGTACCGGGCAGCATAGTACAGAGGACTGTTTTAGAATCTTCCCTCTGTGTGAGAGTGTCAGGAAAAGGTACGACCAGCCGCTGGCCGAGCCCCCTTTGACATTTGGTCTCCCGATGATCCACAGTGACTGAGCATGGCTTGAAACTTGGCCGGGGATCCCTGGAGTGTCTTGAAGGGTTTCCTTTTTACTCACTCTTGGATGTGTCCTAGAGTAAAAATTTTTGTATTCCACTCTTTGTGGAATTTGGAAAGAAGCACAGGAAAGGAAATGGTGATTTAATGAGGAACTTGATTTTCACCAGGACTCAAGCTACCTTCCACTACCAGCTTCTGCCGCATGTTGTATGTTAGGAAGCTTACTAGGACTGCAGCAGCTAGAGTACTATGCAGGTGCCTGACTTACGCAGCCACCCTTCCAAAAATTGTTCCACAGCCCAAGGCAACGCTGACTTCATACGTTTCTCAACAAACTGAGGCCTGGAAACCTGAGAAATAAATAGGTCGACTATCCATATAAACGACTTCTTGGTTTATATTTCTTCCCAAAATGTTTTGATTACACTAAGCATTACCAGCAGGCAATAGGCATTTGCTATTCTTATTTTTAAATTAATCCTAGAAGTTCCTTTAAGTATATTTGATAAACATCATGTTACCTGCCAGTAAGGACTCATACTCTGGCTGTTTCTCTGTTCAGGGGTAGTTCTGTTGTATAACAGAAAGAACTCTCAATTCTTTAATCTTGCAGTGATTATACATGTAGACTATACATTCATGGAATTTAATTTAAATGAACAGGTTACTGCCGCAGAACTTTGAACATTATGCTCTGGGAAGGAAAGTCTTTTCAATTTGCTTTACAGACTTTGAATATTTGTAAGTTCACCTTTTAAACAATTAGGGGATGTTTATATGTTGAGGATTTCTCACAAGATTAAAAAAATTACTTCGAAATAGTTGAAGACTCAAGAGAAGTTGCAAAAATCGTCCATAGTTCCTATGTGCCTTTACACCAGCTTCCCCCCGTGTTAATATCTTACATAACCAGTGTGTTGTCAAAGCCAGGAAATGCAAATTGGTGTAATACTCTTCAATACAGATCTTATTTGCATTTCACCAGTTATTGCATGCACTTTTTTTGGTGTAAGTTCTATGAAATTTTATCACATTCGTGGATTTGTGTAACCACAAATCTATAGAACGGTTCATCACTCTCCGAAGACACTTCCTCATGTTATCATTTAACAGTCACATTCCTCTCATAAGGCTGTGTTCAGACTGTTTCGTTAGGATGTCAGAATAGCAACAAAAACAGAGGTAGATTTTGAGAAAGTATTTAGTTTTCAGTTGATTTCCACAATTATACATTTTGAGTGAATGAGAGAAAAAGAATGGGAAACTATATTCGGGTTGTGAGCACTTTCACATTTATAGCTACACTCCATTTAAAGTTAATTGTTGTATAAGGTTTGACGTAAGAGTTGGAGTTTATTTTGTCCCATTTAGATATCAAGTTGTTCCAGCACCATTTGCTGAAAAGACTGTCCTTTCCTGATTGAATTATCTCAGCACCCTTGTCAAAATTAAATCCTGTCCTCCCTATTCTGTTCCACTCATTTGTAGAACCTATGCCAATACCACACTGTCTTGATTACTGTAACCTTATAATAAGCCCTGAAATCAGGTAGTGGAAGTCTTCCAACTGATAGTTCCAAATTGTTTTTGCTATTTTAGGTGTTTGAATTTTTCATTTAAACTTTAGAGTCAATTCATCAGTATCTACAAAAACCTTTCTGAGGTTTCCATCAGCTTTGTGCTGAGCTACAGATCAATTTGGAAGATGACTGACATCTTGCAGATACAGAGTTTTTCAGTCTATGAACATGATGTGTCCTTCCATTTATTTATATATCCTTTAATTTCTCTCAACAGTGTTTTATAGTTTCCGGAGTACAGACCTTACTCACATTTTGTTAAAAATCTCCCTGGTTTTTCATGTTATATGTTGCCATTATGTAAAGTACTGCTTTTAAAAAGAAATTAACATTTCATTTGTTGCTACTGTGTAGAATTATAGCTTATTTTTGCATATTGACCTACATTTGGTGATCTTGGTAAACTTATTAGTACAAATAGCTTTTTTCCTTAGGATTTTTTACTTACACAATCATGTTGTCTCCATATGAAGAATTTTCCTTCTTTCATTTTTGTATGATTTTTATTTTTTTCTTGCCTTTTTTGAACTGACTAGGATCACACTACAATGTCAAATAGAAGTAGAGTGAGTGTAAACCCTAGCTTCCTTCCTAATTGAAGGCTGAGAACATTCAGTCGATTACCATTAAGCATGATGCTTAGCTGTAGCTTTTTAGTAGGTATTTTTTATTAGCTTATCTCCCTAGTTTACTAAAAAAATTTTTTTAAACACAAATAGGTGTTGAATTGTATCAAATGCTTTTTTGTAGCATTAGTTGAGGTGATCAGATTTTTCTTTCTTTTTTAGCCAGTTAATGTGGTAAATGACATTAATTGAATTTTTTCAATGTTAAAACAACTTTGAATTCCTTGGATGAACCCCACTTGGCCATGATCGTTATACTTTTTATATATTCCTGAATTCAGTATTATTAAAGAATTTTAAACTCTATGTTCATAAAGGAGATTTGTCTCTAGTTTTCTTATGTCTTTGGTTTTGGCATCAGAGTAATGCGGGTCTTATAAAATGAGCTGGGAAAGGTTCCCTCTTCCTCTGTTTTTTTAAAGCACTTTATATAGGATTGATGCTGTCTCTTGCTTGAATGTATCAAGAATTTCTCAGTGAAAATCTGTGAGCCTGGAGTTTTCTATCTCAAATTTTCAATTTCTTGTGTTAGTTTTGGTAATTTGTAGCTTTTGAGGTGTGTCTGTTATTAGTTTGTTGCCTCTCAGCTCCAAATACATCCTTCTGTGTAAGCTCTGTGATAAGCCAAGGAATGTCCTTGGTATTTCTTGTTTAATGTGAGCACGGCATTAAGCATTCTCAGTAGAGGGCACTTTGCGGGCAGGGGGTTCATTGCTGGAGGAAGTCTCTCCTGCCTTTTCTGTTGTGGGCATGAGGACCTTGAGTTGAGCCTGCCGCAATCATGACCCCAGAACTCAGTCTCTGCGACCTCTCACCCTCAGCCTGGTGGTAATGTTTCTGCTGCCCTCCCCACAGGGGACCAGAGCCCCTGGGCTGCCCCTGCCTGTGCTTCTGTCCGTGGCAGTGCCCAGCACCCCTGCAGGTGATTCCAAGGCCTCCTGCCCCCGTCAGTGCCTGGACACCCCCAGCACACTATGCTGCTAGTTCCTGATGATCTGCAGTCTAGAGGGTGATGTTGCCTGCCCAGTGTCTCCAGATCAGCTTTGGCCTGGCCAAGCCAGCAAACTTCTCAGCCGTCCAGTGGCTGAAGCACACTTTCTCCAAGACATCTGAGTCCTTTCGTGTCTGTCTTCCTTGGGTACTCTCAGTCCATGGTTGCCAGAGAGAGTTTAGATCATATAGTAACTATTTTATAGTTATTCTTTATGTTAGACTTTCCATTAACCTACTGTATGGTTTGTATCTCCTGTGGTTATCCAAAAATTTCTTGTAAGCACTATCTGAGTTGAGACTTTTGTGACCTATGGTTTTTGTCATTTTCAAGAAGTGTAGGAGACATTGCTGTGTGTTCAACTGGCATTTTTTCCTCCTTTCTTTACTTACCCCGTCTTTATGTGTTTTTGCCTGGGACTTAACTAAAACGAGGGAGAGGGAAACCAGGGTGTAGTGAGACTGAAGTTCAGCAGTCGGTAAACTAGGACCATGACTGATGCGATCCGCTTCAGCATTGGTCTTCTGGTGTCTCATGACCGTGAGCAGAGATGTTTAGGATTTTATGAAACACTATGAGCATAAGCGTCCCATTCTTTTGCTGCTTAGAATCGAGGTCCTATAACCTTAAACTGCGTATGGATGAGGTATCCAGGCTAATAAATAACCTAGCTTAATAGCAGTGAGAATTTTAATGTTTAGATTTTATTTTATTTTTATAGCAAAAAGGAAAAAAACATACTTTATTATAGATATCATTATGAATAGGAATAACCCCACCATCTTTTTACTTCTGTCTAGTCAGAGAAAAGAACCCCCAAACTCAACTAACCAACCAATCAACAAAACAAAACCCCACCGAAATACAGAATATTCTTCCCATTGCAGTTAGGCCTTTGGCATGAATTTAAATTTAGCCTCCCTGGGAATTTTGGAAAAACATTTTTCTTCATTGTTTTTGTAAACCCTATGAGGCAGAGATGTAACTTCCCCAAACAAAACAGCAGGAAAAGCAAGTAACAATCCCCTGGATAATGCAAATGAATAAAAATTGCCAGAATTATTACAAAAGTGCTAAAAGCCCTTCTTTGATATCTTATACTCTATTCCTAGACTTTAGTGGTTCAGAAATGCCTGTTTTAGCAATGCCAGCACACTAGGGAACCAAGTTTGTGGAGAAAATAAATCACGTAGAGATAGTCTCCAACTTAGAAATGGGTCATGTTCTAGGGGTTGATTTGTAAATCAGTTAGACTGGAAGTACATTTTTCCTGTGGAAATCGGCATTATAAAAGATTTTTTTTTTTTTTTTTTTTTTGGCTTATGTCGTTAGTTTTCCTTTGGGAAAAAATTGCATTATTTTTCTTTTATTAGAATACATTACTGTATTAATTTTCTATCACTGTATAATCAATGATTCTAAAACTTAGCAGGTTAAAACAACAATCATTTACTATCCCATAGTTTTCTTAGGTCAAGAATGTGGGCATGGCTTAGCTGGGTGCCCCTGGATCAGTGTTCCTCACGAGGCTGCAGTCAAGGTATCAGCTGCATTGCGTTTTCTGGGGCTTGTTCACGGGGCTGTCAGCAAACCTGCATTTTCTGCCACATGGGCCTCTTCATAGGGCTGCCTTATGATATATAGCAGCTGGTTTCCCCCACTGCAAGCCATCTAAGGAAACAAGAGAGCACTCAAGATGGAAGTCACAGTCTATCATCCACTCATGGAATCAACCCCCATCACTCCTGTTGTGTTTTATTTAGTATCAGTGAATCACTAAGTTCAGCCTACACTCAGGGAAAGGCATTAAGCTCCACTTCTTGACAGAAGAGTATCAGAATTTGTGGCTATACATTTAGAACCAGGGGAGGATCTGCTCTCAAGTTCACTGAGCCTTTCCAACCAGTGAACTGCAGAGTGGATCCTCCTCCCACCAAGCCTTCAGATGAGACCGCAGCCCAGCTAACATCTTGATTGCAGCTTTTTGGGACACCCTGAGCCACAACCACCCAGATTCCTATTCTAATATGAAATTAGACCACTTAATTTAGAGTGTACCTTGCAGTTGAACAGTGGTTGTTGTGCAACGAGGGATTTCCTCCTCTCCATGGGAGGAGAACTCATTTCTCAGTGATGAGTAGCACAAGGTGGAGATTTCTATCTATAGTTAGTAGCTGAACAACTTAAGCAAGGATGGGAAATATATTCTTTTCCCGCATCCTAACTTGCAACCAGCTTGATCAGTATGTAAGTGTGTGTTCTTGATGTTATAGGGTAAAAATTAGAATGCTTTTCTCACTGAAACACTATTCTGTAAACAGTGTTCAGGGTCCTTGGAAAGAGTTGTATCTGAGACTCATAGGTTGAGGAGGCCCTTGTGGGCAAGCTTACTACCATTTATAACAGCATGTTCATGGGAGAATGGATTCTAAATCTCAGACACCCGTCTCATAAACATGCTTTTGAAATGTGACTCATTTTTAAGTTGGGGGTTTGCCTGTATTATATTATGTTCTCCCCAGAAACTTTCTTAACAATAGTTTAAATTTTGAGCTATCAGCCTTTGGGGAAGAAAAAGTGACAGAAAATAGAGATTACTATAATTTAGTCTTGGCACTAATAGCCTGGCAGACCTATCAAGACATAATTCTCCTCAAAATCAGATTTACTGCAAGGCCTGTGCTAAAGTCTTCTTACAGCTGAGGTATGTCAAGTCACAGTCGTCTTCTACATTTCTAGAATTCTAGGGTCTTATTCAGGTGCTTCCAAAAACATCTGATCAGAATTAGCGCATGAGAAACATTTTGGGCCTGCCTTAAATCCCCTTCAGCACATGGCTTTATGAAGGCCAATGGCCTTCCCGCTGAGAGAGACACTGTGCAGGCTCCAGAGTGGGTTCATGGTGAGGCTGCCTCCTTTGTCTCCCCTGTGTTTGACATTTTCAGACACAACTCTCATTCAGTAAAGCTGCATTCAGTCATTACAGAATCCATCAAAGAAGTGTCCGTTGCTAGAATGTGCAAGTGTTTATTGAGCATGTATTCAGGGATGATAACCAAGCAGACCTTGCTGCTGTCACTAATCTCCATCCCTTAGTGAAGTCAGGTACCCAGCAGGGTGTTTGCAGAGCCACTCCCATCTCCATTGACTTCTCTAGGTCAAGATGTTCTCTTTCACCTCCATCTTTCATAGAAAGGCAAGTGTAAAAAAGCACCACCAAGTGCCTGTCTGTGTCATGTGTAGAACCAAAGTTGAAGATTTTGTTCATTATGTTTCTTAATATGAATATGTGCTGGGTTATCCAACTTCCCTTAATTAGCCATGGGACCAAGTCTGCTGTCTCAGAATGGCAGGTCCTTAGAAGAAAGTTTTAGAGTAGCTGATTTACATGTGCTGTATCTCTGGTAAGGGCAGGATTTTTAAAAAAATTCTACCCACTTATTGAAAATCAATTGAGAGCTTCATAGTAAAAACTTGATACTTTAAGGGAAATATATAACATTCCAACTGCTTTTAGAATTCAGAATGTGAACATCTAAAATAGATTTTAAAATACTCTTCGGTTATGGAAGAAAAATTGCAAGAGAGAGAGGAACAGAAAGGATGAGAGGGAAGAGGGACGTAGCAATAATTCAAACAGCACCAAGTTCCAGAAAGGCAAAATACATGCTGCTGTATGAGTCTCACTCTCCCCCTCTCTCCTCCAAAGTAAAAAAGGGTTGAACCCAGAAATACTTCATTTTTAAATAAGTAATCTTTTATTTCTATCCAAAATTTTGCATGGTTGATTCTCTTAAAATCCTTCCCCCCTTAAAAAGAAGATAATTAAGGCCAGGCGCAGTGGTTCATGCCTGTAATCCCAGTACTTTGGGAAGCCGAGGCAGGTGGATCACTTGAGGTCGGGAGTTTGAGACCAGCCTGGCCAACATGGTGAAACCGGTCTCTACTAAAATTACAAAAACTAGCCAGGTGTGGTGGCAGCAGCCTGTAATCCCAGCTATTTGGGAGGCTGAGGCAAGTAAATGGCTTGAACCTGGGAGGTGGAGGTTGCAGTGAGCCGAGATCCTGCTACTGCACTCCTGCCTCCTCATTTCCACAAGAGTGAGGAAAAAAAAAAAAAAAAAGACAATTAACATATTGCTCTGGGGACTGCAGCCCAATTTTGTAGAGGAAGTGGAGTGATATCTCTATCTTGAGGCCTTCTAGGGTACGTACATTACTTGGAATTTTATAGCTGGGTTGCAGTTTTGCTACCATATAATACAAATGTAATCATCTTTGACATTTGTCCTGGGACTGGATACAGTTTAGGCATGAGGGTGATCAGAGCTGAGGGGCTGCTTACCTGCAGCTGCCAGCCACTCCTACATCCCAGCCTGGCCCTCAGCCCTGGGAAGAGGCTCCTGGGCTTCCAGGTGTTCACTGCGGGAACAAAGACTGGGGATGTTTATGACATTTCTTATTTCTATTTCTGAAAAAGTAATACATCACACAGAAGTTCAAAAAGTAGCAAGAGTTTTTAAAAACAAATTATAGAATGCTGTACTGTTTTCTTGCACTTTGATTTTTCCCTCAATTAACTGTGTATCTGGTAGATAGTTTCATATCTGTAACTATAGTTACCCTATTCTTTATAAAGATGCAGATTATTGCATAGCATAGATTATTTTATGCAAAAGGTTAGGACCAGTGTTTTTACAAGCAATCTTGTGATGACTATCTTTGTGAGCAAAACCTGTGCTATGGAAGTTCAACTGGGATGAACCTTGTTAATGTTCCATGTTAATTTTCTATCTTTTGTTTGTTTGTTTTTTGAGTCTCTCTCTGTCGCCCAGGCTGGAGTGCAGTGGCACAATCTCGGCTCCTGGCAACCTCTGCCTCCCGGGTTCAAACAATTCTTCTGCCTCAGCCTCCTGAGTAGCTGGGACTACAGGTGCATGCCACCATATCAGGCTGATTTTTTGTATTTTAGTAAAGGTGGGGTTTCCCCATGTTGCCCAGTGTGGTCTTGAACTCCTCAGCTCAGGCAATTTGCCTACATTGGCCTCCCCAAGTGCTAGGATTACAGGTGTGAGCCACCACACCTGGCCTAATTTTCTATCTCTTTATCACTATATTATTTCCCATAAAATCTTCTTTTTCTTCTGACCCTCAGCAAGAGAGAATAATTTAATAAATTGGAAGCCTGGTGTTTTTTTTTTTTTTTTGAGACGGAGTCTTGCTCTGTCACCCAGGCTGGAGTGCAGTGGTGCGATCTCGGCTCACTGCAAGCTCCGCCTCCCGGGTTTAAGCCATTCTCCTGCCTCAGCCTCCCGAGTAGCTGGGACTACAGGCGGCTGCCACCTCGCCCAGCTAATTTTTTGTATTTTTTAGTAGAGACGGGGTTTCACCTTGTTAGCCAGGATGGTCTCGATCTCCTGACCTCGTGATCCACCCGTCTTGGACTCCCAAAGTGCTGGGATTACAGGCTTGAGCCACCACGCCCGGCCAGGAAGCCTGGTGTTTTTAATGGAGTCCAGCTGGCCTGAGCAAAACTGATATCTATGTTTATATCTACAATGATTCCTCTTTTCTTCTTAAAGTTACATATTTAGCTGTCTCCTTCATCTCTAATATAAAAAGAGAATCAAGACAAGTTTGCTGTAAAGTTTGTAACGACACAGTTCATGCTCCATTTTTGATGGGGGGCTTCCATCAGGAAATAAAGCCAGAATTCGTTTTCACAAACGAATAACAGCAAGAAAGCCAATAGGCCTGACCTTACCCTGCAGCAGGCCTGCTTCGTAAAGCTGATGGCAGTGTTCGGGGGTGAAAGGTTAGTGCTGGTCTGGAACAGATTGCAAGGGGAAGTGTGGGCCCATCAGGCTCAGCTGAGCATGAGGCCTGATCATTTATCACTGTCAGAGGGGAGGGGAGGGGAGGGGAGAGGAGGGGGGGAGGGGAGGGGAGAGGAGGGGGGAGGGGAGGGGAGAGGAGGGGGGAGGGGAGAGGGGGGGAGGGGGAGGGGGTAGGGAAGCCACCGAACCACTCCCGCTCTCCGACAGCTGACAGTGCTTCCTGTAACCTCCAGGCATACGGTGTGCCTTCAAGGGACAGTGTGGTACATGCTTAAGGCTGCTGACATGTTCACAAGGAAGAGAGATGTGCTGTGTACGGTGGAGCTTCTCTAGAACCGTGCGCCAGCTTCTCTTCGTGCTGTTGTGTAGAACTGCTTGTAGAAACAGATTTAATGGTGTTTCAGAGGCACACGTTGGGCTCCAGAGTGACAGTATGACTTGGGTGATAGGATGAGCAAGTTCCTCGGTGGACCTCATGCCTTAATTACATCCACAGTACCTGGGGACTCTGTACAACACTGATGATTTTAATGTGGCAAAACCAGCATGGACAGATGCTGGGGAGGAAGGAAATAACTTTGCTGCTTCTATGGGTCAGGAAGCGAGGCCCTTACACATCTTTGAAGGACAGTGCCTTTTTTTAAAAAAAAAGTAGTTATTTATTTTTATTTTTTGAGACAGAGTCTCGCTGTGTCACCCAGGCTGGAGGGCAGTGGTGCAATCTTGACTCACCACAACCTCTGCCTCCTTAAGCCATTCTCCTGCCTCACCCTCCCGAGTAGCTGGGATTACAGGGATGCACCACCATGCCCGGCTAATTTCTTTTTTTTTTGTAGTAGAGACGGGATTTCACCATGTTGACCAGGATGGTCTCGATCTCTTGACCTCAAGTAATCCACCCACCTTGGCCTCCCAAAGTGCTGGGATTACAGGCATGAGCCACTGTACCTGGCCAGGACAGTACCTTTTTAAACAAGAATAATAAGTATGATTTGTATATGACTCTTTATAGATATGTTTAACATTCATCTTCAAAATCTAAAATATGTTTTAGACTCAATAGGAAACAGATGTCTTAGTACAAAAGAAATTCCTTTTGGTCTACAGCCATGTATTTCAGTACACTTACTTTCAATGTTGTTATTCACAAGGATGTCACAGGCATCAGGCTGAAATATAGATTTTAATTCTTAAAATAACCTTATTTTCATTGTCATTTATATTCTCAAGATTATCTAATTTTGGTAGTCATTAGGAATTACTTGTGTTAATAGTGGTGGTGAGATTTCATAAAAGTCAGGTGGAAAATTTCCGTCAATTAATGTAATATTATATGCTTATCACAGATGCCTAAGTTAGACATGGTACTTAAATGTGGCAATTAATAAAAGTATTACAAAAGTGAAAATGGATTTCTTCTAAAAATGGAATTAATGATGATGGAGTACTTGTGTTGGGAACTCAGGCTAGTCTGGTGCTCGCCAGAGGTGCAGGATGCTTTAAGAGCTACAGGCAGCGCTGTCCACACAGAGGCTCATGTTGACGTGTCTGATCAGCAGCCCTAAGAAGTGGGTCAGGGCATTGCAGGTTGGCGAAGGCTGGAGAGAAGGCCAGGGTTGTCTTTCTCCCTGTATCACCAGCAGTAAGCACTGTGCAAATACCAGTGTTCAGGAACCACATTCTAACTGTGATGGGATTTGGCTGGAATGCAGATCCCCAGGCCTTGATGAGGCAGATATGAGTTCCCAGGTCTCTCGGCCAACGTCCATCGGCCCTTCCTACACATGCCCATCTGGGAGTTGATAAGCTTGCTCAGGAGCCCTCCCCAAGACAGGGATAATGACTTGGCCCTGACCAGAGAAGATGTCAGAGACCAGTACTACAGCTGGTTTGGTTTATTCTGGAAGTCCCTGAACAGCTTAAGTGTACATCACTTGGGACAGTTTCTTAGCTAGCAAACCAGGGAAGGTCAAGGTGCCCACAACCCTGGGAAGAAAAGGGCTCTGATGCACCCTCCTGTGATGAAGCAGGCAAGCAGCCGGTCGTGGGTTGTTGTCATGGAAGAGAGGGTGACTGCTTTCTGTTTCCCTTTCCTACTCAAAGAAAACAGAGGAGTGGGACTTAGAAGAAAACATGTAGTGTTTTACAGCTTCCAAAATATACCCACTAGGGGCTAACTTTCCTTGTTTTCAAGTGTTGCTTTCAGTTTTTTTTCTTCTTTTGACAGTTTACTGATTAGCAAGTAAATATTTGCTTAAGAAAAATTTGGGAATACATAAAAGTATAAAGAAGGAAGAAAAATCACCCATAAATCAGCATCTAAATCAGCCATGACTACCGTATCACCATGCTTCCTTCTGGTCATCTTCCTTGACTTTGTTCTTTGCTTGAGGAAGATACTTTATTTATTTTTTTGGATCTCACTTTTTCCCCACTCAACTCCATATATATTATTACTATTTCCTGATGCCAGGAAAAAGTTAGTTATGGTCATACTTTAAAAGTTACCATATAATACTGTATCTTAGAACGGTGTCACAATTGTATTCTCCATTTATGGGATCATTCAGCTTATTTACAGCTTTTTGGTATTATCAACAGTTCTGTTGTAAACATCTTTGGAAATCTTTATCCCAATTCTGATTATCTCCTACAGTAGCTATTTATAACTGCAGTGACTAGGTCGAAGGGTGGAAATGCTTTTGACATTCTTTGTGCAACGGTGACAGTCATAGCTCACTGAGGCTTCTAACTACTGGCCTCAAATGTTTCTCCTGGCCCAGCCTCCCTAGTAGCTGGGACCACAGGTGCACACCACCATGCCTGCCTAACTTACTTACTTACTTACTTACTTACTTACTTACTTACTTACTTACTTATTTATTTATTTATTTATTTATTTATTTATTTATTTATTTATTTTTTGAGATGGAGTCTCGCTCTGCTGCCCAGGCTGGAGTGCAGTGGCCGGATCTCAGCTCACTGCAAGCTCTGCCTCCCGGGTTTATGCCATTCTCCTGCCTCAGCCTCCCGAGTAGCTGGGACTACAGGCGCCCGCCACCTCGCCCGGCTAGTTTTTTTGTATTTTTTAGTAGAGACGGAGTTTCACCGGGTTAGCCAGGATGGTCTCAATCTCCTGACCTCGTGATCCGCCCGTCTCGGCCTCCGAAAGTGCTGGGATTACAGGCTTGAGCCACTGCGCCCAGCCAACGTATTTATTTTTTGTAGAGATGGGGGTCTCGCTATGTTGCCCAGGCTGGCTTTTGGCATTCTTGGTACCTATTGTTAGACTGCTTTCCGAATAGACTGTAGCGTTTCATGCTTCATGAGCAGTGTAGGAGAAAACTTGTCTCACTGAAGCCTCGTCAGTGCTCAGCATTGTTTTTGCAAGTTTTGCCGTTTGCACAAATCAAAGCTAGTCTCTCTTGTGTGACTGAATGTCTATTGTGTATTTATATAATTAACAATTTATCTGCATAATATAAGTTCCCATCATTCCTCCCTTTTTCTTTGGTGATGCAACCTTTGTCTTTTGCAGAATCGTGGATGCCTGGTTTGGGGAGCCTGGAGAGATGGTCTCCATGCTGGCTTCTAGGGCCACTGGCTTCCTCTTGCACTCTAATGGGGGATCCCTGTTATCACCTTTCTTCACTCCCCTGACAATCTGCAGCCTCAGGGAATGGTGGCACGGTAGGCTCATCTTAGGCCAGGTTTTTTTTTAATTTTTTGAGACGTAGTCTCGCTCTGTCACCCAGGCTGGAGTACAATGGCGCCATCTTGGCCCACTGCAACCTCCACCTCTTGCGTTCAGGTAATTCTCCTGTCTCAGCCTCCCGAGTAGCTGGGACTACAAATGTACGCCACCATGCCCAGCTAATTTTTGTATTTTTAGTAGAGATGGTGTTTCACCATGTTGGCCAGGATGGTAACACTCTCTTGACTTTGCTATCTGCCCGCCAATTTTTTTAATGAATGAAAAGGGGCTTGTGGTTGGGACATCTCCATTCAGCTTTGCCATCGTAGGCTTGTGGTCACACTCGTGGGCTTGTGCACTGAGCAGACTTCAGGAAATGCAGCAGGCAAATCATCAGAAGGAAGAAGGCCTTCTATTTGCATAATACTTTATTCTTTTAAAAATGTATCCTCATCCTTATTTCCTCACTCTTTGGGCTAAAAATCCTCTCTTAGGATTTTTCTTAATAAGCTGTCGATGAAATGGAGGTCCTTGAGTGTAGGGTCTATGAAATTTATCTTTGCACCACAACACTGTAACTCCTGGCACATATCAATGCAGAGAACATCCTTGCCAGTGAATGAAAACATGAGTCAAATGACCCAACGCTAGGTACCAGCTTATGCCTCACCAAGACGGGTTACTGTGCAGGCTGGGCTTTCAGCCTGGCCTGTTCTGCCTATCCTGTTCCGACATGTCGAAGCTCAGACTTGCTCTTCTGCAGAAAGAGCTGGGAGGTATGGGGGTTGCCTGAGCTGTGCATCCACTCCCTTACCAGCCGGGAGGTGCATCTCTGGTTTTCTGCATCTGGAGCAAAGGGAGCGGAGAGATGGTAGTGGAGGGCGGGGTTGACTGTAGGGAGGTCAGCAGTCAGAGCAGGAGGATAAAATCCTGAATGACACATGATTTGTTTTTGGTGCCGCGATTTTTCACTGTTGTCCAATTGTCCTCTGTTTCTCCATCACATACCTTTTGTTTCGGGGGCAGCCCCCACTTGCATACAGTCCCTGGTCACCATGGGGGAGGGCAATGAGCTGCCTTCCCCTTCTTCTCCAGCTTTGAGAGTCAATCTCGCCTTCCGGGTACCCACAGCAGCTGCAGACATTTGCCTCATTCCCACCGTGACCTTCCTGGGGGACTCCCTGCCTTGCTGCTCCTCGTCACGGGTCCCAGCTGGCAGTTGTCGCTTGCCTTCCAGGTCAGGGAGGAGCGCTGGGACTTCCTGGGACACAGGATGAGTGGAGGCAATGCTTGGCAGGGAGGGGAGCAGCCCCTCCCAGTGACTCGCTCATACCACGTTCGTCCCCATGCAGCCCCTCCTGACATAGAGAGCATGCCGCTATTGGGGACAAAACCCACTCTTGGTTTACTTGCACCTTAAAACACCATATTGCACACTGTAGGAGCTGGGAGGGACAAACACAACAGAACCTCAGTTCTCCTGGACATGTGTGACTAGAGGCGTGACTCCGTCGTCTCTCAGAGCCTCTGCCCCAGATTTGAGTGACAGCCACCTCATCCTTAGCGTCTGTGGAGAGGACCTGGGCAGGATCAGGGCCCAGAATGCTCAGTGTCCTTGAGGGGCCTGCTGCAGAGATGGGAGTGGCTGATCTGAGGCCAGGGCTTATGGGCCACATAGGGACCTTACTTAGTTCCTGTCTGACTTGTATCCTGCACCACCGTGACTTTGTGACCTGGAGAAAGAGCTACAAAGAAACAGATAACAAGAGGGACTGTGAGATCATATTTTGTTGGGGGGTTGACACATTTTTATTACCATATTACTGAGATAAATGCACTTTATTCCAGCCCCACCGTGACCCTCCTCTGCTGATTGGTGCAGTAGCAACTGGATTGGTCAGTAGAAACACTTGAGAAGTCAGTCCAGACCTCTCAGGAGCATGTGGTATGGGTTGGGTTGGCATGGGGTTAATAACATGACCCGATTAGCTTGTACTTCTTGCTGACCGGCGGCTCTGAGAGTTTAGTCTGATCCAAGACTCTTCCAGTCCTGAGATGATTTTGTGTCTAGTGGCTAACCAGGACCTCCAAGATGGCAGCTGCTGTTCCTCGAATCTCCAGTTAGGTGGTATCCCCTGGTCACCCAGTCCCCACTGCTTTCTGCACCCTCCTTACCCAGAGGGTATGAATTGTAGGCATCCCTGGTTGGGCACAGGACACGGAGCTCATCCCTGATTGGTTTATGCCTGAATTTGCATGATTGTAGGTGCATTGTCAAGCAGTTTTACTGTGCCCTTTTCTAGGAAGAAAGTCAAACAATTTGAAGTACATGAGCCATTCACAAAACAAAATAAAAAGCAATGTCAGTATCATCTTCTTAAGCTTTTGAACATGTTCCGCAGATCCCCTTCAACATCCGGAAGCTAACTTTGACCCAGTCTTGGTCTAATTAACTGCTGCTGTGCAAGCCCTGGGCTCTCAAGATTTGTTTCTTGTCCTCATATCTTCTTGGCGGAGGACACATCACTGCCATCAGCAGAGGTTGTCCTCCCAGAGCATGTGGCTTTGGTGTGTGCCCCTGGGAGCAGAGAAGGGGCTGGGGCATGTGCCCAACCCACCAGATGGGAGGCACCCACTGTGCTATGGCTGGGCAACAGATGTCCCTGTTGGAGACTCTTCTGTCTCCATTTCACACTCTACTGGTAATCAATAGTTAGGACTCGATCAAGGAATGACTTTTCTGTTTAATAAATTTGTTTCTGTGGTGAAACATGCCATTGATTTTGAAACAAATTTGTAGATGGTGGGGTTAGGTTCCCAGGTTAGCCCACCCTCCCCACAATTCTTACTGAACCTATACGAAGGGTTTAAAGGCTCTTTGGTTCTTCAGCCCCCAAATACTTGCCTTAGCAGAGTTTCAATGAGAAAATGTCTTTAGAAACTCCACCTTGGTTTCTAGGAATAGAGCTGTCATTTCTTGGTTGTAAAGAACTTGCTATTCTCTCATTGTGGAATGGAAAGTAGCTCTCAGATTTCCCCTTATTCTTTTATCCCTAGAGCAATATATAGTGTGGGGGATTTTCAGAGGGTTTTTATTGCAGTGTAGAAATGAGAAGGAAAATGACTTCTTCCCCTGTGCCATCTTTGTTTTTTGTCCATTTAAACCTGAATGGCAAAGTGATTTCATCACACGTGCCACCTCTAAGCGATAAGAGACTGTATGGGTACTGTGTTGAGAAAAGATTCTGTGGTCACATTCAAGGATCAAGAAAGTATGCGGTGGTTGATTAGTGATGTCTGCCACGAGCATGGTCGTGGAGAGGAGGTGACTAATGTGTATTTGCCATTCCTGAACCAGACCTGTTAGAAAGTAAAGTTCACACACAGGTGATAATACCAGCCTAACTGTTATATAGAGATTGTTATGTACTGGTCACCATTCTGAGTGCTTTTTGTATTTAATTTTCAAAACACCCCATGAGGTAAGTACAAATGAGGAAGCTTACAATGAAGAAGTTCTTACAGATGAGGACACAGAGGCATGAAGAGGTTGAGTGACTAAGCCAAGATCATATGGGTAGGAAGTGGGAGAGCTGCAAGTCCCAGGCTGTCTTGTTCTGGAGCCCCTGTTCTTAGCCACCAGTTCTGTCCTGTCTCCTGCTTGCGAGTTCTGTCCTGTCTCCTGCTTGCGAGTGTTGTGCCTGCGGTTCACAGGACTGATGTAAGACTCAGCTGTATTTCAGAAGAATGTGCAAACTCATGTTTACGGAACCTGTTATCTTTGGACCTCAGGCTCCGGAACTAAAGACAAGGCCCCCCGGGGACCTTATCAGTGAGGAGGAAATAGCAAGTGAACTTCCTCCACCTTCTCCAGTTTATGGAGCATTTCTGGTCTTTCCACCTCAGCCATCACTGCCAATCTCTCAGATGAGACTAGGTAAATGGGAAAGGGAAGAGGGGTTGAGGTTTAAGGAGTGGAATAGAAGAGTTCCCTTGTCTCCAGGCCACCTGACTGGGGGAACTATTTCTGAGGGGCCATTTTCAATGATCATTTTATGTAAGGAACACACACATGTACACATAAAGATATATAACAGTCGTGTGCCACATAACAATGTTTTGGCCAACAAGGGATTATGTATATGATGGTGGTCCCTTAAGATTATAATGGAACTGAAAAACTTTTATCACCTAGTGACATTGTAACCATCATGACATCATAGCACAACACATTATTCATGTATTTTTGGTGATACTGTTGTAAACAAACCCACTGCACTGCTAGTCATAGAAAAGTTCAGCACATTTGATAATGTACAGTATATAATACTTGATAATGATCATAGATGACTATATACTTTCAGTCATTATTTTAGAGTGTGCTCCTGCAGTAATCAAAAACTGTAAAATAGCCTGAGGCAGGTACTTCAGGAGGTGTCCAGAAGAAGACATTGTTACCATAGGAGATGACAGCTCCAAGTGTGTTATTGCCCCTGAATACCTTCCAGTGGGACAAGATGTGGAGGGTGGAAGACAGTGATATTAGTGATTCTGATCATCCTTAGATGAATGTGTGCATTTGTGTCTTCGTTTTCAACAGAAAATTTAAAAAGTAAAAAATGAAAATTTTAAAAATAGGAAGAGCTTATAAAGATATAAAAATATTTTCGTATACTTGCAGAATGTGCTTGTGTTTTAAGCTAAGTGTTATTACAAGAGTCGAAAAGTAAAAAATAGTTTAAAAGTTTATAAAGTAAAAAGTTATAGTAGCTGAGGTTAATTTAGTATCGAAGAAAGAAAATTAAAAAAAAATTAATGTAGCCTAAGTGCGTGATATTTATAAAGTCCATGGTAGTGTTCAGTAATGGCCTAGGCCTTCACACCCACTCACCATTCATTGACTTACCCAGAGCAGCTTCCAGTCCTGCAAGTTCCATTTGTCATAAATACACTAGACAGGTGTATCTTATTTTTTAATCTTTTATACTGTGTTTTTACTGTACCTTTTCTGTGCTTATAGATATCTAGATCACAAATACTTATTTGTGTTACAGTTGTATTACATTTGTATTAACCATTGTATTACAGTTGACTACAGTATTCAGTATAGTCACATGCTGTACAGGTCATGGCCTGGGGCAATAGACTATATCACATAGCCATAGCCTAGGTGTGTAGTTGGCTCTACCATCTAGGTTTGTGTAAGTGCACTCTCTGTTGCACAATGACAAAATGACCTAACAACACATAGATTTCCCTGACTGTATCCCTGTTGTTAAGTGATGCATAACTGTGTATCTATATTTTTAACGTGTCAAGTAAGTTATCTTTCATAATGGCTAAAGAGAGATTTTTTAGTACCATTTACCTCATTCGCTAATTTAAAAAATACTCTTCAAATGCCTGTTCTGTGTCCATGCACTGAGAGAGGATTATGGAAATGGGGAGTCAAAGAGCTACGACCGCTGCCCTCCCTGAGCTTGTAGTCTATTGATAAATGCAGTCCCTGTCCAAACAATGGCATAAGCACAAAGTGCTACTTGGGTGAGTGCTGCAGAGCAAAGGCCCTTGGTCCCAAGAGACCAGGGTGGCTGTGGTAGATGGATGAGGGATGCTGGTGTTCTGACCGTGCAGGTGCTTCCAGGCCATGCCGAAGAGCTTTGACTTGGGCCTCAGAGTCATGGGGTGCCATGGAAGGGGAGGAGGGGTCATGGAGTTTGTGTCACACGATTAGATGTTTTTCCCTTTGGAAAGACAATTGTGGCTACACTGGGAAAAATGAATTGGACATGGGATATAGAAGAGTTAGAAGGCAGACATTGGAGTCGAGGAAAAGGGGTCATGATAGTTGGGGATAGGGAGGCTTGGGTAGTGAAAGAAGAAGTGAGGGGGTGCTGCAGGTATCTGGGAGGGGACAGTCGCTAGCTGTGGTGGCAGATTGGATGTGGGGAGTGAAGGAAAGAGAAGAGATAAGGACAGCTAAAAAGCAGGAGCATGGCAGGCCCGTTCCCAAAGGTGGGGGATGCTGGCAGAGAAGCCGTTTTAGGGTGGGAGGACATCCTGTGTGGTGTTGCAGTGTTCAGAGGAGATATCCCATAGGGTGCACTTTGGATTGTGAGCACGTGGGTTTCGGCTGGGCCATTGACAGACCTCAATGGATTGTCCTGGGAAACCAACTGCTGTGGAAAAAATAGAAAACTCTATAATTTTGATTTTTTGAATTCAAACATTTTCACCCTAGACAATAAGAAAAGAATCTAACAATGACAAAGGAAATTAATACAAATAAATGTCTTGCCTAGTCTTTCTATTTTCATTTTTATGTTCTTCTGCCATTCTTTTCCCGTAAATATTCATATTTTAATTAGTTGTCATTATAATCTACGTAGAAGATGTAATAGGGTTGTGTTTCCTTACCATTATCCCAAATATTTTCCCACATTTCTATATCTCTCTCAAGGCTGCATTTAAAATATGTTGGGTAATATTCCATTCATTTGATAAATCATAAATGGCAATTTTCTAAGCAATTTCTCTACTTTTGGATATTTAGTTGATTTTAAGATTTTGTTAATACAGGTAATACTTTCATAAATATTATGTATGTCGCCTTTTTTTCTCTTGCATTTTTTTCTTAAGATAAATTCTTACAAGTGGGATTCGTGGGTTTAAAGAGTTTGAATAGATTTCTGACTTGTGATATGGGTCAAGGCAAATGTTTTCCAAACCACTGACAGGGCTGTGAGGCAAGAACCAAAGGGTAGAACTTTGATCTCCACATGGAAGCTCAGCATGTTTATTTGAATTCAGTAACCAGTGGTCCTAACCAGATCCGTGAATGCTTGACAAGGTCCTTCTGTCACATATCTAGGACCTTCCATCACACATCTGCTAATCATGCCAGGTAGTGGCTACAAAGCTCCATCAGGCCACTGAGCTCACCACCTTGCCCTCAGAACCCTGGGCTACCTCCTCCCTTTTCCCAGGCTTTCTGCTTGTGGGAATGCCACAATAACTTCAGAACTAGTGGAAGCCCCAGAAGGGAATTGAGGGAATTCCTAAGCGCTACCTGAACTAGTGAACCCTGTAAGCCTCAGGCTCTAAAAGATGTGCATCGGTACTGCAGAGGCTGCCTGGGGTTCCCATGGGTTTGGATGGGTGCTCAAGATCTTCCATGACCTGGTCTCAGTCTAAGAGATTTACTTGCCATTGCTTCTCAAAATAGCACCTCCACTCCACCAAGACAGATTATTCTCTGGCCCAGGAAGATGACTCCTGGCCCTCACTCAAGTTGCTCCCTCACCCTCGCCTTTGCAAACCTGACTTTTCCTTTGGACTCCAGGAGTGGCAGTGCCTTCAGGCAGCACATCTGACTTCCCACCCGGCAGCTCTCCTGCTACAATCTCCTGCACTCCTGCAGAACTCTCGTCCACATGGCAGGACTTAGCATAGAATTATATGCCTTCTTTAATGTTTGTTTTTGCAATTGTTATTTCTTGAAGATAACTGTACTCTCCTCGAGGGCAGGAACCGTGTCATCCTTCCCTAGACCCCTCTAAGCCTGGCTTCGGTGCTGAGCCCTTTGCCTGAGCCCAGCCAATCCAGTGTGACCCATTACATCAAAGCGTCTGTGCCCATGATGCAGTGTGAAGCGTCCTAGCTATCCTTGTCTTTTGTGTTTTCCATATAAGTGCTCATATTCAAAACTTGCTGAGGATATTATTTTAAAAATGCTCATAGATGGGGAATACTCATATTCTCTATTGATCACAGTTTGGGGGATTGTAAGATCAAATTAATGCTGGAAAACAATAACCTGGTCACTTATTACTTCTGAGTCCTTGATGTCTACTACGATGGGAAGGGTGACTGGTTAGAAGGACCTGGGGGGATAAGGAGCAGTTGGAGGCACTGGAATATCTCTCTGGCCCTTAAGAAGGCTGGTGTCTTTGGCCTGGGTGAACAGTGCTTGTATTATAGTGAAATGACATGTTCTGCTATTGTGTTTCTTGAAAAATTGGTTCCAGTGGTACCTTGCCCTTTTTACTTCTCACTTTAAATACCAAGTGCATCAGTGTTCTGGTTGTTAGGAGTCTTCAGGGGGACCCACCCCCAGTTCAGCCTGGAAGTTGGAGCTTTCCTTGTTTTCTAGAGATGGCCTGGCACAAGAGGGACTCTGGCCGGATATCAGGAGCCTTCAGGCCGGGCTGGGTCTGTAGCCACCCATTGTCCAGCTCTGCACAAGCTCAGACCTCAGCCTACTCATTTATAAAATGACATACCTGAACTAGATGATCTTTAGGCCCTTCTGCAACAGAGATTAAAAACAAAACGATTGAAGCTCTCTTCAGAGGGTAAGCTGGGGTGCATTTTTAACTCAAAGGAGAAATAGGCTCATTGACACATTTAATGACATGTGTTAGTATGTGTTAGAACTTTACACTTAAACTTGCATTTCTTTCTTTCTTTTTTTTTTCTAGCCAAACATCATGTCAATGGCAACAGAACAGTCGAACCTTTCCCAGAGGGAACACAGATGGCTGTATTTGGTAAGATATCAACTCTGAAAGAAAACCCAAATTGTGTGCAAAGACTAGTGCCAAATTTCTTAGTTTTAGCAAGTGTCCTCAGGGCTTCAAAATCTGGGCTCTTCTAGATATTTACAAGTTGTTACAGCCAAGAAAACTATTGAGTTCCTAGTAATTTCTGGGGTTGGAAAAGCTTATTCCATAGAATTTAGTGTGCTTTATTTTCTCTCGTTGACAACCAAATATCAAACTGAGTATGCTATTTCTTATGTCCACACTGTGAATTAACCTGCTAATTTAGGGTTTGAGTTTTTCTTTACTAGCAGGGATTTTTTTTTTTTTTCCCACATGGATATATCTCACTTTGTTAAGGACTGGGATTTAAGTAGTTTTGACTTGTTATTCCACAAAAGTCAGTCTAATTGAATGATCTCTTTCTTCTCCATCATGAATTAAGCACGCTCCTTAAGAGAAAACGTTCAATCCCTGAGTGGTATACTTACAATGTATCATTGCGTGTTCCAGCAGAACTTCTCTGTTAAAATTCCAAACTGTTGGGTGAAGAGGGTCCTTTTTAATCCGTGTTTCCTTCCCTCCACGCCTCATGTCATCTAAACTTCCTTCAGAATATCTCTGCACATGGCCCTTCCTTTGCCTGCCTTCTTTTCTCCATTCCTTTCCTTCCTTACCTCCCCTTCCTTTGGGCCCCCCTCCCACCTCCCCTCCCCTTCTCTCTAGCAATGCTCTGGGGTTCATCCCTGTGTTACCCACTGAAAATGACAACCTCTGTCCTCTGGAATTTCAACTGGACATTCAGCTGCCTCCCCTGGTTCCTTCCCCTCCACCTTTAGACAGGTTCTGTGATGTCTCTCATCCTAAAAACGTGAAGTCCCCTGATTTCACGCCTCCTGTAGGCTTCTGTCCTACTCTGGTCTTGATGGTAATCTCCTTTGAGGGTACAAAACTGCTTTGAAACCCTGAAGTGCGTTTGAACTGGAAATTAGCCTCAGAACAACCTGGTCTGTAAATGAGCACATTCAAAATAGATTGTTCCCTTATTCCCAGAGATGGAACCAGAATTAGGCATCAGTGAGGATTAGCAGCTGGAGAGTTATAAACAGGGACCCAGTTCCACTTCAGTGTTGGTAAGTCATGCTCTGTGTAGGCTATCACCTTTTAAAATATGCTGATCAGTGATTAGAAATCATTATGCTCAGAAATTTAAATGGAGAAGTTGATTTTGTAGAAGGCCTAGTGGACTCTCTAAAACATGTGCTAAAATGTTTGATTTGCTAACTTGCCTGTCCCAGCATGGTGTCTGTTATCATGGGACAGCAAATGTCACATGTATCAATGTTCAAAGGGTTCTTTTGATGATTTATTTATTTATTTTCCAGTCTCTCAGATTTGCCAACCCCAGGCATATGGGAAACTAGGTCTTATGTCATATTGGGAAACAGTAAATGACACTAACCCATTATTAGTGGGTTTCCCTCTGTTGTGATATTGAAGTAAAACTTCTTTCTTGAAGGGCAGACTCAGTACCAGATGGGCTGATGACATTGTTTGACTACAGAATTGGAAATAACAGGGAATAAGGTTCTGTGGCAAGCCTTTTTTTTTTTTTTTTTTTTGCAGCAGGGGGTTGGGGTGGACAGGTTTGGTTTATAGCGGCTTACTCAACATCCTTACCCAAGGCCTTCATTGTTTGACTTTCAACAAGCAACTTCCCTCTCTAAGCCTCATTTTTCGATGAGGAGGCTGACGGGTGAGCTCTAAGGCCTCTGCAACTCTAGGCCCTTGGCCTTTACCTCTTATGTATTCAGGACTGAAGGCTCTTGGAGCAGGAGGCAGCCCCTGGGAGGCCCACTGTGCATGGCCAGCATGTGTGATTTTAGAAGAGATGAATCATGTGCATAATTTCTACAAGTTAACAACATAGAAGAGGCAGAATTATACACATCATAAAATAGAATACGTTTGACATCTAAGAATTCTTACTTTAGAAGTGCAGTTTAGCTCTTCCAGATGCTTAAATTAAGGTCCTATTTTGGTTAAGTATATGCAAGCATTTCATATTAATGTCTTGAAAATGATTCTCACTTTCTATTGCTTGTCCCCCTGGCCTAGGGTGGAGTAGGGGATTTGGGTGGTTTTGAGGGTGGGTTTCTGCCATTCTGGGTTGTTTATCACTGCAATGGAAAGGTCAACTCAGCACAATGCTTGACTCTTGGGAATACATTGGGCATTTCATCCTGCCAGCCAGCCCCTTGCAAAGCTGATGGACTCATACTCCTCTTCCTAGCGAGGCCATGTGACTTATCCAGAGCCACTTGGCCACAGAGGTGGTTGGTGGAACTAGAGTTTGAGCCCAAGTCTAATTGACCCTGAATCCATGTTCTTGTCATGATATTCCCTGACTTTCTCTGCACTGGTTCAAGGAACCCTGGGAAGGCCTGATAGATTCAGAGACAACTTTCAGCTGGATCCATGCACAAAAGCATGATTTGCAGCCAAGCCCATTCAGCACATCACTTTGTATACTTGCATGCCTTCCCAGAGTGCTCTGAAGGAGTCTTGAGAAGTAGCCTTTGCTGGAAGAATACTGGTTGGAGCAACATCTCCTACTACTATCATGCTTTTCCATTTGACCGTAGTAGCATGTATTCATGCACAGGAGGATGTCTTACATTCCCTTGGCTGTGAGTTCGCCAAAACAGTGATGACACTTGTACTTGTTCAAACCCATTCTTCAGCCTTGGAGGTCTTCATATTTTGTGATAAAATAGTATCACCAATTACAATATCATTTTTTTTTTTGAGATGTGTCTCACTCTGTTGCCCAGGCTGGAGTGCACTGGCACAATCTCAGCTCACTGCAGCCTCCACTTTCTGAGTTCAAGTGATTCTCCTGCCTCAGCCTCCCAAGTAGCTGGGATTACAGGCATGCATCACGACACCCACCTATTTTTTTTTTTTTTTTTTTTTTGTATTTTTAGTAGAGATGGGTTTTTTTCCATGTTGGCTAGGCTGGTCTTGAATTCCTGACCTCAAGAGATCCTTCTGCTTCAGCCTCCCAAAGTGCTGGGATTACAGGCATGAGCCATTGCACCTGGCCACAATGTCATTATCTATTGGTTAATCATTTGAATATACCTTACCTTTAGAATGCTACCAACATAAGAACTTTGAAATTTAATCCACTCTACAAATGACTATTGAACTGCCATGAAGCTTTTAGATTAGAATGTGAAATGTCAGGAAGGACAGAGGGAGTGTGGGATAAAGGCATTCCAAGGTGAGAAATGCATGAATGGGTCATATCAAGGGATCAGAGAATAGATAGATGATTTCTTAGAAACTGTCCCTGGCATACAGTCTTCACAGATTTCCTTTTGTAGCCCAACAGTTAGTTTTTCTTCTGGTCTTGTTTTTCTGCCCCCACCATTCTTAGCTTCCTCTGTGGCTCTCCCTCTCCTCTGCCCTTTCAGACAATGAGAACAAAGGTAATAGGCTTGGTCCTCCTGGCGGCTTCTCCTGCCTGTGTGTGATGCTCTCTTTCAAGTCAGTGGGAGCCCTCTGCTTGCAAGCTGGAAGTGGAGCCACACATTTTGCAATTACTTCCTGTCTTTGTTCCTGGTGGCTGTGAGTGCCCTTTGGCTCTCACCCCTTTGATGTTTAGAGCGCCCGCCCTGTGTAGTGGGCATCATTGTGCTCCTTTATAAGCAGATAAACTGAGGCACTCAGAGATTAAAGAAATATGGCCGAGGCTCCCTCAGATATGAGAATATCTTTTGCCACCCTGCTGGGCCTGTCTTAGAAAGGTTTTCTCTGGCTGTCAATATGTTAATGAAAGTGACAGTCTGTTGACCACGGGCCACTCTGTCCACGTGAAGGGCCTGGTTCCAGCCTCAGTGGAGGTGTTTGTTCTCAGCACAGACCAGCTACTCATTGCCTTAAAAATACTCCACAGTCAAGAAGATGTAATTTCACAAGAAAATCAAAGCTTACTAATTGAAAAGACTGGAAAATGCAGGGCCGGGGATTCCAAGCTTAATTTGTGAAGATTTTTGGTACAATTAAAAAATACCTTATACAAAAAATTAGCTGGGTGTGGTGGCATGCACCTCTAATCATAGCTACTTGGGAGGCTGAGGCAGGAGAATTACTTGAACCCCGGAGGCGGAGGTTGCAGTGAGCCGAGATCGTGCCACTGCACTCCAGCCTGAGTAATGGAGCGAGGCTCTGTCTGAAAAAAAAAAAAAGTAAACTTTACTATCTTTGAACATAAATTTGTCATCCAAACTAGGATACATTTGAGAGTGAAAAGGGTGCTATGAACAATTATACTGAAATAATGAGGGATAAACCTGGAGGATTTTAGGTAGCTAGGATATAATGTGTCCCTGTAATGAGGTCGTATATTATAAAATATTGCACCAAGAATAGTAAATACACACCGAGTTAAGTAGAAATGGAAAAATAATGAACTTGGATAGACAAAATAAAGTGAACAAATGAAAAAAATTGCAATGACGTAGACTGGATTGTATATTATGTCACATCCACACTAGTAGTTTTGCTAACTTTGGAGATTATATTCTATAAATATTGTTGTATTCTTTCTGAATAATTTCAGTTTGAAAGTTAATTCATATTCATAAAACCTAGTTTATGATACTTCAGTAAGAGTAAGGGAAGGGATCTGATTTTACAGTTGCAGTTTTAATATTGTACTAATACTTTCCAGGGATGTAGGGTAATTATTTCTTCATTACTTGAGATATTCAGATGCTAGAGTGGTCATCCTTAACCAGTTCGGAAGTGGCTATGTAGCCTTTAAGACCCTTTCTTCTCAATTACTGAGAATTGACTTTGTTTTGGAACATTGAAACATTAAAAAAAATTCTGCTAACTCAAAATTCTTTGAACTCATCATTATTTATTTTTTAATTTAAAATTTTTGTGGGTGCATAGTGGGTGTATATATTTACAGGGCATGCGAGATGTTTTGAGACAGGCATGAAATGTGTAGTAATCACATCATGGAAATGGGGTGTCCATCCCCTCAAGCATTTATCCTTTGTGTTACAAACAATCCAATTACACTCTTTTAGTTATTTTTAAATATACAGTTCTTACTATAGTTCTCCTGTTGTGCTATCAAATGCTAGGTCTCATTCATTCTTTCTCACTATTATGTTTTGCATCCATTAACCATCCCCATCTTCTCGCATACCCCTACTACCTACCCTTCCCAGCCTTTGGTAACCATCATTCTACTCTCATCTCCATGAGTTTAATTGTTTTGATTTTTAGATCCCACAAGTAAGTGAGAACACATGGTGTTTGTCTTTTTGTGCCGGGCTTATTTCACTTAACAATGTTGTTGCAAGTGATAGGATCTCATTCTGTTTGATGGCTGAGGAGTACTCCATTGTGTACATGTACCACATTTTCTTTTTTTTTTCTTTTGCGACGGAGTCTCGCTCTCACCCAGGCCGGAGTACAGTGGCGTGATCTCGGCTCACTGCCACCTCTGCCTCCCGAGTTCAAACAATTCTCCTGCCTCAGCCTCCCGAGTAACTGGGATGACAGGTGCGTGCCACCACGCCTGGCTAATTTTTTGTCTTTTTAGTAGAGACGGGGTTTCACCGTGTTGGCCGGGATGGTCTCGATCTCCTGACCTCGTGATCTGCCTGCCTCAGCCTCCCCAGGTACCACGTTTTCTCCTGTGGACACTTAGGTTGCTTCCAAATCTTGGCTATTGTGAACAGCTGCTGCAGCAAACCTGGGAGTGGAGAGGTCTTTTCGATACACTGATTTCCTCTCTTTTGGGTACATACCCAGCAGTGGGATTGCTGGATCTGAAGGTATGAACCTGTACCATTTAGGAACTCATGTCCAGGCTATTCGGTGAAAGGTAAGATTCTGCAGTGAGAAACCATAATGTTCAGAAATTGATACCAAGCAGCAACAGCAGAAGGACCTCTGCAAATTCTTTGGATTGTCATGAATTTTTAGGCTCCCAGTAACCTGACGGCAATGTCTCTCTGACCTCAAACCACTGGAAAACATGTTTTTTGGGTCAGATTCTCTGAAGATTTTTCAAACAAGTCGGGGGAGCAAAAGCCAAGCCGGGGCCTTAGGAAAATGTGCTGTTTGTCACACGGCACATCTCCGTTGACAGCCTAAGGTGCCAAGTGCTCACGGGGCCTTTTCTTGAACAGCTGTGTGGATGGACTGGTCCCGGAGCAGGGGCCCGCGGCTGACAGCGGCCCAGAGACGTGCCCCTCTCTGGGGTATTCACCTTCGGCCCCTCCAAGGAGGGTGACATCCATGTAAGAGGAACCAATCACCAGAAATTGTTTCCCCCCTGATGTGAATGGGAGGTGAGTTCTGAATCAGCCCTGGTTATTTGTCTGCCAGCCAAGAAAACATCATTGGAAGCAGCCGGCAATATGTCAGACTTCAAAGGGAAGTGTCTTGGTGTCTCATTGGCACACATCCAGCATGATGTTGGTAAACAACCGAGTCCTGGTGTGGTGTATTTCTCCCTGAATCTTGACTGGAAACTACTGAAGCCCGTTCTGTGAGCTCTGGAGGGGCAACCACTCATTCCAGGAAAAAGGCCAGAAAGAATGACATTGTAATGTGTTTGTAATTAGCCAAACAATCTAAATTCACAAGATGGTCAGAACTGCAGGCTGCTAGCTGATGCAAAGTTCTTAAATGGTAGAGCACTTGGGGAGATAAAAATAGGCCTTCCTCCCTGGGTAATTTCAAGTACCTTGAGGGGGCAATGGTCATTGGAGACATAGTTTAAGATGCATTTTATTTTATATATCCTGTGCATGATGGCAACTTTTATTTTCTTCTTGAGTGTAGAGAAGTCAGATAATATAGAGAAGGAGAAAGAGACCTTTGAAAACCTGTGTCGAAAATCTCTTTTGGTTTGGAAAGCGTTGGCTGTTATGGTGCAGCCACGTTGACCTGGGCTGGTCCAGAAAAGAACAAGTTATGGAGTCACAGAGGAGGGTGGGTTTGGATGTTTAGAGCGTGGAACGTGGACTATAGGTTGGAGGATGGCGCGGAATTCTTTGTAGAGGGGAGTAGGTTAGATAATGTTTCATATAATAACACTTCGCTGGTATAGAGAGCACTTATCCATCAACTTCACCCATTTGGCTTGTAAGTAAGAACCAGAAAGTGAAGCCGTCCTCCCACAAAAAGGTTATGGAGGAGTCTGTAAAGAATTCAGAATTGCCAGAGGTCACTGGAGTCCTATAATCCTGTTGACTCTAGACAAGTTTTTTCCACCTTCTTAAGCCCCATCTCTCATCTGTGACATGACGAGAAAGCTGTTTACCTCCTAGGACTGTTGTCAGAGTGTCAGGAAATGAGGCATCAAGCCCTTGGCATAGGGATGACAGACCAGCCGGACAGGTGCTCCCTGGCGGACCACCTGCTCTCCTCACTCTGGATGAGCTGTGATCAAGTCCCTGGGAGAGTGACGCCAACATCACTAGGCTCTGTGGGGTCCATCCCCTCTCCTTCATAACACCAGATGAGTCCCGTAACTCGGGGATTTTGAAGGGTAACAGGCAACATTAGTTGATAACTCACCTAATATTGGCTGGATACTGAGAAGCCCATGTTATTAAACTCTCTGTCAGCCTCACTCTCACCACTTGTCCAAGTGAGACTGGTTGTTTGCTTCTGTGTCAATACAGAGCTCTCGGAAAATACTGTATTTCTCTTTTGGCCTCAACTGTAAAGCTGATCAGATGTGGCTAATTTTTTCACTCTTTGCAGTAGTGTACAGCGACCACCCGCTTGACTGACCTTTTTGCCTTTAAGTTTTGACAACGCGAGAGAGATTTATTTTACAAATGTGGTGGACATTTCTTAAATTTCTACAGAGAAAATACATTCAACAGGATGTGCAGGAGAAACAAATATTTTCTAGTGCTTCTCCGTTAATTAAATTTTTTAAGAAGAGAAACATAGGTATAGAGAACAACTAAAACTAAAAAAGTTACTCATTATTCAGTTCAACCCAACTAGCATTTTTAAGAAAAATACAGAGCAGTCAAGGATCAAATGCAGATAATATAAAACATAATATTCTTTTTCTTGTTCTCACTCTCCCCAGCCATTTATCTTGGGCCTGGTTATGAAATGGATTAAAGGAAAATTAAAATATATGCAAGACACAGCCAGCTAACATGCATTAGAATTAGGTAAATATTAGGCCAAAGGAAAAGTAAGTGAAATGAAATACGCAAAGAATGCATGTCGTAATTTTACATAATTTATAAAACTTGATCATAAATTTGGCTCTATGTTTCCTAGCAACAACATGAAGAAAAATCAGTTGGTTGCATGATGGACTTCATTTTTAAAAAATTGCGGTAACATATACATAATATAAAATTTATCATTGTAACCATTTTTTAAGCATATGGTTCAGTGGTGTTAAGTACCTTCACATTGTTGTGCAGCCATCACCACCATCTAGCTCCAGAATTATTTTATCTTCCCAAAGGGAAGCTCCATAGCCACTAAGCTCTGTCTAGTCCTCCTTCCCCCAGCCCCTGGTAACCCCTATTCTGCTTCCTGTCTCTCTAAATTTGACTACTCTAGGGACCTCCTATAGATAGAATCATATAGTAATTACCCTTTTATGAATGGCTTATTCTACTTAGTGTAATGTCTTCAGAGTTCATCCATGTTTCACTGTGTATGAAAATTTCCTTCTTATCCCATTGTATCTATAGACCACATTTGGTTTATCCATTCACCTGTCAATCAGTACTTGAGTTGCTTCTGCCTTTTGGCTGTTGTGGATAAGGCTGCGATGAACCTGAGTGTACAAATCTCTCTTCAGGTCCCTGCTTTCCATTCTTTTGGGTGTATACCCAGGGATGGAATTGCTGGAGCATATGGTAATTCCATGTTTAATTTTTTGAGGAGCTGCCATATCATTTTCCACAACAGCTATACTTTTACATTGCCACCAGCGAACCACAAGGGTTCCAATTTCTCTGCATCCTTGCCAACCCTTGTTATTTATTTATTTTTGAAAATTATAGCCATCCTAATGGGTGTGAAACGGTGATGGATTTCAGTTTTACTTACTGATTCTAAAAATGTACATGCTTGGGGGGATCACACATATTTTGGATTCTGGAACCAGGAAGAAATTTCTTTCAAGAGTACTTAGGACACTGTACTGCAAGGCATTCAGCAGCACTGCTGATGGCACCCTTGGAGTGAGCAGTGCGTGAGTCTCGTGGCTGTTTGTCACACTGCTCTTCCCTTTGGGCTCGTGACCTTCTCCCAACAAGGGACGATTTGACCCTTGCATCCCTGCAGTTGCTAGCATGTTTGTCTGGTGGCTCTGGTTTAACCCAGAAGTTAGTTGTATTATATCTAAAACAAGCAGTGGACCAGCTATCTTTTAGGAGATTTTCTGTCAATATCATTTCTCTCAGTTGAGTTTTAAAAGATATTTGTTTTTTACTTTGCAATTGTGAAAGATTTCAAACAAAAATAGCTTAGTATAATGAAGCCTTGCTCGCTCAGCTTCCACAGGTCTCAGTTACGGCTAAATGTGCCTTGTCTACATCCCCACTCCCTCCCCCCCTCTATCCTAGCATATTTAAAGCAGATCTCAGCTACCCTATCAACTCATCCATGAATATTTTGGTATATATCTCTAAAAGATAAGATGAATTTTTAATACCTAAAATATACTTTTTAAATATCATCAGATCTCCAGTGAGTCCATTTCCCCTGCTGTCTCATAAATGTTTTTTAAAACTGTTTCTCTGAATCATGAGCCAGATAGCCTATACATTGCAATTGGTTGATATAAATAGTTTCTTTTCATCTGTAAGTTCACCCCTCTTTCTCTCTCTCTCTCTTTCCCTTGCTATTTATTTGTTTAAGAAATTAAATAATTCAGCCTGTCCTATTTCCTTCAGTCTTGACCAAATGATCGTGTTCATTTGTCCTCTTGTATTTTCTACAAACCGAGAGTTAGAGGCCTGATCAGCATCCGTAAGTGGTGGTGTGTTTCATTCAGGAGGCATTTAATACCTGGTTCCTTTCCTTTTCTTCTCCTCTTCTCCTCTTCTCTTCTTCTCTCCTCTCTCCTCTCTCCTCTCTCCTTTCTCTTGTCTTGTCTTGTTTTCTTTTCTTTTCTTTCATTCAGAGACAGAATCTCACAATGTTGCCCAGGCTGGAGTGTAGTGGCGCAACCTCAGCTCACTGCAACCTCTGCCTCCCAGGTTCTCCTCAGCCTCCTGAGTAGCTGGGATTACAGGCGTCCACCACCACACCCAGCCAATTTTTGTATTTTTAGTAGAGATGGGGTTTCACCATGTTGACCAGGCTGGTGTCTAACTCCTGACCTCGGGTGATCCACCATCTTGGCCTCCCAAAGTGCTGGGTTTACAGGTGTGAGCCACTGTGCCCGGCCCTGGTTCCTTTTCTTTTGGTGAAGTTAGCAACCCCTTACTGATCATCGTCTCAATCCATTATTTACTTGGAAACTGCAAATATTCTAATTCTAGCATTTTTTACATTTGTGAGCTGAAATATTTCTATAAATAGAGACTTCTCTTTATCAACTATTTGGTTACTGTGAGATCCAGTTTGCTGAAGAAAGCAGGGTAAGTGGTGATTTTCCGTACCTACCGTTTTTGCTCCATGTATCTGACCATGGCTTTAAATGTATACTCCCAAGTCAAAGCATATGTTTGGACAGTGGTTTAAGTCAAAAGCCATTTAACAAAGGGTAGAAACCTCCTTAATTTGACAGAATGACCATTTTCACTTGGGCATTTAACCAGATTATTGAAATTTGTAACCAGTTGGGTGAATACTTGAAAATAGAGCCACAGTACACAGATTGCCGCAACAGATTTGAGTAAAGCAAGAAGCAGGCACACTGTCAGGTGGCAGAAGGCAGGTTCTCAGGCAAAGCTCTCTCCACGGAGCAGCGATCTTCTCTGTCGTTCTTTCCCCAGATCTTGTGACCAGGGGACATGCTGCAGTGCAGGTTTGAGTCCTGATCCTCAGTAGCTCAGGTTTAAAAAAGCAACTACAGAGAGGGCCTGAGGGTTGGAGGAGGTCTTGCTTCTAGATGTGGAATGCCTTCAAAATGTTAAAATGATAGAAATGGAGAAGCAGTCAAGACAGTACAAAGCCCGCGCAGGGATGCTGCCCACAGCGAAGATTAACAGCTGGGCCATTTCACCTGGAGCGCTTTTTCACGCCTCTGATTAATAATCGTGAATGAGTTTGAGGGTAGCAGAAGACACTCCCCAGAGTAGATTTTCCATGCTTCCAGTTCTCACAGAAGGTGTAGGTAAAACTGTCCGTGGTTATCACTGCCACATGTTTGGGGATTCAAGAAGGGGAGATGTTTACTGACCCACTCCTTTTTAATCTCATTCGTATCTCATGTATGTATTTTTGTAAGTGGTCTCAAATTCTTTTTCGGAACAATGTTGTGTATGAATAAGGTAAATAAAAATTAAACAGTTCCCATGAATGAAATTTGTTAGGTCCAGTACAGTGTACACATTTTTTTTTTTTTTTCCTGGTAGGCAATCAAAATCAAACAGTGCCAGTTCCATTTTTCCAGGAATAACTGGGAATGTTACCACTGAAAGCCTAGGAAGTGGGATTCTGTTAAAGCAACATGGTTGAACTGTGTGGAGAAATAGACATTTAGCTTGACATACCTTAGGCCCAAATAGTGTGAACAATGTTGCAAGAACCTGTGAACTTTCCCTAAATTCTTATGTACAGAGTCTTAAAAGCCCATGATAATTGTATTATTATGTGTTCATAACCACTAGGTGTTATTAGGAGAAACACTTTTCATCATCCTGGGTCATCAGTGTTCCAGACTTAGACAAAGAATTATAGTTGACCAAGACCAAATTTACTTGCTGAGCCCACTGACCTTGGGAGCAACAGTGGTGCCTGCAGATGGATGTCTTTCTGATATAGGTCCCACCCTATATACTTCCAGATTTCAGCTGAGATTCCAACATTCATGGTAATATGGAAATAATCAGTGATACAGCATGGTAGACATTACCATGAACAAACTCAAAACGATCTTTCAAACATATGCTTAGCATAAGCTGAGTGAACACGTCCTCAGATGTGGCCTTCAAGAACCAAGCCTACTCAGGGTGAATCAGCGCTGTGTTTTTGTAGGAAAAAAAATCTTATTTTTTTGGCCATATGTCTGTTCTCTCCTAAAAACCCCTATACAGTCCTTTGAATCTCAACCATCTTTTAATGTGATGACCCTTTTCCAGTTTCCTGATTTCCATAATTCTGCCCCTTGTCAGGTCAGGATGGAGCTGTTTCTAGTGGGAGTCTGCGTCCATCTTGCTTGCAGCACCCTCATATGGATTCAGTGCTTGGTGACATTCTTATTACCCTTTCTTCCACTAGCATTCTGTTTCCTCAGCATATGACCTTTGTCAGGGTGGCAGTGACACTCACATTGGGAAGCATGGAAGAGTTTTGATTCATCTCACAAGGACATTAAGGGAGGACTGGGGAGGGTCATCTGGGGAATTTCAGGAATGTGTTGACACTAGGAGCAGGAAGTGACAGCTACCTGAGGACAGATGAGCCCGGGAACCATTTCCCAGTTCCTTGCTCTTGGCTGAAGAACTTGTGCCTGGCAGGTGTGTCTTTGGCCAGGCCTAACGTTGACAGCTCTTCAGTACAGATATGCAGCGGGGTGGCCACATGATGGGGAAAGCCCACTGGCATGGAGTCTGTGTGGGGCTCTACTTTCCCATGGGCAGAAAATGAGAGCTGCCTTCCTGAGTGAATAGCCGGTGCATGCTGTAATCCTGCTGCCAACCCTAATACATAGGTCTGCAGTGACACATAAGAAATGACCAGGCCTCTGCACCAACTGAATGACAAATAGCTTTTCAATTGCCGTGAAGGTTTCGGTAACTCTATTGAAGTTTTTGTCCCCTTTTTTCTCTCATATAAGACGTGTTTACTCTACCTCGCAACGAAGAGGCTGTTAAACGCTTCTACCAGCACCACCCAGCTTTCCCATGTGTATATTAAGCTCCATATTATAAAAAATATATATATGTGTATATGTGTGTGTGTGTGTGTATATATGTGTGTGTGTGTGTATATATATATTTGTTCTTTACACTTAACTCTGAGATGAGAAAACTGAGGCTCAGAGACATTGACTTCCCCAGGGTAAGGCTACTAGTTAATGGCAGAACTAGTTAATGGTCTGGCACTGAGATTATTTATTCACATATTCATCAGATGGTTTATTTATTGCAACAGGAGACAAAAATATCTCTCCTCTCAAGGAGCTTATACTCCAGTAGGATGGGACAGAAAATTAGATAAATATGTAAAGCATATGGCATGTCAGATTATGATAAGTGCTGTTGATTAAAATAAAGCAGGGGAAGAGAATAGGAAATTACAGGCTATGGTTGAGGGGTTGTAATTTAAAATAATGTAGTCAGGGAAGGCATGAATGAAAAAGAGCTGAGAGAAGTGAGAGAGGTTGTCTTGCAGAGATTTATGGAAAAAGTGTCCCAGGCAAAAGGAATGCAAGTGCAAAGGCCCTGAGGCAGGAGTGGCCTGGCTGAGGCCTGTGTGGCTGGCCTGTAATCAGCAAGGGAGGAGAAGGAGCAGCTGAGGTCAGAGACTAGGAGACCATGAAGGGCAATTCATGGGTAATTCATGGGTAATCGTGGGGACTTTAACATTTATTTTGCATGCTATAGGAAGTCTAGAGGATTTAAGGCAGAGGTGTGACGTGACTGTTTTTTTTTTTTTTTTAAGTCACTTTGCCCTGTTGAAGATGGCATGTTATACTGGTGAGAGATGCAGCAGGAATACCACTTAGGAAGCTGTTGCCTCCTACTTCAGTACTTTTGGCTTGAACATAACTGCTTTTAATAAAAAAAAATAATAATAAAGCTTTAGGCCTTGTAGACCTTTCTCAAATGCCATATTTTCATAGTTTTGTAAGGTTTTCTTTCCTTCTGTTTTAAGAAGTTAAATAGCCCTTTTAAATAACACATTAGCTTGGCTATTATCAAAAATACAAAAGATGACAAGTGTTGTGAGGACTCTTACTGTTGGTGGGATTCTAAATTGGTACAGCCATTATGGAAAACAGTATGGAGATTTGTAAAAAAATTTAAAACAGGACTGTTATATCATTCAACAATTCTACTTCTTCATATCTAAAGGCAATGAAATCACTGTCTCAAAGAGATATTCATACTCTCATGTTCATTGAGGCAGTATTCACAACAGCCAAGATACAATGTCTATCAGTGGGTGCGTGGGTTAAAACCTGCAGTACATATACACAATGGAATACCAGGCAGTCTTAAGAAAGAGGGAAATCCTGTCGTTTGCAACAATATGGATTAACCTGGAGGATTATGCTAAATGAAGCCAGGCATAGAAAGACAAATAGTGCACCATCTCACCTATATGTGGAATTTTTTGAGAAGTCAAACTCATCAAAGCAGAGAGTAGAATGATAGTTACCAGGGGCTGGAGAGATGTTGGTTGAAGGATACAAAGTTTCAATTAGACTTGAAGAATAAGTTCTGGAGATCTTGGTGATGATAGTTAATAATAATAATATATTGTACACTTGAAAATTTATAAGAGAGTAGATTTTAAATGTTCTCACCACAAAACAATAAGTGTGTGAGGTGATAAGTATGTTACTTAGCGTAATTTACTTATTCCACAGTATGTACATATATCAAGACATCACGTTGTACACTATAAATAAAATTGTATTTGTCAATTAAAAAGTAAATTTATAAAAAGTGACACTAGCAAAACACAGATATAAGTCCCTAGAGAGTATTTAGGTATTATTATCACTTTACTTATAGGTCAATATTACTTGCATTTTTAGAGTGGTTTGAATTAAACCACTCAGAATCATGTTGAAAGTGTGCATTGGATCTCATACAAAATGGGTCATTTCATGAGAGTTGAAGTTGAGAAGCACTTCAGATTGTACTTCTGGTATACTTGGAATGGAGCACACGTCAAAGGAACATTGTAATGTGATTTAGAATATGAAATCAGTGCTTGAAATAAGATTAAAAGGTATTAATGAAGTAAATCAGCGTTTCCATCTATCTTTTAACTCTTTTACCTCCACAGTCCACTGGGATAGAATGTCAGATACTGGTTATCAGCCAAATTTGGGTTTCAGTCAGTGAATCTGAAGACAGGTCAACAGAAATTATCCAAACTGTAGCACATAGAGAAAAACTATTTTTATGGAATGAACAGATCCTCAGTGATTGTGAGAGAATGCCAGGTGGTGTAATGTATGTGCAATTGGAGTGTCACCAGAAGCCCAGACAGATACTGGGACAGAAAATGTATTTGAGGAAATAATGACCACAAATTTGATGAAAAATTGTAGGGGTGGAATTAAGATGAATGCCAAATCTAGAGGGTTAAAGGCAGGGGTCAAATCAAGACCATGGCACAAAAGGTGTTGGGTGGGGAGAAAGATTAATATAAAATGTGAAGACCCATCTTGCTCAAAGACCACCCCTGTTTCATTTCCCCACTCCCAATTCCTTTTAGAACAAATGGGTTTTGGTGACAGTGTGTTGAGATGGAACACACAGGCTTGGACTCACACCTGGGTTCAAATCCCAGCTCTACGTCTCACTAGTTCTAGGTCCATGGCAAATCACTACAGTCTGCATCCTAACATCATCATTTGTTCAATGGAGATAATGATATCTCTTTGGCAAGGCAGGTCTAAATGGTATAGAATATATATGTTTTATAGGGTGGTGATGGGCACATCATAGCTAGGCCCTCAGCAGATAGTAGCTTCCTTCTCCCACCAAACCAATTCTTCTTGTGGTTATCTGGTGTCACCATTCACCCACTTAGCTATAAACTGGATTAAGAAAATTACACTTTTTACAAAGGGCATCAAGAACTATGGAAATGATAGGATCATCTTTGCATTTTAGAATGATTGCTCCAGCCTCAGTGTGAAGAATGGCATGAGGGTGTGAGACAAGATTTGAAGAAACCAGGTTGGAGTCTCTTGCTAGTCCCCACATACCTCTTCATACCCTTCCCAAACAAACAAATGTATTCTCCTTTTTCACAAAAGACCTTGATTTTCCTATTTAAACCACAGCTTCAACTATTACCAGAAAAAATTATCTGGGTCCCCTTTTCTCAAGGGCAGAGAGGGCACACTCTTTAATGGGTTAGAGATGGGGGCTGGACCAGGTGGTAGTTTTGTGCATGGAGGCCAGTGAACAGAGCTGAGAGTCCCTCTACTGAGAGTCCCTGGATTCATCACCACCTCATTTCTAAGAGATTTGATTACTTCCCTGTCAGAGAGAGACACTCCTAATAGTACAGCTATGATCATATCATTCCTTTGCTGGGGAAATTTTGGTCAGTAGAAAGATTCCTGCACTCCTTAGTCTGACATTTAAGGTCCTGTAGAACCTAATTTCAATCTACTCTACTAGCCTTTTTAAAATGCATACTACTACTAGGGCCAGGTGCGGTGGGCTCATGCCTATCATCCCAGTACTTTGGGAGGCTGAGACAGAGGATCACCTGAGGTCAGGAGTTCGAGACTAGCCTGGCCAACATGGCAAAACCCCGTCTGTACTAAAAATACAAAAATTAGCTGGGCATGGTGGCACGTGCCTGTAATCCTGGCTACTCTGGAGGCTGAGGGAGGAGAATTGCTTGAACCCGGAGATGGAGGTTCCAGTGAGCCGAGATCGCATCATTGCACTCCAGCCTGGGCGACAGAGTGAGACTCCATCTCAAAGATAAGTAAATACATACATACATACATACAACTTCTCACCCAACCTGTGTTGAGGCCTTGTCGTCTTATCCCTTACTCTAACCACTTCACACTCTCCCACGTATTCAATTGAACTGCTACTCTTCCTTGAAGTCTCTGTGACTTTCCTCAGTCCTTCCCCCTCAACCCTTCTTTGTGCCTTTGTTCATGGGATAAGGTTTGTCGCCTTGCGTTATGATTAGAGATTGAATGGATTACCCATCTCTGCCTGTGCTTTTGGATGATAGGAACTGGTCTTGGATTACCAGGGCCTAGTCTCAGATATAAGCCCTGAATATAAATACTTGTTAGATGAATCACAGTCTTCACGTTGTTGATAGAAGTGGGAAAAATTGTTGGTATTCATTTATTTAATGTGCCCAGAGTTGAGTAAGAACTAATTTTAAAAGTTTAGGTTTGAATAGAGGAGCAAAAGTCATAGAGAGGGACTTGAAGTCTCAAGGAAACTTCTGGAAACTTCTGTGGGCTTTAGCTGTTGATGGGCTGATGCTCTTTATGGTGACAGCTCTCGATTTGGTGTAGATGTCTCACCAGCCTAGTTTTCTGGGTACTCGTTGGATGAGTGACACTCCGGAGCCTCAAAGAGGAGGGACGCAGGGTGCAGGTGCTAGGTGAAGGGAACTCGTGTTTACTGGCCATCTACCGGGTGCCAAGCCATGCTGAAAGGCAGAGATTTCCAAGAGAGGAGAATGGTTGGGAGATAGGAAAGTGTTAGAGGAAGTGTTCTATCCATGCCAGAAAGAAATAAGGTGTAAACGACTGTGTGGCATGCCATAGGAGAAATGGGAAGTGTTAAATTCCTCGGATTCACTGCACAGTAACTTGGGGAAGAGCTCATGATGCTAGTCAAGTTATTTCTTAGCCTCTGGACCTCATGGTTCCTGTTATGAGATTTGGCTAAGCTAGTGGCAGAGAACCCCCAGCTTCTAGTGTTTTCTTCACCCCATTTCTACAGCAGGTGACTGATCAGGTGACTATGAGGGAGGGGTCACATGTGATGAAAACACTGAGTATCTCAAACCAGCTCCCTTGCCTAGGCCTCAGTTTTGAATGTGGTAGATGAAAGGCTTGACTTTTTGCTAATAGTTCTCCCAGCTCTGCTGTTCCTTCTGGGATGAAATGGAGTGATTCAGGCTGATCCGCTGATGTTTTACTGCTTCTCAAGAATGCTAAGAACAGGGTCCCATTGTGGCTGCAGATTGCTTTGGGGACCTTTCATGGAAATTTCTTCATCTGGGACCTCTTTCCCACATCCATATATGTTATGTTTTCTCTTAGGATTAAGCTGGAGCTGAGAGCATTCTACTGTATTAATCAACACCTACTGCAATGTCATGGTCATTGGCTCATTGGCATTCCATAGATCTCCTACCCACCCTAGTAGGAAAAAGCAAATTGCAAAAACCGTAGAAAAGGCAGTGCCCATGAACAGACACATTTAGGAAATAGAAAATTACTAAAGGATGCCTCTTTGGCAAACTGGGTGCTATCTGTCTATCTGTCTGTCTGTCTGTCTGTCTGTCTATCTATCTGTTTATCTGTCTATCAATCTATTTTTTTCTTATTCTTTTCTTTGCCCCAGGCCAGCTGATGTGCATATTTCTCAGGTCCTGTTAAAGCTCTACAGCTCATTCTCAGCCTGCCTGATCTCAGCCTTGCTCTCAGGTCCTCAGGAGGAGTTTGGTTCTCTTGGACCATTGTGCTACTGGCTATTTAATCCTTTATCGTCACCATGTCCAGCTAGCATCCACTTGCCTTCCAGCAGCTGGGAGAACTGTGCTCCTCCAGGGAGCTGATTTGAGAAACCCAGGCTTCCACGAGCAGAGGTCATTCTGTCTAGAGATCCATGGCTCACCTGTCCATCCCTGGGGAGCAGCTGTGGCTCCACTGTCCTTCAGAGATACAGACACAGTGGGGCACATTCTAAGGAGAGCAGATAGTAAGTGGATCCCAAAATGTGTCGAACGAGGAGCAGATGAAGGAGCTCGGCTTCTGCTTGGTGATGACGAGGCCCATGGAGTTATCAGAGTTGTCTTCAAGAGGTCAGAGTGTTGGCAGGTTGTCATGAGGAAGAGGGGCTAAATTTGTCCCTTGTGATCTCAAGGGAGAGGATTAAAGTGAAGGAAGAAACATTCCAGGGGTTTGATTCAATGTGGGAGTAGTTTTCAAGCTCTCATTAGATCTGTAGAGGGGAGTGGGCTACTTCAAGAGGCAGAGGGTAATTTGAGCTTTGACTGAACACCTGTTTGCTGTGATATGAAAGGGGTCATGAATATTTGCAGGGCATTGAGGTTAGATGAGAAGGAAGGTCCCTTCCAACATTGGAATTCTGATTCTTGACCCCTCTTGGTAAATACAGACCTGGTGCACTTCAGAGAATATTCCTGGGGTCAAGGCTGAAATACAGCAATGTGTATAAAGAACCTGGAGCTGCATTAATCACAGTGCAGAGGTACAGTGGAGTGTACATGTGCGTATGAGCACGTTTTAAATTAGGGAAGGGGCTGGAAAGAAAAATTAACCAAATTAAAGCAGCATTAGGAATGATGTGGACAGAAGGTAATTAGTTGCCATCAAATACTGAAAATATCAATCAGACGCTAATTACTATATGGTTTCTTTTATTAGCAGAAGGTATTTTCAAATTTTGTAGTTTTCAATCAAGAGTAGGGATAAGGAAGGTGTCTTGTGGAATTATTTAACATGATGTAGGTTTTCAGAAAAAGAGCACAGAAGATACATTGAAATGTTTACATTTTTGCCATGTGTTCATCTTTCTTGTTCCTAGCATCATAGAGCTGAAATCTGTCTTTGAATCTCCCTTCCCCTGCTCTCTTCTTTCCTGGATAGCTGACCGGAGGAGACTTACTCCAGGCCACCAAGTTGGTGTCTGGGAATGTGTGTCCATGGTCAGGGTCTGGCTGTCTCTCATCCACTGAGCTGCCTTTCTAGAGTTGAGCTCAGGATATTTCTGGTCTCTGCCTATGTTCCACCTTCTGATCAAGGACCCACAGCTATCCAACTGTAGCTGGAGTTGAGGGTCCCTTTGTTGCCCTGGTCAGAGGTCTCATCAAGGTGTCACCCTTCTGCTTTTGAAGAGGCCAGGGAGCCATGGAGAGGAGCACCTTGGAAACACGCTGCACGTGGTGTGCTGTGTCTGTGCTCCTGACTCTACATGTACTTTATTGATATCAAGTAAATGCCCACTACAGAAAATGCAGCTCTAATAGGGTACTCCATAAAATTATGCTCCCTTCCCGAGATCCACGTGAACTGCATGTCATCTATCAGGTGTCACTGAATCTCTGTAATGAATAATTCGATACCACAGCACCATCCTTCAAACCCTGTGTCTGCACAGGGAGGCTCTTAATTCAGCTTGCTTGCAGGCATCCATAGTGGGCCACAGAGACCAGCTTCTGAAGTTGTTTCCAGGGAAGTATAGCAGAAAGGATGTTGGCTTTGAATTCCAGGTCTTCCTGCATGGGAATCCAGAGTCTGCCTTGGTTCTGTGTCTTTGGGCAAGTGACCTAACCTCTCTGAATCTCTGTTTTCTCATCCTTAAGTGGGGGCTAGTAGCATCTTCCTTGTAGTGTTATCACGGGATTCCACATGTACAGAGATACCCGTGTGTGGCTCATAGCAGGCATTTGGTGGATACAAACTCCTTCATTCCTTTCCCTTAACTTCCTTTTTCTTCATACTCTGTCCTAGAAAAGGATACCCACTTACTTGCTGTTTGTAGGGAAAATTTTATTTACCCACTGATCACAATTGTAGTGTCACAATTAAAGTTGAGGAGAAGAAAGAAAGAGGAAAAAAGGTTTTGATTCTCCTTATTTCATCCCACAGAGCCATCAGATCATTCTGTGACCAACTGGAATGTTATAAATAATTTAGTTCTTCTCATTTTTTAGATGACAGATTAAGGCTTCAGACATCCCGATGTGTGACCCAGAGACACACACTCACCTGCCCTTGGATTATTTGCAGGTTTTGGGTGACAAAGACCTGGCTGGTGACACTGAGCAGGAGATGGTAAGAAGGTCAATATATGAAGAAGCATTAAGCTTTTGCAAAGCTGTGGGTTCAGAAGTAGCCATTAGAGAGGGATCATCTGAGCTGGGTGATAACTCAGCTGAGAGGGTTCTGTGCTTGAGAAATGGAGAAACTGGCTCAGGAATTCTGCAGGCAGAGTCCAGAGAGGCTGCTATGAGGCTGCAGTATGGTACCTTTCATCTGAGGATGGGGGTCTGGCTCTGAGGCTGTACCACAGCATGCTGTGATTCTCAGAGATCAGGGTTGCCAGAGGAGCAGCTGTGACCTCGGGTGGACTGAGAGGGGGTTTAGAGGGTGTGCCTGCATGTGTGGGGAGGGCAGAGGTGGCGCAGGCAGGGGAGCCTGAGAGAAGAGAGTGGACAGGAACACTTACTGAGCACCTCAGAGATGAAATCCCCTCAGTGACTGTCAATAATATTCTCTTTATTCCCAGTTTATAAATGAGGAAAAAAAGGGTTAGAGAATACAGAGTGCTTGCCCGAGGCCACACAGGTAGTGTTTCAGCACATAAGTCTGATGGAAATATGCCCCATTCAGCACTTCTGAATCCACGTCTAGAGTCTAGGAATTTGGAAGAGGAAAGGGAGAGGTGAAATGGGAGCTCTTTTTCTTTCTATGTTTAACTCTACATTCCCTGCCCTCCCCGTATAATCATTGAATTTCCACTTTTGAAGCCTCAATGGATGGGCTGAATTCTCCATAAACTGGCATTCTTATTTTTAGGAATCCCTCCATTATGAACTACACTACATTGATAAAGATGCTCTGTTAAAATTTCCAAGTGTTATAGTTTAATTCAGCAGATGTTTTCTACCTGAGGAGTCTCATAGGTACAAGGTGCATGCTGGGCTGTGTGACAGTCTCCAGGGAGGTGGACCCCATGTTCAGAGTTCACTGCAGAGAGGAGGTTACAGGGAAGCCAGCAGTCATTCCATAGGAGACTGACTATGTACATGCCTGAGTTAAGGGGGCTCGGACATTCTTTGGGGTTTCAAGAAGAGAGCTTTGTATCTGATTGACATTCTGGAAAGACTTAAGGGAGAAGGTTCTACCTGAAATGGCACTGGGTGGATGGGCAGGGTTTCCTCAGGTGGAGATGGGGGTGGAGGAAGTGACGTATGCACACGGTCAGGAGGGTGGCCGTAAGACAAAGGTTCAGGTTGGCTGAGGGTGGGATATGGGTGTTAGAATTTCAACAACTGCCCTTATTTTGTGGGTTATAAAAGTAATGCATGCCCATTACAGAAAATTTGGAAAATATATGAAAATACAAAAGAAAAGCACAGGCAACCATTATTCCAATATTTTATTGTATTTTCTTCCAGACTATCCATCAGTCTGTATAAACATCTTTTAAAAACTTCTTTTGACAGTTGGAATGCATACTTCTTATAGAAATTTGGAGTATACTGAAGAGCAAAAAGAAGAAAAGAAAAATCACCTATAATCGTAGTCAATAAGATTCTTACGACTCTCAAGATTCTTGCATTTTACCTATTTGTGGGCTTGTTGCTGTTGTTGTTGTTTTAATTGAGATGGAGTTTTGCTATCGTTGCCCAGGCTGGAGTACAATGGCATGATTTTGGCTCGCTGCAACCTCCGCCTCCCAGGTTCAAGCAATTCTCTTGCCTCAGCCTCCCAGGTAGCTGGGATTACTGGCATGTGGCACCACACCAGGCTAATTTTTGTATTTTTAGTAGAGATGGGGTTTCACCATGTTGGCCAGGCTGGTCTCAAACTCCTGACCTCAGGTGATCCACCCACCTTGGCCTCCTAAAGTGCTGGGATTACAGGCGTGAGCCACTGCACCCGGCCTGTTTTGTGGTTTTAAAGAATGAAGATGACAGTTTTGAAAAAGCATGAGATTGAGACAGACTGGAAGGGATGAGAAAGACGGCAAGGAGGGAGCTGAGGTGGAGGGAGCTGAGGTGGGCAGACAGGGAGGAGGCTGCCGTCACCCTCCAGCTGGGAAAAGAAAGGACATAAAATTTGAGAGACTGGAAATGGTTTCGTTTGAAACGAGTAAGCGGGAAGCACAGAGGGGACTGCCAACTTTTCTGTGAAGGACCGGGAAAATGGTGATGCTGTGAAAACAGAGACAGAAGATAGTGACTTGGTAGTCACTTTGGTGGTAGCTATATTGAATTTCAGGTATCAGGGAGACTTCCAGGTGGAGATCCCGAGCAAGAGTTGGAAATGCCTGTCTTTTTTAAGCTTTCTCAGGTGGGTGGTTAGGGGTTCAACATCTCGATTTGTCATTTTCAGATGGATGATATGTGGTTTGAACTACATAGAAAAAGGCTGCTCTAAGAGTATAAAAAGGGCCGGGTGCGGTGGCTCATAGCCTGTAATTCCAACACTTTGGGAGGATGAGGCAGGCGGATCACCTGAGGTCAGGAGTTCGAGACCAGCCTGGCCAGCATGGTGAAACCCTGTCTCTACTCAAAATACAAAAATTAGCGGACATGGTGGCGGGTGCCTGTTGTCCCAGCTACATGGGAGGCTGAGGCAGGAGAATCACTTGAACCCGGGAGGCGGAGGTTGCAGTGATCCGAGATCGTGCCATTGCACTCTAGCCTGGGTGACAGAGCAAGCCTTTGTCTCAAAATAAAATAAAAATAAAAATAAAAGGGCAAAAAGGAAAGTGTAAAGTGTGTACTTTACAGAAAGCTAAAGTAGGCAAAGCCAGTTTGTTACTTTGAATGGTCAGCAGCTGTGACGGGACTGGGGAACGTGCACAGCCTGAGGGCGGAATGACTGCCACTCCTCCTATCCAGCCTAACCTTCTAGGATCCCAGGCGTGGAGGCTGCCTTGGAAATTGTTGTGTACGTGACTGTGTTCTGAGTGAAGTCTAAAAGCAGGGGAAAGAGCTGGAAGAGAGGGAGCATTTGGATAAGACGCTGAAGGAACATGTGGTAACTGCACATGTTCTAATGAGAGCCCAGCCTCCCTGTTGGTTTCCACTCTGACGAGACAGACTGCTCTTTCTACCCCATCTGTTGTTGGAGGGTTTGTTATTCAGTGGTACCCTTAGTAGGCAGAGGTGAAGAGTGGGGCATTCTAGTTAACAGGAGTGTGCTAGTTAGCAGAGAATGGGGTGTACTAGTTAGTAGAACTTGCCCTAGCCAATTTGCATAGTGATCCCGTAGGACATGTCAGATCAGGGAGACTGCCTTTCAAGAGTGCTGAAGCTGTAGTGGTTGGCCTCTTAGCTATTTTTAGAAAATCACATTTTAACAATCACAATCTCAGATCTTTACCAGTCAGGTCAAAATTTGCAGTGTCAATGTGTTTTGGAAAAGAGCTGTATGAAAATTTGAACTTTCTTTAAAGTTCTTTCTGAAGATTTCATATGAGATCACAAATCTTAAGGGAAACTAAAATCTCACAATAAAAAATCTCATAGATATTCATGAGTAATGACAGATTAAAATTGTGAGTAGAAATGCAGCAATCTTAAGGTAATTCTAAATAAAAACAATCTAGTAGGATTATTGGAAAATTCTTGTCAAGTAATGATTTTGTAATGATTGTGCCAAAAATGTAAATCTGATTCAGTGATACAGTTGTAATTTGATATATTCTTTAAGTCTCTTAGGTGCTTAAATCATGATGTAAGTTTGAATATTTTTTTTCCTTCAATTTAAAACTTTATTTCTACAGAATGTAAATGTCCTTCAGAAGTTCCTAGGGGAGGTGGTGGTGGTGGTGACAGGTAAATTCATTGCGCCTATGACTGCCGAAGGCCAGTTTTCAGACCACTGTCATCAGTATCACCTTAGGTTAAATATTTTGTAAGGAACAATTTAGATATATTCTGTAAAAGGTACCTTTTATGCTTTAGTTCAGGTCCTCAGGGTTTACCTGTTTCTTGTTGTAGCCACTGCTGCTGCAGTGAACCCTGGGAACTCTAATCACCTTCATGTAAGTACAACTTGAAAGTGCTTCTCTCCTCTTGCCATCTGCCCAAGGTGACACACCCATGTGTGTGCAACTGTGAAAACAAGCCTATAAGCTCAAATTCTAAAGAATATGAATCATGTGAAGAAAGGCGGCAACAATATGAATAAATGAAATATAAATTCACTCATGAAGTTAATTTTTTGAAACAAGCTGAAAACCATTTTAAAATGTGTGCTTAGGATGTTCAAAGAGGTCAGAGAAGGAATAACAGGAGGATACGACAGAAAATAGGCACAATAAAACGAACTAAATATAAAACTTGGAATAAAAATAGCTATTGAAATAATTTCATACATGGAACTCTTAGATTGAACCCAGTTGATGAAGGACTTAGTTCATAGTTCTAGTGAATAGTTCTGATGCAACTAGATCAGGGAAAAGAAGAATGTATCAATTAATCAGCAGTTAAATGACACAAAGGATAAGTTGAGATGTCCCAACTGACATGTAAAAGGAGTTCCAGAGAAATAGAATTGCAAGAATAGTGGAGAAGCAATTTGAGAATATAATAGCTGAAGACATTTTAGAAATAAAGATGTGAATCATATTGAAAGTATATTTTAAGCCCTAAGCAAGATAAATAAAAATTAATGACATCTAGATTTGTAATAATTAAACCCCAGAATATTAATGAGAAAATGTTAATAACTATAGAAAGAAAAGACATTGCCTACAGAGAAATGACCATCAGACTGACAGGAGACTTATGAATGCCAATGATCTTGAGAAAATAATGGAGTAACATCTTCAAAGTATTGATGAAATTTATACCCAGCTAAACTTTCATTCAGTAGTATAGACATAATAGAAATATTTCAGATATAAAAAAACGAGATTTTATAACTCATACACAGTTACTATAAAGCCTCTTAAAAATACTTCAACAAGATGAAGAATTAATGTAAATGAATGACATAAAGTATAAGAAACAGTAATGAGTTCAAAAATGATTAAAATGTTGATCACTGAAATAATTGTAAGAAAACCATTTGTGTGTGTGTTAGAAAAAAATATAAAAAGACAAATCTTTACACTGTGGTAATGAGATAGAGATTGTTCAGTGTGAGGGGTCATGAGTTTGGGAGAAGGTCAGAAATACTAACTTCAAACTTGGTTAGGAAAACATGATAGTGAAGTGGGTATGTAACAGTTGTAAGGGTAAACACTAGAAGAACAATTTTTGTTTTCTTTTTGCCTCCAAATTGGCCAAGGGTCAAGAGCAGTCAGAAAAGACTAATAGAAGATAGAAAATGAGGGAAAAGAAATAAAAGGAGGAGGATGGTAAGTAGAAAACACAAAATGAGGTTATGGAAAGAAGTTTAAATAGCCAGAGTAAATACATTAAAATCATTAATTAAAGGAAGAGAATATCAAATTGGCTAAGAACCAGAATCCTGTTATATGTTGCTTGCAAGAAATGTACCTAAAATAATGACACATGGAAAGGTTAAAAATGAAGACTTGGAAAAGATATGCCTGGTAAATGAATACAAAAAAGGTAATGTAGGCATCTTAATATTAGAAAAAATAATTTTAAGAACAAAAGGCTTTAATAGCATTAAAAATACTAAACAATAACAGAATAATAGCAAGAAGATAAATAATAATAGACTTGTGTATGCTAATAGCATAGCCTAAACTGTGTATAAGAAAGATTGACAGAACTAAAAGAGAAACTGAAAAATTCACAATCATAGGAGGAAATTTTAATTGACTCTCTAAGAATCAGATGGCTCAGTTTGCCAGAAAATTAAACATATATAGATGATTTAAGTAACAAATTGATAAGCTTTTACATAAATGTCTGTAAAACCCTGTACCTAAATATAGAGAGGAATTTTATGCTTTTCAAGTACACAGAATATTTACAAAAATTCACCAGGTTGTAGGTGACAAAATAAGCCTCAACAAATTTCAAAATAATGAAGACCACATTTTCTTAACACAATGTGGTCAAATTGGAAATAAAATTGTAAAAGTAGTATATGAGACAGACCATATGTTTGAAAACAAAAATGTATACTTTTAAGTAATTCATGGGTTAAGAAGGAAATGAAATGGAAATTACATTAGAATTCTCTACTCTTTCTGGCTGTATGGAAGGCATACTAAAATCAGAGTGTTTTTATACACCAGTACTAAGTAATACAAAAGTATGGTAGAAAAACAGTATTTATAACAGCACCACAAATCATGGGGTACATAGAACTATATGTAATACAAAAGTTTAAGATCTTTATTTTTTTGCGATGGATTCTCACTGTGTCACTCAAGCTGGAGTGCAGTGGTGGAATCTCAGCTCACTGCAACCTCTGCCTCCTGAGTTCAAGCGATTCTTCTGCCTCAGCCTCCTGAGTAGCTGGGACTATAGGTGCATGCCACCACACCTGGCTAATTTTTGTATTTTTTAGTAGAGAAAATAATATGTTGGCCAGGCTGGTCTTGAACTGCTTACCTCAGGTGATCTGGCTGCCTTGGCCTTCCAGTGTGCTGAGATTGCAGGCATGAACCACCATGCCTGGCCACATGTTTAAGATTTTTATGGAGAAAATTATAACTTGGTATTGAAGGACATCCAAGAAGACTTGAACAAATGGAGAGCTATGTTATTGTTTTCATAGTAGTAAAGTGCTATGTGCATTTATACCTTGCATAAGTCCTCATTCTACCACGTTAGCTAACCCTCTAGCTGATAATGCAAACACTAACTGGGGGATTTTATTTATAAGGGCTCTAGAATAAAATACGAGTTATTCACACTAGCGTCACCTGTTAACTAGTATTCTGAACTAGTTAGTGCAGCTTTTCATTGTGTTGTGGTTGGTTTCATAAATAGGTTGAGTTTTTCTTCTCTGCTAAGAGGAAACAGTACCGAAGTTCTTTTTCTTGTGACATTTGTATTATAAAAACTTGGTGTAGGGGTGGAGCACAAAGCTCCAGCCCCCTGAACCTCTGCCAGTTAAGATGGTGTTGGGTTAGGTTACGTCTGGTTACTGTCCTGGGAAAATCACTTTTATAGAGATGGGCTTCCAAGTGGTTTTAAATTTATCTTTCTATTGAAGTTTTTAGGTCAATTATATATGTTGACTAAATTTACAAATAAACTTGTGTGTCCAAAAAAATTACTAATATGACAAAATATTTCCAAATTCATCTGTAAGTTCAATGTAATTCTATTTAAAAATTCTAAAGGATATTTTATGGAATTTGACAAGCTGATATTAAAGCTGAATAGTAATAGGTCAAGAATAACAAAGAAAATTTTGAAGAAGTACAAGGTAAGAACACTTACTCTACTAGGCATTTTGACTCATTAAAACTAGCCTGATTACCACCCCCTGATATTTTCCTACAAATCTGCTCCATTCACAAGGTCCCCCCCTTAAGCCAGTAATCTTCGAGTCAACCATAACCCTCTCTTTCTCTCAAACTCTGTGTCAAATCTGTCAGGAAATCCTTTTGGCTCTATCTTCAAAATATATCCAGAATTTAATCATGACCCATGACTTCCTCTGCTACCGCTTGGTCTAAACCACCATTATCTCTTACCTGGATTACAGCCATAGTTTCTTAACCATTCACTGCCTCTGTGCTTGGTTCACTCTAGTCTATTTTCAGCCGAGGACAGCCAGAGTGATCTTGTAAAACATAAGTTTTGTCATTTCCTCTCCTGCTCAAAACTCTACCGTGGCTACCCATTTTACTCAGAAGAAAATCCAGAGTCCTTAGTGATCCCACAAGGCCCTACACATCTGGCTTATCTGATCCGTGTCCTGCTACTTCCTCCTTGTTTATTCCACTCAAGCCACACTGGCTTCCTTCCTGCGCCTTACAAATAGCAGGCACGTTCTTGTTGCCCCTGTAAGACTGCTTTCTCTGCGCCTTCCCAGGGATATCTGAACGGGTGACCTCACTGCCTTCATGGCTTTTTTTGCAGCCACCTTCCCTTTGAGGCTCACCCTATTGAAAATTGTGCCCTCCCAGCCCTCCTGATCTCTCTGACCTGCTCTGCTTTTCTTTTCATTTTTTATAGCTCTTTCTACCTTCAAACTATGTCATCTACCTATTATTTTTAATGTTGTTAATCTTTTTCCCACCAGAGTATACACACCAAACAGGGTAGGATCTTGTTTGCTTTGTTTACTCATTTATCCCAGGTGCTTAGAGCAATTCCTGTCATACAGTAGGCAGTGAATAAATATTTGTTGAATAAATGATGAAAAACAGGATAGTATTGGTGTAGGAATAGACAAATGAATGGAGCATAACAGAAAGCCCAGTAATGGGACTACTTACAATGATGTCATATAAAGGTAGCATTAGAGATAAGTGGGAGAAATAATGGATTATTTAATAGCCATTTATTTGGGATACTTGGTTATCAATATAGAAAAAATAAATTGAATCCCCACCTCACACCCTACGCAGAGATTCTTCCATATGGATTAATAACCTAAAATTAAGAGCAAAACTTTAAAGCTTCTGAAAATACAGGATATTATCTTTATAATCTTTATAGATGGATGTACTTATACAAGTTACAAAAAACACAAATGATAAAGGAAAAGATAGAGAAATTTAACCACATTATAATTTAAAACATCTGTGTGATGACAGACATCATAAGTGAAGGTAAAAGCAAATCACATATGAGATAATATCTGTAAACATGTAACTGGAAAAAATAGCATTCAAAACATAAAAACTGCAAAAAATCAAGAAACATATAAGAACCCAATAGGAAAATGGACAAAGGCACTTTATAAATGAGAGAACATGAGTGGCCCACATACTGTGTGAAGAGATGCTCAACCTCACTGGTGATTAGCTATGTATATAACAAATCACAGTGAAATATCTTTTTAATTTTTTTTAGACGGAGTCTTCCTCTGTTGCCAGGCTGGAGTTCACCAGGCTGGAGTGCAGTGGTGCGATCTCGGCTCACTGCAACCTCCGCCTCCCAGGTTCAAGCAGTTCTCCTGCTTCAGCCTCCCGAGTAGCTGGGACTACAGGCGTGCACCACCACACCCAGCTAATTTTTGTAATTTTAGTAGAGACAGGGTTTCACCATGTTGGCCAGGATGGTCTCAATCTCTTGACGTTTGATCAGCCTGCCTCGGCCTCCGAAACTGCTGGGATTACAGGTGTGAGCCACCATGCCCGGCCCAAAATATCATTTTAAGCCCATCCAATTGGCAAATACTTATATACTTCTAACACCAAATGCTTGCAAGGCTGTGGCGCAACAGAGATCCTCTACACTGCTTATAGGATGATTGCACCTGGCAAACTCATTTTGCCTACTTGTCCCTGTAGCAAGGAGCCCAGAGTGCCCAGGCAATAGCTGTATCTTATAACTCAATGGACTCTTGCTATATTCCTGGATGAAAGTGTACTGTTTTGGGGACTAGGACCTGTAACTCTACAGAGCCAAGAGTTGTGTGAACAAAAACTGCAAAGTCTCCTGATGGGTCCCTGAGATGGTAAATGAAGTCAATCCTGTTTCTCTCCTTTGCTTTCCAAACACATGTATTAATCATTTGGAGAACATGGTGTGTCCCTACCTTTGGAGTCTTTGATTCAGTGTCTTCGAGTCTGGCACCCACCTGCACAGAGTTCGTTCTCTGAACTGGTGCTGTGGCTGTGCCTTGGGCCCATTCCAGTGCTTTTTCAGGATGGCAGTTCCTGGCGATGTACAGTATAATAAAACAGGTGGAAACCGGCCGTGGGCTCACTGCTGCATCTTCCTTGCTGCAAAGTGAGTTGCTTGGTCTGATGGATGTTATTTATGGGATAGAAGTTGGCCAAGACCCTGAAGGCAGGAAAGTCAAACCCATGCCAGGAATACATGTGCATGAGTGTAAGAACACATCACTGGCCCTTTCATCATGGAAGGGGCCTGGGGTAATCCTTTGCCACCATAATGGTGGGTTGGTCCTCTCAAGGAGTGGTGCTGTGTAAGGCACTTGGTGACAGTCTCTGTTGCTGGCCATTTGGACATTTGGTGGTGGCAGTAGCTAGGTGGGCCTTGCTGAGCGGGTGTGCATGCTGTTGGGCCGTGTGTAACCTGTCTCTGCCATTGTGGCCAGTTTGTTCCTGCATCCATCACGCAGGTACTAGGGTGGCCAGTGAAGACACTGGCCAGCATCCCCTGGCTAGGCCCCTTTCCATGCTTTGTGGACGAATGCCTCTTTCATGGTAGATGCCCTCTGACTGGCATTATTATGTGGTACAGAGATCTTCATGCTGCATACTCACTCCCACATGTCCACCTGTGTCCCTCTACCCCGCATTTCCTAATTCCTCATCTTCCAGTCTTTGTGTTTCTGGCCTCTGACTAGTCAGTCAAGCCACTTGCAGTTGCCCTTGAGTCCACCGCTGTCCTGAGCTTGGGCTGTTCTTCCCTCTCTGAAGGAACCAGTTGGGAGGATTTTTTCCCTTACCCCTGTCTTTCCTGACCACTCTCAAGTAAGGCTGCAGTGTGGCTGCTCTGCATTTCCAGCCCGCACCTATATAACGAGCCAACCATTCAACAGCCCCCCACACCGCTACCCCCCAAATCGGCCTTTCTCTTGTCCCCCAGCTGGTTTTACAGGATTGCCACACAGCTGTAGGTGTGAAGTGAGGGAGGGAGTTGGTGCAGCCTGGTGGGTACTGGGGGAGTCTGGCTGTGTATTCATGCAGCTCACGTGTGCCCTCTGGTCCTGCTTGTGCGTGATTCCAGATGTACAACTTCTTTTTTGTGATAGACTGTGGCTGCAGCCCCTTGACCTTATAATCTAGTGGGTCTGATGGGACTTACCTTTTGATGGGAGGTTTCAGCCACATCGCCCCCTGGTGTTCCATGGCTGTGCAGTCTGCAGTGTGCTTCATTGTCACCCATGTCATGATCTCGAAGTGCCTTTTCCCATTAAACTAGGCTTCTTGGTGAAATGGTTGATTCTGGGACTGGGGTAGGAAGTGTACAAGGTGAGTCGAGGACGTCCTGTCAAACCAGAGAGCAAAGAAGCTATGAGACGACTGCGGACAAGGAGCCAATTTGAAGAAGGTCTCACTGGCCAAAGATATGACTACTGGAGCTTACATGAGAGCAGTAATTGAAATCATCAAATATGTTTAAATGAATACCTTTATGATGATGTTTAAAAAACTCTTCGATTAGCCTGGGAGATAGCAAGTTCATCATCTTGAAGACACTATGTAAATGGATTAATCAAGCATTTATCTTCCCTGTCCCTTATGAATTGTACCACTGAGTAACAAAGTAGTAGCTGAAGGGAAGCTTTTCATTATAAGGTATGAAAATGAAACGATAGAATTAGAAGATCACTAGTTTGCAACTCTCCAGGAATTAACATATCTAGGCATTGAGCATCCATGGATGCTAACTAGACATGAAAGAGACATTTAGGCATTCTGTGCTTTCTAATCAAAGACCATCATAGCCCCATCTCTAGTCTTGCCAAAGGATCAATTCTGAGTCTGATGAAGCCTCTGTCAACTTGCAGAAAGTTGTCCTCTGAGGATGGAGGCATGAATTGAATTGCACCATGAGAACATAGTCCTCAGAATCCACAGTGTGAGAAACTGAACAGGTCAACTAGACTGTGATCTTCGAGGGATAAGGTCAAAGGAAAAGAATGGAGACAGTGTATTGATTAAAAGAACTTAAAGATGGCTGGGTGTGGTGGCTTATGCCTGTAATCCCTGGGTGTGGGAGGCTGAGGCGGGCAGATCACCTGAGGTCAGGAGTCCGAGACCAGCCTGGCCAACATGGCAAAACCCCATCTCTACTAAAAACACAAAAATTCGCTGGGCACGTGGCACGTGCTTGTAATCCCAGCTACTAGGGAGGGTGCAGCAGAAGAATTGCTTGAACCCAGGATGTGGAGGTTGCAGTGAGCCGAGATCGCGCCACTGAACTCGTGACAACCTGGGTGACAGAGGGAGACTCCATCTTAAAAAAAAAGAAAAGCTTAAAGACATATCAAATTTAAAAAATGAACAAGACTGTAATGTCAGGGGTGGACACTTAGGTGATAAAAGTGTAAGAAACATAGGAGGTGATTACTGTGAAAGTCAGATAACAGTTACTTTTTGGGCTATAGGGTGTCTGTTGGGATTGGACTGTAGCACACATGGAGGCATGTCTAGGGTAGATGGCAAACTTCTGATTCTTGACCCGAGTGGTGGTTGTCAGGGTGTTTGCCTAATAACAGTGCATTGAAGTATATGTTTGTTTTGTGTGGTTTTTTTTTTTTTTTTTTTGCATCAGTTTTATTTTATAACAAAAGGCTAAAAAGAAGCATTTAAAGAAAATAGTGCATACTATATTTTATTTGCTGATATAATGATTACCAAATTATTGAAATGTATGAGTACTTTTGCTATAAATAAGCCTGTTTTCTTTGTTTAAACACACACACACACACACACACACACACACACACACACACACACACACAATTTTCACGCTCACACCTTCAAAGCCACATAATAGAATGTTTAGGTTAAACCTGCAGCCCCTAGTTGAAATGTTGCTTCATGGAGTTTTATCCTCCTAACAACCTGTGTCCTAAGTCACATTCCTCTCCAGAAATGTGGACATTGGCCGTATTCCAGTCCCTGAGACACTGTTTCAGCCACACGTGGCACCCCAGACCCTTGCCCACCTGCATCCTGGTCATTCATTCTCCTCATGGGGTCATTACTTGATCCCTATTAAGCATTAAAAGTGGATTAAATATCTCTCTACTTACAGGTAATGTTTTGCTTGGTTTGGCCAAGAACATTTTAAGTTTTAAAAACCTGGGGCCACTGTAGTGGGACCATAGGCAAAGGTCAGGCCAGGCTGGCTACTAAAATGGCCTGTCACGAACCTTGTACATGAAGGTTGAAGGATTCTGGTGTTCTCTGGTGCCATCGCTGTTAGTCATTGTGCAGCACAGAAATATTTTATTCAACAAACTCTGCAGACTGCTGAACTTCAGGGGTGGATTGCCTTCTGCCTGGCGCTCTGTACGGATCCTGGGGCCCTCATGGTCATTTACGCACAGTGAAGCTTGTGCTCACCTACAGCTTGTGCTTCTCCAGAGAATCCTTGTCATCCTCCCCTCATCCCAGGGAGTACAACAAAGGAAAATGAATAGTGAATCCTTTTGCTGGAGACCTGTGGATACTTAATTTTTATAGATACTCAGTAAATATTTATATTCACTAGCAGCAAGCAATTCACTTGTAAATGGAAAAAATGGAGTAGTAGTGTGTAACATAAGCATAAACAGATGCTTATGTTATTTCTTTGAATATTTTGCCTTTCTTTAAAAATGTAAATTTTTTAATCTTTAAAGTAATAGGAATCTAGTACAGAAAAATACGAAGAATGAAGAAATATTCCTAAATTGTCACCACTGTAATACAGTCATGGTTATCACTTTAGTATACTTAGTATATTTTCTTCGAGTCTAATTTTGGTGTGAAATTCTTTAATAGTTGTAATAAAAATGCATTTGTGTTTTTTCCTTTTTACTTTAGCCTTAGATAGTTATGATATCACAGACATTTCCATGTTGCAATATTATCACAACAATAATTTTTTACTGCATTAAATTTTATTATTTGGTCTTATATTTTTATGTTAACCTAGTTTTGGTTAACACATTTTAGCAAATAGAATATTTTTGTATAATGTATAATTTTATTCAAATTGCTTTTTGGGTTTTGTTGCTTTGGATCTTTAGAGTAGAATATTAAAGAGTGTCGAGAATTTCAGTAAACTTCTAATTTATCTTTTAGCTCTGTCATCAAATCTAGTAAATCAAGTGAGTGTAGGAGTGAGAGGTGTGTAGTGTATATTAATTTACCAGCTGTTGTTCCACTCAGGATCTCAGTTATATGTAACTTCATAAAGCCATATAAAATTTGAGTGAGACAGTAATCTTTTTTTACATCTAGAAATAGGCCATAGAACACCAGTTGTACTGGACAGTTTAGAAACTTATGGTAGAAAATGAAGGTTTTGTATTTGGAGCCAAAGGAAGTGCACGGCAACGTTTTCGACGTGTGTGAGTGTGTGTGTTCTTGGGAGATGGGTTGTGATTTTCATCAAGATGTTCAGAGATCCTGTGCTGCTGGTATAGACACAGTGTTTGCTAGTCGAATGGAATGCTACTTTTGTGAGTTTGTTTGTTGTTGTCATTCTCTCCCTGTCTCCCCTCCAAACCCTTCTCCTGCATTCATTATATCCAGAAATAAAACTCAGAAAAACTTACTTTTGGGTAAGCAGTGATTTATCACATGCAAGTTTATAGTGATTAAAAAAATTGTAAAAACTAAACACATATGTGACATTGTTAATTGGAAATATGCATCAATTTATGTTGATTTTGAAAGTTTTCCCATTAAAATGAGTAACTTAGTGCTATACTTTGTTAAAATATTTTTTAAAAAAAATATGTGACCAGGGAGCGGATCATTCAGTAAATTTTCTATTAATTCAAGTTATGAATTGAATGTGGGAATATGAAAATAGTTACCCCCTTACTATGTTATTTGGAAATGTGTAGATTTACTAACTCCATTAAATTTGAGGCCTTCTAAGTTTTCGCACAGCTAAAGCAAAGAGATATTATATGCAAATAATCGTAAATGAAATTATTTACCAATGTTAAGAACTCTCCTTCTTTAAAAGATAAAATCTTAGTCATTTTTGGTTATCAAATGACAGGAGCACCTTTTCTTTTTTTTTTCGTCAAACAGGTATGTCAATGTGCAGTGATCACTTTGTTTTGAATAATCAGTATCTTTTTGTTTGTTTGTTTTTTAAGGAATGGGCTGTTTCTGGGGAGCTGAAAGGAAATTCTGGGTCTTGAAAGGAGTATATTCAACTCAAGTTGGTTTTGCAGGAGGCTATACTTCAAATCCTACTTATAAAGAAGTCTGCTCAGGTAGGAAGAATTTGCTTTGTTGTATTACTAGGAGAAACAAGGAAGGGCTTGTCACTACTGTTGGGTGACAGGCTCTTTAAAATGGAAATATGTTTTTTTTTTAATGTTCCTTCAGTCTTTATTATTTTCATAAATATACTTGTGGGTCTCTCACTTTGTATGTTTAGAAGATGATAATCTTCCTGTGGAATGTACCATTTAGCTTTTGCTGTGAAACAACCACTCTAAAACATGGTGGCTTCAAACAGTCATTTTATTAGCTTGTAATTCTGATGATCAGCAGTTGAGGCTGGGCTCAGCTTTGTGGTTCTTCTGTTTGCCTCACCAGGGATTTGCTCATGTGGCTAAGGTCAACCTGTGGGTTGCCTGGGGGCTAGTTGGCCTAGGCTGCTTTACTCTTAGGCCTGGCAATTGGTGCTGGCTGCTGGTTAGCACTAACTGCCAGCTGGGGTGTGGGGATGATGGACCATATGTTTTCAGCACGCTGGTCTGAGCTAATTCACATGGTGATGGATGCAGAGAACTTAAGAGCAGCAAGAGAGGATGAGCCCCATTCTCTGTTTGTGTTACATTCACTTTTAAACCATTGGCCAAAGCAAGTCATACGGTCTAGGCCAGAGACAATATGGGATGGCTCCCCAAAGGCAAGAATATAGGAGGTATCAAGAATCAGTACCATTGCAACAATCTACCACATGAGACAAACATTTCATATACTGCTTGTGTTTTCTGGAAGGAAAAATATTGAAAGCCATGCTATAATGCAGGCATCAGCAAACTATTGACTCATAGGCCAAATCCCACTTGCTGCCTATCTATATAAGTAAATTTTTGTTGAAACACAGCTATTCTCATTACTATTATTATTGCATATTATCTATGAGTGTTTTCATGCTACAGTGACGGAGTTGAGTGCTCGCAACCAACTATGTGGTCTGCAAAGCCTAAAATATTTACTGTTGGGAGCTTTACGGGAGAAAAGTTTGCTGACCTGTACTTTAGGTTAACAGGATAGGCAGATGCCCTCATGACAAATTCTATCTTGAATACCAAATTACCTCTCTGGATTTGTTTCTGACCTTCAAGGATTTCCTTTCCTTTCCTCCAGCTCAGGTAGCATTTGAAATGTTTTTCTAAAAAACTTATATTCACCATTTTAAGAGGTCTTAATAGGGAGGGAGTATCTGGAGCTATAGTCCACTATATAGATGGAAATGGGGTGTAAAATGTAAAGTTTTATCTTTTCAAAATAAAGGCTTAAGTAAGTGTGGTTTGTGGAGGATGCATTCAGCCCTCCGAGGGCACCATGAATGATGGAGGGGAAAAGCTGGAGTGTGGGAGCTTGGTGAATAATGAGCATGTTGATGTGTTTGCTACAATACGAATTTTATTTTGAAATAACATTTGAGCTGTACAACAATGAAAATATTATAAAAATGTGCACATTCTTATTTTTTCTTGCTCTAGAGAAGGATTGAAATATTCTGATTGGTATGGAGAATGTGGTATAATGAACAAATATTTTAATGGTTAACCTATTTTTTTTTACTTCTGTTTCAAAATTAAACAGATGCTTATGCATAGCTATAAATAGACTCAAATGAATCCTGGAGATCACCCAGGTGTATCCTCTCGAGTCTTAGGAATGGAAATGAATAGATTCCTTCCTGTCATTCCAGACATGACTTAATGGCCTAAGAGAAAAAAGTTGCTAAGAAAACCCCCAAATATCTACTGCTTTATCCCTATTATCCTCAACCAGCAATATGTTAACAATCAGTTAGAATATTGCGATTGCTTGTTTGCTCGAACCCTTTTCAGTTCAGCTGTTTATGTTAATAACAACATGATAATTACCATGTGTTAAACTCATGCTATATGCCAGACACTCTAATAAGCACTTTCTCTGTCTTTGCTTTTCTCTAAGCAGTTCCATCAAGTATGTCAGTTTCTGTCTTTTACAGAGGGAGTGTTGAGGCTCAGAGAGGATAAATAACTTACCTAATGTCATACCTAGCAGGAATCCCTACCTCATTAGCTCTCAGCTCAAAGTCTATGCCATTGACCGTGGTGTAAGTCTCACAGCTGTTATCATATCCCAGCCATTCTCCATTTATCCCTTTGCACTTCCTTCCACCAAGTCACAAATTCTCTTTCATATCTATCCTTCTGCTATATTTTTTATTATATTGGTGTGCTTTTTTTTTTTTTTTGAGACGGAGTCTTGCTCTGACACCCAGGCTGGAGTGCAGTGGCCGGATCTCAGCTCACTGCAAGCTCCGCCTCCCGGGTTCACGCCATTCTCCTACCTCAGCCTCCCGAGCAGCTGGGACTACAGGCACCCGCCACCTCGCCTGGCTAATTTTTTGTATTTTTAGTAGAGACGGGGTTTCACCGTGTTAGCTAGGATGGTCTCGATCTCCTGACCTCGTGATCCGCCCGTCTCGGCCTCCCAAAGTGCTGGGATTACAGGCTTGAGCCACCGCGCCCGGCCTATTGGTGTGCTTTTAAATGATTAAGGAGAATGCCAAGGAAATTCTTTTGTCTTCCTTATGTTTAGAAGGAAAAAGGGCAAAGTCAGTTCATGCAAACAGCTGGTGTGTTAGAGGCCTCTAGCAGTGGTGAAGTACAGAAACCATGGAGGTTGGTAAATAACTCGATTTGATATGAACACTACCTGCTAAGTTCACAGTAGCATTGGGAAGCATGGTTGTCATGGAAACTTGTTCCTGATTGGAAAGGGATAGTTATAGGGTCTTACCCAGACACAGAAGGAGAGATGATTTCTTTCCCTAGGCTTTTTTTTTGTTCTGATCATAAAAGGGAAAAACGAAAAGGCAGAGAGGAGCTATGATAGAAAGGCCCCCTGGCACAGAAGTGGGGGAGCCTTCAGGTCCCTGGGAATAACAGAGAAGGAGAACAAATAAGATCCCTAGCTAGAGTAATTATGGCAACCAGCTAATTAAAGATTTTTGACCGAGGAGAGGGGTGGGGGAGACGAAGCAGGTTACACTGGCGGGCCTCCCCTCTGAAGCCTCTGGTGCTCAAAGCCTTGCTGAACAAGTCAGCCCTGGAGGGGTCTGACTTGAAAGAAGGAAAGGAAAAACCCAAGGCTCTCTGGTAAGATGCATAGTAATTGCTGAGGTCCAGTGTGGGGGAAATACTAGTCTGTACTGTAGTATTTGCATTGATTTCAAAATTGCTTTCTCTTGTGCTTGCAATTAAGTTTATAAAACTTTGATCACAATCCGTGAATATTTTGTAAAGGTTTTTACTTTTATTGTGTCAAGAAAAGAAGCATAGGGACCTGGATTGTGTGCAAATTCCTTCTCTCATAAAGCAGTATGCTTGAGCTTGAGGTACCTTGTGGTTTCTTGGGGCAGATGCCAGAGATATGGGAGGAGGGGTTAACAGAATCCACAGGGTCAGCTTTACTACTGCTCCGTGCAACCTCTTATGTGATGACACACATCAGAGCTTCCACAAACATTATCTCAGCACACAGGTGGGTGAACACAGGCTGAGGAACCATCAGCTCAAGTTTGCTACCCCTGCTGCGCCAGTGAGTCTGCACAGCCTCAACACGGGAGAAGTGAGTGAGAGAGTGTGGATGTGAGAGTAGAAGCAGTGTGTGTCCAGAGAGGGTGTGGATTCATGTCCAAATGGTATTTCTGTGTGGAAATTGATAGGCCAGTGACTCTGAACCCCAAACTGGAGTTGTGACTAGGCATATAGAAAAGATAACATGGCTTCTCATAGTAGCTGAGAGAGGACGTGTCCCCATTGTGGGCTCACTAATGGGGCTGTTCGTGGTGGGCAGTCTCCATTGCTTGGTGCCACTTGCACCTGACATCTGTAGAGAATACAAGGGGACAGTCTCTTAGGAATTTGGAATAAAGTCACCTGTTGGGAATGGCAGTATAAAATCAGCCTGCACTGAATCACAGTGGAGATGGACAGTCACTGGGAAGAGAGATTGGTTTCTGTGTCAGTAGGATTTCAGAGTAACCTAATGGAAAGCCCTGACTATGTAAAAGGAACATACGGCCTTAGCAGGAGGTTGGTGAGCTAGAACAGCCTAGGAGAGGGGAAGTCCTAGCCACTCTCTTGGGTGTTCTGGCTAGACCCACAGAGCCTAATATCCTGGCACTTTTAAGTTGTGTCACTAACCTTATGTTCTGATCCATGCTCTAAAACTTTCCAATCTTTTGTCCTCCTGTGGGGATTATTTACAGAAAGAAAATGCATTGAAATCAGGTTGGTCAGGCACGCAGTTCTAATTCTCACTTAGGTTCAATAAAATGCCACTCTGAGATATACATCTCAGTCTATTGTGAGTTTAGTCTGTACAGGTCATTCTCTCCAAATTGAGTTAACCTTGGGTTGAGTTATATGATGAAAACAGAGTTTTGGCCGGACCTCCATGATCTTCCAAGGCTTCACTTGCCTCCTGCATTCCCCTAGAGATTTCCCATCCCTTGCGTGTGCCCATAATTTCATTTAAACCTGCTTTAAAAGTGAATGTACCTTTTAAGTAATCTATAATCTTCCCTTCCTCAGGTTCATTAAGCACTGAACCAATAGTGCACAGGCTGAGAAACTTTCCTCACCCAGAGGTTTTGGGCCTGAATTCTAACCCCCCTGAAAGCCACTCACCACCAGCTTCTGCACCAGGTACCCAGTCTTGGCTGGGACACAGGGTAGCATCTCTTATGGCCAGCAGACCTCTGTTGGGCCACTGTTCTGATGCATTTCTGATCTAAGAGACATGCTGAGAAGTAATTCATGTCTTAGTGGCCACTGTTTTGTACCTAAAATGATATCCCAAAGATTAATCTGTCCATTTGTGTTTCCTACAAGCTCAGCATCTGGCTGGCACTAGAAAACCCAGAACCTGGACTGGAATAGCCATGAGGAGCCTAACTTGTATGTAGGCCTTACTTGAATAAATTAAATATGCCGCTTATTGGAAAGGTACCACATGCAAGGCATTGCACCAGGTCCTAGGAGAAGATTGGTTGTGATGTGAAGAATACTAGTTCCCGTCTTCCAGAATTTTCTCTATAGTCAGATGAAAGCTTGATCTTTCACATTTGTTTTAAGGAGTTGGGCTGACACTGGTTTTCTCTTTACGCATGCACACACACACACCCCCTCAAACAGTTGTTATGCAAACCAACTGATTAACTGGCATGCTGTTGCTTTACTACATTGATTTTAGAAGTAATTGAGCTATTCAGATTCCTGAATGCTCAGATAGAGAATTATTCTTACATTTTATAATAATGACTGTACAGATGAAAATATGAAAAGACATTCTGCAATGGATAAGCATTCTGGGTTAATTTCAGTGCATTAGCCTAATATACAAATACCCCATTTCTGGCAAGAAAACCCAGGATGTTCATTCACTGGGTAATATCTTTTCATATTTTGCTTACAGATGTTCAGAACAATTCCATGTTTATTAGTCTATTCAAAAGCTTTTAGAAATCTGCACAGCCAAGTGGCACTGAATCCAGAAGCATGAAAGGAGCTGCACAACTTTTCCTTGTAAGTAAGATTTGCACAAGCACCATGGGAAATCTGGGGCCCAGACATTTCCTTAACAACAGAATACTCCAGTGAATTTTCAAGCGGGCTGTTCAACAGAGGTCTCGAGCAGGAGCCCAGGTGTGGGAAGAGCAGAGTGTAGGAGTCCTCATGTGACCCTCGAGGGTGGTGATGCGACCAACTATATGGTCGGCAAAACCTAAAATATTTACTGTCGGGTGCTTACGTATCCTGCCCTGAGCCCATTTCCTCTCTTGTAGAATGGAGCAATGCTGCTTGATGAAACCAGTTGAGTTGTGATTGGATTCTTATTTGATTTGTTTTAAATCTGAGTATTCTAGAAAATCTAGGATATACACTTTCTAGCTCTTGGGCATGTTAAAGATGAACACTATGGATCGTGAAGCATTGCTTGGCAGGGCCTGGGCCAGCCTGCAGCAGGTATGCCTGGCACAGCACACGGAACCCATTTTCTTCTCTTCTTCACCTGTGTTCTTAGGAGGTCAGGTCATGTCACCCCTTTTCCAAATGCATGTAATTATTTCCTTGATGCTTGAGAGCTTTAACTAAGCATGGAATAATAATTTCCCCACTAATGTAAAACAACTCAGTATACTTTTTTTTTAAGTTTGACTTAATTTCTGAAGTGTTTGGGTGGAAGCGCATGTCTATGTATCTTACATGAGATGAATGATCCCATTCTTCAAAGTAGGGATGAGTTCTGTTATTAGCAGATTTTATCAAGCAATGTAAAACTCATTCTAAATTCCTTGCAGACTGCATTAAATCTCTTTTTAGTGCATAGTCAGTCTTATTGTACTCATTTCAATGTCAGTCAAGGTAAATTACTAAGTTATTGACATACTCCTGAAAATGCGAGAATTCTGGTGTTCAGTTCTTGCTACAAGCAATTTGATCGCTTTTTATTCCTCTTATTTTAGGCATAAAATTGCACCTTAAACTTGTAGCAGGCAGGATAAAAATGCTTATCTATCTCAAACCAAGAGGCAGAAAGCAGTCTTCAAGAGCAGAGACCCTTGACTCATACCCTTAGGACCAAAGATACCTGCTCACCCAATGCCGTCTTCCGCACACGCCCATCCAGGCAGCTGTGCAAGACAGATTAGTTCAGTGAGTGGACCCATTGCCTGAGGAAAAAGTATAGGTAATGAGAAAACAGCTGGTTTTGTTTATTCTAAACCTCAGTCACCAGAAAGAGCAAGCTTGGCTTCTTGACCAACAGCTCCCCTCTGAAGGGTTGACATGGGAGGGGGGAGGGCGTAGGTCATGGGGAGGTCAAGGCATTTGAGACCTGGAAGGGCTTCAACCATCTTCCAATACAGCAGCTTTCAAACTGGGTGACCATGGAACCCTCAGGCTTTCAGAAAGGTTCTGCAGGAGCTCCAGAGGTAATGACGTTTGAACTAGATAACAGTCAAGCTGCTTGGAGAGCCCATGCACAGCTTTCAGCTGTATTATATGTTGATGTCCTGCCTAATCACCTTATTTTGAGAAGTTATTAAGAATGTTGGGAAACCTCCAAGACAGATTTCTTTGTCGAGTGAGGGGACTGAGGCCGAGAGAGGTGAAGTGATTTGAGAGATTTTAGTGGAAGGGTTGAAAATGTGCTTGTCTTCTTAGATCACAGTGTGACTAGAACACCCAAAGGAAGTTTAGATCATACACCCATTCTGCCCCTCTCGGTGAGGTTGACAGTCAAGGATTCAGAGTAGGGGTGGCTTTGGAGTTGGAAATGTTAAGATTTGAAGAGGTTGTCATTTGGTTCCTGTTTATCGTTTCTGTTAGGCTGGATTTTTCCCCCAATATTGACTCCTGGGGTTTCCCAATAGATAGTTCTTGTGTCTGCTAGATGCTTTAAGTCCTGTCTGCAACGGCCAGTAACAGAGCTGAGGTCGTGACAATAAAGAACGCCTACAGGAGCCCAGGACTTAGGACTAAGAAAGAAAATCATTGAATGGGAGAGTGGTTTCCTTGCTCTCTCACCTCCCTCACCTCCCTCCCTTTCAAGCTTCTGCAAATTGGCTTCCCAGCCTGGGCTGGGGACTGCCCAGTCCTGCAGAATCAGGGCAAGCCATCTGCAAATTGATTTGTCCACCAAGCGTGGCCTGCAGACCTTACATATAATAACCTGGTACGTACCTGCTCCAGTTTTCAATATACAAGGGTGATAGCATTGCAATAAGTAAAACATGCACTCAGCCAGTGCTATTGAATTCAGAGCAACTTTTCACCATCACATAGGTCCTTCATCCACCAGTTCTAAAATTTGAGTGACTCTATGGGGGCTCTCTGGCAGTATCTAGACAAAATCATGGTCTGTCATACTCACGTAGGTATGAACCCTGTATGCTGATGGGTAGTTCAAAGTTGAAACCGAAGAGACACGTGCACATTTTGCTAGAGGTATCCCGAGTTTGCCCAGATATTTAAATCGAGCATTAGATATCAGAGAGGATGAGGATGATTTTCTATAGCTTCAAATAACTAAAGTCTGGCAAGCAGCAAAACATAGGGCCTCACAATCCTGCTGTCCTCGAATGGTAAAAGGAGGCATTTAGTGCCTTTCCTTCCTCTTCAGGCCATTGGCTAAACACTCCAATAATGATGTCAAGGTCTGTTCTTTGTCACTGAAGGGCAAGGGGTGAGTGAATTGGATGGTTTATGGACTCTCTAAAGACTATTGCATGTGCTACATGTTCTTCATATGACCTTGATATTTTAATATTCTATAGCTTGTTTGGCTGTTCAACTCACCTCTCTCCTTGAACAGCTTAAATCACTGCTGAGGAACAGGTGCAGTGGTCAAAGGTCAACAGACTGATGACTTTAAGTAGTTAAATGTGTCAATATTTCAGCATTTCTGGTAGTAAAATTCAAATAGGGCATTTAAGTAGAAAACAAATGGGAAGGAACAATAATGAAAACATCCTTTATACCCATTCAACACTGGAAATAGGTTATTCTTTCATTGTTTTAGGATTATATTCTCAAAGACTGAGAAGGGAAATTAAGAGGAATTCGCTATAGCAAGCAGTTCTTAAAATGAAATTGCAAAAGCAATTGATGAATGTGCCCACATTGATGTTTTCAAATCACATCTAATGGAGCCATAATGTAATATGAGAAAATAACCTTATAGGGGGTCAGGGGGTTGAGCTTCTCTAGGAATTTTATGGGATATATTGGGTCTTAATTACTTCATAATGACTGACAGTTTTTAGAGCCTTAGAATAAAGGTTTCCTTTTTTTTCTAAGTTACATTACAAATAAATATCTGGGTCAATTACTGGCCCATCCATCTGCCAAGTGAAAATTGCAACAAGAGAGAAAGAAAAACACAGTCGCTCATCACGGGAGCGAAGCGCCCAGGCGCGAGCGGAGCGGCTTGGGAAGAGGTCACTGTTGTTCGCTGGGGCTGTGCCTCCAGTCTGCCGGGGGCTCCTCAGCCTGAGAATCATTGACAAACCACCGAGGCCCCTCCGCTGCGGGAGAAGCTTTCCTTAATAAATCCTGGCCTCTGAGGCGTGGAACTGTGAGGTCTCTCAGGGAATGCTGAGGGACAGAACTAATTTCAGTGTCTTCGTCCCTTGAAAATGGGAGCTAGCATCGCGTCTCTGGCTGGAGCGTTCTGATGAGGGTGGCCACCTATCCACAACATGTTTTGAACCCTTTTATTTATAGTTGTTGCCTTCCTCTTTCTGTCTTGATGTTTCCTCTCCTTCCTGCTCCCCCCGTCTTCTCTTTTTCGTCTTCTTTCCTTTAGTTGTTTTTTTTCCACTCTGGTTTATTGTTATAAGGCTTAAAAGAAGTCGCAGAAACTGGTGACTTAGCACATAGTACACATCTTAGGTTTAGAAGAACAGTTGAAAACATAATGCTCTCAATGGGTATTACAATAGTAGTTTATATCCATGACCACTTTGGATATTTGTAATCCACAACTCATTCTACCTACTTATCTCTGTCACAGGCCCATGAAATAGAGCAGCATCAGTGCTGCCCCTTACAAACGTGCCAGGGGTCAGGGGCACTTGGAAAGTTACTCAGTGTGCCACCTGGCTCATGAGAGGTTTTGTCAATCTGCTGGTAGGATTGAAAATAAAACAGGGTTTATATTTAAGACTGTCTCCTTCTAAGCCTTCTCTTCACTCATTTCCAATAAATGCATTTTCACATGTCTTTCTTGAGCACTTTAAGATAATTTAAAAATGCTAAGCTGTGCTAGAACTGTGCTAGAGTTTTGAAAATGGCTTATGAAAGGAATCTAGAGGCCTGGAACCGTTTAGATGGATGTGATCTACAGAAACGTGGGATTTCCTTTTCTTTAGCTAAATGGACTTTAGAGGTCGTCTATTCCAGCCATTTTTTTTTTTTTTGAAACTTTTATTAGGCATTAGAATCTTTTCTTCAGACAAAACTTTTGCACAGAAGACCATTAAAACAGTGTCCAAGATGCTCTGATTGAGACAGGGGGCTTCCCCCACCACTGTCCTCAATATTCTGCCCCTAGAGTGCTGCCTCAAAACCCACCAGGAGCTTAGTCTGTAAAGTAGTTGAGGACTAGGGCCAAGTGAACTCTGGGCTGAAACATGCAGTAAAATGAGAAGGCCTGCACACCTCGCTCATCACTAGCCCACTGCAAGGCTGCACTTCGGATGCTCATGGAAACCCACAGGATGATTGAGGAGTCTGTGCAGAGGGAAGGAGCCTTTTAATTCTCTGCCTCCTTAGAGGTGCGCCCTGGCGGGCCAGGAGCCTCAGACAGAGATGTTTCTGTACAGGTGCCAGGTTTTGCAGCAAGGTCCCGGAGCATCCCGTTCTCCCAGTGACCAGTGCTCCTTCTGTTTTCAATTTCAGCCTGATTCCCTGAGTGAATTTCATGTGAAGCTGTCCCTTCCCCCTCGGTCCCAGCGGGTAAGGAGCTGCTGGCGACTGTCAATGCCAGTGCCCCTGTCAGCAGACCTGCTTGGCTCTGGAAGGATGAGTTGACAAAAAGCCATAGGTGCCTGAACTTGGGTGTCTTTGTGCACAAGAAAAAATAATCTGTCACCTTGTTTAAGGCGTGTTCGGTCGCGTTTGATAGTTTGAAAATGCTCTGGGGAAAAATCATCCGTCTGGCTTCAAGAGTCAGGTTGTAAAATGGTGAAATCACATACTGGGGGCTGGAGTGGGGCGGGGGAGGGTGGGCAGTATGGGGGCATTGGGAGGGTGCTGGTTTCTTTTTTAAATAAAGCTTTAATGTTTTAATCTAATAAACTGTTTTTTGTTTAAAGAGCAGTTTTAGGTTCACAGCAACAGTGAGCAGAATGTAAAGACAATTCCCATCCCCCCCATCCCCCCACCATGCCCACCGCCAACATCCCCACCAGAGTGGTGCATTTGGTACACCCCAGGGACCACACTGACACGTCCTCAGCAGCCATAGTTGGCGTTGAGTTCACTGTAGATGTTCTGACGTGTGTAATGAATGACCTATGTCCACCGTGAAGTTATTGTACAGAGTGATTTCACTGCCCTCAAATCCTCTGTGCTCAGCCTATTTAGCCCATCCTCCCCCACCAACCCCTGGCAACCGCTGATCTTTTCAGAGTCTTCATGTGTTTGCCTATTTCAGAATGTTGTCGAGTTGAAATCACACAGTCTCTGTCCTTTTCTGATTGGCTTCTTTCCGTAATATGGACTGAAGTTTCCACCCTGTCTTTTCATGGCTCGGTAGGGTTACTTCTTTTTAGTGCTGAATAATATTCCATGACCTGGATGTACCCCGGTTTGCTTGTCTGTTCCCCTGCTGCAGAATATCTTGGATGTCTCCAGCTTTTGACAGTTACGATTGAAGCCGCTGTCAACATAGGAAACTGGTTTTAAATGTTCAGTAGAGATGAATGTAAGAACTCTGGAGTGGGGGAGGCTTGGAGGCCTGGGTTGAAGTGCGGTTCTGCCAGAGAGGATTTCTGCTAGCTGGTATCAGGCAACTGGGGACTTCATTCGTCAAAAGCACTTAACATTGAAACTTACTTTTCTTTCCACATAAGTAACAGGAATTCAGACAGCACCTCTGTCTAGGTGGATGACTGGTAAAAAATTTCAACAGTACTTTTCTCTCTCCAGAGTGCTAGAGTTCAGATAGGCATGTATGCATGCTCCCCTTTCTCTGGGGCAGAAGTACATGTATTTCTGTGTCCCCCCGAGGTGACACTGTAGTCTCTGACCCCCCTGAGTTGCAACCCACTGGGAGTGTTTCTTACAAGATTCCTCACTTTGTGGGGACCTTGGGCTTCATCTCCTACCCTCCTTCTCCTGCCCCAAATGGCTGCCAAGGTGGGTCCAGAAGAAACTCTCAGAGCTCTGGAGTTTGCTTATCTTCTAGGCTTCTTATTCATTTCTTTCCTTCATACTAGCTCAGTGAAAAATGTTAAAATATTTAAAAAATATATCGTATCCAACATTTTAGTTAGACAGGAAGGTTGCTTAAGATATCGATGTGCCCTATCTTGGCCAGGGCATTGCAAGGTGAGGTTAGTGCTCATAGACACACAAGGATTTTTTAGGAGGTGATGACACCGTTTCCGTCAGGGGTGACCAGGAATGGGCACGAACAGACAGAAGCATTCAAGTGACTTGAGAGGATCCTTAGGCAGCCTGGAAGTAAGAGGAAGATGATGGGCCTTCTCCAGCTCCACAAAAAAACAGTGTAATTAAATGTGGAATACCCTTACCCCAGGAACATTTGACCTCGGAGACCTTGGGTCTCAATGCATTGGACGGGGACAGCCCATGTATTCTGCTCTGTTTGTGTCCATAAACCTTCTTCATTTACTTTGTTTTTTGAGATGGAGTTTCGCTCTTGTCGCCCAGGCTGGAGTGCAATGGCGTAACCTCGGCTCACTGCAACCTCCACCTCCTGGGTTCAAGCGATTCTCCTGCCTCGGCCTCTGGAGTAGCTGGGATTATAGGCACCCACCACCGCGCCCAAGTATTTTTTTGTATTTTTAGTAGAGAGGGGTTTCACCATGTTAGCCAGGCTGGTCTCAAACGCCTGATCCCTGATCCAGGTGATTCATTTACTTTCAATTACGGTACCTCAATGGCCTCCCGTTTGAGTATAGATGTTAAATAAATACAATTGTCTCTCAGTCTTGCTCAGACTGATTACTCAAGGCTTTGATGAGCAGCAGAGTCTCATTTAGAAGAGGACTTGTCCTGGCCCAAGAATTCACTCTCTTACCTAGGATGTAATTTTATTTTTCTGACAGGACGTGCTTGACGGCACTGATCTCTCCAGCCAGGTCAGCACGGCAGAGAGGTGAACAGCAGTATGTCTTGTTAAGAAGCAGGAGATGAGATCATGAGATTGCCACACACACGTTGATGGCCTTTACACATGAACTTGGAGATAGAAAATAATGGCTAGTATGTTTTAGTCCTTTCCAAGTGCATGGCATAATTCTAAATTCTTTACATGTAACAGCTTCTTCAATTTTCATTACAGCTGGATAGGGAGGGGGTAGGCTAGTGTCACTTTTTTTGAAATGAACAAATGCAGGCATAGGGAGATTATCTGACTTGTCTAAACCCCCGGAATTAGTAAGCAGCAGAGCCAGAATGGACGCAGGGTCAGTCTATGTCAAGAGTCCTTGCTTTGAACTCCTATGCTGTGTCTCTCTCAAAGAGAACAAGAAGGTGCAAGTTGCTACAGTGAAAAGAACTCCATTGTCAGTGAGACATACAACACCCTTCCAAAGTGACAAAGACAAAACACCTAGCTAAGACTCACTGGCTAATTGGAAAGCAGGGCCTGTTATTACATAAAGGCTCCTGTCCTACTAGGTGAGATTTTCCTTGAGGGTAGGGACTATGTCTTTTCATCTCCCTACTCTTGTGACACCTGGAGCAGGCCTTGCTCTCAATAGGCTCCTGATCAATGCCCAGTTGTCAGGTCTCCTCATGCGTTAAATAAGGCCGTGCCTGAGGATCCCACTGGAAAGTCTTGGAAGGCTCTGGGACTCTTGTCAGCCCTGCGCGGTGCTTCCTGATTATATGAAGAGTCAGAATATATCATGAGAAAAGTCCGAAGTCTCTCCTAAGTTCTGAACAATAACTCCCTCCTCCCACTTGGCAACTCTTCCCTGATGGTTTAAAGAGCTGAGGTCTTGGCGAAACCAGGCTTTCCCTCAGATTGTTCAGCAGAGGACTCTGTCAGTTATCTTAGACCTTTTTAAGAAGCAGATATACAGCTGGGTGGGGAGGCTCATGCCTGTAATCCCAGCACTTTGGGAGGCCAAGGCGGGCAATCTCTTGTGGTCAGGAGTTTGAGACCAGCCTGGCCAACGTGGCGAAACCCTGTCTCTACTAAAAATACAAAAACTAGCCGGACGTGGTGGTGCACGTCTGTAATTCCAGCTGCTTGGGAGGCTGAGGCAGGAGAATCACTTGAACCTGGAAGGTGGAGGTTGCAGTGAGCGGAGATCTCACCACTGCACTCCAGCCTGGGTGACAGAGACTCCGTCCAAAAAAAAAAAAAAATAGAAGCATCATCTTCTTTGTTCATCTGTTGCCTTTGACCTTGTCAGATCTAGTGAAATTCTCAGTGCCCTGAAAACAAATGGACTTAGATCTATGGCCACTCTTTGGCAAAGGTAAGGGAATTTTAAACTCCAGCATCTTTTGGACTGTAGCAAGGTGACACAATTTATCAGAGTTTCTGGAGTGCCCCAGAATCTATATAAATGCAATTTTATCATTTCTGGAGTATTCTGTAAATATCGAGCCTATAAAACAATGCAATTACAAGAAGAAGAGTTAACTCACAGGTTGGTGAAAGGAACACTGCTCATAATCAGAGTCAGGTGGTAAAGGACATACTTTGTGGTGAAGCCAGGTGTGTAGGGACCTATGGCATTCTCTCATCTGGAGTTGTCTGCTTCTCTCTCCCTGCTCCTGTGGGTGAGATTGGGATTCCTAAGTCACTTTCCCTCCCTTTCCCCATTCCCATTTCTTTTGAGTACTTACTAGGTACAAAACATTTTTCTGGACATTTGGGAAAGCTCAGAAAATAATATGTTGCTATTCCACTTCAGGAAGGTAGACCGTCCTAGGAAACCCAGGACTAAGGGAAAGCAGTCCCGGCGTGCGGGGGAGAGATTCAGGGTGCTTTCCACCCTCTCCTGGACCTCAGCTTCCCTGCGTCTGGCTTTGCTTTTGTAGGCTGGGACCACTGCTCCTCTTGGCTTCTTCCATGGCAGTCGGTGCCACCCAGCTCGCTGGTGTTCCCGACTCGGGCTCTGCCCGCCTCACCCCATCTGTAGGCCCTCCCTGATGGGTGTTCTGCTGTTCACGGTCCTAATTTGGCACACGCCCTCTGAGGACCTCAACACAGACCCTCCAGAGAAGAGGCCTGGACCTGCGTCCCTGAGAATGCCTCAGAGGGAGCAGTCCAGAAAAGAAAACACAACCAGGTCATTTCGGTTGGATGGGAAATAAACTCTGCAAGACAAAATTGATTCACAGTAACGATACGATCTGTCAGAAGAAGTGGCAAAGAAAGGGGAGAAATGAGCGGCTGTGTGTGGGCGAGCCATGGATGCAGGAGGCTCTCCCTGCCATTTGGTCCAGTCACAGCAGAATAAAAGCTCCACTTCTGGATGGGGTATCACATGTGACAAGTATGCAAGAGTTTTTTAATACCACCACGCCTGGCCAGTGATGGGCACAGCATCCTGGTTAGTAATGAAATTGGAATGAGAAGCTGCAGGAGCCCAAGATGGATGGAACAGGGAAGGAGCAAAGTTTCCACAGAGGAGACAGAGGAGGAGGAAGCAGGGGACAGAATACCCCACGACTCTAGAGGCACACGTCCACAAGCGAGGCAGCACGCAGAGTCGAACAGGCACAGATGGACTGGTCACGTAGCCTGGAGTTAGGGCAACAGATGGACAAGTCATTGCATAAATTGGCTACACAGGGACCACAAATGCCTGCTAGGAAATCCAAGGACGTATCAGGTTGACCCAGTGACAACATACCTGGACAGAGGTAGACACAGGTGCCCCTGATCTGAAAGGGAAGTGAACAGCAGTTTGCACTGGTGGGGGTGGGGGGCGGGAAGCAAACGAGATTGAATAAGAAAAGGAAGGAAATTACATTGTGTGCGTGTGTGTGTGTTTAATGTCTTTTGTAGGAGGACTTTAATTCATCTTTGTAAGACCTGACTTTAATTATGTCACTTCTGAATGTTGTACTCGTATGACATTCGGAGCAGTGGGAGAGGAAAATAACATTTGGATCAAAATATATTTGATATATATTCAAAATATAGCTGAAATAAATTTTCTAAACACTGAATTTTTAGTTTAAGCACAAACTGAAAAACAATAACTTTCATGGAAATAGTTACTTGTAAAATGTTGTTCAGCTTTCAGAATGAAGTGTAAAATACAAGATGGAGTTGTCATTTAAAAACCAAATAGTATTAAACTAAAACAAAAATAATTATTGCTAGATATTTTTAGGTCGCTGTAACAGTGTACCACAAAAAAACTATAGTCTGCTGTGATGGTATTGATTACCTTTTTATTTGATGGCAAAAATGGATGAATTGTCATGTCTTTAAGTTGATATTTACTCAACATTTTAATATACATTTAGGATATGTATACATTTGTGTTAATTCTTTTTTAAAACTTTTAAAAATTAATCACCTATTATTTGAAAGTCACTATGCTAGGGACCAGATACAGTGGTGAACAGGATAAAATTGTTTCTGTCTTCATGAAGGGTATATAATCTGTTACTTAAAAAAAAAAAAAAAAAAAAAAAAAGACTTTTAAGGCCAGATGTGGTGCCTCATGCCTGTAATCCCAGCATTTTTGAGGCTGAGATGGGAGGATCACTTGAGGCCAGGAGTTTGAGACCAGGCTGGGCAAGAAAGCAAGAAATTCATTTCTTCAAAAACGCTATTTTAAAAACTTCAATTTTTAGAGCAATTTTAGGTTGAAGCAGAAAAAGGAAGCAGCAAGCACACAGAGTTCCAGCGTTACCGCCTACCATACACACAGACATTTTCTCGGCTGTTAACATCTTAGTGTAGTACATTTGTTATTGATGGGCCGATATTGATTTATTATTATTAACTAATGTCCATAGTTTACATTAGGGTTCACTTTTGGTGTTGTACATTCTGTAGGTTTGACAATTGTATAATACATGTATCCACCATTATAGAATCATGCAGAATAGTTCACTCCCTAAAAGTTCTTTGTGCTCCACCTGTTCATCTCTCCACCCCCACAAACCCCTGGCAACCAGTAGCTTTTTACTGCTGATAGTTCTGCCTTTTCCGGAATGTCACGCAGTTGTGTGGTTCGAGAATGGTTGGAAGCACACAGTAAGCAGCATGTTTAGATAGGCCTTTTTCACTCAGCAATATGTATTTAAGGGTACTCCATGCCTTTCTGGGACTTGATGGCTCATGTCTTTGCATCACTGAGTAATAATCCACTGTTTGGAGGTACCATAGGTTATTTTATCTATTCAGCTATTGAAATAACTGCAGTTGCTTCCAGTTTTTGACAATTATGAACAAAGCTGCTATTAACGTTTGTGTACAGGTGTTTACGTGCACATAAGTTTTTAACTCATTTGGACAAATATTTAAGAATGTGACTGCTGGATCATATGGTTAGACTATGTTTAGCTTTGCAATAAACTGCCAAACTGTCTTCCAAAGTGGCTGTACCATTTTGCTACCAGCAATGAGTGAGAGTTCCTGTTGCTTTACATCCTTGCCAGCATTTGGTGGTGTTGGTGTTTTGGATTTTGGCTGTGCTAATAGGTGTATAGTGGTATCTCCTTATTGTTTTAATTTGCAATTCCTTAGTGACATATGATGTGGAGCATGTTTTCATATACTTCTTTGCTGTTTTTATATCTTCTTGGTGAGGTGTCCATTCAGATCTTTTGCCCATTTTTTATTTGAGTTGTTATTTTCTTATTGTTGAGATTTAAGATTGTTTTGACCTTTATCAGATATGTGACGTGAGAATGTGTTCTCCCAGTCTGTGGCTTGCCTTTTCATTCTCTGAACAATTTCTTTTCCTGGGCATCCATTACTTGTGAACTGTGTGGGCTGGGCACTGGTGGACCAGAGTAGTTCTGGGAAGGTGAATTGCAGACCTGCACAGCAGGCTGTTAGTCCCAATATTCTTCCAGAAAGTCAGTGTGGACTGTTGCATGCCCGAATCCTGGCACTCGCACCTTTCTTGTTCACTTGCGTCTGTTGATCTTGATACTGGGTTGTACCTATGGTTTTGGCCTCTCATTTTTTGCCGTGTTGATCATTTTGTGCCTCTGATGACTTTAGTAGCTGACTCTGGCCCTGGTCCCTTGACTTCATGTGAGTTCTGTTACCTGACTGTGGCCATCCACCCTCCCACATGGGTGCGGATTGTCTTGTTTGTGTACCGGCTTGGGCTTTGCAACTGACAGTTTATCCTGACCCCAGCCTGAGGCCTAGTGTCTAGAAAAATTATCATATTTTCAGTGATTGATTATAAAACCAGCATTAGATTGGGTGTTTCTCACTTTAATGTCTAAACTCAAAATCTTTATTGCTGTCATCCCCAAACGAAGTTCCCTGCTGACTTTCCCATTTCTTCCCTAATGGCCTCACCATTCTCCCAGTAACTCAGACTGTCTGCCACAGAGCCGTCTTTGATTTATCCTTCATCACCTGCAGACAGTCAGTAGCCTTGTTCTCAGACCCGAGTGTTTCAGTGCCTACCATTCATTCTGTTAAAGGACTTGAGTTCTACCATGATAGGAAAAAAAGCTGCATCATTCCAGGAAGGTATGTGTGCACATTCAGACATTAGGTTAATGCCATATACATTTTTCTGAAAACCCTGCATCTCCCTATATGGCAGCCTCTAAGAGCCTTTGTGGTGCTAAAACCTGGAATCATTCTTTAGCTTTGTTTTTAAACACTGAAATCCTTCTTGAGTCTTCTCTCTTTTTCATTCCCACTGTCACCAGTGTGAAACTGGCCCTGGCTTCATGGCTGGCCCCTTGGGGCTTAGTGCTGGACTCAATGCCTTGGGTCTTTCTGAAGGGAAGCCTGCTGGGGACAGGAATAGGGAAAGAGCTGAGTAGGACAATAAGGTGGAGAGAACCAGAAAGCTTTTCAACCCGTCTTTAGAGTGAGATCTTCACAGTGTGATTTTGTTATTCTATTTGAAGTGAATTCTAGAGTAGCTGATGCTTTTAGAAATCAAATATAGATACAGAACACATTACAAAACTAAGATTTGGTCATTTTAAAAGCTTTGTTATTTGCTTTTTCATACTCTCCTTTCCTCTTCTTCACTCAAGTAAATAATGATTTGACCATAATTTTCTTTACTTAAAAATATTTTTTTCACAGACTTCAGATCTATGTGTCTACTTGTCATGAAAAGTATATTTTACTTTAATAAGCTAATGATTTATTTCAACAGAGGAAGCAGAGCCCTCCAAGTTTATATGGATTGATTACTGCAAAGCTTTGACTAGAGACCTGTTCTTTTAAAAGCCAGTCTTTTTGTGCAACTCAGGTGAGTTTTAGATTGCCTTCTCAAACTCTACCTGTGTGTCATTAAGTCACTGCTAAGATTGTTTCCCCCTCATTTCCAGTAGCTTATGAGAACTCCAGCTATTAGCATGTAGCATTTCACCTCCTAAACTATTAGGTTGTTTCTTTGATTGCCCAGAACAATCTTATCATTGAATGAAACTATTATAAATTATATGCACATAGTTTTAAATGATTGCAAGATATATTTGATTCCAGGTCTTTTCAGACGTTTAGCATTGAATCTTTTTCAAAATTTTCTCTTTTTACAACATTTCCAGCTATGTTTCAACTTGTTTGTCAGAACGATTGCTGCCTGGGCTAAAGCCAGTGCTGCCAGGCAAAGCTGTTCCCAGTTGGGCCCAGGTGGGTGCAGCAGGGAGCTGGCTGTCGGGTGGGGCTGAGCTTCTGGGAGAGCAGGAGTGAGCAGGTGGGCATGACGAGGGACATGCTGAGGGGCCCAAGGTGAGGAAGGAAAAGAGCAAATGGCCTTCTGGTGCATGCGGTCATTAAGGTGAGATGACTAATTAGTGCGAAGCCTTGAGTCTTGATGAATGGGCCAGGGAGACAATCCTTTATATCAAGTCCAAGGAACTAACCTGAGAGCCCAATGTGGAGTGCACTGGAAAGTCAGTTAAACAGATAGATAGTCCCACCTGCTGAGGAGATGGAAGCAAGGGCCAAATTGGTGGTGGTGGTGGATGCGGGGTGGGGTGGCTGGGTTGGCCTAGGGCCCTCTATGGGATGGGGAGCTTGAAACCCATCTCTCAGTATGTGTAGCTAGTGGAGCTGCCGTGTAGCTGGGGTCTTGGTGAGTCCTAAGTGACTGTTCAGATTAGGTCATGATGAACTGAGGGTTTTGTCTTTAATTCAGGAAGCAAAAGCATTGAGGGCTCTTGTTCACATTTTACCTGCAGCTGATTTGATACCCTGTCTGACTCTTCGGGTGGTATTTTACCAAATTATGTCCTGGGGGAGGTCAGTCCATATTCCAGAAGTTAGATCAAATGCTAAGATGCCCTGTAGCTGGCTGGAGGAGGGCTGGGTCATATACCACGTGATGGAGAGAGAAGAGGGAGGCAGAGGACACAGTCTGGCCTGGAGTAGACATGGAGTCAAAGGCTGATCTTGGCTCTTGGAAGATCCTGGGTGGAGATTCACATAGGACAGGTGAGTCACGGGAGCTTCTGGGCAGCAGTCAGCTCTGGGGTACTCACAAAGTGTGGTGGCTGCTGGAAATAGTGATCTATGCCTCTCATTAGAGTATTTCAGCTGGAAGGGCCTTTGGAATCTTCTCTTCTCCCAGGATAGGAAATGGAAACTCAACAAAGTTGATGACTCAGCATTGTCAGGCAGCTAGCCCATAGCAGGGACTAGACCAGAACCCTGGCCTTTTCTCTTTTTCAGAATTCTTTTAGAAACAGTTCAATCGAGGTGTAATTGATCTATATTAAAGTACATATTTTAAAGTGAACAATATACGTTTTGACATAGGTAGACACTATAAAGTCCTCACCACAGTCAAGATAATGAGCAGATCCATCACCCCAAAGTTACCTTGCATGCCTTTGTCGTTTCTCCCTCCTGCCTTCCTCAACCCACAGCCCTGGTGCCCAGGCAACCTCTGATCTGCTTCCTGTCATGATGGATGTGTTTGCATTTTGTAGAATTTTTTTTTTTTTCTGGAATTACACAGATTTCTTTTTGTGCCTGGCTTCTTTGATTCATCCTGTTTTGAGATGCATCCAGGTTCTCGGATCAGCAGTTCACTTCTTTTTCCTGCTGAATGATATTCTGTTATCTGGATGAACCATCCTTTTACCTGGTTGATGAACATTCTGGTTGTTTTCAGTCTGGGATTGTTACAAATAATGCTGCCATAAATATTCGTGTACCAGTGTTTGTGTGGATGTGTCATTTCATTTCTCTTACATTAATACCTAGAAATGGAATGACCAGGACATGTGGTAGGTTTATGTTTAACTTTTTAAGAAATTTTCAAACTGTTTTCTGAAGTAGTTGTACCATTTGACATTCCCATCAGTGGTGTACGAGAGCTGCAGTTTCTTCACTTGCTCATCAGCAGTTAGTATGGCCAGTCCTTTTACTTTGAGTGATTGTAACAGGTGTGTAGCAGTGTCCCACTGTGGTTTTCACTTCCATTTTCCTGATGGCCAGATTATATTATTTTTTCATGAACTTACTTGCCATGTGTACATCTTTCATAAATTGTCTGTTCAGATTTCTTATATATGCTTTTTATTGGGTTGATTGTTTTCTCATTGTAATTTTGAGAGCTCTTGATACATTCTAGAAACAAGTCCTTTATCAGACATACGATTTGCAAATATTGTATCTGAGTCTGACTTGTCTTAGCATTCTCTTAACAGTGTTTTTTTGAAAAGTAGAAGTTCTAAATTTTGATGAGATCCAATCTATCAGTTTATTTTTTTATGGATCAAACTTTTGTGTCATATCTAAGAAATATTTGTCTAACACAAAGATTTTCTCTTATTTTTTTCAGAAATTGTATAGTTTAAGATGTACATTTAAGTCTGCAATCCATTTTGTTAATTTTTTTATATATAGTGCAAGTCATTTGACACACGTGCAGTATAGCAAAAGGCACATTTTGGATCTGTGGATTAAGGTTACTTTATCCACAGATGGTGATAGAAGTCTTTTACCAGTACTGTCATATTTAAATGCAGAGGTCAACCGTACATTATATATGTACATCACTCAATAAACCCCTAAAATACATTGCCCAGTTTTCATAATGCATTTAATGGAAGAGTAATAAGGTCATTAAGGGCAATCAGTGTTTTGTTATATTCCTGATTATATTCTTGATTATAGTTTGTTGCGTTTCTCGAACAAACACGGAGTAAGACGTATGCCTCTTCCCCCTTTAATGCGAACCAATGTAGTCTCAGACTCCAGTTTAAAACCTTGTCAACAGCAATGATTGCACATTGTTTACCCCACCCGCTCCCGGTTGTAGTAATTATGGTACTTTAGATTTCCTGGAGAGGACGCAGCGCTTAATCATGTAATTGTGTCTCTGGATGGCTATCCCAAACAATGTGGAGCACGGTCTCTGCCGTTCACCAGAACAGCCAAGAGAGAAGTTTGTTTGGGTTCTTATTGTGCAGACACAGTGGGAGGGAGGCTGCAGTGGCTGGGGAGAGCAGCTCATGGAGGGAAGGAGTTGATTTTGGAAAGACAAAATGGGGTTGTGTAGGGATATGTGGCTTTTTTCCCCCCCAGTTCTTGTCCTTATGATTATTCCAGGAGGAGGGTCCTGAGAACCACTGCATTGACTGTGGTATATAGCTCAGTCTCTGCACCACAGTTATCCAGGACTGGGGCTAGTGAATTTATCCTGGGGAATTCCTGTGGGTCCTAGTATTTAGCCTTCCATTGTGCTTCTAGCCCAGAAGTGTGCTTGCTTTACAAAAGTCAGGAGAGAGATACAGGAAGGAGCACCGGAATTGGAGTCTGAAAGTCTTCTACACCTGCTGGGGGATCAGGAATGAGCCATTTAGCATCTCCCAACACCAATTTCCCTATCTGCCAAGAGGGGAAGAATATCTTTTTGGTGTACTCAAGTGGATACACTGAGAGGACTTGCTCTCCATGTACATGATGGGCCAAAGGTCATGCATTCTTTCATTTTATGTGGAAAAAATGACTTGCACGTGTTCGTTTGGGAGGCACCATGAGAACTGGCTTTATCTTCTCTAGGGACCTTCCCTAACCGTGTCCCAGACCCTGAGGTGGGGTTGCCACATTCCCCTTGTGTTTTGCCCTCATTGCACTTCCTGCGTCACAGCGATAGTTTTACTCCCTGCTGTTGAGAGCAGGAATTTCTTCAGGGCCAAGACCTCTAATTTATGTTTATAACTCTAGTGCCATTTCATAAACATTTGATGAATAAACAACTAAATGAATACATATGAAGACGAGCAGGGCAGTCCTGGTGTTGAAGGAATTCGTAACCCGGCAGAGGAGATGGACACGTGTGTGAATAATTGCAGCACACCGTTCTAGCTGTAACAAGCAATTTATTCACTTTTAAACAAAATGGGAACACTTCATTCTCATCTAATAAAATTGCTTCTATTGGCACTCCAGACATTTGGGTAGAAAGTATGTTGCTGAAAAATGATTTCTAAAAAGAGTAGAAGAGATAAGGGGAGACTACACTCTTTTATTCCAGCCATTACTCATCTGCAGGGTTTCACTTTCCATGGCACCTGACCTTCTTCTACTCCCCAGGTTAGAATGGGGCACTCATTATACATTTTCACGGCACCATCATTCTCTTTTCTGACACTAATGATTTGTTTCCCATCTGCCTCTTCTCTCCCCATCATCTAGACTAGTGCCTGTCACATAGTAAGACCTCAGTAAATTGCTGCTAATTGACTGACTATACAATAAAACAAGTTCACACCATAAAGACTTTTTAAAAAAATAACCCTGGCTTCAGAAATTTTTTGAAGAGGGGAAAGAGTTCTTTCCCCATCATGGGATTTCAGTATGGCCCTGTGGCCCCAGGTTTCTTTTGAGCGGGGCTACAGTCTAATTTTCTTAATAGAACATATTACGCCATTAAATGGATCTCCACACACCTGGAGGAGCTAACCTATTGAAGGGAATGATTTCCTGTTATCCTTCTGGAATTCAGGTACAATTTAACTTCTTGCCATTAAAACACAACTTGATAGCGGTAACCTTTTTCCACCTCTTGGGACGCTTATTTTTAGTTTTCTGGAGAAGATGCAGATTGGAATACAATGACTACAAATAGATAAGGCATAGCCCGCAAACCCATTTGCAGGTGCACTGTGTTTCCTTGCGCAGTCGTTTGTCTCCAGGTTTGAATGCTTTTCCAACGCCTTTATTGGCAGTTGAAAATAGAGTTCTAGCCAATGTCGATGGATTGTTACCACAAAATGCAATTTGCTGCCGCACGTTGTGCTCAGATAATGGGCAAGAGTAGAATTCATCCAAACAATTGTGCTCCAGCAATTGTGTTCAAAGAAATGATACCACAGAGTGAGCCATTCTCAGTTTTCTGAATCATTTAAATGGTTTCATTGTAACGCATCCCTTTGTCAACTATTCTTTAGTGGGAAAATAAAGGCTTAAAGGAATTTCTTTTCTTAAAGAAACAGAACTTATAGCAGAATCAGAAATATGTCATGATATATAGGCCTACTTATGAAAGAAGCAACGCGTGTTACCATTGATTACTCGATCACTTCTGTAGGGCTGGGGCAACACTGTTAATTCTTTGAATTTTCTGGCTGCACCAGGCCTAGGTTTGTGTGAACACCAGGGAAGTGTTACCTACAGAGAGCCGGCAGGGCATAGTGTCAAAAGTGTGGGATTCAGAGGCAGAAAATTTGGACATCAGCTTTGCTGCTACCGCTTACTCTCTATGTGACTGTGGAAAAATGATCTCAGCTACCTTGAGGGTTTGTTATGAGTGTCAAAGAAGATAATGTGCAATGGATAGCATGGTTTGAACAGTGAAGGAAAACACTTTTTTAGTTGCTGTAGAATAAATGTATTCCCGTATGAACTGAAAAACTTAGTCAAGTTTCACATGGGAGCTTCGGTCTTTCCTTAATGGAATATTATCAGAAAAATTTGTTTTATATATCTGTCTTTGAAAGTTTTACTTATATACCAGTTTCTGTTACAAAAAATAAAGGTCTGCCTATTGGTAGCTATTTCTGTTTCAAGTTAATGCACAGAGCCACAAAATGCCATACAAAAGAAAGGCAACATGATGACCTTTGGTTGAAGGCTACATTTCTATTCATTTTCCATAGAAATTATGCGTGTCTGCTTTTGAAGAAGCATATTGGAAAAAAAACTATCCTCTACTAGTTGCCTTATTCATGTAATAGAAATTCTGATCCAAGTTTAGTAAAAAAAAGAGAAAAAGAGAGAGTTTTGCAGATGAAAGGCTGACAGCTTGACACCAGTCATGCCGGGGTGCTCATAAGGACTGCTAGAGGAGGAAGGTCACCAGGAGCCAGCACAGGGCCACTGAAACCATGTCAGAGCAGCTGGAGTTCCACACATTATTGAGGGATGCAGGAGAGGGGAATTAAATGTTGTCCAGGTGGATGTACCTGAGGTTCTGTGATTTCATGAGCATTGATATGGATTATTGACACAATATTCATCATTAGCTCATTCACATAGGACCCTATGAAGAACTTAGGAAAGTTGTGATTCCAAGATCTTCGGGCTTTTCTTCAAAAGAAGACAGTTTTGAAGCCAGGCTGAAGGCACTGCAGTGTGGAATTTGCACCGCAGGAGAGAGGCACCCCGACACAATGGGAGCCAGGCGCTTTCCCCACAGCTTGGCTTTGCCACGGCAGAAACCAGAAACGCTGAGCTGGCAGGAAGCTCATTTTGTTCCTGGAAGAGGGCTTTATTTTATTTCAAACCCTCAGCTGCCTGGTGCACATTTTTGTTCTGGCAATAAATAACTTTAAGCTCATGTTTGAGTTCTTTCTTCTTTCTTTCTTTCTTTTTTTTTTTTTTTAATATTCTATAGAAGAAAAATACAGGTTTTTATATGAAGAATTTTTAAGACTCAATAAGAAGTAAACAGCTTTTTAAAAGTGGGCAAAAGATTTGAAAAGACATGTCACCATATCTATCAATGATACACAGATGGCATATAACATCCAGTTTACAGGAAGCAAGGGGAGTAGAGAAATACTTTTCATGATACCTACCATGGGGAAGCAAGCAGGCAAACCCAGAATTTGGGATACACTAAGGACAGCTGATCTGGCTTCTTAAATATATGAGTGTGTTTTTTAAAAAAGGGAGAGGACTTTCTCAATTATGTAACATTTAAAGTACATGACCAAATAGGATGTGTGAACCAAGGGATGGAAATGGACTAGGGGAAAAATAACTCTAAAAAGACTTTTTTAGGGTGACAATAATCAGGGGAACTTGAATATGGAGTGGGAATTAGATGGTGCTAATGAGTAACTGTTAATTTTGTTGGATGAGACAATGGTATTGCAGTTATGTATAAAAATATCATTTAGCAATTATGTATAAAAATATTGAGGGCTGAAATGATGTGAGATTTGCTTTAAAATACTATAAAATAAAGGAAAAAGGAAGAAAGAAGAAAGACTGAAGTACATGTGTTGAAATGTTAGTAACTTGCATCTGGAGAGCGGGTGGATAAATGGGATTTATTTTACTATTACTTTTGCTTTTGTATATGTTTGAAAACTTTCATAGTAAAAATTCTTTATAACATCTTTCTAGAAATTATGCAGACTGTAAAATATAAGTAAATAGTGACATAATTTGAAGCATAGATTACTATGCATGTTATATGCAAGAAACACCTGCCCATAAATTCAATTAAAAATGGTTTTATCTCTACAAAAAATTCAGATTTATCAGGCAGTCAATTTGCATTACAAAGGGGACTGTTTCTTTTATAAAATAGTTTGCTGTTAGAATTCCATTAAATGATTTATTTAATTTCCACAGGCACTCTTTTTTTTTTTTTTTTTTTTTTTTTCTCGAGATGGAGTTTTGCTCCTGTTGCCCAGGCTGGAGTGCAGTGGCGTGATCTTGGCTCACCTCAACCTCAGCCTCCCGGGTTCAAGCGATTCTCCTGCCTCAGCCTCCCAAGTAGCTGGGATTACAGTCTTGTGCTACCATGCCCAGCTAATTTTGTATTTTTAGTAAAGACAGAGTTGGTCAGGCTGGTCTCGAACTCCCAACCTCAGGTGACACACACGCCTCGGCCTCTCAAAGTGCTGGGATTATAGGCGTGAGCCATTGCACCTGGCCGGGTACTCTTTTTTTAAAAATCTTCCAATTTAGCCCCTTTCTTTCCTCAGTCTTTTCTACGAACTCCAACCAGATGCTGGCTCCCTTCATGCCTCCAAAACTTTATGAAAGCTTATTTCCTCTATCTGGAGTTACTCCCTTCACTTTGTTCTTTGTAAAAGCTTATTAGTATTCTCCAGGAAAACTAAAGCAATAGGATGATCTATTGATCTATTGATCAATCTAGAGGTTGATGTATTATAAAGAATTGGCTCAGGATTGGCTCATATGATTACGGAGGCTGGCAAGTTCCAAGATCTAAGCTGGAGAACAAGAGAGCTGATGGCATAGTTCCAGTCCAAATGCCACCAGCCTTTAGATCCAGGAAGAGCTGATGTTTTAGTTAGAGTTCAAAGGCAGGAAAAAAATCAGTATCTCAGCTCAATCCATCAAGCCAGAGGAGTCCTTTCTCCTCAAGTGTTTTGTTCTATTCAGGCCTTCAACTTACTGGGTGAGGACCATCCACATCAAGGAGGGCTGACCGCTTTACCAGGGGTACGGATTCAAATGCTAATGTCATCCAGAAACACCCTCACAGATACAGCCAGCATAATATTTAGCCAAATGTCTTGGCACAGTCAAGTTGACACATAAAATTAACCCTCACTCTTACTCGCTCGTTAAGACTACCCTCAAACAAATTCTACAGCAACGCCTCCAAATGTCTATACTATATAGATTTATGTGTTTATTTTTTATTCTAGGCTGTAAATTTCTTGAGGCAGAGAAATTTTTGTCACATTCATCTTTCAATCACTAGACACTAGCCTAGGACCTGGCATAAAACAGGTATCAAGTAAATATCTGTTAAGTGAATGAATGAATGGGTGAATTGTAACATCTGTAGCAAATTTAGGAGAAACTCCACAAGTTAGAAGTATCATGTTTTAATGTTCTAAATTTAAATATGACTAGTAAGAGGGTGGGTTTTAAGATTGGTATAAGCAAGCAATCATGAAGAATGATGGTCCATGAAAAAGTAGACCCTGTAAAGGCAGCAAAATAGTTATTCAGTTAATTCTTAAAACAAAAGCAATTCACATGCAGTTTTGAGATTACAGATATGATAAAATTAGCATTCAGAAGGAACTATTTGAATTTTGTTTTAGTTTAAGTTATAGTGAGTTGTTTAATCAATTAGCATTTAAGTCGATTAACATTTAAAATAAAAAATGGTATTCTTCCTCTTTATTCTACCCTACCTGGAATTCCACATTAAACCTTCCCAGAATTCCACATTATTTTACCTTCTCCTTCTACTAGTAGCATCCATATCTTGAAATAATACATTTATACCTCTATTCCTTACTTAGACATTAGTTACTTCTACCCCCTAATAGTTGTACAACTATGGATAAGTTATCTGATTTTGCTGTGCCATAATTTCATCTTTTGTAAAATGGGGAAAATAATTTTCTATCCCACAACATTCTTGTAAGGATTAAATGAATTACTGTTCATAAAGTACTTGGTATATAATGAGAGTCATGTAAGTTTTATAATCATTATGACAGTGATAATTATTAATATACAGTTATAGATGACAGAAAGTTAGCTTATGCAACCTCCTACCATCTCACCTCTTCTCATTCTATATAATTGTATCAAAAATTTTCAGTAAATCAACACTGTTTATGTTATGCTAGTTTATGTTATGTTATTATGGCTATGTGAATGTGTTCTCAACTGAAGTCGATAAATATACTGTTAGGGCTACTTTTTAGGTAACACAAACTATTCCAGTTACTTCAAGCAGAACCTGGGAAAGAGAATTGGAGGCTTACAGTCTGATCCTCGAGCCAACAGTGGGATTTGGCAGCTTCCTGTCTGCGGATGAGATAGCAGCTACTCTAAGAGGTCTCCCTGAGCCTAGAGAGAGGCAACTGCTTTAGAAGAGGTGAGGACAGGAGAGAATTGTACCGTGCAAGGGCCTGGTGAAGGAGGCCTCTGGGAACCAGGAAGGGAGAAACCGCTTCTTCCTCATCTGTCCCTCCGGCACCCTCTACTGACAGGGGTTAGCATCAAGCCATCTGGCAAAGGACACGATTTACAAGGCCCAGTGCTATTACCACAGAGCAGGGAAAGAAGGGTAGTTTTGGAGCAGAATGAATTAATAACTGGCACTCCTGTTAAATGGAAACTTCTACCATGCTAGTGTAGTTAAATTCAGACACTGTGTAAAAGGCTTGGGTATGTTGTGGCCAGGGGAGCATGTTCATTGTGTTCAAATGTTTGAAAAACAGCTGCCTGAGGGAGAGAAGGCATCATGAGTATGTGTTTCTCAGAGGGAACAAGACCAGGGACAGTTATGGGAAGGCAGATGTTGGCATCTCATGAGAATTTTGGATGCTTATCTCCAAATGTCACCATTATCCTGACACTAAGAGTGATGAAGCTGAGGCTAGGGTGATCCTCAGTCATGTTGTGGAAGTTCAACTGGGACAGAAGGCAGAAGTGGGTGATTCCCAAGGTCCATTCCAGTCTGGAGAAATTATGGACTTTTCAGACATAGCTGTGTTACCTAAAGTGAGTTGTGCTGTATATATAGAGGTCAGCCTACCAATTTATTTATGTATCCATGCGTTATCCATATGCCTGTTTATCCATCTGTCTCCCCATCCACCCATGTATCTACTCATCCACCCATTTATCCATGTATCCACTCATCCATCTGTGCACCCACCCACTCACTCATCCATCCATGCATCCAACCATCATCCATTTAGCCATCTATCCATCCACTCATGTAACCATTCATCGACCCATCCACCCATCATCCATCCATCCATCCACCCATCTACCCACTCACCTATTCAACCAACCAACCATCCGTCCACCCCCCCATTCAACCAACCAACCATCTATCCATCCATCCAACCATTCATCTATCTTCTTTTGAGTTGCTTTAAAACCCAGTGAAGTTATTTCACTCAATTAAACTAATATTATTTGGACCAGTGTTTGTTGGTTGGCTTCCAAGGACTGTATATGATATTAATATTGGAATTAATCAAGGACATTACATGCAAATGCATTATTTTTATTCCATTTAGATATAAGAATAATTCTTATTTGCTGCCTTTTATATTCCAGGTGTCCTTTTTTCTGAAAATTTTCATAATGTGACAAAGAAGGTAAGAGTAATGTGAGCAAAGTTACTGAATAAAACCACATATGACCAAAGCATTGAAATGAGAAAACAGAACATGTTTTCATCCCAGTGGTTCCAAGATAATTCCATACCATCAAGTTTGAAGTTTCAGAAATCTTAAGGAACAGCTCTCTAAGCAGAAGAGCTTAAATGATTATCTGGGTCTCTTATGACTCACTGTGTTTTATTTCCTTAGTTCAAGCCTTGTGTAAGGGTTAACAGTATGAGTTTACTGTTTTGCTAGGTGCATCTTCTTTTCTGACACATGGGAATTTTATAAGAGTTGGAGTTGTCAAACAGAAATGAAAGCACAAAAAGCATTTTCTCCGGACAGCCTATTTACTGTTCATTGGTGAAATAAGTAGTAAAGAGTCCAGTTCTTTCTCGGGTTCTGCTTGAAGTAATTGGAATAGTCATAGTAAATAGCACGAGGTGGAAGCAGGATTCAAACCTGAGTCTGTGCCCTTCACCACTATGCAATGGCATCTCCCAATGGATTAGGAAATGTGTAAGTACAAGGAGATGCCATGAGAAACTTGCAGTTGGTCGACTCTGTCGCTTACAAACTGTGTGACACAAAACAGGACACCTCAGTACAATCCTTGAAAAAAGCAGGGCCCAGAGGTTACCATGAATTCCTCAACATCACACAGAGTTGCACATCTAGGGTTGGAAATGAAGCCTCTTGACCCACAATCCGGAACTCGTTTATTTGTTTTTAACCGACTTTTTTAGTTTTGTTGCATAGAAAATCATGAATTGCTCGTGAAAAGCGAAATCCCACTGCTGAAAACCTGTCCTCTGGTACTGGGGGTTTAAGTCCCTTCCGTCGCTCCAACACTGGCTGGTGTTTACACACTGGTGCCTGGGCAGGCCTCTCGCTCCATGTCTGGGCTTCCTGGTGGTCACTGCAGCTGTGGTCACTGCGGGGGGAAACAGGCGACACATGTAGGGTGACCTCCACGATGGTGGCTACTCTGTTTCTTTATAGACATGTTACCTTTTTCTAATCAGCAGTCCACAGCAGTGGCTCCGTGACTATGCCTCCTGCAGCAGCTGTTTGGGGCTCAGTGGCCGAGCACATGGTCACAGTAACTGCACGCCACCCAGCAAGAGTTGGTTAATCATATATAATCCACCCAACAGTGGGCTGCCTTGTAATTGTTACAGGGCCCTTTCAATTTCTTGCAGTTTCCTTTGTCTCAGCAGTTTTGGTTGCATCCTGAAAACTGTCAGGCTTCCTCGTTTCTGTAGGGACCTGACAATTCCGGCCTCACAATGCAGCTTAAATTGGACCAGCTGCTGCCTCAATGGAGCAGTCTGCCCATCTCCAAGGCATTAAGCCCAAAATTATTTCGAAAATTGAAGCCTTTGACTTGCTCTGGATTAATGTGATTAAGCAGGGCTTGCTTTAATTTGTAGCCATCTCGTCCTTTATTATATAACATCTCATCAATTGGAGCAGCATGCGTGTCTGCAAGACAACAGAAAGTTAGGTTGATTGCAGTTTGTAAGAGAAGTCTTTAATGTTTCAGGAGCAACTGATAGGAGGCTTCAGTTGTGGGGGCAGATTTAGATCTGCTTGTTGTTCTTAATTTTTTTTTGGAAAACTAATAAGCAAATGAATCCACCCTCCCTCCCCCACTTTGTCCCCATCTCCCCGAGGTCTACATATGATTTATAATTCCCTTTAAGTAATAAAGGATCTTTTTTTCATCTGAATTTTATCAGCTGGTGAAATCTGGAAGAAATATCCTTCAGAGTGAAGAAAGGTAGAATTAAATGGATTTGATTTTTTTCTCTGTGTAATTGAATGTATATTACTATTAAGATAATTATAAATAATCTGTTAGCTTTTCTAAATAAGAAAGTATATACCTCATTACTTGAGACCTAGATTTTAATAATAACAGCTCTGGATTATAGTGGAAGGAATTAGGACATGTTTTAAAAATGTCCTTAATAATTTTTAAGCTTAATGACATTATTCTTATAAAATTTATCCTGGCAAACTTAAGACAGTAATAATCTAAGTCTCATATCTTTCTCTCCTTATAATAATTTAGCTAATGAAAGTACATGTCCAAGTATTTTTCTGAGGTTAAATCTGATCTTCCTTCTATATTATCAGAGCCAAAGAACACAGGTCTAGGAGTCAGTAACCCTGGAGCTACTCCACTTTTTCTCACCAAAGCGCTGTGTTTTCTTCGGAAGGTTACTCATCTTCTTTATGCCTCTTTCCGTATTTCTAAAATTAGGAAATTGAGGAGGAAACTTTCTAAAATCCCTTCTAGTTCTAGTCTGTATTTCCAACTTCTAATGTCTCCTACCCCCATTTACAAAGTGTGTTTTACTGGGTCTGGGTCCAATACGGCCACCTTGCCTTTTCTCTGAAAGTAGATAGTTTAAGTGGCAAAATGTACTGATATTTGGGCCAAATCAGATTATTTCTGGAAGTCAAAGAGCCTCAACCCAATATCATTGTATATACTTAATTGCTTATCTTCCTTAAAAATAAACGGCTAATTTATGGTTCTTTGGTTACTTATTGACATGCAATTTTTTTGTATTCAGATCTCTTTATAATTAGTGTGTGAGGTAATGCATATGCTTATTAGCTTGATTTAGCCATTCAACAATGTATACATATTTCTTTTTTTTTTTTTTTTTTTGAGACGGAGTCTCACTCTGTCGCCCGGGCTGGAGTGCAGTGGCCGGATCTCAGCTCACAGCAAGCTCCGCCTCCCAGGTTTACGCCATTCTCCTGCCTCAGCCTCCCGAGTAGCTGGGACTACAGGCGCCCGCCACCTCGCCCGGCTAGTTTTTTGTATTTTTTAGTAGAGACGGGGTTTCACCGTGTTAGCCAGGATGGTCTCGATCTCCTGACCTCGTGATCCGCCCGTCTTGGCCTCCCAAAGTGCTGGGATTACAGGCTTGAGCCACCACGCCTGGCCAACAATGTATACATATTTCAAAAGTTCATGTTGTACATCATAAATATATACAATTTTTATTTGTCAATAAAAACAAATTAAGAAAAAGAGCTCTTTACATAAGCAATAACAAACGCCTATGAAGGAGCTGTAGGAGTAGTACCTATTATTATAGATAGCAGGGGTAAGTTGTAAACTTCTTTCCATTTTTTCCCTTCATTTTGCCCAGTATTTTGATATCTCCTGTAACGTTGATGCTTGCTGTCTTGTTAAATACTTTGTTATCACTTGAGTCATTTATTTATTTATTCTACAGATATCACTTACAGAAATGATTTGTGGTGGTTCTTCCGGACTGAGAAGAGCCTGGGTTTCAGAGCTGGGTACAGCAGGGGTGGAGTTGCCACTTTGAGTGGAAGGAGTTCTGGAGTTCCTTCGGGTCTCTGGGCCATCTGCTCCATAAATCCCTTTACAACACAAGAGGCAGCATACTTGCTCTTGACCTGGTTCTGTCACTGTGGGATTGGTCCACCTACTATCACAAGTAGACCCAGCAAATATGCTGTGACTCACACATGCACAGGTTGACTTCTTGTTCATGTAACAGCCAAAAGCACACCTCGGTGGGTGGTGTTCCTCACGTGGCAATTCAAGGGGTCAGACAGCTCTCATTGTGTTGCTCTGCCATCTCCTATGACCCCATTGAAATCTATACCCAGTCCATCAGATGGACAGAGAGCACACGGAGTGGGCACACCTATGGCCTGCAGGCCTTGGCTCAGGTATGGCACACCTCGTGTCTGCTTACATTCTTGGGAGACCTCAACCACATGGCCACACTAACTGCGAGAGAACCTAGGAAATGGAGTTTTTAGAGATGAGAGGTAGAGCTCTACCTCCCTGTGATGACATGGTAACTCCTAGAAGAAAGTGCAGAAATGGTTAGTGTTTGTGAGTACAACCCTTTACTGAACTTCAGAAGTTTTAGGCAGTCTTTTAAAGTTGATTTCAAAGGACCTAGGCATCTCTACATTCCCATCAGACTAATTTGACTTCTGGCTTGGTCTTGTCTTTCAAAGATTTTTGGAGCTGTAAGTCTTACTGGCACCGTGTAGGTGGTAGTCAGGGCAGTTCTGCTAGTCCCATCGAGCATGCTTAGTAACTGGAATAGATTTTTGCCTTACAGTAGAATTGAAAAAAAATTGCCCTGTGATGGTTGAGTTATTTTTACAAAGGTCATTTAGGTCATTGATTATCTGGGCATCATGCAGTTGTTTTCTTGCTGTTTCCTACCATAATTTTTACCAGCCTCTGCTACTAAATGGCTGTGTGAGCTTGTGTATCTGCTGGAGCCTCTGTCTCTTCATTAGTGAAAGTAGGGAATGTAATTCTTACCTTGATGGGTGGAGTGATGATTAAAGCGTGCATCGCGTGTCTTCCATATAGCCACTCAACATAACTCTGCTAAGGAAATTAATTTAGAGTAGTAGCTGACTCTCCAGACATGTATAATGGGTGAAAATAGGGAGGAGTTTGGACATTCATTTTAGAAACACATCCTCAGCGTTTTCAGAAATCAGCAATATCAAAGCTAGTTCCCTTTGACAACTCAACTTTGTGTGAGAGATGACAACTCCCTTTGGCATCTCGTCTTTGGGGCAGCCTTTTCTGATCCTACAAGTTTGAGTTCGATGTGTCATCCTCCCACCCTACTCCCCACACCCCTTCTCTGTATGACTGGTTTACGTCTCTGACTCTCCCATTATATCAAAAGCTTTTTTCCTCCGATGCATCCCCATGCCTGGCAAGGTTGAAATGCACAAAACTGCCATTTAAGTAGTTAAAAAATGGTTGAGTATGAACAGTTTCATATGGTTGAAACTAATACCGAGGGGACACAAGACATTTTGTGAGCTATTGAGCAATGTTTGACACCTGAATGTAGCATCCATACTGCTCTTCTTTTGAGTCCTGTGCTATGTTTAGCATCTATTATGCCATCACTGACTTCGTATAGGCCGTGAATATGTATATATGTATGATGTGATCCTGAGTATGCTTCTGGAGCTATTTCAAGTGTCTATGACTCAGTTTGCATTAAATGTGGCAAATATGTTTCTTGAATAGTCTGTTGAATTTACCTGTAAAGACAACTAGGCCTGATATTTATTTTCCTTTTGGAAAACATTTTTTTTAACTTACAATCCATTTTTAAAAATAGTTATTAAAGATAATTCAACCTTGCTTCTTCTTCGTGGGCCAACTTTGGGAAGTTATATTTTTCTAAGAAATTTTTGACATGAAGTTTTTGCAGTGTTTTCTTATCTTGTTAAGCTTTACTGCGTCTGTAGTTATGGCTCCCTTTTATTTGTGATATAATTTATTTGTGCTTTCTCTTTTTTTTTTTCCCGATCAACTTTTTTGGCTTCGTGAACCTTTCTATAGAATGTTTTATGCTTCATTAATTTTTGCTCCTCTCTTTTAGTTCCGTCCTCAAATACTTTTGTGTCATTGTCATTCTCTTTTTAACTTGTTATTTTGTTGTTGTTGTTTGTTTTTACTTTTTGCTCCTTTCTAATAATATAATTAAAATCATAAATTTCCATTGCTGTATCCTAATCATTTTGATAGTAGCATTTCCATTATAATTCATTTTAAAGACTTTAACATTGAAATTGTGATTTTTCCTGTTTGAGTTATTTAATATTTAAAGTTACCTTTTTGATAGGGATGTCTGATAGTCTTAAGCTAGACAACTTAAAAAATATTTGTAACCCTCATACACTGCCGGTATGAAGGGAAAATAGTGTAGTCACTTTGGAAACCAGTTTGGCAGTTCCTTAAAAGGTTAAACATAGGGTTAGTATATGACCCAGCAATTCTCCTCTTAGGTATATACCCAAGAGTGATGACAACCTGTGTCCATACAAAAGCCTGTACACAAATGTTTATAGCAGCAGCATTTGACTATTCATAATAGCCATAAAGTGGAAACAACCCAATGCCCACCAACGTGTGAATGGATAAATAAAATAAGGTGTACACATCCAACAGCATGAACTCACGCACACAACAGCATGGCTGAGATTGAAGATGTGCTACATGGAAGAATCCACTCACAAAAAACCATAGAGTGTATGATTCCATTTATTTGAAATGTCCAGAATAGGGAAAGCTGTAGAGACAGAAATCAGACACATTAATCCTTAGCTTGGACGGGGGAGATGGTGGGGTTGGGAATGATAGCTAAAGTGTATGGAGTCTCTTTTTGGAGTGATAAAAATGTTTTAAAATTGATTGCGGTAATGATTACCCAACTGTGAATATACTAAAAACCACTGAGTTATATTTAAATAGGTGGATTGTATAGTATGTGAATTTCATGTCAGTAAAGCTGCTTGTTACCAAAGAAAAAAGCATTTTCTGCCAAAATCACCAATACATTGTGATAGCTCGAAACTACTTTCAATTTGTTTGTGCTGATTCTTCCTGTCTCTCACCCCTCCCTCTCTGCCGCTGTCCTGGACTTCTCCCCACCACTGGAAATGTTGAATAACAAAGTTTGCCTTATTTATCAAAAAGGATCGATTTAATGAAAATGAGTGGAGAAGGCTGACATGAACATAATTTTCCAGTTCTCACCCTCCTAGGTGTAATCATCTAGAAACCCACCAGGATGGCACAGCCTTGACAATGCGGCAGTGCTTACTAACAAGCACACCCGACCTAGACAGTGTGATTTTGCAAAATCAGAATCCTGAAACAATGCAAGTGCAGTGAACGCAGGAGCCAGTACACCATATATAACACACCTTAGAAAAATGCTATCCATAAGAAATGGTCTTTCAGAGATGATTTCCGGCATGTGCTACAGGGGAAAATGGTATCAAATCTACACAATGACCAGGGTTCTATGGAGTGGCTCCTCTGTGGGGAATTTTACTTTGTTCTCTGTGCCGGAAACCTTGACCCCACCCTGTCTGTGAAGTAGCAGCCTGCTTTGTAAAGGGGCGCTGATCAAGACGAAGGCTATTATCGAGCTGGGATCCAAACATCTGAAGCTTATCACCAAGCACAATAGTGACGGCTTCTTAGCCACGTTTCTAATTATATTTTTTTTCCTGCTTTTTAGATAAAGGGACAAAGAAATATGGGGCTTACTTTGCAGGTTTTTCAGGCTGCTCTGAAGTGTTCTTTCGAAGGTGGAGGGATATAGTTTTGTGTAATAGCTGTGCTGGGAACAGAGTGGGTTCTTCCAGACTCTCCCCCCATGTACAATAGTGTGTGGATGACAGAGATGCATTGGGAGCTGAAATGATTCATTTGTCCTTTCTAATGAATAGTAATAATTCATAATTTGTACTAATCAAAAACCTTTTCATCCACAAAAGCCAACAAGCTGTATAAACATTCTCCTCTCACCAACCTCTACAGTAAGTACCTGACAAGGTAGGATTGTCCGTACTTTGCAGAAGGGCCAAGATGGAGGACACGGTGCAGAAATCATTACTAATGTGTCTGTGGCTTGAAATTTATGTTTGAAAGTCACTTTGAACTTATTTTCATCAGCTATTTTGACCACCCAGAAATATAATGTATACTGACCTCCATAATGGATATCTGCCGAGATGAAAACTGCAAAAGTCATTGATCCAGATGTTTTCTGTTATTTGCAAACCCAGGGAAGCCATATTTGCCAGCATAGTTAACATTGTGGGGACATGGGGACGGGTGTCCATTCTCTGTCCCCTTGGTGTCCAGCCCTATTGTCTCTGTAGTCTCCAGTGACAGAGCAGCCCTAGTGGCACTGTGCTTGATGCAAATATACCATTACCTTTTCGTCTGTTCTCTGATCAGTCAGTGGCGGCGATATGAGCTGAGCATAAAGCAGGAAGAGTGGGGATGCCCTTGTATTCAGTATACCTCTGGACCTTATCACTACTAAGTGTCCCACACAGATTACTGCTAAGTAATCTTGAAAATATACTTTCCACTCTTATCAGTGCACCTTCTTGACACCAAATCTGTACTGTCGATCCTGGAATTCAGAATTCTCCATCAAAAACATCGAAAAGCAGGTTACTTTTATACCTCTCATCAGCTCTCCTCTATATACTGTGTTGAGGAAAAGACTTGCAGGTAATTAGCCTCCTTCCACCTCCCTCCACAAAAAAACCCCAAATTTAGAGACGAGTCCTAACCCTTAGAAAATGCATAGTGTTAGGCCGGGCGCGGTGGCTCAAGCCTGTAATCCCAGCACTTTGGGAGGCCAAGGCGGGCGGATCACGAGGTCAGGAGATCGAGACCATCCTGGCTAACACAGTGAAACCCCGTCTCTACCAAAAAATACAAAAAAAAATTAGCCGGGCGAGGTGGCGGGCGCCTGTAGTCCCAGCTGCTAGGGAGGCTGAGGCAGGAGAATGACGTGAACCCGGGAGGTGGAGCTTGCAGTGAGCTGAGATCCGGCCACTGCACTCCAGCCTGGGCGACAGAGTGAGACTCCATCTCAAAAAAAAAAAAAAAAAAAAAAAGAAAATGCATAGTGTTGCAGACTGCTTTTGAAGATAGAAGAGAAGAAAATTCCATTCTTAGCTTCAAGAGCTTCCTTAAACCTGGCCCAAAAGACTTTCCTGAAAGCCCAGCCAGTTCAGATGATAGGTGCAGACACATCATATTGCATATATTCACATGACACACACACACACACAGTCACCCTTCTCTTTGCTGGGGAAAGGTTTCTTGCAGAAGTTACCATTCCAATAAACCATGCAAGATGCATTCAGATGATCTCTTAGATTTCAGTATCGCACAGTGGATCCTACATTTTGTCATACAAAAATTGCACATCATTTTCAGCTGCCTTCAGAACCCTCTTCATATTTATTAGGAGGAGTATTGTGCTCCTGTCCAGCAACTAAAGCTGCTTTGTGTTGACTGCCAATGTGGGCTGACATGACTGCTTTCCCATACCACAACAGCATCCCAAGCTCCAGTGAGGGTGAACTATAGAAGAAATGTCTTATCCAATGCTTTTCTTTTTTTTTTTTATTTTTATTTTTTATTTCTGTAAGTGTTTGGGGAACAGGTGGTATTTGATGACATGAGTGCGTTCTTTAGCGGCAATTTGTGAGATTTTGTGGTACCCATCACCCAAGCACTATACACTGAACCCAATTTGTAGTCTTTTATCTCTCACCCCCTTCCTGCCCTTTCCCCCTGAGTCCCCAAAGTCCATTTTGTCATTCTTATGCCTTTGCATCCTCATAAGCTTAGCTCCCACTTATGAGTGAGAACATGCAATGTTTAGTTTTCCATTCCTGAGTTACTTCACTTAGAATAATAGTCTCCAATCTCATCCAGGTTGCTGTGGATGCCATTAATTCATTCCTTTTTATGGCTGAGTAGTATTCCATCATATATATGTGTGTGTGTGTGTATATATATATATATATCTCTCACAGTTTCTTTATCTACTCATTGACTGATGGGCATTTGGGTTGGTTCTACATTTTGCAATTGTGAATTGTGCTGCTATGAACATGCATGTGCAAGTATCTTTTTTTGTATTATGACTTCTTTTCCTCTGAGTAGATAGCCAGTAGTGGGATTGCTGGATCAAACGGTAGTTCTACTTTTAGTTTTTTAAGGAATCTCCACATTGTTTTCCATAGTGGTTGTACTAGTTTACATTCTTGCCACTGCTTTTCTGCTTTTCTTGAGTGATACTTGGTTAATTAGGAAAACTGACTAAAGAGAGAACGAATCATTATTATTATTACTTTTTTTTTTTTTTTTTTGAGACAGAGTTTCACTCTTGTTGCCCAGGATGGAGTGCAATGGCGCAATCTCGGCTCACTGCAACCTCCACCTCCCAGGTTCAAGCAATTCTCCTGCTTCAGCCTCCCGAATAGCTGGGACTGTGGGTGCCTGCCACCACACCCAGCTAATTTTTTTGTATTTTTAGTAGAGACTGAGTTTCATCATGTTAGCCAGGCTGGTCTCGAACTCCTGACCTCAAGTGATCCTCCTGCCTTGGCCTCCCAAAGTGCTGCGATTACAGGCATGAGCCAACATGCCCAGCATAGAATGAATCATTTTTTGAAAAGGTTTACAGAAACCTTTTTTTAAAAAACAACAAAAAGAAAACTTAAATAAATGTACATTATTGTAGCAAACATTGGATTCGTGTCTCTCCTTTGACCAAGGGTCCCCTGCCTACTTGGAGTGGCTCCTTATCTTCCTTCTTTAGCACAGTGTGGAGGTAGGAGTGAAGATTCTGGAGCTATGTTATGGAGGTCTGGGTTCTGACTCTGCCCCTCAGTGGTGTTGTGATGATGGCTGTGCCATGTAACCTCTCTGTGCCTAATTGTCCTCATCTGTAAAATGGATATAATAAAAATAGCTCTTATTGGTTTGGTGGGAGAATTAGATGAGTTAGTATATGTAAACCGCTTAGAGTTGCACCTCATCCAGAACAAGCACTATTCGCCACTATTATTATCAAATGATCTCTAGTTTTGCATCTTTAAAATCTAGTGAGAATTTAAAGACATTCGTGTAGCAATTTGAACACAGAATTTATCTAGATTTTCATGACTTCCTCCCCAATCTTTTTTTCTTTAAAAACAAAAAGCTGGAAAAATACACATAACATAAAAATTACCAACTTAGCCATTTTTAAGTGTATTGTTCAGTAGTATGGAACCCATTCACTTTGTCGTGCAGTCATCACCACCATCCACTACTAGAGCTCTCTTCATCTTGTAAAACCAAAACTCTGTGACCATTCAATACCAATTCTGCATCCCCACCTTCTCCCAGCCCCTGACAACCACCCTTCCTAACCTTATGGGGTAGTCTTGCCTGCATTTAATTTGACAGTATTTTTAGCTGCCTTCTTTTATTGAGCTTTCTAAAGCATTTCACTTGTTTTTTTATTTTTTGGTTTTGTTATTTTCAGTTGACACATTAAAAATGGTACCTATTTATGGAGTACAGGGTGATATTTCCGTACATGTATATAATGTGGAATGATCAAATTAGAATCATTAGCATATCTATCACCTCAAACATTTATCATTTCTTTGTGTTGGGAACCCTCAAATGCTGCTCTTCTAGCTGTCTGAAAATATATAATAAATAATTGTTATAGTCATTCTGTAGGGTTCTAGAGCAGTGGAACTTATTCTTCCCATCTCACCTGTTACCAGTACTTTTGTACCTGTTAACCAGTCTCTCCCTATATCCCCTTCCCCCTGCTCCTTCCCAGCATCTAGTAACCACTCTACTCTCTATACTTCTATAAGATCAACTTTCTTAGCTTCCATGTATGGGAGAGAACATGCGGTATTTATCTTCCTCTGCCTGGATTGTTTCACCTCATAAAATGTCCTCTAAGCTTATGTATGTTATCTTGAATGATAGCTTTGTTTTTTTTAAACAAAATTAAAAATTAATTTGAATAGAAACAAAGCTGTATTTTTCTGCTTTTATTTCTGAATGTGTGACATTTAATTAAAATTTCTAATTAGAAGATAAAGTGCAACTGGCCTAAACCAGTGTGGGAACAATCACAACGAATTGGGTAAGGGTACCCTCTCAGCTGGAGGGAGCTTCATGGTGCAGGCATGCCAGAGGGAGCGGTGGGGTTCTGATGCTGTGGGCATTGGGCACCATGTCTGCCAGCAGGAATGATGTGGCTAGTTCATCTAAGTCATCCTATCCATTCTAGGGTCTTCCTCCTGTATTATGGTGCTTGTCATTTTCAACACCTGAAATACCCTTACCTCTACCTGTGTGTGTCTAAATAGTTCCCGTTTTTCAACATTGGTATATGGTTTGGCTGTGTCTCCAGCCAGATCTCATTTTGAATTCCCATGTGTTGTGGGAGGGACCCTGTGGGAGGTCATTGAATCATGGGGGCAGGTCTTTCTAGTGCTGTTCTCATGATAGTGAATAAGTCTCATGAGATCTGATGGTTCTAAAATGGGAATTTCCCTGCACAAGCCCTCCTCTCTGTGCCTGCTGCCATCCGTGTAAGACATGACTTGCTCCTCCTTGCCTTCCACTGTGATTGTGAGGCTTCCCCAGCCACGTGGAACTGTAAGTACGATTAAACCTCTTTATTTTGTAAATTGCCCAATCTTGGGTATGTCTGTATCAGCAGCATGAAAACAGACTAATACAAACATCCAGTTAGATATACTGTCTCCATTAAACCAAATCACCTGTCTGTGCCCCTCCCATGGCACCTCACACTTTCTATCCTGTGTTTTCAGTGTTTGGGTGAGTTCCCCAAGAGCAGGCTCAGTGTATCACATGTCTTTGGATTTCTCCTATCATTGGCTTCCAGCCAAGATTGAAGGCTCACATGTATTGAATTCCTGCCTTGTCAGGCTGGAACAGAGAGCATGAGTAGAGAAACTAAGTATCAGCACACTTTATAGTTAAAGCCTGTGTGTGTGCATGCACATGCGTGTATAATGTAATCTTTATAGCATGCCTTCTTGTCATTTTTATTATAACTGCTATGCCGACCAGAAAGCTGAGACTCAGAGAAGTTAAGTGATTCATCCAAATCAAATATTCTGGCTACAGTGCCAATGCCCTTGGCACAGTTTCCCAGCTCTGCATTGTTGAAACATTTGGTGTGTTCCTCAGGGCATGTCTTGGAGCTCCTACATTAATTACTGGCTATCATCAGAGATCTACTAGTCAAGGCTAAAAGATTCCCAATATCAATCAAATTACAGCTTAATCTGCATCTATATGAAGCCATTGGTATCATTAATTTAGTAGTTACCATTAGCTCCCATGTTTATGGGGAGAGAGCATGAAATTATGGAATCAAACCTACTGGGCCCTGAATGACCTGAATTAAGCAAATAATTTGGCCTCATTGAGGCTTAGTTTTCTCATCTTTGAAATGTAAAACAGACATCATAATACATGGAGTTCCCATGAAGATTTAACAGGCAATTAATGCATATGAAAGCATTTTATGAGCTACAAAAGTGTTACACCAATCTAAGATATCATCATCATCCCACACTTACGGAGTAACTGGGAATCTCAAGTCAGGAAAAGTCCAGTGCAGAGTTCGGAATAATACAGAACAAGCTACCTGAAGTCCAGAGTTGGGGCTCTGGTGTTTGTTCCTGAGAGAGCCCCTTTGAGACATACACCGTTCTCATGCGGCTCCCTTGAAGTAACACCACCCTTATTGGGAATACATGAAATAGACTATTTGACTCAATTTGTAGAATCAGCTGGTTTGGTGCTGTGCAGATATTCTAAAGAGTTTCTATTTGATATGTACATAGTTGCTTATAAAGTTACTAAGCCTCAGTTGCTTGTCTTGTTGGCATGCTTTTAAGATAAAGCTGTTGGATTGATTTTTTTGTGGCGGGGAGGGTGTAAAATAACTGATGCTTTTGGCACTGTCTAGGAGGCAAGGCCAAGACGTTCCTTAGACCACCGAAAGTATTTCAGTGTGGGTCTAAGTTATAAACACATCTGAAGGCTTAGTTCTTAGTTCTTTTGTTTTCAAAAATATTTAGACTAAAAATATGCTTACATTTATTATTAATAGTTAGAGCCATGCTTCCTGGGCAATTCTGCCACATCATTCCTATGTAAGATATTTATAAATAATGTACCATCCAAGTTGGGAGAATATGTTACTACCATATACACTTAAAAAGCAACTGTAATGTAGCTAATGTGCAAAACGAATAGGCAATTTTCGTTTTCTTTGGATGACGTGAGGTAGCTCTCTGGCAAAAATGGTGCAAGCAGCCACAGTGTTTGAAGTGGTGAGCCTTCAATAGGAGTGCCATTTCTTTTTTTTTTTTTTCCTTTTTTCTTTTTGAATTTGTTTATTTTTTATTTTGTTTTTTTGAGATGGAGTATCACTCTGTTGCCAGGCTGGAGTGCAGTGGCACGATCTCGGCTCACTGCAACCTCTGCCTCCCAGGTTCAAGCCATTCTTCTGCCTCAGCCTCTGGAGTAGCTGGGACTACAGACACCCACCACCACTCCCAGATAATTTTTGTATTTTTAGTAGAGACGGGGTTTTACCATGTTGGCCAGGGTGGTCTCGGTCTCTTGACCTCTTAATCTGTCCACGTCGGTCTCCCAGAGTGCTGGGATTACAGGCGTGAGCCACTGCGCCCAACCTTCTTTTCAATTTTTATGTGTACATAGTAGGTCTATTTATGGGGTATACAAGATGATAGGCATATTATCTTATGTATCAAGAGAGTGGGTATATGTATTTATGGGGTACATGAGCTGTTTTGATACAGGATGCCCAGTGTGTAGGAATCACATCATGGAGAATGGGATCTGCATCCCCTCGAGCATTTATCCTTTGTGTTTCAGACAATCCATTTATTTTCTTTTAGTTATTTTCAAATGTACAATTACGTTATTGACTATAGTCACCCTGTTGTGCTGTCAGTTGGTATGGAGTGCCTTTTCTCCTCGATCCCATGGAGAATTTAGAATAGTTTTTGAAGAATATGAAAAAAGATTGGACTTGATTTCAAAGACCCCTTCTGTTATCATGATTGTAGGGCCTCTCTAGTTGTCTTTTAACTCTAATGTGGAACACAGACACTTTTAGGAAAACCTACCCTTGACAGCTTACCCGGAGAAACCTATCTTTCTTGGAGAGCAGTCCATGTCGTTCTGTTTATACTAACCTAGATCCTAAACATTTGAAAGCTTTGGCGTCTCATAGTGAAGTTCTGCAATGCCATGGTTGATCATTATTAGTATATGGAGATGTAAGAACTAGTAATAATATCATAGATTTGATTACCACGGGTAAGTTCCCAAAGTGCTTTTTGCTTTCCCCTTTATGTCTGTTATTGCTCTTAACCATCCTCAAAGATTGATGGGACAGATATTAGTATGCCCGTTTTATCAATGAGCAGCCTGTGGCTGTGGCTAAGGGCTAGCAGATTATGCCCTCAAACGTAGGTCTTCGGACTCCAAAGTCGGTGCTATTTACTTGCCCACAGTGCCCCATGGCTTCAGGCTTCTTAAAAGCCAATCATGGAGGAGTGAGCAGGTCCCTAGAAGCACTGCCTGGACTGTGAGTAGGAGGAGGCAGAAGTTGACTTAATAAAGGCATGGATTTCTAGCAATTAGGACATCCCAATAGTGGCATGAACTACTTTGAGAAGTAGAGAGTGCCCTGTCTTGAAATGGTCATCTGGAGGACGGAGTGGGCTAAACTATATAGTATGCCATTTGGCTAGATGACCTTTCAGGTCCCTTACAATTCTGAGACTTTGTTAAAAAAAAAAAAAAACTTCTGTCCGTTTCCTCCTTCGTAGTTTAGCCACATACATCAAATGCCCAAGTTCATGGTTCGTTTCCCGGCTTTGCATCAGAAGCACCCATGGGGCTTTGTGAGAATGCATATGCCCGGTCTGCCCCAGCTCTCCTGTATCGGAATTCCACTGGTGGGGTGGCAGGGGAGGTGTGAGAGTATGTTTCAGAGTTCCACAAGGAATTCTAAGGTGTTAAATTGTGAACCACTCTTCTTGTGTAGCCCACTGACCACAAGGTACACGTAGACCTCTTTTTAAACTTGATGGTATAATTCAGTAACATCAAGGAATCATAGTTTCTCAGTGTGCAATGCCCTTGTTAGTATTCAAAGGCCATTTAATTAACTGTATTGGTTCTCTTGGCTGCAAGGGTACCATGGTTCCTGCTTGACAGATAGGTTCTGCCCATATCTTATAATCCCTCCCTGTTTCATGGCAGAGTAGGAGTTTGGTGCCAATCTAGAAAATGGGCACGGGTCCTTTCATACCCTTCCTCTTCTGGAAAATCCAGCTTGAAGGGTTAGCACTGGATGCGAAGGCCAGCCTCTGTAATCAGCAGGTTGGATACAGAAACTAGGGAGTGACTCACTGCTCTCCTTGTTACCTGCTTCTACCTACTGGTTTTCTTTGTACCAGTTAGAAACCTCCAGTGCACGAGGAATTAGTGGTTGCCGTTGACTGCTTTCTTGAGAACTGTTCTTGATCAAGTAGTGAGCTATATTTATGGCACTCCTCTGAGAGCGTAATCTCTGAAGGATATGTCTGTATAAAATGTACTCCATCGTGTCTCCCCATGACGGGCCAACCAAAAAAATTCACAATTGATCCACCAGTATTTTTTTCTACTTTTCAATCAATAGGATGCTTTTCAAAGCTTATGTTTCTCGTCGGACACTTTATGTGACGAATGAGACAAAAGAAAAAAAAGCCAAGATAAAATGACAGTATAGACACTCCTCAAATCCTATAATGAACTCCACAGGGCATCCAATTTTGATGTATTAGGATTTTTTTTTTTATAATGAGTACATTGTTGGAAATCACATTTTCTATCCGCAGGAGCTGGAGATGAAACCGAGCTGACATCTTACCTCTTTGTAGTTAATTAGCAAGAGAAAAGTACTGTTCTGAATCTCATATGGGAAAAGGGGAGGTATTATTCACCCACCCTCACCCCTTTCTCCCTTCAAACACCTGGATCATTCTGTGTGCTCTTTGATTTGGTTGAACGGTTTGGATAAGTCTGGTTGGCAGGGAAAGGATGAGGGAGGTTGAAGAATGGTTATTATTTAATGAAAAAAATTACTGTATCTCCGTCTCCTCTCCGTCTTGCTTATAGGATAAATAAACTAAGTTGAGTCTATTTATTTTAAAGAGCAGTTTCTTGCCCGACTCGGACTCCAGGCAGTTCCCACGGCACAAGGGTGGTTTGTTGTCACCATCGTTACGTTAGTCACGGTGGAATCCTCAATGCTCAGCACCGTGCATGGAGCTTAGCAGGCATTTGATCAGTATTTATTAATTAATAAATAAAACAGTGCTGGCCCGTACAGTAAAGTATTCTAGTTGCATTAGTTGTGTCTAATACCTTTCTCTGCATAGTAGCCACTTTTGCTTTAGGATTTGCAGTGAGGTTTCTGTAGAATTCGGTGGTTAGGGACAGAGGGTTGGAGCACAGTGTGCATGTGGGAGTCCATCTAGGGACGGGTCATTGGCAAGTAAATGGCACTGGGGTCCATACAGATGCCCCCTCCGGGGGAAGGATAAGTAAGTGGTGGGAAGATCCAGCACAAGGGCTCCTCCAGCCCGTACATCTTTATTAACTTCACTCACGTGCCCAGCCCTGGGACCTGCAGAGGAGAGCTGCTGTCACTAAGCACACACTTGTAAGCACTGAGCACTCGTGTGTTGCACTGCATGGGACTGATCCCAAGTGGAGTAAGACGGGGCGGCAGGGCCAGGTGTGGAGGGAGCACCACTGTTTGCATCTCCTCTCTGTGCCATTGCTGAACGCTGCCTGCTCCCTCCACCATCGGTCCTCTTCACAGCCACCCTGTGGGGTACCCCAGGGGAGATGACTCAGTGGAAGAGCCCTGCTCTGACAAAGTCAGTCTCACAGAATCACACTGGCTGGGCTCTCTCCCTGCACAGTGCCTCTTCCTGGGGTCCCCAGCTCAGAGAAGCCTCCTGGAGGAAGCAAGACTCAAGGGGACCCTGAGAGCAGGCAGAGCTTGGACTGTGGGTAGCCTGGGGCACTGCAGGCTGGGGACAGCAGGAGCTGGGGCGACCCTGAGGGCAGAGAGGGCTTGGCGGGCGAGCCCTAGAGGCTGGGGACAGCAGGAGCTGGTGGTGGGTATGAGGGGTTAGCCTGGCCTGGGGAACATGGGAGAAACCACGTTGCTGTCATACCAGTGATGGGGGGCCCTGGTGGCCAGCCAAGGGCTCCTGTAGGCCCCAGGGAAGGGGACAGAGATGACAGGTGTGGAGAAGCAGCAGGGAGGAGAACTTGTTGGCCTCTGGCTAGGCTTGGGGTTGTCTCAGTCCCTCGTGAGCTCTGAGCCTTTGCTTTCCTGTCAGTAAAATGGTCATAGGAGCATTCACCCCAATGGCCAAGGGTGGCTGCAATGCTGACTTAAGTCTGTGGATCTAGAGGTTTTGGGGGCATGGGACACTGTCTGAAGGCAGAGTCTGAGGTTCCTGTCCCTGCAGGATTGCAGCAGGGGTGCACCATCCCTATGGTGGGCCAGCTCAGCAGCTCCCATGGTAGCCAGGTACACGGGTAAGCTCATGAGCCACCTTGTGGCTTTGTAGCAACAAAGATGAGCTGCTGCTTCCATTTGGATTCCTGCTTTTGCTTGGGATGCCCTCCCCGCCCCACGAGTCATCCACCGTGGCCACCTCCTCTGTGTGCATCTGACGTCCTGGTGTTCGTGTGACTGCTCAGGCGTGACTGCTTAGCGCCCACCAATGCTCTCCTCCAGGCGTCTGCATCTCTGAGCATCTTAGCCTGGGCCCCAGTCCAGCCTCCCCCACTTGATATTTGAATTATTTTGGACAAGCTTTTCTACTTCTCTGTGTCTCGGTTTCCGCCTCCAAAAATGGGAATATTACTAGTACGTGTTCAGGATTTTACGAGGGTTAACTTCGTCCATACACATCAAGAACTTAGAACAATGTGTGATGTTTAATGAGTGCTGTATGCCAGTGGATAGCTGACTATTACTAGGGAGTCATCTACTGGACAGCGAAGAAAGGTCTGACATGTCTCTGTTCCCCTGACTCCTCCTCAGCTGTACTGCAGGTCTCCATAAAGGGCTTCCTTTCCTGTTTCCTCCCCTTCCCTCTCCTCCCTCCCTTTCCTTCCCCTCATTCCCTGCCCCTCTTCCTTGTTGCCCTCTGGGGCTCCCATGTGTCTCCTGGTGACTGGGACACCAGGTGCTGGGACACAGGGCAGCACAGGCTGAGAGCTGGCCACTCAAGGGTCTGCGGGGCTCTGGACCAGTGGTTCACAACCCTTCCTTACCATTAAGAATCATCTTGGGCCAGGCATGGTGGCTCATGCCTGTAATTTAAACACTTCGAGAGGCCGAGGTGGGAGGATCACCTGAAGTCAGGAGATTGAGACCAGCCTGGCCAACATGGCGAAACCCCATCTGTACTAAAAATACAAAAATTAGCCGGACACGGTGGCATGCACCTATAATCTCAGCTACTTAGGAGGCTGAGGTAGGAGAATTGCTTGAACCTGGGAGGCAGAGGTTTCAGTGAACCGAGATTGTACTACTGCACTCCAACCTGGGCAAGAGAGTGAGACTACTCCATCTCTAAATAAATACATAAATAAAAACTTAAAAAAAGAATCATTTTGGGAAACTTTTAGACATAGACTCCCTGACCAAGGACATTGGGAACCAAGTCATAGTAGCAGTCAAATGATACTAGCAATGCTGCCATGAAGAAAGGTGATGCTGGCCGAGTTATTCTGCCTGTGCTGGGCCAGACTGTTCAGATGCCTCCCGTGGAGTTTTGAGCTAATTGCCATGACAGTCCCCTGAGGTGGGTGCTATCAGTGTCCCCATTTTGCAGGTAAGGAAGTTAAAGCCCATAGAGGAAGGGGCTTTGCCAAGGTCACACAGCTGCTAAGTGACCAGGATGCCAACTTGGGCACTCTGGCTCCCAAGCTGAGTTCTTGAGCTCTCCACTCCATGCTCCTTTGGTCTGGGTGGTGCCCAGCCATCTGTCTAGACAGGCATCCTGCTGACTGCAACGTGGCAGTGTATGGCTGGTGGGGACGTGGGGGAACAGTGTGACCGACCTCCTTGCACAGGGCTCTCCTTGCACCGTGGTCTAGAGCAGAGCCCAGTGCATATCGGAGGGGCGCCCGCTCGGCTGTGCTGTTTTCCGGGAACCAGGCGTTTGTCCTCCCCTAACGCTCCCCACAGCAGCACACGGAGTCCAGGAACCCTGAGCAATGGGCCCAGGGCCAGGGAGGGCGGGGCCGGGGGCTGTGTGCACAGGTCTTGCCTGTGGGCCTCATTTCTGTGCCTCTGGTATGAGAGAAACCTGGATTGAATAGAAAGCCCTTCCCCCGAACTGGGAGGTTGCTGAGAGACCAAAAGAACGACTTGGACAAGGCCAGCTTGGCGATAGATGAGTTTGTTAGGACTTACATGCCGGGCACTCCTGGGTGGCAGGACAACTCGAGAGATCCATGCTGCTCCCATCTCCAAACTGCTTTTAAGCTAATTACCTGGCTCTTTGCCTACTGTGTTTGGGCGATGAGACTGCTTGTCTTGCTACATTCTCAGATGCATTCCAGGGCATTGGGTTCTCAGGGACGTCTGCTCCTCAGCTGGGCACCATGGCCTCAGCTCCACCTGACTTCAAGGCTCAAGCAGTGGACGCACACCTTTAAGGAACCTACTGGGGGACCATCACACTGCACTGCCTCTCCCATTTCCTATTTCTTGTCCCCACCAAACCTCCCCCGAAGGCACAGGCTCTGCTCTCATTCTTACTCCTTCCTTCTCACACAAAGACCTGGGGATCTACACAGACCATGTGGGATTGGGCTGCTGGCCCAGTCACCCTTGGAGGCCCCCTTGTTCCATCTAGATGAGCCCTACCTGGGACCCCATGCAGGCCGAGCTGCTCTTGGTTCTGATGGCTCTGCTGGGCCTCCCTCCCAAATCTCTTGTACGTGAGACCTGCCTCCCAACTTGGGGTGTCATTCTCAACTCCAGTCTGAGTTGCACGTATGTTCGTTCCATGATGCTGGCCGCCTGTTCCAGCCTGTGGTCACTTGGCACCCCCTGGAGAGGTGGCCTTGTACTCTGGATCCGCAGCCCAGGCAGTAGTGGGAGCCTACTACTCCCACTACTGGGGAGTGCCTCTGCCCTCTCCCGGGTCTCATGGACTCTGGGACAAAGGTTCTTGTCAGAGGAAGGCGTTGTCAGGGTGCCATGGGAAACAGCCTCGCCAGGGAGGCAAGATTCCAGCCTCAGCTCTTGCTCCTGGAGCCCCACTTCCGGAGGTGTCTTTCTGCCTGGATTAAACACTTGCTCATTAAACCTGACTTAATAAGAAATTAGAAAAGAAAAATAATTAGAAAAATTCTGATTCTAAACCGGGTAATCGCATTTGAGAAATGCGATTTTTCCCTTTTGCCACTTCATCAAAAGAATGAGAATCTGGGCCTTTCTGGGGTGTGGATGAAGGCTGAGCTGCCGTCTCCAAGAGAGGAAGCCCAGTCCCCAGACCAGCAGTGTACACAACGAGGCTTCTAGAATGAGTGAATAAATTGGAGTTAGACACTTACAGAGATAAAATTCAGTTTGATAAGAAGGAGGCCTCCTTAAATAATGTGTTTTCTCCTAGAGTTGAGTCCTAATGGGGGAGACATCCATTGTGAGGAAACACAAAAAGTTAATAACAATAACAATAGAAACCTCAGTGTTTGTGTATGGAGAGCTTTACACTTCCCAGATACTTTCCCACAGATGACCTCATTTCATCTTTATTTTGTCACAGAGATATTTTATTCCCATCTAAAAAAGTAGGACGCCCAGGATCACAGTCAAAAAGGTATTAAACTCTGTGTTGGAATGATGGTTTAAGCTACTTCTTCTGACTTCTATTCCAGTTTCTCCCCATGTGATCACGGCTGATTAGAGAATAATTATGATAATACAACTGAGAATTATATAAGATGTAGAGACTTACGTCCCATGTGCCAGGCACTAATCTCCCAGTTTGCAGGTGAAGAAACTGTGCATAGAGTGGTTGGGTAGATAAAGGCCCCCTAGCATGGGTGTGGGTCCCAAGGAAAGGCATGGCTCATTTGCCAGGGAGCTGTGGTGTGGACCAGCTTTGCCTCCTCTCCCAGACCCCACCAAGGTCATGCAGCTGCCCAGCGGCAGAGCCAGGAGGCCATCCCCGACAATCTGCTCCTCACCACTACCTGCTGGCATCTCACCACAGCTCACTGCCTCTCTCTTCTCATCTACTGCGTGGGCCAGTTCCCTACTCTCTTGTTCTTGTCCCAGCAGCCCAACAGTAGCAAAATCTAAGTACCCTACCCCAGAAGAATCAAAGGTGACATTTTCTCCATGGACAGGAAGCTATGCGGGAGGACCGTAAACACTGACTTATCTTGGATTCTTTTTAAAGGCATCTGGTTCCATGGATGACTTAGCTTCCACATAGCTAGATGGCCCCAGAATGTCTGATTTTCCTGGCCCCAGGTCATGCCCTTATGTCTCCTCTTGGATTGGATGCTTCGTCTTGGAAGGAATGGCTGCCTTTAATCAACTCCTCTGCATTTGTTCATCTTCTGGGGCTGTGGGGTAAGGCAGTGGAGGGAGATGCTTCGAGAGGACATCATCCTTTTCATTTTTTCTTTCAAAATATTTTTGAACAACAATGTTAAAGCCCCTGTAATGCTGCTGTGAATTGTTAACAAGCATGTTTGCACGTCACATCTATCATGCTATTTGCACGATGCTATGTGAAGACACGGCTTGAAGTATTTTTAAGATCTGGCCTTTTATCTCTGGAAGCACAAGAAAGTATTTGCAGATTGGTCTCTGGAATGAAATTAGCCTAGCACGTTGGCTGGTTCCTGTAAAGTGTGGGTATTTCTGTAAGTGGTTCTGAGTCCCTTAATCCTTTTGATCATTTGCACTGTGTATTTTTACACAGGTTCTTTTACTTTGGAGAAATAAAGTAAAGAAACTTAAAGGTGAGTTTGGCAAGGGCATCACTGTGCTGTTTGTCAAGGCAAATGAATCTTGAATTTGAATGGTAGTAGTTTCTCTTAAACAACTAAGCTTTTTTAAACCTCTCCACAAATAATGTCAGTGGCAGATTATGTCTGAAAGTGTTTGTTGGCAAGTGGAAATCTTTCCTGACCCCATATTGCTGTCATGAAAGAAAAGCCTAATCCCATAAAATATTCTTGACAGCCTCGTGTCAATTACCACACAGCTGTGATTTCTCATTTGGGTCACAGCCTGTGTGACATTTGCCATCACTTCATGGCTTCAGGTTTCTCCATTGAGAAGCTCAGGTCACAGTAGGAGGTTGAGCTTCATCTCTGGTTGAAACCTGGTTGGCTTATGACTGAATCCTCCTACCTCCTCACTGTTGTGTGGAAAAATTCGTAGGGAGACCTTGATTTCCTCTTCTGTTTAATGGGGACCATATCTCTCTTGTAAAATCGTTGTGAGCAATGTTTGTATGCCTGTGTTCACAGCACCATTATTTGCAGTGGCAACAAGGTAGAGGCAACCGACATGTTCATTGATGGATGAATGGATAAACAAGCAAAATACACCCAATGGAATATTACTCAGCCCTAAAAAGGAAGAAAATTCAGACACATGCTACAATATGGATGAACCTTGAGGACATTATGCCAAGTTAAATAAGATAGTCACAGAAAGACAAATGCTGTATGATTCCACTTATAGGAGGTCCCTAGGGAAGTCAAATCCATAGAGACAAGAAAGTAGAAAGGGGGTTGCCAGGGTCCAGGGAGAGGGGGAATGGGGAGTTAGTATTTTAATGGGTAGAGAATATCAGTTTTGCGAAATGAAAAGAGTTCTGGAACTGGATGATAGTGATGATTGCACAACACTGTGAAGGTACTTAATCTGATGGTAAATTTTATGTTATGTTCATTTTATCAAAATGGGAAAAAATTATGAGCATTAAATGGCATCAAGTAGATAAGTGGCTACCATATCATTGTTGTTCACTAAATAGTAAAGTAACAGCTTTCACTATGTGTAGGATAGTAAAGTATGTGGTATTTTAATGGTTCTGTGAAACTTCATCTTACGAGTATACCACCTTTGTTTCCCTTTGTTTGGCTTGTGTATTTCTTATAGTATTCTACCATGGTAATAATGACAGTGATTTTTTTTGCATATGTATATCTTTTCTATTATTTGAAGTTATACCTTTGAGATGGATTTCCTGGATCACTTAATCAAGGCAAATGAGCGTCTCTGTGGCTCTTGCTACATATACCCATGGGGTTTCAGAACAGATTTAGTGATTTTACCCTGTCACTAGCCAAGTAAGGGCACCATTTCATTGTATCCTCAACAGCACTAAGATGCTTCTAAGCAGTTTTATTAAATATAATAAGAGATAATATGTTAGTGTTTTAATATGCATTTATTTACTTTCATTTTGATCACTAAAAATGTTGGCATTTTGCATGTCTCAGTTGACATGTGTTTCTTCCTATGTGAAGAAACACATGTAAATTGTGAACAAATAGCCTGTTTACATCTTTTGCTTAGATTTCAGTGTGGTTTCAATGTTTTTCATGCCAAATATATCTATCATGTTGATAACATATTACCATTTTTAATATTCAGAGATTTTTAGTTCTTATATAGTTGAATCACTTATTTAAACATTTCAAATTACAAAATAATATGTTAAACTAGAACAAAAGTGGTTTTACTATCACATTATTATACTTACTGTATCTTTTCCTCAAACTCTCCACTGTCATTCTTTTCGTATCTTTTAGCATAAAATCTGTTTAGATGCTGACTTGAATGACTACAGTATTTGAATTAAAATTATATGGACTAACCAATTAATAATAAAATATTAACATAATTAATAGCCCAGTATAAAAGGACATGCCAATTAGAGCAAAGAAGGAATTAAAATTGCTAATAACCATGAAATTTATGTTTTACTTCACTAATAATATAAATTCATCCTAAATAAAACCATAGAATACTGTCTCCCAGCTATGAATTGCTAAGGATTAAAAGTATTGTAATGGTGACTGAGACTGGCCCTCAAAAATGCTGCCAACAGAAAGAGAAAACTGGGTCAACTTTACTGAAAAGCAGTTTGGAACTAGGCATCAAGAATTTAAAAATGTTTAGAAACATTGATTTAGAAATTCCATTTATATAACTAAGGCTTGAGGCAGCTTCAGAAGCATGGAAAAATATTTACATTTATGGATAAAAATATATTTCAGTCTGATTGCCTGATGACAAGGAGTGATTGAATAAGTAGCTGGACAACCATCTGATGGAGAGTTGTGTATTCATTATAGATGGTATTTTCTAAAAGTTTTAGTGACATGGGGAAATATTCCCGATATAATGGTAAGAGAGGAAAGCATGCTGTAATGCATGCAATGGAAGAAAGTGTGTGTGTGTGCGCGCGCACACGCACGCGTGTGGGCGTGCACACATCTGGTAGGCACCCAGGAAGAGATTCATAAAATTTATTGATATTGCTTATGTGGCAGGGGTATAGGTGATTTGTATTTTCTTTTTTCTTTTCTTTCTTTCTTTCTTTTTTTTTTTTTTTTTTTTTTTTTTTGAGACGGAATCTCGCTGTGTCACCCAGGATGCCAGGATGGAGTGCAATGGTGTGATCTCAACTCACTGCAACCTCCACCTCCCAGGTTCAAGTGATTCTCCTGCCTCAGCCTCCTGAGTAGCTGGGATTTCAGGCACCCACCACCACGCCTGGCTAATTTTTGTATTTTTAGTGGAGACGGGGTTTCACCATGTTGGCCAGACTAGTCTTGAACTCCCAAAGTCAAGTGATCCACCTGCCTTGGTCTCCCAAAAGTGCTAGGATTACAGGCTTGAGCTACTGCGCCTGGCCTGTATTTTCTTTTTTATACTTCCTCATATTTTCTAAGCTTCAATGTTATCTGCAAATACTGTTTCTACCATCAGAAGAAATTTAAATATTAATCAAAAGATCAAATTAAAGATAATGAATAGATTTCTTTTCTGGATTCATGTTCCGAATGTTCACCTTGCGCTCTTTCCTTTGATGTATCGGTTAGAGCCCTGGACCAGAACTCAGAAGGTATCTTTTCTTTTTTCAGGTTATGGCCCAGAAATTCACTAGCTGCGTGACCTTGGGCAAATCTAACTTACTTGTGTCATAGTTTTTCAGTTTGTACAATAAGGATTCCTACTTTCCCTACCTGCAGCATTGGACAGTTGTGAGAATTAAAGTGAGATGACTGATATATTTGAAGACACTTTTGCAGATTAAGGTGCCAGTTCAGGGGATTCCCAAAACCACTCGCATGTTTGATAATTTGCTAGAAGGACTTGCAGAACTCACTGAATACTGTTATACTCATGGTTACAGTGTCTTACAGGGAAAGGTTGCAGCTCAAAATTAGCTAAAGAAAGAGGCTGGGAGGGCTCCAAATGCTTCTGTTCTCTTCTCTCCTGAAGTCAGGATATACTGACCTTCTGGTGTCTATGTGTAACAATATGCAGAATACCACCAACCAGAGAAGCTTGCCTGAGCTTCAATGTCCAGAGTTTTTATTGTGGCTCCATTGTGTAGGCGTGATTGATTGATTGATTGCCTATGTGGTTGAACTCAGTCTCCAGGTGTTCTGATACCATGTGATCCAAAGCCCCCATCCGAATTCACATGGTTGGTCTTTGTAGCATGGCCAACTCTCACCCTAAGACAATTGGATGTAGCTGGTTCCATCCTGAGACCCAGTGTGCCCAGCATTGGATATGATACACATTATCTTCCAGAAGCTGAGGACAAAAGCCCAGACCTCTCTTTGGGCAAGGCCAAGTTCTTTTTTCTTTTGAGATCGAGTTTTGCTCTTTTTGCCCAGGCTGGAGTGCAGTGCTGCGATTGCAGCTCACTGCAACTTCCTTCTCCCAGGTTCAAGCAATTCTTGTGCCTCAGCCTCCGGAGTAGCTGGGATTACAGGTGTCTGGCACCACACCCAGTTAATTTTTTGTTTAGTAGAGACAAGGTTTCAACAGATTGGCCAGGCTAGTCTCGAACTCCTGACCTCAGGTAATGCACCCTTCTCAGCCTCCCAGAGTTCTGGGATTACACTGAACCACCGTGCCCGGCTGGCCAAATTCTTTACTACACATAAGGTGACTGTGATAAAAAAATTTATATAGCCAAGTGATCTTAGTATGGAGGGATCTCTTATTTGCCATGCTCTAAGACTGCAAAATAAGGAAGGACATGAATTTCACAGGTAAAAGCAGTACTGCAAATACCCACCCCTGATCCACCAAACCTTCAGGACCACCACTGAGAACAGGCCTACAGAGGATCCTGCAAAGAGGCATATGCCACCATCATTGTTTACCATGGATATGAATTAGGCTGAGAAAACACTTACCACCCTACTGGGTATTTAAATCTGACCCTTGTCCCAGTGTTAACAGCACAGCGAGTATGTCCCTCCGTTAACTTACTGATCTCATGTGAACGAATGATCATCCTGTTTTTTACAGGTCTCTCCCTGGCACCATCTCACTGTGGTGCAGGTGAGCTCACTACATAAAGCATGGAGTGATGATAAAAATAAATTGGCTCTTTCCCTTTGCAGAGTTTCAAATCTTGAGCGCTATGTCAGGGTGGATCCATAAGGTTTCCCAAGAGTGAGCTTAGAGACCTGAAAACCAATGTTTGTTTTTTCATGAACTTAAAACAATTTATCAGAGCACAATGTAGAAGTCATCGCAGCAAGCTTTCTAGAGGAGAACTGTATGCTTTTATGGAAAAAGAACCAGTAACAGAGCCTTGAGAGAGACTGTTAGCTAAAGTTTAATCATGCTTCCATTCTTCCGTCAGAGGGTAGAGTTTCGCTTCAGGGGGTAGAGTTTCAGCTTTTGTCTGTTGGTTTTCTGTGAACAAAAAACTTGCAATAAATTGATGTTGTCAGTAAATTTCAGTTGTACGTTTTGTTTCTTCCAAGAAAAAACTGGCCATGCAGAAGTCGTCCGAGTGGTGTACCAGCCAGAACACATCAGTTTTGAGGAACTGCTCAAGGTCTTCTGGGAGAATCACGACCCGACCCAAGGTAGAGTGATGAGTGAGCCAGTATTTAATTATCTTGCTAATTACAGCTGGGATAATTAGTGTTTGAGCTGCATGGAAGAGATGAACCTTGAAATCACACAGGAGCTCAAGAATATGATTGCAGACATTTATTGACGGAGGAGAGGAGGGGCTGGGGAGAAAAAGGGTGAGAGAATAAAGGCACAGCCACATTCGACGCCCCTGCCCCCTTACAGCTGTCAGGGGTGGGAACATTCCCACAGAGGAAGATGCCAGACAATAGCGATCCGTTCACCTTTGATTATTGCATTATTCCTCCTTAATGCAGTCTTTTGTCTACAAAATTAAAGTGTCTTTCCAGCAGCTCCAAAGTTTCCTGATTTATGGTTTCTTTATTTCTCTGAGTTTAGCCTTTCTCGTCTTTTGACGTTATCAGGTTTGATTTAAAAAAAAAAAAAAAAAAATGTCTGTGGTGATAAAGAACATACAGGTAAAATGCAGTATTCACTAGGTCCACAAATCTTGCTCATTTAAATATTTCATTTGTCCTTTTTAGAATTTGTTATGTGGAGATATTAATGTATTTGGGCTATAAAAAATGGTGGCTAGAAATTTAATTCAAATGCATACACAAGCAAAATATTCCATGTTGGCAAATATCATTGTAATATTCAATAATGAAGCAATTTCCAGGTCGCATCCCAGTAGGCTTACAGGCCCTGCTTTGCCAGTATGATGATCTGATATTATGCAGCTTATGAACTGAAAAGTCCTATGCAATAGATGTGACTTTTCACAAACCCTCTTCATTTGGCAATCAGTCTATTTCACAAAAGTATTTTCCATTTGGTGTCAGATTTTTGTGTAGTGGATATGCATTGTTATTTCTTGATGAGTGAAGTTTTTCTCCAAATATATATTGTGCTTCATGTTGGACTCTTAATATGCCTGTAGCAGCACAGGTTGGTGGGTCCTGTGTGCTGGTTCTAAGAACCATCCCATTCCAGGGCGATTTGCCAGAGGGCAAAAGTCAGAGATGAGGCAAGAGCAACAAAGTGACAAGCTGGAGCAGGGTGAGGCAGGTTCGGGATCCAGGCAGATCTATCAGGGCAGGTGGAGGCCTAGAGGTGTGGGCCTAGGAAGGAGGCCAGGGGCAGGATTTCCGTGACAACAAAGTCTGGTTTGACATGGGGGAATGGGTACCTGGTGGAAGAGGGATGAGGTATGGGGCAGGGTAGGGAAAGAACCAGTAGGACAAGAATACTCTAATCAGAAGGTTCACTTGTCACCCTCGCTTGGGATATGGGACATCACATCATGTGGGAAGGCAGGTCCATGGGCCTAGATTGCTTTGATTCTGCAGGAAGCTCTGCAGTGAGGATCATAAATCAGGGTGGTGACAGCCAGTCACTTGTTCTGGTAAGTCATCAATCCAGATGGAGCAGACGTTCAGCCATTTAACTGTCAGAGTCAAGGGTCACAGGAAGATGATAAGACCTCCAAAATTATCAATAAAAACACATATCAGAGGTCCAGGCAAGGGCTGAAGTCATGGAGGCGACAGGTCTAGTCTGTGCCCTTTAATGTGGCCAACTGTAATGCCATGTCCTGATAGAATCTCTGTAGGCTTAGGCCTGGCAGAATTGTAAAGAAGGCCAAGTCTGTTGTCAGCTTCTCTTTCCATACCTGTCTTAAATGCTTTCATTTAATCACATCTTCATTGATTAATTAGGTTGCTAATACCGGCCCCTGAATCTTGGGGGGAATACTACTACTGTGATGAGGGTTTGGGCTGGGAGAACTCACCTCTCTGTTCATCACTTGCCCTTCCCTGGGCTCTGTGTTTGTAATGGTGGCATCTCTGGGATTAAAAAATATTTTCCAGATCTTCACATCATAGGTGGCAATATGAAGACCGAAACGAGGCAAGGGCATGCCTAAGGTTGTAGCGTGACCCAGTCTCCCCGACTAAATTCAGAGAACCACTCATCAACAACCCCAGGGCAATCTTGACTGCCTCAGGACACCTTCAATCTATAGCCCCATCCTTCTGCCTCTCTTATGGACCATCTCCTTCCACAGGTCAGTGGCCTCCCCAGAGATAAGGAAGAGGTAAGGAAGGGCAGGGGATGTTGGGTAGTTAAGGGAAGGGATAGAGATCCTCCATCAGGAACGTCTACCCCGCTGGCTTTGTTTTTCTTAATCTAGTTTGTTAGTTTCTATTACATGCAACAGTAGCAAAAATCCTTACTAATCTACCCATTCAATCCAAACAATCTTATGCTCATTATATTTGCCAGGTGCCCTTTCATTTTTTGTTTTTGTTTATTATTATTTTTTTTTAAGACTAAGTCTTACTCTGTTGCCTAAGCTGCAGTACAGTGGCGTGATCTCAGCTGACCGCAACCTCCACCTCACAGGTTCAAGCAATTCCCCTGCCTCTGCCTCAGCCTCCCGAGTAGCTGGGATTACAGGTGCACGCCACCATGCCCGGCTAATTTTTCATATTTGTAATAGAGTTGAGGTTTCACCATGTTGGCCAGGCTGGTCTTGAACCCTTGATCCACCCTCCTTGGCCTTCCAAAGTGCTGGGATTACAGGCGTGAGCCACTGCACCTAGCCACCAGGTGTGCTAAATCACTAAGGCATCTGGGATACGCAGGAGTATCCAGCCTCTTGGTTAATGCACATGGAAAATATATTCCTACAGGAAGAAAATAGTTAATTCCAATATGCTGAGATCAAGTGAGCTTATAGATAAATGCACATAAAACCACAGACTAAATGTTAACATGAAATCATCAAAACAAGTATGTGTTAGCACTTGAACATTAAAAAGCAAAAAACAAACAATAACAAACCCATAAGTTCAGGATAACTCTGGTATCAATGGAGTTGATATTCCCGGGGAACCCTGCAGGCCCAGAACAATGACACATGTCAAGTGTCATTTTTTCCATGGTCAGAATTTGAAGCCTGCTCCTTGAGGGATGGGCTAGAGGCAGGGGAGAGCAAGGCTAAAAATGAACTTGGCTGTCACTGACTCACCACATCTGACCACAGCTGCTTAAATCTCTACTCGAGGTCACATGGCAACCTGTCACATTTCACAGTAAAAGTTGATCTTGAAAAGAAAGCCACCACTGGAGAAGATGAGGGTGGTGAAGACATGTAAGACTGACTATTCTTACTGAGAAAATGGACATTTTCAAAGAAAGCAGCAGGTTGGAATTGGCAGTGACTCTGATCTGTGAGGAGTCGCCCACTCCAGATTCTTTTCAGAAACAAAAGTGATTACTAAAACTACTTGAGCAATGCTCTTGCCTGTGCCAGAACTCTGATCAACAAAAAGACAAAACTTGAGTAGAAGTTGAAAAGGCATTGACCTTTGTGAAGATGTGCCCAGGAAACATGATTCTCCACAGAAATATGACTCAAGAGAGATGTATTTTAATTAGCATGTTGAAAGGTTTTAGTACCTTTTTGTAAAGTCATTAAGGACTTGAAGGGGCCACTTAAATTTTTTAGTTATAATTTACTGCATTTTGTAGGAGAAGCAGTATCTACACTGATATTTGCAAATGTGGAGATTCTTGCTGATGTCAATGGTCTTACTATAGTAGAAACAGCAATAGTTTATCCCCTTTCAGTTAAATCAGATCTTCATGGCATAGGCTAAACAGAGAACATTCAGCATGTTCTCTCCTGCTTCAAGGTGCTGAAATAGCTTTCATAGTATCTGCCCTAATGGACTAGATGAAGTCCCCCTAGGTTTTCTTCCCCCCCCCGCTTTTTTTTTTTTTTTTTTTTTAAAGATGGAGTCTTGCTCTGTCGCCCAGGCTGGAGTGCCGTGGTGCAATCTTGGCTCACTGCAACCTCTGCCTCCTGGGTTCAAGCAATTCTCCTGCCTCAGCCTCCTGAGTAGCTTGGATTACAGGTACCCACCACCATGCCCAGCTAATTTTTGTATTTTTAGTAGAGACGGGGTTTCACCATGTTGGTCAGGCTGGTCTCGAACTCCTGACCTCATGATCTGCCTGCCTTGGCCTCCCAAAGTGCTGGGATTACAGGCCATGAGGTGTGAGCCACTATGCCTAGCCTTCTGCCATTTTGGAGGGAGCAAAGCTGGTAAGTGAGAGATTGGAAGGTGTAGGCTTTTTAAGGTATAGGTGAGGCCTGAGACCTGTTATTCCACAGCCACTAGGCAGTGAGTCTGAAGAGGATGCCACTCCATGGGTTAACCTAAGGAGGAGTGACAGACATGCTAGCATCATTACTCATGTGGCCAGTAAGTGGAATAGTCTCTTCTTTTAATTTACCAGTTACTGCAGAACCTCTACTTTTGCTGAAACATTTGAATCCCACTGGTTAAGTCAGTAGGTTCTATTCTGGCCTTCTTTCTTACTCATGGGATGAAGGTAGTTCCTTTAGGCTTCTGAGGATAGACTGGCAGGTGTGCATTCCTGGCCATGGGGGTACCCAGACTCCCACTGTCTTCAGGCAACATGGTACGTGCCTGAGATTTAGAAGATTTGGGTTCTGGTCCCTGGTTGGCCCCTTCCGAACCCCATGACTTTGGCCAGGACACTTACCCAACCTGAACCTCCATTTTTCTCATCTACAAAAAAAGGGATAATAATGTCTATACTGCTGACTTAATGGGCTGATTTAGGAATTAAATAAAATAGTGTGAAAATAACATGAAAATGGTAAGGTGCCATGCCACCAAGGTATTGTTGTTTTGTCTTTCTCAACACAATACAATTCCATCAGATTTTGATTTCACATTTACTCTTACATCTGTGTTGCCCTGTGATTCTTTCTCTGGGAAAGTATTTACCCTCCATCTACTACAGTGTGGATTTTCTACCCACCGAGATTCTCGTGTCTCCTGCGTTGGATGGAAAAAGTTCAGCATTGTTTATGTTGTCTTCTGGGACCTGCTGGCGCTGACAGTAGTGATGAGGCTGGTGGATCCTTGCTCAAAAGCCTCCTTAAGGTTGCTGACACAGTAATCTAAAGAACTGGATCAGGTTCCCAGCATTTCATGCCTGGTCTGTATCCTCCTAACTAGCGTAGCCAGTGCATGAGACCTCCTAGTCCTGCGTAGGATGCAGGGCACAGACTGAGCGCCAAGGGCCAAGCCACAGGTGCACCAGGCAGACAGTCTTCTGTTTTGTGTGACTTCACCCACTAAATTTGATTTCTCAATTGCAGCCCCTCTTGCTCTCCTCAGTCCTGGAGCAGGGGAGAGCAACATTTACTAAGCACCTCTTAGGGGCCAGTGTTAACGATAAATGTTTTATAATCCTAATTTCGTTTAATCCTGACCGTAACCCTGTGAGGTGAGGATCATTGTCTTTGCTTAGTAGAAGAGGAGCAATGAGGTTCCAAAAGACTCACAATCTTGCTTAATGTTGGTGGCAGTATTTGGATGCAGCTCTGTCCAAAACTCAGGTCTATTTTCTTTTTGCTACACTAGAGGAATCCAAGCTTCCTGACTAGGAAGACCTCTTCTAAGGATGCACATTTTTTTGGTTTTTTTGAGACGTGGTCTTGCTCTGTCACCTAAACTGGAGTGCAATGGCACAATTGGCTTACTGCAACTTCTCCTTCCCAAGCTCAAGCCATTCTCCCACCTCAGCCTCCTGAGTAGCTGGGACTACAGGTGCACACCACCATGCTCAACTTACTTTTGTATTTTTAGTAGAGATGAATTTCACTATGTTGCCCAGGCTGGTCTCGAACTCCTGGGCTCAAGCGATCCACCTGCCTCAACCTTCCAAAGTCCTGGGATGACAGATGTGGCCACTGCGCCCAGCTCGGATGTGCATTTTTATGGATTCTCCAATGATAACAATTGTGCTTTTAGTGTATTTAAAAAAGCAAATATATTAAAATGCTACTTTGGATTTAATTATACTTTAAATTGCATGCCTATTGTATTCACCCACTTCCATATCATGTACTTCTGGAAAATGGAAATATTGTACACATAATGCATTCTCCAGGCTCTAGATCTTGCCTGCTGCACAGTTGGATGTGTGGACCTTTTATGGCAACTCCAAGCCTTCCTAGAGGACTGTGGTCTGGAAACTGCTCCCATGTACTCCTTGGGGAACAGTGGCCTTTGCAGAGGCCTCTGGCTGAGACTGCTGGTTGACCCCAATATGGCCACATGTCTAAATTCTGACTATGGGGGCCTGAGTAGAAGTGATGGCGTGCAGCTTCTGGGTTTGTGGCCTTAGAGGAAGGGGCGTTCTCTTCCACTTCCTCCCTTCCCACAAGTTAGTGCAGGGCTGAAGAGGTGGGCCATCATGAAGCCCAGGGATGGAGCCTGACCCTTGTCCTGCTAGAGCTGCAAGACAGAGAAGCCAGAGTCACCATCCCAGGCTGGATCTTTAGGCAAGAACTCTTGTTTAAACTACTGCTATTTTGGTTCATTTTAGGCTTCTTTTTCTGCTTTTCTACAGCAGCTGAACCTATATCTTGACTAATACAGCCTTCAACTATAAGCTTGTGATGAACTCCCAGTCACCCCTCTGAAAGCCTTAATTACAATGTTCCCTTAATTAAAACGTCTTTAATCAAACCTGTTGTTAAGAGGTATGGACCCTGGGGTCAGAGACGTCATGGCTGTGAACCAAGTCGGCCCGGCACTCGCTGTGCGGACAGGCCTCATTTCTCTCTGTATCCACCTGACCACCTAGGTCCTCCAGCAGTCTCCTCACTGGCCTGTATCATCCTTTCTCATTCCCTGCTCCATAATGCCCTGTTAAAAACACAAAACCAGGTGTGGCCCCTCTGACTTAAAGCACTTCGCTGGTTGCCCAGTTTCTTTGGGATGAGATCCAGACTCTTTACAGTGGCCAGTGTGGCCTGGGATTACCTGATTGGCAGTTGCCTTTCCAACTTTGGCTCATACCACAGTTCTCCCCAGACTCCGCCCCATCCATGCTCACTGCGCTTCAGTTACTGTGGCCTTCATCTGTTCCATTCCTAGAAGACTCAAGCTCTTTCTTGCCTTGCACACTGCACCTACTGCTCAGCCTGTCCATAGCTCTTGGTCTGCCACCAACATCAAGCAAGATTGCAAGTCTTTGGAACCTCATTGCTTCTTTTCTGCTAAGCAGAGTCAGTAATCCCTACTTCATGGGGTTATAGTCAGGATTAAATACAATTAGGATTATAAAATGTCTGCCTCTAAGACTGGCCCCTAAGGGGTGCTTAGTAAATGTTGCTCTCCCTTGCTCCAGGATCGAGGAGAGCAAGAGCTATGTGACCGGCTCCTTCTCCTTTAGGTCTCAGCTGAAGATGTCATCCTCAGAAAGGTCTTCCCTGCCCACCCTAATTAAAGTAGCACTCTTAGCCCTCACCCCCATGAACTTCTGTACCCTCGTCCTCTTCTTCCTTCCTAACTCTCATCATGAGGTAGAATCATGTGTTTACTTGTTTATTGCTTATTCTCTGACTCCTCTAGAAGGTGGGCTTTGATTTAAATGTTTTCTCATTGAACGAGTAAGTGAACCTCTGTTTCTGCCTCTGTAATAATGTATGCCTTCTCAGTGTGGGGGCGCACACGGGAGTGGAGCCTGCTGTGCAGAGCGTGGTGCCTGGTGCGGAATAAGCGCTGGCTCTAATAGCTGTCGTGCTCATGCCGCCTGTGGAAGGGCCGCTTCCACCAGCTGCTGTTTGTTTGTCTTGTTCTTTCGTGAATCCCAGTATTTCTCCGCTTGTTCTCTGTCATTTTTCCTCAGCTTATGTTCTGATTACCCCTGATGGCTTCCTATTCTTGGTTCACACCCTTTATCCTCAATCAGCTCCTCTTCACCCCTTTCCACCTGCAGCACAGCTCCCAGTTGTCCTCAGAAGGCTTGGTCTGGTTTGCCCCCGTGGGCTGCACCATCCATGCTGTTGCGTTTCTTGGGGCCACACATCCTGGCCTTACCATGAGCTGGGGATCCTGTGGGGCTCCTCAGCCTGTGCTTGGAACTAGAGAGCCTCTAAGGACTCTTCTCTACTTGGTGTCCTTGGGTCTCACGTGCTCCCCTGCCAGACGTGTGCAGTCACCATGAAGCCCTGCTCCAGGCAAGTTTTTTCCAGGTGGTCCCAGGGAATCGGGTGCGATAGGTCCACTCCGTGTTCAGGAGGTTGGCTCCCGAGTCTCTTTCCAGGTGCGCTGTGGAGAAGCAGGTCCCCTGTGCTGTCTACTGGGAAACATTCATTGAAGGGAGACAAATCCTATTTTCCTTCTGTTCCCCATCAACTTGGCAGTAAAATACTGTCGTTCGTATATTTGAACTTGCCAGATTAATATCTGAACTTCCTTGTGCTGACCCTTTGAAGTTAGTTTTTTAAAATAAGTCACCAGTTTTGAAGGACTATCCTTTTTTAGACCATATACAAGGAATCTATCATCTGCAAATAATTAGACAGTGGGAATGATATTGTATTGCTAATGAGCAGATGTGCAGACTCGGAGTGGAGGAACAGCTGCACACATATAAAATGCAAAAGCCACCCAAACCCAGCATTATGAATTCTGAAAGGGATTTCATTCTTCTAAGAATTTCGGAAACAGAAAAATGAAACAAAGAATTTAACTGATATTTTTATTAATTGTTCTTCCAGTCACACTTTCCCTTGTGTCCCGTTATCATAAGTGTTCATAGCATCTTTGCTGTTTGCAGAAGTGTTCTTTGCACTTTTAAATCCTGCTGTCATATAATACTGTAAAGCTGATATTTAATATTTTTCCTTTGCCTTTATAGTGTTACAAGAGTTTGGTGGCTGTGCTGAGTGACAGAGTCTCACTGGTGGGCTCTCCTGGGCTGTGCACGATGCTGAGTGCTCATGTGTACGTGATCCCATTTGATCCTTAAAGCAACCTGTGAACCTTAGACCCATTTTATAGAGGAACAGATGGGCCCAGAGAGGCGAAGTGATTTGGCACAAGCCACTTACTACATTGCTTGACAGAGGTGGAATTTGGACTTAAGGGCCAAACTCAAAAGCTGATGTTCTTTCTGTTGGGTGGCACATGGCCCCACAGTGCTACATAATTCTATCAGAAAGCGGAAAACATGACTCACTACAGCTGGAAACAGCAGCACATTATCCGATGATTTTAAACTCTTTGTGATGTCCATTACAATTTTATAATCCTGTTAAGGATTTGCAAGATGAAGAAGTTCAAATAATCAGGCTTGTGAAAACTTATAGCCAGCAAGAGTTTCACATATCTTAGATAGTAATGGTTAGGTCATTTAGAATTTGAATAAATTGCTGAAATGGTATGAAATCAATGAAAAGAAATGAAGTCAGAAGAATTACTAGACTTCACATAAAAGGGTACTGAATTAGGTCAGAGAAAAATCAGAGCTGATAACACTGGCGGCAACTAGGATTTCTAGGTTCCAGGAATGGCAGGCTGAGTTATTCAGACCAAATCGCCCACTGAAAGCAGCTCCACATGTTGAATAAAATATAACTATATATATATATATAAAGCATCACATCAAAGAGCTGACAGAACCATGAGGAATTACCAGGTTAAAATGGAAGGCAACACAGGAACCCAGACAGGTAAGCAGAGGATTAGATACATCTTTATTCTGAGCAAACTTGTTAATCCCAGAAAATGTGAGCTTTGAGAGCCTTATTAAGGACATAGAGGGAGTAAACGTAGAGGGAGTGACCGACACAATTCCAGCACTTGACCCAGTGGATGTGATAAGATGCTGTTCCCCACATCGGGGTGGGGGGGCGCCTGCTTCTCTGTCCCACATGGAACAGATTCCAGGCTGTAAAAGGCTCAGTATGTTTCAGAGGGATTAAAATCATTTAGCTTTTGTTTCTCTTACCATAATTCAAGTATTGAGAAAATCCTCTTATGTTAGAAAATTTAAAAATTTCTGGCCAGGTGTCATGGCTCATGTCTGTAATACCAGCATTTTGAGAGGCCAAGGAGGGAGGATCACTTGAATCCAGGAGTTCAGGACCAGTCTGGGTGACTTAGTGAGGTCTCTGTCTCTACGAAAAATTAAAAAAAAAAAAAAACAAAAAACTAGCTGGGCATGGTGGCACATCCCTATAGTCCCAGCTACTCAGGAGACTGAGGTCGGAGGGTTGCTCGTGCCCAGGAGGTTGAGGCTGCAGTGAGCCATGATTGCGCCACCGCACACCAGCCTGGGCAACAGAGCAAGACCTTGCCTGAAAAAAAGAAAAATCTGAATATCCTATTTATCACAGATAAATCATGATGGAAATTGGAAAATACTTTGAATCAAATGGTAATTAAAATACTATATGTTAAAATTGATAGGGCATAGGTAAAGCAGTTCTCAGAGGGACATATAGAGCCTTAAATTCATATATTAGAAGAGAAGAAAAGCTGAGCTAGTGTCCCTCTCAAGAACTTAAGAAAATCAGCAACAAATTCAACCCAAACAGTGTAAAATAAAGAAATGACGAGAGCCGAAAGAAATGAAATGGGAAGCAAACAAACATAAGATCAAAAAAGCTAAGAGTTGGTATTTCATGATGGCTACAAAATTAATAAAGCTCTGGGAAGCTGTTCAAGTAAAAAGTGAGAAGGCACAAATATACAACATTAGGAATAAAAAATTGGGATATCACTACAGATGTGGGAGATTTTACAGAAACCAGGAGGATATGATAAGCAACTTTATGTCAATAAATTTGAAAAGTTAGATACATTCTTTAAAAATATAGTTTAATAAAACTGAATAAAAAAACCACTGGCTTCATCGGTGAGTTCTCCCAACATTTAAGGAAGAAATAATTACAGGTTTTCATAATGTTTTCAAGAGATTAGAGAGGGATGCAGTCCGTCCTACGATCCTTGCATGATCTGGATACCAAAACTTAACTATGTAAGAAAAGTAAAGTATAGGACAATCTTACTTATGACTGTATTTGCAGAAACCCTGTGCAAAGTATTAGCAAACTGAATTTAATAGTATATAAGAAAATAATACATCATGACCAATTTTAGGTTCCTCCAAGGAACACAAGCTTCAGTATTAACCCATGTAATTAACCACCTTAGCAGGTATTTTAAAAACGTGTATGATTATTGAAATAGATACGTAAAAAGTATTGAATGCAATTCAGTATTCATATTAAAAACACATATAAAAGATGACTTTCTTATTCTGATAAAGAGTACGTGCAAAAGCCTACAGCAAACATTGCATTTAATAATGAAGCATTGAGAAGCTACAGAGAATGCCATCACAACTTCTAATCAGCATTGGACTGGGGTCCTAGCTCATGCAGTAAGTCAAGGAAAGGAATAAATGTATACTGATTGAAAAATCCACTAGATACCTATTTACCTTTCCCCGGCCAGACACCATTCCTATTCTCCCTCGAAGTGGCCATGTGACCGAGTTCCAGCCAGTGGAATGAGGAAGAAGTGATATATGCTGCTTCCAGACCTGGCTCAGAAAAACCTCCTGCATGATCTGTGAACTTTTCTCTCTAGATTCAGGCTGCCTGCTGAATGTGAATCCCAAGGGAAAGCTTTGAAGCAACGTACTGAAGGTGGTGAAGCTCTGTCAGCCTAAGCCCCTGAAGAGTTCATGAAGCAGAACTCGTACCATCTCCTTTTTAGTAACTGTGCTTTGCGTCTTCTATTATGTCCAGCCACTGGAATTTCAGGGTTGACTTATTTACCAGGAATTGGTACCTTGAAGTGGAGTGCTACCAAAAAATCTTAAAAACAAAACAAAAAAAACCCATGGCATTGGCTTAGTAGTTAGGCAGCTGGAAGATCTAATATTGGGTCTTGTTTATGGTTGGTAAACACGCCAATTCTCTCCAAGTTGTTTTATAAATTCAGTGCAAATCTCAATGAGATCCCAACAGTTTTGTTATTGTTGTCGTTGTTGTTTTTGTGGATCTCAAAAGCTAATCTTGACATGTATAGGGAAATGCAAAAGCCCAAGAAAAGCAGACACTTGCATAAGAACAAGAGGATGGGAGGACTTACTCTTCCAGATACCGAGTCATTCTAAAGCTACAGCTATTAAGACATTGTGAATCTGATGTAGGGACAGATGAATAGAGAGTTCAGAAACACACCCACTCATGTCAAAGCATGACAAATGACACAGTTGGCATTTCATAGTCCTGGGGAAAGAATGGTTTTTAAATCAAGAGTGATAAGATAATTTTCTTATAGGAAAAAAGTTAATTGGATCTCTACCTCACACCATACACAAAAATCAATTCCAAGTAGATTGAATACATAAATATCAAAGGCAAATGTACGAAACTTCAAGTAGATAATATCTTCATGACCTTGGGTTTCGGAAGCATTTCCTAAACAAGGCACAAAAGCACTAACCATAAAGGAAAAATATTTGACAGATTTAACTATATCAAACTTACAACTTTGGTTCATCAAAAAGCATCATAAAATGCCAAGAACAAAAAAATGAAAAATAAAAAATAAAAAAATGCCAAGAACAGAGAGATTATATTTGATAAAGGATGAGTATTCAGAATATGTAAAAAATAGACTTAAATATATATGCAGTGTTTTTTTTTTTTTTTTAGAAAAGACAGACTGCTGAGAAAAAAAATGGGCAAAGGACTTGAATTATGGCAAAGAAACATATAAAATGATAATTAACATTATTAATCAGGAAAATGCAAATTAAGATCAAGCAAGATTCCATTACACACCAAACCGACTGACAAAAGTGAAAATCTGACATTAGCAGACTTTAATGAATTGGCAAGCATTTAGAGCTCCAGGAATTCTTGTGCAGTCATGTGGTTTTGTAAATTGGTACAACTACTCTGGAAAAATAGTTCAGCATGTAGTTAAGTTGAAGACATGCAAACACTATACACCAACAATTCTATTTCTAGGTATGTACTCAAGAGATACTCATGCATATGTATAAGAGAATACATGTCAAGAATGTTCTTTACAGCCCCAAGCTGGTAATGTTCATTAAGGGTAGAAAGTATAAATCCATTGTGGTGCATTCATACAATGGGATATTATGAAGCCATGAAAATGAAGAAAATGGAAAGACCTCATGATCATAATTGTAAGTGAAAGATTCAAACTATAATTCCACTTATATTAATTTTAAAAATAGGCTGTATTAGTCTGTTCTCATTCTGCTAATAAAGACATACCTGAGACTGGGTAATTTATGAAGAAAAAGAGGTTTAATGGACCCACAGTTCCACATGGCTGGGGAGGCCTCACAATTATGGCTGAAGGCGAAGGAGGAGCAAAGGCACATCTTATATGGTAGCAGACAAGAGAGTGTGTGTAGGAGAACTGACCTGTATAAAACCATCAGATCTCATGAGACTTATTCACTATCATGAGAACAGCATGGGAAAGACCCACCCCCCCATGATTCAGTTACCTCCCACCAGGTCTTTTCCACGACACATGGGGATTATGGGAGCTACAGCTCAAGATGAGATTTGGGAGGGGACACAGTCAAGCCATATCACAAGCCAAACTAAACTAGCTTTGTTCTGAATGTGTCTATGTGCTAAAGAAATTATTACAAAAACCAGGTGTGGTACAACTAGAGAGAGGGAAGGCATTGTCATCAATAGAGACACAGGGAAGACTCCCAAGGGTACTGGCTGTACTCTCTTGATGTTAGTGGTGGTGACACGAGTGTTCACTTTATAATCAATAATTATAGATAGAGTAATATTAGGCACTTAACTGTGCATGTCCATTTTATGAACTTTTGTACATTTATGTCTTATGTACTTTTCTGTAATTGAATCTAGAAACTATAAAGGTATAATATGTTGATTGCTACTTCTGCTAATGTGAACACTATCCATTATGGACTAGTTTTGTAAATGTGTGTGCACATGTGTGCTTGGTACTGATTTCAGTGTAAACATGTTGTAAATCTCATGTAGTAGGGCACTTTGGTTGTAAAACTTTAATATTTGGACTTGCAATGATGACCTAAAAATTTTACTATTTTGAAAGTTTTCTAATATTTTCATTATTTGGCCAAACTTGGGATTTTAAAACATAAACAGACATGGAGTCCCAAAAGACATTCTAGGACACATAATAATTAAAAAGATTTTCTTTGGCCGCCATAAATAGAATTTCTGTTTTACACAAACAAAACTCACACTACAATAGCTTTTTATACCTTTTATGAAGAAATCACCACATCTTTTCAAAATAATTTATGGCTATAGAAATAATGTGTACTCCTTACTGAAAATTGGGATCTTTCATTTTTCTTTTTGCTTTTAGATATGGAATAAATATTTGGCACCTCTGTTATAAAGCAACATTATTCCATCTCCCTTGAGATGCACTGCATGAAAAAATGCAAAGAACATTGTGCAGATGATAGATAGTGACCGTATTATGTGGCTGTTTTCCTTTTAAAAGAGAGCCACGTAATAGCTTTCATAGATCCCTATATTCCACTTAATTTTTTACCTAAATTATATATATTTACAAATGGAAATAATAGTGGTTAAGATCATGGACTTTGGAGTTAGATGGTTCCAGATGCAGCCCTGGCATTCAACAGGCAACCAGCCTCTCTCTGAGTGTCAGTTTCACCTTTGAGAGAGGGTCAGTTTCACCTTGGCAGCGGGAAGAGGCCGGGAAATGGGTTTGCTAATGTGCTCCAAGTATTTGCAGAATTGGATGAATAAGGTAGTAAAGCACAGTGCCTGGCCATATTGAGGACTCTTAAGATTGTTAGCTACTTTGATGATCCCTCTCCCTCTCTCTCTCTTCCTTCCTCCTCTTCTTCTCCCCCTCACTCCCTCCCTCCCTCTCTTTTGATGAAAGGAGGACTGTCCATTCATTTATTCAGTGTTTTAAATTAAAAATGAGCTGTCAGTTAAAATGGACAGGATTAAGCTCTCAGATAAAGTGAGATAGTTATATTCATAGGGCTTGTCTCAAACACCTAAGGTAAAGGCAAGGTGCACCCAGAAGGGTCACCTGGATAATAAGAAGTGCCATCTTTCACTGTGAGGGATACAGGCTTATCTACTTCGGGGAGGACACTATGGCATGTTTTTTCACGGAGACCCTATTTTCCAGCAGAAGGCAGGAGGCCACCCTGAAGCAGCACCTGGGTGAGCTCTCCCACCAATGCCAGCATCCCTGGTGGTCTTCCTGTGCCACTGCAGCATGCAGGTGGCTTTTGGCGCAGCAGATCATAATGCAGGATCTGTTTTCTCTTAGCAGCAGTCTATAGAAGAGAAGAATGTGAGGGTCATGCTGGTAGGAGTCACTCTATTTTCAGCCAACATGGATAGTCCTGCTAATGAGATGGCTCCCGCGAAGCTTCCTAAGATAGAGATAGCGATTTCAGACCCTGAGGAGTCGGAGCTGACTTGTCCTGATGTTCACTATCAGCTGGTAACTCCTGCATATCAGTTCAACTCATAGCATGAACTTCCCTTTAAAAGTTCTCATGTTCAGACACATTTCTCATGTCTCCAATCAGGACGGATAAAACAGGATTGGAACCCAAAGATGAGCTGAGGCTTAGGAGGCCCTCTGAGCAAAGGAGAAGTCATCATCTTATGCTTCGTTATAGATGGAGCGTTTCTGTTTTCCACTGCTTCCTCCAGCTCTGCTGAGAGGGAGAGAAACCTCAGAGCAATCTCAGGGTTGCTTGTCCCTTTAAAATCTTCTTTGGAGAGACTGGATGGAGAAATCTCAAGCATTAGTAGATGCCAGGAGGTCAGTTCTCATCAAGAATGCCCCAAAGCCCAGTCCTCATTAATCAGTTTATAGAGTACTATGGAAGAATTTTAAGCACAAGATGTTGTTTCTGAGCCAGTAATTCTCTTTCCACTCAACACTGAAAGCCCATTGCTTGCTTCCCTGGTCCATGAAGACAGCCAAATAGTGTCAATAATTTTTCCTCATAGTTTTTCAAAAGCCAAGTGGAGGGCACAGTGAACTTTGCAACACTTGTTGCATCTGTGGGAAAGGGGGCCCTGGGTCATTGGTTGGTGATTATGCTCACTCAGGGTTCCAGAGAATTCTGTAGCTCCTGGGAGTCTGATCTTTCCACACATCTCTGGTCCCCAACATGACTTGTCAAGATACCTATGTGGTTACACGCCCAACCCACCAGCTTCAGGACCCACCAGGCCCCTTGTCAGACCTTGTCCTGCCTCTTCACAGTCCTCAGAACATTCCAAGCTTGTTCTTATTTCTGGGCCTTGGGCTGGGATGCCCTCTCCCCAGCAGGTACTCCACATCCAAAAGCACTTTGTTCCATTGTCCTCGATTATTTTGCTGTAACTTCTCATGCATCCATTTTGGAAGGAGCAAGGGCTTTGGTGTCGGGGTGATCAAAGTTTAAATTGCAGGATGGCCATCTACCTGCTGTGTGACGTCAGGTGGGTCACTGAATGTCTCTGATCCATAATTTCCTTTTTGTCCAAGAGTGTTAAGAATATCTTCTCCACGGGGCACATGTGAGGATGAAACAAGAAATGATGGCAAAGACCTCGCACAGGGAAGTACAGTGTCAGGCTCGTGACTACTCTTCCCCCTCCCTCCCTCGTCCTGGTTATTCCTTGAGACCAGGGATTATGACCTAATTCTTCTGTAGCCTCCAGAGTGTGGAGGCTACAGTCGGCACACATGAATTCTTTCTGCTGGAGAGAACATATTTATGTGCAGAAAAAGGAAGGACATATAGGGGTTATTCTACCATTCAATAACATTTTTCTGTCCTATCTCAAAATATAATTTTGGTTAATCTTGCCCTCTGGAAAACAGCATTATAACGCCTGTTTAGATCGATTTGTGACAGTCAGATATTTCATTTGTTTTGTGATTCAATGAGTAGACAAGCAAGGCCACTTGTTGTATTCCCAGCCGTTCCTGGGTGTTGGCTCTTCTGGGTTTTCAATCTGTTGAACGTCCAGTCATCCTTCCCGGTGAAGCATCTTTCTCATCTGGGCTTCAGGCTTGAGGGTAACATGCTCATCCTCTTGAGAAGCTGGCATCAGGGCTTTGACACTGATGCTGCCTGGGTTGCAGCTGCTTTTGCAAGCAGTACCAGTTCCTTCCAAGTCCCTGAAGGCACCACATTGCTCCGCAATCCTTACCTTTGTTCTACCTTCACCCTTGGCGCCCACCTGCTGACAAGACAAGTCACTTCCTTGATACAGCCTTTGAGACATGGGCCCTTTCCCCACTGATCACACGAACTTACTCCCTTTCTGAACCCCTGCATTTTTTTAACCTGCACAGATATTCCTGTAATCCCTCTAATGCTTGCTTATGCCTGCTGGTCTCTGTTTTCCCTGAGTATATTAGAAATGTGACTAGCTGGAACATGCTACAGGGTCCAATTCCTGAATCCCAGTGCCTGGTTCATTTTCACAACAACATGGTGGCATATAGGGGATCTGTAGCAACCCTGTGGCTGTTTCACTCTGGGGCACTGTCACACTCAGATAGAAGCTGACCGTCATCCACCCTTCAGCTGCTGAGACAGGCAGAAAATGCTCTTTGCTGACTTTAAGTGGCGGACTAGATGGGTAGATGACATTAGTCGTAGATGCAGGACTCCTGCTGTGTGCCAAGCACTGTGCCAGGAATTTACACAGACATTGTCTCATTTCCTCATCCACCAAGGGAGGGATGATGAAACCTTCCACACAGGTGTCTCCTTAGGACCCAAGGAAATAATATGTATCATAGTGCGTTACATGTGACAATTGGAGTAGATCGTTGTTTAAATATTTCACGTAAGAGTATGTATTCATAGAACATCTAGTGTGATCCAAGACCTGTGATAAATCTACCTGGGTTCAAACGTATTTGTTGTAATTAAAACAGGCAAATCAAAACAGATACATTTCCTGCTTGTTTTAAGAAAATGCTGCAAACAAAAAATTAAAACAAGCACTTAGCAGGACATCAGGCACAGGGACCATATGAAAAGTGTTAAAATGCCTTGGCATTGTGCCCAGTTTGATGCTGGCGCTGTTGCCTGGCGACCAGGTAACCCTCTCTGTCTTCTGCTTTCCCAGGTATGCGCCAGGGGAGCGACCATGGCACTCAGTACCGCTCGGCCATCTACCCGACTTCCGCCAAGCAAATGGAGGTGGCCCTGAGCTCCAAAGAGGACTACCAAAAGGTAGGGGTTGCTGGGCTCCTGGCCCCTGGCTTGGGCTACCATGACTAGGGCCAGGTTGTGATTTTAGAGGGGAGTCTGCTGCTTTTCAACTGGAATTGTGTTTTATTTGTGCATCTCTTAGAAATTTATGTCAGCCTCTAGGAGTGGAGCCATTGTGTCCAATACATGTGCTAAATGAGGTTTTAAGAGTAGGCCTGGGCCAGGGCCAGTGGCTTATGCCTGTAATCCCAGTACTTTGGGAGGCCGAAACAGAAGGATGCTTGAGGCCAGGAGTTCGAGACCAGCCTGGGCAACACGAAGAAACCCCATCAATACAAAAAAATATAAAAATAACCTAGGCATGGTGGCCTGCACCTATAGTCCCAGCTACCTGGGAGGCTGAGGTGGGAGGATCATTTGAGCCTGGGAGGTCAAGGCTGCAGTGACCTCTGATTGTACTACTGCACTTCAGCCTGGGTGACAGAGCAAGACCCTATCTCAATGTAAAAAAGTAAAGAGTGGGCCCTTATGTGTTTGTCTTTAGAATCACTCATCTAGATGAAGATATAGCCTGTTAAAATAAGTATTTTTCCTTCTCTCTTTGTTTCTGTCTCTGTCTGAAGCTCCCTCTTTTTTTCTTCCCTCTGTATTAGTTTTACAGGGCTATTGTAACAAAACAATCACAGCTTGGTTGGTTTAAACAGCAGATATTTATTTTCTCACAGTTCTGGAGGCTGGAAGTCCAAGATCAAGGTGTCAGCAGGGCTGGTTGCTTCTGAGTGCTGTGAGGGAAGGATCTGTTCCAGGCCTCTCTCATTGGCTTCTAGATGGCTGTCTTCTCCATGTTCATATTCACATCACCCTAGTTTTATGTGTGTGTGTTTCTGTGTCCAAACTTCTTGTTTTTACACAGTCTGTAGTCATATTGGCTTAGTGCTAACCCTCATGACCTCATTTAACTTAATTACCTCTGTAAAGACCCAGTTTCCAAGGAAGGTCACAATCCGAGGTTTTGGGACTCTAGCTTATCTTTTGGAGGGAGACATGATTCAACCTGTAACGCTTTCTCTCTCTGTCATAACAGTAAATTGAATTACAATAAAAGTAGTTCTGAGAAATATACACATGATATCACAAAACAATTATTTTCACGATTGTATACCATTTTTAAAAATCCTTCAATAGAGATTTAGTTGTTTTAAAAACAACTTGAGTTGCTTTAGTTTTTAGAACTTTGTGATAGTACTTAGATTTTATTTATCATTATATTTTCTGATGTGGATTTGCATTTGGCAGTAGAGCTAGAAGCTACTATAAAGCTAATCTATGTTAGAATTATGTAAAAAGTCAGGTACGCAACAGTCCCCAGGAATGAGTGGGCTATCCCCTTATCCTGCATGGTGACAGAGAGATTGCAGAGACGAGGAGGCTGTAACTAGAGTGTCCACTGATGAGCAAGTAGTAGGATGGGTGACTCATGGTCAGTTCGACTGTGATGAGCAGAGTCTGTCAAAGGCCTGAGGGAGGCGCTGAAAGAGCCCATTCCTTCCTCAGCCCCTCCCACATCCCTCCCAGGCTGTGATGTCTGCTTGGCTGGTCATGGTAGGCAGCCTGTGGGATGGCCCCCAGTGCTCTCTGTCCATGTGTAATTCATCTTCTTGAATATGGGCTGCATTTAGCAACTCACTTCTAATGAATGACAGCAGTGATGGGAGTGATGGGAGCACTCTGAGACTAGGTCATTAAAAGCTTGTGGCTCCTATTGTGAAAGCTCTCTCTTACTGTCTGAGAGATGGTAGGGGAAGCCAGCTTCCATGTCATGAAGCAGCCCTGTGCAAAGGCTTACGTGACAAGGACAAAAGGCTGCCAAGAACCACATGAGTGAGCTTTGAAGACCCTCAACCCCAGTCGAGCCTTCAGATGAGACTGCAGCTCTGCCTGACAGTTTGATTACAGCCTCATGAAGGACCTCGAGCCAAAAGCACCCAGCCAAGCTGTGCCACAGAAGCTGTGAGATAATAAATGTATATATTTTGAAGGTGCTAAGTTTTAGAGTAATTTAAGTATACTTATATTTCCATTCTAAAAACCTTTTACCTATATATTCTTTCTCTTATCCCTTTTTCATAATGGCTTTTCTAACAGTGGTGGGCTAACCTGGGCATTTATGGTGGTGGTTACACATGTAGGCTCTACCGTCAAATTTTCTCAATTCACATGTCATCTGTGCAATTTATTTTCAAGTACCTGCCACTTAGAAAGCCATATGTTCTATTTGACTCAAGCAGACCTATGAGGATAAGGGAGACCCCATTATCCCCATTTTCCAGATGCTCAAAGACAGACAGCAATGACCTTAGAATAACTGAAGTTAAAGAGAAGTAAGACTGGATGCAGGGAGCTGAGTTGGGCAGCTGTTATAGGATTACAGTCCAGAAATGGTGGAAGCTTTGTCTAGGATGGTGGAAGTATGGGTGGGAGGGAGGGATATTTAGGAAGTACAAAGACTAGAACTTGGAACTTCACTGGAAGTGGGGAGTCAATAAGAGGGACAAGTCCAGGTCCAGATCGTGGCTGGTGATTCTCACCAGGTTTCTGGCTGGTGATTTTCTGTACAAAAAGCAGAGGCAGATTTGTGGGGAAGGTAAAGTAAGTTGTGAAAGTGCAGAGTTTAAGATACCCAAGACATGGGCATCCAAGGGAACTGTTGGGAGGAGCCATGGGCTGTTTCTGCCTTGCAGGGAGGATTGTTAGGACTGCTGACTGGGCAAATGCATGTGAAACACAGGGCCTAGCACACAGTAAATACCTCATAAACAGGAACCCTTATTATTATTGGGAGTTACCAACTTATATTTGGTAAATGAAACCCCAGTTGCTGATAAGATCACTTGGGAAAAGTAATGAGATAAAAGCAAAAGAAGCAGGGTGCAGTGACTCAACGCCTGTAATCCCAGCACTTTGGGAGGCTGAAGCGGGTGGATCATGAGGTCAGGAGTTCGAGACCATCCTGGCTAACATGGTGAAACCTCGTCTCTACTAAAAATGCAAAAATTAGCCAGGCATGGTGACATGTACCTGTAATCCCAGCTACTCAGGAGGCTGAGGCAGGATAAACTGTTGAACCCAGGAAGCAGAGGTTGCAGTGAGCCGTGATTACACCTGGGCAACAGAGCGAGACTCCATTTAAAAAAACAAAAAACAAAAAGGCAGAAGAGAGGGCTTAGTACTCGAGGAACTAATTCCTCCACTTGAGTGGCAGGAGGGGAAATGTCCAACCAGGCAGGACACTACACTGGGCACCACAGGAACCAACCCCAACCAAGAACTTAAAAAGTGGTTCAATTGATTCATCCCACTGTATTTAGTTATAAAAGCGGTGTTTATAATTAGTACTAAAAGTCACGTATGATAATGCCATCTATAAATTGCCTAATGTAATGATTTGTAGTCCTCTAGGATACCAACAGTAATACCAAGAGACTCTGGAAGCATATTAACTGCCCTCTAGAATACTGGAAATCTGATGATATCCTGGTGTTTGCAATGAAGATTTTCAGTTCAAGGCCAGTGCCTTCCATGTGATGGTGAAGAGGCTTAACACCGAATTTTCCAGTTTCTATCCCAATATAGTTTCTACCCTCCATTTTGAAGGGAACCCAAGTTGATTTTAGATAAGTGATATCCATAGGAGGTAAAATTTAGGTATTATATAATTAATTAATGAGCTTCTATAATCATCCTTTCATTATTTTTGTAGTTTTTGGAAAGGTTAATCTCGTAGGCAGTTGTATTGACCAGATATTTTCTGGGTGTTCTGAACCTAAGCATATGGGAATTAAATACGTGTGTGTGTGTGTGTCTGTGTGTCTGTGTGTCTGCATGTCTGCTTGGCTTTTAAAAGTAGGGTCTATTTTTTAAATAAAGATCAGGGACTCCTGTGCCTTTAGCATCCGGATAGCCACTGCTGCTCAAATTACCACATATAAACTGCCTAATCACCAACTCAGGGGACAAATGCTGTCACATCTCTTTTATGGTTCTGCATAAATAAAATTGACCCTAGATTCAACTGGGAGATGAGTTGAAAGTTCAGTGTTTTCATACCAGCTAATTGACTAAACCCCAGAGTGGTGACTAGACCAGTGCTTCCTTCCAATACCACTGTCCTTTCTGCCATGATGCTCTGGTCTCTTTTGCACTGTCCAGTGGAGGGCCTCTGGCTGTTGAGCACTTGAAATAGTGACTCACTGGCTCAGTTCCTCAGTGGCTAGTGCGACTGAGGAACTGAATCTTTTAATTAATTTAAATTTATATTTAAATGGCCACATGTGGCTGGTGGCTACCATATTAGAGAGCATAGCAGTTCATTAAGGGGTGAGCCTGTGCATGTGCGCATGCATGCCCATGTGCATTGTAGAGGGGTGGGGCACGTCAGTCTGGATCCCTGGCCCTCTACTCTCACTATGGCTTATCTCAAGAGCATGGGACGGCCATGGAACATGGGATGGCCATGGAACATGGGACTTACTGCCCATCAGAGTGCTGCACTGGGAACTGCCTGGAGACCACAGCATGAGGGTCAAGTTGTTTTCCTTTTCAGGAACCAAAGTGTCTCTTTGTGTACCCCAACCTGGTGAGCACTAGGGCTAACTGGACACCTGTGCCCAGGTGACCACTGTGATTTTTAGTTTAGCTTAGCTTAGCTTAGCCTGGGTCCCCCAGAAAGCAGAGCCCAAGCCAGAGGCTTGTGTGTAAGGACTCACTGAGGTGTGTGGCTCCAGGGAGCAGGAGTAAGGGGCAGAGAGACTGGGGAGGAAAGTTAAACAAGTTAGCCCCTGGCACTGGTAACTGGTTGTTTGAACGTTATGAAATGACTAGGCATTCAGGGGAAGATAAGGAAGCATGTTTCCATTGAATGCTATCACTCATAGTTTCATTCTGCACTTCTGGGCTGCACATGTGTGAGCTCAGCGTACTGTGTACCAGGGCAGGAGGCAAGAGACGAGGCACATGGCATTGAGTGTAAGATTGGGCAATGCAGGTGCACAAAAGCTGCACATAGTGAATGGGGTCCTTGCAGAACTGGGTACTGTGGCTGGCCTAGCAAGAGGCAGATGAGGCCACAGGGATCTAAAGTGATGCATTAGTGTCCTCCGGGTCCACTGTCTCCAAAGGGTCCTTCTCACCCCAATCCAGGGAAGCCAGCTGACTGCAATGGCTCAGGAATGATTTGTCACGATAGAGTGACTTTCTGGCACCTCTGGTAGAGGTGAGAAAGAAAAACACAGTTCAATTTTAGCAGAGTGCATCCTGCTACAGTCATATGGTGATATAATACGTACTTTCATATAGGTTATATACCATAATTATATATAGTATGTATATCTGTATAATCTATAGCTATATAATAATAATAGTTATACTATTAGAACAGCAACAACAGTACCAACAGAGTACTTACTAAATGCTAATCAGCCACTGTTTTAAGTCATGTATAGATGAATGAAGTCATGTATAGATTTTAGATGTTTATCTGTATACGTATATATGTTTAGCTGTAGATGTGTGTCTGTGTCTTTATATAAAGTTAAATGCATTCATGTATTTATGAGACTCTTTTAAGTTTTGAAACTTGAATGAATTTCTGACTGTTCATTCAGTTGATATAACTGATAATACAAACACACATTACAAAATCAACAATTCGCAATGCCTGTGAGAGGTGATGTTGTTAGCTTTGATACTATAAAGAGGTTGCTCTATGCTTTAGCCTTTACCTTAAAAAGTTATCTGGTTTCTAATACATTCACAAAATGGGGAAAATTGCCAATCTAACCAATTGCTTTATCCACTGATGGAAGGAGAAGGAGGAAGCTGAAGAGGTGACAACTGGACTGGGCTTTCCTGTGTTTTATATCTAGGGTAGCCTTGAACAAACTCCTGAAACCACAGAGGTGTTTAAGGTAGGGAAGGTCATTTCTTAACACTACTGGATTAGGGTCTAGATCTCTGTACTCTCATCAGAAACATTTAGTTTGATTTCTAAAAGTGGGGAAATTCTGTACATGACTCATTCTGTTCATTTTATATACACTGCTTTCCTCCTCAGAAGGCTTGATGTTTCTGGCCCCATCACTACATTCGGGACATTTGTCTTCGAGCCCTGATGGGGCCCCTACCACTAACTGTAATGTTGGCTTAGGTGACTACTCTAATAGTCTTCTTCACTAGCCTGCCCCCAGTGACCCCCTAGTAACCAGCTTCTTCAGCAACTTCTTTATATGTGAAGTTTGGAGTGACAGTATTGCTTACCACAGAGCAGCCATTTGAACATAAAATTAGCTGATTTTATCACAGGGACCAATTGTTGAGCTAATTAGATGTGCAGTACTGCTGAGGAGCCAGAAACCAAAAGTGATTTTCCATTGAAACTGGTTTTCTGCAAAGTTGGCTGGGTTGTGGATACCAGCCTCACCAGCAACTGTTAGAGTTTTGGCTGGAGAAGTTTGCTAATTTCTAATCAGATTAAAAGAGGCAGGAAGGACTTAAGGAGGAGGACAGAGTCTGAAGGAGTGAAACTTGAACTTCACGCTGGGTTTGCCGACCTTGAAAATGCTGGATTCTGCTTACAGAATTTGACAGCTGCTTCATGTCTTTGGCGAGCTGAAGACTTTGCATAAAATGTAGGGGGGTGTTTTTGCCTTCAAGGAGAAGACTTCATCATCTTTTCTTAGCCTCATTAAAAAAAAAAAAAAAATTTTCCTCAAACCTTTGGTGGAATTATTTGCTTATAGCACTAACTGCAAGACATCATCTAATGTATTATTGTTTTTGGATTATCGAATATAGATAATTTACCTCCCAACCGAACCCATCACAAGAAACATTTCCCAGTATCCTAAACTGAATGTGGCCTCCAGTAGAGTGAGGGTGGTTCACATGTGATTCTTTCATCTTGAGAAGGTGACTCCAGCTCATTTCGGAATTAAATCTTTTCCCACCGAGCGATTATGTTTCTTGGAATGTGAAAGACAGCAAATCTAAAGAGCATTCTCCTGGCCATATGACCTGGCTCCTTCTCCCAGTGACTCCTCCCAGTGACTCCTCCCAGCTCCTTCTCCCAGCGACTCCTCCCAGCTCCTTCTCTTCTCCCAGCTCCTTCTCCCAGCTCTTCAAGTTTTGCGAACAGTAAGCACAATGCTTTCTCTGGGTATTTCTTTCATGAAAAAGAGAAGAAAACCTTTTTCCCTTGCATATATTTTACAATATATTAAGTTGTAATAAGAATAAAATGTTTCTGGAGTCAATGTGAAATTACCCACTGTGTTTCAAATATAAAACAGTGTTTTAAAGGCTGTTTCTATCTGTCTCTCAATGTTTGTCCACCCATCCATCCATCCACCCACCTGTCCCTATCATCAATATATAGCTACAATCTTTAAATACTTGCCATAATTTTATCTTAAACTTCAACCAGCTAGCAATTTATTATCTATCATCTCTGTATTTGTTGATAGTTAATACAGGGTCATTTAAAAGAAAAGTTCCCAAAGTGAAAGGTAAAAAACAGTATGCATGTAATGAATGGGCTCCAGCTAGCATTTTTTTTTTTTTTTTTGAGATGGAGTCTCGCTCTGTCGCCCAGGCTGGAGTGCAGTGGCCGGATCTCAGCTCACTGCAAGCTCCGCCTCCCGGGTTCACGCCATTCTCCTGCCTCAGCCTCCCGAGTAGCTGGGACTACAGGTGCCCGCCACCTCGCCTGGCTAGTTTTTTGTATTTTTTAGTAGAGACGGGGTTGCACCGTGTTAGCCAGGATAGTCTCGATTTCCTGACCTCGTGATCCGCCAGTCTCGGCCTCCCAAAGTGCTGGGATTACAGGCTTGAGCCACCACGCCCGGCCCCAGCTAGCGTTTTTTAGAATAAAGGTTTAGTTTTGATTATTTAATTTTCTTCCCACTTAGATTGCAGCCAGATATTTGGTGACTCCCTGTGCTCTTCAGTTAAGCCCTGACAAATTGTGGTTTCACTGGTGTGTGTGTTTTGTTGCGGGGAGGAAGACAGTGTCATTGCCAAATAACCTACTTGGCCGGGGGGCGGTGGCTCATGCCTGTAATCCCAGCACTTTGGGAGGCCGAGGCGGGCGGATCACAAGGTCAGGAGATCAAGACCATCCTGGCTAACATGGTGAAACCCCGTCTCTACTAAAAATACAAAAATTAGCCGGGCGAGGTGGCGGCGCCTGTAGTCCCAGCTACTCGGGAGGCTGAGGCAGGAGAATGGCATGAACCCGGGAGGCAGAGCTTGCAGTGAGCTGAGATTGCGCCACTCACTCCAGCCTGGGCGAGACTCCATCTCAACAGTAACAACAAGAACAACAAAAAAACCTACTCACCTGTGCTACCAATGCAGTCATTGCTGCTTTTCTTTAGCAGAGTTTGAATACCATCTCTATGGTTGGTTGTTGGGTTTTTTTTTTTTTTTTTTTTTTTCAGTATCACTGATGCTCTGAGTGTTAATGACACTCAAATTTAGGGTCTAAAACTACCCTCTGGACTCCAGATCCCCATAGCGAACTGTCTACTTGTTATCTCCACTTATTTGTCAACGTAATATTTCCTAAAATGAAGGTTTGATTCTTGCCATCCACTGTAAACAAGCCCCATGGCTTCCTCCTCCCTCCCCACTCATTGACCATCTTCCCCATCGGGTCATCATTTAACTTGCCTAACTAAGCAAGATGCTCAGAAGTCACCCCTGCCTCATTCCTTTCCCTCGCCTTTTCCCTCCAGTGAATCAGATGAACAGATTCTACCTCCAAAAGACATCCCCACTGTGTCTGCTTCTTCCCTTTTCTCTCATGTTCACTCTCATGATTTAAGCCACCATTATCTGTTCCTGGACCACTGAACTTCTTACCTCTCCATGATTACAACCACCCACACAGGCAGCAGAGTGATCTTCCTCAGTGTTACTCAGGCCATTTCCCTTCCCCGTGTCAGCGTCTTCCATGGCATCCCTACTGTATTCGGAATGAAATCTGAACTCCTTCGCACGGTCTCCCAGGTCCTTCAAAGTCATGTTGCCGTCTTCCCATGAGACATCTGTAACTTCTCATCAGAGAGCCTAATTATCACAGTATATCTAAGGTGTAACCAATAATTCTTAAAGTTCAGAACCTTTGAATAAGTCTCAAGAATTTCTTAGAGAACTGGGGACTCAGGATGAGAACCACAGGGACTCAGGAAATCTTACTGTTGTGCAGTGAACATCATAAAAGAATGGTTTTATATTTCTTTGTATTTCAAAGTTGATCCCTGCATGGACTCACTATTGCCACACACAGACCAAATTCAGAGGCTGTGGACTTGCTGCCTGGTTGAGGCTATGCTGTATATTAAGAGGAAGGATTAACCATCATGTTCTTGACCGTGAAGCCTATCCTGCAAACTCTCTTGATGCCAAAGTTGCTATTATGATCATACAACAGTATTTGGGAGGATGATGCCAGTGGGTGGTACATGCAACTGCCTTCCTCTCACTACTTTGACAAATCTCTGACTTTTTGTCCCTGTTTTAATATCCTATATGACAAATGACCACAAACCGAATGGCTTAAAGCAACAAGGATTTATTCTCTCATGGTTCTAGAGGGCAGAAGCCCAAAGTCAGTTTCCCTGGACCCAAATAAGGGTACCAGCTGGGCTCTGCTCCCCAGGCCTCCAGGTAAGGATCCCTGCCTGCATATTCCAGCTTCTGGTGGTGCCACCATCCATGGCCTGTGGCTGCATCACTGAAATCTCTGCCTGTGTGGCCACCTGCTTCATCCTCTTCTGTGCATCCGACCTCGTCCTGCATCTCTCTCATAGGGACACTTACAGTTGCATTTAGGGTCCACCCAAATAATCCAGAATAATCCCCCATCTCAAGATCCTTATTTAATCACATCTGTGAAATCTCTGCCATATAAAATAACACTCACAGGTTTTAGGGGATTGGAACATGGACATTTTGGGGGAGACCATTTTTCAGATGACCACAGGCCCCATAAACTGGTCTCCAACCTGTCAGTGTCATGTGTCCACCCCAAAAGGGGAGACTGAAATTAGGGGTTCTTCCCCGGGCTGCTTAAGAGAAGTGGGCCTTGTTCAGTAGGTGGGAGCCCATCTGGCTTCCCTGAACTCCAGAACACACTCAAGTTTTCCAGCGAGGATGGGATTTGATTTCCTCTCTTGGGGCGTCTTTATCTACTTTTGAAGAGAGGTGAAAATTTGCAAAAGTTTATCCCCTTTCATACATCTCTACTTTAAAAAACACCCAACTTTACTGCTGTACTACTTCTAAAATAAAGTGGCATATCAAAAATAACAATAGAAAAAAATAAATCCTAAGAGTTAGAAGGATATTTGGGAGAAGAAAAAACTATGTGTGTGTGTGTGTGTGTGTGTGTGTGTGTGTGTGTGTGTGTGTGATCAAAATGCATTTGAATGTTTTGCAAGAGTGGTCTAGCACTTCCTTAGTCACTTACTCTCTTTGAGCCCTGACTTAATTTCTTTGATACCAATTTTTAAATGATCTAAGTGTGGATAACAAAATTTCCCAATAGGTTCATTATAAGAATTAAATGTGATATACACACACACAAGCTGGCATGCAGTAGTGACCCAATATACATTATTGAAGCTGAGCCCCTTCAGTTTTATGATCCAGAAAATAGTTTTAATTATACCAACCCAAATGAGAGAAATTAAATATACTCAATGAATATTTAGCCATGCTATAACCATCATAATGTAACTGAACCTGATAATTCCCCAGCAAGAGGTACATATAGATCCTTTGTGTTTTCTTTTCAACATCCATAGGCTGACAATGCCTTTTTCTCCTTATTCTCCCCCCATGTTCCTCAGTAAATTAATTACCTTATCAAATATTAATTATATACAGATTCATTGCCAGGCTTGCATTACAGTTGCTTTAAACAAAGCTGTCTGAGGCAAGGTCTTCTGAAGTTTGTGGTAATAAACCATCCCACATACAGTCACAGAAGCTCACATGTGACAAACTCTCTTTTCTACGGAGAATTTCCTAGGAACTCTTCTCCCATTTTCTGCATTAAGGAAACTTGTAGGGGGCTTCCATTCAGCTGTGTGTCCCCAGTGCCTGGTGCTGTGCTTGGCACCTAGTGATTGTCAACAAATATCTGTTGACCTGAACTGAAGTGATGTAGCATATAAAGAAGACAATTTTGTTGCCCCTTGTTATGGACTGAATATCTGTGTCCCCCCAAATTCCTATGTTGAAGCCTTTATCCCCCAATGTGATGGTGTTTGGACATGGGACCTTTGGGAGGTGATCAGGGTTAGATGAGGTCCTGAACTGGAGCTCCCATGATGGGACGACTGTCCTTATATGAAGAGACACCAGGGAGCAGGCTCTTGAGTACTCTCTCGCTGTGTTTCTTACCGCACACAGAAGTCACGTGAGCACAAATAGAACTACCCGTAAGCCATGAGAAGAGGTCTTGGAATAAAACTACCTTGCCAGCACCTTGATCTTGGATTTCCCAGCCCCCAGAACCGTAAGAAATAGAAGCCCGTTATTGAAGCCACCTAGTCTGTGCTATTTTGTTACAGCATCCCAAGCTGACAAGCAAGCCCTGTTTTGTGTGCTATATTCCATGGAGGGGTGGGAAGAGGCACTGGCTTGGAGGAGAACACCTGACGAGCCCTGGCTCTGCCTCTAGTGACCGTGGCCTTGGACAGAGCTCTGTGGCCCTACTTCTTCTTTTGTAAAATGGAGAAAATAAGAACAGTGGAATGTTATACAGTTTTTCATTGCTTTCTCCTGTATTTTGCTGGGTAAACTTCACAGTCACACACAGGCTAGGGCAGGATCTGTTCTCTGACTTGCCTATGAGGAAACTGAAGCTCAGAGGTGTTCATTCACATTTCCAACATGACCCCCATAGTAAATGTAGAGAGCTAGAGTCATTTGACTCTGAATTCCATAAGCTTTCGCCCATGCTGTGTGGAGATACATGCTAATCTGTCAAGCATTTTATGAATACAGTCATCCTTTGGTATCCAACGGGGATTGCTTCCAGGACCCCCTGCAGATACAAAATCCGATGATGCTTAATCCCTTATATAAAATGACATTTACATATAACCTATGCACAACCTCTCATGTACTTTAAATAATCTCTAGATTACTTATACCTAATACAATGCAAATGCTATTAATATATAAAAAGTTATGCTGTATTCTTAAAATTTGTATTGTTGTTTTTTTATTGATATATTTGTAGTAATTTTGATCTGTGGTTGGATGAATCCATGGACACAGAATGCAAGGATACGGAGGGCTGACTGTATCAGGGTTTAATGGGTGACTGCAGAGGTAAGGCTGTCAACAGTGACTTCATCCTGCCTTTCCAGAGGTCCTCAAATTTCCAACCATAGTTACAATATAGGATCAGCGAATCTTCCTTTTTCTCACGAATTGAGAAAATGTCATGGTTATCACTGTCTTTGTTCCCAGGGAAATGGGTAAGTTGCATGCTAGAAGCATCCCTTCTCGGTCTATTGTATTCTCTATGCTGCAATGTTTAAAACCCATCTGAGTACCAAAAGATTCTTGTTTTCACCAACACTGAAAAATCATTTATTTGCATGGGAAGACCCTGAATAGACATGGGTAAATGTCAGTTGATATTTTATGGTTTGGGGATTACATAGTTCTTCTTCGTCTTTAAAAATTTGTTTTATTTGTGCTGTTGTTTAAAGCATGAAGTTATGATTTAAAATGCCCTTGGAAAAACCCTGAATAATTCATTGACTTACCTTAGTCAAAAAGAAAAATTCCCCCTCCCCACTATATGCCTATCAATACAGATAAAATTCCTCTTAGTCCCTTTCTGTAGCTTTGAGGTTAAAATTACGGGTGTTATTATGAACTCTAAATAAGAACTTGTGAAATAAATATTTTAAAAGTGCCCATTTCTGGGAGGCAGGCACGCATATTTCTGTGTATACAGCCATGTAGACAGCTAGATCTTAGGCGTAATGGTTTAGTTGAATGTGGGTGATTATTTTCATTTCCACTTATTACTGTGTGCTAGACTCCCTGTGTATGAGTACAGATTGCCCTTTCTTGCACTGTATTTAGAAATCTCTGTATTACCCTTGGGCATTTGTTCATTAATAGGGGGTGGGGAAAGGAAAAGCTTGTAATAATGGGCTTTACATATTAAACTGTGTGCATCCACATTCGGGCCAAATGGAAAATCTGGTTTGTATGACTGCCCTCTGCTGGCTGTAGGCCTTTGCTGCAGTGGTGGGATGTGAGTCCCTGGGTGGAGCCGTACAGATGCCGGCATCAGTCTTTTATTCACCTGCACTGAGTTCCATCCAAGTGCATCAGAAGCAGCCTAGGGATCCTACCTACTGCCCAGGTTGATGATGGAAGAAAGCATTCTTGTAAGGACCAAGGAGACGTTTTCATTTTAGTAGAAATACTGTAGAAGTATAGACACAAAATAATCCTGGCCAACCTAGGGTGACGTTTGAATGAATGAATTCAGATTTCTCCACGGGCCACACTCTTACTCATCTTTCAGTGGGAACAGGGGAATATTTAGTGGCCCCCGTATGTGATGTCCGGACGCCTTGTGGAATGCAAGATGATTTTATGGTGTATCCAGATGAATCTTTTAAATCTCAATTATGTGTTTATAATATATATTAAGAAAACTGCAGTAAATGTTTGAAGCCCGCAATTTCATGAAGGTGATGGCTGAGGTGAAGAGCAGGAAGTGGTACCTAAACACACAGCTGCCTTCCTTGCAGGGATGCCTCTTCTGCAAGTCTTTGGACAGAGAAAAACCACAGGGAGGTCTCCCATGACTTGGGCAGCAGTGGCTTTGTACTTGCTTTGTGTATGACCTTGGGTTGTTGACCTCTCTAAGCCTGGGTTTTCTTATTTGTTAAACAGGATAATAGTGGCTACTTCTTAGGCAGTTATAAGGATGATATGGTGTATATGTAAAGTGTCTGTCACAGAACAGGGGCCTGGGCAATGCCAGATTCTTCTTTTTCAGCTCTCCACCCCCCAGGACACTTCTCAGAGCCCGCCCCCCCTCCATGTTCGCATCATGCTTGGCTTGCAGCTCGATTCCTCTGACCCTTATGAGAGTTTACACGTTTCGTCTCCCTCCGATGCTGAGTGGGACCCTCCCTTGCTTTGCATCTCTGGCAACATTCCATGAGCACTTCACACAAGGCAGGCACTCTGTGAATGTCAGGTGAATTAAACCCAAGTGCAAAATACTTGGAAGCAGCATTTTCCCATTCTCCAACACATGTAAAGAATTTCACCTATCAGATTAGGACAGGGCCTGTATGTTTTTCTCCCCCTACCCGCCATTCGTGTGGTCTGGTAACAGCAACAGCATTAAGTTCCCGTCCATTGGGTGCAAGCAGGGAAGAAAAAAGGCCCCAGCGCCTACTGTCCTGCCTTCTTGCCTGCGTTAATATCACCTCTTATCTTACCAACTAACATATAGGGGTGTGTGTGTGTGTGTGTGTGTGTGTGTGTGTGTGTATACACACACACACACTCGTTAATTTCCATGGAAGAGAAAGGGATGGCAGCAGAAACATTTTAAATACAGCATTTCCGCTGGGGTAGGGTCTATTTTAAAGACAACAAAAGGGCCTTTGTTGTTGTGGCAGGTAGATGGATAAGCCTGGCCCTGGTTCAGCCTCTATAAAGCGGCTCCAGAGTGATAGGATCAGAGAAACTACCAGGAGGAGGAGGGGGCGCAGGGGCCCTTTGATTTCTGCGGCGCCAAGAGTGAAGCGGGGTTTGCCGTTTCCTACAGGGGCAGTGCGTTTGCCTTTCAAATTCCGGTCGATTGTGTCGCAGCCCCGCGTGGTCCCGAGCTCCCCGGCCTGCTCCTGCACGGCCGCGGGACGCCCGCTTGCATTTCCGCCACGGAGGCAATGTTCATTTAAGGCTTCCAGAGATCAGAGCTTTCATGTTTGCCACGAAAGCCAGAGAACCGGGAGCACCTCAGGAGCGGAGATGAAAGGCCATTTGTGTTTGTGCATGTGTATTTAGCGCTTAAAGGGCAGGAAAAAGAAAGAAAATAGATGGTCCCGCTTTGCACTTACTTCAAAATGTGCCTTACTCCCTCTGGTGGGACCATTTAACTCTAGCGCGCCGCCCCTCCCCCGTGCTCGCCGCCCCCGCCCGCCCGCCCCCAGCCTCAGCCCACGTCCCCCAGCCTCAGCCCACGTGATGGCTGTTCAGGCCCCGCCGAGCCATCTTCCCGTTGCCATGGCAGCCGGCGCGGCGAGCCCGCCCATTGGCTGCAAGCGAGGAGGAAGAAAAGGCCCCAGTGTCCTAGGTCTAGTGCCCTGCGCCCCGTCCCCGTGCAGGCAGAGGCCTGGGCATGGTGCGGTGCAGGGCGGGCCGGGGCGCAGGGACCACCCCCCCGCACTGCGCGCCCCACCCAGCTGCCCAGAAACGGTCAGGGTCAATGTCATCAGCTTCTCTCTGGAGTGGGAAGCAGGTGAAGGACAAAAGCAAGGCTCAAAAAAGAAAGTGAGCCACCTTTTCCTTCACCCTGAACACCTCCCAGCTCTGTTTTCTTTGTAGTGTTTGGATTTGAAATCCGGCCTTTTGACCCTTTCTACTCACAGACACTGCATGTGAGGCCTGAGCCTGAGTTTAGTTGTCAGATTCCATTTACCTTGGCCATGCCCCGTGGCTCCAAAGCCGCGAGGACAGCACTCCATTGTGACGTCTACACCGGAGCCTGATTGCTTTGAAAAATCATCTTCCTCTTGCTGGGTTCACTGCTGAACTCGGGAGGCTATTGGAATCACCATCTGGCCTCAGAGCTGCGGGTGACTCTTGTCCTGACCCCATGGCCTAGTGAACTGATGACCCCAGCACCTGATCTTGCACCTGGCCAAACAGGTGTGGAGAAGTCTTGGCGGGGAACTGCAGCTACCTGCCTCGGGCTCTCTTCGGCTGAGGACTTGGGTTCCCTGCTGATGAGTAAGAGAGCCAGCCACAGCCTCCAATCCCCAGAGCTAGGGCACCCACTGGGATTTGGCTATGGATGGTCACCTGCCTCCCCCAGCATAGGACCAGTCAGCAGACTTGGGAGTGCAGAAAGAACTTTCACAAACATTCTCTCATCTGCTTCTCATAGGGAGCTTGTGAGGCTGTCACTCTAATCCCTCTCCAGGAGAAGCAACTGGTAACTTGAGACCACATGATACTACATGGGGGAGCCTGGTATGCACCCTCCCACTCCCTGCCTCCAAGCTCTGTGCCTGCTCATTCCATTCTGTCACTGGGCCAGGTAGATTCCCTCTGGACATGTCACACCCTCACAGATTTATAGTTAGGGAATGGGCTCTAGGAGGAAGGTCACTCCTTCCTTTCTCCTCATTCCTTATCTTGCCAATATTACATTAAAAGAATGTGTCACTAGTGTTTAATTTCTCAAGATCAGGGGCTAATGGTTGAGGAACTTTTGTGGTTCCTTCTGGTGGCAGAAACACATTTGCAAACACAAAATCTTTTAGTAAAATAGCAAGATTTAGTAGGAAAGAAAAATAGTGTGAGAAAAAAAAAGGACCTGATTTGAGGGATATTATTATGCCAGAGACACTTGGTTGACTTAAACACTAATATATGATTTTTACACATATTCACACAAGGGGTGCTGTGTGGTTTCAGGAATCCACAGAGCCTAACACCCGAGCACTTGTGATAGAAAAAAATTTTTAATCTTTTTTTTTTTTTTTCATTTTCATTTGTGTTTGGCTTCTTTACAAAGTCATCAGTGAAAATTGCTGTATGGTTATTTTTCCCTCGTGTTACAGACCAAACTCAGTGTCTGATGTAGAGTGGAATAAGTGAGGAAAAGAGACAGTATTGGGCAAACCAGTGAAATTATGCTCTTGTTTACATGAGTAGCCCTTACTGGGATTCAGCTTTTTGTTGCTCTGTGTAGCCTTTTGATGTTGATCCCAGAGTTGTAACTTACGTGATAAATTACAAGTCTGTATTTATTCATACATTAGAGAGAGGTTTTTTTTTTACCATTGTTTGTGTGTATACACATTTGCTTGAAATCAGTGGATTTCTAGGCCAGATTTAGGCAATTGAACAACCTTTATAAGCAGTTAATTGTCTAGATCCAACGTTTGTTGCAAACACAGTCTGGAGCAAAATGGGAATTAACATCTTTACAAAGACAGGCGTAGAAATTCTAATCCAGTGCATTGTTTCCTTTCTCTGGTAGCAGGGCTGAGTCCTACCTGTCTGCAAGGCTGCTATTCACCAGTGTAGCCCAGAAAACAATGGTAAAGATAAGACCAGCTAATCCAAGACTTGTAAATGGTAACAGGTTTCGCAATTCACATCACCTGTCTGCAAAGGTAAACTCACAAACCCCTCGTGAGGTGTGTGCACAGTCAAATGGGATCACATTGCTAGGCCAGCAGCTCTGTAAGTCTATGTCACTTTTAAGAGGTATCCAAAAAGACTGTGTGCTACTAGGCTACAGAGAGCAGCATTAAGTCTGATATACATCGATCCATGTTCAAGCAGATTCCTCTCTGCCTCTGGAAGTTGGTTAATTTTTCTGGTTCTGATATTGAATATTGTTGCACTTTCCTTGATAGGGTCATCCAGTGAATGGTTTTTCCTCTTGAACCTTATACTCCCCCTCTCTCAGCAGCCAGTGCATCCCTGGTCTTCCTCAGCCATGCCGGGGCTCACTGCAACCTCCTCTGCTCAACTCACCTGGGTGCAGCCATTTTCAAGAAAACGTTATTAAAGCATTATTAGTATGCAGCAAGATGCCTTCTTTCTGCTAAATTAGTTTGTAAAGTGGTCTTCACAAATGCACACATTCTTTGTTATGACAGCAGGGCTTCGTGTTTCTGATGCAAGACTCGTAAGACTTGGAAGTAGGGAGGTAAACTGGGTGGCCCAGGAAAGCAGGGGTTAGGGGAGTTGATAGAAGATACGAGAAATGAACCTAAGGGATGATCAAAGAGCAGCCGAAGAAAAAAATATCCTTAAGTGGGAGAAAAAGGCAAATAGGACGTGTGAGGAATTAGGCAGGAGTAGGAAAGAAAACTGTGAACCACTGTATGCACACCTGTGTGCAAGAGGAACCTAGAAAAGTGGGCCCCGAGAAAGCAATACTAGCAGAAAGCGAAAGGTGCTCTAGAATCATTGTGTTCTTCGTGTTGAGTGAAATAAGGCACGCACAGAAAGACAAATACCGCGTGATCTCACTTATATGTGGAATCTGAAGAAGTTGAAATCCTAAAGCAGGGAATAGAAAGGCCAGAGGCCAGGGTGGAGTGGGGAAGGGAGGAGGAGTTGTTGGTCAAAGGATGCAGAGTTTCAGATCCACAGGAGGAATAGGGTTTGAGATCTATTGCACAGCAGGGTGACTGTAGTCAATAATGTAGTGTATATTTCAGAATAACTAAGAGCGCATTTAACATGTCTCACCATAAAAAAACGACAGGTGAGGGGATGGATATGCTAACTGGCTTGATTTGATTATTCTACATTGTATTCATATATTAAAACATCACATTGTGCCCCATAAAGGTATACAGTTATGATTTGTCAATCAAAAATAAGAAGAAGAAATTTAAAGAAGAATTGTGTAGAAAAACTGTTTTAGGATTGAGAAAATGCTGTGAAGAAGTCACAGAGAAATTCTCCAAGAAGTGCCACCTGTGTACTGAAAGCCCTTTTAATGGACTTTTGTGGTGCTTTGGTGATTCGTACAACTTTGAACAAATAATTTCCTGACCTGCTAAATCGAGCTAGCAACCCTTGCCCTGATCACTGTCTTTGGGGGTTTTTGTGAGGCACTAGGGAGCTGATGTGCAGGCAAAGATTATAATCCAGAAAATGCTCTACAAATGTAAGTAAGGTTTTGGCAGAATTGGGTTGTGGGGTGCAAGTGCCAGGCAAGTTTCCAGTCCTTGCCAAACTGCATTTTCTAACTGATGAAATATCTGGCATTTTATTCTTTTCCATTTTTTAATTCACTGGGTTTGTTCCCTTATTCTTATGAACTGAGATACCTTGATTGCAGAGATAAGTTGAGAGTGGCTGACCGATGAAAATTTTCATTGATCTTCTCTCTGGCCCCTGCCTTTCCCAGCCCCTTGGCTTTGGAATGAAAACTGTTAAGTCCGGGACACCCACCGAGTGGTGGTGTTAGAGCTGCAGTTTGTAAAACTCTTCCGTTACCATCTCTTTATTTGAGCATGGAGACAGGCCCTTTCTGTAACTTTTCTGGCTAAATAACTTCTTCAGAAGGCAACTCATTTTTGAAATTAGACTGGACTTTGTTTCATGAGTTTACAAAACTTATGATTCAGGTCTACATTGCCTACTTTTGAATTGGGTCTATTTAGATGTCAGCATGTAGAACACAAGAACAATGAGTTCAGTGTCTGTCCTGTTCTTCATGGTCAGGATTTTTGTGTTTGTTTTATCCCCTGTAAACCAAGACATTTTCAATACAGGCTGTCTGACGACTAACCAGAGGGATCACAGGGACCCTATAGTCTGCCCTTCTAGGCTGTTCTCAGGCCCTATCCCACCCAGGCCTCTGTTCTCCATCTTCTTAAAATCTTCATCGATCCCCAAGTCAGCTGCCCTGGCTGGCTATTGTGTGTCTGCGATGATAGAGCTATCAGCACTGCCATTTCGTGGCCCGTGTGGGCCCACGTGAGAATATGGGTGGCCAATAATGCTGTCACAGCCTGGGAAAGAGACAGCAAAGGGGAAGAGGCAGCCACTTGAGAGCCAGAGCCGCCCATTCCCAGCAGAGCTCGGAGACCACAGTGCCACTGCTGCCCATTCCCAGCAGAGCTTGGTGCCATTCTCAGATCTCCCAAACTGACCCCAGGTGTCCATACTTTTATGGATTAATACCACCAGGGTGTTGAGCTAGATTTTGACAATCAAAAAAAAAAAAAAAAAAAAAAGTGTATCCCAATTCTACGTACAGTGACAAGCCTATGAGCCATCCGATTAGGAATTACTATCTATCTGTCTGAGACAAAGTTTCACTCTGTCACCCAGGCTGGAGTGCAGTGGCGTGATCTTGGCTCACTGCAGCCTCCGCCTCCCAGGTTCAAGTGATTTTTATCCCTCAGCCTCCCGAGTAGCTGGGATTACAGGCATGTGCCACCACGCCCAGCTAATTTTTGTATTTTTTGGTAGAGAGAGGGGTTCGCCATGTTGGCTGGGATTGTTTTGAACTCCTGGCTTCAAGTGATCCGCCTGCCTCAGCCTCCCAAAGTGCTGGGATTACAGGCATGAGCCACTGTGTCCTGCCAGATTGGAAGTGATTATACCCACTTTATAAAGTGGTGAGAATGGCATGTTTTGATTCAATTCAAAAGGTATTTACCAAGTACCTCCATATTCAAGGGAGGGGATGTGGAAGCAACCTATATACAGAATTAAAACCTGCAAAGGCATCAGCAAAGAGCGTCTCGCATCAGTTTCTCTGTTCACTTGGTCCCTACTTGTCTTCACAGAAAGAACAATTCTTATGTGGGAATCAAAATGCTATTTCTTTGAGAAAAAAGATGGCCCTGATAAGAAAGACAACAAACACGTTGATGCGGAAACAGCCTGCAACATGAAGTAAGATTTCCAACTGATCAGATCCTTAATTTAGATGCTAAGCAAGAGGTCGTCTATTTGTAGGGCTCTGTGGATTCTAGAGCCCCACCCGGACCTACTGAATTAGGGTCCTTAGGGGTGCGGCCAGGAAATGTGAACTGTTTAAAACTCCTGTATTAGGCAGTTCTTGCATTGCCATAAATACCTGAGACTGAGTAATTTATAAAGAAAAGAGGTTTAATTGGCTCATGATCCTGCAGGCTTTACAGGAAGCAGGGTGCTGGCATCTGCTCAGCTTCTTGGTAGACCTCAGGAAGCTTCTGATCATGGAGGAAGGTGAAGGGGGAACAGGCACATCACATGGTAAAAGCAGGAGCAAGGGAGAGAGAGCTGGGGGAAGGTGCCGTACATTTTGAAAAACCAGATCTCCTGTGCACTCAGAGTGAAAGCCAACTTATCACCAAAGAATGGCCCAAGCCGTTCATGAAGGATCTGCCTTCATGATCCAAACACCTTCCACTAGGCCCCACCTCCTGGACTGGAGATTACATTTCAACATGAGATTTGGGCAGGGACATATATTTAAACCATATCAACTCAATCTAAGTGATTTTCATACAGAGCTGGGCTTGGACATCTCAAGGTAGTAGACTAGTACTTAGTCTTGGGCATCAGACAGACTTCGGTACCTGTTTGAGCCTGGATAAGTAACTTAACCTCTCAGTCTGTTTCCTAATCTATAAAGTGGATCTAATCATATGAACCTCAGAGGTTGATGGTGTGACATGAGTGAGATGACATGTGCCAAGCTCCTGACTTGCAGTGTTCTATCTGTCGCTCTATCTGCAATGGGCATGAATGGGCAGATGACTTGCCCAAGGGATGTGAACATTAAACAGTCAGCTGTTGATGAGGAAGGCATGGCCCAGGACAGTGCCAGCTAAGATACATTTAGAACTCTGTTTTCCATCAATACATTTCCTCACGTGACATAAGCTATGCCTCTTGGGTGATGGGCTTCCAGCCCAAGGTTAGGGGCTTTGGGGAAGCTTAACAGTGAGGTCCTTATCTAGGAGCGTTTTTCCACTGCCATCTAAGCTGTGTGTGTCAGCTGGGTTCAAGGAGTTAAAAATGTCTGATTAGTAATCAGCTGTGCAAAAGCAACACTTTTCATTCTTAAGTTCTGTTCTCCAGTGTATTGAGATTTTTCAGCTCTTTTGTTTCCATGGGTCTCGCAGGCATGGCCTTGAGCAGCAGTTCTCAGACTTTTTGGCCTCAGGACCTCTTTGCACTCAAAAATTATAAGGACCCCAACAAACTTTTGTTGGATATTTACCAGATTAAAAATTAAAACTGAGAAATTAAAAAAACCCAAGCACACATTCATTCCTTCATCCTTCAGAGTGATGATGTCATCACACTCCGTGTAGCTTCCAGAAAACGTTACCTGCACTCATGAGAGAATAAGAGTAAACAGGGAAATACATCTTAGCATGACGATAAGAATAATTTTGACCTTGTGGATCCTGGAAAAGATTCTGGAGATCCCCGGGGCCTCTGAGCCATAGAGACCTGCTGATCTTGATTGCGCAGGTTACCCCACCCTGTTCGTCTGCCTCACAGAGAAGCACAGAAGTCAAAGCTGAGGCCATTGTTATCACTGAGCAGCACAGCTGGGGCAGGGTCTTAGGGAAGGCGTCCAAGCCCAGCCCAGTTCCCTGGCCTTACAAACAAGGAACCTGAGCCCCAAAGAGGTAAAGCAATGCTCCCAAGCTCACACAGCGTGGGTGCCAAGCCCAGTTAATAACCCAGAGCTTCTGCCCACTGGACTTGCCCCTGCATCCCAATTGAGTGACTTAGGGACCGGGCTCTGGTGAAAGACAACTTGGTTCCAATCCCAGCCCTGCCACTGTGTGACTCTGGGCAAGTGTCTTAACTTCTCTGGCCTGAACTTTCTCGTACATAAAATGTGGATAATAAAAAATAGCTGCTTCATAGGCTTGCTGGGAAAATTAAATGAGATAATGTGTGGAAAGGAACTGGCATCTCGCATAAGCATTATACACACACATACACACACATTTTAGCTTTACAACTAATTCTTAGAGGGATACATTTGTAATTTTATAGTAGTCACTACTTCTAGAAATCATGACCAGCTTTTCTTCATCTCTTGGTCTCAGTTGTTCCTTTTCCCAACAACCTTCAGGCTTGCTCAGCAGCATCACAGGGGAAAGGGATTCCAGGATCCGTGGTGAGAACATCGTCTCTATCTGCCTTCCCAACAGACTGAAGGCAGAGCTAAGATCGGATGTAATTAGTTTACATGTCAGACCCAACAATCCATGCTGTATGTCATGTAGGAGTGATCAGTGTTTTCAAGGTGGAATGAAACCTCATAATGAAGCAGTGAATAGTGTTATTGCAGTTGAATAACCTGCAGCATGATGTATGATGATTAGAATTTGTTTCTGGCATATGGTTTTCTTTTTCTTGTTTTCCCCGCAAAGTGGAGTGTCTGCTTCTGTAGCAGCATCCATTTGCAAACTGCGTTCCCAAACCACTCTTTAATTGTCTCCTACATCAGTTCGTGGGAGAGCTTAGTTGAGGGTAGGTAACCCAGTTCTCCTCATTCAACAAATGTAAACATAGCACTTCACATTTGTAAAGGGTTGGGGGTCCCTAGTGACCTGCACACACAAGTCAATAGATTTCTGCTGAAAAAATTTTAATATTAAAACATCATACATAAATTTGAAGACTTCATATGCAAACAGCAACAAAACCAAAAAATAACAAAGGACAGAGATTTTAAAATAATCTCTTATAAACAACTAGTTTTATCTACCCAACCAAATAAAATAATTTGCCCTCTGTGGGCTCTGCTACCTCAGATCCTGTGCAGACATATGTGGGTATCAATAATGAATGAATCAATTGATTCATCCTCAGTCTTGCTGAGTGTCTCTCTGGGAGTTACCACTTGTGGCTCTTGTTTACCCAAAGATCACTTTGAAGATAGAACATTCTATAGTCCCAGATAGCATCATCTTGCCTAGAATGACATATGGTCCATATCTCTAAGCCACAGGACTGGAGCTTCTCCCTTTTGCTGAGGAGGTTGCACGTATCACCCAAAAGATGCTGGCTTTGAGCTGAGAAGACCTGGATTCTCATGTTGTCCCTTGTACTAACAGCAGTGTGATTGTACTAACAGCAGTGTGATTGTACTGATAGCAGTGTGATTGTACTGACAGCAGTGTGATTGTACTAACAGCAGTGTGATTGTACTGACAGCAGTGTGATTGATTGTACTGACAGCAGTGTGATTGATTGTACTGACAGCAGTGTGATTGTACTGATAGCAGTGTGATTGTACTGACAGCAGTGTGATTGTACTAACAGCAGTGTGATTGTACTGACAGCAGTGTGATTGTACTGACAGCAGTGTGATTGATTGTACTGACAGCAGTGTGATTGATTGTACTGACAGCAGTGTGATTGTACTGACAGCGGTGTGATTGTACTGACAGCGGTGTGATTGTACTGACAGCGGTGTGATTGATTGTACTGACAGCGGTGTGATTGATTGTACTGACAGCAGTGTGATTGTACTGACAGCGGTGTGATTGTACTGACAGCGGTGTGATTGTACTGACAGCAGTGTGATTGATCGTACTGACAGCGGTGTGATTGTACTGACAGCGGTGTGATTGTACTGACAGCAGTGTGATTGATTGTACTGACAGCAGTGTGATTGATTGTACTGACAGCAGTGTGATTGTACTGACAGCGGTGTGATTGTACTGACAGCAGTGTGATTGATTGTACTGACAGCAGTGTGATTGATTGTACTGACAGCAGTGTGATTGATTGTACTGACAGCAGTGTGATTGATTGTACTGACAGCGGTGTGATTGTACTGACAGCGGTGTGATTGTACTGACAGCAGTGTGATTGATTGTACTGACAGCAGTGTGATTGAGGCAAATGCCTCGATTCTCTGGTCTTCCTTCACCCCATCTGTACAGTGATCTCTCAGCAGCTGTTCACCTCTAATGGTGGTCTGGAGAGTGGTGGCTGAATCCCTCCACCATCGGGCGTTCAAAGCCATCCATTTCCACTGAGGCAGGTGGATCACAAGATGAGGAGTTTGAGACCAGCCTGGCCAATATGGTGAAATCCTATCTCTATTAAAAATACAAAAATTAGGCATGATGGTGGGCGCCTGTAGTCCCAGCTACTGGGGAGGCTGAGGCAGGAGAATCGCTTGAACCTGGGAGGTGGAGGTTCACCGATCCAAGATTGCGCCACTGTCACTCCAGCCTGGGTGACAGAGTGAGACTCCATCAAAAAAAAAGCCAGCCATTTCCAATGGCCTTGAGGTAAGGAGTATGTTGCATTAAATAAGGATCATTAAGGATCTGAATGAGCTAACTACCGTGAGTTTGAATGAATCTAGAACTTAATCTCAGGTTTGCATGTCAGGGATAGTTCAGTTCACTAACACATTCTCCATTACTGTGTGAGGTGGTGTGCAAGACCTCAGGTTCACTCTTGGGCCTGGGAATGACTACAGTGGACATATTTATTCTTCCTCGGTGTGTCAGATATCTATCACGGCGTAACAGCCTACCCCAATCTTGGTGATTTAAGAGAAAAATAATTACTCTTGTGATTCTGTGGGTTGGCTGCGTTGTTCTGTCGATTTTGCATGGACTCAGTCATGGGACAGCATTCGGTTGGTGGGTCACCTGGAGCTGGGCTCAGTTGGGATGATCGGGCTGTCTGGACCTCTCTCTCTCTTTCCATGGTCTTTCCCCCTCAGGTTAGCCTGGCCTGGGTCTGGGTTGGCTGTAGAGATGGTAACGCCATGCGGAGCCCCAATTCCAAGTGCTTATCAAGCTTCTGCTTCCTCTGCTGATGTTCCTTGGTTAAAACAAGTCATATATTCAAGCCCAAAGTTAATGTGGGGATGGGGACTGTCCCTCTTAGTGTAGATACCAGGAGGTGTGATTTGTGGAGGCTGTTAGCGTAATGGTCTTCCCACCTTAGCCTCAGTTTCCGTGTCGGTTAGATGGGAATAGGTTACTAAGCATGTAAGGAGGGCCAGCCTGAGTTGAGGTGTTTCCCATGTCACATCCATTTCTAACTGAGTGTGTGATCATAGGATTCACATTCCTCATGAATAAAGAAGTCTTGGACCAAGTGATCCAAGGGACCACCATTATCACCACCTGACTTCAACACATATACACACACACACATACACACACTTCTGTTTCATCTCCCACACAATGTAAAAATCAAATATGACTGGAAGAATCTTCAAAGTGGTAGAGGACTATACCAATGGGATGTATTATTACAAATAATAATTATGAAGAATTCTAATAAACATATTTTCCAAAAACTTATGACAGGCTAAACATCTCGATCACGTATTGCACATTTAAAAATAATTACATTGTGAGACGTGCCTTATTCAGGTTTCCATTTCTTTTCTGGTGTTTTAAGCTCACTCTAAAAAGGTTTGTCAAATCAAGATGTGTTTGCATGAAACTAAAGGCACTAGGAGGAGACCAAAAGGTCAAATCTACCTTTTAGTTGCAGCCTGTGTTCAAAATGGAGGCATTTCAGCTCACTGAAGTCTTTATTTAGTCTAACCACTTGGCAACCTACTTTATTTAGTCTAATCACTTGGCAACCTACTCTAACCACTTGGAAACCTACAACCTACATACAGAATCATAGTTCAGCCATCCTTTCCTACCTTCCTAGTGTTTTTGTTTATTTGCTTGGCTCATCGTGTTGTGTTTATGTGTACATGTATGTGAGGGCCACTCAACTGTGACCTCCTGTACAGTGTTCCGAATTTACAAAGTTCCCTAAGGATACCAGGCCATCCCTGGCCCTCTTTTCTCTTATATGTGGGCAAAGACTGAGTGACTTGGGGTCCTGACCTCAATAAATGTAGTCTTATTCTCACCCATTCCTTTGCTTATTCACTGAACCTAGTCCTGAAGTGATGGGACTGAAGATTCAGAATCAGCTCTCACCTCTGTGTGGATGACTTTGCCCTCAGGATGCACTTCATAGCCCTCCTCATGGCTTATAAGGTCCTCTGTAGTATGGCTGCTGGCTCCCCATTCTCCTAAGTGTAAACACCCTCCCCCACTCTGGGGACTGTCCATCCCATCATGCATCCACTGCACCCCAGCCTTCATAACTCACATGCTGATAGGGAAATAAATGAAGACCACCAAATGTGGTCTTGAATCAGAGCTTGCTACAGCCAGAGAGCCAGCCACTAGCACTTGCATACGGCAGAGACTCAAAGGCAAGTAGAAGAGAGAAAGCTCCAGAGTGGAAAAGAGGGAAAGCTTCAAGTATGTCCTGATTGGAGGCTGTTGGCCTGGGGAAGTTGCAGGTAGACTAACAATAGCCTACCTGTAATAATAGGTTAGGGGTACATATTTGACTTTCTTGGGTTCTAGAATTGGAAGCCAGGACAAAAGTTAGGGAAACTGTCAGGGAAATGAATCAAGTCCTTGTCATTTGGGGCTGATTGCTAAAGGGGTTGTTGTTTGGCTTCCTGAACTAGTGACTATAAACAGTAGGTTGGCTTCCTGGGCTGGTTGCTGCAGGTTGTGGGCCAAGGTTCTGTTTTTATATAATCAGACTCGTGTCCATTTGTATCTTCAGCCTCTCACGATTCCCCCAACCGAAGGTGCTGCTGTTTCTTGTTCCCTGTCCTCGCAGACCCTCTTTCCACACTCCATCATTCTGGCAGAAGCCCCTTCCAGTGTGTTTTCACAGCACCTGCACTTTGATCACAGCACATGTCCCCTTTATATTAGTCATTACTGGTTCATTTTCCCTTTTGGTCCAAACACTCCTTGAGGGCAGGGGTTCTATCTCGTTCATCACTGTATCTTCCCTAGTCCCTCGCACCATGTCTGGCTCCAGTCAGCTTATAGTAAATGTTGATTAAACAAATGATTGATGAATACCAAATACAGCCTGATAAATCTCCCCCTTTCCACCCTCTGGTCTGCATTTCTCCCTGCCTTACAGATATCTGCAACTGGATATCCCACTTGCATCTCAAAATTAACATGTCTAAAACCAAACCTTTGATCTTTCTCCCAAGCCATTCCTCCTTGTGATGTCCCCATTTGTAAAGTCCCACCATGTTCACAAACCCTGTACCTTGTCCCCTGCAGCTCTCGGTGGGTCCTCATCATCTTCATCTCTTCCATTTCTGTTCATTCCTTTTTATTCCCACCTCAGCCTTTGTTCTGGTTTGGACTCTGACCTCATCCTGCCGCCTGATCACTGGGTTCCAGTCTCAGTCACCCTCTCGAATCCATCCTCCACGCCATCCCAGTTACACTTTACTTATGCTTCTGCTTTGTGGGAAACCCTTCTGTGGCCTCACGGCCTCACATGTCTCAGCCTAGCATTCAGAGCTCTCAACCGTATGAAATAATCCTGTCCATAGTGCTCAGTACTCCTTGCCATGCACTTGACTTTTCAATCCAGTTGTCCTAGTTATCATTTCTAGGACATGCCTTTTCCTCCCCTCCTCTCTGCTGCCTTTACCACCTCCGCAGCCTAAACAAAGACTGAGCGTTCCCTTGTCTCCAATGGCAGTTAGAGCTGCTTACTCTGTACGGTAGTGATTGATGCGGTTGTCTTCTTTCCCTTACTGAACTAAGGAAACATCCACCCTCGCTTGTCTTTGCCATTTGTAGAGTAGGCACACGGTAAATATCTGTTGAACAAATGAATGATGCAGCTGGTCATTGCATCTAGAATAACCCTCACGTTAAGATGGGTTCATCCTTAGATGGATTTGGGATTGATGAATTCAAACCTGCAGTTAAGAGTTTGCTTGTAAATCATGAGACCTTGTAGACAGAGTAGCAGCCTAATGATGTGTCTGAACCGTCAGTGTTTACTCAGTCCTTCCTTTTGTAGTTCTAGTAAATTGCTTTGTATTTGAATCCATGCTAGGGCCTTCTCCCTGGATATTTTTGTTGTTGTTGAGGCCCACACCAGCAGCATGGCCAAATGCTTATTTCCCAAGTTATATCCAGAAATTATTGCCTTTTTTTTTTTTCTTGTTTTGACAGAGTCTTGCTCTGTCGTTCAGGTTAGAGTGCAGTGGGATGATCTCAGCTCACTGCAACCTCTGCCTCCTGGTTCAAGCAATTCTCCTGCCTCAGCCTTCTGAGTACCCGCGACTACAGGCACGCGCCACCACGCCTGGCTAATTTTTGTATTTTTAGTAGAGATGGGGCTTCACCATGTTGGCCAGGATGGTCTCAATCTCTTGACCTAATGATCCGCCTGCCTCGGCCTCCCGAAGTGCTGGGATTACAGGTGTGAGCCACCATGCCTGGCCCTGGCTTTTCTTTAGTAGAAGTTCAGTTCATACTACCAAGGCGTCTAAAATATTTGTCTCCTTACTCATTAAAACTCATTGACTTACATGTCACACTGGAAAGAGGGATAGGTTGGCGGAATTGGGGACCAACAGGTAGCTGGGATCTGCAGGGTCTTGGCAGGAGAAGACTTGCTGTGTCTTGCTGGGGACAAGGCATGTGTCTTGCTGGGGACAAGGCACATGGGTGTGCACAACGATCTCAGAGACCAGCGTGGTGGAAAAGAGGGAAACAGCCACCCTATCTCTCACGAGATCCAAAAGAGCCTGCCAGCTTGGTATTTTGGTCCCTGGATTTATGTATCTGATGAAGATAAAACATTCAGAGAATGCTAGCCCCGTGTAGAACACCAGCCTAAAAGAATGGAATAAAAAGAATGCCAGCAAAATTTGACTAATCATATGCGATACATCTATTCGTTCTAAAACATGATTAGATAATGCAAATTATACTTGATAATCATAAATTAAAACAATTACAAATAAAACAGAATACATTTATTGTTTAAATTGCTGAAGTTTATATTTAGAAATTGCTTCGGGTAGCCTCAACATTGACTCTGCTGGAGGATTAACCTTTGCGGTCACAGGTGCAAAGCAGCCATTTCGAATGGTTAAATAGCAATCTGCGCTTCTGATGCAGTGAGCTGGGTTTCTGCTCCGCCGTGCTCTTCCCCATTCTCCGCTGGTTTTATCATCCTTGGCCTGCACACGCACTGTTCCCTTTGCCTAGAATATCTTTTCCTTTTTCATTCATTCTTCGGGATTTAATGAAAACCCTGACTCTTCTGTGAGGCCACCCCACATCCCTTTGATATTGCTTTTCTCCTCTGCTTCTGCGTGGCATCTTACACATTTGCTAATGTGCGCTTGTGACCTTGAACATCCCTGGAGCACAGGTCTCTGTTCCCCTCTGGAAGCCTCCCCTGGCTCCTGCCTCGATGATGAGGAAGACCCTGCCTGAGTTGATTTTGTTGCCTTCGTCCACTCTATGCCTAGTATGGGGCCTGGTGCTCCTTGATTGGAAAGCAAGAAATATTTATATAATGAAATGTTCCTGACACAAGCTGGGGCTCTTTTAGTTCTAAGAAAACTGCCATCTCCCCATTACTGTTTTGGCCCCTCTTGCCCTGTGTCCTTGATGTCTGTGACCAGTCACTCCTGAGTTCTCTCTGTGAGGCTCACTGCTGCTAGCATGTCTGAGCCCAAGGGCATTGAGGGGCCTTCCCCTGTCACCTCCTTGTGTTACAGACACATATTCTAGAGAGGTGGACCCTCGCTGAAGGTCACAGGTTCCCTTCCAGCTACCACTGAAGCTTGTAGCTTGGTTAAACAGGCCTCCCTACGTAGACAGGATGGACTCTTCTGAGTTGAGAGACTCGTATTGTACTCGAAACTTTCCATTCTCCAGCTGGGCCATTTGGGGCACTTCCTCTTTTTGTGTGAAATCATTAGCACAATCCGGAGACCTGCGCGTGGAATTTGGTCTGCAGTCTTCGTTTCTTTCCTTCAAGTTTGAATTCTGATGCTTCTCACAAAGACGCCTGCTTTGCAGACAGCTCTGGTCCCCACCGTCCATCCCGACAGTTGCTGCATCTTTGGGAAACTTTGTGTTTCATACTCACAGCGCTTCTCAGCTTGCACTAGCCATGTTCCAAGCCTTCACCCACTGCATGCAGCCAGCAGTTAGATTTCTGGACAAGAGAGCGCCAGCCAGATGCTTCTCCCTTCACTCGTTGATGGTTCTTGCTGGCTTCAGAAGGTATTTAGATCTGACACTGTGGATGAAAAGGCCCTATAAAGCCCTTCCTACTCTGACGTCCAGTGAATCTACTATTAAGATGGATTTTAGAGTTGAATGAGTCCAGGACCACCATCGCTGTCTCACTCCATTGGAACTCACTGGTCAATAGCTATAATGTTTCAACTGGAACCAGAAAATAGCTCTCAAATTTGCAGAGTCAGTTTTGCTGGGCTTCAGGCTGAGTGGGCTCATAGCTGGTTGGCCCTGTATCTCTGGCCTGGGCACGGTGGCTCCTTGCCAAGGCCAGCAGCCCTCGATGGCGGCAGCACGGAGCAGACCGAGCCCCCAGCCGACTCACCCCTGAGGCCTCGCGCCTCCTCGCTTCACAGCAATGTGCCTTCCCTCTTCCAGTTCCCAGGGTTGGTTGCTTCAGGCTGTCTCAGCCCTCGGCACAGTCAGCTGTCAGGGAGGGGAAGTGGCAGGTCCAAGGCAGCCAGAGGGCTTCCCACTGCCAGCCCTGCCTGTGGCATTCCTTAAGGTGACAAGGAGTGTGTTTTTAAGCCACCCTCCAAAACTCTTATTCCCCATGAATTCTCTGCAGCTGCTCCAGAATTGACTGTAAAGAGAACCTCGGTTAAGCTGCCTGTGCAGCCAGAAGGCTGTGAGTCAGACGACGTCCTGCCAAGTGCAACCTGAGATGCTTCGGTGGAAGCTTGTTCCTCGGTGGTGACACCTTGCCTCCAAGCTCATCCATTTGAGTGAAAATTCGTCTCTTTCCCTTCCTCATGCTTGTCTTTACCAAAAAACATCATGTAATGAATGATGGTTGTTTTGGTCTGAAAGAGACTTTTTTTTTTTTTTTTTTTTTGAGACAGAGCGTTTCTCTGTTGTCAGGCTGGAGTGCAGTGGCGTGATTCTCACTCACTGCAACCTCTGCCTCCCGGGTTCAAGCGATTATCCTGCTCCAGCCTCCCTGGCAGCTGGGACCACAGGCGTGCGCCACTACGCCTAGCCAATTTTTGTATTTTTAGTAGAGAGAGGGTTTCACCATGTTGACCAGGATGGTCTCGATCTCTTGACCTCATGATCCACCTGCCTCAGCCTCCCAAAATGCTGAGATTGCAGGCGTGAGCCACTGTGCCCGGCTGAAAGTGACTTTTATTTGTATAGATTATCTCTGTAAAAATTGAAAGGTTTTTGTGAACGTCTGGTACTTATAAAATACTTTTGTAAGGGAGGATGGGAGATGATTAAACTACTTCCCCATTTAGACAGTGCCACCTGTAAGAAGACTTGTGGTCTGGTTTCGAAGATGGTTATCCACAGTGAGATGACTAGAAGACAGTACCTCTCAAACTTTCAGGTTCACCAAAGTCATCTGGGGATCTTGGTAAAATGCAGATTTGGATACAGCAGGTCTGGATGAACCCGGACTGGTTTTCCTAATAAACTCCCAGAAGAGGTGTAGGTTTTAAGGCTATGAGGTGCTTCTCTGGACCCTGGCTGTCCGACGGCCACATTTAATGAGAAGAGAACACAGTTGTGTGGTTGTTGACTGTGTTGAGGATCACACTGACTTAGAAAGTTACGACTTTAATGTTCCTTAGTTGAATCACTAAGATTTCTGTATAAAACAGCAGAAAATATGGGAGTTTGGAGAAGGGAGAAACGAGCTGGACGAAATAGCTTCCTAATTCCCGATTCATCTTTGGGCATCAGCTATTTTGTGCGCTGGTGCCGATAAGCTGGAGCACACTTTGTGAACAGAGTTCTGTCCTAGCTGGACAGGATGGAGATGTTATAGGGTTCAGTTAATGTAGTGAATTTTTCCTGAATCCTTAAATTCTCATATAGAAAAACATGTAGCTAAGCAGACAGTGCAATAATATAGAAAAGACTGTGTGTATATGTGTGTGTGTGTACCCCATGAGAAATGTTTTTGCTGGTATGTGAAAGAGAAAATCTAGTGTTTGGAAAGAGTTCTCCACTGTGCTTTGGGACTGCAAGTTTGGCTTGGGGCAGGGCAGCAGAGTTGAAGAGGAGGCAGGGGGCGCAGAATGAGGCCATCGTCCCTGTGCAGCATATCGGGTGTTACTTTTATGTTGGTGAAAGAATGATCTGAGGAGCCTGCTTATCAATGTGGAGAAGATTGCAGCTGCAATTTGCTGGTTAGTCTCTGTTCTTTTAACGCTTTCCTGAAGTGCCATTTTGTCTCGGTAAAATGCTCCCTAAAAATACTCAAATATTTTTAGTTGTAGAGTACAAATCAGATTGAGCTGCACATTTCCCTGGTGAGCAAAAGTGATGAGTTTGTGTTCATTAACTCGAGGCCATCTGGTGCAGACACGCTGCCGTCTGTGAATCAAACGTGCATCAAACTCCAGGGATCAGAACGCGTGCCAGAGCCAGTGTTTTGGAGAGTCAACAACAACCGGGGGAGAAAGAGGCCCCGGCTATATTTTTCTTTTAAAAAATCGGCTCTGCCTTGCAGCATATCAGAGCATCCCGTGCTGCCCAGCCGATGAGCCCGCTTGCAATCTCTCCATTGCCCATCTGAACTGTCTTTGGGGTGTGCACTGAACTGTTTTTGAGGTGTGTCTCTGGTTGAAGTCATCTTGCCCGATACCATCTTCATTTGGATGCGGGGAGAGGTGGAGAGAGCATTCCAGTGACTTTCTCTGCATTTTTCTGTAACCACAGGCCAGAGCCACAGACAGGCATGTGCACACGTACACACACATTGTGAGACAAAAGAATTGTGAAGCAAAGCAATGCTCAAAGTAGTTGGCATGCTGCAGAACATTCTCGGGAGAACTGCCTTCTGCAAATAACCAATTTCTTGAGGAGAGAGTGCTTCTTGCAGTCTTGCCAATAAAAAGTCACTCAGCAGCAGCTAACTTTCTGTTTAGCGCGCTCACCAAAATATATATACATGAAAGAAATTGCTACACTGATCTGGTACTGATGACCACCAGGGCCCTCCATGGCGTGTATGGAGGAGGGACCTGGGAGGGTCTGGGAGCCTCCTTGGAGGTTCCTCCCACTTCGGCATCCATAAGTCTTGTATTTGGTACTGGGGGCCCATGTATCTGTGTTAGCAGTCGGTCCCCTGCAGAGCAGGACAGCTGATGTTTCTGTGATAAGATGCAATTTGCTGTGTAGCCTCTGTACCGTCTTTCTAGCTATGCCTTCTCCTTTAGGTACCCAAGCATGTTTAGTGGAAGAAGAGAACACAGACTGGGCTGCAGATGGAGGGAAGATGAGAATAGGGACTCTCCCTCCCTGTCCCTGTACCTGCCCACCACCTCCTGCCTGCATCCTGAGATGCCCAGCAGAGGACAGGGTTCCACTTGGAAAGTTCTTTTGAATCTCACGCAAGACAGTAATAAACATAGAGGTAGAAACAACAAGACATTTTACCATGTCTTGTGTCATGTAGGAAACTTTACATTTCAGAAAATATAAAGAAAAAAAGATGAAGCAAAGGGCTTTAAGGATACAATGGACCTTATTATGGAAGGAAAGCGGTGCTGTCACGGAGCTAAAAATGAACTATTTTCTTTTTCCAGTGGGTTAACTTTTAAAAGTGCATGTTACATAGTGCCCTGCATTGCAGTATATCTTATTATAACCTTACCAGCCCCAGCTCCTATCACTGTTTCCCATGTTTGCTAATATGGTAATCATGAAATAGCACTTTGTTTTTTGAATCTTTGGTTAGCATCAGAGTTTTAATTTATTGTTTGCTTTTTGTTTGTAAGCCCTGAATGAAGGTTTTCTTGCACTTAGGAAAGCCCATCTTCCAGTATGCAGACAAGTTAGCTCACGTCTTATTAAGCCATTAGTTGAATTATAATGCATTTGCTGTAGCTTTGATCTCTAAATTGGTGGAATCCACATTGTTGGCAAGATTCAAGGGTAGCACACACCCTGAACACACAAATGCGAGGACACACAGCAAGAATGAGTAAGCAAGAGAATCGGGAGTTTCTAAGGAGCTTTCTGGAGGAACAGAATTTTGTTTTAATTTTTGATTATGCAGTTTATGTTTATAGTGGAAAACAGATAAGAAGATAATAATAGTACCTTTGCTAACCATACTTTAAAACATTTTGATATATATGCTTCTGTTCCTTTCTCTATGGAAATAAATACCTTAAACAATAGAATCAGTATATTCATGAAGTATTGATCAGAAAAATCAGAATGATTACAAATGCATTGGTGAAAATATTATCAGTGACAATATTCGTAACATGCCTTTTCACTGATTGATATTTCATGAATATCTTTTCATACCGGTTATGGAATCAAGATGTATATGTATGTATATACCAGTTATATAATAAAATGTTATCTTATTACATTCTTACCACTACATAGTCTCCTTGAATGGATATACCATGGCTTATTTAACTGCTTTAGTGTTGTCTGACATTTGGGTTGCTTCCAACGTTTCCTGCTCATAAATGCTGCTGTGATGAGCATACTTGTAGCTGAATCTTTTCATGCATCTGTGGTTAGTTCCCTAGAATAAGTTCCCAGAAGAGGCATAGCTGCATATATGCATGTGCAGACTTTATGGCTTTTGATTTGTGTGTGTCAGTAGCATAATGTATTTTCTTCACTGGCATTTAGCATACCATTAACCTGTGGTAGTCCATAACTCTTCACTGTGTCAGGGCAGGGTTCTGTGCACCTCCTTTATCAACCTATGACACCACGATGCCCCCAGCCTTTCCAGTGCCGCCTCTTCCTGCCCAGACCAGTTCCTGGCCCAGAGGCCATGGCAGCTTGCATTGAGGTGCTGAGTATTGATGAGTGTTTGCAAAGAGATGACAGCCATGGATGAACAGAGAGGAAGTAGGAGAAAGTCATTGTCAGAGACTCTTGATTTCTCATGCAAGCTTCATCACTGATAGATACAGCATTTGCCCAATAGTCCATCACTTCTTCGATTCTCAATTTCCAAACCAAAGCAAATGAAGTCGTTAAAAAGAATGATGTATCTGAGGGTATTTCAAAATTCTGGAGATTTCTGAGTCATGTGTAAGGAACAGACAACCTGGCTTGGGTTGCATGCCGTGTCAAAGGAAAAGAACTGCAGTGAGGTTGGAGGAGTGGACTCACCTGATGGATGCATTTGTTCAGTACACACATGACAGGGGAAGGCCTGGGCTGCAGAAGGACCATCCCTTTGCGGGGTCAGGCAGTAAGGGTGGCTCTTGAAAAGTGGTAGCGTCTGAATGTCCTGGCTGCTGGGATCCTAGTAGCTTCAGATGCCAGATGGGTGCCCTTGGAAGGCAGAGGATGGGTGGTGGTCTTGGGTGAGGGGCTGCAGAAGCAGGTGGTGGCCAGGGGTCTAGCCAGGAAGATGCCATATCAAGGAGGCCCAGCCATCAGAGGACCAAGGTTCAGGGTGGAGCCTTGGAGGTTCCTTGGAAGTCTAGAGATAAGGAATGACTTTGTTCCATAGGTACCGGGCTCCTGGAGTCTCAGCCATAGGAAACTGGTATTCAATAGAGCTGGGATTGAAGAAAGGGCCTGTTCACAAGGAATCCAGTAGCAGCCCAGGTCCTATGTGGTACCACAGTCAGAGTGGAACCAGCATCCCAGACTGCTGCACCATTGACCTGAAGCCTCTTCATGTATCTGGGGAGCTGGGACTAAGTGGTCTATGCTATGAGGGTTCGGCAGCCACAGCACCAGGGGGTGTGGACGTTTACTGCTGGTAACAGCAGTTGGCAGCCTTCTTTTTTGGCTTTTGTCTAGATCAAGCTTAGAGCGTCTATGTCATTTTCCATTTGATTACTCAGTGGCACAGATTTTACAGGAAAGGCAGACCTTTAAAAAAGTTTGTTTTCTTCTTTTTGTTGTAAAAAAAAAAAAAAAGGCAGAGATACAGAAAGCAATTTGAAGTAAATGTGTGGCTTCATGATCTTATGTAAGCCAAACACCCTTGTTACCACATAACTTTGCTAGTCCCTCAAGAGCCCCTCTCCATCTGCCCCACCCCAGTTACAGCTTTACAGCTCCTCACCCTTCCCAATTCTTGTAACAGCCACTTCTATCATTTCTTTATGGATTTGCCACCCAGGTGTGTGCTGTGGACCGAATGTTATGTCCCACTCAAATTCCTTTGTTGAAATTTTCACCCACAAGGTGATGGGATTAGTAGGTGATGGTGATGCCTTTGAAAGGTGATTCAGTCATGTGGGTGGAGCCCCCATAAATAGGATTAGTGCCCTTGTAAAGAGACCCTTTGCCCCTTCTGCTGTGTGAGGACACTGTAAGAAAGGAGGCAGTCCCTCACCAGACATAGAATCTACCTTGATTCTGGACTTCCCAGCCTCCAGAATGTGAGAGATACATTCCTGTTGTTTATAAGCCACCCAGTCTATGGTATTTTGTTACAGCAGCCTGAACAGATGAACACAGTGTGCACCTTCCTTGCTGTTGTTTTTGAGCCTTGCCCATTAAAAAAAAAAAAAAAAAAAAGATGATGTGTCTTTGAAGTCTCCTTTAAAACGTGCAGCTTCCCTTCTCTCCCTTCCTTTTTTCCTGTGGGTTTTTAATCTGCAGATCCCCACACACTGGAATGCTTGAGCAGTTCCTCTGTCTTTTGTATTTCCTGCACATTGGCAGCTGCATCCAGAGGTGTGGACCAGACTCAAGTCTATCTCTTTAACAAAGTAGTGGTGCTTTTCATCAGGAAACCTACGCTCTGTGGTTTTTGCTCCTTTTCATGTTAACATCCAGTGATGCCCAAGGCACAGATCCATCACTTTACTGAGAGTTGCAAAATAGTATAATTTCAACTCTATAAATTTGTTTTCATTTATTAGTTGGGATAATTTTCTAAGAAGGAGCTTCCATGTCATTTTCCATTTGGGTATTCAGTGGCACAGATCTTACAGGAAAGTCAGAATAAATGCTTAATGCTTTCTCTCTGCCTACTTTTCAGGATATTGGCTTGGTTTCTTGTCATCCTTAAGACTGAACCAGTTAGGTCTTTTCCAATAATATTGTGAACTCATGGATTTACACATATTTGATGGGTTTCAATTCATCGCAATTACTGTCTTTACTGAAACTCATATTTTCCCATCTTTGACCAGCTGGAGCTTCTTCTCTTTGGCTCTGGGGTTCTTTTACCATGACCTGATGAGCTTTCCTATCTTCTTCACCATCTCCGGTATAGGCTCATGTTGTCTATTTCCTGCCCCAGACCTAGAATCCACCATTTCTCTAAGAAATCTGGTTTCTTTTAACCAGAAAAAAAGTATTTCAACACCAGTTGGGGCAGCATGGATGCTTATTGCTATTGGTTTGGTCATTATTTCTAGTTTTTCCAGTGGACGCAGCATACAATGTGTAGTGTGTATGCTGGGGAGGGAGGGGTGTATCAAATACTGTGTGAGTTCAAACTGACATTTCAGACACAAATTCAGAGCTGTATAGTTTTCACTCAACTACTTTTATATTGCATTTGTATCTCCTTTCTTCTAAACCAAGAATCCTGGTTCTTTTTTTTTTTTTTGTCTTTGAAACAGAGTTTTGCTCTTGTTGTCCAGGCTGGCATGCAGTGGTGTGGTCTTGGCTCACTGCAGCCTCAGTCCCCTGAGTAGCTGGGATTACAGGCGTGTGCCACCATGCCCGGCTAATTTTTGTATTATTATTATTAGTGGAGATGGGGTTTCACCATGTCGGCCAGGCTGATCTCAAATTCCTGACCTTGGGTGATCTATCCACCTTGGCCTCCCAAAGTGTTGGGATTGCAGGTGTGAGCCACCACGCCTGGCAAATCTTGGTTCTTAAAGATACAGAATTAGAATATCCTATAATTATTACAGTAGTCTCAGTAATAATAATGAGAACGCTATACCGTCAATGATGATTACTGAAAACAGTGAAGCATTTTTTAATCCCTCTCTTCTCTTCTTTCCCCTCAATTTTTGTGGCTGTGTCATATTTGCATTATCAGATCACATAACCTAGGGGTTACCAACCCCCGGTTCCGGCCCATGGCCTGTTAGGAACCTGGTCACACAGAAGGAGGTGAGCTAGCATTACCGCCTGAGCTCCACCTCCTGTCAGATCAGCGGCAGCATTAGATTCTCATAGTAGCGGGAACCCTATTGTGAACTGCACATGTAAGGGATCTAGGTTGTACACTGCTTATGCCTGATGATCTGAAGTGAAACAGTTTGATCCCAGAAACATTCCCTTATTCCCCCACCCCCATCCCCAACCCCAGTCCATGGAAAAATTATCCATGGATTCATAGTCTCAAGTATGTGATGAACTTTTTCAATGTGTAGTTTTGATTTCTTTTAATTTCAGGAAAATTGTCTTGAGTTATATATTTTAACATTTTTCTGTCCCCTTGACTTGGTTTTCATTATCAGGAGCTGAGGTCCTCTTCTACATTGATTGGATCTTCTTTGCCTGTCCTCAGTATTTGTCCCTTTCGCTGACTTACTTCTTATCTTTTTTTCTTGATTTTAAAAAACATATCTTTTTCACCTCCCATTTCCTTTAAGCAGCTTTTGTTTTATGTACCGGCTTTTATGTTCCTTCTAGTTTAGTTTCCATTTCTAACATTATGTTTTATATTATTTCAGGTCTTATATCATTTTTAAAGGCCTTTAATTCATTTTAAAGTAATATGCTGCATTTTTTATAGTTTTTTGGGTCCATCTTTTTGGCATGCATTCATTATCTGTAGGGATGCTCTTCTCCTTCTCTCCTCCTCTTCCTCCTCCTCCTCTTCATTCTCTTTCTAATCCTTCTTCAGCTTTGTAAGAGATTTGACCAGAGTGTTTACTGCCACGGAGAGGTTCCTTCTTTTACTCCTTCCACTGCTGTCACCAAGCTCCTGTCCCCCAAGAGGAGGATGGTCTCAGATGGAGGATGGTCTTAGACAGGGGCCCTTTTGCAAAGTTTGCCTGTGGTTGTGAACAGTGGTCTTGAGTTTGGGGGAGGAGAAGTAGATCATGTGGACTTTCTAACCTTACAGCACTGGTCCATCTTCTGTTGCATCCCACAGTGTTAAGACTGTGCAGCTGGTTCTCTGAGATGTCCTGTTTCTGTTTCCCTCCTCCACTTTTACCTGGTCCACCTCCTTCCTTTATCTTTGTTATTTCTATCTGCTCAATTTTGATTCCACTCCTAGCAGTGAGGCCCTGGACATGTTCCTTGAGAGTTCCTAGGGACAGTGCAGCTCCATTCTCTTCACCCAGGCCTCGTAAGACAGGCCATTGTGTGTGCTGCTGCTGCTGGAGTGAGCCAAGCTGCTCTCAGTGTTAGCCACTGTTCTCAGACTGGCCGCCTGTGCCTTCCCGGGATGCTTGTGGATATTTTGGTGTTTCGTGCCCGGGTCCACCAGATGCTCTTTTGCTTCCCTCTGTTTTCTCTAGCAGAGATGCTCCCTTCCTCAACAACAGTAACAAAAAGGCCTGCCTTGTGGGTGTTGGCGGTTTTCATTCACGGACTTGTATTTTGGAGTTATGGGGGTACCTTGTCACCTAGTTTTGTTGTAAATTTTGTCTGTGAGTTGTTGCTTACGCATTTAGTTTATCTGTGTGATTTTTCTGGGAGACATTGGAAGGATCTCATTGTAGCTGCCATCATCCCAGAGTCCCCCAGCAAGATTTTAAGCTGATGGGAGGCAGGGCCCCTTGCTGAACATCTGGCGGCACTTCACACATTGTTCTGTGGGCAACATGGATTCAATAAATGTGGGTGGCATACACAAAACTGTCTACCTCTGGGTTAGAACTCCAGCCCCAAAGCAGGCACAACTCTGGGCTTTTGTGTATCACATCCTGTTTGCAGTTTATTTGGAAGATACTCATTTGGGCGACAGGGATGTGCTGTCTGGGTCAGATCTGGGAGGAGTCCACTATCTAGTAGGGGAGAGTGGCTCTCTGCTGCCTGTGTATGGAGATAATGAGTTGCAAATGTGGAACTGGCTTTAGAGTTCACGCCTGCCACTCCAGAGCAAGACCAGGGTGGAATGTACTTGGGTTAACCTATGACACCCAGTACCTTTATCTCTTAAAGTGATTTATACAGCAGTCACTTGTCTGCTTCTTTGCCTAGGTCCCTAATTAAAGTAGTTTTCAACCCAATAAACAGCCTCACCTTGGCTAATAGAGTTGGACAACTCCTTGGTGGCCCCTCTCCATGCCCTCTTGGGCTCTGTAGCTCCAGGGTTAAGTTCCTGCCTTCAGCAGGGCCACCCACTGAAACATTTAATGAGGAGAGGAGAATTGTTTCTTGGAGACATAATTACCAGAGACACTTAATGCAACCTTTCCCGAGATAACAGGCCTTTTGAAATGCAATGTGTTGGGGGAAGATTTAGCCAAGCTCAGTGACTGCCTTAGCAGTTATGAGTCATGTTAATAATGCCTACATCTGCCTCCCCCAAAAGGCTCTAGGGTCTGTCTCCAAAGTTTATTAAACTTTTGTTTGGGAGACTTGTGCTTGGGACTTAGGGTTCTAAGTCTTTTCTTTCATTGTTTTCGGCTGTAACTCATGTGGTTGTGGCCCAGGGCAAAATTTTGAAACAGGTAACTTCCCTGTGCCTTCTGCCATTACTGTAAGACCCATACGTACTGATTGTTAGGGGTGCAAGCCTGTCCTTGCATTTTACCGGTATTGTTGAAGGCTGCAAACTCCAGATGTAAACACAAGCCACTGCTGGGAGAGCGCACTTGAGACATTGGAGGCCTCTTAGGATGCTTTGCCTTCTCAGGACTCCTATCTCCCCAAAACACAGCAGAGCAAAGCCAAACACAGGAAGCACTTCTAATGAAAGACTTGTATTTAAATGTAAGGAGCCACCTACTTAAAGTAACTCTTAAGAAAACCACTTTGTTAAATAAATATGACTTTTGTAATGCAAAAAATATCTTCCTAACTTATTTGTTTTAAAATTTCAACTTTTTAACATTGCACTGTCATCCTTTCAAGTTGTGTGGGTTTTTTAAATTTTGTTTTTTCTTCCTTCCCGTTGTCTTCCCCCTCATTTCCTGGAAAGGGAAATCGTTTCCTTCTCATGATCTGCGTGACTTCCTTCCCTCCTCTCTCTTGTCATTGTTTCGTTGTTTCCATCTTTTGTCCCCAAGGAAGCAGAGGAAAAATCCTGGACTTGGGAGTGAGAGAGACCCGGGTTCCCATTCCAACTTTGCCCTCACTTGCTGTGAGACTTTGGCAAGTTAGTTGGCTTCTCGGAGCCTCAGTTTTCCTCCCTGTAAAATGGATATAAAAATCTCTGCACCACTGAGTTGCAGCATGTCATACTATATGCAGCATGCGTAGTGCCTGCCACAGTACAGATGCTCAGAAAATATCGCCCTTACTTACGAGCACTCCTGCCAATGAAAACAGGACTTCTTGCCAAAAAGAAATACTTTGTGATTAGTGCTTGCTCCTGCCCCTGCCCCCATGAGCAAGCATCCTCCCTTTCTCCTCCTGCATTGTTGAGGACACATTTCTTGATACAAATTTAACTACAGCCACTAAATCAGAAATTCCCACCCAAAGTCATACCATAAGCAAAAAAAAAAAAAGTAGGCCTAGATCTTTAAGGCCGTGGGTGGTGGGACTGAGCGTGGGAGGGGAGGCCGCTGAGACATCTCTTTGCTCCATCCCTTTCTGAGTTTCATAGGCCTCCACTGTTTTCTCTCCAAGCAGTCCCCCTGGAGTCCAGGGTCCACGGGGAGACACCTCCTCCCTTCTCCCCCACCAATTTCTCCCAAGAGAAAGATAGTCTCAGATGAGGACCCTTTTGCAAATTGTTACTCTATAGTCTGAAAAATCAAGCTCGAGCTGCCTGCTGGTCCTGATTTCCTTCCTGGCCTTTAGTCCCTGCCTTTTTCCTCTTAGTCGGTTTTCAAACACAACTCCCTGTGCCTCTGGGAGCTGCCCCTGACTTCCTCCCTTTCTCCTGGCCCCAGCTCTCCTGCTCTTGTTCCTGCCCCTGCCTCCCTCCCTAATACACTCGGCTGCTTAAATGTCATTTGTGAAACAACAGAAGGACATGCTGTTTTTGCAGCATCTTGGGGAACAATTTTTTTGATCCATTTGGTGTTAAGAACACTCATAAGAAATGTATTCAGTGACCCTCACCAGCCTCAGCCACTGGTGTGGTTCCCATTTGGTGGTTGGTGAGCAAAACATTCCCCCTCCCGCGCCGAAATGCTCACTCTCCTAGCACTTTCATCCTTTCTCCTTGGGTTCCTTTGTCTTCCAGGCCCTTGGGTACTTGAAGCCCTGCAATTCCTAGTGCATTTTCCAGCTGGGAGAGCTATCCTGATCCAGCTCCTTCTCAGGCCTTTGAACCAAGTTCTTGGGCAACTGGCCAGAGAGGGAATATGGCCATATCAGGTGTGCTTTTCCGGCCCATAAGATAAAAGGAAAGACTGGAAACACTGTTCTCTCTGTGACTCATCGGGCCAACCTGGCATACGTGAGGAACCCATCAAACTGGGTGGGGTCCTGCCGTCCAAATTTACCTGCGTGGATATAGCACCTCCTGTAGGAACTAGGAAGTGGGAGTTCCCTTAGCACATGATCCATATCTTCCCTCCAGGCCCTACCGTGCCTGCAGCATGACGATGTATATTCCCACCTTAGTAGTCCCCTTAGCCTGTAAAGCTCTTTAGGGCAGGATCCACATGTGCGTAACCTTTGGGGCCCCCCCGTGCTTAGAACTGTGCCTCACAGGTGCTAAATGTTTGCTGAAAGGAAGAACACACAGGGGTGGGAGGATGCTTGAGCCCAGGAGTTGGAGACCAACGTGGGCAATAAAGCAAGATGCAGTCACCACGCACACACACACACACACACACACACATTAGCTGGTTGTGGTGGTGCGAGCCCACCTTTAGTCCCAGCTACTCAGGAGGCTGGGGTGGGAGGATGACTTGAGAGTCTGGGAGGTTGGGGTTGCAGTGAGCCTTGATGGCACCACTGCACTCCAGCCTGGGCTACAAAGTAAGACCCTGTAACAAAAAAACAAAACAAAAGAAGAACACATGTATTTACCTGAGGGTGGGAGTAGGGGGCAGAGAGAAGTGTTCCCTTTCTCTAGATCTTGCCATGTTCTCTGCCAGAGAAAACGGTGCGCACACACTTAAATGATTATTTAAAAACCTAGAGACCCTTTGCTCATTACTCAATGTCCAGATGAGCAATTATGCTATGAATTAGAATTGGAATTAGCTGCTTGTTCTGGCCAGAACACCTGATTGCAATATAGTAACCGAATTGTCCCTGCCCATATGAGTTATTCAGTCATTCGGACTGTGGTGCTTTGGATTTGGTTAGATTGTCATCCATGAACACCCAGATAGAATTGTTGCTGTTTTGCAGAATCATCGACACAAGCTCCTGCAGCATCAAAGGTGTCAGAGCACCCTGACTGCAAAAGTAGATTGGGAGATGCTGTTGTGTCTCAAAATCATCCTTGGCGAATCTCCATCACACTTGGCCATTTTATCTTCCTGTTCACTTTCAGTGCCCAAGGAAGAGAATTGTGGGACCAATAGCAAAACCTTCCCCAGTTGCCTTCCAGCCATGGTGAGAATCTGGAGGAAATGAAAAATAGCCTAATTCTCATACACCAAAAAATATCAAGAGTTCCTGTTCTAACGAGTTATTTTGACATTCCACTTGACAGGAGGCTGACAATTTGTGGTTTGCAGCTTGAGTGACCTTCTTTAAAAGCATTCTGTATCTTCATTGACTTTGAACAGACCTTAACGGATGGGTGAATTTGGGCAGAGTTCATTCCCTCCGCAGATGGGCGTGCCAGATATCACGTGTACTGTCTTGGCCTGTGATCGAAATGCACAGTAGATATTACCACCCTCCGACTTTGTTTTGGGAAACCCCCGGATGTGGAAACATTGGCGTTGTCAATTTCATGTGCGTGGGTCTTTTCCTAAACTGTGAATCCTTCCTCCCCAAAATATCATTCATTAATTGATCTTAAAAATCAGCTGGGAGTTAGGCTCCTTATTTAACACTGCTGTTTGCACCTCTCACTTACATAACACATTTGATATTCTCTTTATCTGCTTTGTCCCCACCTTTGAATATCTCATGGAGGGTGAGCTTTGCCAAACAGACATATAGGAAGCAAAATTAGAAGCTTTTCTCTGTGCTGACTTCTAAGGACCTTCCTGGTTTTCTGTGAAGCAACCAAAAAAAAAAAAAAAGTCGAGACTGGAAGAAGCAAACTTTCAGCTAATTATCATCTTTTTTCCCCTCTGAGCTCAGAGTACTGTTCTTAATTTCCTGACCAGCTTGTACCCCTCCCCCGCTCCCTCTGAGCATCTGTGGTGGTTTCCAATGGAGCCGCATTCCTGCTGCTCTGAACTTCCAACATACCATACCAGTTGGTTTGCCAAACAGTGAACTGCCAGCCATCTGCCATCCAAAGTCAGAATTTACATTGTTTCATCTTAAAATAACGCCTCCGGAATAGCAAACCACTCTATGCATCAGGTTTTAAAATTGACAATCAGCCAGAATTAAAAACAAATACCAAATGGGCATAAAAAAAGAACGTTGTTTGGGGGAAGGGACTAGCATTTGATGGAGAGTTTGTTTTTCAGCATTTTTACCTGATTCTCCACCAAAATAGCCATGCCATTTAATTTTATCTGCAACAGCAGGAACTACTTATAGACTGAGAACATTAACTTTTTACTTGCCTGATTCTAGATGGAGGAGCAGTTGTCCCGGTCTCGGGGAGAAGGGATCACCTCCTAATCCCAGCCTGTAGGGAAGGGAGACTTGTCTTCGCCTCCTCTCATCAGGCCTCCTGGTGCTCAGATGAGAAAGCGAAGACACTTGGAGGTAGAACACCCTGGCCAAGGGTCACATGCTGGGTAAGGGAGGAATGGTGCTGTGAAGTCAGGACTCCTGGCTCCAGGCTTCTCCTTCTGCTCTCCATCCCTCCCTGCCTCTGCGCACCTGCCTTGACTAGTCACTGGGGCTGCGGGACGACCTGCATCCCCCTTCAGTCCTTCATGCCAAGCTGAGCAACCTTGCCTGCTTCATTCCCCTGCTCCTTCAGGACAGATAGGCAAGACTGGGGATACCTGGGGGCCTGTGATGTTTACTGGTCTTGTGGCCTGTCGAAGGGGAAGAGCAGCCATTGTATCTGGACGGCTTTCCAGAGCAGATGGGCTCGGAGGAGACTGATTTTTTGAAAGAGAAAAAGAGAAGAGGCTTCATGTTTCGTTTAGGGAAACTGTTCCAGGCAAAGGCAGCTTGGGGAAAAGTGTGAAGTTATGAGTGGGCAGAGGAAGCAGAGGGCTCTGAATTTATACCAAAGACACCTGCCTACAGTTTGGAACTCTGTGCCACAGGCAAGATCGTCTGAGCTCGGAAGATGCAAGGGCCCTAGGCTGGGCAGGGCGCTGGGTGGCCCTGAGCCAGGCCTTGTGCAGTCTCTCTGGAATTTTCTTTGAGCCGGCAGTGGGGACAGTGGCAACCATTACCCTGACAGACATTCCAGAGTCCAGGCATGCTGCCTGCTCAGCTGGGTCTTGATGTGAGGGTCAGCGATGGGAACTGTGGTTATCTTTTGGTCTGGTTTGGTTTTAGGCCAGACAGTGGCATCTCCCCTTGGAAGCTTTCTTTCACCCCCAGCATCATCCATGCTCCTGCATCCCCTGCTTGTACCTGTAACAGTACCTGCTACACTGGCCAGGCTTCGTTGCTGGGGACATCTGTCCATCCTGCTAGACTCCTCGTGGTCAGCGGCTGCCTTCACTGATCTTTTGGTTCTGAGCACCATTAGTATGTGCTCAGCTAACATCATGAGTGAATCAGTAAATTGCTGAGAATACGCAGGACGTAACTAGTTGTGCCGACCACCAGACCCAGGGCTGCCAGCCCATGGTGTTGCATCTGTAAAAAGCCGCTTTGGGTTGACCTGAAGTCTTATGATTTTGTTGTGTTCCAGTTGGGCCTTATAATTAAGTAGTCTCCCCTTACCCGCAGTTTCACTTTTTGTGGTTTCAGTTACCTGTGGTCAGGTAACTGCAGCCCAAAAATGTTGAATGGAAAGGTCCAGAAATAAACAATGCAAACATTTTAAATTGCTTGCCATTCTGAGCAGCTTGATGAAATCACACACTGTCCCACTCCATCTGTCCTGAGACCTGACTCATCCCTTTGTCTAGTGGATCCACGCTGTCTACACTGCCTGCCTTTTAGTCACTTAAAGCCATCTTTGTGATCAGATCAACAGATCACAAGAAGATGGGTGAGTAAGAACAATAAGATATTTTGAGAAAGAAGGAGAGACCACAGTCACATAACTTTTATTACAATATATTGGGATAATTGTTCTGCTTTATTATTGTTGCTGATAATCTCTTACTGTGTGTAATTTATAAATAAAACTTTATAACAGGTAGGTACGTATATGGATAAACATAGTATATATGGGGTCCCATATCCTCTGAGGTTGTAAGCATCTGCCGGGGGTCTTGGAACATATCCCTCATGGATAAGGTGGGCTTCTGTATTAGCCAGTTATGGAGAACATCCTCGTGTGCCAGTCACTGTATAAGGCATGTACTGTATGTTCTTATCTCAGATCATTTAATTTAGTTTATTAGCAATGACCCTATGAAGGGATGAGCCAACCAAGGCACAGAGGTGTTGACTGTCCCCACGTCACACTGCGAGTGAGTACCAGAGGCAGACAGGAACTTGCAAGGGCTCTGATCGCAGACATCCCATTGCTGTGTCTCTGGCGCTGGCTGGGCCCCACTGGCATGTTGTGCTCAGCACTGGAGCCAGTCTGAAGTACCTTCACCCATAGCACACCTGGAAGAGGGTGACTGGGATGAGGCAGGCCTCATGGGGAAGGTGTTCTAGTTTGCCTGAGAAACCCAAGTGAGGGGGGAAGCTGTTTTTAAGACTCTGCTCATTTGTCCGTGGCAGAGAGAGGATGTGCTCACTCACTTCAGGTGACAGGAGGGGACTTGTGGGTGAAGATGGCAATGGGGCCAATGCTGGCCCATCAGGAAGGGTTTCCAAGCAAGTGGAGCTGCCCGACGGTAGAATTCCCTGCCCCGCAAACAAGTGAGTGTCCCGCCACAGCAGAGCCAGGCACAGCAGAATGATCATGAGTCATGAAGCCCTGGGAAGAAAGGGTACCTCACTGATCCGGATCGTGGGACAAGTGTACCTTCACACATCCACTCTGACTACAAAATTGGTTCATTCCATACTGTGATGATATATTTTTGAAGCTGAAAATACTTGCAACGTATTTTTACAGAGTGAGTCATTTTAAGGCCTCCCCCTGCCCAGCCTTGTAAATCTGATCAGGAGAATCCAAATTTATTTTAAAATGAAACAAAACACGACTAAAATGTGCAAATAAGATGGAATGCAACACCATCATTCGATTTGCTAAAAGGTGTCTTCCTTTGCCAAATCAGAAGATGAAAGGGTGACTCCTTCCTGGGGCTGAGAGTGTTGATCTGTAGAAACCCTGGGGCCGAGGTTGTTGGCCACAGACAGCAGAGGGGCCGAGAGGCGACTGCGCTCAGGGCCAGCACCAGAGTGGGGTGGTCCCAGTCCTGGTTGCCTCTAGTGAGGGAATCTCTAGATGCGAGTTTAAAACCCTGCCTAGCCCTCTGGCCAAATGCTGTTTTCAAGATGCACTGTTCCATAATGAAAGAACAGAGCTCTTTTATTAATATAAAGCAGTTGTAAAACAGTTTGTAACTGATCCTGAGTTAAAGGCATTACTAAGGGAACCACATGGGGACAGAGCGAATGTCACTTCTTCCATTAAGTTTCATAGTGTTTGCTGCCCACCCATGCTTGCATCTGGCTGTCACTTTTCCCTTCTGCCTGGGAGATGGGTCAGTAAACTCTAAAGGGCCTTTTGCTGATCTAACAGCCAGAACATCAAGCAAAGGCTTCTCCCCTAGTGATCTCCAAGAGCTTAGCAAGAAAATGAAATTCTTGTGGTTCTAGGGCACAGCTGTGATAACCAGGGACCAACACCCACAAGTGTGTTGAAATAGGCCTGAAGTCCAAAAGCTAAAAGAATAAGTATTAGAATCCAAGCTCAGGATTCACAATGAGTTTGAGATAAACTCTACATTCAGTTTTTGGAGAAAAAGGGTTATATTAAGTAGTGACTGAGTATTTAAGGATGAAGTATTAAGTTTCAAAACTGTTCAATATTTTTGTTAAGTATTAAAAACTAAAATGACCTTTTAAATACTGTTGAATTATGGCCCCTTTCATAGAGTTCTTAAAAAAAAAAAAAAAAGAAGAAGAAGAAGAAGAAGAAGAAGAAATTATCTATCTCCTCAGCTGAGAAATAATCTATTCATCCATTCTAGACAGCTTATTTGAACATAGCATGATCATGGCACTACTGCCCCCTGATGGTTGAGTGCTTTAATTGCAGACAAAGTACCCAAAGAAATCAAACACTGAAATTTCGAAAGGAAATGTAATTACAGCAAACAAAATGCCACTTACAGAGACTGATTTTAGTAAGTTACTGTCACACCCAGTGAAGACTTTGTCATCTTTTGACCTTGTCTTTTGACTTGTGGTGCTTCGTGCATTAAAACTCCATCAGAGATTAAGAAAAAGTAATAAGGAGGACAGAAATTTACAATATATTAAAATTTGATTTTAGGATGAAAACTTAAAAATGAGGCATTGGTTAAAATAATTATTAATATGGGATAGGTAATGTTCATTAATAGTCATTCTATTTGTGCATTATTGATGGCATAAGAATTTATTTAACTTAATTAGGGCCAGTTAATCCAAAAAATGTTTTTTAAAAACAGTCACAGAAACAAAAATATATATGAGAATTATTCACCAATTTTCTAGGTTTAAAAGCACTATTATATAACTTATAGCAGATAAAAGAAGAACAACCATTCATTCATTCTCCTATGTGGTTATGAGACCATGAGTTCATAACCACAAGGCAAGGTTCTAACATCAAATCCTTGATGGACACTTGATATACATGTTCTATTCATGTTGAAGAAGAAACTTGATGCTGAATATTCAGTAGTAGTGTTGTCTTTATAAACTTTTGTTTTGCCATCATTTTTGCTTTCTGGTTTATAATAACCAACATTTGTCTTGTGTTTTGCAGCTGCAAAATGCTTCCACATGGCATTTTCATTCCCTCATGGTTCATTAGTTCCTTTGTTTTATGGATTTGGAAGCCATTATGTTCAAAGAAATGAAATGACTTGGTCAAGATCAAATAACCAGTAAGTGGCAAAGGAAGGATATGAACTTAGATTTTCTACCTCTGGATTCCATGCTTCTCCCACTACCAGAGCACTGCTTCCTGTGAGAAGAGTGGTCCCTCCAAAGGGCAATCCTTGTTATACATGGTGGCATAGCGTATGGGTGGCCAGTGAGTAAATAGCAAGTTAGGCAGAGAATGACCCAGTGCCTGAGGCTTCCAAGGAAAGAGATTTCACACAAACTGTAAAATCTACTTGTCCTTTAATGTAATGTTGGTTGTCGTTTAATCATTTATTCATCTAACGGTAATTGCTGGCAGAGCAGCAGCCATGTCCCTTGAACTGTGAGCACAGGGAGCAAAGTCCTGGCCATGGCCTTGAGGAGCAACCTTTTGATGAATTGTAAAACACCTCTCCCTTGGACCAACCACTTTGCTGTCCTGTACTTGCCACCTCCAGGCCATGTTATGTACCTGGAATATCAGGCTGTCACAGTGAATGACAAGGAGGAAGCCCTGCTTTATCAAAGATGCCCCATGGCATTCACTGGAGAGGGTCAGCTCCTGCCTGGCCATGTGGATTTGTCCTCCTTCCAGATGAGTCAGTCAGCATGGGGACATTCATCTCAGCAGATAAGTGCCAGTGTTGCCATGGAGAAAAAAGGCGCCGGCGTTTTGTTCTGGGATGTGCTGTCACACACGCTCGTGGGCTGGTCATGAGAAGATGTGTCTGAAGCGTGATCCAAGTCTGCTCGCCACAATTCGAATCCACCCTTTGCAAATGATTCTTACCCTGGACACATCCGAATCCCCTGGGGACATTTTCAGACCATGCTAACCCACTGCACCCCTGCTGCAACCCTGATGAAGGTTCAGAGCCCTCACTGTCATTATAGATGATTAGAAAAAAGCTTAATTCTTTGGTTATTTTTAGGATATGTTATTTTGGAACAAGATTAGGAAGGACATAAGTACCAAAAGGCATTTGAAAACCAGAAGGGAAGTAATGAGCCATCCCAGCCTCTAGAGATGGCGCAGCTTTAAGACTAGGAATACCTCTATATTATGGGAGAAGTTGCTTCCTGAGCACGCTGTCATGCTGGATATGGGGAGAGTGTCCTCAGTCCCCAAACCTCTGCCGGCCAGCCCCTCGTTCCCTGGCTTCCCTGACCCCACATAGAACTCATGCAAAGTTGACACAAGCTTTTTCTCTCAGGGTTCCCACACTTCGGGGGTGACACACTTGTTTACCTCTCCTTCTCAGCGTTCTCTTTTATGTTCCTGCGTAAAAGTAAACAGCAGCAAAGAGAAACATTCTTACTAGTTAGGAAGGAAGAAGAGAGATTGGTCATCAAGCCAAGATGGTGTTTGGATCCCTTAGTATGGCATGCAAGGCTGTATAGTTTTCCAGACTCCTTTCCCTCCACCTACCACCTGTTAGCTACCAGAAGCTCCTTTGTTTGCCTCAATACCTCTGTGCCTGCCTTCTCAGTGATCGGTGATGTCACAGTTCCTACCATGCAAGCATAACCACGTCTGCCTTCTCCACTGTGCCTAAGAGGAAGGACCATGGCACATCCATCTTTGTGTCCTTAGACTCCATGTCCTGCAGGACTTGGGACATGGTTGGCTTAGCAACACTTGCTAAAGGTTTGCCCAAGTTTGGTTCTCCGACTCTGTGATTCTGTGGGATTTCCAGAAGTCTTTCCCTATCGTCCTACACATGAGATTGAATGATAGATCAAAGAGCCCCAGGCAGAACAAACTTGTTGATGCCATATAATCTCAAGCATTTACAGCAATTGTTATTGCCACCTCATGACAATTGAGTCTGGGATGATAGAGCAGTGTTGGCAGCACTGGGGCCTCTGGAAGGGCATTGTCAGCTCTTCTCACCAGGCAGGGCCTTCCCACCTTTTGCCTCTACACTACTCGGGGCTTTCGTGCTGGGTGTCATTGGCCCTGCTGGGCAGCCATTGCCATAGGAGCCAGAGGGGTCCAATTGGGAATTAAGAAATAAACGATAACAATCACAGGCCTCATTGAGCGGAACGTGCTCAGAGTCGTTTTCCAAGGGAACTCCATGGAGATTACTTTCAGAATGCTCACAAATAAGAGAAACAGATTCCTTCTGCATGTGAAGTGTATTGCAGTTGTAAAATGCTTGTGCATATATGACTTTATTTTATTTTATTTCCCTTCAATAACGTTACGAGTAAATAGGGCATGTGCTATTTTCCCTATTTCTAGATAAAAAAATTCAATCTCAGAGAATCTGACTTATACAACTACTGTGTTCCTAGTGACAGTAACTATCCAATTGAAATGAATCTCCTCCCACCTCCCTCCCTCTCTCTCTTTCTGAACAAAGGGGGTTAGCTTACAATTAGACAAAACTAAGATATGAAAAAACCATAATGAGTAACAGTGAGTGATGTGAAACAGACTAGAGGTGCCCCAGGAATTTGCAATGGGAGGTTGGAATGGTTAGGGAATAATAATTAATAGCTACCATTTTTGAAGGTTTAAAAGTTAAGATAGACAACTAAAACCAATCTAGAAACTCCAATAAAGCTAAAAATAGGATTTCCTATATAGGTTTAAGGGTGTGCTAAGCACTTTGCTAAGTTGTTGTTATTAATATTATTATTATTTGAAACAGAGTCTTGGTCTGTCACCCAGGATGGAGTGCAATGGTGCAATCTCGGCTCATTGCAACCTCTGCCTCTGAGGTTCAAGAGATTCTCCTGCCTCAGCCTCCCAAGTAGCTGGGACCACAGGCATGCACCAGCACACCCAGCTAATTTTAAAAATACTTTTGTAGACATGGGATCTCACTGTGTTGCTCAGGTTTGTCTCTGACTCCTGGGCTCAAGTGATCCTCCTGCCTTGGCCTCCCAAAGTGCTGGGATGACAGGCATGAGCTACCTTGCCCAGCTACTGACTGGTGCTTTTGACACAGCACTAAGTTGCTGCCTTTGTGGGCCCCATGGAGGAAGCAGGGCAGGAATGGCCCTGGAAGGGGGTCAGGGTTGGCTTGCATGGGGGCCAGAGGCAGCGGATTCCAGGAAGGAAGCCAGCATGACTGAAGGCACAGGGGGCAGCACAAAATGGACATTGGAGTGAGGGTGCATGCCGGGAAGCTGGGGAGATCAAGTGGGACATGTGAGAACGGGCCAGACTGTGACCGCACGTTGGATCCAGCAGAGGAGCTGAGACCTGGTAGGGTGGGCCGTGGAGCCCCTGGAGGGCTCTGAGCAGGTACAGGCGGTGAGAAGTGAGGTGTCTGTAAAGACCTCTGAAGTGAAGCGTTGGCTGTGGGGTCAGTGTCATGGCTGTGGGCTTTTGGAACCCATGAAAAGACTGTGAGCTGGACCCAAGGGCAGATGCATGTCTCACTGCAACGCTTGCCCTCCCCAGCTCACCGCACACCCAGTTCCTGGCTTCCATGCAAACTCAGGAAACACCAGTGGAGACATTGTCCCCTGCCATTAGGCTGATTGATCGAGAAGTCAAGCCGCCTTATGTTCAGTGCAGTGAGCTGATGGGCTTTTGTTCTTCAGGCCAAATTCCTAGGCTCCGTTTGGTCCCAGAACACTTTGCCTGCAGAGTTTATGAGAAGCAAGTACAGAAGTAAACTCATGGAATGTAATTTGGAGATTATGGACAGAGATACTAGAGGAGAAATTTGTGATTCTCCTAAATCCAAGGGCTGGTGGTATTGGATGGGTTGGCTGCCCCAGCGGGAGTGGGGAGACCCCTGTGTGGACCTTGGTGCTGTATGGGAATGGTGATAAGAATAGCCACCAACCTAGCACATCCTGCAGGCCAGACCCTAGGCTGGTACCGTGCATATGAGTCCCACAAGAATTCTGTGAGGAAGGTCTTATGAGTCCAATATTGCAGAACAACAAATTAAGTCTCAGAAGTATTTTACAAATTGCCCAAGGTCTTAGAGCTAGTACCTGACGAGTGAAATTACAGTGTAAGCCTTCCCTGTGTCCCACTGTATATTAGCAGGAGGTAGGTGGTCCGGGTCTTTGCTTTGGACCATTCAAAGTCTGGCCATTTAGCATGACTTTCCCCCTCAGTTTTGCTTTTGAAATCCGGTGTGTGCATTTGAACAGACAGAAAACCTTTGGGATCGACTTGTTGGAGATAGTTTGGATGTTTTGTCCCCTCAAAATCTCATGTTGACATGTGACCTCCAATGTCAGAGATGGGGCCTCGTAGGAGACATTGGCTCAAGGAGGCAGATTCTTCATAAATAACTTGGTGCTGTCCTCATGGTAATAAGGGAGTTCTCACCCAGTTCATGCAAGAGATGGTTGCTTAAAAGAGTTTGAAACCTCTTCCTTTCTCTCTTGCTCCCTCTCTCACTATGTGATACGCCTGCTTCCCCTTCACCTTCTGCCATGATTGTCAGCTTCCTGAGGCATCACCAGAAGCCAAACAGATGCTGGTGCTATGCTTGTACAGCCTGCAGAACCATGAACCAAATAAACCTGTTTCCTTTGTAAATTACCCAGCCTCAGGTATTCCTTTATAGCAGCGCAGATGGACTAGCACGCTTGTACAGACACAAATCTGCTCCCGCTCTTCCTACTTATTCCTATCTTTTTTGCATCTTCCATCCTCCCCATCTGCAAAACATTTAGGGAGAACCAAGGCTGGCATCTCCTGGGTAGCAGTCTGATTATCTGGCTTAGCCTGGTCAGGAGCTGTTGGCATCACACACCACATAAGGACTGCCAGTATGGATCTTTGGCCCTGAAGGTAGATGAAGAACCTTCATATCGGAGGCATGACCACAATTTCATTTGCAGAACTGAATTCATATGCTTATGCTTCTATCTTCATGCCCCTAGTGGAATGATGTTTGTGGAGCCAGTGGTTCTGTGGGTGCCTCGAGAAGAACAGGGGCAGGGCTGGCCGCACCTTGTCAACAGCTGATCAACAGCTTTCAACTTATCAACCAGCCAGGGAGTCAAGGATTCGAGGGAGATGCTCGCTAACCAGCAGCAAGTCCCTGGGCATTGGCTTGTCCAGAACGGCAGTTCCTGGGTAAATAATGAGACCACATCACCAATGGAAATGGGAAAACACACAGGTACACCATCCTGGTGCCTACAGCACCTCGAAGACCAACAACTTGCTTTGGGGGTTGAAACCAAGTGGTTGGGACTTGACAGAAATGCCTGATCATGGTCATGTCCTTTCTCTGTAACTTTGGTTGCCCTGACTGGGCGGCTCTGAAGGAGAGAATTCCCCCCACCCCACTTCTTTGCACTGGAATGGAATTGAGTATTAGGTCAATACAATCAGTGCTACTTTGGAGGTTTCTGTGTAGACTTTCAGATGGGGGAGGAAAACGTGATTACTACCTTGAGTTCCTATTAATCACTCTGTTCCCCTCCCCAGTCAGGTTCAGGACTTTCCTCTGAAGGGCCTGGGAAAGATTGCGTCTTCCTGCAGCTTGATTTGGTTCAGCTTCTCCTAGCGAATTCCCTTTCTGGGTGGCCGACTCACATTTCTGACAGTCTGAGCTGCTGCTCATTGTTGCTTAGGAGATGGCTAATGTATTCCTTTAGCTAAGTCCCTTGGGAAACATTAGCGCCACTTGTACATGGGCGATCACATGTCCCTTAGGGCGTTGGTGTTTCTGACAAGTTTCTTGAGGCTTCCCTATCCCTGGCTTCTACAATGCAGCCAGAAACAGAAATGCCATTTGACTCACTTAATCGCAAGGCGTCTTTAGGACTGCACCTGTATTTTTAATCAAGTGCAGATTCAGAAAATACCTAATTAGAAGTAGGATAGCACCATCTTAAGGTCATGGGCTCTGCTGTGATATTATCTGGGCGTGGATCTTGGGCATGACACGTTGCTTCTCTGCCTTGCCTCAGTTTCCCAATCTCTACAATAAGGGTAATGATAGGACCTGCCTCATGGGATTTGGTAAATAATAAATAACTTATTCCAGGTAAAGCTCTTAGAATAGTACCTGACACACAGTAAGTGCTTAATAAATAGTGGCCTCTAGTCAGCACAGTAAACCCCAAGGGAATCCTATTTTTAACTTTTTTGGAGTTTTTGAACCAGTTTTAGTGGGTCTAGTTCAACTCTTACAACTACAAATGTTCAGTGACCACATGCAATGAACTGAGATATGCTAAGTACTGAATATATAAAGACAACTATATAAAGTTTGGTTTTATAAAGAGATTTTAGTCTAGTGAAGGCGAGTATTCCTGGGCATAGCCACAATAATAGATGCACAGGTGCCTTTTTTACTGTATCATTGCTCCGAAGTCAGGCAACAAGAGAGCTTGTGTGAACCCCGTTTTAAAAAGGGTATAAGCAGGGAAGGGATCAAAAGGACTGAACGTTAGCCCAGGTTCTTGTATTGTGTGACTTTGGGTAAGCCACTCAAGCTTTCTAGATCTGACTCAGGTTCCTCATCTGAGAAATGGGGCTGCAAAGTTATGCACTAACTTCTAGCAGTAATTCATGTTATGCAGCTGGGTAGGAGATAGTGCTCTGCCTCACTGAACGTAATGATCATGAGTTTTTCTTGGAGTGATTTGCCTGCTGTACAGGTGGACCTAACCGGAGGGTGAAAACCAGGCCAGTTCGCCTGTGTGGCTTAACATTAATTCTATTTGACATTCTTGCCTGGCAAAATCCCAAACCAGAAGGTGGCCTGAATCCCCTTTAAGGAGGTTTCTGCCAGCATCTACGTGGGACCTCTGATTTGAGGCACAGTTTGCTTTATAAAGAACCAGATTCTCTGATATTACTAGTAGCAGTCTTTTTCCATTAGCAGATCAGCCAGCGTATTACATAGCAGTGACTGACTCTGCTAGAAGGTGGGACTTCTCTTGTAGCCATATCCTTTGGGTGGGTGGGTGGGTGGGGGTGGATGGGAGAGCCAGAGGCATCTAGGAGGGTTGAGGTAAGGAGTAGAGATATTTTTACCCAGAAGTGTATTCTGCAGTTTCCACTTTTTGTTTTGTCTCTGCCTGGTGGGATGTAATACCAAAATGGCTCATGGAGACTGCTAGAAGCCCGTGGTCCAGAGCTTGGGACCGAGCGGTCTGTGTCTTTCACAGCACTGCAGCTGCCTGATTTCAGCCTCGGAAATCAGATTGGAACCCTGCTGGGTTCGCAGGGCAAACACCCTCTGGCAAGTGACTCTTTGAGAGGAGAGCTGTGAACAGCCAAGTGCTGGGTGTGGAAGCAAGTGGGTCTCCAGGGCAGCCGCCTGGGATCCACACCTCACCAGGAGGAAGCTCCCGGGCAGTGCAGCACCTGTGGTCCAGGAGGGGCTCTGCTTGAGCTCAGGTGATGGCAGCAGGTGTGTGACTCCCACCCTGGGAGCCCTGGTCCCAGAGCAGAAGCAAGCTTCTAATCAGTGACACCTGCTCCAGGCAAAAGGCCCCAGGTGGCCAGGCCAGCAGATGTCTTTATCAGTGGCTGAAGACTGGCAGAGGAGCTCTGCAGACTCCTGAGAGCACAGGGCGGAAGCAGAGAGAAAGGGCTGTGGATGGGGATCAGGGACCCTGGATTCTAGTCTCAGCTCTGCCACAGGCTGGCTGTGTGGTTCTCCCCCCTGGGCCTTGACACAGAAAGCTGACATTTGAGTTAGATCATCTCTCAGTCCCTGTGGTGCTAGCAGCCTGTGTTGCTTCTGGATTCTGAGGGGCCACAGGGAAAAGCAGTTGCCCAATGAGAGACCCATTTGGCGGGCAGCTGCCCCAGGACATCTTTAGGGAGCCCCGCAGTCTGGCCCCACGGCACCCTGGAAACTAGGAGGGCTGGTGGCTAACACGCCGGTGATCATTCTCAGTCTCTGTGAGCCACTGAGGCGTTTCCTATCGGAGTGGCATCTCCTATCGGAGTGGCATCTCCAGTGACCCTTGCTGAGTTGGTGACTTTGCCAGTGAACAGGCTGGGTGAGACTAGGCTCACTGGGGCCATCGGAACCCAAGCTGGCTTCATCTCCCGGCCAGGAGAGAGCCTCAGCACGTGGGCTCCTAACATCCCCCTCAGCAGCTCCATGTCCCTTCTTCACAGAGACCATTCACCAGCCAGCTGTTCTCAACATGTGATCTCCACTGGCACCACCTGGGAATTTGTTAAAAATGCAGATTCTTGGGCTCCGCCCCAGAACTTCTGGCTCAGATACCCTGGGGGTGAGTCCCAGCAATCTATGTTTAAAAATCCCTGCAAGTGATCTGAGGCACACTAAAATGTGCGTGCCACTGCATCGGACTAACCACGTGTGTTCCTCTCTTATTAAAACACCAACTTAGCAATAAAGGAGCCCTTAAAAATTACCCACAGCCCTACTGCCCCGTCACAGCACCTGTTGTCATCTCTTTTCCGGGCTTGGTCCATTTGCGTGCATATTTTTTTACACAGACATGCTTGTGTTGTACTTTTTTTCACTTTAACATTATTAGTGGGTTTTTTCCATTGCTTCATAACCTTCGTATCTGTCATTTTCATTGACTGCGGAACACCTCCCTAATGTACTTGCTTTACGGCCTGGCTGCCCTGTCCATAAGCATTTGGTGGCTTGCCACTTTTCATTTTGGGAAAAGTCACCTCTCTGCCCAGGGGAGGTCACGTTTTGGGGTATTCCACTGCCCAATGCCGGACCTTCCCTGTAAGCCCTCAACATGAAGTGATCCAAAGAAGATTGCTTAACAAAGAAAAAAAAATCCAGCCAGCCCAGAACAGATACCGAATCTGCAGGGATGGATCACCACTGAACGTTCCCTGCCCTCCCGAGTGTTCTGAACCCGACGCTCTTCTCGTTTCACTCGCAGGTGGCATCAGCAGAGGGGGAGCCCGGGCTGAGGTTGGGCTAGAGCCTGTGGCCTCGCCCCGTGCCAGGCCCGCCGTCTGGTCATTTCCTGAGCATCCTGGTCTCTCCGCAGGAAGTCTGGTCCTTCCTCTCATGCCCCCTCCACCTTCCCCTTCTTCCCCTCTGGCACCCTGGTCTCCTCCCAGACACTCAGTTTGGCCAGCGCACCCTCTAGTGGTAGCCCCTTTGTTTTGACAAGACCTATGATGCTTCTTGGGCCACATAAATAACACTAAGATTATTTCGTTAGGATAAATTCCTAAGTGTGGGATGGCCAGGCCTAGGGTAACCCTCAGGGTTTCTTTTAGGCTGTGATCTCTTCTGCCAGTGGCAGTCTGCAAGTGTGCTCCATCAGTGGGTCCGTGTTGCTTTGGGGATAAAATTAGAACTTCATGACACAGCAAACTAGGTTCATCATTATTGGCTCATGGACCACAGACTCAGCTCAGATGCCTAGAGGGGGCAGGTTAGTGACATAAGTACTGATTGGGCCAGATGATGCGAGAGGGCAGGCCTACAATAAGCTAGAGAGAATACCCAACCTAAACGCAGTCAATCAACAACAGAGAGTTCTAGTGAAAGATAAATGGTGGAGAGGGTTGGTGTCCATCTTGTTCTTGGTTTATGTCTTTAGCCTCAGCTTCATCTACTATACGTCTCCCCCTATGCATCCCAGTCATACCTGAATGGGCCCTGCTCTCTCTTGCCTGTTTTTTGTTTTGTCTGCCTTTTCATATGCTATTTCCTCTGCCTAAATATTTATTTCCTCTTCATCTCTCTGGATGATTCCTACTCATGGTTTAAGATTCAGCCAGAAGGGTCACCTCCTTTGGAAGCTTTTTCCTGGACAAGCTCTGCTGTGTTAGGAGGAGGGCTGGCATTTGGGTGGACAACTGGAGAGGGCCCTCCCTGCACTGCATTTGGTGGGATGAGGCCACGGGGATGAAGGCTCCTCCCTTTTGAGAGCATGATTACAATTCACTTTTCAAACTTCTTTCTTTAAGGCTATCTATCCTAAGGGACCTATGAGAAATGCTGATGGCATGCCTTCTTTTCCTGGACAGTTACCCTGATTAGCCCAAAGTGGACTCTGGATTCTTCTAGGGACAGTCCAAGATAGAAATATGCAGTTACATTTAGTAATTTCTTTCCTTTTCTAGACTGAGGGCTATTTTTTTCATCTTTATGTCTCTGGAAACCAGTAATATGCTTGGTGCACAATAAGTATTTAATACATTATTTTTGGATGGATGGATAGAAGACTGGGGAGATGGGCGAAAGGAGGGAGATGCATGGACACATGGATGGATGGATGGACGGACGGACAGACGGACGGATGGACAGATGGGTGGATGGATGGAGGGACGGATGGAGAGATGGATGGATGGAATGGAATGCTGACTGGCGGGATGGATGGATGGATGGATGGATAGAAGACTGGATAGATGGATGGAAGGAGGGAGATGCTTGGACACGTGGATGGATGGGCGGACGGACGGACGGACAGATGGGTGGATGGATGGAGGGATGGATGGAGAGATGGATGGATGGAATGGAATGCTGACTGGCAGGATGGATGGATGGATAGAAGACTGGAGAGATGGGTGGAAGGAGGGAGATGCTTGGACACATGGATGGATGGATGGACGGACAGACGGACAGACAGATGGGTGGATGGATGGAGGGATGGATGGAGAGATGGATGCAATGGAATGCTGACTGGCAGGATGGATGGATGGATAGATGGATGGATGGATGACTGGAGAGATGGATGGAAGGAGGGAGACGCATGGACACATGGATGGATGGATGGATGGATGGATGGATGGATGGACAGACGGACAGACGGATGGGGGGATGGATGGAGGGATGGATGGAGAGATGGATGCAATGGAATGCTGGCTGGCGGGATGGATGGATGGATGGATGGATGGCCGGCTGGAGGGAGGGAGGGATGGAGGGATGGATGGGTGGAAAGATGGATGGATGAAGAGATGCAAAGATGGATGGGTTGATGGATAGAAAATGGATGGATGGATAAATAAATGGAAGGATAGATGGATGGAGAGATGGATTGATGAATATCCTATATCTGTTCCTATGCCTCTATGGCTCCTGAAGAGAAACCTGGGCAGTGCCTTCCCCAGTGGTCTCTCCCAAACCTTTCCCCTCTGTAACCCTCTATCTAACACAGCCTTTTCTCCTTTTTCTTCTTGCCACCCCCAACTCTCCCATGTTCCTCTTTTTAGCTTTACCCTGATCCCAGTATTTTTCTCTCCTTTCTTTTCTGTTTGATCAACCCTATTCCTAATATAAACCAGTCCATTCCGTATCTCCTCTTGCTTGTTTCACCCTGAGTAAATAGCCAGGAAGTTTTTTGTTTAGGGCTAATTCCCAGGATCTCAGGAAGGACATGGCCTGAAGAGCAGAATCCCCAGAACATTTCAGGGGAAAAGCTGGGAGGAAAGGACTTATGAGGCCTAGATGTTGGAGCTGGGTATGCCCTGCTGGCCCCTCCCCAGTGAGTTTCCATCACCTTTCATAATAGAGTCAAATCCATCTGCTGTCCTGGAGACTAGGCTAGTTGAGGTAGGAACGAACACACATGCCCACAAACCTTGTGGGTGGGGCTCTGGGTTCTGGCATTCTTTCAGGAGCTGCTAGATTGACCCACAGGATTGAGCACTTTCCCCTACTGCCCATAATGTCGGGTAATATGTGCTGCTCCATTGACAGTGTTAAAGCAGAATCAGGGCAGACCCTCAGGAAGCTGATGAGACCTTGTCTTCCGTGGAGATCTAGGAGCTGTAACATTGACACTTGAAGTCACTGTCATCTTTAGGGACTGGAAAAATCAACCTGCGTGATCTGTTCCCTGCCCCACCTCAGGCACCTGCCACTCTTGGGACCCTAGGGGATTAGAGGCATGTCAGGAGCAGACTCCCAGAGGCCAAATCATGAGTAGTACCTATCAGAAGAAGTAATATGTGATTTGGAGAAGAGTAATGCTAAGCCATTTCTTCCTGGATGGTACAGGGTTCTCCTGCCCAGTGCAGGTGAGGAAACTGAGGCCCAGTGAAGTTAAGTGGCTTTCTAGAAGCTGTACTTCTCCCAGTGACCACTGGACTGGGCAAGGCTGTTGCAGCTGCAGGCCTTTGGCTGTGGTTGAGCTGCAGTTCTTTGTGTTAGCTTCAGCAGATGGGGCTGCTGGCTTCCCTCTTCTGGCTGCTTTTCCAAGGCCTCCAGCAGGCCCAGCAGTCCAGGAGCCTTCAGGCTTGAAGATGGCTCTACTCTCAGATGCCCTCCTGCACTGTGGCTCTCTTGGTTCTTTAGGAGAAGAGGCCCTAGCCATGATCGTGGTCTTCATCTCCCAACCCACACTGGTGTTGAAGAGACACTTGTACCCAGAGTCTCCCTTGAACTGCATTTGGTGGAAAAGTCCCTCTGTAGCAGCTGGTCATCTTGACCTGCAAGGAGGCAGGCTTTGAGTACCCTGTTTGCAGAACGGCCAGAGGCTGTCATTCTACACCTGCCTCTCATTTGGAGACCTGAACTAGAGTCATAAAGGTGGTACCAGGAGAGGGCTTTGCCAAGGCACCTCATGAAAACCTGGCCAATGAGTGTTTAGGGGCCACTAACTACAGTTACGGAGGCGAGCACCTCATCTCTGTGTTCAGAGTTAGCAGATGACAAAGGACTCAAATGGGCTAAAAGTCATTCAGGGGCAAGAATGGCATTTCTGGACTCTTCTCCTTAGTCATGGAAGGACAAGGCCGTGCTGGGAAGAGGTTCCATTCTGCCACTAACTAGCTGGTGGTGCAGCTTGAAATCACCCAGTCTCTGCCCCTGCCAGTGCCTGGTTCACCTTAGATCATACTCTCCACTCTCCCCCGACAGCTACCTTTCAGATCTTCATCTTCCTGAATGTGGTTTCCTCTTTGGAACTTTCATCTTCTCCACTGGTGCTGGATGTGAGAGGAGAATCCCTGGACCATCATCTTTGAAAAGGGCAAGAGGTAGGGGCTTCCCTGAAGCTCGGAAACAGGCATGAGAGAATGCTGTGTTCACCCACCTGACCCTTGGGTAAACACCTGAGTCTCAGGATCATAGATCCAGTTGATGGCAGAGTCAGGACTGTCCCGTGAAGGGTGCCAGCCAACTCTGCTGCCATCTGGAAGGGCAAGAAGGCTGCAGGGGCAGAGGGCGATGTGCAGGCTTCCACAGGAGCTCCTGTGTGAGATGGGGGTCGCAGGTGGTGGCAGGAGAGGACTTTGCCAGAGCATCTGAATGTCAGCATGCAAAGTGGGGTGCGTGGGGTCCTGCAATGAGAAGAGGTTCCGGTTCACCTTGCACAGGGTCAGTTTCAAAATGTGTGTGCCGTGTGTTTCTGTGTGTGAAGGAGAGTGTGGCCTATTCTAACTCAAGCAGCTTCTGGGCTCTTGTGAAGTAGTTTCAATTTCGTTCTTGTGGCTTAACAGGTTGCTGGAACACTTCAGCAAAATTGTAGCTCCTTAATTTAGCTGCCTGTCAGTTTTTTTTTTTTTTTTTCCAGGTGGTTTCAGGTTGACAGTGAGTTTGACATTTGTAAAAATGTTTTGGAAACCATATTAGACACCTTGAAATAAACAGGAATTTAAAGTACTTTATTCTGGGAAGCGGGATTGGAATTATTCTTCCGGCTACCCCAAATCAGATCGCTTTCCTTTCCTTAATCTACATGGACAAAGCCCACTGCTGCGTTGTGAAATTGTAGGGTGCTTTGAGCACATGGCCTTTGTGAATTTCCTTCCTGCTCACTGTCACCTTCATTTTGGGGACTTCTGCTTCACTTGAGCACAGCTAAAAAAAGAGCATTTTTGTTTTATTTGTGAGAGCATCAAAGGCTGTTAGGGATGGGAAGAATATCCAGGACCTTCCTCATATGCTCACCCCCACTGCTTTCCCAGGGGCTCAGAGGGTTAGGGCTGTAGCCACATTCACGTTCTGATGCCTGCAGAGCTGAGAGTCACCCCAAAATCCGTGACTCTAGAGCCCGCTTGCTCCATGAAGCCACACAGTAAAATACTGTGACATTTACAGTTTTCAGTTTCAGGCCAGCTATGTGCCCAGAGCTTGTACCTTAAATTAGAAGAGCCTGACGGGTGACGTATAGGACTTTGCCACCTGGACAACTACGCAATGATTCCTCCTGCGCCCTTAGAGATGGGGAGAAATGGCAACCACCTGCCTTGAAATAGGAACATCTCCCTGTACCCCAGCCTGCTTGCTCTGATGCCTTCAAATCCATTCAGAGACACTGCCAGACACTCTGCCTGTGCTAGGAATGCAGAGAATGAGAAGTCAGAGCTCCTGTCCTTTGAGCAGATATCAACAGAACAGTGTGAGTGAAGCCCTGATGGTGGTCTGGGCCACACGAAGCCTCTTGAGTGGCTCCGCAGGATGGCAGGATGGCCTTCTCCTGGTGGAGAACAGGGAGGATGTCCAGGTCACAGTTTCTCAACTCTGGCTGCTCATTGAAATAATCAGTGGAGGTTTGAAAACTCTTTCACCCCCATTCTGACATTGAGCTGGTCTCAACAGGGACACAGGCATGAGTAGGTATTTCCAGAAGCTTCCAGGTGTTTTCAGGATGCAGCCAGGGCTGAGAACGGTTGCACTAGGTGGAAGGACTCAGATTTGAGTCCTATTTGGGGAATTGTTAAAGAAAAAATAAAATGGCCAGTCATAGTGGTTCATGCCTGTAATCCTAGCAGTTTGAGAGGCTGAGGTGGGCAGATCCCTTGAGGACAGGAGTTTGAGACCAGCTTGGACAACAGAGCAAAACTCTCTGTCTCCAAAAAAACAATTAGCTGGGTGTTGTAGCACATACCTGCAGCCCCAGCTGCTCAGGAGGCTGAGCCAGGAGGATCACTTGAACCAAGGAGGTTGAGGCTACAGTAAGCCATGATTGGGCCACTGCACTCCAGCCTGGGTGACAGAGCAAAACCCTGTCTCCAAAAAAGGAAAAATGAAATGATTCAGGGGGTCTGCTGCATAGGGTCTTGCAGTGGAGAAGAGAATTCAGGCTCAACTTCGAATGCAAAGGACAAGTGGGAGTTCAGAGGTAAGGAGCAAGAGATGGAGGTCAGTGAATGAAAATTACAGGGGAAACACCAGGAGTAAGGGGGATTGTGGCTAAAGTGACCTAACAGGATTCCTGCTAATGGCAGGCCAGGGTGATCAGACCACCTGGGGGATGGCAGCAGATGGGGAACTCCATTCGATATTGAGGTTGGGGGATTCAGGTTAGACCAGCTTAACAGGATTCTTGCTAAAATTGGACAATGCAGGGACAAAGGTAGAAGCCTAGAAGTTAGGACTTGGTTGAGGAGAGCGTTCAAAAGAATCTGAGCAGAGTTTAGTCAAGTGAGACTGTCAGAATGACGGGTGGCACATTGTGGGTGGAAGCCTGTGGCACATGTGGGGCAGAGGGCAGGGCTGAAAGATGGGACAGGATGGGTTTGACCTTGATGATTGGGGCAGGAGGGGCAGAGGAGTGAGAAGATCACGTCTGTGGTCTTAAAAGATTACTCTGTTATAAGTAGATTAGGAGGGCCTGGCTGCCAGAGTTCAGTGGGGGACACGTGGCCTTTGAGGTTCTGGTTAGGCAGTCCAGGTGGAGATTTCCAAGAGGCAGTGAAGTCATGGTCTAAGGCCAGGGCGGAGGTGGAAGAGCTGCCAGTGTCATAGCCACTTTTACCTGGTTTCTGCAGCTGTGGGAGTAAACTGTGAATGTTGTCACTCACCTGGTGTGGAGTGGGGGGGCGTGTTCCTAAAAGAGCAGATGAAGGACAGAACAGAGACAGTGTGGAGAGAGCAGAGGAAGAGGAACCTGCCTGGGTGACAAAGAGTGCATAGTGACAGAGGAGGACAATACGAGATCAACCAGGAAGGAAAAAGGTGGCTTTCTGGGGATGGTGCCCCTTCCTTCATCATAACCCATTCCTTCAGAACCTGTCTGTGAGTATTTCAGGGCAGGAGGAGTGGATGGCAGTCTCGTCAATACCGCTTAAAATTTCAGAACATAGGGGCCATTCAAGTGCCTGTGTGCCATTGCCTGCTTATTAAAATGAATTATAAACAAATATATATTGAGTTTCTTTTAATTCTCATGCAGTTCTGTGAGACACGTATTCCAGTTTACAAATGGAAGCTGGACCTCAGAGAGGGGAAATGATTCTCCCAAAATTCTGTAACCAAGTGGAAGAAACACTGGAATCTAGGTCTGATTCCAGACTTTTCCACTGTCCCATATTAGGTTCACACCAAATAATTTTATCTGATCAGACATTAGGAAGATGTTGAAAACACCTAAGGAATGGGGTGGGGTGATGAATAGATACACCTGAAGCAGGAGGGAAGAGAAGGTTTTTATATGATAATGTTCACTGGAGCATCATTGGCATCATAGACAAAGCTGTCTAACAACAGAGGAAGGGTATTTCAAGGCCGTGAACATTCAAATCTGTGTTTGTGAAGGTGATATATGGTCTACTCTAGTGGTTCTCAAACTTCAGCATGAGTTGCAAGCACCCTCAGAGTGTGCCAAGACACAATTGTTGGACTCCACCTGGAGCTTCTGATTCAGCAGGACTGGGGCCCCAAAATGTGCATGTCTAACAAGCTCCCAGGTGATGCTGCTGATCCCAGGATCACACTTTGAAAACCACTTGTCTCATTTGGCCTGCACAGGTGATGGGTTCTACTTCCAAAAATGAGGGATGAATGCATTTGGCTTTAGATTGCTGAACTGGGTTGGATTCCTCCTCTGGGAAAAATGGGATCTGAACCCTTTCCGGAGACTCTTCTTCAGAGTGGATTATTAAAAAATAAAATAAAATAATATCCAAGAGTCTACAGAAAAATTAGCCCCAAAGGCATGGGGGCGGCTGAATGGCAGCTGGTAGAGCGGTGTCTGTCAAATATTGATGTGCATGCAAAACGCTTGGGGTCATGTTGAAATACGGATTCCAGCTCAGCAGGTCTAGGGTGGGGCCTGAGCTTCTGTATTTCTGACAAGCTCCAGAGGCGCCTGCTGCCTGCTACCTGCACAGCTCGACCACACTTCCAGTAGTGAGGCTAGAGGATCTGTGATTGCACTAGTACATGTGACAGATCATTGAGATTTAACCCCTCTCCGCCTCCTGAATAACATGATCGATGTCTCAAAATCTCTATTTGAACAGTTCTATAATGTTCAAGGAAGCAGGTAAAACAGCAAATGTGTGAGTAGTTGTCATTTTAGGGGTGAAGGGAATTTTTTCTTCACCCTTGAAGGTTTGAGTCTGCTGAAATGAACAGAAATCAACAGGAGAAAAGGCATCCACATGTATTAATGTGCAATTGTGCACGGGAGCCATACGAAATATGAGACTCTAAGAAGGGTCAGGGAGTTGAGGCTTAAAGACCCTCTTCGTGGGGGAAAGAGATGTTGGCAGTTTTGAGGGGGTGGTAAATGATTCTTAGGGGAAATGAAAGAGCCCAAAGAACAGACAGTGGCCTGAGTCAGGGTTCCTCTTAGTGCTAGTGGATTGTGGAAGGCGAGGGGTGAAAATTCATTGTGAGCAAAGGTTGTCTTATTATGCAGATAAAGTCTCCCAAGTAATCTCTCGGAGCTGCTCTTGGACGAATGCAGAGAAAGCCTGTCTGGACATGGTGACGACTTTTAGTCTTTTCTCCTGTAGTTAATCTTTCCTAGTTATTCGATGAGATTCCTAGGGAGGGGCCCTTAAGACAGTTGGATTTTAGGGGGGAAGAAGTCTGTTTCTTCTTCACTTGTGGGGAGAAAAAGGTGGTTGAGAAAGTCCTTGGTTCTGAGGCAGCTTCTAAGGCCTTCCAATTTCCTGTCATTAAAAATGCTTGGCATGCCAAAGCCCTGTATTTTAGGGTGTATTGTTCTCTGAGCCCCGGCATCATAGTAGTACACGGGAGGGAAAAAGTTTGTTTTCCACCTTCTAGGTTCTCCAGTGCAGCCATTGTAACAAAAGACAATTAAGTAAATTTACAAACAGAAGTGTATTAACATGTACATCTCATGCAGGGATGAGTAACTCAAAGAGGTGGCTGGAATTTGTGCTTCAATACCCTCTTCAGCTGAAATGAAGAAAGAAGGTTATGGGGGAGGCAAGTTATGGGAAGGTGACCAGGAAAATTCCGGAAAGCAAGTGTAAGGTTTGTGATGCAGACTTAAGGCTGTGCCCTCTCCCTCGATAAGGGTCTTATGATTTCAGGTCACCCCCGTCTTCCTGGTACAGAAAGGGAGATGCTCTTAGAAGGGCAGATTTTCTCTGTAGATGTAAAATTTCCCTTACGAAAGGGTAACTTCTCTGTTTTCAGAGCTTCTCCTGTGTCTGCAGTTTCTCAAAATAATCAGCTCAAAATAATCCTTATGCCAAAGAGGCATATTTCAGAGTGGCGTATTCTGGTCTCCTACGTTAGCTTTGAGAAATCCTGCAAGATGGAGACATCCGATCTCTCACTCTTCTGATGTCCTACGTTAGCTTTGAGAAATCCTGCAAGATGGAGACATCCGATCCCTCACTCTTCTGATGCTAAACCTAAACCGGAAGCTTCAGGAGGCCAAGGAACCTGTTCAGAATCCCAGCTTCTTCTCATTACCTCAGACTCCAAAGAACACACCCAGTCCAACCCCTTCTTTCTTAAGTGGAGCTACTATCATATTTAATGAGAGCAGGGTTTCTCAGTGACTTTTGACATTTGGAGCCAGATAATTCCATGTTGGGAGAGGGGGAGCCGTTCTGCGCTTGATGGGATGTTCAGCAGCATCCCTGGTGTTACCCACTAGATGCCATTAGCTTGGTGCCTCCCCTGCACCCCACCCCTGCCACTGCCGCCCTGGTCATGGCAACTAAAGATGTCCCCTGGACATTACCAAATGTCCCCTGGAAAGAGCTTGTCTCCAGTTGAGAATCACCGAACTAGGGCCCTGGAAGTATGGAGAATCGCCTGCAGTTGAGACACTTATGCCTAGTGTTCCATTATTGGAACGCTAAGGTTGTGGGAGTTACGTGTATCCTACTGCTCAAGGTCATCGCCACGGTCTGATTTTTCACACAAAAAAATTCGCAACCTCCGGCATAAATGGGTTAAAACACTCACCCACTCCTGGGCCCCCGCACAGGCAGTCCAATCAGTGTTTCTCTGCGGAAAAGGACCCTGGCATTTGTATTTTTTAAAGTTTCCTGGGTGGCTTGAAATAAGCTGTAGCCAGGCTTGAGAACCACTGGAGTTGTCTTCTGAATGGAGGAGTGATAGACTTCTAGAGGAAGAAGTTTGGATGATTTTTGAGACACGGTGAGAAGCTTGGATAAAACACTGCCATTATAGTGTGAGGCAGAGTTCAACCAAAGTACTCACTTCCCTTTGCAACATTTTTTAAATGTAGCTGTTACGCTCTAAATGCCCTGTGAAATTAATTTGTCATTGTTATGTTCTCCCATCCAATTACAAGTTTCTTGTTACTACTTCAGTAATCAAATTATTCTTTTAACAAAAAATGAGGCTGGGGAGTTGTTATGAGAACCACTGACAGATTTCCTTCCGGAAACATCTCTTCTCCTGTCCGCCCACCAGGGAGCAGGCCCTGCCTCCTGCCCTTGCCCTGGAGGGTGGAGGGAACCGTGCCATCCTGTCTCCAGTCCTGCCCTTATGGACCTTCCTCCACACCCTAGTGCTGTACTCTTTTTCAGAAGCTTGCTTGCTTTCTTTTTTTTTCCAAAAGTCTTTTTTTTTTTTTTTTCCAGAAGCTTTCTTTCTTTTTTCTTTTTTCTTTTTTAGAAGTCTCAGAAGACTTCAGTGGTCCCATTGTATACAACCACACACTGTTGCCTGAAATCCAAGTTCATTCACAGCATCTTCCATGGTGCACAGAGCTGAGCTCAGGCCCGACCGGTCAGGTTCTGCTTTTGACTCACCCGAGCCTGTTCCCTGCATGGCTCACAGAGCCCTGCCTTCTGCAGGTACCAGGTCAGACTCTGCTTCTGCCTCACTGGAGCCCACTCTCCACGTGTCTCACAGAGGCCTGCCTTCTGCAGGTGCAGCACTGTTGCCACCTGTGCCACCTTCCCTGTGAGATCTGACATCCCCTCTCTGTATTCCTGGTGATCCAGCCTGTGCCAGTCTCTCCACCTTGAGGAGTGCTCTGTACCTATATGTTCAGGCCCAGCACAGGGTCTGCTCTGAGGGGATGGGGCCTCCATGGGGCAGGCAGCCCTGAGAGGAGGGGTCCCTGTGTGGTCACATGTGCGTGGCTTTGTGTTTCCTCTGCAAAATGGGCAGCCTGGCAATTATCTGGTAGTGAGTGCATCCAGGGAAGATGACCAAACTGGAGTCGCCAGTTGAGAACCACTTACCTAGGCTCCATGTCTAGCCCAGGCACCCCTGCGAGGGCCACTGGCACCTGCCTCTGGGTCTTCCTCCCCACTCCCACCCCTGTCCCTGCCCACCACAGGAAGCCAGGGGCATCCTGTGCACATTTCTGACTGGATAGGAAGCAAAATAAAGACTTCCAGTGAAATCATATATCTGCCCATCATCACTTGATGATTTGGGGCATTTTTTCGAGGTTTATGAAGGCAGAGTAAAAACCACAGCAGGAAAACGAGACTGTGCACTGGCCTGGTGGGTCACAGGTACCACATTGTTTCTATGTATATTACCTCATTTAACCCTGATGAGGGAGACAGGCACTGGCTCCATTCCAAAGGCAAAGACCTTAAGGATGTTAAACTACATGTTAAAACAGCACAAGGTGCTGTGCTGTGAGTTTTTAGGAAGAAACTTACCTATTCTCAAAGGTACTTCATGTTCTGGCATTGCAAAAAGTAAAAAGAGGGAGAAATATCTCCCAGACTTACTTGTCAATATCTCACTCTATTGGAAGAACACTTTAATAGAAATACTAACGTCGTTGGCGTTGGCTTTTGTATTTTCCCCTTAAATCTTTACGTCATTTGTCACACACCCCAACTGAATCTGGTTTGAAAGGAGGTTTATTTCTCATTGCTGCACCTGCCAAAGACCTGGACTCAAGGTCTGCTCTGGCCCCTGACGCACTCAATGCTTTTGGCAACTTGAGTCAGAGTTTCTTCATCTGAAAATGGGCACAAGTCTTCAGATTGGCCCTGGATAGGGGAGGCACTGTAATGTGTATGAAATGTCTAGTGCACTCTCTGGGACTTAGCAAGCTATGGTGGGCATCTGTGGCATTCTCTGATTGAACCAAAATCCTCATTTTAATTAAAACTATGAAAATATTATTCATCACTTATGGATAACTGGGCATTTTACTGCTAATGAACCCAAGAGGTCTTGCCAGAGGTCACATAAAGCCAACAGTCAGGTGACAAGATGAGGACACTGGGTGAGTTCCCTGGGCCACACACTGGCCATGTGACCCAAGGCTGAGCATGGGCTAGGAGTCAGTTCTTCTACACAAGCACGCCTCACAGCTCTGCCACCCGCTGTCCCAGCCTGCCCTGCCGACGGGTCCAAGGAGAGCAATTCATGTTGTTATTTGTCTGTGGCTTCATTTGTCCCACGTGAAGGGCAGGGACAGAATTATGAGTGAGCAGACGGTGGTGTCTTTTAAATACTGCATTTCACTTCCTAAGGACGTTTCTTCACGGTGCTGATCATGCAGTGAACATTTCCTGACCTATGGAAGTGTCAGAAATGGTTCTGGATGGAACATGTCTCTAAATTTCCAAAATGTGGTATTTTAGACTTAAACTTTAGACTCTCAGATTTGAAAGAACTCACTGCCTGACCATACAGTGCTCAGAAAATGAGGTCAGAAGGTTTGGTGAACCTCAGCCTCCCCCCACTGGCTTCTTAGTGGAAGGCTCGCCTCTGACAAGAGGAGCCCTTGAGAATGGAGCTTTCTGTGTGACAATGAACGTGGACTTGAAACCCGCTAGACTAGGTCAGGAGCATATGAAGGTGTCTGGACTGGCCAGACTCAAGTGGACGGACAGCCGTCATCTCTTAAATTTTAGGAGCTTAAATGCCAGGTCTTCCTTAAACATTGAGCAATGCTTACATGCTCTGAGTCAGCCTGAAACGGGATGGCTAGAAGGAGTCATAGAAGCTGACTCCTCCATGTTCAGTCCAGGAGAGGGAAGGTGGCTTCCCTTAGCTGACGTGGCTGGTCAGTGTCAAGGCTGGGCGCTGAGTGCAGCCCTCTCCCTGCTGGTTCCTCCCTCCAACCTGCTCCTGCCCAGAGCTGCTCCTTCCGCCCTTCCTCCGTCTCTCAAGATCTGGCCAATGATGCTCTTTGTGTTGTCAGGAAATGTGCCCAGCACTCAAGCATACCCTGTCATTAACCCGAATCTGGTGGCTAAGGATGTCTTTGTGAATACACCTCATCCTGTCATCGGCCTGTGACCATCACTTGGCCTCTCGGCCCTCATTTTTTTTTTTTTTTTTGATCTATGATATCGGGAGGGCCAAATTAGCTGATCACTAAGGCGCTTTCCCATACTAAAAAATAGAAAAGATCTGCTGTTCCTGATCCCTGAGTTACGCTGCGAGAACAGAACCACTTTGTCCACTGCTGCTCCTTGAGCTTGGGGAGATTGTAGGGAGAACAGAAAGCAGCCCCCATCCCCCGTGCTTCTCTTCAGTGTAAGAAGAGGAGATGAGCCCCTTCTGTTTTCAGAGTGGGTGCAGCACCAGGGTTTTTTTTTTCCCTGCCATTGGTTGGGCACATTTTACTGCATTATTCTTCCATCAAATTTTCCATGACAGAGTCTTCAGACTCGAACCCAAAGTTATTACAGCAAATCCTGCTGGAAAGCTGAGAGGGATTTTTTTACTTTTAGGGAAAACGGGTCTATATTCTAGGCAATAAGGATGCCATCCTGAAGGAAATTGGCACAGACATTCTATGCCTGACAAAGGGTCCACATGTGACGGTAGTTGCTGGGCACCGTGTAGGCACGGTGTTGTGACTGGTGCCCAGGTATTGCAGCTGGACGGCTACCTGGCAGCCATATCAACATGGGATACCTAGTTGTATGGCTAGCCTGGAAGTCTTCTGTGCATGTGCTTATAGCATGGGAAATGTGGGCCATCAGGACTGCCTAGCATCCAGATGTCTTATATAGTTTATGATCTACACATGGGCAGCTTGTGCCCAAAGTAATGGAGTCAGCATGTGCGTGTTATACAGGTACAGTTACATGGCCAATAGGTGAGCAGGCACTGAGTTGAGTTGAGACAGTTTTCTGACTATCCCTTGTGCACCACGTGTGCATATCTACATGGTCACTATTCAGGCTTCGTGCATGTACATGCATAGGGTTGGCATGAAGATACTATGTGTATAACTGTATGGTCTGCAGGCACGGGATACATGGTGATCACACAGCCATCCCCCAGGCCTTGTGTGATGTAAGCTTTCTGCAATCTGTGGCCAAGTAGAGGGCAGATGGAAGAGACTCTAAGAGACAACACGACCAGTGCTAGCATTGGGTCTCTAGAGAGCGACAGGAACTATTAGCTAGACGGCATCTGCATCTTGTATATTTGTAATGACATTTAAATATTTTACCAGTCTTTTCATCTTCCTCATTGTGATGAGTTTTTCTCATTGATCTTTCAAAACCAAAAGGGGCCATTCAGTGTTTTTATTGTAGCGAAACCAAAGTTAATACTGTGCATCTGTACTTTTGGCAGCCAGAACCCTGTGGTCCCCAACAATGATAGTTTGTATTTTCAAATACACTGTAGCACTGTACCAGACCCTGCCACACAGGGTGTCTGTCAAGCCATAAACAAAGCTCCCTAGTCATGCCACCCCGTCTCTTCTTTACACAGTCCAATAAAGGGAATTAATGTTATATTAACGGTGAAAATCTGCTTATCACAATAGGATTTACAAAATGATTGCATATATTTTCTCATTTGACTAGCTCATTTTTAGTTCTGACACCCTTTTCTCTATGTCATCTCACTTGATTCCCTGAGCAGCTCTGTCAGATTGACAGAATTTTCACCTCCATTTCACAGATGGGGAAACCAAGGCTCAGAACAGCCGTGGAACTTACCTGCAGTCACAGCCACTGAGAGAAAGCACCAAACCCACGGCCAGGCCTCTGCTGTGCTCCGTAAACAGGCCCTGCTTCCGCTCGGCACTTGGTCCCAGCAGATTGTATCAGCTGCTTTCTAAACACTTTGGTTAGCAAGACACCGGGAGGCCCAAATGGGAAGGAGTTGGCTTGTTCCACCTCCACCCAATATCATGATGGCTGCTTGTCTGCCCCGGATTCAGATTTCTTTCAAGATTGTCCGTATTTATTGATTGTAAATCAGTGACCTACAGTTATATTTCAGTTCAGTTCAATCCACGTATGAACCGAGTCTCTAGCATGTTTATGACATTGCCTTTGACACTTGGGTATGTGAGCAGTAGGACCTATAAAAATGATTTCAACTCAGTCCCTGCCCTGTAGTTGGCTTCCAACCAAGTGGCAGAAGCCAACACACACAGTCACCTGTACGGAAGCACAGCAAGAAAGACGAACTCAGGTTGGTTTAGGAACACGCCAGAGGGGAGCGTTGGAGCCTAGCTTTTGGTGGTTGGGGGGAAGACTTTCCAGAGCATGGTCCTATTTAAGAGTGCGCCTTGAAAGATGCGTAGGATTGTTTTAACAAGCAGTGGAAGCATGTGTGTGTGCATACATGCACATATATTGCAAAGGACTGCAGTGGGTAAGGGAGAGACAGTGCTTTATAGGGAGAAGGGATGACCTAAACACGTATGGTTCTGGGAACCACCGTGTTCACTGAGGGGATCATAGGATGTGTGTAGAAAGAGGGAGGGAGTGGAGGTACTGTGGCTGGAAAGTTTGGTTGAGGGTTGAGGCCAAAATATGGAAGAAACATTTAGCTGTATTTTTGAGCAGCAGAATGATATGGCCACAGATGTACTTTAGAAAAATCAGTCTAGCAGAGGCCAGATGGATGGAGTCGAGGCAGCAGGCACTGGTGTTCGAGGAGTTTGAAGGCTCTTGCAGGAGTCCAGGCAGCATCATAAATGAGTCATCTCAGCTTAGCATGAGAAAGGTTTTTGTCACCAGTCCTCTGTTTATAATGAAATACTGAGAATGTCTGCACGTCCACTGACCCTGGGCTCATGCTAGGTGCAGAAAGTACCTTTCAGCATGAAACAATAGGAAACCCTCCCTGAAGTCCAGTGAAACATGCCCACGTCCTCGAAGCTACAGATGTCCCATCTTCTGTGGGTCTCAGAGGCACATACCTTTAATAAAAATACAAAGTGGTGCTCCTAGGCACACAGCCCCCCCTTCTGTACAAAAGCTAAAATCAGAAATGGCAATTCACAAAGATTCCACTTTCTGCCAGTCTTTGCACGGCCCTCCAAGTGCAGCCAAGCCCAAGTGGGCAGTCTCTTGTCTAGCACTTGGTATGGCCCCATTTCTGTTGGAATTGCCCATCTCTAAAGTAGCTCCCTCCCCTCTCCCCTTCCCACAAGGGCCCTTAGAGGCACCTTTTCATCTCTCAGGCCTGATCCCCCTCCTTCTTTGCCTGTGTGGAGTTGTTTATTCTTGCTTACTGGGGCCACTTTCCCTGCTGCTGCTGTTATTGATGATCTCTGTCCTTGGTGCAAGGCCAGGCCTCCAGGAAGAAGCAGTTCCTGCACTCAGCCAGTGCTGCCGTTCTCAGGTGCACCCATCTCTTCCTCTCCAATGTCCTCTCCCCTCCTTACTTCTTTTTTATTTACGCATTCAGTGGCAAGAGCTATGAAGGAATATGTAGCGTTTTAATAACATCTCATTTTCCTCTATTTGGGGGGCTTCAGTATGATAAAAGTCTATATCATCAAAGGAAAATACCACTGTCGAAGAAAACCAGAGAAATGTTATGGCAAAAATGAGATAGAAAATGGATTTTTGAAGATTCTGCTCTAAGAACTTGGATTGAGATCCCGTGAAAGTGTGTCCTGGCTATTAAACCCCTTGGGAATGATTACAGATCATTTTAGATTTCCTTAAAATACAAGGACTTCCGATGTGGATTGAAGACAATTTCTCAATCAGAACTTTCTAGAAGGATGACATATGTGTGGCTGTTGAATAATCTTGTCTCTTTACCCAAGGGAGCTGCCCTTAGAAATGTTTCCACTACCTTCTCTTCTATTTCTGTTTTTCCTCCCGTAAGGCCATACCTTGATTTGGAACCTCAAGATTGTTAAGTGAATGAAATTGCCCAAGCCCAGTGAAGCTGATGGTCTGGGGTATGGTCCTTATGCGAGATCTCTTGAGTAAAGCCTTCCCTGAGCCTCCCAGCCGGAATTATTCAGTTTGACATCCATGCTCCAAGGCATGACCTCTTGGATGCCCATGCCATCAGTCGGCTTCCAAACGGTGAATATTCAGAGTGTCGCTAAGGACTGGGCTCTATGCTTTTATACTCCGGGAACCTAGGTATGGATTGTTCTCCATCTCCAGACAGCTTAGAGGAGAGACTGTGTCCCGTTCATCCTTGTAGTGACGTTTGTGCCTTTGTTTTAGCAAGTACATGGGGGCTCCATGATCTGCAGGTGTGGGCTTCACCTTTGTCTCCCGGCTTGACCTTCTACTGGAATGTACATTTCCCTGGTCCTGTTTCATTTGTGTGAGCCATGTCTAATGCTTGTGGAACAAAGTAGAGGTATGAACAAACCAATGGGCAAATATTGAAACTTCTCCCTTTGGATCATACTCCTCAAAGGCCTTAGTATTGACCCTGGTACTTCGTAGGAGCTCAGGAAATGTTGCTTAGGTTGAGCTCATTTGAAATGAAAGCAGCCAGAGAACGAACCTGTTACCCTGCAGGGAGTTCATTGAGCCGAAGTGGGAGTCCTGGCAGAGGAAGAGGTCTGCAGAACCCAGAACGAGTAGAGCTCTGGAGTATGAGCCTTGCGGAGCCTGTGCTCTTTTCTGGGAGTGTTCGCTGGTCCAGGCTTCAGGATGCTTCTCAGAGATTTTTGGAGGGCAGGGGCCACATGTTTCATGGGTCTTTATCCGTGATGGTAGCTAAGGGAGGGCCTGGCACCTAACAGGTGATCTCTGCGTTGGAATTGGAAGGCTCTCTGCCAGTGAAAATCATTTTGTGTTCTACCTTATTTGTGCTCACTCTCAGGCTCTCAATTTCCATTTAAAAAATATTTCACATGGAACATGAAGATTTTCTTGGAATATTCAATATCTGGATTGGAGCTTTCTTTGAAGAACATTCTGTTTTCTCATAGTCTCATAGACTTTAGAACTTTTTATTCCTGTCATTTACATTACAGAAAAAAAAAACAAAAAAAGGAAGGAAAGTAAGGAAGTAAGCTTATTATAACAGCTTGTTGCAGGGAAAAGTGGGTGGAGGCCCCTCTTCCCTATCTTGTTAACATGAAAAGCCTTGAACTTGGGCTATAACATCACCAGTATAAAAGGTGGCATTGACTCAGCACAAGTAAAGAAGATTGGCTTTAATCAGAGCAAATAGACAAATTTATAAATTTGTGTAAAAATCTACATTGGAGTCTATTAAAATTTGGGACCCCACTATCCAGTTGACTGATAACAATGGTAACATTCATCAACTCCCAAGGACTCCCCAGTAGCCTTTCCAACTCTTTAAGAAGTTAAGTTCTTTTCACTCAGTCCAGGGATTCCTCTTAGAAAATTCCTGTTTGAACAGTTCTGGGGTAAGCCATTCCATTATCAGAGACCTCTGATTTGGGGGAAACTTATCGTCATAGTGAAAGGGCTGGATTCTGCCTTTATGTAATTCCACCCACTGGTCCTAGCTCAGCTTTAGAGCAGGGCAGTGCGGCTCCTCTGATCCCTTGTCAAGAAAGACCTTCTTTGAGACCAGCAGCAAAGATGCTCTGCAGCCTTCGTTGTGGAAGTCTGAGCACCTGTTTTCTCCTGCAGGGGTCCCTCAGAAGGTTTGACTACTGGGATTGCCTTTGCCCTGAGATGGACTTGTCAGTGCCAGCAGAAAAGCAGAGTGCCCAGAACTGGACAGTGGCAGGTGCCCCATGCTCTGTGCTGGGGAGATGCTGCCTGCTGCCAGCAATTCCAGCACCAGCTGCTTAGCCAAAAATAAGTTCTCAGCTGCTAAGGCCTGATCTTTCCGCTCTCCTTCTTCTGTAAGCTGAGAGTCCAGCGGTCTGCCAGCTGGAACAGGGAGGTTGGAGATTTGTTTCTATTCAGATGAAAGGAAAAACAGTACAAGGTTTTTCATTTCTTTTTTAACCTTATTATGTCAAGAGTTGTCTTGTTCTTAAGAGCAAAAAATATCACCATTGCTTCTGAATTTGCTTTTAAAATAGCATTAGGAGTGGTGGGGCTGCATTGAGCCTCTCCCAGCTTCCTGGCAGAAGCCCCTATCGAGAGAGGCAGATGCGGCTTCCACTTGAGTGGAGGGATGGCTCTGGGAAAAAGCCCGAGGACTGGGTTCGGCTCAGCAAATCTGCCAGCCTTTGGATTGATAAACTGCCTATTTGCACAGAGGACAGGAGCAGCTGCCTCAACCATGGAATTTTCCAAAGGCTGCAAAACTTTAAAGATAGAGCTTGAAGTTATTCATTCCTTTACTTAGCAAATATTTATCAGCACCTGCTGTGTGCCAGGTACTGTCCTGGGTGCAGAGGTTAACAGAGGACAATCTGTATCCTCAGATCTGGCACTGCCTAGGAGGAGAAATGGACAAGAGAATAAATGAGCATGGTCTACTGTAATAAGTATCCATGGGTGATATGGTTTGGATGTTTGTCTCCTCCACAACTCATGTTGAAATGTAACCTCCAGTGTTGGAGGTGGGCCTGGTGCCACGTGTAGGATCAGAGGACAGATCCCTCCTGAATGACTTAGTGCCATCTCCTTGGTGATGAGTGAGTTGCCACTCAGTTAGTTCACATGAGGGTGTGGTGCCTCTTCGGTCTCTTTTGCTCCTGCTCTGGCCATGTGATGCGCCTGTTACTGCTTTGCCTTCAGCCAAAAGTAAAAACTCCCTGACGCCTCACCAGAAGCCAAGCAGATGCCGGCACCATGCTTATACAGCCAGCAGAACCACGAGCCAATTCAACCTCTTTTCTTTACAAATTACCCAGCCTCGGGTATGTATTTATAGCAACGCAAAAATGGCCTAACACAATAGGCTTCCCCGCAGTGCTACATAGGAGGGTGCAATGGACGGTGGTGGAGGTGGTTATGGGGGCAGCTGTAGCATTGATTATTACTGTTATTGCTGTCACTAATAAACCACAAGGATGTGCAGCACAGGTGAAAGACAGCAGCTGTGCTTCAGATGGGTGGTCTCAGGGGCAGTGTGGGACTTGTCACAAAGCAGGAGCTTTTGGAGCTACTTTGGAAGAATAAGATGGAGCATGGAAGTGAGGCCTTTCCCAACAAGGGACAGGTAATGTGGGAAGGCATGAGGGTTAAAATGAACATGAATTGTTTAGGGTCCAGCAGCCATTTCAGTGTCTCTAAAGCTGTGTGTGTGTGAGGGTGGGGGGGGGAGGGTGATAGACCATTGTCCTAGAAATGGGGAATCTTTGAAAAGCTCTAAGCTGCAGAGACAGAGTCAGACTTGCATGTTATATGATCACTCTGGAAGAATTGTGGAGGCCAGGCTGGACTGGGATGGGACTGGGGCAGGGAGAGGGGCTAAGAGTGGGAAATGATGAGGGCCTGGGTTACAGTGGAGAGGGTGGAGGGGAGGAGACAAGAAAAAAGTAAATCAGAGAGAAGGTCAGGAGGACTCCATGGCCTATGACCTATTCAGGCTGTGTGTGTGTGTGTGTGTGTGTGTGTGTGTGTGTGTGTGTGTGTGTGTGTGTAGTGTGCAGTGTGTAGTGTATAGTGTATAGGGAAAGATACATGATGGATGAATGAGAGCTGGAGCTGGGAATATCAGCCTCTTCACTCCCCATGTGACTGCGGGGAGGAGAAGCAGGAGTGGGAACAAATGTGAGAAAGGACAGAGAGAGATGTTGTTCCATGCTGACTTGGGATGATGCACCTGCTTTCTGGGGCTGCTGCCTGGAGGCTATAACCATCTGACTGAGAGATGTAGGGCATGGAGGCTGTTAGCCTCTCAGGGGAGTCCAGTTGCTGAGGTGGTGGCAGGAGGAGAAGGATAATGGGCAGTGTTAGACAGGCAGGCTGAACCCTAACATCTGTGGTCAGTTGATTTTTGACAAGAGTGCCAAGGCCATTCAGTGGGGAAAGGACAGACTTTTCTACAGATGGTGTTGGGACAAATGGATCTCCAGGTTTATGAGTGAATGTAACTGTAAAAGATTGAAGCTGGATCCTTACCTCACACCATCCACAGTGATTAACTCAAAATGGATCAAAGACCTAAACATAAGAGTTAAAATGATAAATCCATCTCAGGAAAACATAGAGGAAAATCTTCACTGGATTTGCAATGGATTTAATGCAGACCTGTGATGGAGTTGGTACCGGTGTCTTGGATATGACACCAAAAGCACAGACGACACAAGAAAAAAAGATTGGACTTCATCAGATTTAAAAACTTCTACACAGAGGACACTGTCAAGAAAATCAAAAACAGCCCACAGAGTCAGAGGAAGTGTTAGCAAATCATACATCTGATAAGGGATTAATGTCCAGAAAATATTTTTAAAACCCATACCACTTAACAACCACAAAGAAAGTAACCCACTTGAAAAATGGGCAAGGGACTTGAATAGACATTTCTCCAAAGAAGAAATGCAAATACCCAATAAGCACATGAAAGGATCCTCAGAATCATGAGTCACTGAGACAATGCAAATCAAAACTACAGTGAGAAAGCACTTCAGACCATTAGGATGGCTATTATCAAAACAAAACAAAGCAAGAACAAAACAGAATAATAAGTGTTGGTGAGGATGTGGAGACATTGGAACCTTTGCACATTGCTGGTGGGAATAGTAAATGGTACAGCCACTGTGGAAACAGTTGGACAGTTCCTCAAGAAGTTAAACACAGAATTGCTCTATCCTGCAGTAATTCCACGCCTATGTATATATCCAGCAGAATGAAAGTAGGAAGTCAAACCTGTATGCCCATGTTCTTAGCAGCATTATTTACAATAGCCAAAAAGTGGAAGCAACTTAAGTGCCCATCACCAGATGAATGGATAAACAAAATGTGATTTATAGATACACAATGGACTACAGCCTGAAAAAGGAAGAAAATTCTGACACGTGCTACAAATGGGTGAACTTTGAGGACATCAAGCTAAATAAAATAAGCCAGTCACAAAAAGACAAATACTGTATGATTCCTCTTATATGAGGACCAAGAGTAGTCAAATTCATAGAGACAAAAAGTGGAATAGAGGTTCCCCAGGGCTGGAGAAAGGGGGAGTTACTGTCTACTGGGTATAGAATTTCTGTTTGGGATGATGACAATTTTTGAAAATGGATAATGGTGATGATTACACAACACTGTGAATGTACTTAATGCATTTAATTGTACACTTACAATGCCTAAAATAGTAAATATTATGTTACATATAGTTTACCATCATAGAAAAAAGTGTAAAGGAAGGCAGGCAGACCCTAAGCATGGGGTTCCCGTAGCTCTCCTAGTGCATTTCGATCTTGAATGGTGCTGAGGGTTCCTGTCCACTCCCTGTGGGATTCCCATCACCCAGGCTGTGCCACGCGTTCATCCCCTCCCACCTCTAAACATTTGGCTGTGAAGGCATTGCTCCCAAACTGGACAGAAGCTCTCTGGGGGGCTGAGCCAACCCCTGGAGGGACCCCAACCGCCTATTCCAGCTCCTGCCTGGGCAGGGGAAAGAGAACCATGACAGGCCTCTGATGCTGAGCGCCAAATGTGGTTCTTCCTCGACAGCCAGCAGCTGCTTTCTGACCTGGAAGTCTTTCCTCCACTTGCAGCTCCCACTCACCCACAGTTTTCCCCAGAGAGGGGAGCCCTGAGGCTGCATTTTGTGCATTATCATTCCAGTGACGCAAGCATCCAGTGCCCCCATAGCCCAAGATGCCCACTGGAGGCAACTGGGAGCCCAGGCACTCCGTAGCACGCCTTTGCAACACTGGCTACTAGCTCGGGGAGAGGGATGGGGAGAAGTGAAGGAGTATCCACAGTGGAAAGAAACTCTGTCCCAACACAGAGGCAGTCACAGCAGCATTGGGAAATAACCTTTGCGTGGAAGGTTTAGTTGCAGATGGCCAAGCTCTTCTCAAAAGGATAGTGCAGGGATACTTTTGCATGGTATTTGCAGTTATTTGCTTTGCAATATGGAATCAGGAGATTTTCCAGCCTTGAGGTTTAAACACAAAATTGTATTTTGCCTGTACTGAACAGTCCCAACATGGGTGATGACCCTGATTCTCCTGCTATTTGGAGAAACATATAGCATGCCTACCATTGAACCTGTGGCCAAAGGAGTATCTGAAAACTGGAAGAGAAAACAGCTTCTAAGCAACCAGAAGTATGTAGCCAAGTTCCTGCACAAAAGCCAGGACGCTTGACACCTGTCCTGGCTCTGGATTTAGGTACTCACACATATGAAGCTTGAGATTCTTGTTTACCAGCCCCCACAAATTAGAAGCCACAGATTAAAATGTCCCAGGGCTGGCTTGGAGAAGGCCCTCCAAAGGTACCAGAGAAGCTTCCGGAAACTTGGCACCTGAGACTAAAGAAACAGCTTTCAGCAGAGTGGGAGGCAGATGGGAAGGCTTCAGAAGCAAGGTGCCTCCCTGAGTGATGTCCCAGGAGAAAAATGACATCAACCCAGCCAACGAGAAAAAGCCCTGTTGTGCTGTGTGGGAAGGCAGGTGCCAGGCCTCACACAGTTCCACATGCTCGTGCCATACTTGCTGGAAGCTGGGATATTGGGGTCCCGCTCCAGGGCCACAGGAAGGGAGGGGTTCATGGGTCCTGGATGGCTAGGCCCTGGCTGGGACTCAAGAGCCCGGGCGAAGGGATTGCCACTGGGGCTCTGGAGGTTCTCGCTGGGGAAGGTGGGCCATCAGACGTCCCGTGGGGAAAACATTCCCCAACAGTCTCCAGCCTGTGCCTCATATGTGCCTGTGGCCCACAGAGACTGGCTCATGGGTGCTTTGCACAACCGTGGGCTCTACTGAGGCCTTACAAAGTTGAAACTGGTTGTGATACACACGTGGGAAGATGTAGCAGCAATGCTGGTGGCTTCCAGACTCAGGCTGAGGCAGATGGGTGGGATGTGAGTCCTGGCTCTGCACGTCCGGGCTATGTGTCCCTGCTGAGTCGCCTCACCTCTTCAGGACCTAGGCTTCCCATCTGGTGCACAGGGATGAGACTGCACCACTCGCAGAGGATTGTTTGAGGATTAAAGAAAATACAGTAATAAAATAGCCACGACCCATGAGCATTTAAGAGATGGCAATGACGTCATTAAAATGTGGGGGCGGGGGACTGTCACTCACTCTAGGAAAGATTTCTCATTACATGTCATTATATATCAACATAAAAGGCTTTTATTTTGTGTTGATGAAGTAAACTTCAGAAAGTGCTTCAAAGGATCCAGGGGGTGCCCTCCACATGCCCCAGTGCGTCACCTCGGCCCCTGGTCTACATGGAGAGGACACCTCGTTCCCCCACAGTGCCGGGAAAGTGAGGTGGTGCTGCTCTCCCTCCACCAACAGCAAGGCAGGGACCTTCCCCAGGGGCATCTGGGCTCCTACCTCCAGGGAAGGGTCCCCCTGGAATCTTTCTTTTCCTGACAATACTAGATGCCTTTCTCCCCAGCCCCGTGACAAACGACAGTCAAGCTTGCTGCCAGGGAGGCAGGGAAGTGACAATCCCGTCACCCCTTCCCCCCACCCCCCGTGAGGAGGGGCAGGCGGGTGTGGGATCCATCACGCCCGCCCACGTGGATGGCTTCAAAGTGAACAGTTGGCATTCCTGCGGGGCGGCCCTCGCTCCTGCAATAGGCCATCCCGGGCGGCCGCTCCCTCCCTCACCTACGATCTGCTGTCAGCAGCTGCTTCTGACAGGTGCGCAGGCTCTCCATGGCAGATGGTGACCAAAATGGGCTTGCTGGCAGGCTGTGCCGCCGCGCCGCCCTCCCTCGCACACACTGATGTGTACACAAACACAGCCCAGCCCTCCGTGCCTTCTCATGGCACCTGCCTGGGGTTTCAGGGGCAGCCAGAGGGCTTATTCCAGAGTGGCAGGCCCACTTCCCTCAGGCCACCCACCTTGCTGAGACCCTTCCATTTTTGGCCTCTAGACTGTGGATCTGGCGTGTCCCGCTTCCCAAGCACGGCATCCTCCGCAGTCTCCTTGCTGGTGTGTGTGGTAAGCGGCACAGCTGTGCACCCACCACTCCCCATGATGGCTTTGGGCTTGGCCCTGGACAGAGCCCACGAAGGCTGAGCTGCCTTAGGCCACAGTCACAGGCTCCAGATGCGGGGGGCTGGGCCACCCTGTGCTCCCTCCCGTCTGTTTCCCGGAGTGTGGTCTTGTGGATGTCAGACAGGAGAGACTCGTGGGCACTGCTCCGCTGTCCATGGGAGCCCAAGTGCACTGGAAGCCTGTTCTCTTCACAAAATAGCAAGACATGTCCACGCCACAGTGACCATGTGCCAGGTCACAGAGCTCAGCCTCCCTCCGGGAGAGAGTGCCTCCCCTCTGTCAACCCTGTGCCTAAGTGGAAAGCTGCAGCTGCAGGATCAGGGCATTGCCAGGCCACCCAGCTCTGCCACCCAGCGCCCTGCCGGAGCACCCGCCCCTCCCTCCGTGTTTGGGCAGCTCATTCCAAACAACCACCCAGCCAAGGCAGCCAGATGAGGGGACATCTGGCGCGAGATGGTCGCCAAGTCATTGCTGTTCCATCATGGCAGAAGGAAGATGAGCTCTCTGCCAGATTCTTAGAGAGAGAGAGAGAGAGAATAAAATGTGAGTTCCATGCCCAGCATTTTTTTTTCTTCTTTTTACCCTGACACCTCAGCTGTCATTTTCCTTCCTCTGGAACTTGGACTACTAAGGACCCCATATCCATAACTATTTAGTGCAGACCTTTACCACTGGATGCTGATGAGAGCACCAGAGTGAGTGATGGGAGTGGCAGCAGAGAGGTAAGGTTTGGAGATGACCTTGGAGGGAGAATGCATACACACGCATGTGCTCACACACACAATCACACACACGCGTGTTCACACACCCCCACGTGCTCACACATAATATACATACATGCTCACACACCCCCACGTACTCACACACATAATCACACACCCCCACGTACTCACACAATCACACACCCCCACGTACTCACAGACATAATCTCACACATGCTTACCCCCACGTGCTCACATAATCACACATGCTCACCCATGTGCTCACACATGTAATCACACACATGCTCACACACGTGTTCACACACATCAATGTCCTCACACATATACACAGTATTCACACTTGTTCACATACACACCGTACTCACAGTGTGCACACACACATGCTCACACATGCTCACACCCTTGTACTCACATAATCACACACATGCTCACACACCCATGTGCTCACACATATAATCACAGACACGTGCTCACACCCACGTGCTCACACATGTAATCACACACACATGCTCACACATAACAGACACGTGCTCACACGTCCATGTACTCACACATATACTCATATAGTTTTCACACATGTTCACATACATACCATACAGTGCGCACACACATGCTCACATGTGCTCACACACACATGTGATGGATCACAAGGGAGAGAGGGGACTGAAATTGGCTATTCACCATGTGTCCTCCCGGGTAGGGCTGACTGCAGTGAGTGCACTTTCCGTGAGCTAATGGGGCCAGAACCCGTGAGTGGGAACTAAAGAGCTTATTTCCTGCTCTTTCCCAGTAAGGGGAGAAGCATGAGTGACTCTCCCTGTATCCAACTCCCAGGCTGACACGCTTGTGTTGGGCAGTGGCAGGAGAGAGTGTGTGTTCACAGCAGTGGTCTCGCAGAAAGTCTAGTGTGGTGGGCTGAGGGAGGTCTCCTGTAGTCACGGCATCTTGTAGGCTGTGTGACCTTGGGCGAGTTCCTTAACCTCTCTGGACCTGTGTTCTTCATCTGGAAAATGAGACCATTAGCTTCTTGAAGAATGTGACCTTTCAGCTAACACTTCTACACGATGATAGTGTCACTTTCATTTTAGAGATAAGCAAATTCAAGTACAGAACGGGTAAGTGACTTGAGCAAGGTCATGCAGGAAAGTGGGGTGTCCTTGCAGGTAGTGAAAGCAAAGAAGGGGAGATGGGTGTGGGGGATGTTCACGAATAGGCAAGCTGGGAGTTACATCTGGGCTGCTGGTGCAGACAGGAATAGGGGCCACAGAATCCTGGGTGTATTGGAGGTGGAGGCATCTCCTTGGTGCTGGCCAGTCTGTTGCTGTCTTTTCCCTCCTGGCATAAATTAAATGGACAACCTGCTCTCAAACACAAAAGGTGGGTTTTCACAGATAGGCCACATCTCCCCTGCTCTGTGCTTGTTCCTCTGGTTTCTCTGAAGAGTACAGTTTTCCTTATCTCTGAAAAATCATGTTGTTTGGGCCACTTTCCAGGCCCCAGGAACCAAGATGAGGCCCGTGCTAGGATGGCCCTGAGTCTTGCCTTGTCAGACGTGATCTTTTCTTTTTCGAAGAAGGCCTCACTCTCTCAACCAGGCTAGAGTGCAGTGGCATGATCTCAGCTCCCTGTGACCTCAACCTTCTGGGCTCATGTAATCTTCCCATCTCAGTCTCCCAAATAGCTGAGGCCACAGATGTGTGTCACCACACTTGGCTAATTTTTTAATTTTTTTGTAGAGATGAGGTTCACTGTGTTACCCAGGCTGATCTTGAACTCTGGGACTCAAGTGATCTTCCTGCCTCGGCCTTCTGAAGTGCTGGGAGTATAGCCACAAGCCACCATGCCTGGCCTAGACTCTGTGACATTTTCTTTGTGTTCTTGCAAATGTGGTAAACAAGAACTGGCATCTCACAACCAGAGGTGGATGTGAAACGCCCACGTTCTCACCATCAGACTTTCATCAGCTCCCCTGGATCCTGGACAGGGTGAGGTAGATTTTAGGGTCATGACATGAGTCAGCAAGGGCAGGTAGAGGGTTGTGGCAGCAGTGCAGGCAAAGGTGGGTGATAGCTGAGCCTTGGAGGTGGCGATGAGGGTGGAGGTGGATTCGTGAACCATTCTGGATGAACTGTCAAGCTTTGCTTTACGGTTAGGACTTACTATGGACATTGGATGGGGAAAGTTGATGATGGCAATGAAATGTGTAGCCTGGAGGACAGGTAGCAAATGATGCTGTGTGCCAAGAGAGGGAACGGCGAAGACCAACTGCTTTGGGAAAGGAAGGCTAACGACTCCGGGTTTGCACAGGCTGTATTTGAATTTCTGGGGTGGGGTGGTGAGTAGCAGCATTCCATAGGCAAGAGAAGAGAAGATTCTGGATCCCAGGAAATGGTGGGGCACAGAGCAGGAGTTGTCGTTGGTCTAAACACCCCAGCACCTTGAGTATAATAGGATAGCTTACATTTTAATCAAAATTCTTGCTTGTTCTTTACATTTTTTATTGTGATGCCTATTCTATCTGGTAAGCACATTCTGAAACCTGATAAAGTATCAATTCTGAGAATTTCATTAGGGATCACATCAATCTTAGCTACGCTGGTGATACACAGAATCTTTGAGTGGGTTAATAGGATTGCAAAGAAGAACCAATAGGTATAAACTTCTTAGACTTTCGATTAAAAAATTGACAAGCTTCAACACCAAATTCTAATTTTGTTTCAAGGGTAATCACGAGACCAGGACCACTCGCAGGACAACTATGTCACCACAGACAGAACAGGCTCACTGGCTGGAAACACAGGCCGGGGAGAAAGGGTCGCATCCCTGGGACGCGATGTGCAAAATCAAGCTTCTCAGCTTCATTCATTAGCACCACTCTGACTTTACATCTGCGTGGTGACATTTAAAGAGGAACACGGGCCGGGCGCGGTGGCTCATGCTTGTGATCCCAGCACTTTGGGAGGCTGAGACGGGCAGGTCACTTAAGCCCAGGAGTTTAAGACCAGCCTGGGCAATGTGGTGAAACCCTGTCTCTACCAAAAATTTTAAAAAAGAAATTAGCCAGGCCTGGTGGCACATACCTGTAGCCCCAGCTACCCAAGAGGCTGAGGCAGAGGGATCGCTTGAACCCAGAATCAAGGCTGCAGTGAGCCGTGAGCATGTCATTACAATCCAGCCTGGGCGACAGAGCAACACCCTATTTCTAAATAAATAAGGAATAGAGGAATAGGTCATTAAAAAATCCAGGTTTTAATTTTTAAAATTTGTTTAAATGTGAGGGGCACAAGTGCAGTTCTGTTGCATGCATACATTGTGGAGTGGTGAAGTTTGAGCTTTTTATAGTGTTACCATACCCAAATAATGTACATTGTACCCATCAAGTAATTTCTCGTCCTTCACTCCACCACCCTCCCACCCTTCCGAGTCTCCAGTAACTATTATATTCTGAACATGCAGTATTTGACCTTCTGTGTCTGAGTTATTTAACTTAGGATAATGGCCTCCAGTTCTCTCCACGTTGCTGCAAAAGACATTATGTTCTTCTTTTTTATGGCTGAGTAGTATTCCATGGTACATTTACACCACACTTTCCTTTTCCAGTCTTCTGTTGATGGACACTTAGGTTGATTCCATAGCTTTGCTACAGTGACTAGTGCTGTAATACTCATCTGAGTGCAGGTGTCTTTTTCATGTAATGATTTCCTTTGGGCAGATGCCCAGCAGTGGGATTGCTGGATTGAATGGCAGTTCTATTTTTAGTTCCTTGAGAAATCTCCGTACTGTTTTCCATAGAGGTTATGCTCATTTACATTCCCACCGGCAGCGTGTAAGCATTCCCTTTTTTCTGCACCCCTACCAGCATCTGTTTTTTTTTTTTTTTTTTGACTTTGTAATAATAGCCATTCTGACTGGTATAAGATGGTATCTCATTGTGCCTTTGATTTGCATTTCTCTGATGACTAGTGACGATGAGCACTTTTTCATATGCTTGTGGGCCATTTGTTTTTAAATGAAGTTCATCTCTCCCCTCATGAGAAAGGAGATGATGTGAGGTCTCTTGTCACATGGGGACATGGAATTCTTTTTAGTTAAGATAGCAGCTTTGGTGAGTGGTTGAGAAGCATGGCTCCAGGGGCAGGCTGCCTGGGTTGAAATACTGCCTCTCCTCTCCTTTGCTAAGCACTCTTCTTACCAAATGCAGCAGATAATACTGTGTTCTTTGAGGGGACGTGATGAGGATAACGTCAGACAGCATGTGTAGAGCACGCAGGGCAGCGTGGCACAGGGTGAATGCGTAAGTGGCGTCAGCTCCTAGGCCCTCCCTGCCCACCTCAACATGCACATGCTTGTCCTTGTCTCCCAGAAACACAGGACTTTCACTTGGGTCAGTTTAATAGACTCAATCAAGATATTTTTTCATAGAAGCTGGGCACAGCAGCCCGTGCCTTTAATGTCAATGCTTTGGAAGGCTGAGGTGGGAGGATCACTTAAGGCTAGGAGTTCGAGACCAGCCTGGGCAATATAGTGAGACCCTGTCTCTATGGAAAATAAAAAGAATTAGCCTGGCATGGGTGGCACATGCCTCTAGTCCCAGCTACTTGGGAGGCTGAGGCAGGAGGATCGCTGGAGCCCAAGAGTTTGAGGCAGCAGTGAGGTATCGTGGTGTCACTGCACTCCACCCTGGGTTACAGATACAGAGCAAGACCTTCTCTATTTTTTTAAAAAAGATATTTCTTCATAGAGTAAGTCAAAGGAAAAAGATGATCCTCCGAGGCCTGTGTCCAGGGTCTTCCCATAGTGGTGTCCCATGGTTCCATCCATTGCTGTGGGTTTGTGACATTGTGACATGGAGTATGCATGTGTGGCAGGGACACTTGACCAGGAGCCACCAATACGTATGGAAAGTCTGGCCACAGGCTAGGTCTTCAAAGGACCAAATATCTGGGTGGCCTATGAAAAACCCAAGTCACTTGTTTAGGGGTGCTGGTGGAGGACAGGAAAGGGTGGAACAGGATGCAGGTGGCCAGGCCCTTGACGCTCCCACTTCTCTGGGCATAACCCCGCCACCTCATAATTCCCACAGTGTGACATTCCGTCATGTCGCAAAAATAACCAACACAGTTTTGAGCAGTGCTCCTGAAATAGAATCCATGTGATATATTATTTCAAATATATGATTTCATCTGTTCCTCAAAACAGCACTGAGAGGTAGATATCTTATCCCCTATCCCCCTTTTACAGAAGGGAAGGCCAAGCCTCAAGGTCAGCTCCTCAAGGTCATGCTGTTTGGCAGAACCAGGAGAAGAGCCCAGGCCCCTCCTGTCCCTAACCTCTAGGCAAACATGATCTCCTGGAGAACTCCTGGAGATATTCTAAGGAGTGTTTGATACTTAGAGATGCACAGTGCTGCTTTCAGTGTAGAGTGCCATTTTTGTAACTCCAGTTAACATGGATTTTTATTGTCTTAACTGGAAAGCATGCCAATTATATGCAAATTTGAATTGTATAATTAGCTTATGTTCTTGAGGGAGTTCCAGTTCTTCCACTGGTTCTGAGCCTGACGAAAAGGAAAATTATGCTTTGGCAAAGAACACCTATGGCCTATTTTGGATTCTCCTCCCCCACACCCATTTTTCCTTCCTCCCTCCCTCCTTCTCGTCCTTCCTTCCTCCTTTCAAAAAAATCCTGACTGTACTTCATTGCTAAGCAGCTTAAACAGCTCGAATGAGACCCCTCCATCTGACCTCCGCGCAGGTTTTACTTTTCCTCTTTGTTGTTCTCTTGGCAATTAGAAGAACCAAAGAGGCCAGAGTCCTCCGATGACGCCTGCTTGGAAGTTGAGATGCTGTTGCTGAAACTGCTAGAATGCCAGGCATGCTATCACCTGCAGCTTTGAGACGTCACGCTGACAGTATCACAGGAAAACAGCCTTTTGTGGGCCGTCCTCTATGTGTTCACACCATGTCGTTTTTAAGCTGTAGAGGAAACTGACAAAAGCTTCTTTTCTCTCTGTCTTGAGCTTCACCGCGTATTCTTAACCATGTGGAGCAGGGAGCTAACGCATCACAGCCAACTGTATCTGGAGTGCATTTGCTCATATAGCCCTTATTTTATTTTTTAGTCTTATTTTTAGTTTCCTTTGAATATAATAATAATAAAAAACCCAATCATTGAATTCTTAGCCTCAGCCAATATAGTGTGAGGTTAGACATATTGCAGCCCAAGGGAGAATTTCTGCTTGCAAGCTGGTCAGCCTCTTTGCAGCTGACAGATGTAACCTGCCCTAGGGCAAGAGAAAGTCTCAAGGGAGCTTTTCATTTCTTAGTATTGAAATGAGCACAACTTGTATTGTCTTAATCAGTGAATTAAAAAAAATAAAGTTACTAAGTCTCATTTTTTAAACGTGGCATAAGAGGATTTTAAGAAATTGCAATTGCTTTTTAAGTTGCTATTGAAAGTCAGTTTTCTCTGTGTTCAGGCAGATTCTGCCAGCAACTCCTAACTAGGTAGTCATATTGCAGTTAAGCAAAACATACCCAGGGGTGGTGAACAGCCCTGTTCTGCGGACACCACCCCTGGGAAGGGAAAGGGTGTGTGTCGTCCACAGAGTGGTTTTACTTTGTCCTTGAACTTGATTTTCATCACGTTTCATAAACCCAGAATACAGGAGTACTCATTTAAAATTACAGCAGAAATCTTCTAATGCAAACTGCGTTCTTTCAGAATATATGATACTTTAGGCAAGGGCTGTATTAAGGAGCATTTTGTTCACTATTCATAAAGAAGGGATTCGTGAATGATGGTGAATGGACTTTATAGTCATAATGAAAATGTTTCCATTGTTAATCTGAACAAATAGATTTTATATGAAGAATCTGATGTATTGCAGCTAGTCGACTATTCTTATGTATTTCTTAATTGAATCCAAATTTAAACCACATTTCTTTAAAAGTTCCTCACTTACAAGGGCCACAGGCTAGTCAATTCTGGTTCCCTGGTACTTTGTATAATACCCAAATAGGGACACAGTTAATGTGTCCCAAACCAAACTGAAAAAGCTGCTTTCAGAGCTACATGGATACGAATGTGAATCTACATTCAGAGATATTATATGTAATATAAACTCTCGAACATGATGTTCCAGGTGTAGAACGAAGATGCTCAAGGGGAGCATCCCAGAATCTCGGGAGAGGGGTTATGCATTTGAAGCCAAAGCATAACTTTGGAATATTTAGAGAACCCTCAGAATTCAACAATACAAGCAAATCAACTGATTAACAAATGGACACGAGATTCGAACAGACACTTACCAAAGAAGTCCCTTCACCTACAGGATGCCTTTGTATACAGAAGGCAAATAGGAACATTAAAAGGTGCCCAACATCATTAGTCATGAGCGAAATGCAGATGAAAGCCACATTGAGATGCTACTCTACACCAGTTAGAATGACCACATCAAAAACTCATGACAATACAAAGTGCTGGGGATGACACAGAGCAATGGGAACTCTCACGCACTGTAGGGGACTGAGGTGGAGAGCGCAAAGTGGTGTGATCAGTTTGGAAAACCACTGGAGATTTCCCGTCAAGTTTAGTATACTTTTACCTCCTGGGACCCAGCAATCCCACTCCAAGATTTTTACCTAAGAGAAATAAGACCACACAAAAACCCACCCCCAAACGTTTACAGCAGCTTTGTTCATAATAGCCAGAAACTGGAAACAACCCAAGTGGCCTTCAGTTGGGCAACGGAAAGCTCGTTGAGAAATGCATATGCCCCGGAAGGCTGTGATCTCACCTGTGGCTGCCATGAGGCCCCGTGCAGGTGTTTCACGTGTCCGTGTGAGGAGATGTTTAGCGTGTCCGTGTGAAGAGATCACCGAACAGGCTTTGTGTGAGCAACGTGGCTGTTTATTTCACCTGGATGCAGGCAGGTTGAGTCCGAGTGGTGGATTATCATTAGTTCTGATAGGTCTTGGGATAGGCGGTGGAGTTAAGAGCAGTGTTTTGGGGTCAGGGGGTGGATCTCACAAAGTACATTCTCAAGGGTGGGGAGAATTATAAAGAACTTTCTTAAGGGTGGGGGAGATGACAAAGTACATTGACGAGTTAGGGTGGGGCAGAAACAAATCACCATGGTGGAATGGCATCAGTTAAGGCCGTTTTCACTTCTGTGGATCCTCAGTTGCTTCAGGATGTGTACGTCCAGGTCACCGGGGATATGATGGCTTAGCTTGGGCTCAGAGGCCTGACAAAGAGACAAAGAGAAGGCCGAGTGGAGAACCGTGGGGGTCTTGAAGGTTCCTGTGCTCCAGCACACACAGCCGTCAGCAAAGGTAGGAGTCTGGTGCTTCCAGGCCTGTAAGGAACTGGGTACCTAATCCTTGGGTGATAATTTGCTAACCAAGCTGCGACCTCAATGGCCACACCTGAAGGAGAATGCAGACTTTACAGACTTTACAGAGTTAGTCCAAGAAAGTCACTGAACAACGGAACAGCAGCAGCAGCAGCAACACCACATTGTGGGGCAGGGACATCTGATTTCCAGAGTTGCCACATTATTTAAAATGTCCGGTTTTCAAGAAAAAAGTATGCAACAAAGAAACATGATGGTATCCATTACTAGACTTTAAATCCACTGTTATAAATGTGCAGCAGGAACTAAAGGAAACTGAGACAATTGAAGGAAAATGTTAGAGTAATGCCTCAACAAATAAAGAATATCAGGAAGGAGACAGATATTAAAAAAAAAAAAAGAACCAAGTAGAAATTCAAAGATACAATAACTTTTAAAACATCACCAGAAGGGCTGAGTTGGCAGAAGAAAGAATGAAAGTGGAAGATAAGTCAATTGATATTATCCAGTCTGAGGAGCAGAATTTAAAATGGGGAAAAAACGGCGATGGTTGCATAACTTTGAACATATTTTAAAAACCACTGAATTGTAAGGTTTGAAAGGATAGACCAGGCACAGTGACTTAACACCTGGGATCATAGTGTTTTGGGAGGCTGAGGCAGGAGGATTGTTTGAGCCCAGGAGTTTGAGACAAACCCAGGCAACATAGCGAGACCCCATCTCTGCAAAAAATAGAATAAAAAAACTAGCCGGGTGTGGTGGTGTGCTCCTGTAGTCCCAGCTACTTGCGAGGTTGAGACGAGAGAATCGCTTGAGCCTAGGAATTTGAGGCTGCAATGAGCCGTGATCGTGCCACTGCACTCCAGCCTGGGTGGCAGAACTGTCACTGAAAAAAAAAATGAATCTTATGTGAACTACCTCTCAATATAAAATGATTATCTAAGGGGTGGGGACGGGGGAAGAACACAGTTTGGAAAGGGCTCTGGAAGACAGCCCCGAGAGAGACGTGTAACTGAGCAGGAGGCATCCTGCTGACTTAGCTTTCTCATTTGACAGCGGAAGAAACTGAGGCCCAGATGAGGGAAACAAACTTCCCAATGCTTCTCATGTAACAGACACAAATGCCTCCAACCATTCTGCAGTTGGTGTGACTGACCGTCTCAGTTTGCCACAACCTCCCTAGTGTTAGCACTGAAAGTTCTGCATCCTGAGAAACCCCCAGCCCCTGCGGCCAAGACACTTGGCCACTCTGTCAACAATTTTGCAGTGAGACCATTCTTTCCAGCGGCTCTGAATTGCTGTGATTCTTCTGTGAATGAGAAACGATGGTATTCAGAGGAGTCCCACTGCCCACTGAATTCAGTGCTCTAAACTTAAGCATCTGGTGTGATGCTTGAAGTTCTTTTCTATTCAGCCTTTTGGAATGAAGTCTCTTCCCTTTTAAGAAAATCTGCATTTCATTCCCAAGGTGAAACCCGCTGTCCTTGGCTTTCCCTGAAAAATGAAAAGTGGTTTTCTTTGTGTACTAAATGCTAAGCATATAACAAAAACAGAAGTTGTAGTTAATTGATTGCAGATATGAAAAAGCAGATTATAACCCCTCAGAGATCTATACAAAGACAGGGACAGAGAGAGAGAGAAGATCCATGTCTTCTGAAACTGAAAGCTATGAAAAGAAAACTCATAGAGAAAAGTCATTTGACTTATTTTTCAAAACCAGCAGACCTCAAAGGAAAGCCCAGATCAAGAGGAACCAGCAGTCCTTGAATGCATGATGGGTGGAAACCATCCTGCAGGTGGAGGGTGCACTGTCCGAGTCAGAGCAAATGGGTGGTAGCACATTTCAACTACAGGACCCTGAGTTTCATGCTCTGGCCCCAGGAGGGGGCAGCTTAGCCCTGCTGCTTTTCAGGCCAGGGCTGCAACCAACCCTGCCCAGCCTGGTGTGTCCCCACCATTCAAGACAAGCAGGAGAGAAGGAAGGACCCATTCCCCTTGCATCTGGGAAATTGTGCTTGGAATCTGTGAGGTGTGGGCAGGTGAAGGATGACAGGGAAGCAATGGGAAAACACATGATGGCCACCCACTTCCTCTGGGTTCCCGCTTGAGCTCTGTCAGCCTTACAGACCTCGCTGCATGCAAGCAGGTGAGCCTCAGAGGCACCTGCTGTCTTTGCCTGAGTTCAGGTGGTTCCTTCAGTCTCCTGAAGTGTCCCCTTGTACCACTGTGATTGCAGGCCGTGGAAGATCAGAGGGTGTGCAGCTGGGTCTCCAGAGACAAGTGTGCAGAAATAGGCCATAGCTTGATGCCTCCAGCAGCCTCTCCATCCACCTCTGCTTCCATCTTTTCCTGTGGTTGAGCCCCAGGGTCCCGTCTGCTGGGTCCCCCTCGCCCTGGCCTAGCCCACCTTTCCAGTTTATCCTTGATTTCACCTGGCTTGCTCTCCCTGCACTCTCCTCTGGACCTGTCAGCACCCTCACATACACCTCATTACCCACCCCCGACCTCCATGCATTTGGTCACGGAGTTTCCTCTGCTTGCATCAGGCCCTTCACACCCCACTCCTGCCTGCTGTCAAATTCCCAGTTCAGTGCCTACCTCCTCCTGCATTTTCCCAGCAGGATTAACCTTTCCTTCCTCCATGCCCTCAAAGCACTGTTTGCGCCTCCATTTCCGCACATCCCCTCTGCCTCGTGTGGTGGATTTTCACTAGCCTGTGCGTCCTCTCTCCTCCAAGGGAATTCTGACCCTCGGGGGAGCAGCAGTCCTCATCACTCCCTGGGGTGTGGCTGCAGGCGTGAGGGAACTTCTCCTGCCTGAGCCTGCTTCCCCAGCACCTGGTACGGCACCTGCTCGTGCTGGGCACTGCAGACACGTTGTGGGAATTGCCTGTACACTCTTCTGAGAGCCCATCAAGGGCAAGGCTTGTCCTGTTCATCCCTGTGTTCCTCGTGGCTAGCCTAGTCCTGGACACACAGCCAGTGCACAATAACAATTGTCAAGATTCATTCATGAAGTGAAGTTGGAGAGTTTAAAAGCTTGTTCACAGAGAAATCTGCTCGCTTCTGCCGAACTGTGCTAACTTCCCAGCCCTTTGGTATCACACCCCATGCCTGGGAAAGCCCGGGAAAACCAATGCGTGAAATAAAAGGTTCCGTCGGGCAGTGCTGCTCCAGTGTCCTAATGTGAGGGCCCAGGGTGAAGGAACCATCACTGGCTGGAACATGGCTGGTCGCTGTGGCAAAAGGGACAAGTAGGGACGCTTCTGCTAGTGCTTTATAGCTTCTGCCTGGAGACCACCCATGTGACTTTCACTCGCAGCTCACTGGCCAAAGCAAGTCCCATGGGCGACCTGACTCCCAAAGGAGGGTGAGGGAGTTGGAGACCACTCGTGCAGTTGGCCACACTTCCCTGCAAGAGCAGAGCTGCTTATACTCTAACCTCGCATGGAATTCAGCAGGTCTGGGGAAGAGCCCAGACTTTGCATTTCTTGCAAACTGCAGGCTGTCTGAGGAGCAAGCGCAGAGCTGTGGAGCCAAGAAGCTGAAACAAACATTCCTTCCTCTCCTTCTGCATCCTCCCCTCCTCTGCAGAGACACAGCTCAGCTTGCAGCTCTGTCGTTCTACATTGCAACACAAGAGAAATATCCTTGGCAATCTGAAGACACTGATTTACCTCAAGGGTGCAGAGGACACAGAGGAATAGATAATGAAAGCCATTAGCTGTGTGACAAACTCGCAGAGTATGGGAAAGGACGGAGCACAGGAGCACTGCAGCTGTGCTAAGAAGCCCCATCGGTCCAGCTAGAGGCCGTGCATTTGCATAAGCAGGTCTCTTAATGGACCAGGTTAGATCTAATTGTGTCACCTCTTTCTCTCCTTTCCCTCCCAATGAGTTCACAAAGCTGGGAGGGTCAGTGAGCTCTGATGGGGGCTTGTAAAGGCTTCAGCCCCTTTGAATGGCTTCTTGTCATTGTCACACTGTGGTGGCCTGGGTTTGTCCTCCTTGCGTGTGCCAGCAGTGATTGATGACTCACGGGGACAATTCCATTGTCCCAGAGCCTGGAGCTCCTGTTGCTCCGGGGTCCTCTTTGGTGTTGAAGAGAAGCACTCACCCCCTTCTCAGAAGACACACACACGCACACACTCCATACAGGCTTAGTAAGCCCAGCCAGTCAGTGCCCAGTCAGCTGTCCCCCTTCCTTGTGGCTGAACCGCAGGGAGTGGGGGTGCTTCTGCTCTGCACCACTGAGCCAGAGATGCAGGAGCCTCTGCCCAGCTCAGAATAGATGATGTTTTCTTATTAGTGGTTTCATTTAAAAGCCATGCCAGTCATTTCACATTTTTTTCCAGAAGTTTTGATTGACAGCTATCTGGTCAACCTATGTTCCCTATGGACTAAAATAGCTGACTGGGGCATTGTCTGGGCGTATTAAACCGGCATGGGTGTGTGTGTGTGTGTGTGTGTGTACACGCATGTGTGCACACGCAGGACAGAAGCATAGCATGGAATTTCATGGAGTGGATGTAGAAGGAATTGAAGTGGTCTCGGTGCAGAAGGTGAGGGTAGGAACCAAGTGAAGTGCCTGGTACAGGCGTCCTGCTGCCACTAGAGGGCGGAGTGAGTCTAGAATCCACATGCCCGCATCCCACCTGCGAGTTTTCCCCTAAAGCAGCTCAGCTGGCTCCCAGACAGCAGCTTCAGGTTGACCTCTTAGAAGTCCGACCCTCATTTCCGATGGACTCAGAGTCATAAATTAGATTTCTGTTCTAGGAAACTAATTTCATACCACTACAATACTTTAAAAAGTGATCACAAAATGTGTGCACAAACACAGGGGTGCACATGTGCATTTTACAAATAATTACATGAAAACCTAACACTTAAAGCTAAATTCCTTTGGTGGGTGTAGGGGATGTTGATTGCTTGGATCAGACATCATGAGGCTTGCAGTCTGATGAGGTATGAACTGCAAGTACCGTCTTTCTTTCCTGTGACTTTCCCTTTAGCAAGCACAGCCATTCCTCCTTGCCACAAGGGCCTTCAAACTGTGATGGAAATGAGGGTCATCTGTCTTGGAAATAGGCACTGCTGAGTGGATCTGCCTGCCCATTTCTGGAGCCCTGTGCATGGCGACTGCTGGGGGATGGGCAGTTGCAGTGGTGACTTTGGGTTGGCGGCTCCGTCCACAGGATCTAATCATGGTTGGATGGACCCCAGAGGGCCATAGAATCCTTTGAAATTGTGAGCAAATATTTGATTGTGAGTTTTTTTGGGTAGAGCGTCCAAAGCTTTCACTGGAGTCTCAAAGGAATCCATGGTCCCCAAGAGACACTGTTCACATTCAGGTTCCTTTCTAGTGATACTTTTTCTAAAAAGTGTCTATAGGTCAGTTTTTCTAAGTCCTTCTAAGGACTTCCAGAGATAGTAGTGATAGTTGTACGACAAGGTGAATGTACTTAGCTGTACACTTACAAATGGCTAAGATGGTACATTTTATGTTGTGTATTTTACTACACACACACGCACACACACACACAAAAACACCAAAAAGGAGACTCACTTGAGCCTGAGAGGTCGAAGCTGCAGTGAGCCATGATGACGCGACTGCACTCCAGCCTGGATGACAGAGTGAGACCCTGTCTCCAAAAACAAAACAAAAACATGGTGTCCCTAGGTCAGTCCTCCTAAGGGGGGGGTGAATGCATACACACGGCATCCTCGTGTGCACAAACACAGGGGTGCGCATGCAGGCCCCTCCCTCCCACGCATGTGCCCACAGTTGCACAGGCATCAGCATCTCTAGAGCCAGCCCCCTCCAGTCCCTCCTGGCCCCGCTCTGTGGAATTCCTATACAAGGTCCTTGTGGATTTGTATCATCCCTTTGCACCTCTCACGTGTCTCAGGACAGAATACTCAGCATCCCAGGGGCTTCCTTACCCCACAGCCCCAAATTCCGGGGACAGCATGGATGTGGGAGGGGGCATGGAATCCAGACCTGGATTCTTGTCCCAGACCCACTACTCACCCTTGTGGATTTGAGCAAGGCCTGTGAATTTGAATAAGGTCCCTAACTGCTTTGGGTTTCCTTGGGTAAAGTAGAATAACGGCCCACCCTGCAGAATGACTCGTCTGATGACATGAGACAGGGAAAGGGAGGCACCCTGCAATCCGCCTCTGCCCCATTAAAGGGGCCCTGCAAACTACTCCTGACATTCATTAGAAAATTGACACTGAACCGGGTGCTTAAAATGCAAATGCTGCTTTCCTGGCACTCTGAGTATGTCTCCTGTCATCTCTTGGAATCGGGAAGTTACTTGGGAAGTTGGTGGCACTTGGTATTTAGAGGGTATATCTCCGTTTGGGTGGAGGGCAGGCAGGCAAGTCTAGCTCTCTTGCTATCAGGTGACCTGGGACAGCTCTCTGTTAGCTTTCTGTCTTGATAATGGCATCACGGCCACTGGGATCCGTTGGGTGGGGCAAGAGAAAGAATGGCCAAGCCACAGACTTGGGGCAAGTCCTGCTGTCACGTTCCTTTTGCAGTTCTCTAGAGGAGTGCAGGGTCAGCGCCGGGGGCTGCTGATATAACAGGCTGGAGCATAACGAGGTGTCTGTTGTCGGTGTGCTTGTCATGTTCCAAGATGTGTATTATTTGACAGCTAAAGAAACAATGAAAAGCAACAAAATATGGCATGTACATATGGTGGAATAGTATGCAGCCTTGAAAAAGAAAGGGCATTCTGACGCATGCCACCTCCTGGAGGAAGCTCGAAGACATTAAGTGAAATACACCAGTCACAAAAAGACATACTGTGGGATTCCACATATATGAGGGAGCTAGAGGAGTCAAATTCAGAGAGACAGAAAGCAGAATGGGGGCTGCCCAGGGCTGGGAATAGGGGAACAGGGAGGTTTTATGCAGAGTTTCAGTTCAGAAAGATGAAAAAGTTCTAACGATAGTTATGCAACAATGTGAATATACTTAACACAACTGTACACTTAAAAATGGCTAAGATAGTACATTTTATGTGTATTTTACCACAACTTAAAAAAAAAAAAAATCACTTGAGCCTGAGAGGTCAAAGCTGCACTGAGCCATGATCACGCCGCTGCACTCCAGCCTGGGTGGCAGAGTGAGATCCCGTCTCCAAAAACAAAACCACAGAACCACCACCAAAAACCAAAGAGATGGCCTGTGAAATAAACATCACATGTTTTGAGTCCCAGGGACATGAGCTGGATAGGGAGACTCTGACTCACATTCGGGCTGATCCATGTCTAGAGCTCCTTTGGATATTTTATAAACTATTAGGCTCCTGGGGCAGGGCGGCATTCTTGTCTAGCCACGTGTGGGAGGAGTCCAGAGCCAGGGTTCAGGGCTGGCCTCGGCTGCTGACCGGTGGCCATGGACATGCCTCCCCGCTCCCCAGGCTTCCCTGTCCTCAGCTGAGAAACAGGAATAAGAACCCTCCGTTTTAGTCAATGGAAGGCTCATGTGAATAGAGAGTGGAGGCCCTTCGGAAACACTGTGGTTCTGGATAAACACAGGGTCTTGGTCTCCATTCTGGGCTCTGGATCTCAATGCCTTTCTAACCTTGCCCACTGGTCCCCACTGCCTCCTGTGCTGCCAGAAGCCATCCTGCATTTCCCAGGGTGGTATGAGAGCGTGTCACCTCCGTGCAATAGGCTGAGACACTCGGGCGCTTGGAGAATCTCAGTGATCCTAATCATAAGCTTATTAGCAGGCTGCAGTCAGCGGAGTGATCACATGTTCATTACATTTATTACAAGAAAGGCTGTTTACCGGCCGCCTTAGAAGGACGGATGGGACCTGCTGTGCCCGGCTGGCAGGCCTTCTGTAGGGAGTGACCCGGCTGCTGCTTGTGCATCTGTGGTGTTCCTATGAGTCACTGGAGCTGGAGACTGAGCGGAGGTGGATGAGGCCAAGGGGATGGGGGGCTCCATCACAACCTATGGACGCCCACCCGCCTTCCTGCCCCAGAGATCTGCTCAGCTGTAGAAGTAGGGGCTCTGTGGGGCAATGTGGATAGGGGCTACTTAAGGAGGGCAGGATGGGCAGGCTAGCTTTCACCCCTGGGTGGGGATTTTTGGGAAATGGAGCCAGCACTCTGCAGTTGTTAAAACATACCAGGCAGACTGAGTGTAGTGGCTCACACCTGTAATACCAGCACTTTGGGAGGCCAAGATGAGAGGATCACTTGAGGCCAGGAATTTGAGAGCAGCCTGGACAACATACAGTGAGACACTGTCTCTACAAAAAAAATTAAAGTGAGCCAGACATGGTGGTGTACACACCTGTAGTCCCAGCTTTTCTGGAGGGGCTGAGGTAGAAGGATCGCTTGAGCCCAGAAGGTAGGACCTGCCATCAACCATGATTGTGCCAGTGTACTCTAGCCTGGGTGACAGAGCAAGACCCTGTCTCAACAACAGAAAAGCCAGGCAGAGCATGGTGCACTTTCTGTGCCCTCTCTGGGTTCCTCGTCCCAGCACAGTGAACTAGGTAAGGGCCCATTGCACAGGCAGAAAGCTGAGTCCAAGGAGAAAATGATGACAGAAGGCAGGCATAGGAGGCTTCCTGGGGCCATTGAGGAAGAGTCTGCGAGAAAAGCACAAATGACCAATTCTGTTAGGTGACCTTCTGGAAATTCCCTGGGCCAGGTGTCGCCCCACGTGTGTTACTGTGTGCAATCCTGCTGACCTCCTCCTAAAAGGTCAGCAAGACAGAAAAGGAAAAAAAAAGCCACAAGCAAAAGTCAAGATACTTGGAGTCAGTAAGAGAAAAACTGGGGGGAGCTAGGCTCAGGTCATTCCTCCCCTGAAGTGGAACATAGAAGGGGCATGTGGGACTGGCTCTTGGTGTAGCCCTGGGGGTACCTGGCCCCACAGGCTGGAGTAGGGAGTTGGGCCGGGGCTACCCTGGGCAGAGGCAGGCGCTGGGGTTGAGCAGCAAGAGCACCTCTTTCTAGGCTTTTGAGCCAATCTAGGCAGTTATTTCAACCAGGCAAGTCTGTCATGACCTGAACTCATTCTCCATCCCCAAAAGTGGCTCCATAGGGCCTGGAGGATGAGCACAGTCCTGTGAGGGCACCTGGGTCCTGAGGCCGGAGCACCACTGCCCTGCCTCCCTCCATCCAGCACAGTCCTTCTGGTGACACCCCACTGTCACGGGTGCAGCCTCCTTACTGGAAGGCGCCTAAAGATTCGGTAGGTGATGTGAACAGTTGTGTCTGCAGTCACAAATGGTCCACCGTTTTTATGGGTCCTCCCTGTGGATGGTGGGAGAGGGGTGAGGCCATCAGGCTGCGTATTATGTGGGTCCCTACCCTCTTCCTCCTCTCCAGCTCTCCTCTCCTTCCTGCTCCTGAGGGCCAATGAGAGGGAGTAAAACCAAGATGAAGATCTAAGGCCTTCCATCTGCTCCAGTTCATTAAGGAAAAGTAGATGACCACAAGCACTGGTGTGTCAGCCATGATCAGTAACACGCTACCTAGAAACCCCTGTCCCAACACTGACTGGGACACCTGGTGTGTGGCGATACTGCAGGAAGAGGGCTCGGGAGACTGGCGTGCACCCACGCTGACACCTGCATAGCTTGGCCCCGGGGCCAGGTTGACCAGTGGACTTGCAGGGGGCCCAGAGGGACCATCTGTAACCCAGAGATGACAGCCTTCATCCCCCACCTCCCCGTGCTCCTGCACCACCCCACTCTCCCGGCAGAAGAGCAAATGGGCTTTTTCAGGATGACACAGATGACAGGGTGGCATCCTTCTGTGCTCCTCCCTGCAAGGACACAGTGCCACACACAGTGCCACCATCTAAAGACTGAACCCACCCATGGAACTGGCCAGGGCTCTGGGACATGGGAAGCAGCTGCCTGAGCTCCGTAGTCCCCTTCTCCCACCCAGCGTTCCTTCCCAGGCCCCAGAGGAGATGCTTGGGCTTGAGGTAGCAACAGGGACCCAGGTGGAATCCAGAAGTCGAGAGAATCTCTGAGAGATCCCTAGAATCCATAGTTCATTTTCTCATTCATTCATTCATTCATTGCACACGGTGCAAGAAGCCCGGAGATCAGGGAGAGACACAGACAGTCCTGGGGAGTGGAAGTGGCTTGGAGAACAGAAGGGCTGTTGTCATGCAGCTGTCATCAGCGCTGTCTGGCATTGCGATTCCAGGAGAACATAGCATGTGGGGCAGCTTCTGCCTTCAAGAATCGGGCAGTTTTCACAGAGGTGGGGACATTTGGTCTGGGTCCTGAGAGATGGGTAGGAGTTCCTGCGATGGGAAAGAGGAAAGGACATTCCATGGAGATCAAGTGCAAGGGAATGGAACATTCAGGAAATAGGTAAATATCAACAACACCAAAGAAAATAGTGCCCAGAGGGTAAAGGAAAGGCTGAAAAGGTAGAATATGGTGAGGGAGACGATGCTGAGGGGTGAATCAGGGAGAAGGGCCTGGGGTGGAGCGGGAATGGGGAGAAGGCCCAGGGTGGAGTGGGACCGGGAGAAGGACTCGGGATGGAAGGGGATGGGGGAGAAGGGCCTGGGTGGAACGGGATGGGGAAGAAGGGCCTGGGTGGAGAGGGACCGGGAGAAGGGCCGGGGTGGAATGGGATGGGGGAGAAGGGCCGGGGTGGAACGGGATGGGGAGAAGGGCCGGGGTGGAACGGGATGGGGAGAAGGGCCGGGGTGGAGAGGGACAGGAAGAAGGACTCGGGATGGAACGGGATGGGGAGAAGGGCCGGGGTGGAACGGGATGGGGGAGAAGGGCCGGGGTGGAACGGGATGGGGAGAAGGGCCGGGATGGAGAGGGATCAGGGAGGCCCACCCAGGGGGAGGGCGAAAGAGCAGGGCGGCTGCCAAGCCCACTGAAGTCAAGAGGTGAACCCGAACAGTGGCGGAGGGAGACCCCACGGAATGCATGGGGTTGTCCGAGGGGAGTGACTTGCTAGTGAGGCCGCGGACGAAGGAGGACCAGGAAGACACTAGATGTGGCCTGTCGTGGTCCCTTTCCCCTTCCTTCGCACCCGGTCTCTTTTTCGTCCTTTCCCCCAGTTTTGGCAGCCGGTGGGGGGCGGGGGGAGCGCTGGGAAGGACAGCCGCAGCCTGCAGGTTGACACCACGCTCATCGCAGGCCGGTGGCCGCCGCCTCTGCCCGCCACCCGCCAGGACCGGTCCACGAGCTCGCAGCCCGAGGCCCGCGCGGGGGCGCTGGCGGCCCGGTGGGCTGCGGGTTCCCTGCTCGCCTCGGAGGCTTTTCTTAGTGAAATGTCTGCCACCTTGTGGCTAAGGCTGGTACTGCGGGGCCCTCCAGGCTCCCCACGGGCCCGGGCCTGCCGGTGGCTGCAGGGGCGGGGGAGCGGAGCTGGGCAGCGGTGCCGGCCCCCCTGTATGAACCCACCTCCTCCCACGCTGTGCTCAGAGAATCTTCCGGAGACAGCAGCTGTGCCTGGGAGGCCGCCCTTGTGCCTAGGAGGACAGGGAAGAGGGTGGAGCTCAGACCCAGGCCGGCTGGGAGGTCTGCACGGGGGCGGCTGCAGAACACGGGCGGCTCCGTCCACAGGCGCAGCTCCGGGCGGGAGCGAGGCGCCCTCGGCGGACGGTGTCTGCCGCGGAGTGGGCGGGCCCCCGAGGACCCTCACACCTGTGGGCAAGAGCGCGCCCGGGCACGGGGCCGCGCAAGCCGGTGAATCCCGCTCGCGTTGTGAATCCAGGGCCCTTGGGATCCGATTTTTTAGTTGCTATTTGGATACAGCTGCGAGAGATGAGAGATGATTTGACATCTCTCCGTTCTCCGAACTTGCCTTGGACCAGCAATGCCAGGCCCTCACCGCGCCTTTTTCTCGTCTCCAAGCCCTCTGGTGCTGCCTGGAGCAGACGGCGCCCCCCACAGACGTCGTCCTTACTGTCGTCACCGGAATATTCCATCTCCACAGCCACCTGGCATCCCGAAGCCTCCCTTCAGTGGGCAGCTTCTTCACAGGCAAATGCTAGCCATCGCCCGTCACACCGCGGGCACATGCTCCACTTCCAAGGAGGTCACTGCTAACTGGAAATCTACCTGTGAGTTAGCCAACCCCACATGCTCGTTCTTAGAGAGGTTCTGTTCGCTGAAAACAGTCTGGAGCCAAATGCAGTGTGAGCTGGGGCCCAGTCATGGAAACAGAAAGCTCCATGCCATCAAGCTGGATAGGTTCTACAAAAGGAATTCGGTGTTACAGAATCGTTAGCAGGGGTGTGAAGGGCAGGGAAAAGCACCCCAAGATTTCAGGATACCAAGATGTTACTGAAATTGCCAGAAGTCATTGCTGATGGCATGCCACGGACTCTCTGGAGAGGGCCGGGAGGAGCTGGCAGAGTCTCGGGTCTGCTTCCTGCAGAGTCCTGCGCTCATCCTCACAGCTGCGCCCTGCAAAGAATAGCTTCTCCTTTTACGTAGCCTGCCAAATTTCGTGTGAGTTTCTCTCATTGGTGGAATCTGAAGCAGGGCCTTGCTGGCAGCAGAATCTGGGGAATGCAGTCTGCGAGCTTTCCGCCTGTGTGGTACCAGGGTGAGCTGAGAATGTCAGGGACCAAGGCACAGTGTCTGACACACACTTTTAAATACGGGTGACAATAATAGGACTTCCTTCCCGTGGCTCTGGTGAGGCTAAAATTAACATGTGTGAAGTCTTTGCACAGATCATGGCATATGGCAGACCCTCAATAATTGCTAGTTTACAAAAAATTGTCAAAACTATATTAGAATGGCTCCTTATTCTCATTCCTGACCCCTGCAAGAAAACTGACTGCCTCTGAGCTAGCTGGTCCAACCCACCTGCCTTGATGGGGACCCTGCCCCTTATCGTTCTGGACCTGCTGGGCCTCGAGATCCTGGATCGGCCTTATGCTGGCTCAGACGGCGAAACAGAGATACAGGAAATAAGTGACATTTCTCAAGAAAAACCTGAAGCAGTGAATATAATATTGGATGCACTGTGCTTGGCAGACTTGAAGACCATCTCACATGGACCAGCGGACAGTCAGAGTGTGGTTGGTCCCCTCGTAAAAACACAAGTCCTGGCTCTGCTTTGCAGCTCTGTACCAAATGGAGGCAGTGAGAGCGGGTTGAGCCTCTGTGGCCCTGTGCTCACATGCTCCGAGCAGCCTGCAACAAGAAAGAATTAGGGCACAACTGAAATCCAAAGGGGAAAAGAAGCAGGCTGAAATCCACGGGGAGCAATGTCTATTTCTTAGTCTGTCTCCTGCCCCAAATAGTCCCTCTCTCCTCTCCCAGCTTGTGTTGATGCATGTCTATCCCTGGCACCAGATGTCACCGGGACGTAAACTAGGACGCAGAGGGCGGTGATGAGCCACAGGCCACGTCCTGCCCTGCCCTGACTCCCCAGAATCCCTGGCCTGCAGTTCAGAGCACAGACCCCAAGTGACACCCTGCTCACCAGGACACGCCAGCAGGGTCCTGCTCCCCAGAGCCACAGCAAGTGGGGGGACCCTCTATCTAGCCTGGGAGTGGGCTGGGGTCCTGTTCCTGAGCTGGTGGGCAGATAGGATAGCGCCAGGTAGAGTTGCAGCCATTCCTTCTGTCCCTGCTCCATCCCTACCCTGTCCACCCGTTTCATTCTCTCCCACTGCAGCCCTGCTGAGCCCTCTCGGGGACATCCATTTGTCCTCGGGGACAGGCAGGGAGCCATGCTTACCTGCTGTTTCCTCTGGGAGAGCTTTGGGGCAAGTTTCAAACAGACCCACAGCGTCCAAACCAGGGCCCCCAACTTGCACCTGGGACAGCAGGGATGTGGGGGTACAGTGTAAATTACAGATTTAAAAATCTAATATCAACCTGATTTCAGTTTCCAGTCAACTGAGGCACAGCAAGGTAAGTCCCTGCCCAGCATCACTCCACTTGCAATGCACAGAGCCCAGCCCAAAGGGACGCACTTCTTGTCCCGAGCCACGCGTCCGCTCCCTGCAGCCCTGGCCCCTCAGTGCCACCCCTCGCAGGGGCTCTCTCTCTAGCATGGGAGCTGATGGTGCCTTTCTGTGTCCCCACAGGTTCTTTCAGAGCACGGCTTTGGCCCCATCACTACTGACATCCGGGAAGGACAGACTTTCTACTACGCGGAAGACTACCACCAGCAGTACCTGAGCAAGAATCCCAACGGCTACTGTGGCCTTGGGGGCACCGGCGTGTCCTGCCCAATGGGTATTAAAAAATAATTTCTCCCCACATGGTGGGCCTTTGCGGGTTCAGTAAAAATGCTTTCAACAAATTGGGCAGTGTTTGTGTGATTGACAATCATGGCATTTGAAGTGCACAAAGTACAAAGGAATTTATAAAGATCTAGTTTTCTGAAGTATAATCTACAGGAGGCGCAATGGCAAGTTGATAAAATGTGATTTATCTCCTAATAAGTTATGGTGGGAGCAGAGCTGTGCAGTTTCCTGCGTCGTCTGGGGTCTGAGTGAAGACAGCGGGGACGCTGTGTTCACCCTTCTTGGTGGAAGCTAAGGCATGAGCTGAGAGGTTGCTGGACAGGGTGGGGGACCCCAGAAGTCCTTTATCTGTGCTCTCTGCCCACCAGTGCCTTGCAAGCTGCAAACGTGTATAGCCTCAATGACTCATTCACTGAAATCCTTCGCTTTACCAAATCTGGATGTGCATAGAGGCTTTCTCTTCCTTTTCAGCCCTCTCTGTGCAGAGAAAAGATGTGAGTCTGCTTGATGAATTCTAATGCTTTGCTTAGAGCTATGAGAAATGTTTGTTTTAATAAAAACCTGCAGTCCAATAATGCAAACTGCCTGACATCTCCTCTGTGTTTGACTTGCTTAGGTAGGATATTTTTAAGTGCTGTAAGATGAGCTTAATGGCTCTAAACAGCTTGGGAGGGAGGGAAAAAGCCTCAGAGCCATTTACCCCCAAATGGGAACAATTCGGATTGAAATTTTTGGTAAACATGCACACCTCTAGCTCCTTGCAACCTGAGTAATAATAATTGTTCTCCAGGTGCCTGTCACATCCCTCACATCATAGACTATTCTAGTTAGAGCAGACCCCTTCAACCCCTGCCCTTAAGAACCTTTATATTCCAGACAAGGAGACGGGGGCATGAGCAATACACATGTAAACAAATGACGAAATAAGATGATGTCAGGTTCTGATGAGGGATGTGAAGATGATGAATGGGATAAGACAGTAAGTTGCGTCTGGGGACTGTGAGATTGTGTTCAGGGCTGTTTTAGCGAGGTTGGTCAGGGAGGCCTCCGTGAGGTGGGTGAGACTTGATGTATTAGTCCATTCTCACATTGCTATGAAGAAATGCCCGAGACTGGGCAATTGATAAAGAAGAGAGGTGTGATTGGCTCACAGTTCCACAGGCTGTACAGGAAGCATGATTCTGGCATCTGCTCGGTTTCTGGGTAGGCCTCAGGAAACTTACAGTCATGATGGAAGCAGGAAGGGGAACAAGTGGGGGTACCACTTGCTTTTAAATGACCAGATCTCAGGAGAACTCCCTCAGGAGAACAGCACTGAGGGATGGTGCTAAACCCTGAGAAGCTGCCCCCATGGTCTGGTCCCCTCCCATCAGGCCCCACCTCCAATACCAGGGATTACAATTCAACAGGAGATTTGGGTGGGAACACGGATCCAAACCATATCCCTTGAGAACCAAATTAACTAAATCAGCAGTCCCCAGCCTTTTTGGCACCAAGGGCCCGTCTCATGAAAGACGATTTTTCCTCAAGTGGGTGGTGGGAGGAAGGGGGATGGTTTTGGAATGATTCCAGCACATTACACTTATTGTGCACTTTATTTCTATTATTATTACATTGTAACATATATAAAGAAATAATTATACAACTCACCATCACATAGAATCAGTGGGAGCCTGAGCTTGTTTTCCTGCAACTAGATGGTCCCATCTGGGGGTGATGGGAGACAGTGAAAGATCATCAGGCATTAGATTCTCATGAGGAGCGTCAACCTAGATCCCTCGCATGTGCAGTTCACAATAGGGTTCACGCTCCTATGAGAATCTAATGCCACCGCTGATCTGACAGCAGGCGGAGCTCAGGCGGTAATGTGAGCAATAGGGAGTGGCTGAAAAGACAGATGAAGCTTTGCTTGCTTGCCTGCCACTCACCTCCTGCTGTGAGGCCTGGTTCCTAACAGGCATGGACCAGTCAGTACCAGTCCATGGCCCAGTGGTTGGGGACTCCTGAACTAAGTAATTCAAGATCTAAAGGAGGCAGCATGTTGGGAATACACTAGTGGAAGTGGAAGCTGTTCCATCAGTAGAGAGAACTCTCACTGAGGCAGGTGAAACCAGGTCACGGAGAGCCTTCGATAGGATGAGATAATGGGCTTTTTAGTTTATTCTATTTAATGGGACCCCATTGGAGGTTTTTACACACTTTCTCCCTGATTTATTTTTAACCAGAGCAACTGGATGGCTGAGGGTGTGATTTGCTTGTAAGAAGGCGGATGTGAGGTGGAGGTAATGGGATGAATCATGCAGTTTTGGCCACACAAATTTGAGATGCTCCTCAGATGTCCCAGTGCGGATATGGAGCAGGGGAATTGATTGCATGGATCTGGGTCTTGGAAGGGATCAGAGGAGGAGAGATTTCAGAATTCCCAGCATATACATGGTGTTTGAGGCCATGGGACCAGCTGAGATCATTTAGGGAGAGACTGGAGAGAGAGAGAAAGGGTTTGACCATTGAGTGCCGGGTGTTCTGACCTGCAGAGGTCTGGGAAAGAAGGAGCAAAGGAATTGGAGAAGTGACCCCTGAGATAGGCACAGGCAGCGAGCGTGTCCTATAAGCAAGTTGTTTCTAGAGTCTGGGGAAAAGCTTAGGCCAACTTCCATGTTCAAAGCAGAGCAAAGTAAAAACTGACGGGGCATCCAGCCCTTTGAGGAGGGATCTTGCAGTGTTTCAAGTGGCACATACGTTGAATCTTGCCCTAAGCCTTCCCCAGAAGGAACCGGGATCTTTTACCAAGGTGACTCAGCACTGGTGAAATGGAAATAGCTCAGTCCTTGTAGGAGTTATTAGCCACTGCTCCTATGCGTGAATAGACCAAGGTCCACTGCAGAGTGGGGCTTATGAAGACCAGGTGACAGATGGGGTCTTGCTGTGAGTCTGTCTCTCAGTGGGTTCAGTGGGTCTGAACAACAAGCCTGAAGTTATTTCCCCACTCCCAGAATGCATAGTGTGTATTAGCCATGATTCCAGCTTTTGCAGCTTGATCTTTCAACATCCATTCACCCCACGCGCATATGCCCCTGACCTCCTGCCTGCCTCCTCACCCCTGCTTCTCACTAAAAGGAGTCTTTCTTTTAGGGGTGCAGGTTTGGTTTGGTTTGCTTTGCTTTGCTTTGCTTTGCTTTGGTTTTTGAGATAGAGTTTTGCTCTTGTTGCCCAGGCTGGAGTGCAATGGTGTGATTTCGGCTCACTGCAACCTCCACCTCCCGGGTTCAAGCAATTCTCCTGCCTCAGCCTCCCGAGTAGCTGGGATTACAGGCATGCGCCACCATGCCCAGCTACTTTTGTATTTTTAATAGAGACGAGGTTTCTCCATGTTGGTCAGGCTAGTCTCGAACTCCCGATCTCAGATGATTCACCCACCGTGGCCTCCCAAAGTTCTGGGATTACAGGTGTGAGCCACTGCACCCGGCAGGGGTGCAGTTTTTTCAATACAAACCGATTGATCCAGAGTTCACAGCCCAACCACCTCCTCTGTCTGACTCTCACACTCCAGGCCGCTCTCCGGCTTTCCCAATCGCCCCAGGCCAAGTGCTTGACAACTAGGGACAGCCCCTGTGCCCCCGAGCTGCTGAAATTATTCACACACGCCTGTCCTAAGCCTGTTCATTCTGCCATTCCTTCCCATGAAAACCACAGTAGAGGCTCTGTCCACAGTTTCCACCCCCACCCTCCAGTTCTTCCCCTTCTCTTGGGACCTGTGAGTAGTAAAACTCTTCTTTTATCAGCAGCCATCTCTAGATCTGTTGGCTTTATTAGACCTAAATAACAATAAAACCTATTAAAACATTGTGAGATAGATATACCTAATAACTGACAAAATCCCCGTTTTAGCTCCCTGATCCATGGAGTAAAGTCTCTTGTACTCCCCCACTCCCAATATAGTGAATAAAACAATACCTTTTCTTTGGGAGAATTTCAAATTTTGGTGGCAGCAGTGGCAAACCCAAATGATACAGGGGTGGGGATTGCTGCCTAACCCTATGTTGTCACCCTGTTTGGCAGATGAAATACTGTTTCTGTCTCACAGTATTGTGTCATGCTTAGGTTTCATTCACATGTTCTCAATGTCTTCTTGAAATTCATTATGCAAAATATTGAGCTGGGCCTGGGCACGGTGGCTCACACCTATAATCCTAGCACTTTGGGAGGCCGAGGCAGGCGGATCACCTGAGGTCGGGAGTTCGAGACCAGCCTGGCCAACATAGTGAAACCGTATCTCTACTAAAAATACAAAAAATTAGCTGGACTTGGTGACGTGTGTCTGTAATCCCAGCTACTCGGGAGGCTGAGGCAGGAGAATCACTTGAACCCGGGAGGCGGAGGTAACAGTGAGCCAAGACTGAACCACTGCAGTCCAGCCTTGGCAACAAGAATGAGACTCCGTCTCAAGAAAAATAAATAAAAATTGAACTGGACAGTTCACTTAGGGACATGTTGCTTGTTTAACGTCTTAGAGCTTCTGTTATGACGGCCATGACATGTCATTCTACTGCCCCTGGTGACCCTCCCACCCCCAACTTGTAGCAGAGAGTACTGGTAGATAGTCATGCTCTTTCCTGCCAAGCCCAGGCACACTTTCAGAATTCCTGTACACCAAGGACCTTAGGCGGGCACTGCCAAGCAATCAGACTTGGTTTTCAGGTGACACCCAGAGCTTTCCTTCCAGGTGAAACCAGAATTGCTGACTAAAGCTTTGGATGTAATGACTCAGCCACGGGTAAGCTCACCAAAGAGACGTCATCTAAAGAACAGCATATCATGATGTTAGCCACAGCATGGCGATCAGAGAGAGCCTGGGACAAATGCTTTGTTGAATTCCAGAAATTCCACAGAGGCTGGTGGAGCGATCAGCTGGAGTTCAGTCAGGCAGACCTGAGGGGAAATGCTAGCTCTGCCTCTTGTAGATTGAGTGATGCTGCAGAAGTCACATGATCATTCTGAGACTTAGTTTCTTTGTGTGTAAAACGGTGATAATCACACCCATGTTGTAGGGCTTGGGGAAGATTAAATACGATACATACACATATATGTGTGTGTGTGTATGTGTATGTATATATACACTTTGTACAGAGCCTGAGATACAGTAAGTGTTCTCCACATGGTAGATATTATTATTGTCTTCTTATAAAGAAGAAAAGGGGATTATTTGCTGAGACCTTTAAAAAAATCTCATTCGCTTTTGTGAGTCCACCCTGTCCCCAGAATGATGAGTGACATTTTCCAGACATTATTAGTTTGTCTGAATAGTTTATGAAATTTCCAGGGAGCAGTATTTTTTAACCATATGTTGACTCTGAGATGTCCTTTTTGCCCCCCAAATTTTAAATATTTCCATCAGAGAACAGGCTACACATTCTTTGAACATGCTCTGAGTTCCAACTGGGACATTGGGACACTGGGATGCCAAGAACGTGTCTGCCTGATGTCGGCAGTGAGCTCGAGGCAAATGTCTCTGAACTCCCACTGGCCACTTAGTCTGTGCATCTTCACAGAAGATGACATCTCTGTGGGCCCCTCTCCTCCCTTGCTGTACAGTGGCTTTTCTGTGACCAAGTGGCCCCCTTGGAGGTGGAAGCAAAAGGAAAAGCTCTGGACGGAGGTTCCCCAGCTCCTTGAAAATCTGTAAAAATCTCTGGCGCTTCAGAGGAGTTCATTGCTGACATTAAGAGCTGCTTCTCATCGCTCTTTATTCATTCAGCCATGAGTTAATTAATTCTCTCAACATGAATCTATTCAGTTCCGGCTGTGTGCCAGGGTCTGTGCTGGATGCCGGGGGCATCCTGTCAGCCAAACATGGTTGCCGGCCTCAATAAAACTGTTCTAGTGGAGAAATCAGATATTAAAGGGGCAGTGTCACAACTCCATAATTACAAACAGTGGATGTGCTCTCGGGGAAAATCATAGTGTGCTGTGAAAGAGTAAAAATGAGGGGATCCGATCAAAGCTGAGGGAGCTGCATTTGGGCCGAATTCTGAAATTCCATGAGAAGTAACATGCAAAGCGGATGTGAAGATACAATTGAGAGAGGGACACGTTCCAGGCAGAGGCATGTACAGAGGCCCTGGGGTGGAGCCTTTGAAAGAAGGAATCTAAGAGCTGTGGTGATAGTGCCATGTGTGTTAATGCTGCTTTTGTTTTTACAAAGACTTAACTTTTTAGGGCAGTTTTAGGTTCACAGCAAAATGGAGAGGAAGATACAGAAATTTCCATATGCCCCCCCATGCCCTCCCCAACTATCACCATCCCCCACCAGAGTGGTACATTTGTTACCACTGATGAGCCACATTGCCACGTCATTATCACCCAGAGTCTGCAGTTTATATTCGGGTTTGGTCTTGGTGTTATACAGTCTGTGGGTTTGGACTCTATACGCTGTTAGAGTATCATAGAGAATAGTTTCCCTGACCAAAAAATCCTCTGTGCTCCATCCACCTGTTCATCTCTGTCTCCCTCCTGACCCCGGCAACCACTGATCTTTTTACTGTCTTTATACTTTTGCCTTTTCCAGAATGTCAAATAGTTGGAATCACACAGTAACCTTTTCAGATTGGCTTTTTTCACTTAGTAAATATGCCTTTAAGTTTCCATCGTGTCTTTTCATGACTCACTAGCACATTTCTTTTTAGTGCTGAATAATATCCCATTGTCTGGATGTAGCACCATTCATTTATCCATTCACCTACTGATGGGTGTCTTGGTTGTTTCTACATTTTAGAAAGTATGAATAATGCTGCTATACACATCTGTGTGCAGGTTTTTGTGTGGACGTAAGTTTTCAACTTCTTTGGATAAATACCAAGAAGTGTGATTGCTGCATTGCACAGTGAGAGGTATGTTTAGTTTTGTAAGAAGTTGCCAAACTGTCTTCCAAAGTGGCTGGGCCATTTTGCATTCTCACTAGCAATGAATGAGAGTTCCTGTGGCCTCACATCATCACCAGCATTTGCTGGTGTCAGTGTTCTGGATTTCCGTCATGTTCATAGGTGTGTAGTGATGTCTCATTGTTGTTTTAGTTCACATTTCCCTGATGACCCATGATGCGGAACATGTTTTCATGTGCTTATTTGTGTCTATAGATCTTCATTGGTGAGGTGTCCATCACAGTCTTTGGCCCAATGGTTAATTTTTCACAGCTGACCAGTGTGATGAGGGGTGCTGGGGATGAAGGTTGGTGATGCCCACACAGTGAGTTTCTGTCTTTTTGAGCACCCACATTTGAACTAGGCAACCTGGCTGCATGAAACTCTTAGCTTTTTTTCCCCACTTTTTCAGCCATTTTTTAGGGTCACATGTTGGGGCCCCTGGTTTTTACTGTTGATGATTATTTTAAAACTGCAATGACCTCACTGTTGGATTTTATTTTTTTAAACACAAGGGCTGGGGGTGGTGGCTCACACCTGTAATCCCAGCACTTTGGGAAGCTGAGGCAGGCAGATCACTTGAGGCCAGGAGTTCAAGACTAGCCTGGCCAACATGGCGAAACCCCGTCTGTACTAAAAATACAAAAATTAGCCCAGCATGGTGGTGCATGCCTGTAATCCCAGCTACTCAGGAGGCTGAAGCACAAAAATCGCTTGCACCGGGAGGTGGAGATTGTAGTGAGCTGAGATTGCACCACTGAACTCCAGCCTGGGTGACAGAGTGAGACCCTGTCTCGAAAAACAAAAAAAATGTAATTTACACAAAAAACTACATACAAAGTATATAATTTGATAAATTTTTGATATATGTATATAGCCATGAAATCATAGCCACAATCAAGATAATAAATATATCCACCACTGCAAAAATATCCTCACACCTCTTATTCCTGGACCTGCTTCCCCTATTCCATATTCAGGACCCAGTCCTAAGGCAATCCACTTTCTGCCATTAAAGATTAGTTTGCATTTCTGAAATTGGACTCAGCATTTACTCTTTCTTCATCTGGCTTCCTACTCAAGTATTTTGAGATTCATGGATGTTGCTGTATGTGTCATTGGTTCATTCCTCTTCGTTGCTAAGTAGTATTCCATCACATGGATGTACCACAGTGAGTTTATCCATTTATCTGTTGATGGACATTTGGGTTGTTTTCAGTTTGTGATTGTAACACATAAACATGCTGTGGAATTCATGTGTGAATCTTTGTATGGACACATGATTTCGTTTCTCCTGGCTATATACCCAACAGTCAAATGGCTAGGTCACGTGACAGGCGCATGTTTAACTATTTAATAAACTGCCAGACTGTTTTCCAAAGTGATTGTAACATTTTATGTTATCACCAGCAGCTATGAGAGTTCCGGTTCTGCTACGTCATCCTCAACGCTTGCCATGGTCAGTCGTTTTGAGTTTAGATATTCCAACAGGTGTGCAGTGGGATCTCACTATGGTTTCAATTTGCATTTCCCTAACAAATGATCCTGAGCCTCTTTTATGTGCTGTTTTGCCATCTGGATATCTTATTTGGTGACACATCTAATAAAATCTTTTGCTCATTTTGGGGAGTTGTTACCTTCGTATTGAGTTTTGACAGTCCTTTTTATATTCTAGATACAAGTCCTTTATTGAGATATCCATTTTGCAAAGTCTGTAACTTGTCTTCTTATTTTTTTAACATTATCTTTCAAAAACAGAAGTTCTCAATGTTGATGAAGCTCAGTTTATCAAGTTTTTCCTTTACGTATTGTGTTTTTGGTATTGTGTCTAAGACATCTTTGCCTAAGATGAGAAGTTGTATGGTTTAAGGTTTTACACTTAGGCCTGTGGGCCATTTCGAGTTTGTTTTTGTACACAGTGTAAAGTAGGAATTAAAGTTTGGTTTATTTTTTGCATATAGATATTCAATTATTCCAGCAACATTTGTTGATAGGCTATTGGTATGGTCTAAAAGTTTGTATCCTCTGCAAATTCGTGTGTTGAGATCCTAATCCCCAAGGTGATTGTGTTAGGAGGTGGGGTGTTTGGGGATCTGATTAAGTCACGAGGGCGGAGCCTTCATGAATGTGATTAATGTCCTTATAAAAGAGGCTCAGAGACCTGCCTTGTCCGCTCCACATTGGGAGGATGCAGCGGGAAGACTGTCTGTGAGTCTGTGAGGAAGCAGAGCCCTGGCCAGACACCAGATCTGCTGCCACCTGGATCCTGGACTTCCCAGCCTCCAGAACTGTGAGAAATACGTTTGTGTTGTTTAGAAGCATCCAGATTATGGTATTTCATCATAGCAGCCTGAGTGGACTCAGACAACCGTCCCGTCTCAACTGAATCAATGTTGCACATTTGTTGAAAATCAATCATCCATATATGTATGGATCTATTTCTGGACTGTCTATTCTGTCTCACTGATCTATTAGTCTACCTTTGTGCCATTGCTCTACAGTTTTGATTACTAAAGATTATAAGTTTTAGAATCAGCTAGTGTAAACAGTGAAAATCACTGAGAGTTCAGAAGTTAAAATTGGACTGTGGTTTCAAATAAGGTGCTTAATGGTCCTTTTCCATCATTTGGCATGAATATCCCCTACATATCTCTGAAGGTTGATTTTGTTCTTTATTTTAATAATAACGTTGTGAACAGCTTGAACCTGACAGTTGCACAGGAAGTGGATTTCTCAGCAGCCATTGGTAGGGCCTTGTGACCCCCTGATAGTGAGCAGCTCTGGGAACAGAACAGACATGAGTGTCTGGGAGGGGACATAGGAAGGATCTACATACAAATTGAAGATCCCTCCCATTTCTATAAATTTTCTATACAATTGTATATTTTAATATATAATTAAAATATTGATTTTAAGTCTGTCTCTGGAAACATAAGCTTTAATAGTTTACATCTTCACTTAATCACTTATGAAATCATTTTATAACCCTTAATAAAATTAGATAGTGTAACTTCTCAAACTTTGTTCTCTTATAAAGTTGCTTTTGGTTATCCAAGGTCTTTTGCATTTCCATATGAATGTTAGAATCAGTTTGTCAGTTTTCTACAAAAAGAATTCTGCTGGGATTTCAAATAGGATTGCATTGAATCAGAATCAATTTGGAAAGAATTTACAGTTTAACAGTCTTAGGTCTTCTAATCCATGGGCACAATATTGATCTCCATTTAATTAATTAAATTAAATTTATTTGATTTCTCTTAATAATGCTTTATAGTTTTCAGCATCCAGGTCTTGCACATCTTTTGTTACATATATCCCCAAGTATTTCCTATTTGTATGGCATTGTTATAGTATTGTTTTTAAAATTTCAGTTTCCAATTGTTCATTTGCTAGTTTATGCAAATCTGAAGGATTTTTGTGCATTGATTCTGTATATTGCCACCATGCTGAACTCACCTATCAATTCTAGTTTCTTTTTTGTTTTTTGTAGATTCCATGGGATTTTCTACGTAGATATGACGTCTGCAAATAGACAGTTTTACTTCTCGTTTCCAGTCTGTGTACCTTTTCTCCCTTCCCCCTTACCACGTTGCACTTTATCTCCAGTACAATTTTAATGTAAGTGGTGAGAAGGGAAATACTTATCTGTTCTGATCTTAGGCTTGTATTAGTCTGTTTTCACGCTGCTGATAAAGACATACCTGAGACTGGGTAATATAAAGGAAAAGAGGTTTAATGGACTCAAGTTCCATGTTGCTGGGGAGGCCTCACAATCATGGCAGAAGGGAAAAGGCACATCTTACATGGCGGCAGACAAGAGAGAATGAGAGCCAAGTGAAAGGGGAAATTCCTTATAAAACCATCAGATCTCATGAGACTTATTCACTCCATGAGAACAGTATGGGGAAACTGCCCCCATGAATCAGTTATCTCCCACTGAGTCCCTCCCATGATGTGGGAATTATGGGAGCTACAATGCAAGATGAGATTTGGGTGGGGACACAGACAAACTGTGTCAGTCTTTTACCATTAAATACGGTGTTAACTGTGGATTTTTCACAGAAGCTGTTTGTCAGTTTTCCTTCTCTTCCTAGTCTGCAGAAAGTTTTTTTAATCAGGAATGGATTCAGATTTTGTCAACTGTTTTTTGCATCCAGAAAATGATCATACAGACATTCCTCATTCATCTGTAAATATTGTGAATTACTTTGACTGATTTTTGAATCTTAATTCAACCTTGTATTCCTGGAGTAAACCTACTTGGTCATGATTTCTGTCCCTTTTATACACTGTTGGATTTGATTTGTTAAAATTTTCTTAATTTTTGCATCTTTTTTCATGAAGAATATTCATCTATAGTTTTCTTGTAATGTCTTTACCTGGTTTGGGTAATGCTTGCTTAATAGAATCAGCTGGGAGGTATCCTTCAGTTTTATGGAAAAGTTAGAATTGTTAATATTCTCTTATTATTTTTGTTATTATGTTATTATTTCTTCCTTAAGTGTTTGGTAGGACTTGCCAGTGAAGGCCTCTGGGTCTTTGGTTTTTTATGCAGGAAGATTTTTAATTGCATATTTAATTTGTTTAATAGATACAGGACTATTTGGGTTATCTATCCTGAATAAGCCTTGGTAGATTCTGTTTTTTTAAGTAATTTATCCTTTTCATCTAAGTCATGTAATGTATTTGCATAATATTTCCTTATCTTAATATCCATAAAATTCATAGTGATCTTACCTCTCTCATTCCTGACATTGACAATTTATCTTTTTCCTGGTCAGTCATTCTACAGGTTTATCAATTTTATTGCCTTTTGAATAAACCAACTTTTACTGATTTTTCTGTAAAATTTTCTATTCAATTTTATATTTAATTGATTTCTGCCCCGATCTTCATTATTTCCTTTCTCCTGCTTACTTTAGCTTTACTTTTCTCTCCATTTTACTAGTGTCTACTTGGAAGCTCAGGACATTGACTTGAGACCATTATTCTTTTATAATACAGGTATTTAGTGCTATAAATTTCCCTGCCTTACATGGGACCCTACAAATTTTGATATGTTGTGTTTTCATTTCTGCTTAGTTCAAAATACTTTTAAATTGTTCTTTTGAGTTCTTCTTTGACTTATGGATTATTTAGAATGTGTTATTTAGTTTCCTAATATTGGAAGATTTTCCAGAGATCTATTATCAATTTCTAATTTAATTCCATTGTTATCAAAAAACATTGTATGTCTTGAATGTTTTTGAGTTTATTGAGACTTCTTGTATGAACCAGAATAGGATCTATTGTGGTAAATGTTTCATGTATGCTTGAGAAGAATATATATTTTGCCATCATTAGGTGAAGTATACTATAAATGTCAACTAAGTCAAGTTGGTTGATTGTGTTGTTCAAGACTTCTGTATCCTTACTGATGTTCTGTCTACTGGTTTTATCAATGAGACAGAGGTATTTAAATCCCCAACTTTAATTGTGGGTGTATCTATTTCTTCATATAGTATTGCTAGTTTTTGCTTCATATATTTGGAAGTTCTGTCACTAGATGCAGAAATGTTCAATATTTTTATATCCTCTTGATAAGTTGACCCTCTTAGATTATAAAATGACCTTCTTTATTGCTAGTGATATTCTTTGTTCTGAAATCCACCTTGTCTTATATTAATATAGCCACTCCAGCTTTCTTTAGATGAGTGTACACAGGATATATAATTTTCTATTATTTTTACTTTGAATCAACTTGTATCTTGTTATTTAAAATGAGTTTGTACAGCATATAGTTGAGTTGTGGGGTTTTTCTGTTTTGTTTTGTTTTGTTTTTTAGCCAATCTGACAGTCTCTGACTTTAAGTGGTGTTTTAGACTATTTACATTTCATGTGATGATTTATATGGTTAGGTTTAAAGCTTCTATGTATCTATTTGTTTTCTTCATGTCCTATTTATTCTTCATTCATTTTTTGATGTTTTTCTGTCTTCTTTTAGGATAATGAATTTTTTAATGATTCTGTTTTATCTCCGTTGTTGGCATATGAGCCATATCTATTCTGTTATTTTAGTGGTTGCATTAAGATTTACAGTGTACATCTTCAACTTAACACCATCTACTACAGTTGATATTACATCACTTACTTTATACTATAAATACCTTAAAATAGTATATTTCCATTTCTCTCCACCTGATCATTATGCTGTTGTTATCATGTATTATTCTATACATGGTATAAACTCCATAATACAATTTTGTTATTTTTTGCTTTAAATATCCAATTACTTTTTAAATCTATTTAAATAATAATTATTAAATAATTATAAAATCAAAGATATATAATTAAATAATAATTATAAAAATTATTTTATATTGACTCACAGTTAGCATTTCTAGTGCTCGTTTTCTCTTGGTTGATTCGTATTTCCATCTGGTATCATCTTCCTTCTACTTGGAAGACTTTCTTTAAGATTTCTTAGAGTGTACTTTTGCTGGTGATTAATTCTTTCAGCTTTCGTATGTCTGAAAAAGTCTTTATTTGGCCTTTGTTTACAAGGCATAGTTTTGTTGGATATAAAATTTTATGTTGACATCTGTTTTCTTTCAGTAATTTAAAGATGTTGCTCCATTGTCTTTTTTTTTTTTTTTTTTTTTTTTTTTTTTTGGCTTGTATCGTTTCTAGTTAAAAATCTGCTGTCATTCTTATTTTTGTTCCTCTGTATATGGTGCATACAATTTTTTTAACCCATTTGGCTGCTTTAATTATTTTCTCTTAATCACTGGTTTTAAGTAATTTTGATTATTGAAGTGGGTAGAATTGTGTTACCACAAAATAATACATCCAAGTCCTAACCCCTGGTACCTGTGAATGTGACCTGATTACAAATATGGTTTTTCCAGGTGTAATCAAGTTTAGATGCAGTTATACCAGATTAGAATGGGCCCTAATCCAGTGACTGGTATCTCTATAAGGTGAGGGAAATTTGAACACAGATACACAGAGAGGAGAACGTTGTCTGGAGACAAAGGCACACAAAGAGAATGCCACATGATGATGGAAGTAAAGATGGGACTGATGCTTCAAGCCAGGGAACACCGAGGATTAGTGGCAGCCACCAGAATCTACAAAGAGGCAAGGAAGGCTCCTCCCCTAGGGCCTCCCTGGCGACATCCTGATTTCAGGCTTTGGCCTCCAGAACTGTGAGAGAATAAATTTATTTTAAGCCACATAGTTTTTGTTACAGCAGACCCAGGAAAGAAATACAATTGTGATGTGCCCCAATGTAGTGTTTGTGTTTCTTGTGCTTGGATTTTATTGAGCTTCTTGAATCTGCAGGTTTGTCGTTTTCATCAAGCTTACAAACCACCATGAAATCCTCAAATATTTTTCAGCCCTCCCCAGCTTCTTTGGGGACTCCGATGGAATGTCCCACAAATACTCTGATCATTTTTTTAAGCTTTTTAAATACATCTCTAAATTTTATTTGGGATATTTTCAATTGTTCCATTGCTGTATTTTCAAGTGCACCAACCTTTTCTTTCACAATGTTTAATCTGCTCTTCATCCCATCCAGTGTATTTTTCATCTCACACATTGTGGTTTTCAGCTCTTGACTTTTTCTTCTCTTCATGTTTGATTGAAGGCTTTAATATATCATCTCTGTCTCCACTAAAATGGCCAATCTTTCCTCTAGCTTCTTGAATGTATTTAATGCCTTTGTTATCACTGTTTAAGTGTTCTTGTCTATTAATTCTATTTTCTTTATTATTTCTGGCTTTCGTTGATTGACTCATTGTTCTCATTATGGGATTTATTTTATCACTTCTTTGCATGCCTGGTAATTTTTGATTGGATAACAGAGACATTGTGAATTTTGCTTTTTGGGGTGCTGGATATTTTTGTATTCCTCTAAGTATTCCTAGGTGTTACTCTGTGATCCAGTTAAGTTACTTGGAAACAATTTAGTTCTTTCAGGACTTGTTTTTAAATTTTCTGACATGGGACCAGAGCAGCATTTAGTCTAAGACTAGCAGCCCACTGAGAAGCACTGTATTCTATGCCCTGTGAATTGTGGAAATTTCCACTTAGGGTGGTGGAAACAGGAACTATTCCTAGCTTGTTCCTTAACCCTTTTGAATGACTATTTCCTTAGTCTCAGAATATGGAAGAATCACGTAGCCAAGGCCTGTTTATCCACTAGGTAGAATAGGCATAGTGCCTAGGGCCTACAATACTTCCAGGGGCTCATGAAAATCTTTTAATTTATTTTATGATTGAAAAAAAGTCTAAGAAAATGTTTTAATACATGCTAAGATATTCATCTTTATGGCGATATAATTGGAGCATGCGGATATGTGGAGGAAGTGGTACAGGAAGGCGAAGTTGACTGGGGCCCACAGAAGCATAATGCAACCTTGCATGTGGGTGGGGGAGAGCCTATTGGCTATGAGCTGGGGGTGAGCATCATCTCTCAACAGATAGTAATGAAACGGCGTACTTGGGTGAGCTCCCAAATAGAGCTAATTTCCTGGGAAACAAACCAAAAGCAAGGCGTGGGCTCTGGGTTTGACCCATAATGGACTGGCAAGAGAGAAAAGAGGAACAAGGTGGCCAGAGAGAGAAAGGCCGTCAACAAGACTGTGTGGGTGGAGTGCAAAGCGGGGCACTTAAAGTTGGCACAGGACAAGTTCACTTGCATTCCTCAGCCTGAGTTTCCTTGTCTCTACAAAGGAGTTAGTGCTAACTGCCTTGCAGGGAGGCTGTGAGAATTCAAGGAGATACATGTGAAAGTTTTGTGGGAAGGACAATATTTTCTGCAAGTGTCTGTTATTAGAGTAACAAGAAGGATCCAAGTAATGGAAACCAAGATTACAGAGGATAACAGAGAGGGGCGTGTCAGAGTCACAGAAGGCAGAAGGACAGAACTAGGATACATCCTTGGGACCACTTGATCCAGCATTCCCAGAGGAAGAAATCAAGGTGTCGAAGGCATCAGGAGCATTGTGAAGTGATGGAGACCGTAGACAGTGATATGGTTTGAGTGTGTCCCCACCCAAATTTCACCTTGAATTGTAATAATCCCCATGTGTCGAGGGCAGGACCAGGTGGAGACAATTGAATCATGGGGGCAGTTTCCCCCATGCTATTCTTGTGATAGTGAGTTCTAATGAGATCTGGTGGTTTTATAAGGGGCTTCCCCCTTCACTCGGCACCCATTCTGTCTCCTGCTGCCCTGTGAAGAGGTGCCTTCCGCCATGATTGTAAGTTTCCTGAAGCCTCTCCTGCCATGCAGACAGTTATAAACCTCTCTTCTTTACGGATTACTCTGTTTGGGGTATGTCTTCATAGCAGCATGAGAATGGACTAATACAAACAGGAACTTACCCACCACCCATACCACCATGAAGAGTCTGGAAAACAATGTTTCGAAGATTTCAGCCACTATGATCCTGGGAGAGGTGAAGAGGGCCAGGATGCTGCTGAGTATCAATCCAGCATCCAGCACACGGTGTTAAACACCAATGACAATAATAGGACTTCCCATCCATTTGTTAATGACAGCACTTTGATGTCCCTAGCCCAGTGTGCTGCAGGTGATAAGCCCTCAGAATCTGCTAACTCACAAAGACAGTTTTCTCAGAATCTAGTTAGAATGACAGACTCTTTTTTTTTTTTTTTTTTTTTTTTTGAGACATAATTTCACTCTGTCACCCAGGCTGGAGTAGAGTGGCACAATCTCGGCTCACTGCAACCTCTGCCTCCTATGTTCAAGCAATCCTCCCACCTCAGCCTTCCAGGTAGCTGGGACTACAGGCATACATCACCACACCTGGCTAATTTTTGTATTTTTTTTTTTTTGTAGAGATGGAATTTCACCATATTTCCCAGGCTGGTCTTAAATTCCTGGGCTCAAGTGATCTTCTTGCCTTGACCTCCCAGAGTGCTGAGATTACAGGCATGAGCCACTGTGCCTGACCCTCAATCTCATTTCTGATCCCTAATTGGGGAACTGTCTGATTTGATCAGACAGTTTCAGGCATGACAGGATCCTTGTCCTTATTATCTGTACTCAGGATCATCTGCCTCCTTTATTCCAGCTCAGAGGGTAAATGGAGACTCGGAATTTCATCCAAGTGCTCAGAAAAAAAAAGAAAACAGTGAATTACAAGAACAAGCTCAATTCGAGACTACAGTTCACATTCTTAGAAGGCTGCAGTTCTTCAGTCTAAACAGAATCAGGCAGAGTCTAACCAATTCCTGTATGAAGGCTCAAGGCCAGGACCTGCCCTTATAACCCTCCGTCCCAGATGGAGTTAATGAGACAGGAATTCAGTCTTTGTCACCTTGTGCTCAAATACCCTGGCTGGCTTGTAACAAGAAAGAATTAGGGCATAGCTCAGATACAAAAGTGGAAAAAGAAACAGGCTATAATCCATGGGGAAGACTTTCTATTTCTTAATCGGTCTCCTGTCCCAAATAGCTCAGCTCTCCTCTCCCAACTCGTGTTTATGTGTTAAATGTCTTTCTCTTGTAGCAGATGCCACCAGACTGACAGTCCCTAAACTAGGTCAGAGAGACTGATGAATTGACGAAGTCCCTCAGGCTACATCATCCGTGTCCTCGCTCCGTCTCCAGTTCCCTGGCCTGCTTTCCCTGGCATTTTAGGGTGGCCCCTGTTTCCAGAACCACAAAGGCCTAGGGGTTTCTCTGTCCAGCTCCAGGATTCTGATTTGCAGATTATCAGCCCTCATAGCTGGAAGGAGGGAGGGAGGTGGGGCTTGACTGTCCCCAGCCCTTTGTGCCCCTCCCGTATCCTGAGTCCTCTCATCTTCGTTCCACTCTGGCACTAATGGAATAAAGTCAGAGGACAGTTAGCCACTTGAAACAGCAGCCAGAAAACCACACTTCTCTTCTAGAACTTTCAGCGTGTTGGGACCCATTTCAAACAAACAGAATCCAAGTAAGGGCTCCCCCCTCCGTGTGCAGTTGTAATAGCGTTGGTATAGCAAGTAGAGAATAGGTTTTTTGTTGTTGTTGTTTGAAATAGGATAAAAGGAACCTTATTTCGAATTCCAGGGCACAAAGACTAAGAGAAATAACGACTCTCCCAGTGTAACACAGGAAGGAACAGAGTCCAGGGTGTTAAAAGAAAAACTTCAGTGGAATTATATTTAAAAGAGTTTAATTGAGCAATGAACGATTTGCGAATCGGGCAGCCCTCAGAATCACAGAGAGACTCCAGGAATGCCTCATGGTCAGAACAAATGTATAGACCAAAAAAAAAAAAGGTGAGGGGAAGTGACCTATAGAAATCTGTAGTGGGATACAGAAACAGCTGGATTGGTTACAGGTTGGCATTTGCTTTGCTTGAACATAATTTGAACACTCAGCAGTGAATGAATGGTTGAAGTGTGGCTGCTGGGATTGACCAAGACTGAGCTATTGTTACAGATGCATACTCCTAAGTTAGGGTTTCAATCTTGCCTGCCTAGGTTAGTTTGTCCACAGTGACTCAAATATAGAAGTACAGAGTCCTTCGCAGGCCATATTTAGTTTGCTTTAACAAGGGTTGGACGGCAGCCTTACACTTGCTCCCTCCTTCAATGCACAACAACAAAAAAACCCTAGATCCATTGTGTCCTTCTCCACAAGATGCCCTCTAAGAAAATAGGTGGGCCATACTTACGACTGATATTTGAAAGGGAAAATGTTACATTTTACGAAAGATTACTATCATGAATATTGAAGCAAAAGTCCTGATGGATACTATAGACTCGGGAGTAGATGATTTTTCTTTCCAATTGGCATTTTTAAAATAATATTTGGATTTTCACTCCTGGGTAGGATGCTATAAATTATGGCAGGCCAGCGCTCCCATCCAGAAAAAAAGCTGAATCAGTTTTTTTAAATCATAGGAATTTTTTAAAAGCATAGGAAAACTGTGGGACCAATGAAGACTAAATCAACTGAAATTTCAGGAAAGCATCACTATTACAAAATGAGCTGTCACCGCCAACAGGTTTTTGTCCCTCCTGTCCCCTGGGCAACGTTTGTCAATCCTGTCTCTAGGCTGAGAATCAGACTTGGTCCAGAAAGAAAGAGATCACCTGCAGAGTCAGAGAGAAGCCAGTAAGGCTTTTAGGAGTGGAGCTGTGTGGGTCTGGAGAAGAAACCAGAAACTAGAGAGACCCAAGTGCCCAATTTCAAGCTGTATGGGCGTCTGGACAGCTAGACGATTATCTAAATGTCAAAGGGAAAAACCTTGCAGCCTCCAATGCTGAGGGAACAAAGACCCATCAATGGAGGAATGTGCGTCAGGATCACCAGTCACCTGCTTCTCAAGACAGGCACCAGGATGAAGCTGCCTGGGGGGAAACGCTGGGAATCCTCAATCTCCTGCAGATCTTCAAGGTGAAGGTGTTTGACACCTGCCAGTCTCTCTGTGAGGAGGTTGCAAGGGCATGCCCAGAAAATAAGCATCATGAGAGGAAGACTGAGTTTATCTGAGGTTTGACTGCAAAACCAGCTGTAACCCAGCTAAATTCTGATTGGATTGAGATGATCATTCCTTGAACTTACCTGCACAGTAGAGCACAGAGGGCTCTGCTATGGTGGAAGACATGTGGAACCTCCATTCTTGTTCTCTTTCTCAATACACAGTGTTGAGTATTTAAATGTATTAAATTTCATTAAGATTAAACATTTAAAAATTACTAACTATACAAAGAAGTGGAAAAAATACAACTCTACAATCTGGACATTAACATTGCCTGTATGGATTTAAAAAGAAAACCAACCATATGTGTATTTTTAAAATAAGAGCACAAAAAGTAAAATACAGGAAAGAAATGATGTAAACGCTAACCAAGAGAAAGCTGGTGAAGCAAAGTAGACTTTAAGTCATGAATGGAGGCAGAATCACATAGGATTCAGATATTGGAGGTAGCAGACAGGAGCTCTAGAATAACCATAATTAATATGTTAAATAAAATGGAGGCAAGGTGGACAGAATGAATGAAAAGATTCAGAACTTCAAAAAAATTGTAAATTACAAAGAGTCAATAGAATTTGTAGAATTCAAAAAAAAAGTTTGAAATTAATAATGAAATGGGTAGTTTCAACAGCAGATTAGACACAGCAGAATACAAAATTTTTAAACTGGAAGAGAAATCAAGTGCCCAGAGACAAAAAAGGAAAACATATATGGCATAAGAGATACATGGGACACATTCATAATGTTTATCACATAATACTATATATGTGTATATATGTACTCTATATATAGTAGTATAGTTTCAGAAAGAAGAGAAACACAAGACAAAATCAATAGTTTAGAAATACCAAATTAGTATTTTTCAAAACTTTTGATTATTGATCCCCATGTTTAAAAAACTCAGAACCTCAAGCAAGAGAGACACAAGCAAAACCACAAGTAGGCAAATCCTAGTAAAACTGTTGAAAAATGAAGAGAAAATCTTAAAAGCATCCAGAAGCAAAAAAAAAAAAGACACGTTACCTTCCAAAAAACAGCAATAGAAATGACAGCTGACTTCCCAACAGAAATGATGAAAGCTGGAAGTAGTTTAATAACAACTTTGAAATGATGAAAGAAAAATAAGACACAATCTAGAATCTTAACTCAGTAAAATATCCTTCAAAAAATATAATGAAATAGAAACATTTTGAAGCAAATGAAAACCGAAGGCATTTGTTGCCAACAGGCCTGCGTTAAAAGAATAATAAAAGACAGTTATTCTGGCAGAAGAGAAATGATCCAGGATGGAACCATAACATGCAGGATGAAAAGGAAAACAAAAAGAGAAAATGTGTGGTAAATATAAATGAATATTTATTGTACAATGCAATAACTGTCTCATGAAATTTAAAATATATATAGAATTAAAATGCATAACAACAAAAACACAAAAGGTGGGGGTTGGTAAATAGAAGCCAAAGATTCTAGGTTTTTGCCAATATCAGAGAAGTGGTTAAAAAATTGTAAAGCATAACTACATGGATAGATGGAAAATATGGATTAATAAAAATTATTTGACTACTCCAAAAGAAATAAAGAAAAGACAGAAAGGAACAAAAAATATACGGGCCAAATAGAAAATGAAGAGTACATTTATATTTAAACCACATTATATCAATTTTGCTGATAAGTAGGATATTTCCAGACTAAATAAAAAACTCAAATCTATTCTTCTTACAGGAGTCATAATTAAAATATAGAAGCACAGAAAGATTGAGAGTGAAGGATATATACACATACACACACACACACACAGCACATGAACACTAACCCAAAAAAGCAGACGTAGCTGTGCTAATATTAGACACACTGTCTTTTAGGTCAAGACGCGTTGCTGTAAAGATATTCTTTTTATTATAAAAAGTACCTATCTTACCAATATCACAATCCTAAATCTGTATGCTCTTACTAACAGCTTCAAAATATATAAAACAAAACATTTAAGAACCAAGGCCGGGCACAGTGGTTCACACCTGTGATCCCAGCACTTTGGGAGGCCAAGACGGGCAGAGTCCAGGAGTTCGAGACCAGCCTGGCCAACATGGTGAAACTCCGTCTTTATTAAAAATACAAAATCTAGCTAGGCAAGGTGGCAGGCGCCTGTAATCCCAGCTACTCGGGAGGCTGAGGCAGAAGAATCGTTTGAACCTGGAAGGCGGAAGTTTTATAGTGAGCCAAGATTCTGCCATTGTGCCATTGCACTCCAGCCTGGGTGACAGAGTGAGGCTCAGTCTCAAAAATAAATAAAATAAGATAAAATAAAATAAAATAACCAAAAGATAGTCAACTTCACAATTATAGTGGGAGACTTCAATACAACTCTCTGAATAGCTGATAGAACAGTGAATTCAGAGGATCAGTGAGCATGTAAGAGACCTGAACAACACAATTAGAAAGCTTGATGTAATTGGCATATGATCACACCCAAAAATGCCATAAAACATGTATCCTAAATAACCATGTACTGAGCCGTAAAAAAGCATCAGTAAATATCAAATGATTGACATCATTCAGAGTATGTTATCTGACTATCATGGAATGAAGGTAGAAATTAATAACAAAATGATAAGAAAAACACCCCCCTAAAAATTCAGCAATGCAGTTTAACATAATTCAGAGGTCTAAGATGAAATAAAAATAGAAACTAGAAAATAATTGAGTAATGTTATTAACACATATCAAGACTTGTAGGATGGAGGTAAAGTGGTGCTTAGAGGGAATGATCTAGCCTTAAATGTATATATTCGAGTAAGTTTCCATCTTAGAAAGCTAGAAAAGGAAGAGCAAATTTAACATAAGGAAAGAAGAAAAAAGACCATAAAAGCAGAAATCGGTTAAATCTTTTTAAAAATGTAAAACAAAGTAAATCAACAGAGTCAAAAGTTCAAAGAATTTATAAAATTATTTGCTGCATGTATGATCAATCATAAAGTAAAGAAAAAAAATTTGCCAATAACAGGAATGGAAAGAACAGAGCTATAGATCCTACAGATATCTAAATATAAGAGAATTTTATGAACAATTTTATTACAATAAATTTGATGAGCTGGAAAAATGGACACATGTCTCAAAAAGGACAATTTACCAAACCTGATAGCAGAGAAAACAGAAAGCCTGAACTGACCTCTAGCTATTAAAGAAATTAATTCTGAGTATAAATAAGGACCTTCACATAAAATAGCCCCTAAGTTTAAATGGTTTCATTGGTGAATTCTTCCAAATGCTGAGGGAAGAAAGAACAACAGTCTTGTGCAAACTCTTCCAGGAAATAGAAAAAGAGGAAACATTTCTTATGAGGCTAGTATAACCTTAGTTCTAAAATATGGCAAATATATTACAAGAATGAAAAATAATGTCTGAAATTGTACCTAATTTAAAAACATAACTATAAAACCACAGTAATCAAGTCAGTGTAGTGCTGGCACAGGGATAGAAATATGGATCAATGGAACAGAATTGAGATTTATGAAATTTATGGTTAATCCATTTTTGACAAAGATACAATAGTGCAAAAGATAGTCTTTTCAACAAATAGTTCTGGGACAATTGAATAGCCACATGCAAAAAACAAACAAACAAAATCACCAAGAAAACAAAAACAGGAAGTGAGCTTAGGCCCTTAACTCAATTGGTATGGTTGGATTACATGTGCCATTTTGCCGTTTTTTGTCTGTAGGTCTTTCTTTTGTTCTCCTATTTCCCCTTACTGCTTTATTTTGTGTTAAATACATATTTTAGTATACCATTGAAAAGCATCTCTTGTGTTTTTAGCTATATAATTTAAAGTTCTTTTCTTTTCTTTCTTTTTTTTTTTGAGACAGAGTCTCGCTCTGTCTCCCAGGCTGAAGTGCAATGGTGCGATCTTGGTTCACTGCAACCTCTGCCTCCTGGATTCAAACAATTCCCCTGCCTCAGTCTCCCAAGTAGCTGGGACTACAGACATGTGCCACCACACCTGGCTGATTTTTGTATTTTCAGTAGAGACAGGGCTTCACCATGTTGGCCAGTCTGGTCTCAAACTCCTGACCTCAAGTGATCCACCCGCCTCGGCCTCCTAAAGTGCTGGGATTACAAGCATGAGCCACCATGCCCAGTCTAGTTATTTTCTTAGCAGTTGTGGTAGAGATTACAATACATATCTTAAACCACAGTCAGCTTTATCTTGATACTAACTTAGTTCTGATAAAAGATAGAAACATTGCTCCAGTATAGCTGTATTCCCCACTCTTTGTGCTATTATTATCATATAGATGGTCCTGTAGATACGCCATGGAAGCAACAATACAAGGTAATAATTATTTCTTTATCTAATTCTATGTATTTTAAAGAAGGCAACACACAAGATAAAGTATATTTAGAGAGTCTCTTATAGTAACTCAAATATTTATTATTTATGATACTTTTTTCTGTGCCTTTTTTTTCAGTTTGAAGAATATGTCTTACTATTTATATTTTTGGAGAGATAGGGTCTTGCTATGTTGCCCAGGCTGGCTTCAAACTGCTGACCTCAAGCAATCCTTTCCCTTCAGCCTCCCAAAGTGTTTACTATTTCTTATAAGGCTGAATTGCTGCCAACAATTGGTTTTAGTCTTTATCTAGGAATGTCTTTATTTTGCCTTCATTTTTGTTTTCTTTTATGTTTCTCTGTGTTTTGTCTGTTTCTTTTTCCTGCCCCTTATGGGTTACTTGAGTGTTTTTTAGATATCTGTCGCATTTTTGAATACATCTTAGTATAGATTTTAATTGGTTACTCTAAGTGATATGTAATTCCTTATGCTCTATTGGTCTTGACATTTTACCAGTTCAAGTGAAGTATAGAAAGCGTACCTCCATTTAAGATTCCTTACCCTCTCCATTTGTAATATAATTATCTTAAATATTTTATCTTTATACAGTGGGAACATCAGACAATATTATAACTTTGCCTTCAGTGATGAAACACAAGTTAGAAAACCAGAGGCTGGGTGTGGTGGCTTACACCTGTAATCCCAGCACTTTGGGAGGCTAAGGTGGGCAGACCACTTGAGATCAGGAGTTTGAGAATAACCTGGCCAACATGGTGAAACTCATCTCTACTAAATACAGAAATTAACTGGGCATGGTGGCACATGCCTGTAGTCCCAGCTACTCAGGAGATTGAGGCAGGAGAACCGCTTGAACCCTGGCGGTGGAGGTTGCAGTAAGCCAAGATCGCACCACTGCACTCCAGCCTGGCAACAGAGCAAGACTCCATCTCAAAAAAAAAATCATGATAAATAAATGAAAAGAAAGAAAGAAGAGAAAAAGGAAAAACAGAGAGGAGGAGTAAAGTCTTTTATTTATTTATTTTTTTGGAGATGGGGTCTCATTCTGTTGCCCAGGCTGGGGTGCAGGGACACTATCATGGCTCACTGCAGCCTCAACCTCCCAGTCCCAAGCAGTCCTCCCATCTCTGCCTCCTGAGTAGCTAGGACTACAGGTGTGCACGACCTTATCTGGCTAATTTATTTTTATTTTTATTTTTTTGTAGAGTCATGCTGTGTTGCTAGGGCTGGTCTCAAACTCCTGGGCTCAAGTGATCCTCCCTCCTCAGCCTCCCAAAGTGGTGAGATTATAGGTGTGAGTTACCACGTCTGGCCTTTATACTTATTTTTACTTTTTTCATTATTCTTTTTTCCTGATGTTACAAAATGTATTCGTTTATTTATTTTTGAGACAGGGTCTTGCTTTGTCACTCAGGCTGGAGTGTAGTGGCATGATCTTGGCTCCTCACTGTAGCCTCGACCTCCTAGGCTTAGGTGATTCTCCTGCCTCAACCCCACAAGTAGCTAGGACCACAGGTACATGCCATCATGCCTGGCTAATTTATGTATTTTTTTTATTAGAGATAGGATTTTACCATGTTGGTAGACTGGTCTCACAAAAATTTTTTTTTTTTTAATTTCTTTCTGTTTTCTTAGGCATTCTTTTTGGATAGGTCTAGTGGTAACACATTCTTTTAGTTTTCCTTTATTTGAACGTGTCTTGATTTCTCTTTTATTCCTGAAGGATATTTTTGCTGGATATGGAACTTCACACTATTTTTATTTCAGCTTTTGAAAAATGTGCTACTTCCTTCTGGCTTCCATGATTTCTGATAAGAAATCTACAATGTTTGAATCTTTGTTCGGCTATAGATAATGTGCTATTCCTCTCTTGCCTCTTTAAAGATTTTTTATTTGAATTTAGTTTCCAGAAGCTCTATATTAGGTTGTGTCTTGGCATGGATTTCTTTGGATTTATACTATTTGGGATTCACTCAGTTTCTCAAATATGTAGATTTCTGTATTTTGCCAAACTGGGGACTTTTTCAGCCATTATTTCTTTAAATGCCTTTTCAGCCTTCTCCTCTTTTTCTTTTCTGTATTTTTAGATTGCCCATTTTCTCGTAGTTTGGCTAGAGAGAGAAGACTTTTCCTGGGGCTTTTTTGGCTTGCTGTTGTTGGTGTTCTCAGGTTGCTGATGTCTCCAGCACTCAGTGTGGGATATATGAAACAACAGGGGAATTCATGGAACTTATCACTTTCTTATTCCTCAGGTCCTGAGATACCTAGGTGATCTGCCTTTTCTCTCCACCTTTCAGAGTCTTTTTATAGTTGTCTTATTTATAATGTTCAGAGATTTTAGCTGTACTTAGCTAAAATAGGGAGAGGTGTATCTACTTCGTTTTGTCCAGCACCAGAAGTCTATTTTGCCTCATCTTTGAAGGATAGCTTGGGCAAGTACAGAATTCTCAGTTGGTAATTGTTTTTTCCTTCAGTGCTTTTGAATATGTTCTTTATTGTGTGGCCTCCATTGTTTCAGGTGAGAAGTGAGCTGTTAATCATGATGATGGCTCCCTAGAAATATAAATATAGTCCATTTTTTTCTTGTTACTTTTGAAGTTTTTTTTCTCTTTGACTTTCAATCACTTAACTATAATGGGTTGAGGTGTGAATATAGTTGTATTTATTTTATATGGAGGTATTTTGCATGTATTCTGATATTTTTCATCAAAATGGAAAAGTTTGGGGCCATATTTATTAAAATATTTTCTCTGTACTTTTCTCTTTCCTCCTTTCCTGAGACTTCCATTATACATATGTGGCTTTGTCTCACAGGTCTCTGAATCTCTGTTTCATTCAATAGCATTTTCTTTGTTTTTAAGATGGGATACTTTCTATTGATCTGTCTTCACGCACATTAGTTCTTTTGCCATCTAGAACTTGCTGTTGAACTCATCTGGTGAATTTCTATGTCAATTGTTCATTTCAAGTGCAGAATTTACATTTGGATCTTTCTCATACAACATCTATCTCCTTACTGGAATTCTCTATATGTTAATTCATTTTTGTTCTACTTTTCTTTAATTCTTTAAAAATGGTCTCCTTTAGCAATTTAAATATAACAGTTGCTTTTAAGTTTTCATCTGCTAAATCCAACATCTGCAGATACTAAAACACTATTAACTTTTTTTCATGAGTATGGATCACATTTTGCTGTTTCTTTGCATATGTTATAAATTTTTTTTGGATAAAAGCTATACATTTTAAATATAAGTTGAATATCCCTAATCTGAAATCTGAACTCCTCCAAAATCCAAATGTTTTTGAGCACTGACATGATGCCACAGTAGAATATTCCACACCTTACCTCATGGTTGCCATCAAAAACACAGTTAAAACTTTGTTTCACGCACCAAATTTTAAAAAATATTATATAAAATTCCCTCCAGCCTATGTATATAAGGTATATAGAACATACATAAATGTTGTGTTAAGACTGACTTGGGTCCCATCTCCATGATATTTCATTTTGCATATGCAAATATTCCACAATCCAAAACAATCCAAAATCTGAAACACTTCTAGTCTCAAACATTTTACATAAGGGATACTCTATTTATTTATTGTAACAACTCTAGATGCTTGTTTTCCCCCCCAGAAAATTGTTACAATGGTCATTTTGGAGTTTTTGTATGTTTCTTTATTTTCTTTATTTTTTGTTTACTAATCTGCCCAGGCTTAATTGGTGAAATCTATTTTCCTTATGATGTGTAGACTCTGATGTCTCTGCTTCTTCATTTTTCAGCCTGACTTCCTCTGGGTTGATCTTGTGTCTGTGTAGCATGGTGGCCAAGCAGTTGATTAGGTAAGGCTGGGCTCAAACAGCTTTATCTAGTAAGGCTTCCATCATTTGCCAATTCATCTATGTCTGATTAGCAAAGTGCATTCGAAGTTCAGCCATTTTAAAGTCTTCCCTAGCTTTTACTTTCTAGCAAGCCCCTTCATGTCTCCTCTGTGCACAAACACAGCCCCAGGGTCAGCCAGGAATGTGTGGATAGCTCAGCCTCTCTCTGGTCTTTGGGGTACATATGTGCAGCTTAATTGAAGAATATGTTTGTCCCAATCGTTACCAGACCTCAAGCTAGTAGAGCCTTTGGACTTCCCTGCTAATCTACCACCAAGATTTTTCATGCCTCTAAGAATCTATTGAGTCTCCTTTCACTGTGGCAGGGAATCTTCCAGTTCTTAACAGTTCTGTCTCAGCAGAACTTTTGTGTCAACCAAGCTGGGAGGTATGGAAACAGCCACAGGGCAAGATTCCCACACTTCGTACCTGAAGCTCAGCAAATTTTCAAGCAAAGCTACTTCTCAGATTATTATATGCCTTTGATTTCCAGAGTGCTAAGATGGTTTTGTTAATTTTGCCCAGCTTTACAATTGCTTTTTAGGAAGAAAATTTGCTGACTTCATCACTAAGCCATAGTCAGAAGTTCTTCTCCTTTAAAATTTTAGTATAATTAAATTTTAAACAAATTTCACACAGTTTTCACATGGCTTTTATTTAATGAAATGACCATTGGGAGCTGATTCCACTCTCCCGTTACAACACAGCATTTGAAATGTTGACGCAGTCATTAAATGCCTCCTCAGGAGAGATTAATTCGATATAATACTGTATTCAGTATTTTGTGGTCACAATTCCAGAGAGCCAGAGCTGTGAAATTATAAGAGCTACCCTTCTCCAAAGAGCATAGGGGAACCCATCTGGGTTATTTATTGCTGTGTAACAAACTACCGTAAGTTTAGCAACTTACAAAAGCCACATGTTTATTACTTCAGTTTCTGCAGGTGAGAAATCTGGGCATAGCTCAGATTTCATGGTGTCTCACAGGCTGCAATCCAAGTGTCACCCCATGCTGGGTGAGATCTCATCTGGAGCCTTAACTGGAGGAAGGATCTGTTTCCAAACTCATGTGGTTGCTGGCCAAATTTCAATTTCTCAAGGGCTATTGGACTGAGTGGCTCAGTTCCTAGGTGGCTGTGGGCTGGATGCTGCCCTCAGTTTCTTGCCAAGTGGCCTCCTCCACCTGGAAACTTGCTTTAATAACAGCCAGCAAGGGAGTGGGTCTGACAGCGAGATGGAAGCCAGAATCCTTAGTATTTTAATCATTGAGAAGTGTGATCACCTCCATGTGGAGTATGCTGTTGATTAGAAGCAAGGTACTCAGGGGAAGAGGAAGGTGTACAGTAGTGAATACAAGTAGGTGGGCATAACTGGAAGCCATTTGAGAGGCTCCTTACTATACCGTCTCATTAAAACATGAGCAGAAGGAAAATACTGAGTTTAACTCACACATTTATTTTTAAAAATGAAAAAATAAGCAGACTAATATTTCTATTGACAATGATGGCACATCAGAAAATATGACTATAAAATACATGGAAACCATCGCCAAATATATGCAAATGATATCAAATAAACTTTTTAAATGAAAATAGCTATTAAAGAACAGCACAAATCAGAGTTAGAAATGAGATAATATGCCAGAAGGAAAAATCAAAAAGAGATCTGACAGCGATAAGGAAATATTTAAAATGAAAAAACCACTAATGTAATGAGGACTAAACTAGAAGTAACATAAGCAAAATGCCTCTGTGGATGGTACTATATGGATAATAGGGAATACAAAGATAGAAACAGAAAAGAAGTCTGAAAAAAGATTAATTTTTTCCAAGTAATTGATTGATACAGTAGATAATAAATATCTAACATATGTATAATAGATTTTCCTAAAGAAAGAAAGCAATAGGCAAAGGATGATTACTGAAAGTTATATTTGTTAAAAATATCCTGAAATAAAGGAAAGCTTTCAGCTATGTATTGAAAGGGCACTCTACTGAGCTGGAAAAATCATTCCAAAATGCCCAAAATTGAGACATATTTAAATATGGTAGTTCTCAGACATTTTCATTTAGGATGTCTATACAATCTTAAAAATTCTTGATAATCCCAAAGATCTTATATTTACATGGGTTACATATATTAATATTTATCATATTAGAAAACTAACACTGAGAAAGTTAAAAATGTATTTATTAATTGATTTTAAAATAATAAACCGATTGATAATATAAATAAAATACTTTATGAAAATAATTTTATTTTCCAAAACACAAAAGAATAGAACCGTGGCATGTTTTAAATTTTTTCAAATTATTTTAAAGACTGGCTTAATAGAAGACAGCTGGATTCTTCAATGTGCTTCTGCACTCAATCTGTGGCACTATGTCATTTGGTTGAAGTATATGAAGGGGATCTGACCTTTCACAGATACGTAGTTTGGAAAGAGAGGACTATTTTAACAGCCCTTTCAGATAGTTGTGGATATTTCTTGACACTATTCCAAAATTTGAAAAGTGGTCATTTTTAAAGGTCGGTTGCAGTATGGAATCTGTAGCCAAATCAGTGAGCTTTCCATACTCTGTTATATTAATCTTTATCAGGCTTTTTGTGGATCTTTTACTCATGCATTATTTTATAGCATCAAACAGGCATTATTTGGAAAATGCTGGTTCACTGCTATGCAAATTTACCAAATGTTCACACAGTTTGTGATACAATATTAACAAATCAGATTCATCAGTATCATCACCAATCTTATTACAAAAACCTTTAAGTCAAAAATCAACTCAAGATAGATCAAAGACTTAAATATAAGACCTGAAACTGTAAAACATTTTAGAAGACAACATTGGAAAATCTCTTCGAGAATCAGCCTAAGCAAAGAATTCATGATTAAGACCCCTAAAGCAAATGCAATGAAATAAAAATAAATAAATCGACCTAATTAAACTAAAAAGCTTCCATGCAGCAAAAGAACTAATCAGCAGAATAAACAGACAACCCACAGAATGGGAGAAAATATTTGCAAACTACACATCTGACAAAGGACTAGTATCCAGAATTTACAAGGATTTCAAATCACCAAGGAAAAAACAAATAATCCAATTAAAAAGCGAGCAGAGGACATGAATAGACATTTCTCAAAGAAGATCTACAAATGACCAACAAACATGAAAAAAATGCTCCACATCACTAATCATCAGGGAAATGCAAATCAAAACCGCAATGAGATACCACCTTACTCCTGCAAAAATGACCATTATTAAAAACATCCTTTGTTTTATGGATGTTGGTGTGGATGTGGAGAAAGGGAATGTTCTACACTGCTGGTGGAAATGTAAATTAGTACAACCACTATGGAAAACAGTATGGAGATTCCTTAAAAAGCTAAAAGTAGATCTACCATTCGATCCAGCAATCCCACTACTGGGTATCTACCCAGAGGAAAAGAAGTCATTATATGAAAGACACTTGTACACGCATGTTTATAGCAGCACAATTCACAATTGCAAAGATGTGGAACCAACCTAAGTGCCCATCAACTAATGCGTGGATAAAGAAAATGTGGTACATATACACCATGGAATACTAATCAGCCATTAAAAGGAACGAAACAATATATTTTGCAGCAACTTGGATGGAGCTGGAGGCCATTATTCTAAGTGAAGTAACGCAGGAGTGGAAAACTAAAAACCATATGTTCTGACTTATAAGTGGGAACTAGGCTATGAGTATGCAAAGGCATGCAGAGTGATATTAATATCATGGACTTTAGAGACTCGGGGGCGGTGGGAGGGGGACCAGGGATACAAAACTGCACATTAGATACAGTGTACAGTGTGGAGGGTGCACCAAAATCTCAGAATATATAATCTATTTAGCAAAAAAAAACCCACTTGTACCCCAAAAGCTATTGAAATTTTTTAAAACACAAACCTTTAAGTTTGGGAAGCTGTCAAGCTCATGGTTCTGGCTATGAATACCAAGCTTTCTGAAATTTAAAATGTGCCTGAAAGTTCAGTGTTATCATTGGCAGTAAATATTTTTTAAATGACAGGATTACTTTTATTAATTTTCAATAAATGCTTGCCAAATATCCACATTCAAATAATGACAGTTTGTCTATAAATTGTTCCTTGAAGAAAAAATAGTGTTTTTTGAAAAACATGCCAAGTTCAACTTGCACCTCAAACAATTTCACACACACTTTTCCTTGAGCTAATCATCACACTTCAGGTGTGGAGCAGAAATGCTTGATGTGTAATTTTCATTTCTTCACATAGAGTATTCAAAAATTGTATACTCGAGCATTGGTATTTAATACAATTAATCATTTTTAGTATTTCATCAAGGATATTTGTAAGTAAAATGCATCTTTTAGTACCCTGAGTGGTTGGTAGTGAGGAATTCAATAACTAATAGTATAATTTGTTACTAGAGCCTTGATTCATGATCAGACTATTTCTTTTGGACTGTCACTGCAAATATCAACAAAATTTAAAAGGGCAAATGTAACATTATGAAGATAGTTTTTAATCTAATGAGTCCACTGAAAGGTTCAGGAACCCCCATGTGTTGTTCATGGTTCACACTTTGAGAGCCACCGTTTCAATATAACTACTTGGCTTAAAGAAAAAGAAAAAAATCCTTTGAACATCCAGGCTAAAAGGTCATATCATTCCTAAGAAAAAGAAAATGAGTTTGACCTTGGACTTTTTGACAGAAGTGCTTTAGGCTAGAAGAAAACAGAATCCTATACTTTATAGAAAGAAAATTTATGCCAAGTATTTTATATCCAGCCAAACTGACCTCAAATTCTAAAGGCCACATTCAACTTCATGAACATACCAGAGCTCAGAAAATTTTGTTGCCATAAACCTTTTCTAAGGAATCCACTGCAGAACAAACTTGAGCCTGCCAAAATGATTTGAGAGGTATTATATAAGGATGGATAGTGGGCATATAATATACTTGCAGTAGAATTAAGACCATAAGATAGAGTGAAGAAGGCAATGTAGTATATAATAGTGTTATGTTTTGACAATATAGCTAAAGGACAATGATAAAAAATTCAGAGGAAATAGGAACAGTACTGTGATGCTTAATTTTATGCCTCAACTTGATTGGGCTAAGAGATGCCCAGATAGCTGTTAAAACATTATTTGGACGCACATCTGAGAAGGTGTTTCCAGAGGAGATGAGCATTTGAATCTGTAGACTGAATAAAGAAGACCAGACCTCACCAATATGGGTGGGCATCATCCAGTCTGTTGGGGACACAGATAGCACAAAAAGGTTGAGGAAGGACACGTTTGCTTCCTGTTTGAACTGGGACGTCCATCCTCAGACATCAGTACTCCTGGTTCTCAGGCCTTCAGACTAGGACTTATACTATTATTGCCTTCCTTCCTTTCCCTGCCCTCCAGTTTCTTAGGCCTTTGGACTTGGATTGAATTACACCACTGGCTTTCCTGGTTCTCCACCTCGCACATGGCAGATTGTGAGATTTCTTGGCACCTATAATCAAATGAGCCAATTCCTATAATAAATCTATCTATCTATATCTATGTCTACATCTATCCTCTTACTGGTTCTGTTTCTCTGGACAACCCTAAGACTAGTATATAAAAAATAGAACAAACTTTCAGATTGAGAAAAAAGACATGCAAGGCAAATGCCTGAGAGATAAGTGTTATGATATATTGATATTCAACATCTTAACATTATTAAATTGAGAAGTCATTGAAAGAACAAATGAGAGTTCATGTTTACTGCTACAATATGCAATGAAGATATGTTATTAATATTCTTGCATATTTTAAAACATCTCTCCCATACCTATAGAAATCAAGTGGACTCAAAAATTGAGTAAGGATGTGGAAAAACCAGCATTATCAGTAAGCTAGAACAAATAAATATATATTGAAGTTGTAAAATCCAATAATGAAAAATTTGCCTTCTTTCTGAGTGCATGTTGAACATTATTGTATTAGTCCCTTCTCACATGGCTATAAAGAGCTGCTCAAGACTGGGTAATTTATAAAGAAAGAGGCTTAATTGACTCACAGTTCCACATTGCTTGGGAGGCCTCAGGAAACTTACAATCATGGCAGAAGGGGAAGCAAACAGGTCCTTCTTCACACGGCGGCAGGAGAGAGAAGTGCAGAGTGAAGTGGGGGAAAAGTCCCTTAAAAACCATCAGATCTTGTGAGAACTCATTTACTATTATGAGAACACCATGGGGGGAACCTCCCTCATGATTCAGCTATCTCCCACCAGGTCCCTTCCATGATGCATGGGGAAGATTATGGGAACTACAGTTTAAGATGAGATTTGGGTGGAGACACAGCCAAACCATATCAATTATGAAATGAATATATTTGGGGCCACAATAAAAACCTCACTAAATGAAAAAAATTAGAAGTAATACCCACAGCATTCTCCAACCACAATAGGATAAAGCTAGAAATTAATAACAATACAATAATAAAATAAAATACTTTTAAAATCTGTGAATTCAGAAGGATCTTATTAAACCACCACTGCGTCAGAGTGGAAATACAGATCCAAATTACAGAATGTCTTTGAAATGTCAATAATGAACTAAAACGAAACAGCCAGGATGGGTAGATAGCAAACCCATCTCTGCTCCAGGATGACAGTGTGTCATATGAGGCACTAATCCCTGCTGAATGAATTGCAGCCAGGCCCCAGCACCGTCTGCTTCTTTTACTCTAGCATTCTGTCTTGCTTCATTGACACCAGTGATTACACTGTCTGTTGTCTCAAGACCAAATGTCTTTCTCATCATGTGTGTTGGGGACGTGGGCAATGATTCACATAAGGGCCAGTAGTTCCTGCCCTGGAACCAGCATTGGCCTCAGCTAGGTCCATGGCTCAGTCAAGTATACAGAGCATGAGGAAAGCAGGGGTTAGGGCTCTGCCTCCTTTCTTCTCTGTCATTGATCAGGCTCATGACCTTGATCCTGTGCAATAACGCCTGTCCTTCAATTCTCTTTGTGATCATCCCACCATAGCAACTCAGATTTTAAAAATATCAGTCAAGGAGATCTCAGCCTGCATTTTGAAAGCTTGCTGAGCAGATGGCTTTGCTCCCTTTGGAAAAGTCAGAAGCCAAGGCCAGCGTTTAGTTAGAAAGGGTGTGTTATCCCCAAATATGTCATACTTTCTAGGTTAGCTTGGAAGGGGTCAAGAAGAATCCATCAGAAGAACATTCTGATGCTCATATTTTGAACTTGGCTGGAGGCAGATGTACAAGCATCCTTTGGAATGGAAGGGGTGGCAAAGTCCTTTCCTGCAGCAGAAGAGGCAGCGTTAGCTTCGTGCTTCAACAAGAAAAAGCAGAGAGGCAGGTGGCACCCCAGGGAGTTCCAGACAAGGGATTGACACAAAACCAGGGGAGAAACACATTTTCTGAGGAATAAGGACTCTATATAGAGCTGAGACCCTGAACATCGCCCTCACCAAGCCACATGTAAGCTTCTTCTTTTAGGCATGCAGGCTTGTCCCAACATTATAACAACACTTAGATACAACAGATACCTGTTGGACAAATAGAGAAACACCCGGAATGCAAGTACACATCACAAAACCACGTGAGGATGTAGAGAAGGTGGCCATCTGCAAGCCAAGGGGAGAAGCCTAGGTAGAAACCAGCCCTGCTGACACCTTGACCTCAGACTTTCAGTCTCCAGCACTGTGAGAATGTGAATTTCTGTCGTTGAATCCTGCCCACGTGTGGTATTTTGTTATGGCACCCCTAGCAAAAGAATACAAGTCATGGTTATTTTTCAGATTCGGAAATACAGGACCCTTCTTTGCCTCCATGCCTTTGCAGTTCTGGTTCTCTGCCTTAGACACATCCCCTGTCCACTCGGGAAACTGTGTAGCCTTCATGTCTTCTGTAAATCCCTCCTGGACCACATCAGGCAACTGTCCAAGCACCTGAAACCATACACCTGTAAAGCACTAATCACAGTGAAAAGAAAATACTTGTTTATATGACTATCTCCCTCATTAAACTATCAAATTCTCAAAAACGGAGACTGTCTTGTATTGGCATGCAGCTGCACTGAATGATATTAATCCTCGTCTTTTGTTCATACACAGTTGTCACTGGTTCATACATGGTTTTAAAAAGAAATTAGGTATTTTTATTTTATTCAATTTTTTTTTTTTTTTTTTTTTTTGAGACAGTCTCACTCTTCTCCCAGGCTGGAGTACTATGGCTCGACCTTGGCTTGCTGTAACCTCTGCTTCCCGGGCTAAAGTGATCCTCCCACCTCAGCCTTCTGAGTAGCTGAGATTACAGGCATGCACCACCACGCCTGGCTAATTTTTTGTGTTTTTTTGTAAAGATGGGTTTTCGCCATGTTGCCCAGGCTAGTCTCAAACTCTGGGCTCAAGGGATTCGCCTGCCTGGGCCTTCCAAAGTACTGGGATTACAGGCATGAGCCACTGCACCACCTGGCCTTATGTTTAATAATTCAATAGGCAACCATGAACCAATTACCTAAACAATAGCTGAAATGTATATCTAAATATATTATTACCACCAACAACCATCCTCAATCTTTATCCCATAATAAACACCATCCTGAGTCTTATATTCATGGCTTACTTGCCCTTGATATCCTTTTATGTGATTTAATTACTATGGATATCTACAGGCATATAGATACCTATATCTATAGGTATCTATATGTAGTAATTATATATAATATACATTTATTTCTAGGAATATATCTATTTCTAGAACAACTAGGAGTCTATTTTAAATGTTTTAATATTATAAGATTAGTATCATTCTGTATGTAATCTTTCAATTTTAATTAACCTTCCATTGCTAAAATTCATCTATATTGTTGCATATGGCTGATTCTTTTGTTATTATATGAGTAGACATCACTTTAGTCCTCTAGCACTCAATTATTAGGCGTTTGTTTTGTTTAGGTCTTGCTCTGAATAGCCCTGCTATAGACTTTCTTGCACATGTCGCCTTGTGTATGTTGTAAACATGTATATGTTTACATGTGTAAGAGTTTCTCTTGGGTATTGTGGTAGGCAGAGTTTTGCCTGACCCAAAGATGGAACTGTCCAATTCCCAGAACCTATTAATATGTTAGCTTACATGGCAAAGGGGAACTAAGCTTGCAGATGAAATTAAGGTTTCTCATCAGTTGATTCTGAGATGGAGAGGGTATCTGGATTATCTAAATGGGACCAATGTAATTACAAAAATTCCTTATGAGTGAAAAATGGAGGCAGAAAAGAGGACCAGGGAGAGATCAGCATGAGAAGAACTTGGCCTGATGCTGACTTTGAAGATGGAGGAAGGGACCGTGGACCAAGGAATGCGGAACATCTCTGAAACCTGGAAAAGACAAGAAAATGGAATGTCCCTTACTGCCTCCTGCCAGCACTTTGATTTGAGCCCAGTGAGAGGTGTTTTGGACTTCTGACCACAACCGTAGAGTAATAAATTCATCTTGTTTTATGTCACTAAGTTTGTGGCGATTTGTTATAGTAGCCATGGGAAACTCATGGTGGATAATAACAAGTAGAGCTCCTGTCAGAGGCAAATATATTCCCATCTGTAGTAGATACAGACAATGTGGTTTCCAATTATTTGCCCTCTTAATAGCAGACTTTGAAAGTTCCTGTTGGCTCACATGCTGCCAGTGTTCAAGGTATCAATATTTGTAATGTTATCTTTTCTGGAATGTTATAGAGTCATCTCATTGTGGTCTTCATTTGCATTTTCTAGATAATTAACAAGTCTGGCACATTTTTACATTTTCATTGGCCACTGAAGATACTCTTTGTTCAAGGTGTTTGTTCGGCCCTTGTGCCTTGTGCTCATTTCTTGGTTGATTGTCTCTCCTTTTCCTTATTGATGTGTGGACGTGTTAAATACATTCTCAGATCAATGCAGTTTTCAGTTGCAGGTGTTGCAAATATCTTTTCCTATTCTCGCACCTGTGCCTTCTCATTCAGACTTTCTTCATTTTCATGTTTAGTTAGTGCTGGAAATCCACACGTGGCTCCCCGGTTCTGGGGCGTTCTTAGGGATGTTCAGCAAAACAAAGTGAGGAACTTCTATGAAGCTCCACCTGCACTCACAGCTCAGGCAGCCAAGGGCTGGTAACCTGGGAAACGATGGGAAGGACAGGGAGTGCCCCCTTCACAGCCTCATCCTTCCAGGGAGCAGGCTATGGGGGACAGTATCACAATATGGTGCCTTTCTTTTACCCCTGACACAGCTGCTTAACTGGCGGGGGTATAATGTAGGGCACAGAGGTTTTGTGGATGATGTTAGCACTGTTTATGGAAAATTACGTGTTGGCTCAGGAATAAAAAGACTTTGAGCTCTGGGGAGATAATCACAAAGAGCAGGGGCTGCTGAAAATCATGGATGCTTTTCCAGAATAGGAGGGTTCCCAAACTGATGGGATTCAATCCCAGACTCAGGCCCTCTTCAGAAAGAAAGCAACAGCATTCCCACATGGTGACTGTTCCGGGCTCCGGGCCCAGCTCCAGTTCCTCTTTCCTCTCCTCAAACAGAAGAATGACTTAATAGAGAAATTGAGAACATAAATCATGAATACCCAGCCCTATAGATAAAGAGGGATGATCTCATGCTAATTCTCAAGAAAAATAGGAAAAGGCCAGGCACGGTGCTTACACCTGTAATCCCAGCACTTTGCAAGGCTGAGACGGCCGGATCACTTGAGCCCAGGAGTTCAAGACCAGCCTGGGCAACATGGCAAGACCCCATCTCTACAATAAATACAACAAATTAGTCAGGCGTGGTGGTGCATGCCTGTGCTCCCAGCTACTCGGGAGGCTGAGGTAGGAGAATGACTTGAGCCCAGGAGGTCAAGGCTGCAGTGAGCTATGATCACATGACTTCACTTGAATCCTGGGCAACAGAACAAGACCCTGCCTCAAAAATAAAAACTAATAAAAATAGGAAAAGATATTCTATCTTTTGTATTTTGGAGTTTTAAAGGCTGAGCTGGTTAGAATGGTTAGAACTAACCTGAGTTCATAAATCAACCGCAAAAACAAAAATGTATGAAAACAACAAAAAAAATGAATACACTTTAGCATTAGGTTATATATATATATCAATATTTCTGAATCTCTCTACATATGAGTAGAGAGATACAGATATAGATAAAATACACATATATATGTATAATTAAATAAAACAAAATTTTGTTGGATGTACTCCAGGAAATAGAAAATTTTAGCTGCTTTATTTTATCATCTTTACCCAAAGAAATTAAAGCTGCCCCTATAATACATAAGTTTATAAAAGAAAAAAAGAAATGAAAAGGAAATGGAGAGAGACATAAAAAGTAAGAAAATAGAAATGATGAAGTTAAAACCAAACAAGAAACAGCAAAATAAGAACCCAATACCTTGTAAGTGACAATGTGGGCTGATGTAAGCTATTCAGGCAGAATGCAGAAGACATGGGCCAGGCGTGGTGATTCATGTCTGTAATCCCAGCACTTTGGGAGGCTGAGGTGGGCAGATCACCTGAGGTCGAGGGTTCAAGACCAGCCTGGCCAACATGGCGAAACCCCGTCTCTACTAAAACTACAAAAATTAGCTGAGCGTGGTGGTTCAAGAATTGCTTGAACCCTGGAAGTGGAGGTTCAGACAATTCTAACCCGGGACATGGAGGTTGTAGTGAGCCGAGATCATGCCACTGCACTCCAGCCTGGGAGACAGAGCAAGACTGCACCTCAAACCAACCAACCAACCAACAAAAAAGAAGAAGAATGCAGCAGACATTCATGCACGATTCAATGCGGAATTGCAGGAATAAGATGAAAGACACAGGGGACGGACAACTTACACCCAGCGTGTGAGTAACCAGTATACCTGAAGTAATGAAAAGGGAAAAAATCGGAACTGAAAAGCCTTTCAAATCCATAACAGAAGGAATAAAGACAATTTTCTTGAAACAAATATTTAAACTACAGAGTAAAAGAATTTTATATAAGAACTTACTCTTCCAGGCAGGATGGAAAAGTTTTGCAGGAAATTAAAGCACTTACCCAAAATAACCAGAAAACTCAAATAAAATGCAAAAACCTTATGTTTAAGGGCATAAAGAACTGCTAAAGCAAGCCTGAGAATTTTAAAATAAGAAGAAAGCAGAAATTGAGGCAGAGTCAGTATTTGGAGATACGACAGGCTACAACTTCCAAGAACTGATGAAAGACATCAACTCATCAACTGAAAGAATTTTGTGGGTCACCAGCAAGGTAAATACAAGAGAACCACACCTAGGAATACCGTGTTCAAACTGCTGAAAACTAAATAGAAGGGAAAAAAGTCTCAGAAACAGCGAAACAATGCGCACTACCGTCAGAGGAGTAACAGTGAAGTCAGCAGACCTTTTAACTTATGCTTAAATTCCAGTGTTGAAAATTGGTCACATGGTCTTGCCTAGATGCAAAGGGGACATTATGAAATGCAATGTCTGGATGGGCAGACACACTTTCTTCCCTCCCTCCCTCCCTCCCTCCCTTCCTTCCTTCCTTCCTTCCTTCCTTCCTTCCTTCCTTCCTTCCTTCCTTCCTTTTTGAGGTAGTCTCCCTCTGTCACCAGGCTGGAGTGCAGCGACACAATCTTGGCTCACTGCAACCTCCACCTCCCAGGTTCAAGCAATTCTCCTGCCTCAGCCTCCCAAGTAGCTGGAATTACAGGCGTGTGCCGCCATGCCCAGCTTATTTTTGTATTTTTAGTAGAGACGGGTTTCACCATGTTGGTCAGGATGGTCTCAATCTCTTGACCTTGTGATCCACCCATCTCAGCCTCCCAAAGTGCTGGGATTACAGGCGGGAGCCACCATGCCCAGGCAGGCAGAGACACTTTCTAGTATCCTTCTACAACATGGAAGGGAGGCATGATTTTTGTGGACAGTTAACCACTTCCACCACATTGCTCCCTACCCTTCATTGATGCATTCCTACTGCTTTGGTGAAAGATGCATCTTTAGACCTTCTTGTGGGACATAGAGAGGGATGAGTGAGCAGATTAACATAATGAATCTGCCCCAACTTCTCATCTCCCTAATAATTTGTATCCCTTTCTCATCAGTGTAAGAAGAAATTTCTGACATGACTGCGTCATTTAATGTAGACCACTTTTAAATGCAAGGCTTAATTAACCAATGAAGCAAAATATTAGATCCACTCCCAGCTGTTCGTTAGTTTATTGAATTCAGAATATGCCATAAACTAATTATATGGATTAATCCAGTCCACTCCAATGCTATGTTTTTCCCCCTTGTTTTAGCACTTTTATACTTTATTTCAACTATATTTTGCAGGTGCGTTCTGATGTCTTAGCAAAATTTTAGCATCATTTTGTTGTTTAATGTTCCCCAGATCCAATTTTTGTACTTTTTTTCCTGTGGGATACTGTGAAATTGAGTTGTATTTATAATCCTGGAGGCCATGAGAGTTGGTGGGTTGAGTTTTGAAGATTAGCATCCTTCTATAAAGTAACTGCTTCATATGAGATCATTCTAAGACTCTCAAGCAGGAAATGGCCAGAGTTTTCAGAGGAGATGAAAGGATTTTTTGCTGGTGAGTGAGACTCAGTGGGATTTGTGTGTTCAAGGTACTTGAATACTGTATTAATCGTGCCTTTTTGTGTTTTGTATTTTTGATGTTTTTGTATTTTGATGTTTGATATTTGGGACCTTGTTGATCCTAGAGTGTCTGCCCATCCCAGGGCTGGACAATTCCTAGACAGAGTAGAAGACTCACCTGCAAGTGCACTTTTCATATGCAACCCAACCAATGCAAAGCGACTACCCACCAAATACCTCTTTTATTTAGGTCTCTCTCCCCTAATCACCAGAGCCAGGCACCAGGCAACTGGCAGCAATCCCTATCTTCCAGAGCCTGCTGAATTATCCAGCCAATCCTTAGCCTGCAGAGTCTGCCTCACCTATTCCTTCCTGCAAAGCCCACAGTAAAGACTCTGCCTACATGCTCTTCCCTGCTCCTTCTGCCTCTGGTGCTTCCCCATGTGATTCTGCATGCTGCTCTTCCCAGAAACTGTGAGTAACAAACTCTTTTTTCAATGGCAGTTGTCTTCTGATCTGTTGGCTTTACCACACATAAATAATAATAATGCGGCCGGGCACGGTGGCTCAAGCCTGTAATCCCAGCACTTTGGGAGGCCGAGACGGGCGGATCACGAGGTCAGGAGATCGAGACCATCCTGGCGAACACAGTGAAACCCCGTCTCTACTAAAAAAAATACAAAAAATTAGCCGGGCGAGGTGGCGGGTGCCTGTAGTCCCAGCTACTCGGGAGGCTGAGGCAGGAGAATGGCGTGAACCCGGCAGGCGGAGCTTGCAGTGAGCTGAGATTCGGCCACTGCACTCCAGCCTGGGCGACAGAGCGAGACTCCGTCTCAAAATAATAATAATAATAATAATAATAATAATGCTTCCATTTTATAACGGATATATGAAAATCTACCCAAATCTCCCTATTTTGAGTCTCAGATGTCTAATCTTTCCCCCAACCCTACCTTTCACATGGGAGACCTAGAAAGGCTGTGAATTCTATTTATATTGTATTCATGCAATCAATAGGATTAAATTTTGGGCCCAAGTTTTTGCTACACTGGTTCTACAGCTACAAGAGAAGAGATTTAAGCCAAAATTAAAATAAAATAAAATAAACCTGAGCTTGCTATTTTCTTCAGTTAAGCTCTATTCTAAACAATTAGCTGACAGTTCTTGGGTTAACAACAGCAAATCCATGTGGGTCTGCAGCAACCACAATTCTTGCCTCCTCAGAAGAAAGAATTTGACTGAGGGGCATAAGGCAGAGGCAGAAACTAAGGCAAGTTTTTGAGCAGTAGTGGAAGCTTGTCAAAAAGTTTTAGAGCAGGAAAGAAAGGAAGTAAAGCATACTTGGAAGAGGCCAAGCAGGCAACTGGAGAGATTCAAGTGTGCTGTTTGACCTTTGACTTGGGGTTTTATACGTTGGCAGGCTTGAGGGGTCTGCATATCTTTCTCCCTGATTCTTCCCTGGCGGTGGGCTCTCCACATGCCCAGTGGCCTGCCAGAACTTGGGAGGTGGGCATGCACAGTGTGTTGACTAAAGTTGTGTGCATGTTCACTTGAGGCATTGTTCCCTTATCAGTCGGGTGTTTCTGGAGGAAGGTCATATACCAGTTAAACTCTGCCATTTTGCCTCTTAGGGCACATGCTTGAGCCACTAACCCAGCTCCCGAGATCTTACTGGGAAGCTGCTGATCACCAGCTTCAGGTGTTTTCTATCTACTGTGAGCCTGCCGTTCCCTGGTGCCAGCTGTGACCAATTATTGTTTTAAGGAGACAGCTTAACAACTGCTGACCATCACCTGACTGTCACCTGCACTCCTCGTTGAGGGATGGGGCCCTCTCCTGCTCTGCTCATGTCTGCCTCACTACCTACTCTAGCACTTGTCTTCCTTGTTCCCACTGTAATGGCCAATAGCAGCAACCTCTTGAGCTACCAAAAGCTTGCCTTAAATAGCTATTTTTACCAACTATCTGTATGCCACTTTCAAGTGGAAACAAAGACATCCAGGTCAGATACCAAATAAAAACCAAACCAGATATCCAGTCCTAGAATACCCAGGTCAGCAAAAAAAGGACATAACTCAAGAAACAGACCTATACTTATACTAATTTAGACCAACTGATTTAGACCAAGATGCCAAGGCAATCCAATGAAAAGTAAGGCCTTTTCAATTCAGTTGGCTGTGTATATGAAACAAATGAATCCTGACCCATATCACACCATACACAGAAATTATTTCAAGATGGATGATGGACTTAAATGTTAGAGCTAAAATAATAAAGCTTGTAAAAGAAAACAATACAATATCAATATTGGAATAGGTGAAAATTTCTTAGGATTTCAGCATGTACTAACCATGAAATAAATAATTGATCAAATGGGTTTAATAAAAATTAAAACCATTTTTTAAAACTCTTCACACTGTATACTTAGGATCAGAATATTTCTCTTTGTGCAAATTTCAATTTTTTAAAAAACCTACTTTGAGTTATCACTTCCTATAGAATTAGCAAAAATCTGAAAGTTTGACAACTATTTTGTGATGGAGGCAGAGAAGCACCCCCACTAAACACACACATGCACACACACGTACACACACATACATGCACATACAAGTACACAAACACACAGTACACACACAAGTGCATACACGCACACACAAGTACCTGCACACATATATGCACATAGTACATCTGCACGCAGACACATGTACATGCACACACGTATACATACATGTACACACACCCCCTCTCACAGGAGCTTGGTGGAGTGGTCTGGTCATTTCAGCTCTTCTATCTGCCTACTGGCCTGAGCTGAAGGCACAAGACTGTGGCTTCTCCTAGCCTCAGCCTTCTGAACTTCAAGCCCAGGGAATCATCGCTGCTCTTATTTCATAGACAAGAGGAAATCCTTTTTAAATCTACCTTTCTTGGGGACACTACCCCATCTGCATGTAGCCACCATTCTGTGCTTCCCAACTGCCAAAATTCTTGTGGCCGCTGCAGCTTTAGACTAAAACAGACTGCAGGTATATACTAATTCTTCCTGCTAAAGCATTTAGGTGCTTCCTCACCTAAATGCTTTCTAGACTCAGATGGTGGACAAGCTATCCTGTTCTGAGAAAGCTGATGAAGGCCAGGCTAAAGGAACTCTCTTTACATCATCTTTTCTTTCTTCTCAAATGCATATGCACAAAGGTTGATGCTTTTCCTGTGTTTTTGTTGTTGTACATAGCTCATGGAATTCCGCTTAAGGCAAACTCATATAAAATGCTCTCGTTTTTAAAAAATACCCTGTAGCGTTTTCATTCTGTCTCTTCAAAAATATGCCAAGTGGCCTCAGTAAAGAATGCCGTTTTATATGTCGCGCCTGATTGAAAAATTTCTGCTCAAGGATGATTGCATAAAGAATGGACAGTCCTCCCTCTCGTCCAGATGGCCTGAAAGATGCCCTTGGTGTCCATCAGACTGTCAGACTGCTGTTTACTGGGGCAGTTCCCAGGGTTTCTGCTCTTCTTTCGAGTCTGCACCACCGACATCCTTTTAAGCTTCAGTTGGAGCTCCTGATGCTTGCAAGCAAAGGTACCTTGATTGCTACATCTCACTAGCTGTGTGTTCATTTTCCACCCCAACACTAGGGCATTTCTGCTTCAATGACTTCTGATCCTGAATCTTAGAGTTGTTGCTCATAATCTCTGAGAGCCAAAAGCAACTTTTACTGGGGACTCAGGACCAGATGGTGGCTGAGGGAGCAAGCAGGGTGAAGGACAAGGATCTTTCTGGAAACGAAATCTGCAGGTCTCCGGGATGAGCTACCAATGAAGCGGGAAAGAGTTCAACATGTTTCCTATCTCATGAACCATCTACCCTTTTGGAGGATAAAAGCTGCCTTGGAAAGATGCCTGTTTGCAAGGAGGAAAGAACAAGCTTCCTGCTTCCCAGGTCCCCGGCACAATCCCCCTGGTGGAAAGGCACTCCCTCCAAACTCTTGGAGACGACTCAGGCTGAAAGTGGCAAGCTACTTCCGAGTTCCAGGTGACCCATAGACTGTGACGTTTGGGTCTTAGCTGTCTTTTAAGTACTGCTCTAGTTCTATGATTGGTTCAGGCACAACTCATCATCTGAGAGCCACTCATTGCAACCTGGAATTGCCCTATACCTTAGTGCACAAACTGAGAAGGACGCTTGACTTTTGAGACAACATGGTGTTTAATCACCAGAATAATAGAAGCATCACAAAATACAGTAACAGGATGCCCAGGGTGAGAGAAGCAAAGCATACACAGAGTCTGGCTCGTACTTCTAAGGCTTCCCTGCCAGCACAGTCTTCCTCTCGATCCAAAGCAGATAATTGGACACCTCTGTGTACACTCCAGGCATGTTCTTCTGGCCACAGCCCACACCCCAGCTGATAATACCCAGCTGGTACCATGTGCTTTTGTTGTTTTTCTGGCAAACCAGAGGCCCCCTGCTGTCACCCTAGGAAAGAAAGGTTGTTTGGGAGGGGAAGGGGCAGGAACAAGTTACTCCTATAGGCTACTGAGGTGCAGCCCGCTGGCATGAGACAAAAAGCACTTATGGCACCTTTTGATGGGCAGATTTTTTTTTAAGAGTTGAGGTCTTGCTCTGTTGCCCAGGCTGAAGTGCAGTGGTGCAATCATAGCTCACTGCAATTTTGAACTTCTGGGCTCAAGCCATCTTCCTGCCTTGGCTTCTGAAAGGGCTGGGATACAGCCTTTGGGACAATAGTTTCAATTAGTCTCTCCAACCATATAGCTATGCTCTGGGACTGCTGGAAAAGAAAACAAACAATTTGGTCATCAAGGACTCTCAGTCATCACCATCTAGTCTTATACATTAGTTTTATTATTATTTTTGAGACGGACTCTCACTCTGTCGCCCAGGCTGGGGTGCAGTGGTGCAATCTCAGCTCACTGCAACCTCTGCCTGCTGGGTTCAAGCGATTCTCCTGCCTCAGCCTCCCAACTAGCTGGGACTACATGCAAATGCCACCATACCTGGCTAATTTTTGTATTTTTAGTAGAGAAGGAGTTTCACCATGTTGGCCAGGCTGATCTTGAACTCCCGACTGCAGGTGATCTACCCACCTCAGCCTCCCAAAGTGCTGGGATTACAGGCGTGAGCCACCGCACCCGGCTCGTGCATTAATTTTAATACAACAAGGGCTGGTTTTATAATCTATTTTACCTTTAAGCACTTTTGTATGTTTTTTTCAAAATTCTTCACATTTTCCCCCTGCCTTTTCACGCCAAATCCATTTTCAGCCAACCCATTTTTCTCTTTCTGTATTGTTCACAATAATAAAAAGTAAAAAACACCAACAAGGCCGGGCGCGGTGGCTCATGCCTGTAATCTCAGCACTTTGGGGGGCCGAGGCAGGCGGATCACGAGGTCAGGAGATTGAGACCATCCTGGCTAACACGGTGAAACCCCGTCTCTACTAAAAATACAAAAAATTAGCCGGGCGTGGTGGCGGCACCTGTAGTCCCAGCTACTCGGGAGGCTGAGGCAGGAGAATGGCGTGAACCCGGGAGGCAGAGCTTGTAGTGAGCCGAGATTGCGCCCCTGCTCTCCAGCCTGGGCAACAGAGCTAGACTCCGTATCAAAAAAAAAAAAAAAAAGAAAAACACCAACAAAAAATCCATTGCACCTCATAATAGGTCACTGGACGAATACAGTAGTAGATATACAAACTGACTTGTGCCAATGCAAAAATTACAAATATTGTATCAAAATGTTATCTTGTGGCACAAAACACTGAATTATGAACAACTTGCAGATCCTAAAACATCCTGAAAAAGATTGCCAAATAGCACAAATAAATGGAGCGGGCGTAATTAATGTGAAAATTGAGGAATATGGTAACTCTCATGGTTTTCCAGGTTTCCCCAAACCTTTCGGACCTTTGAAAAAATTCTATTAAAAATTAATGTATAGTGCTCATTTCGGCAATATCCTAACCCTGGAACAACACAGAGAAGTTTAGCATGGCTCCTGCGCAAGGATGACACGCACATTCGTGAAGAGTCCCATATGTTTACATCACACACCAGGGCCTGTTGGGGAGGGAGTGGGGGCCAAGGGGAGGGAGAACATTCATACAAATTCCTAATGCATGCTGGGCTTAAAACCTAGATGACAGGTTGGTGGGTGCAGCAAACCATCATGGCACATGTATACCTATGGAACAAACCTGCACATTTATCCCAGAACTTAAAAGAAAATAAAAAGAAATGTATAACGATAAAAAGCTGGAAAACTCAGATATGGAAAAAGACCATGAAGAATATCCATAACTACATAAATAAGTGCATTTATATGTAAACACACACTATATGATGAGCAGACTTTTTTTTTCCATACATGATTTTATACACGATTGTGTATGAAAGGAATATTTCAGGAAGAATATCCATATAACTGCCTTTGGCAAGTGGACTGAGAACGAGTGTAAGAGATGAACTTCCTCTTTGCTGTGCAGCCATCTTACTACTTGAACTTCCCTTACCATGTATTCAAATAAATACATGAAATCAACAATCCTAATTCCACCCATGCGGAGGCAACTCCTATTGCCACCTCAGATGTAACTTTCCACACCCTTGTCTATTAATGTGCACCCATCAGATTTTACAGAGATAGGATCAGGATTTCATGTTGTTTCACAGCTTATAAGGCTTTATTTTCAAAAATGTTAAGTGACACACAAAACGTTGAAAGAAATCACCACTCGATGTGTTGCAAGTCCAAATACAAAACATTAAAACAAATAACTCCCTTGCCAAAGCTGGATATGGGTTTATTTTATGTTTTTAACCAGATTGCTATTATGAAGAGATTACTGTGTTCATCAACTTACTTTGAACAACGCTGTTCTTTACCAAATGCCCTGAAGTCACCGGAAAGTCACACGACCTTGCTTTAAAATGAAGAATTATAATTGTTTTTCTGAAGATGAGGGAGCTGCGCGAAGGATGTCAGGTACAACAGTGGTACAGTTTGGATCTTAAATTTCTGAAGCCACATAGACCTTCATTCAAACTCCAGTGTGAATATTCAGTTGAATGAATCGGAACAGTTTCTTAAGCAGTTTAAGGCTCAGTTTTTACATCGATGGTAAAAGTTACATCTCTCCTGCAGGACAGCTCTGTGAATGGAAGGAAACAGCTAAATCCAGGTCTTTATACGTGGCAAGCATTGACTCAGTGGTAACTCCTGCTATTTTTGTGGTTTTTAGACCAGGCAGATCTGGGCATGACTAGAGTAGGTTTTTCCTGGGACACAGAAGGCAGTTCTAATCTCAGAAGGCGGGATGCCTTCGTTAGAATTCTGGGCCTGTAATTCACTTTGCTGGGGTGTCCTCAGCAAGACTTTCATCTTCTCTGATCCTCATTTTTCTTATCTGAAAGAGGCCTGCCGCGTAGAGCTAATTCCCAATTCTTCTGTGTATTTGTGGCAGCCGTGTGTATGCTGTTGAGAACTGGATGGGAGTGAAAGAGTGATGAAGACAACAGTCTATATAGCATCTCCTATTACCCATTCGCTCAGTGCTTCATGTGCATTACCTCACTGAATTCTTGCAACAGCCCCAAAGGGTAGGAACTCTTACTATTCCCCTGTTATAGATGAGGAAATCTGAAAAGGCACAGGCACAGGGGACGTCTCTTGCCGAGGTCACACAGGCAGTTCAAGTAGGGGAGTCAGGAGGGAGACTGGGTCGTCTGACTTCAGAGCCTGCACCCCTAACCACTGTCCCTCATTGCCTCCCTTTGGTTACAGAGGACCTGTTCTTAAAAGATCTTACAGACGATCTGGACTGGGTTGAATAGTATCGTCCCAAAATTCATGTCCACCCAGAACCTCAGAATGTGACCTCATTTGGAAATAGAGTCTTGGCAGATATAATTAGTTCAATTAAGATGAGGTCATAGTGGATTGAAATAGACCCTAATCCAGTGACCCAGCAGAAGTAATTCCTCCGACTGCCCCAGAACCCATCGGGGTTAGGGGGGTCGGGGCTTCACTCTCCACGCCCGCTAGCTCACAGCCCAGCCTGACTGCCCAGGTCACAATAGGGAGTGGGTGGAGCCGCCACAGTCCAGACAAAGCAGCCGGGGTCACCCTGAGCCCTGTGAGGTGTGGAGGTCAGGATGGAGCTGGGGGTGAGAGGCTCGGAGTGGGAGGGCTCCCTAGCCAGCTGCGCTCCTATAAGAGGCAGTGTCTCAGCTTCATGAACGTGTCAGGAAAAAATAGCTGGAAGCACACTCTAGGAAGAGCCTTGGGGAGTGAGAAAGACTCAGGCTGCTGTTCCAAACCACTCAAGTGAAACAGCAGAGAGGGCACAGGCTGCTGGACCTTAGCTTTGTGCCTCTGATGACTCCCCTGTAAAATGTGGATGATGATAGCGCAGCACTAGATGGTTGAGAAGAGTAATGAGCACAGGATATGGCAAATACCATGCCCACAATTTTAATTCTCCCATTCCATCTGTATTAATGTCTTCCTGCAAAGGAAAGCACCTTGACCAACAGTTTCTATGAACAAGACACGTCCAAAGTACAGATCCATACCTGGATCAGCTGCAGGGTGGCTTTTAGTGGTGCAGTTCTTTCATTCCTTTGTTCATGAAGTCATCCAGAGCTCTTTGGAGCACTTTCTACTTGCTGGGCTTGGAGGACAATGCAAAGATGAACAATAGATGTTCTCTGTCTCGTTGAAGCTCATAATCACCTGGGAGAGACACGCTGGCAGAGAGACTACCTTAATACAATGGGCTAAGATTATCATTGGCAGCCAGGTGAGGGGCACAGTGCGTGGTGGGTGGGAGAAGAGGCCATAGGGAAAATTGTCTATAGGAAATAAGGTTTGTCTGGGGTAAGCCAATTCCCAAAGGGAAAGGCCTGGGGGGAAGGGCAGGAAGGCATACATTACAGTTTAAGCGATGGTCCCCCAAATTCCTGTGTTGATGTTCTAACCCCCAGACCTCAGCATGTGACTTTATTTGGAAGTAGGTCCTTGCAGATGTAATTGATTGAGAGGGGTCATGCTAGAGTAGGACGGGCCCCCAATCCAATATGACTGGTGATCTTATAGAAAGGGGCCATTTGGACACACTCATCCACACAGGGAGAGTCCCATGTGAAGACTGGAGTTGTGCTGCCACAAGCCAAGAATGTACCAGAAGCCTGGAGAGAGAAGTGGAATAGATCCTTCCTAGCACCTTCAGAGGGAGCCCGGTCCTGCTAACACTGGGATTTTGGACTTCTGGCCTCCAGAGCTCCTGACAATATTTCTGTTGTTCTAAGCCACACAGTTGTGGAACTTTGTTACAGCAACCCTGAAACTCAAGCAGCATTCTACCTGAGCAAAAAAATATGTGCAAAGGTACAGAGGTGTACGGGAACTGCAGGAACTTCTGAGTTAAATCAGAATTGTTGTTTTGGTGGTTCAAAAATAGGAGAATATTGACAAATTTGCATGGTTCAAGTTAAGCTATCAAGTTGGAATAATGTACCAGGTTGCATGGTAGGTGGAGGTGGGGGTCAATTTACTGAATAAAGCTCAAATCTGAATAAGCCATCTTCCCTCCTATGTGGCCAATGAATTGTTCTGATGAGAACTCACCGTGGACATGACAGGTATATGAAGAATAGCTAGTATTACTAATGAATGGCAAGGAGCTCTGGTTGTACACATTTTCCAAAATTCTATCCATATTCTATTTTAGGGAAAATGACTATGGGACTTTTTTTCTCCAGCTGTTTTGAGGCTTTACATTTTATCTTAAAACCTCTTGGAACTATCCCATCAGAATAACTGAAAGACAGATAAAACATTAGGCAGTTCATTCATTTTATTGTATATGGAGTTTTGTCAGAACCAGCATTTACTGTATTTCTCATGCCTGTAAGCAAAGCATTAGAATCAGCAACCTAATGCTTTTCTTTTCTCTGCCAAGCGGGGTCCTAAAAATGGGAGAGAAAGCGTGTATTTGGGATCAATAGAGCACAACATCTCATCACTGCTCTAAGTGTTTGCAAACTTTTGGGCACTGGAGGGCACATGCATATGAGATGGAACAGGGCATAGATAAAAGAATTCCTGCATTACCTACCGTCCTGCCCAAAGAAACCACACAAATTCCATGGCAGTCCCAGACTTCAGAAAGAGAGAACACAGCAAGCACCTGCATTATCTTCATTTAGACCCCAAATCATCCAAAAATTGGCTAGCACACTAGTAGATGAGTTCACATTGTAATCGAAACAGGATTGCATAGAAACATACATCCACATGAAAACCAGTACCCAATGTTCATGGTGGCTTTCTTCTTAATTGCTAAAAACTGGTAACAACCTCAATGTCCATCATCAGAGGAAGGAATGAACAAACTGTGGTGCATCCCCACAACAGCAGTGCTACACAGCAGCAAAGAGGAACAGCTGACTGACATGGACAGCAACTCGGATCTCAGGAGCATCGCGCCAAGTTGGAGAAGCCAGACACGAGCCACCGCACACCGTATGATTCCATGGCATTCTGGGAAAGTCAAAACTCCAAGCTTAGAGAACGCATCAGTTGTTGCCAGGGTTTGGGATTCCAGGAAGAGGATGGATTACTAAGAAGCACAGGGGAATGTTTTGGGGTGACGAAAATGTTCTATGTCTTTTTTTTTTTTTTTGAAATGGAATTTCGCTCTTGTCACCCAGGCTGGAGTGCAATGGCGTGATCTCGGCTCACTGCAAACTCCACCTCCCAGGTTCAAGCAATTCTCCAGCGTCAGCCTCCTGAATAACTGAGATTACAGGCACATGCCTCCCCGCCCAGCTAATTTTTTGTATTTTGAGTAGAGACGGTGTTTCACCATGTTGGTCAGGCTGGTCTCAAACACCTGACCTCAGGTGATCTGCCCACCTCAGCCTCCCAAAGTGCTGGGATTAAAGGCATGAGGCACTGCATCTGGCCAAGCTTCTATGTCTTAACTGTGGTACTGGTCACAGCCATTTACATTCATCAGAATTCACAAAACCATCCATCTTGAAGTGGTGAATTTGCTGAATAGAAGTTATACGTCAAAGACCAGACGTTCAAAAATGCCTTTGCGATTTGTGAGCTTCAACACTCACCCAGTGGGAACCACAAAAGCATTGCCCAATTTGTCGAAAGCATTGTTGTTGTAACTTCAACACGTGGGGAGAAGTTATGTTTTTATACTGTCTTGGTCTGCTCAGGCCACCGTTACAAAACGCCATAGGCTCGGTGGATTGATCAACACACATTTATTTTCCACAGCAGAGGCTGGAAATCCAAGACCCAGGTTCCTGGGGGAGGGCTTTCTTCCTAGCCTGCAGGTGACCAGCATCTGCTGTGTCCTCTTGTGACTCTTCCTCAGTTCCTGTGCCAGAGGAGTCGGGGTGCAAGTGGGCATCCATCTTATAAGTGTCCTCATAAGGACACCATCCTATCGGCCAGGGCCCCACCCTATACCTCAGTTAACCTTAATGACTTCCTTGGCGGCCCCCTTTCCAGTTGCAGCCACGGTTAGAGCTTCAGCGTGCAAAGTGAAGGGCCACACAAATCTTTGTCCATAACTAATGCCCAGTGGACAGGACACTTGGGTGCCCTGAGGCTGCAGGAGCTGAGGGTGATCTTGTTCAGGTACTTCTGGTGGTAACTGCTGTGTGGGAAAAAGTCTGTTCCTCCTGGCTGGTGTCAGAAGTAACCAGGCTGAAGCTGTGCTCTGAAAGAACCTGTGCAGGGAGACAATGGTCCTGTTTGAGACCGACCCCAAAGCTCTCCCAGGGGAAAGAGCAGGTAAGCCTGGCTCCCTGAAGGTTCAGAGGGAGAATGGGCTTCCCTGAGAGGGCTCATCAGGGCCACAGTGGGAGAGAATGAAAGGGGTGGACAGGGTAGGGATGGGGCAGGGATAGGAGGGAGAGCTGCAACTCCACCTGGCACTACCCCCTCTGCCCACCAGTTCACAAATGGGACCCCGGCTCCCTCCCAGGCTGAACAGAGGGTCCCCCTAATTTGCTGTGGCTCTGGAGAGCAGGGGCCCTGCTGGGACATCCTGGCGAGCAGGGGGTCACTCAGGGTCTGTGCTCTGAGCTCCAGGCAAGGGAGCCTGGGGAGTCAGGGCAGGACAGGACATGGCCTGAGGGCCTGTGGCTCATCACCGCCCTCTGCGTCCTAGTTTACGTTCCGGTGGCATCTGCTGCCAGGGAAAGCCACGTGTCAACACAAGCTGCGGGAGGAGTGGGGAGCTATTTGGGGCAGGAGACAGACTAAGAAATAGACATTGCTCCCCATGGATTTCAGCCCATTTCTTTTCCCTTTTGGGTTTCAGCTGTGCCCTAATTCTTCCCCTGTACGGGGACAGTTGGATCTTTGCAGGCAATGCAAGAGAGGCGCAACTCCAGATGTAGCGACTCCACTTTGGACAGGGGTGCCAGGTGGGGGCCCCAGACTTGTGTCCAGGAGGGCATTGTCTGTGTGCCACAGTCCACCGGCCTCTTGGAGATGAAATCCCCATGCCAGCCAAGAGGGGCACGCGATGCCGACTTAGAGTTCAGCATCACTCCACTTCTCCACTCGCCATCACTCCTCACCTTCTCCTGGGCCCTGCCCTGATTTTCCAAATCTCCCTCTAGCCTTCTGCGGTGGAAATGAGGAGGTCGATGGCTCCGAAACCAGCAGGTCTGGGGCATTAAGGAAGATGGCCCTAAGCATATCAATTAGGAAGGGCTCCAGAAGGAAACACGATTCTACTCTGAAAGTGCAAATGAAGGCATTTTAATGAAGGGACTGAAAGTTGTGGGCATTGTAAAGGGATTCAGCGAAGGAGAACAAAGTGTCCAGAGTTGAACAGCAGCAGTAAGCCATAGGGGAAGATACTGTCATTGGAATCCAGTGAGGACCGCAAGCATAAAGGAGGGACTACTCCGTGGGAACTGAGTCCAGAATGGACCCAGCCAGCGGCAGAACAATGGCCCAAACAGGAAAGTGACGGGGAAGAAATACCCCAACCCTCTCCCTTCCTGCCCTGGTACTTTCTGTTGGTACTTGCTGAGGTCAAGCCAAGTGGCATTTAGGATCCCAGGTAACTCAGTCCCTAGGAGCCAGCCTCCCAGGACCGAGGGAAGTACGGCACATGGATCTGTACTGGGGAAATGGGAGACAAATGGAAAATAATGGCTCAGCATCATCTAGCACATTCTCACAGAGGACAGAGTTGACAGCTATGAGCTATTTTTATTTTAGCGCTGATAAAGACACCACACTACCCATTAGTAAGCCTTATCATGTACAATATACTATACCCAGGACTTTGCAAGTGTTATCTTGCTTAATCCTCATAGTAACCACATGAGGGAATTACTCCTTTTGTTTTCCACATTTAGCATGTCAATATGCCAGATATTATATACTGATTTTTAGCACCATTGCCTGCCTTTCTAAGTCTCCCAGGTATTGTAGAGGCTGAGAGTCTAAGAGCTATGTTTCTCAGGATCCCAGCAGGCTTCCAATTTAGATTCTCCGCCAAGCTTCAGGAGGCAGAGGAAAGGGAGCAATCATTTTCCCATGGCAGCTGTGTGCAGGCTCGCAGAATTCAGCAGATGGCAGTCATGAGGTTTTGCCATTAACTATGAGTCTTCTCCTGCAAATCATCCTGATACTGAAGCTAATTATATCATTTGCAGGGGGTTCCAATGATTCCTGTAGTTTACTGAGCTCTTGAAAAGAAGCAACTGTTTTTCCTGACCTTGACACTCAGGCACTTTTGATGGTTCTAGAAGTATTCATTTTCATGTATTAAATACCTTTCTGTTTGACATACCTGAGTGTTTTCTATTTTCCTGAAAGAATCCTGACTGATACAGTATTTGGTACTGAAAGTGGTTCCAGGAAATACAACTGCAAAGATGGAGGGAAATCTAAGATGTGTTGTTAGGCATGGATTAGCTTGAAGCCAATAATGACCTCCTGGCTAGTGGAAAATGGGTTTCTGGTAGTCCATGGCATGCAGTGTCTTAAGTTATGACCTGTCATTCATGGAATCAATTGCCTATTAAAAGAGACTAAGCACCTTTTTGATAGAACACTCTGGTGGAAGAGATAAGTACAAGGGTTAAAGTTACTGAATGGAGAATTTACAGAAAAAATACAGAACAAAATACCCCAACAATCTCAAGGCTTTAAAATTTCACCTCAGAGGCATAACTCAAAAGCACTGCAGAAGCGTCAAGAAGCTTCTACAACTGCCCCTGAAGGAATCTCTTATCATAGCAGAAACTGAACCCAGGGTTGTTCCTGCAGGTGGCAGAATTACAACCTAACTTGAATTCACAGCCTCTTTAGGTGCTTATGTGAAAGGTGATTAATTGGGAAGGACTGTGACCAGGAGTATTGCATTGGGAAACTTGGGTGTATTAAGATGAATCAACATACTTCACAACCTTAAAGTCCACTGAGCTTCCCTTCCTTTCCTTTCTGGGACCTTAGTCCTTTCTTGCTTGAAGACTTTGTAAAGACTCATCTGAAGAAAGTACTTTCCCAGGGAATGCTGATTCTCCCATAGCCCACTATCCCCAATCACCTCTCACAGCAGTCAGTAGAGCCATGCCAGTAGAATTTATATAAATCAGTTCAAATCTGACCCAGGAGAATATAGAAAACACACTGAAAGAACTGCAACATTCTCCTAATGTATACTTGTAGAAACCTGAGGATTATGTGCAAGAATGGATTCTAAGGGACTTAGAATTTGATTTGACCGGGCCAAATTTATCAGTCTAGGTGCACTTAAGAGAAATTCTGAATTCATAGCACCATAGTTTATAATAACAAAAAATTAGAAACACATAATTGCTAAACTCATAAATGGAAAAGAAACCAATCTAAATGCTCATTATCAGAGACCTGAATACATTTTGGTATAGCCAAACAACAGAATGTCATTAGAGCAGCTGGAAGTGGCTCTATTTGGTCGAAGGACTAAAACCTTGGACCAAAAAAAAATGGCCTATGTTAAACAGAATTGCTTTCCAGAATATAAAAGAAGGAATCTGAAGACTCAGATAAGAATGCCAGAATGGATTTATTAATTTTGACCTGTTCCCCCATCCTCTAACTCTAGTTTATGAGATTCCTGAGGATGCTTTGTTATCCTTTTTTATTAGGCATTGAAAAATACATTTCCAAGGTGAGCACCAGCATCCTTGGAAGGCCCTGCTGTGGCCATTGTCTGTAGGGTGGGTGTGATGTAGCACGTACCCATCTGGTGGAAAATTGGTTACAGTTGACCCCTTCCCTCATGGAGTAGTCAGCAATTTTTCATCACAGTAGTAGACATTTATTTATTCTGTCTATGGATGTGTCTCCCAGGCCCAAAAGGCCTTTGCTGCCTCATCACACAAAACTTACTAAATGCCTGGTTATTCATCACTATGGTTTTGCATTTGGCATTACTTCTTACAAACTGATTAAAATGCAACAGATTAAAATGCAACAGAACTGAAGCAATGCATTTGGTGCCCATGGGACTCACGGATCTTCCCATAGGTCCCACCACCCAGAAGCAGCATGCCTGATAGAACAGTGGAATGGCCCCATGAAGGTCATGCAACTGAGCCTGTTGAGATCTCATGACATGTGAGGCTGGAGTGCTCTTTTACAAAGTACCGTGTCTATTATGAAGCACATTCAATAGGAGCTGATTCTTGTGTGGCCAGAAAACTTGGATTTGGGAACCAAGGGATAAGAATGGGACTGGCTTCATTTACTGTTACACTTAACGATCCACACCCAATAACGTTTTGCTTCTTACCACCGCAACTTTGAGCTCTGGGGGTTTCGAGATGTTAGTTCCCAAGGGAAGAATGCCTCTACCAGGGAATGCGATGGGTTTATTGCGTGGAGAGTTGAGACGGCCACCTGGACATTTGGAGTTCATTATACCACTAAGCCAATAGGCAAAGGAGGAGGTTAGTGTACTGGCTGAGAAAACTGACCCCAAATAGCAAAGAACAGAGATTTGCTACACACATGGGGACAAGGGGGAATATGTCTGAAATCCATTACATCCTTTGAAGATGGTCTTTCTTTCTATTTCATTGTCCAAAGGGAGAAATCAGTGGGAAACCATAGCAACCCCATCCAGGAAAAACCATCGAGAGTTCAGAAATGAATGCGTGGTCACCCCAACAAATAAAGAACCACAATCAGCTGAGGTTCAGATTGGAAAAAGGCCAGCTCTGGTCTCAGGATCAGTTGCAGACTTGAGAACAATTGCAGCTGCCTGGATTTTCATGTTTGTTTTATGTATTTGTATATGCCAATTTCCCTTTTTTCCTTCTTTTCCCCAAGTGTTCACATTGGTTACATTTATTACTGATCTTTAGGATATGAGATTGTGGTGGCCATGGAGGTGTACCGCCCAGATCTACTTCAAAAGAACTTGCTGTGGGAAGCATAGTTGATGACGGCCTTCAGCTACTGCTCCTCCAGATCCATCACAGCTGTCAGACCAACACTGCACTTCTACGGAGTGCACCCAGCCAATGGCTGAGAGTGGCAGGGGTCAATTTTTCTTGGGCCATTACTGCTCTCAACCTGGTACCCTTTGCTCATGAACTGTCATCAGCCTGCTCCAGACTTTCTCAGACCTGCAATGGGGTCTGAAGATGCTCTGCCTCCTCCTGTTCCCAAGATCCTTTATCCTTGCCAGGCTTTTCCACCAATAAATCTCTTTCACATATAATTCAGTCTTGGCATCGGCTCTTGGAGGACCCAAACTGACAGGGATGTGAAGCTGAGATTGTGATTAAACAATCTCACTCAAAGATGGATATGATGATTTCATGAGACTTTTCAGAGAGGATCAGAGTGTTCTGTTTGTGTAGAGAATAGTCGTGTTGTGTTAGGAGCATGCTGTTGTTACTATTCTGGATTCTAGAAATTTTAATAAAGAAGGTTGTGTGCATACGCTGACAGCCAAAGCGGTGGGCCTGCTAGATCGTGTCTCAGTAAGCACTCAAAATCCAGTTCCCCTCTCCTAATTCCATTTTTTCTGTGTCATGTTGCAACTGCCTTACTCTAGAACTCTGGATGTGATTTTTGGGTCCAATGAGATGCACTTACTAATATCTGCAATGTACAATGCAGGCAGTAGCAGCGCCAGCTAAAGCTGAGTTCTGGTAGAGTCGGATTGGATTTTTACAGTGACCTAACTCTTCAGTGTGATATTTCCTCCTGGTCATCAGCTACAGGCTCTGAGACAGCCTGGGGGAGAGACAGTGGCCATGTTTCCCATGACCTCCCAACCGCTGGCTGGCACACCAGCCTCCTGGCCTTAGGTCACAGCCACAATGATGTGACCTTATAAAATCCCTGGCAGGCTAGAGGAGCAGCCCTGCAACCAAGCCTGCTCATAAGATAAGGGTTTCTGCTTACTAACCTAGAGCTGCTCTATTCTTTGATCCTTGTTCCCCTTTCAACTGTCTCTTGCAAGTACTAGTTTTGCCATTAAATATGCATTTTGTTTTGCAAAATGAGAAGAGCTTATGAATACTTCAAATTTTCTCCCTCCGTTTCACTCCTTTCCATTTCTTTCTAAAATTACGGTAAAATATTAAATATACAAAAATGATGTAAACAATAATACCATAAAATAAACCACTACAGAGTTGAAGCTCTCTGGCGATCTCTCCATGTCTTCTAGCCATAACGAATATCCTGAACTTTGCATTTCTTTTCCCTTTGCAGTTGCTTATTTTTTCTACATCTGAATATATCCTTACATGTTTTTAAAATCTATAGAAATATCACACTGGATACATTTTTCTGTAACTTGCCTTCGTGCTGCATTGTGAGATCAAGCTATGTTGATCTGTTTCACTCTAGCTGATGTACGTAATCGCCCTCTAATGACATTATGTTGTTTGACTATACCAAACTTTATTCAGGTCTCTGATAATGAACATTTAGATGGGTTTGTTTTCTATTTATGAATTTAGCAAGTATGTGTTTCTAATTTTTTGTTATTATAAACTATGGTGCTATGAATATTCCTGTATATGCCGCCTTCAAATTTTTAAAATTTTGGCTGGGCGCGGTGGCTCAAGCCTGTAATCCCAGCACTTTGGGAGGCCGAGACGGGCGGATCACGAGGTCAGGAGATCGAGACCATCCTGGCTAACATGGTGAAACCCCGTCTCTACTAAAAAAAATACAAAAAACTAACCGGGCAAGGTGGCGGGCACCTGTAGCCCCAGCTACTGGGGAGGCTGAGGCAGAAGAATGGCATAAACCCAGGAGGCGGAGCTTGCAGTGAGCTGAGATCTGGCCACTGCACTCCAGCCTGGGCGGCAGAGCAAGACTCGGTCTAAAAAAAAAAAAAAAAAAAAAAAAAAATTTAAATTTTAAGTGTTTTAAAATACAGTCATGTCAGGATACATTCTAAGAAATGTATCACTAGGCAATTTCATTGCTAGGCACACATCAATGTATGCAAACCTAGATGGCACAGCCCTACTACACACCTAGGCCATATGGTGTAGTGTCTTGCTCTGACCACCATCATATATGTAGTTCATCATTGACCGAAATGGCATTCTGTGGCACCTCTGTATTAATTTTTTTTAGTGGAAAACCATTTTTTAAAATATGTTTTACATGAATGATAGTTTTTAGTGTCAACAATTTCAATACTGCAGTTATTGTTTCTCAGCACATTGGTAGTAGATTCCATCTTTCAGCTTCCCTTGCTGCTGTTGAGAAGTCTGTGGATTTGATGCTCCTCTCTAAGTAATCCATTTTTTCATCACATGTGCTGATTTTGAGACTTTCTCTGCCTTTATTGTTCTGCCATTTCACTAAAATGTGTTTAGAGATATATAAATTCTGCTTGGACTCTGTTGTGCTTCCAGAATTGGAAGATCAATGTCTTTCATTAATTATGGAACATTCTTGGTCACAGACTCATTGAACGTTTCCTTTGCTCCGTGATTTCTATTCTTTGCTTCTGAAACTTCAGTAGTCATATGTTAGTCCCTTTAACTCCATCTGCCTTGTTTCAATACTTCTCTCTCACGTTTCCCCATATTGCCTTTTAGCATCCTGAGTCATGTTCAGATCCATCTACTAGTTTACTGATTATATTCTTATTTCCATAAATTCCATTGGATTCTTTTTCAATTCTGCCTGGCCATTTTTTGATGGCATTTTGTTTTCAGTCTCATTTTAAGTTTCTTCCTTTTAAAAAATATGTTATACATAATTATTTATATTTACTGTCTAATACTTTAAATATCTGAACTCTAGGTGTGTAATCTTCTTTCCTGCTCTTTTTCATGATGGTTTGTTTTCTGTTTATGAATTTAGCAATTGTGTCTTTTGTACTCATATTTGGCTGGACTTAATTCGTGGGAATCTGTGGGAGACTGTAAAAATATCAGTGGTTGCCAGGGTATAGATGAACAAGTGAAGCACTGAGGATTTTTAGGGAGGGAAGCCACTCTGTGTGATCACTGCAATGGTGGCCACATGTCATTATACACTCATCAAAACCCATAGCATGTGCAACGCAAACAGTGAATCCTAATGTAAACGCTAGATTCTAGTTAGTCATAATGCATCAATATTGGCTCATTAATTGTAATGTGCCACACTAATGCAAGATATTAAAATAGGAGAAATTGGGAGATGGGGTCTACGAGAATCTATTGTATAATACTTTCTGCTCAATTTTTTTTATAAACCTGTAACTGTCAAAAGCCTATTCATTTTTTAAAATGTAGAGATAAAAAAGCTAAAATAAAAAAATTAATCTTTGTGACTTTGACTGAAACAGGGAACCCTATCTCAGGGTCATGAGAGAAAAGAACCAAGTGTCTCCTTCCGTGAACTGAAGCGCATCAAGAAGAGTGGCGTTTTAGTGGCCACTTTCTTTTGCCATCTAATGTTGGGTGTGTGTTGTGTTCTATTAAACTTCAAAGAGGGAAGTGCTGCATTTCCTATTGTTCCCAGTAGCCTGAGAGATGGGACTATGACACTGTGATGGTTAATTTAATGTGTCCAACTTGGTCAGGCTCTGGTGCTCAGTTGTTTGGTTGAACAGCAGTCTAGATGTTGCTGTGAAGGCTATTTTTAGACGTGATTTACATTTGAATCAGTAGACCCTGAGGAAAGCAGATTGCCCTCCATATGTGAGTTGGCCTCAACCAATCAGATGAAGGTCTTAGGAGAAAGGATTTAAGTCCCCCAAATAAGAAATTTTGCCCCTAGATGGCCTTCGGACTTGATACTACAACATCAACTCTTCCCTGGGTCTCCAGTTTACCTGCCTTCCCCACAGATTTTAAACTTGACAATCACATGGGCCAGTTCTTTAAAATAAATCCCTATCTCTTTACATATATGTAATGAAAGGAAACTATCCATAAATAAATGATATGTATTTAGAAGTAAAACAATATGTATTTTTATACACTTATGTGTATATAAAATTATGTATATATACAGACATGTGCATACATACATAGGTATGTATACAGACACATGTACATACATAAGTATATGTATACATGTATGTATACATGTTCAGCTGGCCCTCCATATCCATGGGTTCTGCATCTGTGGATTCAACCAACCTCAGATCAAAAATATTTGGAAAAAATAGGGATGGTTGTATCTGTACTGAACATGCACAAACTTTTTAAAAATTATTATCCTTAAACAATATAGTATAACAACAATTTACATAGCATTGACATTGTATTAGGCACTGTAAGTAATCTAGAGAAGATTTAAAATATGTGGAAGGATTGCATAGGTTACATACAAATTCTGTTTTATATGAGGAACTTGAGCATCCGTGGATTTTCGTATCCAAGAAGAGTCCTGGAACCAATTTCCCACAGATACCAAGGAAGAACTGCATTTATATAATGAAACTAATTACTAATTGTGAGGGACCCTATGAGAAGAGGCACAAATTTGGCTGTGACATATACATTAGACGTCATGAAGCACCCATACCATCTACATTCCTGTATCTTTCCAGTGCCTGTTTACAAAGTATCTGAATGAATGAATGAGCAGATGAATGTCTTTCTCTTTTATGGGGCCACATACGATTGTCTCCTTTGTAGCTATGCCAGGTAGACATAACCAAGAAAGGAACCCGCAGAAAACTACCACTAGTCCCTGACTGTCCTTCATGGCACCAATCTTTAAATAAACGTGGTCTCTTAGTTTTCTAAAAACAAATTCTTATCATTTGTATTTCCGTCTGGCCACACAAGCTATTTTGTTTCCACTCAGTGAAAAGATGTGCTTGCTTTCTCATCCTGGAATGTTTATCCTTTCTCACTGGATGGATGAAGACTCTGGTGACTGGCAGTGGGCTTCACTCAGTGACCCACATATGTGGAGAGGGCAGATGTTGCCACTTCCTCTAATCCACCTCATTATCCTAACTTTTTATTTGGATAAATAAGGAGAGAGAAATAATGGTGTGGTCTGTAAGTAGCAAGCCATCATCTCCCCATGTTCAAGTCCAAACCGGATGAAAGATGCCTGATCCTAACTCTACCAGAGACTTTCTTTCATGGATGGCCCAGGAGACGAAAGCATTTGCACCTCAGGTGGGGGTTCCCTGTGTGTGCGTCCGTATCATGCACTGAACTGATGGAATTAGAGTGGGGCAATGACGAGGTAATATTGTGTTCCACAAGATAAATAAGTTATTAAGCATTACAGAATGTTGGTTTGATGAAAGACCTTACAGTTCATCTAATGGAATCTCTTTTTCATGGATAAGGAAACTGAGGTCAAGAAACATAAGTGATTTCCCAAGGTTGAGTTTCCAACCCTTTCCTGAAACCGTCCTTCTTTGTTGGAGGTTACTGTTTTCCTCCGGGATTCCCCATGCACTGTGCGTGCCTCTTTTTAGCATTGTGTTTAACATTCCTTCATTAGACTGTGAGATTTGGAAGAATTGAGTCCATGTCTAACTTCTGGGGGCCGGTGTATGCTACCCCATAGCAGATGCTCCACAGATGCTTGTGTGAGAATGGACAGGAGGAGAGGAGAGAGAAGAAAAAGAAGGAAAAAGGGTGGGTCCAAAGCTTAGCAATTAGGTTTATCACCGGTAAACATGGTGGCCAGCAGCATTTGAGACCCCAGTCCTAGCAAGAAAAGGTACTGAGGAACACACACCAGCGAGCTTCTCGTGGATCCTGAGATTATGGTGTAGGCTTTCCCCTCCTTTTCTGTCTCCTCCTGGATCCATGGAATAAACTGAGCCACAGACACAAACATACCAGGTCTCCCCCTGGAGCCAGACCTTATGCCCCAACTGAAGACACCCACTTGGAAGAGTCTTTGGGTTCCATAAATAGCACAAACCAGAGGTGCCCCACTGTCTCCCTGGGAATGAGAAAAGAAAGAACAGTCTGCTATCAATGGTACCTCCAGAAAGAACATGGAGGGGAAAATGGGAGGGTCCTAGTGGTGTAGGCTAGCCCCCACCCTGTTTGGGAACCTAGAAAGTGACGGGGTACCTGGAGGGAGGAGGGGGCTGGGCAGGGGTGAGTACCTTACAGATACCATTGGTGCCTGGTTCCTTCCAAGCACAAATCATGTTCCTGGAGAGCTGGTTTACCCTCTTGGCACATTCTTTCTGGCTAATCTGCACCACTCTCAGCTTTTCCAGGTGCATGTTTAGGTCATCATGTTGGTCTGACAAAGGGAGAAAGCCGGTGTGAGAGTGAGCACTACATCAGCTGCCAACAGTGACCAGCCCACACGCGATCAGCATGGAAGCCTGGGAGGCCACCAGCATCCAGCAGATCACAAATTCACAGGGCGTGGAGGCCTGGGATGACTTCAGTCTCCTCTCCAACAGTCCCAACAAGAAGTTCCTCCAGTAAATGTGTGCTTCCTGTGGGAAGTTCGCTCTCTCCAGAAGCAGCCCACAAAAGCCCCAGCCTCAGCCCCTGCCAGGGGAACTTGGAATGAAGGTCCTCCCTGGCCCCACCATGTCTTCACAGCCAGGCTTTGTCCTGAGGATCAGAGCAGCCCAACCTCTGAATTGGTGTTGGCCAGTGTCTTCACCAAGCCAAATGGAGAAACCAAGAAGAAGACACACCTGGTCATGCCACTTTGTAGGAAGGAATTGACCACAATACCAGGGGAACTCTTGGCCTTCTCCCCACCACACTCTCACCATCCCAGAGATCTTCCCTGGCCAGGCAGCCTGGTGCCCTGCAGGGAAAGGGGTGGAGTCATCCGTAATGGAACTTGGTTGGAGAATCAGTGGCTCAGAGCTATCTCAAGATAGCGTTTTACATGGGGTGGCCAACAGATGGGGAGATGACCATGGTGAAACAGCCACAAGTGGGATGATCCAAACTGGCTTATCATGCTTTTGACTCCACAAAAATTATCACTGGTCTCATATTTTGAGATTCTTCTATGTCCTAGGCTTTTACTGGGTACCTCATTTAATTTAATCCCCATAACTTATTTGAGGAGGCGTTCCTGGCGTTCTGTAGATGAGAAAACTAAAGGTGAGGAAGGTGAAGGAGCTCAAGAGAGACAAAGCCACAATTCAGACCCAAGCATTCCCACACCCAAAGCATCATGCTCTCTAGCCCATGGCACCCTACATTTGGACTTTCTATGGGTTCTGAAAAGAGGGCACGTACCATACCCATTTGTCGCTACCCACTCTGCCATCCAACACCGGTCCCAGGTCCTCTCCTCCTGCTGCAGGCAGACAGGCATTTTGAAATTGCTGAATTGCACTGGTGTGGCAAGTAGAAGCAGAGAGAGGTCGCTGTCGAGCTGGGGTGGTTTGTAATCTTTGTGAATAATGACCTTCTGCACTTGCTTTCTCTCTGAGTGGATGTTGCTGAATGTTCTCGTTCCCATTACCACAGTGACATTTACCACGGCCATGTCTAATCTAAAGAATGAGTATAAAAGTACCCGTGCTAACAAGGGTGATAGTGCAATTCCCATTCATAGACACATTTGTAAACAGTGAGTTGACAACTAACGAAGGAGAAGTCCAGTGCAGTGGGTGAGCTACCGTGATCTGGAGCATGGCTAGGATTAGATAGGTAGAAACCAGGAGCCCAAACTCTGACAAATCTCTGAACCGGTGGGTTGACAGTCCAGGGAAACTCTCCTGACCAAAAGAAGAGGAATGAATCCCTCTGAGAGATGAGATTGTAAGCTCCTTGATGACAGGGACCTAGGCAGTCTTGTCAACTCCTATGTCCCCAGCTCTTGGAACAGCACATAGTAGGTGCTCAATGGGAAGGTGTTCAATCAATGACTCCAGTGTGTTGTCTTCATACACAGATGACAGGCAGGAGAGAGTGTACTGATGTACTGGGTGCCTAGCTCTGACTAGCAGCCCACATTTGGATATGGTTGGCTAAATAAAGAGGAGAGAGTGGTTGTACAGCAGAGACTCTGGGGCACAAAGCCAGTGCAACATTCTGCACGTAGAACCTAGGGCTTCATAGGGCTGTGCACAGGCCTGCTGAGCTGCCCAGCCCAGACAATACATTGACAAGACAGGATGTAGATGAAGACACTTACAGGGTTCTTGGGAAGCAATGTGCGGCCGTCAGAACCCACCACTGATGTATGATTGAGCCTCCACAGAGGTGTTTCCGAGACATCTGGATACTCACTTGCCACGGAAACTCACCATTCTGGACTTGAAGCCGTTCATGAAATGGTAACCATGACGAGTTTGGAAAAGCAGGCCTGTAGCCACATTGAACGTTTTCTGAAGGAGAAAGGAAAGAGCCATTTGTACATGAGAAGCATGGAGAGATCCCTATCCCTTATTCCCGGAATCTTCCCAAGTAAGACCAGTGCTGAAAGCTGAGTGAGGTAGCGCAAACAGGCCGAGGAGGGGGAGAGCTCAGAAAACACCAGCAACCTGCACCTTTTTCCGTATCTATTCCTCACGACTGCAGAGAGCTGGGAGACCTGGGGAAGTCTGGGCAGTGCTCTGTCAGAGGTGTATGGGCTTAGGGTGGCCACGGAGATGCACCAAAGGTACACAGGGTCCACTCAGGAGATGGAAACTGTGCAGTGATTTGAACAAGGAAAGTCTAACAGGAAGAATCACAAACTGTAACTGGGGAGTGACTGCAAAGCATCAGGAGCACTCTAAGATATGGCAGGGCAGGAGGAGAGCATCTGAGGAGGAGCCAAACTTGGCAGGGGAGCCTCTCCCCCTCCCCAGGAGTGGGACTCACAACACATTGGAGAAGGTGTCTGCAACCCAGCGGAAGGCAGAGACATTTGCCGGCTTGCCCCAGGCCAGAGCTGATCCCCTTGCTAGAGAAGCAGAATGCACCCCTCTGGAGTGCAGGTGGCCGGGAAACGGTGGCCAGGAATGGCAACAAGGAACCCCCCTATGGAGTGCAGGCGGACTGGTGCAGCACACAGATGCCTGCAGGGGGCTTGTCAAGAGCCTGCCCACTGGCTGGGGGGTGCAAGGCCTGGGTGTGTGTGTCGGCCTTGGGACAGCTGCAGTGAAAAGGTGTAGAAGGCTCAGGGGATTTCGATGCCGATCCAAGAAAAAGCTATGATCACGAGCTGGTGGCAGCACACACAAGTTTCATTTGGGAAATGCTTTGGGAGGTTGCGTGCAGGGGAAGCCCTTGACGGCCTGAGACTATCTGGAGGTTAAGGAGACACCATCCAGAAGAGGAAGAGGACAAGGGGACTTCTGAGGAAAGAGGACTCTGACAGGGGGTTACCCGTCTAGGTGATGTGGTTCACTGGCACAATGGGGAGTCTCTGGGTCAGAGAGCTCTCAGGGGTAGCAACGGCTGCGGGCCTTTCCTAGCCATAGGCTGCATATCACCTGTGGCGAGCAGATGTTGGGTGCAGTTTCACAGGGTATGCAAAGCAGACAAGCTTTAGATGGCTAAATATCTGTGTATTTGGACTATGTTCAAAAACAGCTGGATGTGTAAAACATTGAGTTTAGGACCAGCAGGCTTTTGAGCTAACGAGGAGAAGCTTGCCATGAACAAATTGACAAGCTAAGGGCCATCCTTGGCTCATTTATAGAACAGGTCACTGAACAGAAGACAGGGCTGGAGCTCACTGAGAGAAGGATGGCAGAGTCGAGCACCACCAGGTGTTCCCCACATGCTGGTGGCAACCACGCCATAGGAGAAAGAAGCAGCAAACAGAAGCATGCTGGAGAGGCCCAGGAAGAAAGGCCCCTTCCGCCTACAGTGTCCTTCCAGCGCCTACTGCTGAGAAAGCTTAATGTTGGGCTTGCTACAAAGAACCACGTCTTACAGGGTCCAGCTGCATTATTGGCGACCCAATTTACAGGGATCCAAAGAAGGCCTGTAGGGGGTTGGGGGACACAAAAGACATGCAGAGTAAAGGACATGGTCACTGTGGCCACCAGTCTCCAGCAAATATACATGCCCTGAAGGACTCCTGGAAATAGCCCAGGAAAATGAGAAGCAAATAGAGATTTGGCACAGGCATAATAAATATGTATTCTTTTTTTAAAGGAACAGGGATGGGAAAAAACAGCAACATTTACTAGATGAAACTCTAAATAGGAAAATATTAGCCAGAACAAATAAAAAAATCTGAGTAGATATGTTGCCATAAATCATAAAAAATAAAACCTTATAAAGCAATCACCTATGTGAAAGAAGATTATAAATAAGAAACTCAAGGAAGAGGTTGTAAGAAAATATGAGGAGAAAGCGAGAAAACAGGAGGAGATGGGGCATGAGCTGGCAGATGTTGGGCTAGAAAAGGAAGAATAAAATACAGAAAATTCTTTGGACAGCATAGTAAGGGATAAGGAGTGTGTAAATTAGAGAAGCGATGAAAATTAAATAAAAACAGAGTTTAAAAGAGATTTTTGTGAGAATGCAATTTTCAGTTTTGGGGAGATAAATATCCAGATAGCAACTGCTAGGTCACGTGGTCAGTGCATGCTCAACCTTTTCCGAAACTGCCCAGTTGCTTTCCACATGGCTGCAGCATTTTGCATTCCCATCAACAATGGATAAGAGTTCCTGCTGGGTGCAGTGGCTCAAGCCTGTAATCCCAACACTTTGGGAGGCCTGTGGTCGGGAGTTTGAAACAAGGCTGACCAACATGGTGAAATGCTGTCTCTACTAAAAATACAAAAATTAGCTGGGCATGGTGGCATGGGCCTGTGGTCCCAGCTACTTGGGAGGCTGAGGCAGGAGGCCGGAGAATCACTTGAACCCAGGAGGCAGAGGTTGCAGTGAGCCAAGATCGCACCACTGCACTCCAGTCTGGGAGAGAGAGCAAGACTCTGTCTCAAAAAAAAAAAAAAAAAAAAAAAAAAAGGTGGATAGGAGTTCCTATCACTTGACATCCTTGCCAACACTTGGTACTATCAGAAGTTTTTATTTTAGCCATTGTAGCAGACACACAGCAATATTTATTGTGGAATTGTTCACAATCCTCCAAACTGGAAATACCCAAATATCCCTCTATGGGTGAATGGATAAGTGAACTGTAATCTACCCACATGATGGAATACCACCCAGGAATAAAAAGGAACTATGGGTGCATGCAACAACAGAGGAATCTCAAAAGCATTAAGCTAAGTCAGAGAACACAGGCTGAGAAAGTCACGTACTGTGTAGGGTTATATTTGTATGGCATTCTGGACAAGGCAAAACTCTAGGCATGGATAACAGGTACAGTGGCTGCCAGGAGTTCGGGGTAGGGGAGGGTGAGTACAAAGGAGCAGATAGAGGGGATTCTTGGGAGTACTAAAAATTTCAATATCTTGTCTATAGTGAGGGTAACATGAATCTACGCATGTGTAAAAGCCCATAGAATGGTACCCCAAAACATAAATGTTACTCTTTATAAAAATAATGAGAAAAAATGATAGCTAGAGAATACAGGCAATGATTGTTCTTGAATTTTAAATGACACATAAAAATAGGAATAGATGAGCATCTCGCTAACATGATAAAGTGTATCTTGGCCTGAAAGTGAGTAGCATGCTGACTGGGGAAAAGCTAGAAGCCTCCCCACGGAGTCAAGAACAACACAGATGTCCACTACCTCTGCTACTTGTTACCATTGTACAGGCGGCTAGGAGGAGATGGTGATAGATTGTGAGCAGAGGAAGCCCAGAGGATCCCTCTGCCACCATGTTAGATGATGGCTGGAGGGGGTGGGAACAGGCACACGGGAGGAGAGTGAGACAGGGCTTCTATCTAGAAGAGTCTATGAGGGGCCGGGTGCAGTGGCTCACGCCTGTCATCCCGGCACTTTGAGAGGCCGTGGTGGGAAGATCACTTAAGGCCAGGAGTTCAAGACCAGCCTGGCCAACATGATGAAAACCCGTCTCTACTAAAAATACAAAAATTAGCCAATCATGGTGGTGGGCACCTGTAGTCCCAGCTACTTGAGAGACTGAGGCAGGAGAATTGCTTGAACCCGAGAGGCAGAGGTTGCAGTGAGTCGAGATCATGCCATTGCACTCTAGCCTGGGAGACAGAGCAAGATTCTGTCTGAAAAAAAAAGAGTCTCTTGAGTGGGCCAGGGATAGTTGGAGGGTTACTTAAAAATGGGATACTTTCTGAGAAATATGTGGTTAAAGGCAAGCATCATAGAGTGAACTTAGATGGTGTAGCCTGCTCACGCCTAGGCTGTATGGCATAGCCTATTGTTCCTAGACTACACACCCATACAGCAAGTTACTATACTGAATATTGTAGGTAACTATAACACGATGGTATTTTTGTATCTGAATGTAGAGAAGGTACAGTAAAAATATGATATAAAAGATACTATAGTGCACTCGTCCAGGACACTTACCATGAATGGAGCTTGCAGGACTGGAGTTGCTCTGGATGAGTCAGTGAGTAAGCAGTGAGTGAACGTGAAGGCCTGGGACATGACTCTACACGGCTGTAGACTTTGTAAACACTCTACACTTAGGCTACATTAAATTTATAAAGAATAGTTTTTCTTTCTTCATTAATAAATTCATCTTAGCTTCTGTAACTTTTTTTTTACCTATAAACTTTTATTTTTTTAATCTCAAAATTATTTTGTCATAACATAGCTTAAAACCCACCTTGTACACTGTAAAAATATTTTCTTTCTGGCCAGGTGTGGTGGCTTACACCTGTAATCCCAGCACTTTAGGAGACCGAGGTGGGTAGATCATGAGGTCAGGAGTTTGAGACCAGCCTGGCCAATATGGTGAAACTTTGTCTCTACTAAAAATACAAAAATTAGCTGGGTGTGGTGACGTGCACCTGTAGTCCCAGCTACTCGGGAGACTGAGGCAGGAGAATCACTTGAACCCAGAGGCAGAGGTTGCAGTTAGCCGAGATCATGCCACTGCACTCCAGCCTGGGTGACAGAGTGAGACTCCATCACAAAAAAAAAAAAAAAAAAAAAAAAAAAACAAAAACTTTTTGTCCTTATTTCATGAGCTTTTTTATTTTTAAAACAATTATCTTTTACTTTTTAAACATTTTTTAAAGAAATTAAGACACAAACACACACATTAGCTCTTCATAGACATACACAGAGGTCAGGATCATCAATATCATGGTCTTCCACCTCTACCTCTTGTCCCACTGGGAGATCTTCACGGGCAAGAACATGCCTGCCTGTCATCTCCTATGATAACAATACCTTCTTCTGGATACCTCCTGAAGGACCTGTCTCAGGCTGTTTTATAGTTAATTATTTTTTAATAAGAAGGAGCATACTCTAAAATTATGAAAAAATATATAGTGTAATAAATACACAAATCAGTAACATAATTGCCTCTTATCATTATCAAGTATCATTCGATGTGCCTAATTGTAGGTGCTGGACTTTTGTACAACTGGCAGTGTGGGAGGTTTGCTAAAACCAGCGGTACCACTGACACATGAGTGATGAGTTGTGCTCCGGTGACAGCTACCATGTCACTAGGGGACAGGAATTTTTCACCTCCATTGTAATCTTGTGGGAACCACTGTCATATATGCGGTTTGTCATTGCCCCAAACGTTGTTATGCATCCCCTGACTGTATTTAAAGTTGAGGGATGGGATCTTGCCCTGGCTCCTTCAGGATACTTATCTGGGGTCCCACATGGTTTTTTCCCCCCAAGAATCTGCTCTGAAAGGTCATTTCTCTACCTCTGTGCTCCTAGGACATCACCTATGAACTTGTTTAAAGTTCATTTTAAGTATAATATTTACCAACTGTTTTTGTAAAAAAGTTATTTAAATACTAAGGATATTTGAACATCTTTTTTTCTGAAAATAAAACCTATTTTTCAGTGAATAATACTCAGCTCACCCAATGTATCAATTTCTTCTGTTTTGATGTTTGGAAGTTAAAATTTGTTGCTTGATTAAATCTTTTCCTTTTTCATTTCTTCTTATGGTTTAAATGCTTAGAAAGTCATTCTCTTTTCTAAGAGATTATTGAAGAAGCTTCTTTTGAAGGACTCTGTCCATGTCCATCTGTCATGATTGCCATCGTTTGCTCTAATAATCTTCTCTTTGAGAGAAGAAGCATTAGTGATGTTACAGCATTAGAATGTAAATTCAATAAACATAGGTTGCCAAGGACACCAAGTTTATGACAATAAATTAGTAGAGATTTATGTTAGAAGATGTCACTGTGCAGCATTAGAATGCTGTAACATCATTAGGAGAATTTATTTAGGGCTCATCTCTTGTTAATTCAGGGTGAATATTTCTCATCCCATCTCTTGCCCCAGATTTTCATTTCATGTTTTGCAATTCCAGACTTGAAATTTAAATCAGAGTAGAAAGGGTGTTCCCCATTTCTCACAGCTCCGCTCTTGATCTCCTCATTTTCTCCCCATTCTCTCTGCATTTTCCTCTCCCCATCTCTGTAGAGTTTCTCGAATTCCGAAGTGAACACATATCCACGGAGGATGCAAGCCCACGGTGAGCTCTACACCCAGCTTAGCATGAGTGTGTAGCAATAGCTCTTGTTACAGATGCCTGGCTGGTTTCAATTTTGATTGTTACACTGAAACTGAGTGGTAGTCATTCTCCACCAATACAAAAATAGACAAATGTTTGTTTTTATACTGAAGGTTTAAACCAAATCTGAATTCAGTGCCCAAATTCTTCATCAAAGAGTTTATTTAATTCTCAGAGCTCTCAGCTACCAGGTTTAAGAACGCATGGTTGCAGTGGTAGAATTGTTTAACAATCTTGGTCATAGCACTAAGGAAAACCCCACAGTTAGTAGCATTTAAACAGAGAGTAAACGTTCACTTTATGTTTAATGCTGACAATGCTTAAAATTCAATAAACACAGATTGCCCAGGACACCAAATTTATGGCAATAAATTAGTAATATTTATGTCCGAAGATGTCACTTTGCAGAAGCTGGCACTGTCTTTTTTTACTCTTGCCACCCTGTGAGGATATTGCATTTTACTCTGAGTTGGCTGTTCTCAGTCCTCCTGTTTCCCCAGGCTGATCCCCATGTGAAACAGAGATTGCATTGGTCCATGTTGCCTGGAGCTGTTCTCTTCCCCACTGAAGCTGCTCCAAAAATCCCCCATATTCCAACACACAGAGGAGGACCCTGTCCTTCCTCTTCCTGTGCCCCTCCCTCCGTCAGCCCCCTTGGCATCTCTCCTTGGGACTGTGGGGCAGTCTCCTCACCCTCATGTTAGCCCTGATCCCTCGACCCCCTCCTCCCACCTCCCACACGGCCACCTCAGTTCCCTGGCTAGCATGTGGAGGCGATCTTGCTGATTTTCTCCTTAAACCCTTCCACGGTCCCTTCCCATGTCCACAAACAAGACAAAGTCACATTGCTCAGTGGATAGGAAAAAAACAAACTGTTTCCTCCTACTCTATACACCCCCACTCTCAATAGTTCATTTTTGATGCCAGGTAGATGGGTGTTTTTCACACACTAAGCAATTTTCCATGGGGCCCCAGCTGGGCCTCGTACAATTCAACTCAATCTGATAGAGACCAGAGTTAGTGCAGACCCCACAGGGTAAAAGGGCTCAGTCCCACAGACGCCCCCCCACCCACTAACTTCAGACAACAATCACAAATAGTAGGTTTCCAGGTCACAACTTCTGACTTGACTACAAATTGGGGATTCCCACAACCCCATCCTCAGGTTTGCTGATTCATTAGAGCAGCTCACAGAACACGGGAAAAACCGTTTACTTACTAGTGCTCATTTATTTCAAAGGATATTTTAAATAGTGCAAATGAACAGCCAGGTGAAGAGATGCCCAGGGCAAGGTATGGGGGAGGGGACGTGCTGCTTCCATGCCCTCTCTGGGCATGCCACCTTCCCCGTGTTCAGAAATCTGGAAGTGCTCCAAATTCTTGCCTTTGCGGGTTTTGTGGACGCTTTTTTGCATAGTCATGATTGATTAAATCATTGGCCATTGGTGGTCAACTCAGCATTCAGCCCTTCTCTGAAACCCCAAAGCATCTTGAAAACATGTCAACAGGGCACTTTCCATGTTGTATGAATTATCTGTTGACATGTCTGTCTCCATGACTAGACTATAAATGCCTTGAGGCTGTAAATCATATTGTGCCCTCTCTGTATTGCTAACATTTAACACAGTCTTTGAATATGTTAAGTTTCAGTAAATGTTTTTTGAATAAATGAGTGAACAAAAAAGCTATACGTTTCCTGAATGTTTTGAGCGCTTTATAATTTCAGCTTATGCAACCTTTTGGAGTCGTTAATGACAGAGGTTTACCACCCATAATTTTCAGTTTCTATTTATCCCAGTTTTAAGCTTTTTAGATCTTCAAACTATGCTCAGAACAACTCGTTTAGGGGATTGAATCAGAAAGTCTTAGTTCTGCTGGCACAATATCTTGGAAACCTCTTTGATTCTCTCTCAGGAATTGGTTGAATCTGGGTAGTGATTAAGAGCTATCAATTATTCATTATTCACTCACTCATCTATTCATCTCAGAAATATTTATTGAAAATCTACCAGGCATAAGGTTGTATATTATCTTAGTGGCAAATTTGAGCTTCAAACCCAGGTCTTCTCAATCCTAGTTCAATGCTATTCCTTCCACATAGACCATCTGTCAATCAGGCCCAGCCCCTTCCTCAAGGACCCTGCAGGGCAAGACATTATACTAGTATTTGCTAACACCCATTGTAGCCCAGGCACTGTGCTATGTTCTTGATCTTATACATATTAACTCCTTTAATCTTCACTTATAAGATGGATTCTATTATTAAATCTATCTCACAGAAGTAATGGAGGCCCAGAGAGGCAGGCAAGTTCCTCGGGGGCATACTGTCAGTAAGTGCTCAAACCCGGAATGGAAGCCAGGCAGTTTGATTCTAGAGTCAGACCATATATAGTTTGGATCCATGCCCCCACTCAAATCTCATGTTGAACTGTAATCCCAGAGTTGAAGGTGGGCCTGAAGGGAGGGCATTTGATCATGGGGGTGGATTTCTCATGAGTGGTTTCCCATCATCCCCTTGGTGGTGTTCTCGCGATAGTGAGTGAGTTCTTGTGAGATCCGGTTGTTTGAAAGTGTGTAGTATCTTCCCCTTCTCTCCTTCTTGCTCCTGCTGATGTGCCTGTTCCCCTTTTGCCTTCTGCCATCATTAGAATCTTCTTGAGGCCTCCCCAGAAGCAGATACCACTTTGCTGGCTGTACAGTGTGCAGAATTATGAAACTTCCTTTCCTATAAATCACCCAGTCTCAGCCCAGCCTCAGGTATTTCTTCATAGCAGTGCACAGTTCTGCCTACTCACATGCCGTTGCTCCTTCTGGCCACTATAACGCTAGATTCATGTTTCAGTGTTGCTTCTCTGGACACAGCTGAAAGAAGCAAGCTCCCCATTCTAACTTACATTTTATATGCTTTATTTTCAATAGCCCCCATGGGAAATCATCACTTTTTTGCCTTATGCATAGAAAAACCTTGGAGATTTTTCCATCAAGGATTTCCACTGTCTGGACATTTTCCATGGATGAACCAGGAAAATAGTTTCCAGGCCCTGACATGCATTCTCTACACTATGGCCCTTATGAAAAAATATTGGCCATAGTTCCACCACCATTCTTTTTGATGATTTGGACCCTTTATTAATATATTTAGATATTTTCAATATGCCTCAGTCGTTTTAAAATAAAATCAGGTCTCTAGTTTGAGTTTCAATATATAATCTTTTCTTTCATATATTTAGATATTTTCAGTACACCTCAGTCGTTTTAAAATAAAATTGGGTCTGTAGTTTGAGTTTCAATATATAATCTTTTGTTTGAATTGTAAAATAACTTTACAGTGACATTTAAGGAAAGATGGCTTATAAATACATTATGCCCACAAAATATACATATACACCCATCCCAGGTGCATACTGAAATTAACCATAATATATTTTATTTTATTTTATTTTTTTGAGACTGAGTTTGGCTCTTGTTGCCCAGGCTGGAGTGCAATGGCACAATCCCAGCTCACTGCAACCTCCGCCTCCCAGGTTCAGGCAATTCTCCTGCCTCAGCCCCCTAAGTAGCTGGGATTACAGGTGCCCACCACTGCACCTGGCTAACTTTTTTAATATTTTTAGTAGAGACAGGGTTTCACCATGTTGGTCAGGCTGGTCTCAAACTCCTGACCTCAAGTGATCCACTTGCCTCTGCCTCCCAAAGTGCTGGGATTACAGGCGTGAGCCACTGCGCTCGGCCAAAATACATTTTTAAAAAAGAAAAAAAACTTATCTGTGTTGAAATTAGAAGAACCAAACTGTTTCTGCAAACTTTGTATGTTTTCATTATAATTTTACCAGGATGAAAGGAGACCCAGAAAAGGCACAGACATGTAGCATTGCTATTCTAGAGTTCCTTGAAATGCAGAGGACTGGGAACGACATGAAAAAAAGTCCACAGAGTCCCACCACGGCCTACAGCTTAGAGGACAAAAGCCTGTGGCCCAAGCAGATGATGGGAAGGACAGGGAGCTCCCCTTGGAAGCCACTTGACCTCTGTTGGGACAGGCTGGACAGAACAGTCTGCCTGTATGATACCTCTCCTCCCACTCTTGACACAGCTTCTTCAAGGTCATGGGCAAGATGAGGAGGCAACTAAGTTTCCCAGCCAGGACTAGAGCCGTCTTTGCACAGAAAAATACGTATCTGGCTCAGGAAATTAAAAAGGCTTTGAGTTTCAAGAAAATCACCACAAAGAGGGAAGAACCTCTTGAAATCCAAGGATACCCCTACACATGAAAAGATTCCATCCAAGCTGATAGAACTTCACTCCTGTCTTGGCCCCCTTCTGAAGGAAAGTATTCCAATACTGTATTCCTTGATTGTGACTGATCGGGACCCCAACTCCCTCGCCACTGTCCCCAGGCAGGCTGAACAGAGATGATGAATTGCTAGCATACAGCCCTCCAGGTACAGAGAGAAGATCACGACTAGGCTCATGTCAAAAGGGAAAGACAGCAGTGGGTTTCTATCTAGATCACGTGGACCAAAAGGCAGATCTCCTAGAACTGGCCCCGAGTTAAAAACAAACAAGCTGAAAAATAGGAAAATCTTGCAAAACTATTACAAAAAAAGAAACAAAATATACAACATAAACGTGAATAATACATTTATTTGGCTAGTATCAGGGGAAAAATAGCTTAGAACTGTTTTATGCAAGGATGTTGAAGAAAAGATGAAACACTATAAAACAGAAGCTCGTAAGAGGAAAGAATAAAATAAGAAGGAGCTGGCAGGAACAGATAAAAAATAAGGGGTAATAACAGAATTGAAAAATTAGACCAGACACAGTAGCTCAACCCTGTAATCCCAGGACTTTGAGAGGCGGAATAGATCACTTGAGGTCAGGAATTCGAGACCAGCCTGGCCAACATGGTGAAACCCCAACTCTACTAAAAACAGGAAAATTAGCGGGCCGTGGTGGTGGGCGCCTGTAATCCCAGATACTCAGGAGGTTGAGGCAGGAGAATCACTTAAACTAGGAGGCGGAGGTTGCAGTGAGCCGAGATCACACCATGGCACTCCAGCCTGGGAGACAGAGCAAGGCTCCATCTCAAAAAAGAAAAAAAGAAAAGAAAAAGAAAAGAAAAATTAAAACCAAAATAGATGGAATATGAAATGTGGACAACCTTGTTGCTGAGAATAATTACAAAGTGTAAAATATGTACCATCCCTTGGTCAAAAGCACTGAAGAGTTAAGTTAAGGAAGAGTTACTGGGCCAGTTTATAGCAAAAGAAGGAAATCCAGAGAGGTGAGCCAGGCAATAGGAATGCCCTGGGGGCAACTTGGCAGTTTGTGACTCTAGGACTAGTCAATGGTGAGGGGCGTCATAAGTTCCTGTGGCTTTGGTTAGGAGCTTAATGGTCTGCACCCTAGGAGTATGGGCACATCACAAGTAAACTGGGCTACAAGTGTACACGTGGAATAATATTTCATCTCCTCAAGAGCTGCTGCAATATACTAGGCAATAACCACACATGGCCCAGAGGCTTCACCTACATGGCACGTGACAGCTTGAGCACCTTGGATATGACGGGCAGAGGGGGGCAGAGGTGAAGTGGCAAGCATTGATGCAGTGTTTTTTCTATTTTATTTTATTATTTTTTGAGATAGGGTCTTACTCTGTCACCCAGATGGAGTGCAGTGGCATGACTGTGGCTCACTGCAACCTCTGCCTCCCAGCTTCAAGCGATTCTCCTGTCTCACCCTCCTAAATAGCTGGGATTACAGGCGCCACCACCACACCCGGCTAATTTTTTTTTTTTTTTTTTTTTTTTTTTTTTTTTTGGTATTTTTATTAGAGACGGGGTTTCACCATGTTGGCCAGGCTGGTCTCGAACTCCTGACCTCATGATCCACCCACTTCGGCCTTCCAAAATGCTGGGATTACAGGCATAAGCCATGGCGCCTGGCCCGTTCATGACTTTTATAAAACTGTGTGAATTCAGACTGTGTGGTGCAACACAGAGATCAATAAATATGCCAATGAAATAAACAGCATCTACCAACAGCCTGATAGATACAGTGAGACCTGATTTTTGACAAAGGTGGCGGCTGGAGAACAAATGTTCCCAGATGAGCTGGGTCGGTAGGATATCCAGGTGGAAAAAAATTCATCCCAATCCTTTTATTGTGTATGAAAATTGATACCAAATGGATTCTAAGTCTAAATGTAAAAGATAAAAGTATGAAACTTCTAGAGAATAACATAGGAAAATATCTTTACTAATCCAGAATGGGGAAAAATTAATTTAAGAAGTAAAGTCATGAAAGCTCTAGAATAATAAAAGCTAATGTATTTTGAGTATGTACAAAGTTTCAGGCACAGTTCTCAGAGCTTTGTGCAAATCTCATTTTCACAACAACCTTAATATGGCCATTTTGCAGATGAGGAAATTGAAATGCAGAAACGTTAAGTAACTCATCCTAAGGTCACATAGCAGGTACGTGGAAGAAATATAATTAGAACACAATCTTACTTCAGAGCTCACTCTATGCTGTCCAATATGCTGGGTTCATATTCTTGGGATGAAAAAGTCCTTCCAATAACATGAAATAAAGGCCAAGAATCATAAGTAAAAATACTGACAAGTTTTTTACACACATTTTAAATTCGTTTGGTCCAAAATAAAATCGCAAGAGAACTGAAGAAGTAGGAAGATTTTGCAGCACTTATAAGAGACAAAGGTCTAATGTCATTAAAATTCAAAACAGTCCGCAAATCAACTTTAAAAACTCACCCAGATAAGAAAAATGGGAAAACTCTAGGAACAGGTAATTCTCAAAAGAATAAATATAAAATGTTCTGAATCAGGCTGGGAGTTGGGGCAAGAGTGATCTTATGCCTAGATCCATCTCAAAAATGCCAGATTCAACAAAATTAAACTTAAGCCACTTTCTTTACTGTAAAATATATCAGAGCCTTTTATAGGTGGTTATCCACAGTGATTCTACAGGAAAATTATCAAATGCAACATTTCCAAATCATGTCTAGCATAGAACTTTTTCCTCTGGAGCTTTTCCCAGGACTGAGGCTCTGCAGAACAAACTTTGCATGAACTCATCTACTCCACATAATAGCCCTATCATGCTCTCCATGTTATGAGATTATATAATCTAATACTGGCATTCTAACTTAAATAAGGTCTTATTCCACCACTACTTTGCTGCCCCCACCCCAAGGGTGTTGGACCTGGAAGGACTGTGAATGATTTTACAAAGAGGAAGGTGGAGATGAGAAGCAAAGTCAGTTGCTAAATCGTTCCTCCAGTTCCCCTGAACTTCCAGAACTCTGGGTCCAGACCCTGGGGAATCATTTTAGACGGCATCTTTGCAGAACCAATGCATGGACTTGGATTGATCAATTATAATCTCTTCATTTCCTGAGTCACTGGCCCTAACTCAGCATCCTTTGGGCCTCTAAGTTAACTCTCTAGGAGCCAGGTAAGAGATGGCATCCCTTCTCCCAACCTCTGCTCCTGGAGGGCCTGGCACAGACCTGGATTGTCCTGGGCATGTCCCTTGAGTGCCAAAAGCAGGGGAATTAGAAGCTGGAACATCTTCTTGTCATTGCAGTCCAAAATTGCCCCACCTTTGCCTCCAGCCAGAGCTGATAACATGCCAGCCACAGTGGTTTCTGGCAGGGGCATCACAATGCAGGGCAGAGTAGGGCTGGTGACTTCACAGTGAGCCCTGGGCTCAGGGAGGGGCAGGAGACGCAGGTCAGCCTGGGTGAGCAGAGTCTGCATGTCCTGTCCTTCCCTGTCTCGCGTCCCCTCTGCAGCAGGGGCTAATGGGGCACCCTGGAAGGGCCAGGCTGGGTGAGCAGCTGTCGGCATGCTCCCCTCCTGCCTTTGATGCTGCGCTTTTACTCCAGTGTCTGCCTTGGTGTTAAAGAGCTCTAGGTCTTTGGGTGATTTTTTATGTTTTCTGGAACCAAGTTACAAAAAACCTGAAATGCCTTGTTAGGACATTTGGATCTTACCCATGAGGTCAGATGGGGAGGAAGGGATAGAATTAAAGAGGGTCATGTGGTAACATTTGCATTAAAAGATGATCCATCTCTAATAAAAAAAAAAAAAAAAAAAAAAAAGGCAGGCATGGTGGTGGGTGCCTGTGGTTTCAGCTACTCTGGAGGCCAAGGCAAGAGGATGCTTGAGCCCAGGAGGTCGAAGCAGTAGTGAGCTGTCATTGCTCCACTGCTCCAGCCTGGCTGACAGAACAAAATCCTGTCAAGAAAAAAAAAAAAAAGATGACTCTTGGTGTAACGTGGAAAATACTTTGGAGAGGATGAAACTAGAAGAGAGTATCACGTAGGAAGTGGCTCCAGTCATACAGACGGGACATGACAGGGGCCTAAAGTAGGAAAGACATGGTGGACCTGCAGAGAAACACAGGCAACGAGGCGAAGCAGAGAGGCACTGTGGTTGATGGGCTCTGTGGTATGAGCAGGCAGCTACAAGCCCAATCTGAAAGTCTGGGGTGGAAGGATAAGCTGGGGAGTCATCAGCCTACTGAAGTCCAGGGGTGGGTGAGGTCCCCAGGGAGAGCATCTGCAGAGAGGAGTGCAGAAGGCCCAGGCTGGACCCTGAAGAACCCTCAGCATCTACACAGAGGAGGCAGAGCTGGAAAAGGAGGCTGGCAATTGCCAGAAGAGCTGGAGGAAACCCAGGAGAGGGAGTTGCTGTGGAAAACGGAAAATGGGCCAAGAACGCTCCAAGGAGAGGGGCCTCTGATTACAGATAATCCCTCCCCTCTGCTCCTCCTACAGCCTCAAGGATCTGATACCATCGGTTACGTGCCCTCTCCCTCATCCTCCACTTCTCCTACTCTTCCACATCCTTCTCATCAGCCTTTGAAGGTGCTTTAGTCATGCTACCTTAAATCCTTCAAAATAAACAGCTCCCCAATCCCCTCCCTGTCAGTGACTTACCTACAGCCACCTCCCCATCTCCTCTCATTCACAACCACAGTCTTTGTCACTCAAAGAAGAAATGAATGAAGTACCTGCTGCCTGAAACAGCAGCTATCTACAAGGCTCCAAGTTATCCAAGAGGCCCCCAGTTATTTCCAAGGGTCACTCCCGCCTTCCTTCAGGTGTCTTCCCAGTCGCCCTGTCAGTGAGACCTGCCCGATCACCCTGCAGAAAACAGCAGCCACCCCTCCCAGCCTGCTCTCCCCATGCCCTTCTCTGCTTCATTTTTTCCCCTAGCGCTTGTCACCCTCTGACATCATCTATGCCTTCAGTACTTATTTGCTTTCTGTCTCTCTCACTAGACTATAACCTGGATGAGGGTGAGAGCTTTTTCCTTTTTATGTACTCCCTTATCTCATTTGTAGAATGCTGCTTGGAACATATTAGGCACTGATAAATAGTCGGAATGAATGAATGCATGCATGCCTGGCTGGATGCCCTGAGAAGAGAACGCTTCGTCTCCCACTCAAGCTAGGGGCTGACCCTGAGGTGTTCCGGACCTGGCTTCACCCTGATGAGTTGCATTCTCTTGACCAAGTCATTTAAAGTCTGAGTCTCCTCCCCTCTTGTGGGTTTTTTGAGAAAATTAAGGAAAATTGTGTGATCATTCAATAGGATTGTATATAAAAGCACACCATGACAGCAGCAGGTCCTCTGAGACTGGCAACCTGGATTGGAATCCAGGTGTGATGCTCAGTGCCCTGTGATGCTGGCTGTATCCTCCATGAAATGAGGCAGGGGCTGACTTCATCCAGTTCTCAGGATTGTTCTGAAATGCAAACCCATCAGCATGCAGGAAAGCATCCGAACCAATCAACACCCGGCCCCTCCAGCACCCCAGTGACTCACTTGGAATCGGACAAGATTAGATGGGAATGGCCTCTGGGATCCCAAGTGCCTGAGCCAAGTCTATGGCCGTGATCTACCACTGGCTGAAAATGCCAACTTGGTGGTTAAAGTTGTAACCTGGGTTGCAGAACATCAACGCCACCATCACAGCAAACTAGTTATGGACGCCTTACTGTGCCGTCGTCACTGTGACTGCGGAGGTCAGCCTATTCTTATCCCCCATGTAGTGGTAAGGAAAGAAGCTCTGCGAGGCTAAATAACCTGTGCAAAGCCCCTTGTGGAGATGGCAGAAGCAGAATTTGAAGCAAGGTACGTCTGATTCCAGAACCCACTCTCTAAAGCAGCAGGCAGACCACCTCCTAAACAATGCACGCAACCTAAATAGAAGGACAGCTTCTCAGAGCAGCGAGTGGCTGCGTGAACATCAGAGAGGACACAAGAAGCATCCTCCCAAAGCCTCTGACCTTCTTCTCTGCTGGAGATCCCTCATGCCTGTGAGGTCCTTATGTCTGTAAGGTCCTAGTCTAACAATGACGGTGGGTTTCATCTGCTCACCGGGTGATAGATGCCCAAACTGCTACACTGAAAGAGATTCCAAGGCCAACTTTTGGCTCAACTGTGATCCATCGGCCAAGACCAACATGAGAGCTGGGGAGGGGGAGGAGGTAGAGTGTGGCCGTTGTTCCAGACCTCTGCCTGCCTGTGCCGGGGGACTTGCCTGTGCTTGTGTGATTTTGTAGGTTTCCACACATGCTGTTCAGCAAACTGCTGTACATGGAGGAATCATGAGGCTTCAGCCAGAACTTTCCCACCAGCCTGAACAGAAAACCCTGCAGCAAAGGCACTGAGGAGTGGAATGGGCACTGCGACATGGCTTGTGATCAAAACACAGCTGATTGTCTCCTGTTAAAGCCATTCAGAGGCCGGGCGCGGTAGCTCATGCCTGTAATCCCAGCACTTTGGGAGGATGAGGTGGGTGGATCACCTGAGGTCAAGAGTTCGAGACCACCCTGGCCAACATGGTAAAACCCCGTCTCTACTAAAAATACAAAAATTAGCCAGACGTGGTGGTGCGCGCCTGTAGTGCCAGCTACTTGCAAGGCTGAGGAAGGAGAATTGCTTGAACCCAGGAGATGAAGGTTGCAGTGAGCTGAGATCATGCCACTGCACACCAGCCTGGGGGACAAAGCAAGACTCTGTCTCAAAAAAATAAAAATAAATAAATAAGCCATTCAGAGGGCATGATGTGTGCTGTCCAGATAAAACTTGGACTCGGAGCTTTTCTGGTTATTCTCAGGTAATAGTCCTACAGTCACTTGGGTCCAAATTCAGGGGGATTTATGCATTAGAATATCCAAGCCCTTGTCACATTCTCAACACAGAATCTGACTCAGTGCTCAGCCTCCTCGCTACCTGGGTCCAGTTAGGAACATGGTTCCTTTCTCACCTCCCGCTCTGCTCACCTGCCCCCAACAGGTAAAAGTTTAGGGGAAGGCACAGGTCCAGGTGAGCCCACATATCAGCTCACTGTTCCTTGGGCCTGGCAGATATTGAAGGCTGGCTCTTATGTGGTGTCTTCATGGGCTCTTCCATGGTTCCCTGCTGGGTGGCTTTCTCCTGAAGTCCCCAGGTCAGGGTGGGGCTCTCTCTATGCCATGTTGCTTTCTGCTCTTTGTCATCCCCTGAGCACCTGGTGATACACCCCAGACTCTTTCTTACAGATTTCTTTGCCCCCTCCAGGGAGCCTCATGGGATGAATCCTAAGACCACCCCTGGGCATATCTCTCTCTGTGCAAGCCACACTGGTTCCAAGGAAAAACTGTGGGTTCAGGACAGTCCCTATCCAGCAGCATCCCTCCCAGAACCATTCTCTCACCTCCAGATTTCCCAGGTGTGAGTCAGACCCCAGCGATCCCAGCAAAGCTCTCTCCAGGGGGCCTAACTGACGCTTCTCAAAGATGTCCAGAGATGACCTGCATTGGATTCATCTGGAAGAAGCTGTGCTGTTACAAGGGCTCAGACCTCTTCCCCACCCCCGGCCCGCCCCTTCCCACTGGATCAGGATCTGAAGGACTCAGCCTGTAAACAGGTACTAGAGTTGACAGATAAAATATAGGACATGAGCTATGTTTGAAGTTCAAATAAACAGCAAATTATTTTAGGATGAAAATGTCCTAAACATGGTATGGAGTATATTTATGCTAAAAATATTTGTTTATCTAAAATTCAGATTTGACAAGGCATCCTGGATTTTTATTTGCTAAATCTGGCAATCCTCATCTGTACTGAACAAGCTCCCTGGGCTGCACATCCAAGTCAGCACCACAGTTCCAATGTGTCTCCTCTGAAAGTTATGCGTTGGAAACTTAATCTCCAATGCAACAGCGTTGAGGGGTGAGACCTTTGGGAAGCATCTGGGTAATGAAAGCTCTGGCCTCATGTACAGATTAACACCACTTTACAAAGGGCTTGCAGGAGTGGGTTCACTCTCTTCTGTTCCTCTGAAGAACTTGAAAACACAACATTCCTCTTCTCCACAGGACGTAGAAATGTGGCACCATTTTGGAACCAGAGACCAAACCTGCCAGCACCTTGATCTTGGACTTCCCAGCCTCCAGAACTGTGAAAGAATACATTTCTGTTCTTTATAAATCACCCAATCTGGCCAGGTGCAGTGGCTCATGCCTATAATCCTAGCACTTTGGGAGGTGGCAGGCAGGCTGAGGCGGGCAGATCACCTGAGGTCAGGAGTTCAAGACCAGCCTGGTCAACATGGTGAAATCCCTTCTCTACTAAAAATACAAACATTGGCCAGGCATAGTGGTGCACACCTGTAATCCCAACTACTGGGGAGGCTGAGGCACAAGAATCGCTTGAACCTGGGAAGCAGAGGTTGCAGTAAGCCAGGATTGCACCACCACACTCCAGCCTGGGTGGCAGAGTAGGACGCCATCTGAAAGAAAAAACATTTACCCAATCTGTGGTATTCTGTCATAGCAGAACAAATAGGCTAAGACAGTCAGAGAATCACTGGCCCAGACTTCGGTAAAGTCCCCAAGTCAATGCCACCCTGGGGCCTCTGGGGTGTCAGCCAGGCAACAGTCCCCACATAACCTATATCCAACCTATATCATCATGTGCCTCCTTTCCTCTTTGAATTTCATCAGATTCCTTCTAGAGCACTAGCATTGCTCTTCTCACCCTGGACCCCCTCGTTAGCACAGTCCGAGGGAGAGACTTTCCCATGGGGGATGGCACCCTCTGGAGTTGTGCAGAGCTCAGTATGTGAGACTGGGCTGTCTCCATCCAGAAGATGGGACATGGTGCAACCCAGCATCACTGTGAAGATTTGCAAAGCAATGCTGGACAGTAAATGAGTATTTCACAAGAATAGATCTAAGTCACATTCTTAGGAGGGACATAGACTCTACAAGGTGGTCTTCAGCAGGAAATCAATCTTTCCGGAGGTGACTGACGATTTTGTTCCGTCACTTCTGTTGAAAATGAGCAGCAGTTTGCAGTGGATATGCCTGTGCCTCTTGTCTCCCCATCCATGAGATTAGCTGTCATCTTCCATTCCCTCATCAGACCTGGAGCCTAGGCTCCTCCTCCCCTCCGCACCCTACCCCCAGAGCCAATAGAAACTGAGCAAAGGAGAAAGCATTGGCATATAGTAGATGCATGAGTAGTAGGTCCAGTGGGGACCTGAGCCCGAAGGAGGGGAAGAGGAAAGCCATGGGGCTCCTTATGAGGCCACCCTGAGGGCCAAGGAGTGAGACTAAGTGGTGAGATCAGGGCCAGGTGCCTGGGTGTGCTGTGGGTTCCTGTCCCACATGCCAGTCAGGAAAGTCCTGGCCTCCATCAGGGCCAGGCATCCCCTGTTGAACAGGTGGGTGAAGCATGGTTCAGAGCAGGTGGGGAGGGCACCACCTAGGGCCACTCAACAGGCTGTGGCTAGCCTCAGAGGGGATGCCTGAGCAGTGAGGAGCAACCTTCGCCAGGGAGCTGCCTTGGGAGAAAGAGCAGAGAAGTTCTGGAATCTCCTCCCCAGGAAGTAGCTCGAGCCACACCCATGAGAGGCCACCTTGCCGGTCATGTGATCTCACTTTAAGCCTCACAGTAACCTGCATGCCAGTGAGCGTTGTGTTTCTCTGCTGCAGATGAGAAAACCGAGGAGGTAAGACTGGGCAGGTAGACACGTAGGCACTTTGGCGATTGAGCCCATAAGTCACTTCCAACCACTAGGCTCAGCCTGTGACCAGGAAGGCAGCGCCCAGGCTGCTTGGGTAAGTCCGCTTGGGTCAGTGCACTGAGGGTTGTGGAAGTTTTAAAAATACACAAGGTCTAACGCATGACTGAGTCACTGACATCCAGTGAGGCCACACACCAGGAACCTCCATCTGAGGTTGGTTGTTTCATCTGGAACACACAGGGGCCCATCAGGACACTTGGGGGCCATGTTGGATCCATCTAGAAGGTGGTAGGAGGGGGATTGAGACCCGCCACACTGGGCATGAGGGGAGGCCAGAACCTCTCAACCTGACCTGGACAGCCACACCTGAGGCCCCGGGTCAGAATCCTGGGCAGAGAACTAAGCAGACAGCTGTACCCCACAGGGTGCAGGTGCTGGCAGAGGCCTCCGGGCCTCCCCGGGCCGCACCCCATTCCCCAGGGCCCAGGCTGGAAGCCCTTCCTCCAGACATTACCCCCACGTTCACAGAGAAGCTGTGGCCTGAACTGAGCCTCAAAAAATGTTTGGGGGTGACAATGGCTGAAAGCATCATTGTGCTCACCGGAGGCTCAATGATATGGCTTGACTGTGTCCCCACCCTAATCTCATCTTGATTGTAGCTCCCATAATTCCCACGTGTTGTGGGAAGGACCCGGCAGGAGATGCCTGAATTACGGGGACAGTTTCCCCCATACTGCTGTCTTGGTAGTGAATAAGTCTTACAAGGTCTGATGGTTTTATAAGCAGTTTCCCATTTCACGTGGTCTCATTCTCTCTTGTCTGCCGACATGTAAGACATGCCTTTTGCCTTCCGCCATGATTGTGAGGCCTCCCCAGCCACCTGGAGCTGTGAGTCTATTAAACCTCTTTTTCTTTATAAATTATCTAGTCTCGGGTATGTCTTTATCAGCAACTTGAAAATGGACTCATACACTCGGGAAGTTGGGTGGTGCCCAGGTCAGGGAGAAGGAAACCTGGGATAAGAAAGGCTCTGAGATGAGATGCCTCTGTGCAGCCATCCTAGAAACAAAACAGTCAGAAAAGAAGTCTTCAAGACTGCAGTCTGAGTTCTTGGCTCCACAGCCCATTGTGACATCACTTGGGGGCCCTAGATCTGAGCCAGAGGCTGTCAGCCTCACTTCCTCAGCCCTGGCCTCTGTCACCCCCAGGCCCACAGCACAGCCTAGGGCCATGCTCCTGTTCTCAGTGTTGCTGCTCCTGTCCCTGGTCACAGAAGCTCAACTCAGTCCGCGGACTCCTCTCCCAGAGGCTGGAGTGGCTCTCCTAGGTGGGGCTAGGGGCGCCCACCACCCTCAGCCCCCTCATCCCCCCCGCCCAGTCAGTGGTGAGTACAGGAGCAGAGGGTCATGAATGGGGGCTCATGGTCCAGCTGACTGGCTGCCAGGAGGGTGGATCGCAGAGCACAAGGCCAGAGCTCCAGGGGTCCCCACATATCCCTCCTCCAAATCACTTCTCCTTTTTCTCCTCTCTTCCCTGACCCAGTGTTTGACCTGTCTGACCTTGAGTTTTGGTTTTGAAACCTGACACTTTATCCTCAGAGGAATAGTAGGCTGCCCTGAAGTTCGTGCCTAGAACTAGCTGAGACTGAGTTCTCCCACTTGGAGGGGGACCATTACCCTGGGCCTCTGTGGCTCCCATCAGCACCAGGCTTCCAGGAGCCACAGATGCCCAGGGAAGTCTAGATCAGTCAGACCAAGTTCAAGGATGCTTGCGTCCTTGTGCCTGGGCCCCTACAGCTCCCTGATGGCTCATTTCTTTCTCCAAGGGGATGGGCGAGACTTCAGGGACACTGGGGTACCTAGCAACTGTTAGGGGTCAAGCACTTCCCCGTGTTTAACGCCCACACCACCACGGTGGGGCATCTGCTCTCAGACCATGTGTGGACAAGGAACTCAGCCTCACTGAAGATGAGGATTTGCCCAAAGTTGACCCATGGGGAAATGATAGAGCTGTCTGCTTGGCCTGCACTGGGCGACCGCAGCGCCAGGTTGCCTGCCCTGTGCACACTGCCTCTTGCCCAGAACACAGCAGGTTCACCTGGCCTCCTTCAGTCCAGCCTGGGGTCCACTGCACTCTGTGAACAGGGGGTGGGGGGAATGAGGGGAGAGCATCAGCAGAACATGCTCCTCTGGTGTCCCATTGCAAGGGGGCCCAAAATGTATGATTGCTCAGATCACTCAGAAGCAGCCGTTTCTGCTTCCATCACTGCTTCCAGCCTCTGAGCTTTTGCATGAACCTAAAAGTCCACACAATTCCATATGGATGTTGTGGGTTGATCTCAGGACCAAGAATGTGGGGGATGGGTCCCATGGGGACTTTGATGCAAAATGGATATGAGAAATTCTGCCAGTTCATTCTGGAGAGTTGACTTTGATCCAAGCACTTTGTTGGCCATTTCAACATCCATCCTCTCATTTCATCCACACGTCAGTCTTATAAAGTTGGCATTATCTTATGCTTATTTTAGGAATGAAGAAAGTTGGGGGGGGGTACTCAAAGATAAGTAGCTTTCCCTAAATCATTTAGTGAGTAAGCAACAGAGCCTGGATTCAAGCTTGGGCTGTCTGGCACGTGCCATGTTCTGCATCTCAGACGGAGAGACAGAGGGCACCCATCATAGCTGCCCACCATCCAATCCACCTCATAGACACTTGGCATTTTGATGTACTTTCTTCCATACTTATAAACCCACATTCTTAACATAATAAAATCACAAGTTTTAAATATGATTTTCATCCTGATTTTTTCACTCACTTTTATATCACAAACATTTTCCTGTGTTGTTAAAAATCCCCCATGAGCCTAATTTTGTGGCTGAGAAGTAGTTGATGATATGGATGTGCCTTACTTTATTCAGCCCTAGCATTTAGCTGGTTTTCAATTTGTCACGATGATAGAGATCGCTGCAGTGAACATCATCAGATGCACATATGTGCTGCTTTCCAGACTCCCAGAGTCATTGAGTCAGAGGATGACTTATGGTTGTTGAGTGCCTCTTCCATGCCACGTGTGGTTTTTGGACCCTGGGACCCACTATCAACCAGACAAGCATGTTGCCGTCTCTGTCTGGAGCGTACATTCTGGTACCAGAGTCAGGCAAAAGGGACTTATAATGTAGGAGTTAATGTAACGAGGATGCAATGAAGAAATGTAACACAGGGTAGGAAATAAGGAGTCACCAGGATGGGAGGGGCTGTTTCAGACACAGGTCAGGGAAGGACACGCTGGAGAAGGGATTCTTGGGCGTAGTGAGGAGGTGAGCCAAGTAGCTGCCTGGGGAAGAATATTTCAGGCAGAGAGCCACATGGGGCAGTGATGAGAACACCAGCTCTGTTGCCAGCCTGCCTGGGGCTCATATCATGGTTCAGTCACTGACTAGCTGTGTGACCTTGGGCAAACTACTTAAGCTCTCTGTGCCTCATTTGTCTCAACTACAAAGTGAGGATGAAAACAAGAGAGCCTACCTCAATAGGGCAGTTATGACAACCAAGTGAATCGGTGCTTGTCAAGTGCTTGCGACAGTGCCTGACACACAGTAAGCATCATATGTAAATAAAATCAGAGAAGAAGTGTAGATCCAAAAGTCGCGAATAGGCCGGGCATGGTGGCTCATGCCTGTAATCCCAGCACTTTGGGAGGCAGAGGCGGGCGGATCACCTGAGGTCAGGAGCTCAAGACCAGCCTGACCAACATACAGGTTTAGTGAAATCCTGTCTCTACTAAAAAATACAAAAACTGTAGTCCCAGCTACTTGGGATGCTGAGGCAGGAGGATCGCTGGAACCTGGGAGGCAGAAGTTGCAGTGAGCCAAGATCGTGCTACTGCACTCCAGCCTGGGCGGTAGAGCAAGACTTCATCTCTCAAAAACAAAACAAAAGTCCCGAAGAGAGCTTTTATGCATTACTGACAGCAGAAGGCTCTGGATGCACATTGCTAAGTTCTCACTAGTGTATTTTTTTAAACCAAAAATGATCACCACAGGGTCACCCAAACGACAAAACCCTCACAGCTTCTATTGAGCTGATGGTTGGAAAATGAGCAGCAAGAAAGAGACAAGAATAGGGTCTTGGGCGTTTTAGAGTCAAACTCATGCCTTGTTCCAGAACACAAGGCAAACATTCAAGTCAGCAAATATTAATGGAGCATCTCCTCTTCCTGGGGGCGAGGCGCTGGACCCGGCCTCTGTCCGGAAGGGGAATTTCCTGCCTCAGCACAGGCAGTTACAGCTTTGCTCTCAGTCCCCCAAGTAAAGGAGCTGCTCAGCCTGGACTAGCCTAGAACAGCCAGGGCTTTTAGCCAGGGCTTTCTGGTAGGTTCTGGCACTTTCTGTGGCCTGCCCCTTGTGGTTTCTTAGGGCTGCTGAAATGAATGACTACACACTTGGTGGCTTAAACAACACAAATATCTTATCCTACAGTACTGTGGGACAGAGCTCCACCACAGGCCTTCCGGGGCTGAATTCAGGGTGCGGCAGGTCTGCATTCCTACTGGACGCTCTAAGGGAGAATTCTTTGCCTTTCCACTTCCAGCTTCTAGAAGCTTCTCTGGGCCCCTGCCTTCATCTTCAAAGCCAGCTATGTTGCATCTCTCCGCCTTTCCTCTGCAGTCACTTCTCCCTCGGCCTGACCTTCTGCTTCCCTTCACCCCTCTCAAGGGCCTCAGTGATTCCACTGGCCCCGCGGAAAAGCCAGAATGGTGTCCCCACTCTGAGAGCAGTGGTTGGCAACCCAAATTTCACCTCCAAAGTGCCTCTTTCCTTGCAAGCTAAAATATTCGCAGGTTCTGGGGAGATGGTCCATTAGAACTTGGACCTCTTTGGGGGGCTACCGTCCTGCCCACCACAGGACGTTGGCTTTGGATGCTATTTTTCTTCCAATTTCTCCTGGATGAGAGCAGAAACAAGCTCAGTGAAGTGACTCTCCTGAGGTCACAAATGCTGGATAGAGTCAGAGCCAATGCTTCTGACTTGCCTGCGGAGCTCTGTGTAGAAAAAATAAAGCATCTGCTGGCTGATGCCACAAGAGCTGCCCTGCTCGCCAGCCTCAGTGAGCTCCTCTCTAGAATGGGGGCGAGGATATCCACTTGGAAGCCTCCTCCTCCCAGCCTGGTCCCCGGTTCACACTGGATGCTGACTAAATGTTTCCCTTTTTCCTTTCCACTCTCTTTCATTCCACCAGAATGTGGTGACAGATCCATTTTCGAGGGAGGAACTCGGTATTCCAGAATCACAGGGGGGATGGAGGCGGAGGTGGGTGAGTTTCCGTGGCAGGTGAGTATTCAGGCCAGAGGTGAACCTTTCTGTGGCGGCTCCATCCTCAACAAGTGGTGGATTCTCACTGCGGCTCACTGCTTATATTCCGAAGAGTTGTTGTAAGTACTACGAGCCTCCCGCTGCTGCCTTTCAGGGCGCCCACCCCTGGGGCACCCTCCCCCTCCCCCACACCTGGTGGCTGAGAGGAACCTGCAGCTGTTCGGTGTCCAGTCAGCATGAACAGCTCCCACCCACCCACCCATCCCCTAGCCCTGGGGACTTGAAGGTAGCCAGCCTGAGGCTGCGTCCTCCTCCCATCACCCAGGGCCAATGACTACAACCTCCCTGAGGTCACATCTGCCCTCTCCAGGAACACCTGTGGCTTGATGGAGCCAAACGGCTTGGTCCAAATGCCTCTTCTGGGGCATTCAAGTCCATCTAGGGGGAAATCCTTCTAATTCTGGAAGCCTGGCTTCCTGGGCCACCTGACCTCCTACTCTCCTGCTCCTTGTAGAGCGTTCTCTGTGTGACAGCATGTGGATGAATGCCCGGTATTACTGATGACTAACTATGTGCTGGGGACCCTGCTAAGAAACTTTCCTCTATTGGCCAGGCGCGGTGGCTCACGCCTGTAATCCCAGCACTTTGGGAGGCCGAGGCGGGTGGATCAGGACTTCAGTGGTCAGGAGTTCAGTGGTCAGGAGTTCGAGACCAGCCTGGCCAATATGATGAAACCCCATCTCTACTAAATTAGCTGGGCATGGTGGCGTGCGCCTGTAGTTCCAGCTGTTCAGGAGGCTGAGACAGGAGAATTGCTTGAACCCAGGAGGCGGAGGTTGCAGTGAGCCAAGATCACACCACTGACACTCCAGCCTGGGTGACAGAGCAAGACTCCATCTAAAAAAAAAAAAAAAAAAAAAGAAGAAGGAAGGAAGGAAGGAAGGAAGGAAGGAAGGAAGGAAGGAAGGAAGGAAGGAAGGAAAGATTCCTCTCTTAACTCATTTAATCACAGTGACCCCTGGAGCAGGTAGAATGAATAGCCCTCATTTATAGATAAGGAAACTGAGGTCCAATAAATTGAGGCCGCTCACCCACGGTACCCACCTAGTATATAGAGACAGAATTCAAATTTTCTGGCTCTAGCACTTGTGCTTTCTGCTACACCAGCTCAAGGAAGTTTGAAGACCCACAGAAGAGCTGATTTTAGAAGGTTAATCAAAAACCCAGGGACAGTTTCATCATGTCATAACCAAAGACCCTTGTGGCACCTGCTGTCATGGGATATCAAATATCCTGTGGGGTTCTGAACGTGGACTTATTACTGAGGCTCCTGTCTGCTTGGTCAGTGGCGGTCTAGACTAACTTCTGGTCCCGAGTTTCTACAGTGTTGGTAGACCGGTTAATATAAAAGAGACATAACAATGAATGCCTTACCTATCTGAACACCAGTTTGATCCGTGCCAAGTGGCTTTTTGTGGGCTCTGTAGAGTGCCCTAAACCCAGCTCTGCCTTTGCTGTGTTAGACAGAAGCACCTCATTCACATCTCTGGGGCCCCCGATGGTGCCACGGTGAGGCTGTGGTCTGCTCACCAGCTGCTCTGTTTTTTATTTGTGTTTTTCTTGCCTTTTTCCAATCCTCACACCTTCTGAGCAACAGCCCCAGTAGGGTCTAAATGTCCTAGAGCTATATGAGATTTAGGTTTCTGGGCACAGCCAATTCTGCCACTTTTGAGCCTTCCCTTCCCCTTCCACTCGCCCCTCTCTGGTTCTCTGCCACCAGTCCAGAAGAACTGAGTGTCGTGCTGGGGACCAACGACTTAACTAGCTCATCCGTGGAAATAAAGGAGGTCGCCAGCATCATTCTTCACAAGGACTTTAAGAGAGCCAACATGGACAACGACATTGCCTTGCTGCTGCTGGCCTCGCCCATCACACTCGATGACCTGAAGGTGCCCATCTGCCTCCCTACGCAGCGCGGCCCCGCCACATGGCGCGAATGCTGGGTGGCAGGTTGGGGCCAGACCAATGCTGGTATGTGACTGCTCAGCTTCCCCTGGGAAAAGAGCCACTGCAATCTGAAGAAGAGGGAGGAAGGGGAAGGGGAAGAGCTGAGGAAGGAGTGAGGATAAGACTTGCTTTGGAGCAGATTCCTGCGCAGGGGAGGCTCCCAGAGCCCAAGCCCTAGCTCCTTTGGAGTGCTGAAACCCCACACTGAGACACCAGGTCTGAGCCAGTCTGATCCAGCCAGCACAGAGCAGTGTGGTTTGTGTGTTTAATCGAACTTAAACTCTGCAGTTAGCCAGAGGCCCCTCTACTCTGTATTCACAAGCATCTTCCCTGATTCCCACGGGTGTGTTTCCTACCTGGCTCCTCCAAGCATTGGAGATGCCCACCCTGGGCTAGGCTTTGATGGTCCTGGAGCATTGCCTGGCTCTTCTCAGAAATGAATCTGTTGTTACTTGTTGTTATGCTGTTACTTGGCCAAAACAGAAGAAAGTCTACTGGGACAGAAAGATATGATGAAGGGCCTGCTGGACTGTCCCCAAAGAAAACCCAACAAAACCAAAAGCAAATAGGTAGGGGAGGGGAGGGGATGAGAACAGCAAAGCATTGCATCAGCCTGAATGAGGCTCTGGATCCACAGGGATGATTCGCAGCGAGCCTGGGCCTGGACGACCGTGGGTGTTTCAGGAGTTGAGCAACCAGAGGGAAAGTGATGGGACCTTAGTTCTGGGCTCCAGGCACTCCTGGAAAGGTAGAAGAGGGAGAGGAGGCACATGGGCATGTACAAGTTTAAAAATCTTCAATCAGGGGAAGAAATGTGAAATCTCTTTGTGGTCAGAGTTAATGAGATGGAGAGGAATCTGGGTGAATTTCCAGCATCTGGTGGCCCAGAAAGGGACTCTGCAAATCCCCTCTGATTCCATCTCAAGACACTCTGCCAACCTGCCCTTGCTGAGGAACTACAGTTGTTTTGCTGGGAGTGCAAACCCACCTCCCAAGGCCCTGTGTGAAGGAAATGCCATCCTCATGTAATACAATGTCACAATAGGCACATGTATTGATGAGGCAGGATTATGCTGAGAAACGGTCAGTAGCCAGTTCCAAGAAGCTGAGTCTGTGGGGCTTACTGGAGTCAAGTTGGAAGTCTTCTTGGAAGTAGAAATTTGGTTTTGAATGAGAAGAAGAATTCCAGTAGTTGTGGGAGTTTTGGGGGGAGTGGGTAAGTTGCAGGCATGGGGTAGCCTGAAGGAAGTGAGGGGCTACAGAGCCTGTGAAGGCAGGGGATGGGGGCTGGTGAACACAGGGCCAAGGGCACGGTCAGCTGCATCATGAGCGTGGGGACATGAGGCCTGGTGGCTTCTCTAATGTGCTTTCTCTCCGGACCAGCTGACAAAAACTCTGTGAAAACGGATCTGATGAAAGCGCCAATGGTCATCATGGACTGGGAGGAGTGTTCAAAGGTGTTTCCAAAACTTACCAAAAATATGCTGTGTGCTGGATACAATAATGAGAGCTATGATGCCTGCCAGGTAACTAGGGGGTACCCTCCCTCACCTAATAAGTCCTCACCCTCTCGGAACTGCCAGTGCAAGGATATTCTCTCTCTGCTGCAAATAGACAATTCTGAGTCTGGAAAGTGTATGGGAATTAGGGCCTTCAGCCATGGGAATGAGGATGTGGATTGCAGAACCTCTGGAGCTATGAGTGAGCACACCTGGGAGTCAATATGCTGCAACCCTGCTTAACTATTTCTGATCTTCGTCAGGTACACTAGGTAAACAGGGTGCCAAGGCTTTTCTCATTTCTGGGAATTCTTTAAAAAAAAAAAAAAATCCAAGGAGGACTTGGTATCTATATAAGAAGTCACTTTAATTCATTAATTTAGAAACCTTTGTTGAGCATACAAGGCCCTGGAGACCCGTCAATGAGATATGGTTCCTCACCTAAGGGACCCTATGGTTTCCTGGGCAGGCAGTGGATAAACAAACGATGATAATATATTGGGTGTTGCGTGCGGGTTTCATTGAACCAAAACTGGTCTCTTTGCCTCTCTTTAATAAAATGAACACAAGTTCTTCTTTGAAAATTATTGATAGCCAGAAAAATAGAAAAAAAAAAACCCATAAATTAGCTTCCTCTGGCTCTAAGGATGAATGATGAAATTTGTCTTTCGTGCTCAAAGGTGCTCTCTTCATCTTAAAAGTGGCCACCCTGATGAACCTGCTTAGTCCCAGCTGAAGACTAGGGACCTGCTCATTGGCCAGGCAGTGGACCTGGTCATTGGCATAAAACCACAAATGCAGATGATAAATATTCTGAACAGTGATGGAGAGGCTGCCCCATGGAAAAGAAATATATTTATCTAGAATAATCTGTTATGGTTTAATGTGAGAAAATTGGTAGCTTTTCCTGATAGGCTATGAGAGCCTTGAGAGGTGGGTACTGGAACGGGGGTTAGAGGCAGAAAGGGAAAAGAGAAAGGAGAAGGCATTCTGAAGTAAGAAGTAGACCCTGACAGCATAGCACTAGGTTTAGGAGCCCCCCATGTGGTGAAAACTGTGGGGACCAAAAAGAGTGACACATGAACCTTGTATTTTCTTCACTTTCTGGGCAATTTAAAATATTACCAAAAAACAATGCACACAGAATTGAGACTTCTGGTTCCAGACAAGACGGAGTAAACACAATTCTCCCAGCCCCTCCCACTAAATACAACTAAAAGCACGGGATAGTATCTTGTACAATAAAAACAAAAAGGCTCTGAAAGGTGAGGAGAAGGTGGTCTGATTGGAGATCCTCGGCTATAAAGAAATATAGCCATGCAAGAATGCACTACACACAGCATGACCAGAAAACATTAATTGTCCTCCCTGATTAGAATTTGTTGTAATACTGTACTTATTCTAGTCATCTCTCAAGGATCATGGAATGGGACATCATCTCTCACAAGTCTGCTTGCAAGGTTGTAGTTGCTCAGCTCCTTTGGTGAGAGAGTAATATAACAAAGATAGAGAGGGTATGGGCTTTGGCATGAAAATCCTGGGTTACACATACCTCAAAATAATAAGAGCCGTCTGTGACAAACCCACAGCCAAAATCATACTGAATGAGCAAAAGCTGGAAGCCTCCCTCTCAATACCAGAACAAGAAAAGGATGCCCTCCTTCACCACTCCTATTCAACATAGTCCTAGGAGTCTTAGCCAGAGCAATCAGGCAAGAAAAAGAAATGAAAGGCATTTAAATAGGAAGAGAAGATGTCAAACTATCCCTCTTTGCAAATGGTATGATTCCATACCTGAAAAACTTCATAGTCTCTGCTCAAAGTCTCCTAGAACTGATAAGCAGCTTCAGCAAAGTTTCAGGATACAAAATCAATGTACAAAAATTTGTGACATTTATATACACCAGATAACATACAAGCTGAAAGCCAAATCAAGATTGCAATTCCATTCACAATATCCACCAAAAGAATAAAATGTCTAGGAAGACAGATAATCAGGGAGGTGAAAGATCTCTATGATGAGAATTACAAAACATTACCGAAAGAAATCTGAGACAACACAAACAAATGAAAGACATTCCATGCTCATGGATAGAAAGAATCAATATCATTAAAATTGCCATACTACCCAAAGCAATTTACAGATTCAATATGTTCCCTATCAAACTACCAATGACATTCTTCACAGAATTAGAAAAAACTATTTTAAAATTCATATGAAACCAGAAAAGAGCCCAAGTAGCCAAGGCAACCCTAAGCAAAAAGAACAAAGCTGGAGGCATCACGCTATCCAACTTCAAACTATATACAGGGCTATGGTAACCAAAACAGCATGGTACTGGTACCAAAACTGACACCGAGACCAATGGAATAGGTTAGAGAACCCAGAAATAAAGCTGTACACCGACAACCATCTGATCTTCATCAAAGTCAACAATAACAAGCAATGGGGAAAGCACTTCCTATTCAATAAATGGTGTTGGGATAACTAGCTAGCCGTATGCAGATAGAAACTGGACCCTTTCCTTTCACCATCAACTGAAATCAACTCAAGATGAATAAAAGACTTAAATATAAAACATAAAACTGTGAAAACACTAAAGGAAAGTCACTACGAAATACCATTCTTGACACAGGCCTTGGCAAAGATTTCATGAGGAAGTCTCCAAAAGCAATTGCAACAAAGTAAAACATTGGCCTAATTAAAGAACATCTGCACAGCTAAAGAAACTGTTAACAGAGTAAACAGACAACCTACACAATGGGAGAAAATATTTGCAAACTATGCATCTGACAAAGGTCTAATATTCAGAATTTATAAGGAACTTAAACCACTCAACAAGCAAAAACTAAACAACCTCATTAAAAAATGGGCAGATGACATGAACAGACACTTCTCAAAAGAAGACATACATGCAGCCAACAAGCATATGAAAAAAATGCTCAATATCACTAATTGTTAGAGAAATGCAAATCAAAGCCACGATGAGATATCATCCCACACCAGTCAGAATAGCTGTTATTAAGGTCAGAAAACAACAGATGTTGGTGAGGTTGCAGAGAAAAGAGAAGGCTTCTACACTCCTGGTGGGAACATAAATCATTAGTTCAGCCACTGTAAAAAGCAGTTTGTAGATTTCTCGGAGAACTTAAAACACAACTACCATTAAACCCAGCAATCTCAATACTGGTACATATCCAAAAGAATATAAATTATTCTACCAAAAAGACACAGGTATGCGTATGTTCATCACAGCACTATTCACAGTAGCAAAGACATGGAATCAAACTAGATGTCCATCAATGGTGTACTGGATAAAGAAATTGTGGTACATACACACTGTGGAATACTACGCAGCCATAAAGAAAACCAAAATCATGTCCTTTGCAGCAAATTGGATGCAGCTAGAGGCCATTATCCTAAGTGAATTAATGCAGGAACAGAAAACCAAATATCGCATGTTCTCACTTATAAGTTGGAACTAAATGTTAAATACGCATGGACACAAAGAGGGAAACAATAGACGCCAGGGCGTACTTAAAGGTAGAAGGTATGAAGAGGGTAAGAAGCAAAAACCTACCCATCAGATACTGTGCTTACTACCTGGGTGATTAAATCATTTGTATACCAAACCCCAGTGACATGCAATTTACTCACATAACAAATCTGCACATGTACCCTATTAAAGTAAAATAAAAGTTGAAAAAGAAAATAAGAAAATCTTGGGTTACAGGATGGAGGGTACTAAAAAAATTAAAAATAGAACTACCATATGATCCAGCAACCCCACTGCTGGGTATACATCCAAAAGAAAGGAAATCAGTATATCAAAGAGACATTGGCACTTGGATTTTTACTTTAGCACTATTCACAATAACCAAGATATGGAGTCAACCTAAGTGTCCCTCAATGGATGAATGGATAAAGAATATGAGGTACATATACACAATGGAATATTATTTAGCCATAAAGAATGAAATCCTGTCCTTTGCAACAACATGGATAGAACTGGAGGACATTACATTAAGTGAAATAAGCCAGGTACAGAAAGACAATGCATGTTCTCACTCATAAATGGAAGCTTAAAAACAAAAAAACTCATGGAGATAAAGAATGATAGTTACCAGAGGCTGGGAAAGGTGGGGACTCCAGTCAAGGAGCATGAAAACACAGTTAGTTAGAATGAATAAAATCTAGTATTTGGTAGCACAATAAGGTGATTATAGATAACAAGTATATATTTCGAAATAACAAGAAGAGTGGAATTGAAATGTTCTTAATACAAAGAAATGATAAATACTTGAGGGAATGGATACTCCAGTTACCCTGATTTAATTATTGCACATTGTATGCCTATATCAAAACGTATACCCCATAAACATATAAAACTATTATGTACCCATAATAATTAATTTAAAATTAATAAAAAGAAAATCCTGGGTTCCAATCCCAGCCAGTCTACTGTAGAACCCTCAGCAAGCCCTTTCTCCTCCTGCAGGCTCATCTGCCTTGTGTGAAGGTGGACGGAAAGATGTGAGGCATTTGTTTGATTTATGTAGATGTGGGGCATGGCAGGGACTTGGTTCAGAAGCTCAACATAAATGGATAACTATGCGAGTCATAGACCATGTGATTCCATCCTGGAAAGGTCACCCATTCTGAAAAGCTAGGCTGAATTAAAAAGGAATGTCCTTCTCTCTGTGCCTCTGAAAGAACACAAAGGAGACCCAGTTCCTAGCCCTACAACACTTCTTCACATGTCCCATTTCCTTTCCTGCCCTTTCCAGAGCCTCTCATTTGATAAGACCCTCAAAACAAGTCTCCACCCATCCCTTGACCTGCATCTCTCTGTGCTGCAGATGGAGTGGTCTTTTCTCACCAAGCCCTCCCTCTTCCTCCCCCATCTTCAGTCCTGTCTCATCCACAGCACCCCACCCCCCAATGCTCTACAACCCTACAACCTCCAGAGCCAACCTGGCAGCCACACACTTCTCCCGTGGAGCAGGGATGGTGTGGGTAAAGGTCAGCATTGATGAGATGTCCTTTGGCAGCCAGAGTTGGGGAGGTGAGGAATCCTCTTCCGCGAATGAACTGTGCCCAGCCTCACATGGGCAGCTTAGAACCAGACTCCCTGCTGAGCTGTGTTCTCTGCCCACAGGGTGACAGCGGGGGACCTCTGGTCTGCACCCCAGAGCCTGGTGAGAAGTGGTACCAGGTGGGTATCATCAGCTGGGGAAAGAGCTGTGGAGAGAAGAACACCCCAGGGATATACACCTCATTGGTGAACTACAACCTCTGGATCGAGAAGGTGACCCAGCTAGAGGGCAGGCCCTTCAGTGCGGAGAAAATGAGGACCTCTGTCAAACAGAAACCTATGGGCTCCCGAGTCTTGGGAGTCCCAGAGCCAGGCAGCCTCAGATCCTGGCTCCTGCTCTGTCCCCTGTCCCATGTGTTGTTCAGAGCTATTTTGTACTGATAATAAAATAGAGGCTATTTTTTTAACCAAGGGAGGGTGCATGAAAATGTGTCTCCAGCAGAGGCTCTGGCTGCAGCTCAGGGCTCAAGGATGGAAACTGAGACTGGAACCAGGAGGACCAGAAAGCCAGGCTGGGGCCCTGGTTTGGAGACTGCACTTTGGGCCTGTGAATTAGTCAGGACTCTTTCCATTCTAGGTGACAGTCACCTAATTCTGACTGAATTCAGCCAAAATGAGGCATTTATGGATCCATATAACAGGAAAAAATAAATAAAAATAAAAAACCGACACCCAAATATCCAGGGCAGGCATGATGACTTCAGGCGTGGCTGAGTCAAGGGGCTGAAAGGTGAAGGCAGTGACTGTTGTCTGTGGCCATTTTCCTCAAGAAGGGCTTCTCAGTGGTGGCCATGATGAGAATAAAGAATTTCCTGTTGTGCTGGGAAGTTAGTCTCTTAGATCTACGCAGGCCTTCAGTGGGTTGGACAAGGCCCACCCACGTTATGGAGGGCAATCTGCTGATTCAAAAGTTATCATTTTAAATGTCAATCTTATCCAAAGATGCCCTGCAAGTTGACATATGAGATGAACCACCACACTGCCCAGGCAGCCTTCACATGGTGTTTGCATTACTCCCGCCCGTCAGAACGAACGATGTGCTTATGCTCACCCTACCTTAAGGACAACAGATTATTGTAACCCTTCTATCAAGCAACCTTAATGTTTCCTGAGGACCCCACTGATATGGCTTGCCTATGTCCCCACCCAAATCTCATCTTTAATCCCACGTGTTGTGGGAGGGACCCAGTGGGAGATAATCGAGTCATGCAGTGGTTTTCCCATACTATTCTCATGGTAGTGATTAAGTCTCACGAGATCTGATGGTTTTATCAGAGGTTTCCCTTTTTGCTTGGCTCTTGTTCTCTCTTGCCTGCTGCCATGTAAGATGTGCATTTTGCCTTCCACCATGACTGTGAGGCCTCTCCAGCTACATGGAACTGTGAGTCCACAAACCTCTTTTTCTTTATAAATTACCCAGTCTCAGGTATGTCTTTATCCGTTGTGTGAAAACAGACTAACACACCGACTTTTCAAGATCACCTTTTTTCCGTTTCCCATCTTGGGCCTTCTCTCTTTTGGGGCAGGAAGGCCTGGGCTCCCCTTTCCCTCGCCTCTCAAGTTGTCACCTGTTCTTCTTTCTGGCTCATCTTGGAGCCAAGCTGATGGTGCTCCCCTCTTGCTCTCTCCTTCATGTTCAGAGGCTCTCGCCTCTTCTATCAGCTGACCTCCCTCCATGACTCAGTCCTTCTGAGTTGCCTGCTGTGTTCCACCAGTGTGTTGAATGGTCCCTCCCCACACCAAGCAGGACTCCCCAACCCTGTAGCTGCAAGGACTGGTGTGGGGCAGACCACCATTCACAAGAAGCCCCTTGAGAACGTGTTCTCGTCTTCCCCTCATGTAGACCCAGTGCCGCGGCGTGCCTCTTTCCGCTGGATTCTAATTTCCTGGGCCACCACCAAAGATGCAAAGGCAATTCAGGAAATGCAAGTCCTTAAATGGAAGCTTGGGCTTTTCCTGGGGACCTACAGCCTGGCTGAGAGTTCTCCAGAGAGAGACTGTGAAAAAAAGCTTCCTGTCTGGGCACGGTGGCTCAACGCCTGTAATCCCAGCACTTTGGGAGGCCGAGGCAGGTGGATCACCTGAGATCAGGAGTTCAAGACCAGTCTGGCCAACGTGGTGAAACCCCATCTCTACTTTAAAAAATACAAAAATTAGTTGGATGTGGTGGCAGGTGCCTGTAATCCCAGCCACTTGGGAGGCTGAGGCAGGATAATGGCTTGAACCCAGGAGGTGAAGGTTGCAATGAGCCGAGATTGCGCCATTGCACTCCAGCCTAGGCAACAAGAGTGAAACTCCATCTCCAAAAAAAAAAAAGAAAAAAGAAAAAAAACTTCCTAGCTCTCCTTTTTCCCACTCTAACCCTTCTCCTCCAGAGGTCCTACAGCTACAATGTCTAGAAGCCATTTTTTCAGAAGCTCCTAAGAACCTGGGACTCAGGCAGGCCCAGTGGTGGGTGGCCAGCCAGAGTGTTCACCATCTCAGGACATCGCCAGTGTCCACTCCACTTTCCTGCTCACTGCCCTCTGACTTCTGTGTGGGGTCCCTCCCACACAGAAGGACTCTCAAATTGGGGGTCCTCCAATTTACATAGTTCTGGATGGTTTTCACCCACTCTCCAATTTGCATAGTTGTGGATGGCTGGCCCTTTGCTGGCGCCTGGGATGGGCATAGAACTCAAACCTGGCCTAGAAGGACATTGATTTTGGCCACAGGGATGGGAGCAGCAATGGGCTGTGGGCTTTGTGGGTCATAAGAGTGAGACCAGGACTTCTGCTGGAGTTATCAGGAACAAGACTCTCTCTCGCTCTCCTGGGACTCCCAAGATGGTAGGGTGCATGTTGAAGGTACTGCTCATGTGAAGGCTACTGGGGAGTGTGGTGGTTCCTTTTATCTGTCAACTTGGAGGGCATCTTTGGATGAGATTAATGTTTAAAGTGGTAAACTTTGAAGAAGCAGATTGCCCTCCATAATGGGGGTGGACCTCATCCAATCCATTGAAGGCCTGAGTAGGACAAAAGTGATTGGCCTCCCTGCACAAGAGGGAATTCCTCAGCCGCCCACCTTCGGACTTCACCTGGTGTCAGCAATTCTGGGGCTCTGCTTGCCGGTCTCCAAACCAGAGCTGCACCATCGGCTCTCCTGCATCTCGAGTCTGCCGGTCCACGCACCAGGTTCGAGCCTGCCAGTCTCTGTAATCAGGTGAGCCAATTCCTTATAATAAACAGCTTCATATCTGTATATCCATATTTATATCAGCTATATATCTACATCTCATCTCTATATCAACTCTATCTATCTAGTCTATCTCTCCTGTTTTTTCTGGAGAACTCTGACAAATATGAGGGAAGAGCTTCTGTACTGTGAAGGGGCTTCTTAGATAATGAGGTGGAAGTAATGTTGCTGTTTCACTTTTCTTTTCTGAGACACGGTCTCACTCTGTCACCCAGGCTGGAGTACAGTGGCATGATCACAGTTCACTGGCGATCCTCCCAACTCAGCCTCTCTAATAGCTGGGACTACAGGTGCACATCACCACACCTGGCTCATTTTTAACAATTTTTTGTAAGATGGGAGTCTCACTATGTTACCTAGGCTGGTCTCAAACTCCTGGGCTCAAGCAATCCTCCCGCCATGGCCTCCCAAAGCGCTGTGATTACAGGCATAAGTCACCGCACCTGGCCCTGTTTCACCAGTGAATGCAACATTTTGTCATGATATGGAAATTGTCAGTTTAAACATTATCCCGTCAATTGTGATTAGTCAGGCTACAGGATTATCATCTGTGTCCCAAGAGAGCTTTCATACCTAGAGTCATACAGTGTAGCATCTAAACTGCACTGTGGTTCCCCAGTGCGGATGTGTGGGGACAAGACAGACACACAGAGACATCTGTTGGACATCAAGGGAAACAACAATGTCTGTTGGACATGGAGTCGACCACTGCTACTAAGGTGTTTAAACTTAACAACTTAATAAATGCAATTGTTAGGCATTTCATTTGACCTAGAAGCACCATGAGAATAAAAAAAAAAAAAAAAAAGCTAAGACACTAAGGGTTTGTGAACTGGGAAAGTTTGAAAAACCTCTGGCCTAAAAGATAATTGCTGATTTTAATATTTTGTATTTAAGAATAAGGGGTGAGTTGTTACAATAGTCTTGTGGAGGGTAATTTGAGAGTAGCCCAAACATCTCCTTAAAGATGACCTGGCCAGGCACGGTGGCTCACGTCTGTAATCCCAGCACTTTGGGAGGCTGAGGCAGGTGGATCACCTGAGTTCAGGAGTTCAAGACCAGCCTGGCCAAAATGGTGAAACCCCATCTCAACTAAAAATACAAAAAAATTAGCTGGGTGTGATGGTGGGCACCTGTAATTCCAGCTACTTGAGAGGCTGAGGCAGGAGAATCGCAGAGGAGGCAGAGGTTGCAGTGAGCTGAGATCACACCATGGCACTCCAGCCTGGGTGACAAGAGCAAAACTTTGTCTCAAAAAATAAAAAAAATAAAAACGACCTCCTGCAGCAGGGACATGAAATCAAGGCTCAAGTGTCTGTGGGCTGTTTTGTTTGCTCTGCACCTAGTGGCTCCGGTTTATTTGAGGGAACCCTCTTCCTCATTGCCAGTTTCTGATCTCACCTTTCTCAAGATCCATTTCGTATAAACAGGTAGAGCCCCACCTCTGATTCCGGAGGTTGCATGGAACCAGGCCTGGCCAGTGAGAGGCCCTCAACCCAGGGCCTCAGAATGTCTTTCAGGTGGCCCTAAGAACCAAGCTTGGCAATCTTGGCAAGTCCCAGAACTTCACCTGGGACTTGCACAGGATCTTTGAGATTAGCAGCTCTCTCTCTGTCTGCTAGGACTGACCCTTGGAGAATGTAAGCCTAGACCTTCTGGGGGCCCCATGTGGAGGTGACTGCCCTGAGAGTGAAGTCAAAGAGTGAAGACATCACATCCTGATGACATTTTTATAGCCCTTAGAGCCAGGCATGCCTGCACCACCGATTTCTTTTCTTTTCTTTCTTTTTCTTTTTTTTTTTTTAGACAAGGTCTTCACTCTGTTGCCCAGGCTAAGTGCAGTGGCACAATTTTGTTTCCTTTAACAAATCTCTCCCTATCTTCCCCTTTCCCCTATCCTTCCTAGGTTCTAGTATTCTCTGTTCTAATTTTTACTTTTATGAGATGAACATCTTTTAGTTTTCACATCATATAAGCATTTACAGCTATACATTTCCCTCTCACTGCTGCTTTAGTGCATCACATATGGTTTTGTGTGTTATGTTTTCACTCTCATTGACCTTCAAGTATTTTCTAATTTCCCATGTGAGCTCTTTTTACTCATTGGTTATTTAGGAGTGGGCTGTTTAATTTTTATATATTTGTAATTATTCTCCTGTTATTTATTTCTAATTTAATTCCACTGAGGTTGGATAATATACTTTGTATTATTTCAATCCTTTTAAAAATTTGAGAATTGCTTTATAGCTTAGAATATGGTCTACCCTAAAGGATATTTTATGTACTCTATTTTAAAAAGTATATTCTGCTATTATTGGGTAGCGTGTTCTATAGATGTTTGTTAGGTCTAGCTGGTTTATAGTATTGCCAAAATCTTCTATATCCTTGTTAATCTTCTGCATAGTTGTTCTATCCATTATTTAACATGATGAGATTTAAGTCTCCAACTTCTGTTGTTAAATTGTCTCTTTCTTCCTTCAATTCTGTCATTTTTTGCTTCCAATATTTTAATGTTCTATTGTTAGGTGCACATATGTTTATAGTTGTTTTATCTTTCTGAATCATTGACCCTTTAGTCATTATAAAATGTCCCTCTTTCTCTCTAATGACTTTTTTGTTTTACAGTCTATTTTGTTGATATTATTAGCATCATATCAGCTCTTTTATTGTTACCATTTGCATAGTATATCTGTTTCCATCTTTTTATTTTTAACCTACTTGTATATGTGAATTTAAATGTGCTTCCTGTAGACAACACATAGTGGAACTTGTTTGTTTATCCAGTCTGACAATCTCTGTCTTTTAATTGGATTTTTAGTCCACTCACATTTAATGTGATCATTGATATAGTTTGATTTACATATGCCATTTTGGTTTGTTTTCCTGTATGATGCTTTTCCTTTTTGTCCCTCTGATCTTCCTTTATAGCCTTTTGCATCAAGTCAATATTTTCTAGTGTAGCATTTTAATTTTTTAATGATGCTAATTATATGTTTGAGTTGTTTTCTTAGTAGTTGCATTAGAACTTATAACACACATCTCAACTTATTAGAATTAACTTCTGGTTTAGACTAACTTATTTCTAGTAAGAGAACAAAACTTTCTTCCTACGTAGTCCTATTTCCTCCTCCTTTTTTTTATGGAGAGATGGGGTCTCGCCATGTTGCCCAGGTTGCAAACTTTTTTATTACAGTCAACCCACATAACCCACTTAACTTTAAGTTTCTGTAAGGGTTTCTAAGCATTTACTCTCCATTTCTCTGTTTATCTCTTCATGGGCCAGTAACAAGCAGTTTGCAGACCAGCAGTGGTCCCTGTTCCACACTTCAGAAGCATTTCCCTAGAAGATCCAGACTTTAATCATCAAGAAATAGATGCCACCTGGCTACCAAGGCCTGGCTTTCTAAGGTAGAAGAGGATCACATTAGAATATGGATTGGATTGGAATGAAGCTTTCGGTGTGGCTCATGAATCATCGTTTGAATTGAGACTGTAGAGGCTTATGTATTATTCATTGTCTTGAGCAGTAAGAGCTCACAAAGCTTCTCAGTGTCCTAGCCCAGAATAGCTTAATTGGGCACTGTTGCTCTGCAATGCAAAGTGCCTGTTTAATTCTAAGTTTTGCATTTTTACATCAGAACCGGCCCAGTAAGAGGCATCTTCTATCTTTAGTCCTGGCTTATTGCTCTTTGCTTGTGTGTGTGAATGCTGGGCCCCTCCCTGCAGAGCTTCTTGCCAGAATGCTGTCCCCAGATTACCCTGAGACTCAGATGCTGCGTGAGCAGCTGCTAGGCACAGATGGGGAGAGGAAGGCAGCCCCCATCTGAGGTCCGAGGAGCAAAGGCAGGCCTCAGTGTCACTTATGCCCAGGGGAACTAGGCTCCCCTCAGCTGAGCCAGCTTCCAGAATGAAGTTGGCCATGGCTCAAAGCTTAGCCCCAAGAACGTGAGCCTCTAAGTCCCAGGTCCCTTGCCTGTAAAATGAGAATCATTGCATGGGCAGAGTAAGGCCACTGAGGCTGTGACGATGCAGAAAGAGCCATGAGCAAAGCCTGCCATACACTGAACACTCAGGGAACTAAACGGCCCCAGACAAAGCAGAGCCACACGACCCCAGGGTTGCCGCAGACCCTTATAACCCTCAGGGCTGGCCAATTACCTATCTCACCCCTAAATCCCTCCCTGCAACAGGATCAAGTCCCCTTCACGCTCTTCACATCAATCCCAACAGCTAGTTGTACTCTTGAATGCCTCTGCAGTAACAAGGCATCCAGCATCAGAAAACTGACCATGCACTCTGTCAACCCAGCCTCAGCAAGCTCCGAAGTCTTAGTCTTGGATCCACAAGGCAGCCACGTGCTCCTGTTGCCCCCTCCAGGCAGCCCTCCTGGTCACATAGAGAACTCACCCCCTCCAGGCAGCCCTCCTGGTCACATAGAGAACTCACCCCCTCCAGGCAGCCCTCTGCTGCCTGCTCTTGACAAACAAAACAAAACAAACAAACAAAAACACAGGGTCTCACTCTGTTGCCCAGGCAGAAGTTCAGTGGCCCAGTCACGGCTCACTGAAGCCTCGCCCTCCAGGCTCAAGTGATCCTTCCACTTCAGCCTCCTGAGTAGCTGGGACCACAGGAGTGTGCACACACCTAGCTAATTATTTGTTGTAGATACAGGTCCTCCTATGTTTCCCAGGCTGGCCTTGTACTCCTGGGCTCAAATGATCCTCCCACCTCAGCCTCTCAAAGTGCTGGGATTACAGGTGTGAGCCACTATGCCCAGCTCAGCCGTCAGCTTTGACCAAGAGTACAGAATCCTATGCTGAGCCACATCAGCCTCGCCATAGCCCAGCAGATGGCCGTGTGCAGGCTGGAAGACCACGCTCTGGCTTCATGGAGCCATGACATCCCCAAACCACACATCTCGGCCGCAGCAGTCACCGCTCCTATTTATAGCTCCATGATTCCCGCCATCCTTGTCACTAGACAACCTCCCTTGTAACACTCTTCCCAGAGTGAGCCGCCGAGGGTGGTCCAGGCGTGCGCCAGCCTGTTGGCTCTGACACAGGGGTGTCAGCACTCACCCAAAGATCGGGCCTCCAACAACGCCCCCCTCCCGCTCCGAGAGCCCATGTCTTTTCTCTCCTCTTTGAGCTTCTGGTGGACTGGAAACCTGCACTGTTTTGTAGAGCTGCTTCTAGACTCATCCCCACCCCGCACTTCCCTTTTGTGGACTCCGGAGGTGGACCCCACCCTGATCTTTCTAAACCCTGGAATGTGCGAGATTCCAGGGCCCTTGGTCTCAGCCTCCTGCCTTCCTCTTTCTGACACCACGGCTGCCTGGCCGCATCCCCGGGCCTCCCGGTGCTCTGCTCCTCCAGCCAACCCCATCAGCAGGCACCACTCAGGCTCGAAGCCCCAAGTTGGCACCTTCTCCTTCCCGTCCCTCCTTTTCCCTTCCCTTCCCACTCCTTTTCCCTCCTTTTCTTTCCTTCCCTTCCTCCCTCTCCCTTTCCCTCCTATCCCCTTCTTCCCTCCGCTCAGTCTTGGATTGTTGTGGGTTTGGTGTTGCTCATTCACTCATCAAACATTTGCTGAGAGTCTGTTATATGCCGTTGCTGTTCCAGTCACGGGGAAGACGGAGACGGAGCTCAGGCAGCCAGCTCTCAGCTGGGCCTGGCTCCAGTTCTGGCTCCAGTTCTGGCTCCAGTTCTGGGCCTGGCTGCAGTTCCCAGATGTCGCCTCAAGGTGGCAGAGTGACTCCAGACCAGGCCCGAGGACTTCAGTGTCTCCCTGTGCTTGGTCAGGCCTGGAGACCTGGGGCAGCCAGGGAGGCGACAGACACAGCCCTGGAAGGGGAGGGAAGCAGAGGTTCCCTGACAGCTGGCTGGAGCCTTCCAGGAGTGGCTGTGTCCCCACCCTCCCGATGGCTGCCACCCTCTTGGGCCCTCACGGGTGGGGCCCTGGGCCCAGGCATTGCGTCGGATGGGCCGTGGCTCCGCGGGGTTCCCCCGTCCTCCGGGTCCTGGGAGCTGGGGAACGATTTCCCTCACTCTAAGGCTGGGGCCACTTTGGACCCTTCCCTTCCCGACACAGTGAGCCAGGAATCGGGGCCAACAGCTTAGCACCGGCCATTCCCCCTGCCTGAAAGTCCCCTCCAGAAGTAGACAAGGAGCTGCTGAGGCAGAAGCCCAGGCACAGGCGGGACCCGGCAGCCTGAGGCACCCAGGGCTCCAAAGCCTCAGACTTGGATCTGCAGGGCAGCCATAGGGCTCCCGTGCCCCCTCCGGGCAGCCCTCCTGGTCACACATCCACTCTAAGCCTTCTATTAAGCATCTCCTGTGTGCCAGGTACTGTGCTGGGGACCTGGTGGTAGGGCAGACAGATTGGAATGGCCAGCTCCAGAGATCAAAGTCAAGAGCAGGGGCCCCACCAGGCCAGGGCTGGATCAAGCCCACTGTGTGTGTTATCGGACCACAGCCATGCCTGTTGCCTGGCGTCTGGTCTGTGGGTACTGCTGTATATACAGGCATAAGCTCAATAGATGCAACCAAGGCTGGGTGGCCCCTGGAGCCTGGAGCATTTACTACCTGACCCTTGACAGAAAACATTCGCTTACCCTGGTCTAGAGGGGGAGATGGATGTAAACGGACAGTCACCTCACCATAACACGCGCTAGGACAGAGGTGAGGGCAGATGAGGGACGGAGCTGAGTCCTGTCCTGTAGGCCTCTGAAAGGTTCCTACAGCAGCCATGGTCACAGAGAGCCACTGAAGAGGCTTGAGCAGGAGTGACACGATCCAATCCCAGAAACTCTGATGTGGGAAGTGGGGGTGAGAGAACAGCCGCAGAGCCAGCGCCCCGGTGGGAGATGGTTGTAAGAGCCTAGGAAGGCGGCTGTGGGGATGGGAAAGGGTCTGAGGTTGATGGCATTTCAGAGGGTGGACGATGGCATCGGAATGTTGAGATGTGGGTTGGGTTCAGGGCTAAGCCCGCGTCCAACTTGTGTCCAGAACTCTGGGGGTCACACAGAGGCTCACCAAGCCCTGCTAACGCGACAGTGATGAGACCCCGCAGAGCATCAAGAAAAGCCGCAGGTTCTACGATGCAAAACAAGGCCCCAGGAGCTCAGCCCGCCCGCTGTTCAGGGGCCACGTTAGGGTGCCAGGCAGGGGCTCCCTGACGTCAGTTCCAACGCTCAGTGCCCCTTTTGGGCTGTGTCTCTCCCCGTGACGTTGGAGAAAGATGGAGTGCTCGGGGCCATGGAACAGCACAGGCACAGCCAGCAGCTCCCCATTCTGTCATTTTTCTAAACTGCAATTTTCTTACCTGCAAGGTGGAGGTAAGGTCCCGTTCCCGGCCTGGCTCTCAGTCTTGCTACAGCGAGATGATGCATAGAGAAGCACTGAGAATCCATAAAGCATTTTTATCTTTTATTATTATTATTATTATTTTTGAGACAGAGTCTCACTCTGTCGCTCAGGCGGAAGTGCAGTGCCGCGATCTCAGCTCACTGCAGCCTCTGCCTCCCAGGTTCCAGAGATTCTCCTGCCTCAGCCTCCCGAGTAGCTGGAATTACAGGCGCCCGCCACCATGCCCTGCTAATTTTTGTATTTTTAGTAGAACAGGGTTTCTCCGTGTTGGTCAGGCTGGTCTCCAACTCCTGATTTCAGGTGATCTGTCCACTTTGGCTTCCCAAAGTGCTGGGATTATAGGTGTGAGCCACCATGCCTGGCCCGCAAGGCATTTTAGCTATCCAAGTCATCGTTATCCACAGAGAATTACCTAGTGAGCCCCATAACACATAAGTAGGGGTCCAGAACTCCCAGCTCCTGAAGTACAAGGCTGGTTATGGCCAAGTCAATGAAGGAAGAGGCCAAGCCTGTGGAGCCGGCAGCCTGGCCTCACGTTCCTGGCCCCATAAATCTGTCCTAGTCCTGGCTCTGGTGTGGCATCAGCTGGTGGCAGTTGGCTGCTGTGCCTTAAACATCAAGAATTTCTGAGACTCTTGATGGGACTTCCAAGAGTTTGCGTCCAAGACAGACGCAAACTCCAGAACACTCCCGACTGATGCCATTTTGTTGACTTGACTGGAGAAAATTGGGGCACAGGGACCCAATATCTGCCTCCCCACTTCTGAGACTGATTGCCTGCAGTTTCCCAACCAGCCTTCCCCTCTCCTCCCTGCCTGCCCCTAGAGAATGCTTGATGACAACTGTGTTACCCTGGGATACGTTACCTGGGTTTTTACTGTATCAGCTTCTCCTGAAGATGTAACTTCCCATTCAAAATACCTGTGTTAATCACCTGATGTATGTGGGGGCATGTGTGTGTGAGCATGTGAGCATGTGTGTGCACATGTGTGTGCATGAGCACAAACACATCTGCAGGGGTGGATGGAAAGTTGGAGGGAGGATTGCTTGCTCAGCTATCCTGTCTTCTTTCACTTTCAGATGACACTGAATAAATCAATTACTCCCACTAAAACATTTTGCTGCCCCAAGAGTGACACGGACCCAGCCTTCCAGGACACTTTGACATCCCTGTTGCCGCCACCTTCTCTTACTATCTTCTTATTCATAGCATACTCAGAAGGTCCTGCAAGTGATGGGCTTTGAGCACTTTCCAAGACCCCTTCCTTCTGAGAGGGCAGTGGAAGGATATCCTTTAAAAGCTGTCTGTGCTCAACAAGCAATAAAGGTCGTGCTTCATGGCTGAAGGTCGAAAGGCACAGGAAGCAATCGGGCACACAGGACTTCTTACTGATCTCCTTATTTGCCTTCTTTTCTTCTAAGACAATGAGCTTGTGAGGCAGAAACTCCCTTGGCTTTAAAATGCACTCACTCATTCATTCATTCATTTATTCTTCCTGTTATTGAATCAGAATAAGTGTTCAGTTCTTTTCTTTGTGCTGGGAAACACAAAGACAGGCAGTGCCTGGTTGCTGTCTTAGGGAGCTCGACCTCTGGTGGGGAAGGCAGGGTACCCGGCAGCATTGCAGGTGTGAGACGCAGCACAGGTGGAGGCATGAACTGAGGCCACGAATCCCAGCAGATTGAGGACCAGCTTCGCTGTGACTGCATGTCCTGCAAGGTCATCTTGTGCAAGGTAGGGGCACCCTGCAGTGGGGTTTCACCTCCTAACTCTGGCAATGCTGACAAATATACCAATGAGAGGGACTGAAGGGAATGGCTGAGAACAATGGAACCATGTCTCTCCATCTGCACAGGCTCTAAGAGCACTTGGTGATGGGGAAAACTCTCACCCCATCCTTTTAGGGGGGCATGAAAAAATCGCACTCCTCCCTCTCTTTTGTCAAGCCCCGTGCTGTCCTCACTGTAAAGCATCTCCAGATTCCCTGTGCTTTCCATCTGCCCATTTAATAGGAACCAACAAATTCTTCCAAAAGTAGAACCTTTGCAAAAATCCCTGCTTTCAACTGTTCCTGCCCAAAGACGCAGTTAAATGACAGAAACATTGCCCATTTGGATAATAGCAATACAGAGCAGCCGGATGTTGAGATGCACCGCAGAACATGCTGGAAGTTACTGGGGGAAAGGGCACCATTTCCTGCCTTGCCTCAGTAAGCCTTAATGTGCCCTGTGCAAAGGAAATGTCTTCATGCTTAGAATAAAGAGTATTGGAAGCTACTGGTTAAGAGCAAGCTCCTCATCTTTCTCTTAGAACAAAGGCTGGGGTCTATTTGATTGAAAGCAGAGAGCCCATTTCTAACTTGCTGATGCCCTCAAGATTGGAACTTTTAAAGAATCCCATTCTTTGAGAGAGTGAAATCATGGGAGTGTTAATCATGGCAAAGCTAAGGATGGCTGGAGGCCTCCAGGAAACATCTTCCTACTTTACTGAGCACTGGGTTGAAAAAGCAAAGCTTAGATGTGATCCCAAAAGCACAGACAGCAAAAGCAAAAAAAATAGACAAATGGGGTTGCACTAACCTATTTTCAATCAAATAGACCCCAGCCTTTGTTCTAAGAGAAAGATGAGGAGCTTGCTCTTAACCAATTAAATTTTGAAGAAGCTTCTACACAGCCAATGAAACAATTAACAGAGTAAAGAGACAAGCTATGGAATGGGAGAAAACATTTGCAAACCATGTACCTTTTAAGGGGTTAATCCCTAAAATATACAAAAAATCCAAACAACTCAATAGTAAGAAAACAAATAACCCAATTTAAAAATGGGCAAAGGACCTGAATAGACATTTCTCAAAAGAAGACACATAAGTGGCCGAATGAAACACTTCTCAACATCACTAATCATCAAGGAAATGCAAATTAATATCACAAAGACATATGACCGTCTCACACCTGTTAGAATGGCTATTATCAAAAAGACAAAAGATAGTGAGTGTTGGTGAGTATGTGGAGAAAGGGGGATGTTTGTACTCCGTTGGTGTGAATGTAAATTAATACAACCAAAATGGGGAACAGTATGGAGGCTTCTCAAAAACTAGCATATAATCCAGCAATCCCACTTCAGGGTATCTTTTCAAAGGAAATGAAATCAGTATGTTGGAAAGATATTTGCACTCTCATGCTTGTATTATTCATAACAGCCAAGACATGTGTTGTGGTTTAGTTCTGTGTCCCCACCCAAATCTCAGTTTGAAGCATAATCCCCATAATTCCCAGGTGCAGAGGGTGGGACCTGGTGGGAAGTGATTGGATTGTGGGGGCAGTTTTCCCTTTGCTATTCTCGTGATAGTGAGTGAGTGCTCACAAGATCTGATGGTTTCATAAGGGGCTCTTCCCCCTTCGTTTGCTCTCTCTCTCACCTGCTGCCATGTAAGACATGCCTTTGCTTCTCTCTCATCTTCTGCCACGATCGTAAGTTTCCTGAGGCCTCTCCAGCCATGTGAAACTGGGAGTTAATTAAACCTCTTTTTTAAATAAATTACCCAGTCTTGGGTATGTCTTTATAGCAGTGTGAGAATAGACTAATACAACCTGGAACAACCTATGTGTCCATCAACAAATGAATGATAAAGAGAATGTGATATATATATATATCTTTATCATTCATTTGTTGATGGACATATATATAAGATGGATATATATATAATATACACAATAAAATGCTATTCAGCCTTAAACAAGAAGGAAATTCTGTCATTGACAATGACACAGATGAACCTAGGGGCCATTAGACTAAGTGAATTAAACCAGGCCTAGAAAGACAAATACCGCATTATCTCACGTACATATGGAATATAAAAAATTTAAACTCATGGAATCACAGAGTAGAATGGTGGTTATGAGACCTGAGGGAGGAAATGGTCAAAGGGCACAAAATTTCAGTTAGACAGGAGAATTAAATTTTGAAGTTCTATTGTACAGCATGGCTACTATTGTTAATACAGTAATAATGTATTACAGACTTGAAAATTGCTAAGAGAAGAGACCTTGAATGTTCTCATCACAAAAAAGCAATAAGTAAGGTGATGGATATGTTAATTAGTTTAATTGGAGTAACCATTTCACAATGTATACATAAATCAAAGCATCACATTGTACATCATAAATACGTACAATTTTTTAAATTTGTCAATTATACTTAAAATTTTTTAAAAAGCGAAGCTATTTTCCCACTTTACAAAGAATGAACACCAGAAGCTCTCAAGCAAAGCCACCCGGGTCTCACGCCTTTCATCTGCAAAATTGGTGCTTTCCTCTTTCTCCTACATGGAGTCATTTTTGAGGTAGAAAACATACCCTTGGTCATAGCCTTGAGTTGAAAATCTTTGAGGGCATTTTCTGTCCAAATGACTGAAAAAATCAACCAAAACCTCTCCATTTTGATGATGCTCATGCTTTGTGATAGGAATAGCCTCAAATTATTGCTAAAGGGTTCTCTTTTCTTGTCTAAGAGAACAAGTTGCCTTGGTAGGAGAATTAGGCCTCATGATGACTATGACTACTGGTTTTATTTCATGGCAAGAGAGGGGCCCAGGAGTCTGCTTTGGTGTACCTTTGAATGATGACTAATTTAATAATGATATTTATTTAACACTTTTTATGTGTACTATTAGGCACTGTACGTAAAATCTCACTTAATCCTCAATATGGCCAAATGAAGTAGGCCCGACTATTTATACCTATTGACTGATTAAAAAAATGAGACATAAAAGGTTTAGATAGCTTGCCCAAGGGCACACAGGAACTGGCAGTAGGCTTCCTGCCTTCTGGGTCATCCTCCATGAAGTTGCTGAGAACCACCCAAGAAAGAGCAAGCCCTGGTGGCCAGCCAGGTTTGGGGCACGTGGTCTCCTAAGCTAGGGAACAGGGCTCCAGGGACTTCTTCTGCCTGCACTGGCTGCATGGTCTTTGCTCCCGTAGCCACCCTCTAGACTTCCAGATCCCCCAGCTGAGATGCATGCATTTTCTAAAATCAATATGGATCACTGCATCACCAAGAAAATAACCCAACAACTATTTTGTAAAGGATCCAAGGGTGAGAAAAGTTTTAATTATAATCACTTTCACTCTGAATGCTCAGCCCCACCAACCTGCCCCTATTGTTTGTCCTGATGTCCTCCATTTGTCTCACAACCATTTAACAGATGCCTCATGAGAAGCCATCCATGGGCTTGGGGCTGGGAATGGAGCAGTGAGCAAAAAGGAACAGGCATTGCTCTGTGGAGCATATACGGTATAGGGAAGACTAGCATCTATGAAATCACTACACAAATATATATAAGTTGCAACTACAATAAACATGAATGCAAATAAAAAATTCTACGCCCCACAACCAACTAAATGGACCCCCTCCTTTTAGCCAAGGGCATTCCAAATTTAACCTGAAACACTAGTTCAGGGCATGATGGGAAGTGGGGATCAGGCATGCCTCATTATGCCCTCCTCCCTTTGGAATTCAGGCACAGCTGGCCAGCATTAACATTAAAACAGATGCATTAAGACTGACAAAACTGACTCTTTGTAGTAATAAGATACCAACATGACAGATAGCAGGCCCTGAAAGAAATTGAAGCTTTTTGCCCTAAAATCTATATCTTTGATATGTTTTGAAATGGTCTCACAAAGCTCTCTCTTGTGAGGAAAATCTACATTCTGTAATTTTCTTCCCTTTCCAGATCTTTCTCTTATCCAGGAGAGAATTAACTGAGAGTCTGGCCTCTTTCTAAGTCTGTTGAGAAGCATTTACAATCTATTCTCTCTGAAACCTGCTGCCTGGAGACTTCATCTACATAATAAAAGCCTTGGTCTCCACAATCCCTCATCATAATCTAGACACTCCATTCTATTGATTCCAGGTCTTTAGATAACAATTTAATTCTTTCAACCAATTGCCAATTAGAAAATCTTTGAATCCACCTATGACCAACCAGTTTACATCTTATATGTATTGATTGATGTCTTCTGTCTCCCTAAAATGTATAAAACCAAGCTGTAGCCTGACCACCTTGGGCACATGTTCTCAGGATCTCCTAGGCCACATGTTCTCAGGATTTGCCATGGTCACCCATATTTGGCTCAGAATAAATCTCTTCAAATATTTTATTTTCTCTCCAAAGTCAACATGACTTTGTAGAGAGAAAGTGGAGATGAGAGGAGGAGTTGGTTTCTGGACAGTCTCCTGGAAATCTTCCTGTGAACATGGCATTGAAGCTGTAACCAAAACACAGACTCAGTTGTTCTTTGCTGGCAGAGTATAATTAATAAGAGTGAGGTCTGGTATAAAGAAAGTGACTTTTTATTACAGAGCTAGCTTAGGGGAAGAAGTACAGGCTTTCTGCCTTAAGCGTTCTGCTTCCCTTTTGGAACAGAAAGCAGGTGCTTTTAAAAGGAAAATTGACAGGTCGGGCACAGTGGCTCACGCCTGTAAATCCAGTACTTTGGGAGGTCGAGGCAGGTGGATCACCTGAGGTCAGGAGTTCGAGCCAGTCTGGCCAGCATGGCGAAACCCCGTCTTTACTGAAAACACAAGAAAATTAGCCTGGCGTGATGGTGCTTGCCCGTAATCCCAGCTACTTGGGGGTCTGAGGCAGGAGCATCGCTTGAACCTGGGAAGTGGAGGTTGCAGTGAGATGAGATCATGCCATTGCACTCCAGCCTGGGCAACAAAAGCAAAACTCTGTCTCAAAAAAAAAAAAAAAAAAGAAAAGAAAAGAAAAGTTGACATAAATTGCATGCAGTGGAGGAAGCAGGCAGGTAGGGATCTGTATAACTCACTTTGGTGCTTTATCTACTAGGTGGTCGAGTTGGCGCCTTCACGGGGAGAACTAAGTTGTAAAAGTTATTGAATATCTCCAGGTGGGAGAGTTTCATGTTGACCACACTTTGAGTTGTGGATAGACTGCTGTCTCTTGAGGCAATCTCCAGGTAGGAGAGAGTTTCGTGTTGGGGATACTTTGAGTTGTAGATGGATTGCTCTCTCTCAAGCTGAGAGAGAGTCCCACAATGGAGCTACTAAGCACCTAGTTAGCTGAACTTGCCCTTTGGACAGTAGCTGGTGAACGGGAGGTAAAAGGCTATAGTTGCACTTCTAAAGAGCTAAGTAGGAAGTAGGAAGCAGAGGAAAAGCAGGAAGGAGAAAAGAAGAAAAAAATAATAATAAACTCATTCTCTTGTTCTTAGAAAGATGGAAGTACTCAGTTTTAAAACCAAAATAGGAAGTGACAAGTAGGAGAACAATGAAGGAAAGAGCATTCCAGACAAAGGGCACAATGTGCTCAACACCCTTGTAGCAAGAGGGGACATGCTGGATCTCAGAGGCTGAAAGAGGATGTGATGGTTAATTTCATGTATCAACTTGACTGGGCTAAGTGATGCCTAGATAGCTGGGAACACATTATTTGTGGGTATCTCTGCAAGGCTGTTTCCAGAAGAGATGAGTATTTGAATATGAAGAATGAGTAAGAAACATCCTCCTTCTCCCATGTGGGTGGGCATTACCAAATCCACTGAGGACCCAGATAGAACAAAAAGGCTGAGGAAGGGTACATTCGTTCTCTCTCTTCTCAAGCTGGGACATCCATCTTCTCTTACCCTTGAACATTGGAGCTCCTGGTTCTTGGGCCTTTGGATTCGAGACTTCTACCAACAGCTCCCCCAATTGTGGTTTCTTATGACTGCTAAGTTGATGGATTAACCATAGGAGGGAAGGTTAAAGATCAGGCCCCATCCTGCCCGGGCTGTGAGTCTGTAAGAAGCCCCTGTTAGGGAAGCCTGTGTCACTCCCCAGGCCTGCTCCTTCTCTCGCCAGGATCTTTGTCCCCTGCAGATGAGATATCCGCCATCTTCTTCCTGCTCGCTAGAGTCGGCCTTCACTCTAAACTGGGTTGCCCCAAGTCCTTCAGAACCCAGGGAGAAGCAGCTGCCTCTTCCTTTAGAGTCGACGGAATGTGTTCCTGTCACTTTCAGGTCACTCCTGGTCCAAAATCCTAAAAAACCTCCCAGCTCACACCCTTGCCATCCCAGCTGACTCCTTTTCCTCCTGTCCCCACCCTTGACCTGGCTGCTTGGCTCTTGGCATGAGCCTGGCCTCTCCAAGGACCCAGAGTCAGCCGTCCCTTCCAACAGATCTTGTTACTGCCCTCAGGTAACACTTCCAAGGGTCCCATGAGATGTTCCATGCTCATGGCTATGTTCGTCCATTCTCTCACTGCTATAAAGAAACACCTGAGACTGGGTAATTTATAAAGAAAAGAGCTTTCATTGGCCCACGGCTCTGCAGGCTGTACAGGAAGCATAGTGGCTTCTGCTTCTGGGGAGGCCTTAGGAAACTTAGAATCATGGCAGAAGGCAAAGGGGAAGCAGGCACATCTTACATGCCTGGAGCAGGAGCAAGAAAGAGAGGTGGCACATACTTTTAAACAACGAGATCTCAAGAGAACTCTATCACAAGACAGCAGCAAGGTGATGCTGCTAAACCATTCATGAAGGTTCCACCCCTACAATCCAATCACCTCCCACCAGACCCCACCTTCAACACTGGGGATTACAATTTGACATGGGATTTGGGCAGCGACGCAGATCCAAACCCTGTCAATGCATGTTTGGGAAACTCTCCTGGTTGCGTCTCCATCTTGAAAGTCTCCATCTTCATATTGGAGATTCACTGTGTTAGCACTGTAAAGTTTCTGGAAGGTTCTGCACTATAAGCTACTGTTCCATCTGGTGAACCTGGCCTTCCCTAAACCTTGATGACCCTGGACTCCTATGTCCACATAACATTTGTGAACATGCCACGAATGATGCAGACAGACACGGACATTTCACACAGGCGTTCTGGTGTGATTGCTCCAGCCAAGCACTGATAATTTGGCTACTGGCACATGCACCAGCCCTTTTCTTCCTAGGTATCCCAAGTCCAGCTCCCTGCTTCTTCACCAAGCCCCTAGTCTTGTCTTTACACTGATACTTCATTATATTTCAAGCCCTGATCTAATAGCAAGGAGCTGGGGCTTTCTTTCTCTTTTCTTTTCTTTTTTTTTTTAAATTTGCTTCTGTCACTCAAGGAGCTGGGGCTTTTCTAGAGGCCCCAGAGTTTCAACCTGAACATGCAATCCCAAGTGAAAAGTTGAAACCTGATGTAAGCGAAGCTCGGTGATGATGAGTCACATTTTAGTGTTTGTGGACTGAATGAATGAGAGATTGAATGGACATGTGGATTAGCTGAATGAATGAGAAAGCTAATAAGCTAGGATCTAGGACATTGTTCTAATGTATTTTTATGTGTAGGTGAAAACCATCATATTCCCCCTCTTAGATGCATGTGTATGAATGTGCAAAAGACTCTCCCAGTCTGAGGGAGGAGTTGCTCTAGAAAGCTCTAGACAGAGCATGCAGTGGTGGCATATGGTAGCAGATGCTCTCTTTCTCCAGCCTTTCTCACTGTCCTGCTTATGGCCAGGAAAAAGCCTCATTGGGGCCTATGGTTGATCAGTGTGGCTTTTGCATGTCCTGACCATTTCTCTACCAACAGGGAGGCTGTGTTGCAGCTCATAGCAGCAGGTGCCAGAGTGGCTAGGGAGCAAGTTCCAAATCCTACACCCAGTGGCTTTCCCGTTCAGGCTGGCCAGACCTGCATTTTTGCAGGTGAGGAACCAAAATGGGGCAGGATGGCTAACTTGCCTGGGGCCATGCTGCAGGCAGAAGCCAAATGCACACTTCTGGCTCCTCCTACTGCCGAACTAGACAGGACGTCTCAAGCTCAGCTTCTCAGCAGTATTAGCGGGGAGGCTTTTACAAATACTGATGCCTAGGCCCACTCCAAGAGAGTTCCATGGAAACTGCTGTGCCGTGGTGCCCAGACAAACTTCTGTGGATCCACACAGGCTCCATCAAAGCACTGCCTATCTGGGTCTTGACAAAACAGTTTGTGATCCCCCAGAACGCAAGAGATGGGAGCCAAAGAGGAGCTGCTCTGGAGCCACCTCCCCCTCCCCTCCCTTCTCCTCAGGGTTAATGAAGTAAAGGTCTTCTCCCACACTCTAAGTGCTTAGAGTGCAGGTGCAGGATACAACACCACTCTGCTGCAGTCTAGAACCAGCTCCCTAGCGACAGGGTGTCCCACAGCTCCTATCCCAGCCATCCGGCTCACTGTCTTGTGGTGTCCTGGTCAGGGTTTCCAGTGTGTGGGATGAGGCCCAGGGGGAGATGGTACCTTTGGCTTAACTCTTTTCTCCATCTCTGTGCATAATAAAAGGCTCTAACAGTGGCTCACGTGTGAGGCCCTGTCCTAGTTCCATGGGTGTACTTGACAAGAATCTGACTCAACAGCAGGTAGGGATGAAGGCTGGAATGCTTCATTTTAGGTTTTGGTTTTTACTTTTTATTTGGAAGCAATTATGGGTTCACAGAAATTTGCAAAACAACAAACAGCAGGCTTGTATGTCTTTTCCTCAACTCCAATGGTAACGCCATGCAGAACTCCAGGATGGCGCCATGAGGATGACTTTGGTACCATCCACAGAACTTCTTCGTATTTCATTTTCTATTTTTTCTTTTTGAGACAGGGTCTCACTTTGCCACCCAGGCTGGAGTGCAGTGATGGGAACATGGCTCACTGCAGCTTCGACCTCACAGGCTCAAGAGATCCTCCTGTCTCAGTCCCCAAGGAGCTGGGACTACAGGCATGCACCATCGCACCTGGCCTAACTTCTTTATGTGTCACTGGTTTACATGCCTGTGGTGTGGGTGTGTGTAGTTCTGTGCAATTTCCTCATGTGTGCAGATTTGTGTGACCATCACAAGTGACAACAGCCAGAACTGCTTCATGACCACAGGGCATTGACATCCCTCAAGTTACCCCTCAGGCTCCATCCCCGTTCCTAACCCTGAACAGCCTCTCATGTTCTCCGTCTCTGATATTGATATTTCAAGCATGTTATTTAGATGGAATCACACATTCTCAAAGAACGTTTCTGAGACTGGCTTCTTTCACTCAGCATGATTCCCTTGAGATCCTCCCAAGTTGTCATGTGCAACAAGAGTCCATCGTCTTTGCTGCTGAGCAGACCTCCCTGGCACGGACGGAGCACGGCCGGAGTGGTTTGTTTCACCACTCACCCCTGAAGGAACATCCAGATTGTTTCCAGTTTGGGGCTATCCCCAAGAAAGCTGCCATGAACATTCAGGTGCAGGTTTTCATGTGGACATAACTTTTCATTTATCTAGAATAAATGTCCAAGAGTGCAAATGCTGGGTTCTGTGATAATTGCATTTCAGTTTTATAAGATACAGCCTAACTCTTTTCTACAATAAATGCCTTTGTTGATGTTGTTGCTTTTTGGTTTTGGGGGGTATGTTTTGAAACAATATCTCACTCTGTCTCTCAGGCTGAAGTGTAGTTGTGCAGTCATAGCTCACTGCAGCCTCGAATTCCTGGACTCAAGCAATCCTCCCCGCTCAGCTTCCCAAGTAGCTGGGACTACGGGTCCATCACTGTGCCCTGCTAATTTCTCTCTCTCTCTCTCTCTCTCTCTCTCTCTCTCTCTCTCTCTGTCTCTCTGTAGAGATGGGTTTTGTTGTAGTTGTTGTTGTTTTAACTCTCCTATGACTCTCTTGTGCAGTCAGGGCTGAGCATTGCTGCTCTGGAAGCCAAACTGAGGCATCCCAGATGTGGCAGAAATGTCAGCTCATGAAGCTGAGGTCTTCATTTCATCCACACATAACACAAGGCGCTCCGTTGTTTTCAGGGATTGTTCCTGGGAAATCTTTCTGAATCATCTCCCAGCTACTGAAATGGGCTGTTTCCTCTGCCTTCTTGATGTACTTATGTGTGGGCCACTCGGGTGCGAGCTCAAGAGAATGTGAGTGTCCACACTGACATCTACACAGGTCTCAGGGGTAGCAAACTGGTCTAAAATGCAGCTGACTGGGGGGTCTGGCCGAGCTCTGTGACTGGGGGCAATTGTTCCTCTGACGGCTGGCACTCTGTCTTGGAGGCTGAGGTTTTTTTCTCCAGAACAGAGCCCTTTTGCAATAGCCCAGTGTTCCTGTGCCCTGAGCCTCATGCTGGAGCTTGCAAAGAATCGAAGTCAAGGCAGTTTCTTTCCCAAGAGGTGTGACTTCTCTGGGCACCGTTGGGTGTTCTGGGATGAGTGTTCCATGTCTTTTCCAGCCATGAGGAGCAAATAGCATTTGCAGCTGGTGAAACTGCCTTTGCAAAATTGTAACTGAGGAAGTTATGACAGTGAAAGAAATCAGACCTAACCGACTCCATCTTGCCTCTAACCTTTAAGCTGTCCTTGTTCATTTCTGGGCAGAGGCCAAACTAACTTTGAGAAGGAATTCAGTTCACAGTTTGACTGTGAAACAGAATTGATAACAGCCCTTTCCAAAAAGACCCCCTTCTTGTCTAGGGACCAGTCTGCCTTTGCAGGACTAACAAATTAGCTACAAGATTAGAAATTGCAGTTTAGAGGTCATGCATCCTCTGACTCCAAGAGTCTGAACCTCCCCACATTGCTCCTGGGGATAACATCACTATTGTGAAACCTAAGATCAGTGCTGGAGAGATTTGGCAGACCCCGCACTCCATCAAGACCGGTAATCTGGCTCAACCAGTCCTGCCATCCCACTCAGGAACATAAGACAGCAAGAAACATTCACTTTGACCCCCTGTGATTCCAATCAGCACTCCCCTCTTCTGAGCCCCATCCACCAAATTATCCTTAAAAACGCTAATCCCCTAATGCTTGGGGAGACTGATTTAAGTTGAGGACTAAGCTCTTATTTTTTTTATCTTAGCCAAATTCCTACCTAAGGGGTCTAGGGAGCCACGTCCTACAAACCATAAATTCTCATCAGATGGGGTTTATTTGACCCTATATATTGCGACTTACTTTTCAGTCTGACTCTGGCATAACATTATGAGACAAGGAAAATACATTTAACCCCAAAATATATTTTCTTTCATACCTTGAAAGTGCCCTGCAAAGGCTTTTGTGGGAAAAATCCACCTTCTATAGAGAATCCCCTTCCCCCTTTGTCTTCCTTCCTTTCTTTCCAGATCCAGTAGATAACTGACCAAGAGCCAGGCACCCTTTTAGGTCTAATAAGAAACATTTTACAACCTGCTCTCTCTCTGAAGTCTGCTACCTGAAAGATTCCTCTGCACAATAAAACGTGGTCTCCACAATCATTTCCCTTAACCTAAACATTCCTTTTCATTGGTCTCAGGTCTTCAGATAACCAATCGTCAACCAGAAACTGTTGAAATTTATCGATAGCCTCGAAGCCCCCAGCTTTGAGTTGTCCCGCCCTTCTGAACCAAACCAATGTATTTCTTAAACATATTGGATTGATGTCTCGTGCCTCCCTAAAATATATAAAACCAAGCTGTGCCTCAACCACCTTGGGCACATGTTCTCAGGACCTCCTGAGGGCTGTGTCACTGGCCATGGTCACTCATATTTGGCTCAGAATAACTCTCTTCAAATATCTTACAGAGTTTGACTCTTTTCGTTGACAAAGTAGTAATAAAACTCGGATCCCCCACACAGCCGGCTCTGCGTGAATTACTCTTTCTACCTTGCAATTCTGTCTTGATAAATTGGCTCTGTCCAGGCAGTGGGCAAGGTGAACCCATGGGGCAGCCACACTGGGAGCGTAGCAGGACTTCCTTGGACACATTTCCTGGAATGCAGCCTGAAAGCAAGGATCGGAGTCCCCGAGCCTGAGCTGCTTCCAGATTCCCCTCCAGGGACAGCTCTAGGCCACACCTCCAGTGGCCCCTCGGATGACCATGGCGCACCTGTCACCCGCGCTGCACTTGCCTAGGGTCTCCATGAGCTGACCCACGCTGCACTTGCCTAGGGTCGCCATGAGCTGACCCACGCTGCACTTGCCTGGGGTCGCCATGAGCTGACCCACGCTGCACTTGCTTAGGGTCGCCATGAGCTGACCCACGCTGCACTTGCCTAGGGTCGCCATGAGCTGCCCAGATGAGAGCACACACCTCGGAGGCCAGGTCTGTCCAGCAGTGAAACATCTGACGCTGACTCCCAGCATCTGACTCTCCTCACCTCACGAAGCCCCCAAAACATTTCCTCCCAGAGGAGATGCGGGATTTCCCACCAACCCCATCGCCACCCCTCTGCCTGGGCCACCACCTCCACACTCCCGAGCCCCAACCTGGGGTGGGGCGGGGGGCGAGCAAAAGGCCAAACAAAAACAAAACAAAACAAGGGAAACAAAAGCAAACAAAAGAATTCCCCTGGCCTCCCTCTAAGCACAAAAGAGCAAGCTTGTGGGAAGAGGGAAGCCAAGCCAGGGGGGGCTGGGGGTCCCCCATTGTTCTCTTCGGCAGCCTGGTGATGACAATCCCAGCCCCGCGGGTTGCAGCCCACTCCCTGGCAGCCAGCACCCCTCCTCTTTTCCCACCTCGGGCCTCTGAGAAAGACGCCCCAGGCAGATGTTCATAGGCCCAGGAGTGGTTCCCACAGAAGGAGGAAGTGAGAGCTCACAAAAGACCTGGCTTTTCCTTGAGGAAGCAGCAGTGGCTTTTCAGTGTCAGACTCCCGCAAGGACGGGGGACAGGGAGGCCTGGGCCCAGGGGACTGGCCCGGAGAGGAGCTGCCTCTCCGGAGGAAGGGAGGGCATTGTGCGCCCCTGTTTACAGTGCTCATGGGGGCCCTGACCTTGCTACTTGTCAGCACACTGGCCCCTCACCCCCACTGAACTTTGCACACCGTGGAGCAGCCCATTCAGAATTTTGCTTGCGGTGGCTGGGTTTTGGCTCGTGGCCCTTCCCCCACTGGCTCCCTTTCAGCATTGTGGCCTGGACAAGAAAGTCAGATCTCTTTCCCTTTGCCCTGGAGCCAGCTTCCTACCCTGGCCTTGTGGGATCAAGGTCCTGTTAAGCCTTCAAAAGGGCTGAAGGCTCTGAGGAGCACTTGCCTCTGTCCTCATGGCAGCTGCATCTTCACTTTGCACAAGTCGTTTGCCCGGTTGGTATGTGGTGTCCTGGATGTCCCTGAGCGGCTCCTGACATTTAGGTTTCTACTCCGTAGTGTGTGTGTGCATGTGTGTGCATGCATATGTGTGTGCCATGTATGTGTGTGTGTGTCATGCATGTATGTGCATGCATGTGTGTGTATGTGTGTGCAGGTGTATGTGTTTGCATGTGTGTGTGCACTCTCATGCACTACAAGTGGCTGAGTGCCCTGGATGAGGTGAGGAAAGGCCCTTGGGCCCAGGAGCAATAAGGAGTCTGCAGTTCAGGCTGCAGTGTTCTTTGTGAATGGGGCCAGCACAGCAAGCACTGACTGCACCCTGGAGAGATGGAGGCATGTGCTTCTCCCCTACAGCCCGTTCCTTCTTCAGAGGTTTCCTTTGGTTCATTGCTGGTCTGTTTGCTTTTCTTCAGGAAGTCCCTCACTTTAAAGAGACAGAGGTGATCGGGATTTGAGAGAAGAAGAATCTTCTGACTGTGAGAGACACAGATCATCCTAGGAAGCCACACACCACACAAAGACATGCCCAGGGGGTTCTCACAGTGGCACTATGGCAGAGTGGGTAGTACTGCCCAGTTTGGCAGCATGGGTGGGGGATCAGGGCAGGGATCCTGGCTCAGCCTCTTTGTAGTTGCATGACTTAGGGCAAGGTTAACCTCCCGAACCCCAACGTCCTTAGATGTAAAACGGGGATGTTAGAATCTATCAAGAGACTTTCACAGTGTTGATGAGACAAAGTGAGTAAACTGTGAAGCACAGATGGAAATAGATGTGGCAGCCCCTCCTTGCTTCCTTGACCTTCCAAGAGGGCAGGTGGACAGCCCAGGACCGCAGAGAGCAGAGCTGGTCTGCAGTGGCCTCTTTTCTCAGCTGTCCCACCCCAAGGCTGGCTCTAATCTGACCCATTGAGGTCTGGGACTAGGAGTAATTAGGGTTATCAGTGTATTTTCTTTTCCATTTTTCACTCCCAGTGGCTGCCAAACTAGCAAAACCCCAGATAAGAGCTAAGAAGGCAGTCAAGGGAAACCTGGACCTTTCTCAGAAGCCACGGTGGGCCAAGGGTCCCACAACCTCACAAAGCCTCACATTCCAGGGGCCTGCTCACCCTGCATCTCTGACCCCATCCCGTCTGCTCCTCATTCGCTCAGTCCTGCAGCCACTGTTTGAGGAGTCTCTGCACAGAGAACAGGTCCTACCCCAGCCCTTTCCTCACAGGCTTGACAATCCATGGGGCCCCTCCCCTGGCTACAAGCAGCTAAGTAAGGAAGAAGAAAAAGAGACAAAGAGAAATGCCAGCTTTGCTGGGAGCAGTGGCTCATGCCTATAATCCCAGAACTCTGGGAGGCCAAGGCAGGTGGATTACTTGAGGCCAGGAGTTTGAGACCAGCCTGACCAACATGTCAAAACCCTGTCTCTACTAAAAATTAGCTGGGCATGGTGGCGGGTGCCTGTAATCCCAGTTACTTGTGAGGCTGAGACAGGAGACTCACTTGAACCCGGAAGGTGAGACTGTAGTGAGCTGAGATCATGACATTGCACTCCAGCCTGGGAGAAAGAGCAAGATCCCCCCCCCCCAAAAAAAGCCAGCTTCCTGCAAGCTACTTGCACTGGGGAAGGGACTGGTGCGCCCAGCAGCCCTGGGGCTCTCCCCATCATTCCCAAAGCACTCTTCCATCGTGGACTCGGAATCCAAAGGCAACTGAGTCAGCATCCAGACCCCACTGCCCCCAAGGCCAGGACCCTCTCCCTGCCAGGAAAAGAAAGGAGAGAACTCATCAACTGTAGGATTATCAAGACCCAGAAGAGAAAGGAGTGGTTTTTCCCTGGAAACTCCATTTCCCATGTTTGGGCAGGGGCAGGACCAAGCCACTGGCTGTGGTCAAACATGAGACACACACTTCCGTGCCCTACACACTTCCGTGCCCTCTTTTCAGCACAGACTCCTCCTTGGGCCTCCTTGTCTGTTCTTATACAGTTCAGTTTAATTAAGAACCGCGTTAGTCACCCTTGACAGCAGGTCAAATTCCTCCTCCGCCCCATCCCCTCGGTGATGTCTGGTCACCCTGGCCTGCCTTCGGCAAGAATCTGGTAGGTCAGTTTTGCCAGAATCCTTCCCTTTGATATATCCCTTTAGTGATTTTCCACCTGCTGACCCGCTAACCTGCTCTTTGGTGATAAGTCCCCACTTATTCTTATGTTCCAAGTTGGGCCAGTTTCTCTCCTCTATTGTGAGGGTCTTGAAACCTGCCCAGATAGTCCTGAGTAAAGCCTTCCTTACCCTTTAAACACGCATCAAAATAATGTTTCCTTTAACAGGTAATATTAGGAGCAAACACAAAGACAAACAAATGCGTATCTGCTCTGGATGGGTGCTCTGCTGAATACGGCGCTTACCTATGAGTTGCATGAGCTGTGGAACTGACTCGGTGACTCGAGGAGCCATTATGGGGCCTTATACTAACACTGAGTTGTGGCAGGTGGAAAACCCAGTTGTGTGGGAGCTCCCTTTCGGGGAGGAGAGTCTGAGCAGCTCCAGGCAGCAGCCCTGGAGGGGAACCCTAGCAGAGTGCCAGCTACTGCTCTGTTGGTGGTTACCAAGGCTGGATGCCTCTTTATTGAGGGTCTGACTTGAAAATGGAGCCTCTGCTGAAAGCCACCCTCACCCCTGGAGACAGTCTCCCAGTATCATGGGATGCCGGCCAGTGTCTGTGTTGGAAGCTGTGATTCCTGGAGCTGTGGCTGACTCTTGCATGCAGATGAACAACCAGGTTTGTGTCCATGTCTTGCCGTGTGTGTGTGTGTGTGTGTGTGTGTGTGTGTGTGTGTGTGTGTGTTGAGACAGGGTCTTGCTCTTTTGCTCAGACTGGAGTACAGGGGGGCGATCATAGCTCACTTGCAGTCTCAAACTCCTGGGTTCAAGCAATCCTCCCACCTCAGCCTCCTGAGTAGCTGGGTCTACAGGTGCACACCACCATGCCCACCTAATTTTTTTAATTTTATTTTTTGTAGAGACAGGTTCTCCCATTCTCTCCATGTTTCCCAGGCTGGTCTCAAAACTCCTGGGCACAAGCGATCTACCTGCCTCAGTCTCCCAAAGTTCTGCGATTTCAGACAAGAGCCACTGTGCCCAGCTTCTCGTGCTCTCTGAGTGGAGCTCCTCTCCATGGGCCACATCCCAGCAGAAGATTTCACTCTTCAGTGCACACTCCATGTAATCATTAGCATTTAGGAACTGAAAGAGACGCTAGAGATCTTGCTCACTCCCTCATTTGACAGAGACTGAACCATTGGGTTAAATCCCTCACTCAATGCCAAGCAGAGACTATGTGGGCGCAGCCAGGATTGGAATCGGGGTGGTGCTGTGGGGAGCTCCCCTCCCAATCAGCGGGATCCCACAGGGTGCCTGAAAGGGACTTCGCTTATTTTTCACCCTCAAAGTTGGGACAAAACTACCCATAAAGTTTTCTTTGTGGGAGGAGGAAAAAATAAGAATTGCAACTCAGCAGGGAATACGATTTTAAAAATAAGTTTTGGGGCTGATATGTTTAATGCCCGCCCCATGGGGCTCCTGGGCCCATAACTCAGGAGCACAATGGCCTTTCTTGTTATGAATGAGTGTGAGGTGCCAGCAGAGGAAATAGGAAGCCCCCAATATAGTCTGAATGGACCTGTGAACAGGGATAATAAAAGTTGTCCTGGATTTCCGTCCCCACCAGGTGTTTCCGCCGGGACTTCCATCCATTCAGGCTCGGGATGGCCGCTGGGGCCAAATCATCCCCCGCCCAGCCCCGGCCCCTTGCCCCGTGCCCCTGACCTCACCGTGTCCACCAGAGGCTCCTCGGGCCTGGGCTCCCGGGACTCTGTGATGAGCATGGCTTGATCCCTATGGCACCAGCTCTGTGGGATCTCTTCCGAAGGAGATGGTGAGGGATGGGGGAGAGAAGGTGGTCACCGGATGACAGCCAGGTCTGCCGCCCCTCATTCTCCATAGGAGACACTCAGGAGAGGGGATCCAGGTGCACATGGAGACAGGTGGCCACAGGTGATGGGAGGCAGAGACACTGGAGTCAGGAGGGCCTTGGCAAAGCAGGGAGGACTGGGTTAGAAGCTGAGGAGCATCCATCCCCCTGCAGGAGCTGAGGCACAGCCACTCCAGGGGAACATCGCAGCAGTCAGAGACAGGAGACTGGAGGCTGCCGCCTCCGGCTCGCCCTGGGACCTTGAGCTCATCACTTTCCTCACCAAAGCTGGCCCTTAGTTCCCAAACAAGGGGGTGGGGATGGCCTGCTCACCCAGTGCTACCTGAAATGATCCCAAACCAGATTACACACAGGACACAATCTGTGGAATCGCACACATATCTGTGGAATCGCACACAGGGAAAGGGAGGCTTTGCGCACGTGAACCAGGCAGGACACACAGATGAGCAAAGTCGACCTGGCACAGACCTTAGGGAGGAATGGGGGCCATGGGGCACGGGTCCACCACCCTCCTACAGATGTCCACGGTCTGTGTATTGCAATACCACGCAGGCCCCAGAATATACACCTGCCTGCCACCAGGTGAGGGGCCCACTTAGACGGCCTTCCTGTCACTGGATGATGAGGAGGCTGCTGGGGTGTGAAGTCTACGCTGTGCTTTCACTGTTTCGGGGGAGCGGATTTGTAGACACGCTGCCCTGTCACTCTGGAAGAGGGGGTTCATTCTCTGGAGGTGAAATATCTCATGAATGACTTGGCTCTTTAAACAGCAGATGGTTTGCAACACACACTGGCTGAATGGACAAGAGATCTTAGACTAGCCAGAGCTCTGACCTGCTCGGGGAACCAGTCACTTATCCCCCATCCCAGGTAAGAAGGTTTACCTCCAGAGAACCTGTCTTGACAGCTCCACCCGGGGTACCCTGCTTTATGTATATGGATAGCTCACCCCAGTCACTAGGAACATTTTATAGGCACACCTCGTTTTATCATACTGCACTTTATGTACTTCATAGCTATTTCATATTTTTTACAAATTGAAGGTTTGGGGCAACCATACATCGAACAAGTCTATCAGTGCCATTTTTCCAACAGTGTGTGCTTACTTCATTAGCATTTTTAGCGATAAAGTATTTTGAAATTAAGGTATGTGCATGGCTTTTTTTTGGCACAATACTATTGCACACTTAACAGACTACAGTGGAACATAGCTTTTTTTTTTTTTTGAGACAGAGTTTTGCTTTTGTGGCCCAGGCTGGAGTGCAATGGTGCGATCTCAGCTCACTGCAACCTCCGCCTCCTGGGTTCAAGCGATTCTCCAGCCTCAGCCTCCCGAGTAACTGGGATTACAGGCATGCCACCAACATGCCCAGCTAATTTTTGTACTTTTAGTAAAGACCAGGTTTCACCATGTTGGCAAGGCTGCTCTCGAACTCCTGACCTCAGGTGATCCACCCACCTCAGCCCCGCAAATTGCTGGGATTACAGGCGTGAGCCACCACGCCTGGCTGGAAATATAACTTTTATGTGTGCTGGGAAACAAACCAAAAAACGTAGTGTGATTAGCTTTAGCTTGGTAGGTCTCTTTATTGCCATGGTCTGGAATGGAGCCCGCAATGTTTCTGAGGCGTGCCTCTGCCTGGAACGGAGCCTGGAACAGAGGCTGCAGTGTCTGGGAGGCGTGCCTCTACCTGGGATCAGTCTGCTGTTCCAGCTGTTGCAGTATTGCTGGGGCTGGTGGTAGAACCTCCAACCGTGAACCCTAAATATAACCACCTCCATGCCCAGCCTCTCTGGGTTCCACCTTGAGAAGAGGTTGGTGAGTCAAGAAATCAGTATTTACAGAAACTACTGGGAGCAGAGCAGTCCTCTCACTGAAACTGTTCCCAGGCCAGGTGTAGTAACTCATGCCTGTAGGCCAAGGTGGGTGGGTCACTTGAGGCCAGGAGTTCAAGACCAGCCTGGCCAACAGGACAAAACTCTGTCTCTACAAAAAACACAAAAATTAGCTGGGCATGGCGGCACATGCCTTTAATTCCAGCTACTAAGGAGGCTGAGGCAGGAGAATTGCTTGAACCTGCGAGGCGGAGGTTGCAGTGAGCCGAGATCACACCACTGCACTCCAGCCTGGGTGACAGAGTGAGGCTGTCTCAAAAAAAGAAGAAGTTGTTGGGAATACAAGTTCCAACTCTGGGCAGTTCAAGTAACTGATCGGTATCCTCACTGGTCCCCTGAGGACTTTGGTAATCACTAATTAGAGTTATGCATAACGACATCCAAGATAATGCACATCTTCAGCTTCCCCTGGCCATGATCAGGAGGAGGAGACACAGACCAACAGTTCGAGTTGAAGCAGAGCTATGGACTTTTCATAGCAGACATTTTATTTTTGTTCTAGCAACTAACTGATGTAAGAAGAATATAGATTATTATACAGATAAGAACACGGGGGCTCATCGAAGTCAGAAGTCTCATAACTAATGAGTGGAAGAGACAATCTTTTGTCTTTCCAGCTAAGAGTCAGGTCTGCAGAGTGCTGCCTAGCACAGTGGCACCGCCCAGAAGATGCCAGGCCACCTGAATATTGGCCACACCGGGGGAGTCTGTCGGGCTCTGAAACACCATTGGAACTGGACGACTTCAGTTTCTCTTACAACAAGTATGGGAAATTGGCTGTGCCTCTGGGAAGCCAAGTGACCCAGGGCCTCTGCTAGACTCCGCAGGATGCCAGGCCGTCTCTCCTCCATCCTTCAGTCTGTAGATGTGTCAGGCTCAGGGCTGCCGGGCGTAAGGCAGAGGAGAAGTGTGGTAGAAAAAAAAGCCACCAAGCTAGATGCCAAAAATCTGTGTCGAATCACGGGACAGCCACAGGACAGCCACTTTCTACCCTCGTGATCTTAACTGAGCGGCCCTCGGTCTCACCCGTAAAGTGGAGGAAATTCAATTACATTTTCTGTTGTGTTTCCACCCAGTTTCATTATGAGCGATTCTAAAACGGCCCCAAGGCCCTTTGCGGGCCACTTGCACCTTCCAGAAGTCCACCCAGCGGAGGCCACTACAATACCATCTTCTTACCTGGAAGAAGAGAGAACTGAGAGCAGGAGGCAGGTGCCATCCCTGAAAGAAGGTTCTCCTCATCTGCTCCAGCTGCCCAAATCCCAGCCATCCTCCAGGTCAAGACCCTGCTCTGAAACAGCAGATCCCAGAGCCACAACCCAGCCTTCCGCGACCCGGCACCCCACTGGACCCAGTGCACCTCTACCCCCAGGACAGCACCTCCCCTCCCATTCCACTGCCAAACCACATCCCTCACACTTTTGCAATTTCCAAGTTGAGGTCTAAGTCTTACTTTCCAGAATGCCCCAAAGGTGCAAACCAGGACAGCCCCACCCCCCATCCCTCCCAGGCTCCCCGTGGCCTAGAATTCACCGAACTTTGGGTATGGCTGTGTTGTCTGTGGATGACTTTCTAACCCTCGTATTTTGGGGAAGGGTGTGGAATGGGAGGTGGGGAGAACTGGCTGCCTGGCGTTGCCTTGTGTTGATGCAGGTGTTGTGGTTTTGCACTGGTTTCTGGACTTTGCTTGCGGTTGCTGCCAGGGCTGTGAGGTAAGTGAGCCAGCCACAAAACAACTGTCCCCAGAGCTGAAAATTCTATCCCAGCAGCAAAGGAATCCCTTTGGAAGGAGGACTGGAATATGACCACCAGCAAGGCTACTGCTTTCATGCCTTCCGGGCAGGGAAAGGGGGAGGCAGGTGGAAGAAACATAGGATGGAGATTTTTATGCCCAGGGCAAATCACCCATGATTCAGGCACAGGTGAGAAAGCTCAGTCCTGACTCTGGCTTGGTGGGAGTGGGGGTGAGGCTCAGATTCAGCAGGGACAGGCTGATGCCATCCCCTCCCTCCGTCTCTCTTTCCCACCCCCCCTACCAAATCTGTTCCTCTTCTCCATATCGGTTATCAGGTTATCACTATCTGCAAGCATCTTGTTTGTTACTTGCTCACCATTTCCCTTTCTGCTTCTTGCCGGGAAGAAAGTAATATCGTTTGAATGTATGTCCCTGCCCAAATCTCAGGTTGAAATGTAGTCTCCAATGCTGGAGGTGGGGCCTGGTGGGAGGTGTTTGGATCATGAGGTAGATCCCCCGTGAATGGCTTAGGCCATCCCCTTGGTGATAAGTCAGCTCTGGCTCTGAGTTCACATGAGATCTGGTCATTTAAAAGTGTATGGCACCCCCACCCCCTTTCTCTTTCTCTTGCTCCTGTCCTTACCATGTGACATACTCACTCCCCTTTTGCCTTCCACCATGACTGGAAGCTTCCTGAAGCTGCCCCAGAAGCAGATGCCCCTGTGCTTCCTGTACAGCCTGCAGAACCTTGAGCCAATTAAACCTCTTATAAATTATCCAGCCTCCCCAACTTCTTTAGAGCAATGCAAGAACGGCCTAATACACCAAATTAGAGTTAAAGGAAAATGAGGCTAAGAGAGGTTAAGTTATTTGCCATGACACACAGCTAGTAACAGAAGCAAGACCTCTTCCCAGGTCTTGGGACCCCCTAGTTAATTGTGTCCTGCATCATATGTGATGTGCCTCATTGTCCCTTGAAAGCAACAACAAGCTCCTCACCTCCTATCCTTCACTCAGTGAAGCAATGGGAGTGCCCGCAGGCCATTGCAGGCTTCCATGGTGAGCCTTCCCTCCATCCTGTCAATGGCAGCAGAGTGGACCCAGGGAACAAAGTCTCCCGGTCTGGACTTTCACCCCAGCCACAGGCAAGGGCCAGTGGCTGAAGATTTTTGAACCCCAATTTTGCCAACCGTACTACAGAAATAACACCTCACATGGTTATGAGAACAGGCAGAAGTGCGGGGAAAATGCCGAGCTCCGGCAGGCTTTCTAAGCACCACGTCTTCCTCTGAATGTGGAAATAATGAGACCTCACGTGAGACGTGGGGACGAGGATTAGATGGGGCGATGCGCTTAGAGTCAGCAGAGGACTCCAAGCTGGTTAGCACTTGGCAAGTGGCAGCTGATGTTATCAGTTAATACCGAGGTCTTTCCTGGGAGGACTGCCTGCACCCCCAAAGTGTTCTAGAGGGTGGAGAAGCAGATTCTGAGCTTCCCGTCCCTATGTGAGAGGCAAGGGGAGCTCACACAGCTGCAGTGCCTCATGCTGGGTAGTGCACTAAAGACACGCCCACTGTCCTTCCCAAGGAGGCAGGGCTTCGCAGAGAGATGCTTGATTTTGGAGTCCATCAGAGCGAAGAAACATCCAAAAGATGAAGATCCAACAGATGAAGGAAGCCAGCCCTTCCCCACTAGCTGCAGAACCTTGGGGAGGTTATTGAAACCTGCCATCCCAATTTCCTCCTTTGCAAAATGGGATCACAAGGAAAGACTTCCTAAAGGAGCAAGCAAGTGGGTGGGGCCTGGGAGTGTGGATGAGATCTGGAGGATTCCAGAGGAGGTGGAGAGGCTGTGGGAGGAGGGTTGCAGGGGAGGAGGGTCAAGAGCAGCTTTGTCCACCTGGGGCATGAAACGAGGGAGCCGAGTTGGGCAGGGCCTCCTCTGAAGCCAAGAGGGGCTGCTGAAGGTGTGAAGCCTGGGAGGCACCTGCGCTAGGCCTTTGGTCTGTGTCAGAAGTGATCCTGTGGTACTGTGGGGGAGCCGTCTGGGAGGCCAGAGACCAGCACCAGCAAGGGCAGAGAGCATGAGGAGCCTGGGATCCAAGCGTGTCTTTCCCTTAACCCTGCAGGTCTGGTGGGCTTAGATGTGAACTTGGCAGCCTGGGAGCTTTTTCTCATGATTCCCACAATGTCATCCATGCCAAGAAAAGCAGGGAGAGGGAGACAAAGCCACTGACAAGTCCTGCTCCTGAGAAAGTGCGATGAATGGGTAGGAGGAGTGAGCCAGCGGCGTCTCTTAGGATGGAAATATGGGATCTGGTCCTTCTGAGAGATGGGGACCAGAGGCCAGCAGGGCAGGAGAAGATTGGGCCAGGAGTGTGACTAGAGCTTCACTGGGTCAAGAGGAGGAAGGGCCTAAGACTGCGGGACTCGGGGATGGGGTATTGGGAGACAATGCGTGCAGAAAGGAGCACCAGACCCACAGCCTAACAATTCAGAGTCCAGCCTCTGCTGCTGCTGCTGCTCCTCAGAGTCAGGGGCACCATCAAGCCATCATGAACTCCGCATTGCATGGGGTCACTTTTGGGCAGTCAGGAGAAGCCTGGGAGATGGTGTGAACTGGCTCAGGTGCCACCCGAGGGAAGTTCTAGGTGCACGTGAGCCAGGTTTGGGAACCACAGGAAGACACAAGACCACAGGGGACACCAGAGTCAGAGGTCCACAATCAGGGAGACCTAGGAGGGACACAGGTGTGAGGGGCTGGTGCAGCCCAGCCAGCGGTCCTGTTAGGGAAGAAAAAATAGGACCCCAGGAACAAAGCTAAACAGCGCATGTTCTCACTTCTATGTGGAAGCTAAGAAAATGATCGTATACAAGTAAAAAGTAGAAGAGGTTATTACTAGAGGCTGGGAAGGATGCGGGGAAGGGAGAGATAAGTGGAGACTTGTTAAAGGATAAAAAATTGGCCAGGCGTGGTGGTCATGCCTGTAATCCCAGCACTTTGGGAGGCCAAAGTGGGAGGATCAGTTGAGCCCAGGAGTTCAAGATCTGCCTGGGCAACATAGTGAGACCCTGTCTCTACCAAAAAAAACAGAAAAATTAGCCAAGTATGGTAGTGTGCACCTGTAGTCCCAGCTACTTGGGAGGCTGAAGCAGGAGGATCACTTGAGCCTAGGAGCTGGAGGTGGCAGGGAGCCATGATCGTGCCACTGCACTCCAGCCAGGGTGACAGCGAGACCCGGTTTCAAAACAAAGAAAAAAAAAAACCCATAAAATCACAACTAGGTAGGAGGAATAAGTTCTAGTGTTCTAGACCAGTGCAGGGTGGCTATAGTTAATGATAATATATTATATAGCTTTGAACAGCTAGAAGGAGGATATTGAATGTTTCCAACACAAAGAAATGGTATATGTCTGAGACGATGGACATGCTAATTGCCCTGATCTGATCACTATATGTTATGTGTATCAAAGCATCACTGCATACTCCACAAATAGGTACAATTAAAAAATGTTTTAATTAAAATTAAAATTTTAAAAATAAAGTATAAATTAAAAGAAACATAGGCTCCATGCCCCAAGTCCTGGTTTAGTTCATCTGGGATGGACCCTGGGCATCATGATTTTTCTTGCTAGAAAACTCTCTGGAGTTTTTATTGGGATTATAAGGAATTTATAAACTTATATTTGTATTTATTTATAAATTTATAAACTTACAAAGTTAAAGTTTATAACTTTATAAACTTATTTGAGGAGTACTGCCGTCTCAGAAAGTTTCAAGGGCAGCACCATAAATATGTTATACCTTCCATTTATATAGATTTTCATTTATATAGATTTATATAGATTTTATATGGAGAGATTTATAGATTTCCATTTATATAGATTTTTTTTTTTTTTTGAGATGGATTCTCGCTCTGTGGCCCAGGCTGGAGTGCAGTGGTGTGATCTCCACTCACTGTAACTCCCGCCTCCCGGGTCCTGATTCAAGCAATTCTCCTCCCTCAGCCTGGGGATTAGCTGGGATTATAGGCATGTGCCACCACACCCAGCTAATTTTTGTATTTTTAGTAAAGATGCGGTTTCACCATGTTGACCAGGCTGGTCTTGAACTCCTAGACTCAAGTGATCCGCCCGCCTCAGCCTCCCAAAGTGCTGGGATTACAGGCATGAGCCACCATGCCCGGACTCCATTTATATAGATTTTTTTTTTTTTTTTTTTTGCAGCTTTATTGAGGTATACTTGATGCACAATGAAAACTACACTTTTTTTTTTTTTTTTTTTTTTTTTTTTTTTTTTTTGAGACAGAGTCTCATTCTGTCACCCAGACTGGGGCACAGTGGCATGATCTTGGCTCACGGTAGCTTCGACCTCCCAGGCTCAGGTGATTCTCCCACCTCAGCCTCCTGAGTATCTAGGATTACAGGCACATGCCACCAAGGCCGGCTAACTTTTTGTATTTTTAGTATACTTTTTGTATATTTTGTATTTTTGTATTTTGTACTTTTTGTATTTTATTTTTGTATTTTTGTATTTTGTATATTTAGTAATACGGTATTTCACCATACTGACCAGGCTGCTCTCAAACTCCTGACCTCAGGTGATTAGCCTCCCAAAGTGCTGGCCAAGTCACACTCTCCCTCTGAGCCTTAGCATTTAGCCTGGAGTCATCTCTGAGATGTATACTAGCTCTCAAAAGCGAATCCCTGCCCCTTGAACACTCAAAATGTATTATTAGTCCACTCCCATCGGAACTAAACTTTGGATAGGGATCCATGGGCCTCTAATACTAATCCTTTGTATCTGATTATTTAGTATTTTGAGCATTTTATTTAACTCTTTTTTGTACTTTCTATCTCTCTGCCGAAATTCACCATCATGCATGTTGCATACCTTTTCTGGTATATCTTTTAATATAGTAATTATAGTTACTTTTAAAGTTGCTGTATGATAGCTGCAACATCTGGACCATCTCTGAGTCTGGTTCTGTTGATTGCATTATATACTGACAATTTTGTTTGTTTCATAATTTGAATGGCATCTGTCATGTGTAGAAGAAAAATAGAGACTGAGTAAAGTTGTATTTATACCTGGAAAAAAAAATGTATTAGTGCGCTCTTTTGTGTTTAGATTTCAGAATTTAATGCTACAAGCAAGCACTCACAGACTGATTCTCCCCTCTGTCTTCTGAATAATTCCGAGAGTTTCCCAGACCCCAGGCCAGCCTCCTCTGTCCCTCCTGCCCCTACAATGTCCTACCCAGGCCCTCTGACTCCCCAGGCCCTGTCTGACACCTGTTGTCTCTTCCCAAACAAAGAGATTGAGGCCCTACATCTCCCTCACAGGCTTATGTCCACCCCAACAGGGCTTTCCTGATACTATGCTCCAACTTGCAATGCACCCCAACCTTTGGTTTAGCCCAAAGAGTCAAATGCTGGCCACTTCCTTTCAGACAGATGTTGGTAGCTAAAGAAAAGATTCGGGGGTTGTAAGATCTTCTCAGACCCTCCAGGTCAGAACACATGGGTGATCAGTGATACCACTGAGGTAGAGGGATTGTGTCATTCTTGGTGTGAATCTGATGCCAAGGGCAGATTAACCAGCTGGACATGTGTTGACTAAGGGCTTATCAGGGACCAGGACTCTCTCAGTGTCAGACGGCACAGTTTGGAGGACAGGAGATGGGTCTCGCTGCACTCAGCCTGTCCGAGGCATTTGAAGCAGAGCAACTCCATCTTGAGTAGGGGTTGGGTAAAATGAGGCTGAGATCTACCAGGCTGCATTCCCAGGAGGTTAAAGCATTCTTAGTCACAGGATGAGACAGGCGGTTGGCACAAGATACAGGTCGCAAATACCCTGCTGATAAGACAGGTTGCAGTGAAGAAGTCAGCCAAAACCCACCGAAACCAAGATGGCCACGAGAGTGACCTGTGGTCATCCTCACTGCTACACTCCTACCAGCGCCATGACAGTTTACAAATGCCATGGCAACGTCGGGAAGTTACCCTATCTGGTCTAAAAAGGGGAGGCATGAACAATCCACCCCTTGTTCAGCATATTATCAAGAAACAATCACAAAAAGGGGCAAGCAGAAGTCCCGGGGTCTGTGTCTATGGCGCAGACATTCTTTTATTCTTTGATGTTCTTAATAAACTTGCCTTCACTTCACTGTATGGACTTGCCCTGAATTCTTTCTTGTATGAGATCCAAGAACCCTCTCTTGGGGTCTGGATCCAGACCCCTTTCCAGTAACAAGCTCAGCAACTGGGAAAGGGCCAAGTCCGGAGTTCAGACACTTCCTAAAATAAAGCGTCCCCGGCCATCCTTTCTTCTCTAGTCAAAGGCGCGGCTATGTGTGCAGCCCTCAGAGGAAAGAAAGATGAAGAGTTGGACACATCGTTAGGGTGCTCCTTCTGCAGATGCGGAAGCTAAGAACTGCATTCAAGGCCTGGCCTGGCCAAGCTCACCCCACAACTGATGGGACCTAGAGTCTTGTCTCCAATCTCAGTGCTGGCAAAGATGGGACACTGTCCCGACACAGTGCCCTACACAGGCCTTCAGAAGGTCACCCAGAAAGCCAGACACAGGGCTCCCAGGGCACAGGCCTATAAACAGCATCTGGATCTGGGCATGCACACTCCCGCCCGGCGTACAGGGCGGCGTGCACAATCCCGGGCACAATGAATGGTCCTGTTGGCCAGGAGATGGCTTGTATTCATCTGAATTGCTTGGGTCTGAGCCAGCCCCTTGTCCCCAAGCAATACCATTTTGGCTATTGTGCCGATGATGGCTGATGATTATCTTGGTTGTTTATCCAGTTGCTGTATAGATTGACTTGCTGAATGTCAGGGTTTGACTGTTTCCATAACAGGAAGCTGCTCACTGTCTCACTGTATTAAGGAACTCTAGTCTACACAATAGAATGCCAACAAAACCCTAAACACTCCATTTGCTGGGGGAGCCTCATTGAATCCAGCTCTCATTGTTTCTTTTATAGGCTGAATCCTGTATTTACAGTGAGAGGGGTGTGTGTGGTTGTGTGTGCATGTGTGTGTGTGTGTGTGTGTGTGTGTGTGTGTGCACGCGCATGCGCATGTGAGTTTAACAAGCTATGAAGTCTGGCTTGTCACCTTCCAAGTTCTCCACTTGAACCTGAGCACAGATCAGGGTGCCACGATTCCCCAGACAGAGACCTACTAGGGTGGGAGGGGGTGGGGACCAGCAGGACCCTGCCCCTGGGGAGTCTCTCTTTAGTCCTCCCAGGGTCACCGTGCAGTCAGAGGAAGTTGGAGTTCTTGTTTTCATACCGAGGCACAGTCAAACAGTAGAACAAAACTCCCTAGTCAGCGTTGAACCCAGGCTCCAAGACCCTATGGGGAAACAGAAGATGAAAGGGGAGACATTCGGCGCTGGTTTCTGTCACTATTATTTATTACCTTCTGGGTGGTTCCATGCTCCTGGGAGTTTCCCAGAAGCTCTCCAGGCACCTGGTTAAATTGCATGGATTCCTTTTTGATTTTTATCTGGCTCTCTCCTCCCATCCTTAGCTGCCGAGGAGCTTAGAGGAGAAACAAATGGAGCATGACTGGAAGAGTCTGATCTCCACAAAGAGCTGCCTGCTTCAGGACAGAGGCTTGGTGCACCCGGCGGGTGGGTAACTAGAGTTGGCCAGGCGCTCTTGGTGGGTGCAGGCCTCCCAGCCTAGTAACTGGCACAGGACAGGCACCCAATTGCCTAACTGAGCATGCAGTCCCTTGGGGTGCAAGTCTAGATAGAAAATAAGCCTGGGCTGGGTGCAGTAGCTCACACCTGTAATCCCAGCACTTTGGGAGGCCGAGGCGGGTGGATCACAAGGTCAGGAGTTCAAGATCAGCCTGGCCAACATGATGAAACCCTGTCTCTACTAAAAATACAAAACATTAGCCTGGGGTGGTGGTGAGCACCTGTAATCCCAGCTACTGGGGAGGCTGAGGCAGAGTAGACTGCTTGAACCAGGGAAGGCGGAGGTTGCAGTGAGCTGAGATCGCGCCACTGCACTCCAGCCTGGGTGACAGAGCAAAACTCCATCTCAAAAGAAAGAAAGAAAGAAAGAAAGAAAGAAAGAAAGAAAGAAAGAAAGAAAGAAAGAAAGAAAGAAAGAAAGAAAGAAAGAAAGAAAGAAAGAAAGAAAGAGAGAAAAGAAACCTGAATTCTTGGGGTATGACCCCCCCTGCTACTTTTAAGACTTGAAAATATCATAAACTCGGGTGAGTTTTGGCATTTTTGCCTGATGTAACCATTTAAGTCAGTGAAACAACTTGTCAACTCACCCACAGGGATTAAGTGGAGGTGTGAGATGTACCTGTCTTCCACAGCATGGAGGCCATTCCTTAACACCATTCATTCTCATATGGGGAGGGGGAGAGAGCTACTCTACTCGGATGTTAACACACAGATTATACAGAGGGTAGTAGTGTCCCAGATTGCAGAGGCTACCTGGCATTAGACGTCCACTACTAGGACCCTTTCTCCCCTTTGCAGTGAGGTGACTGGTCTACCCAGAAGGAGGCTGGTGGAAGCCTGGGGGAGAAAGAAGTGGGACTGTTGGTTCTCAGAGGGAGCTGGAAGATACTACAGCCATCATCTAGTTCAATCCATTTTGCAGGAAAGAAGAATGAGGCTGAGCATGTCAAGCAAAGTGCTTGAGGTCAAAGGAGGCTGGCCCGCTCCCTTGGCCTATAGAGAGGGGCCAAAGAGAGAGGTAGCATTCGTCTGAAAAGCCCAGCTAAGAAGGGAGTGACGCTCTGCCACCCAGGGCACCAAGGAAGCCAGAGAACATGGACACAGGGCCTTTGTCACCAGCGACCGAGCCCGGGTTATTTTAAATTACCGTGTACATTGTAGCTCCAAGTGTCTTTCAAAGAAAATTCAGGTTTCCCAGGGAGACATTCAAGTTACATAAAGCACAGACGTCCGTGCCTTCACCTCTCTTAAATTACGTAAAATTGGAGGTCCTGGAGAGATAGGTGTGCTTGAATCTGGTTTCTTAGAATAAGCTCCAAATTGACAAAGCCTCCCATTCTGTGTGCAAAGTCCTGACCTGCGGAGACATAGACACCAGGCAATCCATTAGCTCTAAACAGGCAGAAAAGTGTTTTGCTTTGCTTTTTAAATTATCCAACCAAATTCGGATCGTCTTGCATCCTGGTGCTGACACAGGTCTAAGAGCCATGTAGTCAAAACTCACCCCGATGTTTCAACCTAAATACGTTGCTGAGATGGAAACCTCTGCTTTCGCGGAAGGTGCTCCGTGTCTTAAGGATCAAACTCTCATGTGCACCTTGCTCCACTTGCCTTGGAGGGTTCCCTGCAGACAGAGCTCCCATGGGAAAGCTGTGCAGCCCTCCCAGTTGTCATGCTAGCTGTTTAGCAGTAGAGGGCATTGTTTGCTTAAAATCCAGGCATGAACCTAGGCCAAGAGAAAGTTAGCGTTCTAACATCTTAAGAGTGGACATCTGACTGACCAGCTCCCCAGTCTCTCCCAAACCAAGTCCACCTAACCCGATAGATGAGAAGCCTGTACGTTCACAAAGACCTCTCCTGCCTTACTCAGGAACTCGGTGTGGGTACAGCAGATCCTCCCTATCGAGAAACCCTTCAACCAACCTGCACCCATTGTGTTCCATTTCCTCCTGTTCTGTTCCACTGACTTTGAACCTCAGGTTCACATTGCAGCAGATCAGATTACTTCCCCAAAATGCCTTCCCTCTATTATTCTTGTTTACCGGGCATTCGCTACCATGTTAACGTCTCTAGGGTGGAGGACAGGGTAGGGCTGGAACAGGACAAATTGGGCCTAATTTAAACATTGGCAGATTCAATGTAACATTGTCTGAGAGTTCAGGATAAAGCTTGATCTTATAAATGGTAAATAAAGAGCATTTGATTATTTATTGGGCTTACAAGTAGGAAGCCTGGTTTCTATAAACACGTGCAAAAATCAGAGTCACTCTTACCAGGCTATGCTTCTTGGAAAAATGTCCCTAAAACACTTGAAATGCTGATAATTCTTTCAATATTAGCCATTTCTTTGTGGCTAATGTTAACATTATTTGTGTTGAGGTTTGGCCTTCGTGTAAGGTGCAGTGTGGGAGGTTTGTGGGTAAAGCTAGCAGAGGCGAAGACGCAAAGTGCCCTAGCAACGTGTTCTGACAGCCATTTGTTCATGAAATTTGCAACAGTAAATTTCATCACAAATTGGTGAAGACTGTTGCTTGTTGTCCCTCTGACTTCCCTTCCATCGTACTTGCCCTATCATTGGGTGGCATTGGAGCGGCCAAGGACATTTTTGAAATCTGCCTAAGGGGATGTTGAGTCGAAGACTTATTTAGGCGGGTTTAATGGGATCTAATCTGACCATCCATCCATCCATCTATGTATCCATGTATCCCTCATCTATCCGCCTATCTATTGATCTAACCATCTATCTAGCTATCTAATCTATCTCAGTCATTTCTGTAGAATGGTGAACTGTCCTGGTGTAGACATGGCCTGCAGACACTCGCTGGGGACCCACCAGTGCCACAAGGTGAAGGTACAAGGCTGGTCACGGGGCCTCTGCGGGAACATGCCTTAGGGCTTCAGTGCATATCCAGTGGAAGAGAAAGAAGATTTGAAATGTGCAGACCCAGAAGGCTGTAAGGATAATTTTTCTGGTTTTGTGATATTTGTGGAGTTTTTTAGCTTTTAAAAATGCACTATTTGGGCAAAACTATAGAGACAGTACAAAGCTCAGTGGTTGCCAGGGGTTGCGGGGAGGCAGGATGAACAAGCTGAGCACAGAGGATTTTTAGGGTAGTGAAATGCCTCTGTATTATAATGTAATCAGTGGGTACAGGTCATTATACATTTGCCAAAATTCACAGAAAGTTCAACACCAAGGGTGCACCCTAATGTAACGTATGGACTCTGGGTGATGATGAAATGTCAATGTAGGTTAATTGATTGTAACAAATGCACCACTCTGGGGTAGGAGCATGGTGATGATGGTGGGGGAGGCTGTGTGTGTGGGTGGGGGTATATATGGAGATTCTCAGTACCTTCTGCTCAATTTTACTGTGAACCTAAAACTGCTCTAAAATATAAAACCTATTTTAAAATCTGTTATTTGTTGTGATAGAACTTCTTCATGCCTGATCAATATGAACTCCTGAGCCTAATTATGCATTCCCTGTCTTGGACTCTGCTTCTCCCAGTGTCGAGGTTGCTGGCCACCACAAACCCTGGGTCTGCCCTGTGTGTGTAGCACATCCTTTCAGTTGCATGGCTCGTGCTGACAACCGAGCCACTTTCTCAATCAGATTGTAACTGTCTTTTTGCTTGTTTTTTTGAGATGGAGTCTTAGCTCTGTCACCCAGACCGCAGTGCAGTGGCACCATCTTGGCTCACTGCAACCTCTGCCTCCAAGGTGCAAGAGATTCTCATGTCTCAGCCTCCCGAGTAGCTGGGATTACAGGCACGCGCCACCACGCCTGGCTGAATTTTGTATTTTTAGTAGAGACGGGGTTTCTCGTGTTGACCAGTCTGGTCTCGAACTCCTGACCTCTGGTGATCCTCCCGCCTTGGCCTTCCGAAGTGCTGGGATTACCGGTGTGAGCCACTGCGCCAGGCCCAGACTGCGGCTGTCTTGACGGTGAAGAAGCGTCTCCCGTTCCGGCATGCAGCACACGGCGGGAAGGCGTTCTGCAGCTGGAGTCGCCGCCGTCTCCTCGCACGCCCCGACTTCTCTGCAGGGCTGGTGCCCTCGGGCCTGCCGGGCAGCGTCGGGGAGCTTCATCCTGAGAGCGCTGGTCACTTGGCGGTTTCGGGAGAGGGTGTTCTGCCCTGCCCAGCTGGGTCGCCAGCAGCCAGAAGGTCCCCTCAGTCTGGCCATCCGGGTCTGGTGCTTCCATCCTTGTCATGGCTGAGAGGCCTTACTTCCCAGCCTGTTGGGTACGTTTTTGTTTCTAGAAGTGTCTGAGTTTCCTCCTTCTGCAACACAAAACGAATGGGCTTTATATTTTGATATCTCAGAGTTCCTGCTTGGCTAGAGGGAAGAAAATGGGCTTTTTCAGTAACCAAGATTCATGAGGGTGAATTTTTCTTCACAGAAAAGCTGCCATCCAGGTTGTCCTGGGGGGACGAAGCCCGCTCGTATCCGCACTCGCCAGCAGAGAGCGACACACAGCCGCCTGCAGGGACAGAGCTGGAGACGGCTCCAGGGATACATCCGGGACCAGCGGGGCCACCAGGCCGCTTTCCCTCCTGCACCCAGTGCCCCCTGACCCAGTGGCCCCATCTAAGAAGACAGCAAAGGTGCCTGGGCCTGAACGTCTGCCTCTGGCTGTGCCGGGGACATCAGACTCGGAGCATCCCCTGAGCCCCGGAGAACCAGCCTGGCCCTCAGGTCTCCCCTACAAAGTCCAGGGAAGGATGCAGGGGAGAAACTCCAGGGAGGAACAGACTCCCCGCCCACCTCCTTCTGCCAGAACATCCCCAAGACCTCCCTGCAGCGTTCGAGACCCTACACGGGGGTCTTAGAATAGGGTTGCCCAAGAAAATACAGAACTCCCAATTAAATTTGAATTCCAGATAAAGAACAATTTGTTAGTATGCCTCCACCAAATATTGCACGGAATATGCATATATTTTTAAAAGTGGTCTTTGCTTATCTGGAAATTCAACTTTAACCAGGTGTCTTGTATTTTTTATTTGCTAAGTCATTACCACTCTCTTCGTGAGGCTCCTAGAATATTCTAGTCCAGCACAGACCAAAAGTGGAGTTCCTTTTCCCTTACCCCAGCCCGTTTTCCCCAAAAATCCTTGGAGGAGCTTCCATATCAGGCCCGCTCCAATCTAAACCCCTCACTTCAGAAAGGGCAAGGAATAGTGGATGCTACAGGCCACTTGAACCGAGCCGCCCTCATCTGTCCCTCTTGTCTGATGGACAGTCCACAAAGACTCGCATTTCCTCGGCCTTCTTTGGTCCTTTCAATAAAGCAACAGGCCTGTGCTTAACAGAGAGGGAAACTGAGGCACAGAGATTCCAACCTGTGCAGGGCATCAACTCAACAGACACACTTGGGGGCACGGCACACAGCTCCCAACATCATAGCTGGAAAGTGGGTGCCTGGGCCGGAGTCTCCTTTCCCCCACCCTGAGCACTGATGTCAGGATTCCACACAGAGAGCACAGCCATGTGTTCAGTACCCCACTGCCCAGCACACCAGATGGCTGGGACTCAGGGAAAGGCCTGTGAAACTGCCTGTGTGGCTGCCCCCGCCAGCAGGACACCTGGGCTGTCCGTGCAGCCTCGGCGACAGCCCCAGCGGCAGCCTCAGCGGCAGCCTGGCTTTCCTGTACAGCCGCTGCAGGGTGTAGGACGCTGATAACGGGAACAATGCCGCAGAGGAAAAGTGGCAGGAGCAGGACAATGAGCCGGCGGCAGGACTCTCCCAGGCCGGCGGGAGCGAGGAAGGACTCGCAGGTCCCAGGGGCCAGGCTGGAGACTGCGCTGTGGTGGGCGCTTGGGGGACGCCCCAGGCTCCACTCCCCAGGGAGGCAGCCACACATCCCTGTGGGTGGGGCAGGTGCAGACAGGGCTCCTGCCCCTGAGATGGGCCTTTCCTGCCCTCCATGTGCAGGAGGGCAGGTTGCCTGTCAGAGTGAGGAGCAAGCGGCTCCCAGGACGGCCCCAGTTCTGACCGCAGGTGATCCAGAAACCTCTAATTCTGTCACTCTCCTGCCCCTCCAACACCCAGCAGGAGGCCTTCTCACTCCCAGCCCGTGAGAGCATCTGTGTCCACACAGGACGCCCAGGTGGGCCTGCCGGTCACTCAGGTAGGCTGGCCACTGGAGCAGCAGGGAGACAAAATCACTCAAGGCTTGGCCCAACATCAGACCATATTGTGGAGATGGCCACATGCCTTGCAGGTGCTGCTGAAATGGTCCCCAAGAGCAGCTGTCTCTGCCTTGAGCCGGCTGGTGGCTGAGATGGCAGGAGGGTGGCACGCTCTTTCTATGGCTCATGGCACGCAGTAGGGGTGTGAGTAGGGGTGGATGTGAGTGGCATCTATAATTCCACCCTCCCAACCGGAATGGAAATCCTCACCAGGGGTGCCCAGGGAGCGAAGGCTAAGCCCCTTTCCTCTGCAGCATGCACAGGGCTGGGGTTGAGACCACGTCGTTGGGTTCACTCCCCAGCTCCACCTTATACTGAAAAGGCCTTAGAGCATCATATAAGATGCAAACAGTATAATGGGATAAAATACATTAATAAGGAACAAAGTTGAGGGGAAAAGAAACACGGAAGGAAGGTAAAATGGAGCCAGGAGTGAGGCCAAGTTCACGAAGGCCACACCATGAAGCCAGCACGGCCAGGTCAGCTGCTAACATAGCAGGAAAGAAAACCACAGCCCGTCACGGCTGTACGGGAGGAGGAAGTCCAAGTGTTCTTTTCTGATACTAAAACCAAAGGAACTTCTCAGGCAAGGTCCTCCTGCAGAGGACATGGCGTAAACCCGTGAACACCTGCCCCAGGGTCTCACTGTGACCATGGCCTGTCCCTCCCAGGGCTGACTCTGGGAGCTTCTCTCGATGATAGGCAGGGGTAGCACAGGGAGGGCCGGTCAGGAACAGAGACAGAGGCCACTGTCTACTATCCACGTGTCCAGCCCTCTGCTGTGTGGCTTCAGGTTGGGGCAGACTGCCTGCGTCTAGAGAGGTCCCCGCAGTCCTCAGCCTGCCCGTTCCTCAGTGGGCCCTGGCTGGATGTCAGGTAGTCAGAGCTGGAGCCATTCCTCTGGCCATGCGCGCTCCTGGTCCTTGCAGACCTCCCTGCTGAGCCCTGTGTGCTGGGTGGGGCTGCCACCCGCTTGTGAAAAGCAAGGCGTCTGAGAGGCCATCCAGCCTGTCTCCACCCTGGAGGGCAGGAGGCCAAGGTCTGGCCTGATGAGAGTGCACCTTGTCATATGGTGGGTCACCTGTCTTCACCCGCCGACCCCAGTCCCCAGAAACTCCCCTGGCGGACACCTGCAGTCACCTCAAAGCATCAGCTGTGAAGGGGAACAGCAGGCTCAGCTGGCAAGAGCCAGGGAGGGCAGCTCTTGAGGCCTCCGACTTCACCCCTAGGGGGCCCATAGGCCTCTGCCCGGGTTGGTCAGGTGCATGTTCTATGCCAGGTGCTGCCCCGGGGCCAGTCATGGGTCCCCAGCACAGAGCTGCGCAGTTCAGAGGGATTCTAGCACCTTCTCCGGGTGGGGACCAGGAGACCTTTGCATTTGCTGCCCTGGTCCAATGGGCCACTGCCTCTCCCTCAGGTACGCAGGGGGACCACACTGGGCCAGGTCCCAGCAGGCCCCTCCCCAACACAATCAAGGCCATTGCTCCAGAGCTCCTATTACGGTCTGTTTTGTCAGCACTTGGCATGCAATCAACAGTGATGACACCAATTACTTGTGTCACAGCTTCTAGGGAAGACGGAGATGTATGACACCCAGCATGGCGGCCATCCATCAGGGCCTGAGAGGGACCTAGGGCCTGTCACAGTGACAGGGAGCTGGGTGGCGGTGGGGGTGTGGTGAAGCCACAGAATCTCAGGACAGCCGGGTGGCAAAGTGCTTTACATCATCAGAATTAGTGTCTGGGCGGGGAGTGAGGCCTGGCTTCCAGGCGCCAGCATGAGCCAAATTCTTCCCGCTCCCCCCGCACCTGGGATCCGGCCAAGCTGGACCCTGGCCATCTTCCAAGCCTCTGCACTGTGGACACTTCTGTTCCCTGCCCTGGAATCTCCCCCACCCCAGCTTTTCCTCTTTCTTCAAGGAGCCTTTCCCCATTTACTCCACCCCCACCCCAGTATGAATGTGCTTTCTTGTTCCTGGCTGAGCAGCAGCAGCTTTCAAAACCGTTGAAGCCAGTGTCAGCCTGTCACAATAACTAACTGATTAGATAGTCATGATGATGTGTCTGTACCATCTGAATTCCCACAACCACAGAGGTAGGTGGGAGGCCAACATGTAAACTGAGGCGCAGAGACATTGGGAACTTGCCCTGAGTCATGCCCTTCATGAGCAGAGAGAGGCAGAGGGGCAAACTGCAGGCACGGAAGAAGGCGTGACGGGGTCCACCCGCTGCACCTTCAGGACCTATAGATGTGCTACTGGGGACCCTGGGCTAGATGGAGGCAGGACAATGGCTGGCTGGAAGATCTGGTTCTGGAAGTTCCACCAGCCTCAGGAGGATGTGGGCTTTCAGGGGCGCCTGCCAGGGGAGAGAGAAGCCCACACCCCCCGTCTCTGCTGACTCTCGTGCTCTGCCAGTCTCCGGATTCTCCCCACAAGAGACCCTTCCCCTGGAGGAGCTCTCCGAGTCTCCCACTGATCTTTCTGCATCAGTTTTCTCATCCGTCCAATGGGTCTAGCAAGCCTGGCCGTGGCTCTTCATGGGCCATGTTGAGGGACAGAGGAAACCCAGCTGGGCTTTGTAAAACGTACAGGGCAACTCACCCGTGAGGTGTCGTCTGCCGGGTTCCTCTGATCTGTCTCTGTGGAGCTGGGGAGGGGAGGCCAATGGAACCCTGAGTCGTGGAGAACGTCATGTCTTAGCCATGGTTGAAAAACCCTGAGGCAGGGGCTGGGTGTCAGTGGCTCATACCTGTCATGCCAGAACTTTGGGAGGCCGAGGAGGGCAGATTCCCTGAGCCCAGAGGTTCAAGACCACCCTGAGCAACATGGTGAGACTGCATCTCCACCCCAAAAAAGAAAAAACAAAAAATTAGCCGGGAGTGGTGGTGCACAGCTGTAGTCCCAGGTACTCAGGAGGCTAAAGTGGGAGGATCATCTGAACCTGGGAGGTAGAGGCTGCAGTGAGCTGTGATTGTGCCACTGAACTCCAGTCTAGGTGACAGAGTGAGACCCTGTCTCAAAAAACAAAAAGGAGCAAAAGGCTGAGGCTGGTGGAGCCCAGGCTCTAAACGAGGACGACTCGAGTCCAGCACATGGCTTTGGTTCTAATCCAGGGAGTGTTGTGGAAATTTAGGGGTGACTCAGTCCTGTGTTTCAGAGCGGAAAAGGACTTTAGCAATGTCATAGGTGAGGAAACAGGCCCAGAAGGGTGAAGGAGCTGGTTCAAGGTTCAAGGTCATCCAGCTTATTACAAAAGAGCTGACACCAGAACCCCCTCCCCAAGTGGCCAGGAAGGTCCCCCTACAACGGTCCCCTAGGGAGTCTTCCTAGAAGCCAATAATTGGCGAGTACAGGATTCTGTCTTCAGCCTCGATTCTTCGTCACAGAGGCCACTTTCACCGCGGCAGTGTTAGGAACTTCTCAATCCGCGTCTCCTTCAAGGAATTAACCAAGGAGCGAGGCCCAGGACCTGCAAAGAACTGCACAGAATCGTCTAATAAGTCACCTGCTGTGCCGCTGAGGAGGTTCAGGCCAAAAGGGTGTGACTCGGTCAAAGTCTCACCCCCTGTGCTGGAGAGGAGACCCCGGTGCAGGCCCTGGTTCTGCTGCTGCACTGCCACACCCCCACGCCACCCTGCATGGCAGGGCGAGTCACCCACACATAGCGCTACCTGCCAGGAAGGGACTGGCCCAGCCTGGGTCACTGTTCTAGCTGCTCCCTCCTTGATCTTCCTCACTCCTTCCCCAGCTCTTAATTTGCTGCACACCACAGGTCACCTGCAAATGCTAAATAAATGCATCCAGACTCCCAAATGTGGGGAACCAGGACCCCAGTGCCTGCTGGCTGCCTTGGGGCTCCTGTCTTGGGGCTCCTGACTGAAGGCAGGCAAGCCAGAGATGGAAAATGCACAATCAGCACTGCTGTTATTTAACAGGGCCCTGTTGCATTAATTAATTAAACTTCCTCTGTTTCTGAGAGGCGGCAGAACTGTGCCTGCTTAGAGCTGGGGTGCAGGAGGTGGTTGAGACTCCATCCTGTTCCCTGGAAGGAAATGTGGAAGCAGAGCCCGGAGTGCTGAGAGAGCGAGTGGGCAGCTCCCCTGTCTCACCCAGTGGCTGCCACCACGCCTGAGTGTAAACGGGATGCAAACCCTGAAAGGCTTTGCGTCCCTGTCTGGGCTCAGCAGGCTGCGCAGAAGGCGATTCCAGGCTCCGGAGGAACACACTAGAAAGGGGAGGGAAAAAAGGCACGGGGAGGGAAAAAAGGCACGGGGAGGGAAAAAAGGCACAGGGAGGGAATATCACACGCCGGGGCCTGTCGGGGAGTTGGGGGCAAGGGGAGGGAGAGCACTAGGACAAATACCTAATAAGTGTGGGGCTTAAACCCTCGGCTGACAGGTGCAGCAAACCACCACGGCACATGTATACTTATGTAACACACCTGCACGTTCTGCACAGGTATCCCGGAATGTAAAGCAAAATGTTTTTTAAAAAGAATAAAATCAACTGTAATTCCCTCACCCCACCCCCCACCCCCCCTCCTCCCACAAAAAGGACAGCGAAGAAAACGCACATCAGCTCAGGGAGCGGCGTAATGGGAAGATTTCAGGGTGATGTATGGTGCTGGGGACGTTATTAATGGTTTGCTGATTTTTACCTTTAAAACCTTTGGGCAGATTATTTATTATGTCCTTGGCATGCCTATGATCTATGGAGAGGCACTAATCTCCGAGCAGGGCCTCTCATGTCTCCCGCTCCTCGACAGCGTCTTAATTAGGCCAGAACGCTGCCCTCCCTGCCCCTGCCCTGTGCCCACCCCCACGCAGGGAGGTGGCGATCTAAGGCTTATGCTCTCAGGCCCATGGAGCCTGCAAACCAGAGAACCCGGTTCCTAGGCCTAACTTGGCATTGACTTGCTGTGTGACCTTAGGCAGGGGCACAACCTCTCTGGGCCTCTATGCTGTTATCTCTCACATGAGAGCGCTGCCCTACACAAGCTGCAGTGACACAGAGAGACAGCATGGCAGAGCTAAGACGCAGCAGGTGTGTGGCCCTCCTGGTGCCAAAGTCCTGTGCTTCTACGGCATGGAGAATCGGGAAACAACGACCGGGCTCCAGTGGCTGACTGTCACAGCCTTGGACACCAAGGGTTTCTGGGTACAGTGGCTGCTAACCACAGCATGGGCCACTCGAATCCTTGGCTCCCAGAGCTGGGAAGGGGTGGCTGAGCCTCCAGAGACATAGGCATCCTGGGTCATTGTGCTGGTTGGGGACAGAGCTGGCATGAGAAGCCAGGTATAGTAAGGTAGGCCATTCTAACTGGAGAAGTGTGTGGCCTCAGGCAGAAACATCTGGAAGAGAGAAAGCCAGACCCCTCATGCTGGCCTAAACACCCTCCCTCAGGAACCCGGGCATCCTGATAGTCCTGGGCTCTCTCTGACACACACAGCCACGTCCCCTACAAGAAACAAGCTCAACTGACAGTGACCCTCATCTCTCTCAGACTCTCAGCCACTCCTTTCTGGGTCTATGTTTGGAGGACCTGGTGGCTGCATGGCCTCCAACCCAGGGACAGGCCTCGAGCTGGCAGCTGGGCTGGCTGAAGCCCCATCCTCACCAAGGCCACAGGCAGGACCTCGTAGGCCTGCCCCTCATTGGCCAAAGCTCCACATTATTTTTCTGATAGACCCTGAGGAGGTCCCACGCTTCCTCCTCCCAACATCCACCATTCTAACAACACACTCACATCTTCCAAACAGGTACCTCTCAGGTCTCCAACCTAGGGGACATCAGAATCCTCTCCTCAACTGGGCAGCATTTCTGTCACTCTCAGCTCCTTCTTTTCCCCACACCCACTACCCACAGACCCTTCTGCCCCCCAAATGCATGCACATAAACACAGATGCACGTGTGCACACATGCACATGCCGTGTAACCTGTCTGTGGTTTCTCATGATTGGGGTCACCCCATCCTAAGGTTCCCCTCACTCTCCTAGCCCCAGCTCATGACCACTGGCCATCCTAGCCCAAGCCCTGCCTCCCGGAGAAGCCTCTCACTGCTACTGCCCCCCACCCAGGACCTCACGTGGCACTTGCTGTCCAGGCCACTTCTCTGCATCTCTCCATTTCCTCAGCCACCCTCTGGGTTCGGTGCTGTCACTGTGACCCCTGGGTGCATGAAGTAGGACCGCTGTTCTATTCTGTCACTTATCTGTCAGGAGGGCAGCGCCTGTGACCAATGAACCTCCAAGGAGTAAGAGGTGGTGCAGGCAGCAGGTGCGCACAGAAGCGGGGACATGAAGGGGCAGTGCTTTCAGCTCTGCTGCCACATGGCCTGACCCAGAATAGCTGCTCAGACCAGGATGTAGTGGGCGCCATCGAGCTTCACAGTAGCGGTGAAGAGTCCTTGACCCAGAAGGGAACGGACTCAGTTTATCCTAGAGTTTTCTCTCCTCACCTTCATCTCTTAAATTCAGAACGTTTTGCAGGTTTAATTGTGATGTGCATTTGGGGAGCTCAGGTGTGCTTGGAAGCTGAGGTGGAAAATGAGAAAAGGCCCATTGCTACTCGATGGCAGAACAGAAGAGCTGTAAAGCATTCTCTGTACCTCTGGGTCCCCAACACTTTGGGAAGCTGCCTGTCCTGTCGGGACCTGTCTCTCACAAGCCAAGTACAATCTCACGGTGCTGGGGCAAATAGAATGTGGGGCCCAGCTTTTTCCAGGGAGATGAGTCATTTTCCAGCTCTCGCCCTTCCCACTTTTCCACTGCTTAACCCCGTGGGTGCCTGTCCCTGGCTTTGCCCCTTCTTGGAATCGCTGTGTTTGGTGGAGCTTTGGGAAGTCACCCAGTCCATTGCTTTGCCTGGAGACAGGGTGCTGCCGAGCCAGGCTGGAGTGTGGGGCGTCTTACTCCTTCTGGGACACAGTGGGAAGAGTGAGGAATCAGGAGGGGAATGCTCATCCCCTCCTGGCCGTGGGCTCTGGGGCAGGCACCGTGGCCCTGAACGTTAGTCTTTTCAGCTGTAGAGTGGAGCCGTCACTGGGGCATCGGGGGCAAGGCTATCTGTCCTTGTGCGGGACCTGCCCACGTCTGCAAGATGTTTGCTACTCCGGCCCCTGCAGGTAAAACAGCTCCGGCGCCCCGAGTCCCTGGGATGAGCAAAAACACTTGACACTGGCTGCCCATGATTGGAAAACCACAGAATCCCTGTTCCTTAGAAAAGACAGGCCGGTGGAGGGTGTCAGGTCGGGTCCTGGGGTGGGGTTGAGACACAACCTGGGAGAACCTGGGAGGTTCTGTCCTGCAGACCAAGGGCAGGGCTTCAGTGTGGCCCAGAGTGCAGCCCAGCAAGGTTCAGCCACAGGAGCGGGGGGCGATGGGGTTTTGAGGAGAGATGATGGGGGTGAAGCCCAGCCCAGGGGGTGCAGGCCAGAGGATTCTTGGCCCAAGGGGTTAGGGCAGGCTGCATGGAAAAGGGAGCCCCTGCTTGGAGGGAGTGGGGTTTTAGTTCAAATTCTGCCTTCGGCATCTACCTGCTGAATGTCCTTGGAGGAGTTTCTTCTGAACCTGTATCTTCATCCAACACAACCTTGCAGGGATGTGGTCAGGATTAAAAGTGACTCTGTACACAACAGCCTTTGGGGTATACATATTAGGAGTGCAATGAGGGAAGGGAAGTTATACTGCACAGAGGGAGGAGATTGCATCTTCAAGAACAAGGCAAAGCCCTCATGGAAGGAATTCCCAGGCAGAGCTGAGTTCCCCAGGCGAGGACCCAAGCCCAGGGGGAAAAGGCAGTGGTCCAGCTCCCGGAGTGCAGACCTCAGTCAGGCCCCAGATGATGCAAGGGCTGCTTCTATACCTCTGCCCCAAGGACAGGGCTGTCCTGGGCTCCGGAGGTCCCGAGGGCCTCAGCAGTGGGGCCCGCACACATCCACACACTCTCTGTTCACACACCTTGACCTGTGTCCCTGACTATTCCCTGTTCACCATCCGAGTCCATGCTTGGCCTCTCTGTTTCCACGCTCCTGTGGCCACCTCCGTCTGGAACGTCCCCCACCTTTATCTTCCACATCAAAGCTCGTCCCACAAGCTTGGGCCAAGTGTCACTGTCCCACTGCTTTCTGGACCGCCCACTGGGAGGGCTCTGCTGCCTGCAGCTTCCACAGCGTCCATCCACATCCTGCTCCCCTCTCACTGGAGCATATCAGCCTTGGTCTTAGGGGAAGCTCCCCTGCCCCCAAATAAAAATGCCCCAAGTTGCTTTTCTTGGACTGACATACCCAACTCTACTAGATAAAAAGGACAGAGTGGCCGGGCACGGTGGCTCACCCCATAATCCCAGCACTTTGGGAGGCCGAGGCGGGCAGATCACCTAACGTCAGGAGTTTGAGACCAGCCTTTTGTTTGTTCCTAGTTTGTTCCTAGCCAACACAGTGAAACCCCGTCACTACTAAAAATACAAAAATTAGCCTGGTGTTGTGGTGCATACCTGTAATCTCAGCTACTCTGGAGGCTGAGGCAGGAGAATTGCTTGAACCCAGGAGGGGGAGGCTGCAGTGAGCTGAGATCTTGCCACTGCACTCCAGCCTGGGTGACAGAGTGAGACTCTGTTTCAAAAAGAAAGAAAAGAAAAGGAACAGAGTGATGACATTTGCTGATAAGGAGCTTCCGTGGTGACCGGGGCGGCTGATGGCTTAGAAGCCTTGTCTCAGGGCCATCTCAACAGCTCAGTGGGGCGGGGACTATTAATTTCCTCCTTTCCAGATGTAGGCAGTTAAGTGAACGGCAGCTCCTGGTGCAGCAAGGCTGGAACCGCTCGGTGCACCCCAGAGCCTGCCCTCTGCCTCCCGGATCCTGCCTCCAGGACAGGGCCTGGGCAGGATGCGCCTGAGCCACCCTCCTGGGAAAGGGAGTCAGGAGGAAACCTCCTCCTTGTCCCTGAGCTTCACAAAATATCTTAGTAAAAACACATTTTTTTCCAAGTCATTAACAATAAGGCTTTTGGTAGGTGTCTGTGATATGCAGGTCAGCAGGCCGGCAGCAGCAGGGGCCATGGGCAGCCCTGACCTCCAAGGCAGTGGTGTGGGCCTATGGGCACACTCTGAGCCCAGGAAGGTGCTGGGTGCTCCACAGGGCAAAGGCCCTTTAGTCCAGGCCGGTGTGAGCCTGGGGGTGCTGTGCCCAGGACGGGCATGGAGTACTCCACAGAGCAAAGGCCCTGCAGGCCCAGGCATCTAATGCTGGAGCAGGGGCTTCCTGGACACGGGGAGCTGCTAGGCTGGGGAAAGAGGAAGATGCGTGAAGAGGGAGGGGACAGAGGGCTAGGATCGGGACGGGCGGGAGGAGAGAGAAGGAGGAGGAGGGGAGGAAGGGAGGTAGGGAAATGGAGTAAGCAGAACCCAGGCTGAGGGCCTGGCCCTGGCTGGGGTGGTGAGAGGCCCTTGGGCAGTTGCAGGCAGAGGCAGCCTGGTGAGGTTTCTCTTTTCCAGAGGCAAGTGGTGGCAAGTGGTGAGGACAGAGTGGGGGGCAAGTCTAGATGTGGGGACACCCTGAGGAGGCAGGTGGAGGGGTTGGGAAGGCAGGAACTGCTGGGCTTGGGGCAGCTTTGGTAGATTCAGGGCTGGGAGCTGAGGGTGAGGTGGATAAGCCTGGGATGGCTGGGAGCCAGGTCTAGCCATGGGGACAAGAGCAGGATGAGGACGAGGACGGAAGGTGCCTTCTGCTCTGCGTGTGTGGCTCCCAGGCAATGTGGTGAAGGACACTCAGAGAGATCCTGGGCCTGAGCCATGGGCTTAGGAGTCCTCTGCCCAAAACCAGGAGCAGGAACAGCAGAGCACGGATGGGCTCACCCGGGGGACTGAAGGCAGAGGTGGGCGGTGGATGGAGATTAGGGAGACGCCGATGTTCCCCCTTTGAGGTGTCAGAGCTGGGCTAGAGAGAACTCGGAGATGGTCATTGAGCTGGGGTCAGTGTCTTAGGAGTGCTGGCCACCACCATCTAGGGAGATGATGACTGAGAACATCCCAGCCTTTGGAAAATACGATCATAGCCAGCAGTGATTCGGGGCCCAGTGGGTGGTGGGGGCGGTGAGTGGAGAGGGGAGGAGAGAAAGAGGTGATGGAGGAGGTGGGCAGGGCCAGGGGGAGTATGCTTCTCAGCCACACAGCTGCAGGGCCTCACCCACAATCTGAGTGCCTGGGGCCATGATCACCCCAACTAGGTCTCAAAATGTGGGACCCAGGAGGGTACAGGTGGGCTCTGTCAGTCTCTCAGGGTGAGGGTTGAACCAATGGGAGGGTGGAGACCTGATCCCTGGAGGAGCACCATGAGGCTGCCGCCCACCCCCTGGATCTGGAGGCTCAGTTCAGACCCCAGGCCAATGACCCCAGGAAGCCAGGCCCCACTGGCTCCAGTGGAAGTCATGGAACAAGCCGGGGCCACTCTGCCCGGGGTACTTGGTTAGTGAGAGGGAGCGAGCCTTGGTGCCTTTGCAGCCCAGGTGTGTGTCTGTTCAGGCTGAGTCCCATCTCCATAGACAGGGGCCTGGGCTGCCAGCTGTGCCTGTGGACATGGGGGCAGGAGGGTCAGGGGAGGGAGATGGCTCCGTATCCACCCTAATTGCCTCTCCGGAGAGGGAGACAGAGCAGGAGGTTGACTCTGGCTGACCCCCACTGTCCCTTGGGGAGACTACATAATGAGAGCAAGGAAGCAGCTGCAATCTGTGTGTGCGTGTGTGTGCGCGTGTGTGTCCGTGTGTGTGTTTGTTGGGCCGGGACTGGTGAGAGGTGCTCAGCCTCTCCGAGGACCACATACCCTGGTGGAAGGGTGGCCTGGCTGTAGAATGCAGGCAGGCGGGGGTTTGTGCCAGCTTTCCTCTGGGTGCTTGGTGAAATGCACATTCCTAGGCCTCAGACACATTGGATCAGAATTTCCTAAGTGGAACTCTTCATCTTAAAGCTCCATAGGTGGTTTTCATGTTCATTTCAGTGAAGGAAAAAACCCACAGGCCTGTGAGATCTTTGGAACCCTCAGGAACCTCCCCGTGCCAGGCATGCACTTACGTTGAAGGCTTCCTAAGATGAAGGATGGGTCCCCTTCTCCCCTGGCCAGGCCAGACGGGTCCTTCTGGAGACAGCCTGCCCTCGCGCGGAGACCCCAACGATGCAGGCAGTTTGAATGGAGAGGAATGGGGGCATGTGGGTGAGGGGACAACTGGTCTGAATGACAAGGGAGTGGCTTTGCTGCCTGCCTGTGTTTCTCTGCAGGGCCTCTCCTAGTTCTGGGATGGGGGATATTGAGTGAGAGATGGGAAAAGGCCTGGAATCTAGTCTGAGCTCAGCCACTCATACAGCTGTGAGATTTTGGACTGAATCAGCCATCAGCCACCTCCACTGAACATCAAACCCCTCCAAGAGCACTGTGCTGGAGCCCTGCCCCAGACTGATAAAGTTAGCATCTCCAGGTGTGGGGCTGGACACGGGTCTTTGGTTCTCAACCCCTAAATGGTGATCCTTTTCTCTGATCCCCACCAACTGGACAATAGACAGGAGAGAAGGGCTTGGTTCCTTCCCCTTACCCTTCAAGGAGAAACTCCCCTGGCCAAAAGCTTTTGCATTATGCTGATACTATGGTTGCTTTGTCAGCATTTGAGTGACACATGACATGGGTTTTGATTCGGGGCAGGCTGAGGCTATAGGAATGCCAGCATTTTAAGAGATGCTAGAAGATTGCCGTAGAGAAGGCATAAAAATCCTCTCAGCCATTGGCCCTGAAATTCTTTATCTCCAAGTCAGAAGGAAACACAGTGTTGTCCATTAACAGTAAATTTTTTAAATACAAAGTGTAGACATACTGGGCCGGGGTGGTTTAAAGCGGGTCTGTTTGTAAACTTAAAGGAGAATCCCATGGGCAGATAACTTTTCATTTTAATGCAGATAACTTTTCAGTTTAATGATCGGCTTTATAAACCTAGGTTATCTCTGGCTGCTGATATCTGTACAGAAGTAGAATATTGCTAGAGGCAGAATGTAATCAGCTGAACCAAAAGTCCCATTTAATTTACCCCCCTAAATTGTCACTACGTTGCAGTAAAGTCATTCAACAAGGTGTTGGCTACCTTTAGCTAAGGTGTTTATTTACAGGATCTAAATCAAAATGAAGAAAAAATATGATATAATGGAAGATGTGGACTTTGGAGTCTGAAATATCTGAGTTTAAATCCTGGCTTTGTTCCTAACTAGCTGTGTGAGTTTGGGCAAGCCCGTGTCTCTTCTAAGCCTCAGTTTCTCCATTTGTGAAATGGAACACCTACTTGCCTATTTCACAGACATGTTGAGAAGTTTAAATCTCACAAATGATCATTTATATCAAGAGTCTAGTACGGTACCTGACACATTGTAGGTATTGAATACTTAGCAGTTATAATTAAAATATGGATCTATCCCCAGCGTGTGTAATAAAGTTTCATATTATCTATTTCGCAACATTACAATGAGGAAAACATACTTTAGCCCATTTTGCAGATGCTGAAACTGAGTTGGGATCACTGGGACTTGAGCCCAGGTCCTTCAGCTCCAGGCCCCATGCTCTTTTCATTGCATGCTCTTAACTAGAGATGGACAATGCCATTTTAATGAGGTGTCGGGTCAGTAGGTGGCAGGGCTGGCTGTCACTGGCATTCGGAGGTGGGGGGCAGCAGGGAGTGAAACAAAGGGGTTGGAACGTCTCTCAGAGAACGAATGGGGACTTCAAATCACAGAAGAGGTGCCCGGTGGATGCTTCATGCCAGCCAGTAGTGACAAGTGCTGCACGCCCCTGCATGTCACCATTTCCAGAACAAGCTCACAGTGCAATCGGTTCCACTGGGGGCTTCTAGCTAAGATGCCAGTTCTGGTTGACATGTGACTTGTGAGTGTAATTCTTCACCAGCCCTTCATCCAATATGAAGAAACACTACCCCCCAAATATATCACAGTTTACATATATATAAAATTATGCTTTTATTGTCAACACCTTAAGGAATCACCTTTGCAGAACATTTTTAAAACATGTCTTTTTTTTTTTTTTTTTGAGACAGAGTCACGCTCTGTCACCCAGGCACCCAGGCTGGAGTGCAGTGGCACAGTCTGTGCTCACTGCAACCTCCGCCTCCTGGGTTCAAGTGATTCTCCTGCCTCAGCCTCCCGAGTAGCTGGGATTACAGGCACGCACCACCACACCCTGCTAATTTTTGTATTTTTAGTAGAGATGGCGTTTCACCATGTTGGCCAGGCTGGTCTCGAACTCCTGACTTCAGGTGATCTGCCCGCCTTGGCCTCCCAAAGTGCTAGGATTACAGGCATGAGCCACCACGCCTGGCACATGTCAAAATGTTTAAATAACATCTCCATTTGTAGATAGAAGACTGCACACATGTAGAGACAGCAGATACCCAACCTTTGCTTTGTGTGGATACATTTAGATAACTAGTGGGCAGTATCTGCCATTGTAGCACAGACTCCATTTTAATATATTTGAATGGCACAAAATGCTCTGGTATATGCAGGAAAGCCAGTGAGAACCAGTCAAAGACATTCTACCCCATCCAGGAGCTCTCTTACCTGCATGGGGCTCAGTCTAAGCCCTGCTTTTGAAGGGTGTGCAGAGAGGCCATTTTTAAAATCTTACAAATGAGAAATAGAATTTTAAAAAATTATAAAGGACACAGGCAAATCAATTCATTAAAAGAAAAAAAAGCTAGGCTCTCAGTAGAAAAATGGGTCAAAAGCATGCACACACCATGTACATTCAAATAGTTTTTTAAAACCCTAGAAAAAATTTTAATTTCATTAGTTATCAAATATATATCTAAGACAGTACCGCATTACAATAAGGTACTATTTTTTTGCCAATAAAATTTCCAAATGATTTTTCAATTTTGATGACAATACCAAACACTGATCATACTGTTATCATGAGTACAGATCTTTAGAAAAAACAATTTGGCTGCAGGATAGCAAAAGCCTTAAAAATGTCGATTCCTTTGGCCCAGTAATTCCATGCCTGGGAGTCTATCCTAAAGAATTAATCAAAAGTTCAAGAAAAAAAAAAAGTGTTAAGAACAAAATAAGGGAAACCATGTAAAAGGTTAAAAATAGGAAAATGAAAAAGTATTCAATATACTCATTAACGGCACATTATTCGGGGGTTAAAATATAGGTTTATGATGATTTCGAGATAAATAGAGGAAATTCTTACATTTTTAAGTTTTTAAAACGAGTGTAAATACATATATATATATATATATATATATATATATATATATATATATAGAATCATCTCAACTGTAAAATGGTTAGACGAGGAGGAGAAGGAAATACATCCAATTGCTAACAGAAGTGTCTGAGTGACGGGATTATTTCTTACTACCTGCTTTTTTGCATTTTCCATTTTTTCATTACAAAAGGTATGAATTGAGGAAAAGCAACTTCGACTTTGGGGCTGAGAACAAACTTTATCCAATGACTCTGAAGTTATCTGCTTTGCCCAAGTATTTCTGCAGAGTCACCAAATACATTCAAGACTAGAAAAACAGTACCTCAAAGTCAAATGAGGTGAGTGCCAACAGAGGCCAAGGAGAAAAGTAACAGGAGATCAATAGGGAAAAGACGGAGAGAAACACTTGCTAGCAGAAAACAAACCCACAAAAAGCCAAACTGGAGCCTTTCTAATCAGTTCCATCTTTCGGGCTCTGAAGACAAATGAATGGGAACAGGACCTGACCTCCAATAACCAGGCAGATCCGCAGACCCCCTTTCTTCACACTGCGTGTGGGACGGGCCACAGAGCTCTCTGAAGCTTCTGGACTTAGAATCCTGGGACAGCATGGCATAGGCTGTGTCCTTGGCAAGTCCTTGGTCTTTGTCCATGTGCTGTGGGCATCTCCAGTAGACTGAGCGTTGCTCAGTTTTGTAGGAAAAATATCAATAAAAATAGAGCTCCCAAGCTCATGATCATTTTGCAGTTTGATCTTGTCTAGAAATCTAAGTCATCTTGGCCAAAGCCGTCTGCCCTGCCCACTGCCTTGGTGGGGGCGGGATTTCCGAGTGTCTGGTCCTCTTGAGGGTCACAGCCTTCCCTGGCCCCCTGCTCTGGAGTCCTTGTGTCTGAAGGGGCCTCTTCTTGCTCAGAAGTGGAACTTTCTGGATACATCCTGGTGGCCTTTCTCTCTGCATGACGGGCCCCCATGGACTTGGCGTCAGGGCTCCTTATGTCTCCACATACATGGCTGTCTTCTGAGTCTTTCCGCCAGCTGCTGCCCTGAGAGCATGCTCTGGACGAGGAAGGGCCTGTTTGGAAGGTTGGCTTTTGGTGGGGAGTGTCTCCACCTGGGGAAGGGGGTGGAGTGGGCCTGTCCTCGGGGGCTGGGCTGCTGCTTTCAGAAGCCCCCCCAGACTGGCCATCTCCTAGACTGACCTGAGGGCTCCCCTTTTTCTCACCTTGAGTTTCTCCTTCCGACTCTGGCTGGGCCTCCCCTTCAGCCTCCAGGGCCTCTACACCTTCTGCCTCTGGCTGGGCCTCCCCTTCTGCCTCCTGGGCCTCCCCTTCTGCCTCTGGGGCCTCTACACCTTCTGCCTCTGGCTGGGCCTCCCCTTCAGCCTCCAGGGCCTCTACACCTTCTGCCTCTGGCTGGGCCTCCCCTTCTGCCTCCTGGGCCTCCCCTTCTGCCTCTGGGGCCTCTACACCTTCTGCCTCTGGCTGGGCCTCCTCTTCAGCCTCCTGGGCCTCTATACCTTCTGCCTCTGGCTGGGCCTCCCCTTCAGCCTCTGGGGCCTCGACACCTTCTGACTCTGGCTGGGCCTCCCCTTCTGCCTCCTGGGCCTCTACACCTTCTGACTCTGGCTGGGCCTCCCCTTCTGCCTCCTGGGCCTCCCCTTCAGCCTCCAGGGCCTCCCCACCTTCTGACTCTGGCTGGGCCTCCCCTTCTGCCTCCTGGGCCTCCCCTTCAGCCTCCAGGGCCTCTACACCTTCTGACTCTGGCTGGGCCTCCTCTTCAGCCTCCTGGGCCTCTACACCTTCTGCCTCTGGCTGGGCCTCCCCTTCAGCCTCCGGGGCCTCGACACCTTCTGACTCTGGCTGGGCCTCCCCTTCTGCCTCCTGGGCCTCTACACCTTCTGACTCTGGCTGGGCCTCCCCTTCAGCCTCCAGGGCCTCTACACCTTCTGACTCTGACTGGGCCTCCCCTTCAGCCTCCTGGGCCTCCTCTTCTGCTTCCTGGGCTTCCTCTTCTGCCTCCTGGGCCTCTACACCTGACTGTGGCTGGGTCTCCCCTTCTACCTCCTGCATCTCCCCTTCAACCTCTGGGGCCTCTACAACTTCTGACTCTGGCTGGGCCTCCCCTTCAGCCTCCTGGGCTTCCCCTTCAGCCTCCTGGGCCTCCCCTTCAACCTCCGGGGCCTCTATACCTTCTGACTCTGGCTGGTCCTCCCCTTCTGCCTCCTGCATCTCCCCTTCAATCTCTGGGGCCTGTACAACTTCTGACTCTGGCTGGTCCTCCCCTTCTGCCTCCTGGGCCTCCTCTCCTGCCTCTTGGGCCTCTGCACCTTCTGACTCTGGGGGGGCCTCCCCTTCTGCCTCCTGGGCCTCCCCTTCAGTCTCTGGGACCTCTACACTTTCTGTCTCTGGCTGGGCCTCCTTTTCTGCCTCCTGGGCCTCTACACCTTCTGACTCTGGCTGGGCCTCCCCTTCTGCCTCTGGGGCCTCTACACCTTCTGACTCTGGCTGGGCCTCCCCTTCAGCCTCCAGGGCCTCTATGCTTTCCGCCCCATCACTCTGTCCTGGATCTTGGTCACCTCCTGCCACAGCTTCACCCTGCAAGTGGTCCTCATGCCCAGAGCCCTGGCCCCCAGTTTCTCCCCTTTCACTTATGCCCTCTCCCTCCTGCTCAGCTTCCCCCAGCTCGCTGCCCACACTGGTTTCGCTGTTGTGGATTTTCCCTTCCCTCTTCTGAGCCTTTGCATCTCCCTCTGCCTCCCCCAGTTTGGGATCTTTGTCTCTGTCGAGTCTCTGGCTTCCCTCGCCATCCTCACCCTGGTCCACTCCAGGCCCACAGCCCAGCCCTGGCCCTGGCCCTCCGCCTGCTCCCTGGACAGTCCTGGTGCTGGTGGGGTCTGTGCAGGTCTCGCCAGGGGCCACCTCCGCTGCCTCCCCATCGGTGTGTTCTTCCCTCTTCCTCTGCAGAATCTGCTGCAGGTCAAAGGCCTCTTTGATGGGACCTCTGGTTGCCCCCATTGTGGCCTTGGGGGACGCAGGGCTCACTTTCTTCCTCACGCAGGCCTCGCAGGGACAGAACTCCTCGCCCTCCCCGTCCTCGCCCAGCTGGCTCCCCAGGGCTGCACTGAGGGCTGGCTGATTCTCCAGCGTAAAGGAGAAGGGCCCCAGGCCCAGGGTCCGCTCAGAGAAGGCCGAGAGGTTGCGCAGGCCCCGGAGACGGTGTCTGCGCTGCTGGGTCTGCAGGAGCAGCTCCCCAGTGAGGGCCTCCCTGGGAGGCCCCAGCCCCATCCGCCCCGCCCGGCCCTGGAGCTTCTGCAGCTCTCTCTCGGTGCTGTCCTGGAGGCGTCGGGCCACATCCTGCTGCAGCTCGGCCGCCATCTGGTCCAGCAGGTCACTGTCCTGCAGGCCCCAGCGCGCTCGGAGCTCAGCCACCGCGCCGGAAAGGTGGGCCAGGAAGGCCTTCTCCGTCTTCTTCAGCAACACGGACACCCAGATGGGGTCGCAGTCCAGAGCCGCTCCGCAGGCCACCGAAGAGCTCCTCTCTGCAGCCCCCGGCGGGGCTTGGGCCTGCGTGTGCTCCGGGCCCATCACGGCGGCTCCGGGCGGCTTTTCCAAGCCAGGCTCAAGCTGGGAGCCACTTGGACTCTCGCTGGCGCTTGGGCCCGTCTCTCTGAGATGACTAGCGGGCTCTGTGGGTTCCTCTGTGCCCTCTGGGGGCCGCGGCTCTGCAGAGGCTCTTCCCGCTTCCTCCTCCTGCATTGGGTCATCTTCCCGGGAGCCTTCCCCATCCGGAGAGCCGGCCGCGGACAACTCCTGCCGGCCGACGCTTCCTTCTTCTGGAAGCCCTTCCTCTTTGAGACCCTCTTCAAGAGCCTCTTCTCGCAGTCCTCCTTCTGGTCCTTCTTTAACTTCCTCTAACGGCGCCCCCTCTTCTTGCAGCCCTTCTCCTGTTTCTTCTTTAATTTCCTCTAACTGCGCCTCTTCTTCTTGCTGTCCTTCTCCTGTTCCTTTAGTTTCCTCTGACTGGGCCCCCTCTACTTGATGCCGTTCCCCTTCTGTTTCTTTAGTCCCCTCTAACGGCGCCCCCTCTTCTTGCGGCCCTTCTCCTTCTGTTTCTTCTTTGATTTCCTCTAACTGCGCCTCTTCTTCTTGCTGTCCTTCTCCTTCTGTTTCTTTAGTTTCCTCTAACGGCACCCCCTCTTCTTGCGGCCCTTCTCCTCCTGTTTCTTCTTTAATTTCCTCTAACTGCACCTCTTCTTCTTGCTGTCCTTCTCCTTCTGTTCCGTTAGCTTCCTCTAACTGCACTCCCTCTTCTTGCAGCCCTTCTGTTTTAGTTCCCTCTAACTGCACCCCCTCTTCTTGCAGCCCTCCTCCTTCTGTTTCTTCTTTACTTTCCTCTAATTGCACCTCTTCTTCTTGCATTGTGTTTTCAGCTAACTGCTCCAGGTTCGAGCTCGCCCTCTGCTCCTCACTGTCTCTTTCTGCTTCATCCTCATTGGTGGCACAAGCACAGGCTTGGGAGTTCAGGAAGGCTGGGGAACAACACTGCTGTTGGTTTTCCAGATCCCCTGGGTTCTCAGAAGTTCTGGGATCAGGCCTCTGGTTGGAGGTTTTCAGGGGCAGCTCTGTCCCCTCAGAGACCAGGGTGCCGTCCATGGCACAGGGTACGCTGCTCTCCCCTGAACCTCCGGAGCCACTGCTGATGTCCACACCAGAGGAGGACGTGGGTGTGAAGTTCTCCGTCACTGCATGGGACCCAGGGTCCGGCAGAGCCTGGCTCCATGTGAGCTCCCAGAGGCCTGAGTCTAACTGGTCTTCCCCAAGGTCGCATCCTGGCCACAGGTCCTTCGAGATGCTGAGCAGCTCCTGGTACCGAGGGGAGTCTTTGAACCTCACTTTGCTGGCAGGAGACCCAAGGTCTTCATCAAAGAACTGAAGACTGGCCAGACAAGTAATGAGGGCCCCGGCTGAGCGGCTGAGTCTCCTGGCCATGGGCCTAGACACTTCGGGCATACTGCTGGGCCGGCCCTGCTTGGAGCCCATCAGCGCCCTCATGATCTGCGTGGAGGCAGACACCTGACCAGGAAGTGCCCGCAGGCTCACCCTGCAGCTGGCTGGGTCCTCTCTGTCCGCTCTGGCCTCTGCGGGGGCCTCGGAAACTCCCTCTGGAGCTGCCCCTTGGGGGACACCCTCTCCTGATTGGGGACCAGCATCACTACTCCCCGGGAGGGCTCCCTCTGGCTCCGGGTCCTGGCCGGGGTCCCCTTCCAGGCGCTGTTGTCTGGCCAGAGCTGGCTCCCCCAGGCCTTCCAGAGAATGGTCATCCCCGGGGTCCACCTCGGGGCCTCTCAGGCCACCCCTTGCTGCACCTGTGGTCTCGTCCGCCATCTCATATGTCATGAGTACGGGCTCTTCTGGAATGTTGTCCAGCCATTCGCGGACCACAGCCTCTGGAGACGAACGGGGCAGAGAGCTGGGTGACACACCGCTGGCCTCCTCCTGCCCCTGCGGGCCTCCCCAACTCCTTGAGGTCTCCTCCTGGGACAGCCCCCCAGACCCCACATCCTGGCTGGCACTGCTTCTCCTGGATGCCCCTGAACCGGGCCCCAGGGACAGTGTGGGCACAGCCTGGTGTGTCCCCTCCTTCTGCTGGCTCCCACCTGGCCCCCGGGCAGCACTTCGGTGGCTGCTGCCAGTGCTCCCACAGCTGGAAGAGCGCCTCTGGGGGCAGGGCCGCCCCCTGGGCGGAGTGGGACAGTACCTGCCACACAGCCAGTGGGCCTCAGGGGAGGGTCCCCGCTGGGCCTCTTCAGCCGACTGTGTCCCAGCCTGTGAGTGGCAGCAGCTTTGGTGGGGGCCCGCCGCCCCTTGCTCAGGCCATCCAACCTGCAGAACCAAGGGCGAGGAGGGCTGGGGGGTGTCCCTGGCCTGTTCCCCCAGGCTGGCAGCCCCAGATTTTGAGCAGGAGTCGGATGTGTGAGGTGGTGTGGGGTCCAGCGAGCATGTCCTGGACCCTGCGTCCCCTGCCCACCCGACAGAGGGAGCGTTGTAGGGGGAGACCCCAGAAGCACAATCTGAGTGTCCTGCATGGGTGACAGTGGCACTGCTAATTCCCAGAAGGTCCTGGGAAGGAAGAGATCCCAAGGAGGGAGGTCTCAGGTTCCCGGAGGCCTGTGTCCTGGTGCTCAATGAGCTTCCAGAAGATTGTTTCACTGAGCCATCCCGGCAGGCCCTTCGCCGCTCAGGAGGCCTCGGCACTTGCTTGGTTACAGAGGAGTCCAGCGGGTTGTGGGTGTCCTTGCAGTAGCGACACTGGCTGGGATGGCCTCTCGGGGCCACTCGGCCAAGGCCGGGGCTGCTGGGTGAGGACGTTGCACTGGCCCGGCTTCTGTGCCTTCTCTGCTCCTGCTGGGATGAAGCGGAGGTGGAAGGGGTAGAAGAGGCTCCTTCTGAGTCCCAGGAGCCAGAAAGGCCAGGAACCAGACGCCCCCTCTTCACAGACGCCCCCCCGGCCTGCTCGGTGCTCCGTCCTTGCATCTCTGCCTGCAGGTCCTCACTCCTTAAAGACGAAAGACTCGGAGCTGAAGAACCAGGGTTGCCTCCCTTGATGGCCTCCTGCTGAGAGGTCTCAGCCCTTGCCTTGCCTGGGCAGCCCCGGGGCCGCCCGCCCCATTTGCTGGATCCCTCGTGAGACCCAGTGCTGGCCAACGAGTCCGAAGAAGCCCCCTCCTCACTCCGGGCCCTGGGTGTCAGGCAGCCGCCTTGCTCTGGGCTGCCCAGCCCGGCTCCATCTGTGCACAGGCTGGGGTCCTCACCCAGGCTCCCTCCAGCTTCCCGCTCAGCCCTTCTCTGGGCAGAGGGGCTGCCGCTGTCCACCCCATCTTCCGGGGTCCTAGGGCAGCAGGAGGAGTCTGGCTCCGAGCCCTCGGGGTGGCCGGTGCTGGAGGCTGGGCTGGCACTGTCCTGGCTGCATCTCTCCCTCCCGGCAGCCCTGTGGCCCCACAGGCCACTGCAGCGGACGTGCTGGGCCAGCCCCCACCTCTTCCGAGTCGCCACTCTCTCTCCCTGGGAGGCATGCAGGGGATTCGTCCAGATTTCATACTTGGGCCCTGGCTGCCCACCTCGGCCAAAGGCTTCCCCGCATCCCACCCTACAGGGCCGGGGTCCCCATACCCCAGGGTCCGAGAAGCCCCAAGGGTAGCCCTCCCACACGCAGCAGAGGGGGTCCACCTCCCCCAGAATGGGGTCTTCCCCGCTGGCTGCTGTGAGGGCGCTGGCCCTGCCCATCCTCCGGGACCACAGGAGTGTGTCTTCGCCGACCAGGTGGAAGCGGACTTTCATCTCCACGGACAGGCTGCCATCCTCATTCATGCGGACCTTCTTCTTCATGTCATCGCCGGCCACCAGCGGGCCTGGCTGCGCTGGTGTGTCCTGAGGGTGCCTGTCAGGAGCAGGGCCCACCGGGGGGTTGCTAGGAACAGGCCTCTCTGGCAGCTGTGGCCTGCTGCCTGGCCGGGACCGCGAATGGATGACACTCAGCTTGGTCTTTGGCCCCCAGCTCCCTGGCACGCAGTGAAGAGGAAAAGAAAAGAGGAAAAGATTGTGAGCCATGGGGGCAGCATCAGGGTAAAGGAATAAAATAGTCATAAGCTTCCCACGACCTGAACACCACCACTGCCTCCAAAATGCACAGTAACGGCTGGGCACGGTAGCTCAGGCCTGTAATCCAAGCACTTTGGGAGGCCGAGGTGGGAGACTGCTTGAGCTCAGGGTTTCAAGACCAGCCTGGGCAACTTAGTGAGACACCATCTCTACGAAAATAAATAAAATAAAAAATAAAAAATAATTAGCTAAGCACAGTAGTATGCCCTTACAGTCCCAGCTTCCTGGCTACTCGGAAGGCTGAGGCAGAAGAATCCCTTGAGTCCCAGAGTTCGAGGCTGCAATGAGCTCTGCGCCACTGCACTCCAGCCTGGATGACAGAGCAAGACCATCAAAAAAAGAAAAGAAAAGAAAAAAAGCATGATAAGGGCAGAGCTATTCTAGAATGACAGTCCCCAGAGCTACCAGTCTGTGAACTGGCATCGTCTAGCAAGGAGAACTTGAGTCTGAATTCAGTCTCAACTCTGCCACTTACTAGCTGCATAGTTTTTGGCAGAGCCTGTTTTCTGAACCATAAAATAAGCATAATAATATTGATTGGTTCAGTTCTTATTGATACATGGCTATGCCTATAAAACTTCCTCTATAGTTGCTAGCACAGAGTAGGCTCTAGAGAGATGGCAGGCTTGGCAGGCAGAGTGGCAGTGCCGAGAGCTTGCTCTTGGCCCTCCTCATGCCCACACCCAGCACAGCAGGTGAAATCAATAAACCGCTGCATATGACCCAGATTGTAAACTGTTATATGCTCTGTGATTATTAGTGGCGACTTTTCACCCTCATCAAGTTCCTGGGTTGATAAATGACTTCAGGGAAGGACCTGGGCTCATGATATCAGGTCCTGCTAGTCAAGCCTGCATCCCAGCCGTGAAAAAGAGAAGAAGAAAGGGCCGCTGGGGATGCAAGGGAGTGACTCTAAGAAAAAATGAGCCAGGCGCGGTGGCTCACGCCTGTAATTCCAGCACTTTGGGAGGCCAAGGCAGGCAGATCACCTGAGGTCAGGAGTTCAAGACCAGCCTGGGCAACATGGGGAAACCCTGTCTCTACTAACAACACAAAAAATTAGCAGGGCGTGGTGGTGGGTGACTGTAATCCCAGCTACTCGGGAGACGGAGGCATGAAAATCACTTGAACCCCGGAGGTGGAAGTTGCAGTGAACCTAGATCACATCACTGCACTCCACCCTGGGTGACAGAGCAAGACTCCGTCTCAGCAAAAAAAAAAAAAAAAAAAAAAAAAAAAAAAAAAAAAAAAAAAAAAAAAAAAAAAGGAAGAAAGAAAGAAAAAGGAAAAAAAAAAGAAAGAATGAATGAATCCCCTAAGTGCTTTCAAATTCCATCTCCTGAGCCAACATGTGGCAAGAGGGTAGGGCTAGCAGACAGAGGCTGAGCCGATGACCAGCAAAAGAACAGACCCCAGGTGCACATCTGGGCAGAAGATGACGTTACCCAGTCCTGCCCCTCCACAGGGACCAAATGCGACTGGGGACTCCTCCAGGGAGGGGCCCAGAGTAAACTGTCCTTGTGCCCCCAGTGCCTGCAGTGATCACCAAGCCTGCCCTTGTTGGTGTTTCTGAGCTTTTCACAAGGACAGTACTTTGTTTACTCACCAAATGTGTTCCTTGTCAGACTGCATTTGTGAACTGTGCTTTTAAAAATAAGTGTGTGGTTTTAGAAAATAACATAGTCCAGACTGTGGCTCTTTGGCTGGATATATGGTTGATTGGATGGATGGATAGATAGATGATCCATGGTCATGGTTAGTGTTAGTCCTTTTGACCTCTGTGCCGGCCACCACTGTTGTCTGAGACCATCGTGACCCTGAAAGGATGCAGCGCCACACACAGGGCGCTTTGCTGCCATGATGTCATGGCCACTGTAGTTGTTTCTTTTTTGAGACAGGGTCTCTGCTGCCCAGGTTGGAGAGCAGTGGCACGATCGTGACTCACTGACGTCCCAAACTCCTGGGCTCAAATCATCCTGCCGCCTCAGCCTCCTGAGTAGCTGGGACCACAGGCATGTGCCATCATGCCTGGCTAATTTGTTCATTTACTTATTTATGTTTGTGGTAGTGGCAGGGTCTTGCTCTGTTGTCTAAGCTTGTCTTGAACTCCTGGGCTCGAGTGATCCTCCTGTCCCAGCCTCCCAAATTGCTGGGAATACAGGTGTGAGCCTCTGCACCTGTGGTTCTTAATAAAATTTATTTTAGATTCTAGAAACTTCAAGTTCAGGATAGCTTAACCCTGTTCCATGTATTTATTTATTTATTTTGAGACACGATCTTGCTCTGTCACCCAGGCTGCAGTGAAGTGGTGTGATCACAGCTCACTGCAGCCTCAACCTCCTGGGCTCGAGTGATCCTCCCACTTCAGCCTCCCAAGTAGCTGGAGCTATAGGCATGTGCCATTATGCCTGGCTTATTTTTTTTTTTAGAGACAGTGTCTCATTATGTTGCCCAGGCTGGTGTCCAACTCCTGAACTCAAGCAATCCTCTCGCTTTGGTGCCCCAAACTGCTGGAATTACAGACATGAGCCACCGTGCCCAACCTCTGTTCTTTTTATATACCAAACACTGCCCTCTCCTATCTTGGTCAAATGTTCAACCCAAGTAAGGTTGACAGTACTGAGAAGGAGGAAGAGGTAAGAGAGATCCCAAAATTACTGGGATACCCAAGATTTGGGGCCAAAGGAAAGCTTCCTGAATTACCTGGAAGGGTATCCACTCAACCCTACTGAACCACCATCCAGTGCAAATCAGATGGGGGAAACCCAAAAACCAACTCACTGTTTTTGTTTCTTGAAGTCAGCCCAGATAAAGTTTCAGCTTCACTTCTCCTGGCATTTTCCATGGCTGGGGGTCTGAAGGCCTCATGCCCGGCACACACCAGCACAGAAGGGCTGTGCAGCAGGGCCTGCAGCGAGTCCACCTGAGGGAGGAGCGGGCGGGGTCAGGAGGCCTGGGCTGCAGAAACCCCTCTACCCTGAGGCCTGGGGGAGGAAGGATCCAGTCTCACCAGCCCTGTCCTGATTTCTGCACATCTCACTCCAGACTCCTGGTCCAAGGAGGGGTCTTATCCACTCCCCATAACACCTCCATCACTAGCTGAAGGCTGAGGTCCCACCACAATGATCTCCCACTCTACCTACACCCCTCCTTCCACCAGGTGTGAGGCCTGTGATCAAAGGGCACTCTGGATGCCCCTGCTGCAAAAGACTTCTGTAGGCTGCATTTCTGCCCACACATCCACCCTCCAGAATATGTATTCTCTGGAGCAACTGGAGCAGCACACTCCCTCCAGATCCCACAGCGGGGCCTGATTGACTCTCTCACCCTTTTCCCAAATGGAGGAGCCTCTGTGCTGCCTGACCTGTGTTTTCTGGTACAATCTGAGTCTGTTGCCTCTGTCTCTGCCTCTGCCCAAGTGGAGGCGACAGGGGCTAGGCACCACTCTTCCTACCGGGACCCCTTCCCTTCCAGACTCCCGCAATGGTCTCTGGGCTCCTGACCCTCCCCAGACCCATCAGAATGTCCCCTACCCACTCCTGGGCTCAGGGCAGGCTCAGGGCAAGATTCCATTCCAGGAAACAGGTCCCTGGGCCCAGAGACGCCTGCAGATCTGAGGGTTTGCACTACCGATGGGATTACATCGTAATTAGCAATGCTGGGGGATGTATTCCATCTTTAAAGCACAGAGCATGTTCTTTTTCATTCTCCAAAATTATAAGGATATGCTCATTAACAAAAAAAAAAAAAAGAAAAAAAAAGAGGGAATATTACATTCTCTTCCCCCAAAAATGTCACAGAAGTTTGTTGTGCACCAGATCTTTCAGCCTAGGTAATTAGAAGAAGTTTGTTTTAAATGACGAGGTCCATTTCTTCTTTGATTTAGATTCCTAGTCCATCAAAAATTTCAAACATGACCCAAGTCTATCAATTCATGGATGTAGCCATGCTTCTAGGGAATCAGACTCTCCAGGGAAGAAGAAAAAATTGAAGACTAAATGATGCTCCCATTCCTAGGGAGAGGTAGAAGTCTAAAATCTACAGGAAAAGGAGCATTTTCAAGAATGACTATCCAGGAGGGAACCTGAAAGTTGATAATCATGTTGCAGTCCTTCCTGGGGAGAAATGAGGTCATTATATTTACAGAAACTCTCACAGCTCTGCAATAAGTCTAGGTGAAAATATCCTAAGTCTTTTTCTCCAGTTCACTCATGTTATACCAGCTCTCTCCCCATCACCGCACCCACTAAACTACCGCTAACTGAAGGTAGGGACCTTGTCTCATTTGTCTGTTTATGTGGCACATGCTAGTCCATGGTAATGCACACTAACTCAAAAGCATCCTTGCATTACATTGTAATTAGCAATGCTTGGGGGTGTATTTCCATCTTTAAAGCACAGAGCTTGTTCTTTTTCATTTTCCAAGCATTAATGTTGGCTCTATCATTGGCCAGCCATGCAACTAGGAGCAAATTACTTAACCTCTGTGCCTCACTTTTCTTATCTGTCCCAAGGGGATAATAATATCAGCTACCAGATGCAGTGGCTCACACCTGTAATCTCAGCACTTTGGGAGGCCGAGATGGGTAGATCCCTTGAGCCCAGGAGTTTGAGATTAGCCTGGGCATCATGGTGAAAACCCATCTCTACTAAAAAGACCAAAAAAAAAAAAAAAAATTAGCCGGGCATGATGGTGAGTGCCTGTAATCCCAGCTACTTGGGAGGCTGAGGCAGAGAAGTGCTTCAACCCAGGAGGCAGAGGATGCAGTGAGCCGAGATCGCACCGCTGCACCCCAGCCTGGGCGACAGAGTGAAACTCCATCTCAAAAACAAAAAAACAAATGAAAAAAAAAAAACCAATAAAATTAGCCAGGCTTAGTGGCATGTACCTGTAGTCCCAGCTGCTTGGGAGGCTGAGATGGGAGGCTCACTTGAGCCCAGGAGGTTGAGGCTGCAATGAGCTGAGATTGTGCCACTGCACTCCAACCTGGGCAACAGAACCAGACCCTGAATCAAATATTAATAATAGTAATTAATAAATTAATAATAGTAATATCAGCTACCTCGTGAGTTTGTGTGGTGCACGCTATGCCCCAGACCAGCTGCTTCTATCCCACTTTCTTTCTGGTGTGCTTTCCAGTACTGCAGAAGTTTCTTTCTTTGTTTTGGTTTTGGTGGTGTTTTTTGTTTTTTGTTTTTTGTATGCTTGTTTGTTTTTTGAGATGGAGTCTCGCTGTGTCACCCAGGCTGTAGTGCAGTGGTGCAACCTCCACCTCTCGGATTCAACCTCCACCTCCCGGGTTCAAGCGATTCTCCTGCCTCAGTCTTCCCAGTAGCTGGGACTGCAGGCACACACCACCATGCCCGGCTAATTTTGAATTTTTAGTAGAGACGGGGTTTCCCCATGTTGGCCAGGCTGGTCTGGAACTCCTGACTTCAAGTGATCCACCTGCCTCAGCCTCCCAAAGTGCTGGGATTACAGGTGTGAGCCACCACACCTAGCCCAGTACTGCAGAATTTAGAAAGCTGCCAGCCCATTTCCTGAACTTGCTCGAAGCTTAGGATCGAAATGCGAAATAAGTCCCACGAACTAGATGCACTTGCACAGGGCATGAACACGGCAGTGAAGCAGGGGCCATCTTTCTTTTGTTCCTGACTCTTGCCACAAGCAAAAGGAAGTCAAAGATGCAGAGAGGTGTGTGCCGCTGAGATATCAAAAGACGCCCTCGTTGTTCTAGTACCCAACATCTTCCCATTTGGGATCCTAGCAATGGTGGGGTAATTCAGAGCTCAGTCATTCCAGAGGCAACCCCCCAAACCCACTTTCCTCATTTCCTAGACATCCCGGACAGGTCGGTCTGTAACATTCTGGGAATCTTTTCCAGGAACCCAGCCAGTGCTCCTCCAGCCTTTCACTGGATCTCTGAGCATCAAACCCTCTGAGTGTAATTCCTTCCTGCTTAAGATGCCGAGAGAGGGCTGGGCACAGTGGCTCACACCTGTAATCCCAACACTTTGGGCTGCCAAGGTGGGCAGATCACCTGAGGTCAAGAGTTCAAGACCAGCGTGGCCAACATGGTGAAACCTCATCTCTACTAAAAATACAAAAAAAAAAAAAAAAAAAATTAGCTGGGCATGTTGGCAGGTGCCTGTAGTCCCAGCTACTTGGGGAGGCTGAGGCAGGAGAAATGCTTGAACCCAGGGGGCAGAGGTTGCAGTAAGCCAAGATCACACCACTGCACTCCAGCCTGGGTGACAAAGGGAGACTCCATCGCAAAAAAAAAAAAAAAAAAAAAAAAAAAAAAAAAAAAAAAAAACAGATGCTGAGAGAGGATTCTGTTTCCTGTACTGAAGCATGGATGATACAGTGTATCACATCAGAGGTGGCTGCAGGCAATGAACCTTCAAGGATAGGAATCTGGGATTCGTGTTCTCATCTGGTTGATTTGAAGGTGGTGATAAACTGGTGGCAACAGGACACTCAGCGCATGGCACACAGTGACAAAATGGTTCTTAGGTGGTCCCCTCTCAGAGTAGAAAGTAGTGCTTCCTGAGAGCAGGACTTTGACCCTCCACTGGCTGCCAGGATACCCTCTTACAATGAGAGTAAGAGCTGCAAGGGCTATGGAGTGGGCTGGCTGCTTCTGACTTTTGAAAAATGGCAAGCTCAAGGTCTAAGCCCTGGTTCAAGGATGACCAGAGGACTTGGGGCTTCTTCTGCAACTGCTGTCAAAGAGTCTCTTTTCTCTTGTCAAAACTCAAACGCAGAACTGCTTGTGCTTGTGGCTGAAAGACAACTGAACTGGGTGTTAGCTGTTCCATCAAGCCATAAAGCAGGGGTGGTGTGCAGAAGTAGTCCCTGATCACCAGGTGGAGATGACGTGGACTAGATAAGGCTCAAGAAGCTTGACTGAGGCCTCGGTTAAGTTGCTCAAGCAGGTGGCTCACACCCCAGCTCATCTCCTCCTGCTGCATTCCCATCTCTCCTCAGCACACACCTATGACTTCCTGGGAAATTCCCCCTCCCAGCTAACTGAAGAAGAAAAGATTCAATTCTGGCTTTCAGATGGTTGCACAGAGTATGTTGACATGACCAAGAGTTGACTGCTGCATGACAGACCCAGTTTGGCCAATGAAGGGCAGTGGGGAAGAAAAACCCAGGAGACAGTGTGATTTGGTGACTACTCAGAAGAAGCAATGGCAAGAGGTTCTAGAGCAATTTATGGGCAATGGTTAGCAGTTAAATCTGACAATCAAGGGGCTTGAAAGGAAGGGGACTGGAGGATGGGTGACAGGAAGTCCGGAGAAGGACCTGTGAATGGATCGTTGAGAACTGGCCTAGAGGGTAAGAACATTGGTGTCCCATGTGGTTGTTTACCAAAAAGTGAAAATCCTGAGGATGTATTGACCAGCTCTGTAGAGTCAATCATCCTCTTCCTTCAGCCACTCCGGGGCATGCTCAGGCAGTTCCTGAACAAAGTGGCACAGAAGCATCAACTAGCAGCAGATGCTCCACTCCATTCAAGCAAACTTGGCTGCCACCTCTGCTCAGGGCCTGATCTGCTAAAAGCAGAGACCAGTGATTCGTATCAGACCTTGAAGGACACAGCCAGACCCCTGGTGGAAAGAACCCCTCTGATTTGGTGGCATTCAGCAATCTGTGCCAACTGTAATCCTGCTTCACAGGTAGATTTTGCACCTGGCCATCATCCTTCTCCACCCTCCATGGACTCACTGAACGCCTTGCTCATCCTTGCCAAAACCCATGAAGATTATTTCCACCCAAAGGACTGATTTTATAGCAAAGATGTGAGAAGAGGGACTAACACCCACGAAACTCACTGTGTGGCCACGTACCCCATCATGCAAAGTAGCTCTAACTTATAGAACAATGGAATATTCTACGGAAGACCCAGTTTGGACAGCAGTGGGAAGACATCACTTTATGATGTTGGGATGTTGTCTTACAGAATGTGATATGTGCTCTGAACTGGCAACTGATACATAGTGCTGTTTCTCTGGCGACTAAGACACCTGTGTCTTAGTCTGCTACAACTGTGACCTCACTGCAAACATTTTGTTTTCCATTCAAGCAGTTTCAGTCTCTGCAAGCTATACAGTAAATTCCATGGTTGTTAGTCCACTGTCTCACTTCTTTTGCTACAAAATTAGTTCTTTGGATAGAAGTAAGCTGCATGGGTTATGGCGTGGGTTTGGAGGTCTCAGGACCTCCTTCTAAGGAGAATGTTCCCCCTTAGAAGACACAACAGTGGGCTGGGCGCGGTGGCTCATGCCTGTAGTCTCAGCACTTTGGGAGGCCGAGGCGAGTGGATCACCTGAGGTCAGGAGTTCGAGACCAGCCTGGCCAGCATAGTGAAACTCCATCTCTACTAAAAATACAAAAATTAGCTGGGCATAGTGGTGGATGCCTATAAACCCAAGGAGGCTGAGGCAGGAGAATTGCTTGAATCCAGGAGGCAGAGGTGGCAGTGAGCCGAGATTGCGCCACTGCACTCCAAATCCAGCCTGGGCGACAAGAGTGAGACTCTGTCTCCAAAAAAAAAAAAGGAAGACACAACAGTGGCTCCATGGAGCTGAAAGCTGAGATGGTCACCTGGTACGTACAAGGCTTCTCATGACAATGAACCAATAGGTAACAAGGAGGTTCTGTGTTGGATGGTGTGGCTGGTTCTGATTGTCCAAGGGGGAAATAGGGCTACTATTACACAATGGGACAGGGAGGAAGTCATCTATTCCCCACGCAGCCCATTGGCTGTCATGTCCAGGGATAAACATGAACACAAGACCATGGCAGCCCTATGTAGTGAGGAACCCCAGGGGCTCAGACCCCTGAGGAATATGGTTTGGTCACTCTGTGAAGTACATAATCATAAGCAGCCGAGGTGCTGGTGGGAGACAGAGGAACAGGGAGTGGAGAGTGGAAAGAAGCTTTAAACACCAACGATGGCCTCGCAGTAGATAGTCTAATTTTTTTCACAACTCTGCTAGGTATACATATTAATCAATTTCTCTTTTCTTTGCTCTTTATTTCCTATACTACTTAGCATAGGGTACTTTGATGGTGCTGAACTACATAAGTAGACCTTAAGACAGATGATATCAAGGTGAGGTTGTCACAGAATAGAAGGGTCCAGTGATAATGTGACTGTGGGGAGAAGGTGAATGTGTTTTTTATTGTCGGAGGGAGAGCTCTATTACTACATGAGTGCATGTTGCTGTAGCCGATGTTTATAATGAAGTTTTTGTAATGATGTTATAATATGACTTTTTTTTGAGATGGAGTCTGGCTCTGTCACCCAGGTTGGAATGCAGTGCGCGACCTTGGCTCACTGCAGCCTCTGCCTCCCAGGTTCCAGCGATTCTCCTGCCTCAGCCTCTTGAGTAGCTGGGATTACAGGTGTGTGCCACCACACCTGGCTAATTTTTGTATTTTTAGTAGATACGGGGTTTCGCCATGTTGGCCAGGCTGATCTCGAACTCCTGACCTCAGGTGATCCACCTGCCTCAGCCTCCCAAAGTGCTGGGATTATAGGCGTGAGCCACCATGCCTGGTGATATGATGTTTAAGAAGTATTGATGGAGTGGTGCATACAGATGTTAAGTAGCAACAGGACTGAATCTAAGGAGACTGTGAATTAGATCAGTCAACCTCCATCCTCTGCTCTGCCCACCTTTGGTGGAAATTCATGTTCTGCAGAACCTGGAAAGGCAAAAATTACATTCACGAGTGTCCTTGAACTCAATAATCATAGCAGCTTCCAGCAGAGGTAGTAGCTTCCTGCACATGCTGGGAGCCATTCCTGCAGACCCAGCTTCCAATTCACTCTCTGGCTTCCCAAAGTTGAAGCCCTCCAATGCCCTGTATTAAATCACTTTCTACTTAAGGTACCTTGAGTAGTTTGTTTCCTGCACTGAACTCCTGCAATAATAGGTTATTGGATAAGACAAGAGTAAGAGTACACAAGGCTGCTGGGCACGGTGGCTCACGCCTGTAATCCCCAGCACTCTGGGAGGCCGAAGCAGGTGGATCACCTGATGTTGGGAGTTTGAGACCAGCCTGACCAACATGGAGAAACCCTGTCTCTACTAAAACTACAAAATTAGCGGGGCATGGTGTGACATGCCTGTAATCCCAGCTACTTGGAGGCTGGGGCAAGAGAATCACTGGAACCTGGAAGGCAGAGGTTGCAGTGAGCCGAGATCGCGACATTGTACTCCAGCCTGGGCGACAAGAGTTAAACTCTGTCTCAAAAAAAAAAAAAAGAGTATGCCAGGCACAATGCCTGCCACTTACCACATGCCCACATGCTCTCTAAATGTACCTAAAAACGTGAATTACAGCTGCTTGTTGATTAATGGACTTGACTGAGTGTCTCCATGCTATTCACCTTTAATTAGTACCAGGGCAATCCAATGCCTCTTCTTAAGGGATACTCTCCCTCTTCCACGTGAGTATTTTGACCTGAGGTCTAAAGAACTTTTTCAAGGAACTGTCAGACTCCGACAGCCTACCTTTTTCCCACTGGTCGTGTACAGCTGCTTCACAGGAAAGCGCAGGAGATCTGAGGCTTTGCTGAGAAAGGCGGCCAGGTTCCTAGTATTTCTGTGACTGAGAACCACTGTCTGCTGGAGGCGTGGGTCCATGTTCTTAACCAGCAGTATCCTCCGGGGGGTTTTAAGACTCTTCCGGGAGGAGGAGGTTCCTGGGGCTTCACGCCGGCCTTCGATATCCCGCAGCTGCTGAGCAGTGGGGCTTCTCCCCTGTGGCCGGCCTGGCCCACTGGGGGTCTTGGGGGGTTTCTTATCAGAGCAGAAGTAGCAGCCACCATCTTCCAGCTGCTCCAGGGCGCTGAGGCTGTGCAGGCCCCGGGGTGTGGTGACGGAGCGCACCCCAAAGGAGAGAGGCACACGCTGGGAGAGCTCGTCCATGAGGGCGCTGAAGGTCTTAAAGGCGCGCTGGTGAACGGCCAGGCGGACCCCAGCAAACTGCGGATCCCCTCGCTTGAGGAAGGTGATCTTCTTGGCTGGTGTGACCTTGGTGACTGAGGGGGTGCGAGCCACAGAGGGCAGGAGGCACTCACGGTGGCGCGGGGCCTGGGCATCCCTTGGGGTGCTGTTCATGATGTGGCGGCTCTGGCAGCTGTAACAGGTCAGAGGAAGAGGGGTCAGAGAGCAGCTTGGGGGATTGACATTTCCTGTCTCTCCCCTTCTTTATAGAGGTGCTTCCTGCCCACCCCGAATGTGCTCCACTCCACTATGGAGAGGCAGGTGAATCTATTTGGATGGAACAGAAGGAAAGACAAAAGCTGGGCATGGGACAGATCTGAATTCAAATTCCAGCCCCGTGGATCCCTTGAGCTCAGGAGTTCGAGACCAGTTGGGCAACGTGGCAAAACCCCATCTCTACAAAAATACAAAAATTAGCCAGATGGTGTGCACCTGTGGTCCCAGCTACTTGGGAGGCTGAGGTGGGAGGATGGTTGGAGCCTGGCAAGTTAAGGCTGCAATGAGCCATGATCATGCCACTGCACTCTAGCCTGGGCAGTAGAGCAAGACCCTGTCTCAAAAAAACAACAACAACAACAAAACAAAACAAAACAAAACAAAAACTCCATCTCCACCACCTCCTCCTGTGTGGCCCAGGTGAAGGGTGCAATCTGGATTTTGGTGGCCCCCATCTGTAAAATGCAGCCATAGCCACACTGCATAGTGGTTATGATCATTAGATGAGTCTAGACATGAAAGCACCTGGCACTGAGCAAGTATTAATTTTTTTTTTTTTTTTGAGACAGAGTCTCACTCTGTTGCCCAGGCTGGAGTGCAGTGGTACACTCTCAGCTCACTGCAACCTCCATCTCCTGGGCTTAAGTGATTTTCATGCCTCAGCCTCCCAAGTAGCTGGGATCACAGGTGTCCGCCACCACACCTGGCTATTTTTGTATTTTTGTAGAGACGGGGTTTTGCCATAATGACCAGGCTGGTCTCAAACTCCTGACCTCAGGTAATCCACCCTCCTTGGCCTCCCAAAGTGCCGGGATTATAGGCATGAGCCACCGCACCCAGCAATAAATCTTTATTTCTTTCCTTCCTCTTGTTTCTCTTGCTCACTTCCACCAACCTTGAACCTTTTTGAATAGTATTTCAGCGGTTTGTCTCTAAGGAGGTGGGCAAATAAAGAGAGGACCATGAAACACACAGGTACAAAGGCTGGATGGAGACTCGGGAGGCTTGGGCAGCATACCCCTGCTTGTGAGGTCTCCCTGTGTGGCCCCTGGGAGTTCTCGCCTCCTTGGACTCCCCCTCTCCAGAGGTGAGATGTTGGGTGAGAGGGCTGGAGTGGAAGGCATGGGTTTCAACCCACGCAGGCACAGGGGTGCAGACAGGGAGACTTGGAGCTCTGTGTCCTTAACCCAAAGGGGGTGCCACTGTTTGAAGCTGTGTGCCTTCTTCATTCTATGTTGAGGTTTGCTTTCATATAAACATGATGCTGCCTCTCACATTCTCCTGAAGTCTGTGCAAGGTGCATGATAAACCCTACAGGTGAATATCCCAACCACTGCTGCCATCATGGGAGCGGGGGCTCAGAGCTGCTGTCCGAGGCTAAGGCCAGTCTCCCACAGTCCCTTCCTGCTCCCACTGTCTCCCGGAGAGGAGCCTCACACAGGGCTGCACAGGCCTTCTGTGCTTTTCTGTGCTCTTCCTAGCCCAGGAGGCCACGCCTGCTCTGGGCACCTCACCTCCTGCTTCTTGCTCACATGGGAATTCACCATTCCCCCCAGGCTGCCTGGCTCCAAGGGTTTCCTGCAAGGTGGCCCCTGCCCTGCGGCCCCGGCCTGGCTTTCCTCTTTCGAAGAGTTTTACTCAGCCCCCAAAGCCTGGGGAGCCCCCATCTTCAGTGCAGCTTCTCTGACAGTTCCTATCCCTGGGCCTGTGTCCTTTCTGGCCAACTCCACCAGGGCCCAGGAGGCAGAACCTGTGCTCCCCAGGGCTCCAGCCCCACGTTCCGTACAGAGTCGGGCTGAGAAATGCACACAGATGAGTCAAGCTGATGCTTCCTAGAGCCAGGCCTGTTGGAAGTTGGCCCCGAGCACTTACCAGAGGCAAGGAGTCGTCCCAGCTTACAGGTGACACAGCCCAGGACCCTCGTTGGTGTACAGGCCATGGGCAGCCACAGTCCTCCCTGGCTGTGGCCACTGTGCCCATTTCTGGGGTAGCTGGGGCCCCCATCTTCCCTTCTCACCCTCCTCTCCACGTAGCCCCATCTGTCCCAAGAGATAGAACTCTTCTCTCTTTTTCAAAATTGTGGTGCAGAGAAAGACCTGTTAATCTGACCTCATCTCTGACACAAGCTTTATAATTAGCTGGGCTGCCCCCTCCTACCCAGCATTTAATCCCTCGAAGCTGTTCTTCCCAGCCCTTGGCTCACCTTCCTGCAGAGCTGGAGCACTTGCCCCAGACACTGCTGTGGGACAGCCCTTCTTCCAACATCTTTTCATTTGCACCTGCCACTGTGAGCCCACCTTGTCCCCAGTATCACTATGTCTCTCAGCACCATGTCCCAGCATTATTGTATCATCCAGCTTCGTTTCCTCTAGAATCACTATATCCCCAGCAGCACCATGTTGCCAGCACCCTCATGTCCCTAGTGTCATCATGTCCCTCAGCATCATGATGTCTTCAGCATCACTGTGTTCCCAGTATTAAATGTCCCAAGCATCACCATGTGCTGCGTGCCCAGCACCACAATTACGTGCCAGCACTGCCATGTTCTCACCATCACAATGTCATCAGCACTTCCATGGCCCAGCATTACCATGTGCCCAATACCACCATGTCTTCAGTGTCACCATGTCCCCCAGCATCGCCATGACCCCAAAATGACCATGTCCTCTAGCATTACCATATCCCCAGCACCTCCATGTCCCCAGTAACTCCATGAACCCAGCATTACCATGTCCCCAGCACCTCCATGTCCCCAGTACCTCAATGTCCCCAGCACTTCCATGTCCCCAGCACTTCCATGTCCCCAGCATCTCTATGTCCCTAGCACCTCCATATCCCTGCATCACTGTGTCTTCAGCACTGTCTTGTCCCCAGTATGACCTTATCTTGCAGCCATGAAGAAGGAAGTTGCAAACATGGAAGGTTTTCTTCTTGGAAGAGGCATCACCTTCCAGTCCTCACTCTCAGAATACCTATCACATTCTCCACACATTCTGCCACTCATGACTCACTCTCTCATGTATCCAACAAAGATTTCTGAGCATCTATTGTATCAGGCTCTGTGTGGTATCCTGGGATGCAAACATGAGTAGGATATGGCACCGATCTTCAGAAACTCCACATTCCATTGTGACAAACAGACATGCTCCTACACACAGTAATAAATGTTCTGATGTGTGTATGTGTACATACACACATACTCACACATTCACCACAATATACACTGGGTGTGACTGAATGCAGAGTAAAAGGAATGGCCATGCAGGTCAAGGAAAGCCTCCTAGAGGAAGTGATGCAGAGACTCACCTGTGGTGAGAGTCCAGGAACCTGGGCCTTCAGGGTGCGAGGAAATGCTGGGAGGAAGGACAAAGGGCAGAGTACGCAGGGCTGGAGGAGGGGTGTGGGGTGTGGTCCCCACTCTCCACTCCGTGCCCAACTGGGGGTCAAGTGGGGAACCCCGGGGGGGCGGAGTGGGGGTGTGGGAGGGGAGCATCTAGATGAGGTATGAGATGCTCTATAGGCGGAGGGCATCTGCTCAGCCAAGCCTCATGACTGAGCGATAAAGGCGTCCCCCCAACCTGCCTCCCACACAGGGCAGGGCCTCATCAGGTGTGGGCAGGTAGAATGCTTTGGAGGAGGCTCCGACATTTCACTTCTGAACCATCCAGGCACCCCAGGCTGCCGACAGGACCACGCAGGAGCAGAGGACCTGGCAGGAAGCGGGGAGCTGTGGTGGGTGATCTCGGTGAGCACAGAGACCGAGGGATCCACCCCTGGGGCTGATTAGGTCCCCAGCAAACCCCAGGGCCCACTTGCACCGATCAGAGCCAGGGGAGGCTGAGTCAGTGCAGGTAGGGGGTGAGCGGGGGGGCAGCACTGTGGGATGGAAAAGGAGGGGGCGATGCTGGGGATTTCAGGAGGAAGCAGGGAAGGAAAGCAGAGGCCTTCCAGCTGTGTGTGGGAGGGGGCAGAGGGAGCAAGGAAAAACAGATTACGGGGCAAAAGGAGAAAAAATAGAAGTCACAGGAAATGCTCCAAGAGTTGACAGCCCCTGGGGAGGAATGGGCAGGGCGGACCTGCAGGGAGGAAACTGTTTTGTTGGCAGCCTTGGGAGCAGGAGTGGGCTAGGCTGGGTAAGGGGCTGGCAGCGGGCACAGGCAGGAGAAGCGGTGGATTCAGGAACAGAGTGAATAGTGGGAGGATGGGGGAGGCTGGGCTTTGCAGAAGAGAATGCCAGTGGCAGGAACCCAAGCTAGGCCCCAGAGGGCTGAGCAGGAAGGGGGACAGGACTGCCACGAGAGCTTGAAGGGCTGATCAATATCACACACAGGTCGCTGAAAGAAGCCGAGCGTGATGGGAAGCGCGTATGTCCCCAGAGAAAAACACTTGGGGCACGCAGCCCCCAGAGAGAACACGAGCTGCAGGCACGCAGCAGGGAGCTGGGTCCTTTGCAGGCTCTGCACCACCACACGGGTCCACACGGGCCACATGGGGTCAGGCAGCCGTTTTCAGCACCACCTTCCAGTGGCTCGCACTTGCCACAGGTCGTAAGAGCACTGGTATTTTACAAACCAGTAAGAAAAGAAGAATGAAAAAAGAAACAATGACAAACGAAGACAAAGACAAGACATTCATTGCAAAGATGCATCTTGGCTTCAGATATATTAACACATGGAAAAAAACCCAAATCTGTGTGTATGCGTATCAAAGTTCGGGAAACACAGAATGACAAAAAGCCAAGCACAAGTTGTTCACATATCCACGAGAAAGCCACAGATTTCGATTGATTCTGGGTGCTGAGAGCGTCAGGAGCAGTTCAGGCCTAGCAGGTGGGTGAACGTGACTCGTAAAAAAAAGGAGGGACCACAGTAAGATGCTGCTTTACACCATTAGAATGGCTACTGTAGAAAACAGAAAACAGGTGTTGGCATGGATGGGAAGAAGATAGAACACTGCTGGCGGGAAAGTCAAATGATGTGGTTGCTGTAGAAAACAGTATGGCGGGTCCTCAAAAATGGAACCATAGAATTTCCACATGATCCAGAAATCCCATTTGTGGCTGTCTCCCCAAAAGAACTGAAAGCAGGGCTCAAAGGGATATGTGTAAACCCACGTTCATTGCAGCTTTATTCACAGTAGTCAAAGGGTAGAAACAACCCAAACAATCATCCGTAGATGAATGGATTAGCAAAATGCGATACCAACAAACAAAGGAGAATTACTCAGCCTTAAAAAGGTAGGAAAATCTGGCCCATGCTGCAACATGGATGAACCTTGAAGACATTACGTGAAGAGAAATGAGCCAGTTGCAAAAGACAAATGCTGTATAATTCCACTTGTACGAGGTCCCTAAAGCAGTCAAATTCATAGAAACAGAAAGTAGAATGGGGGACACCAGGGCTGGGAGGAGGTGGGAGTGGGGAGTCAGTGTTTCAGAGGTGCAGAGTTTTGCCCTGGGAGTTCTGGGGATGGGTGGTGGTAGTGGTTGCACACCAATGGCACAGGACTGTATGCTTACAAATGGTTAAGATGGCCAATTCTATGTTATGTGTATTTTATCACCATACAAAATATAAAATAACATAATAAAAAAAAGTAAAAGGAGGGAGTGGGATGAATTACCCTTTAAGAAGGTAATTTGGTGGAGGACGTCTTCCCTAAGCCAATTCCTAAACTAGTGAGAGTTTAGGGAAACATCACACCGTTCCACACAACAGAACTCTCTGGCACCCCAGGCTCCGGGCAGTACATTCAGATGGAGAGGAACAGAGCAAGCAGGGAAAAAGGTTTCACAAGGGTACTTAGTCATTCTGATGAACAGACACAAAGCAATCCAGCAGCAAATGATAACCACCTACTGTGTGCCAGACTTTAGACACAGAGACTGAGGCACAGCCTGGGGAGGCAGGCTTATGCCTCCTGGAATTTATAATCCGGGAAAGAATACAGACAGCACCAAGGTCTTCACTCTTTAGTGGATGAGCAATCCAGCTGCTTCTGGAGGGCTCCAGGTTCATGGGCCCAACTTGGCTCTGCCAGTGACAAGCTGATGGCTTTGAGTGACCTACTTGAGTTGTCTGTGCTTCCATTGTCTGAGCCATACACAGGCTAAACCACAGGATCGCTGAGGTTACACTAGGAGTTTGTAGGAAAAGTTAGCACATGAGGCTGTGCTGTCTCCCAATCTGAGAGACCTCTTGAGAAATTACCAAAGGCGTTCATTCTTAAAATTGTCTAGGTAGTAGCCTCCCTCCCTTTCAAAATGATGGTGAAAACCATGAACAACAGGAATGCCCCTCCTGAAAAACAAGCACATTCCCATAAACACAAAATACTGCACACAATTGCAAGAGCATGGGCTCCTGCAATTCATCATAGATGCACCCCCCACTCCCAGCCCCAGAGATCCAGGAAGCCCAGGCTAAGAACCGGTGATCTCATCCTTGGTGATGAGAAAAAAGCAGGGAGAGGAGAAACAACAGTGAGAGTGACAGTGGAGCTTTGGGCTGGCCATGGGGCCCTGATGGTGTGACTTCAAAAGAAGAAAAGAAATCACGTTCCTGAATATAGACACTCTTGTCCAACCTGTAGTCGCTGGGAAAATTTTCCCAATGATAGTTCCTGTTCTGTCTGGTAATAAAAGAGGGACACATCCATGACAACTCAGGATAAAAGACTTCGGACTAGAAGAAACCTGATATTGACACCGGAAGTAGAATCCTTGGAAACTGTCAAGAAATAAAACAAAAACAAGTACTAGAGTATCTTCCTGTCCACCCCCCACAAACACACACTTGCTAATAGTCTCTAGGCCACTTATCAGCAAGGGAAGTAGGTTAATGAGATGGCCTGGATTTGCAGGGCTTACAACACCAAGCGGGATGTGCAGCCTCATCAGAGCTCCCTTGAAGGCAGGAAGTGGGTCTGGTGCACCTCTGGCCCTGTGCTTGGCACATCACAAGTGCTGGACAAATGCTTGAAGAATAAATAATGCTTGGCGAGCTGAGCAGGGAAGAGAATGGAGTAAGAAGTACAGTAAGCACAGAACAGGATGATAGTAAAACACAGGACAGGTAGAAAGCTCTCTTGCCCGATCATGGAGCAAGTGCATGGAGGAAACATATACACAACCAAGGAACAAGCAAATCCAGGGCTGGAGGTAGCCGCCAAGGGTCTGGAAAGTGCATGGACAGGGCACGCACCCTGCCTGGGGCTACCCATGGCCCTGAGCAAGTGAGAAGGTGACTAAGAGGGCCTGGGAGCCAACGAATAGTCACAGATAGAGCAAAGAACATCAAGACGAAAAGTAAACGGGAAGGAATAGGGAGAAGCTGGAGAGGAGGAAGGGACTAGATTTCTTTGGGGTGGTCCTGGTGGAACTGGGAGTTAGGATTGGCCAGGCTTTCCTCAGACTCTGAGGCAGATCTCAGCTCAACTTAGCAAACAACTTTAAACCACAGACGTGGTCCCAAGGCAGCTCGGGCTACTGTGCAACCAAATGAAATCAGGAATTGCATTTTCGTGTCAGCAACAGAGACCCTCCCCACGAATGACTTAAACCAGGTAGAGGTTTATTTTCTTCTCATATAGAAATAGTCTAGAGATGGCTGCTCACACGCTGGCATGGGGGCTGTATGGTGCCACCCATGTCCCCGGCTCCTCCTGTCTTTCCACCCTGCTGCCCTTACCACTTATTCCCTCCTCAAGATGCCTCACAGTCACAGGAAGGCTGCTGTGGGCCCTGCAGTTTGACTGAGATCCCATTCTGCCTGGCATTAGTGGTCTGTCCCCAAGTCTCTGTGCTCACCAAAACCACGTACCCCCTGTTCCTGCATGGCCCTGTCACCACCACATAGGCATCAAGGTGGCTCAGGGAGTCAAAGGTCAGAGTCTTCTCCACTTTGTTTTGCCTTTAACATGCCTTGCTGAGGCCCCATCCTGAGTGGGAGTCAGGTTGGTGGGGGATCTCCTTTAGAGCTCAGTCATGGGGCTTAGCTGGGCAAAGGCCCTCTGTCCTCAGAGCATCTATCTCCATGCCTGAAAGGTCCTCCCTTGACCCACAGCTGGGAGTGCAGTGGAGTAGGGACCAGACCGAATCTTGCCGTCTTCCATCCCTGACATTTCTTGTCTCTGCCATCCCATCCACACACCAGGTAGGAGGACGGGCAGAGGTAAAGGTACGGACTGAGTTAGCCTCGTATGAGGTTGACTTGACCTCTCCATCTAACAAGTCCTGCCTCCGCCCCACTGCAGAGCAGAGTTCCAGGACTGTCCCAACACGCTCAGAGAGCCAGGAGGAAGGGACAGCAGGGATGTCACTCTCAGCCAGCCTGAGCCTTTCAAGTGGAGAAAAGAGAAAGGGGTGTAAAGTTTGAGAGCTTTCAAGCACCGGTTGAAAGAAAACGTCAAGACAAACTCTGAGAGTGGAGGGTTTTGCTTTCACTTTCTGTTCCCCAGCCTGTAGAGGAGCTGGGGTCAGAGAAGGGAGCTTTGCGCCTCTGCGCAGGCAGCCTCCTGCCTGGACTCTGTCTCCCTAGATAACCATAGGCAAATTGCCCTCTCTTGCTGGGACTCAGGTTCAAAGTGACCTCTAAATTCACTTCTTGCACAAAGAAGTGAATTTTTTCATTTTTAAAAACTCTCCAGGTGATTCTCAGCTAGTGTTGAAATTCACTGAGCTAAAACTCTGGACATGATGGAATGACAACTGCATGCCAACTCATGTGATGTTAAGTCTACAACAGAGTTCGTAGGAGACCGGTCATCGTAGTGGGAGAATTTGGATGAGATGTCCCAGCTGGGCTTGTGGGGGCTGGGAGGTGTGCACCGGCAGAGTGGGGCTAAGGGCGGCCCCTTTGCAGGTGGGGTCTTGCCTGAGTGGAGTGAACGCCTGGCTCTCTGGGGGAATGGCCTTGCCGGGTTTGTGGAGAGGAGGTTTGTTTACGGCCGCCACAGTTGGGAGCCATGGTCAGCTTTGGAGCAGGGCATGATGTTGTGAAAGCAGTGATCACCCAAGATCAACCAGCAGGATATTTTGGAGGGCCCCGGCGAGAATGATGTCATGGCAACAGCACCTGCGAACGCACACACACATATATGCACATACATGTGCGCACACACGCGCACACATGCACACACGTGCACACACACATGCACACACACTCTGGGTAGGGAGCACTTCTGCAAATACGTAATGACACGTGTGAAGCTCTTTTCCGTTTATAGCGGGATTATATATACACATAAACATTATCTCAACTGTTCCTACAGTTACCTAGAGAGATGGCCGGGAAATCCCACTGAACAAAGGAGACATCCAAGGCTTGGCAAAGTTCCACGGTTTGTCCCTGTCCCCCCTCCTCCACTTCCAAGACAACCACAGCAAGGCTGGAGCCAGCTCTCAGACCGCCAGCGCTGGGTTCTCTCTGCCAGTGCCGCCCAAGCCTGTGGACAAGGGCTGGTTGGAGGCCGAAGGGAAGCAGCCCACCCCTGACCAGACGAAGACCAAGGGCGACGGGTCCTGGGGGGCTCTCCACGGCGGGGAAGACACTGCCAGGCAAGGTCTGGATTCAAAAACAGGAAGGGGGAAGCCAGCACGGGGCGGATTTGGAGTCAGGCCACGGACGTGAGCAAATCACTCCCAGACCTGCTTTCTCTGACACTCGCGGTGGCCCCAGGAACAGAGCAGCTCATTTCCTTGAGAATGTTTTTGCCATTTTGTCATGGTGCTTCACACGGTGGGCAGTGGGGGAGGGAGGCTTCAAGGGCCACCGGAGGACAGGTCCTGTCAAGGAAGCGGAGAGCACAAAGATGGGGCGACCCTGGCCCGGAGGAGGCTTTGGGTGAAGGCAGGAGTGTGGTTTTGCAGTCCTGCCCTGGTTCCAACAAACAAAGGGAAGCAACCAGGGGCACCAACGTCTGATTGTGGGAAATCCCCATTTTCCCTGCTTAGATTTAGCTATAACTGGGCAATACTCTGTGATCCTAGAGTTGGGTTGGTGCTATCTAGAACGTTCTAGAACATTCCTCCTCAGCCTTTTCTCCTCTGGAAATGGAGGCGGCATGTCTGAGATGGTGGTTATAAAGTACCTTTCACGTATTTTCATTTAACTGGTTGGTAACAATCAGCTCCTGGCTATGCAATCCGATTTATTGATGTATACAGATATCTCTACCTAAAATCCTGGGGAGGGACCCCCGTCTCATCCTGACTTTTTCCTTTGCCCCTACAACGCCTGCAGCCCCTTGTCTCTGCTCCTCTCATTCTCCTGCCAACTCACGGCCTGTAGAATCCCCATGTGTGTATACCCCTTATTTCTCCCGCTAGACCAAGGGTGAGGATGAGGCCGCTGACTTCGGCTCCCCAGTGCGCAGCACAGTGCACGGCACCTTGTAGGTGCTCTGGAACTGTTTGTTGAGGGACTGAACGAGTAAACGGATCAACATTCATCCGACACAGGGGTCCCCTGATTCCCAGTCTGAGGTTGACCTGATATAGGATGGATGAGGTCAAGATGAGGAGTTGGAAGTCTTTGAGGACCCCTTGATGGCTCTGACACAACTCAGAGCCAAGAATGAGCTACCCCTTTAAGGATGCTCAGCCCATCCTTCAGCACCATCCACATCCACTCTCCTCTCCTCGGGCGGAGGCTGCAACATGAGATGCGTGCTTCCTCACTCACTGCTGGGGCCACAGGAGCACCAATGCCTTGGGGGTCACTCTGAAAGTGAGGGTCTGCATCGTGGGGTTTATGGAAGAGACATGGGCAGAGTGTCCAACGCTCTGCATCCAACAGGGCACAGCAACGTTCCCAGGAGATGGCAGCAGCGATGACTGCATCTGTGGCGGGACGGATGAGCGGAGGCTGCTGGCCAGTGGAAGCTAGAGCTGCACAGCAGCTGTCCCAGGGCCATGAGCAGGGATTGCTGGCCTCACAAAGCCACAGCCAGGTCAGGGATGGAGAAGCAGAGATGCTGACCTCTCTCCCCCTCTGCCCTCTGATCTCCCGCTGGTGCCCCCATTGACCAAATCCAACCCGAAATCAGAGGGCAAGAACCCCGACAAGGCCACCCAGAGAGGTCAGACTCTTAGGTCAAAGGACAAAGGGTAGATCTGGGGGCTGGGGCAGACAGGGATGTAATAATCCCAAATCCCAAATCACGTCAGCTTCCAGCCAAACAAAACCCTGGCAAGCACACAAGTCCCATCCCTGCAACCTGGAGTGCCCTTCAGCCCCACAAACACTCTCCATGGCTCTACTGTGTGCCAGGCACAGGGGAGGCCCAGGAAATCGCAAGCCCACTCAGAGGAGTGCAGTGTCCCGCACAGGAGGCAGAACAGCTGCTGTTCTGTGATCATCATTTGAGTCCGCCATTCACCCAGAGCCACCAGGAAGACTCCAAACCTCTGGGGCATGACCCAAGTTGCCCTGGAACATTCTCCAGACCTTTGTGCAGACTACACGAGCTTCAGTAACCATTCATGCGTCATGAGGGACGCATGAAGTATATCCCTTTTCAGCCTCCCTGAATTTTTTCAGCTGAGAAAAGCAATTGACCAATGTGAGGGGAACCCAGGCTTCAGGACTCTCAACACCCTGTCCTCCCTCTCTCTCTGCCTGTGGAGAAGGGTGCCCAAGGGCCTGACCAGGTGGCCCAACTCACCCTGATCCCCAGCTGCAGGCCGGAGGCAGCCTCAGCTCCTACAGCATGGCAGATAGAGCTCAGAGCGTCAGGCTGGACCACACCACAGCTGTCTGAGTAAGAAGAGAAGTGCTGGGAGCATAACATGGTACGGTACTCATGTCACACAGCACCTGCCAGAGGAAAAAAAGAGTCCCCGGGCTCATTTCTGACACCACCCCACTTATCCACTTCCTAAATGAACTCAACCACGTGCCTGTCACCCTCTTCTGCAAACAGTTCTGAATATGCACTCTCCCAGGACCCGAGAAGGAGCAGCACTGATGCTTGCGGGCAGAGCTGCAAGAGGCTGCAACACAGGGCCCCTAGGACGAGCCCCACTCTCCAGACAACATCGTCATCGGCATCTGCGAGGCTTCTCCCAGCATATGGACCAGTTTTTCGTGATGTGACGAGTGGGGAAGAGCAACACAAAGAATGCAAAACAGCCGACATGCAGAAAGCGAGGATCAGGTCTGGTGTTGCTGTGTGGAGAGAACTGGGTTTCCATTTCCATCTGGGGACCTCCCCCAGCATTCCTGGCATTGTTGAGGCACTGCCTGCGGGAACTGCAGAAGGCTCTAGGTTTGGCAGAAGAGTGCCAATCACCAGGCTCCTGCTGGATTAGGAACCATCCCCAGGAATGAGTCCACAGGCTCAGGGACGGCTGCTGCAGTGGCTCCTATTCCTAGCATGGCAGGGGCCCCCACACAGAACCCACCAGCCCAAGGGACCCCTGTCCACCTTCAAGTAGAGCAAGCCCACCTGCAGGCATTATGGTTCTTCCACCCAGTATGAGTCTACCCAACCCCAACCGCGACTCTCTCTCCTCAAGGGACGCCAAGAGTCACTGCCCCTCCGGTCTCCCCAAGACCCTCTTCACCAGGAATGAGAGGCCCATCTCCCCCAGAAATGCACCCACCACAACTCTGGGAGAGTGCTGGGGCTTCTTAGTCACTCTTTCCCTGCAGTGCAACCTGGGACTGTATGAAAGTGTGTGTGAGCTTTGCTGCATTAACATGGGCTAATCCTCACAAACGCATAGAGCAATGGAACCAGGGAGGAAACAGGCAGAGGCTGGGGACTCAGGTGATGCCGTCTTCATCTGCTTTTGCCACTGGCCAGGGCATGTCCTTGAGGAAGTCACTTTACCTCCCTGGGACCTGACTTTCCCCTCTGAAAAATGGGGGAGGAAATGGAGGCTCAGGTGCCCTCCAACTGACCCCTTGGCCTGAGCAGCCCATAATTCTGTCACCTTCTCTAAGAGGGGACCCTTCTGGGCATCCAGAAATGCCCTCCCCTCAGGCTAATCCCTGGTCTTCTTCACCCTACCATGCCGGGTTACTCCCAGCGCACCCCAGAGATCCAACGCCTCATGCACTTTCTGCTCTCAGGTGTCCTGACAGAACGTAGCCAATGCAATCCAGGTTGTATGAGAACAATCCATTCCTCCACTCTACAAATCCCTATTGAATACCTACTGAGCCTGGGCACGGTCACAAAAGAAGACCAGGTAACTGCTTTACTCTGTTACTCTCCAGGGGACTGTGGAATTGAGAAAGGGAGGAGTCTTTGATCTACACAGTGCCCAGAGCCTCCATCTTCTCTGCTCTTTTCTTTCCTTCCCTCCTGGCACAGCGCTATTGATAGCTAGGAAAGCAAGTGGTAAAAGCAGCGAGTGTTTTTGGAGAGGGTGGCGGATGTGGGAGCCTTTTGTACCATTCTTGCAACTTTGCAGTAGATTTGGAACTAATCCAAGATAAATATTAGTTACTTACAGGGCGCAGAGAGTGGGGACTCAGGATCAGCAGAAGGCCACCAGGTGAGATGCTTGGAGCCAGCAGACACTGGAAGATCCCCCAGGTCAGGCTGTAGCATCAACCCACAGACAAAACCATCCCCATTGAAGAGGCTGGCACAGGCCTGAGAGCACAGGGAGCTGGGGTGGGGACGTGAGTCTGGCTCCCTGCCACGGATTCCATCATTCAGCAGCTCTGCTGACCACCTGCCTTCTGCAAGATACTAAAATGCTGTTTTGGTGGGGATGCTTCACCTCTCTGGATTCAGTTTCCTCATCTGTCAAATGACATTTGCAGTGCAATTGGACTCAACAATGCTTATGGGCCTTGCCGTTGCTCAGACTTTCTGAGTCTATAACAAGAGTTCTAGGACACCAAATATCTTGGCCTTAAAGAAGGGTGCTGGGGGCCTCTGGGGCTGATGACTCTTGCTTTGTCCAGCATGAAGGTGTCAACATGAGGCAAAGGGAAGAGGAGCCCGTCTGCAGGCAGCCAGACCCCTCAGCATCCCAGGGCTAGCCTTTGGCAGCTGTGAAGCCTTGGAGGAATGAATCAACCTCTCTGAGCCTGGTCACCATCCTCTGTAAAATGGAGACATCGCGTCTGCCCTGTGGGGCAGTAGTGGGATTGGCTGAGCCTCGCCTGCGCAGTTGAGGTCCCGCCTTCTTCCCTTCCCCCTAGAATGACATCCCAGGCCCCGGCCTAACCACCAAGAGGACTCTCCTTCACAACGGCCTCCTTGGATGAAAGGCGTGGGGGCAACAGGAAGAGCTGTTGTTTTAACTGCTCTCAGCTTCCTCCCTTTGTCTCGGGCATGATAAACAAGCCTATTCCCCCAAGCCACAGCTGCTAATCCAGCTGCAGGAGGGCAGCGGTCAAGCAATCAGACATGCTCTTCGCTGGAATTAGGTAACTCCCAGCCGGGCCTGACCCCTCCCCCGCCCCGCAGCAGGTCAGAATCAACTCCCTCCTGGCTATCCCTGGGGTTGCTAGGTTTGGATGCCCCGGGAAGCTGAGCACCTGGATGGAGCTAGAGCGACCAGGACTGTGGCCAGTCTGTCCACACAGCTCCCTGGCTCCCTGACACAACTCCCAGGCATGGCAACCTTCCTCGCCCTGAGGCCATGACAGCAGGGCCCTATGTGGGGCCACTCGGAGGTGTACAAAGTATCCTCACTCACTCTCCCAGGTGGGCCTTGTAGTAGACACGTGAGGGAGAGAGACAGGCCGAGATTTAGAGAAAAAGATTGCGAGGGTCGCTCAAGGCCATAGAGCAAACAAGGAGAGAGCTGAGCCTTCCTGATTAGGTTCTCGGACTCAAACTCAACGCTCACGGCAAGGCTGCCTCTCCCCACGTAGTCAGGGGCATCCCCTTCACAGTCCCCAACCTGCCAGGCTTGGCCACGGAATGCACAGAGTGGCCAGGTCCTCTCGCCCCAGAGCAGACCACAGGATTTCCTCCAGTAGTTACCAAATGCACCACAATTAAGCCAATCAGGCAAAAAGACTTAATGAGGACCTCCTGTGTGTGATGCCAGTGTAGGGGCCAGAAAACTCCTCTCAGCCTTTTTTGGCATATTTAATGCCAAAGGAATAAACATAGCAATGAAAACCAAAAGCCACAATGGCAGGTGCCTGAAGTCCCAGCTACTCTGGAGGCTGAGGTGGGAGGATCGCTTGAGCCCAGCAGTTCAAATGTAGCCTGGGCAACACAGTGAGACCCTATCTCAAAAAAAATATAAAATATATAAAAAATTTTAAGAAACCTCCCCATTTATAGTCACTTGATCTACTTGATATGTACTGGACACTCTAGTCAATGATAGCTCAGCTGAGTTTTCCTGCAAAGAAAGAGTTAATGTAGCTGTTATTTGTGGTAACTTATCTCCTGCATAGGAGTTTATTTCCCTAGGTTGGTTGAGACAGGAGGGGAAAGAGGGGGGAAGTAGGAAGAGAGAGAGGAAAAATGGATTAGCTTCAAGATCAAAAGATGCTCAGAGATCTGAAAGGAAACAAACTCCAGGGGTGGGGGGGATTTTCAGGACTCTGTATCCTCCTGATAAGGAGCTAGTTCTTGGGACAGCCCCACCCTCTTGCCTGCAGCCTCCGGGCTGGGTCCCTTTTGCAACAAGAACAGGCGATGGTGCCCACCCCAGAAGCTGGTGGCCTGTGAGGCCAGAGCAGCTTACGAGGCACACCCGCTGATCCTGGGAAGCGCGCCCTCAGTTCATGGCGGGAACAATTGGGAAATACCTGCTTTGTTTACGCTTTGTCCGGCTTAACACAGTATTTTGTTAGTTTCAGGTAGGGCTTACATCGATTACACACGTGAACAGAAAAATATCAGGTAAGCTTGCCCATGCAAATGAAACAAACATTCAAACACATGTCCACGTATCCACAGGCACGTGTGATTCCCACCGAGGTCTGGTCGAGGAAAAGAGTTCGGGTAGCCTTGATGCTAGAAGTACAAACGGAAGCAAGAAATAGAAACTTCCCCTGAATGCTGGGGACTCAAGGAGGAATCTGAGACAGTTTCATGCGGGGAAAAAAAAAAATCAAAGGAAGAATTGCAATAATTCCCTTGATTATTTTTTTCCCACAAAATTAGATACAAATTTATAGTTGAACTGTTTGAGGGTTGGAATAGTTGGGACTAGGGCTGAGGACAAACAAGGGGGCTCTCCAGACGGAGGGACAGAGATAAAACCCCTTTGCTGCCCAGTGGATCACTGAGAAGCTGCAACTGGGCAGTGGGACCCATGTGCCTGCCTCCACTCCCTGAAAGAGCAAGCATGGGCCAGGCGCAGTGGCTCACACCTGTAATCCCAGCACTTTGGGAGGCTGAAGCCAGCAGATCGCTTGAGGCCAGGAGTTTGAGACCAGCCTGGCCAACACAGTGAAACCCCGGCTCTACTAAAAAATAAAAAATTAGCTGGGCATGGTGGTGCATGCCTGTAATCTCAGCTACTTGGGAGGCTGAGGCAGGGGAATCACTTGAACCTGGGAGGCAGGGGTTGCAGTGAGCCAAGATCGTACCCTGCACTCCAGCCTGGATGATAGGGCGAGACTCTGTCTCAAAAAAAAAAAAAAAAAAAAAAAAAGGGCGGGGGAGAAAAAAGCAAGCATTGCCTCTGTGGAGACCTTTGCTTGCCCTCAATTCTGCTCCTCAAAACCCCGTCAACAGTGGGAATGGCTCATGCATCAGAGAGAGAAAGAGACAGAACAAACGAGCAGTGAACAACCAAGGAATCTGCCCACGTGCCTCTGTCCTCCATGTGTTAACCTGTCCTGCCTCTTTGCCTTTGCTTCTTGCCGATTGTTTGAATTTATTTATGTATTTAGAGACAGGGTCTTGTTCAGGCTGGAGTGCAGTGACACAATAATAGCTCGTTGTAGCCTCAAACTCCTGGGCTCAAGCGATCCTTCTGCCTCAGCCTCCTGAGTAGCTGGGACTCCAGGCATGCACCACCACACCCAGCTAATTTTTGTACTTTTTGTAGAGATGGAGGCCTCATTATGTTGCCTAGGCTGGTCTTGAATGCCTGACGCTGAGCAGCCCTTGCCTCAGCCTCCCAGAGCACTGGGATTACAGGTGTGAGCCCCTGTGCCTGGCCAGTTTAAATTTGTTGAATAAACCATGTTACTGGAGAATCTTACTGCGAGCCTTTCTGTTTCGTCACCTCAGGGAAAGCTTGACTGAACTGTACATAGATTACCTTTATTTCAAGGAATCCCCACACAACAAATTTGAAAGATGAATGCCGTTTAACTTGACAAAGATGAAATGAAAAGTCTTTGCAGAAGAAAGGATAATGTTCCTCCATTATTTCCCTCTTTTCAGGGGATGGTGTTGGTAGAATGTTACATGGGGTGTATTTATTTATTAAATACATTTGAGGCCGGGCGCGGTGGCTCACGCCTGTCATCCCAGCACTTTGGGAGGCCGAGACGGGCGGATCACGAGGTCAGGAGATCGAGACCATCCTGGCTAACACGGTGAAACCCCGTCTCTACTAAAAAATACAAAAAACTAGCCGGGCGCGGTGGCGGGTGCCTGTAGTCCCAGCTACTCGGGAGGCTGAGGCAGGAGAATGGCGTGAACCCGGGAGGCGGAGCTTGCAGTGAGCTGAGATCCGGCCACTGCACTCCAGTCCGGGCGACAGAGCGAGACTCTGCCTCAAAAAATAAATAAATAAATAAATAAATAAATAAATAAATAAATAAATAAATTTGAATACAACATATGCAATTTATTTATTGTATTTACAGGGTTCTAAATGGTCAGGTGTTTTGTTTGTTTGCCTTTTAGTTCTAGTTTGTTTTAAAAACAAAACTAAAAAACAAAGCTATCTCAGGATGACACCCATCATGGGAAAGAAAACATGAAAACAGGCTGGAGGATTTAAGGGTAAGATTGATAATGGCCTTACACTGGCCCAAGGGGTAAAGCTGCATGATCCAAATGACTTCGTTTGTTTCTTTGTCTTAGCAATGATGCTATTCTGACAGGGAGGCCTCGTCTACCTCACATAGTTGGTGAATGAACCATTTTACATAAGTGAATTTCCCAGGCAGGTAACAGAAATTTTCAAAGAAAAGATCAAGATTATTTTATATGCTGAAAATCATTCTAATTTTGTTTCTTACTACTTCGTGGCCAGGTGTGATGGCTCATGCCTGTAATCCCAGCACTTTGGGAGGCCGAGGCAGGTGGATCACTTGAGGCCAAGAGTTTAAGACCAGCCTGGCCAACATGGTGGTCTCTACTAAAAATACAAAAATTAGCTGGGCATGGTGGTAGGTGCCTGTAATCTCAGTTACTCGGGAGCTGAAGCAGGAGAATCACTTGAACCCAGGAGGTGGAGATTGCTGTGAGCCAAGATCATGCCACTGCACTCCAGCAGTGACATGAGCGAGACTCCATCTCAAAATAATAATAATAATAATAATAATAATAATAATCTATAAGATGTAGGAAAGAGATTGTGTCGTAACAGTTTGTGCTATAATATTCCAAGATTGTACTATATATTTTTTTGAGACAGGGTCTTTGAGACAGGGTCTGTCACCCAGGCTGGAGTACAATGGTATAAACACAGCTCACTGCAGCCTTGACCTCCCAGGCTCAAGCGATCCTCTCACCTCAGCCTGCTGAGTAACTGGGACTATAGGTGCACACCACCATGCCTGGCTAATTTTCGTATTTTTTGTAGAGAGGAGGTTTTTCCGTGTTGCCTAGGTGGGTTGCAAACTCCTAGGTTCAAGCAATCCTCTCGCCTCAGCCTCCCAAGTACCTGGGACTACAGGCATATGTCACCATGCCTGACTAATTAACACTAACCCATAAAATAAAATACATTTTTCATACATTGCATGGCAGATGCAGTGCCACAGCTCACCCCACCCTGGGCCATGTTATTCCATGTTCTTTGCATGTTTTCTTGTCCCTCGCAGTTAGATGGAGTCATATAAGAAGTTCTTGCCAATGAAATGTGAACAGACATGACATGTGTCACTACCATGTTGCTGCAGTCAGAATAGCAGAGCCCAAATCCTAGAGCAGCTTGAATCCTGGAGTCACCATCTACAAGACAGCGACCCCTGGGGGTTGTCTGGACTGACAATGACCTTATATCAATGAGAAATAAATGTGTTGGAATAAGCCACTGAGATTTGGGGGTCATTTGTCACAGCAGCATAACTTTGCCTATCCACACAAATGCACACACAAACATGAAAACAAAAATGAAATACACATTTTAAAAAGATGTGAGGAGAAAACACTCCAGAATTTTTACAGTGCTATTTTTAGATGATGACACCTATAGGTTAAAGAAATAGCTTTTAACCTTTTTGCATATTTTCAACGTTATCATAATGTAAAATGGACCATATGATCGAGCATTTGCACTCTTGGACATTTATCCTAGATAAATGAAAACTTAAGTTCACACAAAAACTTGTACAAAAGTATTCATAGCAGCTTTTATGCCAAACACTGGAAATACTCCAATGTGCTTCAAAGAATGAAGACTTAATCAAACTGATACATTCATATCATGGAATGCTACCATTCAGCATTGAAAAGGAATGAACTATTGATACACATAAAAAATTGGACCCAAATGTTTACCTACACTGTGGTTGAATTTACATAACATTCTCAAAATGACAACATTGTAGAAATGGAGAATACATTAACAGTTGCCAGGGTTAAGGAGGAATGGAGCTGGGAGGGAAGTGGGGATGGCTATAACAGGCAGCAGGAGGCATCCCTGTGGTGACTGATGGACATGCCCTGTCTCTTGACAGGGCCAATATCAATGTCTTGGTGGTGATATACAATTTTGTACTATAGTTTTGCAAGATGTTACCATTAGGGGAAACTGGGTGAAGACTACAGGTGATCCCTCTGTATTATTTCCTACACCTGCATATAAATCTATAATTAATTATCTCAAAATGAAAGGTTTAATTTTTTTCAGAGAAGTTTTTAAAAAGTCCAAAGAGTGACAGAGAAGTATGGTAAAGACTGTTAATATCTTCTCTCCTTTTTTTCTTCCTCACTGGATTCCTATTTTGGGGGACTGCAATAGATACAGTTAATAAAACTACTGTCCCAAATTCCTTTCCAGGTGAGGATGGTCAATAATTTTTAACCGGACGTCATTTGGAAGAGCTTCTAGGAAACGTCTTGAAAGGTTGCTAAAACCCTTCCCCTCTTTCTCCTTGACTCTTCCGGATGCCTGGAACACGTATGCAATGGCTGGGGCTACAGATGCCATTTGGTGACCACTGTGAAACCTAGTACTAAAGACAAAAGACAGAAGGCACTCAGATGCTAGTGATCACAGAGACATCGTAGCAGCCCTGGCCTGCCTCTGAGTTTCTTGTTTAAGTCACTCAAGTTTTATTTTCCATTAAATACAATCAAATCTAATCCGAATTGGTGCACCATATAATTCATCACATTGCTCTCTGCCTCATTTCCCCCTGCCTATTCCCACTCCCCACAGAGCAAAGGAAATTTGTTGTCCTGGGTTTTGGTTGTGGTTAAGGGTAATAAGTAAGTTTGCAGAATCAAACGAGTAGAGAGTGTGTGGATTTTTTCACATTAGAAAGCTCTGGAGAAACGTAAAAAATAATAACGATTAGGAAGTTGAAAGTGAAGGAAGAGAGGAGAGAACAATGAGTAGTGCCAGCTAAGATCATAAGAAGATTTTAAGTGTTTTGAAAAATTTTGGAGGGAGAAGATAGATGAAGAAATGTTTTGCTATGGAATTATCTCCTTGGGGCCTCTTAGGAAGGTTTCAGTAAAGATTTGGGTTAAAAAATTTTTTCAGGCAGGGCATGGTGGCTCACACCTATAATCCCAGCACTTTGGGAGGCCAAGGCAGGAGGACTGCTTGATTCCAGGAGTTTGAGACCATCCTGGGCAAACATGGCAAGACCCTGCCTCTACAAAAACCACAAAAGTTTGGTGGGTGTGGTGGCATGCACCTGGAGTCCCAGCTACTCGGGAGGCTGTGGTGGGAGGATGATTTCAGCCAGGAAGGTCAAGGCTGTGGTGAGCCATGATCACACTACTGCACTCCAGCGTGGGTGAGAGAGACCTTGCCTAGAAAAAAAAATTGTTTTAGTATCAGAATGGGGTCTCTCTGATTCTGACTGCAGGCTGAGATGTGCCTGGTACACCGTCGGTCTCGATGTTAGTTCTTCCCTTCCTGGGACCTCTCCTAATCCAACATCTGCCATGGGATGGCCAATCTGCTGTAAACTACCTCAAGATTCAGGGATCAGGGATGAGAGATACACTCTCAGCTTCTCAGAAATGAGAGAAAAGCATTTAAGGTAATGTACTGGAAAAGAAAAAAAAAAAGCTGTCTTTCCATCTGACTCTTTTGCCAAGTAGCAAAGAGTCTGGGAAAAGCTGGAATGTGGTCTTTCCTGCCTGGGAGATGAAAGCCAATCCCTGCACCAGGAAAGAGAAGATCCTGGTGCTGCCAACAACCTAATGTGGGCGCTGGAAAAACACTGCAGCCTTGCCTGGGGCCTCGCTGGCTACCTCTCACCTGGGCAGGTGGTGGTGCAGGGCAGAGCATCCAGTTCCAGGAACATGTTGATAGCACCATGGAAATTCAGAGAATGGAAGCAACCAGGGTGTTACCAGAAACTGATCTGCAAGACGAGGGCAACAAAACTGGCTACAGTATCTATCAAGCAGGCAGACATGGCCAGGTTGGTGGAAGGAGGTTGGGAGGCGGTCAGAGGAGAAGTAGAACCTTCCCGCGCCTGTCAACAAGGATTATATTGCCAGGGAGTGGTTTGGGAGGTGAAGAAGGCTATGTTGGGTTCCAAGAGCATTCGGCTTAACTCCACCTCTTTCAAAAGCTTGCGCTCTGCCCCCTGCCATCTTAACCAACCAGGCCCCAAGCTCCGTTCGGGGACAGGGCAACTGGTATCACAGGGTTACTCCCTCAGGACTGGGGCCGAGTGACCAACATGCTGGTCTCATTGAGCAGTAAGGACTCAGGGATGTCACATCACACCTCCAGACTTTCTTCTCCAAAAAAAAAAAAAAAAAATGAGGAGGCTAGACAAGGCAGTCTCTAGAGAATCTGCCCATCCTGAAATTCTGTGACCCTACAGGAAGCCTTACAGGACACAGCAGCCCCAGCTGAGCTTCTGGGCTGGGCTGATCTATTCATGCTTGGCCCTGACCATTGGAGGGTCACACGAGGCCACATGGGTGTAGATCTCCCAGCCCGTGGCTGTGCAGAGCATTGTGATGGCTGAGAATTGATGGGTCAGGGTGATGCTGGGCAGAGACCCAGGCACCAGTCCTTCCCCTCTCTAGTTTTGGCTAATTCTTTCACCTCCCTGGACTTCAGCTTTTTAATCCTTTTCCATCAACAAAACCAGAACAAAAACCCTACCCCTCTCACAGGCTGGCGATGCTGTGAAGCTGGCAGCAGGAGGAGCCCTGAAGCCACACCCACAGCTCCCGCACCAGCCACCCCAGGAATGCAGCCAGGGCTCGCCCGCAGAGAGGCCTATTCAACTCCTTTCTAATATCTTTCTGATGCTTCCTATGGGGTTCTAATGTACAGCCAGGGATGAGAACCGTATTTTACAACTCCGCACAAGTACAAGGGCTGTTATTACCAATAATGGTGAAAAATTCAGCCACGTAATTTACTTTATACAACACTAACAACCAGTTTGACCGATTTTTAGCACTAATGATCACTTATTTTAACATTGTTTGACACTTCAGTGACCCCACTCACTGACCTCTTAAATTTCTGTAATGTAGGACTGGGCCTGGTGGCTCATGCCTGTTATTTCAGCACTTTGGGAGGCTAAGGCAGGAGGGTCCCTTGAGGCCAGGGGTCCAAGACCAGTTCAAGCAACATAGCCAGATCCCATCTGTACAAAAAAATAAAAACATTAGCTGGGCATGGTGGTGCACACCTGTAGTCCCAGCTACTGGAGAGGCTGAAGTAGGAGGATCACCTGAACCCAGGAGGTTGGGGCTTCAGTGAACTATGATCGCCCCACTGCACTACAGCATAGCTACAGAGTGAGACCCTGTATCAAAAACAAACAAACAAACAAACATGTCTATAATGCTTCAACTTTTGGAAAGAATGAGGGACACATAAGGAAAAGGTAAAAATTCAAATTAATTTTTATGACTCCCTTCCAAATTAGTGGTTTCCAAACGTCAGCCTTCAACACCAGATAGATCCTGATCACCAGGGGCTTTTTTCCACATCACAGATGTCCAATACACTTTGTAGAGCAAAGTCCAGCCCTTGGAGGGAGGATGGGAAGTCTGTTAGCAAGCACCCCCGGTGACTCGGAAGCACAGTCAGGCTGCAGAATCAGTGCCATGCGCATGTCCTGCCAGGAGCAAAGGCCTCTGGGAAGAGAAGGAGTCACGAGGCTGCAAGCATTGGGCTTCCCTGGGCCTCCAGGTCCTCAGCCAAGCACAGGGACACCTGCAAGTGATGGCACCAGTGCAAGCGAGTCCAGCCCTCCAGAGTCAATTAGGCCAGTCAGAAGGACACGCTCACCTGTCGGCCACCAGGGACCTCTGATCCCTGCACCAGGCTCCACGGGGCATGACAAGCATGGCACCTGACCTTTCTCTTCCTCCCTTTTGTCTGGGCCACCCCCCCACCTACAGAACGCCTCATCCCTTCAACCCCCTGCCAGCAGCCCTGCCCTCTCCATTCCTTCCCTCAGCAGGGGCAGACTGAGCCTCCGCTGGTCACCAAGAGAAAAAGATAGAAGCCGTCCCAGCACTTCCAAGCTTAAAGTCTAAGCTGGGAACGGGCAAGAACCAGGCTGCACTGGGAAGGGCAGAAGGGTACTGCGGGCATCGCCCACGAGGCTGCCAAGAGAGCCCGCTGTGCCAAGGGCCTCGCATTCCCATGCCAACTTTGTCACCACACCCTCCTGAGGGACACGCTATTCTATCTCCATTTTATGGTGGAGGACGTGGAGGCTCAGAGGTTTAAACTACCTAGACTGAGGCAGCGCTAGGGAGGGAGCTGGGGTTTCACCCCAGAAGCAGACACCAGGGCTGGTTTTCTGAATTGCTGGAAGCCGTGTATGCTCTCCTAAGACCTCGCCTTCCATTTAGGAGCCATTTGGGCATCTTAAATGCTAATGGGCATTTAGGATTTTGCCCATTATCGAATGGGCATTACCGATTTTGCCATTATCCATGAGAGGATGGAGCCCGAGAAGAGATGACGCAGGCCCTAGAAACACCCAGGGAATTCCAGGTCCCCAGTGTGGGCTCCAGATGGGGCAGAGGATAACACGTCCACTTGGCCCTCTGGACTCCCTGTCCCCTAGGAAGTGGTGTGAACGGAGGGGACCCAGCCAGCCCCTCTGAAGTCCAGGGCCTAGGCAGGGCCTCTCTTGCCCACACCCACGGGTGGCACACAGGCACTGAGGACAGCTGTAAACCAGCTCAGCCACCTACTAGCTACGTGACTTTAGGCCACTGACTTATCTGCTCCACGCCCTCCTTACAAAACAAGGATAATACTGCTTTCCGCGGAGAGGCTATGAAGATCACAGTGAAGATTAAACAAAGATGGGTATTAAAGGCCTATTGTGTGTCCCCAGCTCTTAGGTACTTGCAGTCCCTTTTCTCAAATGCCAACCTCCCCCTCTTCAGTTGTCAGCTTCCTTAGGGGGTCGCTCCAGCGGAAGAAAGCCTCGCCCGAGGCCGAACCCCTGGCAAGGCAGTGCATGACCAACAGAGATCCACGAGGGGCTGTAAAGGCCATGCATCCTCATCCCGCCCCCAGGCTGGGGCAGCAGGAAAGAGCTGTCCCGCCTTCAGAACTCCCTGTAAAAGTGGCTGCATTTCCACTGAGGCGCCACCGCAGCCCAGCTTCTTCCCCATCCAGCCTGCTCCGGGGCCTCCCTACAACGGAGAGTGGTTACAAGGCAACCAAGTACAAATCCTAGTCAATGCCCTCTAACCTTCTTCCCAGGGAACATATCTGTGACAGCTGAGCCTGCTACGGTTGTCGCTGCTACTGTTTGGGTTTTTATTTTTTTAATTGTGGTAAAGTACACATAACAACATTGACCATCTCAGCCATTTTTAAGTGTACAGCCCAGTGGCATTAAGCACATTTATTGTTATGCAGCCATCACCGCCATCCATCTCCAAAACTCCTCCCATCACCCCGGGCTGAAGCCCTGGATCCTTTGCACACTCGATCCTCATTTCTCCTCTCCCCAGCCCCTGGCAACCACCATTTTGCTTTCTGCCTCTATAAATCTGACACCTCTAGGAACTTTACAGAAGCAGAATCGTGCAGTATTTATCCTTTTGTGACTGGCTTATTTCACTTAGCATCATGTCTCCAACATTTTAACATGTTGCAGCATGAGTCAGCATTTCCTTCCTTTTTAGGGCTGAATAATATTCGACCTCATGTATATGCCAGTGGTTTTGTTTATCCATTCACTTATTGGTGAATCCATGGATTATCTCTACCTTTTGGCTACTGTGAATAATGCTGCCATGAACAAGATGTACAAACAGCTTTTCAAGACCCTGTTTTCAATTCTTCTGGGTATATACCTAGAAGAGCAATTGCTGGATCCTATGAAAATTGTACATTTAATTTTTTGGAGTAACCTCCATTCTGCCATTCACAGCAGCTGCATCATTTTATATTCCTACCACGGTGCACAAGGAATCCAGATTCTCCACATCCTCGCCAGCATTTGTTATTTTCTGTTTTTTTTCTTCTTTCTTTCTTTTTTTTTTTTTTTTTTAGAGAGAGTCTCACTCCATTGTCCCGGCTGGAGTGCAGTGGCGCCATCTCGGCTCACTGCAACCTCCACCTCCTGGGTTCAAGCGACTCTCCTGCCTCAGCCTCCCGAGTAGCTGGGACTATAGGCATGTGCCACCATGCCCTGCTAACTTTTATATTTTTAGTAGAGATGGGATTTCACTATGTTGGCCAGGCAGGTCTCGAACTCCTGAACTCAGGTGATCCGCCCGCCTTGGCCTCCCAAAGTGCTGGGATTACAGGTGTGAGCCACCATGCCTGGCCAATTTTCTGTTTGTTTGTTTTTTTTTTTAATAGTACCTATTCTAATGGCTGCTATTGTTTTTCAGTTTAGATTCCCAGTGCCCCTTAGGGCTGCTCTGTTTATAAAGTGTCCTAGACAAGTCTGACACACAAGTGGGCTTGAGACCCACAGCTCTGAAACCCAGCAGTTGCAGCGTGTGTTCCAGCACAGATCTGCTATGCGTTTCCAAGCTTTTAAAATAAACATCACGAGGAACAGTGAGGCAGGTCTGGGAATATGCCATCCAAGGCCCTAGGTTCTCTGTCTCCTTCGAAGTGGCCCCCACGTCTTTGCCAGTAAAATGGGAGCTTCCAACCGAGAGGCAATGAGATCCATTTGGCCTTGCCATTCTCTGACTCTTATATGGGCTTAAGACCCTGACGGGGAACTTAGAATAATCACTGTGGCTGGGAAATCACTTAGATTGGCAGACACCGCACACCCAGGGGAATTAACACAATGTCCCCCGTTCCCAGCATTTATCCTCCTCTCTCCTGCGCATACCATCACTAGAGAAGCCCCTGATGGTCTCACCCTCACGGTTTCCCATGATGCTTCACAAGAGCTGCCAGGAAGCTTCAGGCCCAAAGACATCCACTGCTCAGGCAGGAGGGGCCAGCGCAGTGAGGGTGCAGGCCCTCCGCCCGCAGCCCTACTTTCACACACAGCTGCAGGGCCACGCCTGAGCCGAGACAGGAGCCTTCTCTGTGGAATAAAAAACCTTGTAGGGGTTTTCCCTTCCTTAGAAAATTCCTGGATTCACCGCTCCAGTGGATTCGCAAAGCTCTCACAGAGGAGGAAGCGTGAGATTCAAACAACCCACAGACATGACTTTCTTCCAGCAAAACCGATTCTACTCTCAAGTCCTTCTTCATTCTCCTCTTCCTCTTGCTGACCAAAGGCTTGTACTCATGGCCATTAGAGTTTCTTTCTGAAGCACTCGGGCATGTGTCGGGAGCCTACTCGAGGGACTACGACTATGTTCAGTTTAGCAGGAAACACAGCACACGATAGCAAGGCTTCAACCTTCATCTGTGAATCCTCAGGATCAAGGACTTTGCCTGAGAAAGACTGTGGCCAGCTGAGTCCCGTCGGCTGTGGTCTCACTGTGACCCGCTAGACCACAGCCTGCCCCAGCCAGGACAGGAGGCTGCTCGACGGTGGGTTGCTGTCCCTGGCTCCCAGAGAGCTCAGTGTTCTCTTGGGAAGGCTCACAAATACCTGTTTAAGAAGCTTCTGGCCAGGTGCGGTGGCTCATGCCTATAATTCCAGCACTTTGGGAGGCCAAGGCAGGCGGATCACTTGAAAGCAGGAGTTCGAGACCAGCCTGGCCAACATGGTGAACCCCATCTCTACTAAAACTACAAAAAAATTAGCTGGAAATTCTGCTGGGGCCCCTTTCTGGCTGTGCTTCAGGCTCCAGGACAACACGTGGGATTATAGATATGCAAGCAATTTCCTGATGCCCGTGACTCTTCCTGGAAGAAAGAGATCATGGATGCAGCTGATACTGTTGGCTGCCTCCCCTTCAGCCACCCCTGCACCACCTCTTTCTTGCTGTCACAAGTCTGTTTGGGTGGCCTGCAGTTGGTGGGTCCCTCTCAGCCACAGGGGTTGAACATGAGCTGGCCTAAGTCAATCAAGCAGTTCCATTCCCCTCATTGTAGGGCACGTGATCCAACCCTGGCCAATGAGAGGATTCTGAGAAAGTGCTTTCATCCATCAAGAGAGACACGAATTTGAGACTCATCTCCTCCTGCTTCTGGGGATTGTCATGTGTGTGTGGAATGCTGGGTGCTGCTGCAGCCCCCACATGATCATGAGGAGCAGGCCAAGAAAATCCCAGAGTCTGTACTCATGAAGCCAGAGAGTTAATCAACCCCAGACTTCCCTGCCTCTGGGCTTCTTGTTAGGACAACAAACCCCACATTCTTCAAGCCACTTTTAGCTGGGAATTTGGTTTCCCACAGGCAGAAGCATCCTAGCTGGCAAGAGTCTCCCAAAATACAGCTTTGACCAAAGGGGCCAACAAGACACAAAGCGGCGTCAGCCAGGGTGTTAAATTCCAACTTGCGTTATCCACATCTATGATAATGAGCTGTCACGTGACCAAGGCTGGCACGCCAGTGGACCCAGTGGCCGTTCTGTCACATTGGGGATGCAGGAACTGAGGCTTAGGGCAGTCATAAGAGCAAGACCTTGTGGTCTTTTTTTTTTTTTAATTGAGAGGGTGTCTCACTCTGTCATCCAGACTGAAGTGCAGTGGTGTGATCTCAGCTCACTGCCAACCTCTGCTGCCCAGGGTTCAAGTGATTCTTCTCCTGCCTCAGCCTCTCGAGTAGCTGGGACTATAGGTGCGTGCCACCACAACTGGCTAATTTTTTTGTATTTTTAGTGGACACAGGGTTTTGCCATGTTGGCCAGGCTGTTCTCGAACTCCTGACCTCAGGTGATCCACCTGCCTCGGCCTCCCAAAGTGCTGGGATTACAGACATGAGCCACCATGCCCGGCTGACTCCATAGTTCTTTACACTTTACAAAGTGCTTTTATGTAGATCATCTTACTTAATCTTTATAAAAATTGCCATTACTATCCCCATTTTATAGGTAAGCAAGTGAAAGCTAATGGGGAACATTAAGCCACTAATAGCTATAGTGTTTTATGGTTTGCAAAGTGCTCTGGGATAATGTGTCTAATTATCACCTTGAGGTCTAGTCTGTAAGGTAAAGGTTGATAAATCAGGAAGCAGGCTCAGAAGGAGCAACTGACTCTGCCAAGCTCCGCTAAACTCCAGGGCTGTTCTTCCCATACCAGAGGTTCTCACAGTGTAGGTCTTGGGTCGTCAGCCACAGCCTGGCCTGGGAACTTCTTAGAAATGCAAATTACCTGGGGGTGGAGCCCAGCAATCCCTGTTTTACCAAAACCTCCAGGTGGTTCTGCTCACACTCGCATTTGAGGAGCGCTGCAGTGCTTTCTGTGATTTGTCTAAAATGACCTTGCCAGGTGAATCTGGGGCCTTGGTCAAGGACCGAGTGCTCTTTCTAGCACAGCAAATTTATGCTAAACTAAAAAATAGTGTGGAACCCAACCACAGAAATAAAAGCTATGCTCGGGCTGGGCGTGGTGTCCAACGTCCGTAATCGCGGCACTTTGGGAGGCTGAGGTGGGCAGATCACAAGGTCAAGAGATTGGGACCATCCTGGCCAACACGGTGAAACCCCATCTCTACTAAAAATACAAAAATTGGCTGGGCATGGTAACACATGCCTGTAGTCCCAGCTACAGGAGGCTGAGGCAGGAGAATCCCTTAAACCCGGGAAGCGGAGGTTACAGTGAGCCGAGATCGCACCTCTGCACTCCAGCCTGGCAACAGAACGAGACTCCGTCTCAAAAAAAAAAAAAAAAAAAAAAAAAAAAAATGCTCAGAACTGTTGTTCCACGACTGTAAAATCTCGAGGCATACAGTACACAGTCACGCACCACACAATGGCATTTCTGTCAATGACAGACCTCATCAATGACAGTGCCGCATGAGATAATCATGGTGCTGCCTATACAGCTGTGCCATTTTTCAATCTTTTATACTGTATCTGTACTGTGTCTTTTCCATGTTTAGAAACACAAATATTTCACATCGTGCTGCAATTGCCTGTAGTACTCAGTATAGTACCATGCAGTACAGGTTTGTAGTCTTGGAGCAATAGGCTACAGTGTAGGGCCTGAGTGTGTAATAGACAACACCATCTAGTTCTGTGCAAGTGCACTCTATGATGTTTGTACAATCACACAGCTGTCTAACAACACAGTTCTCACAATGCATTCTCATCATGAAGCTACACATGACTCCACTATAAATAAAAGACTGTCCTTCAGGGTTAAAGGAAATTATTTTAGGACCAAGAAGCAGGGACTGGCCTGGTGCGGTGCCTCACGCCTGTAATCTCACACTTTGGGAGGCCGAGGCAGGCGGATCACGAGGTCAGAAGATGGAGACCATCCTGGCTAATACGGTGAAACCCCGTCTCTACTAAAAATACAAAAAAAATAGCTGGGCGTGGTGGTGGGCACCTGTAGTCCCAGCTACTAGGGAGGCTGAGGCAGGAGAATGGCATGAACCTGGGAGGCGGAAGTTGCAGTGAGCTGAGATCACGCCACTGCACTCCAGCCTGGGCGACAGAGTAAGACTCTGTCTCAAAAAAAAAAAAAAAAAAAAAAAGCAGGGACTGTAATATGATACACGTCACAGAGTGGACTCATAGAACTTAGAGCCCCAGCTAACAGTATGGCTGACAATATAGATACCCATCCAGAAGGGTTGGGGGCCTCTTCAGAAACTGATCCATCATGGGTGGTGGAGAGAAAGTGGATTATACATGTAGATCTCCTGTTATGCACCACACACTTGACGAATGAGGTGTCATCTAACTCAAATATTCCTTCCTGCTGGGTATAACCAGCCCCACAGTATCTTAAAGAATCTGGGACTTGGAAAGCGTCAATGAGTCGCCCAAGGTTCACGTAGCTAGTGAGTGGTGAAATCACTCTTTGAATGAAAGTCTGGTTTTCTCCAAATTCTAAATGTTTCTGGCTACCTCATTTTGGAATTGATCCTTCTGTATTGAAGAAAAAAAAGGGAAAAAAAGCCTTCAAAGCAGACCACGTCTGAACACCAAGGTTGCATCTGCAGCCTGAGGATGGCCGGCTCTCCACTTTGAGCCCAAGTCCCCCCCTGGTTCCCTATCTCCTCCCATCCTCCACGCATACCTGCCCTTCCTGGAGGTCATCATGCTCACTTTTGTAACTAGCACAGTGCCTAGCAGAGCTCTGAATAGAGCAGGTGTCCAGCTAATGTTACCTAAAGTATTTTCACACATTAATGTTGGAGGAAGGCTCCAGTCTTTGGGGATCGATGACTCCCCAGTGGGTGCCCAGTGCCTCAGGCCACTGTTGGACAAATGAACTCCCAGTCTAAGGCAGGGTGAAAACTCTTTTTGTTCCTGTGTGGTTGGATTGTATCAGCCCAGCACCTCCAGCAAGCCACAGAGTGGTTGCTCAAGAGATATTGTTGACAGATTGGTTTACTGACTAATTTATATGACATACTTATTCAGTGACACAGGTCTCTTGGAGGGAGTTCAGAGGAAAGTAACCAAGATGATTAAAGGATTGGAAAATGTGTTTTACAGGGAAAGGTTACAGGGACGGGTTATTTAACTTGGAGCTGAGAAAGCTGTTGAACACTGCAAGCACAGGCCATTGAGCTGGAAAGAACCAAAGGCTTGTTTAGTCCAACCCCCTTGATTTCCACCTAAGAGACCAAAACCCAGAAGCAGAGGAGCAGAGAACTCTATCGCCAGCCACAGGGGGTCTATGCTTTGTGACTGCAGGTCCAGGCATCCCTCCAAAACACCAGGTGTCTCCCTCCAGCACACACACACACACACGTGCACACACACACCAACACATGCATCACATGCACACACACACACATCACATGGGCACACACACACCTGTGCACACATGCACAGTCATGTGCACACACACACACACACAAACACCCCCACACATGTGTCACATGCACACACACCCGTATACACATGCACATTCATGTGCACACACCCATACCCACATCACATGTGGACACACACATCTGTACACACATGCACACTTACGTGCACACCCACCCACACACACACACATTAAGCACAGAGGTGCAAAAAACGGCAACCAGCTCTTCTTGTCCCCTCCTGTTAGAAGAGAGCAGCAGGCCTGTCTGAGGTCACTATAATTTGTAAGAGGATTTCTGGAAGATGTTTATATAACCGAGAGGGTACATAAAGAATGGTGTGGAGTGCCCATCTTGAAGGTGTGTTCTCACCATCTGAGATGCGTTTCTGGGCTGTACACCTCCCCCAGGGAAGGAGTCCTGGTGCCTTCCCACGACCTCCTCCAAGCTTTCACTGTGTAGCAGCTGGGGAGGGAGCCTGGGGCAGGGGGATGAGTTGGCTGTGGGGCATGGCCCCATGCGGAAGTACAGAGTGGAGGCACAGGGACAGTTAGCCGTAGCCACGCTGGACCTGGTCTGAGGAACCCAGTCTGGGCCATGGATCTCTGTTCACTTGCCGTTGGAACCACCGATCTCTCCTAAGCCTCAGTTTCTCCACCAGAAAACTGGGACAGGAGACTGGCACTTGCCCGGCCGCCGGGGGTGTGTTATTACCATAAAAAGAGCAGACCCCAGTCTGATTTTGTGGCCCTTCCATGACTTCATCTGTCCAGGTCCAGTCTCTTCAGCAGAAACGGGCCCAGGATGCCAGCCTGGACGCTGGGTAGAGAAAATTCAATGACCTCATTTATAGGGACCTTCCACGCCCCTTCCCTGCCACTCTCTCTTTTTTGCCCTGGATCTTCAGAGATTCTTGAAGTCTGGGTCTTCTAAGAAGCAAACTGGACCTCTCCCCAGAATCTGCTCCCACCCCAGCCGACCCCACCCTGCAGGAGTCAAGGGGCAGCGGCCCACCTCTCCCTCCTCTCCAAGAGCCCCAGGAACTCCTCGGGAGGGATTTCTCCCTCTCTGGCTCCAGCGACTACACTGTTCACCCTCCAGGTCCAGGTGGGAGAACCAGACAGGCTGTGATACTAACACCCTGTAACTCAACGAGCAGAAACCTGAAACTCCACTGCGCCGTGTTTAAACATGATCTGCTCCCAAACAGCCCAGCAGGCCTTGCAGAAGAGGCCCGACCTTGCATCACCACAAGCATCCTGTTCAAGATATCCCTCCCAGGCTCTCAGGCTGAAACGCCTCCCCACTTGCTGTGACTTCCAAGAGCCAAGACTCTCTGCCCCTCGGGTGGCTGGCTGACCCTGCGGGACATAGGCAGCTGCTGACTCACCGTCCTCCAGGGAGAACAAGGGCATGGCTCAGCTCCCCCGAGTCCCTAAGCCTCAGGGGGACGTCCTTCGGAGGAAAGTCAGGCCAATGTGGACACCGCCTCCTTCCCTGCCACTGGCTTAGCCCCCCTGGGCCGCAGGGCTGGCTACCCTCCTCCGGACAGTCCTCGGGGCCACTCTCCTTGGCCTGAGAGCCTGAGGCCCCAGTCCCTTGGGCAGGAGCCCAGCCTCCTGAGCTCCAACAGATGGTCCATTTGCACAGAGACCTGCCACCCTGGCCACTCTCCCCAGAGGGAGCTGGATTATGGCAAACCCAAGAGGATTAGTGCAGGAGGCCATCTGCAGAGAGGATAATTAGCTTAGTGGGGTTACACGGATTGTTCCTGGCCCTCTGCCCAAGGGTACACTTGTCAAGACTGTTAAACACAGCCTGGGGGCTTGCAGAGGAGCCCTCTGAGCACCAGCAACTCCCACCCTGTTCCAGCCATCTGGGTGGGCCATGACAGGCCTGCAGGATTGGGAGAGCGCCCCGCCCACCGTGGTACTGGGCAGGAACTCCAGGTCCTGAGTAGGGGACACCAGGGGAAAGGTGGGGAACTGTTTTCCATCTCCCAGAAGAAAGCAGAGAAGGAAACACGATGATATTGCATCGGACAGGAGGCAGCACACGGAGGGCCGAAAGAAGCAGCCGAGAAGTCAACCCGTCCTCAGCTGTTTTCTCCGCCAAAGTCGAACAGCAGCTTCCCCTCGGAGGGCCCTCCTTCTTCATTTCAGACAACAGGGATCATTTTGGTTTTAGGTTGGCAGCGCCTATGGGGAACCACGGGAGCCTGGAATTTTCAAATCAACTCTCTTGAAGGGCTAGAAATTTGTTTTTTTGTTTGTTTAGAATACACATGTTTAGGTGCAGGGCTGCCTGGAGGCAGGGGACACACTGTGACCTCCAGCCTGGCAGTTTCCTCTTTCCTCCCTAGAAATTAACTAGGTGGAAGGGCAGCCTGTGGAAGTTATGGGGACTCAGGATGTGTTGCCATCAAGAGGCAAAGATTTAGTGTATGTGTTGTCCGCATTGAACTGATCAGTTCCACAAATGATATAACTTAAGGCTGGCTTCTGGCTGACAGACACAGCAGGTCAGTCCCAGTGATCAGATGTGCGTGGATGTGGGCTCTGGGGTGCAGACCACACTGTAGGTGAAAGATAGGCTTGCCGAGGTAATTGTAATACGTTAGCACAAGCATCATCAAACACAGTAGTGATCAGCCAAAGTCCAGATGCTTCATGCAGAGCACAGAATACGAGTAGCGCAAAGGCATTTCAGATGATGTATGTTTGGTTCACATGTACTGAGCACCTACCTGCAAAATGTACAGCAGTCATTGCTATTCAGTAAATGCCAGTTCAACCAAATCCACGAACAAGCATAGAGTGGCAATAAAACATTTCACTAGCTTATTTTCCCCAAGGGAATGTGGGGAAACATTGTAAGTAAAGGGAAAATATAATTTGTTCACTGTCCACACTTATAAAGTAAGGAGAGTATACTTAGTGGCCTCAAAGTGGGGTTACCACATGTTTTATCAGCTAAACCAAGGCACTTTGGGGAGTGAAACAGGACATTATCAATTTCATCTGGAAGACAGGAGTAAACTGCGACTGTCCCCAGGCAATCAGGACCCAGGGCTACCTTACCTCTAAGAATGACCAAGTGTAATATCTCTGATTTTGTGGGTTGCATGGTCAAATAGCCTTTGTATTACAGAGAACCTACTTCAATGATTCAAAGCTGCAAGACAGTAGCTAGAACTTTTGAACCTGAGCCTCAGAGGTCTTTGTACCAACCAATAAGAGATTCATGACTCAATGTTTCCCAAACACCTACTATGTTCCACCTGCCCTCTTAGCCACTACTGAATAGGGAAAGAAACCTCGGAGAAGCCAACATCAAATTGGAGCCGCAAGAGATAAGCCAGCAAGTCAAATACCAGTCCTAGACTTTGACAACCCTTCTGAGTGGCTGAAAGCAGAACATGTAAAGGGACTATTACTGACAGTAAGTGCTATACATATTCCAAAGCTGGAAAGACTGTCATGATTGGAAGGAGGACACTATTCTTGAAGTATGAAAAGGAGAGGGCATGCTGATGCAGATGAAGTAGCATATCTGTGCATGAATTTACACCCTCTGCTCCAATTTCATTGCCATGAGGGACCAAATGAAACAAAGGAACAACAAAAAGATATAACTAGGGTTTCCCCCTACACTCCCAAAAGGCAAACATCTCTATTGCCCAAAATTAGAAGAAAAGCACAAAGCAGTGAGTAGGGCTGAGACCACAGGCTGGTTGGGCTCCTCCATACCTTTCAGACACAGAAGCTGTAAAAGGAAATGCTGACCCCTGTATGGGGGCATGGCTTTATGATACTAGATGTCTGCCAGTGGATCAGGGGTTGCCCATGGATCATGTGGCAATGGTTGAAGACATTTTTGGTGGTTTCAGCTGGAAGGGGGAGTGCTACTAACATCCAGTGGATAGAGGCCAGGGACACCGCTAAACACTCTGCAATACACAGGACAACCCTCTGTATAACAAAGGATTACCCAGTCCCAAATGTCAGCAGTGATGAGATTGAGAAACCCTGGTTTATAGGAAGCCATTGGTATAATACACGTAAACTATCTGAAATACATTTGTGCTACTCATATTCTGGGCTCTGCATGAAGAATCAGGACTTCAGCTGAAAACTACTGGGTTTGATAACCTTTATTCTAACTTATAAAAATTACCTGGTTTCTAAGAAGCCATTGGTATTATAAGTAAGAGGGATCAAAAAGATTCAGCCGCATGGCTGGTGACTGGGTCTAGAATATCCCCCAATATATTTGCAGAAGAAGAACTCCCAAAATGTCACTAGGAGACTCGGTTCTGACTAGGGAACTGCATGAGGGCTGCCACAAAACTACTACCCAGGGAGGGTAGCAGACAGAGGGGGAGAGAAAACAGAACAAAAGCAAACCCCCTACTGTAGGTGAGCCTGAAACCAACATTTAAAATCACATGACAAACATGATGTAAAGAAAGACAGTCAACAAAATCAGCAATGAGAACATGAATTCACTCCAAATGAAACTAATTTCATGGGATGGTCTGACAAAGACTTAAAATGTGCCTTATCTGGAGCTAGAGGGGTAGACGGGAGAGCTCTGGAGGAGAGAGGCTTCATAATTATCATACAGCAGCCACGGTCTAGAGTTTCAAAAACCCTAGGTGGTAGGTATTATCATACCACTTTCCATATGAGGAAACCGAGTCATGGAAATGAGAACTGATTTACCATGGCTGGTGTGTGGAGGAGCCAGAAGTTGGGTCTAGGCAGTTTGGCATTGGCCTCCACGCATCTCATCAATACGCTGCGCTTTGGGTGGAGAGAACAGCATAGCCCCAAGAAGGGATTTTAGTAAAGCAATAAGAAAGAGAATGAAGCGTCAAAAAGGGAATGGAGAGAGAAGAGTCAAGAAGTGGGAGGGCACAGCAGCATGAAAACAGGCCACGCGTGTTTGCAGGGTGCGGGAATGGTAACCCAGCCATGGTTGCTGAGACACCCAGGAGAAGAAAAGGGAAATGGCACCAGTTCTTGGCAGTGCAGGGAGCCCTGGTGGCCTTCAAGAGAGCTGTTCAGTTGAGAGGAGAGGGCAGAAGAGAGACTATAGGTGAGAAGGTGGTGGGGAAATAGAGGCAGGAATTACAAACCTTTTGTTTGGGAAGTTTGCCAGTGCAAGGCGGGAAAGAACCAAGATGGTAGCCAGAGCAGGCAGCCTGTGCCTGCCTAGGGACAGAAGGAAGCGGCCAGTGATGGGGAGAGACTGAGGATGCAGGAGGGAGGGGACAATGCAGGTCCTAAAAAGGTGAGAGGAGGAGCCACAGCTTGTTACTGGGGCCTGGTTCCTGGGACTGGTATGTAAACCCAGCCACGGGGCATTTATGCACTGAGTAAGAACTACAGTGGGCTCCACATCACCTGGCACAGCCCAGGACAATGCATCCTCTGGACCATCACTTCCTCAGCTGTTCTCAAGGGAATTCTGCCACCACAGGCCCTCCTAGGGATGGGATGGTTTTCCACAACTGCCGTTGCCAGGCCATCATTCTCACACGTGGACACAGCCCCTCCTTCCCTCAAAGGGCACACCCACTGTCAGGTTCCACCACCATTGGCAGCTCCTTGCTGCTGTTGTCCTCAAACCTCATGGACTCACTCCCTCACATGAGGAGTTTGGCACCTGGCCGTGCAGAATCTCCCTTTTCACTTTAGAAATGCCACTGTTCCTTGATGCCCCTATGTCTGTGTGGCACCCAGCCCACAACCTGGCCTCATATCCCCTCAGCTCAACACCCTCCATCCACACTCCAGCTCACCAACTCACTCCCCATCCGTTCTCCAGGCTTTATCACCCAGAAGTGACCAGCTCTAGAAACCTAAACTCAAAGAGCTCAGCCTCAGGCCACAGTCTCCTATGCGTACAGCTCTCTCCTCTCTGGCTCTCAGCACAGGACTGCCCGATAGCCTTTCAGCCATGCTGCTCCCGTGCTTTCTCCTGCTTCCTGGCTCTACCGAGGCTCTCTGCCTAGCCCCATTGTCATGGGACACACTTCGTATACTCTCTTGCAGATCAATGCAACGACCTACCTTCCTCTCCTCCAGCACCAGTTGGAAGCTTCTGGAAGAATTCGCTCACTTCTGTGGATTTAAGTTACTTCAAATTCACGGTCTCAGCATTAACTGAGACTTTGATTCATTTCCTCAATGTTTTTCTCATTCTCTGGTTCAGTCTTCGATGCTCTTTTCAAGGTTTCTCTCATTCTGTGGTCAGGTCCAGCCCTCACAGTTGCTACTCCAAATCTTCACCAGCTTCCCCGAGTCACCGTCTCCGTGGACCTTTGGGCAGGATAATAGGAGGTGAGCTATTATTAACATTGTTCCTCTGCTAGTTGCAGAGGAACAGCAAATCTCCCTGAAAGAAGCTGCTCTGTGTCCCGTTATAGTTCTGTCTCTATGATTGCCTTTACCCAGACACCACAGTAAGCAACATTCTGCAGTCACGTGAGCTCAGATTGACTTCAACAGGAAATCCACCAAGTCTTTACTGCAGAGCTGAGGTGGTTGCTGTGGTTGGATTAGGAGTTTTGTCTTCTTGTTGCCATCTGGATTCTTCTCTTTCCTCCCCCTCTGCACCCCTCTTTACTCCTGGATGGGAAAGATGCTCATTTTTCTTCTCCTTACTTTTGAGAAAGCTCCCGGCTGCAGGCAGCCAGGCCATGCATGAGTGGCCTCTACAGGGCGCCATCGCTGGGGGTGTGGCTCACAGGACCCCTCAGAGCTCCCCGCTGGACACAGCTCCCCAAGTGTCTGATCTCTAAGGCCAGACCAATCCTAGAATGAGTGGCAGGGCTTTAGAACAGTGCTTCTAAAAGGAATTGCAGCTAACAGTGAGTTGTGGGCAGTTTGTTACCTACACAAAATGGGATAAGGACAGACATCGTGGGTATGCATTTAGAAGCTTAGAACAATTTGATGTTGTGGTGATATCCAAGTGCAAGAATGCTTGGCTCATATTTTGTGTGTCTAATACATTTTTAAATAATTTCTTTCATTGTATTCTTTTAAGTACTGACCGATAATAGATTCACAATTTTTAAACCCAACAAATAGGTTCTTCTTTCCCAGGTGTCATTGGAGAAGCACATATCTGCCCTGGGAGCCATCATGTCTTTCCTCTTTCTTTGGAGGGAGCCACCAACCTGGCTCACACCTTTACAAGGCTGGCACCCACACTGTAGTCGGCTTCAGCCCCCATAACACAGGACCACAGACTGGGGGCTTAGATAGCAGAAACATATTTCCTCACAGTTCTGGAGTCTGAAAGTCCAACTTTAGGGTGTTGGCAGGGCTGGTTTCTCTGGGAACCTCACTCCTGTCCTGTAGACGGCCGTCTTCTCCCTGCGTCCTCACATGGCTGTCCTTCTGTGAGTGTCTGTTTCCTAATCTCCTCTCTTTGTAAGGACATCAGTCCTATGGGATTAGGGCCCTTCCCATATGACCTTATTTTACCTTATTTACTTCCTTAAAGACTCTATCTCCAAATACACTCACATTCTGAGGAATGGGGGGTTAGGACTCCAACATGTAAGTTTGGAAGGACATGATTCCCCCCTCACACCATGAGTTCACACACTCGGGGCCCAGTCCTCCCAGCTTTTCATCCTCTCTGTGTGACTCCCACGGTCCTCAGCAGCTCAGCTCTCCCCTTTCAACAGAACCACAGATAAGAGCGGACTCGAGAACCTGGGCTCATTTCCGAAGTGCCCGACCAGTTGTAAACTGGTAAACCCCCAGGGCTGCTGTTGGCCAAATTACTATCATCAGGGGATTCTTTCTTTCATTAATTCAACAAATATGGATCTGGTTTTTGCTTATGTGTCTGACACTGTTCTAGGTACAAGAGATACCAAATAAACATGCAGTGCTCTCACGGGCTAAGGTTCTAGGGTCTCCAGTTCTTCCTTTCACCTCTCAGCCTCCCAGGATCGCTCCCTCCTTTCCAAAGGCTGCTTCAGGCCAACCCTCCCCAGCCTCTGACCTCCCAGCCACAGCCTCCACTCCAGGAGAGGCCTTGACGGGAAGTCCTCCAGCCAGTGTGCCAGCTCTCCCAGGCATACAGAGGACAGGCTTCGATGAAATTAAGTTTCCACGTGGGTCTGAGTACTGCAGGGCCACTCTTGGAACCACTGGTGTCCTGTTCTCTACAGACGAACATCCAAACCTCTGTAGACCCACCCCCGCCTCCACAGTGACATCATCTCTGCCTCTTTTGTAAAGTGGAAATCAGACTGAGGTCTCTCTCTTTTCAGAGATTCAGGTAAACAGGCTCCAGCCCTATCTTACTGGATAGGGAACTTGGCATCTCTCCGCAGATCCATGGGGGCATTTGGGGGTTAACGCTTTCACCTAGTTAGAACCAAGTCTGGTTTACTATGGCCAAATTTCTCGTCTATCATCTGTTGGAATCAGGAAAGGCAGCTGGGGTTAGCTCACAGCCCTGCAAGGGAGGACCTTTGAGGGTGACCAGCATGCAGCCCTGCACACCAAGCCCTCAGGCTCAACCCTCCTTGCATTGAGGAGTGTCCTGGTGGCATCTTCCCTGGAACTCCCTACTGCCTCCACTTCACTCTTGCCTCCTACCTCTTCACTAAGAGCCCCAGCTCCCCACCTCTCCTACCCTCCTAGTGTCCTGCCACATCTCTTTTCCAACCAACATTTCCTTATCCCCAGGCAGAAGGTCGATGCCACTGTGGCAGAGGGTGTTGGCTGTCCATGTGACTTCTCTACCTCCTTCCTGGCTGGAGAAGCTACTTTTGTCCAGATATTGGAGCCTCACTCCTTCTTACATAGAGCCCTGAACCAGCACTGGCTCCAGGAATTGCCCACAGCCATCCTTCCACAACCAAAGAAGCTATTTAAAACAAACTAAAAACCAAAGCTATTAAAATAAGCCATTAAAAAGAAATTATTAAAAACAAAAGACTCTCACCGGGGTGCATGCCCTAGCGCTAAAGCTCACTTCCACACTGCACTTTCCCACACTAAAGTGAGGGTGGTGATAGGGATGTCTCCTCTCAACCTCCCACCACTGCCCACCACTTTGCCCACATCACCATTGGTCCCATCACCCTCCCACTTCCCCTGACTCCGGGCAGAGTGATCCCCAGCCAGCCCCAAGTAGCTCATCTCCTCTCTCTCTGCTGGACCCTCAGTCCCCAGTTAGTCCTGCTCTATGTCGGGTGCAGAGTCACCTTTTGCAGCCAGCTGTCACATCTGGGTCAGGGCCTACCTCTCCTCCATCCCAGTCCCCTGAGGGTTCTGTCTTCACATTCCAGGTGCAGGCTGGTGACATGGTGTACTCCTCCCTTGTCCTGGAAGCTCTGGACACCTGCCTGGGTGCTTTCATTTGACAAATACATTGGAAGGGTCAACTCCATGCCAGGCACTGCTGTGGGCACAGGTCCCCGCAGGGAGCAAAGCCAGGCCCCTGCTTTCCTAAGTAACACCCTAGTGGGGAAGACAGACACATACTAAGCAGCCCAGGGCAAGGGGTAACCTGCTGGGGAGGAGGATGAAGCTGGGTGGGAAGATGAGAGGAGGGGGAGCTGTTGCAGAGGCGTGCTTGGAGGATGCAATCTGAGGATGTGACATTGGATGAAGGCTTGGCCAAAGTGAGCTGGCCAAGCAAGCACCAGTGTTCTGGACAGGAGAAAAAGGCACAAATGCATGAGCAGGAGCACGGCCACAGCATGGAAAGCCCAGCAGTGGGGATTCAGCAGAGGAGATCACGCCAGATGGTGCCGGAAGTCAGGGCAGCGTCATATAAGCCCTCACAGGCCATCTCTGTAGCTCATGCTCTTAGCAGTGTGGCTACTGTTAAGGGCTCAATAAACATTTGTTGAGTGAGTGAATGAATGAACGCCTGCTTTGAAGCATGCTTAGGTTGATTGTGTCCTGAAAATGGCCTTTCTGGACTGTTTATCTTCCCCTTGCCACCTCCAGGGGCCTGGGCTTATGGTAACCTGGGAGCAAGGCCTGTGTTCTGGCTGCTCCTTCCCCAGAGAAATGAAGGTTGCCGACCTGTCTAACAAGCTGCGAGCTCACAAGTCCAAACTGATGTTCTGAGAAAGTGTCCACCATGGGGTAGACTCAAGTTCCAGCACCATGATTTGTCCTTGACGGGAGTTCCTTTTATGTGAATGAGAAGGCTTCCCAGCCCCCACCCCCATGCTCCCACCCTCCCCCAGTCCTGGAAAAGTCTCCCAAGATGACGGCCTGACGGTCCCTTTCTCAGGGACCTGAGAGGAAGTAGGAGGTGCAACTCACATGGGTGACAAAAGGAGACATCCTGAGGCCTCAACGCCCCCACTTCCTGGCTCTGGCAAATCACTTTACTTCTGTGAACGAGAACCCCTTGCTGCCTGGGCCACCTCACAACCTCATTTGACCCAACCTGAGCCAAAGCAATTCAGGCCTATAGCACCTAGTGCAGCTATGTGGAAACCTAAGCCCAAGCAACAGCGGCTCAACCCAAATGTGGGTGTTTCCTTCTCATACATCATAGAAAGTCCAAGAGTTAGGAATCAGTGACCAGTGCAGCAAGCCTTGGCTGTCACCAGGGACCCTGGGATGGGATGCCCATTCATGTGCTTGCAACATGACTGCCAGAGCTCCAGCAATCATCCCAGCATTCCCTGCTGGAGGAAAGAAAGGGATAAAAGGTAAATGGGCTTCCCAAAGCCCAGAAAAGCTGTCAAGGATCATGTCACATGACTAGTCCAATCTGCAAGGGAGGCACTGAAATGTCATTTTTTTTTTAACAGTGTACGTTGCTCTTGGCACCCCCACCCCGCCCGCCCCACAAAATGGGAATTCTCTTGAAAAAGGACTAGGAGAGAACAATACTGGATGGATCACAAGCAGTGTCTGCCACAATCTACCCTCTGGAGTGACCCTTCAGCCATAAACATCTTTTTCATATTCACCTACAATTGGCTCTTCCACTAAGGAATAGACAGGGTCTCTGGGAAGGCTCTCCTCTCTATCAAGTCTAGATGTGGTCCTTGTAGTTCTAAAAAGTCAAAATCGAAGAGTCTGTCCCTAGCGTGTCCCATACACAACGGCAGAAAAGGAAGGGAACTGTAGTAAAAGCTTCCTTCAAGAAAAGAGAACTGGCCAGGCGTGGTGGCTCACACCTGTAATCCCAGCACTTTGGGAGGCCAAGGCAGGCAGATCAACTGAGGTCAGGAGTTTGAAACCAGCCTGGCGAAAACCCCATCTCTACTAAAACTACAAAAATTAGCTGGTCATGGTGGCAGGTGCCTGTAATCCCAGCTACTTGGGAGGCTGAGGCAGGAGAATCGCTTAAACCTGAGAGGCAGAAGTTGCAGTGAGTGGAGATTACACCACTGCACTCCAGCCTGAATGACAGAGCCAGACTCCATTTCAAAAACCAAAACAACAACAACTATTTAAAAAAAGAGAGAGACAGAGAATAATGGGAAACACTCAGCAGCCACTGGGCCATGACAATTATCAAATACTCTTGAACAGAAATAATGAGGGGTTTCTGTCTTGGCAATGGATTACATTCTTTGGTTAAAACCAACCTGGCCAATTTGGCTCCAGCTTCTGGGTGAATCTCCCTTAATCATTAGTCCTCCATTGCTTTTTCTCTGGAAGGTTTCTCTTGGTCTATTATAAAGCTAGCTTGGTCTTCCTAGTTTTATCTCAGAAGAGTGTTTGGGAGGATAACCTTCTTTATAAATGCACAGCTTTTAAAGCCTACCTCTTATTCATTTGGGTTTCGAGGTTCTCAAATAGTTTCAGAGATTTAAAGAGTTAAAGGATGTTGCGGGTCAGGTTGGGTTTTCTGTAGTGAAATGGTTCTCTCAAAACTTAGTTCACTTTAGTTGTAATTGCTTCCAGTTGATTTCATGCAAGTAACACGTGGAACCAAAGATCTTATCCAGGTATAATTTTTGGGGCTGAAGCTGCTTGTCTTTTACTTATTGGACATAGCCACTGTGCAATCACCCATTCCCTAGCACTTAAAATATAGCTACCAACTTGAGGTAATTTCTAAACCAATAAGCTCCAGCTGGAAGGTTAAAGCCTGTCTTTGCCAGAAGACCATTGCTTTGTCTGATGAGATAGCTCCTTTATCCCACTGTGGCTGCCATTTTGAAATCACTACTTATACATTGTTCAATTTGGGGTATAGAAGCAGTTAGGCTGCGTTGATCCTGCAGGATTCCAACTTGTAGTGTTCTCCTCTGTACACTTAGGTTTATAGCAGCTTATGCACAATAGCTAAAAGGTGGAAGCAACCCAAGTGTCCATTGATGGAGAGGTGGATAAACATGATGTGGTAAATACGTACAATGAAATATCATGCAACCTTTAAAAAGTAGACAATTCTGACACATGCCACAGCATGGATGAACCTTGAAGACATGAGACTAAGTGAAATAAGCCAGTCACAAAAGGACAAATGCTACATGATGTGTGAGTACTGCAAGTACTCACTTATATGAGGTCCCTAGAGTAGTCACATTTATACAGACAGAAGGTAAAATGGGAATTGCCAGAGAATTGGGAGTTAGTGTTCAATAGGTACAGAGTTCTAGTTTGGGAAAATGGAAAGAGCTCTGAAGATGGGTGATGGTGATGGTTGCACAACAATGTGAACGTACTGAATGCTATAATACAGCACATGTAAAATGGTTTAAATGGTACATTTTATGCTATATTTATTTTGTCACAATTTTTAAAAGTCATCTTAAATAAACATATGAACAACAAAAATTGCAGTGATTTCGGTCAATATAGATTACAGATCACAGGTAGAGGATGTGTCTTCTAGAAAAGCAGTATTTGGCCAGGCATGGTAGCTCATGCCTGTAATTTCAACACTTTGGGAGGCTGAGGTGGGAGGATCACATGAACCCAGGAGCTCCAGACTAGCCTAGGCAACAAAGTGAGACCTCATCTCCACAAAAAACAGAAAATTTAAAAACATCAGCCAGGTTTGGTGTCATGCTTGTGTGGTCCCAGCTACATGGAAGGCTGAGGCAGGAGGATTGCTTGAGTCCAGGAGGTTCAGGCTGCAGTGAGCCATAATTGCACTACTGCACTCTAGCCTGGACAACAGAGCAAGATCCTGTCAGAAAAAAGAAAGGAAGGAAGGAAGGAAGGAAGGAAGGAAGGAAGGAAGGAAGGAAGGAAGGAAGGAAGGAAGGAAGGAAGGAAGGAAGGAAAGGGAGAGAGAGAGGGAGGGAGGGAGGGAGGGAGGGAGGGAGGAAGGGAGGGAGGAAGGAAGGAAGGAAGGAAGGAAGGAAGGAAGGAAGGAAGGAAGGAAGGAAGGAAGGAAGGAAGGAAGGATTTCTATCTATTTCTATTTGCAGACTGTCCCACCCTAGTCCAAACTTATTTCTCTGTCTCTGAACTTCACTGCTAGCAATCTGGATTCTTCCTACCATATTCTGCAATGCTACAGCCTTGGTTAGTGTGTGGTACATGACCCAAGGTACAGCAGGTGACACAGTTTTTTAAAATGTTTTCAAATGCATCACAAGGTCACTAGCTTTTAGTCTGTAATGTTTGATATATTAATATTTCTCTACCTACCTTCTTCATTCAGTCCCTGTCAAACATTAGCTTCTTTTACTTATGGCACCCCACTTCTGGTACCATAGTCATAAGTTAGGAGATGTTAGAGCTGTGAGTACCATGACTTAAGTATGGTGGCTTAAATATGAAAGGGTTAGTTTTTGTCATCTGATGAGAAGTCCAGGTATAGTCACTGCTGGTATTGGTTCAGTGTCCCATGGTGTCAAGGTCAAGTCCTCTCTGATTAGATTGGTCTTTTCCCTTATGATCCTAAATACGTGCTGAGGCCTCAGCCATAGTGCCCATGTCCCAGGTAGGAAGAGAAGGAGAAAAAAAGGCAAAAACGTGTGTCCCAGCTGGGAATACTCTTCCTAAAAAATCTCTCCTGATATTCCATCTAAGAAGTCCTGCTTATATTGGGAGTAATTTTATCATAGGACCACTCCTAGCCAAAATAGAGGCTGAGGAAGGTAGCTTTTGGCTGAGCCTATTGCTTTACCTGCCCCTCCTCCACAAACTGTCAGGGTCCGTTAGGAAGACAAAAGTAGAGAATAAATATTGGAGGACATAAGCATTCTTTGTATCTTCACTAAAGAAACTCAGGTTCTCTTGACACCATAAGCCAACGGCTCCCAGCTGGTCTGTCCACTGTCCTATTAGACTGCTCTCACCTTTTCCTTGGTCATTCTTAGTAGGTAGAAACACTGTTTTGGGTTGCTTTATTATTTTATGTATTTCCTCTACATTTAAATATGCTGTATTTGTAAACAAAAAGTTACTTGTAAATAAAAAGTTACTTGTTCCATATAAGTCCCTTAGGGCAGTATATCAACTAGGGTTCTCCAGAGAAGAAGGCCCAGTGGGATGGATAGATTGATAGGTTGTAGAAAGATAGATGATTGACAGATAGTAGTTAATTTATGGATAGATAATTGATAGATAATAGTTAATTGAATGTTAGATGCTAGATAGAGAGATGATATAGAAAGACGATAGAAAGACAGATGATAGATGATTGATAGAAAATAGATAATTGATGGATAGATGATTGATAGGTAGGTAGATAGACTGTAGATAGATAGGTAATAGATGATAGATAGATAATAGATACATAGATGGATGATAGATGATGGATAGGTAGATAGATGATAAATGATGGATAGATAGGTAGGTAGATAGATAACAGATAATTAGGAGATTTATTTTAAGGAACTGAATTGGCTTGTATGATCACCTTAGCTGGCAAGTCCAAAATCTGCAGGGCAAGCTTGCAGGCTGAAAGCTCAGGATGAAGTTGATGCAACAATCTTGAGGCAGAAATGTTTCTTTTTCATGAAGTCTCAATTTTTTAAGGCCTCCTTTGAGGCAGAATTTTTTTTTTCCAGGAAACCTCAATTTTTGTAAGGCCTCCAATCAGTTGAAGGGCTGGAAAAAATGGAGGTTTCCTGAAAAAGAAACATTTCTGCCTCAAGACTTCCGCCTTACTCACAATATTGTGAGCAATCTCCTTAATTTAAAGTCAACTCATTATAGATGTTTACCACATCTGTAAAATACCTTCACAGCAACATCTTGATTCATGTTTAATTCAATTCCTGGGTACGACAGCCCAGTCACATTGACACATGCAACTGACCATCACAGGCAGGTAACATGATACAGATGAAGCAGGACTAATACAAGATCAGAGGCTTCAGTTAGAATCCTGACCTTGATACCTGACTACTGATGCCCCCTTTGCTTCTCTGAACCTCATTCTGTTACCTGGAAAAGTTGAGGGCTTGGGCGAAAGGATCTATGTGCTCACTTCCAGATGGAATACTTTTAGATAATGTGACCATCCCAATATACCTTCTTATATTTCCAGCATCCAAGTTCACGTCTTAGCAGGGGCTCAATGATGATGACAATGAAGATGATAAAAACCGTATTGACGTTGATAATGATGATAGAGAATATAAAGGGAAAAATTAAGGTCGAATCTTGCATGCAACCAAGGATAGTCAAAAATCCCTGTTGTATAGATGATTCTTGTAGCTTGAAGCAAGTGGTGAAGTAAACTCTGCTTTAGCACTAACTGGAAGCCTAAATGTCAAGCCCTACCTGGAAAACTCCTGAATCCTGCAGCAGCATTGATAGTATGACCAATTGTTAAGATTAAGTGATTTTTGCACAAGATATTTAATCCCTCTATGCTCAATTTCATCATATATCAAATGGGAATGTTAATAATTATATTCATCTTATAGAACTGTTGCAAGGATTAAAAGAGATAATGTATCTAAAGCTCTTGAAATAGAACTATCTACTAACAAAAAACACTCTTCACTGTCGTTTTGTAACTCTGTGAGGTTTTTATTTCATTTTTATTACCAAACAGGCCGTTAGGATAGGTAAACTGAGATCCAAATATTCATCCCACACCCAGTAAATGGGAAAAGATGCCACAGATGCCACTAGGCTCAAGCCTGCCAGGCCATGTGACTTTCGCATGGCTCTCAGACGAGATTTGAGAATGTCCATGTTTCTTTAGCAAGAGAACATTGAATGTGGCCAACATGAGTCAAGAACATGGTGGGCTCTGTCCATAACCAGTTTTTGCCATCGACATCACTTTGTGATTCTTTTGATTATTCACCAGTAAACTTGTACTGAGTCCCAGCCACCATCCAGGCCTGCAGTGGGCACCAGGGCTCCAGAGGTGACTAAGACATTGTCCATGCCCTTGCAGGACCAGCAGGCTATAGGGGGAAGCCACCATTCAATCAATATACAAAGTGCAATGTCGTGAGAGCCATGACAGAAATGAGCACAGCCATGCAACACACAATTGTGCCTACTATGTGCCAGGTATGTACAGCGATAAATAACACAGTGATAAATAAAACAACATGCCCTCTTTGTCTTACAATCCAGGAGAAAGCAGCATTAAAACAATCATCTACATGAAATGAAAAAGTTACAACGTGCAAAGTGCTACTGGGGGTGCATTTAGTGCTACAGGAGTATGTGACAGGGACTCAGGAAAAGTTTCCTTGGAAAGGGGATGATTAAGCTGAGACATGAAAAACCAGCAAGAGTTATCTAGATGAGCAAGGGAGGAAAGAGCATTCCAGGGAGAGAGGGCAGCCAGCAAAGTCCTGGAGGGAGTGCGGGTGAAGCCAAGGCCAGTGGGCGAGAGGCCAGTGTGGGCTGGAGAAGAAAGAAGGTCACACGAGGCTGGACAGCCACATGAAGGCCTTGGGGCTTATGAATGAGCAGCCATGGAAGGTTTGGATGAAAGAAATTAACGTAGTCTAATTTCATATACGCATATATTTGTGTGTGTAGAGAAAGGGGAGAAGGTGTAATTTACATAAAATAAAATTCAGAGGTCTTAAGTGAGACGTATATATACCAGGGTAACCACCTCCTGAAACATGATTGCCACACAGCAGCACCCTATCGAGTGCTCTTGTCAATACCAGTCCATAATTAGATTTATTTTTTTAGTTACCTCTGGCAACAGTGTGGAGAATGGATGGTGTAGGTGTGGGGGTGGGGGCTGGCAAGAAATGGCAATGAACTCTACTTGGGGTGGCAATGGGATACAGAGAAGAGAATGGGCTCAATAAATATTTAGGAGGCCGAGTTCCCAGAGCTTCAAGATAGCTAGAAAGGAGTGAGGGCGAGGAGTCAGGAATGAGGTCTAGTCCACCGGGTGTGGTGGCTCACACCTGTAATCCAAGAGCTTCTGGAGGCCAAGGCAGGGAGATGGCTTGAGGCCAGGAGTTTGGGACCAGTCTTGGCAACATGGTGAGACCCCGACTCTACAAAAAAAATTAAGAATAATGGCCGGGCGCGGTGGCTCAAGCCTGTAATCCCAGCACTTTGGGAGGCCGAGACGGGCGGATCACGAGGTCAGGAGATCGAGACCGTCCTGGCTAACACGGTGAAACCCCGTCTCTACTAAAAATACAAAAACTAGCCGGGCGAGGTGGCGGGCGCCTATAGTCCCAGCTACTAGGGAGGCTGAGGCAGGAGAATGGCGTAAACCCAGGAGGCAGAGCTTGCAGTGAGCTGAGATCCGGCCACTGCACTCCAGTCCGGGCGACAGAGCCAGACTCCGCCTCAAAAAAAAAAAAAAAAAAAAAAAAAAAAAAAAAAAAAAAAAAATTAAGAATAATTATCCAGGCAGGCAGTGTGCACCTGTAGTCCCAGACACTCGGGAGGCTGAGGCAGGAGGATCACTTGAGGCCAGGAGTTGGAGGCTGCAGTGAGCCGTAATCATGCCACTGCATGGCTTAAGCAGTGAAGGACACCTGATGAGCCAGGGTTGAAGAGGGATCTGGAGGGTTTTCCAGAAGAACTAAGTTTCGTAGAGGCTGTTTTGTGGTGTCAGTTAAGAGTCAGCCAGGTGAGGGGGTTTAGAAGTGCATTTAGGGAGGACCCTGCGAATGGATGAAGACCAGGCAAGCAGAACCAGGGGTCAGGGAGGCGTTCCTTACAACCCTGTGCCAGAACCTGGCCCCCGCCCGCCTTAAGCAGAACTGACACTTCTCAGTCATGTGAGACAGCACATTTGCATTTGGCCTAAGGTCATGCTGAGTCTCTGATAATGGCAGGAAAAAAGCACTGTACTAATACTGACTCTGAGAAAATGGAGCAGGATGGGACAGGGGATGAGAAGGGGTTCTAGGCTTGGGGTATGGAGCCCTATCCCAGCTGCATCCTATGGAGGTCCTGGGGCCACAGACTTGGGAAGGACTCGAGTGAGGGGCTCCACCTGAGGGCCGAGGCATGGTGTCAGCCTGGGGTACACACCCAGCACTGCATTCAGGACAGCCCCTGCCAGAGAAGCCTGGACATGGAGACCCCTGTCTGACCCTGGGTCGGGACTCCTGCCAGCGACACACCCCAAATATTCAGAAGCCCCCGAGGACCCCTGGACACCGCACAGCCGGTGCAGGCCCGCAGGCATCCGTTCTCTGGGGAGAGGTGTGGTGTGTCACACGCCCCAAGGCGAGAAGGGGTGAGTACCTCCACTGTGTAAAGGGGTGAGTCATTTTCTGTGGATGAACATTGCAATCATGTGGTTGCATAAAGTCATTCAAGACTAGGTGGTCAGGAAGGGCAGTGAGGGCCTTGAAATATCACCATCATGGCGGGAGGAAGGTGGGCTGGGCCTTGACGGAGTCACATGGCTGAAGGAGGATGACGGTTCAGGGTGTCTGGAGCCTCTTCCAAGACAACCCACTGGGGAAATGGGGTGACCTGGGGAGCCAGGGGTCCTGGGCAGCTGCCCGCCAACCCTAATCAGTAGGCCCAGGTTTTCCTCACTGGGACTCTGGGCAGTGAGGCAGAGGAAGGAAGGACTTGCTTCTCAGGCGACCAGCAGGTGCCAGGGACTTCCAGGACAGAGAAAAGCAAGGCTGGCCCAGAGAAGGCGTGGACCCCTCCCAAACGTCGCCTTCAGGGGCTTGGGCACTACACTTGGGGACACCCCTGAAGAGCTGTTTGCTGCACCCCAAAGCAAAGTTATGACGCCAGAAACAGGGCCATGGATGCTACTGGCCAGTGGAGGAGGTCGGGGAGGCCAGACCCTAATAGGAGGAGTCAGGGAGGACATGGAGGCAGCAAGCAAGGGCAGTCTTTTCCGTGAAGACAAACATGGGCCTGTGGGCGGGCAGGAGGCATGAGGCTACAGTCAGAAGAACATGAGGATGATGGGCAGCATGTGTGCATGTGTGTATGTGTGTGTGCATTCATATGTGTGTGTGTGCGTGCGTGTACACATGTGTACCTGTGTGTGTACATGTGTCTATGTGTGTGCAAGTGTGTGTATGTGTGTGTATGTTTACAGGAAGCCTCAGGATGCTCACTTCCTGAAGGAGAACAGGTTATGAGGGAGAGGCAAGGGGTTCCAGTCCCTGAGCAGGTACAGGTGATGAGGCCCAGAGCATCGCAGGAGGGGCCGGGAGGAAAGAAGCCTGGGAGAAGCCATTCATGACTTAACAAAGCTGGCACTGGCCACCCCCAGGGTTCCGGAAACTCTGTGTCAGTCTGGCTCGGTCTCCTGGCAACTAGATGCAGGGGCCATGGCACTCTTAACACCCCAGGGAGTGAAAGAAGTCTTCCAATTTCAGGTGAAGGAAGAGAAAATGTGGCTTTTAAATAGAAACTGGCTCACCCTGGGCACATAAGGAGGTGGGCACTGGAGGTGCCTCTTCAGGAGACCCTGGGGCAGCCACCCCGGCTGGGCACAGCACCTCTGAGGTGCTGTGACGAGATGTGCGGACCCAAACTCCAGGCCAGGGCTGACCAGCCCCTGGATCTTGTGGGCTGTTTTTCAAGCCCGCATGCAGGCCCAGAAGGGGCAGATCCTACCTGAAGGGAAGTGAGGGACTGTGCCTGCCTCCCCTGGGACTCTCAGGGTCCTGTGAGCCCCTGTGTGCAGGGAGTGTGTTGGGGGAGGCTCTGTTGCTTTCTAGGGGGTGCTGTCTGGATTAGGCAGAAGAGTGGTGGCAGTGGAAGAGGAGTCTCTGCGGCCGAGGACATGACTCTGGGGCTCCCTCTGTCACTAAGGCCACCATGGGTCCTCCAGGTCCCTTGGGGCCCTCCCAGCCAGAGGACTCCTTTCCCCAGGAAAGCAACATGCTTGCGTGTGGTGGGTGGGTCTCTGCATCACCCCAAACATTTTTTTGCCACTTCCTTTAAGTGCCACTTGCTTCTCCTACATCTGCTGGTGGCCTATAAGAACTTTCTAGAAGGGCCAGATGAACTCTCAAGTAAAATAGGTTTTTACTTCTAGGCAGGGAAAAAAGTTTACCTTTTCCTCTTGGCCTGCCAGTGTATCTGAATTTTCACCAAGCAAGTCTCATTCCTTCTGCTCATTACATCACCAAAACCCCTCTAGGTCAGTCACTAACACTGTAGTACGAATTTCATTGTCAGATCAATGCCTCTAGTGCAGTTAGTTGAGAGTAGGCTGAGGAAAGTCAAATTTTATTTTAGGAAAGGGGGAAGGGATCATATTTCAGAACCTGAGGCCTGCTGGAGGTACACAAACCCTGGGCTACAGTGGCCAGCATGAGAACTCTTAGAGGAAGGGAAGTCTAGAAGAAGAGCAAGTCCCAGGAGGAAGAGGGAGTGCTGCCCAGAAATCAAAGCACAGCTCTTCCCAGGGGTGCCCACTTATCTAGTTCCTCTTCAGGGCTCTGGAGCACCATTGTGGGGACCCCAATAGTGTCTTACCCAGTAGAAATGGCTTCTTGACTCCTCAACCCCGTATCATACCCTGCAACTCCCATATCATACCCTGAAACCCCATATCATACCCTGCAACCTCGATATCATACCCTAAAACCCCATATCATACCCTCCAACCTCCATGTCATACCCCACAACTCCCATATCATACCCCACAACCCCCATATCATACCCCACAATCCCCATATCATACCCCATAACCCCCATATCATACCCCGCAACGCCTATATCATACCCTACAACCCCCTGTATCATATCCTCCAACCCCCCCACATCATACCCCACAACTCCCATATCATACCCCACAATCCCCATATCATAACCTGCACCCCCCATATCATACCCTACAACCCCATATCATACCCTGCAACTCTGCAGAGACCACAAGGTCGGGAGCGCCTGCGGAGGCTTCTTAACTGGGAGGAGTTTGACGAACAGAGAGACTCCCGGAGGAGCATCCTGCTGGACACCCTCTATGACAGCATCATCTTTGCAGTGGGCAAAGGCTTCCCATGGGTGGAGGTGGCCCAGGTGGTCAAGTTCACAGAAGAGCTGCTTAGGGAAACCAAAGGTAAGGGGCGTCCAGGGCAGGAGTTGGCAGAGGCTGGTGGGATGGGGGGGTGCACGTAGGACTCCCCTGCCATTCACAGCCCCAGCAGCCTGGGAGGAGCCAGGGCCCCTTCCTGCCTTTCCCTGGCATTGGGCCTCCTCACACGCTTGAAAATTTGATCTCTACCCAGGCTTCCCAAACATCCCCTCTGAGTCTTCATTGGTCTGCCTGACTGTAAATCTGAACCACTCCAAGCTGTTGGCACAATAGCCAGGGTGTTCGCTTTTGTTTTGGTTTGGTTTGGTTTCGCTTAATGTAAATCAAATGTGTCACCTTCCCCGACTTAAAACCCTTCACGGACCCTGAAGGGCTGCATGTTGTTCCTGGTAGGAGATCTGGCTTTGCTGCAAGTCCCAGGGGAGTCCTGGAGCTTGCTCATGCAAAGATGGAGGATGCAGTCAGTCAGGTGCACGGAGGCAGCATGGCTCCCACCCTGGCCCTGTGCTGGGCTTGCATGAGAAAAGGACCTGGTGGCATAGGGAGCTGTGGTCACTCCACCCACCTCTTGGGCAATGAAGTGCAGATTCATTCATTAGGCAAATACACAAGGCAGGCTCTCTGTGGCTGCCCTCACAGTGGTGCTTCATTTCACTGAGAACCATCCATGGGTGCTGAAAGTAGTGGGCGGATGCTTGATGAGAAATGGGATACTTCCATGCTTTCTAAGAACCTCTCCCACAACATCCTTCCTAGTGACAAAGAGAAAGGAATACTCTTACAGGGAAGAAGCTGACAGCTGCCTCCTTAGTCAAGTGATCCAAGTGGACATTGTCAGTAAGAGGCCACACAGAGAATCCCATGTGCCTGGTCAGATGCAGCGAGAAACCAGCATCCTCCCATTGTGGTTCCAACAAAGACTCACAGCCCACATCTAATCAAGAGAAAACAGCAAATTAGGAGCATTGCTCAAAGTAGCTCTCCTGCCAGATCCAAACACTCAGGCCATAAGAGCCAAGGAAAGACTGATAAACCTTTCCAAACTGAAAGAGGCGAAGGGATGTGTTCAAACGTGACCTGTGGCCTGTCTGGCTCTTTTTGCTATGAATGAGGTTATTGGGAGAACTGTGGAAACCAGGGGTCGGCCTGGGGACCCAGCGGTAGTGACACATTCAGGGTAAGGGTCTGGATCGGATGGTCGTGCTGATGGGCGCTCTCGCTTTGGAAGACACAGGTGAAAGGGTGCTTTGGCGGGGCGCGCTGGGCGGGCGCTTCTTTTAAGTGGACTGGGAAGAGTTTCTTTCTACTGTTGTTGCAACTTTTCTTGTGATTTATTTTGCTTTGAAATTATTTTCCAAAAAAAGTATAATAAGATTTCTTAAAAGTGAGGCACATTAGAGGTCTTCCCTGGCTTTCTGGTCACAATCTCAGTGGCTGCCAGTCACACAGGCTGCACGATGCTATGTCTCTCATGCACAAGACGCCATCCTCAAGGCACCCATAACTCATCACTCAGTACTGCTGGCAGCAGGTCGATGTCCTTCTCTAATCTCACCACTTCTGACCATCCCCAGGACCAGTACCGTTTCCACCCCCCTCTCTTGATTGGTCCACTACTTTCAAATCTTGCATTCTGCAATCGATTTACCAAACTGCGAGTGCTTTTTCAGACACACAGAATGTCCCACGGCACGTCTGTTTGAAGGCATCCAGTGCTCCCAGCCTTAGGCACACCTGGGCCAGCCTTTCTTTAATTTCTTCGGCTGCCAGGTTCTCTTCCAATTCTCTCCTGCCAGCCTGCACTCCCACCCAGTGGTCCCAGCCTAAAGGCTAGAGCAAGACATGGCATCACTCACAGGCTGGACTCAGAGATCCTCAGGACATCTCATCTCCCTCCTGCCATCCCTAGCCCCACAGACAGGAGCCTTCAGGGTATCACTCAGGGTCCCGCCTCCCCACTGCTCACAGCCACATGTGGGTACCAGAGTGCAATCCTGGTGTCTGAGCTCTGGAGGGGTTCGTGGCCAGAACAGACACTGACAACCAGGAAGAGGGATGTCAGCCGCAAGCAAGCAGGTGGGAAGCAAACTCTTTCAAGTCCCCACCAGAGCCTTCACAGGCCAAGCCCTTGGAAAACAGTTGATGATGGTGCAAACCCAACTTCAACCCAAGATGAGGGCGCCCTGGAGCTTTCGGCACTTCCGGTTGGAGCATGCCTTACCAACACAGCACAGCTATGTCTCATGGACTCTCCAACTGAGTGCACAGAAAACTCCTCTCCCTGACTCCAGGGAGCCCCTGGATGCCAACTAAGCTCTTCCAGCTTCTGCTGGCACCCCCTAAGGGACAGGGAGCCCCTCCTCCTTCTGCACTTCATTCCTTACATGACCACACTCATCATTAGGAAGTTCTTCCTTGCATCTAGCCTACAGCTGCCTTCTGCCCCTCTCCACATCTGTCTTCCAGATTCTCAGCAGCCTGTGGGCCCTGAGCATATTTATTGGGCTTCATGTAATGCGACTAGTACATCTTTCCATTTGGACTAGACTTCCTAGTACCTTTTATTATTCTTTTAAAAAATTCAAATATCTACTGAATTGCTAGCTAAATTTCTGCTACATACATTTATTTAGAGCTTCCATAAATCATATATATGCCATTTTATTTATTTAACATATATTCATTATTTACCATAGTTTAGTCTTCAGATGCTGTATATAATGAGTCAAATATGCCTGTGTTTACTCCCACCCATACCACATCATCTCTTTTTCTATTTTAATGTGACATCCTTCCCATAGACCCTGCCCCCCACCACCTCCTAACTAACCTCTGCCCCCTCTCTCGCTGCCCTCATTCAGGTAGCCTTGTGTTTGTCAGTATTAGTCTTAACATATGGCATCTGGATTCAAACACAGCAATCAGATGGTCAGGGATGTGCCATCTCCCCTGTGCTGGTCATGATGCTCCTGTTTAAATAGCCGATGAGGGCATTGGCTTTATCAGCATCAGGTACACAGATTGGCACCAGGCTGGCAGTCCACTAAAGCCCCTAACCATTTCCCCATCCTGCCCTTGTGCAATGGCGATTTCGAATGCACTTGCAGACCCTCACAGTCACCCCCACGGATGCCACCTCGTTCAGATTGGTCTTCCTTTCCTTCCTCCTGAAATATTCTCAGCCTTAATCCTGGCCCATCCAGCTTACAAGTTTCTCCTCTCACCTTCGTATCATCTGAAGAAGTGTGAGGCATGGTTGATACAAACATGGACTCGAAACAAGCTCTTAGGTGGGCTTCCCATGCCTGAAGTTAAACTGGCTGAAAATAGACATCAGGAGGCTGGCGGTTCAGAGGGAAAATTCAGATCCTTACTGGGTGCATGATCCAGGACAAGTCTCATCCCTCTGAGCCTCTGTGAACACATCTAGAAAAACGGGGACGCAGGATCACTCTCCTCCTGGGATTATTAGAAGGATCAAATGAGACTGTGCCTTAAAGCCCACAACATGGTGCTCGGTGCCTGGGAAGTGCCCAGTGAGTGGCACCTCTATTTTTAGGAGACACAGGGACCTGGGAACTCGAGGGAGCAGGATGTGATCCAGAAACCTGGCATAGCCAGGGGTCACCTGCTTCAGATCAGCCCTAGCAAGAACAAGGCCCAGTAGACACGTGCCAGGGCCCCTTCTCCTCAGCCCCTGCACTGCCCAGTGACCCTGCACCGCAGGAGATGGGGCAGGGTCAGAGGCAGGACCAGGAAGTAATTTTTTTAAAAAAAGCAAACTGCATATTTGTTTCAGAAGTCAGGAGTGAGCTAGGAGGCAAATGAGACTGTCCCAGTTCTGCCCAGGGGGTGACTGACCCACCAGGAGAGCTGGCTCCTGAGAGCCGTGCCAGGCTGGCTGCAGTGCGGAGAGAGTAGGCAGCGGAGTGCAGCTGGAGCACCCCAGGGTGCAGAGCCCCGCGAGAGCCAGGCCTCCTGCACCTCGGCTCACCACGGTGCTGGTCAGGATGGTGCCTGCTGTCCCTGAGCCAGGAGGCTGGCCCAGGTGGTGTCCTTGTCAGCACTTGTGTTCTTACTGCCTTGCACAGGGACACTCATGAGAACGTGAACAACCCCACAGTCCCCCAGATGCAGAGGGTAGAATTCCAGCAGCACTTCCTTCCCCGGGTCCTCCTCATTGACAAACGCTGCCGTCACCTCCAGGCCAGGCTGAGCCCTACATGTTTCTGGGGCCCCAGTTTTGCCATTTCCTAGCTGTGGGACCTCGGCCACTCCCTCTGTGCTTCAGGTCACTCATCTGTAAATCTGGGACAAGAACAGCATCCGCTTCACAGGCTTGTTGAGTTCATTTATGGCCCTGGAAAGGTAGTCAGCATAGAGGAAGCCCTGAAAGTGTGCACTGGAGTCCGCCTTTATGTTACACCCACTTGCAAGGGTCTCAGGCACCCTCCTGGGCTCCACTGTCCACCTGGAACTTTAGGTCCTCTGCCTGCCCCACCCGGACGGCAGTGGCCTACGCAGTCCTGCGGCACCGCTCGTGGAAACCTCAGCCTTTCCTCCCCCAGCTTTGCTCAGTTGTTTCTGCTCCAGTTCTGCCCAACCCCAGCCCTAACCTTGATCTTCTCTGGTGACATCCAAGTGGCACTGCGCAGGTTTGGACCATAGGCTCTAAGTCACCAGCACTTATCTATCCTCCATTCCCTCCTGTGCCCTCCAGCCCTGGGTAAACTCCCCTCCTGGCTAAGCCTCTCCCCATCCTTGGATTGCACCACCCAGAGCTGATCTTGGCCCCTCCAGCGTTGGACCTCATGGGCTAAGCTTCTCTCTCCAGGCCATGGCCATGGCCTGGACGCCTCACACTTGCATTTCTGCAGCTGCGTTCCCTCTGGGCCCTGCAGGCGTGCCCAGTCCGGCTCCTTTCCTGTGATGACTGTCTCGTCTGTCCTTCTCACGCCCTGCTTCACCAAGCCATCCCCCTTCCCTCTCCACTCAGACCACGGGCCTCCCTGGAGTCCTCAGCTGGAGAGTGAGAAAGGCCTGGCCTGGAGAAGCTGGAGCTGTGGGAGAGGGGTCTGCACCCTGTACATCTTTGTCCCCTCTGACCCCCGAGTGCTGAGCGACGCATATGGCACAGAAGAAGAGTTGAAGGAAGAAACGAATGAACAAACCAATACATGAGTCGATTCCCGATGCCCTTGGAGACAGAGTTCACGATGCGCAGAGGAGGCGAGGGCTGGCCTCCAGTGATGCTCCTTGCACCAGTGACTTGCTCCAATGCCTTGCCCCAGTGATGCCCCTTCCACACTGCACACACCACTGATGTGAGAGGCAGCAGAGCAAACTCTGCCGTCAAGAGGTCTCAGTTGAAATCCCACCGCTGTCACTTCATTGCACAGCCTTGAGAACATTATTTCCCTCTCTGTGCCTCTGTTTCCTCCTCTGTAAAATGGGGGCAGTAACAGTTCCTACTTACGGGAAGGAGCAAATGAATCGGACATGCGGCACTCGCAGCAGGGTGAGCAGCACATAGTAAGTGCTTAATCAATGTTCACTACCATATGCCTGGAGGCGACATGGGATGGTCCCGTGTCCATGTCCACCCATGTCCAAGACTCGCCAAGCAGAGAGAAGGTGCCACTCTCTGCAGCCATGGTTCAGGGCAAGAAGGAGCTGCATGCCGGCCATCGGGGCGCTCACTGTCTATGCCCTTTCTTGCCTTCCCTTCATCCTGCAGATGGGTTCAAGGCATGGGCCAGCAGAAGGGAGGGCCAGACCACCTCTGGCCTGGACTCTAATCAGCTGCCCACACTCATGCTTGGCCCTGGGCACACGAGGGAGCCATCCTTGCTGCCTACAAGACCGAGAGAGCAGGAAACTGCTGTCCTCAGGAGGGGGCTTAGGTGGCCAGGGGCAGAAAGAGCTGGCGTACGTGGCAGGTCAGGTCCCTGGCACATTCCAGCTCTTTCGCACCTTGCATCCCACCCTGTCCTCCTCTTGGCATTATCCCCATCTCAGAATGTGGGTGCAGGCAGCCAGGGCAGGGGCGGGGGTTCTGTATCTGTTTCGGCTAAAATCCACACTGGGCTTTCAGTCGTCTTGGAAGGTGGCTTCTCCAGGGATGTTTTCGTTGTTAGTCTGGAGCTAAGGATGGTTGCATTGTGTTTGCATTCTAGATAAGAAAGTTGGCAGTCACAGTGAAGGAGGGTCATGTTTGCACAGCACTGATTCAGAGCTCTGCCAGGACAGCTACCAGTGCAGCATATCTCCCGGCCCAATCAGGCCTTGGCACAGGGAGGGAAGGGGCCCTTTTTTCAAAAGCTTTGGCTTGCCCTGGCCTGGCAAACGTCTCTCCAGGACGTTCTGCTCCTCACACCAGGCCAGAAGAAGGAGTCCTTTCCTTGTGCCTTCTTGGCCAGCCTCCAGGAATCTCTGGGCAGACCATATCCAGCCATCTCCCCCGGGCCAAGGGTGAAACCACCAGCTGTGACACAGAGCGGGAGTCTTCCAGCTTGGGACGTCCTGGTGGGAGAAAACCACAGGACGGGGGCACAGTTTGCCCGCCTTGTCTACCCTGGGGAGGCTCAGGAGAGGCAAGGGATGTGGGGGCCTTGAGGAGCCACAGAGATTTAGGGTACCCAGGAGGCCTGCACAGGAGGCAGGGAAGGTGGGGACAGCCTCCCCTGCTTCAGGCTTTCCTTGACAGAAAGCTGAGCCTGGAGGTGTCCCACCTGTGGCCACCTGGCACCTGCAGGACCTCCCCAGCCCACCACCGCTCTGACCTCTGTGCCACTCCGCCCTTCATCATCATCACGCGTGGCAGGCACGGCCTCTCTCAGATGCTCCATCAAGACAGCTGAAGCAGGAAGAACCTTTGCATATGGCCAGGCCCCCAAATCCCAGGCCTGGCAGGAGGTGGGCCTTGAGACCGGTCAGTGGAGGCACAGGGCATCCGGGTGAGTGCCTGGTGAAAGGCGTCATGGTCCTGGCATCTGCAATTCCACCCATGGTCACTCCTGATTCTAAAGGAATTGCTGCCCAGGTAGCCTAGGATGGGAAAACAGCCACCTGCCCACAGCAGCCTGGGCTGGCAGGAGGCAGTGACTCTTCCAAGCTCCTGGCACAACAGTTCTTGCTGGGGCAACCATGGCCATGCCTAGGTCTGCCCAGCAGCCCTGAAGTACTCCACCCTCAAGTGGGGAGCCTCCAGCCTCTCAAGACCCGCGAAGCGGAGAGAAGGTGCCACCCCCGCGAAGCGGAGAGAAGGTGCCACCCCCGTGAAGCAGAGAGAAGGTGCCACACTCTGCAGCCTGGGAAAGGCCTCCAGGGACCCTCCTTCCCAACCAGAACCTGACACCCCTCAGGCAAGACCTGGAGGAGGGTCTTTAAATGAGACTTCATGATTGACGGATGGTGGAAGTCTCCACAGCAGCTCTAGATTGAGATCTTAGAAGGTCATTTCTTAGGACAAACGGGCAACCCTCCTTGTGTAGATGCCTCCCTGCGGTATTAGTTCACCAGGGCTGCCGCACAGAACCACGTACTGTGTGGGTTCAACAACAAACATTCATTTCCTCATAGTTCTGGAGGCTGGAAGTCCAAGGTCAAGGTCCTGGCAGGGCTGGTTTCTCTTGAAGCCTCTCTCCTTGGCTTGCGGACAGCCGCCTTCTCCTCCCATCCTCTCGTGGTCTCTCTCTGTGCACCTGTGCCCTGGCGTCTCTGTGTATGTCCATGTTTTCTCTACTTATGATGACAGCAGTCCTGTTGGCTGAAGGCCGGCCCTAATGATCTCATTTGACCCTAATCAACTCTATAAAGACCCTCTTTCCAAGTACGTCCTGACATACTGGAGGTTAGGACCTCACCACGTAAACTAGGGTATGAGCAGTCCATCTTGTGACACTGAGTGAGGTCACCACTCCTTGAGCGAGCCAGTGTCAGTAAGTAGGGCCAGAAACCAAGACGGGGCTATAGACACCTTCCCCTGCCTTCCGCAAGAGACCACCCATCCCACAGAGGGAGGCCTTGGGTGTCGTGTGCCTGGCCTTTTACACAGCTTCTGTAACTGTCACTGCAGTCTGGCACCACAGGTGCCATTTGGAAGATGAAGACACTGAGGTCTGGAGAGATTAGGCAACTTGCCCAAGGCCACGCCTCGAGTGAGCGGTGTCGGGATTTGAACCAGGTCAGCGCCCACCCAGCCGCGCAACTTTTCATTTTGACCACGGGGACCTGTCCACCCGTCCAGGGGTGCAGGAAGGCCTGAGAAGCAGGCAGCCCAGGAGAGCCCCCACAGCAAGTGGGCTGGGGCTGCGGAGTGCAGACGGAGCAACACCTGGATGAGCCAGGTCTGACACCTACTGACTTCCTAACTGGGTCACCCAGAGCTGTTCACAGGAGAGGCTGGGATCCTGGCCCCAGCAGGAAGTCTCCAGGATGGTGAGTGGCCCAGGCCTAGCTGGCAGGGTGAGTTGTACCCTTTGGCTAAGGTGTCCTGGCCTGGATGTGCCACCTGTGTGTGGGCAGATGGTAAACGTTCTCTCAGGACCCCTTCCCACGTCTGAATTCCCAGGTTCTTCCCCCATCAGCTGGACATACTGGTCAGCCTTGGAGTCGCCAGTGTTAGAGGGGACAAGGTATGAGAATGGAGTAGCCGCATCTCGGGCTGGGAATGGCACTGTGTCCCTGAGATGATGGGACTGCCCAGTTGCTTTCATCTCCGGGGGACGATGACCACGAGGACGACGAGGACCCCAAGTCAGGGCTTCCCTCACCAAGCTCTAGTCAGCTGAAGGGCTTGGCCAAGATGCACTGGCAGTGCCCCAGTTGTGGCTACAGGGACTGTCAGCTCCATGGAAATCCCCACAGCATCTGAGAGTTGAGAGGGGCCCCAGAAGTCTCCGGATCCAACCCCCACCTGACACACATCCAGGAATCCCGTCTCTCTGGTGTCTGACCATCTGAGGCCCCCAGCTGTCAGACTGATGTGGAACACCTCCTCACTTCTGGAGAGGAGAACTACTCTGCCAGTGAGCAGCCTGTGCTTCTGGAAAGTTCTTCCTGCTGTTGCACTGAAAGCTGCCTCTTTGAGCCTTCCGCTGGCTGGCCCCTGTTCTGCCCCATTCTCCAGCAAGCCCAGAGTGAACCCAAATCCCTGCGCGCTAAGGAGCCAGCCTTCCTGTGAGGCTAGGCGGGAGGTGACCGCAGCAGGACAGGAGCCCCATGCTTCCAGGAGGACCAGGGAAGGGATTGATGATCATAATCTCAGCCATAGACATGGCACACTGAGCTCTCTGCCCGTATCATCTCATTTGATCCCCATTGCAGTCTTGGGTGCATGGGTACTGTTGTCCCCATTTCACTAACACAACTGAAGTTCAGAGAGGTTAGGTAACTTGTCAATCATCACACAGTAAAGCGCAGAACCAATAATAACCTTGGGTCTTCCTGGCCGCAGAGCCTGTCCCTTCTGCCAAAGCTCTTTCACATGAATCATTCTAGCTTCCTGATTCTTGAGAAATGGGGGCAAGGATTGATGAGGTGCCGAGTCTGCTAAGCGGACCAGGTAGGGGGACCATTGTGGACAAAGAGAAGGGCATGGACAAGAGCCCATGACAGTCTTTAAAGCATGTGGTCCTGGCCGGGCGCTGTGGCTCACGCCTGTAATCCCAGCACTTTGGGAGGCTGAGGCGGGTGGATCACAAGGTCAGGAGATCAAGACCATCCTGGCTAACATGGTGAAATCCCATCTCTACTAAAAATACAAAAAAAAAATTAGCTGGGCATGGTGGCGGGCGCCTATAGTCCCTGCTGCTCTGGAGGCTGAGGCAAGAGAGTGGTGTGAACCCAGGAGGCGGAGCCGAGATGTCACCATTGCACTCCAGCCTGGGCAACAGAGCAAGACTCCGTCTCAAAAACAAAACAAAACAAAACAAAATATGTCCTGTGCTTGCCCTCTGAACCCTAGGCAAGTGACCAAAAAGAATGTCTTTAAAAGGACAACAAAATATTTCTAATCCTAGTGTTTGAGTAGATTTTTCCTTAATATGGCTATTGGTTCATAGTAGTCCACTCTAATCCACCATCAGGAATATATTTCAACACCCCCCAGGTGGCGCCTGAAAAATAAATTTGTGAGTAGTGGATATACACACCCTATATCCACTACTCACAAATTTATTTTTCTCCCTTCACAGTTTCACAGATAGAAGATTTGTTCTTACGTAGTTCTTAGAAACCTCAGCATATGATTTTCTTTCTTTCCTTACGAAATCAAGAACTTTCACCTTTTCACTGAAAGGAAGCACTTGGTAGCTTATGTTTGGCATATCCAAATTGCCAGCGTCACTACTGGTGCGCTTCGGGGCCGTCATTAAGTCAAATAAGGGTGACTTGAGCATGAGCGCTATAATAACTTGACGGTCCTTCTGATAACGGAGATGGCTCCTAAGTGACCAATGGGAGGGTGGCGTTGAGAGCAGGGGTCCCCTGAAGGAAGGAGTGATCCACGCTCCATGTGGGATGGAGCAGGATGATGCAGATTCCATCATGCCACTCAAAACGGTGCAACATCTAAAACTTATGAACTATTTATTTCCGGAAATTTCTACTTGGTGCCGAAGTCACGGGGCAGGAGGACGATGCATCTCCAGCCAGCGTGGTCCTCCTCGGGCCAGTCCAGGCCCATCCTGATGAGGTCACGAGGGATGCGGCGGCTCCTCCTCCCCACAGGAGTGTCAGGCCCAACCAGCCTGCCCTCTCTCCTCTCCCTGCAGTTTACCAGGTGGCTTTGGAAAGGGGTCATCCTGAAGGGACCACTTGTGCTGCAGTAGGAGGTGGGGAGGCCAGCAGTCCAGGGACCCCGGGACAGGCAGGAGCCACAGAAGAGGTCTCAAGCAAAGGTGGCAAGCTCTCAGGGCTGTTCCTGACAATCCTGTCTGTCCCCAGGCCGTGGTCAGCAGGGCAGCCACAAAGCTCACTCCAGGGAACAGCGCCTGGCCCAGTCTCCTGCCCTGGCTCCTCCATTCCCTTCCCTGGGCAGACAGTGCCCCAGCCCACATTTCACAGACACTTCTGACCTACTAAAAAGCACCAGGGCTAGGGTAATGAAAGGAAGCAGACACCAACCCCTTCCCTACACAGGGAGTGGTGACGGGGAGGGCAGCTCTACCGCCAGGTTCCTGACCCCTCCCCCCTGGGCAGAGCTCAGGTCCTGACTTTGCCACAGGTTAGCTTTAGGCATGTCTCATCCTTTTTCTGGGCCTCGGTTTCCCCATTTGTAGAGAAAAATGATTGGACAAGCTCAACATTTCTCCTTGGTCCAGAGACATGTGCTCCTTGGTCCAGAAAGACTATTTGCCCTGAATAGATTTGAGAAACATTGCAAACGCTCCATGCCTTTTGGTGATCTGCTAAGCTCATTTGCATATTTTGTTGAGTTCATTAGCATATTAAGACTATTTAATCTCCTTGGATCCAACATATTTTAAAGGTCTCTCTGGCGCGAAACATTCATTTTGATATACAGGTGACTCTTGAACAACACAAGATTTAGGGCCACCAACCTCCTGTGCAGTTGAAAACCCATATGTAACTTTGGACTCTTCCAGAATTTACTTACTAATAGCCCACTGTTGACCAGAAGCCTTACTGATAACATAAACAGTTGATTCACATATATTTTTTATGTAATATGTATTATGTACTGTGTTCTTACAATAAAGTAGGTTGAAGAAAATATTAAGAAAATCATAAGGAAGAGGAAATACATTTACCCTTCATTAAGCAGAAGTGGATTATCATCAAGGCCACTATTCTCATCATCTTCATGTTGAACAGGCGGAGGGGGAGGAAGAGCAGGGGTTGGTCTTACCATTTTGGGGGTGGCACAGGAAGAAAATCTATGTGTAAGTGGACCCGCCGGAGCATCTGGAGGCCGAAAGTTAGAAGTCATCCCAGGGACTCCTTCCTCTTGCAGTTCCAACCCTTGTTGTCCCAGGGTCAACTGTAACAGCTCTTGCAAAACATTCTTTGGAAAATGTGACCAATGGGGTTGGAGGTCCCTTGCAGTGTCCACCTCCAAGAATCTACAAAAAGACCCCAAAGCTGCTTGGAGCTGGATGGCCTGGAGTTTGAATTCCAGCTGAGGCACTTACCACCTGAGTGGCCCTATGCAAACCCCTCAGCCTCTTCGAGCCTCAGTTTCTCTCCTGGATGAAGAGGGGTTGGTACCTGTGCCAGCCTCACTCTGCTGGGAGCTGGGAGAACGAGTGACCTAGAGCATGCATGGCACAAGGCAGTGGGCGCTCCCTAACTGAGGGGAGCTCACCCGGGCAGTACAGTCCCTGGCACCCAGGGGTGAAGGAGTTTAGTAGAGTCTCCCCAGGAGCACAAAGGGGACAGAGGGCGATGTGGGGGGATGAAGGATGCGGTGGGGTGGAGATGATGGGCCCTTGCCTTCGTCTACTTCTCACCATACCACCGGGTCAGCCCTGGTAGGCACTCAGGTGTTGGGAAAGGTGAGCAGTGCCAGGCTTGTAGCCTGACTTGGTTCCTGCCCCTGGGAGGCAAGAGGGGGGGACCAAACTGGTTTATCGGGGTACCTGGGTCCTCCCGCTCAGGCACACCCAGAAGAAGCAGCCTTCCCCATTTCCAGCCCCGCAGGGATATGGCGCATCTCCCCTTGCTCCCCCAGGCCAGACTCCAGGTTTGAGGGGCCAAGGAAGCCACCGGAGCCTCCTGGTCCAAGCCGTTTCTGCCCTGACCATGGAGCTTCTGCTGACATCTGCCCAGCAAGCCTCCCCCGCCCTTCCCCTCCTCATTCCTCTCCTCCCCCACTCCCGCTGCATCTCCTCACAGGTGCTGGCCTCCAGGGGCTTGGGGACCATCTTCAGGAAGTTCCCAGCAGCCAATGCAAATGAAGGCCACTCCCTGTTATTGAAGAGCAACTTGCAGGCACAGATCTGTCCGCCCTGCAGCCAGTGGCTTCTCCCTGAGACTTAATCCCTCTGCTTTCTGAGTCACCAGGAACTTCTCAACCCGAGGCCCAGGGAGTGTGGTCCAAGGCCAAGAAAGTATGTCTCATGAGCCGGCTTCCCACAAGCTTTGCTGAAACCCAGAATCAGCCAAGAGTGTCTGGGGGCCGAAAGTTAGAATTCAACTCAGGGCCTCCTTCCCTGTTGACCCAGGACAAGGTCTGCACTTGGTTTGTATGACCTCTTAGGTGCACGCCACAGCCTGTGGTCATAGTAGGGCATCGGCCAGGATGACAAGCCAGCAGGAAACCCTGGCTCAGCACAGCGGCTGAGCGCATTCGCACTACTGAGCCTCGTGGACTTCTCCTTTCAGATCTGGGCTGTGTGTACGGCTGCTGGGGCTGAACAGAGGGGCTCAGGGGCTGGCCTTCGCCAAGGAGGCAGACACAGCCACCCACAGCTGCAGGATGCAGGTGACCCCACCCCATGCTCCATCAGGCCAGGCCAGGCTGGAGGAGGAGGGCACCTTCTGGCCAGTTCAGAGGTGTGATGAGTCACCTGGTGAAGCTCACACACCGTCGCCCCCACACAGGCCGCGAGTCCAGCTTGCTGATCAAAAATGACGGCCTCATGTCTGCTCACCCTCTGGGATCCCTTGATGGGCAGTCTCTGCTGTCCTCCACGCGGTCACCATCTTCCCTCTGGGATGGCCCCAGCCTCTCAAGTCTGGCCTCAGTACCTCTCCACCAGGTTCTTAACCCTGAGGAATTTGATAATTCTATGTACGCTATCCTCGGAGGTCCTCGTGTTCCATGATGAAGTCAACTCTTTCACATGGCACACAGGGCTGTCATGAATGACCCTGTCCAAACTGACCACAAGCCCTGGGTCCCCCAGCTCCGTCCCCAGAATCCTGCTTTGCCTCCTGGACAGCTGGGTGTGGCCCTGTGCACACAGCCACGCTGTGCCCCACTCGCCCCAGGCCTTCACCGCTGCTGGCCCCTCTGCTTGGGGTGGCCTTTCCCATCGGCCTCTGGACCCCAGCCTGGTGCCTCCGACATGGGGCATGTGCAGATCCCCTGGCCTCTCAGAGCTCCTTCTTCTCTCACTGTGTCCCTGCGGGGAAGCTCCTGCCGGCTGGTGGCAGGCCTGCACGCTCTGATGCCCAGCTCTGCGTGAAAGGACGGGAAGGGACACAGGGCATGTGGGGCCAGGGGGGTCTTTGGTGTCCGGAGGGCAGCAGCAGCCCAGAGCTCCTGGTCAGTGACGCTGGACCTGGACCCTGCCCTAGGCTGATCCCCGCCGAGGCCTTGGTCCTTCCTTCCCACACAGCTTGCTCCTCCTGCTGTCAGAATTGGCTCCCCTGGAACCTGGCTCCGCTCACCCCTACCGGCTGGAAACCCTTCTGCCATGTCTGGGTGGGCCTGGCCTTTGGCGCCTGTTCTGCCAGCCCAGCAGCCTCCATGGTGAAAGCCTTGGCCACAGGCAACATCCCCCAATGCCTGGCACATGGGAATGTTCCCTAAATAAATTCTTTTGTGTGTGAGAGAGACAAGATCTCACGCTGTCGTCCAGACTGGAGGGCAGTGGCATGATCTGCAGCCTTGACCTCCTGGGCTCGAGTGATCCTCCTATCTCAGCCTCCTGAGTAACTGGGACTAAAGGCATGCACCACCATGCTGGCTATTTTTTTTTTATAGTGTTGGGGTCTTTCTGTGTTGCCCAGGCTGGTCTTGAACTCCCAAGCTCAAGTGATCCCCCTGCCTTGGCCTCTGAAAGTGCTGTGCCCATTCCCGTGTGTCCATTCAACAAGGCTCTCCTTCTCTGCAGAGCACCTCCTAGGAGCTGGGCACTGCTCTGGCACTTGGTACCCAGCAGTGAACAGAAAAGACGGCCTCTCGCTCTCTCACAGCTTGAGTGCTAGTAGAGGGAAAATGACCAAGAACAAATCACATCAGTAAAATGCGCAAGATCAAAGACCTTGACGAGTACTCTGGAGAAAGACTCTGTCGGGGGTACTGCGAGACGGTGACCCTGGGGGTGGGACCCCTGCAGGGCAGGGCATGCTAGGGGCTTTCGGGGCCTGGCCTACCCAACCTCATCTCCAGCCAGGCAGCTCCTCACCTGCAGATCTCTAGCCTGCTGACTGCCTTCCTCCCCCACCTTTCAGTCCCTCAGAGGGCCATGCCTGCTTCAACCACAGGGCCTTTGCACAAGCTGCTGTCCCTCCTGCCTCGCTCTTCACCACCTCTTTGCCCAGCAAACCCCTTTGACCCAGTCCATCCCAGCCCCTTTACTGCCTCCTCAGGGAATCCCTTCCTGACCTTCTTCCTGTCATGTGTGCTGTCAATCCCACAGAGCCCTGTGCAGAGCTAGATATCTGTGCATTTCCTCCCCAGCCCTCCACTATCTCCCTGGAACCTGAAAGAGTTCTTGGCACAGGGAAACCCCGAATAAGTATTTGTTGACAGAATGAATGAACACCTCCACCTTGACATATTAGAGCTGGTTCATTTACTCTGTAGACTTTGACTGGGCCCCTCCTGTGCACAAATCCCAGTGCTGGGAGCCGAGAATACAAAGGTGGCCATCATTTATTCAACTGTCTCCTCTTCAAGACTGGAAGCTCTCTGAGGGCAGGGGTCATGTCAGAGGTCAGTATCTTACCATATGGTATTCTCTCTGTTGGTAGGCCCACTGACCTTCAAACATCCCCTGTAAGAACCTGGGAGTTGTGCCGGTTTCTGTCTTGCACACCCTACCTCTGAGGATGGCCAGGTCCTGCCACTCAGATCTGCTCCTTCTGTGCACTGCCCAGAAGACAGAGCCCTGGTTCTCAGTATGGCGTCCATCCAAGGCCCTTATGTCTGTCTTCCACCCACCTCTGCATACAGCTCTTGCCATCATCTGCCTCCACCTTTAGGTGCCAACAACAACAAACCTCACCTTGCTCCCACCCAGCCCAGGCTGCTTCCTGCTCCTCTGCTGTCACTCAGCTGGGCTGTGAAGTGGCCCCACTTCTGGGCCTGGCTCAGCCTCACTCTGGGATGCAGCTCACACATCGCCTTCTCTAGAAGGACCCGGTCCTGAAGTCCGTGCTCTTCTTCACCCAACTCTGTTCCTCTTTACTATGCACTGCCATTATCTGCTTGTGTCTCTCCTGCAAGCATCTGAGAACAGGGGATATGACTTATTTGTTGTCATAGTATTGCCAAAATCTTGCATAGTGCCAAGTAATTAATAGGCAGTAACAATTTATAGGTTCAGTCACCATTTGACAAACTAATCTTCGGTGAATGGAAGGATAAATTGTAAACCGAAAAGTATCTGAGACAGGTCTCAATCCATTTAGAAGGTTATTTTGGCAAGGCTAATGACATACCTGGAAGAAAGATCTGTTCCTTTCTCCAACGATAATTTTGAGGGCTTCAATATTTAAAGGAGAAAGTGGGCTGGAGGGGTAAGAAGGAGGGTATGGTGATCCACATGTTGCAAGAGAAAAGGAGCAGGTGGGGAATAATCAATTATGTGTTCCTCCCTTGCTCAGTAAATTGGCACCTTATCTAAGATAAGGTGAACATAGAGTAGCTACCTGTGGAGATATTTAACCTTTTATTTGTAGCTACCTGCTTAGGAATCAAAGGAAAGGCAGTTTCTTGTGTTACTCAACTTTCAGGTTAATTTTTTTCTTTTGGCATAGTGAATTGGGTTTCCAAGTTTTTATTTTCCTTTCACAAATGGATAGAAGGGTGGGTGAATGGATGGGTGGATAGATTGAAGAATTAATGGATGGATGAATAGGTGAATGGATAAACAAATGGGTGGAAAAATAGATGGGTGGTTGGAAGAATGGATGAATGAATGGATGGATGAATGGATGGATGGATGGATGGATGGATGGATGGGTGGATGGGTGGATGGGTGGGTGGAAGAATGGATGGATGGACGGATGGATGGATGAATGGATGGATGGATGGATGGATGGATGGATGGATGGATGGATAAGTGGAAGGATGATGGATGAATGGTTGGATGGGTGGGTGAAAGAATGGATGAATGGAAAGATGGACAGAGATGAATGAAGGAAGGAATAGAGGGAAGGCTCGATGGGGGAAGGGAAAGTGGAAGGGAGAAACATTTTTTTGCAAAGGTAGAAATAAATTCTTTCTACAGCATTTATTGATTGCTGGCTTGCATTAGGCTCTGTATGAAACTGGACATCTTACCCCATTTGACCCTTCCAACAAGCCTGTGAAGTCAGTATCACTCTTCTGAATTTTACATTTGAGGGAAAAAGGCCCAGTCTCATATCTAAGAGGGATAGAGTATCTCAGACCTCCAAACCTGGTACCCTCACAAGAGGAGTGTAACCCTTGGGCTCCAAGCCTGCTGGTTTGCCATCACAGAAAGGAGAAGTACAGCCTCCAGTCTGTAATTCTGCGTGGTGGAGCAGTCCCTCCTTCGCTCCCCCAGGAGGCTGAGATTGCCAGAATCCAGGCGTCACTCCCAGCACATCCTAACATGGCTCCAAGTGGAGTGGTGCCCCTTTTGCTAATATTTTCCCAAGACCATGATGTCTCCACCCTCTGGGTACTTTGGGGAGATTCAAGGTGAATATTTCCATACAGAGCAAGACAGCCTCCGGGACCAGCCAAGAGGGAGCATGAAGGGACTGGGGGTGGGGGGACTTCAAAACAAACTCGTGGGCAAGGCTGAGACAGTCCCTGCTGAAGGGGCATGGAGCACTCTAGCAGGGGGTGAGGAAACCGCCTAGGGCCCCATGGAGGGCTCACACAAAGGAAGAGCAAAGGAAGGGGTCTGTGGACAAGCCAGGTCACCTACTTCGGGGAAAAGCCTGGCTCCTTGCCTACAACATGCTACTTTCATTGTCAGCAGAGGGAACTGCGGAATTCTCCAAAGTGCATGATCTGGTGGGCGCCTGGCCCAAGCCCTCATTCTTCAGAGGGGGACACTGAGTCAGAGAGCAGGAGAGGCTTGGCCAAGTCCACAGTGCACTTCCAGGACAGTGTCTATGAGAACCCAGGTCTCCAAGCCAGGGCCGTGCTCTCCTGCTGCCCTTGACTTGCCTGTCTATCTGCCTGCTGTCTGCTCATCTACTCACCAGGGTAGGCATGTAATTCAGCCACGACCCTTCATGAGCCACCTCCTCTGTTGAGAACCAAGCAGATGATGGGAGAGCCCTGCCTCCAACCACTGTGCTGAGCACCTGAAAGAGTTGTGAGCAGGAGGAGCAAATGGGAGAGGAGGAAAGAAGAGGTAGGGAGATGGGTCACCCCCTGAGGAGCACTGCCCACGGCTCTACCCTCAGAGCCAATCCTTTGCATGGGGTAAATAATATTTTCCCAACTCTGCAACATAAGCCACCAGCACAGCAGTTGCCTGGGCATCAATCACCTGCTTCCACTTTTTTTTTTTTTTTTTTTTTTTGGCGGGGGGATGGAGTCTTGCTCTGTTTCCCAGGCTGAAGTGCAGTGGCATGATCTCGGCTCACTGCAACCTCCACCTCCTGGGTTCAAGCAATTCTCCTGTCTCAGCCTCCTGAGTAGCTGGGATTACAGGCACCTGCCACCACACCCAGCTAATATTTGTATTTCTAGTAGAGATGGGGTTTTGCCATGTTGGCCAAGCTGGTCTCGAACTCCTGACCTCAAGTGATCCACCCGCCTCAGCCTCCCAAAGTGGTGGGATCACAGGTGTGAGTCACCACGCCCCGCCACCTCCTACTCTACTCTTATGGGAATTCCTTTTCTACATTCTCATCTTCTTCCTGAAGAGAAGTAGAAACAAGATACAGCACAACTAAAGCAAGTCTTTAAAACAGGCATCAAAAGACAAAATACTGGCCAGGTGTGGTGGTTCACTCCTGGAATCCCAACACATTGGGAGGCCACAGTAGGAAGATCGCTTGAGCCCAGGAGTTCGGAAAAACAAAGAAACAAAAAAGACAAAATACTGGTAATGATAATGTGATTATACTGAGATCATATAATCATATTTATATAATTATACTGGGGTAATTATGTAAGAAAAAATGGGATAAGTTTAAGTTACTGCAAGTAAAAAAAGAAACGTGGTACACTCCATACCTTTCAAGAGCTAATGCATGGTAATAAGAATTGCAGTTAGAGCAGCCACAGTGGCTCACGCCTATAATTCCAGCACTTTAGGAGGCCAAGGCAGGAGGATCGATTGAGTTCAGGAGTTCAGCCTGGGCAAAATAGTGATAACCTCATCTCTACAAAAAATAAACAAAATTAGTCAGGTATGGTAGCATGTACCTGTAATCCCAGCTACTCAGGAGGCTGAGGCAGGGGGATTTCTCGAGCCTGGAAGTTGGCGGCTACAGCGAGCTATGATCACACCACTGCACTCCAGCCTGGGTGACAGGGTGAGACCCCATCTCAAAAAAATAAATAGAAATAAATATTTTTTAAAATGCGGTGGGGACATGGGCTCTGTGACCAGGTTGTCTAGGTGCAGAGCCCACATCCACTGCCTGGCAGGGCAGCTCTGTCCCACTCCCACTCTGTACCTGGCCCCTGTGCCCACAGGCTGCTCCATTACTGAGGCTGTGACGATCCTGGGGAACAAGCTCAGAGATTACCAGGACCATTTCAACACCACCCACCTGCTGGCCCTCTGTGACTACTTCCACCATACCTTCATCCGCCACTACAAACTCTACCAGTATGTCCTGGGCCAGGACCAGCAGGTCGACCTGACCGTTGCCCACCTGGAGGTGTGCATGCCACCTCAGCCCCTCCCGCTGGCCGAGGGCATGGACAGGGACTTGTGGACCCACCAGCAGCAGGTGGCTGCGCTAACGGAGGCCGAGGCACAGAAGCGCGCCGATGTGCTGCTCCTGAAAGAGGCGCTGCTCCTGGAGCTGGATAGCTCACTGCAGAAGGTGTTCACTGCTGCTGCGCCTGCGCAGCCTGGCCGGGTCCTGGAGAGACAGGTAAGGCTCTGACCACCTGCCATGGGTGGGCACCTGGGCCAGCAGAGACATCAGCCAGATCTGGCGTCACTGCAGATGGGAGCTCCTCGTTGGCACCCATGGGAGGGGGAGAGATGCAGGGAGAAATCAAGAGTCTACCACGGGTTTCTCGGTAGACTAAAGGTAGAAATTCACGTCCCTGTTTTAGTGATGAGACGACTGAGGCTCAGAGAACTTTTCAACTTGCCAAGGTCACCAAGCTAGCATGGGGTAGAGTTCACATTTGGACTGAGCCTAACTGACCGTGAAGTCTAAGTTCCTTCCTCTGTGTCATTGATCAGTGACAGATTCCACCAAGAGAGGCAGGAAAAAGACTCCAGCTTTGGAACTCCTGCAGGTCCTCCAGAGCCGGCACGCCCCCAGGCTAGGGGAGAAGATGGAAGAGGCAGGGACATGGGGATAGCTCGGGGAGGGTCATGTGACCAGGGAGACACAGGGCGGAGCTGGAACCGGGGAAGGACTGGGAGGATCTGGTGCCTGGATCTCAGACTTTGGGCTGCCCTCTTGGAGGGTCTGCCAGACCACTGGGGCTCTAGCTGCCAGCATTTCCCATGACCAGCTCTTCAATGACCGTGATGACCCCAGCCCCAGGGTAGCTGACTTCTTGAGGGCCTAGCCAAGCCTACATTGGTTTCTTAGCTATACATAAGCACTGAAGTCATCATGGTTGCATCATCTTTGAACATACTTTGAGAGACAAGTATGTGCACGTGTGTGTGCACGTATGTGCGTATGTTTCAGGCATTGGGGTCGGGGAGTTGCAGGGCCTGTGAGTTCCAAGGGATTTTGGTTTCTGAATCATCAGCTGAAGAGCAAATGGCCCTGGGAAGTATTCCTTTAGGGTTACACACACACACACACACACACACACACACACACACACACACACACACACACACAGAGGAAAATCTCTACAGAGCAATGAGCACAGCAGCCTGGATGGTGCTCATCTAAGGTTAAGTCTGCAGACAAATAGCACATCGGGGGCCATGAAATCTTAGCTCATGAAGACATTCAATAAAGACCCAACAAAACCCCTGCAACAGTCTACGTCTCTGGCCCCTGCAGGGGACCTTGCTCTAGCACAGGGGGTGGGGCGGGTCATGGCCACAGTGGCCCAAACGGCCCCGTACTTCCCACAGCTGTTCCTGCCTGCTCCTCCCAGCTCCCTGCCCAGCCTCCAGCATGGCACTGCTGGCCCCAGCCTGGCGGAGCTGGTGAGCCAGAGCCACCTACACCCTGTGCCCCAGCTATTCACCTGAGATGGGGCACTCAAGGGCATAGAACAAACACTGCGCATTCTCCTATAGCACAACAACCTTCCCCAATAATTTTTTCTACAAAAGCAACCAAGAGGATATGCTGGGGCAAATGTACAATTTTGCATACCTTTTTCTTTTTTTTTTTTTTTTTTTTTTTTTTTTTTGAGACGGAGTCTCGCTCTGTCGCCCGGCTGGACTGCAGTGGCCGGATCTCAGCTCACTGCAAGCTCTGCCTCCCGGGTTTACGCCATTCTCCTGCCTCAGCCTCCCGAGTAGCTGGGACTACAGGCACCAGCCACCTCGCCCGGCTAGCTTTTTGTATTTTTTAGTAGAGACGGGGTTTCACCGTGTTAGCCAGGATAGTCTCGAACTCCTGACCTCGTGATCCGCCCGTCTCGGCCTCCCAAAGTGCTGGGATTACAGGCTTGAGCCACCGCGCCCGGCCCAATTTTGCATACCTTTTAAGTGAATACAAGATCTCAAAGAAATGCACTACGGACAACCAGTTGCTTCCAGTGTGTCCCCTGATAATAGCTCCTCTGCTGTGTGGTTGCTCAGGCAGGGAACCTGGAGAAACACACTTACATCATCCATGTCTCCAGGCTCTGTTGGCCATGACTCTGATGGAGCTGACCAATGGGGCTTCCTGTTTAACTCAGTGGATGGACGGTGGCTGCGTTTTCATTCTTCCTACGGCTGGCTGGGTGGATGACACGCCCAATCTCTGAAGCAATTTCCCCTGTCCCCTCCCATGAAGCTGCCACTAGAACTTTGAGAGGTGAGAATGAGGATGGTTGGGGGTGGGGTATCCAGATGGAGCCTGCATTGACCGGGAAGTAGGGTCTACAGGAAATACGGCACTGGCCAATGAGCCCAGAACAAATGACACACTCAAACAGCCTGGCCATCACTCTAGGCCAAAAGAGAAAAAGGAGGGAGTGACTATTGGAATCCAAAAAGAGAGCTTTAGTTACAGCCAAGGGTTGAGGGACAGGAAGTGTGACTACCCAGGGTCTGTGGCCATGGCCAGCCCACAGCCAGTCAGGAGAAGATGAGGACCTCCCCACCCTTAGACCTCCCACCCCTAGTTGACTGAAGTCAACCAGAAGCCAGAGGTCAAGGCAGCCATGGCCCATGGGCAGGGTGAGATGGCTGGACAGTGGACACATCCTCATACCCTGCAGTAGGGGCTGAGTTGAGAACCAGATCTGGTGAGACCTCCCAACCCCGCTCACCGGCCCTCCCCATTCCTTTCAGGAGTTGGAGAGCCTTGTCTGCCAGGTCATCCACATCCAGATGGAGCTCCTGCAGAAGCTGCTGCAGTGCAGGATCCAGAACACGTTCGCCATCTTGGACCTGAAGCTCCAGAAGAAAACTCTGAACCTCAACGCCCCCACCCCCATCCCGCCCCCCATCACCAGTCACGCAGGCCAGGAGGAAGCCATGAAGCCCCACAGAGCGAACAAAGAAAAGAAAGTGAAGGCAAGGAAGTAGAAGGCCCCAACTGCCACACGAGACTGACTGGGGACCAGTCACCCACAGCCATGAGCCGTGCAGCGTGGTGAGTTCAGCACCAACCCACAGAGAGACTTCTCACGATTAAAAGAAACAAACCCATGCCATCAACTGGTCTCTGTCTTGGAAACCACCTGCTACCACCTAAAATCCAATCCAAATGATTTCCCCTGATGGCTGTGCACCTCTGCTAAGCATGGAGCTTTGCTCTGGGGGTACTTGTCACATGCTGACAAGTCTGAGCTCTGCTGAAGATGGAGCCACCCATGGGTGCAAGCTGGTAAGAATGAGGGTGCTCCACACACCAGCAAAGCCCTCCAGGGAATCCCATGCCGTGTAACAAGAATCTATCCTAGGATTCTTCCTCCTGATATTTAAACCACAGGCTTCATTGCACGCAGCCCAGCCCATAGGTCTCCCGCAAGAGGACCCAGAGCCATGTGCCCACTAGAAAACTCTTCCTCCCAGGAACATCTGCACTGTCTGGACTCAGGCTGGGGGCAGGTGCTGTCCCAGAGGTCGGAGACCTGGCCTGGAGCCCGCTTTACTGTGGATCTGCTGTGTGATGCTGCCTGTGTCCCTTTCATCCCTGGGCCCCAACTCTCTCTCCTGTCGAGTAGAGGTGCTGTGGGATGGTGTTTCAGGTCCCTCTCTCACTAAGATGTCCTAGGAGAAAGACAAGGTGAGGTTTGCTATTCCCATGTGTCAAGGGTTTCAAGGTTCATGGAGGAAAAGGACCTACTCGAAGTCACACAGCAGAGAGCAGAAGCCCTCCTGCTTCCGTGCTGTTTCCTAGGGGCATCGTTCCTCTTACGCAAACAGTGGCACATGTCCTGGAGCTGTTGGTTTGACAGGTGACCGTGGCCCTCGAAATCAGAACGGTGAGGGGGTCACCACATACTGCCTCTTCCCAAGCCCGAGACTGCCTCTGCCCTGCTCTGCCATTTGCCTGCTGCACCCCTTGTGCCCAATAAGGCAGGCCAGTGTCATTAGCTCATCCTGCCCATCTCTCCTTTGCCACCTACTTTCTAGTTTGTGCCACCTGAGGTACGCCTGGTGTCTGTGTTTCTAGGCAGAGTCAGCTGCCTTAGGGGGTTGGGGGGACTTAGCAAGGGGTGCCCTGCTGAAGGAGAAGAGTAGCCCTCTGCAGCCCCGGGAGAGAAGTCCAGGACACAGGAGCCCCCAGCAGGGGAGGCAGCCCTGCTGGGAGCTGCACCTGAGACTCTCCTCCCATCTCACCCTGATGCCACGGCCAGGTGTGTTGATCCCCAAGAAGCTTGATGAACCTTCTAATACCTCTTGGGATGGAGGAAGGAGGTCCTGGGAGTTTCTTAAATTTTTTATTCCTTCCTTCCTCTTTCATTCCATAAACATTTTTGAACAACTGTATCTACTCTATGGATGAAACAATTATGGTCTTGAGGGAAGTGTGAGAGCTGCCATCGGATTCTGTCTAGGGCCTCACCAGGGTCCCAGACACCCTCATGGCCAGTGTGGATGGGTGTACTCACATGCGTGTGTGGGAGTTGGTGTAGGGGCAAGTGGGTACAGCTTCTACTCAGGCCATGTGCCAGAGACCCACACCTGGCTGACTTCACATGACTTCCATGACCATTTGGTGGCATTTGTTCAAGGGCAAGCAGAGGAGGCCTGGGGGCCTGGCATCATCTGAGGGGCAAGGTTGGAGGAGAGGGGAGGCCCAGCTGGATCTCAAGGCCTTCCAAACCCATAAGTGAAAGAAGTGACCTTTGGAAGAGTTGCATTTCAGGTGATGGGGTTCCAAGCCAGCGTGAGAAGCCACCGTCCTTCCTCAGTCCCTGCTGGCATCTGCAGGAGTCCCGGATGTGGTGCAGTGTAGACATATGTTTTGTGTGTAGCTGAGCTGTATTTATGAAGAGGTCAGGAGGAGTTGGGAGAGTCACAGGGGCCAGAAATGTGGAGGGAAGCCACAGCAGTGAGTGGAAGAAAAGCCTCGGGCCCCATCCTCCATGGAAGTCAAAACTGGGCTTTCTGTCTCAAGCTAAGAATAGCAAATGGGTGGTCCCATGGGAAAACTCCTCCCTCCCACCTGCCTGAGGCAGCAGCAGGGAGCACCTTCTTACAGCAGACACTGGGTAGACACTGAGACAACTGTGGGACAGTGGACTTCCCACCCATGCCCCCTACTCATTCAAGGCCTAAACTCTCACACCACCCAGGAGTGGAGACCCCAAACTGGGAAACTGTCCTCAAATCCATCTGAAACCAGAATACCAGCTACAGCCAGTGGATAAAGGGACTATACATTCTGGGTTCTCTGGGGCTGTCCTGGGTGACTCCTGTTATCCCAGTGTTGGGCCTGCTTTGGTGTGCACCCAGCTTTGATTGTTTAGTGGAGTTCACTGAAGACTTGCTCTAAAAGAAGCTGGGGGAGGTAGGTAACACCCCACGTGTGCTTCAGCTCCTGCCATGACTGCATCTCATGGTGTGGGACTCTCCTGGTGTGTAGGCACATGGGGTGTGCCGTGAGCAAGTTCTCACCTATGCTTGAGGCTGCAACTGGAAGAGGCAGAGTGCTGACCTATCTCTCCCTCCCAACACTCTCCTGACTCAGTGGAACCCTTCAAAAACAGCACCCGGGCCATTCTTGAGATACTGAAATGCAGGCAGACACAGGTAACTGAGGAGAGCCAGCTCTTCCCATGGTGGTGGTGCTGAGAGAAGGACACAGCACCTCTGCTCCCACCAACTGCTCAGCGCCTCAGCCAACCGCAAGATGCATGAAGCCACTATGCTCTGGGGTCAGTGGGAAAACGGAGAGACAAGCCAGGCACATAGGCGGTATGTCCAGGAGCTGGGAGGAAGAAGTGTTCACAGAGGGGAGTCCCCATGGCCTTGCTGCATTGACTTTGCTACTTACCACTTGCTACAAAGCTACAGTGGTTTAGCTATTGTTTGCCACTGCATTTTCATTTTTCAATAAACCCTTTTGGTAGCAATGAACTCAACAAAAAAGGAAAATGCCTGAGTAATGAAAATGTAAATATATTGACTTTCTCTTTTTTAAGAAAGTTAATTATGAAACTGTAACATGCACAAAGTTGTTCTCTGCATCTACCATCTGCCAAGAACCACAGCAATACCACTGACTACCGAGAAGTCTTCTCAAAAAGTGTCAGCAGCTACCTCAAAGGTTCACAGGAACAGAAGCCTGTCCAGGAAAGGCGTGGTGGCTCACATCTGTAATCCTAGCACTTTGGGAGACTGAGGTGGGTGGACCACCTGAGGTAAGGAATTCAAGACCAACCTGACCAACATAGCAAAACCCTGTCTCTACTAAAAATGCAAAAATTAGCCAGCCATGGTGGAGCATGCCCGTAGTCCCAGCTTCTTAGGAGGCTGAGGCAGGAGAATCGCTTGAACCCAGGAGGTGAAGGTTGCAGTGAGCCAAGATTGCACCACTGCACTCCAGTGCTTGGGTGACAGAGCAAGACATCATCTCAAAAAAACAAAAAAAGAAGAAGAAGGCTGTCCAGAACCCAGAATCCACAATTTAACATGCACAAGGGCAACCGAGCAGGTGGCAGTTTAAAATCGAACTTGCTCTGTGTTCTAAGTTTTCTTATATGTAAGCTGAAAATAAAGCAGTGGTCATTCATTGGATAGCATCTCAGTAGAATTTCACATATGGTGAAACAATGCCAGTTTTAGCATCACCAGATGCATCAATTGAAACATCAATCAATTCCAATAATGGTTCACTTTATTCATCCAATTCTGGCAGAGTAAAGTTTTTGAGAATTCATTCTGGTGCGGGTGAAACACCTCTCACTACTGCAAATACTATTGGAACTTCACTTAAAAAGTTCAACATTAAAGATAAAAGTACTCATTTTTAAGATGATTAAACAAATATAAATGTTTGTAGATCTTAGCACCTTTGTCAAAGCAATGGTCTCACTAGTGTTTATAAAAAACAGAACCTAAGGCACAGAAATGTATTTAGAATTGGCTGTTGGGCATACATTAAGCCATAACTGCACCCAGAGGAGCAGAAACTGGAACTGAGGATGGAGAGGGATGGAGAAGGCACTAGGCAACCTGAAAGGGCAGAGTCAGGCTCCTTCTGTCAAGACACTGAGACTCACAGACAGTTGACGTTCATTTCACAAACATTAATTGACCAATTGTCTGTACCAGAGGCTGTCAGGCACAGAGGACTTGGCAGTAAACAAGCCAGACAAGGTCCTCGCTTTTGAGGAGCTCACGTTTTAATGCAGGACGCTAACAAGCAATTGAACATAAGCAGTACTTGGGAACAGGGATGGGTGCTGTGAAGTCCAGAAGCAGGTGTCTAACTCAAGTAACTCTGGAGTGTCAGAAGCCTCCCTGGCAACACTATTCCACAGACATGTAGAAAGTGCCTACTGCATGCCAGATACTGGGATGGGTCTCATATGTAAGGATACAGAAAAGACACATCAGTACCCTAAAAGAGTGGGAGCAGTCTGGTGTTTCTGATGGGGGTTCCCAGCCACAGTGCCTCCCCCTGGCCAAAGGGTGAGCCTTCTCCCAAGTGGACCAATCATCGTGCTCCATTGCCCTGGGCCACAGTGATTGGAGCAGACATGGGCACATGGCCCAAACTGGACCAATCAAAGTACCCCACCTACAACCCACCCACCACACCCCCAGCCAGGATGAGTGATTCTGGGGGTTTTCTTTCTACTGCTGCCAGGGTGCTCTTCCTTTTGGTTGTGAGGCTTTAAGGATTGCAGGAGGCCAGAGCAGCCTGTAGCTGCGATTCCAGCATTGAGAGAAAGAAGCCAACAGGCAAAGGGAAGCAAAACAGACGAGAGACTGATTGAGAGGCTGCTTCCTTAATCCAGTCGCCCTGGAGGCAGCTCCACCTGTCATCCAGCGTTTGGTTGTGGGAGCTGATGCGCACACACCCAGTATTTGACTGAGGTCAGTGAGACAGGCAGGGCAGAGAATGCTTCAACTGTGACAGACAAGGAAACTGAGGCTCAGACAGGTAGAAGGATTAATCAAGGTCACTTGACTAAGAGTGGGAGAACCCCAAACAGAAGCACATCTTTTACCCCCCAGATGAGGGCTCTTGCCCCATCCACTGCTTCCAAGGACATAGCCCCTGGGCAAGTCCGTCACCCTGCCCACCTGTGTAATGACCCCTGGGTATGAGGTACCCCTTTGTTCTGGACTCCGAAGAAGACCACAGTGTCCACTCTTGGATGGAAAACTATTCCGGACCCAGAAGCAGAGCTTCTCCTCTGAGAACTTGCACATGAAAAGCCAAATGAGGAATTTGAGCAAAACAAAACAAGTTAACCATCCTCATAATACCCTCTTCAGAATGCCTGCCCCAATAACAATGTCCTCTGACTTGGCTCAGGAGGGCATTGGCCTTACTAAAATGCACTGAGTTCGAATCTCACCCATGAACCTTTCATCATCAGCACGCCTCATGGTGTTGCTTAAGAAGTGTCCCCCAGAGAACTCAGAGGGCTTTCTGGTGCTTCCTGTTTAGTAGTTTTCTACCTACTCAAAAGACTGAGAGAACACAGGTTTTTCCCAGGGCCCAGATTTTTGTAATGAGAACCAAGATAACCTTGTGTCCTTCCTGCTCAATATTCTAGGAACATGGCTTCCAGCACCTGGGAACTGAAACACAGGTTTTCTAAACCTAATCTGAACCTCCAGTACCATGAGGCTATGTTATTCAGGCCCCATAATTTCAGAAGTGTTTCTCAGGAGGCTGGCCTTGCTGCGGGTTTCAGGTTTCCAACAGAATCTGGAAATTCACCTCCCTTGACCCACAAAGTGGAGGAAGTGGCACTGCCCAGGGCTTCTCATGTCAACAGGCCTGAGCGTATTTTTCCTGAGGACTCCAAATGCCTCCGACGTTTATGTGAATGGGTTTAGATCAGACAGGTAGACGAAGGCTTTGGAACTTTTCTGGCAAAAGAACAGAGCTTTAGGTAAAAGTTGGCTGGCCCTGCCCAGGACTCTGCAGGAAGCCCTAACCGACCAGTTTCAACTGGCCAGCCAGGCATCATGGGTGTCCTGGGGACACTCACGTTCAGACTCTGAACGTGGTGGTGGGAACTCACTGCCCAAAAGGAACCCCTGCCTTCAGACTCAGCCAGTTATAGACAGGTGGCTTCATGTGCAGAGCAGAAACCTGAGACTGCAAGCTCTTCAAAGGTCCCTATCACCCCCAATCCCTCTGCGAGCCCCCTCCCACCTCTATGGCCTTACCTCTGATTCCAGCCAAGGCCACAGAAAACTGTTCCAGGTAGGCTCCTCCCACTGCATTCCAGGTAGGCTCCTCCCACTGCATTCCAGGTAGGTTCCTCCCACTGCATGTGGCCAGGTAAGCTCCTCCCACTGCATGTGGCCAGGTAGGCTCCTCCCACTGCATGTGGCCAGGTAGGTTCCTCCCACTGCATTCCAGGTAGGTTCCTGCCACTGCATTCCAGGTAGGCTCCTCCCACTGCATGTGGCCAGCACCATCTCAAGTCTATGCCAAACGTCTGCTGCTTCCTCTCCTGTGACATCTTTGATGTCATAGCATGGGACACCTTCAGGAGCCAACATGGCATCTTCTCCTGCACATCCTGGGGGTGCAGGGAGCTTAGCATTCCACAGAACGACCCAGCCAATGGGAGATGGGAGCCTGTGACCAGCTGCTCCTCCCTTTCTTCCCTCAGGGAGACATTTTTGTTTTTTTTTTTTTTGAATACAAGGTGTTGCTCTATTGCCCAGGCTGGAGTGCATTGGCACGATCACAGCTCACTGCAGCCTCCATCTCCCAGGACTCAAGCTATCCTTCCAGCTCAGCCTCCCTAGTAGCTGGGACTACAGCCTTGATTTTCCTCCATATGGGCCTCTCCATGTGGCTGCTTGGGCTTCCTTACAACATGGCAGTTGGGTTCTAAGAAGGAGGAAACAAAAGCTGACAGTTCTCTGAAAAGGGGAACTGTGTCTGAAGGCATGGGCTCCTTCTGGGCAGTGAGTTCCCACCTCCCGGCTAAGTTTTTGCATTTTTTTGTAAATACAGGGTCTCACTTTATTGCCCAGGCTGGTCTCAAGTTCCTGGGCTCAAGTGATCCTCCTGTCTCAGCCTTCCAGAGTGCTGGGATTACAAGTGTGAGCCACCACACCCCACTAGGGGGACAATTCTGAGCTATAGCTCTATGTTCCTCAAAAGGTCCCAGAGGGACCAAGTCCCAGTCAATCACAGTGGTGGACAATTCAGGGATACACCTTATATTAGCTTTTCCTTCTTCTCCGTCTTTCTGTCTTTGGTCCTCATTCCTGCTACTCCTGGATCACTTCCCAAAGAAACTCTACACTATGAGTAAACCTGTGTCTTGGGTTCTGTTTTTGAGGAGGAACCTGGGCTAAGACATAGGACTTCATCTTCGTGTTCCCATATGCCAGCATGAGCTCTGTCTGTGCTAGTTACTTATTGCTGCATACCAAACTATCCTAGAACTCGGTGGTTTAAAACAACAATCACAGCTGGTGCGGTGGCTCATTCCTGCAATCCCAGCATTTTGGGAGGCCAAGGCAGGTGAACCACCTGAGGTCAGGAGTTCGAGACCAGCCTGGTCAACATGATGAATCCCTGTCTCTACTAAAAATACAAAAATTTGCTGGACTTGGTGGTGTGTGCCTGTAATCCCAGCTACTCAGGAGCCTGAGGCAGGAGAATCACTTGAACCCAGGAGGCAGAGGTTGCAGTGAGCAAAATGGTGCTACTGCACTCCAACCTTGGCACCAAGAGTGAAACTCTATCTCAAAAAATATTAATAATAAATAAAACAACAATCACAATTTTGCAATTTGGGCAGGGTTCATGTGAACAGCTCATTTCTGCTCTACATGCCATCAGCTAGGGCAGCCCAAAGGGGGCTGAAAGATCCACTTACAAGATAGCTGACCTCTATGGTGGCAAGTTGATGCTGGTTGTTGACAGAGACTGTTGACAGGGAGCCTTGATTCCCTTCCACATGGGCCTCTCCATGTGGCTGCTTGGGGCTTCCTCACAACATGGCAGTTGGGTTCTAAGAAGGAGGAAACAGAAGCTGACAGTTCTGAAAAGGGTCAGAACAGGCAGAGCATCACTTCCAATGCACGCTATTCATCAAAGCAGTGTAAGGCCTGGCCCAGAGGGAAGAAGGTAGGAAAATAAGACACACCTCTTAGCTCAGGGAGTGACAAGCCATTTTCAACCATTCTTAACCTGCCACAAAGGCGCAGAACACTACATTAATGAAGACTTGAATAAACAACTAAGTAAAGAAATCAATTAATTAATGCAACCAGCCATTACTCAATGGTAACCTTCCCTCAACCCACATAGTCACTACTACTCTTCTGAAATTTTAGAATAAAATATTAATTTGATAACTTATTTGAGACTAGAAGGTTTTGTGACCTTGGGGTCCTAAAATATTAGAGCTTTGGAATCCTAGGGGTAACCCACCTCAGCCACCTCAGGCTGAGGAAAAGGAAAACAGGAAGGAGGGAATTTGTCCAAAGTCACTGTCTTGGTTATTGGCAGTGCAGGTCGCATCACAGGGCCTGGATTCTCACCTAGGTCCCCCATGTCACACCTCAATGCCAGTTTAAGGGATGTGAGGACTGCGGCCTTTCCCACAGGAAACTCCACTTCCTGGGTTCCTCGTGAATCTTCATCCCCAAAAATACCACACTCCAAACTGTTGTAAGCAGTTTTTGAAAACTTTTCAGAAACTGGGCACAGGAAGGACCCTATGAACAGGTTGAGGTCAGTGTGGAAAAGAAGCTCAGACTCAGGTCCAAAAATGCTGCTAGGTGGCACTGCCCACTTCATGCAGGCCAAAGGCGGGCCTGCTTTGGTGCCAGTCATGGGCCGGTCAACCACACTGATCTGGTCAATCACACTGACCCAGTCAATCACAGTGACCCAGTCATTCACACGGATCCAGGCGATCACACTGACCCAGTCAATCACAGTGACCCAGTCATTCACACGGATCCAGGTGATCACACTGATCTGGTCAATCACAGCAACCCAGTCATTCACACGGATCCAGGCGATCACACTGACCCAGTCAATCACAGCAACCTAGTCATTCACACGGATCCAGGCGATCACACTGACCCAGTCAATCACACGGATCCAGGTGATCACACTGATCTGGTCAATCACAGCAACCCAGTCATTCACACGGATCCAGGCGATCACACTGACCCAGTCAATCACAGCAACCTAGTCATTCACACGGATCCAGGCGATCACACTGACCCAGTCAATCACACGGATCCAGGTGATCACACTGATCTGGTCAATCACAGCAACCCAGTCATTCACATGGATCCAGGCGATCACACTGACCCAGTCAATCACAGCAACCTAGTCATTCACACGGATCCAGGCGATCACACTGACCCAGTCAATCACAGTGACCCCGTCATTCACACGGATCCAGTCAATCACACTGACCCAGTCAATCACAGCAACCTAGTCATTCACACGGATCCAGATGATCACACTGACCCAGTCAATCACAGTGACCCCGTCATTCACACGGATCCAGTCAATCACACTGACCCAGTCAATCACAGCAACCTAGTCATTCACACGGATCCAGGCGATCACACTGACCCAGTCAATCACAGTGACCCAGTCATTCACACGGATCCAGGCGATCACACTGACCCAGTCAATCACAGCAACCTAGTCATTCACACGGATCCAGGCGATCACACTGACCCAGTCAATCACAGTGACCCAGTCATTCACACGGATCCAGGCGATCACACTGACCCAGTCAATCACAGTGACCCAGTCATTCACATGGATCCAGGCGATCACAGTGACCCAGTCATTCACACGGATCCAGGCGATCACACTGACCCAGTCAATCACAGTGACCCAGTCATTCACACGGATCCAGGCGATCACACTGACCCAGTCAATCACAGTGACCCAGTCATTCACACGGATCCAGGCGATCACACTGACCCAGTCAATCACAGTGACCCAGTCATTCACACGGATCCAGGCGATCACACTGACCCAGTCAATCACAGTGACCCAGTCATTCACACGGATCCAGGTGATCACACTGACCCAGTCAATCACAGTGACCCAGTCATTCACACGGATCCAGGTGATCACACTGACCCAGTCAATCACAATGATTCAGTCAAACACACTAATCCAGTCAATCACACTGATCCAGTTGATCATACTGACCTGGTCAATCACACTGACCTGGTTGATTACACTAATCTAGTCGATCACATTGATCCAGTAAATCACACTGACCTGGTCATTCATACTGATCCAGATGATCACACTGACCCAGTCAATCACACTAACTCAGTCAAACACACTGACCCAGCCGATAACACTGATGCAGTTGATCACATTGATCTGGTCAATTGCACTGATCCAGTCATTCACACTGACCCAGTCAATCACATTGATCCAGTCAATCACACTGATCCAGTCGATTACACTGACTCAGTTGATCACATTGGCCCCATCATTCACACTGATCCAGTTGATCACACAGAGCTGGTCGATCACATAGGTCCAGTTGATCACACGGATCCAGTCAACCGTGCAGACCCACTCGATCACGCTGATCCAGTCAACCACACTGACTTTGTCATTCACACTAATCCAATTGATCATGCAGACCTGGTCAATCACACAGATCCATTTGATCACACTGACTCGGTCGATCACACTGATCTAGTCGATCACACTGAGTTGGTCATTCACACTGATCCAGTCATTTTCAATGGTCCAGCCATTCACAGTGACCCAGCTGGTCACATTAGCTGCCACATTGATAGTGGGCAGCTTGCACATTTCATGAGCATTTGTGGAAGCCCTGGAATGTGCAAGGCACAGAGGAGGATACAAAAATAATATAATGAATGTAGTCTCTCTCTTGATATTGAGTAGCTACCATGGGTCAGGCATTTCATTTCATTATCTTCATTTTATGGATAAGAACTGGGTAATTTCTGTTGTTCCCTAGCTACTAAGCAACTGACTGGGGTTTACCCCAGGCCCAGCGGACCTAAACGTCCACTCTTTTCCCTAAATCACCCTGCACACTGGTCAATGTTCTCCTCTTCTAGGAAGTTTGATCAAGTCTGGAGGCCAAAATATCCCACACTCAATCCATAAGGAGATCATACCCCCCAACACAGAAGCAGAACCCATCACAGAAGAGTCAGGACTCGGGCACAGGAGGCCTGGGAGGGAGGCTGGGCAGGGCTGACCCTGAACTAGGCAGAGGCTGACTGCGGGAGGAGACTGGAAGGTAGTTAAAGGCAGTGGTCAGAGACAGGTTGCCTGGGGGAGCCAGGGGGAGCCATGGGTTCCAGAGTTTCTGTGTAAGGGGGCAACTGGGGAGCTCCTGTGCACCAAGTTCAAAATCGGAACTCAGAGACCTGCCTCAAAGCTGCCTTCGCACAGTGTACCCTCCTGTCTTTTCACCGCATGCTTACCAAGGTGCCACGTGCCCTCTACCAAGCCTGTCTTGGTGCCAACAATCATTAGTGGGGGAATGTGGCCAAGGGCCCTGAATATAAGACTGAGACACTGAGCTCTGGTCCTGTTGTTTGGAAGCCCCTGGGATTCCAAGATGGGCAATGACAGGACAAAGCAGGAGGAAAAGTGCCCATTTATGGAGCAAGCAGTTGCTTTGAGTCATTTGACCACAGTGTGAAAGTCAATGCACCTCTCCACTGGGTGAGGGGGTCTCAGGATCCCAATTCCTCCAAATGAGGAAGCCGGGGCTCAGGGGAATGCAGTGACTCATGCGGGTCTCAGCTAGCAGGTGGAGAGCTGCGCACTGGGCCTAGGTCGCTCCCCTTTGAACTGCACTTCCCTTCCCCTCAGCAGTGAGCTGGACCGGGCTCCGCCTTGGGGCATAGGAGCCAGGAAGACCACATCCTGCAGGGCCACAATCCAGCTGGACAAGAGAGACACACTTAGGAAAATGCCCACCAAAGCCTCCTGTGCAGTTTCTAGCAAAGGGAGGCATCTCCAGGCCAGGCGCACCCCGGGGCCTTTGCCCCTCCTCCTCAGGAAGAGAGGTTTCCGCCCTGAGCAAGACGGCACACGTCAGAGGCTGAGGCCGACCAGGGGCCAGTTCCCAGCACTCGGGGTAGCTGGGGCCAAGCTGCTGACTCACCCTGTAGCCCTCAGACAAGTCACTTCCCTCCTGGGTACCCAGCATGGAATTGAAAGTGGGCATCCCTATGTCCCAGGCTGCCAGAGAGGCCTTTCCAACCAGGGCTGACTGGCTGCGTAGAGAGGGGATCGGATGATTGTCAGCAGAGTGGGAAACATGTTCTTTGGAAACGGATATTCAATGGAATAACAGAACTTAACATTTAGAAAGTGAGAACACAGTGGCTCAAACCTGTAATCCCAGTACTTTGGGAGGCCGCTTGAGCCCAGGAGTTCAAGACCAGCCTGGGCCTGAGCAACATAGCAAGGCTCTGTCTCCACAAAAAATTAAAAAATTAGCCAGGCATGGTGGCACACACCTGTAGTCCCAGCTACTCAAGAGGCTGAGGTAGGAGGATCGCTTGAGCCTAGGAGGTGGAGGCTGCAGGGAGCTGAGACGGCGCCACTGCACTCCAGCCTGGGTGACAGAGCGAGACGCTCTGTATTAGTCAGGCTCTCTCTCTCTAATATATATAAAACATATATATTAGAGAGAGAGAGAGAGATCTCGTTCATATGTATATATGAGATACATATATATACTTAAACTCATATATATGATATATATTAATATATATTATATATAATATATATAAATTAATATGTATATTAACTCACACAACCACAAGGTCCCACAACAGGCCGTCTGCAGGCTAAGGAGTAAGGAGAGCCAGTCCGAGTCCCAGAACTTAAGAACATGGAGTCTGATGTGTGAAGGCAGGAAGCATCCAGCACGGCAGAAAGATGTAGGCTGGGAGGCTAGGCCCATCTCTCCTTTTCATGTTTTTCTGCCTGCTTTATATTTGCTGGCAGCTGATTAGATTGTGCCCACCAGATTAAGGGTGGATCTGCCTTCCCCAGCCCACTGACTCAAATGTTCATCTCCTTTGGCAACACCCTCACAGACAGACACACCCAGGAACAATACTTTGTGTCCTTCAATCCAATCAAGTTGACACTCAGTATTAACCATCACACCCTCTTACCTCAAAAAAAAAAAAAAAAAAAAAAAAGCAAGTTTCCAAAACAATGCAAACCCAACATTCTAAAAGAAAGTTAAGATATTTACATAAGCACACACATCTGGAAAAAAAAAAAGTCTAGAAGCAATACAACAGGATATTAACAAAAGATGTCTTTGCATGGTGAGAGATAGGGGAATCTCCCACTGCACACTTTCTCTTCATTGTGTCTCTGTACTTCCAGGTCTCCTACGTGTACCTACACAACATATTTAACAATAAAAGGTTTGTAATTGGGCTTGGAAGAATAACTGACCAAAGTGCCACTTTACTTCCAGAGAGAACTTAGCAACCTTATTACTACAGAGTGAGCAGCTCACTCCTTACTGAGATAAATCCTAACATGAATCATCAGTGTCAGCCCCGCCAGGATCTGTCCCAATGGGGTCAACAGGAGAGCCAGATTTTGTAAGTGTGTGTGTGTCCATATGTGTCACATATTTTCTTCCTAATCACACACTTTGGTGAGGACAGTGTTACAAATAGCATTCCTGACTGATGGAAAGGGTGGGGTATGGACACAGCCCAGGAAGTGGCAGGGATCCAGTGAAGAATTAAACTTTTCCAGGGATCACTGAGAGGAAATTGTATTAGGAATTAACATCTCACCCTCGGCCCTCTCCTAAGCCATTCCCGTTGCTTCTATCACCATAATCCGAAACCTCCCGACCGAAAAAGTAGCACCAATTTACAGATAGAAAAATTGAGCCACAGAGAAATGAAACAAATGATCTAAGATCACATGCTGAGCAGAGGGCGGACCAGTCAGTGTTTGCACCCTGGGTAGCTATTCAACCCTCCAACAAGCATTGATTGGACGCCTACTATGTGCCTGGCATGAAGCAGGCCCCATGACATGAAAGATACATAAAATGCCTTTCCCAGATAAATACATTTCCAGACTAGTGGGAGGACACAGACTTAAAAACAGAGCTTGCATCATGACGCTGTGAGAGCTATGTGAGAGGCTTGTGAGAATGTACAGAAAATGGGCCTGCAAACTGCATGGCTGGAGACTGGGCGTGGGTAGGCTTGAGCGGGTGGAGGGCTGTTGCAAAGGCTCTTTGAGAGGGGGAGCACAGTGCTGGGTCCTGAGACAGGAGCAGGAACCTACCGAGAAAAGGTGTGGGGAAAGGTACTCCAGAGGGAACAGCTTATGCAAAGGCACTGGGGTATGAGGAAACATATCCTATTTGGAAACTGGCAATGCCCAGAACCCACAGTGTGCTGTGGGAACTGTGTAAGGTGATGAGGGCTAGGTAAGTTGGGACTGGATTGTAAAAGGCCTTGAATGTCCCCCTGTGAAGTTTAAGCTTTACCTTATTGGCAGGACTGGGCAGATAAAACTTTATAAGTAAAAAGGAAACGCTGTTAGATCTTCTGGAAGCATTATCTCTCTAGCTGGATGGGACAGGGGAGACTCAGGGTCATAGCCAGTGAGTGACAGGGTGACTGTCTGGGGTGGACAGTCATGTTAGGATTCAAAGCATGAAATCTGGGAGTCCCTAGGGCACGGAGCCCCTGCCTCCCCCAGGAGACCAGCAGCAGCCTCACACCGGGCCCTGCTTGGCAGGGAGGGTGCTCCTGAGTGCCAGGGTTACATGAGGATCCACAAGGTTGGGCTCAGATGACAGCGGCCTCTTGCCCCATCCCGTCCAGCCCAACACCCAAGGTGGAGGGGTGGAGGGATCGGGTGATGTGGGCAAGGCAGGGCAGAGTTCCCAGGAGGTGGGGCCAGGGCCGGTTATGCATGGGAACAGGGCCAGGCCAGGTGTCTGGGGGCCTCTTGCCATGGCCTGGTGACAGAAGGTGGGGCAGCAGCCAAGGGCAGCTGAGGCAGGATGGAGATGGTGTCATGGGAGGTGTTCCCTGCCTGGATGCAGTAACTGTGGCTCCAGCCCAGCCGTGCACAGCACCTGAGGCTCACCCTGCCACGGCTGTGCACAGTGGGACTCCCACCCAGGTCACCCCCCAGCTGCCACCTCCCTAGAGACCACCCCATGCCAAGGCCAGGGTCAGAGAGGAGGGGACCCTCCCCTTTTCCTTGCTCCCTTTTCACAGACTCAGAGAACCAGGAATATTCCAGCTCTTGGAAACTGTCGAGTCCTGCCTCTTAATTTACTGAGACCCAGAAAGGGAAAGCAATTTGCCCAAGGTCACACACTGGGCAGCCCCACAGAGCATTAGATGAAAAGGCCTAAGTAGACCCCAACCTTCCTTCACCCTCCCCTCCATGCTTGGGAGACACAGGCAGTGGGAGCAGTCCAGTGCCCAACCCCTGGGTGCAGATGGTCTCACTGCACCGGGAACTCCCTGCCTGCCTCTGGGCCACCCATTGGCTGTTTCAGGACCCCAGACTCAGCTGCGGTTGAGGGAGGCTCACATCCAGGAGCAGCCCGAGAGATGGCTGCCCCTCCTGGGCAGGAACCCGGGCAGGAGAGAGGGAGAGACTAAGGGAGCCGGGGGCCAGGCTCCCACCCCCTAGCCATGTGTGTGCTGCTCCATGGATGGAGACCCGGCACACCCAGCTGCGTGGCTCCCTCGGCCCTTCTCCTGGCCTCAGCTTCAGCTTTGCCACCTGTGAAAGGACAGAAGCATGCCTGCGTGAGGATTGCCGTGAGGGTCGCATAAAATCCTGAAGTGAGGCCGCACCTCGCGGATTCGAAGGACAGAGCTGCCACCTGCTCTCCAATGTGCCTGTGCAGTCAGCTCTTAGGGACACACGTGCCAGTGTTGTCCCCAAGGCAAGCACAGGTTCATCTTTTCTGGCCAGTAAACACTCCCTTCATGTACCTTTTGTTACCAACAGCCAACTCCCTGAGGAAGGCGGGAGTGCCTGTGTCAGTGGGGCTCAGAAGGCAGGTCTGTAGGGAAGGTGGGGCCCACCTACAGGTTGGGGGGAGTCCCGTGGGCCCAGGGCCCCCTGGAGGCTGTGCTGCGGCAGGAGGCTTGTGTGAGAGCTGGTGCAGCCCTGGGGAAGCTCACATCTGCCACTGTGCCTCTGAGCGGGCTTCTAGTCTCCCAGGACCTCAGTCCTTATTTCACAGCTAGGGCACTTGGCAGATGCTGCAGGCATCTCTCCAGCCCACAGGCCCCCTGACCGGCCCCTCTCTTGTCCCTCCATCTTGTGCACCTCCCCACCCCCAAGCTGGAGCCACACATCCCAATCCCCCAGGGCAGGAGACGGGACTGGCCCTAGAGGGGCAGAACAGAGAGTGGAAAAACCAGAGGGTCGGCCCAAGATGACACTGAAAAGGGGAGCTCTCCTCTGGCTGCGGCCCTCTTCCTCAGCAGGGACTGGGACTCTGGGCCGCCCTCGGGAGTGCCCAGCACCCCTCGTCATTCCTGATGCTTCTGGAAGGGAGGGAGACCCTAAGCTCCCATGTGGCTCAGCCCTTCCAGTAACAGACAGGCAGCGAGGCTCAGGGAGGGGTGGGAACTCATCCAGGCCACACAGCTCAGGGCGGAGCCGGGGTGGCGTTGGGGTCCCAGGATGCCAGCCCCTGCCTTTTCTCTGTGCCAGCCTGCCTCCAAAGCCCACAGCCCTCAGCTCAGAGGATGCCCTTCCAAGATGGACATAGAGACAACAACTGACCGGATGGAAGGAGGCTGGTCCATGGACTGTTCGTGAATAAAGACACCAGTTTTCTAAGGCCAAATGCTAGGTAGGGGTCTGATAAAGACAAATGATGTGCGGTCACTACTATCCTTGAAAGTGGTTGATTTTGGAGCAAGAAGGCATCCATTCTGGGGGACCGGGGTGGTGGGGCCTCAGAGAGGCCGAGTGCTCTGAGGCAGGGACCTCTGGACTGCTGGGCCCCCGTCGGCTTCCTGAGGCTGCTGGGACAGGGTGGGGAAGGAAGGCCGGCCGGAGCAAGCTAATCTGGAGAAGTGATTTTCCTCCCGGGCCAGCCCTTCCCTGGGCAGGGCTCTCAGCAGGCTCGAAGGTAGGGCGGCCAGGGCTCTGCAGGGAGGGGCCGGCTTATCAGGCAGGAAACACTGGGCTCCGGCCACATCCTCCTGCTCCTGGTCACAGCAGCTCCCATGGGCAGGAAAACACTCAGCAGCCACTGCTCCTCGGCCTTCTCCAGCCCCTCCTGCGAGCCTTCCTCCTCCTTGGAGACTGGAGTACTATGTGCTGGTTCTGCCGCCCCCAGCTCTGTCTGCCCTGTCAGGTGCCCTGGACCACGCGCCGCCTACTAGGGCCCTGAATCCTGGTCACAGTGCAGCAGAAACCCGACCGAGGGGCCTACAGTGCTGGGGATGTCGGGGTGGGCTCCTTGGACCCATCTATGCCAGCCCGGGCTGTCAGAAGCCACCACCTGTTCCCTCCCACGGTGGCCCGCAGGTGCACACTGGGACACCCCCTCCTCTGGAGCCTGTTCTCAGCCCTGCTGTCCTGGGCCAGCACCCATGGAGACAAGCTGGGCTTCAAGCAGCATGACAGCCAAGGCCTTGGGAAGTCTCCTAAATACATGGAAGCCCTAAGCTTCAATATCCCCTCCCGCCTGCACTCCCGGCCCCTTCCTTGCTTCACCCCACACCTCTGGAGCTGTGCTGCCAGCCCCTGCCCCTGCTGAGACCCTGATGCAGCTGAGCCCTTCCAAAAGCTTGGCTTTGGCGGCTTCTCTCCGCAGCCCTGTGCCTCTCAGCCTGGCCCTGGGGGATCCCACCTCCCCAGCTCTCTCCCTACCACCCACGCTCCCCCCACAATCCTTCACCGACTTCTCTTCTCTGCTTCGTGCCCTGGGGAGGACACCATTCCCTCTCTGGGCCTCCATTTCCTCTTCCATCAAATCTGGACTTGACAGTGACTCCCGCCAGCCTAAACAGTCCGTGATTTTATGTTTCAAGGTTACAGAGCTTGATTAGGGATGACAATCTCCAATTTCAAGCCTTGGTTCTTTCTGGCCCAATGCAACTCTGCTGTTTACCTCTGGATGCCTCCGAATGGCCTGACGGGAGGGCAGGATGGATCCCTTAGAGTCTCCTCTCTCCTGCAGATCTTATGATGTTTCATGGTTTCTGTGACTTTCGTGGTGCCCTGACCTGTGGGAGCCGGTGCTGCTGTTTTTCAGGGAAAGGAATAAAGAAAAAGAAAGTTCTGTGGCTCCCAGGGATGGGGATGGAGGAGCTACGATGCCCTCTCGGGGTCTCTGATAGGATGGGAACACCAGCTACTGTGCTGAGACAGCAGGAACCCAGGGATGCCTCTGGCCACCCACCCACTTTGCATGACCTCTCAGGCCTGGAAGTCACAGCCTTACCTCGCAGGTGTCAACACTGGAACATCTAAAACCCAATGACGAGCCTCCCTGAGGCCCCTGGAGGCTGCAGACCTTCCATTCATCAGAAACCGTGACTTTTCTGGGTGGAATATTGTCCATGTTTTATCGTCCTCCCTTCAACTTTGTCCCAGACCCGCGCCACCCCACAGCCCCTCAGATAGATAGAGATGCGTGACCGTAAGAAAGGACAGTGGCCAGGGATGGGGAACCAATCACCATTTGAACCAGGAGTGAGCATGAGCCTCTGAGAAATGACTACACCCCACACCTACATGCAGAACATTCCAGAAGCACCTGCAGAGCATCGCCTCTCACCCGCTGCTGAAACCCCACTTTCCTGTCCCAGTCTTTTGTAATGAGCCTTATCTCCTCCCTCCCACCCCCACATCCATGCAACACTCGGCCTCTAAGGGGAACGCAGACCAGAGAGGGGGTCTGGAGGAAACCACAGGCCCTACTCGAGCCTCAAACACAGTCCCCAGGGGAAAGAAGGGTGACTGCCAGCCTTCAGGAACCAGGATTGCTCCGACCTCCGCAGATGACGTCAGCAGACGTGGACCTGGACTGCGGCAGAAGGGACTTAGGTGAGATGGAAGGAAGGACTTTTGGATGATGGAGCTTGTTAGACTAGCTTATAGAAAGCAATCCCTCTTTCTTTTCAGGATTCTCCAACCAAGTAGAAGCCCATCTGCCAAAAATGGCAAAGAGGCCGTCCTCACTAGAGGAAGGAGAAGGGACTAAAAAGGACCCAAATGGTCTCTTTCAATCCCAGTTCTGTGGCCAAAGAAGGAAACGGACAGAGCTCCTCTATAATCCACATTAGGTTTACTCAGGGGGTCCTCTCCCCTCATTTCTGCCTCACAATCCATACCAATGTGACAATGGCTGAACACATGGCTCTGGATTTTTCAAGCTAGTACCCACCTCCAGGCCTAAAAACATCTACATGATCTCAAGAACTCCAAAATAGGCAATAGCTCTCCTACGCATTCACATAAAACTCTGCCATTTCTAAAATGCATACGAATCCACTCACTACCTCCTTAGATGACAGAACCGGTTCAGGGATTTACCCAAGTCACAGTTAAAATCCAGGGATGGGTAGGGCCAGACCGTGCCCCCAGATCCCGGCTGCTTTCGGGCATCCTCCCCCTGTATCAGGAGCTCCGAGCGACCTGAAGATGCAGCCAGCAGCATGGGCGCGTGTACCTGGGAGACCTGGGAGGACCAATCCAGTTGCCTCGGTAACTCACAGAGCAATCCTTTGCCCCATATAAGAGGCTGATGCTTAAACTCAGGATAAAAACCACTTTCACACGTCTTGGGCTGAGAGCAGTAGAAATGGGTCAGAAGCCAAGGAAGAGTGTGTCATTCGCGGTGGTGTCTGGGAAAAGGGACGCTTTTTGCTATTGGAAGCCGTCAGGAAGCGCAGGAGAAGGCGGAGGTGCCAGGACAAGTGACGCAACAGAGCCCAGTCAGATTTCAGGCAGTCTTATAAATAGTCTTCAGACTTTAATTCTTCCCGTTAAGAAAAAGTGAGTTCATTCTGGGAATGGAATGGAGTCATTTTTCCTTCGACAATCAATTGAGACTCTGGGAAACCAATGAACCATTTGAAGCAAAGCCTGCAAATATGCTCATGCGCTTAGACCCAGTGACCTCCTGCTGGGAATCCAGCTGCGAGTGCAAACCAATAGACTCACTGCGGTGCTGTTGAAACGGCAAAAGAGCAACAATTTAGTGATCTGATAGCAAAGGGATGGTCAAAAGCTCCGTGTATTCACTGCGGTATTCTGCAGTCATAAAAAATGATAAAAATTAAGATGGATATGAATGTGGTAAAACTTCTACAACAGAATGTTGAATGGAGAAAGCTGAATGCAAATGGCATCTATAGCTACACAATGTTCACAGCATGTGTGCATGGATGTGGGACTAGGGAATTCAGTGTACAAACACAAGTGTATTGATAAAAGGTCACGGAGTGGGTGGTTTTTCTCCCCCCGCCCCAGTTTTTTTATATGAATCTTTCAACTAGGAAGAGGACATCTTTTGCAGAAAAATGAAATTTAATGGCATAGAAAAAAGTTTATTTAATATTAATGGATAAAATGTCTATTACAGAAGATATGTATATATGCATTATATCTACATCAAAAGAAAAAAGAAAAAAGGGCTTGATAGATAGATACCCAAAGTGTTACCATTAATGTCTCTAAGTTGTGGACAATCGATGACTTATTTTTTTTCTTTATGATGTTATTTTTTTCTATACTTCTGACAAACACTATATGTCCCTTTTGAGAATTGAAATATCAGTGAATAAATGGATGGATGGATGGATAGATAATAGACGGGCAGGTGAGAAGTCGGGTAAGGTATGGGATAGATGAATGGAAGTGCGGGTGGGTAGGAGGATGTATGACTGGCTGGCCGGATGTACAGGTATACGAGTGGGTAGGCTGATGGATGAATAGAGAAAAAAGAAAGAGAGAAAGAGAGAAAGGAAGAAAGGAAGAAAGAAAGAAAGAGAAAGAAAGAAAGGAAAGAGAGAAAGAAAGAAGGAAAGAAAGAAGGGAGGGAGGGAGGAAAAGAGGGAGGAAGAAAGGAGAAAAAGAGAAAGAAAAAAAGAAAAAATTAAAAAAAGAAAGGAAGAGAAAAAAGAAAGAAAGAAAAAGAAAAAAGAGAAAGGAAAAGAAAAAAGAAAGGAGAGAAAGGAAGAAATAAAGAAAGAGAAAAAGGTAGGCTGACTGGCTGGATTGATGGATGGGTGTGTACGGATTAAGGAGTGGATGGAAGGATAATTAAAGAAGGAAAGACAGAGAGATGGGGTGAATGGACGGATAGATGATAGATATATAGACAGACAGCTAAGTAGATTTATATAGATGTCTCTCTCTTCTTTTTCCTTCCTTCCTTCCTCCTTCCTCCCTCCTACCCGTCCCTTCCAAATTCCTTTCACTGGGATGAAACCAGGAGCACAGCCTCCTCAAAAGGAAAGGGAGGCGAGAGCGATGACAGCAATCTTCTGCCCTCAGCCCTCTTCTGCTGCTCCACGCTGGGGTGGGAGAGGAGTGCTCTCCCCGTGTCTCCGTGCCCATCTCCCACCCCAGTTCTGCCAGGCTACGCTCCAGTGGGTGCAGAAGAATAGTCGTGGCCACATCAGACCCAGCTTCAGAGCCCCAAGAAGGACACACACAAAGGCCCCAGGGTCTTGGTTTCCAGGGAAATGGAAGGTAAAGTTAGGGACAGAGAAGGGTTCATTCAGGTCTTTACCACCAAGATTAACCGGCATACCTACAAGGCATCCCAGGTGATCTTTTAATCTATATGTTCATCATTTGTTTCTCCAGCAGCCTCTGTGGGTCACCTGCGGGAGAGAGTGCACAGGGCGGATGGTTCCAGGACTGGCGGTGAGTGCGGTAACCAAGGTCCGCCCGAGTCCTGTGGATGCCTGGGGAGGACAGTGACTGGCCCCTCTGCTGAGCGAGGTTGGGTGTGTCTGAGCTGGACTAGGACAGTGAGTGCAATGTCACCAGATGGTGACGGAAGTGAGGGTCACCCAGGTCAGGGAATCAAGGATTAGCTCTGGTGAAAACACAGGAGCAGAGAGAAGGCAAGAATCTCCTGGGCCCCACAGGCTTCCCTGTGGTAGGGTACACTGCAGCAGGCAAGGGCTGTGTGAGAGGCTGCTGGAAAGAACAGGGTCAATCACAGGGGTGCTCGCATGGGGACTGACCCTGGTGTTCTGAGGCTTATGGCTTGCACAATTGGGGCAGGGGGTGGGGAACTCTTAAAGAATACAAAAGCATTTTCCTTTTTGCACAGTTTTTACAAACCAGTGGCCATGTGAACACATGACTAGGCCCCTCCCAGGATCCTGCACAATGAGGGACCCAGAGTGGGAGTCACAGTGAACCCACCCTGGTGCTACCTGTGTGCCCTGGGCAACGAGCCGGTGCTGAGGGACCTTAGGGAAAAGGGTGGAACGGCAGCACATAGGATTCAGAAAAGGAACTTCTAACTGTGCATTGCCATCGATTCCCATTGGCTAAAGCAAGACATATTTTTTGCACTAGAGGCAGCGATGTGCCCAGAATGGGCAACTAAAACTCAAAGATGCCCCTGGCTCCTGGGCACGACTGTCTTACCCGTAGCTGAGCACAGTGGAAGAGCAGCCCGGTTGTCAGCCTGCTTCCTGCCTTCCCAGAGACAGAAACCATGCCCCCACAGTGTGTCCTGGAATGAAACCTGCCCGTGAGGCAGTGACAGGATGATGTGCCGGGCAGGCACTGCTAGACAGGAGCTCCAGGCAGCTGGTGACTCTGCAGACTGGCACGGACCATGGCCGCAGCCACCGGCCTGGATAGCAAGGTCTTCAACATCATCTCACTCTGGCCTATGATTTCCTCTCCTCTTTCTTTCTTTCCCTGAGCCGTGATGGGTATGAACTAGACCTCATATGACTCCATGCCATAGTAAAGTGGGAAAAATCAGGCAGCACCAACCCCAGCAGTGAGACCGACTAATGCTGCCAACACATATCTGACGATGCTAAAACCCAGGTAACAGGGCCACACGAGCCAGCCACCCTTCGCCCACGCCCACCCTGGGCTTCCATGTCCCCTGCTGCACAACGTGGTGGGTGGATGACAGGCCCCACCTGGGGCTGTGGATGAGAAATAGCCCATAAAACTTTCCGTAAAGCTCTGTATACCTATAAAGTGCTATTAAAGTAATGACTATAGATTAGGATCAAAACTGAAGGGAACACGCATGCCCATTTGGGCTCTCCCAAGACCCACTCCTTGGCCCAGAGGGCCTGGGAAAACACACAGCTGCCCTTAACTTCAGCAAGTTACAACTGCTTCCCCATAGACAAAAGCCAGACAGAGGTGACCTGCACAGGGACTGAGTCATCCTCAGTTTCTTCCAGTGCTTTTTGGCTGGGATGTTGCTCCTAATCCTCACTAGATTTGCATCCTTTTATCATTACTCTGTGTGCTCTCCTGCCTTCTCCACAATGTCCCAGTGAGTTCTGAGAGCCTGTGATATATTTCCACAGCATATCCATAAACACAGGTATGTTTCCAGATTATTTCAAAAAGAAGAAAATAAGTGAGTCTTTTTTTTTTTTTTTTTACAGAGTTTCACTCCATCGCCCAGACTGGAGTGCAGTGGTGCGATCGTAGCTCACTGCAACCTCCGCCTCCTAGGTTCAAGCAATTCTCTGGCCTCAGCCTCCCAAGTAGCTGAGATTACAGGCACCTGCCACTACACTCACGCCTATAATTCCAGCACTTTGGGAGGCCAAGGCAGGTGGATTACTTGAGGTCAGGAGTTCGAGACCAGGCTGGCCAACATGGCGAAACCCCATCTCCACTAAACATACAAAACAAAAACAAAAACAAAAACAAAAACAAATTAGCTGTGACAGTCTTAAGTAAGCAAACAAGTAGACAAAACTTACTTTCATTCTTCAGACAGCCTGATAGTCACCTCATTCCACTTTACGAGTGTAAAGTCATCACGAGGAGAAAATTGTTCTACATGTAGGTCATGAGTTGACATTTTCTTTCATCGTCAATAAAAACAGCAGGTTCCAATGTGTAAAATTTGGATTTATCTCTTTAGCATAACTCATAAAATGAAATAAACCATCCCTACCAGATAACAACTTTTTAAAATAAAAAAGTTGATGTAGAAAACATTTACATCAATATCGCAAGTAGCACTCGATGTAATATTTATGTCTCGCTTGGAAACCTTTTCTTTTTGCAAAACTATATTTCAAAAGACAGAACAGTCATGGTACAAAAACGTTTATTTAAATTAAATATTTTCAACAAATTAATATTGACAACTGTTCCAAAGTATGTGTCGTTCTTTCAAAAAAATGAAACAGTTTAGCTTAATGGCTGTGATACTGTTTTATGAGATTATTCATACATGCTCTGGACCGCACACCAGTCAATCATATCATCAACAATTTACTATTTATTACCAAATGGCATATAAAGTAATAGCATAAAGAGTAGTCATATCTTATAAGTGATTTTACAATAGGACATCTTGGGAGGACAAAAAGGATTTATCGACAATACAAAACATAAGATAAAAATAATAGGAGATTATATAAAACATATTTCATACAGGAAATAATATGCTAAAATCAAAAAAAAAAAAAACAACAACGTCTTTCAGCACACTGTTACACATGCTCCTTCAAAGGAGGTCTGGGAGAAAGATGAAAATGTTTTGGGGTCAGGTGTCCAGGGCTCAGAAACATTTTTGGAATCACAGTGAGTTTCTGATTTGTGGGAAGTAGCTCTAAAGCACTGGCTGAGGACTTTGCCAGAGGACCTGGCTGGTGAGGAAGACACACTCTCACTGCAGCTGGAGGAAGCATGCTTGGGCTAAGTCAGGGGCTGTCTGAGTTAGCGACTAGTTCAGCAGTGGAGGAAGAGTAGAAAGAAGAGAAGAAGAAATCACAGAAAAGAGAGTAAAGACACTGGAGATGGCTGCGAAGGAAGCACCTTTCAAATCTACAGAGGGGAAAGTGTGTATCCAGATTTGAGGACAGTGACTTTGATTGGTTGTAAAGTCCTTTTAGGAACCCGGGCTCTTTGGGTCATCAGAAACAGGGATTTGGCAAGAAGCTGTCATTGTTAATAAAAATATCTGATTTAGACTTTAAGAGTTGCATGAAGTGGGCATGTGTCTCTCACACTCCTTTTATATATTCAGACTGTGCAGATGCTTTTTTTTTCTTCCTTGAAATGGAGTTTTACTCTCGTTGCCCAGGCTGGAGTGCAATGGTGCAATCTTGGCTCACTGCAACCTCCACCTTCCAGGTTCAAGACATTCTCCTGTCTCAGCCTCCCAAGTAGCTGGGATTACAGGCATGCACCACCACTCCTAGTTAATTTTGTATTTTTCGTAGAGACAGGGTTTCACCGTGTTGTCCAGGCTGGTCTTGAACTCCTGACCTCAGGTAATCCACACGCCGCAGCCTCCCAAAGTGCTGGGAGTACAGGCGTGAGCCACCGTGCCCGGCCTAGACTGTGCATATTCTCTTGAAGTGTGTGTATGAGAGAGAGAGAGAGAGAGAGAGAGAGAGAGAGAGAGAGAGAGAGAGAGAGAGAGAGAGAAGTGCTTTAAAATGTATATTTAAAATAAAATAGTTTTAACTAAATCCCATTTTGTGTAATATAGGTAGCCACACTGGTTAATATCTCAAATCAGGTTGATTGTTTTTTCTCAAATTGTGAGTCCCTTTGGAATTTTGTGGTCATTTTGGAAAGGAGTGCAGAAAGTGCAGAAAGCCTCGTGGTCCTTGGGCTGTGCACACAAAATTATTACCAGATCGTAGGTTAGTGAGCTCATTAATGAGTCAAATTTCCCCATCTTCCTTTATTAACCTTGAGAGAACCCTAAATCAGAAAACTGTGGACCAGAAGGGACCTTGGCCATCAAGTCTGTCCCACCATTAGTTTCGACGACGGCTACAAAGAAAAGAGGTCGGTGCATATTCTACTGGGAGACAGCAACTCTCGGGGGCTGGAGGAAAACTCACTTGAAGGAATATACTTCAAATGCAGGCTGCAGGGGCTGGAATGTGGGGAAGGGGATGGAGGCGGCACTCGGATAAGCAGAGTCCAGCTTAGGCCAAAGGCTCTGGGGCCACAGTTCAGACCTTCCTGCCCTGAGTGGTGGGAGGAAAGCTAGTGTGGCTGCACGGCTCCCCCCGCCCCTCAGGGCACAGGAAGGAGAGGGTGTGAGGGCTGGCTGGACGCGGCGCCTCCAGCTCTATGACACACTGTAGCTGTTGTAGTAGGTGGCCGTGGCATCAGCCAGGACAGAGATGAGGCTGGTCTCTGTGGTGCCCGTTGGTGTCATCTGGGAGACGGGGACATGCCCACTGAGGGCCACGGCCCCTGTGGCAGAGTCTGGGTGGCCAGGAGTGTTCAAATACTGGTCGAATTCATTGCGATCCATGTCCCCCAGGAGTTCCACCTGACTCAGTTGATCCAGGGCATCGAAGCCAGGGTGCTCAGGAGGCGGGGAGAGCTGGCCCAGGTGGGCTTGGAGGTTGGAGTGGAGAGGGTGGTAGGTGGCCGGGGAGTAATAGGCAGGAGATGGGGGACAGCCGGGTACAGGGGACATCATGGAGACGCCGGGGGACTGGCCAAGGGCCAAGGAGCCCAGAGAGTGGCTACAGTGGAGAGGGCTGGGGGCGTACTCCGGTGAGTACGGGGGCCCTGGCAGATGGGGGATGCGGCGGGGGTGGCCATGCTCCTCCTGGCAGGGGGAGGAGAAGAAGGTCTGCTCCGACTCCAGCACGTCCAGGGGAGACATTTCAGGAGGTGTGGGCAGCCCGTACGGGTACGTGTCCACACTGCTCGGGGTGCCGCCGCCGCCACCACCAGCCGGCCCCTCATGGTAGCAGCCCCGGAGGCTGGGCAGGGCAGTGCCGGGGGAGTACTCACCCCTGTCCTCCTTCTCCCCCAGCGCCCCCCGGCTGCCGCTTCTCTTCTCCGGCAGGGCGTTCTGGTCCCGGGAGAGGGAGCTCAGGAGGAAGCCGGGGTCCACGCGCTTGCACAGCCGCTTGGCCTGCTTCTTTCTGCGCGGCCGGTACTTGTAGTTGGGGTAGTCCTGCATGTGCTGCAGGCGCAGCCGCTCCGCCTCGTCCACGTACGGCCTCTTCTGAGACAGCGTCAGTGCCTTCCACGACTTTCCTGCTCACACAAGGCAGAGGAGGCCATGCTCAGTGTTGTGCTCCTCAGGCATTGTACATGCACACGCGTAAACACACATGGGCACATGTACACACACTTCCCTTCCCCCTCTCAGTCACAGAGGACAGGGTCACCTCTTGCACCCTTTTCCCAACCCAGATCCTGCAGACACAGTGAGGCGAAATCAACACCTCTGCTTGCATCCATAAAGCCAGATCGTGCACTATGCACACAGAGAGCATCACCTCTCATGTAAGAGCCACCAGAACGTGCCCAGGCTACAATGCAGGGTCCCCAGTGAAAAAAGCCCACCTGACCATATGTCAGCTACGGGAAGAAAATACCTAATGATCACGATATTGATTGGGGCTCTTTTTACCCTTCGAGGGTCCATTCTAAACATTTGTGCATTCTCATGAAAATCTCTGCCTTCATTGATTAGCAGACTAAAGAGATACTGTCATAGTTACCTATGGCATAAATCTCATAGCCCTTTCTGGGAGGGAACCCAGGCTCTGTCAATAGTTTCACAGATGTCAGTAAATCGGAGATTCTCACTTAGGTTAACAAATGCCTATTCCTTACTTCTGAAGGTCAAACAAATAGGACCCTGCTGGATGACGGAGGCCAGAATGCTAATATCTGCTTGCAACACATGTATGCATGCCCAGACACATGCGTGCACACACATACACATGCAAACCATCACTTCCAGCCAGCCATCTTTTGGGGACCCTTGATGGTGCCAGGGCACCTGCTTTGCCACAGATCGCCATGCAGAAGCCATTCCCTGCACGTCCCTAAGTCTCTATTTTCTTCAATATAAAATAAAGATCTTGTGACACTCTCCAGCTCCAAACTCTCTCTTTAAAACTTATTCCATGCTTGCAACCCACTGGTGCTAATACGCTGGCTGTGCTTGATCTTCTATTCACCATTGCTTGTTTGTCTGTTGTTTATCAAGTCCCCGGAGCATCTTCCCTCATCTCTCAGTGTGCACCGCACACCCCTCCTGCAGTGTTTTCTAGGGGTGGAGGGCTTCTTGGGTTGCTTTGCTACCTCCTAAGTTGGGCTCAGGATTCTACAACTTTAACATGTTCTCCCATGACGCTAATGTGTCCTGAAGTTTGAGATGCATTAACCTAGAGGTTAAGGCCTAAGGAAAGAGCTATGTGTTCCATTCAGCACATTCTGCACAGGGTCAGGGGCAGAGCCATGCACACAGCAGCCCTCAGTACCTCTGTCGACTGGTTCCTTGGGCCGGGGCTCAGAGCCAGGGTAGGGCAATGATTAAGGGCATTGTACCGCTTGGATGAAAGTTTATAGAAATTCTGTGGAGCTTTCAACTAACATCATTAGCTGTCACTTAAAAGGGTGACTTGAAAGTGTTAGGAGCTGCAGATTCAGGGCTGATCATCAGTTCCCACCCTGTGGCTGAGGCTACAAAGCTGTTGCAAGTGACCCAAGATTCAGGTGCACCCCATACCCTGTCCTTGGTCTCAGTATAAAATGTGGCCCTAGCTTCTAAATGTATCTGGATGTTATATGATCAATAAAATACGTGTTCATTTTAAAATGCTACCAAATGTCTCCTTCTCTTTATGCATTTTCTCAATCATAATATATTAAAAATACCAGTGTGACTAGGTCACATTTTTAACGTTAAGGTTTGGAAGGTTTATAGTGGAAAAAGTTGGAACTCTCATATCCAGGCTTTTCCTCTCAGGTCAGAAAGGAAAGAGCCAAGAAGGAAATGTCACACAGGTGGAGGGGATCATCCTGCTGCCCCCTGCTAACAGGTGCACAAAGTCCATATTGTGAAAAGCACCAGTGTTGAGGTTTCCCTCACCCAGTGCCAGGAGCTACATGGCTCAGCAGGAAGGAATCCGTGTCTTTTCTGCAGAATGAACTGTAACCTCCTGAAGCTGAAGTGTAGGCCCTGACTGGGACCAACTCACAGGAAGCATCTGTCTCCCGTGTCCCTGTGCCTGCCCCTTTCCTGGGAGCAGGCTTCCCCAATTCCGAAGGGCCGTGCTTCTCACCCTTCCCTCCTCCCCAATCCCTGGCCCAGGCCTGCCTGCACAGAATTCCTTCTCTATCACCGTCACAGCAGTGGCTTGCTTCCCCACTCTCCCCCTTTAAAATCTAAAGAAAAATATAAACTAATCGGTTAAAGAAAATGTTTTATTACTGTACATATTAATATATTTGTCTTTATGCCAACACTGTGTAAAATAAAAATGTTACTATTTTTGTTGAGGGAAAAGGCCCCAGAAGGCTGCAGACCACTAAGGCGAGTTGGTGAAGCCAGTCATGAGGCTGGGCCCTTTGCAACCAGCACTCCATCAACTGCTTTACACAGCAGCTAAACTGCAGGAGGGCTTGGCCTGGGACCCGCTCTGCGGGCCTGCGGCTTTGACCAGCAGAAAGAGGGGCGTCAGTCCTAGCTCCAAAGTTCCGCCCTGGGAAAGAGCCCTGAGCTCTGAACGCGACGAAAAAGAGAAGGGCTCTGTTCTGGGCAGGGTGGGGTTTGGGAAGGGTAGAGACGGCCTCGCGTGCCCACGCGTCCCTTCTTATAGGACCTGTCTCCCGCTGCGTGCACCAAGTGCTTTGAAAGGTTTTCGCTGATTAAAACGAATAAAAACCGCGTCGAAAGGCAAAGAAGTTAGGGGTTAGGCAGGGTCGAAAAGTACTCAGCTCGACACCGGAGGAAAAAGAAACCCCCACAGGAACTCCGGTTGTTCGGGTGTGTCCTAACAGCCTCACTCTGGACCTCTTGGACCTGGTAGGTCCGTGTCCCCAGCCCCTGCGGGGACAGCCTAGGAAAAGGCCGGGTTCCAGGACAGCCCAAGCATCCGAATCAAGTTATCTACACCCACGAGGCTAAGAATAGATAAACGAATTGAGTCTATTGGGGTAAGTTTTTTGTTTTGTTTTTCTCTTAATTATTTAGTTAAAGCAAGGATTCGTTCCGCAGGGTCTCTCTTCAGGAATATTCGTTAATTATAATTTCATCTGTGGCAGCCTTCCTCTGAGATGGCCCAATTGTAAGGTCCAGGGAATGCTGGGTCTTCCCGCTTCGGTATTCCCAGCAAACGCCGGTTCCACCCAGCCTCGACGTTTCCGTCCCTGCCCTGTCCATGCGCGCCGGTCGCCTGGCCGCTGCCCCGTCTCCCCGCCCCCGGGGGCGCCGACCTCCGCGCCTGTGCCAGCAAAGGAGCCTCCCCTGCCTGCCGCGCTGTTTCACTTTGGACCGCGCCAAGTGCCCCCGCTCTGAATCCTGGGCCCCGCGGGCACCCACGCTCGCGCAGATGGCCAGCCACGCGGGCACGAAGAGGGCCCTCGCCCCGCGCGCCGGGTAGTCCCCAGGCTCCGCGCTGGCACCCGCCCTGCCGGGCAGCCAGCCGCTCGCCGTCCGCCCCGCGCCCCCAGCCCCCAGCCCGCCCCACCGCGCGCTCGCTCACCCAGCATCTTGCTGAGCTCGGCGTTGTGCAGGTCCGGGTTCTGCACCGCCAGCCGTTTCCTCTCGTCCTTGGCCCAAACCATGAAGGCGTTCATGGGCCGCCGGATACGGCTCTCGGAGCCCTTGTCCCCCGGGGGCCGAGGGGCGGCGGGCGGCGACTGTCCATCCGACAGCTCGGCGTCCAGGGCCGGGCACTCGAGCCCCTCGGGCCAAGGGTAGGTTCCCAGCAGCGAGGCCATGGCCGCACGCGGGTCGCCTCGCTTAGCTCGGCGGGGCCGGCGCGGACCTGGCCCTCGCACGGGTCGGGGCGTCCAACTTGGCCCGCAGCCGCGACCCGGCCCCCGATTTATCAGCTTCGGGCGGCCGCGTCCTCCAATGACTCTCCAAGGCGGCGCGGCCCCTCCCTCGGTGTCGGCACAGGTCCCCTCCCTGCGTCCCGGGCCGCCGCCGGTCCCCGCTCCAACCTGCCGGGAGGAGGAGGGAAGAAGGGAGGGAGGCAGGGCCTCCTCCCCGCCCCCGGCCCGCCCTCCACCGCCAGGGGCCCGCCCGGGCCGCCTCCGCCCCCTGCCCTGGACCCGCAGGTGCGGCAGAGCCGCAGGGCAGGCGCTGGAGGCCCGCTCCAGCCCCGGCCTGCCCGGGTCAGACTCCACCGCCCCTCCTGCGCGTGGAGCCTCGGAAAACCCAATCCAGCCAGGTTCCGCCGAGCCCGCCTGGGCGTGAGAGACGCTGACCAGGAACCCCTCCGATCAGCCGTTCCTAATGCTCCGACTGCCATTCCTTTCTAAGATGACCGGGTTTCGGCCACCGCAGCCCCAGCCCACCGGGTTCGCCACAGAGGCCAGCCGGAGCCGGGGCTGGGGACCGCACCCCGCCTCGCGTTCTGCGCGGTGCTCACCCAAGGCCCCGCGACGCCCCGCAGCCCCTGGCTCTCAGGAGCGCCAGGCCGGCGTTCTGGTTCTCAGCCACCTGGCTGATTTCTCCTCTCACTCCGCCCGCACCCAGTCTCCGGGGCCAGGCCTCTAGCTCCCTCGCTTCTGGCTCTTCTCACCCTAAATCTTCTCCTTACATTCTCTCTTTCCTCCTCGGATTGGCAGTCCGGCTTCTCCGAAAGGAGTCGCTCCCGCCCTCTCGCGTCCCCCCTGGCTGAGCTGCGACCTGCTAACTCCCCCGGTTTCCCTCATCTGCACACCCTGGTGTACACCGAGCGTGCGTGCCGGGCCCGCGTGCAGCCTGGGGACTGCGGGCTGGGAGCTCACGGCCGCCTCTTGCCCGCGCTCACCGCAGCTCCCATGCCACCTGTGTGGAGCGCTGTTCCCACGCTCTCATATAAGCGCCGGCACACAGTAGGCGCTCAAGGCCTGCGGAATGAGTGAGCAAATAAGGCTCAGACACCTACTGAATGAAAGTCGGCAGGTTTGACTGGATCCTGGAATTCAATATTTACTGAGCGCCTTCCATGTGCCGGGCTCCACAGAGGTGACCCTGGAAGGAGGCGGCCTTGTGGGGGTGGGGGTGGGGATGCCGTGGGATCCGGTGTCAGAACCTGTCTTCGTGTTTAGGTGACTGAACGCGCGACTCTGGACAAGTCCCATCTCTCTGGATCGCCTTTGCTAATCCTAACACGGGACGATGATAAGACTGACCTTCCAGGGCTGTTGTGAAGATTCGGTGAGACAAATGTAGAGAAAGCTCCAACCCTTCCTGTGATGCTTGATGTGAATACAGTTCTAGGCATGAAGCCCGTGAGCCTGAGTCCGAATTTCAATGTCCCCGCGCGCAGCAACCGATGCCTTGCACGCAACATGCAGCGGGCCCCGCGCCTAAGACCCGGCAAGTGTAAGGTGAACTGCAGCGTCTCTGTTTTCAAGTCCTAATTTTTACCTCTAGAGCCCGGGACAATTTTCATCCGAGAATTAACTTTCCGAACAAAAGAGATGGCTGGGCTTGCCAGGATTCAGTAGCAGCACCCTAGGCCGGTGCGCCCCAACCGCTGCACTGGCGGGCCGGGAAACTAAGGGTATGGGGCGGGGCGCGCGCTCCGCAGCGCGGGCAGAGAACAGGGTGCCCACCGCTGGGGCAGCGTCCAGGAACCAGAGGCGGAGCGGCGGGGGACCCAGCGGGGGCCGTTTGCAGAGAGTTTGTCCTCCATCCAGGCGGACTTCCCAACCCTGCAAAGCCCAGGCCATCTCCAGCGGCCGACCCCTTTCCCGCATGTGCCTCCAGCAAAACCCCTAGGCCAGAGTGCGCCTCGTGGGATCCAGGGCCGCGCCTAGCCAGGAGAAGGGAGCTCTTTGAGAAAGGGGAAAAAGAGGGTCCCACTTTGGGGCTTGAGCTGCGGCGGAGGATCCAGGGAAGAGCTCGTCCCCGACCCTTTCCGACCCCACTGAGCTCCAGGGCGGGGGCGGTGCTCAGCAGGGTCGGAGGCCACGAGGGGACAACGTCCCCTTCCCGACGACTGGCGGCCCCACTCCCGGCCCCAGCCCGTAGCGCCCTCCCTGCATGGCCCCAGAGCAGAGCGCGCAAGCCGTGGGGCCGCGCCTGGGCACCAGGTTAGGAAGATGCGCCCTCCCCAGGGAACACGGAACGGTCAAGTTAGATCCCAGACACCGACGGCAACAACAGAGAAAACAACAGGGACGGGACCAGAGAATACGTGTTTAGTTTCTGGCTTGCACTTGTTTAGTTTCTTGCTTTTCCTCTGCAGAGAGCCTGCAAGCCTGGGCTGTCCAGGAGGTGATCATCAAGCTTCCCAGCGCTGACGCGGGCGCCGCCCGGAGCTCGGGAATTGCGAGCACCGCAGGAGTCGGGCTCGCTCGCTCCATTCCTTCATTCCCTCGCGTCCACGCGTTTACGCACCTTGGCAACCGTATGCGAGCGCGCCCTGGTGCAGGCGACGCCAAGGGACGCGGGGTCGCCATAACCTCGCCGCTTCTCTGGTCACTGCGAGCTTCAGTCCTTCCAGAGCTCCGCGCCGACCCTACGCGACCCCAAAGTCTGGAGTTCGCAGGGCTGAGCTAGAGGGGGAGGGAGCCAGCCCTGGCATGCCGACACTTGTGTCGCCAGCGCTGGGCTCGGGGCTGCGGCCAGCTGTGGGTCCAGCGGCTCTTAGGTCGAGGCTAGGCGCGGCCAATCGTCACGGCGCTGACCCTGAAAGACCTGGCGGAGAAAGGTCAAGGCCCAGGGCTACCGGGTTGGATCTTGCGGGGCTCTGACCCGCGGCGAGACCGGTTAGGGGCTCCTGCAGGGGCAGCCAAGCAGAGGCGGAGAGGCAGGGCCGGGTGTGATGACGCGGGGCACACTGGACGACGCGCGTGCTCCACGCAGCCGGCCTGGCCGCACCACCGGAGCTCACTCCTCCCGCGCGAGTTACCTGAACTACACTCTTTTAAAAGATGTTTTCTTTCTTCCTTCTTTCTTTTCTTTTCCTTCCCTCCCTTCTCCCTCCCTCCCTCCTTTCTCCCCGACCCCCTTCTCTGTCGGTTTAGCTCGGTAGTTCTGTGAACACTGGTTTCCAAGGACACAGGACCTGAAGCCAGAAATCCCCAATTCCGATTTTCTGCAATTCATTTGCGTTGTGATAACTCACTTAACTAATCTCGGCCTCAGTTTCTTCACCGGTAAAATGGGGATAATACAAGGTGGCTGACACAGTGTTTGTAAAAGCTCCTCGTAGAGTTTTCTGAGTTGTGAAATATGAAATCGTGAGTGGGTGAAAAAAAAAAAAAAAAGTCGGGCCTTCACAACTTTCCTGAGCTTTTCTTATTCTATTCCGAACAGAGGAATTTCAGCTGCTCTGGGGTGCAAGGGGAGAGAGAGGGGGAGAAAGAGGGGGAGGAGGAGGGAGAGGAGGAGGGGGAGGGAATCCAGCCGCAGCACTCCTGGTACCTGCTCCGAACCCGCTGCGAACCCGGACCAGGCGCGTCCTGGTCCAAGGGCCTGCCTTGGGCGGGGCCACCGCGGATACTCCGGAGGCCCGCGGCTGCGCCCGCAGGCGTTGGGTGCAAGTGTTCTGTGTTTGCTTTTAGTTCCTCACACCAGGCTAGAGGTTGAAGTCATTATCATCACCATCTTCGCTCACGCTGATTTGTCTGTACTTGATTGGCAGTCTTTGCAAAGCAGGTTCCCATTCACTGGCTCATCCCCGCCTCCACACAACCCTCGAAGCAGAAGGCTCAGAGTTTTAGGATTGAGCCATTTCCCAGACAAGGCGGGTGAGGCTGCGGCTACAAATGCCAGAGCACAGACCCCAGCGCGCGGCTCCTGACCTCACGCCTGGACTACTAGGTTCCTGTGCGCCCAAGTAGTGCCCCAGCTCGAGGGAACGGCTTCTAACCAGCCGCTGCGACGCCTCCTGGCTTTGCGCTCCCTCTAGCCTGCTCTCTGGAAGTTCCACTGCACCTTCCCTCATCCAAAGGGCTCCTTCAGTTGAAGGCGTGTCCTGAACAAGGTAACGTGAAAAGCAAGGGGCCAAACCCTGCTGGCCATGGCCGAGGTGCGGGCTGGAGAGAGGAGAGACGCGGCCAGGCCTGCCAGCCCCGCCTCCCGCCCGTGCAGGGTCCAGGAGTCTGCAACTCGGGTTTTCTACAAGACGCTGTAGTGCAGTTCCTTTTTCAACTCACGGAAATCTCTCCATAGTCATCTAAGAGAAGCCCATCAAGTTCCTGATTCAGAATAACTGTCTGTGATTAAAACAGCAAGGATTGGCCGGGCGCGGTGGCTCATGCCTGTCATCCAGCACTTTGGAAGGCAGAGGAGGGCGGATCACCTGAGGTCAGGAGTCCGGGACCAGCCTGGCCAACACCATGAAACCCTATCTCTACTAAAAATACAAAAATTAGCCAGGCATGGTGGCGTACGCATGTAATCCCAGCTACTCGGGAGGCTGGGGTAGAACTGCATGAACCCGGGAGGCGGAGGTTTCAGTGAGCTGAGATCGCGTCAACGCACTCCAGCCTGGGCAACAAGAGCTAAACTCTCTCTCTCTCTCTCTCTCTCTCTCTCTCTCTCTCTCTCTCTCTCTCTCTCTCTCTCTCTCTCTCTCTCTCTCTCCCTCCCTCCCTCCCTCACACACACACACACACACACACACACACACACACACACACACACACCGAGCAGGGATTTCAGATGTACACCTGCAGCTTCACTGCACTGACTGAAGCAGGCAGAACAAAAGGACATTAGGTCAGTTTCACAGACTCTGAGGTCCAGTAGCTTTTCCACATGAACCTAGGGAAACAGGAATGTTGTTTTCAGACTAGATTGCTCCTGAATGTGGGTAGTACAGACCCCTTATAACATCAAAAGCTTTTTGTAGTTGCTTAAAATACTAAGATACAGTTTCCCTGAGTCAGGCATTCCTGGTTACTGCAGAGGCCCCCTGTACACACATGCTTGGGAGCACCCCTAACCCACCACTTGTCTCTGATGAATCATGTCTCCAGTGGATAATACCTAAAACCTCCATGGTGGCAAGAACACTGACTTCGAGCCAGAAGCCACAAGGCCAGTCCAACCTGCCACTACTATCTGTGCACATTTGAGCAAGTCACTTCACTGGTTAACTCACAGGCTCTGGAGCCTCAGTGAGGCCCCGAGAGATGAAGGACTTGCCACGTTTTGTCCACTTGGATAGCACCAAGATAAGCTGATGCTCAGTCTGTGATTTGTGTTTGCTTCTCCCTAGCACTGAGGGACTGAGTCCCAAGCCAATAACACCCTTTTTCTACACTAACTTTCCTCCACTCTACTGTGAACAATTATCAGGTTTCCTTTAAGGGGGCAGGTGTGTCAGATTACTGCATAGAAATGATCTTTATTTAATTGGTCAGAAGCTAGACTTTCAGACAAATTTCAATAGAAAAATGGACAAACTACAAGATAAATTAGCAGTTGGTTTCAGGGGATATTTATTTCTTTTTATCCTATTGTCTCTTCTTTCCTAATGTCTAAGATGAAGTGAAACTGATTAGAAACAACCCATAATAATACAACATGGAAAATAAGCTTTTTCTTAGGACATTTGTACACACATCTGACTTCTGGGTAAATAGGATCAGGCTAATGATGAGACAGCCTAGATAGAGATCTCATCACAGAGAATTCTGTCATCAGCCAACAATTCCAGTGTAAGAAGTTGAGGATACTTTATATTTGTTTAGATTATGAGATTGCTTTATTGTGTAGATTTCAAACTACTATGTTCTGTTTGTAAGATAAAATGTGTATTGAAGTATAGCATCTCTACAGAGAAGTGCATGGAGTTTTCACCAAGTGAACACACCGCATATGCAGCACTCAGATCAAGTAACAGGTGTTGTGAGCCCTGACATTTTTAAGGCTCCCTACCACTAAGTTGTGAGCTCCCTTAGAGCAGGGACTGAGTACCATTCTGGTTTAAAATATAGTACATTAACAGATAATTTGAGTATGGCTTGTGTCTGCTTCACTGTGTCTGAGTCTGGAAAGACGTGAACAACTAGAAGTCACCTGAATGGCCAGAAGCTAGAATTATCTGGAGGCTTCTTCACCCACAAGTCTTGCACCAGAGGAGGGGTGACTCAAAGATTGGGCTAAGTTGTGACTGTTGACTGGCATGTCTACACATGGCTTCTCCATATGTTTTTGGCTTCCTTTTTAGCACGGTCGCCTCAGAGTAAATCTTACATGTCAACTTGGCACTCCAAGAATGAGTGTTCCCATAAACAAGCCAAAGGCTATATGGCCTTCTAAGACTTAGGCTCAGAAGTCACATTACATCACCTCTAACCGATATTTGTTGGTCAAAGCAGTCACAAGTATGTCTAGATTTAACCAGAGGAAATATAGACCTCCACCTCTCAAAGTGTTTTTAAACCATGTGTTTAAAACCATGAGGTATGTGTATGTGTTTTGAAACCATGAGGTATGTGTATGTGTAGAGATGGTGGAAATGAGAATACCAGAGGTTTATAACAGACAAAGTAGCTAACTTTGTAACTCACAACACTCTTTCCCACCCCAAGGCCAATGTCAGGGCAAGGAAGTGCACCTTCTTTTTCCACACACTTAAACGAAGCCTTACACAATGCCATTCCTTCAAAAGGTTTTTCAGAGTTCCTCAAAAGAAACTAATAGAAATCAGACTATAGTAATTTTATTTTTGAGACAGAGAATGCTGAAGCACAAGATGTGCTTAGAAATATAAAGCAATTTAAAGGATAGGGCTGGAACTGGGCATTGAAGTTGTATTTGAAAAAAAGCCTAATGAGTTATGGTTCTATATTTGGAACTCGAATTTTTAGGGTTTGATCAGAGGGAGTTGTCAAGGATATTTTGAAAAGAATTTCAGTGCAGGTAGAGAAAATGAGTTCTAAGCCCTTCCTCAACTAGCTTCTTAATAGCTGCCATCCCCTACATTTCTGACACTGGATCTAGTTCATATATCATGTGGAGCAGTACTAATCACAGTCATGCTTACCTGTGTAAATAGACTTTTTAAGGTGCTCTTACACATACCATCTCACTTCATTTTCAAACACCTTATCAGGTAAGCTGGGAAGGTATTCGATTATTGCTTTAATTTTATAGAGGAGCAACTGAGGCTCATAGAAATAAAATGACAGGTGGCAAGTGACAGACCTGGCAAAATGACTCCCCATTCAAGGCTCTCTCCAAAATATCATTCATTGCTTAATTCTCCATGGGATTTAGGGCTTGACTGAAATGAGGTTGGATCCAAACAAACAATATCACATATAAGAAAGTTTTAAATTATAAAAACTTCCACTTCTGCTTATGCTGGAGTAACAGGGATCAGATTAACCCCCCACCTTAAACAAATACAAAACTAAACAATATCTGAGTTTTCAGATATTGCACAACAGACAGTGCACATAGTAATTCTGGAAAAGAGAAACAAATGAGGTGAACCCAATACGTGCCCCTGATCATTGTTTGGAGAAGGTCTCCAGGCCATGATGCAGGGAAGGGGAACTAAAACAGAAACCAGGGTGATGCTGAGTTGAAGAGTCAGAGTTCTGAGCTGAGAGAGGATGAAGCAGAGAAGAGTTTGCACAGACAGGGCTTCAGAGATCTGAAGACAGGTCTCCTGGAATTTTTGCCTGACAATGATCTGCAGGTGTATGTGAAAAAAATCCTAAGGCCATGGAAAGAACCACTGGAAAAAAATTAGGTGGAATAATCTCCTGAGCTCATACCAGGACAGAAAGTTTCTGTTCCCACAAAATAGGGTAGAAAGACCTCCTACTACATGGGACATCAGGTAGTATCCTCAGAAGACTACTGTCTGATGGAAAAAGAAACAGGAAAATAGAATCCACGACCAGAATGAAAATCAGTCAATAAAAATGGCACCAGAAATGACAAAGATGGTGGAATTGGCAGATATGGATGTTTAAAAAGTTATTTTAAATATACTCCTTGTGTTCAAAAAGGTAGAGGAAAACAAGATCACAGTTCTTGAAAACAAGATGTAAAAGGTCTAAAAAAAAAAAAAAAAAAAAAAGAGCCAAATCAAAATTTGAAAGGTAGAATATTTGAGATACAAAATACCCTATAGAGGATTATCAGTAGATTAGACATTGCAAAAGAAAATATTAGTAAACAAGAAACATGCCAATATAAATGATTCCAAATGAAAAACAGAAAAAAGACTGAAAATTAACACAGAAGTAACAACTTGTGAGACCATATTAAGTGGCCTAACATAAAAGTAATTAGGCTCAGAAGAAAAGGGAGCGATTAGAAAAACATATCTGGGAAAATCATGTTTTTTAAATTTAATGGAAACTATAAATTCACAGATTCAAAAAGCGCAACAATCCCCCCCCACCCCCCCCAAAAAAAAAACTAAAGGAAACCATACTAAGGCACATCATAATGAAATTGCTGAAAATCTTGAAAGCAACTAGAGGGAAAAGGACACATTACACACAGAACAAAAAAAATAAATAAAAACTAAAGCAGACTTTGTGCTTGAAACTATGCAATCCAGAAGACGATGGAATAACATTTTTTAAAGTACTGAAGGAAAAAATTTTTAAAACCACTCAACCTAGAATTCTATATCTAGCAAAATTATTTTCTAAAATAAAAGCCAAATAGGACTTTTCAAACACACAAAAGCTGAGTGAATTCATCAGGAGACCAACATCATGAAAAATGTTGAAGGAAGTCCTTGAGGCAAAGGATAGTGACATAGATGGAAATTTGGATGCACACAAGGGAATTGGTGAACATAAAATACTTTTCTTCTATTTTTAAAATCTGTTAAAAATATAATTATTAAAGTAAAAATAATATATTATTGAATTTATAGCATATGTAGAAGTAAAATTTTATGACAATAATAGCAAAAAGATCAGGAGGAGGGAAATGAAAATATATTTTTGTTAGGTTCTTGTAAATATATGTGAAGTGGTATAACATTATTTGATGATAGACTGACCATTTAAGATGTAACATTAACATGTAAGACCATTTACTATAAACATTAGAGCAACCACTTTTTAAAAAGAGCTAATATGCCATCAAGGTATATACAACGGAATAATAAACTTCTCAATTAACCAAATCTATCCAAGACAGAAAAAGATGAAAAGGAAGCAAAGAATAGATGAGACAAATAAAAAACAAATAGTAAGATGTTGGATTAAAACACAACCACAATTATGATCACACTAAATGTTTATGGCCTAAATATTACGTTTAAAAGCGGGGATTGTCAGATTAGATTTTAAGAAAAAGCACGATAGAACTATATGGTTATAGGATGGTTTAAAGAAATCCACTTTAAACACAAGACACAGATTAGCTAAAGGTAAAAGGATGAGATTATTTTATACCCAGTTCAGCATGTAAGGAGACTGGAAATCATTAATCCCATCCTAACAACAAGAGAAAAAGCTGAACAAACTGAAAATTGACAACTCTTCTTGGCTCCATCAAATAGTTCAGGTCATAAAGCAAGCCAGTGTCCTATGTTTGAAGAGACAAAAAGGTGGATACACAGATCACAACTTACCAGAGCAGAAACCCATGAGAAAAACCTACACAGGAGTCAGTACCAGGTTCCTCTTATGCAGTGCATCATGTTTGGGTTTTGACAGACATATTAAATGGCTCACAGCACAGTTTAGAGAAACAAAGAATGAGAATCAAACTCAGATATGTCAGGGATATTGGAATTATTAGACTGGAAATTTAAAATAACTATGATTAACATGCTAAGAGTTCTAATGGAAAGGTAGACAACATGCAATAACATATTGGTAATGCAAGTGGAGAGATGGGAATTCTAAGAAAGGATCCAAAAGATATGCTAGAAATAGAAAGCACTGTAACAGAAATGAAGAATGCCATTGATGGGCTTATTAGTAGTCTAGACATGGCTGAAAAAGAATCAATGATCTTGAAAATACGCCAGTAGAAACTTTCCAACCTGAAAAACAAAGAAGACTGAGGGAAAAAAGTGGAACATAATATCCACCGACTGTGAGTCAATTACATAGAACATACACACAATGGGAATACCAGAAGGAGACCAAATTGCAAAAGGAACAGAAGAAATATTTGAAGCAATAATGACAGAGAACTTCCCAAACCACATATTCAGGAAAGTCAGAAAACACCAAGTAGCATAAATGCCAAAAATGACACATAGGCATATCATATCCAAGTCACGGAAAATAAAGACAAAGAAAAAAATCTGGAAAGGAGCGGAGGAAAAAATCATCTTCCCAATAGAATGACAAGGATAATAATTACATTGGATCTCTTCAAAAGCCATACAAGCAAGAAGAGAGTGGAGCAAAATCATTTAAGTGTCCAAAGAAAACCCCACCAACCTAGAATTCTGTATCTAGCAAAATTATCCTTTAAAAGTAGAGGATAAAAATTTTCTCAGATCAATAAAAAATTAAGGGAATTTGTCATTAGTAGATATGCCGTGCAAGAAATGTTAAAAGAAGTTCTTCAAAGTGAAGGAAAATTATATAGGTTAGAAACTCAGATCTGCATGAATAAAGACAATTAAAGAAGGAATAAGTGAAGGCAAAATTAAAACATATTTTTTTCTTCTTCTTCTTTTTTTTTTTTTTTTTTTTACCTTGAGACAGGGTCTCACTCTGTCACCAGTCTGGAGTGCGGTGGTACATTCATGACTTACTGCAGCCTCAATCTCTTGGGCTCAAGTGATCTTCCTACCTGAGCTGCCCAAGTAGCTGGAGCCACAGATACGCAATATCACACCTGGTTAATTTTTTTATTTTTTGCAAAGACAGGGTCTCATTATGTTGCCCAGGCTGGTCTTAAATTGCTAGGCTCAAGTGATCCTCCCATCTCAGCCTCCCAATGTGCTGGGATAATAGGCAAGAGCCACCACACCTGGCCAACAGGTAATCAGTTCGTTCAAAGTAATTAAAATAACGATGCATGCAGTGATTATTATAGCTTGTGGACAAGTGAAATCAATGACAGCAATGATATAAGAGACAGGAGGGATAAGTCAGAAATACTTTATTATAAAGTACTTAAACTATCTGTGAAGCAGTATAGTTTTACTTGAAGGTAGACTTGAATTAATTGTAAAATGTATATTGCAAACTCTAGGGCAACCACTAAGAAAGTAAAAAAAAAAAAAAAGAAAGAAAGAAAGAAAAAAGATAATTAAAGGATGGAGGAAAAATGAAATCTAAAAAACCCTCAATTAAAACCCCAAAAGGCATAAAAAAAGTGAAAGACAAAAATAGAAACAAAGAATAGGGGCAATAAATGGAAAACAGTAACAAATATAGTACATATTAATTCACCTATATCAATAATCATGTTAAGTGTCAGTGTTCTGAATACACTGTATTAGGCCATTTTCACATTGCTGTAAAGAAATACCTGAGACTGGGTAATTAATAAGAAAAGAAGTTCAATTGGTTCATGGTTCTGCAAGATGTACAGAAAGCATAGCAGTATCAGCTTCTGGGGATGCCTTAAAAGCTTCCAATCACGGTGAAAGGCAAAGTGGGTGTAGGTACATTGCGTGGCAAAAGCAGGAGCAAGAGAGAAAGAGAAGGAGGGGAGGTGCCACGTACTTTTAAACAACCAGGTCTCAGGAGACTTCACTCACTATTATGAGGACAGCACCAAGTGGATGGTGGTAAATCATTCATAAGAAATCTACCTCCATGATCCAATCACCTTCCAGCAGGCACCACCTCCAGCATTAGGGATTACATGTCAAAGTGAGATTTGGGTGGGTATAAATATCCAAACCATATAATACACCAACTAGAAGACAGAGACTGTAAGAGACTTAACACAAAACAAAACAAGACCTAACTATAACTTGTCTACAAAAAAGCCCTACTTTAAATATATACACACAGATAGAGTAAAAAGAGAAAGATACACTATGCTAACACTAAGCAAAAGAAATCTAGAGTAGTTATATTAATTTCAGATGGACTTCAGAGCAAGGAAAATTACCAGTGATAAAGACAAGCATTACATAATAATAAACGGGTCATTTCTCTAAATAGACATAACAATTACATAATAATAAACGGGTCATTTCTCCAAATAGACATAACAATCCTTAATATATATGTACCTAACAACAAAGTATCAAAATACATGCAGTAAACTAATAGCTGTCCAGGAGAAATAGATGAATCCAGGATTATTGTTGAAGACTTCAGGATTCTCTTTCAGTAGTTGACAGACTCAGCAGGCAGAAAATCAGTAAGGACATAGCTGAGCTCAATAGCACCTTCAATGAACTAGCTATAGTTGGCATCTATATATTACTTCACCTAAAAACAGAAGAATACACATTTTTCTCAAGTTCACATGGAACATTCACCAAGATAGACTACATTCTGGGCCATAAAATACACTTAAACAAATTTAGAAGAAGAGAAGCCATGCAATGTATGCTCTCAGACTACAATGGAGTTAAACTAGAAACCAATAACAGAAAGATAGCTGGAAAATCCCCAAACACTTGGATATTAAACAACATGCTTCTAAATAACACATGCATCAGATAAATAAATCTCAAGAAAAATTTAAAAATACTTTGTACTAAACAAAAATGAAAATGTAACTTATCAAGATTCATGGAAAGTAGAGAAAACAGTACATAGAGGGAAATTTATAACATTAAATGCATACTTTAGAAAAGAAGATATAACTAAAGTCAATAGTGTAAGCCTACACCGTAGGAAATGAGAAAAGGAGGAGTGAATTAAACTTAAAGTAAGCAAAATAAAATAAAATAATAAAAACTAGAGCATAAATCAATAAAATTAAACACAAAATATCAATAGAAAAAAATCATCAAAACCAAAAGCTGGTTCTTTGAAAAGATCAATAAAATTGCTAAATTTCTATCTAGGCTAACTAAGAAAGAGGAAGAGAAGAAACAAATTGCTAATATCTGAAATAAAGGAAGGAATAGCTATTGACTCCATAGACATTAAAATAAAAAAAAATTATAAACAACTCTATGCCCCCAAATTTGATAACCTAGATAAACTAAACCAATAGATACAGAGAAAGCATTTGACAAAATCCAGTACCCATTCATGATAACAAATCTCAGGAAACAAGAAACAGAGAAGAACACTCACAATTTGACAAAGAACATCTACACAAACGATACAGCTAACATTACACTTAATGGCAAAAATCTAGATGCCTTCTTGTTAATATCAGAATAAAGCAAGGGTAATCCTTTTCACTACTATTTTCAACATTGTGTTAGAAGATGGCTAATGCAACAAAATGAGAAAATAAAATAAAATGTATACAGATTGAGAAGTAAAAGATAAAATTGTCTTTGTTCATACATGACAGATTGCCTATGTAGAAAATCCCAAAAAATCGACAAAAAAGCCTCCTGGAACTCACAAGCAATTATAGCAAGATTGCAAGATACAAGATTAATATACAAAATTCCATTGTATTCCCGTATGCAGCAATAAACTATTTGCATTTCATATTAAAAACACAACACTATTTACATCAGCACCAAAAACCCGCCGTAATACTTAATTATAAATCTAACAAAATGAACTCTATAAGATTTATATGAGGAAACGTACAACATTGTAATGAAAGAAATCAAAGAAGAACTAAACAAATGGAGAGCTATTCTCATTTCATGGATAGGAAGATGATAATATTATTAAGATGTCAGTTTCTTCCAACTTGTTTTTTAGATTCACTGCAATCTCAATCAAAATCTTAGTAAGTTATTTTGTGGATATTCACAAACTAATTCTAAAGTTTGTTTGAAGAGGCAAGAGATCTAGAATAGGCAACAAAATATCGAAGAGGAACAAAGTGAAGACCTGATGCTACCCAACTTCAAGACTTACTAACCTTATAGCTATATAGTAACCAGGACAGTGTGGTATTGGTGAAAGAACAGACACATGTATCAATGGAATGGAATAGGGAACCCAGAAATAGACCCATGGAAATAAAGTCTACTGATCTTTGACAAAGAAGCAAAGACAATTTAATGGAGAAAGAAGAGATTTTTCAATAATCCTAACACAGGTGAACCTCCTCATGCAAAACAAACAAACAAAGAAAAATGAATCCAGACACAGACACTTACACCCTTCAAATAAACTTCTGGGGGACACATTTAAACCATAGCACCAGTTTTCTCAACATTTGTTGAAAAAGACTGTCCTTTCTCCACAGAACCATCTTGGCACCCTTGTTGAAAATCATTTGACCATAAATGTAAGGATTTCTTTATGGACTCTTCCTATTCCATTGGGCTCTATGTCTCTCTTCAAGCCATTTCCACATTGTTTTGATCACCATAACTTGTAGTAAATTCTGAAAAGAATGTGTAAGACCTCTAATTTTGTTCTTCTTTTTCAAGATTGTTTTAGCTATTCAAGGACTGTTGACATCCCATAAAATTTTCAGGATGGATTTTTCTATCTCCATAAAAAAACTGACATTGGGATTTTGATAGGGACTGCATTGAATCTGTAGATTGCTTTGGGTAGTAGTGACAACTTAACAATATATTATCTTCCAGGCCATGAAGGGATGGATGTCTTTCCATGTATTTGTGTGTTTAATTTTTTCCAGTAACATTTTGTAGTTTCCATTGTGCAAGTCTTTCATCTATATGGTTAAGTTTATTCCTAAGCATTTTACCTCTTTGATACTACTGTAAAGGGAAATTTTTAAAATTTCCTCTCCAGGTTGTTGCTTGTTAGTGAATAGAAATGCAACTGATTTTTGCATATCGATTTTGTGTCCTACAACTCTGCTGAATTCTTAGTTGCAGAAGATTTCTTATTGTGTCTGTGTGTTTAATCTTTAGGGGTTTCTACACTGTAAGATCATGTCACCTGTGAATAGAGATAGCTTTATGTCTTACTTTCCTATTTGAATGCCTCTTATTCCCCCAATTCTTGCCTGATTGCTTTGGGTACAACTAATAGTACTATGTGGAATAGAAGAAGTGAGAGTGGCCGTTCTTGTTTTGCTCCTGATTTTAGAGAAAAAGTTTTTAGTTTCCTACCACTGAGTATGATGTTGGCTCCGGGGCTTATACAAATATTTGGCTTTTAGTATATTAAGGTTTTATTCCTTTTATTCCTAGTTTGAGGTAGTTTCCTTTTATTCCTAGTTAATTGTTTTTAAATCAAGAATGTTGATTTTTATCAGGTGCTTTTTCTGCATCAACTGAGATGATCATATTTTTCTCCTTAATTCTTTTAATGTGTGAATTACCTTGATTTTTACATGTTGAACATTCTTTGTATTTCAGGAATAAATCATACTTGATCATGGTGTCGAATCCTTTTAATAGCCTGTTGAATTCAGTCTGCTAGTATTTTATTTTATTTTTTTAGAGATGAGGTCTCACTACGTTGCCCAAGCTGGAGTACAGTGGCTATTCACAGGTGCGATCATGGCACACTACAGTCTCAAATTCCTAGACTCGAGGGATCCTCCCATCTCAGCCTCTCAAGTAGTTCAGGACTACATACATGTGCCATCATACCCAGCTAGTATTTTAAATTCTGGTGAATTTTGTTTGCTAGTTGAGCATTTTAAAATCTATATTCAAAAGGGATGCTATTGTGTAGTTTTTTGTGTTCTAATCTGGTGTGGGCATCAAGCAACGCCAAACTCATAGAATGAATTTGGAAGCGTTTCCCCCTTTTCAATCTTCAGAGGAGTTTGAGAAGAATTGGTGTTAATTCTTCTTTAAATACCTTGCAGAATTCATCTGTGAAGCCATCTGATCCCAGGCTTTGTTGGGAGGTGTTTGGTTTTGAAATCAATCTCCTTACTAGTTGTAGCTCTATTCAAATTTCCTATTTCTTCATATTCAGTATAGGTAGGCTGTGTATTTCTAGGAATTGGACCTTTTCATCTTGGTTATTCATTTTGTTGCCATACATTTGTTCATAGTATTCTCTTATAAACATTTTTCATTTCGGTAAAATTGGTGGAATGTCCCTGCTTTCATTTCTGATTTGTGTTTTCTCTCTTTTTCCTTAGTCAATCTACCTAAAGGTTTGTCAATTTTATTGATCTTTTCTAAGAACCAGCACCTGGTTTTGTTGATTTTACCTATTGTTTTTCTATCCTCTATTTTATTTGTATCTGTTCCAATCTTTTTTATTTTCTTCTTTCTTCTCATTTTGAGTTTTGTTTGCTCTCCTTTTATCTGTAAGGTGTAGAATTAGGTTGCTGACCTGAGACCTTTCTTCTTTTTAGTGTAAGCATTTACACCATAAATTTCCCTCTTAATACTGTTTTTACTGTGTTTTTGTTGTTGTATTTTCATCTTTATTTGTCTTAAGATCTTTCATAGTTTCCCTTGTGATTCCTTCTTTGACCCATTAGTCATTCAAGAATGTGTTAATTTCCCCAAATTTGTGAATTTTTCAGTTTTCCTTCTGTAGTTGTTGCCTACTTTCACTACATTGTGTTCAGAAAAAATACTTCGTATAATTTCAATCTCTGAAAATTCATTAAGGCTTGTTATGTGGCTTAAAATACAGTCTTTCCTGGAGAATGTTCCATATATACTTGAGGAAAATCTGCTGCTGTTGTTGGATGGAGTGATCTGCATATGTCTTTCATGTCTAATTGGTTTATAGTGTTGTTCAAGTCATCTGTTTCCTTATTGATCTTCTGTCTGGTTAGTCCATATATTATTGAAAGTGGGTACTGAATTCTCCTGCTATTATTATAGCGCTATTTCTCCATTCAATTTGGTCAATGTTTGCTTCATATATATTTGTACACAAATGTTAGAACTTCCTATGTTCTAACTGACCATAATCTAAGAACATAATTTAAAAACATAATTTAACTTTTATGTTCTTGCTATCTTCTTAGTGAACTGACCCTTTTATTATTTAATGTCCTTATTTGTCTCATGTAACAGTGTCTTAAGGTCTATTGTATTTAAAATTATAGCCAACTTTTCCCCTCATTTGGCTATTTGCATGGAAGATCATTTTCCATCCTTTTACTTTCAGTCTCTGTCATGAGATCTAAAGTGTGCCTCTTGAGGACAGCATACAGTTGGATTCTATTTTTTTAAATTCCATTCTGCCATTCTGTATCTTTTGATTAGATAATTTATTCCATTTATATTTAAAGCAATTTCTGATAGGAAAGCACTACTTTTGCCATTTTGTTTTCTGTATGTCTTACAGCTTTCTTGCCCCTCACTTTTTCCATTACTGCTTTACTTTGTGTTTAGTTGACTTTTTGTAGTGGCACATTTTGATTCTCTTCTTATTTTCTTTTTTGTATATACAGAGTCTCACTCTGCCCAGACTACAGTGCAGTGGTGCAGTCATGTCTCACTGCAGCCTTGACCTCCTGGGCTCAAGAAATCCTCCCACTTCAGCCTTCAAGTTGTTGGGACTACAGGCATGCACCACTATGCATGGCTAATTTTTTTTCTACACACTGATCTTGAACTCTGGGGTCAAGCAATCCTACTGCCTCAGCCTCCCTAAGTGTTGGAATTATAGGAATGAACTACTGCACCTAGCTTATTTTCTTTGTGGTTATTGTGGACATTAAATATAATATTTAGAGTTATGGCACCTTAAATTGATACCAACTTGACTTCAGTAACATTAAAAAACTCTACTCCTTTATAGATCCTCCCTCCACTCCCTGCTTTGTGTTGCTGGTGTCACAAGTTACATCCGCATGTACTTTATATCTTTTTTTTTTTTGAGACGGAGTCTCACTCTCTCACCCAGGCTGGAGTGCAGTGGCACGATCTTGGCCTACTGCAACTTGCACCTCCTGGGTTCAAGCAATTCTCCTGTCTCAGCTTCCTGAGTAGCTGGGACTACAGGTGCACAACACCATGCTCGGCTAATTTCTGTATTTTTAGTAGAGACGGGGTTTCACCATATTGGTCAGGCTGGTCTCAAACTCCTGACCTCAGGTGATCCACCTGCCTTGGCCTCCCAAAATGCTGGGATTACAGGTGTGAGCCACTGCAGTTGGTCTATATCCATTACTATAGATTTGTATTTATTTTAATAAATTTGCCTTACAAATCCTGCAGAAAATAAAAAGAATGACAAACCAAAATTAAAATAATTTAAACTTGTTATATTTTTCCATGTATTACCTTTATACTTTGTTTCATATGCCTTCAAGTTGCTGTCTAGCATCCTTATATTTCAACTTGTAGGACTCCCTTTAGTGTTTATTGTAGGGCAGGTCTAGTGGTAATAAACTCCCTCAGTTTTTGTTTATCAAGAAATGTCTTAATTTCACCCTCATTTTTGAAGGACAGTTTTGCCAGAGATTAAATTCTTAGCTGATAAGTTCCCCTCACCACTTCATGACTTAAAATATATAATCCCACTGCTTTTTGGCTTGTAAGGTTTTTTTTGCTAAGAAATCCACAGGTAGTCTTATTGAGGATCCCTTGTACATTGTAAGTTATTACTGTCTTACTGCTTTCAAAATTTGTTGACTTTTAACAGTTTGATTATAATGTATCTTGGTGTGGGTCTCTTTGGGTTTATCCTACTTGAAAATCTTTGAGCTTCTTGGATTGGTATCACCATGTATTACTTTAAAATTGGGAAGTTTTCAGCCATTATTTCTTCAAATAACCTATCCCCTTCTCTGTTCTCCATTTTCAATTCCTGTAATGTGTATATTGGTCTACTTGTTCAGGTCCCATAAGTCCCTGAGGCTCATTTTTTGATTTTTTATCATCTTTTTTTTTTTCCTTTTTGTTCTCAGACTTGGTAATTTCAAATGACTGGTGTCCAAATTCAATGTTTGCTTTTTTTTCCCTCTGTTCTAGGCTACAGTTAAGCCTCTGGTGAATTTTTAAATTCCCTTAAGTATTTTTCAGCTCCTGAATTTGTTTAGTTCTTTTTTAAATATATAATTTCTACCTCTCTGTTTATATTCTAATTTTGTTTATATATATAATATAGCATATATTTATATATTATTATATATAATTTATATATTATATATTTATATATTATATAAATATTATATATAATTATATTTTTATAATTATATAATTTAATTATATAATTATATAATTATATAATTATAAAAAATTATATAAATACATATAATTATAAAAAATTATAAAAATACATATTTATGTAATATATAAAAAATTATATAAAATTATATAAAAATATTAAATTATATAAAAATATAAAATTATGTAATTTATATATAAACTATATATAATATATAATATATAAATATATAAATATTTATATATAATATATATATAATTTATATATATTTATATAATATATAAATTATAGACTGGAGCTGTTCCTATTCGGCCCAATACCGCGCTTTAAGCAAACAGGCACACCAGGAGAATATATCCCTCACCTGGCCGGGAGGGTCCCACGCCCACGGAGCCTCCCTCACTGCTAACACAGCAGTCTGCGGCGATCTATCCGCGAGGCAGCAGTGAGGCTGGGGGAGGGGCGCCCGCCATTGCTGAGGCTTAAGTAGGTAAACAAAACCCCTGGGAAGCTCGAACTGGGTGGAGCTCACAGCAGCTCAAGGAAGCCTGCCTGTCTCTGTAGACTCCACCTCAGGGGACAGCGCACAGCTGAAGACCAACAGGGGAAGCAGCGGGGGCCGGTGCAGACGCGAATGACTCTGTCTGACAGCTTTGGGGAGAGCCGTGGATCTCCCAACGCGGAGGTTGAGATCTGAGAACGGACAGACTGCCTGCTCAGGTGGGTCCCTGACCCCTGAGTAGCCTAGCTGGGAGACATCCCCCACTAGGGGCAGTCTGACACCCCCCACCTCACAGGGTGGAGTACACCCCTGAGAGGAAACTTCCAAAGGAAGAATCAGACAGGTACACTCGCTGTTCAGCAATATTCTATCTTCGGCAAACTCTGCTGCTGATTCCCAGGCAAACAGGGTCTGGAGTGGACCTCAAGCAATCTCCAACAGACCAACAGACAGTCCTTCTGACTGTCAGAAGGAAAACTATCAAACAGGAAGGACACCTATACCAAAACCCCATCAGTACGTCACCATCATCAAAGACCAGAGACAGATAAAACCACAAAGATGGGGAAAAAGCAGGGCAGAAAAGCTGGAAATTCAAAAAATAAGAGTGCATCTCCCCCTGCAAAGGAGCGCAGCCCATCGCCAGCAACAGGATCAAAGCTGGTCAGAGAATGACTTTGACGAGATGAGAGAAGAAGGCTTCAGTCCATCAAACTTCTCAGAGCTAAAGGAGGAATTACGTACCCAGCGCAAAGAAACTAAAAATCTTGAAAAAAGAGTGGAAGAATTGACAGCTAGACTAATTAATGCAGAGAAGATCATAAACGAAATGACAGAGATGAAAACCATGACACGAGAAATACGTGACAAATGCACAAGCTTCAGTAACCGACTCGATCAACTGGAAGAAAGAGTATCAGCGACTGAGGATCAAATGAATGAAATGAAGTGAGAAGAGAAACCAAAAGAAAAAAGAAGAAAAAGAAATGAACAAAGCCTGCAAGAAGTATGGGATTACGTAAAAAGACCAAATCTACGTCTGATTGGGGTGCCTGAAAGTGAGGGGGAAAATGGAACCAAGTTGGAAAACACTCTTCAGGATATCATCCAGGAGAACTTCCCCAACCTAGTAGGGCAGGACAACATTCAAATTCAGGAAATACAGAGAACGCCACAAAGATACTCCTCCAGAAGAGCAACTCCAAGACACATAATTGCCAGATTCACCAAAGTTGAAATGAAGGAAAAAATCTTAAGGGCAGCCAGAGAGAAAGGTCGGGTTACCCACAAAGGGAAGCCCATCAGACTAACAGCAGATCTCTCGGCAGAAACTCTACAAGCCAGAAGAGAGTGGGGGCCAATATTCAACGTTCTTAAAGAAAAGAATTTTCAACCCAGAATTTCATATCCAGCCAAACTAAGTTTCATCAGTGAAGGAGAAATAAAATCCTTTACAGATAAGCAAATGCTTAGAGATTTTGTCACCACCAGGCCTGCCTTACAAGAGACCCTGAAGGAAGCCCTAAACATGGAAAGGAACAACCGGTATCAGCCATTGCAAAAACATGCCAAAATGTAAAGACCATCAAGGCTAGGAAGAAACTGCATCAACTAACGAGCAAAATAACCAGTTAATATCATAATGGCAGGATCAAGTTCACACATAACAATATTAACCTTAAATGTAAATGGACTAAATGCTCCAATTAAAAGACACAGACTGGCAAACTGGATAAAGAGTCAAGACCCATCAGTCTGCTGTATTCAGGAGACCCATCTCACATGCAGAGACATACATAGGCTCAAAATAAAGGGATGGAGGAAGATCTACCAAGCAAATGGAGAACAAAAAAAAGCAGGGGTTGCAATCCTAGTCTCTGATAAAACAGACTTTAAACCATCAAAGATCAAAAGAGACAAAGAAGGCCATTACATAATGGTAAAGGGATCAATTCAACAGGAAGAGCTAACTCTCCTAAATATATATGCACCCAATACAGGAGCACCCAGATTCATAAAGCAAGTCCTTAGAGACTTACAAAGAGACTTAGACTCCCATACAATAATAATGGGAGACTTCAACACTCCACTGTCAACATTAGACAGATCAACGAGACAGAAAGTTAACAAGGATATCCAGGAATTGAACTCATCTCTGCACCAAGCGGACCTAATAGACATCTATAGAATTCTCCACCCCAAATCAACAGAATATACATTCTTCTCAGCACCACATCGCACTTATTCCAAAATTGACCACATAATTGGAAGTAAAGCACTCCTCAGCAAATGTAAAAGAACAGAAATTATAACAAACTGTCTCTCAGACCACAGTGCAATCAAACTAGAACTCAGGACTAAGAAACTCAATCAAAACCGCTCAACTACATGGAAACTGAACAACCTGCTCCTGAATGACTACTGGGTACATAACGAAATGAAAGCAGAAATAAAGATGTTCTTTGAAACCAATGAGAACAAAGATACAACATACCAGAATCTCTGGGACACATTTAAAGCAGTGTGTAGAGGGAAATTTATAGCACTAAATGCCCACAAGAGAAAGCAGGAAAGATCTAAAATTGACACTCTAACATCACAATTAAAAGAACTAGAGAGGCAAGAGCAAACACATTCAAAAGCTAGCAGAAGGCAAGAAATAACTAAGATCAGAGCAGAACTGAAGGAGATAGAGACACAAAAAACCCTCCAAAAAATCAATGAATCCAGGAGTTGGTTTTTTGAAAAGATCAACAAAATTGACAGACCACTAGCAAGGCTAATAAAGAAGAAAAGAGAGAGGAATCAAATAGACGCAATAAAAAATGATAAAGGGGATATCACCACTGACCCCACAGAAATACAAACTACCATCAGAGAATACTATAAACGCCTCTACGCAAATCAACTAGAAAATCTAGAAGAAATGGATAATTTCCTGGACACTTACACTCTCCCAAGACTAAACCAGGAAGAAGTTGAATCCCTGAATAGACCAATAGCAGGCTCTGAAATTGAGGCAACAATTAATAGCCTACCCACCAAAAAAAGTCCAGGACCAGATGGATTCACAGCTGAATTCTACCAGAGGTACAAGGAGGAGCTGGTACCATTCCTTCTGAAACTATTCCAGTCAATAGAAAAAGAGGGAATCCTCCCGAACTCATTTTATGAGGCCAACATCATCCTGATACCAAAGCCTGGCAGAGACACAACAAAAAAAGAGAATTTTAGACCAATATCCCTGATGAACATCGATGCAAAAATTCTCAATAAAATACTGGCAAACCGGATTCAGCAGCACATCAAAAAGCTTATCCACCATGATCAAGTGGGCTTCATCCCTGGGATGCAAGGCTGGTTCAACATTCGCAAATCAATAAACGTAATCCAGCATATAAACAGAACCAAAGACAAGAACCACATGATTATCTCAATAGATGCAGAAAAGGCTTTTGACAAAATTCAACAGCCCTTCATGCTAAAAACGCTCAATAAATTCGGTATTGATGGAACGTACCTCAAAATAATAAGAGCTATTTATGACAAACCCACAGCTAATATCATACTGAATGGGCAAAAACTGGAAAAATTCCCTTTGAGAACTGGCACAAGACAGGGATGCCCTCTCTCACCACTCCTATTCAACATAGTGTTGGAAGTTCTGGCTAGGGCAATCAGGCAAGAGAAAGAAATCAAGGGTATCCAGTTAGGAAAAGAAGAAGTCAAATTGTCCCTGTTTGCAGATGACATGATTGTATATTTAGAAAACCCCATCGTCTCAGCCCAAAATCTCCTTAAGCTGATAAGCAACTTCAGCAAAGTCTCAGGATACAAAATTAATGTGCAAAAATCACAAGCATTCTTATACACCAGTAACAGACAAACAGAGAGCCAAAGAATGAATGAACTTCCATTCACAATTGCTTCAAAGAGAATAAAATACCTAGGAATCCAGCTTACAAGGGATGTAAAGGACCTCTTCAAGGAGAACTACAAACCACTGCTCAGTGAAATCAAAGAGGACACAAACAAATGGAAAAACATACCATGGTCATGGATAGGAAGAATCAATATCGTGAAAATGGCCATACTGCCCAAGGTTATTTATAGATTCACCATCAAGCTACCAATGAGTTTCTTCACAGAATTGGAAAAAACTGCTTTAAAGTTCATATGGAACCAAAAAAGAGCCCGCATTGCCAAGACAATCCTAAGTCAAAAGGACAAAGCTGGAGGCGTCACGCTACCTGACTTCAAACTATACTACAAGGCTACAGTAACCAAAACAGCATGGTACTGGTACCAAAACAGAGATATAGACCAATGGAACAGAACAGAGTCCTCAGAAATAATACCGCACATCTACAGCCATCTGATCTTTGACAAACCTGAGAGAAACAAGAAATGGGGAAAGGACTCCCTATTTAATAAATGGTGCTGGGAAAATTGGCTAGCCATAAGTAGAAAGCTGAAACTGGATCCTTTCCTTACCCCTTATACGAAGATTAATTCAAGATGGATTAGAGACTTAAATGTTAGACCTAACACCATAAAAACCCTAGAAGAAAATCTAGGTAGTACCATTCAGGACATAGGCATGGGCAAGGACTTCATGTCTAAAACACCAAAAGCAACGGCAGCAAAAGCCAAAATTGACAAATGGGATCTCATTAAACTAAAGAGCTTTTGCACAGCAAAAGAAACTACCATCAGAGTGAACAGGCAACCTACAGAATGGGAGAAAATTTTTGCAACCTACTCATCTGACAAAGGGCTAATATCCAGAATCTACAAAGAACTCAAACAAATAGACAAGAAAAAAACAAACAACCCCATCAAAAAGTGGGCAAAGGATATGAACAGACATTTCTCAAAAGAAGACATTCATACAGCCAACAGACACATGAAAAAATGCTCATCATCACTCGCCATCAGAGAAATGCAAATCAAAACCACAATGAGATACCATCTCACACCAGTTAGAATGGTAATCATTAAGAAGTCAGGAAACAACAGGTGTTGGAGAGGATGTGGAGAAATAGGAACACTTTTACACTGTTGGTGGGATTGTAAACTAGTTCAACCATTATGGAAAACAGTATGGCAATTCCTCAAGGATCTAGAACTAGATGTACCATATGACCCAGCCATCCCACTACTGGGTATATACCCAAAGGATTATAAATTATTCTACTACAAAGACACATGCACACGTATGTTTATTGCGGCACTATTCACAATAGCAAAGACTTGGAATCAACCCAAATGTCCATCTGTGACAGACTGGATTAAGAAAATGTGGCACATATACACCATGGAATACTATGCAGCCATAAAAAAGGATGAGTTTGCGTCCTTTGTAGGGACATGGATGCAGCTGGAAACCATCATTCTTAGCAAACTATCACAAGAAGAGAAAACCAAACACCGCATGTTCTCACTCATAGGTGGGAACTGAACAATGAGATCACTTGGACTCGGGAAGGGGAACACCACACACTGGGGCCTATCATGGGGAGGGGGGAGGAGGGAGGGATTGCATTGGGGAGTTATACATGATATAAATGATGAATTGATGGGTGCTGACGAGTTGATGGGTGCAGCACACCAACATGGCATAAGTATGCATATGTAACAAACCTGCACGTTATGCACATGTACCCTAGAACTTAAAGTATAAAAAAAAAAAGAAAAAAATATATAAATTATATATCATTTATATTTATATAATATATAAATACATATAATTTATATATATTTATATAATAAATACATATAATTTATATATATTTATATATAAAAATATAAGCATAAATTATATATTTATATATAAATATATATTATTTATATATTATATAAATTATATATATTACAAATATATATATTCTCTATATACGTGTGTGTGTGTGTGTGTGTGTATATATACTACCTGGCCTGGCAAGTATTGTGCTTTTAATTTTTATTTTCACCTCTCTCTCTATATATATATATATACACACACACACACATATATATATTTCCTGATTTCCTTTAGTTTTTGCCCATGCTTTAACTCTTTCAGCACATTTCAGATGGTCATTTAAAGTCTTTTTCTAGTAAGTACTCTGTGTTTTCTCAGTGACTATTTCTGGAGGTTTATTTTGTTCCTTTGAATAGACCATGTTTCCCTGTTTCTCTGTATGCCTTGTAATCTTTCACTGAAAAAATGGACGTCTGAGGAACACCTCTTCCAATGTTTGAAGACTAGAGTTATTTATTATCAAGCCCCTGAACCTAAAGATCGGCCCAGGGTAAAGGCTTAAGGGCTGCTCAGGTCTTCTGGGCATGCATCCTATCTGGGCCTATGTGTGTGTATTTCTTCTGGCTGCTTTCAAATGTCTAATTTTCCAAAGCATCCCACCTCAACTTTTTCTCAGAGCCTTAGATGGCCTATTGTATTCCTCTGCCCATGATCTCTTGCTCACAGTTGTCCTCAGATCTACAGTCCTCCTACAGTTTTCACACATCATGGTGCACCCCGCTTCCTTCTGAGGCTTCCAGCCTAAGTTCCAAACTATGCTACCCTTCCATCTGAGCCAGGTGAGACAGATACTGGTTTGTTGGACATCCCACAAATAGGCGAGAATTATACAAAAATTTCGACTCTGCTCTTTCTGGCCCAAGGGAGAGAGTCAAAAATTGGTCCTGTTCCTCTGGCCTTCACTGCACGGGTGAGGCATGGGCAAGTAAAAACAGCACTAAATTTCCTACCATTCTGAGTATGGCTTTTTTCTGATTGGTATTCGCTTGGTTGCTACAGATCTTTGGTTGGTTTCTAGGGCTCTTTAAAGTGATTTCAGTCAGTCTGTAGTCGTTTATTCGATGTTTTATGGGAGAATAAGGGCCTGGAGCTTCCTGGTCTGCCATTTTGTTGATGTCCTCAGTATTTTAATCTTTTAAAAATGGATTGTACATGGTATTGTGCCTTTTTTTTTTTTTTTTTTTTTTTTTTTTTTGAGACAGGGTCTCGTTCTGTTGTCCACGTTGGAGTGCAGTAGTGCAATCAGCTTACTGTAAGCCCGAATTTCTGGACACAAGTGATGCTACCGCCTCAGCTTCCTGAACAGCTAGGACTACAGGTTCACCTTGCCTGGCTATTTTTAAAACTTTTTTGTAGAGATAGTGTGTTACTATGTTGCTCAGGCTGGTCTCAAACTCGTGGCCTCAAAGTGACCCTTCTGCTTTGGCCTCCCAAAGTGCTGGGATTTCAGGAGTGAGCTACCTTGCCAGGCAAATATTGTGCTTTTAATTTTTATTTTCAACAGTTCATTAAAGCATAAAAAATTGTGTGTTGTTCTTGTATCTTGTAAGCATGCTAAATCCATTATTAGTTCAAGGAGGTGGTTTAGGTAGATTTCTAGAGGTTTCTATGTAGAACAATCACCTTAAAACTCAATAAAAAATGCAATGAAAATGCAGTCAAAAGATTTGGACACTTTTCAAAAGAAGATATAAGAATAACCAATAAGCATGTTAAAAGGTTCAGCATTATTAGCTATCCAGAAGAAAATACAAACCAGAAGCAAAATGAGATACTGCTATGCTTTAGGATGACGAAAACTTGAAAGGTTGAGAATAGCAAGTGCTGGGGAGGTTGCAGAGCACACAGAACTTTCATGAACTTCTTGCAGGGATGGAAAGTGGTACCTTTTAGAAAACTGTTTGACAGATTCTAAATTAAACAAACATTTATCATATGACCCAACCTGTTCACTCCTAGGCATTTTCCAGGGGAAATGAAAGTGTATGCCCAAAGAAGGACTTGTATTTCAATGTTCATAGAAGTTTTATGCATAAGAGTCCAAAACTGCAAAAAAATCCAAAACTTCAATAAACTGTTATCTATCCATACAATGAAAACTGGCTAGCAATAAAAACTACGGACATTGTTGAATCTCAAAAGTATTATGCTAAGTGGGAGTGATTCTATGTATATGAGATTCTGGAAACAATAGAATTATAATGGTAAAGAGCAGATCAGTGGTTGCAAGGGGCAAGGCATGGGGGAGAGAGGACCGACTGTAAAGGGGCTTGAGGAAACACACTGGCGGATAGAAATGTTCTATATCGCAGTAGTTGTGGTCATTACACAACTGCATATGCTTCTCAAAAGTGACCAAATTGCACACTTAATAGTGGTGGATTTTATTGTTTGTAAATTATACTTTAATAAGTCTGATTTTATAAATGCAATCTTGAGTAGTAGACAGATTTCTTTGGCCTGCAGGTGCCCACTTAGCACCCTGAAAGGCCCCACTTGCCTAAAAATAGAGAAATAAGAGGAAATAATTTCATTTATTCACTTATTCATTTCATCATTTATTAAATTTATTATTTATTTACCAAAAGCATTTCTTAAACATGAATTAGGGGACAGACAGTACCAGGTGTTGGGACAGAGTGAGGAGAACTGCTCCTGTGATAAGCATGCACCCAGCACTCCATGAGTGCAGAAGAGGGACATCCAGCCCAGACCAGGGTGTCAGGGCAGCGGGTGGCTACTGAACTAAGTCCTAAATGATGAATATGTTGTGCTTTTCCCCCCGACATGTTCACATAATCATCCTAGGGAATAGCTGGGAGGCTCTTGTAGCACAGAAGAAAGAGTGGACACTTCAGAGTCACACAGGTGTGGGCTCCAGTCCTGACCTGGCTGTTTGCCAGCTGTGGAACCTTGAGAAAATGTCAATCAACCAGAGTCCCATTTTTTTCACACCCAGAGTCAGAGCAATCATAATTATCTATACATTGCTCTGAAAATAAATTAGAAAATATTTCTCTTTTTTTTGAGATGGAGTGTTGCTCTGTCACCAGGCTGGAGTGCAGTGGCGCAGTCTCGGCTCACTGCAACTTCCGCCTCCTGGGTTCACACTATTCTCCTGCCTCAGCCTCCCGAGTAGCTTGGATTACAGGCATGCACCACCATGCCCAGCTAATTTTTGTGTTTTTAGTAGAGATGGAGTTTCACCACATGGGCCAGGATGGTCTTGATCTCTTGACCTCGTGATCCGCCCACCTCGGCCTCCCAAAGTGCTGGAATTACAGGCGTAAGCCACCACACCCGGCCTAGAAAATACTTCTAAAACATCTAGCTCAATAAAGGATTAGTTATGATAACGAGACATACACATCAGGTAGCCTCTTTGGTCACCATAACCTCTTCCCACCATCCTGGTCAAACACTAGGAATAAAAAATGCAGGATTTGGGGTTCCTGAAACTCAAGACTCCCACAGTGTCACAGTCAGTAGAGTTGCAGCCAAGCAGACTTTGCTGCTGGCACCCGTCAGGAACCAGCCAGAAGAAGACCACAGCCCAGGGAGAGGTCACGAGATGCCACTCACCCCTTTTCTTCTGTCTAAGGTTGTTCTGCACCAAATCATTGCCTTATTTTGTGCCTCTCTGGTGAAATTTCTAAGCCTCTTTCCAGTTCTAAAATCCAAGGTCCATGAAGCCAAACTCAAAACACAAAAGTCAAACCCCAGCAAAGGGGGTTCAAAGTCATCATTCCCGAACTTCACTGTGAAGAGAAAAAGGTACTCAGGCACAAGCTCCTTCTAACTCTGAGCTTTCATGCCCGCGCATCCACGCACAGGTGTTTCGCTGCCCTTAGACACCAAATGAGCATTCCTTGGCTTGAAAACTCTCTTAAGGCTGACAGCCTCCTTTTGAATTTGGATACATAAAATTGTTAATATCCAAAGGAGGCACATGGCTTTGTTTTTCCAACTTTAGTGACACAGTTAGCTAAATGGCGAGCTCTTGAGGGCTGGGACCACGTCTTTTCACACCTGTATTCCCGGCCTCCAGCACAGGGCCTTCCCCACTGAAGCTTGTGGAACAAATGACTGAATGAACATATCTGATGGTGCTTTCCCGCAGCATTTGCTACATCTCTCCTCTAACTCATGTTGGCACAAAGGTACACCACGTGCCAAAATGGACTAAATCACACGCAGAAGAAATTCAATTATTAAAAACAAAAATCAAACATAGTACCCATCACATCTTTAGGATGAAAAAGGGGTTAGTCCTGGGGAAGACAGCCCAGGGTGATGGATGTCACACCCTTCTGCCACCCTTTATGAACTGGCGAGCCTGGCCAAGGTGCTAATCGACTCTGAGTCTGTTTCTCCACCTACAAAATGAGGAGCATAAGAATGCAGCTCTTACGGGGCTGTGGTGAGCAGGACTGCTTGTTTCAGGGATGAATGCTGGGAATGGTCCCCTGATTTGGAAGACCTACTGGCGCATGTGTCCTGAATACACTCTGATTGTCCCTATTCCAGCTCAGTTAACATCAGTTGTTCATTGCAGATTGCAAGGGCCTTGCCCATCACAGCAGGATTTTGTAATCCCTCCAGGCTAAATTGCAATAACTTGCTCTATTGGGGCTGCCTAGGAGTCCCGGGCAAGGGCAGGACCTGAAGCCTGTCACCTGAGCAGTCTGAGTCACTGTGCCCACACCTCAGTCCTGCCCCAGGGCCTGCACAGGTTACCACCTCCAGTGGCAAGCCCTGAATCTCCCTGGGACTCTGCTGTCTCCAGGATGACCTGGACACACCTTCCTGTGGCACATCCTGGAGCTTGTTGGTCCTGGGTAACAGTCACAGGAGCAGGTAAAAAGTGGCTCAGGAGCCTTAGGGATGGCTCCGCAGAGGACGGGGCCTGCTGGTGCCAGTCCCTCATCGGAGAGAGGATGGCAGCTGCCCTCCTGACCAGGACTAGGTTCCCTAGTATCATGTGAGGAGCACTTGGCATTTTTGAGAAAGACTTTCTTTTTTCTGAGGCAGGATCTTGCTCTGTCACCCAGGCTGGAGTGCAATGGTGCAAACATGGCTCACTGCAGTCTTGACCTCCCAGGCTCAAGTGATCCTCCCACCTCAGCCTCCCAAGTAGCTGAGATGACAGGCACGTGCCACCATGCCCAGCTAATTTTTATTTTTTGTAAGAGATGGGGGTCTCACCATGCTGCCCAGGTTGGAGGTCAAACTTGATTGCCCAGGCCACTCATGAACTCCTGGCCTCAAGCTATCATCCCACCTTGGTCTCCCGAAGTGCTGGTGATATGGTTTGGTTCTGTGTCCCCACCCAAATCTCATCTTGTAACTCTCACAATTTCCGCCTGTTGTGGGAGGGGCCCGGTGGGAGGTGATTGACTTATGGGGGCGGGGCTTTCCCGTGCTATTCTTGTGATGGTGAATGGGTCTCACAAGACCTGATGGTTTTAAAAAGGGGAGTTCCCCTGTACACGCTCTGTGCCTGCTGCCATCCATGTAAGACAGGACTTGCTCCTCCTCGCCTTCTACGATGATTGTGGGGCTTCCCCAACCATGTGGAACCGTAAGTCCAATTAAATTTCTCTTGTAAATTTCCCAGTCTCAGATATGTCTGTATCAGCAGCATGAAAATGAATACAGCTGGGATGACAACTCTGAGCCAATGCGTCCAGCATTGACTTTATTTTCTTAGAGCCATTTTAGGTTCACTGCAAAATTAAAAGGTACAGAGAATTCCCATATAGCACCTCTCCTACACCCAGGCACAGCCTCCTCCACTATCAACACCCCCACCAGAGTGGTACATTTGCGACTATGGATCAAGCTACCTTGCCACATTATCATCCCCCACAGTCACAGTTATGTTAGGGTTCACATGCACATTCTATGGGTTTGGACGGATATATGACGACACGTGTCCAGCATTCTAGGATCATCATTTCCTTGCCCTAAAAATCCTCCACAGCACTTCCTTTCCATTTTCTACTCTTGTATGTGTGGAAGGAGAGAAGAAAAATGCATGGCACGCCTGCTGTCAGGTATTTTGCTGAGCCGCATTTCATTTAATCCTACAGCCACCCTTTGAGCAAGGAAGACTTGAAAACAAGGCCCTGGGAATGAGTTTGCTGAGATCCCAGTGGCCAGGGGACAGTTACAAGGAAGGCCTAGGGAGATGTGCAGACGAATTCAGAATCAAGCTTTCAAGTAAGGTGAGTGAAGAGGTCTCATCTACTGAATGCAGTTCTGGGAGTCAAGGGAACCCCAAGTGCGGGGGGCGGGGTGTAGCCACAGAAGAGCATCACTGGTCAGACACCTTCATCCTGGGATATACCTGAGGCCTCCAGAACATGGGTTCTTGCCTGGGTATGGTCTGTTCATTTGTATTCATTCAAGAATCCTGTTAGCTGAGCATGATGATGTGGGCCTGCAGTCCCAGTTACTCAGCCATCTGCGGCAGGAGGATCACTTCAGCCCAAGAGGTCAAGGCTGCAGTGAGCTTTCATTATGCCACTGTACTCCATCCTGGGTGACAGAGCAAGACCCTGTCTTTACTTTAAAAAGAGGAGAGAGAGAAAGGGGGGGATAGAAGGAGAGAGAGAAGAGCGAGCGAGCTGTACCTTCCTTGTGCCTGGCACCGTCCTGGTGCGGAATACAAAGATGAAGGTTGCCTTCAGAGGTCCTAGGGTTGAATGGGGAAAGTGACATGCCCCAAAACACAAGTAGACTTTGATGAGCGCAGAGAGCACTATGAACATTCAGAAAATGGACACTGCTTCTGGGGGCCGGATCAGGACAGGCTGGAGAAGTGGATGGCACCTGTGGCAGGCCTTGAAGCCAGTGGGTGGAGAAGGGAAGCCTGGTCAGAGCCACAGATATGCACCAGGGGAGGGACTGTGGGCAGGAAGCAGAGCCGGGGGTGCAGGTCCGGGGGAGCGGCATTACGGAGGGAACGATGGGAGGTGCAGGGCAGCACTGTCCTGGCAGGGATCAGACAGAGGGGTGTCGAGCTGGGAGCTCCCTGATGGCGAGGACCTACCTAGTGTACAGTGGTGGCAGACACTTGATTAGGTTGGACTGCTGATGACGCCTCTTGATGTTGGGGTGAGACTGAATGACAGCATGGGGTGCCTGTAATAATAATGGGGGGGGCTGACAAGAGGCAGCCTGGAGAGGATGAGTTCCTCTTAAGACCCACGGCATCTGACAGGCCCTCTGGACGGTCGGTTGGAGATGCAGGATGAAAGCTTGAGACTAGTGGGGACAGAAATGCTGACCTGGGAATCACACAGAAAGCAGGAGAAACCCCAGCCGTGCAGATGTACACAGCAAATGGATAGTCAAAGGACAGAACCCACAGCTCAGAAACACTTAAGGGCGTCCATCTTCCCACACTTAGCTGACCACAGGAGGAGGAAGAGCCAAAGAGTATTCAGAAAAGGCGGAGACTTAGGAGTTGCATGGAGTTGAGATAGTTGGAGAAGGAGACTAAATGGTCTGAGATGCAGTTACTCACCGGGGCAGCCACATACCTCACAAAGGTGAAGATGAGGGTGCTTCCTTCCGTTAAGGTGCTGGGGTCACTCTGGATTGCTCAAGACTTTGATTCTCTAAGGTTTGAAGACCGGAGTCGGAGTTTGCCTTCAGCAGTTTTCCGTGGAACAAATGTGTGTTGATACCTGTTTTTGTCCCATCCAGGTTCGAGGGGCATCCCTAGTTAGTGGGTGGAGGGAGGCTACCTGGAGGCCACCTCTCCTCTCCCATCCCTGTGCACCCCATCTGCACACTCAGTAGATCCTCTGGAGACAGGAGGGGCAGGGGCAGGAGGAAGTTGGGCTTTATCTTCAGACTGACCTGTTAAGAGCCATCCCAAGTAGGTGAAACACATTTCTAATGCATTCTATGTGCAGAAGGCACATAATATAATTGTGTGAATTTATCGCAGAGTTAGAAATGTTGTTAAATGTAGACGGTTCCTCCTCAGGTACAAGTAAAATGAGTTGGCAAAGAGCTTCTCACAGCTCATGCATGAATGCCAAAGGGGAGAGGACATTCGCTAGCCACGGTGTAGGAGGCTGCGTCCTGGGCATCAATGTGTTGAGATTAATCCAGGACATGGCAGTCCTTTCTCAATGACACACATTCATAGAACTTGAATGTGGGTAGGCTCTGTAATGAGTCAGTCACTCTGTTGTCAACTGGCCTGGAGCCGGGAGTCGGTGTTCAATAAATGTTTTCAGAACAAATAACTGCTTTCAGCACCCACGCACCTTTTTCTAAGGAAACTCAACGTAGAATATACAAACAGAAAATTTCAGCTATAACTGATTACAAAATTCTCCCCCCCAGCTAAAGACTTCACTGCTGCTTTCCTTAAAGGTTCACTGCTAATGCCTGCGCAACAGGTCGGCTGAGGTGGGAGGACTCACACAGCCTGCACCAGCCCCCTACCCACCCGTCCATAGGAGGCGAGGCCCGGCCCCACCCGCCCTTCTTTACCTGCTGTCTTTCTCTGGCTTATTCCTGCCTCTTACTGGTTCCATGAAGGCTTTGTGTATGCCACTGCAGTATATTCAGTATTTCCTAAATAGATCGATAGATCGGACACTTTTCTGCAAGGAGTTTAGTCATCGACTTTACTAGGACACGGTACTAATTTGCTCATTAATAATCAAGCACTATAAAATCACACACTGAGCACCCAACCTGACCTGCCCTGCCTGCCGGCACAACAGGCTCTGAAATGCAGCGGCTGCAGAACCAGCGAGATAAACAGGGCGGTGACGAGGAGGTTCTTACTCCAATCTGAGTACAGCCGCTGCCTGCTGATCCCAGGGCTGAGATCACTCGGACAGACTGTGCCGAAGCCTTCCCTGATGCTGTTTCTTCTCAGTAAACAGGTCTCGGCATGTGCCTGCCAGTCAGTGAACAGGTGGAGGAGGAGGGAGGCAGAGGGATGGCCTCTACTAGGGAAGAGATGCTCACGGGGATTTCAACTCTCCAAAGCATCAATATTTTCTACAAACTGAAAACACTCTTCTTCAGAATTGCAAACAGGGTTGAAGAAGCCGACTCACCCAATTTCCCACCCACCTCTTGACCAAGTTGGAAAAGAAAATCCATTGAGAATGTCTCACGTGCAGCATACCTCAAAGAATTTTCTATAGCTCATCCGAATCATACTAACTTAAATCAATTGTCAAACTCTTTGCCGTTTGCCTGCCGCTTTCAAACCCACTCCCAGTGAAGAGGAACAATGACACGTGAAGAGCATCTGCAATAGGGAGCCTCGCAGGTGGAACTGACTGTAGCAAGGATGGAGGAAAAGGGGCGCGGGCTTGTGACTACGGTAGCTAGTGGGCAGGGGCATCACGGGGCCTCTGGGAACAGCATCAGTCTAGTTATAAAAAGGCTGAGAGCCGGGAGCAGTGGCTCACGCCTGTAATCCCAGCACTTGGGGAGGCCGAGGCGGGCAGGTCATCTGAGGTCAGAAGTTTGAGACCAGCTTGGCCAACATGGCGAAACCCTCTCTATTAAAAATACAAAAATTAGCTGGGCGTGATGGTGCACACCTGTAGTCCCAGATATTTGGGAGGCTGAGGCAGGAGAATTACTTGAACCTGGAAGGTGGAGGCTGCAGTGAGCCAAGATCACGTCACTTCACTCCAACCTGGGTGACAGGGCGAGACTCCATCTTAAATAAATAAATAAATAAATAAAATAAAATAAAATAAAAGGCTGAGAGGCCCTTCTGTAAAAGGGGATGATGATAATGGTTACCTCCTGGGTTGTTTGAGGACTACATGAGTTGACTTATTTGAAGTGTCTGGAATAAGGCCAGGCATCCAAGACGTCATACAATAATAATAATAATAATAATAATAATAATAATAATAATAATCCATTAAAATTAACAGAAAAGGAGAGCAGGTTACTGCAGGACAACACAGAAGAGCCTCTTCAGTCGACAAATATTTCCTTGGGAGCCGCTTTTCCTCTTTAAACTGAAAGAACCAAGGAAAGCACTGAAGACTAAAATTAATGTATTTTTACTTGGCGAAATAATTCAAGGCAAAAACAGGGTTAATATGCTATCCATTTTTAAAGTATCAAGCATAAAATGCAATTCAGAGTATTTGTTTTGTTGTTCTAATTTCCACTTAGATCCAGAAAACCAAGTGAACTGAAAAACAGATACAGAAAAACGAAAGCTGAGGGTATCTAGAGAAAGAGAGTCTCCACCTCCTTTGGAACAAATCTGCTCTTTGCCGAGTATGTGACTCATTCTCAGGCTGCCCACTCAGTTATTAAAATAATTCAGGAGGGGTCAGAAGCAGTGGCTCACACCTGTAATCCCAGCACTTTGGGAGCCCAAGGTGGGCGGATCACTTTGAGCTCAGAAGTTTGAGACTAGCCTGGGCAACATGGCAAAACCCGGTCTCTACTAAGAATACAAAAATTAGCAGGGCGTGGTGGCCAGTGCCTGTAATCCCAGCTACTCAGGAGGCTGAGGCAGGAGAATCGCTTGAATCCAGGAGGCGGAGGTTGCAGTGAGCTGAGATTGCACCACTGCAGTCCCTCCTGGGTGACAGAACGAGACTCCCCGTCAAAAAAAAACAAAAACAAAAACAAAAAACAAAACATTCAGGAGGCTTTTCTCCAGTCTATGAAAATAACCATCACCACATTCTACATCCTCTCAGTAGAAGTTGCATGTGGGCCAGGTGTAGTGGCTCACACCTGTAATCCCAGCACTTTAGGAAGCCAAGGCGGGAGGATCACCTGAGGCCAGGAGTTCAAGACCAGCCTGGGCAACACAGCAAGACCGTGTCTCTAGAAAAAATAAAAACATTAGCCAGGTGTGGTGGCATATGCCTGCAGCCCCAGCTACTGGGGAGGCTGAGGCAGGAGGACTGCTTGAGCCCAGGAGTTCGAAGCTGCAGTGAGCTTTGATCAGGCCTCTGCACTCCAGCCTGGACGACAGAAAGAGACCCTATCTCTGGGGGAAAAAAAAAACCCAACAGTTGCACGTGAACAATCTTACAGTCGGGCTGCCTTGGAATTCCTAACTCCAGGAACTACCAGCTCCCTTCTGTACCTCCCTCCTCTGGTCTTCCCACCCAGCCCCTTCACCCACGTCTGACCTAAATGCATTCCACCTGCCTCCTAAATACGCCTGCACACAATTTGGTATATTCTCCTGGCTCTAATTTTTACCGGGAAAGGAAGTTAAAACAAAAGGCCAAAAAAAAAAAAAAAAAAAAAAAAAAACCCAATCAGCATCTACTTATTTTTGAAAGTTAGCTCCCCTTAGGTTCCAGGCATTCCACTTATTTCTGGATCTCTGGTTTCACAGGCAAGATGGGACAGGCAGACAGAACTTGGGCATGTGCCCTCTGTGGAGAAAGTGACTTCAGAAACCTCTGAGGCTTTATTAGCCTGCGATTCTAAACTCGGGGGGACATGAAAAACTCAGAGACGAGTCATCAGGCTCTATCTTCATAAGACTTTTTTCTCTCTCTGTGTGTGTGTGTGTGTGTGTGTGTGTGTGTGTGTGTGTGTCTTTTCAAACAAATAGCACTGCGCAGTATCCTTAGAGACTACAGCCAAAGGTCCTTCACGTATTTTCTCTACATTTCAAGAGTCTCAGGACCATGCTTCTTATCTAATGTGTGACCTTATCTAATGTGTGACCCTTGAAAGGGGAAAAGGTCACGGAATTGGGGGCAAGTTTGAGTTCCCGTCACCAGCCACAATCTCTAGATCAAACGGAGGACAACACACCGCCTGGGCCCTGGCCAGGTTTGCCTGAAGCAGGGCCAGGCAGCCTCAAGGCCTCCATGGCAGGCTGGGGATATGGGGACGTGGGAAAAGGGGGTGCAGGGAAACTGGGAACTAGGCGGGGAGCGTGAGAAAGGGAATAAACCCGTACGCCGATGAAGAGGAAAAGCAGGAGGAGATGAAGGCAGTGCAGGGGGCAGAACAGCGGACACAGGGCCGGGAAGGTGGCAGGGCTGCACTCCAGAACCTCAGCTGAGCGTTTTCTTCTCCTGTGTCCAGGAATGGTGTGAAGTGTCTGCAGGCGTCCGAGTGAACCCACAGGGAGAGTTCGGCTGGCACACAGGGAGATGGGCCAGGGCGTGGCAGGCGAGGGCAGCACAAGCATGGTGCTGCGACACCACTGCTGGGAGCAGGGCTGAAAGGCGTCTTTTGCTCTAAGGACTTTCATAAGGCAGTCCCAATCCAAAGACCAACCTCAGTTTCATGGCCTTAGCCTCTCAGTTTCTTAAGCCTTCTGAGGACCTCCTGATCATGACGAGTAAGTCATTATTTACAGCCATGTGACAGATAAATCAGTATAGGTGATTTGTCCTGAAGGACCCCCAAAAGGAAATACATGAGAGTACCCACACTCGGCACAGGAACAGCAAGAGTCCTCCTGTGAGAGCTGAGGGAGGACACTGGCCCTGAGTCTGTCCACTGCTGAAGCTTGGCAGAGGCTGGGGGAAGACCTCAGAACAGTCGGCTGCCACTGCTTAGTGGAGGGGAGGGCGGTAAAACGTTTCCCCATCAAACCAAAACACAACAAAAAACCTCTCTGATTTGGGAATGTAATCATATAATTTCCACTTGGCAAAAATGTTGGTTGGCTATAGAACAAAAAGAACAATCTGAATCCAAGCTATTGCCTCTTAATCCTTTAATTAGGCTGAGTCTTTCAGAAGAAAGCACCATTCATTTTTACTGAAGGGAACCAAGAGCAGAGATAGTGACACACACACACACACAGACACGCGCATGCACACACGTGTGCACACATACATGAATGCATGTATTTGTAATGATTATAATTAAACACTCTTGCTGAAGGGCTCAGAGTTTACAAGAAAATTTATTTGTGTCTGAGAGCCGCCATTTAGAACATTAAAAAGGCCCTCCTGGGAACGTAACTTGGGGGAGATGTGGTGAGAGGGCGGGACTCAGCAGCCCACAGGCATGTCACAAGATGTGCCCAGATGCTCTGGGGTGAACTCTGCTCTGACTTCAGGCCAGAGGTGTCTGCCCCGGCAGTGCCCTAACAGCTGAGTGGTCGGAAGGCTCCAGCTGGGGAGGATTCATTTGGAATCTTTCTTCTTCTTCTTCACTGGTGTTTCTTTTGGCGTAGCGTCCTCTGCTAACTCTACTGGCTTTTGCGGCTTTTTCTTCCCTCTTCTCTTTTTGGGCTTCAGGGTGAAGTCCCCGCCCTCAGGTGGCTGCGCATGGTCCCCTGCATCCGGAGCAGAGGCCTCAGAACTCTGGTCCCAGCAGGGGCCTCTGAGCTGCTCTCCCGCTGGCCCGCTCTTCTTGGCCACTCGCTCCTGGGCCTTGGGCCTCTTGGGCTTTCCCTCCATGTGCCTCTTGGCCTTAGGCTGGGGGTAACTCTCCACATCTTCACCCGTGGCCTCTTTGTTTCTTTTCTTCCCCCTTTTGCGTTCCACCTGCGTCTCAGAAGTGTCAGACCCTGGAACTGGGACCTGGGGCTTGTTCTTCAGTGCTGCCATCCGCTTGGCAAAGTACTCCTGGATGGTGAAGGCACTGGTTGTCGTGGTTTCGTTCTCATCTGGAGTGGAGGGACTGGCATCACCCTATAGTGCGCAGAAGAGTTAAAAGGCAGGTAAGCATCAACTGTTCATCCCTCACTGCACCCAGGAGGCACTCACACCCGGCACTCACACCCGGCACCCACACCCGGCACCCACACGCGGCACTCACATCCGGCACTCACACCCGGCACCCACACCCGGCACCCACACCTGGCACTCACACCCGGCACTTAGGAGACAAGGCTGAGTGCCAGGCTTCTTTCGGCCTCTCTCCCTTCTGGTCGGCCTGAACTGCAGGCCTGGAGCAAAACAGCCACACACTCTGGCTAGGTACTAGGTGGGGTGGTAGATGACAGGCAGAAGTTAATGTCAGAAGGGAGCTGGCAAGCCGCCTCGATGGAATTCTGAGTAAACATCTCCCTAGAAACAAGTGTTGTGGTGACTAAGCTCCCAGAATCTCATATCAGAAACAGGGACACTGGCGTTCCAGAGCTTCATGATTTTGTTAGACAACGATTTCACCTTCATTATGAATTACACGGGCCTCTGTGTTGATCTAGAAACTTAAGACACCACCTAGATAGGTTAACCTTCCATGAGGACAGGAGCCGCATTCCACCCTGGAACCTGGCTTGCCGGGGGCACCCTTTCTCACCCAAAGGCGGAGTGTGGCTGCTCTGGCAGCTGCTCCTGAATGGAGTGCAGAGTGGAGACTCCGCGTGTCTCAGCCTCCTCCCTGAAACAGCGGGCCAGCTTGGGGGCTTCTTTCCCTCAGCTGGGGGTGGGGAGGAAGGAAATGCCCCCTCCTTCCCTAACAAAAACTAGATACTCAGGACTGTATTCGGGCTATTCTTAAATTTGAGGAGTTACTCACACATAACAGCTGAGATGAGGATTTTAATTTTAAATGAGTATATTGCATTGTCAGATAATATCTGCTATAAGAAAAAATGTGAAAAAAGTATATATCTAAAAGTACATTTTGCTGTAAAGCTTGAGAAGTGGGAGAAAATTCCTAAGGGGAGAGGCTGGGATAAAGAATGAAATGCTGGAATCACCATTTGGGTTGAGGCTGGCAGTAAGGTGAGGAGGCGTGCCTGTGGGGCAGGAAGTGCCTTCGGGTTGAAGACTACAAGGAATATGCTCGGAGTCAAATCAATGTCTGCAGCAACTCTGCCCACAGAGACTCTGGAAATAAGTCATTAAGCTAGCATGCTAAACTTAGGTTTTCATAGTCGCCTGGCTTCTTCCTTCATACTCATTTACCTCACAAGAAGAGGCTGGGTATTCCATGCTTTCACGGTGGGAGGGTGGGAAAGGGCTCCTGAATAAAGCAATCTCTAAATCAGGATTCTACTATGATCCTAAGCTTGGCTGGCAAGGTTCTGCGTCTGCAGGTAACTGAATTACAAACCACCTATAAACAGACCCTGTATTGTCTTGACAGAGTGGTCCTCAAAAACCAGCTTAGTGGAATCCAAGATAATGTCCCATTTGCAGTTCCAGCAGAATCAATATTATTATATATGAACGGACAACTAGGGCTTGAGTGGCAAGTGCCTCAGAGAGCTTTCACAAAAGGGTACATAAAAAAATCATGTGGTCAATTTTGGAATTTCAAAACAGGCAGAACATGAGGAATAAATCAACTGAGTTTTGGGAAGAAGTTTTAATTTTATCCATTACTATTCAATTTGTGCTGGAATTCCATGGGGTGATTTTGAGAAAAATAAAAAATATCTGCTCCCAGGAGATTTGTCTTTTTGTTCTTCAAATGTCGAAAAAGAGCTGAAATGCTGCACAGCCGAATGAAGGATCTTCTCAAGGCTCTCCTGGTGCGAGCCAATCCCAGGCTTATGAACGAGAGAGATCCTGCCACCCAGATGGGCACCTCACAGCCACATGGAGACAGAGACAGGCTCGGTGACCAGCCACCCTCACAGCCACATGGGGACAGGCTCGGTGATCAGGCACCCTCAGAGTCACATGGGGACAGGCTCGGTGACCAGCCACCCTCACAGCCACACGGGGACAGACTCGGTGACCAGCCACCCTCACAGCCACACAGAGACAGGCTCGGTGACCACGGCGGGCTCGTTTATGCAACAGAAATCTCACTGATAGTTTTGCAGCACTACAGGCGCCTGCAGTCTGTGGGCCCTCTTTTGGAATGTATTTGTGAGGCTGGAACTCACATCTGAGTCAAATCCTATGACTCCTTACCTTGCTTATCTATTTATTACCTTGTGAATTCCTGATTTTAACCACAGGAGCTAAGTGCTGGTATTAATCACATTTTTTATTATCAGGAAGTACAAAACCATCTTTGAGTCACTTGTTGAATTCAGTGTGTCTTCCTAATCCCAGAAAGTAAGTAGGCTCATAATCAATTCCTGGGATGTAAGTTTAATAGGCACAGCCACTGCACAGGCTTGGCAGGGCATGGAGACAGGCTAGAGAGGGGCTAGCACCCGAGTCCTACTTCTTCCCAGCAAAGTGCTGGCCACATAATGACCGGCTAGAGAGAGCTGCTTAATGCGGGGGTAGCCACCCTCCCACACCACAGAAATGTGCCTATTGTACAAGGCCATGGACTCAAAGGAAAAATACACTGAAAATCTGACTCCTGCAGGAGCAATGGCCAGGACTCATCTTTTTATACACCAAAGTCAGAAACTCAGTTTCACTGCAGAGATTCTAATCCTGCTTCTGCATTCTTGACCATGGCATCACATAAAAATATATACATATTTTCAAGAAAACTAATGCTTTTGTATCTGGTCTCTATCAAAGTAAACAAGTATTGAGAAAAACAAGTCACTTTAAAGTATTTTGAAGTGACAATAACTTGCATTTTCCCACATTTCCAATAAACACACAATACAACCTCAAAAAATAAAATCTGTAATATTTAAATGTGACGTTCACCGCTTCATAAACGTTGAGAATGTCTGTTTGCTAACTGTGTTCCAAAAACTAATGAAACAAATTTAAGAGTAACTTGAAAACTTCTGGTTCTATATAAAATACTACCAAGAAATATGGTTAATCATCTTGCCAAATGTGATTTAAGCTCAGGGATTCAGGAAACGTCGCTCTCTTTTGAATTCCAATGCCTGCTGTTCAACTAAAGGAGGTTTTAGTCACTAATGGCAAAAACCGTGAGCACTTTGGCACCAACCTAATAAAACAAGCAGGGCTAGCCTTGCCCGTTCGCAGCAAGCCTCACGGTCCCCTCCCTTCCTTCAGTGCTAATGAGTGCATCGCATGTGTCAAAAACATTTGTGACTTTCCCAAATGGTAAGTGGGCCTTAATTTCTACCCAATCAATAAGCACTTGTGGGTTTGAACTGAGATGACTCCGGAGCATCTGCTCCCCAGTTCACAGAGCCCTGAGAGTTGAAAGCCAGGCCCACGGGAGCACCTTGCTCACTCACGTGAGGAAGCTTCACCCAAAGTGATCAGGCCCGGGGGTCCTGAGGAAGGCAGCTATCACCACTGTGCCAGGCACTTGACATCAAGTGGCATCTCAGCCGTCTCTTGCGGCAACCTGAGGAGAGGCGCCCTCTCATGACACAGGCAGAGTGAGACTCCTAGCGCTTAATCCGCAGAAGGTCTCACAGCTGGAACACGGCAGGAGAGAAACAGCCCCAAGGCTGCCGGAAGCAAAGCACTTGCTCCCTCTACCACAGGACCCTGACTCCTAGCTCCCACCTCCTGGGCTGCCTTGTCACCTTTCCTCTCTCTTCAGAAGCCACCACCAAAACTAAAGCATGTATCAAGTGACCACATAATCCAGAGACTGAGGTCCACACTCACCTAAGTTGACTGATGCAGAAAAAATATCCACAGAAATAGTACTTTCAAAAGAGAAAAAAAAAACTACATCATCTTAGTTTGCAATTCATATAAATAAAAAACAGCCTGAAGCCAGGCTTAAGGGTTTTATAATTTATCAAACTAGCATGTACAGTCACTTGAAAAAGTGTGACTGTTTCAAAGCAGAGAGTAAAACCCAAGTCCAAACCTTCCACCCAGGCAAGAAGCCCTCTCGAGCAGATGCTGGACAGCTTCCACCTGGGCACTGCCAATATGGAAAGGTGGCTGCTCTGGTTCTCTGACTCAGTTTTCTCATCAGCAACAGGTCGATTCAGGTGGTTCCTGGGCATACACCGTGTGTCATGATTAGAGCTGGAGAATCTTAACACCATCTCTGGCAAGTCCAAATTACCACTGAGGAAAAAATAAAGTGGGTACAAAGGCAAGCTGACCTTGCAGAGTCCCTGCAGGTATCAATTACAATACACCACAGTCCTCTCTGGTCCCTGAAAGTTGCCTGAAGCTACACATATCAACTCTTCTCAGAGGTCTACAGAATTACAGTCTGTCTGCTTCTTTTAGGATCCTCTATCTGGAGACTGTGCAGCTCCATGAGTATCTGCGCAAGCTCCTCTGGGCTCACGGAGGACTTTGCTCTTGGGTCATTCAAATGTGTATACTGGGGTGGATTATTAATAAAACGCCCAAATAGAGAGGATTCTCCATTATTCTCAAAAGAATCTTTTGGGGCAGGGAAATGAAGCAGTCTGCACACAGGCCTTAGTGAAGTGCCTGGAGCAGATGCACCTTACTATAGAATCCCCCTACTTAGGATCAACACGCCAGTCCAGGGAATGCACTTCAAAGGCAAGTCTTTCAGCTTGCCAGCCTTGCTCACACATCACCACTGATCTTAAGTGAGAGGATGGAAGCTTTCTGATTTCCATGTTAAGATATGGAGGTCATGCTGCAACAGTAACCCTTCAATGAACTTTGTTAACAAAGTAGACACCCCGAGCTCAAGGGTAATGGATTTAGCAACTGGGGTTGTGAGTCCTGATGGCTATTGCCTGTGATGAACAAACGCTCACTGCCACCACAGCCTGTCTGTCATCAGCCTGTGCTGGGTTCGTCTGTGAAAAGTTAAGAAAGCTTGGCAAGTGAGTGGTTTGACAGAACATTCTGTACCTCTTCCAAACTTTTCAGTAGGGCAGTTCTGACAAACACAAATTATGTATCCCTTCAGGTATGAAGTGACTCTGTGTGACTCCTCAAGACAAAGGGATTGTGGAGACCCACTGTCAGCTGTGTGTGTCCTTTAAACTCCTCCAACAGAAGGGGCAGGATGAACTGACCCAGCCACTCCCTATGCTGGCCTACCATGTCCTTCCACATCCCCTGTACACAGTCTCATGCATCAGTTTCTTGAAGATCAAGTGTAAAACTGCTTCCTTCCACAAGTCCGATCCCATGTGAACATCCTTTCTTGTTTATTGCCCATAACAGCAATTTGTTGCTTCTATTTTCTGTATTTGTTTAATTTGCTTTGCAAGCATCTTCCCAAGGAAACAAGTTTCTTGAGGACAGGGGTCATTTCTACTTCATTTGTATTCATACAATCCACAACCTCCCTAATGAGGAACAAGGTATGGTAAGTGCTCAACAAAGGCACGAAGACACCAAACCCAGCCGGACCAACGCTGTGAAGAGCTCCCACCACCACCCACTGGCCCCAAATGTTTTGTGTTTGTCAGCACAAACTTGTCTGCATATCAGACAGGTCTAATGTACAGAAGGGGCATGGGAGGGTAAGAAGAGAATCAGCATTTTGAGTGCAGATTCTTCCCATCCACATGAAACCACCCCCTTCTCATCAGACAGCACCTTCCCTTGCCTCAGGATGCAAACTACTTCTCTAACTACTGTAAGGTATATCTGAGTGTCCTCTGCTGTCAGCCAGTTCCTTCCTGGCCCTTAGCAATAAATAGAAACTCAGTCTCATCTCCTGCTCCATCATTCCACATGTTACCATAGTTGCCTTGGAGGGGATAAGTCAATTGGAAAAAAGCAAAGTACTGTGTGGTATGGGAACTGCCACGTTTTTTCTGTGGGATTAGTCAAACACAAGCAATGTCAGTAGGGAATGAACTGTTCTTGCTAAAGAAGACAACTGTTCTTGGTAAAGAGAAGAGAGTTCTCAGGCATATCAGATACAAAGGTAAGCAGCTCATTGGGAGAACAGCAGTGGGATGGAAGTTCCACCAGCAGCCTCTGGTAGCAAGCTGTGAAGGCACAGCCTACATTATATCTTAGCTGAAAACACAACCTGGGCAAACTGATTCTAGGGAATCATTGAAATGGGTTTGCCACTGAAGGCCGAGTTAGGCAGTGATTCACAGCCATTCGTCGGAAAGCCTGCCCTGAACCACCATGGCGGGCGGCTCTGCTCTTCTCTCTATGAAACCTCTGTGGTTTCATGCGTTTCCTTTGTGGTTTCTACATAACTGAAAACATCCAGTGTTTTATTGACGAACAGCTATTTTTACACTCACAAAAAGCTTTTCAAGTGTGAAATCTCGTACATTTTTCAAGACACTCATCGCTCACATCTGGAATTAGGCTAAACACACAAAGTCTCGGCAATGAGCAGCCTCAGGGAATTTGCCTGGGAGATGCAATCAGTTTTAGCGTTAGCAAGTATCACAAGAGTCAAACACAAATATAAAACCCCATCGACTGGAGCTGTGATTTGAAGTGGTGTTAAAAAGCAAAGATAAAATAACAGAATGAGAATTATGGAGCAACTCAACTGGAAAACACAGAAATTGTGTGTGTGTGCACATGTGAAACAGGTGTAAGAACCTGTGGCATGTATTAGAAGCCCACTATGCAGGGGTTCCAGAGGGTTCCCTCTAGACAGAGACTGGTGAACTATGGCCGTGGGCCTAGTTTTTAATGATTTTTAAAAAACCATTTCTAAATGGTTAGGAGGAAACAAAAAACTATTTTATGACATGTAAAAATTACATGAATTTCAAATACCAGTGTCCTTAAAGTTTTGAATTTCCTCAGTAAAAATGTTGTGAAAATTTGTTTTCTTTCTCATCATACAAGTATACGCAATAGGTGCTAAGTAAATATTTACTGAATAAATGTATTATAAAATCAGCTCTGCGATTGTGAATATAGTACTGCTGACTTTTGGAAGTGGCAGGTGCATTTCAAGTGCACACACACAATATACCTTTATATACACGCATGTACCTATATACACGTATGGAACTGGAGGACACTGGGCTTTGACAAAGTCCTCAAGCTCTGTCTCCTGCCAGCGACAGAATGCCTACCTTTCTGAACTGTCAGCAAGCAGCAGAGAGGCTGCTAACTGCTGCCTGCTTTTGAGTAGCAAAAGACAGCAGACAAAGAAAAAATTTGTTTAAAAAGTGATCTGACGTCAAAGAGAACTCTCAGCAACCCAATAAGTATGCAGAGATACCTTTCTAATAATCAGGCATCAGAACTCTGCTTGGAATTTACAAATTCAGACACACTGGACATCGGAGAAGATAATACGAACTAGAAGGAACAGAACAGCTTGCTCTTCCGTGGACTTTAACAGAGAAATACACAGAATGCCAAATTCCTTATATGAAGGCCAATGCTAACAGAGCTGTTAATTTTATGTCTTTTTCTTTTTCTCTTTTCCCATACGCCTAAACAGCTATTCCGATCGCCACTTGTTAGGAGAAGCCGACATAAACATGTTTGAAAAGGATGGTTCTCCATGGCAACAGCTTCTCAAGTAACCAACATCAGGATCACTAACAAGAGTCATCCAGCTTCTGTGGAAAAAGAGGGAAAGAAACAGGAACAGGCTTCCTGCCTCCCTGAAAGGTCCTCAGGCTCGGAAAGTTGCAGTGACAACCATTCCCGACACACTGGCCATGAAGATAAACGAGGCTCCTCCAGAGCTGGAGATGATCCATGTGACACAGGCCCCAACTTCTGTGAATGATGTCTAAAAATAATCCAAATTGACTGCATTTTAAAATTCCAGGTCAACTGGTTCTCTCCCCTGCTCTCCAGAGGCAGGACAAACAGCTTTGATAAACAGCTGAGACCCAGCACTGGCCTCTCACAGAACACAGCAGAAGCTTCCAGAGGGTTCTGTCTCTTCCATCTTTATCCCACATGAAGAGGTGAAAACTGCTAAAGAACCATGACAACTCGAATGCAGGCTCCTTACTATAGAAAGCAAAGCACAGCAGTTCTTGAAGATTCTAGAAAATCTAAAGTCTTCAATTTCTAAAAAGAATAAGGTCTTTGTTTTTTTTAGACGAAGTTTCACTCTTGTTGCCCAGGCTGGAGTGCAATGGCACAATCTCAGCTCACCGCAACCTCCGCGTCCTGGGTTCAAGTGATTCTTCTGCCTCAGCCTCCCAAGTAGCAGGGACTACAGGCATGTGCCACCATGCCTGGCTAATTTTGTATTTTTAGTAGAGACAGGGTTTCCCCATGTTCGTCAGGCTGGTCTCGAACTCCCAACCTCAGGTGATCCGCCCGCCTCAGGTCACCGAAAGTGCTAGGATGACAGGGGTGAGCCACCGCGCCCAGTCGAATAAGGTCTTTTTTAGAGAATAAAATCTTTATTTTGAAACTAGGACTAGGGTATGCATTATATGGAGTAATTAAGTAGTCATGATTATTTATAAAAGAAAGGTAAATTAGGTGAATATAGTCGTGACTAATACAAAAAGTTTCCTCTTTCAATTTTTGTAAACTACATAAGGCTAATATTTTCACATACTCTTTCTTTCACCAAAACCAATGTAGCAAATAAAAATATTTAAGAAATATTTTTAGGAGTAAATTTGGCAAGGCAAAGTCATCCTATGTTTAAAAGGTATCAAAATTAGTAAGAATAAATAAAATTCTGAACTTAGTCATGTTAAAAAAGTAAATGATATAAAATAATACACCAGATAGTGTTCTTATCACAATAAAAAAAGACAATATGCCGGCACAACTTATTTTTAGCATAGACAAAAACTAAACAACAACAAACCAACTACAAAACCAATTCTACTCAAGAAAAACCCTAACCAGTTACACTGAGACGGTAATTCCAAGGAGCTGATAAAAAATAAAAACTGTTACTGCTATTAAATATATAATCCTATAATAACCTCTTCTCTTAGTTTTACAGAAGCTATACTTTTTTATTTTATAAACACAAAATATATTGAAAGCTTAAGTGAAAAAGTACGAGAAATACTGTCTCCCTGGCATGCTCAGAATCCAAAAAAGTTCTTGCAGCAAGACCTGCCTCATTTGCAACAAAGCATTGCTTGCAGTCCTGAACCGACCCAACCACCAGAAATTCAATGCCCTCCAGTATGCTGCTTCTCAAACTATCAGGGGTAAAGTATTAGTTCTGTCTGTTTTGTGTTTTTTTTTTTCTTTTTGCCTTTAAAAATTTCCAATCCATTACAGGATTACAGGGCAAGATTTTTATACAGTTAAAAAAGTTACCAGAAAAATGAAGTTTTAAAAAGACATCTAAAACCCAAGTCCTAAATTATTGTCAAATTACTAGAAAAGCTTCTAAATGCTTACTCTTAATTTCTGTCTTTACCTTGTCTATGGACCATACTTTGAGTGGCACTGCTATAAAATATCAGCTAGCAAAGGACAGAAAACAGGTGCTCAATTTAAGACAGTAGAAGTGGCACTGAATTGGCTGTCAGAAGATCGGACGCACAACAGACAGAACGTGTGATCTAGGACAAGTCCCGGGACTTTCCAGGCCTCAAATGCAATCATTTGCAAGACAGAGAAATAGGGCTCCTCAGTAACCTTTTTCAACATAGTTTCTTCACATGCCCTTCTTCAAACACAATCTTAAACAGAAGGCCAATCTGTACAACATCTCGCGGAGCTTTGGCTGCGGCCGGGCGGAGGCAACCCAAAGCTCATGTCCCAACTCTCCCCTCCAATCCCCTTGTAAAGGCCCCTGGGGACCCTAGAACTCTATGGAATCCAGTCTGAAAATCAACAGCTATATTTTTAAGGTCCATTACAATTCTAGCATTCATTATAGCCTAGATAAGTCCATAGCACTCAGCAAAAGGAGAAGGCGAAAGCTTTCGAGAATAAAATTGGTCTTTGGCTGGGCGCGCTGGCTCACGCCTATAATCCCAGCACTTTGGGAGGCCAAGGCGGGTGGATTACCTAAGGTCAGGAGTTCGAGTGCAGCATAGCCACCATGGCGAAACCCCACATCTACTAAAAATACAAAAATTAACCAGGCATGGTGGTGCGTAACCCCAGCTACTTGAGAGGCTGAGACAGGAGAATCTCTTGAACCTGAGAAGCGGAGGTTGCAGTGAGCAGAGGTCGTGCCACTGCGCTCCAGCCTGGGTAACAGAGTGAGACTGGTCTCAAAAAATAAATAAATAAAGATAAAATAAATTGGTCTTTAACATTACATAATATACATAATTCTTAACACTGTCATTAACCTTTGGAATGTCAACAACTGGCAGTCAGAACTGTACAGTCAACCAATTTCTTCCAAAAATGGTAACAAAGAATCAAGACTGAACTCCCCAATAGTGTAAAGTCTCAGGTTGCAAAGTGGGTCCTCCTGAGGCGCACAACGGCTGACGATGACCTCAGGCTGCCTACTCTTCCGGCTCTGCCTCGTGAGGTCAGGAAAGGACCACAAGAAAGGGGAAGCAAGGGACGGGATGGTGCTGCCCAGACCTGTCACCACAGTTGCCACCCTGCTTCCTTCAGACTACGGCTGGAGACACAGAGCTTTGCCTTCTCCGCCAACCCTTCCCCCACACTGCAACCCAAAGAAAGGTCCCCCTTCTTCCTGTTTTCATGACGTCACAGAAGGAAAATCTGGGGAGGAATGTTATTTCTGCTTTCCTGGCAAGAGAGAAGTACAGAAGGAAAAATGAGCCAGTGCTTCCCCCCTCTTCTCCTGCAGTAGACCATGTGTATGTCAATTTCTTACTATCACAAAGGCTCTTAAAACCACTTGCTTCATCTGTCAACACACGAAAAGCCAAATCTAATCCTTTCAGGCCAAACCTACGTCCTGGTGAAGCTCTAACCAAACAAAACAGCCCAGCGACTTCCAACCCCTGGGTGTGTTGGCAGGCCCTGCCCTCACCCCCACTGCTTTCTCATTTCTTCTTTACGAGTATCTTATTATGAAGTTATGTTGCTGATCCACAAGACGACATAAATTTTTACTGGTACTAAAACAACTTTCAAAAAAGTCATGACCCACTTTCTCCTTTCTGGCTCCTCTAGAAAGTAGAGGCAGGCCCAAGCCCCGTTTGAAGTCCTTGCTGCCGGGAGATGGCCAGTTTATGTCTCTTGTCCTAGGACAGGAAAAGGATGCACTCTCGGCACCATGTGCTAGGGTGAGATAAGACCAGAGATTCTGTCCTCAGCACCTTATCAGCTTTTCCTGCCACTTTCCAGAGCAGACAGCACCATGGCTGGCAATGAACGAAGCTCGCTGAGGGGGGGCTGGGTGTGTGAATGGCTTGGGGACTGCAGGGAGTGAGGTAGGCAGGGTGTAGAATGAGAAAAGGAAAGAGAAGAGGTTCTTCATGTATCTTAAAATGGTTTGTTCCCCCCAAAATTGCTTTTTTTTTTTTTTTTTAAACACATGGATTTTGCATCTCTGTTGAAACTGCAGCAACCAGGATAGATGTTTTTATAAGGACTTCCGTTCTTGTTAGAATGAACCACCACTTTCATTGCTTCGCGCCCTGCCCCTCACTGTCTTGTGCGACTGGCTCCTGGGCACGTAGCACAGGACGGATCTGCTATCAGATGCTCCATGGAATGCCCGTGGGGCCCAGGCTGCAGAGTCGGTGCCTTCCACAGGCACGCGAGCCTCTATCTGCACACCCAGTGATCTCCTGTGGCCGGGACACACTTGCTCACATGGGACAATCTACCTCACAGTGCAAAGGAACAAGGGAGGCTACAGGACACTCCTTCAAATACAGACGAATGGCATCGATGAGCTGCTTTGTTCTGCAACAAATAACATCTGTGAATCCAAGGATTATACTCTTTAGAAACCCTGGTCTTTTGGGGTTCGGTTAGGGAGGGGGAGAATAAAACTCTTGGAAAAAAATCTAGACTAAGCAGGAAAATTTTAATTTGGTTATGGACTCAGTTATTGATAATAAACTCATGAAAGTTCAGGTTGAGTATCCCTTATTTGAAATGCTTGGGTTCAGAAGAGTTTCAGATTTTTGATTTAGGAATATTCAACCTGGAATAGCAATATAAATATACTAAATTGATATTCCAGGTTGAACATCCCTCTCTTGTTTTTGCAATTTGTTGTTGATGAAACCAAACCACGTGTCCTGTAAAGTTCTCTCATAATCGGATTTTTGCTGAATGTATCCCTGTGGTATAGGTTAACACATTTCTCTGTCTCACGTATCTCCTGTACGGTTCAAGTGAGAGGCAGGCTTACTTCCTAACGGAGCACTTTTCCAATGCCAGCATGTTGTTTTATGAAAAACTGGGCTGGATTCATGGTCTAAGTAAGTTTGGGAAACAAGTCTGTGCTATTCCTCCCTTTGATTCATAACGCACATCACCATCTGAGACACGTGGCGGCTGTTAAACTTCAGAATGGCCCACATTTATTTGATCCTGGAACATTTTTGGTAACACCCACCGGCATCCCATGAAATCAGTGCTCTGCCGAACTGACTTTGAAAGGGCTATTCAAACAGATAGTTCCATTATCTGGATGAAATGAGTAGTTCTCTTGTTAAATCTTATAGTTAAATCTTTGTTTTGTCCCAGACTGTCCAAGAGGGTGGGCTTTTACCAATGTACGTTTTTGCAAAAATGACAAAAGCATAGCAGGGAAGTGAAAAGAGGGCCTGGTAAGCATCCCACTACGGACACTGGCTTGCAGAGCGCCTCCGGGAGGAGAGGTTAGCTCTTTTGTAGTTATCACACGATTGACACGGGAATGTCTGTTCCTAGGTTTAGAAAAATTATGCTTCCATTTTGGAATGGAGGGTAGCGGAGAAATAACATATCCTAAGTGATGCCGAGTACGGATGTATTTTCTTTGTTTACTTTTAAGACTGCCTACAATCTAGCTGTATTTTTAAAAGGATTATGCAGTAAGCGGCAAGCCCTGCAGAGTCTGACAGTGAGATGACCACTGTGAAGAAGAAAGATGTTGGGCATCAGGTTCCACTTAAAGTCTGCGCAAAGTTCAAACCACAGAACCAAGAATAAATGTATAAAATAATCAAGTGAATAGCATATGGAACACAGAAGTCAATGGACACATAACAAAATCAAATTCAAAAAAGCAATTTCTAAAAGTGAAACAAACTTGATTCTGCAACTAGCTGGTGAAGAGCCACACAAAAAGAAATTCCAAATGACTTGGAACATAATAATTTAACTGTATAGACTGAATAGGAAATACATAAAGACAAAAAGAACTGCCACACACCCAAAACAAACCCTCTGAATCTCTCTCTCTCTCTCTTTTAAAATGATCAAGTTATTGGCCTTATTCTGTGACTACTGTGTGTATAATGGGAAATAAGCAAATGAGTACTGTGATATTTTCATGCTTTTATTTCTGGAACCTGTTGATTCCAGGAATCTTACTGTGGGTAAGTAAAGGTAAAAGATGAGTGCGGTTATGTCCTTGTGATCCTGAATCTAAACTGGCAATATGACTATAAACTCAAGATATATTTTATTATAAAGAAATTATAGTTATATACATGTAACAAGGCCTACAAATGAAGACCAATCTAGGAATAAATGAGCAAGCCCAAAGCCTAGATTGTGTCGCTAAATATCATTTACCACAAAAAAAAGGAATCAGGGAGAAAGGGATGACTCCAAGCGTGGGGCAGCAAATGTGCACAGTGGGCCTGGAAACTCTTACACTAGATTGGAAGGAAGCTATCAAATACCACTTAGGGTCATGTCAACAGTACTCAGGTCATTGTCTGTGTATAGAAATACCACAGATTTTTGTATGTTGATCATGTATCCTGCAACTTTACTGCATTCATTTAGTTCTAACAGTTTTCTGGTAGTCTTTGGGGTTTTCTACATATAGGATCAGGTCACCTGCAAACAAGAGATAATTTTAATTTTTCTTTCCAATTTAGAGACCTTTTATTTCTTTTTCTTACCTGACTGCTCTTGATAGTATTTCCAGTACTATGTTGAACAGAAATGGCAAGAATGGACATACCTGTCTTGTACCAGATCTTAGAGGGAAAGCTTTCACCTTCCCCCCCATCAGTTATGACACTAGCTATGGGTTTTTCATAAATGGCCTTTATTTTGTTGAGAAATTTTCTTCCTCTACCTAAACTGTTGAGAGTTTTTACCAATAAAGGATGCCGAGTGCTTTTTCTGTGTTGACTGAGATGATCATGTGGTTTTGTCTTTCCGTCTGTTAATATGATGCGTTACACTGATTTACACAGTTAAACCAGCCTTGCACGCCAAGGATAAATCCCAAACAAATGAAAACCTAGCTGAAAAAGAAATCAAGAAAACAATCCCATTTATGGTAGCATCAAAAAAAAAAAATCAAAATACTTACGGATAAATTTAACATAGGAGGTAAAAGACCTGTACACTGAAAACTATAAAACACTGATGAATGAAAAGGGACATAGATAAATGGAAAGATATTCCACGCTCATGAATTAAAAGAATATTATTAAAATGTTTATATTACCCAAAGCAATATACAGATTCAATGTAATCCACCAGAATCCCAATGGCATTCTCAACAGAAATAGAAAAAACAATCCTAAAATCCATATGGAACCACAAAAGACCATGAATAACCGAAGTAATTCTGAGAAAGAAAAACAAAGTTGGAGACACCACACTTTCCGATCTAAAATTATACTACAAGCTATAGTAATTAAAACAATATGGTACTGGCATAAAAAACAGACACATAGACCAGTGGAACAGGATAGAGAACTGAAATAAATCTAAACATTCAGTCAACTAATTTTTGATAAGAGTATGAAGAAGACACAATGGGGAGAGGACAGTCTCTTCAATAAATGGTGCTGGAAAAACTGGGTTTCCCACGTATAAGAATGAAATTGAACCTTATAACATACACAAAATAATCAACTCAGAATGGATTAAAGACCTAAACATAAGACCTAAACCATAAAACTCCCAGAAGAAAACACAGGAGAAAAGTTCCTTGACATTGCTTTTGGCAATGATGTTGCGGATATTATACCAAAAGCTCAGGCCACAAAAGCAAAAATACGTAAATGGGACTACATCAAACTAAAAAGCTTCTGCACAGCAGAGGAAACAATCAACAAAATGAAAAGGCAACCTACGAATTAGGAAAAAATACTTGCAGACCATGTATCTGATATAAAGTTAATATCTAAAACTTAAAAAGAACTCATGCAACTCAATAGCAAGAAAATACATAACCTGATTTAAACATGGGCAAAGGCGCTGGATGGGCATTTCTCAAAAGATGACATACACATGACCAAAAGATGCTCAACATCACTAACCATCAGGGAAATGTAAATCAGAACCACCATGAGATATCACCCCACACCCATTAGGAGAGTTACTATCAAAAAGATAAGAAATACTAAGTGTTGGCAAGAGTGTGGAGAAACAGGAACCCTGTACACTGCTGGTGGGAATGCAGATTGGCATACCCTTATAGAAAACAGTGTGGAGGTTCCCAAAGGAATTAAAAATAGAACTACCGTATGGCCCAGCAACTGCTCTTCTGGGAATATACCCAAAGCAAATCAAATCACCTTGTGAAGACAGCTGCACTCCCATGTTCACTGCAGCAGTTTGCGTAATAGCCAAGACATGGAAACGTCCTAAGTGTCTGTCCACGGGTGAATGGATAAAGAAACTGTGGTGTGTATATATGTATACAGTGAAATATTATTCAGCCTTTAAAAAGGAGGAGATCCTGCCATTTGCCATGACATGGATGAACCGAGAGGACACTATGCTAAGTGGAATAAACCAGACAGGAAAGAAAAATACTGCATGATGTCACTGATACGATGGAATCCTTTAAAAAAAGCAAATACGCAGAAATAGAGAGTAAGATAAAACAGTGGTTCCTGGAGCAGGGTGGGGGATAGAAACGGGGAGATGGACGTCAAAGGATGCAAAGTAGTAAGTGTGTCAGTCCCCACGTCGTACTTTAGATCTCTGAACTTCAGATCGAAGGTATGGCGTGGGGACTGTGGTTAATAAGAGTGTACTCTGTCAGGAGCTTCACTAAGTGAGATTATAGCTGCTCTTGCCATGAAGGGAAAATGGGTAACTATGTCATTATATATCAGTAACTCATAACGTGTACACATTAAATATACTCAATAAAAAAAATATTTTTTTTTTTAAATACTCAAAAGGCCAGGCACAGTGGCTCATGCCTGTACTCCTAGCACTTTGGGAGGCCGAGGGAGGCAGATCATCTGAGGTCAGGAGTTCGAGACCAACCCGGCCAACATGATGAAACCTTGTCTCTACTAAAAATATAAAAATTAGCCGGGCATAGTGGCTCACACCTGTAATGCCAGCCACTCAGGAGGCTGAGGCAGGAGAATCACTAGAACCTGGGAGGTGGAGGTTGCCGTGAGCCGAGATGGTGCCACTGCACTCCAGCTTGGGCGACAGAGCAAGATCTGTCCAAAAAAAAAAGTACTCAGGAACCAGGACCCCATTGGGTAGAAATGGGAAATCTGATCACCAATAAAGATAATAACTGCAATGCACTGAAACATCAAACATTTGAATTCACCAGCAAAAAAAAAAAGGGAAAACTCTCCAGCTTTCTTTGGAGAATGCTAGAGCACCTCCCTGTTTGGAAATTGCTAAATAAAGGACATAAATATTTATCCTGTCTTTTCCATATAAACTGTTCCTCAGAGTAATCTACTAATAAGGGGAAATACACATTCCAAATTTCATTCTAAAAATGAAAGAGGAACGGAGAGAAATATGGAGGGAGACTCCACAGATTGAAAGAAATTTAAAAGATCTATCAACCAATTGTTATGTGTGCCCCTTATCTGAATCTTAATTCAACGAAAATGTAAAGAAAACTCAAATTGATGACATTTATGAACACTGGACTTTGAACACTTATAGTATGCAATGACTGTAAATTTTTATAGAGTATAATGGCATCAGAGATATACATTTTAAAAAAGAACCTCTTAACTTTTGGAGATAAATACTCACGTACTAAAATACCTGTGGATGAAATATTGATTTCTGGGATGGATTTGTTTCAAAGTAACACAGACAGGAGAAGTGGCTGGAGCACTTACAGACTAGCTATCAGTAGGGCTGTTGTTCCCCAAAAGGACCTGTGCTTTCAAGAACCCGTGTCTTTGCAGATATGGTCTTTTTTTCTCTCTGGAAAGCCTCTGAACCTGCCAGTTGCTGCTCCTTCGAGACACACACAAAGGTTATCTTCCTTGGTCTCTGCAAGCTGAATCCAGTGCTGCATCACATATGCCCCCAATCCTCTGGCACAGCACTCAAGGCCTTTGCTCCGGTTGACTGCAAATGTCCCAGACTTCCTGATGAGGTTGTGAATAGGGATTACACCTTACCCATTTAATCATCTGTCATGAAATAATGCTACTGGGTAGCAAGAAAAACATGTGAGTTAAGTAGGAAAAGGAATTGGAAGGGAGAGGGAACCAGAAAGGAAAATGGTTAAAGCACTATTACGCAGAAGAACTATGAAATAATGAGATATTACCCTGAAGTCTCATTCTAAGACTATAGCCTTGTGTAAAGACACTGAGTCAATTCAAGTCTGATCCTATACTTTTAAAACATAGATGACTAGAAAGTAGGCTCTGTTTATGGATCACTTGTAACCTCAACTCAAAGACAGCTGATTTTATTCACTAATTTTAAGAGGGTGCCACCACAGTATGAGTCTAACAGTGGTTAAAGTCTTCTAAGAATCCCTATAAAGAGTCTAAAATAAACTGTGGCCAATGATGATAATGTGTCATGCATCATGATTAATCCAATTTAGAGTACCTGAGGTCTATTAAAAAATAAAATAATATGAAAGTCATGCTTCTGCCTGTATAATAACACATAGATCTCCATAGCGGGGAGGACACAGGGGCTGCGAGTGAGGAGGCTGATCTAAAATGGAATGAATGATTTAACTAAATGAATAATGTCGCTGTTTATAAAGCACATCGTACATTTTAGAAGACTTATTAGTAGCCTTCCTTAGGGTCACAAAGTAAGCAGGCACACAAATCCAATCTGAAACTTTATCCAATTTATCAGAATTGGATAAATTATTTTAAAGCTGATACTCTATTTACAAGTTTCAGTGCTACCAGAAATAAAAGAAAACTAACTGCACTGATTCCCAGAGTCTACTCAACAATTTCCTACAAAAGCCATGTTCCTTTTAGAAATGGTGCTGACATGAAAGGTTCAGATTTACTTAAAGTAGCTTTCCCAGGTCAGCTTTTCTGCTTGCAGAAAAATAAACCTCACAAAACCTAGTTTACTGAAAGGCATAAAATAAGTTTAAGCACTTGTTAAAAAGCTATTTGGAGTTCAGGCCCACAAAATGCTTCAAAACCAGTCAGGTAAAACTTAAAACCTCCATGTGATTTTAAGAGTCAGAATGAGAATTGCAGGAGCCTGGACTAAGGTTAGGGGGCAGAGGTAACTGGGGGGGTGTCATTACTGCTACTACTTTGCTTCCAACAAGCCTTTTTGATGCAGGAAAGATAAACTTGTCAAAGAACAACAGATGACAAATCAAAGACTAAAGCATTTCAGCCTTGTGCTCTTGGGCAGAGACTGCCCGCTGTTCGAAGAAATACAAACTCGGAGTGAACTTCCTAGAGGCTCAGGCGGCTTCAGATAAGAATTAACAGAACCTTGAGAAACAGAAAAACCTACCAGCACTCTGATCCCTAATAAACATAAAGAGCGTATCATTTCAATCTTACCAAGGAAAGAAACTTCTTTTTAGATAATTCCCATTAAGTTTTAAGCTAGTTCAAGATGGTGTTTTAAACAGAAATTTCTGGTTGTTACAAAGTAGTTCCAATGGAATTATATAAGATTACAATTTCATGACAGATAAACATCAAGAGATATTCTAAACTACACTTAGAGCTATTTAGGATTGGTTTAAGTTGCTTCTTGCATTATTCTATGGAAGGACTGGCCTAGTAAGTTAACCCATCAGAACCTTATTTTAATACTTTACTTTAGAACCAGTCTACGAAAGACAAGATTCTTAGACTCCATCCAACTATGCTTCGATGATAAATTATCCCAATGACTTAATTACAAACAGTTTGAATTACAAAGAACTCCTAAGGCACAGGAAAATGTTTATTTAAATTACTATAAAAAAACACTTTCAGGTAGCTTCAAGCAATAGGATAACACTCACTTATACAAACATTTGCTGTACTAATTACAATTAGTTCTTATTATAGCAATCCCACCGGGACAGTTTGAACAATAAGCTGGGGTTGAAGCTGTTTTTTCCTCTAGAACAAAAGTTCTTAAACCCCAAACTCAAATAAGAAAGATCTTAAATACAAATGCTTTTCGCAACACTGAGCTAATTCGTGTTGAAAGACTGATTTTTAAGTACCCAGCGTGTGGAGGTCTGTTGCTTGTGTATGTGTACCTACATACACATGTGTACAGCACCCCCTCCATGTAAGGAACAAACACTACATACTCTAATGGAACACAAATAATGTACTGAGAATAGTTCTTTTCTCTTTAGCTAGACAAGTGTTTAGGTTTGTTACCATGAAAATCAAATTAAAGATGGAAGGATTCGTTACCTGAAAAAGATTCTGGACTGGGTATACCACCACCAGATTAAGGGAGTGTATATGACGAACGCAGAGCTAGGCCACGGTGAGTAGAAAGGAGGCAGTCACTTTCCTCACTGAGGACATCCAGGTTGTATGTGGATCCACTAGTGTTTTTGGTTTATAATCCTTCTTTATTTTTCACATTTTCATCGACTCAAAATGCCTTGTTATCTTACAAAATTATTCTTAATCATTTGTTCACTTCCTTGCTAATGTATTTAAAGAGATGTTACATTTTAGGTGAATTTCTTGGGACTGATAAACCTGATAAGTGAACATCAGGGTTAGGTCTACAAATGGCATCAATACCTTCCTGAAGCCAATACAAAAGTGAAGAGGCCTTGTGATTCTCTTGCATAGCGGGGAGTTGCATGGTTCACACGTGACACTTCCTAAGCAAGGGGAGCCAAGACAGTGTGAGCAGAACTATAACCCTGAGAAAGAAAGAAAAAGTTCCAAGTCTCAGGGTGGCTGCAGCACAGGCAGGACCCCTCCAGTCTACTTTAAGAAAATTAAGCATGAGCTATGCCCCTGAAGGGCTCATCCCGCAGGGTTGGACCCTGTGACTGGTCAATGCAGGGGCACAAAGACTCTGCCCCCTCCAAAGATCTGGGGCAGTTGGGAAGAGCTCCCTGTGGAGTCAGCTGAAAACTTCAGTGTACACTGCAGGCCAAAATCCTCTCCCTGTGTAATCTTGCTTCCTCCTTTTTGCTCCCCTAGCAGGCAGTCCTGAAAGCACTCCTATGAACTTTCTGCAGGCCAACTCCCAGGACCCAACCTGCAACCGCACTTGCACCCAGCACCTCTCCCCAGACAGCCCTCAGCTGGTGGCAGATTGCACCCCACTGTGGACCGCTAATGGGGAGCCTGTACATTCGACTGTCTTTGAACATTTTTAAGACTCCCAAGTAGCCCCCCTGGTCTGAGTGAATTATCTCATGAGGAAACAATTACTGTGGTGTGGAGGGGTAGGCAACATATATTCTGGGTGCAAAACGACACACATTTTAACAGTTTGACCCTTACCCAATTTTTCCCATGAGCTCTGTTATTTTTATAATATTTTTATAAAATATAATATTTTTCATGAATGCATAAATTGTGTTATAGCAGAAATGTCTATATTTGATATTATATATATGTATTTATATATATATACACATATATACATATTTTACACACACACACACAATTTTTTTTTTTTTTTTCAAGAGACAGAGTCTTGCTCTATCACCAGGCTGGAGAGCAGTGGCACAAACACAGCTCCCTGTAGTCTCGAACTCCAGGGCTCAAGCAATACTCCCACCACAGCCCCCCGGAGGAGCTGGGACTATAAGTGCATGCACCACCACACCCAGCTAATTTTTAAATTTTTTGTAGAAATGGGATATTGTTAGGTTGCCTGGGCTGGTCTCCAATTCCTGGGCTCAAGCAATCCCGTCTCAGCCTCCTAAAGTGCTGGGATTACAGGCGCGAGCTACCATGCTTGGCTGACATGTCTTTTATTTGACATTATTATTTTGAAAAAGTTTACAACATTATTATCTTTCAGATTACACTGTAAGCTACATGACAACAAGAACCATTTACCTTTTGGTAACAAGAGCCACACCAGGGAAATTAAGGATAAATGTGGATTCAGCAAGGACGGAAATCTATGTGGTAAAGCCAGTCAGTGTAGGGTCTCTTTACAAAGTGAAGATACTAAAGCCCACTGGGAAGGTGAAATCAATAAAATTCAGGATATGGGAAATTCTGTAAGATAAGGAACCCAAAGTGACTTCAACGATAAACTGCAAAGAAAAAAGAGAGAAGGAATAAGAGCCTATTGGTCAGGAGAGTCTAAAAGACATTACCGAATAATCTGTAATATACAGACCTTGTTAGATTCAAATACATATGCAAAGTAAAAACTTACTAGACAGCTGAGGAAACTTGAACACTGACTGGATTTGATGATACTGAGAAACTGTGGTTAATTTTTTTAGGTGTGATAACAGTACTGTGATTGTGTGTTATGCAGTCCTTATCTTTTAGATATGTAATACATACAGACAGAATGATATGCTGTCCAGGAATTGCTTCAGTAATGGGAAAGACGGGTGGGAGTACAGCTGGAATGAGGCTGGCCACAAATTGATCATTGTTAAGCTGGGTACCGGGCATGGAGAGACTCCTTTATTATTCTCTCTACTTTTATACACACGTAGAGTACTCCATAAGCAACAGTTTTAAAAAGTGAATGTAGGCTAAACACAGTGGCTCACATCTGTAATCCCAGCACTTTGGGAGGCCACGGCGGGCAGATCACATGAGGCCAGGAGTTGGAGAACAGCAGTTGGAGACATGGTGAAACCCTGTCTCTATTAAAAATACAAAAAAATCAGTTGGGTGTGGTGGTGCGTGCCTGCAATCCCAGCTGCTCGGGAGGCTGAGGCAAGAGAATCGCTTGCAACTGGGAGGCGGAGGTTGCAGTGAGCCAAGATCGTGCCATGCACTCTACCTTGGAAGACAGAGCAAGACCCTGTCTCAAAAAAAAAAAAAAAAAAAAAAAAAAAAAAAAAAAGTGCGTGTATATCTGTTGGTATAATATCATTACAGTTTTTCCTGGAGTGTAGTAAGTAACCCAAGGAATCTGTGTCTAAGTGAAAGTGGTCACAGAAAGTGGCCTACCTGAAGCCTGGCAGTTCCATTATCCTAGGAGAAATAATCGTGGACTCTCGCAGAAAAACAAGGCTGAGGGGAAGCCAACCAAGGCAGAAAGGTGACCCCATCTGTGCGCTGACTCAGACAGCAAAGCGGTGGGTTTCCCTTATGAGATCATGGATTGGCCGCCAGTGACCGCTACTAATGTTAGAACAGGGTTTTTCCCTGAAAGAGTCACAATTCCTCTCCCTGGCAAAACAGGAACTGGTCCTAACAGGAATATTATGTAATACCAGAACTGAGGAGCTCAGGAAAAGCAGGATGAGGGTGGGGGTGGGGATGGAAGAGCAGAGCCCTTTGTGGGAGCGTGAAAGGGACAAGCCCAGTACTGGCTTCCTGCCAGCCTCCCCTTCCCGCCTGCAGCACCTTCTCTCCCGGGATGAGCAGGCATCTCGTAGGCAGACAGAACATGGAGCGGGAATAAAAGAATCCCACCTTCTTCAAGGCTGACGGTAACTGAGACTGTAACTACAGTGTAACTGAGGACCCTGCATACAGAGATGGGCCAGGGAGATGAGGAGCTATGCTGGACGAACGTCCTTTCTTTTTTCCAGATGTAATAAGGTATGACAGGAAAACTCTATGTTTAAGGTGTGTCGTGTGATGTTTTGATCTACATATACATAGTGAAATGATCCCCACACTCAAGCTAATTAACACATGCATCACTTCTCACAGTTACCTTTGCGAGTGGTGTGGACACCTAAGATCCACTTTCTTAGCAAATCTTGAGTACACAGTGTGTTCGTATTAACTGTGGTCACCATACTGTACGTTAGGTTTCCAGAACTTACTCATCTTAGCCTCTGTCCAGAGGGGAGCCCCCTTGCAATGTAGAGGGCAGTGGTCAAAGGAGTAGCATTTTAGGAATGTCCTCAAATAGCACAGGGACCATAAAACACATGTCACAGGCCCAGTGGCAGAGCCAAAAACGCAAGCTGCTAAAGAGACAAAACATGTTCAATTGTTTTTCAAGTTCAACATTGTCCGTATCCAATGACCCTGCTTTTGAGACAGACAGAAAGGGTACACACCACTGAGACCACATGCACACACCTGGGCACACACATGCCCAGCTTTTCACTGCGGTTATCTCTGGCTGTTTGGATCATGGATTTTTCCCCCCTTCTTCCTAATGTATTATGTATAGGTCATGATTTTTCTAGAGTGGACAGGTACTGCTTTTATAATTTAAAAATAGTTGAAATTAAAACTCACACAGAAAAAAACCCTACAAGCCTAGGGCAGAGTGCTCTCTCTGTGAGGACAACTGCATTCAGGAGGCCAGGATGCCATCACAGCCAAGCAGCAGGTGCTGGCCCTCGTCTCTGGACAGGACACAGGTGGAGGTGCCGTCTGCACTCACTCTCAGGACTCAGGTTCCCTCTTCATCCCTTTCACTTCCAGAAGGTCCCCATGCTTCTCTCAAGGTTCCTCCCCCACTACACCCCACCGGCTGTGTCTGTAAGGGATCTAACAGGGCTGAATAAAAGTCTTCTAGCACAGCAAATGACAGGAAAAAGTGTTCAAATGAGAACGAAGGAGGCTTTTCAGGAAGTCACAACCTGATGGCAGAGAGGGCTCTGACATGCATTGAGTACATGAAAGAAGTGAAGGACCTCACAGCATCAGGTCAGATGTGGAGGAAAAGTTAACAGCACGAGCGACAAGATGACAGGCAAGCGAGGGGGAGGAAGCAAGGGTGCACCAGCAGAGGCTTCACATCCTGAGCTGCTCCCATCCACACGTCTGCCCGGCCGTGCGCTCCTCTCCCAGGAGCCGTGCCACCATCCATCCAAGCTGTCAGAGCCTCAACTTGTCCATACTGTCGGCCCTAGTCCCAGGGCCTCGACCTCCCAACATGCCCTCACCAAGCTGCCCCTTTCTCTTCAGGTCTTGCCACCATGGAGCAGCTCAGGCTGAGGCTCAGGCTTGGGCTCTGGCGTCCTCTGGAACAGCAGCCTCTACCTGCCTGCCTCAGTCTGGCCCTTCTCTGCCCTCCTCATTCTTAGTGCCTTATCTCTGCTGCTAGAGGGATCTTTCTAAAATGCAAAAGCAACCAGCCCCGTCCCATACTTCAAAGCCCCCAGGAGCTCTCAAGTACATGCCAAACATACAGTCTATCCTCCCTGCAGATGTCTTTTGGGGGCTCTCAGGGAAAAAGTGCCCCCTCCCCCCACTCTTTTTTATTTTTGAGACGGAGTCTCCCACTGTTGCCTGGGCTGGAGTACAAAGGCGTGATCTCAGCTCACTGCAACCTCCACCTCCCAGGTTCAAGCGATTCTCCTGCCTCAGCCTCCTGAGTAACTGGGATTATAGATGCGCACCACCACACCTGGCTACTTTTTGTATTTTTAGTAGAGAGGGGTTTACTATGTTTGCCAGTCTGGTCTCGAATTCCTGACCTCATGATCTGCCTGCCTCGGCTTCCCAAAGTGCTGGGATGACAGGCGTGGGCCACCACGCCCGGCCAAAATCCCCTCCTTTTTAGATCCCAGCTCATTTTTCAACACCCACCCAAAAAGTCAAAATTAATTCATAACAAGACTCTTTTTTCCAACATCCAGCTGCACCTAAAGCATCTGAAGCCTCTAGTGGCTCCCATCCTTTCTTGGTGGAAGCACATATTGCAAATGCTCTGTACACGGCATCCTCAGGTCACTGCAGGTGCAGTACGAAGTGACCAGCTTAGGGACGGCAGCTGCTCCAGGATCCTGGCCGCGAAGAGGGCTGAGGGGATCAATCCCTCGCATCACCTACAATCCACTCGTGGCGTGCCAGCTGGTCAACTCTGCCTAAGAATAAAGGTGACTGGTGAAACCAGCTTGCTGAGCCACAATTTGAATTTAGGCTTCAGTGCAAAGTTGGAAACATAGCTATATTCTTTTAAAAGGACTAGTGGGTTGTTTTGGAATGGGGAGCTCCGGCCCCCATCTTTGTGGCTGCTGCTGATGTGCTTGGGGGATCTGCTGGCCCCCTGGCTTTCTACACGGAGTCTGACTACAAACCGTCAACCCTGGAAGAGATGCCGGGGTGGCGGCGGCGACCTCTCTCCAGTACTGCGCACAGCAAAAGACTCAAATCTGGCCTGTGGTGCTGCCACGGTTCCTGCCTGGGAGCGGGTGGACATCCTGCCCTCTTCCAGGCTGACCAGAAGCGTGTAGCTTTTGGAGGCCCTGAGACCCCCAGGACAACATGCCCCATCTCAGTCTCTCCACCGAGGTGCTAGTCACACCTGGGAGTGATGAGACTCTTAACTCTCCGTGCTGGCCAGGACCGCCCATCTCTCCCGCTCAGGACCAGCCAGGGTAGTGGTGGAGCTTGCCTGTGTTACCATCAACCACTGGAGTCTGAGTCTCTGGATAAAGGTCCAGCTATTTAGAGACCTAGAGAATTATCCTCTCACCTGATGACAGCAGGCCCTGCAGATGCGCTGGCCTCGCCCTCCCCGCACTCTCCACACTGGATGGGCCTGCAGCTGCAGGTTCCTCTCTGCCCTCTTTCCACTTCACATCCACACCCGATGCAACTTCTGCTTGAAAATCCTCCTGCATCTTCTCTTACTGACCCTTTTGTCCTTATGGATTAGCAAGGACACCTCCTCCTCCAGGAGGGCAGGAACCTACCTGAGAGGGAGGTACCCAGGGGCCACGTGCACGCCTTGCCTCCAGCTCCAGCTCAACAGTTACCAAACTGCATCAAAATCATTGACTGTCCCTCTCCCGTGACACTGTGTGCTCCCTGAAGGGACAGACTGTGCATCTTCTTCACAGTTCATAGTTATGAGTGCCTCGCACCACTCAAGAGTGGTTCTGGGAGAAATGGATGAAGTAAAGCAGATTTACAGCAAACAGAAATACTCTCAGGGATGGAATTCATGAAAGATTTGCAGATGCCACACCACATACACGCCGCAGGGACTCTGGCAAAGGTATTTTTAGCATCTTGAGATTAAATGGTTTTATCTACAGAAGAGTGTAATAGGAAAAAAAGAACTACTTCAGGGACAGGATTGTTTAATTGCTGTGATGTGATAAACAGCAGTCTACATTGTATTCCTCATGGGATAGCTGTCATCTGTGTGAATTACTTAGATCACAATGTTTACTATGTTAGTTAGTGTGAGTATATACAATACACCATCTCGTTATCTGAGACGCCCCCTTACCTCTCCCAGTCAAGCAGCTTTCATTCCCAGGTAGAAGCTGACCACATACCGTGCCTAATCCCTTTTCCAGACTGTCTTGTTCCCACTTCCATGGATTTGCGAGATCCCGCTCCCAATGAACGTGTTCCACGGCACGCCATTCTGACCCTCACTGACACCTGCTGAGTGCCTACGAGGCGCGAACGCTTGGCCAGGGGCAGACACCCATGATGAGGAAAGCATGATCTTCCCCTTGAGGTGCTTCAAGAAGTGTAAGTTTGAGGAGCTCCTGCCCTCAAGTCTGTAACTCCTAGTGTCTGCGTTCTCTAAACTATTTTAACAGGAATATTATCTACATAATGCTCAATTAGCTGGTCTACAAACCAAATTATGATTGACAAGTTCTTCTGAGCCAGGTTATGCTCCTGAGCTTAGTTTGCCCAAATGTTTTCACCTAGACCAGGGATATCCAATCTTCTGGCTTCCCTGGGCCATGTTGGAAGAAGAAGAATTGTCTTGGGCTATCCATAAAATACACTAACACTAATGACAGCTGATGTGCTATTAAAAAAAAAAATTGCTAAAAAGTCTCACAACATTTTAAGAGACTTTACGAATTTGTGTTGGGTCACATTCAAAGCCGCCCTGGGCAGCATGCAGCCCACTGGCCATGGGCTGGACAAGCTTGACCTAGACCATTACCTTTCTACCAAAAAGCTTCTAAGGAATTAATGCTGAAGAAAGGACATAGATGGCCACTGGAACAGGGGCATTTGTTTTAATTTTAATTATGAAAGGTCATTAATTTCAATAGCGAGAAAAAAAAAAAAAAAAAAAGACCTTACTTGAAAAATAAAAGTATAGTGAATTTACAAATCATTTTGCCTCAGGGATCTCTGTCAAAGCAGCAACATGAATACACTTAATGCTGTTGTAACAAATCATGACAACATGAGTCACTCAGGAGCCTTTCAGTATATTCTTTATTACCTATAAAGATTTAACTTAAGATAAACTTCAAACAAATACTGCAATAAGTATGTAGTAACAGACTCAAAGAGGCAAAATAATTCCATTGGGGTGTGTAAAAGCTATGCTGCTTAACATAGCTTTTGTGTAAGAAGAAAACTACATTCAAAGATCTGGAATGTTTTTAAATTTGAACAAATGTAAACTTTTAAAAAATGGACTTGCTAGTTGCTAAGGAGTTGTCACCACCAGAATAACTCTTTTCATTAATTTTTCTCTTCAAAAGTGAGAATGTTATGAACTGGCAATGAAGGGGTATTTTTAGAAATGGGCTCAGATGAACCAAAATATTATTGCTCAATCACTGGTAATCTATCACAATTAAAAATTTAAATTACAATTTTTAAAATAAAATTGTAAATTACATTTTAAAACATACAGATCTTAAAAATCTTTCCTTTAACCTACACAGAAAAGTAATTTTTGTTTATTCACAAAAAGTAGCTTCATCATATATTGACTTAAAATATCTGGACAGTACTACAAAGTAAAAAGGAGCAAACCCTCCCCTTCGCCTGTTACTACCACTTTTTTTTTTTTAAAGAGTCTCACTCTTCGGCCGGGCGCGGTGGCTCAAGCCTGTAATCCCAGCACTTTGGGAGGCCAAGACGGGCGGATCACGAGGTCAGCAGATCGAGACCATCCTGGCTAACACAGTGAAACCCCGTCTCTACTAAAAATACAAAAAACTAGCCGGGCGAGGTGGCGGACGCCTGTAGTCCCAGCTACTCGGGAGGCTGAGGCAGGAGAATGGTGTGAACCCGGGAGGCGGAGCTTGCAGTGAGCTGAGATCTGGCCACTGCACTCCAGCCTGGGCAACAGAGAGAGACTCCGTCTCAGAAAAAAAAAAAAAAAGAAAAGAAAAAAAAGTCTCACTCTTCTTGCCCAGGCTGGAGTGCAGTAGCGCAATCTCGGCTCACTGCAACACCTCCGCCTTCCGGTTTCAAGTGATTCTCCTGCCGAGTAGCTGGTGCCCGCCACCACATCTGGCTAATTTTTGTATTTTTAGTAGAGACAGGGTTTCACCATCTTGGCCAGGCTGGTCTCGAACTCCTGACCTCGTGATCTGCCCGCCTTGGCCTCCCAAAGTGCTGGGGTTACAGGCATTAGCCACTGCGCTCAGCTGCAGTTACTACTTTTAAATGAGTGGGAAGATGTGTTCAAATTAGACTTTTAGGGGTTTAAAACTAAAATCTGAGTGCATGTATGTTTTTCAGATTGCATTTTGTTTTTAGTGACATCAATATAACAAGTGCTCTGAATTCCTCCCAGGAATAGAAAGACCATTTATCTACTGTATTTATTCAGGGCAAGCTTCCTGTCTGTGTCAGACTGAGAAATTTAACATTGCTGAAGAACGCAGGCGGTGATAAGGGGGGTGACACTAGAAATGAACACCTCACATGTTTCCAAATACTTTTTAAAAGGACGAATACTATACTCATCTAGAAAGTGGGTATACATTCAGAGAATCAGAAGATAAAATCCAAAAATTTATTGACTTTATAGATGCAAAATTCTAAGATTAATTCACTCAAAAAAAAAATCACTTGGGTTGGGTGAAAATCGTAATATCAAAGCAAGAAAACTCACCAAATCTACGTGGCGAATGATTATCAAACCTCTGCCTCTGCCAGGTTAAGTTCACAGAAGTGTCTTTGACCTGGCCACAAACGGAGGGCTTCGCTGGCTCCCAGGCTGTCTTTCTTAGCTGCTATAATCAATGAAGCAGAAAGGGTCCTTTCTAAAGATGCTGGCAAAATTTTTAACCATCAATATCACCTTAAGTAAAAATTTAAAGTTTCTCTCCCCACCACCAAGATGGCGTGTTGCTCTGTCACCCAGGCTGGAGTGCGGTGGCGCAATCTCGGCTCAATGCAACCTCCGCCTCCCGGGTTCAAGAGATTCTCCTGCCTCAGCCTCCCAAGTAGCTGGGACTACAGGCACACACTACCATGCCCGGCTAATTTTTGTATTCTTAGTAGAGACAGGGTTTCACCATGTTGGCCAGGCTGGTCTCGAACTGTTGACCTCATGATCTGCCCACCTCGGCCCAATAAAAGTCTTTAACTTGTGACTTTATGACTTACTTTTATAGTCACTGCTTGTAAGAAAAAATCCCAAGACTCTCAAAGCATACTGTACTACCTAAATAGGTAAAGTTAAAAGTAAAGTGATCTCACTTTTTACACCAAAATCTCTGTTAGGGAATACCAAATATTATGATACTTAGGAAAAAACAACAAAAAGGCCCTTATTCACAAATCCCATTTTATTTTATTTTATTTTATTTTATTTTATTTTATTTTATTTTTTTCATGATGCCTAAGCTTCTGTCCCATTCAACTGAACAAAGATTTGTATGGACGAATAAAATACAGTAGTTGCTTTAGTTGCCTAAAGGTGGTTTAAGAAAAACTATTATCACCACAGAAGAAAGATACAGGTGTTTCAAGAAGAGAACTGGCTGATGACTTTGGAGGCCAAGTGGTGAAAGAACTTAGAGATTTGGAGAACCAGTCAGTTCAAATGATAACGGGATGCAAGATTCTGAAAAGAGCAGATAATGACTTAGAAGAGCACACAGAATTGTATACTGCTGAGTGCATGGAAGGAGCTTGTTTGCTCAGATAAGAGAGGCTTCCAAGGGACTGTAAGCAAAACCCAAGAAACAGGGCAGCTTGGGGGAAAAGAACTTCTATCTGAAGTCAAAGACTCCAGGCATATGAAAGGCACAGGATCTCCTAGGGGGAAATGGAGAGTAAAAGAAGTGTGATTTGTTTAATTTCAACCAGAACAGAGACAGCCGCAAGAATCCAATGAATTCCATTTCTACCTCTTGTATCCAGCCTTTACCATTAAGACTCACTCAGCCATCAGCCCCCCTTCCAGAGAGCAAATTGGGAAAGGGAATGAAGAACTCTCTATTAGATGATGACTCAGCTAGCCAGGCTGCCTTTCGGGTTGCTGTTCTATTTGTTTAGTTCTATTCTGATAATAGATTTTCTTTAAAAGATAAACTGTTTAAAATATGGGAAGTCCTAGAAAACAAACTTGTTCACTCCAGACAGGTGATAAAAATCCATTACTCTGCCTACATTTTTTTATCTGATTTTTTTCCCTTAGTAACCTAGTGTAGCTTTCCTCAACTTACTCTAAGGGCTGTTAAAAAAAAAAAAAAAAAAAAAAAAGAGTTCCAGTCAAAAAAGTAACATTAATTCTTAGAGATGAACCATGTTCATTACCATATAAAAGGCTCTAAAAAGGATGCAATGAAAAAGTTGTTAAATATCTACATGTTTAATCCGTGTTTCCCAAATGTATCTGAGCATGCGACAATGACAACCATCAGCACTCCCCTCCTCCCACCTCAAACATCTACCAGCAACACTGATGGTTCCAAGGAACACATTTTGGAAAATTCTGCCCTACAGCAATGCTGACAGTAAGAACCAAGCAGAAGAAACAGCCCCACAGCTTGAATTGAAGCTGATCCAGTCTCTGTCTCCCCTACCCTGCAACACACGTGAACCTGCAGTCCAGTAAAGCGAGTGACAGACAGTGTTGCTGCTGTGGAGGGAGAAGGGCCTGGTTTTTCATTAGGGGTCTTCACACTCACTAGTCTAAGTCTTCAGCCAGGTTACTTTGTCAGCTTCCTCATGAGTAGTTCCTACCTCTCATGGCTGGTGTCTCAGGGACCTAAAAGGAAACAGTATTTGACTGCACTCTACAAACCAAAAGCTCCCTCAAATACAAGGCACTGCTGTTGTTAGTAAGCCACTGACCATGTGACAGAAAGGGTGTGCTGGAAGACACTTCTACTGCACTTAGCTCAAGCCTGCTAGCAGAGCCTGAAATAGTCGACAGTGGCCTCTCCTGAGCTGGAAGTTTTGAACACATAGTTATAGAAGACGATATTGTTGCTTAAAACAAAAAAACAAAAACTTTCTAAAGACGAACAGAGCCTAAGTCATGTAGATTACTACAGCTTCAGGAATATTTGTAAGCCACTATTTTATTCAAAATGAAAAGAGGATCCCTGAATCAGAGATTCAGAAGAAACCTAAATATTGAGGACCACGAGGGGTGCCTGAAATTCACTTTATTTCTAGTGCTTCATCATCACAGCAAAAGGTGCCTCAAACCACCTTTTCATATTTTCAAATAATTTGAAGAGAAAGAAAACAGCATATTTTCAGTCACAGAAATGTATTAACTCATAATTCATAATAATTTATTCAAAAATTTGAATTAAGAAATGGTACAGCAGGAACTAGTGAGCTCTCCGCTGTCTGATGGAGAGAAGAAATCTACACTAACACAACCATGACAACCATGTCAGGAGAATCTCAGCCATCTACTAATGCATGCACGCGGGACATTCTAAATGATGAGCTAAACAGTGCCTACTACTTCACTCTATCAGAAATAAAGCAAGTGTTCTTAAAGTAAAGAAAATAATGAAGTACTGAACCGACTTTCCAGGAGTAAGAGCTACACTAGAAGTGAGGAATAGACGGGGAGACAGATTCCATCCTGGAACTGCCCCCACAACACACGAGTTTCTGGGATGTTTGCAAGACATGAGTAGGCTGCCTTTGAATAAACTGGTCAGCCAACATTTTTGAAAACTTAACTGAATTTCTTTTCGAGTCCATGTGGCCTGGGTAATGCTTATTAAATGTCCACTGAAGTGTGCATGTGTGCATGCTCACATGTGTGTTGTGGAAATAATGAGAGCGGCACAGGCTCCAGCCTTGAGAAATTATTACTTCAAGTTGACTTCCACCCCCTCCCAAATCCATTTCCCTCAAACATATTTGGAAACAACTCAGAATGAGACTGTGGCAACATGTTATTTTTACCGGTTTTTAACTAGCATATGATTTAAAAACTCAGGATGAAGTTACACTTCCACTTGATATATATAAAAGAAAATATAACAGTGGAAATTACTAAAGAAGAGAAAAATCATTTCTTTTTATCAGTCAAACATGTAGCCAGGACTCCTGGGTAAAAAAAAGCCAATCAGGCAATTCAAAAGCTGCACTGATGGCCGTTTAGGAACAGTCTCTTTGCAGTAAGCCAGGTAAAACTAAACTCTTTCCATCTCCTCCTCAATTACTTTTGCAACTCTCTCAAAAGGTAGAGCCACCTTTTCTAAATTCAGAAAAGGTGAATTATTTTCAGTCTAATGGTCTGGTCCAGTGTTTCTGAAATTACATACCATATTACCTGGGAGCCTGTTAAAAATGCTGATTTCTAGTGTCCAGCCAGAGCCTACAATATGCATTTCTAGTAAGTCCACCAGGTGATTCTGCCAGCTTAGAACTGGAGGTGGTGAATCAGCTACTGCTCAGTAGCTCCTCCTGGTGTTAGCTTTTAGAAAATAATCAGTTTTCCCAAATTGTGCACAAGAAGCAATGATTTGATATTAGAAGAATCATTACCCAAATCATTAATGTGATAAGAGAAAAGGCCATCTGCTTGCCCTCTGAGAGAAAAATCCTTCTCCCTCTTCTTAGTTATGTAGACTATTTATGACTCTTAAATTACATATTTTGTCTGCACATCGTTTTTTGCCCTTTCTCTGTAAGAAAGGTTGTCCCTTCCATCACATGATTTGTAAGAAAATGAGTTTGTACTCACATACACTTTCACAGCAAAGAAATTAGAGGTAAGGACTCTTCCTACTTTCTTGGGAAACTGATAAGCTGTATCATAATATTTAAATTTTATTTCAATAAATTACACAGTATTTAAAGAAAGGTTTTCTAGTTTGTCAATTTTTTCTTTTATTTCAGTGCATTTGGAATCTATATCTGGACAGAATAACTGCAAAAAGTAATAACTCAGTTAAATAATTGTATTATAAACCTGAACTTATGTTTTATGTTGTTAACTATATTTGAATACAATCATCAATTTAAGATGGTCTCAACAGAACTGATGAGACTTTAAAGGGTGTGTTCATGCGTCATGTGTTTGCTGTTGCTTTTTTTTTTGTTTTTTTTTGAGAAGGAGTCTTGCTCTGTCGCCCAGGCTGGAGTGCAGTGGTGCGATCTCAGCTCACTGCAAGCTCCGCCTCCCGGGTTCACGCCATTCTCCTGCCTCAGCCTCCCGAGTAGCTGAGACTACAGGCACCCACCACCACACCCGGCTAATTTTTGTATTTTTAGTAGAGACGGGGTTTCATCGTGTTAGCCAGTATGGTCTCGATCTCCTGACCTCGTGATCCGCCCACCTCAGCCTCCCAAAGTGCTGGTATTACAGGCGTGAGCCACTGTGCCCGACCTGCTATTGCTTTTACAAGCAAACAGTTGTCCTTGAGGCCCCCAGAGGCCTGACAGTTGCTGGGGAAATGATGGGACAGACGTGCCTGCTTCTGTTTCCATCCTTCTTCTGGCTGGCTCTGCCATTTCTCTTACTGTGCATTCTAGATCTGCCATCAAAGATTCCAGTTCATTCCCCAACACACCTGCTTGGCTTATGGAGGTCCATCTTCAATATGGTTTGAAATGGACAGGTGAGCAGCCTGACTGCGAGAAAGCATTCAGGGAAGAGCGGAGCCACTCGGACCACATTAGTGACCAACCCACAGCTGTCTAATCTCACTTATTGTCCCTCTCTAAACTGGGGTGCAGTGGACAAAACCACAATCCCTGCATGTCTGAGCGAAGGGACATGACACAGGGCCATTAGATAAGAGGAGCCCACTGGCATGGGATCAAGGGAGGACAATGTCCAAGGACTATGGGCTGGAACATGGATCCTGGGAATTTTACTGGGCAAAGTAGGTTTTTTCCAAGTTAGGGCCACTTCCTACAAAGTTGAACAGGGAACATGTTCTCAACCAGGGTCTGAGTTAGTCCTTACTGGGCTATTTGTCATTCCACTAGCTGACTACTAAGGCTCAGAAAGGTTAAATTCCTGCCCAAGGTCATATGACTCATAAGGGCAGAGCCGAGACTGCGATCCAGGTCTGCATGATGACACAGCCCGGACTCTTTCTACTACACCACACCATTCTCACGTCTGTTACTACTAGTCTTTAGGATTGTGTTCCTTCTCCGTTTTGATGGAAATAACATTTTTTATCTCCACTGTGACTTCCACAAAGTGAGACCGTGGGTGCAGGAATATTACCTAACAAGAGTCTGATGTACAGCATTTGGTATTATTCTTAAGGATTCATGAACAAGAACACTGCGTATGTATAAATGAACTTGTCCGACTTAAGAGTCACCCTGTTGCTAAACCACACTGATGCAACTCAATGTTGCCGCGGGGCTTTAAACAATGTCAACGATAATTATTTTGTGGTTCTTTTACTGAAAGTGCTGTTATAAGTAACTTGGGTTTTTCTTGGTCATGGTCACTCTAAAACAATAGAATAGAGTTTATCTACATGATCTAACTGAGAATAAAGTAAAAATTCTTTTTTTTTTTTCCTTTATTTGAGAGCAAGTCTTACTCTGTTGCCCAGGCTGGAGTGCAGTGGTATGATCTTGGCTCATTGCAGCCTCTACCTTCTGGGTTCAAGCAATTCTTCTACCTCAGCCTCCTGAGTAGCTGGGATTACAGGTGCACACCACCACACCCAGCTAATTTTTGTATTTTTAGTAGAGAGAGGGTTTCACCATGTTGGCCAGGCTGGTCTTGAACTCCTGACCTCAAGTGATCTGCTTGCCTCGGCCTCCCAAAGTGTTGGGATTACTGGCATGAGCCACTACGCCCAGCTGAGAATAAAGTAAAAACTCTTTTTTTTTTTTTTTTTGAGAGAGTGTCGCTCTGTTACCAGGCTGGAGTGCAGTGGCATGATCTCGGCTCCCTGCAACCTCCGCTTCCCAGGTTCAAGCAATTCTCCTGCCTCAGCCTCCTGAGCAGCTGGGATTACAGGCGCCCACCACCACACCTGGCTAATTTTTGTATTTTTAGTAGAGGCGGGGTTGCACCATGTTGGTCAGGGTGGTCTCGATCTCATGGTCTCATGATCTGCCCGCCTCGGCCTCCCAAAGTGCTGGGATTACAGGCGTGAGCCGCCGCGCCCGGCCAAAGTAAAAATTCTTCATGTTACACTAGCCTCAGATGAAAAACAACAGCACTCTCTTCTCTTTGCTTTCCCACCACAGACCACACCACCTGATCCAGGTGCTTAGCCTACAGGACCCAAATACTGAAGCATGCAGATGACAAATCTGTCCCAACTCTCCTTTCTGCAAGACGGACACTGAGTCAGTGTGAGATGGTGGACCCTGGGGGAGTCCTTGGTATCAGTCTCTTCAGCTCTATTTTCTTAATAGATGGATAATGGAGTAGAAGCTCTATATTTTATCATGATCTCAACAAGATAAAGAGAAATGTATTTTAGGAAGACACTGCTGGTAGAAAACTGAATTCCAAAACACAAAAACCTAGTGAACTCTTCCCAGTACCACAGATTAATCATGCCTATCCTGCAGAAAGGGAAGGAAGGGGGAAGTGAATAGAAGAAAGGGTCGGATTTCCACTGATGGCTTACGAAAGCGTGCTTCCAACTCCCCTCCCATATGCTAAAGGAGGAGAGGATGACGCTGCCCCAGCTATCTGCTTAGACTTACTTCCTCCAACACAATGATGACTGCACATTTGCTTTATGCCTTAAAGAGTCTCCAAGTACTTTCAACCCATACAATTTCATCAATTGGTAAGGTGAGCATAGGCTGTCATCCACATTTCCCAAGTGAGGAGGCAGAAGCTCACAGCAGGTGTGGTATGCTCCCCTCACCTAGAAGCAAAAAGCCAGAATTCTCTGCCCAGCTCTACAGTGGGCAAGCTTAACCTCTATAAACCTCAGTTTCCTTTTCTGGAAGTCAAGGGAAGACCTAGATGGTCTTCTCCAGCTACAAAATTCTACCACTTGCCCAAAGTCACGCTGAGGGTTCAGTGACAGAGCTGGGACTTGAGCCTAAGTTTCTGACTTTTAAAATAATTGGTCCGTACAGAACTACACCAAACCACCTCCAATGAAAAAGAATTTCTGGTATCATTCTAACCTGGCTCCTGGATGCTTTAAACCTGTGAGCAGTATCTCAAGAATTCAGACTGCTAGGAGAACAGATTTGCCTAAAAGATAAAGGCACCTCCATCGCTGCCCACGGATATCGTCCTGGCCCCATGAGAAACCTTGTCACAGGAAGTGGCAAGGTAAACATCAAATGCACAAGCACCACTGGAATGCAGTCTCACAGTGCTGCCCCGTCCCTGCACTGGAGAAGCAGAAGACGTGCTGCGAGCCGTACAAGTGCCAGCTGTATCCTACTGACAAACTGGAAGACGTACAAAGAAGAAAAAGCAAAGGGCCCAAACGCTTCAAAGAAATGAACAAGTTAAAAAGATAGTTTGGGGGATGGAAGGCAGAGGAAAAAAAAAACTTTAGCATAATCAAGAACTTCTTCAGAACAAGTCGAAAAGCCTGCAGCATTCAATGCCAGGGAACTCCCTCCCCTGTAACAGAGAATTGCTTTAGGGGGAAGCTCAAGAAGCTGACTGCACCTGGGGAACCATCGCCAAAGAGACTTCTGTGACTTACACACAGCAGGTCACTCATACACTAATGACATTCCCTCGGAGCACTTCACCCCACAGACAAGAACAAGGCTGACATGTATGAAGACAACCTTCACTCTGGAGACATCAATCAAATTTGGATATTCCAGGCCTGGAATAGCTTTGCATTCCACTCCATCATTTATGATGAAAAAATTGCTTTTTGGGCTTGTTCCCATCTTGGAACTCCTACCTCTTTGCCAGAATCCGGTATCAACAAAAACCTACTGGTTACTTGGCATTCCCAAATCTTACTAACTGCTTGCTATACCCAACCTTGATTTCCCCAGTAGCCAGGAGTGCACAGAGGGCAGGGACCCGGAGGAACCAGGTACTCTACTGCTTCCACACCTCACTTCTGTCCCATGGGATCTGGGCGAAGAGCTCTGTGAAGGGAATGTGCCAGTCCTCTGAGGTGGGAGATAGGGTGCTCTGCTCAGAAGACTGGGGGATTATATTCCAGGAAAGAACCAAGATATGGATTCTCTTGGGACAACTATCTTCTCTTCGTTTGCTTCCAGCCCTGACTTCTATTAATATTAGTACACACAGCAAGAAGACTTATTGAAGGGATTTAAGGAAGAAATAAACTAGGACATATGAGGGCAAAAATAAATGGGACACTAACAACTTCACACTTGGAGGATGACCATGACATTGTGAACTTAAATTCACACAAAATTAAACCATTTCTGTGGTGGGACTAAATAAATGTTAACGTATTATTAGTAGATTCAAAAAACTTTTTTATTGTGTGAAAAATTTCAAATGTACAAAAACATTAGTGAACCCTAATATTCCTATCAACAATTAACAAAGTTTATCACACTGTTACATCATTGCTTTGTTCTTTGCTAAAGTATTTTAAGGTGAATCCCAGACATCAAGTCATTTCATTCTGAATGCTGCAGTAAAAACCACTAAAAAGCATGGAAATTTCCTTACACAATCACAGTGCCATTAGCACATCTAACCAAACAGACATAATTTCTTGGCATCTAATACGATCTATAATCAGATATCCTCACCAGCTCCGGGATGTCTTTTTATGGTTCAAATCAGCTCATAAATAAGGTCTATAATAGCGCGTGATAATCGTATCTTCTAGGGTTTTTCTAGTTACCACACCCTATTCTGTCCCACAATCCCATATTTTTTTTCATTCCACTGACTTGTTGTAGGAATTGGGTCAATTGTCTTGAGCTCTGTCCCACATTTTGGATTTTTGTTTGTTTCCTTCTAAGATTGCATCTCTACAACTTGTATTTTCCATGAATGAAAAATACTTCTAGAGATTTGATTAGATTTAGGTTCAGCTTTTTGGCAAGAAGAGTTCAGATTTATACTGCATTATGTCAGGAGCACACAAGGTCTGATTGTTCTACCTCTGTGGTACCAAGGCTGAACCATAAATAGCAGGTTCTTTATTAGGCTGAAAAATACTCTTTTTCTGTTGAAAACAGATTTCCTATGAAAGTGAATTTTGTATAACTCTTAGTATAGTGGATAATGTGTCTGGATTTTAGTAGGAAGCAGAAACTGAATAATTCTTTCATAGGACTATCAATTAAGAAGCAAGGAAATCAACCTGCAATATAAAACTACCCTTGATTCCCATAAGTATTAAAGAAGTTCAAACCAGCTATCATTTGTTAAAACTCATAGTTACCTAGTTACCTAGTGGGCAACTACTAATGATCCTGAGCCAGGGCCTATGAAGAGACAAAGGCATGGCTTCTGTCATATGGGTAGAAGAGGAAGACACACACTGTTGAAAGGACAGCACGCAAGGCAGCAGACAGTAATCAGCAAATTCAGACCAAGGCAGAGCATAGTGAGAGGCAGGATGGAGATGAGGAAACCAGCTATGAAGATGTCACTGCGGTGTTAGCCGCTGGGGGCAGTGACTCGCATCACCAGAGCCTAGAACAGCGCCTAGCACAGAAGTATTTAATAAAAACCTGCTAAATAAAATAATGAGCCAGAATGTGGTCAGGGTCCTAAAAGAGGCGGCAGCAGAGTGGGTGACAGAGCTGGGTGAGAAGAGTCCCGGGAGATCTGTACCAGGAGCCAGCAAGCATCAGCATCAGGGAAGCAGGTTAGTGTGAGCTGGGCAAGGGTCTGGTGTGTGCATGAAGGGAGCTGCATCTGTCATACGCTGGACACTGCTGACATGGGACAGGAGCACTGGAGAAAAGCTGATTTTGAGAATAAGCTCTCAAAAACGCTCTGAAAGGATGCCCTGCAAGTAGGAAACAATGGGGCTGGGGACGCCACTCAGGATTATAATTTCGGGTCATAATGATTAGGAACCGTTTCACTGGAAGGAATGAAAAAGTAGGATGGATGCTGGAGGTGTTACACACACAAAATCAGCAGGCCCTGGTGATGTCAAAAGAAAAAAATAAATCGCAGATCACACTTAAGATCCAACAACTCTAGGTAAGTAAGATATCCAATGACAAGAAATGTGCTTAGTGCTTGTACTTTTTCCCCCACAACTCTGGGTATGGGTTAATCCACTCACCATCATTCTCACAGGAAGTGACCCTGTCTATGCTTTAATCGAACACTCAAGAAGGACCCAAGAAGACTTGGCTTAACGCTACAAAGGGAGCTGCCAACAGACCTCGGACTGAAGTGAAGACTGGTGGCACTCAGCTCATTCCTCTTTTCTCATCCACATCACAACTATAGTTTCCACGAATCTTTCTCAATAGGGCAGTTATTATCACTAAGAAAGGCCAACCCGCAATAGGTGAGGCCTGTCTCTCCTGGCAGAACACCTCACATTCTTTCTGTGGGAAAGGAAAATGGAGCCGGGGGCAACGTATCTGACCTGGTGCGACCTCCTGCAGGGTGTGCTTGGAGGAACCATCCAGCAGAGACAGCCTGCCGGCTACAGGAGGCACATGCAAAAGACATCCACGTCAGGGTAATAACGACCAGCATGTATTTATGGAGGCTCAGAGCACTGTCTGCAACCCACCCCATGTTTCAGTAAGATAAGTTAGGAATGGCATATTTCCATGATATACTTTAGACAACCAGAGTACTTGGGAGATTCATGCTTAACTTGTAGGAAGAGGCCACACGAGTGCTGAGGGGAGGCAGAGCACAGGAAGAGGCCACACTAGTGCTGAGCGGGAGGAGGAGAGAGCACAGGAAGAGGCCACACTAGTGCTGAGTGGGAGGACAGAGCACAGGAAGAGGCCACACCAGTGCTGAGGGGAGGAGGAGAGAGCACAGGAAGAGGCCACACTAGTGCTGAGCGGGAGGAGGAGAGAGCACAGGAAGAGGCCACACTAGTGCTGAGCGGGAGGAGGAGAGAACACAGGAAGAGGCCACACTAGTGCTGAGTGGGAGGACAGAGCACAGGAAGAGACCACACCAGTGCTGAGGGGAGGAGGACAGAGCACAGGAAGAGGCCACACTAGTGCTGAGGGGGAGGCAGAGCACCATCTCCTTCACTGCACAGCAGGGGCTTTCTCAGCTTTCTTCAGGCTTGGATCTGACAGGCTGCAGCGGGAGCTCGTGGACGCACATGTGGGGGAGAGGTCTGCATGAGACCACGGCCCTACTTAAATACAACTCATAAGGAAGTCAATCTGAGGAGCAAACAGAATAAGTTTTTGTGTTTTCTGTTTATGTTTTAAAATGGGAATGATGCCAGGGCCAGGATTTGAAAAGAGCAACCACTCCCACCCCTCCCACATCTATTGAGACAAAATAGTTTATAACATTTTGGAACTGATGGATGAGAAAAGGGGTTGTTACACTTTAAAATAAATATTTCTTTTGAATTGAAAGGGTTTTCTCTTACTCTTTCTCCACTCTTTTCCTTCAATAACGATTTGCTGAATACCCTGAGCCTAATGGCCCAACCACTTTCCAGAGTGGGGAACAGCAGTGTTTCCTCTACAAGAGAAACATGTGAGGCAACAGAAGCTATAACCCCTGGAAAAACTGACCCCCAGAGGTTCTGCCAGCAGGACCTGGGATGCAGCGGAGGGTAGGGGAGATGCTCCTGACAGGAGGGAGGCCAGGGCATGTAGGAGGACCTCCCTCTTGTCCACCAGAGCCCAGGTCCATGGGCCCAGCGAGATGGCTTCTCTAGAGAAGCCAAGACCCACTGACAGAAAGACCCGCCAACTCTGACATCTGGGGGTTCCCTAAGGAAACGGCCAATTCCCCATCTGAGAAGGCTCCCTCTGCAAACAGCTTCCAACTGGCTCTTCATTCATTGACTGTTAAATGAGAGTGGACAGCAAAGGATCATCGGACTATGCAGGGGAAATCCTCCGTCATGAAGGCAGCAAACCAAAACCAAAAGAAAAGAGGAACTCAGAGGACAAAGACAGAAAAACAATCTTAAGAATCTGAAAAACACAATGCCTCCAGAGGCCGGGTAACATATGGTCGTATCCACGACACAAGAACAGAACATTATGAAAAAACAACAAACAACGAGAAAGACACAGCTCTTGAAAATTAAAAATATGACAGCAAAACTTACCTTATAATAAAAAGGTTGGAAAATAAAAACCAAGAAAATGCCCCCCACCCACCCCCACCAAAGTAGAACAAAGATACAGAAAAATTGGAGACAAAAGGAACATCTGAGGAGGAATTCAAGATGTCAGTGCAACTACTGGCTTCCTGACAAAACAGAGGGGAAAAAATTATGAAAGAGCTAATGTTCCAGAACTCAAGAAAGGACATGAATCTTCATATTGAAAGTTCTACCAAGTGCCTGGTGAGTAAAAACCCCCAACCAACTCATATTCCCATGAGGTTTTAGAATCTGAACATGTTAAGATTCTAAAACATCCTGAAAATGAGATAAACAGGTCTGTGCAAAGGACTAAAGTAAGCACTGCAACAATGGCTGTCAAAAAACACTAGCTAATACCTTCAAAATGCTGAAGGAAAATGATTTGCACCTCAGAATTCTATACCCAGACCATCTGCCATAGTATTATTAGAGATTTTCAGACCTGTGCCCTTCTTAGAAAGCTGCGGAAGATGAGTGAGGAGCTAAAAGGAGCAAGGCTGGGGAAAGTCCAGGAGGCCAGGGAAGTGGCCGAGCCAGCAACCAGTCCTGAGGGAGCCACGAGGCGGAAATCTTGGGAGAAGTCTCTTGGGAGACAGATCCAGCCGACAGATGATCTGATGCAGCTGATACTCTGCAAGTTTTATATTAAGAGGCTACCAGAGGGTCTAGAGGGAAAAAACGAAATCACACAGATATATAGAACGCTTTTGTTTCCCATCAGAAAACCAAAAATTGTTACAGGAAATGTTATTATTACACGCTATTTGGCTTAGCAGGGTACGATATTTACATAGTAATAAAAATATAAACCCCAAATAACAAATTCACTAATTATTATACAATACGATCAGTAGTTTGAGTGGTGTAAAGGCCCAGATCTTAATCTACCAAAACAGAAGTCCACATTTTAAAAATTACAACATTGAAAAATGTCAATGCAAATTATTTTTCTAAAACATGAAGGTAAATACCAAGTAACTGAAGAAGAATTAAAAGTGCTGCAGGGAGGAGGCTTGTGAGGTGAAGTGGCAAGGGTGACTACAGAATGCTCTTTCTTTAAAAGCTGTTTGGTGGAGCTTAATTTTTTTACAACTAGGTGCATATATTACTTCGATTAGAAAATAAGCATTTAACACATACTCTCTTTGTATGAGTCATTGTTCAAATGCTTTATAGGTGATCTCATTTAATTCTGCCTAATAGATGATATTACTATTATCCCTGTTTTAAGATATGAAAATTAAAGTACAGAGAGGTTACATGGCGTGTCCAGCAGTGCAGTGCTAGCAACTGATGGACCCAGGATTTTAACTCATGCAGTGTGGACCAGAATCTGGAGATCTTAACTCGCAAGGAAGCCAGGAAAAGATAATTTCAGCTTGGGAAAAACTATCTGATTTTCACCTATTGGTAAACCTAGATAGTCAAAACCAATCAGCCTATCTGACATGAATAAGTAGGAAGCATTTATTTTCTCATACCTAAAAATCCTATATTTTTCTATCAACAACACAAAAACACAGCCTAAACAGCAAGAGCAGCAGAAAAGGAAAAGTTGGAAAAAAAAATTGCAGTCACACAAACTGTAGTTAAAAAATGACTAAGTTTCCTTGATATATGAATTTCTTGGAAAACCATTTATCAACAGCCTGTTTCTCTCTAGCAGAGTCCCTCAAGCCGAGAGCCATGTCATTCCCCTTTGACTGATTAATTAGCCAATCAGGGGACATTTTTCATTGTGAGGTATGATGGTTTATTTCAGCTAATGTTTGGTCTCTAATGGCAACACATTAAAGCCAACTCGGCTATTTCAGCCCTGTAGAGTGACCAAAAGGAAAGAACAGAAGATAAATCAAAAGAGCTCCCTTCAGTTCCCCTTCAGTCCTTAACAAAACCCCTAAGGAGCAAGTGGCTGCAGGGAAGATCCTCTACCAATAAAGAGAAAAAACAAATAAAAGAAAGGCACACATGTCTTCGAGCCCAAGAGTAGCCTTCCTGCTTCTGAAGAGCAATAATTTATCTGTTGATTTACAGACCACTGATAGAACAGGCCCCCAAAAGTCAATATCTAGCTCTTCTTCCTTTTATCAAAAGCTGTGCTCAATAGAAAATCTAGCTCTGTCATGCTTCTTACTCACGGGGCTGATTTTCCCTGCACTCTGAATTGGAAGAGGCTGTGAGTAACCCACCTCAAGCACTATTCACACCAAAGTCACTCCCCCAGCCAATATCCCATTGCACTGCAGGTTCTCTAAGCTTCTTACCTGTCCCTATGCTGTGAGGGCACTGAAAACACAAAGAAGTAGAAGTTCAAGAGGAGGACAGATGGGAATATTCACATATCCAGGCAAGAAGCACATCTTCAACACGTCCACTGACAGGAGTCACCAAGGCAGGTCTAAGGAGCTGGTCTTTGCTATGTAGTCACATCTTCACCTTTATCATCACCATCCTCATTCATCATTCTAATTTTATGAATCTTGGAAGCTGTGTTAGTCTGTTTTTGTACTGCTATAAAGAAATACCTGAGGCTGGGTAATTTATAAAGTAAAGAGGTTTGATTTTGGCTCACAGTTCCGCAGGTTGTATAGGAGGTGTGCCACTGGCATCTGCTCCTGGTGAGGCCTTGGGAAGCTTCCAATCATGGTGGAAGGAGAAGGCGGAGCCAGTCCATCACATGCTGAGATGGCAGGAGGAGGTGCCAGGCTCTTAACCAGATCTCATGTGAACTCAAAGAACTCATTCATTATCATGAGGATATCAAGTCATGTGTGAGGGATCCATCCCTACAACCCAAACACCTTCCACCGGGCCACACCTCCGACACTGGGGATTACAATCCAGCATGAGGTTTGGAGGGGACACACCTCCAAACCATATCAGAAGCCTTCAGACAAGACACCACTGTTTCCTTCCTTCCCAACTGATTTAACAATGACTTCCACATGGCTAGTTATGTTCCTGGACACCACTACCATTTGTGTTTGAGGCCAGGATGAGTCACGGCTCATGCTGCTTCTGCCTTTTGATGCCTTGTCCAGCGAGAGAACTGCCACCCTTCAGGCCTAGCTCAATTTTCAATTCTTCTGTGCATCTATGTCTCCTGACAGACTCAGCATTAGCAGCTCCCTGCCTTTGTTCCCACATGTTTAAGGCATATTTCAACAAATGAATTCAATTCGGCAAGAACCTTACTGAGAACCCACTCCATGCCAAGCGTGGTTCTAGATATGAGGAAATATAAAAATTCCTGCCCTTACAGAGATCCCAGTCTCCTGAGGGAAGGCAGGCAGTCAACAAGGGAACCACCGAGCATGTCAGCGGGTGCTCACTACTGTGAAGGAAAACAAGTGACCAAGGTCTGTACTTCCACCCAAAACTGCAGAGAACATGGCATTAAAAGGTTATTGCCTTCGTCATTACTTATCTTCAACATCAATTAAACAAAATTGATGCATTAGGAGGTCCTGTGCCATTGCCGTAATGGCAAAACGGCAGGCAGGAGTCACTTCACTGGAGGACTTCGAGAAGGACGTGCTTCTCAGCAATGACCCCGTTTACTCAGTAGGTTTATACCAAATATTGTGACTACAAACACATAGATACAATTTTCTCAGTTCTAAAGGATGTCTCATAGAAATTATTACTGGCTATTTTAAACTGTGAGAGTGTTGGTGCTGACTGTGATGACAGTGGTCTCAGCAGCAGCAGCTAACTAAGAGTTTTACGTGGCTTATCATTTAATCTTCCCTGGATCTTTTATTATCCCCATTTACAAATGAAGAAGCTGGGGCTCAGAGAGGTTAAATAACTTGCCCCAAATCACGCAGTCTTCAAACTACTCTTGGGCTCACAGGCAGGCATATGAAACTCTCAAGTGCCTATTCACAACACTATATGGCCCTGAGTGAGCTGCCCTTTAGAAGAAACCAGAGTAGAACATTCATTAGACGACCTGATTTCCTCATTCTACTGGCTCAGATGGTTCTACCAGATATGTATGTTTGACACCAGGTATCGATGTCTAATCATAGAACCACAGGAAGACAAATCCTGAGACAGCCATTTCAGTTATCTACACAACAAACCATCCTGACACTCAGTGGCTTCACACATAACAGCCATTTCCCTGTTCACCCTATTTCTGTGGGTTAGCAATTAGGAAGGGCTGGGCTGGGCAACCCTGGCTCAGGGTCTCTCAGGCAGATATTGTCAAAAGGTGGGGAGAGCCGGCAGAGCCAGGAGCTGGCCAGGCACGCTCGGGGAGCCTGCATAACTCACTGATCACGGTCTCTCCATGGGGGCTTGCCTGGGCACTGGGCCTCCTCACAGCTTGGGGCTCGGGGCAGCTGGACTATTTACATGAAAGCTTCAAGAGCAAGTGTTCCAGCCAACGAGGCCTCAGAAGTCACCTGGTATCCTACTGCTAGACTGTCTTGGCTACAAGCAAGTTCCAGGCCTGCGCAAGTAGAGGGGAGGGGACCGGACTTCACCTCCTGGTGCGGAGGTGGTAAGGGCCCACCTAGAAGAGCATGTGGAATGGGAGGTATCGCTGAGGCCATCTTTGGAAAACAGAATCTGCTACACAAACATATAACTCAAGACTCATTTATAGATATCTGAGTTTACAGATAAAATAGGAACACCCTACCCAAGGTGAAGGTAACTTTGCCTTGATACTCCACAGTTCCAGTTGCTCTTTCAAGTCTTGAATCTGCTAAGACAGATGACTTGCTATTTTACCTGAAGTCTATTTGATCTCTTGTTTGCACACATCAAGACCCTTTCACATTCATCTACTGGATAAAGGGCATAAGTAGATAAAGCCAAAATTGCTCAAGCATGTAAGAATCAAGAAGCATCCAAGTAATGTTCTCTTTTTTGTTGTCGAGGAAAACATAAAACTTCAAGTCAAGTCTTAAACCTGCCAGCACCATTTCAAATGGGATCATTTCACATCTTCTCTTTACTCCAGAATGAGAGAAGGACAGAACTGGAAGGGCTTGAATGCATTTAGCTGGGACTCTTGCCTGGTACCAGAACCTGCACAGGGCACTCCCAGGAGGCGTGCACTGTGCCCAGCAGCTCTGCCAGCCCATGCAGGCTGTTTCCTTTTCCTGAGTTGTTACCTTTCTATGAATTTCATCAGTCAGTGCTAATTCTTCCTTTGTCCAAACTGTCACCCTGACAACTATACCCAATTCTTCCACCTGTTTCTGTACATAACATGCTTTCCAGGCGCCACTGTCCCCGAAGGCCACTCTCTGAATGTACTCTTTGAAAACATGACCCCCAGGCCCCCAAAGAGCCGTTAAAGCGCAGTTACCAGTGAGGAACACAACTTACAAGCCTGTTGCTTTCAGCAAGTGGGCACAGCCTCCCTGGCACAGCCCAGCCTGCACTCAGGACAGGTGCCACAGGACATAATTTGGCTTAGGTTAAACTTGTGGTCAGGATACATGTCCTACCTTCTAATTTTCATCTAGCTGCTACCAAGTTAGATCTTTCCAGAACTAAATGAGACTGTATGTATCTTCATAAACTTTCACCTTAAAGCAGTGAAAACGTTTTGGCCAACTGTCCCAGCTAAGAGAGATCATTTTGAATCAGGATTCTGTTATCAATGGTCAAAATGATGACAAGAATTACTAAGGTCATCACTGTTGGGAAAAAATGAATTTTGGAACTCAAGTGTATTATTTGTCTTGTTTGTGGGCTTATATTTCTCCCTAACTAAAAGGTTTTTAATTAAAAGATGACTTTGGTGTCCAGATGTGGAGCAGGGGGAGGGTGGGCAGAGCGATGGGTACAGGAAGGGGGGTCCACATCCTGCAAAGCCCTCATGAAACTCACCTAACCATAAACATCGGGTATCAGTGTGAAAATTCAAAACAAAAGGAGAAATGCCCTTCAATTAAAAGGCACTTGAAAAATTACGGCAATAAAGAGACTCTTCTCAATGATCTTCTCCATGAGGAACTTAAGGCATTGAAGCCAACCAGAAAAATGAATGGTCCAAGATACTTCATGAATCCCACCAAGCAAAACAGAGGCGTCTGCTTGGAATTCGTTTTCAGACTGGATAATCAGCAAGCAATGGGGAAAAAGGGGACTGACAAAGAGAGGTGAGAAAGGAACACAAACTGCCAAGAAGTCATGCTTTGCTTCAAAAAGCAAAAGTCAGCAGAAGAATTTCAAGGAAAATGATTATTGAGTTGGTATCCTGGGAGAGTGTAACTCTCACGAGGGTTCTAATTCAATCAGGCTAGAGAGGTGAAGAAATGGACAATTATTTTGCCAGGAGCCCATGCCAGAAGCATGCTAAACAGAGAAACGAAGTGAGAAGGCTGGTGACACATTCTCCATCCTCACTCCGGTTTCAGAGTATTTTCTCTAGTGATAAGGCTCAATCCGGAAACAAGCTGGAGAGAGGAAGGAAACTGGGAAGGTGGGGGAGGGAAAAAAATGAGAGAGGAAAAAAAAAAAAGAGTAGCAGGAAGTTCAACCAGATAGGAACTGATGGAATTTGTTTTTCAGTGTCTCCAACTTCAAATTGCAAACCAAGTGAGAAAAGACACACACTTATGTACACAGGCCCTGGCAGGCACTGGCCAGCACAAGTACTGCCGCAGGTCTCAAGGGGCCCTGGGAATCTCAATTCATTATCTTCGATCATTTCTTTGTCTCCATAGAAAGTGCACACATCTCCAATTTAGGTGCACTCCAAACCAGAGTTATTATCTTCCAATCAATATACAACAAAGATGGTGGGAAAAGGAAGAACTTGGAAATTAGAAATGTGCAACCAGCCGTCCCCACACAGAACAGTTTATGAGAAGTTTTCTGAGCAATTGGCAGTTCATGATGATCTTTCACCGTTGAAGCCAGTACCTCTGAATAGCCGGATTCAGTGGGGAAACAGCGCCTCCTGACAACTTCGGTGTCTGGAGGAAATACTCAGCACTAATAAAGTCAGAGGAGAGTCCTTCAAGCAATAGGAATGCTTTATCTTCTGAGCAAAGAAAAACAGCCAGAGCTGTGAAAAACTATTCCAGAGTGAAATGCAAGGTCTGAAAGCCAGTTTCTGGCAAACTGGGTTGATTTTTAAAAACATAAAATGGTGTGAGCGAAGATTTATTCAATAATCCTTTCTCCAGAACCCACAAGTAGATTGTGCATGGCATGCAATGTAGATTATGAATATGTCCTACTCTCAGAGAAGAAATACTTACTGATTAGAACATTTCAAAAGGAAAAGACATTTCAAATATCAATGATGACGCTATACAAACGGTGATTTTTATGGTAACAAAGTCCATTTTTTAAAAAGAGATGAATGATAAGGCTTCAACTGACTGAATCCCTACCATGTGCCAACGACTGGAGCCAGTCACATGCTGGGGACCTAGAAATAAGAACACACATCCTCTCTAAGGTGTTCGCTGGCCAGTGTACGCCACAAATGAAAAAGTCCACATGTAAAACACAGTGAAGCAATTTCTTCTTTTTCTTTGTTTTTTTGAGACAGGGTCTCGCTCTGTCACCCAGGCTGGAGTGCAGTGGCATGATCATAGCTCACTGTGGCCTCAATCTCCTAGACTCCAGCAACCTCCCATCTCCAGCCTCCTGAGTAGCTGAGACTACAGGTGGATGCAACTGAGCCTGGCTAATTTTTAAAATTTTTTTGTAGAGACGGTGTCTCACTACATTGCCTAGGCTGATTTCAAACTCCTGAGCTCAGGCAATCCTCCTGTCTCGGCCTCCCAAAATGTTGGGATTATAGGCGTGAGCCACTGTGCCCAGCTAGCAGTTTCTTCATTAGACACAAAAACGTCAGAGAGAGGACAGAAAGCATGATTTAAGTTTCATAAACATGTCCTAGAAATCTTGCATTTAGCTTGGATTGTTGTTGTTTCGTTTTGATGTAATTTTCTTTTTATTTCTATACATTATATTCAAAATAATTAAGAGAACACATTCTTCATTTGGCATAGTTTGTTCCACTACACAAACAAAGTTCATTCCTACTATGCTCACAAAGGAATTTTACATTTTAAGTGATTTTTTTTTTGGAATGAAGATTTCTAAATGCATAGTCTTAGATTTTAACGCTTCTTTTTGGACCAAGGACACCTTCAAAAATCCAATGAAAGCTCTGCCCGTGTGCCCCCACATATTTTGCATGCAATTTAAAGGAGGTCACAAACTCACTACAGTGAGTTTACCTTGAGATACTGCCAACACCATGAGCTCTCCAATACCAGCACGCTACAGATGACAAAACTGTCACGACACCACTTTGTACTTATATATCACTTCACAGTTTAACATACCTCTGAAGTTACTAAGTAATGATTTAATCAATTGGAGTGAACTTTAAAGACGTCAACTGATTTGATCTCTACAAGGAGTTCTCTAAAGACTTATAAAACAGAAAATAACACTGAGCTTGGCTAAGTGCAGGAAGCAGATCACGGAAACAACTGGCCTTTAGCACTGGGTAGTGACCCCTGCAGATCTGAGCAGCCTCAGCGTCAAACTGAGAGACCATGTGGTCTGTACACACGATATGCCACTCCTAGTCAGACAATTCTGTCGACAGCAGTGGTTGCTAGGATCACGGGCAGTGCTGGAAGGGTATGCAACTATGATTGGGGTTAGCATGAAATAGTTCAGGATCTTCACTGAACTATTAGTTCAGGTGGTAATGAAATAGTTCAGGATCTTCACTGAGATAATAATGGTCACACAATCCACAAATGTGATAAAGGGGCACAGAGCTATATGAGCAGATGGTACCAATGCCCATTTCCTGGTTTCATCATCCTGTACTGCAGTTAGGTAAGATGTAAGCACTGGGGAAAACCAGATGAAGGGTACACGGAACCCCTCTACTATCTTTGCAACATCCTGTTAATCTATAAAAAGTTAAGGAAAAAACCCTCATGACTATTAATCAAGGGCTGCAGATGTTTCTTGGATATAAATATATTCAGATCATCCAGTTCAATAGAGAGATGAAAAAATACACAAGCAACACAACATCTATGCTCCAGATGCTCAAGTTCTTTCTTAATTTAGCCTCCAGCCCCAACAAGGAAGTCAAGTCGTTCCCTAGGCTGGTCCAGACACCTAGTTACATGCTTCTCAACCCTAACAGCTCACCTCTGACTACAGATAACAAAGAAGTTTTGAAATTTAAACCATTATTTTCTACAAAATAGGAACAAGCAATCATTTTCCCACAAAGTTACGATACAGCATCAACCACTGGTGTCTCTGATGAAGCTCAACAAAAGCTGCTAAGGCCTAACTAACCCCCTTCAATGTAGATTTTTTGTTAAATGTGAAAGAGTTCATTAACTTCGGCAGGACTGCGGTACAGGAGAAAGAAGGCTGATTTTGAAATTGGAGGGACACAGATTTAAAGCCCACGTGTGCCATTCTGGAGTGTTCTAACAATTCTCTCTGTGTTTCCGTTTCCTCACTGCCACAGAGGGGATGCTGACGCCTACATGACAGGATTGCTGCGAGGATGAAATGAGAAAATCCAGCAGAGGATTTGGCACACAGGTGCTTAATAAAATTGGAATTCTACAATGGCAGTCAGGAGCTACAGAAATTAAAATCAGTAGGCTTCGCTTAATGCAAGGGTGATGCTGTCACCCAAGCCAAGAATGTGGTTAGCACCAAGGTTCTGGAACTCGGGGTGCTGAAGACAGATCAGCGTCAGCACCTAACCAGAGCACCCACAGAGCTACTGCTGCCTTAACGGCCCGCACTGCCATGGTTTCCAGGACTCTGGAGGTAGGTGACCTCCAGCAACACCTTGGCCTCTGCAATGCCAAATATAAATCCAGGCCGACGCGGCTATGACAGTCAAGCAAAGCAACAACATGCAGTATTCCCGCCCACTGAGGATGGGAGCCGAAAGAGGTTGTATTTTCAAACAGATCTGATCAAAGACCTCCTGCCTTTGACTATAAGGGCTGTTGTAACTAACAAGGTAAGGTTTCTTAGCAATAGTCTACTCAAGGAAGGTACCAGTATACTCAATAAAAGCAAACTTATATGAAAATCCACATGGATGTCAAAGATAAATTTAAAGGTCATTTTGCTTTATAGAAAGAATATTCTGTTTGTCTTAAATGTGATAACATTTAAACAGATTCTGCTTTCTGCACACATGTGGGCACACATCTAATGGAAAATACTGTCGAGGCCCGACCTCCTCAGTGTGGCACACAGGCCAGCAACAGTGTCACCTGGGAGCTCCTTGGATGGGGACGTGCAGGCTCTCAGCCCCCACCCAGGCTTCCTGAGTTGGAATCTGCAGTTTGACAAGGAAGCCCTGTGCACACGGCAGGACTTGAGGAGCTCTGTCCTCAGGGTTACTCACGACCCCAAAGCCAGAAGCTCTCAGTACAGCTGCATGGCAGGCTTTCCCCGGGTTCTCAACCCTCGCTCCTTACCGAACGTCAGAATAAATGCTGGAACAGTTGGGGAGGTATTGAAAAAAAAATTTTTTTTTTTCTCTTTTTGTAATACAGATACCTGGGCCCTGACCCAAGATTTAATTTAATCGGTCTTGGGCAGGACCCTGGCATTAGCGTTTGTTTAAAGCTCATTAGGCAATGCCAGGGCAACCTTGTTGAGAACTATGGCTACAGACGGAGAGCAGGGCCTGGTAGAAGACTGCCTCACCAACAGGTAGGACCTAAATTCATCACTGGAAGAAAACACTGAACTGGAAGAGAGAGAAAGATGTGACTAACGGAAATCTTGCACAAAACACCATGTTGCATCAAGGTTGATCATCTCTACACCAACTGGACCAAAAGAGATTTTCCCGGGGCTAGCATTAGGGAACTGCTTCTGAAGCTCCTCAAACACAGGTGGGTGTCTCACTTTAACATGACTTAGCCACCAGAATCAAGTAACACCACATAGTGCTGAAAATCTCAAGGCACCCAACACAAATAAATTCTCAAACAGAAATCTGCCAGAGGATCAGAAACCTCTGATCTCTTACAACTAACAGCTTTCTGCACCAACCACATAAATTCTCTTGAAGTTCTACAAAAGCCGACAAGTAATATTCCTCCCTGATCTGTTCAATTGTACATTTGCAAAGAAGGTGTCCGGGAGGGCAAAGGCTGGGGGTGGTGGGTGGGTGGCAGGGAGAAGAGAGAGGATCAGCGTGCAGGGATGTGGAAGCACCAGTGCAGAAGGCGCTGTGCACCCCACGGGGCTGGGGAGATGGGGGTTATCTCAAGGTGTGGGAGGGATGTGGAGTTGATGCAAAGGCTCAGGCTGTGATCGTGGGGCGGGGCAGCTGTTGGGCAGACCAAAGGAGATGGAGTGCAAGAGGCGCGGGACGGGAATTCCAGTTCTTCCTGAGGACACGGAGGCGACTGAGAGAGTCAAGGAGGAGGGGTTGGAGGGGAGGCTGGGATAAGCCAGAGGCCATGTCCTCAGTGAACAAGGAAGAGTGGCCTAGTCCAGGTCTCATGGTGGGCACTGAGGGCAGAGGTGCAACCAGAAGCCAGCCTGTCTGACCATGGCTCTTTCCAGCAGCCCCTTTTGAAGGAGCAGCCAGCCTGGCCTGATGTCAGAGCAGCTCCTCCCTAGTGACCACTGCCTACCGTGACTCAGCACAGTCCACGCAGGCACCAAAGCCAGGTATCCTTTCCCAGCCTGCTGCTTCCATCTGCCGAGAGTACAGCGGCAGACAAGGGCTAAGGTACCCAGGAATTTAGTCCCAATCTGCACAGGGAATCACCAAACAAGACTTCCAACCACTGGTAATTCTAGACTCTCTAAAAATTATTACTATTAAGAAACAAATATCTACCACCTTAGAAATAAAGATTTCTGTCAGTCCGGAAAAATGCCAGGAATTAATAAACCAAGTCTTCTTTTTTGCTCTATGGTCACCAAGGGCCCTGGCTAGGAACCAATAAAAGAACATCAGTACAACATACCAGGTTAGCTGAGTAACAGTGGTCACAACCATATGTTCCAGATTTTCTTAGACAATACCAGTTCTAAGTATTTTTAGCCTGTTATCTTCAGAAATCTGTATTTCAAAATCCTAATATATCTCAAATTATATCCAGGGCTGTCTTTTACACTTAAAAACAGCACAAAAAATTCTTTGCAATATTATACAGCCCAATTTAATAATTAGAATGATAAATTATGGACTTCATTCCATTAAGGGTGCAGTTTAGTCACCCCATTCTTTTCTTCTAGTTGTAGAGCAAAAATATTGAATAGAGGAAACACCCCATCGAACCCCCTTATAGACGGTGCTGATCTAGCGCTGTCTCACATGCTGTTAGAATGGAACAGGCTGGTTCTAGAGAATGAAGGTGACATCCTTCCTCCCACCTCCGTTCCAAAGGCAGTCACACAGTTTGAGCAGAATGGACAAAATCCCTCCCACCTCGGCCATGGGAAGAGATATTTTCCCCTCCAATTATAACAGCAATGGGTATTCTTCCCCAAGTTTAATCTAGTTCTCACACCAAAACCAAAAGAACAAAAGCCAAAAACCAGAGAACACTTATTCTTTTTTTTAAGATTCCTTATAAAACATTATCTACCCAGTAATATTAGTAAAAGGATCATATCTAGGCTGTGTATGAAGCCTCCGAAGTGTTTTGGAAACTTTGTCGGAAAAGTACTAGTCCTAGATAGAAACAGTCCCATACACAGGTGAAAATCAGACAGTACTAAAGCGGAACAGACGCTGTACTGGGCTTTATACCTCGGGAGTCTAAACAGTCCCATACACAGGTGAAAACCAGACAGGACTAAAGCGGAACAGACACTGTGGGCTTTATACCTCGAGAGTCTAAACAGTCCCATACACAGGTGAGAATCAGACAGGACTAAAGTGGAACAGACGCTGTACTGGGCTTTATACCTCAGGAGTCTTCTTACTCTGTCTTTTCCCAAAAATGCAGTCAAGATCTGTTTTGCTCCGAGATGATAGATCCTTCCCTAGAAAAACAATGTGATGCTTTCAGTGAGACCGCTCTTCCTAAAAGAAGGAGCAGAGACGTGAGTTACACGGCACCTCAAAGGAAAATGGCTTTTGGGAAAGAAAGAAACAACTTTGACTTTCTTTTTTTTTTTTTTTTAAGACGGAGTCTCTCTCTGTCACCCAGGCTGGGGTGCAGTGGCCGGATCTCAGCTCACTGCAAGCTCCGCCTCCCGGGTTCACACCATTCTCCTGCCTCAGCCTCCCGAGTAGCTGGGACTACAGGCGCCGCCACCTCGCCCAGCTAGTTTCTTGCATTTTTTAGTAGAGACGGGGTTTCACCATGTTAGCCAGGACAGTCTCGATCTGCTGACCTTGTGATCCGCCCGTCTCGGCCTCCCAAAGTGCTGGGATTTCTACCCACTGTTTCATTACAACTCTTCCATTAGTAAACAAAATTAATTAAATTTTAAAAACAAGTAAATGTTTTAGAACCAGAACTCTTGACATCCACTTAATTATAGAAACAACCCAGAGCATCCTGACTGCAAGGAAAGCTAAATTCTACAGCTCACTCTACTCCCGCTATGCCCTCAAGGTGCAATTCCTGGGTCTCTGGGTTCCTCATTTAAAAATAGATCTCATTTGCTTCAGAGATATGAGCTACTTAAAGATTATGAAATGCAGATTAAAAAATATTACTAGACACATAGCTTCAACTCCACATATGCACATGAATGAGAATGTATCATATTTGACATATGGGAGCTTAATAATTAACTCAACAAACAAACATTTTAAAAGAATACATGTAAATAAAAAATACTGTATAAGGGGGACAGGGTTTCAGATTTTTCTTCTTAAAATGTTCTTTACTGCTCTAGCTATATTGTCTAAATAAAAGGCTACATAGGGAGAGCAGGAAATTAAATGGCTCTATGGTTCTTATTTAAAACATTAAACTCTTTAATTTCAAACCCACGAACCAACTAATTTAAAATTCACTTCTTTGGAATTTCCACTTCTACCCGATAATCCTTTGTGAGCAGTCAGCCAAATCTATTCCCATTTGTCAAAGGCACGGTAAATGCATTGTAAAACGTAACTACTCCATGTAAAGGCTTGAGGCTGTGGGCAAGGGAGGTTCTGGGTCAGACACAGGAATGTGAGTTTCACACTGGAAGCCGAGTTCCACCGTCACAGACTCACTCGTCTTCTTGGTTTCCTGTAGCACACTGACTTGGCAAAGTAATGTCATGACCCAGAAGGTTCTAGTTCACTGACTGTCACTGGGGCACTTAAATATGACATTGCTTAGTGACTCCGTGAACTTAAAAAAACAAAACACCCTTCAATTTAATGCAAAACCAGGTGCCAAAACCAGTTTCCAAGGCAGCAGTACCAGATGAAGTGGCCCAGGCGGTATGACCTGTTCCTCCCAGGAGGGCAGGCTCCCTGGGCTCTGCCTGCTGCTCTCCTTCCTACCTGAGCTTGACACTAAGCCCTCCTGCTTCTCATTTATGATTAAATAGGACCTACACAAAAAGACCCAAGGGAAAACCTACTTAAGAATAGACAATGCACATCACAGATAGTGCAGAAAATGAACCGGGAAAGTGGGGAAGAAAACTAGTTGTAGCAGGAAGAGGTGGACAAACTCATCGGAGGTGTAGAGATGTCCTCACAGCTTTACTGCCAGTACAGCCCATTTTCCAATGCAAAGCACAATTTATACTTCAGAAAAGGCAGCTGCACTTAATTCAAAATGTGTACTGGCCATCTATCCCTAACCTATCCTCTGGAATACAGACACTCTAGAAAATGCAAATTAAGATCTCTTTTACAGGCATTAGACTAAAAGGAATGCTGGAGGGATTAAGAAAGAGAGGGCACATGCGAGATCACAATTCGAAACTACGATGTCAAAAGACAAACACACAGAGAGTCAAAACTCAAAACAGATCTGAAAGTCAAAGGGGAACTGCCAAGCTGGCAGAGACAGTAAAAGCTACGCCAATGAAGGTGCACCTGTGTCTAAAGTTTTGATGATGGATTCTTGTACCAGAAATGTTTATCCTTTAGCAAAGTTCACTTAAGTAAGTGTAGAAACCAGGATTGTTACAGGCTTTGCTCTGGATTTGATCTGGAAAACAAGAACACAGAGAAGAAAGAAGAGTCAGAGACCAGTGGAAAGGAATATAAAAGGTGGATAAAAAGGTGAAGATGGAAGTGATCTTGAGATTGTTACTAATTAATGGTCCTGATGGAAAGCTTATAAACACTAGGAAATTATGGCCACTTTTGAATAAATACCACAAACTTAAAAAGTATTTAAAAAGCTTATTTGTTTCAATTCTGAATTATGGTCAAATCATACAAAATACTGTTGATTAACTTAGAGAAAATGACAATTAAGAAAACTGAATAGGAAACAGATCTATGTGGATTTGGTTCATCTATTAGTCTTCAATGCATGACATTTGCAGAACCAGTAAGAAAGGCCTCCGAGAGTCAGACTGCAAGTTCCTGCAAGGATGAGCAGGTGCTTTCATGGAAGTACGCTCTATTTAGGATCGTTTTAGCTGTTGTCTAATAATCATGATTATCAGTTTCCCAGTCTGTCACAGTAGCTACTGGGAAGGGAGGAAAATTACTGCTATAGTCAGACACATTTACAATACCAAGATGTCCACATGGGAGGCAACTAAAACTTTTATAGACACGAGAACTTAGGAATCAAGATGACGTGGAAACAGTTTAGCAATAACCCAACAAGCTGTATTAGAATTGAGGCTCAAAAAACCAAGTCTGTGGAAAAGCAGAGTTGAGCTGCCGAGAGTAAAGAAGCGAAGAGCAAGGAATATGTTTGCTAAAATAAAAAACACTTAGGGTTTATATAGGTAGCTTCGATTGTTTAGAAAATTCATTTTCATTATTCAGTCAAGAAGGACAAATAAAATGAAATACTTTTATTTTTATTTTTTTTAATTGCAAACACACAGAACTGGCAGTCAGCCGAGGGCAGAAGATAAGGGTAACTCCACTAAAAGCCACCGTAAACCAGGAAAGTGGGAAGAGTCAGTGTGGGTGACACAGGTCAGACCCTAATAAGCAATAATAAGAGTCAGAATTTTCAAAAAGCCTACAAGGTGGTACGTGATATTTGTTTAAATGTCAAAAGAATCAGAAGAGGAAACTGAATGCTCCTCACCACCGGTGTGCGACTGAGGGGCAGGGCTGACTGCGCTGTGAATACCAATTCTGTATTTCCCGACCAGGAAGCTGAGCACCTGAACACGTGTTAGGCATGTCATTTCCTTGTTTAAGAAGCACATAAAATAGCCCAGACTCTCACAGGAATAAGAAGTCTGCAAGATTCCCAGGATAAAGCTGCACAATTACAGTTTATGCAACTTTCATCCAACGACTGCATAACTGAGGGGAGGAAGCACTGCTCTCCTGCCAACGTCTCACCATCCAGTCAGAAAACCTCAAAAATGGCTTTGTATTGATTGACATTTTCCCCTCTGCAGATATAGCCTTTATCTGCAGACATCTTTTGAATTAAAAAAAAAAAACTCACAAACCAAGCTGGAGTTGGGCTTTTAAATAAGTATGGATAAAACTGACTTTTAAAATTATACAATAAATTAGCTCAAGTGAGACGATAAACTCAGGACCAGGGAAAGGAATAATTATATATCAGAACTAAAAAGATATAACCAGCCAGGTGCAGTGGCTCCCACCTGTAGTCCCATCACTTTAGGAGGCTAAGGCAGGAGGATCACTTGAGCCCAGAAGGTCAAGTCTGTAGTGAGCTGAGATTGTGCCTCTGTGCTCCAGCCTGGGCAACAGAGTGAGATCCTGTCTCAAAATAAAAATAAAAATAAAAATAAAAATAAAAATAAAAATAATGATATAGCCGATATTTAGGCAGTAGCTCTTACCAAACTATGTAAAATTCCATCTTCCTGTTTGATTTCCTGGACCATACATGAGTGACAGTATGAATCATCCTCATCAACGAAGTGAATGAGTTACTGTCATGATGAGCATGCCCACTGGTTAAAATCTTTATGAGCTATAATGCTGAAAAAGCAACAGTTCCATAAATGGGTCACTGCTTATAAATCATAAAACAGAACCTACCTTAGAACTTAATAGCCACTTACAAATGTATCCACATTTTACAAAAGAGGAAACTGAGTCTGAAGGGAAATGGGTAGGTGACTTGTCTGAGCGAGTAATGGCCAGAGTCAGATTTTCTGTGATCTAAGATAGTGTACCCTAGAGGAAACTTTAAAATAAGCTTGCACCGAGGACTAAAAAGCTAGATGGTAAACCATTCTTTTCTTCACTCCCTGGACTTTTGCTTCCTTCTCTCTTTCCTACATAGGCCCAGTCTGCATGTCCTTCCTGTCTCCACTCCAGCTACTCTCTGCAATCTGACAATAGATCCGGGACTCTTTCTGTTCTGCATACTGACTCCCCCTTCTTCCTAGGCAAGGCTAATAGATACAGAACCCTCGCTGGAAGACAGAAAATGAAGGCACAAGTCACCCAGCAGTCTGACAGGGTCACCCAGCAAAGGAGTGGCTTAACTAGAAATAGAAAGCAGATGCTCCCGGCATCCATTAGATTAAAGCAGATTACAGAGGCTTATCCCAGCCTCAGCAAATGCTTCAGATGAAATCATGCATGCAGTCTGGCACCAAAGGAAAATCAGAAGATTCTACCTGTAAAAGTGAAAGCGTAAAATGCTGCCACACCATCCGAAAGTTACAGCTCACTGAGTTTTATTAATTTGCTCTGCAACAGCACCTTCTGTGATCGTGTTTTTTCTACAGTCTAATGAAAACAGAAGTGCTGTTTCAGGGATTGAGTATGAAGTGAGCATTTCCCCTCTCCTCAAAAGGACTGAGGGCCAACGAAGCCTATATTCTGATCCACAGCAGGCTGGGGTGGAGAAGAACCCCAGTCAGAAGGGATGCAGGCGACAGCCAAGAAAGTTCCGCGTGAGAGAAAGAAAGGAGGAAGCAGAAGAACCACGGCTGCTGACGAGAGAAGGGAGGCTCAGCCTCTCCCTGCACACAAGCCCCGATCCACTCAGCTCTGCCACGGCCTCTCACCTCAACCAAACCCAGTCCTTACATTTGGGCTCCTGGCCCCAAATGAAAAACATCATCAATACTTCAAAGTAGTGGGAATTCCAGCTCCCACTGCTATCCAGGCTGGTTCTACAAGTTAAGAGCTTCCCAGCAATGCCCTGATATGCATGACATTCATAGAAGACCAAAGCAAAGAGATGTGCTTTTCCTGGCCTATCGAGGTAAAACACATCCAACCTCCCAGGGAAGAACCATCAGTAGAGACTAGATATGACAGTATCAGCATCATCATCACGCTTCTTAGCTATACTATGTAATAAGCAGGTTTCTAATTCATGGTACTGTTCTACAGGCAAACAACTGGAGAGTTGATGCTAGTAAGTTAAATTGTTTCTTTCCAATGCAAGACCGCCACCTAGCGGCTGAAGAGGACAGCCGGCATGCCTACGCTGTGAAATGGATAAATTACGTGGAAGAAAGGGTCAACCAGGGAGTGTGCTTTATCACACTGGAGGTCTCAACATAGAGCATAATTCTCTAACGTGGCGTATTAAGAGCTATCTAACACCAACACTCAGCTGTGAAAAAACAAATGCAGCTAAAAATGTTGGGCAAGAAATAAAAATTATTTTCTGACCTAGCTACATAAAGTCCCTTTTTCCTCTAAATATAAGCTGATTCCATTTTTTAGCTCAGCCACAGGACTTGTTCCCAGTCTAAAGCCTAACCTGGATCCCATCTCAGATCTCTCAGATCTGAATTCTAACAAGATCCTCAGGCACACCACAGTCAATGCGAAGACTCCAGCACCGTTTCAGAGCAATTCAGTCAGGCTGTCCATAAAGCATGAAGTCACTGTTGACCAAGAGCTAAAATGCTTCAAACCACTCAGGACAAATACACAGATTTCAACAAGTAAAGAAATGCTTAATCTTACCTTTTGTGAATTTCATATAGTGAACACGGTTTTTGGAGATTTTGGACTTTTCCTCAAGGCTAAAAGATTTCTTTTCCTTCTTGTCTGAGGAATCTTAAAAAAAAGATGAAAAAAAATACATTAAAGTCTTTGTAATGCAATCTCATTTATTCTCCTAACAGTGGATAGTCTTTAAAGAAAATTTTAGGAACGATATCATTTATGATTGAACTCTTTCATTTATTTGCTCTACAATAGCACCCTTCTGCTGGATCTCTGTTTTCTTTCTGCCGGTCAAATGATTAGAAATATTTCCTTAATTTGCATACTACGGATCAGGCCAAGCTGCCCTCCAGAAATTTAGAAAATCCTTGAGGAAGAAATGAAAACTTGTGTTCACACAAAAACCTAGACACAAATGTTCATATTAGCCTTATTCATCAGCAAAATACCGAAATCACCCCCAAGTCCTTCAACGTGTGAATATGCATGAACAGCTGAGCAACCCCTGGGCCATCCTTGCAGTGGAATACCACTCCACAGTGAAGAGGGGCGGCCGCTGCCACTGCAACGGCCAGGACGAACTCCAGGGTGTTGTGCTCAGTCAAAGAGGTCCATCTAGAAAAACACCTCATATGACTCCATCTACCGAACATTCTCGACATGACAAAACTATATAGAGAGAGGACAGATGAATGGTTTCTCGGGGACAAGGATAAAGGTACAGTGAGTACAAATACAAAGATGAAGCATGAGGTTGCTGTGCCGTGGTGGCCAATCCTGTATCTTCACCGTCGTGGGTGCTGCATGAATCTACACTTGTGATAAAATTGCACAGAACCATACACCCATGTGCAAATGAATGGAGGCCAAAAAGAATGATGAAAACTGGATAAGGTTTGTGGTGCAGTTAACAGTAACACCAAGTGTCAACTTCCTGGTTTCGAAAAGCCACAGTAATATAATGTCTCTCCACCCTGAGAGAACAGGGGAAAGACGTTCAGGACTCTTTGTATCATTTTGCGAATTCCTACGAGCTTGTAATTATTTCAAAAGAAAAAGTTATTTAAAAAAGTGAATAGAGGTTAAGACAGGTTAAATGATCATCTAAATACAGATCAGAAATGACGATTAGGTGACATGTGACGGAGCAGCACTGGCTCCGAGCCACCTCCTCAGGGTTTCGGGGAGGACCACTGGCAAGGCAAAAGGAGCAGGAACACACCACTGAGGAAGACATCCGATGGGAACTCCTTTGACAGAAAGGAAAATGTGAGCCAGAAAGTAGTCCCTTGCCTGAACTATCAGAGCAGGCTGATCTGGGGTTAGAGTCAACTATAAATTAGCTAGCCACCTGCATTCTCTTACCTGTATCTGCTTGTCAAGTTCAGATAGAAGAGTGCCACAGAAACAGATCACAGGTAGAAGAGAGACTAAATTTTCCTATAGCTTTAAGAACATTCAGCTATGAGGTTAGAGAAACTGGAAAAAAAAGCGGCCGGGCGCGGTGGCTCACGCCTGTAACCCCAGCACTTTGGGAGGCCGAGGCAGGCGGATCATGAGGTCAGGAGATTGAGACCATCCTGGCTAACACAGTGAAACCCTGTCTCTACTAAAAATACAAAAAATTAGCTGGACGTGGTGGCGGGTGCCCGTAGTCCCAGCTACTCAGGAGGCTGAGGCAGGAGAATGGTATGAACCCAGGAGGCAGAGGTTGCAGTGAGCCGAGATCGCACCACTGCACTACAGCCTGGGTGACAGAGTGACACTCCGTCTCAAAAAAAAAAAAAAGAAAAAGAAAAAGAAAAAAAATCCAACAAACCAACCATCTTCAGAGGATATAAGAGAAGCTGGAAAAAAAGAAACCCTCACCCTAATACTGGAGCGAAACAAGCACGTGTCCATTCAACAGCATGTGACTGCACTGAAGTCCCTCCCAGGAGTGACTTATTTCAAAGGTGAAATGGGAACTATACAGCAGGCTCGGAAGAACGTGAAGGCAGATGTTCCAAACTTGAGGCAAAGCCCAGCAAGGGTTCATTATTTCCACAAGCTGAAATATTCTCTTCTGCAGCCACTTCCCAGGGACACCTTGGATTTTTTTTGCAAAGACATCCTACCAGTAAATTCTTCCCTTTTGTACTTCATATGGCACATAACATTTTCAATGCTGATGTTCCAATCACAGATCACAGAGGAAGTTATCAGCTTAAAGTGGCTCCTACCAACTGCAAGTGTATGAGGGACTAGGCGCTGGACTGGAGGCTTTCCATGAATTCTTGGATTTCCTTCCCACAGCCACTCCATAAGAGAGCTGCTGTGATGCCTGAATTCACCACAGAGGACGACACTGATAACGCACACCCAGGAAACCACCGCGATGGGACCGATGCCCAGAAAGACATGACTGAGAGGCCACATCCTGAACCACCACACTGTGCCCTCACAGAGCAGCTCTCAGCCTTGAGAGGACAGAAGAATGACCCGGGGAGCGTCTCTACCTTCTTAGTATGCAGGTATCAAGAAGGATGCGTGAGCACCGCCAGACCTTGAGGAATCACTTTCTATCTATTTGTTCACGTGCACTCGTGCCTGAAACTGCTCGGAGTCTGAGTTATGCGCCAATCTCGCCGTCCTTTCCCAGGTGCCCCCTCCCACTTTACAAAGGAAAGGCACAACTTTCCTCTTACTGGGATCAGTGAGGGACAAGCGAAAATACTGGTGTCAAAGCAGCAATCAAAGCAGCTTGCCTAGCCCCCACACCCCTACGCCAACCCAGCTCGTCAGGAGATACACTGCTAAAGAGATGTGTTTAATAAGCATTCATTAAAATTTTTAACAGATCTGCTAATTTTACTAACTGTAAACTACTAATCATGAGGGCAGGTACAGTGGCTCACACCTGTAATCCCAGCACCTTGAGAGGCCGAGGTGGGTGGATCACGAGGTCAGGAGTTTGAGACCAGCCTGACCAACATGGTGAAACCCCCGTCTCTACTAAAAATACAAAAATTAGCCAGGAGTGGTGGCATATGCCTGTAATCCCAGTTACTCAGGAGGCTGAGGCAGGAGAATCAGGAGAATCGCCTGAACCTGGGAGGCGGAGGTTGCAGTGAGCCAAGATTGTGCCACTGCACTCCAGCCTGAGCCACAAAGCGAGACCCCATCTCAAAGAAAAAAACAAAAAAAAAAAAAAAAAAGAGAGAGAGAGAAAATAAAACCCTAGATTCCTTATCGAAATCCTTCAGAGTAAAGTAAATTTTCTAGCCGTAATCGTGGTTTATGGCTCTAGACTTACCAGCCACACTATCAGGAGGCTTACAGTGCTGAGTATCTCTCCTTGCTTTCCCCAGATGTTATAACACATTTAGTCCTCACAACAACCTTCCAACGATGATACTACTGCTTCCATTTGACCAAAGAGGAAATCGAAGTACAGCCATGTTCAGCAGTTTACCCAAGGCCACGCAAATGAAGAGTCAGACCAGGATTAAAATCCAGGCAGTCTGACTCTGGTGTTGGTCTCTAAACCACTACACCCTATTTAATCTCCAAGTCTTATATGGTCAGGCTTACATTCTTTTTTTTTGTTTTTTTTTTAAGATGGAGTTTCACTCTTGTTGCCCAGGCTAGAGTGCAATGGTGCGATCTCACCTCACCGCAACCTCTGCCTCCCGGGTTCAAGCAATTCTCCTGCCTCAGCCTCCAAGCAGCTGGGACTACAGGCACGCACCACCACACCCGGCTAATTTTGTATTTTTAGTAGAGACGGGGTTTCTCCATGTTGGTCACGCTGGTCTCGAACGCCTGACCTCAGGTGATCTGCCTGCCTCAGCCCCCCAAAGTGCTGGGATTACACCGTGCCCAGCCAAGCTTACATTCTTATCTGTATTTCTACTGAGTTCAAGTGTGATCATAAATATCAAGATGTTTTCTGTGTATAATTAGTAAGGAATAGCGTCCTTGAACTTGACTACTTCATAGATCCCGCATTTCCTAATATGAGTCACTCAGTATTTTCAGGAAACATTTTCCTTATCTTTTTCTTCTGCTAATAAATTATTGTCCTTCATATTAGGACCACACACAGAACTGTTAGGATATTTCAAAATCATGATCCTATGGCTAAGGAAAACTGTCCAAGTTATACATTCCAACAAAAAGTTCAATCTGCTTAGAAAAAGTGCCAACGAAGCACCTTTCCCTTCATGCTTTTGGGCCCACTTCCCACACAGCACTGCAGTAACCCTTCTATGCTTAGATGTGTGCTGTGATTTTTACCAGGTAATTGCCAGTATATTCTGCTAGGCACATCCAAGCAGGACTGTGCCTGATACCCCTGCAGATCCTCACACCTAAACTGGTACCGAGCACACAGTTCAATAAATACTTACTGAACTCAAGTCTAATTCATTATTTCACTCCACAAAATTCTCTTTCAATCTATCACATATCTTTTGATTATTCACACATGATACACAAGAAATAGATTGTTTATAAACTAGAATGTTTATAAAAATGCTTGCAGATTACAACAAAATCCAATTAAAAATGGGCAAAGTACTTAAATAGACATTTCTTCAAAGAAGATATAAAAATGGCCAATAAGCAGATGAAAAGATGCTTAATATCAGTCATTAGGGAAATGGAAATCCAAATCACAGCGAGACATCATCTCACACCCATTAGGATGGCTACTATCAAAAATATGAAAGATAAGTATTGGCAAGGATATGGAGAAATTGGAAATCTTATGCACTATTGATGTAGTCACTATAGAAAACTGTATGGCAGCTCCTCAAAAAGTTAAAAATAGAACTACTATATGATCCAACAATCCACTCCTGCGCATTACCCAAAGGAAAGGAAATCAGCATGTTGCAGAGGTGCTGGCAAACCCACGTTCAGTGTAGCACTATTCACAACAGCCAAGATATGGAATAAAAATAAGTGTCCACCAACACAAGAACGGGGAAACAACATGTGGTGCATACACACCATGGAATACTATTTACCCTTACGAAAGAATGAGCGTTTTCCATTTGAGGCAACATGGGTGAGCTTGGAGGACACCAAGTGAAATAAGCCAGGCAAAGATAAATATCGCACATTCTCATTCACATGGAAAAGCTAAAAGAGTTGAGCTCATTAAAGTAGATAGCAGAATAGTGGTTATTAGAGCTAGGTAAGGAGAATAGCTAGGTGGGAATAGCTAAAGATTGGCTAATGGATATAAAAGTCCCACTAGATAAGAGGAAAAAGCTCTAGTGTTCTATATATAGCACTGTAGGGTGACTATAGTAAATAATATTTTATTGTATATTTTCAAATAGCTAGAAGAATAGATTTCAAATGATCCCAACACAAAGAAATAATAAATGTCTGAGGTGATGTGTATGCTAATTGTGCTGATGAACACAACACATGTGTACATTACAAATTGTGCACAGGTATTGATGTACCACACTGTACTCAATAAATATATAGAATTGTATCCATTAAAAATAATAAAAGCAAAAAACAAAAAGTAGATAAACATATTTTCACTGACAGCTTATGTCATCCAATTTCCCTACCTGCGGTTTCCTGCCCATGGCAAGTGTTCAGTTCAGCCAGAAGCTGGTTAAAATCATCCTGATGGGCAATCCAGTTGTCCTGAAAATATCAAAGAAATGAATGAGAGGTAAGCCTGTAGTTTACTTACACTGACTGAGATGATATATTTTAGAATCAAGGAAATCCAGTGGTTAAGAAATTTTAAATGTTTTACCAAAATGTTATTTGATAAATTTAAGTGGATTCAAGAAATAATATAAAGTTAAAATGCTCTTTATCCAGGTCAGTATTAAAAAGCGGCTTCCTGGAAGCTTAAGGCCTGATTTCAAAAGTGAATGACTATCAATCAAGTCAATCTATAGTAAAGAATCAACAGGCAACCTGTGTGCTAAATGTTGAAGTAAAACACAATGAAATTACTGTTTTTTCTCACTAGGGGAAATTCCATCGTTCAAAGGACAAGAACCATGAGAGACACAGAAATGCTCTTCTTTGCTCAGTAGAAATTAAAATATTCTAATTACTTGCATCAACTCCAATTTTACAAAACTCTTGAGGAAGGGGAGGACGAAGGACCTCAAGTCCCCTGAATCAATGAGCATCCATTTGTAAGGTGGTTACCTAATAAGTTCATTATTTTATAAGAGAATGAAGATCTCCCAAACCAGTGGGAAGCAGGGTTTCAATGTAGGAATCTGCCTAATCACATTCTTACGCATTTTTAAGAATACTTAAGGTAAAGCAATACGGAATAGGTTTACTGGGCAATACTTCTTCTAAGAAAATAAGTATATCTGTGTTATCTCTCCCTCAACAACTACATTTGAAATCAACCTTATATAAACTCTTTCTTTAGTGGCTAAAAATTTTAGCTCTGCCAATCCACTACTCAGAGATACTGAACTAACCAAAGTAATTCAATTTACCTAAAGTAATTCCCCAGATTTCCTACCAGATTCTGTTGGCTGCAAAAACTGAGGAAGAAAACTTCCAGTTTAGATACTTTGCAAAAGGGAACAATGATACTAAAAATGAAAAGCACGGTAGGCCACGGACTTCGAGTTACAGTGCCACTCATTCAAAGTGTCAGTGTTCAAGAGGAAATGTGAATAAAATGAAATGCTGCACCAACAGTCAGAAACAGATGAATCAATCAACTGACTGGACTAAAATTTGTAGATTTATAAGACTAAAGTCAATTATGCAAAGACACCCAGGAGGCACACTGCTGCTCACTTCATGATTGATGGTAGCTCCGAGTCCCAGGTGGTTATTTTTCACTTGAACTTTAATATGATCTGTAGCTCCTTGCTCCTGAGCCCCTAAACCCTGTGGAGATTAAACACAAAGAGAGTTAGAACATGCCTCTCACTGACACTCAGAAGCAGAGCACTGCTACAAAACTAACAGATGCCCATGGCAGGTGTTCTGAACTGATGATTCTCTCCATTAAATACTTTCACAAAACAACACGGGGGAGGACTCTAAGTCCTCTGTATCAATCAGCACTTATCTGTAAGATTTTCCAGGTAAGGGAAGATCAAGTGCAAAGACCCTGGGTGGGAAAAACTCAGTGTACTGGGAAACCTCAGAGGCACCCGGGTGGCTTCCGCAAACGAAGGAATGAAGGAAATAGGATGACGAGGGGCTAGATCTCACATAACCTATGGGAGGAATTTGGATTTTATTTTAAATACAATGGAAAACCACTAGTCTTTTAAGAATGACATGATCTAATTTCCATATTTTAAAACATCATTTTGGCTGCTGTATAGCAAATGGCCAGAAGAGAAAAAGGAGGGAGGAAGGGAGGCAGCTGAGAGTCTAACGAGTCAATGAGTGCAACTGATGGCAGTGGCTGAAGCAGAACACTGCCCTACATGGAGAAGAACTGATGACTGGGGGTGCAGGAGGTGAGAGGGTGGAGGCACCAAGCATGACTCTCAGGTTTCTGGCTTGTGTAAGTGGCAGATGGTACCACGTATGAAAAATGGGGAAAACGTGGGAAAAATATATTTGGGGGAATCAAGAGTTTTATAATAGAAATGATACCCTTGAGATGCTTACTCAAGTGGAAATATCAAGTAGGCTACTGAATTTACAAATCTAGAGCTCAGAGGACAGAACTGGACTAGATACAGAAAAATGACAGTTCCCAGACTTTAGCTAATCCAAAGTGTTGCAAGGGAATGAACGAGATCACCGGAGCAGAGTGCAAAAAAGGGCCTGAGGTTGAGCCTCAAGGAGCTCTAATAATCAAAAGTCTACAGAAAGAACAGACAGCAATGAATTTAGGAGTGGCAAGTGAGGTTAAAAGGAAGAACAGAAGAGACAACAGCACTCTGGAGGCCGAGACAGAAGTATTTCAAGGAGAGGAGTCAATTACATCCAGCACCACTGAGGACTGAAATAATATGAGAACAAAACAAGGCGCCACTGGATTGGCACTTAAAGATCACTAATAACCTCAACAAGAACCATTGAAGTATAGAGATATCAGCAGAAGCTCTACTGGAGTCACAAACAAATGGAAAGGGAAAAAAGCATGTAGCCCTAGTTGCACAATCTACAAAAGATGCTAAGCATGGCAGCTTAAATGATAGACAGTTGACACTTATGTTCAATCCTAACTTATCATCATAAGGTCACAACAATTTTTGATTTTGGATCAAATCACTTACTGATCCAAAGCATAAGTTTCTTCCAGTCTCCTAAGAAGGAAGTTTTCCCCTAATTTCGAATCTCTTTTCATAGCTCAGATTTTTTTCTGCTTTTCTCCAAAATACCTTTCCTTTAGACCACCCCATCTTCTCTAGCATCCTCTGGCCAAACTTGGAATCGTCATTACTCCAGGCAGTGTTCTGAGGATCCACAGCCCACTTCTGCTTCCGCCGACCTAGAAATGAAAAAGCATCTCATCAGCAATGCACTACCTTTCAGACCTGGAAAATACCACACAAACATACACATGCATAACTTTGTGTATTTTACGTATGTTTGTAAAATATGACATACATTACAATACAGAAATTAATTCAACCCTCAATAGAATGTTAACAGACTGGATCATTTATCCTGGTTTCCCTAATAAATGTACATTCTAGACATATAAGTTGACCTCTTAAGATCAAAATTGAAATATTCCCTCATAATGTGGCAAAGCAAATACTCAATACACTGGAGCTGCGCCTTCCATACTCCACCATCAGCACAACTGAAAGCACCTGTGGACACCAGCGTCCTCATCACCATCAGCAGTGGGAGCGGCAGCAGTTACAGCTTCCACTGCCATGCGTTACTACATAGAAAATGATATGCAATACCAAGGATGCACTTAAAATAATAAATGCCAATTGTTCAACCTGAGACTTGCTCCAAACGCTGTACATAATAAAGATTCACAGTAACCCAACGAGGGTGGATCGTACCATCGTCGCTGGCAGATATGAAAATCTGAGGCTTAGAGAAAGAAATCTGCCCAACATCCCCAAGCAAAACCCAGACCCTTTAAACCAACCTTGGTCCTACTGACTTCAAAGCTTATGTTCTTAACCCACAACACAGAATAGTCATTACACTCTTGGGGAGAGGTAACTGTACCCGCCACACATGTGACCTACAGAAAATAACAACTCTATCCCTCTCACAGAGATGCCCTGAAGCCCTCTGACTCCCCTTTGAACTTCTAGAATCACTTACCTGTTTCTTAACATCCACTGTATTAGAGCTATTTACATCCACCTTTCGGGTTTCCCATTAGACCATCATGTCCTTTGGGCTCATATTCATGTCTTTTTTCTGAGGCTTCATTGTAAGAAATAAAAAAATCACTGTGCCCACAGCAGGCACTCGATAAATATGTGAATGGAATAAATGAGTAAACATGAAGAATGGGAAGAGGGAAGAAAGGAGGAAAGAAGAGGGAGAGGAAAAAGGAAGGACGGAGTATAACCGAATTAAGGGAGCTGCTTTGAATCTCATCAAAGCAACTTTTGTTAATGCATATAAATTACTGATCATTATGAACTCAAGTTTATCACTGTAGTTTTAAGGAAAATTATGGCAAAAATAAAGAACTCCAAAGGTTCAAAGAACAAGAATATGAAACCCAAAAGTAGACTGTGGCCAAATGAGAAATTTGGAGGTGTCATTACCATTTATCTGCCACATCAATATAAGCACATTGTCTCACCATCAACACAACCCCTCCTACCTTGCCCATCTCATCACATAATTAAAAAATAACACAACCCCCTGGCAAAGGGGCTCACTGTGCCACACATAAAATCAATAGAGGCCCATAACTATGCACCCTCCAGCAAAAATAGGAAACCCTTTACAAATACACAGGCAGAAAAAAGGCCACCTAACAAAGCAAAACAAGCTGGGCTCGAATTTGTAGTGTTTTGCAGAAAAAAAAAAGGTGACCCAAAAATGTTCCATCTAAGTTACCACTTCACTTATCTTGGCAAATACTCAGCATAACACTGCGTCTGCTAATGAACAACACACCAGAGAGAAGCCTGTTAGCCAGTATTCTATATGCAAGCTGGCATCAGGGTGTCAGAGTTCATGTGTCTACGCAGTGCTTGCCAGGGTTCTTTGACTAGGGTTTGTATGAAGGAGACAGTTTTGAGAATAAGCTCACACTCTGCAATAAGAACTGCACACGCTTCATGTTACATACTTATATAAAACAAACGATAATGCCTACACGAGAAATTAGCTATTCGAGGTCAGTTCCTCTCCCCCCGGGAAATGGCAGTTAGCTTCAATCAATGGGATCACACCAGTGTTTCCAACTAAGGATGTTAAAAGGGAGGGGGGGGCAGTTTCCCATTGAAAATGAGTAACACTGGGTTAAACAAAATACTGAAGAATCTCCTGGAAACTTTACTATGCAAATGTGCAGATCCTCTTAGGGGAGGCCAGAGCAGGCCTACCATGCTTCCCAGACTTACTTGACCAGAACCTTGCTTCCCTGGAACATTTCCTGGCTCTAATGCCACGCAAGTTTCCAGGTGTGGAAAATCATGGTAAGGAAAACACTGCCTCTGAGCTCTTCCAATTGGCTCACCTTTTACAAGTCCTTTGTCATTCTCATGCCACAGTCTGTTCTGTGCTCAGATCTCAGCTTTGTTCACTAACACAGCAGGCCTGACTGCTATCCTTTGAAAGGCCTGTTTATAACAGGGAACCCAAGGGTTCCCACCATTCGCAGAACTGATAAGAGTGGCTCATTGTTCCTGTTTATACAAATGATATGGTTTATGCTGAATGCCTGCTTTCCTTCTGGGAGCCTGGAATTTTGGTATGTGCCAGGTAGAGGGTGTCTATGTGACCAGCCCCCAGGAAATCCCTGGCACTGAGTCTCTCACTAGCTTCCCTGGTGGGCAACATTCCACATTTGCTGTCAGAACTCACTACTGGAGGAATTAAGCGTGTCATGTGTGACTCCCTGGGGGAAGGCTCTGGAAGCTTGATGCCTGCCTTACTCTGGACTTTGTCCCATGCATCTTTTCCTTCTGTCGGCTTTGTTCTGCATCCTTTTGCTGTAATAATCTTAGCAGTGAGTGCGACTACATGCTGAGTCCTGTGACTGAATCCCCCAACACATCCCGCTGAATCTCGGGATGATCTTGAGGACCCTTGACATGATCTGGAATAGCAGCGTTTACAGCATGGCGCTGGACTTCAGGTAGAATGCCCTGAATCTGCAGAATCACTATCTGGGATGTATTTAACCATCCTCTAGCAGGTACTCCTATGTGGAGATCTAACTGTAAATGGATCTGTCAGGATACTTTTGGGCAAATCCAATAAAAACCATCCACACAACAGCTCAATACCACATGACTTATGCTAGGATCCCACTTACTCTAAAGGGCGTGTTGAGTTCCAAGAGCCAGGAGCAGAAGTTTTAAACAATCTCTCAAAATTCAGAGGTTGATCAGAAGGAGCGAATTGTTACACTAAATTAAATTTGGCCTGAGGAGGCCTCCGGACTTGAGTCCTTTCATAAGGAACTACAACCTATGTTAGAATTTAAGCGAAGCGAAAGCCTATCGTAGGAGTATACTCTTTCAACATATAACTGAGTCTCAATCCTTTACAGCAGCTGAGCAGCAATCACAGGCAGCCAGCTGATTCAAATAAGGCAAATCAGAGCAGTAACCCTAACCAAGTTGTCTCTGTACCTCACTTCCATTTACTGTCCATAAATACTGCCTGACAGCATAGGCTTGGAGTTCTTATAACCTGTTCTAGTTCTGAAGGTTGCCTAGTTCTTGAATCATTTTTTGCTCAAACTGTTTAATTTGTCTAAGGTTTTTCTTCTTAACAACACCAATTCTAAATATCTAATTACAGAAGATGCTATACCCATTTGGCAAATTATGAAAAAAAAAAAAACACAGAACGTTACATATTATGACAAGGATTTGACAATTTGGAATAACGTTGGGAAAGGAGAACTGAAAACACTCTCTTGAAATCATGCAATCTGAATTATGGATGTCTACAAATAGCATTTTACACCTCTCTACTTCAGATTTTTCCAACTATGTTCATGTTCACCATCGCATTGATTTAAGGCCACCTGGAGATAAAGATAGTAAGAGAAGATTTTAGTGGCCTCACAAACACCAATCAAAGGAACAGACATAAATGAACAGCAGAATTAGGGCCAGAGTCGCCAAGTGCATGCCGAATTGAGCAAACATCAAATACGAAAACCAGAAGAGATCTTAGCTATCTAGGCTCTAATCCTGACTCCTCATTTTTTACCGGTGAAAAAATAGAACCCACGGGTTCAGTCTAAAACATACTCATTTCTATGGGTCTCCGCTGGTCTTACTGGCAAGAATATAAAGATACAGAGATAGCTGGATCAATTTTGCCATTTTCTAGCTCAATGACTAGGGGCAAATTATTTTCCTTTGAACGTCAATTTCTGCCCCTGTAAAACCGGGATGGTGACTGACCCATTTTGTTTTGTGCTCCTAGTCCTCCGTCCTCTTAGAAAAAAAAGAGTGCTAACAGCATTTATTTCACAAAATCCCTGTGCTGGTCTGGTTGATCTGTTAAATAAGCTGTTTCTGTTCATTGCTCCCGATACAACTCACAAGCAGGACCCGCTTTTCAAGATCAAAGCACGACTGCCATCTGGTGGCAAGCGACCTCAGCTGCAGGCACAATTCAGAGGTGCAGCAGCCTCTCCAGAGACAGGGCTTTCACCGGCTCCACAAAGTGAAGGTAAACGTCAAAGGTGAACAGGCAGGACCGGGCGCTGCGGCCAACAAGATCAAAAACGCCGACCTCATTTAGAATTACGCATTAGGCCTGCACTCCCCCGCTAAGTGGCTGACGTCCCATATTTGAGACTTCTAACTCCTTTGCTTTTCTTTTTCTCGGTCAATGTGATTACAGTTTGAAGTGATCCTTCTGCTCAACCTTCTCTTTTTAACCTGCGGAAGCTGAGGTCCGGGGGCAGTGAAGCAACCAGTCCGGGTCCCCACAAAGGGCGGCGGCGGGGCCAGTCCCGGGACCCGGTGTTCTGACCCACTTCGCGCGCGCCCCAGGGTGACTGTGACGAAGGCGTCTCCGGGAGACACTCGCGGTCTTTCTCACTACCAGACCCGCGGCCAACTTTCGGAGAGCTCTGCCGCGAGCAGGACAAGCAGAGCCAGGCTCGGCTCCCCGGTCCCCCGACCCCATGCGCCAGGCGCGCCTGGAACCCACGCTCCCAGTCACTCGGGACTGCCGTGCGGGTCACCCGGCATCTTCACCGACGCGCCCGGGTCGGGGCTCTGCTTCCGACACTCACGCTCAGCCAGCATAGACATGTCGGAGAGCCTGTGATACCGCGGCCTCTGGACCTGGGTGACTGCGGCCACTGGGCGGGCAGGAGACTCCAGGAGAATCCGGACGAGCGTAACTCCCTCGCAGGCTGACTGCTGCGGACGGGGCGCGTGCTGGTGACGTCAGTAGCGCGCGACTCGCTCCTCGAGCACGCGGCGGTGATAGGGCGGAGCAGGGCGGGGCAACCTGGGGCGGTGACGGGACAACCAGGGGCTGAGGGGGCGGTGGCCGCCCGGCGGGAGGTGGAGAAAGGAGTACGTATTCGCTCATTGGCTGGAGGGAGTGTGCGTACTAAGTGATTGGATGTCAGTAAAGCCCGCCTGGGCGTGTCTGCCGCGGAGCACGCGCTCACGTGGGTTACCTGTAGGGTCTCCACCCGGAAGCCGTAGGTACGGGCAAGGAGGGTAGTGGAAAGACGTGACCTGCCCTGAAGCAGCTCAGCCTCACGGGGAAAAGAAATGTGTAAAGAGCTGAAGTTAGGGTCATCAATGCTGTATGGACAAGGAGTTTGAAAAACTTGGCTGGAGGGGAGGACTTTGTGCTGTATTGTCCCATCTCTTCTTCATACCCTACCTCTGCTTTCTGAAATAAACAGATGGATGATGGATGGATGGATGGATGGATGGATGGATGGATGGATGGATGGATAATAGATAGATATATGGGTAGATATTAGATACCAGATAGATAGATAGATGTTAGATACTAGATAGATAGATAGATAATTAGATACCAGAAGATAGGTCTGCTATCTATCGGTTTTTGTGTGGGACTAGATAGATAGATAGATAGATAGATAGATAGATAGATATTAGATACCAGATAGATAGATAGATATTAGATACCAGAAGATAGGTCTGCTATCTATTTATCGGTTTTTGTATGGGACCCGATAGATAGATATAGATAGATAGACAGATAGATAGAGATGATAGATGGATATTAGATACCAGAAGATAGATCTGCTATCTATCGGTTTTTGTGTGGGACCCAAACTTAAACAGGTAACTAGTTCTGGGGAAAATGGTATCTCTTTAAATAATGGTATGCCTTCAACAAGGCAAAGATTTTATTTATTTTCTCCACCACAGTGCACACATTGGAACGTTGCCTTTATCATATCCATTTCTGTATTCGTACCAGCACCTCGCAAAATAGTGTGAGTATGGTAAGGCTCCATAGATGTTTGCAATATTTAATTAAAGTGTCCCTGTCTCCAGGGGAGTTCTAATAAGATCCTAGCGATAACACTTTTAAGTATGGTAGACACATGTTTTTGGATGAGTGACTCTCCAGTAAACTTCGGGTGACAGTGCACACAGAAGCCTTTCCTACATAAAAGGAAGATAAAAAGAGACAACTCAGATGACAAGAAAAGCAACTGAAGGACTAGATTCTTGTTTACAATGAAATTCTCCCTTTAACTAGGAATCTGTACGAAAAAGGTAAACTCTAGTTTCTTAAAAGTTAGAAGAAACACAAAAGGATGCTTATAGCTATCAGTGAATACTCGGGGGTGAGGGGAGGCAAGTGAATGGAATCTTCCCAGCCAAGGCAGGGAAACTGTGATGTTGTGACATAGGGAACAAGGTTAAAAGTAGGGCATTGGACTCAGGTAGGCAGGATCACAAAAATCTTAGGATAATTAGCAGATCTATTTGATTATGCCAGAGAGAGTGGAAGGTAGATATATAGAAGGAAGAACACTGAATTGGTCGGGAAATCAGTGTATTTCAAGCACCTCCTGTGTTGGTGTGTTATTTCAGAAGGGTGATTTTGTCTCTAAGATGGTCAGAAAGATTGAAGCAGACATTTATGGCCTGTTGCCATGGTTCAGGTGGTAAATGGTTGAGTTATCGTTGGATCTTGTGTTACAATGAGGTGTCTCCTGGAAATGCTCAGTTAGAGGCCACAGAGGAATATTGTAGAAGGGACTCTGCCTTTTGGTGAATGCAGGATGGTTTCCAAATTTTGTTTCAACCCCAGCATTCTGTATGGCTATGAAATATTAATGGAGATCATCTACTGAAAAAGAATATTATTAAGTTTGGGATTTTAAAAAAATTACAGAATCTTGTTTGTGTTTTAAATGGCCAGCTGGGAGTGGAAATTGCACTTGTGAAAAGAAGGTGATCCAATGTAACCCATTCTATCTTGTCCTTCAGTCTCTTAGCAGGCTCCCTTGGGCAATGCTTCACAAACATGACTGTGCATGCCAATCACCCAGAGATCATGTTAAAATGCACATCTGGTTGAGGAGGCCTAGGGTGAGTCTGAGATTCTGCCTTTTTTTTTTTTTTTTTTAAGACAGGGCCTCACTGTGTTGCCCATGCTGAAGCGTAATTATATAACCATGGCTCACTGCAGCCTCCACCTCTCTGACTTAAGCAATCCTCCCACCTGAGTGTCCTGGGTAGCTATGACTACGGGCATGTGCTACAACATCCAGCTAAATTTTTTTATTTTTATTTTTTGTGGAGATAGGATCCTCCTATGTTTCCCAGGCTGGTCTCAAATTCCTGGGCTAAAGTAATCCTTCCACCTCAGCTCCCAAAGTTTCAGGATTACAGGCGTGAGCCAGATTCTGCATTTCTAACAAGTTCTTTTTTTTTTTTTTTTTTTTTTTTTTTTTTTTTTTTTTTTTTTTGAGACGGAGTCTTGCTCTGCCACCCAGGCTGGAGTGCAGTGGCCGGATCTCAGCTCACTGCAAGCTCCGCCTCCCGGGTTTACGCCATTCTCCTGCCTCAGCCTCCCGAGTAGCTGGGACTACAGGCGCCCGCCTCGTCGCCCGGCTAGTTTTTTGTATTTTTTTTAAGTAGAGACAGGGTTTCACCGTATTAGCCAGGATGGTCTCGATCTCCTGACCTCGTGATCCGCCCGTCTCGGCCTCCCAAAGTGCTGGGATTACAGGCTTGAGCCACCGCGCCCGGCCTCTAACAAGTTCTAAAGATGTGGATACCAATGTTCCACAGACCTTTCTTTGCATAACGGTCCATGACATGAGCAAAGGTATGAATGGACTCAAGGGTAAAGTAGGTTCTCTTTTTTTTTTTTTTTTTTCCTACTCAGGTAGTTGGTTCTCCCAAGTACTTAGTTCTGCTGGTGTAGCCAGAAAATGGCTAAACAATAGATAAACACTCATTAATTTATCTATTGTTTGGCTGCTTTCTGGCTACACCAGCAAAACTAAGTACTTGGGAGAGACTATGTGGCCCCCAAAACCTAATATGTTTACTGTCTGATCCTTTAAGAAAACTTTCGCTGGCCCCTGAATTAATTTCAAAAACATGATGCTCAGTGGAAGAAGTACATGGTATATGATTCCATTTATATGAAATTCTAGAATAGGCAACACTAATCAGCACGTAGGACAGATTTGAGTGATCCAGGCCAGAAGCCATTCTGTACAACAGAAAAAGCCAGAAGATGTACGAAGAGAAGAAGACTGAGATAATGAGGGGTAGGTCTCCCAAAGGCAGGGCGTCAGAGGGAACTAGCAGCTTCTGCTGAGGCTCTGGAGAGGCCCTGGGGCCCCAGCGAACTTGCCTTCAGAGCCTGGCTGCACTCTTGGTCCTGCACTCCCTGTGAGGTCCAATTATTTGTCTTTTTTCCTCCCATGGTTCATTTAGCTGAGAACCATATTTCCTTTTCATACTTCTAATATACTTCCCATTACATAAGGTAAGCCAAGTGAGTGTTGGTTCTTACAAGCAGAAAAGCGAAATACACATGAGAAAGTGCTTAAGATACGTAAAGAGGAAATAAATCTCTAGGACACCAAGTTGTACCAATGGTTTGATCATTCATAGTTCATTTAATATCAGTAATTAAAAAATACATATTAAAGTCTAAAAGGTAATACTCTAATTCTTAACTGAAAACCATTTCTAGTTGGTAAGGTTATGGGTTATTGTTTGATCTTCCTAATGCTTTTTTTTTTTTTTTTTGGTACATTTTTCTTCTGGAAGTGAGTCATATTTTCCTGCATCTTTCACACCTGGTAACCTTTTTGTTTTACATCTGACATTGTGAATGTTACTTTATTGGGGGCTGAAGGCATTTGTATTCCTTTAAATATTTTGTTCTGGGATACATTTCCCTTGGGGAAAATGTGGCCTTTGCAAGCCTTTTGTGTAAGCTTTGCTAGATGGGCCCACAATAGTCTTTAAGTTTAGTTATAATCTGGTCCCACTATTAAAGCAGCACCCTACCGAAGATTCTGCTTGATGCTCCATGTGTTTAGAAATTATTTCCACTGGGGACACGCAAATTGCTTTTGGCTCTGTGCGAGCTCTGGGGATTTTTCTGCCTGCTTGTCTCTGGTGGTTCTTTCCCACTAGTTTCCTCCAGTGCAAGTGCTGCTAAATCTTCATTTGAAGACTTGAGGAGACCCTTCTGCAAATATCTGGAGTTTCCCTTGGTATAGTTCTCTTCTCTCTGACACTCGGCCCCAAGAATCCTAGATTTCTAGGATTTTTGTTCCCTAGCTCAGTGAGACCTCCAGGTTCTGTCTGAGTTCCTTCTCCCTGTGCTGCAGCCTATAAACTCTTCAGGCCGGAAATGAGGGCTATCAAAGGGCTCACCTCCTTTATTACCAAATTGTTAGAATTGCAGTTCTTCACTGCCTTTTGCTGAACATCTCAAAACCATTGTTTTGTCTGTTTTTCCCAGCTTTGTAGTGAAGATGAAAGGGTAAATCCAGTTTCTTTACTCCGTCATGGCCGGAAGCAGAAATTCCTAATACTCTTTGACTATTTCAAATGATCTACAATTTGTATACTAGCTGTGAGTACTTACAAAAGTCAAGTATTCAAAAAGTGGAATCATTCTAGCTGTCACTGGCAAATTAGAACTGTAAAGGGTTTAAGTCAACAAACCAAATTTTGCCTTTAAATTGAAACCACCTTTGCAAAAATTGTCACAGTGAGAAGATTATGACAAGGAAAGAGACCTGACCTAACCAACTCCATCTTGCCTTTCATCTCCAGGCTGCCCGTGTTCGTTCCTGGGGGTAGGCTGAACTAACTTTGGGAGGAATTTAGTTTATAGTTTAATTTTAAAACATGGATGCTAACAGCCCCTCCCTGAAACAACCCCACCATGGCTCAGGTGTAATGCAGCCAGAGGCCACAAGACTACTAACGTCCCTATTTGCTCCTATAGATAACATTACTATTATAAAACCTAAGGTTGGTATTTTATAATACACCAAAACATTCTGCATTCTGATGGATCCACTGGAGCCACCCAGGCCAGTAAACTGGCTCATCTGGTCTTGTGGCCCCCCACCCAAGAAGTGGCTCATGCAAGAGGAGAGCTTCGACTACCTATGATTTCATCCCCAACCCAACCAATCAGCACTCCCCATTCCCTAGCCCCCTGCCTGCCAAACTATTGTATAAAAATTTCAGTATCTGAATTTTTGGGACAGCTTATTTGAGTAATAATAAAACTCCAGTCTCCCATTTAGCTGGCTCTGTCTGTATTAAACCTTCTATTGCAATTCCCCTGTCTTGATAAACCAGGTCTACCTGGGTATCCTGCAAGAGAAAACCATCAGGCAGTTACAGAATCAATTTTTTTTTCAGTGATGACAAATAAACCTGAAATGACATGATGCAGAAAAATAAAGTATCATGTGCTCTGAACGACTGCTGCTGGAAAAAAAAACTAAATATTTGAAAGAGCATCTTGAATTTTAGTAGATTTGTGTATATTGTAGATGTTGGGGGAGGCAGGGTAAAGGAAGAGGAGAGCATTTTTTTCATGTATTCAAAGCTAATTCTGCCACTGGTATTTGCTGTAGGTCTCTCCTGCACCCTTCCCCTGCCAACATTTTGGGTTATTTCTCTAATTTGCCTAAAGAAAACTGATGCAGCCTGTGGCATCTTTTTGTGTGTGAGCATCCCAAAAAACTGTCACCATGACCTTGGCTCTTGACCAGTCCACTTTTTCTTTGACTGGACCATCTCCATTTCTTGGTAGCCATTGCTTTGATTGTGCTTTGTCTTCAGGATTGTAGTGGTAAAGCTGTGGTTTATCTCCTGTTTCAATTCTTCAAAGAAGTGCTTCAGGATCTTGATTCCACTTGTTTAGAATTTCCACTGAAAGCTCTGCTCTTGTCTGCAGCTGATCTGGGTATAATAGTTCTGGCACCCATTGAATGGAAAGATTGCTCAACTCTAATTTTTCAGTCAGAGTTGTATACACTGAACCAATTGCGATGTCTATGGTTTAGCTATTGTTTCTCCTGTAAATAATTAGCCCTCTTCAATTAGTGCATGAATGAGCTTACTTTTTTCCTTGCAAATTAATGTGGATGGTCTACCACTGCAGGCGTAATTTTTAACATCGTCTTGTTCTTTCTTAAAGTAAGTTATCCAGTTGTAAACTGCTTATTTCTTTGGGACATTGTCCCTGTAAACTTTGTATAAAGTATCAGTGATTTCACCATTCCACCCAAGCTTCACCACAAATTTGGTGTTTGTTCTTGCTTCAATTTTAGCAGAATTCAGGTTGCTCTGAAAGGGGCTCTTTCAAACTGATGTCTTAGTGCCTCAAACTAGATCATGTTCACACATGTTATAACAAGTTATTACAAGTATATTTTAGTGCAAAAAATTTGAAATCCATGCCTAATATGACTTTTCCACAAACTTTTGGAAGACCACTCCTATGCTTATGCATACACTCCCCAAATGTATCAATCCAGTTGCTATTGCCCAAAGAACAGAAGGCTCATCACTCCATGGAGGGTTTTTCCTGCAGCCCCTGAGACTTTTCACTTTCTCTGACAATCCTATTGTCATGTCGTAAAAGGCCTGCCCACTTAGTCCAACACACTAGAAATGGATGATTGATAACAAGTGTATTTACCCATCCCCTGGGGGCAAAGTCTCAGATTTTGTGAGGTTGTTTGCCCCTGCAGTCTGCTTTAAACTCAACTTTCTGTTGCTTGTGTCTCTGGGTCAGAAGAATTTGTCAGTGATAGTGTTTTTGTTAAAGTCTTATGCCCAATTAATGCCAACTCAGGGCTCTCATCCCCTAGGGCTCCTGTAAGCATTTTTCTTGTCTTCTCTTGCAGTTTCTATATATTATAGAAGTTCAAAGAAGACAGACTCTAGCCAAGAGCAGTGTGAAGAAAAGAAGGCTCTATATTGATCGCAGTCCAGGGATGCCTTCTGGCTTCCTGGCAGCAATTCCGGCCTGAGATTCCTTCTCTGTCATACTTCCTGTCAATGTTGTATGATATCAAGCTGTAGCCATCTCAAAAGGACTGTGAATACCTGTAAATCCCAACCATCAAAAATCACACCGAGGAATCCAAATTAGCATTATTATGTCAAAAGAAAAATCTGATTTCCCCACTGTCTTATAACTGCTTTCTTTATTGTCCTAAACAAGCCTTCCCTAACCCTTGAGTGAGACAGTGACACTTTAGTTTCTTATATTCTAAAATGTTTTCAGGGACAGCTGATGGCAGAGGAGAGGGCAGTGGGGATAGGCAGGGAGACAGATAGCTGCACAAGGAAGGTATAGGGACGAGGTGGGAGTCAAGATGATGAAAGGAGAGAGGGATGATGACTAATTTAGTCACCCATTTGAGAGGATCTCCAGACTTGCACTGCTGGCTAAGGACCCCTATCCTAAGTGAGAAAGCATTATATCAGGCAGGGGCTCTACCCTGGTGGTTATGGGTGGACATTCTGGAGTCATCTAAGGAGGCTTCCTGAGCCTCACTGTTGGCTCTCCCTGACCCGTTCTAAAGCTTTCTTTCTAGCTTCTGCTGCCCTCCAGGTAAACACTCCACAGCCTGTGGAGCTCTGTGAGTATAGTCTGTCCTTCCCATAATGATTTGCCTTGGTGCAGTAATTAACAGAATGAGCTCCAAAGTTAAGGGTTCAAATCTGGCTCTGACACTTGCAATTATGTCCCCTCTGATTCCTCATCTGCTAATCCATGGGGTTGCTGTGAGCACATGGAATGCCTCATGATACTGCAAGGGGGCACTGCCAGGTGCCCTGAGAATTACAAGCAGCTCTTGGTGCCTAATCTGCTCCATCTCTTATTCTTCATATTCTTTGTGTGTCTTCCTCTGCCACTTACCAGCTGTTGACCTTGGGCAGATTACTAAATTTCCTATGCTTTTCCCCATTTATGTAAGAATAGCAATGGTACCTACCTCAAAGGTACTATAGATGCTATAGATGAAATATTGGTTTCCTCCTTAAAATTTACATGTTGAAATCTTAACCCCTAATGTGAGAGTATTTGCAGGTGGGACCTTGAGAGGTGATTAGTTCACGAGGGTGGAGCCCACATGAATGGGATTAATGCCTCATAAAAGAGATCCTAGGAAGTCTTGTCCCTTCTACCCTCACCAGACACCAGTTCTGGTGAAGTGGTCCCCTCACCAGACACCAATGCTGCCAGCACTTTGATCTTGGACTTCCCAGCCTCTGGAACTGTGAGAAATAAATTTCTGTTGCTTATAAGACTGTGTTACCCACTCTCTGGTGTTTTGTTATAGCATCCTGAATTGACTAAGACAATACATGCATTGCTATTCAATGAAGTGATAGATACCACTCAGGACAGCAGCTGGCACGGAGAAGGAACTCAGTACCTGATGTGCCTGTTTTGAGTGGACACAGTTTTGTTTTGTTTTTAACTATACACCAAGGCCACTGTCTTGATCTGTCCACAACTGATGCCCATGTAGGTAATAGATGAGAGACTCCTGGGTGATTGGGGGTAGTTTCTTTGGACATAGAACCCTTCAGAATCATGACCTGTTACATCATTAGCTGGGGGTTATTGCTGGTTGAGGCGGGTGATAAAGAGGAGGCCATGACCACAGAGTACAAATACTTGCATCAGGCACTACTTTAAGGAAATCTCTAAAGTCTTTTAGAACACTTTTATTTATACAGTGTTAATTTATACATAGTCCCTTTAAAAAACTTTGTTGCAAGAGATATTAAGTCAAAACCATTTGCAAAACTGTAGCACCCCATTTTTTAAAATCCCACTTTTAAATAGAAAAAAGTATATATAATAGTCTATATATGCATACATATATGGTTTAGTATATGCATGGAAAAACTGGGGGAGACCCTATTCCAAATTGTTAATACTGATATTTTCAGCAGAGGAGGGGAAGACATTACAGAAGACTTTTATTTTCTACAGTATGCATTTCTATATTGTTGCAACTTTTAAATAGTAAAAATCCCATGTTACTTCTTTATTATATCAGAATAGCTTAAATTCTCCTATTCATTAAGTTGAGAAAAGGAGTATGCAACTGTGGAAAGTGTGGTCTGCACATGAAATGGACGTAAGTGTCTTGCCTGTAAATTTAACTCCATCTCATCTACTCACTCCAAGGCATGCTGGAAACCCATTACAAGCACTCATGACAGAAATCTGTCAGCATTTTGGAAACCACTTGACCCCTATAGGATGCCTATGTGAATGTGGAGCTGTTGAAAGTGTCACTCAGTTGGCCACAGTTGGGTCCTCTGTAGACGCCCTGGCTTCTGGTGCACATAGTGTGTCTGCAGCAGCTCTGCTCTGCCATTCATCCACATTTTATATTTGTTAGTAGCTTGGGAGAAGTTGGGGTGGAGTTAAGAAGACATATTCTGTGGGCTACCCTCCAGCTTACTCCTCCATTAGACAATTAACGATGTACTGAATTGATGGGGTCAGATTCCAAGACACCAACTGTACCACATTTTCTAGTGGTCAGAGTCACTGTGGGTGGCAAAAGTCACAAGCCACACACCTAGATGTGGCTTTCTCTCTGATGGCGAAAGGAATGGGCTGAGCCAGAGTTGTCTCTCTGGGAAGGCTTGCCCATCTTGCTTTCCACCTCTCTCCCTGTCTGTGAGTACGAGTGTGGCAGGTGTATAGATCAGCCAGCTGGGGAAGGAGTCAGACTCAAGGCAGAGAAGCAGCCTCACTTAGGCGCTGAGCCTGGTCATGGACTCCAGTTTGGTTTACCAGAAACCATACATGAGGGGAACACCACATGTCCAGGTCATAGCGACGTACAGTGAAGGGAAGAGCTTCATTCACTGATGTCAGCTCTTGCTTGGAGCCACTTCCTGTTTCACAGAACAAATGATTCTTTGAAGTCCAACTCTGCATGGCACACCCAAAGCCAGTGATGACTGGGATGGCTCCTGACTCCAAAATTTGACTTCTGATGGAGGATGAGATTTACAAAACACTGTGTTTTGCAACCGAGGGTGGGAAAGTCCTCACTTTTACACAGTCTTCACAGAGTGAAGATGTCATGATATAGGCACCTTCCAAAGTGCGCTGGTCCCTTCCAATCCCAAAGATCTCTCCCAGCGTCATGGCACTCATTCTCTGTCACTGCCTGACCTTCCTGAATGCTTTCGTTGGCATATTCTGCTTGCCCTACATTTTCTTTTATTTAAGAAATATTTTAAGACAGCATCTCACTCGGTTGCCCAGGCTGGACTGCAGTGGTGTGATCACAGCTTACTGCAGCCTTGAACTCCTGGGCTCAAGTGATCCTCTCACTTCAACCTCCTGAGTAGCAGGGACTACAGGCGAGCACCACCATGCCTGGCTAATTTTTAAAAAATTATTTTTTGTAAAGATGGTCTTACTATATTGCCCCGGCTGATCTTGAATTCCTGGGTTCAAGCAATCCTCCCGCCTCTGCCTCCTAAAGTGCTGGGATTACAGGCATGAGCCACTGTGCCCAGCCATTCCGTGCATTTTTTCTTTTCTTTTTTCTTTTCTTTTCTTTCTTTTTTTTTTTTTTTTTTTTTTTTTGAGACAGTCTTGCTCTGTCACCCAGGCTGCGGTGCCGTGATGCGATCTTGGCTCACTGTAACCTCCACCTCTTGGGTTGAAATGATTCTCCTGTCTCAGCCTCCAGAGTAGTTGGGCTTACAGGCACCCACCACTACTCCCGGCTAATTTTTGTATTTTTAGTAGACACGGGGTTTCACCATGTTGGCCAGGCGGGTCTCGAACTCCTGACTTCAGGTGATCTGACCGCCTCGGCCTCCCAGAGTTCTGGGATTACAGGCATGAGACACCGTGCCCAGTAATTCCCTGCATTTTCTTTTCCCTCCCTTTGCTATTATTTCTCCTCCAGACGTGTAGCCTTAACTATCACCTGAACTTGTTTGGTCTTCTCTTCTCCTTATAGTCTCATTCCCTTCGAGGGCTCATGCTTTTCCATGATTTCAGCCACCCTGCCTTTCTGATGTCTCCCCGTAGGTCTTCTGGGCAGGGACCTTCCTTCGAGCACTGTCTGCCTTGCCATTAGCACTCACTTCGCCCTCTCTGTCTCTGTCTCAGGAGCTCTTCCTCCTGCTTTGCTGTTCCTAGGACTGGCACATCCATCCACCGTTAACTAGATCCCACAGGGCTCCACATAGTTCTCCATGTAGGGCTGACTGCAATCAATGGGTGCCTGTTTTGCCTCCCAGGAGGGGGCATGTTGAGTTTGGGAGTGGGAGGCAGCAGGCTGGCCAGGGGCTGTGGTGGGAAGGGCATGAGTCTGGGGCCCACAGCAGGCCAGGCACAACTCTGCCACTCCCCAGGGAAGGAGGTCACCTGGCCTCTGTGAGGCTTCGTTTCTGTATCTGTAATATGGAGAGAAAGAGAATATGGAGCGGAAGCAGTGAGGGGAGGGAGGGGACAACGTACTTGGAAGTGGATTGTGAGTGATAAGGAAGGAGCAGGCAGTTTTGATGATCAGCCACCAGAGCACTGTGGCCATATCCCAAATAGTTTCCAGCCTAAGCTTTCCTTCTCCCTGGGCCTAGGACCCCGTCCATATAACAAAGTCCAGATGAATGCTGAGCTTTGAAATAAGAAGCCACGTGGGAGCTTTCCGTTTGGACAAGAACTGCCTTTGGCATAATTCTGAGCACTCCCCCCTGACGTTTTAAGAATAAAGGCTGAGGTGGGAGTCAGTGGGTAGGGAGGGGCACCAGGTAGATTAGGAAACCCAGGTGGGCTGGCCCCGGGGCGGGGCTGGGTATTGCTAAGTCATCAGTTATTTAACCTTATGGAGTTTTATTTAGCCACCTTTGTGTGACATGTTTTATATATATCATTTTATTTATTCTTCACCAAGTCCCTGTGAATGGGGTGGTACTATTGTCCCCATTTTAAAGATGAGAACACTGAGGCATGGAGATATTAACAAGTTTACAGATAGTAAGCGCCAATACTAATAATAATAAGCCCAGGCATTCTGGTCCCGGAGTTGGAACTGTTTGACTAACTGATTATTTTGATACCACAAGTATATGGCTGTCCCTGTGGAGTTGTGGTCTCCCCGAAAAGGTGAGGCTATTTTTGGCATCAGTCACCAGGGGGAGAAGAATTAGGGTTCTCAGAGGCAACAGAAAGGGGCAGGGAAACAGCCTGGTGGGATTCATCCCTCTTGGCCTAGTTGGAAAAACCGGCAAGCTATTGAGGGAAGGGGCTGAGAAATGGAGAATTTGGGTACGGTGTCTGGAGGCCGTGCCAACCCACTGGGCCCAGGGCGGAAATAGCTCAGAACACACGGGAGAAGGCGGGCGGGGGAAGGCCCGTGGCAGCTCCGCTGTTTCTATTTCCTTGTTTAGTGGTTACTTGTCACCTGTGACTCTTGCCTGATGCTCAGTGAGGGCCCTTGGGAAGATCCAGCTCACCTCAGCTGTGCTTAAGGTTAAAAGAGAGCAGCGCGAGGAAGGGAAGGGGTGCACGGGAGAAGGGAAGGGGAGGGCGGGGAAGGGAAAGGGAGTGCAGGGAAGGGAAGGAGAGGGCAGGGAAGGGAAGGGTCCGCGCGGGGAGGGAAGGGGAGCGCCGGGAAGGGAAGAGGAGTGTGGGGAAGGGAAGGGGATCGCGGGAAGGGGACGGACAGCGCGCGGAAGGGAAGACCACATTGGTGGTCTCGGAGGTTCCAGGGAAGGTGACCCTTGGAGAGGCAATGCTTGCCCCACATGGAGATTCACTCTCCAGCCTAAACCCAGCCGACAGTGAGGATTTTTTTCTGCTGGGAGGAGCCATAATTAGACCTAAACATTAACAGCAAATCCAGGACCATCCCTCACCAAGTAGGAGAATAAGGGAGAGAATAAAACCTCCCGGGAGTCTAGGATGTAATTGGACCTGATTTCCCAAAGGAACATATATTTTTTCTTAACCTTATCCAACATTATTTTGTGATTCTAGGCCCTTGGTTGGGGCCTACACAGGACAAGCTACTCCCAGAAAACGAATAGAAAAGAGAACATTTTCCGAGGGTTCTCTTGACTCCTTTCGGCTCTGTCTCTGTGTTATTTCCAGGCAAAGGGCAGGATCCCTCCGATTTTCCATATTCATAGGCCAGTTTTGAAAGCTCCTCCCCGGATGCGGAGACCACATTCCCCGTTCGGAAGGAGGTGGATGGGGAGAGTCTGCATAAGGAGATGGGAGTATAATTCAGGTAGAGTTGGGTTTTTTCCAATGTACACATAAAAATCCTTAAATATTGCTTGGTGCTATATATTTTTCCTAAGTATGACATCATGTCGAAGGAGCCCCGGAAGCCTCTTCCCTTCTTCATTTGTGAGACCAGCTTCCACTTTCTGTGACCCGCGCATGCTGCAGCCTCCTCTGGAAACTGAACACTGGGCTAGATCAGTACTCCCTCTCCAGCACTGGTGGAAGGCTGTGGAGGGGATCTGAGCAGCAGCTCTGAAGGCCAAGGTGTCTCCTGCAGCCAGGTGATGGTGGCCCAAAGCTCCGGGGCTTCCCTTGCCTTCCCTGCCTCTCTCCTACAACCATTCTTGCCTCACAGTTTTGCAATCATGGTGCTTGTGTGTGCGAGGGCAGGGAAGGCGGGTCTTTCCCTGAAGCAATGTAGGTAAAAGCCTTGATGGATGTAAAGTGAGGGTCTGGGGAGCTAGGAGAAGAATGTGAACTTATGGGAGTGCATGTGCCCCCAGCACTACTCTGAGAAAAAGAAATGCCAGCTCACTGCACCAGACGGAAGACATCTTTTAAAGATGAAGACAGCCACTAGACAACGAAGCAACAGGAACATTAATCTTAGAGTCCTAGCAGCCAAGGAGGTGTCAGGCAGGCCCCAGGCCACATGGAATTCTTTGCCCCTCTTCCTGAGTTTAGGGTGGGAATGATGAGGTGAACCACCCCTGGCGCCCAGGGGCAGTCGCTCCCTGCCTGTGGCATTGAGGTTCTGAGAAGGGACCATCATTCAGATCAATGGGCTGACACCTGGGTGCAGTGGAGATCAGGCCAGGCCTGGGAGAGAGTAAGCAGGAGAGGGAGCCGGCAGGAAGCAGGATGAGGAAGAAGAGAGGGCACAGAGGATGGGGTGGCTCAACTTCCATTTGTCTTGGCTTTAGAAGTGTGTCCAAACGGACCTCCATAGTGCATGATTAGATGGCTGGGGCCAAGGACCTGGGGGCTGATGGGTGGGCCACCTTGGAGTGGGGAGCCCTGTGGGTCTGTGTGTGTGTGCGTGCATGTGCCAGCAAGTGCAAACTGGACAGCAGTTCACTATGTGACAGCGTTTGCTCACAATAGTCCCCCGGCAACCCCAACTACCAAGGAGCCCAAATGTCTCCATTTACCACAGAGAAAAGAGGGTCGGCTATAAGCTGAAGGTTTGTGTACCCTCAGAATTCAAGCATTGAAATCCCAGCCCCTAAGGTGATGGGATTAGGAGGTGGGGACTTTGGGAGGTGATTATCCATCAGGGTGGATTCCTTACAATGGGATTAGTGCCCTTAGAAAAGGGCCCAAGGGAGCCTCTTCACAGCTGGAGGGCACCGTCTATTACTGAAAAGCCCTCACCTGATGCTGAATCCCGCTGGCCTCACTTTGATCTTGGACTCCCCACCTCCGGAATTGTCAGAAACACATTTCTGTTGTTTATAAGCCCCCCAGTCTATGGTATTTTGTTACAATAGCCCAGACGGGCTAAGACAGGGTCCAGATTAACAAGTACAATCATATGCTGGCAAGAGGCAGAATCTTAAATCCCAGACCTAAATTCCCCAAGAGCCAGAATTCAAGAGTCCTCTCTAATTGCCTTTGATGAGAATTCAATTTAGGAAGGATTCTATTAATAGTTTAAACTAACCAGGAGGCGCTTCCCATATCTTCTCTGCAGAACCCAAATTCTCTCTAAACAGCTGAACCTTCTGCAAGCTGAAGATTCCTCATCAGTTTAATAAGAGGTTTGGAAAAGAGATTTGGAAACGAGTGGATAGGAGGGGGCTTTCTGTTTCTTTCCTGGTAGACATGTCCCCAAATTGGCCCCTTCTTAGGCCCAAAGAGGCATTTATTTGGTATAATTGGTGACTGATTCCTTTCTAACATCTTGGATTAGGACTTGAAATAATCTAGTCACAGTCCCCCGCCCAGGAGTCACGCGTGTTCTCAGGAGAGACTGAAGAGACTGGGGTGCGGGTGATGGAGGAAGCGAAAGAGGCCCCTCTACTTGCCCCTCAGTGTTTCTATCCTCCACGGCGTTCTATTTTCTGACAAAGACAAGCCTAAGCTCTGGGTGCCTGCCCTGAAGGGGACATACCCAGGAGGCACATATAGAAGATTCGGAATTGAAAATATTGGGAAGGAGGAAGGGGAATGGAGAGAACAGGGACGTTGAGGGAGAAGGATCAAAGGGCCGATTGTTGAGAGCATGCCGTCCCTCCCCAGAGTTCTGGGCGCCCCATTTAATGCAAGCTGTCTCTCCTCCTCTCTCTTTTCTCTCTCTTCAGAGGAGGTACTTTGGGGCAACCTTCTGCGGAGGAGAAAGGGCTCATACTGACATGGATTCCTTTCAAGTAGTTGTTCCTCCCTTTCCTTCCAAAATGACACATTTTGAAAGTGGAACACGTCCAAGCACGCAGAGAAGAGTGGAGAATAATGTCGTGAGATATGCTCGCCACGCTGTTTGCCACATATGTTGTGAAAAATGTTTAAATCAAGCCTCTGGATACAATCACTTTTGACATGCCCTCCCTCCCTCCCTCCTGGCTGTCCCTGGTCTTCCTTGTACCAGTCACAGCCTCACCCCATCTCCACCTGTCACCCACCATCTGGGAGAGTCTAGAATGAGTATGCTTGTATTCGATGCTGTGTTTCCCCTAATTGAGCAGTGAGAAATTCTCCTAATGGGGCAATAAGAAACCTCTGCTGGATGTCCATGGGGCTTGGTCTGAAGGCTGTTTGCCCCAAGGATTTATTTGCAGAATTTCAAGCAAAGGCATTAGGGGGAAAAATGTTACGTTGAGAAAATACAACCCAGGACTTCTCTGCCTCTCCCCAGACCCTCATTTTCAGCACTGAGTTTTCTCTCCAGCTTCTTCTCGTCTTAGCTTCTTTGGGGTTTCCCCTACCAGGCCCCTCTCTGAACCTCCAATTACCAGCCTGCATTTAGGCTCCGGGAGTGGGTAGCTCTGCTCTATGCATGGCTTTTCCTACCTGGCAGAAGGTGTGTGTCAGTCAGAGGCAGCTGGTGCCTGGAGACGTCCCACCCACTTACCTTCTCAATTTCCCTTTAACACCTCTTCTTCTCTTGGTGCCAGCTGCTTCTAACTTCCAGGTGCAGGAAGCATTTGGTCCACCCTCTGCTCACAATGGATGCCCCTCAGCTGCCAGAGTTTTCCACTCCACGATGATTTGCCCCTCCCCCACCATGCATAAAGGAAAAGCCACACACACGCGTGTTATTAAAATGAACTGTTTATATTATCTCCGTTGAGTCAATACATTATAATGTATTAAAATGGAAAGGTACAAAATTGAAATAAATACTTTCTGATTCATGTATAAATCTTTTTTTTTTTGTCAAGATGACTTTTATCATCAGTACATGTCACAAGAAAACATTTAAAATGACACTGAAACAATCATTGAAATCATGGTGCATGGAGGAAAAAGGTAAAGAAAACAACTTTTGGCTTGTTTTGGCATGAGACCTTGATACAATTTGGGTTCCCCAAAACCATGTGAAGGGTGGTAAAATAGAAATGCTCAAAACTGACTTAAAAAAATAAACAGGCTTTACAAAAACCCTCTTTTTTCTTAACCCAGCCACTTCTCGACATGGTCTGCACATACAGTAGATACATTCATTATTGTCCAAGGGAAGACAGTAACTGCCTTTCATTTTAAAGAGCTTGGTGGAGAGGCTAAAGAAATGTGCTGTAGCTGAAGGTGAGTAGAGTGTTCCAGAGAACAAAAAAGTCTAGAGGGTCTTCAGGAACAGCACTGAGCATGATGGGGGGAGGGTCTCTGGGACGAGAGGTGGAGGTGGAGGAGGGTGCGGAGTCCAGATCTGAAGCCATGGAGACTGAGGATGGAGCTGGGTTGTCAGTGGTGAATGTGGGTGCAGGGATCTCTCCGCCTGAGCAGTCCTGGGTTTGTCCTCAGCCTGGGGACGTTGCTCTTTCAGCAAGAGGCGAACCCTGGGCTTTGGAGACGGGGCTGGGGCTCTTTTGAGGCATAGCAGCAGTGGGGAGACTGGGGACAGGCTTGCAATGGATTCCATGGGAGGGGCTTCTCTCCTGGTTCTGACTGCTTATTAGGTGGTTATTAAGGCAATAAGGACTTAAGCAAACTAGAAGTTAAGGGCAGCTAAGTTCAGCCAGATCAAAGGTAAACAAAAGGTGAGAAGGAGTCCCTTTCTCCTCAGCTACCTTTCCCCCAAGCACAGGAGGCCTCAGCTCCTGAAGCTCTGAATTTACAGTACACAGTAGCAAACGGCTTGCCCTTTGGAAGGCTCCATGGAAAGAAGGCTTATCCCTGACTTGGGGCAACTTGACTGAATTTTCTACTCTCCAGAATCTCTTTTCTGTGGTCACCCGACTGGGAGTGGAAGATGGAAGCACCAAGGTTCCTGCAGAAGATAGATCAAGACCTTTGCTGTCAACCTTTCGGCCCATCCCAATGGCCTTCAATGGCATGTGTCCTGGAAAGCCAGGCCTGCGTGCCTGTATGCCCCAGCGAGACCTATGCTCAGCTGAAGAAGAGGACAGCCTTTCAGGATTCAGGAATGTTCCCCCTAGAACAGATGGAATGACAGCTACAATGTCCTTGGGAATGTGAGGTCCTGGGTGAGTCTCTGGGGAAGTGAAAGAAGCTCCTTTAACTTGACTCCACTCACAGGGCGATGTGCAGGAGACAAAACAGAATGGATAGAGGAAGCTTCTCCTTTCTTCTTGCTCTAGAGTGAAGGAGATGGACAGTTACCTTGAACTGCTATGGGAAGGATGAGCATGGAGAGCTGCCTGTTATTCTGAGCCAACTTCTGGTAAGATGCTGGGTAAATTGACTGCCTGGAATTGAAGAACTGGCTCTCAAGCAGTTGCTGCTGAAGAATGTCAGCAAAGGAACCACACACCACTGTGGTAAGCCAGGTGGAAATCCCTCCACCCTCTGGCATGGGATGGCAGTCTAGAAAGGACTCTCCATGAGATGCCTGGGGCCTGAGGAGGCAGAGGCATGGGCACACTGTGCTATGATGACTTAGAGACACCTGTGAGTGGGACATTCATGGGGATGAAATGGGTGCAGGGAGAAATGGCAGTTGTAATGGCCAGCCATCTGGGGACCAGTTCCCTTCCTGGCCTTTCTTTCTCTGGTGGAGCCCACCCTGTTTTGGTCCTAAGAAAAATGGGTGTCATTTTATCCAGGAATCTAAGAATTATAATAACAAATTAATAAAGTGAATGTGATAATCAAACCGTGAGAGTATGAACAACATAAGATTTGATGATCATTGTCAAAATCAGTTGGTAGGTCTGTGGAACTTTATTGTACATTTCAACTTTGATATGTGTTTGAATATGTTTTCTAAGTTATCTACAACCCAAAACAGAACCCCTTGGAGGTAATCTAGCGGAATCCTTCATGTTACAGACAGAGCCACTGGTTAAGGGTCTAGGGTCACACAGGGAGTCACTGCAGAATCAGTACTGGAACCCTGTGCTCTTTCTGCAGGGATTTGGATATTTTGGTTGGATATGCATTCTTACATCAATGTATATTCTCCAGCTCTGCTAATACATGTTGAAAGGCAGGCAGCTATTTTTAAACACCCTGCCTATTAGCCTTAGGAACATAATAATAATGGCAAGCACTCTTTATTGCTTCACTGAGCTGCAGACACCCTTCTAGGGTGTGAACAGAGCTCAGTAAAGACAGCAGCCTCAGGTCCGCATGTTGCTTTGAGCCACGAGCTAGTCTGCAGGCAGCAGCCACGGGCCGTCCCTGTGTTACGTATATTTAAGAACACCGGGGAACACAGGAATTACATGGACTAAGTTTAGAAAACAAATAGTAACATACATAAAGGAAGGCTTGATATGGACTGCAAGGACGTAGAGCAGGTGCACATGCGTGCACTACCAGAATGGCTACACGGTGGGAAGGAACTCCGGAACCACGTGAGAAAGAGTTGTTAGGACAGTGCAATTGTGAAATACTGTTTCCGACTCTAACACGTTTTCTATCACTCGATTTTAAAATAGATAATAATTATAATTTTTATTAATATCAAACAAATTAGCTTTGGGACCTATGGCCCTAACTTGGGGGTCACGGCTGCAGTCCCCTTCTTACAGAGCTGGCTAGCTGCACAGATAACTGCCCCCATTGTTGGCCAATTCTGGACACTCTCTTCTCCCATAAAGACACCAGGGAGTGCTCTTCAGCCCCAATGTTTCAAAGGGAGAACCCACACCCACCCTAACTTCTGGTGAGACAAAGCACTTATTATAGCTGTTCACCTCTTCACAGGGCACCCACCACCAGGAAAGGTCACTAAAGGTCCTGCCTGGGCCCCTAGCGTGGCACAGGGTCATGGTCAGTCTTCTCTGGAGCCTGAGTCTGGGCCTGGTGGGGAAAGAGGATGTCACTTATAAGGAAGTGGGGGAGGTGGGGACTGGAAAGGGCTGGAATGGCACCTTTTTAAAGGAATAAAGCCCTTTAAGGATCTTCAACTCAGGGACTTGGTCTCTTTGAGAAACAGCACCATAATCTAATTGGAATAAAAAAATTATCTATTTAATTAGAAAGAGACTCTTAGGAACTGGAGGCTGGGGAAAGGAGTGGGGATTCACTGGACCCTTCTCAGGGATAACAAAGAATCAAGGGCCTCAGTAGCAAATTACAGACTTTATTTTGAAAATTCAAATAAAACCACAAAACTTCAAATAAAAACACATTCTAGACTATGTCTTTGTAAGCTTTGGGGGACAAACCTCAAAGAGTCCTCCCAAAGGAAAACAGACCAGCTAAGCCAGGTGCCTCCAGGCTTGTAAAAGGGGGAAAGTGAGGCCAGGAGGCCAACAGCCATTTTTTAGAAGAATGACACCCCGAGAAGTTCCTGATCTACCATTTTGCATGAGGAAAACATGCTTTGGCTTCTGGTGGCTCAGTTGAGATAAAAGCAGAGAGGTACAATAAAAGGAATTTATAACAAATATTAGGAATACCTGCTTGGATTAAAAAGTTGAGGGTTTCCTGAAACAAGCTCTGCTAAAAGGGACTTCCTGGAGAAATCAGATGCCTCTGGAATGGAAGATGTCCAGAAAAGTTGAGATGGCTGAACAACAGCTGAGGTCGCTGGGTGGATGGATGGACCACTGAGATTTTTTAGGAAAAAGCTGTTCTCACAGGAGATTTAGTGAGGGCAGTTTATAGGTTTAGATTCTGCTGTTCCTTATTTTCATTGTTCTTCCTCAACCCTCAAAAATATAGATTAATGAGACATTAGCTCATTTCACATCCTAAATCTGAATCCTCTTCCCTTGGCTAACACGGGGCTGGGAGAGGGGAATGTGAACATGTGTGTTCATATTGACCATAATCATTGAGAAAGGAAACTTAGGGACTTCTATCAAACAGAGTTTGGGAAGGACATCTGAATTTCACAAATTAAAAGGATTCTGAGCTGCTGGTTTTAGTCAGGAGGGGGACAAAGGAGCATCGGGAAGCAGGCTCTGAGGGGGTCTCTGCTCCTTTTGAGCTGGGTTTCTTTGGGCAAATCACTTCATCTCTCTCTGGGCTTCAGTTTCCTCATCTGTACAGGGAGGAGATGGAACCCCACATGCTCTGAGTCCTTTCTGACATTTGACATTTGACATTTGTAGTCTATGGTCCTGGAGAACCGACATCAGTCTGGAAAAGATGTGAGGCAGGGGCTGAATTCTAGGATCATGAAGGGCTCCACTAGCCTTTAATCCAAAGAGGGCCAACCTTGTTCCAGGGGAATGGTGAGTACACTTTCTAGCAGGTTCCTTGGGACTCCTGAACAATGTCAGCATGTCCACAATGCTCCATCTAGATTCTGCCCTTGAAAGAGCCAAACAGGACAGCAGTAATGTCTGCCACATCTTTGTGGGATCCTGCCCTTTTGTGGTCAATCTCAACTCAGGGAAAGTAGGAAGTGCATTAGAACGTAATAAAAATTTCAAAAGATCTTGAAAGATGCCCACCAGCAGTGGACAGTGACACAATCAGTGCCCATGGCCAGGCACATCATGGAGGCTTACAGGAGCCATGAGAAACAGGAGGTTTGTAAAGTGCTCTGAGCTCTTCCCTGTGAAGAGTCAGAGTGGCAGAGGCATCACAGTCCTGGTTTCCACTTGGCCGGCCATCAGGATTAACATTTCACTGCAGAGCCAATAAGCCCAAGACTTCAGAGGACTGGCTGTGTCTCTGGATTTGCGGAGGGGGAATGGCTCACTGTGGAGAGGCGCACTATTCCGCCAAAAGACAAATGTCTGCAAAAACACAGACACTGGAAAAATCGATTTAGGTGCTTCTAATAACTTCTGTGTACGCTGGTTCCTAGCACTGGGAGTCGGGGAGATGTGTCTATCAGAGTTTGAGTTGGAAAAACATAGAATGGCAAACTCTGTGTGCCCAGGGGAAAAAAAGAAGTCCATGATTCTGACCTCTTTAGGGAGAATGAATGAACTGTGTGCCAGAGATTCACCTCTATTTCCCAGAGATATTGCTTTCCAAATCTACCTCCTTTCAAAAGCTATGCAGAAGGACCTGGCTGAAGAGATGACTTGAGATCCCAGCAAGAAGAAAATCAGGGTAATCTTGAACCAGAATAGTTTGTGCCTTTTAAGACATGCATTTCTTCTGAGCAAGTCCAGATGTCCAAAGGGGGAGAGGGGATGCTGTGAGCACTGTCTCTAAACAAACAGTGATCCAATCTCCTAAGTAGTTAAAGATCCAGTTTTGCTTTAAATGCATTGAAGGCCCAAGAAAATTTAGATGCCTCTCTCACTTAACACTGCCCTTCCTAATCTTACCTAGAGTGAAGCTGAGGCACAAGGAAGGCCAGCCCATTTTTCTGCAGCTCTCCTATTGAAATGGTGCCACTCCTGGGAGGAAAACCCAAGATCTCTCTCTCTGAGTCCTTCAATATCTTCCATTGCCTTTTTGCTTAATTCACATTTAAAGCCTGCCTATCTCTCTATAATATATTATATGCACTATTTGTACAAAATATAAATACTTCTTATATTTCTGCTTAATTTCCTTTTATCCTCCTTTATATAACTAGGTTAAAAAAAAAATATGTTCATGACAAGGGAAAAACCACAGTACTGCTCAAAGGAATAGATCTCCAGAAGGAGAGATGACAGCCGTTGTCCATGGACCCCAGGGGTGCTTCAGATCTGGACTGTACAGCAAATTAAATGGAACACATTTCAACAGAAATCGGCAATGGAGACATCTGAGCCAGACGAAGTGAACTTCCACAACCTGGTTTTAAGGAACAGTAAATACGATAGAGATAGATAGATATACTATGCTGAATCTTGAGTACTAAAACAAGTTATAAATAGAAATATGCTAACTTAAAGAAGACATACGTCATAGGGATTAGTCTGGTCAACAACCAATTACCATTAGGATCAAAAAGTAAACCAGCCTTTTCACTGAGTGCCTCCACAACATTTCTCAATGCACTAAGTACATTTTAACCATGCAAAAATACACAAACATCTTAACTAGGTTGTTTTTTTTTTTTGTTTTGTAAAAAAAAAATCAAACACCAACATTATGCATTTTGTTAATTATATTGGTTAAAGTAACAGCCAGTGGCTGCCATATATCAGATACATCATATACATATTTTTATACAGAATCTGGACAACACAACATTACACATCAGAGAGAAAGAGAGAAAAAGAGAAAGAGATTATTTGTTCCTTTGTGGGTTTTTTGTTGTTGTTCAGTAAAAAAATAAAGTAAAATGTGACAAGCAATGCTAAGAAGGAAAACACTTCAACAAGTTAGGAATACATAGGGAGAACTGCTAATCCGAAATACAGGAGGAAAAGAGTTCATATTTAGGTCTGTGTCTAGAATTTTCTTCACTAAGAAACAAAAGAGTACAACCGGTGTATTGGTTTGGAAAAGCAGAAAGAGCGAAAACATCATGCTGTCTGCCTCCCAGCATGTTTCCAGCAAGAAGAAAAAAACATAAGCACAAATTAATTTCACAAGTTTTGTTTTCAAAAATGTCCTCCCTTACCCAGGAAGCTTGGTAATGCAGGGGTGGGGGGCAGCTCAGTTGAGAGTGTCCTTGGCAAAGGTTGGCCAAAACTGTTGGCCTTAAATTAGTTGGAGATAGGAACTGTCTGTGGGAATTCACGCAATGAAATGCGACATCAGCTTGCTCCGTCTAGGCAATATTTCCTGTTGCCAGCTCATGATCTGGCCGAAGACACAACCCCCATGACAGGCTCTGCTAGCCAGGCCCCAGTCCTGCCCCTTAAACATCTGGCATCAACACAATCTTAGGAATTCAACCTGAAAAGAAAACGAGACCTTGAACACAAGCTATGGAAGCACTACCGTGATCACGGTTAGATACAAAAATGTGAAAATTCAGATGTAATCAAAAATACAAAATCAGTTTCAATAAGATTTGCTTTTTTTAAACCATTACAGTGCAAGGTTTTTCAAATTACAGTAAAAGTTATGTGTCTGCTTACAGTAACTAGAGTAAATAGCTGATTTTGTTCTGCTAGAATCAGAGGTCCCTGATAAGTGAGAATGCACCAGTCTGAAATCAACCCAGCACAATAAATGGATATCTGAACATAAACACGGTTCATTGTAGTCTTTACCCCTTTAAATTATAGTAACAAAAGAATGATGTCCTTTGCACAACTCATTAGCATGATGTTCTTCCTCCATTAAAAACAATCGTAGTAAATAGATGGTATTAAAATTCCACAAGAAAAGGACTGGAAAACCGGGGCTGACCAGTGGAGGATCTGAAGGGAGTTTCCCATGTCACTGAGCTTTTCCCATTATACTTAATTTTTTTTTTTTTTTTTTTTCCTAGCACAAGCCTCTTTGGGCAATGTTGCTTTGTGCTTCAACACCCATCACCCACACCATCCCAGGCTGTTGCGAGAGGAAGAGGTACCACCTCGCGGAATGAAAGGAAAACATAAGGGGTCACCCCCGAGGAAAGAAAAATGGAATAAAATGGGAGTTGGGAAGCCAGGCTGGGGAGGAGCCTTCAGTTGATAAACGAATGACCCTTGTCAAGGCCATTGTGTCTCAGAGTCTCACAGTCAGCAAGGGAAGAAAGGGAAAGTCAAGAACCCAAAAGACCATCTGAGAATAAGAGTTGCTGTTCACCAAGAGCCTCACTTTTGGGCAAGTGGCTGGCAGACAGCGAGAGACTAAAGGAAGTGATCAGGCAATGGTCTTCACACTTATGCCAAGGGACAGGAGGAGAGGCAAGGGAGACTGAGGGAGAATCCTCTTCTGAAATTTGTAGCAAGAACTAGTCTGGGACAGGTTGGGAAAGGCAGGATGCATCAGAATGCCTCCAGGAACCACCACTGCATGCCCAAGAGGGTGGATGATGGCCCTTTGGCACAGACCGCAGGCTAGAAGCCCACAGAAGCCACATATCATCCCTGTTGGTCTTTGGCCTTCCTCATGTGGCCCCTCTCTAGCCTTATCCTGGGGCTTACCCAAGAAAGCCACTCTTTGAGCCATTTGGATTGGCCCCTTCTACCCTACTCTAAGTCACTCCTAATTGCACAGGGCAACTCTTCCTAAATTAAGTGACTTGGAAAGGAGGCAACTTTAGACAGCAAGAGGCTGCTGTTGAGGGAGCAGGGGAGTGGGACTGGCCAGCCCTGTGTAGGGTGTGGGCAGCACCTTCTCTCGTCTCCCCTGGGATGTAGCCTGTGGTTTGATCCACCCACCTCCTACTAGTGACCTGCATTCAGGTAAGAGAACCCTTTGCTCACACCCATGGCTCAAGAAAGGGAAGAAATGCAAACTCCTCTGACACATTAGGAAGTTTTTCTAACTTTGAAATAGAGTGTGAGATGTTAGCGTGAGTTCAGGAAGCACTCGATCATTTGGTTAAAATCTGGCCATTGCAGGAAGTTTGGACTTCCTCTAAAAATTTTGCTACACTCCTCAATAAGAAAAAATTATCCCCCTGACCTTACAGGCTCAGAGTCCACCAGCGTCCACACTGGTCTGGTTCCTACTCTCATGGGTAGAAGTGGACAGCTGTGCTTAGTCCAGCACAGGGCCTCCTCCTGCAGGCACATCGGGGTTTATTTTAGGAGTGAGAGAATCAGGCAGAACCAGTGCCCCCGTCCTTTGCTATTTGCATAAGGTGTTCACACTTATTCATTCCTTGGGCCAGAGGAGATCCCACCTTACTTGCCTTCTGAATCCCATCTCTTACTAAGCTTTCCCAGACTTCAGTTTCCACCCATGACCTATCCTAGTAAAGTGGTTGTCCTGGAAACTGTCTTTGTACTCCTCACCCATCCCTGACTCAAAACGCAGCCACCACTTGGTCCTCTGCAGTTCAGAGGTGGTACCCTCTGCTTATTGCTCTGAGCCCCCCTAAGTGAGTAGTTCTGCAAAGCCAACAAAGGAGCTGCTGAGCATGGGTCTTCCCTCAAACGGAAGATTTTTAAGAGGTGCAGGCTGCTTTGGCTGAATGGCCTTAGCAAACACCATGATGTTCTTCTGACATCAATCCCCAGAACTCTGCCTTACTAGATCAGCTCTCTCCAAATGGTGTTTCTCTGACCTGGCAGTTTGGAGATGAAACCATGTTTGAGGATTTGTGATCATAGATGTATTTACATAAGGAAGTGGACAGAATAAAATTAGGAAATGAGATGATGTGTAGTGTGGCTTTAAGGGTAACGATATGCTCAAAGAATCCTGAAAATGCCCCAAGGCAAGGCTGTGATGTCCTACACTTGGTACCTGGGACCATCTGGTTCTATTTACCATTGATTGGAAGCCACCCTGGCTGAAAGACATTCCCAGGCATGGTGGAGAACAGGCATTGTCAGTCCAGGGCCTTGGTGGGGAGGTAGGTGGTCTGCTGCTCCTCCAACTCTCAAAAGAAGGTGGTTTGGACATCACAGACAGCAGCATTGGATTTGAAATTGGACCCTAACCCCTTTATAGTAGTGTGACCTCAAGTGGGCTACCCTCTCTGAACTTTAGTTTTCTCATTTGCATGTTGGGTATGACTTTATTATTCACAGTGTTGTTGAGAAGATCAAATAAGATACTGCATGTGAAAGTGCCCCACAGGCGTTTAGGAACTGTGCTGGACAACCTTATTCTCCTCTGTTAAAAGCATCACAGCCTTCCCCGGACAACCTCAAAGTTTGATACTTTTCCATACCTGAAGCATTTTCTTAGAGAGGTGGTTGTTTGCTAAGTGGAGTTCTAAGGACAGTAGAGTTTGCACAGTCTTTTGCTTGGCTTTGTTTTGTTTGGTCAATAACCTCTGTATATCCCATACGGCTGATTCTCATCTCCTGATTAGTTAATGCTCTGGTCTGCACCCCAGAACATTACAACTGCTTGACATCAATAACAAAAAAGGGATTAGAGGAAGCAATGTGGTTTTTGTTTTTGTTTTTAACCTTCAAGTTATATGTTTTGAGTATATTTATTAGGGTGAGCTGTTGGCTTCATCTTTTTATTTTAATTTTTTTTTTTGAGATGGAGTCTCACTCTATCACCCAGGCTGGAGTGCAATGGCACGATCTCAGCTCACTCCAACCTCTGCCTCCTGGGTTCAAGTGATTCTTCTGCCTCAGTCCCCTGAGTAGCTGGGATTACAGGCATGCACCACCACACCCGGCTAATTTTTGTATTGGCTTCATCTTTTAATGCAAGAGAAAAATGCAGTTGAATTGATTTAGGAGATGTTTGCCTTCTATGTAAGGAGGATCTCCTTGGGTTCTTATGCTGATAGACATTAGCATGGGTTTAAGGAGAAGCTAAATTTTCTTCCCATTTGTTGGATGAGTGGGTATTGATAACAGGACTTTAGGATGGGAAGGAACTTTAAGGAGTGTCACCATTTTGCAGAAAAGGAAACTGTGCTTGGGCGCGTGGAGTGTGTTAGTGGCAAATCCAGGACTCCAGCTGCTGCACTGGAATGTAGAAATGGGTGACCCTGCTTGGAGGGGAGGTAGGGCTTGGATGACAGTTCTCTGTGGTCCTGGGATGCAACAGCATAGCTTCCTAATTATCTAATTTCTGCTGACAGACGTCATTTTCAACTTGCTCTCACCCAGTCATTCTTAGAGAAATCACTAGATAAACTCCTAGTGGACTTTTAGTGGTCCAGTTTGCCAAATAGAACTAGGAAATTGGGGAAGAAACAGTAACTATGTCTTGAAGGTTAAAAAAGAAACAACACTATTTCTCATCATCGCTAATCAGTGGGGAATTTTAAAAAAGGCACTTACCATTGACCTAACCTGTAGTGTTACAAATGGACTCACTTGGAGATAAATATGTAATATTTTGGAAATGGGTGCCTGGTAAGTGATGGATGCAGTGAATGTGGTATGTCCTGATTCAGAAACTTTTGTGATAAATCACCTCAAGTCATATCTCAGCATTTGCCATGAGGTTAGAACAGTGACAAAGAAAGAATGAACGATTCTTAAGTGGAATTGATGAGAATTCATTGTTGGCCTAAAGGAGCAATGTGGGATTAGCCTGGAGCTTCTTATCTCACAGAGAATCTTTCAAGGTTAGTCGACTGATCCAAGGTCTGTGTTGACCCCTTTGTCATGCTGTTGTGTCCTATTTCTCTCTTGGCTCTTCCTAAGAGAATATCCTTCTCTCTTGTTCTTTGTAGCCCATGTGCCTATTCATAGTATATTGATTAACCTAAACTTTGTAAGTCCAAAAGGCTCAGGATGGAGGCATGGGGTCTGTGGACATGCAGAAACAATGGCTAGGAATGATAGCAAGAAAGGCATAGGGATGTTGAGTTTCAGGTCCTTCTTTCCTTGTGGTGAGGTAGTAACAGGACCTTTTCTTCAGTTTCCAGATCAAGGATAACATGATTATGTTTTGCTTTCTTTCTAAAGCAATCTGTCTCAAAAATAGAGGAATCTTTTCCTTACTCTCCCCTCCCCTTGTCTCTTCTTGCTGTGGTTAGGGCATTTTTTCCTATTTGAGAAGGACACCTGGTGATTAATTAAGAAGGAAGATGATTGTAGGAAGCATCCTCTAACAATGGCTATCAAAGGAGCCAATATATTGGTGCACACTGGGAGTTACTTTTAGGGAAAGAAGGGGGCACATGTGTTAATTGTTTCCTTATAACCTTCCCTAATGTTCTTAACCCATGATGTGCCATTCATGAGGAATGTTCAACAGTCCTTAATGCCCACGTCATCTCCTCTTTCTTTGAGCTTAGTGGTGCTAAGTTGCCTTCCTTTCCTTTGAACTCGAGAGAGCTTTATCTGCATTCATTAATTTCATCTTACTTTTCAGCTCTGGATGTTCAGATGTTAGCTTCCCACCAGAGTGCGAATCACTTATGGACAGGGTCTAGTCACATGCTTGGGATCTTAGCTAGATGAATAATGAGTGTGTAAGTTAGAAGACTAACGAACAGGATGAATTGACGGTGTGTGAGTTCAGGAATCTCACTGAGCCCTAAGTTCTCAAGGGAAGAAATCTCTTCTGTTAACCTCAGGGAGGTGGCTGTCAGTTTTGACAGCTGACATGGGGCAACACCAAGGTCTTTGCAAGCTTCCTGAAGCCAAGTTAGAGCCCAGTACTTCAGGTCAGCAGTATCGGAGACAGCAGTTTTGGCTAGAGGCAGAGACTTGCTGTTCAGTTCCTTTTGAGCAGTTTGGGCTTCAAAATATAATGATGCTACCCAATGCCCTGATTTCTTCTCTACAACATAAAGAGATTCTGCCAAAAGATCTTCCTGGGAAAGATCAGAAGAACACCAATTGGCTTTAAAAGTAGGTTCTCACAGGATCTATTTTACATATTATTTTCAGGGAAAATCTTTAGAAACAAAGAAAGGATGTCTTTTCCATATGTCAGTCTCAGGCTGGTGCCTCAAGGGCCCCTGCTCTTAGGCAATCTCTAGATGGGTTTTTTATTCACAGGTCAAACCATCCTTGGCTGCTGCAGGCTGAGATAAAATGTGCCACACAGGGAGGTGGCCTCTTAAAGTTCAGTGAGGCAGCAGGAAGAAAAGAAAGGTAGAATGTCCCATCAGTCAAGCAAGAGAGTGTGTAGGCAGAGGTGTGGTGGAAAAGACCGAAGACTTTCAGCCAAGACACTTGATCCCACATCATGGTTTTATCTCTTATGAATCAAGTTGAGCAAATCATTCGAGTGCCTAGGTCACATTTTTCTCACCTGGCAATTAAAGCAATGTGTTATACTTCTCTAAATGAAAAAGGTCATTACAAGGAATAAGTAAAATAAACTAAGAAAATATATAGAAGAGCATTTAGCAAACTGGCATGAAGCAAGTGCTCAGTAAATATGAGTTAAATCTGAAATGAATGATGGTTTGGGTAACACACCCTTGAGCAGACATCATGGGTGTGGGGAACATGGGGTCCAGTGAGAGTCTGGGGTCACCCTCAGCCTGTGGTGCATGGTGGTCAGGTTCAGTAGAGCCCCAGATGGTGGGCGGTAAAGGGAATGATTAAAATTTAATATCTTGAAGCTTGGAGTTAAAAATGATTTGTGTAAAATGGAAGTCCAACTTTTCTGAATGTATGCTTGGCTGACATGGTTTGTCTATCAGCCCCAGGGATGCAGGTGGTCACCATCCCACCCATTCTGAAAAGATTCCAGGCCATGGGCCAGCAACAGTAGAGTTATTTTATGGAAGTTAAAGAGAGAATAATTATAAGGAACAAGACTGAGGGAAGTTGGGAGGTTCCAATTGGGATTCCAAGCCTGCTTGTCTCATTAATAAGTTCTAAGGTTCAGAACTGCCATCCCCTGCATTTCCACTTAGATGTGCTGCAAATCTGAGGTCAAAGGCCAGGTCACACTTTAAATGCTTAAATACCAGTTGCAGGAGCTGTACCAGTCTGTGGGGAGGTCCTCACGCTTGTCCCAGTTCTCTGTGCCTTTGCATCTCTCATCTTAATGTCTGCATGGTTTTGGTTCTGTGTTTCTTAAAGTCTCAGAAGATGAAATAAGGTGAACAAACTGTTGAAGAATCTGTGTGTAGTGCTGAGAGAACTGGGGACCATTGAGGAAAGGATCAGGAATAAAAAAACTGTCTTGGCTTCCTTTTCTATATACACTTCTCATGGTATCTGGAAAGACCTAGAACCACTACACAAACTATAGGAGAAACTGGGCCTTACCCCACATCCCGAATACTCAATTCCTTATTGGAAAATGCTGTGACCACAGTAACCAGCTCCTTGGCTGCTACAGTGAGGGCCTGGGGCCAGCCAATGTCTGCATGGCTCAACCAATTCTGGGAGATTGCACTGGCCTCAAATATTCCTGAAGCTTGCCTGACCAGGGTTGAACTAAAACCCTATTAAGAATCAGAGACTGGAATCTTCTGTGTCTCTTGGGCAGCTTTGGGCTTTAAGGAATTCCATTTTTCATTCAAGTTCCTTCCCTTTGGCCTCAAAAACTCAGTGGTTCCAGAAATCACATGTAAAGTGGTCCAGTGACACCTTCCACTCTTCTGATGTGCCCTTGCAGATGGAGACATGCAAATCACCACTTGAAGCCTCATTCCTCCTGTCTTCCACCACATGTGGAGGACTAGAGGAGTGGGTTTTAGATATACCAAAGCTGCAGGGGCTTAGCTTTGAGCCAAGGCATGCACATGGATACATCTGAGCAACCGCAAGTCCAACTCTTGGGGTGTCCATGAAGTCTTTGAAGAGGGAGTGCAGTTATCCACAAGGAAGAGCCATTCCCTGAATCACATTTCGAAACCAAGGGTTAACCTAGTTTCAGCTGAAGGGCTATTCTTTCAATAAGGTTGGGTGAATGTTAATATATAGTGGAAGACATCACATGGCTTGAATATGTGCTGCTGAAAATTGTGTTGCTTTCTCATAAGAAGGAAATCAACATGGTAAGTGAATGAATGATTTATTATGACTATGGGCATGGCCAGCCATATTCACCCATTTGCATGCAGGCTATGAATCCTTCAAAACCCAAGTCAAATGCCATTGTTTCAACGGCTTCCCTTCTACCTTCACTTGGAAGTATTTCTTCCGGTTCTGGATGTCCATAGCATCTTGCAATTCTGCTTAGGTTCCACTTTCCATTGCAGTATGGTTTTTAATGTACATTTCTTATCTCTTGTATTACATGCCTTGAAGTTTATTTCATCTTTATATCTCTATGGTTCTAGCCATTTGCTTGATAGAGCAAGTGTTCAATAAATATTTGATAATCAAATGATTAATTGAATTTGAAGTGGGAATACTGTTCTGGCAAGGAAACTCCAGTGGGATAAAATAGATTCATTAACTGTCACATTGTCCTTGCAGGGAAGGTCACTGGGAAGACCCAGTGGCCTGAGAACATACAAAATGTCAAAAATCATCTACCAGAGCTGTACAACACCTTGAGTTTAGGGTAAAAGAAAATCTTGCATCATCTGCCACATCCCACTGTAATACACCTGCTTCCTCTGGTCCAGTGATTTCAAACCTCCTAAAGCATAGAAGCTGTTCTTGTCCAGAAGCAGAAAACCAAGAACCCAACTAGGGAGTCAGAAATTGTTTCCAAATTGGAGATTTCCTTGGGAGTTCAATAGCAACTGGCAACAGTAACAGAACTGAAAGCATCTCTATCTAGAATGATTACATCCTGGGGACAGCACCTTCTCCCTTTCCAAGCAACAAAGAGGTGTAATAATGAGATTTAAAACAAACAAACAAAACTACAGCATCCTTCCAGCAGTGCAGAAAACTCCCCACAATAAGTCAACAATGGTCATGCCCAAGGACCAGCCCACTCTGCAGAAATATGGTCTACAAATAGAAAAGGAAAGGGAAAGAAGAGAATGCTTTTTACAGTGAACTGAAGTTCAATTCCTTTTCCCTATTCCCATACTGGCTCTGACATATCAGGGATTCCCTCTCAACTAAGGGAGTTTTGCTCATGAGTGAGCAGAGGGTCACTATGAGAACAAAACTAGCTGGTCTGGGTCAGAAGTCCTGTTATTCCATCTCCTTGGATTACCCTTAGAGTTTGATCCATTGTGGACCCTTCCTGTACAAGAAATAGATTCAACCTCATGCTTAGGGCTACGAACATGTACATCTAAAATGCCTTGATCACAGATGCAGCAAGAAATTCCTTCTACTAACTCTGAAATTCCTGTTATCTGTGCCCTGGGGATCACTGGGGCTGGGAGTCCAGGGAGGGTGGCACCAGGTGTGGAGAGGGCCCAGAACCAGCATGGAAAGAGAGTTCAGTCCAGTATTCAAACTTCAGAAGGGTCTCCAGGAAACAAGGCCTCCCCTGTGGAAAAACTGGGGAACTGAGATGAACAGAAAGACAAGAGTCAGAATGAGCAGGTGTAGGTGGCTCTGTAGCTAATTTTCTCAAGGCATTGGGTGGGGGTGAAAGGTGGTGATACAAGAAAGGATCCTCCCAAAGTCTCCCTAAAAACAGGCTCCTCTGAGTGTACAATGGATATGTCACAATGGATATGAAAGAATAGGGAATCATAAGAATTGTGTTTTCAAGTACCTACAGAAAACAAGCAAAACATTTCTTTCTTAAACATTTAATTATTTCAAAGGAAATCTTGGAATCTTGGGAAGCTCAGTGAGGTGGCAAATTCCTCAGAATCAAAAAATCAACTTTGAAAGCATACTGTCATTGTGCCCATGTGTGTGTTTGCGTGTATGTGAATATATCATATATTCCCACTCACCTACTTATGTCTGTATATATATATATATAAATATATATATTTATAATTATATTTTTCCCTTCAAATCAACATCAGTGTGTTCTACCTTCAGTACATATTTTATCTGCATTTCAATTCATAGACAGACCTTTATATCATAAAAAGAGAGAAATAGTCAAGAACAGGCAAAGTCTAACCTAGCCAGGTTGTTTTAAATGCTGACTCAGCATCATTAAAGAACAAAGCAAACCTCCCCAAATACAAGTTAACATGTCCATTACTAATACATACCAGCAATTATTTATGATAATCAAAAAAAGAAAAACCAACACATTACGAAATGTTCATTTTTCTATAGCATTGCATGTATTTTATGGGTAATGTCACCATTTGTGGAAATAATTCCCCCTTTCAATGACCACTTTTCCATAGCTCCCTAGAGCTGGGGAATAATAAAATACTTAAAGGGTTTTACTGAAGTATCATTTTTAAGGATCTTTTATTCTAACTTACAGACTTTTCTTTATACTGTTTAAAATATATTGAATGAATTTAAGAAAAGCCTTACATTTTGGCCAAAGACAGAAAAACAAGGGTGGTTGAACTGTACAAATTATTTAGGGCTCACAACCTATATGTGCTTAGCTAAAGGATAGTAATTCTGTTCAAGCACACAGATAAAGGGAATCAATTGCAAACAATCCACCTTCTATTCACAATCCCTTGAACCTGTACTGTAACTGGTCAGGATTCTTCTGAAAACCTTGAGTCTTTATGGCATCGCTGGCTTATAGACTACACAAGTTTCCAAATCACCATTCTTCTTAACATGTGGTATGAAAGAGAGTTCCAGAAGGTTTAGAGAAGAGGTAGGGGCTGGGCACAGGATAGTTCACCACCAAATAGCACAATACATAAAATCAACATAGGGAAAATGGCGGAGTCAAAAAGTCAAAAGCAGCCACGTCACACAAGAATGCCAGGGAGTCAATGAATACCGAATTTCATGCCAAGAAATTGAAATTTTAAAAAGAAATAAAGTTGGACATAAATAAATATCAAAAGCATCAAGAAGTCAAAGCCAAACCAATGTTTCCTTTTTCCCCCTACGCACGAACCTTTTGTTCTAAACCCAAAGCCCAATGGCATTGAGATCCATAATTTTTTCTGGAATATTCAAGTCTGCAGAGATACTTCCCTTCCATTTGATCACTTGAGTCCACAGAAATAAAGCACCTTTGAAACCAAGAGTTGTTCAAGAATCCTAGTGTCTTATTCAATGTGTCAAAAAAGTATAGTTAAAATAATTAGAATAATTCATCAAATGACAAACACAACAATATTGACTCTCGTGAATAGGCAAAAAGGTTCCCGAGACAATTCACAACTAAGGAGAGAGAGCACAATAAAAGGCTATGATATTTCAGGAATATTCTGTGTTATAGCTTTGAACTTTATTGCAAAGCAAAAAATATATATTTATATATATATATTTTTATCTACATTTCACCTCTGACATTGTACACAACACGAAAGCACAGGAAACCAAAAAAATCATAATGAGGTAGATACATAACACTTACAGATGGAGGAGACTAAGATTTTAAATTTGGCTTAATACTGCGGTCACCAATGTATGCATTTTCAATACAGCAGCAAGCATTGATTCACAAGGCAAGAAGCCCAGTGATCTCAAATCCAAAAATAAGCCCCATTAAAAAAATACCTGCTCCAAAATGAAAAATATACATATATATTTCTTTAAGTCAGGGAATCAGATGTGTTCAATTGCAAACCCTGGTGAAATTAAGGAAGTCTTTGTTTTTGCTTTTTGTGAACAGAAAAAACAGAAGTAATTTTAATTTATCTAATTAGGAGTAACCCATCCCATAGGGTTGTTCTATGTATTCTTGCCAGGTGGGGTTGGAGCACCTTGTGAGCTCGGCAGCCCAACATCAATAGTAAGGGAGTCAGGATTTCTTCGTCTTCCCTAGAGTCAGAACTCACTTCTACAGCCACTGTGTCAGGGGCCACTTGGAGCGCCCTTGGCACCTGCTGGCTGGAAATCAATTTGGCTGTAATGGATCTGGCCCAACTTTTCCTCTCTTGGGTCATCTGCACTCATAGTGGTTGAAGCAAAGTCTACCAGATGGGGACATTGAGGTGGTCCCTTTCTCCTTCTCATTTCCAAGAACAACCCTTCCAATGGAGAGCTCAACAGGCCACCAAGAAGGTTTGTATCAGCCTTGATCTTAACTGTGAATGCATTTTTACTATAAAATGCTCTGTCAGGCAGTGATAGCTACTGCAGAGACCTGTTTGTCCGCATAGTTCTGTCCTGGATGGAAGGAAGGTGGGGTGAGAAGAAAGCAGACATGGACATTGGCTGGCTGAGGCAGTGACTTGGAGAACAGAGCCATGAAACCACCAACCAAAGAAGGGTCAGCCCAGATCAGTACAGGCAGCCAAAAGGGACCTAAGGGACTTGAGCAAGAAAGCCAAGGAGTAACTTTTGGATTTGTTGGATGTGGCTAGAAAGCTCTAGAGACTCTGGAGAAAATGTGGAAGATATAGGGCTCAGAGGCATCTGTAGGGCTAAATGCTGAACTAAATCAAGCTCCTGGGATTGTTAAGTGGTTATTTTTACTCTGGACATGATCCTGCTTTTGGCGGGATTTGCTGTTGAAAAATAGCTGGGAATAGTTGCAGCCCAGGTTAGGGGGAAGACTGAGGGGTCCTAGTGTAATGCCGGCTTCATTTGGGGATGATGGTAGGTTGGGAGAGGGAACTGATGAGAGAGACCCTTGATGAGAAGCTATATGAACTTTGGGAGGCATGAAGTCAGCTCTGCTGGGCAGGACCACCCTGTCCTCCCAGAAACCGGATTGTAGTGCCCATAGGTTTGTGCTTTGTCTCCCTGCTGGACTGTGAGTGCCTTAAGAGACCGTCTTTCCTCTTTGTCTTCCCAATGTCAAGCAGAGCTCCTGCTGTGTGGAGGCCATGATCCCGGTTGAACTGGGTTTTTGGGAAATGCAACAAGAGGACTGGTTTGGGGAAGAGGAGAAGGTATCAGCAGTGCTCTGAGGGCTTTGAAGACCCTGTAAATACATATTCCCCTTGGAAGCAATACCCAGGGGCCTCCTCCTGCCTTCCTCGATCCATTTCAAATGAAGACTTACATTTGAATTTTGAACATAAAACATTGCACCTGATGAATGGAAAGGAATGAGAAACAGTTCATTTGAGTCTGTGTAATAACAGGACACAACAAAGATGAACAGCTGCTTCCAGTGTGGATGGGCTGTGAGGTTGGTGGGAGGATTGCTGTCTGTCTGGAACATTGAACTTCAGGAGGCAAAGACAAGGTAAGATACAATCTCTACTCTTGCCTTCAGGAGGTTCTGGGCAAGACAAGGCCAAGGGCACTTCCAAGTATCCCAGAGATCATTCATCCAGAGGCAGGGACTCTGTCCCCTTGGAAGCCCAAAGCAAAAGAAACCAGTCTGGATCACAACAGGCAGCAGTAGGCCAGTTCTAAGGGAAGACTATTCAACTACACGGTACTCAATCATGAATGGAAGCAAGGAGCTTCTGTCCTTGGAGGCCTGTGACAATAAGTTTGATAGCCTTTTGTCAGTGACTGTGTGAGTGAGCAAAAATTAGGTGGTGTCCCAGTCTCCTTCAAACCCTGAGATTCCACTGTTCCTTGTGCTCTGAAGAAGCCCCAGCTATGCTCAAGGACTGAGGGATTTTCCCCATGGGTAACCACTGGTCATTGGCAGGATTAGAATAATGTGTGTGTGTGTGTGTGTGTGTGTGGGGTGTGTGTGTGTGTGCACGTCCTCACTCAGAGGGTGCCTGGTAGCCATTAAGCTGATGTAATTGCTGTAAACAAACTTATAAAACACGAGACTGCTGGTGGAGGAAGAACATGGCAGTCTTATCATTCCCCTCCCACCAATCTCTCTAATCTCCTCTTTCTTCCTGTCCATTTCTCCTCTTCTCCCCACTACCCTCTCCCTTGTGCTCTTCTCTCATTTCTTTCTCTAATTTTTTTTTTTTTTTTTTTTTTTTTTTTTTTGAGATGGAGTCTTGCTCTGTCACCCAGGCTGGAGTGCAGTGGTATGATCTCTGCTCACTGCAACCTCCACCTCCCAGGTTCAAGCGATTCTCCTGCCTCAGCTTCCTGAGTAGCTGGGATTACAGGTGTGTGTCACCACACCTGGCTAATTTTTATATTTTTAGTAGAGACAGGGTTTCACCATGTTGACTAGGCTGGTCTCAAACTTCTGACCTCAGGTGATCCGCCCGCCTTGGCTTCCCAAAGTGCTGGGATTACAGGTGTGAGCCACTGCACCCACCTCTTCTCTCATTTCTATTGTTTTTAATCAGTTCACATGGAAGTGAAAATCACTGTCTTCAGCCTGCTAGTTTGATGTTGGTATCTGCATTTGTTGACTTAGGGTCCTAGAGTGGTTTCTGTTCCCAAATCTGAAGGTATCCATTCATCATTCAAGACATTTTATCAAATGTATTTGCCTGGCTCACTGTTTTCATACCTTTCTGGTTTGGATCAATCACAGAGGTTACCAAGTTCATGTCTGCATTTTAGAGATGGGGACACTGGGGCTCATAGAGGGTGATGGTCAGCCCAGGAGCAATGAGGACAGGAGCAGACGCCAGTTCCCAGGCCCTGGCATGGTCATCCCCAACCTAAGCCTGCCTTCTCCCCAGTCCAGCACAGGGTCCTTTCTGGACTCCTTCTCGCTGCTGAGTCACAGCCACTGTCTGCAAAAACCTCCTAGAACTGACCCTGTGAAGCTTAAATTTCTTAATTTGTTCTAACTCTAAGTTCTCATCCCCTCTATATCCTTAGGGAAATAATCCATTTATCGGAAAGTCATCTCTCAAAGTCATGGAGAACAAAAATAAAACAAGACAGATAGGAGACACTAAAGTTCTCAGGACAACCAAAACTGACACCTCAAAGTGCACCCAGGAAGGCTCCTCCTGTTCCACAGGGCTCCTCCAGAACATAACTGAAGGGGTAAGGCTCAGGGTGACCTCTGGAAAGCAGGCATCCTTTTCCATGGTGACACTGTATTTCATTAATCGTCCCTGAATTTTTCCCACTCTTCTCCTAGCTTCTCTGGCCAACTGAATGCAAACAAAAATGCTCAGGCTTCCTGGATTTAGTCCCAAACATTGCACGCCAGGCACTGTGAGCTCCCTGGTGTTTGTGAGCTGTGGGGAGAGGGATGAGATGGAGCCCACCTGGAAGAGGAGTAGGACCACTAGGGATGAAGCAGAACCGAGATACCGAGGTCTGCCCCCAGCTGAACCCCCAACTGACCATGGGACCCTGTGCAAGTGTGAAGACTCCCTGAGCCTCAGTTTCCCCATTTGTAAAATGGGGTGGGATGTCTCACCTCACCAGATGATCCCCAGGATTTAGAGAAGATGATTTGTATGGAGGCATCGGGCAGACAGCCTGACACATCCGTGGTCCTTGGTTACTGTCAGCAGATTCTTGGTCCTCTCGTCCTCCCCAAGAGGGCTCTGCTCTGCGTCACTGATGTCACCTGCTGAGACCACACTGGACTGGTTCTGACACATGACATTCCTGAGACCCCAGTAATTCTAAACGCTTCTTTCCTCTAACGGAACTGTCTCCTACTCCCATCGGGGAAGCACAACATCTCTGACCAGATTCCTTCTTCAGAAGCAGCCAGCCCTGCAGGGCCCTGGGCTGCCCCTGGCCTCTCTGGCCTGGCATTCAGGACGGTCCATCCATGGGTCTGACCAGATTCCTTCTTCAGAAGCAACCAGCCCTGCAGGGCCCTGGGCCGCCCCTGGCCTCTCTGGCCTGGCATTCAGGACTGTACATCCATGGGCCACATAGGATCTCAGGGTGCAGTGGATGGCAAGAACCCACATAGCACAGGGTCAGACTCATCCACTCTGATGGGGAAGATTTTTCCAGCAAAGGCTCTGTTTACACTGGGAATGAATTGTCAGGCTTCTGAACAGGCAGGTTTCCTGGGTCTAGATTCAGGCAGAAACTCAACAATGCCACAGACTGCAGCAGTGGGCATGTCCCTTCCCAGAAAGGCAGGTTGTCACAGCCCCCGGATGGGTATTGGGCACTTTGATTTGGCTCTGGGCAAGCAAGGAGTGAGGGATCTCGACCACTTCCAACTTTTGGCCACTCTTCACTCTGCCCAAGGTGAGTGAAGACCCAGAAGCTTGAGTGCTGATGGGTCAGGCTAGAGGGGACTGGGGTCACAGGTCCAGACCCTGGCAACCTCCAAGAGGCCCCTTTAAATCTACAGCTGATTTTTAGGGAAGGCCAGGAGTTGGGAAATTCCATGGTGTCCTGGAACAGATCCCCTGTGGACTTTCTGAGACTTAAAGACAAGTCAGCTTTGGGGAAGCTTCTTGGGGTCTGGTTATGCAGGGCCAGGCCCCAGGACAGCTCTGAAAGTCTCCAAAATACTCACTTGAAGGAGAAGATGAACCCTTTATTCCTATAATATATAAGGAAGAAAACCAAAGAATGAATGAGAAATTCCCAGGATGGGTCTCAGCAGATGTGATCTATGGAACAAGACAAAAGTAAATGAATAGCTCTTTGTTCAGATCCCCTGAGTAGCTAAGAGAATGTGCAGGACTGGGGAGGCAAGGAATGAGGCCACTAGAGACAATGCACCTCATCAAAGGACTGACTTCCTTCTCTGTTCCAAAGAAATTTCATCTAAGCTCCCACCCGCCGGCCGCCGAGTGGAAGCATGTTGTGCTGGAGCAGTTAGGCAGTGTCTGGATTTCTCTTTTAAAAACTGTCTTGGATGGCTCAGCCACCTTGTGCAAGATTTGTAAACCATGTGCAAAACTCAGACTTGTGCAGACAACCAGAGAAGTTGCAAAGCTGCCTTCTGCATACAGGGCTTCCCCTGCCGAGTTTGTGCTTTGTGTAACCCTGTGACCTCTCTTCTTTCTCTCAACTATTTTTTAAAAACCTCTCAAAGTCTTGCTCAGCCAAACTGGCTTGATGGTAGTTCATAAATGTGCTAGAAACTGCTGCTCTCCTCTGCAGCTATGAGTATGTTTCAAATGCTTCCAAATGGCACGCAGTCTAGGACCAATTTCCTGAGCACTTTTGACATTGGGCTCTCAAAGATTCCCTTTATATCTAACTTTCTAAATGAAAGCAGATGCATTAACCCCACACGGGCAAGTTGTCATCAGTGGCTGGCAGGGGAGGAGAGGTATTAGGAGTCCATGGTGCAACAGAGGGGACATGGGATTTGGCACTGGGTGGAGTAGCTAGGAAGGACACAGTTGGCCTAAAGCTAAGGCAGAAAATACTAGTCCATCCTCTGGGGATAGGTTACTCCATAGAGATGACCACAAGTAAGGAAAGAAAAACACCCAGGTCAGGTCCTCCCCCGAGTCCATCAGATTCCCTGCCATGGTCTTGACTCAGGACCATGATGTAGGTACTAAATCAGCTGCAGGTACACACGATCTCCCTCCCCCGATCCCAGAGGTCGCATGCTTATTTTTCCACTTAAGCCAAATTTTTCTTCTTGCCTTAAGTTAACACATCCCCAAAACATATGTAAAAAGTAGAATCTATAAAGAAAATAAATATTTTGAACCAAGAAGAGGATGAAAACAAGTTGTAAACATGTAACCGAAACAGAAAATACACATCAGTTCACTTACAGAACCAAACGAGGTTACCTTGAACCATTTCCAATTAAAGAAAAGGAAAGCATTTTTTCTTTAGCTCTTAAATTTAGGAAAAGAATCACTGTAGCATGCTCACCTTGAACCAGGGATTGGATATTGTGGTTCTTGTAGAAAGGAAAAAAGTCTGTGAGGGTTATGGAAAACAGTTTGGAAATCTAAGGTGAAGGGGTCGGGAGAATAACTGGAAGATTGCATAGCTGTGAAACAGTGGCTTCTCACCAAGGTGAACAAGTGCATCATCTGATAAAATAGCATTTGATATATATTTTTTCCTGTTCATTTCTGTTTGCGGTATTTTGTTCTCTGTCCACCAGACATTTCATACACTGAAACATATATACAGTACACACACACACACACGCACGCATGCTAGCACGAAACACCTAAAGTACACACCCATCCTTTGAAAGGACCCCACACCACTAGTTCTGGCAAAGTTTACATTCACCCATCATACACTTTTATCACATCCTAACCCACTTCTGGTCAAAACTCATCTCTTGGATTCTTTCGTTAGTAACTAAAGGGGGTGGGGTGTGGTGGAAAAGGATGGGGACATGAAGGAAAGCCTCAGAAATGGCTCTCTTCTCTTGCTGAACTTCTGTGGAAACGCCTCTCCTTTTGGTTAGGGGGACACTATTTTTTAAGAGATGGGAAAAACAACTGTCTCTTTTTTTAAAAAAAAACTTTCTTGAGGTAAACATTATTGGTTAACGCCCTAGGCAGGGGACAGTTTTACAGCACTGCAGAGAAACCTTGGAATAAAGAAGAAACACCACGAAAGCATAACATCAATGCTCCGAACATTTAAAAAGCACGTCTATGTCTTGATTTATTCCCCTTTCCTCTCATTCAGCCTGTTCCTTCTACTAGCATGTGGAACAAAACAGAAAGATGAATGATTTCCCATCTCACGCTGGGCACCCCTTATCCCATCCCCACCGTAAACCTCTCTTGCACACATACTAAAAGTTGTGAATTAACCGACAAAATAAAGATGACCATACTGTACATTTTTCCATTCTATCTGCCTCAAGCATATATATATGTATATAAATATATATATGATAGTTTACATTAATATAAGAAATAGCAAAGGTCTTTTCATTACACTTTATACAGAACCTCTGCATCTTATCTTTATTTTCTATTCTCTCTGTCTCACTTTTTGGATAAACAATTGGCTATAGCAATCTATAGTAAGGCTTCACAGAAAGAATTCTGCATGTTTTGTTTTTCTCTAAGAACCAAAGTATATAAAATGAGGTTTGATTCTAGCACCTTATACAGTATTAGTGATGTTGTTCCCTTGGGAGAAATTAGCACTACCCAACGCCCTAGGTGAATCTCCACCAGTTACAGAATATTTAAGGTATTGCCAAAGGCAGGACAAAAAACATAGCAGAGATGGAGAAACGAGAGGCGAACAAAACCAAACCCCAAGATTTAAGTCTTAGCAACATATAAACAAAATCTTAAAAACATGTCAAGTTGCTGTCTCCAAATTAATAATGATCTAGTGATTCAGTATCATCAATTAATCCTTTTAAGTTACTCTTCCCCATGAGGTAAGTAAATATTATGATACTCATTGTAGATGGAGAACCCATGTGTGGGCCTTATGCAGGTCACAGGGGAAACTGAGTCAGGACCCGAAGTGAGGGATGCCCAACTTCCAGCCTTTTATTCCCAAACTGTCCCCTGCCACCTTTGATTGGTGAGTCGAGATTTTGGGAAAAGCAGCTTATTGGCCACTAATGGGGAAGCAAAACAAACAATGAATTAAAAGAAATATATATCAGCACCAAAGGAAGTTCAAAAGAAGCTGCACTTTGCTCCCTTATCAAATATTCTGTGCTATGGAGACAGCAACTTTCACAAGAAGGAAGAAGAAAACTTGTCACAGGAGAGTAACCCATCTCATCTGTTGTGCCTTTCCCAAATGTCAATACCCTCAAGAGAGCCATTAGTTCCAGTTGAGTAGTATATATTTTTGCAGAGGAATGATCAACTCCCACCAAAGCTGCATCAGAACCTCAATTATATAGTTATATAACTATAGTGATATATCTATATCTATATCTATGTATATGTTTATACATTAAAGTCTTTTACTGCACTGGCACATAATACCATTTGCTGGCATTGCTGTTTGCTGCAAGTGGCCGCCTTGAGTGGAGTTACACAACAGAGAAGCACCACGAGAAAAGGCACCACAAGGTTCGAGAAGTTAAATTGTTTGTTGTCACTGCCCTGACCTCGCCATGGTGGGGGAACAGAAAAGTCTTTTGAGCAACTGAGTCAAAAGCTCCCAGCCCATGTGCATCTGTTCCTTCAAACTCAGCAGGGAGAGAGGGAAGAAAGAGCATGACGTTGTTGTTTTTAATGCAATTTTCTTTTTGGCTAAATAGAAAAGAAAAACAGTTTCTTTTTTTTTCTTTTAAAAATAAGGGGTCTCAGACACTGAAAACCCAGCTCTCCTAAAACAGTAAAAAAAAAAAAAAAAAAAAAAAAAAAAAAAAAGTCTTGTGCTAAGGAAAGCCCTACATGGAAATCTGTCTTTCTAGCATAATTACTCAGTTGCAATGCATTCGAAAATAAAAAAAGAAAGAAAGAAAATGAAGGAAATTACATCCATAGGCACAATTTGCCACAAATAGCACCAGGTCTAGATTAATGAGGACAGACAGATGTCCACATCTGTCCACATAGCTGAGAACCATGGGTGTTGACTTTGAGTCAACATTACTCCATCCTCATAGTCTGGCCAAGAAAATGGAAGTCATTGGCCATCTGGAGCACCAAGAGTTAAATGTGCCACTGATGAACCAGAAAAGGAGAGGAGGCAGTGGAGGACTGCAGAGTAGATATTAAACGGCATTTTAATTTTTATTAGCATACTTGCCGGCCTTGAAATATTCCGTCCTAGGTTTCTCCTTTCAGGCAGGGAGCCACGTCCCATGTGGGAATGGGGAACCTGTATCTGTGGCAGGAAGATCTGAACACGGTGTGGGGGATACAGGGGCCCAGCGTTCTCTCCAGCCATTGTCCTTCCTGACTCTAGGTCTGGGCTGGACAAGGGAGGTCAACTGGCCATGCTGGTGTGAACTGCAGGCTCCCACGACTTACTTTCCACTGTCCAAGCTGGTGGTGACAAGATAGGGAGACCCGGAGCCAGGATCAGAATGGTTCCCTGTGCTGGGACCTTTCTTCCCAAATGCGGACCAGTGCTTCTCTCAAAGACAAGAGGCTGCTTAGCGGGTGGGGTGGGGTCCCACCCAATAGCCTCTGTGATATACTTATTTCCTTGAGCTGGAGGTTTTAGCTAAAATTGGTTTTCAAATTCTGATGCTTGTCTACACCAAAAGTGATGCTCCCAAGTGCAGTATAAGGAAAATAAATGATTCCTATCACCTTCCAACAATCTGAATTATTTACCCAAGTCTACTTTTGCTGTGTGGAAAACAGGGCCAAACAAAAGACTTCTGCCAGAACAGTTCTCCATTTGCAAGGAGGTTTCCTTAGCCCCTTCATGGGAACAGAAAAGTCACCTCACCACCACCTCCCTTTCCCTGGGTCTCCTCATAGGCTATTTTCCACGACACACCTACAATAACAGACTGGAGTGTCTGGGAGCCTTTTCCTGTGGTTCTAGGACAGTGATCTCTGCCCATTTTGCTGGCTTCCATGCCTCCGCCTTTCCATTGATCTAAGGTTCTTGGTACTCCAAGAACCAGTCCAGCAACTGTACTACGTGAAGTCTAAATGGCAACGTGCATTCTGAGCTGCTAGAAGTGGGAAGGGAAGATTTTGCTCTTAGTCTTTACACCTTGGGAATTTTCATTCAGTACTTCCCTCCCCTCTGGCTTTATCTACGGGCAAAGACTATGTTTTGCATGTAATAGGTGCTCAGTTAAATTAATTAAGAATAAGGGCTTCTTTCCCCATCCAAAGGGTGCATTAATTACATAGCATGTCATCAATCACATGCATAAGGGCTCTCCCTGACCTCTCACACAGGGTATCAACAAGCAATACCTGTGTAGTTTGAGGGTGATCAAGGGCAAGGTATTTTCTAGCCCTCCCCCAAAACTTTGGTGAAGTCACTTCCACAGAGATCTTCCCCAGAGAGATGGGGGCTAGAAATTGGCTCATTTCTATGCTTTTAGGTCGAGACTTTGGTTAACAGGAGGTGGTCATGAACCTGCAGCTAGGAAGGTCCAGCTCACAGGCTTTCTCCTTAGCCTATAGTTCACTATAGACTATTTTTAACAACAGCAAACTCCAGAGTAAAGGAAAACATGGTATGAGCTTTGGAACCTGTATTCTACTCACTCAGCTCTTCTCAGGATGTAAGAACCAACCATGAGGATTAGATACATGGAGGCAAAGGGAACAAGGAAAGAATCCCAGCTGCAAAGGGTGAGTTTCATACGGTGACTAAAACTTCACACGGTGAGCAAACTTCCTGTCCTAGTGAAACTGGAAGAGGAACAGGGGCACCCGCCATTAGCTTGGAGTTGCCAGGTTCTTAACCTTTCCTTGTATAGATGCGTGCTTGCTCAAGCACAGGTTCCGTGGTGGCGGGGGGAAATATTTGGAATCTCAAAAGTAATGATGTTTATGACTCTGCTTCCTGAAAACCCACAAATACACACACAAACCTGTTTGTCAGACAGCCCATGCTCAGGGTGGACAGGAGCAGTGAGACTATTTTGTTAGCCCTTTAGGGAAAATTACAAATTATATGCACTCAAGGCTTTGAATTACCTGAGAAGTTCAACTAGTTTTGCTTTAGAGAGCATCAGTTAGCAGCGTCTTCAGCCTTACAGAGTGAACATGGAAAAGCTTCTTGGGAGAAAAGTATCCAAGAAAAGCTAAGCAAATCCAAAAAAGAAGCCCATGAAAATGACCATCATTATGAGAAGAAAGATTGAATTCCAGTCTCCTGGCCTCTGCTGGCTGCCTCCCTGCGGCAGGTGGAGGGGTTGAGAAAGCCCGTGACCAGGCACAAGAGAAGCCCAAAATGACCCTGTAGGGTGAAGTCAGTGAGGCCGGAGCCAGGACCTTGTGGCCTGTTCTCAGGCGCACACAGAGCTGGAAAGTGCTGGAAAGCTCAGCCCAGCTGCAGGGAGAAAAACGGATTTTCTTTAAACAACAAACCACCTCCAGACATCAGGAGACGACAGTGACACCCAAGGGGGCTCCTTTCTTTCTTCCCCTTCCCTCTCTCTCTTTCCTCGCTTCCTTCTTGCCTTCTTTCCGTACTCTCCAAACCCCAACTTTTTTTCTGCAACAAATGTGTAATTTTTTTAAAGTAAAAGAAAACCACCATGTAGAAGGCAGGGTGGCACCATCAACCCTTCCAGCATGACACTGTCATCTTCCCATGTCCTTTTCATATTTCTTTCTTCCTACCCCAAGAAGCCAATTTTCTGTTACACCAGAAAAACCAAACAAAAAGATTTCTTAAAAACATGTCTTGTCACAAAAGAGTCCATGTAAGGAAAAAGATAATGAAAACTGTGTACAACGGGGATCAGGGCTGGAGACAAGAGGTTGTGGAAGCTGGAATGTATTTGGCCATCGTAGGGAAAGCAGAGAGTCAATTTGCTGTCCTCACTACTGCGGCTACCATGCCTGGTGAAGGGAGAGGAGATGGAGGGGAGGAGACAGGACGGATGGTGCTGGCACGACCGTCTGGAGCCACTGGCTGTATGCCACACCCTGAGTGTCAGGAAACACAGGCTGTGCACATGTGACAGTTTAGAGGATGGGATCCAAAGCTACCTCTGGGGGTCTGGGCTTGAAAGGGTGTCTCCAGGCTTGGACAGACCCTGTGATTGCCTCACACCTGACACCAGGTCTTCCAGGTGGACGCTTATGAAGCCCCTGCCTGGATCGGAAACATCCAGAGACCACGGATCCCAACACTGCAGGTGGCCTCCCTTGCTCCTCCAGCCAGAGGAGGAGGCCCAGAACCAGACCCTGCCCCAGAAAGAAACTTAGGGTTCAGCGTGCCCTGCTGCATGAGCACCTGCTTCCTCCAGCTCACCTGAAACGTTCTTCTCCCACATAACCAAGTATCGTGTCGCTCCGGGTCATGCCAATTCTGTCCGAGGGCAGAAGGGGCTCTGAGTGGCTTTTCATGCTGTGGGCACCTGGGTTTCTGCTGAAGTCTATCTGGAGGACCCCAGACTTGTCAATGCTGCCGCTGCTGTGGGGAGGTACCCAGAGCCGCTGAAAAATGCATTCTGCCTCCCACAAAGCAATTGCCCTGCAGTGTCCCCTGTCTACCACAGATGCCAGGAGGACTTCATATTTAGGCAGGGAAGACACTTGCCCCGAGTCCTCCTGGCTTCAAGGGGCCAGCCTCCACTTCACCTGCAGAGACTGGTGGTGCAGAGGAGCTGGACAGAGCAGGTTTGGTTGTCACTGGCCAGAGATCTTGGCAGCCAAAGATCATCTACCACTGGCCGGTCTCAGAGCGGTAACGTCCAAGCTTACTTGTCCACAGCACACTCCCCTCTTTTTCCCTACTGTGGCGACCGCTGTGGTAATAGATCAGATGTACTCAGTGTGATTTACATTCCAGAACGTCCAGGAGTTGTTTAGAAAACTCTTTCCTGTGGATCCCAGGTTGTTCTGTGAATCTCCTGAGAATACTGGTAGCAACTAGAGAATCTCTCAAGTCCCAGTAGAACCCTGCTATTGGCTTTCTGCCACTTATGGAGGAAGTGAAGGCATATACCAGCTCAGGGGTTTCTTCATGACCCTGTGCCTGGGAGAAAGGAAAAAGCCATCTAGCCTAGGTCAATTTCAAGCCCGGCAAGAGCCCTAAACATCAGAATACTCTGTTTCATCAAACTGTTTCAGCCCTTTAAGAAAAAGATACATATGAATATATACAAATAATATGCCCAAGACAGGCACATTTATGTATCTCGATGGATCAATAAGCTTTGGATGTAGTTATATGGTCATGCTCTCCTCTGTTCTCATAATCTCAGATCATCTCAGAGTTTATGTGGCTTTCAGCTCTCTCTCTCTCTCTCTCTCTCTCTCCGGAGTTTAAAAATCAATGTTAATTTCAAACAAATACAAACGAAGCCATCAATAACGAGCGGGTGCCATGAGGTTAGCGGTCAGCAGGGGGAGATGTGAGCAACCACATCACAGGGATTGTTATTTTGAAGAGCGAGTGCCCTAGACAGCCCAGCCGCTGGGAAAACAGCGTTTTCACTTACTGGGCCACATTAGCTTCACAGGTTATCGGTGAGTGTCCCAACTGCCTAAGTAACATCACCTGTTCCTCTCTCCAGCCCTCCACTTCTTTAAAGGCTCCACGAGGACCCAGGGCCACGCCTTTTAAAGGCACATGGATTTAAAAAAAGGAAGAAGCAGAGCCTGTCCTGGGCTTCAGGCAGGCTAGGCCCAGGGCAATGCTGGAGGCCTAGGGCAATGCTGGAGGCCCTCTCAGTGGGGGTGAAACGACAGCTCCTGCAGGGGTGGGGGCGTATTTGGTGGAAGCATGCAGCAACAGTGGTGTCAAGGCAAGTGAAAAGGCTGCAGCGGTTGCATTTGGACAGACAGCTCTGACCTGAAGCGATGTGCGTGAAAGCATGGGCCTCAAAGAAGGCAGACCTTTTGGGATCAACGTTGGGGCCCACTGGTGAACACAGACTGGAGAGGAGCAGAGACGTGGCTGAGATGCGCAGGATGATCTGGGCAAGTTGGCAGCACCAAAGCTGAGGCCCCCCTTTCCTTGAGCCTGGGTTTGGTTAAAAGGAAAGGAGCGTAGCACCTCAGCACTACCTCAGCTGCCTAAGGAAACTCACCACGGGCCTCCGCAGTCCCATGTCCAAGGTACAGGCCACCATGGACCTCTGAGTCTCACGTCTCTTCTGGCAACCAAAGAGCAAGTCAAATTACCTTCCCTTTCTACCAGTCCTTCCTTCCCTCTGAAAGGAAAAGAAAGTAACTCTCTTCTTTCTTTAAAGGCTGGCATCATATAATGATTTTCAAAATAACAAGTGGCTTCTCTCTGGTTCTAGTACATAGAGGAAGCCCCCACTGGCTTCTGAGGATGTTCTTCTGTGGCAGGAAGATTTCTGAGGATTCAGGGAGACTGCCCTAGCAATACTGAAAGGACGTTCCTAAAGCTAAAAGGCTCTGGGAGCATTTCCAGAAAGTTCGATTTGGGGCTGGAATTCCAACCTGCTTAGCTCAGTAGGTGGTTTGGCTCTTTGTAGAAATTTGTGAACCTCCAGCATGGCACTGTACAAATAATTTGAATCCTTCAACATGTGCTACAGTTTAGAATTCAGACTTGGTTCACTGAGTATGTTTGGGAAGGGAAGAACTTTTTGCACATGGAAAAATGAATGAGAAATTTTAAAAGGCTTTGCTTTATATGAGGCAGCTAAGAAATTGAAAACTCCTCCCACCAAAAAATAAATAAATAAATAAATAATGGCAGTCACATGTTTTGATTTGTTTTCGAGTAAAGACCCTTGTCTTTGGAAGCCAAGACTTTCCAGCAAACAACAGTATACCAGACTCTCCAAGGAAACCAACCAACCCCAAATCCCCCAGCTATTCCAGGACAGCATAAGTGAATTGTTCTCTGGGTCTGAAGACAGAAGAAAAAGGCTATGGCAAAACTGAAGCTGAGCCTAGAAGGAATAAAACTGAAATAACAGAACCATATGTGCTGGTCACAAGGCATTTTCACTGCTATTTGCCTTCATTTGCCCACAAAGGAAGTAGAATAACCAGTATTTGTTTGCTTCCCACAAGAGCATTTTCTGATGGAAGCCAAAGAATTTAAAGCCCTTCCTTCTTGTCTAAATATCTGAGAAGGAAAGGAGAGTAGCTTTTCTGGGGCAGAAAGAGAACTCCTTTCTTGACCCACATTGAGACAACTCTGTTATTCTGTCCTCTTGGAATCTTTTAAAATATATCCATTAATCAAAAGAGAGTGGAGGAACTGGATCACGTTCCCTTCCTCCACTGCACCTTGCACACAATTGGTGTTTAGATTTTTAAATAGGAAGCAAGCCTGATTCCCGTAATACTTTTATCTTCAAAGCACTTTACCAGTCATGATTACTTAATCCTCACAACACCCCTGTGAGGTAGGTAAACAATATTCTTCCCATTTTACAGAAAGAGAAATTGGCCCTAAGAGTGACTTGACTTAGGTCTGTAGAAGGATGAAGTCCTGGATTTTTTACTTTCAATAACATGATCTGTTCTTGAGAATGTGCCTCTCCTTTCTTTAGATGTTTTCTCTGACCCTTTTGTTTAAAAAATAAAATGCTTAAGCACGTCACTCCGTAAAATCAATTTCCTGTGTTTGAAAAGAATACGTTTTTCTATTTTTGCCCCAGAGAGCATAGGAAGGAATGCCTAGATGGCCACTAATGTTCTCCTCCCGCATACTTCTGGAAGCCTTCCTCTTCGTCACTATTCTTCCTACCCATCCACTGAGTCCTGTTGTTCCCCGTGGCTCCATGTGTCCATCTTTGAAGTTCTTGTTCTCAAATTTGGGACAGTTCATTCACCGTCCATCCCAGTCAAAAGCGGGTGCTGATGAGAATGGAGAATCAGGTATGAGGTCTCATGTATTCTCTCCTTTTGTTACTAACAGAAATACCTTGTGGAAATAAACCATCCCAGCAGGACTTGACCTGTCCACAGAACAGTCAGATGCATGGTCAAGCACAAGTCATTCCTGAATTCCAGACTATGATCTCGTCCCTTGTGCTGCCAAAACAATAATATTAACCTCAGAGAGCAGGGTCAGAGCAGGAGGGAAAGGAGTTCTGGTCAGGGCTCCGCTGGGAATGAGCAGGAGGCGTTGGCAGCAGCCACCGAGACCTGCTTGTGCGAGCTCCATCTCGTTTAGGGACAGTTCCAGGAGGGGCCTTTTTTTTCTTGGTGAGAATTTCTATATCAAAATACACCTGAACTCCAAGGAAAAGGCCAGAGCCAGGTTGACTGATGCAGAACAGTTGAAGTTTCTGGAATTTTTCTTTCCAAGAAGGTTCTCAGAGCTGATAGAAAATCAGCCTTATGGCTGGCCCTCCTGGAACCCCAGTGCCTCCTGGGCTCCCACCTGCCCTCACTCCGGGTTAGGTCCGAAGAAGAGCAGAGGCTCTCAGGACAGGTCTGTGTTCTTGCTCAGAGTGTATCTTGGTATTTGAATTGATAACAGTCAAACCATAGTCAAAAGAAAAAAAAAAAAGGAAAGAAAAAGAAATTCAATGTAACATTTCCAATTGAATTATAAGAAAAAAAATACCTTGTTTTAGAAAAAAAAAATTAGTGCTATTCTCCAGTCCTGTTTGTCTCTGAATCCTTGCCTGCAGGTTCCGCTCAAAGCACACAAGGGAGGGAAGAGAACCCACCATTGGGACCCACATTTTGGCAGATGTTTAAAAAGAAAAAGATTCGGTGTTTTCCTTTTTCTGTACTCTGCAGAGAGGGAAAGAGAAGGTGAGTTCATTTGATGAGGCGAGCATCAAGATTGAAAAAGATTGGAAGGAAGAACAAAGGTGAGAGAGATTTCCTGAAGAGCTTGCAACCACCTTAAAAACAGTCTCTAAATACTCTCCATTCACTCCTCTTGTCTGCCCAAAGCTCAGTGAATATCAGTGTTCAAATGCATCCTTCCATACATTCTCTGATACTTTAGGAAGAATTAACATCAGGAGATTTGGTGTTAGAATTACAAGTGGCCGGCTCAAGATAGGTGACCAAGGGTCACCTGACCAGGGTACCACTGACCTGGGTTCACAGTGCTATGAAGTCTCTAAGAACTACAGATATGTGAGACTCCTCCCTGTCCCGCCGTGCTCCCTGTTCAGCCTGTGGCTTCCGGGTGCCACCGCACCTGGAAAACACTCTCTCCTCCTGTGGTTCCATTTCCCAAGAAATGAGGTCACCACTTTTTCTCATGTGACAGCTTTGCTACAGGCAACAGGACGAATCCTCCAAGCATCCCTGAGCAGGAGAGAAGGAAGAGGTTGGCCTTCTTTCTCTCCACTTTACAGATGGAGAAACCAAGGCACCGAGAGGTGAAGTGAGTTATCCACAATCACAGTGGGGACCCTGAATCAGCCTGTGACATTTCCTGATCTTTCTGGGTCTAAGAAGAGCCCCTAGGAAGTCTGCAGCTAAAACAAATCTCCCGAGCCCACTGTAGCCCGAGGATCCCAGAGCTATGTTGAAGATGGACAAACAGACCAGGGGAGCTCATCTAACCGATGATGGGTTGTCTGTACCCACCGTGACAGATGGCCAAATGTTGCTTATAGAGGGATGTGCACTGGATTACCAATCAGCACTATACTAAAGGGAAATTATTTCTTTGTCCTCACTGGTTTGAGAATGACTTTTAGGGGTAGTTGGGGTCCTGGGATTTGTGTTAGGGAATGAGAAGGGCACCATCTCCTCCTGGGACCTGTGCACTGTTCTGCATGTGATGGGGTAGCCTGGGGCAGGTGTCCCTAGGTCCTGCCTGCTCATTTCCAATGTGGTCTATTCTTAGCTCTTGACACAAGGTGTTGGCCAAGAGCAGGAGGAACTCCCACAGTGGTCCGTCTGCTGCCCTCAGGAGCTGTCATTAATAGCACTCACGACCTTTGTCTCCAGGATATACCAGCCATGGCCTGCCAGCCAGTGCAAGGAAAGCTACAGGAGTAAGGAGCAGATGGTGCCAGGGAGAGATGAATAAGGCAGACAGGACCAGGCGAGCCAAGGAAGGAGGCTGCCGCAGGATCAAGGCGGCACCCTTGTCTTTTGACATTTGGCCAACAGCATGAGATGCAGTGTTTAAGCAAGAAGTGAAATGTTTAGAATAGCTAAGGATGGGTGAGAAAGGAGCTTGTGTTGCCACCGCAAGAATTCAGACTAAGCATCATCTTTTTTTTTCCCAGTGAAGGGGGATAGAAAAAAATCTCTGGGAGGGTAGAGTTGTCTTTTTATCTTTTTACATGTTTTGAAATTGGGACAGGCACACATTGATTGAGGATGCTGGGGGAAGTCCTCTGGAAAGCTCATGGGTTTGTAACCTGTGATTGGCTGGCCCCTGCCATTTCCGTGTTCTGGATGTTGAACCGTGCGTGAGAATGAAATGTTGCTTCTATGACAATGGCCGGTTTGGGCTGAGGAGAAAGGGATAGAAGCTTAAAGAGGTATCCATTGTGCTCATCTCGTTCTCAGCCGGACCTTGATAAGAGGAACCAACACTGACTTACGTTCACTCCCTAAGGGGTAACCGTGTTGTGCTTGATGAAGGGGGCTGCCCAACACGGTCTAGTGACCAATAAATGTTTGAAAGTGAAATGAATAGAACTGCTCCCTGTAAGACTGGTCCAGCCCCTGGGCCCACCCCTCTGGGTCCTTCCATTTCACTCCTGCAGTCTTCCCCAGGTCTCCCTTAAGCTCCTCCAGATTTCCCTGACGGTTTCCTAGTTCACACTGAGAGTATCACATGGATCTTGGTGAAATTAATGGCAATAAGCTCTCTTCCTTTTACATTATCCAAATTTAAATCTCAACCTCCACAACCAAATCTGGTTGTGTTAATATTTTTCAGTTTGGCAAAGAAAAAATAGATTTTAGCTTCTTGGTAGGAAAATCAAATTAAAGGTACACAAGGAGATTCCCCTCCTTCAATCATGAAGCCACCATCCAGAGCAGCTGTCATCACACATACAAGGCCTGGAAGGGCTCATTTTGAGTAAGGAGCCACTTTTCTTGGCAAAGAAAATGCTACCATCTGTGCCAAACGAATGCTGGGTGACAGTCCCCAGCCCAGCTCATCCAAGCGAGCCAGGAGCATGAGAATATGGCCTGCTTCATTCTCTTCTAGGAGCTGATATCCTTTGCTCCAAGCCCAAGGCTCTGAGCCTGCACACTGTCATACTCTTCTTGCTCTGTCCCTAGATCATGGAGAGAGGACCCTGTGCTAAGGTCTGGGGGCATCAAAGCTTGGGGTTGGTTCTAGCCCTCCCATGAGCAAGGAGCAGACCAGACGGAGAAAAGAAAGGTGGTGTTTCCTCTACCTGGCTTGTGAAGACTGCAAAAGGGTTTAGGTGTACAGCAAGAAGTGAGACTGTGGCCCACCCAGTGCACCTTCAAACCAGATCCACATCAGGGACCTTCTTTTCTGCCCCCATGACTGTGCAGTGGGAGGGAATAAAACTGGAGGAAGAATGGAGAAAATGATGTAAATTGGCGCTTTTCTAAAACCTGTAAATTCTTTCTGAGAATCAGGCTCATATCTGGGCAGGGTCAGACATCTGTGGCATGAGACGCCCCCCAGCCAGGGGAATCACCTTCGTGACCACGGGCCAGACAGGATCATGGGATTCGGAGGGGCCTGCTGTGGAGGGACTGGGTTAGAGCCATGGGGACCATGGGGTGTTCTTGAATGATTCTGTGCCTGGGAGGTGTGGTGTGGGGGATCCCCAGGCCATGGGGAAATGTCATCTTCCCTGCTCAAGGGTGTGTTGTGATGGCAGCATGTCTAGGCAAGGGAGATGGGGCCTCTTTCATTCTGGCCCCAGATCTGCTTGGGTGAGTGTCCTACCAGTGTCCTGGTACCCATGTTGCTGGGACAAGCCTGACCCTGCAGAACCAGGTGACACTTTCCAGAGGCAGAGTGCAGGAGAGTGTTAGAGACATGGGAAGCTTTGGGGTGAGTGAGGCCAGAGGGGGTTGATCTGATGGTCTGAAGCCTCCCTAGCACCCCACATCATGGCCTTAAGAGACAGGGAGCTCCCATTCTGGATGTCACAGGCTTCAGGCAGTGAACTCAGGGGACATCATCCCGATGTCATCTGATGGGACTGAAGTTTCCTTTTACGCAGAGGCTGGGAGAAGAGGCAGACCTGCTGAGCAAGGGAGAAGCAGAGTTTGCAGAAACGACTCTAACACCATTAGTTATAGTTTGGCGATACTACCACATTTCTGAGAAGAAAAAATAGAGCCAAATGTTCTATGTCGTTAGAAGAATAAAATATGGGGCTTAGTGGGCATACTTGATGGGGGGGTCATCAGGGAATGAAAAGGAGATAGTTTTTGTATTCTCTATCTCTGGGCACCAATGTGCTTACCAGGCCTTAATACTGGAAATGGATTGATTTTCTTCAGGAGGTCCTGGGAAAGAAATGGGCCCAGAGACTTAAAATTAAAAAAAAACCCAAAAACATCATGGGCATTCCTCCGCAGCCCTGGAGGGTTGTCAGGGACTCAGGCAAATGAAAGATTAAATGCTGATGCCCAGTGTGGGACAAAGAGCGACCCTGTCACGGGGCGGCCTTAAGGATCTGGGCTTTCAGGACCAAAGTCATCTGGTTCCGGAGACACAGTCCCCAGGTGGTCTCAGCACTGAGTGTATATGGAATCCTGCCTTGACGCCCAGGACCATCCACTGGAAGGGGAAGGGCCTCGGGGGAAGGACCCCAGGGAAGATGATGCCAGAAAGTTTCACGGTAACTGGGAGTGTGGGGAGCTGCTAGAGGCGGATGACAAGAGGACACTGAGGACAGCGCTGGCCTGGTCCTTGCCATCAGGTCTCGCCTGCCTCTTCCATGCCTTGTTCTCTACTTCTTTCCTTGCTTTTCTTCCTTTTCCTGAATCTCTACAAAACCAGCTTTCCTTGCTGCTGCTCACAGATGCACATTTTCATTTTCTTTGTGAAGAAAGTACTGGCATGATGGAGGGGTTCCAGGGAGGGGTGAGGATGCCTTTTCAAGTGAGAAGTGTGAAATTAAAAGATTGCTGAAATGTCCCGTGATCTCCTCATTTGTTCCTAGTGGCTAAGACCCTGGAGGCCCTCCCTGGGTTGGAAGTTGCCGTCCCAACTCCTGGTGCTCCCGGTCCGCTCAGCATCCACCGTTCTCTTTATGAATTTCATGTAAACATGGCAGGATGCACACACAGGGACACACACGCACTAATTGTGCAAGAGTGAAATAGAGGTGGCGAATTAACACCTGTGACTGCGCTGAAACAAAAGAAGGAAGAAAGAAAGAAATCCAAGAACAGACACACAAGCAGAAGTGGCAGAAGCCCCGAGGGGTGCATGAGGGCATTTCAAGGAAGATGTGCTAAGGACAGACATGGGCCAGCTCCAGGTGCACAGAGCCCTAGACCCAAGGCAGACAAGAGATGGGACCCCACCAGCTAAAGCGGATGCCCAACCCTCCAATGGCCTCACCTTCCCCAGCCTAGCAGAGTACATCGCAGAGCTCAGGCACGAAGCCCTTGAAAGGCAGCAGGCTGGTGCGATTCAGAAAAGTGCCTCTGACTAGATTCCAACTCCCAAGTGACTCTCCAGGGGCCCACAGGTGGGTCCTTTGATGGGCGTGCAGAGCCCTCCTGGCTGGTTTTCATTGCTGCCTGTGTGTGCTCTGTTCGTCCTGCTTCCTAGAGTTGGGGGCTCCTCCTCCTCCTGCCCACCAGGGAGGCCCGAGGGGAACCCCGGGTCAGGGACGGGGAGAGGACAGCACCACGATGCTTAGTAAGGATGCATGAAGTCCAGGAAGTCCAGACAAAGAAGAGAACATTCAGTTTCACAACTGATATTTGAAACTTGTTCTTAAAAAAAAAAAAAAAAGGTTTTAGATAAACAATGAATGGGGTGGGAAGGAGAAGCCTCACTGAATAATAATTGTTTTTTTTTTTAAAAAAAAAACAAAAACAAAAACTCCACAAACATTTAAAAATCCCTCAGTTATTGAACTTCTGTTAAGAATAGTTCAATTTGAGGTCTTGCACCCTAAACAGGTATATATTTGGAAAAAAATCGCAGCTACACACAGCAAAGACTAACAGTATTTACTTAAAAATATTGTGTGTGTCTATATATATATATATATATATATATATACTTATATATATATCTTTTTTGTGATTTTTTTCTTTTCCTTTTTTTTTTTTTTGTTGTTTTGTGCCCAAGTAGAGATACGATGGGATTGAAATGATGCCCTAGAACAGAAATATTCTTTAAAGGAACAATACTTTGAAAAATAAAAAGTTTTTAAATGGTTGAACATACTTGCAACACCTGCAGAAATTCAACTTGATACAATGAGAAAATAAACAGTGGAATCAAATCCTCACCCAAATGGCACGGCCTCTAAGGCCCGGAGTCCGCTGCTGCTGTGAGTCTCACCACCCAAACCAGGGCTCATGGGCAGGTGGCATCCCTTCCCTGCCACTCCAGAGCCCCTGCCCCCAGGCTCTGCTGAACCAATCCATAATCCAAGTCCATCTTACATCAGTTTTGTATATCTCTGGCAAGACTTTGCAGCAGGGACACACACATATATACGTGTGCTATGGGCACACACACACACACACAAACACACACATACTACACACACAAAATTTCCCATTCAACCCAGATGCACCAGGTGAGCTGAATGATTTTCAGCCAACCACAATGGTGAAAGACAGAAGCACCAAACAGTCTTTGAAATGGGTCAGTTATTACAATTTTGACTTTTTATATATATGTATATATATATATTCTAGTTTTCCTCTTTGTGTTATTTTTTTTTTTTTAAAAAAAGCACAAATGAAAAATGAAGAATTCTTTCCAGATCAATTTAAGGCTTCCCACCAAATGGAAACAGAAGAGGCTTTACACAATATCACATGTGATAAATGTCTACCGTTCACAGCCTTAAAATGATGGAACTAATCATTGTTGCCAGTCACTGATTAAGTATTGTGCCTTTAAATTGATGGCGTTCTTTTTGCTACTATGCTGAGTTTTATTATTACTGATTATGTATATAGAAATCTCCTTTCATTTGCTTTAGAATGTCCTGTCCTTACCGAATTATTAGGGTGGCTTTTGTTTTGTTCTGCTTTGCTTTTCACTGGGAAACAAATGTGATTCTTGCTAGGCAAGCGCTAAAATGGCACATAGTCAGCCTTCAAGTAGCTGCTCCAGCCATTCGAGTTTCAAACAGCCCTGGAGCTCCTGGAAGGCTCTGCGAAGTGGGGAGGAGGTCCGGAGAGGAGGGGGAGAAACTGAAAAGAGGGAGGGGTTTTATGCTTTCGCTTTTGGTAAATTTGTTTTCTTCAATACAAATAATCAGATAGGAAGAATCATTGCTTTATGTTGTATTTGTTGGTTGGTTTTTGTTCCACTTTTAGATTGTTTCATTTGATTGTTTAATTTCCCCTCTCCTGGCGCAAACGTCACCAGGGAGTTTTGCATGAGAAAACGTGACAGTACTTAATGAAACTCAGCACCTAAGGGCATAAGGCAGTTGAAGGTTTTTGTTTGTTTGTGTTTCTTTTGTTTTGTTTTGTTCTTTCAATCAGCACCAATCCCATAAATGATCTACACTTGGTGTAAGGTAAAAAACATGTTTTTTTTCTTTTGGAGTGGAGACAACTCCTCCTTCTCCACTCTATGAACCATAGCGTGGGATTTTTCAATACTGTTTCTTATGTGTAAAAAACAAAAGAAAGGTTTTCTTTTTGTTTTTACTTACAAAACATAGAGAATATCTTTGTATACATACAGCGACTGGAAAGAAAGCTTATTTGAAGGGGTTGTGACTTATTAATTTTTTTTTCTTTTGCAGTGGTGGTGTTGGTGTGGCGGTGTTGGTGGTGGTGGCGGTGGTTCTGTGTATTGGGGGAAGGGAGGGTTATATTTCTTGCAAGTGGTGTTTGCCGCAAACCAAACTTAAGGTCCCCTTCTCAATTTGGGTCAAGATGCTCTTAGAGTGAAGACTCATACTGTAGCAACTCATAGAGGAGTGGTCCGTCTCGATATCGAATGCCTACTGCGGTGGGGGTGACATACTGCAGAATGTTAATAGTCCTTCTCAGTCTCCTGTCTACAAAATGAGCATCCCAAGCTGGGTATCGCTTTCTTGGCATGTCAATCTTAATGAGGGGCCCTTCTGGGAGGTAAGGACGCCCCAACGGGGTAGGGGGCCCCATGGGTCTCACTTGGAAAACGGGCAAGCAAGTGTCAGCCGTGAGATCCTCCTGTTGTTCCGTTACGGCTCTGGTGGGCGTAACCTGGGTCCCCCGGTACCCAGGGGTCTGAGGCGCCATGGGCTCAACATCGGGGGGCAAAGGGATGCCCCAGAGCAGCTCGGCACAACAGGAGCTGGCAAGGATCTTAGCTCGTGGCCCCATGGGATGCAGCACACCATAGTATAAGAGCATCAGTGCGATCCCAGCCACAAAGCTAATAAAGACACAACACAGTGCTGGCACCGCATAGGAGTCAGTGGTCTCCGGGTTTCTGTAAAAATACCAAAGGAACGTCAAGGCAGCATTCTCGGTCAAGACTATCGTATAATATGCAAACATTCGATATCGAGTCCGCCCTTCCTTGACGTTAAACCAGCAGAAAATGTACACAATCCCTACCACCATGTTGAAGAGGATCTCCTCCCACTTGGACATGCAGAAGTCTGTTCCGCCATGGATGATCCAGAAGGCCATGGCGCACCAGTGAACCACCACGAAGATCCCAAAATAGAGCTGGAAGATGGAAGCAAAGAGGGCAAAAGAGATCACTCGGGATGAGATGGTGAAGAGGCGCCAGAAGATCTGGACGAGGGCCCCTCTGTAGCTCATGCTCTTCTTGTCATCCCTGGAGTCCCGCAGCAGCTTGTGATAGGAGGCTAGCACCCAAGCCAGGGACATCAGGGAAGTCGCAGAGGAGACACCTGCCGGAAAGACACAAACCCACACAGTCAAAACCTTGGACATCAACCGCAGGGCACAGTGAAGCTGCCGGCTGAGGAGACGCCCACACACACCACGATCTAAAGGAGGAGGGAGAAAGAAACACAGAATCAGGAACCGAACTTGGAGGTCACAGCTGCTCCCTACGCTGACAACTCGGGAGATGGAGCTTTTGTTTCAACAACCCCATTTGCCATTTTGGGAGCTCAGTGGCTCAAGGGTGATACTGAGCCAGTGTGTTTTGCTAGGGGGCTGAGAGGTGGGGCCACATCTGCCATGGGCAGGCCTTTGTGGGTTCAGCCTTAAGGAAACATGCGATTCTTGTGGCACACAGATGTGTGGCTGGCATTGGTGTCCCTGTCACCAGTAGCCTGTTCTCTTAGAGGAGCCCACAGGAGGAATCGCCAATTGTGAAGGCCAAGGGTTTACCCACTGCCCTGAGTTCCACACTGTTCTACTCTGAGAAGGTGCTGGAATCACGCTTCCGCCTTTTTCTCACCTCACTCAAAGTCCCAAAAGTCCCTTTCCTGAACCTTCTTCCAGTTAGCTTCTCCCCCACCTGCCACTCAAGGCCATCAAGATCCAGGACACTGGGATATCCCGCCTGCTTCACATACTTCCTCTCACACCCACTCTGGTCTTTTCGGCCTCTCCACAATCCCTGTTGCTTTCTCCAACCGACGGCTGCTCAGAGTGCTCTTAAGCCTTGACTTGTGAAGCTCTGTCCTTCTCTGGTTGCCCTCTAGATTCAACAGTGGTGTCACTCAGGGTGCCTCTTCCCCTTACTCATTTTCCAAGGCTTCTGAGGCCTCTGCACTTTACTCCTTGCATTTCCTCCCACAATGGGCAAATATTCAGAGAGTTTGAGTGTGCCTAATCCCAAGTCATACTCATATTGCCATAGAGCAATTTTATATACAACTCTGACTACTTGATATTTGCAACTAAACCAAATGAAACACAATCCATTGTTATTGAAGTCTCCCCAAATCCACCCATGAACAACCAGTCACTATTCGAGTGCTGTCATACAATCTCCATTTAAGCAAGATTCCCCCATTACCAACCCCCAGCTCCCCATGCATCAGTTGCACAATCCATCTGGGGTCTCTTTTGTTGGTCTTTTCTCCCAAAAATTCACAACTAAATGTAAGTAAATGCAACAGGAGGCCGAATGCTGTCCCACTGGCAATGACCTCCTTAGGAAAGCCTTACCCTCCCACAGAGCACAGTTCCCCCACGACATTCTTCCAGGTTGAAATCAAAGTTACCCAGTCATTTTCTCCCTTAAGCTCAAAGATCAGATCCAGAAGCCCCATTCATCAAGACACCAGTTAAACTTCCCCAGACCGCCAGGCTTCTCCTTGTCTCTCCCTGGGACCTGCCCAACTCCCCACAACTCTCCAAAGCCCGATGAAGAATCCAAGTCCTCTGCCACATGACACTCTCCCAGCACTGGCTCTGCCTCGCACGTCTCACAAAGGCCCTCTCTTTCCATCATCTCAAATGATGCTCAGAGTCCTAGCTTGAAGAACAGGCAATAAAAAAGCCTGTTAACTGTTACAATGGGCATGTGTCACTTTGATAGTAATAACAATCATGGAGATTTGAAACAAACAAGTGCAACACGATCCCAAGTTCTCCATGGAAATCTATCTGGAAAACATCTAAAGAGCATTCATGGCAATTTTCCTTTCACTTCTCTAGAAAGTTCTGAACATGACACACGTCCTGCCTCCCTTGTGGTACACACAGGGCATCTCATGTGTGTCTGCAGAGGTTGCACATGGTTGGTCAGGGAAACTTTTAGTGCTCACATTGTCTGTTAGGCTGCAGCAGGGAGGAGAACTTCCCTTAGGAGTAACGTGATGTAGGTTGTAGATTTCTGGAGGGCAGAGGATGTACCATTACATATTTATTTATTTATTTATTTTTTGAGACAGGGTTTTACCGTGTCACCCAGGCTGGAGTGCAGAGGCGTAATCAGTGCTCACTGAAGCCTCAACGTCCTGTGCTCAAGTGATCTTCCCGTCTCCCATACCTGGGACCACAGGCATGTGCCAGTGAGCCCAGCTAATTTTTTTATTTTTATTTTTTGTAGAGACAGAGTTTCTTCTTCTGCTTCTTCTCTCTCTCTCTCTCTCTCTTTTTTTTTTTTTTTCTTTTTGAGATGGGAGTCTCACTCTGTCACCCAGGCTGGAGTGAAGTGGCATGATCTCCACTCACTGCAACCTCCACTTGCCAGGTTCAAGCGATTCTCCTGCCTCAGCCTCCCGAGTAGCTGGGACTACAGGCACACACCACCATACCTGGCTAATGTTTGTATTTTTAGCAGAGACAAGGTTTCACCATGTTGGCCAGGCTGGTCTTGAACTCCTGACCTCAAGTGATCTGCCCACCTTGGCCTCCCATTGTGCTGGGATTACAGGTGTAAGCCACTGTGGCCAGCCTAGAGACAGAGTTTCAACATGTTGCCCAGGCTGATCTCGAACTCTTGGCTCAAAAAATCCTCCCACTTTGACCTCCCAGAGCGCTGGGATTACAGGCATGAGTCACCGCGCCTGGCTGTAATCACACCTTCATAGTCTGGACCCAGCACTGAAGCACCCTCAAAAATTTCCATTAAACATCCTCCTGACATCCTTGCTCTCCAGCCAAATTCATTGCTTGATGTTAATCATGAACATCTGGTAGATCCTGCCAACCCATAGTCATCAGATGGGAGTTCTACGGGAGCTGGGTGGGAAGAAGGCTTGATTGTTGTGTTCCTTCTGATAAAGCAAACTCTATTACCTTCTACTCAGAAAAGCATAAGTGCGGAGCTCATAAAGCAAGAAGGCGTAGCTCAGCTTCTGCTGGGGCCTGGTCAGATCCAGTCGAGTTCTGAGCATGCTTTGAACAGACTTGGGGTGCAGAGTTAGGATCACCCTCAGCCTTCGTTGTTCTGACTTTGCTGTTCCCTGTGCTGTGACATTGGCCCTGTTCACACCAATTATGAACAAATGGGAATTCAAATGCCCATCAGCCACAAATTGCAAAGCCAAACAGAATTATTCTCCATTCTTCCACCTTCAGAGTTACCTACCCCATTTCCAGGCGTGTGGCTATGGTTTTGAAGGCTGGTGTTCTCTTCCTGCCACTCCCTTCGTGGCGGTGGTGCTGAAACTACTCTTGTTTCAGCTGACCAGGCACTGCAGTTGAGGCTTCTAGAATTTCTCCCAAGGGTACTGCACAAACATTCCTCAGTGTTGCAAGACATCACTGCTAACTTACAAGGAGGGCTTGGGAAATGGTCCCATGGAAGACTGTGATTCCAGGCATCTGACTGGGGAGTCTGCTGGAGAGCTAATAGCCAGCCCAGTTTTAAGTCTTTGCTTCATCTGTTCCTGACTTGGTCAAGTTATGAATGGCCAAACCTTCTATCCAGGGGAGCTTCTCAGACCATCCACTTTAACCCACCTATTCCACAGGAAGCAGAGGTGCAGGGGCTTGGGTGGCTTCCTCAAGACTGTCCTGAGAACCACTGGCCATCTCTATGAGGACGGCATGCTTCCTGCCATGCCACTCTCCATCCTTTCTCCATCTGGTCCCTCTGTCAGTTCAGTTTTCCAGATACCAGCAGGCAACACCTTTCTCAAGGTCCTTTGTACTGAAGGTCATCAGCCTTCTCCAATGGTGGGAGCCTGTTCTGGTGTCCAGCCATTAGCTCTTCAGAGTTGGAAAGCCAGGCCACATCCTTGACACTGTGAAATGCTCCAAACAGTGAAAGGAGAAGGTAAACTTCCACTACCTGCCCAAGATCAAAAAGAACACCTTTGGCCACACAGAGCAATGGGGAGTGGGTGTACAGGCCTCCACCCCTGAAGTGCCTGCCCCTCTCTCTCTCTGCCAGCAACAGAGGCAAGGATGATCCTGTAAGGAGGGGAATTGCCTGGGGGACGTCAAAACTCTTACCCCCATCACTTTCTAATCCACCTCATCACCAAAGCATTCCTCATTCTATCCAAGGCTCTGGGCACATTTTCTGGGACCAGAGCTGGTGCAGTTGGTAGGCTGAGTTCATCCCTGAGAAGAGATCAGGAAAGCCAGGCCCACTTCAGGACCCCATTTGGGAACAGGTTTCTACTGGATGCTTAACAGAGGGTAGTCCTTGCCCTGGTGGGACTCAAAAACCTGTGATGGAAGGCATCAATGAACGTGTCTTCAGCCTGCCCCCCAGGAACTCATCTGGACCTGTCTGTGACATTGTCTACATTGTTATGTTTGGTCAAGGGACCAAATGTCCATCGCTCAGCCACTTCTGCATCTTTTCCCTGAACAAGCCCTGTAGCCCCCACAGGACTGTCACTGCAATTCTTCCTCAGAGGGCCATCAGCAAAGGGTGCCTTGAGGACAGCCTGTGAATACTGGGGACTCAATTGGGGCAGGAGATGGGAAGCTAGGACAGAAGATGCACTTCTTGCTCTGAACCCTCCCCATCTGCGCACCTGGTTGTCCCGGAGAACCTGGCAGGATTCACTGAGCATCTACATGCATTTTCTTATTGAGAAGGGCCTGGGAAGGCAGGTGCTAAGTTGTGTCTCCCCCACAAAATCCATATACTGAAGCTCTAACCCCTAGGACCTCAGAATGTGGCTGTGTTTAGAGATAGGGCCTTTAAAGAGCTGATTAAGGTAAAACGAGGCCATTAGGGTGGACCCTAACCCTATGTGACCAGGTCCTTCTGAGAAGTGGAGATTAGGACACACACAGGGGGATGGTCATGTGAGGACACAGCCAGAAGACAGGCGTCTACAAGCCAAAGAGAGAGGTCTCAGGAGAGACTTCTCAGACCAGTAGCACCTTGATCTGCAGTGCTCTGTGACCGCAGCCTGAGCAGACGCATACTGTGCAGACAGAACCATGCACAACCACCACCAAGTGATTCATCTTCAAAGCTTGCTGTGTGTTCTGTTACAGAGGGAGGGAGTGCAGGTTCTTCCTTCTCTGCAGTGGCTCACTTGGAAAATCTCCTTCTTGTCTGAAGTCAACTCAAAAGTCAATGCATTCTCCTAGGTAAGATCCAAGCACACAGGAACCGGCTGTGGAGGCCCCCAGTGAAATTCCTGGACAGGCCTGGGAGCATCCACAGTTCCCTTCCACTTCTGGCTCCATCGCCTTCTGCATTCCGAAGATCAGACTAGAAATTGTTACACACTTCACGTTCGGCTGTGACTAGCTCTGAGCAGTGACCTTCACAGCTCCCTTTCCCTGGTGCAGACCAGGAGGCAGGGCTGGCAGCATGCCCACTGAGCTGACCTTAGTGCAGTGCAGCTGGCTGGGAGGTCACTGGACCAGAGACCCCTGGGGCTGGGGGGCTGGGAAAGGGCAACTCCCCAGAGGAAGGCTTGGAGAGAGGGCCTTTGGGCTCTGATCACCAGCCCTGGGGTCTCAGGTTCCAGAAATGGAACGGCCACACCTTATGACTGATGGCACAAAGCCAGAGGGGCAGTCATCAGGGAATGTCCTATTTGGTGGTTTCAATGCCCAGGGGTCATGGCCAGTTGGGGAACAAAGCAAAACGTGTGACTATGGGTGCCCTACTGAATGAGAAGCACAGAGACAGGGCGTCTTGTAAAGGTTGAGATCCTAGAACCTGGAGGGAGCAGGTGAGGCGGGAGAGCAAGGAGGTGCCACGAAAGGGGTCAGGCCGGGCAGGGCGGCTGTGACCGGGATGGGCCAGGGTGGAGCTGCATCAGGGGACCAGTCACATCTCCAATAAGGTACCTGAAGGAGGAAACAATGTCCAGAGCTCCCTACAGGCTGAGCGCAGCACCTGGAGGAAGGCTCCAGAAAGCTGCAGGAGTCCTAGAGATGGTCACCAACTTCCCCTGAGCCAGGGCTGGGCTCAACTGCAGGAATGTGTTTTGCAGAATGGGAGGTGAAGGCCCAGCCCTGCCTCACCCGCTCTCTGCCGGAGAGTGTCAGCTCATACCCACCGCTAAGTCATGTGTCGGAAACACACTTGATGAAGACGTACCTAAGCATGGGGCACGACGGGAGTGGGAAGAGTCAGCTATGTGCAGCTCCCCAGATCCCAGCTTCCTGCCTCTCTCCTCCCCAGCTCCTTCTCCCTGGCTTGTTCCCATCAGTGGGTAGCCAGGGTCAAGGTTCTCCCATTTACACAGCATAGGCCCTGGACCCTGTATCCTCTCCTGAAACTGTCCCTCCTCTCCTTGTCTCATCTTCTCCAAGCTTCCCGAAGGCAGGCCACTTGCTCTCCTCACTCTCCCACCACCTGCTTTCCTCCCAAATCAGCCCCAGTGGAGAGCTGTCACTCAGGTCGTGCAGCATTCGGAGGACTGCCTCTGTGCTTCTCCTCCTGGCTCTGTGTGACAGCCGGGATTGGCATCTGCTCTGTCCTTCTTCACACCCCACCCTGAGCTGTTCCCTAGTTCTCTTCCTGCCATCTCTTGAGCTCTTTATGGCAGCCTTTTCCTGCCAGGTTTCTTATCCCTATATTACAGATGAGGAAACCGAACCAGCAGTGAAGAGACGTGGATGTGGCCACAGCCATATCCTGATATTTGCATTCTATGCAATTCTGTGGCATTGTACCTCAGTGGGCTGGTTCTCTAGAGACACCCCAAACAAAACACAGGCTTAGCTGGTTATCTGTTGGTCTGCACATCAAGAACAACATCTCCCTCTTTCATCCCGGGACCCCTCCCTCCCTCCCTCCCTCCCTCTATCCCTCCCTCCCTCTCTCCCTCCTGGGGAAGCTAACATTTGGGGGATCTCTACCATCTGCTCTTCAAATTCCTATTTTGTATTTTTCCCACAATGAGTTCCTTTTAGACAGCAATTCTTCCCCTTCCATCTGTCAAACTTCCCTCTGTCTTCCCACATTTTAAAAAAGTCCAGTTTCTTCTTGGAAATGTTCCCAGAAAAGGATAAGGCAGCTGCGTCCACTGCCTCTCTAAGCATAACCCACTGTCTCCCGTCCTTGCCTCCCCCCAGGAGACACGGCAAGGGAGTGATGTGACAAACATACTTTTCTATTTGGGCAACCAAGAGGGAAGAAAACAAGCATCCTGATGCCTTCTATGAGCCAGGCTCAAAGCCATTAAATAATCTGCCCAAGGCCACACAGCTAGTAAGCAAGAGAGTTCATACTGAAACCCGAGACTATTTCACTCCCCAGAATCTGGATCTGCGCGTGCTGGAGCTGGCCAATTGTTAAACTGTGGGCTGGCTGATGTCATGTTGCAGGCTTGAAATTGGCATGGTGGGAGTATTTACACCACAGCAATTGGCAAATGGTACAAACCAGAGATCCACCAAATCCTGCTAAATGTTGGTTGTTAAACATTTACCAGCACACCACTGGTCAGGATCAGCCATCCTTGAAAAGCTTGGTGAGTGTCTATGCAAATTAGAAGGGCCTGTCTCCAAATTCAATGCCTATTCTATATTCGATGCTGTACTTCTAGATGTGGTCTTCACATGCAGGGCACTACCTGGTTATCAGTCAGAATTAAATTCCTTAGTGCTAATGAGAAAACAACAACAAAAAAGCAATCTTCTTTTAAAACTTTTGTTGAAAATATGTACACAGTAAGTATTAGGCTGGTGAAAAGTAATTGTGGTTTTGCCATTTTAATGGCAAATAGCTTCAGGTCTAATGGGTTGCTTTGAGCACAGTCTTTCATAAGCACTGACATACTCATTTTCAGTACATTTCTGTACTTGAAGAGGGTGTGATTCAGATGTGAGGTTTCCACATGGGGTCACTTTAACGCACCTCTGACATCTCCAGATGAACCCTTAAGAAGGGTCAAAGAGTCCGGGCACGGCAGGTCACGCCTGTAATTCCAGCACTTTGGAAGGCCAAGGCAGGTGGATCACGAGGTCAGGAGATCAAGACCATCCTATCCTGGACAACATGGTGAAACCCTGTCTCTACTAAAATACAAAAAAAAATTAGCTGGGTGTGGTGGTACGCACCTGTAGTCCCAGCTACTCTGGAGGCTGAGACAAGGGAATCACTTGAACCCGGGAGGTGGAGGCTGCAGTGAGCCGAGATCACGCCACTGCACTCCAGCCTGGCGATGGAGCGAGGCTCTGTCTCAGAAAAAAATAAAAAAGAAGAAGAAGGGTCAAAGAGAAGAGACGGCAATCACATCCGTGGCCCTAGCCCTCAGGACTGACATACATGTGGCTGACGAGATTGGGAAAAACCCAAGGCTGATCGAAGTGATCCGGTGTAAACATAAGAAAGGAGGATTTGGATATCTCAGGAAAGCCAAAATCTGGGCGATCACACCATCCCCTGGTTGGACAAAAAACTCTTTAATATAAGCGAGATAGGCCAAGGGATAAAGAATATCAGGTCTTACCATGGTTTCTATGAAATCTCTCTTTTTTTTTTTTGCCTCTGAATTCATGCATATCATGTCATCTGTTAGTTTCTAGTAAGTTCAATAACACTGATATCTTTCCTCTACTGAGCAGCCACCTTGACCCAGACTCTATGCTAGGCATTGCACATAAATTAACTCAATTGTTCTTCCTTACCATGCTATCAGCAGCAGTAGACTGATTTCAAGATGAAGAGACTGAGGCTCACAGACTAATTAAGTAACTTTTCCACATCAAGCAGCTAAGAAGTTGTAGAACTGGTATTTTAACACGGGCCTGTCTGAATCCAAAACTCAGATTATTTTTTGAATCACTGGGAAAGATCTCTTTCCATCCTCAACCACAAATTAAAGAATCATCATTGAGGCTTATACATCAGTTTCTTATTAATTTGGTTATCATATATCAGCCCTCTGATCATCTCTGTGAGCACTGACAAAGTCAAATTTGTGGGTCTACACAGCGAAGGACCCACCCCTGGGAGGCCCTGCCTGAGCGTTCGTTCAAGCCACTGCAAAGCTGGCAACACTTCTGTTCCATCTCTCTTGCCTCAATTGCTGGAATGGCCTCCTAACTGGCCTCTCTGCATCTGCCCTCCTCCCAACACTCTATCCACACTACAGCAGTCAACATGATTAAGCTACAATGTTTCCCTCCACGTGGCTTCCAGTGCCTGGTAGACCATCAAGGGTCACTGATTTTCAACAGGCCTTTTGTGTGGGAGGAGGTACACGCCCACCCTGCTGGACTGAGGTGTGGCTGAGACTTGCTCTGGCCAGACACGTGAGCAGAAGGGATGTGTGGCCCTGCCGGGCAGAAGAGTGTGCTCACCCATGCTCCAGGAAGAGGCTGCTCCACCGGACCCGTGACTCACAGGTAATGAGCATGAAGTAAATCGAAAATGCTTAAGGCCACTGGAACTATGTAGGTATTTTAAACTGCAGCATGGCCAGCCTGTCCTCACTGATGTGTTAAGTCACCCCAGGTAAAAGCTACAGTCCTCAGAAGGGCCAGCAGAGCTGCCCTGCCCTATATATATATGTGTGTGTATATATATACACACACATATATATAGTCACCCATGGAACCAGCCTGCTTCCCCCTCCCAGGAATCTCCCCCTCCAATGAGTAAGCTGTTCTTGAATCTAATCTGTCAAGTTCCCTTTGCCCTCCCCGGGGTCCTCTCCTGCTGGCCCTTCAGACATGCTCCAGCCACACTTGCTAGTTCCACTGCCTGGAATGCTCTCCCCCGGTATCCCTACATTGTCACACAAATGTCATCTTCTCACCAAGACCTTTATGCAAAGATCAGTTTCTCAGCCGGGCCCTCCCCGACCACCACACTTAAAACTGCAACTCCCTGCCATGCTTTGAATGTGTCCCCCAAAAGCTCAGATGTGGGGAACTTAATCACCATTGTAGCATTGTGTTGAGAGGTGGGGCCTTCAAGAGGTGGTTAGGCCATGAGGACTCTGCCTCCTGAATGGATTGGTGCAGTTAACACGGAAGTGGGTTGGTTATCCAGGGAGTGGGTTCCCGACTTTTAGAAAGTAGTTTGGACTGGGCATGGTGGCTCACGCCTGTGATCCCAGCACTTTGGGAGGCCGAGACAGGCAGATCACTTGAGGTCAGGAGTTTGAGACTACCCTAGCCAACATGGCGAAACCCCATCTCTACTAAAAATACAAAAATTTAGCCAGGCGTGGTGGCATGCACCTGTATTCCCAGCTACTTGGGAGGCTGAGGCAGGAGAATTGTTTGAACTGGGGAGGTGGAGGTTGCAGTGAGCTGAGATTGCGCCACTGCACTCCAGCCTGGACGACAGGGGGAGACTACGTCTCAAAAAAAAGAAAAAAAAAAAAGAAAGTAGTTTGGCCTGAGTTCTCTCTCTCTCTCTCTTTCTCTCTCCCCACTCTTGCTATGTTAAGACACAGCAAGGAGGCTCTCACCAGATGCAGCTTCTCAATCTTCAGCTTCTCAGCTTCCAAAACCATGAGCCAAATATGCTTCTATTTTTTATAAATTACCCAGTCTGTGGCATTACAGCAGCAGAAAATGGACTAAGATACCCCTCAAGACTCCCTCCTGCCTTCTTGCTTTTTTTTTCACCGTAGCATTTCATACCACCTTGATCAACTTTTCTCTTACTCGTTACTTTGGTTTTTTAGTTCTACTATGTTCCATGGTGGATGCTAGCTCCCTAAGGGCAGGGCAGGGATTTGGTTTGGTCCTTCTGGAATTACATGCAAAACTGTGTGGGTTGTTTTTCTCATGACGGAGTCCACAGCTATTCTTGAATTCTTAAGTAGGCAAACAAAGGAAGGGATCGTGGCCCCCATCCCTAGCCGCCATAACCTCCCACAATGCTCTCCAAACGCGGGAAAGGGAGTTCCCTGGGAGCATTCATTTATGCCTTCGTCATTTAGAAGAAAACCTTGGGGTTAAAGACAGGGAAGAAAAGGAATTCACATTTACTGAATGTTTCAGTGCATCAGACATTAAGTATGCCAGACTCTATGCGCATTTCATTGAATTTAATGGAACAATAATCCCATGAGAATGCCTGTCAGTGTCCCTGTTTTACAGAGGAAGGAATTGAGGCTCAGGGAGGTAAAAGAATTTGCCTAAGATTACTGTATTAAGCAAGCCTTTTTATTCTGAGGCTTTCACATCTCCGGGGGGGTGGGGACCTTGCTGACCCTGGAGGGACTGCCCCTCCCAGGGTTAGCTAATTCTTAGTGAAAGTAAAAAACTGTTCTGTGAGCACGCCTTTCACATGCAGACCAATCCATCCAGACCCACATCTCCCAGCCACCTCCTTAATGGGCTCCCACCCTCTCGGTCACTATCCACCTGCCCTCATCTCCCCAGGGCCAGGTACCAGACAACTGGAGACAGCCCTGAGGCCAGCAGAAGTCAATCAGACTAGCTATCCGAAGCCAGCCTTCCTGTCTTACCTGCTCCTTCCTGTGGAGACCACAACAGGAGCCTTTGCCCATAGCTCTCCCCTCTCCCCTCTGTCTCCTGACTCACTTGGATGCTTCTCTGTGTGCCCCCTGCACTGTGGCATGCTGTGTCCCCTCCTCTTGGGATCTGTGAGTATATTAAACTATCTTTTCTATGCTGGCTCCCTCTGATCTGTTGGTTCTGCCATACCTAAATAATAATAAAACCTATAGTTTGAGACCGTTACAAAATTAACAAGCTGTTGGAGAGGGGATTCAAATCCAATACACCCAAGATGACTTTGATGTCCAAAGTCTCAAATGCTGTGGAGTTACAAAGCTGAAAGCCCTTCCCACCAGGCTCAAATCCAAGTTCCCATTCATGGGACCCAGGGCTTCTGTGTCTGGGTCAGGCTCCTGGTCCCATGTTCAAGATCTAGTGACAATAATTTGCTTCCTGAGACAGGAGGGCAAAGTGGTTCTGAGGGTGTGCTCCAGAGCCAGGTTAGCTGCCACCATCTTCCTGCCACATGAGGCTGGATACCATCCCCATTTCCTCATCTGCAAAAAGGCAATAATAATTGAGTGCCCCCCTCATGAGGGTACTTTAAGGATCAAAGGTCAAGTGGCTATGAAAGGGCTTAGCTCAGTGCCTAGCACAGAGCAATGTACACCACCAACATACAGGTGCGTGCCCAGAGAGACACACAGCCCACATACATATGCCATGTTTATCCTTGCTCATGTCATTCCCTCTACCTAGAATGATTTTCCTGATCTTTGCCTGGCCAACTCCTGCTCATCCTCCAAGCTCAGCCCAGGCATCACCTCCTGCTGGGGACCTCCTCTGAGACCCCCAGGGTGCATTGATTCTCACCTCCATAATCTCAACAGCATGCTGTGTATTTCTCCTCCATAGTCAGTGTTTTATTTTATTTTACTTTACTATTACTTTTTAAAGATAGAGTCTTCCTCTGTCCCCCAGACTGGAGTGCAGTGGTGTGATCATGGCTCACTGTAACCATGAACTCCTGGTCTCAAGCAATCCTCCCACCTCAGCTGTGGGAGTACACGAGTAGCTGTGACTACAGGTATGCACCACCACACCTGGCTTTTTGTTGTTGTTTGGGGAGATAGCGGGCTCTTGCTCTTGCTCTGTTCCCCAGGCTGGTCTCGAACTCAAGCCTTAGTCTCCCAAAATGCTGGGATTACAGGTGTGAGCCACCATGCTTGGCCATAGAGACTATTTCATAGTCACACTTTCTGTGCAGTCTGTCTCTCTCCCTTCCTTAACTGTGACTTCCCCGAGGATAGTGCTAACAATTATTCTTGATGATAGAAGCACTTATCCATTCCTGTGACCTCCATGCCTGGCACAGAGTGGACAACCAACAAATGATTCCTTAGCTGACACCTACACAGACACATTTTCCCAATCAACGCCACAAATGCAAAATCCAGGTGGCGACATTCTTGATGCCCTGACCACAGGATGCTATGAACAGAACCCCCTTTTTCTGCTATCGGCCCTGGATTCTCTGAGGTCAGCAGGGCACAGTTCCTTCCATTGCTCAGTGAAATAGACCTTCCCCCCGTGATAGTTTCCTAGGGTTTCTGTAACAAATTACCACAAACTTAATGGCTGAGAAGAACACAAATGTTATTAGCACACAATTCTAGAGGTCAGAATCTGTAATGAATTTCACTGGTCCAAAACTCAGCTGTGAGCTGGGCTGTGCTCCTGCTGGAGGCTCTGGGGGAGAATCTGTTTCCTTGCTTTTTCCAGCTTCTAGAGCTGCCTGCATTCCTTGGCTTATGGCCCCTTCCTCCATCTTCAAAACCTGCAGTGTAGTATCCTCCAATCTCTCTTTTGGCTCCATTGTCACACTGCCTTCTGTCTCTCTGATCTCCTGGATCCTTCTTATGAGGGTTCCTGTGATTATACTGAGTCCAACTGGATAATCCAGAATATTCTTCCCATCTCAAAGTTCTTAATCACATCTGCAAAGTCCCTTGTGCATATAAAATGACATTTATAGGTTCTGGGGGTTAGGAGATAGACATCTTGGGGTGCCATATTCAGTCTACAACACCCAGAATCACCCATTTAACAGCAATGCAATGGTTTTTAACCAGGGTGATTTTGGCCCCTAGGGGACATTTGTCAACGTCTGGAGACATTTTTGATTGTCATAACTCGGGGTGCAGGTGCTACTGGCCTCTGGCGGGTAGAGGCCAGGGATGCTGCTAAATACTGCAATGCCCAGGAAATCCCCTCACAACAAAGAATGACTTGGCTCCAAATATAACAGTGCTGAGGTTGAAACTGTGATAGGGTATTTCCTCAATGTTCTACATCAATCCAAAACCAAACAGTGAACTTGGCTGTGTCTAATAACTGAAGATTTAGACCTTTCAAAGAATTCCCCCTGAGAAGTGGTGGGTATCCTAAGGGGCCTGGACGTTCAGCTGCAGGGACCTTGGGAAGGCCATGAAGACAGCATCTCTCCAGCTCCGACAAACAGTGGCTGACTGGTTCCTAAAGAACCTACAGTTCCTAAAGAAAGAGTCACCAGTGCAATCTTCAGCACTGGTCCCAAATGCATTTCTTCTACAGCTGCAGGAAAGCAGACACGTGAGAAACTACATTGTGGCTCTCCTGGACCCTGGGCTCTTCTGAGCAGCCTACTGGGGGCTGGCGGCCACTCTGGGAATATGGTGGACAACAGGGAGGTATCAGACCTCCCCTCAAGGAGTTTCAAGGTCAAACACCAGGGTTTAAAGGGCCCAGGAGGAGGAACGCTAAATCCAGCCCCCTGCTTCACTTGTCTCTTCTTTTCAAGATTCTGTCAGGGACCTCAAAATTCCATCTTCACAGCCAGCTGCATAAAGGCAAACTTTAGAGATTCTAGAACAAATGTCAGCCACCCAGCTGGCATGGCACAAGGCTCAAGGGTGCCTGGATCCTGGTTGGCCTGGAGCAACCTGTGGAGATGGCCGTCTGCTGTCCCTGGAGAGTGCCAGGAAATCCATTCTCATTGAGGAGCAACAGCTGACCAGGCACAATGCCCTGTTGCTCTCAGAAGCGGCTGTGTTTTGACAGAGGCAGGGAGATGCTCTGGAAAGGACATGGGCTCCATACAGAGCTGGCTCAGGCCCAGCCATGTAGACCTGGGCAAATGCACTGACTCTCTCCAAGCCTCAGTTCACTGTTTGGAAGCCATGGGTAAAAACATGGATTCTGAGTATATATACATATAGAGAGAGGTTGTGTATGTGTGTGTGTGTATGTGTGTATATATACACAGTGAACTTGGCTGTGTCTAATAACTGAAGATTTAGACCTTTCAAAGAATTCCCCCTGAGAAGTGGTGGGTATCCTAAGGGGCCTGGACGTTCAGCTGCAGGGACCTTGGGAAGGCCATGAAGACAGCATCTCTCCAGCTCCGACATATATACAAATGTATATATACACACACACACATATATATATACACACATAGAGAGAGAGAATATGTATATATATGTAGAGAGAGGGTGAGATTGTATATATATATGTGTAGAGAGAGAGGGTTAATGTGTGTGTGTGTATATAGAGAGAGAGAATATGTATATAAATACAGAGAGTGAGATTGTATAAAATATGTATATAGAGAGACAGTAAGTATATATATATACACAGAGAGAGAGAGAGAGAGAGAGAGAATATGTATATACATATATATAGAGAGGGTGAGATTGTATATATATATATGTAGAAAGACAGAGGGGGTGAGTGTATATATATATAGAGAGAGAGAATATCTATATATATAGAGAGAGAGGGTGAGATTGTACATATATATGTAGAGAGAGGGTGAATATATATATATAGAGAGAATACATATCTATAAAGAAAGAAAGAGAGGGTAAGCATATACATACACACATAGAGAGAGAGAAAGAGAGAGAGGGTATGTGTATATAGAGAGCGTGAGTGTATATATATATAAAGAGAGGTGTGTATATAGAGAGACAATGTATGTATATATACAGAGGGTGAGTATGTGTACATATAGAAAGACAGGGTGTGTGTATATGCTTGTGTATATATAGAAAGTGTGTATATATAGAGAGAATATGTATATAGAGAGAGGGAGGGTGAGATTGTATATATATGTAGAGAGAGTGAGCATATACATATATATGGAGAAAGAGAGATTATATATAGAGAGAGAGCAAGAGAGGGTATGTATACACACACATATATATATATACACACACAGAGAGGATATGTATACATAGAGAGGATAACTATATATATGTGTGTGTATATATATAGACAGCACTAGAGAGAGGTGTATATATAGACAGTATATGTATATAGAGAGAGGGTATGTGTATATGTAGAGAGGGATGGTGTGTGTGTGTGTGTATACATACTATATGGAGAGAGAGGGAGAGAGAGAGGGTGTGCATGTGTATATGTATACAGAGAGAAAGGGTGTGTATATACATATATAAAGAAAGGGTGTGTATATATATAGAGAGAAAGAGGGTGATTATATATAGAGAGAGGGTGAGTATACATATATATAGAGAGAGACAGGGTGAGCATATACATATGAGAGAGAGGATAGGTGAGTGTATACATATATATATAGAGAGAGAGACAGAGGGTGTGCATGTGTGTGTATAGAGAAGCTGAGCATATATGGAGAGAGAGGGTTGTGTAGTGTATATATATATGTGTATGTGTATATATATAGAGAGAGAGGGTGAGTATATATAGAGAGGGTGTGTATGTGTGCATATATATAGAGGGTGAGTATATATATACAGAGAGAGAGAGAAAGAGAGAGGGTGTGTGTGTACATATAGAGCGAAAGAGGGTGTGTGTGTTTATACATATAGAGAGGGCGAGTATATCTATAGAGAGAAGACGAATGTATATACATAGACATACATATAGAGAGGAGAGTGTGTATGCCTGTATATATATAGAGAGAATATATATCTATATAGAGTATATCTATATATATATATGTAGAGAGAGTATATATAGAGAGGGTGTGTATGTACGTCACCTTTTCTGCGTATGTATGTATGTGTGTGTGTGTGTATATATATATATATAGTTTCTGTATGCATACTCAATATATATTTGGAATTACATTGTTCATATACTTGTTCATTGCCTGCCTCCACTAAAACATAAGCCCCAGGACAGAGATCTGTCTGCCTTGTTCATCTCCGTACCTCTAGAGCCTGGCCAGGGTCCCCAGCATCCTCTGTGAGGAGATTAGGCAGGTAGGGTTATTCTCAATTTATAAGGCGAAAATGAGGCTCACAGAGGTTAACCGTTGCCCTGCCCCTTAGCCAGCTACTCTGCCGTGAGTGCCCTGGGAGACACAGCCTGCCAGGTGAAAGCACTTCACTCAGCCAAAGCCTTGGTAAGGGTGGAGGCCGTGTGCACCCCTCAGCCATTGCTGTTGGGTGCTTCCTTTCTGCCAAGAGCAAATGTCATCACATCTGCTTCCTAACACCCCTCTGTGATAGAAGAGATCACTAGGGTATACAAACACAATCACTGAAGCTCAGGGAAGGAGAGGGACCTGGCCCGGTGCACTCAGCCGTCAATGCAGAGCAGGTGTGCAAAACCAGGCCCCTTTGGCCCCCATTAGGGGCTTCACGTGGTGTTCAAGGGCGGCACCTTTCCTCTCAGGTGAAAAGAAGTCTGTGGAGGTTCCTGATAAGCAGAGAAGGACCCAGAGTCCTTGGTGACTGCTGGTGAGGGCAAGGGGTGAGGAAAAGGATGAGGTCCCAGCAGCAGCACGAGGCAGGAGGACCTGCGACGGCGGCCCCACGATTGTACTGAAGATAACAGGTTTGAGAAGCCAGCAGCACTCACACCAGGGCCTGGCAGCCTGGGGTGCAAGAGGCCGGGAATGCAGTCAGGACTCTCCTTTGGTCAGGTCCAGGCCCAAACCTTGGCTCGGGATGGCCCTTGGGCAAATTCCAGACCCCTGGAACTCCTCTTGGTGTTCTGACCAACCTAACACTTCAGACTGGTCCAGTATCGAACGGGTCTATGGAAGTAAACTTCCCAGATGAAAAAGGTGAAGCTCAGAGAGTCCCCCCGCCCCGCCCACTGCTGTAATCACCACCCGTAACCATGCTTCCCTGTCTTAGCAAGGCAGGGGGTGGGACAGCTCACAGGGAGTCACCCCGGTGTCCCTTCTGGAGCCTCTTCCTGAGTAGTGCATCCCCAGTAGTGAGAGGGACATAAACAAGAAGACAGTATTCGTGAAACTCCTGGGCTTTTCCTGCTCAGATTCATAAATAATGGGAAAGATCTGTTGGAGATCATTTAGCCGCGGTCTTTCCTGCAGCTGGAAGCTCCCATGAGGTCTCGCGTTCTTGATGGCGTCTGACGTGAATGTCTTATAATTAAGGACCGCTGCTGCCTACATGTTACTGTGACTCCCCCAACGCTCCTCTTCCTTAGGCCAGAGCTGAAATGGGCTTCAGGAGGCCCTTCTGTTTCCGGGCATGTTTCTGGGGCCCAGAGAAGATGAGAGTGGAGAGATCTGAGCAGTCTTCCTTGCAGCGTCCTGGCTCAGCTGACTTGTGGGCTCCTTAACCCAGACTCCCCATGTGGGAAAGTGGGGGAAATCTCACAGAAGAGCAGCTCCCTGGGCAAGACCCTTGGGCAGGCCGGGCTGTGGAAGCAGAGGGCTCCCCGCTGGCCTCCTGGGGAGCCCCTGGTACCCATTACAGAGGTTCCCTCCTCTCTCCCTCCTGGCTGCCCTCAGACACTGGGAGCTCTCCCTTTGCTCAAGGCCTTTGTCGGGGCCACTCCTCTTTCTCAGGACACAGTCCTCCAGGTGTCTGTCAGCCTGGCCACCTCCCCTCCCACACAGCTCAGCCACGCCCTCACCTCACTGGTGCCTTCCTGGTCTCCCTATTGAAGACCAATAGGGAGCTGCACACAGCTATTCACTGCACAGGGCTCTGCCTCCCTTCCCTTCTCTCTTCCCAGCTTTCTTGCTCTCTGTGCACTCCATTTTCTAATAGAGAAAACATTTGCTTTGTTTATTGCCTATCTCTCTACACGAAACAGAAGCTCCGTGAGGGCAGGGTTTTCTGTTTTGTTCATTGCTGTATCTGTCCCCAGCTCCGGGAACCATGCTAGGCACATGGTAGGTGATTAGGGAAGTTATTGAATAAGAAAGTCAATGGTCCACCTGCAGTAAATGCTCAGGCTTCTGAACTTGCTGGTGTCACAGCTGCCCCCACGAAGCCACCTCGCTCACTCGCACTGGCTGAGGAAGCCTGCGCTCGTGTCTCTGTTCCAGCGTTTCATGTGCAAGCATTTCCAAGTCCCCAGTTGCTGCTTCATCTGTATTCACTGTCATGAAACGCACTGAGTTTGCCTTTCTCCAGTTTTTTTTTCTGCTGCTTTAAGAACCCTCACTCTTGCCACTAGTTGGTAGGGCCACCTCAGTACAGGGCCTCAGAACGGCATGCAGGTTCAAGCCAGAGTGGTGCAGTGCGAGTGTTTAAGTCTCTGTTTAAAATTCTTGCAAACTCCGTTTAACAGGGTAATGGTTTAATGTATTGTTTAACAAGAAGCCATTTGGAGCTAGAGCAGGACTTGCTATAGACGCCAAGCAGTTTCCAAATGGCATCTCCTCAAAATGAGAAGAGAAACATAAAGTTAGAGAAAGGCTGTCCCTGGGGGAAGTGGGAGAGGCCAAGTCCATGTTCTGGCGGGAGGAGGCAGGCAGGTCTGCTCTGCGTCTCTCTCCATCTCAGCTGTGGGTGAAGATGCAAGCCAGCCGGGGAAAGGGGTCAACAGGGAGTTGGGCATCTTTCCCTTGATTTAACTGCTCAGGGCCACAGCACAGCAAAGCCATGAGCGCCCAGAAGTGGAGCTCGTGTGCTGCAGATGTATGCGCTGCTAGGTCTGAAAGCCCAGTGTTCCTCAGAGATGGCCAATCCCAAGACTGGCACCAATAGCCAAGGAGAAGGAGGGGCTGTGCTCAATTTGAGGTCCACAGGCAGCGTAGAGTACTGGCAAGTGGCCAGGACATGGGAACTCCCTGCAACTCTGGATCAGGTGATTCATTATGTAATGTCGTTTGATATAGTGGATTGGTTGTTTTGGGAACAAATTTTACTTCTCATTCCTAAGGAAACCGAATGGAAAATTCATGGTTCTGGTGCTGAGCTCAGATCCGATACATTCACCTCACACAACCAAATCACCACCCCTTACTGGGCGGCAGCTTCACCCTAATTTAACCAAGATCCCAAAGTTTGAAGTAATCACCTTTTGTGTCCTTGATTTAGAGAGGGCGACAGCTAATGTCCCATATGAACAGGACTGGAAAGAGACAAGAAAGTATTTTCATATAAGAAAAAAAGAAATCTCCCACAAAGAGAGACGTGGATGTCGTTCACTGAGGGGACAGGAAAGAGAGGAGGCCATTCAACTGATTAACTGATCCAACTGATCCAACAACTGATCCAACCGCTAAGAGTCAGCCCCCTCGGCCCTCCCTCCACCTGGGGACAGAAGCAAGTTTTACCCGTAGAAGGGATACTTGGTCAGGGAGACAGAGCAGTGAAGCTGATGCTTCCTGTGGGATGCTTTTCATCCTTACCAGGGAAAAAAAGAAGTAAGTGCTTGCCAGGTTGGAGCCAAAAAGAAAGGCACAGACATTTCTGCTTAACGGGAGCAGAGAAAAGCAAATCGTCCTTCTGAGTTGTTTGGATGCAGTTAGTCCGAGCTCTCGCTGGAAATAGAGGTGAATGTGAAGCTCAAACACAGGCCTCTGAAAGGGCTTTTGATATAAAAGGAGCCTGCAAGTAAAGCTGAGAAAGAAGAAAACTAGCAAGGAAGTTAGCACTGAAGAGACACAAAGCAAGATCCCTAATTTTATCTTAGAGCTCCAGGTTTGTTTAAAGGAAAACCAGTGTTTATATGCAGGGTTTACAATTTTCTCATGCTTCCCTGTCTTGCAAAGATGCTTTTCTTTGGCACAAATTTGGTACTGGTGTCTGTGGTTATGGACGTCTAGGTGGGGAGCAGGGAGAGGCATGGCATTTGGACGTCTTCTAAGTGTTGTGTGACCTGCTCAACTGCAGGCCCAGCGTGGCAAGAAGTATAGGAGGCTTTTCTAATTCTCCTCCTTGCTGTGTGACCTGGGCAACTTCCTTCCCTCTCTGTGCTTTGGCTTCCCTATGTTAAATGGGGAGGGGGCTGAATGGCCTGATGGGCAGCATTTCCCCCACCTCCACTCCCAGGAGCTCCTGCCAAGTGCTGCATGGTGGAGTGGGACCGTGCGACTTTACGCAACATGTCGAGGTCTGCTTTTGATCATCTCCGAGAGAATTCCTTGCTCTACGAAGAAGTGTGTTCCCAGTGTGTGTCCCCTGAGCAGTAATGGCCTACATGGCACCAGCTGGCCACGTTCTGGGGTAGAGGTCACTCTAGGTTCCAGCCCCAGCACAAGCCTGATCCCACCTGGGGATGCCCAGTCTTGCCCCCTGCTGAGTTAGAGTTTGAGGGGCACACAATGGCTCAGAGGATATCTGAGGGCACCTGGGGTTTCCTCTGAGGGTTCCTGGGGTGCCCTGATTTTTCAGGGCCAGAGAGATCTAAGGAGACTGAAGAGACCTGCACCATATTGGAAATGTAGGACACTGGGTTTTCATCGTGAACCTCTCACTAACTGAGTCCATCACCTTGGACTAGTTCCTTGATCTCTCTGGGCTTCAACTTCCTCATCTGTAAAAGAAAAGGGTTGAACTACACGTTTTCTCAAATCCTTGTTTCCAGCACAAAGATTCTGTGCTTTTATGTGTGGGGAGACAGGTAGACAGGCAGCCTTAGAAGATGCTAGAATCTTGTTATCTATCAATAATCTTAGGGTCTTCCAATGTTTGGGGGCCAAAATGATAACAGTATCATCCCACATCCATCTCCTTCTCCAGACCCACCCATCCTGTCCTAAAGTCTTTGTCTGGATAAGCTCTTTTGACCTCTGGGTCAGGATAGAAATGATCTCCAAGGAAAGGCCAGGCAAAGGGCGGTGAGCCCATATGTGTCTTTCTCACTAGCAGGGTCCTGGGGAGCTGGAGGGTCCTTGTCCCCGACCCATCCCCTTGCTTCCTGGCCAGGCCAAGCTTAGCTCCATAGTAGGTCAGTGAGGCTTCCCCCTGAGTGCTTGGAAGAGGCTCACCTAAGAGGCTCTGGAAGACTCAGAACATTTGCAAAAAGCCAGTCGTGGGCAGAGACTCTGGGAGCAAGAGGCAGAAATATCGCCTTCTGACCGTCAGTGTGATGGCATCTGGGGCACGCAAACATGTGTATGCTGGAGCTGACATGCCCAGCTTGGCCACGGCACATGCCACCCTCTGCTCCATCCCAGCAGCAGTGGCCAGTTCCCACAGAATCCACACAAATCTATCTGTCTCCTCCAGACTCAGCCACAGCTGTCCTTGCTTATGGGCACAGGCTTTAGAGCAGGACTCCCTAGGTAGACATCCCAGCTCTACCACTTCCAAGCTTGAGGCATTGTGCATGGTACCTAGCCTCTCTGCACTTCCATTTCAATGTCTGTAAAATGGGAATAAAAAGTGTCCACTTCAGAGGGCTGCTGTGGGACTTTAACTGGTTCCTTAATCCATGTAGCCTCCCCGGACTAGTCTCTGGTACACGGTTGAGCTCCCCTAAAATCTTAATGAGCATTTTTGACATCATCATTTTCATTGTTCTCATCACCACCGCTGTCCCACACTCGCTGCAGTACACCCTGTGCCCTGGGCACCAGATGCTCTCAGTCTGCCCTCTCCATGCTCTTGCAGGCCTCCATTCCTTGGTATCTGTGGTCCCACTGTCCAGAAGAGCCTCCCAATGTTCTCCTTCAAGGGAGCTCTTACTCATCCAACAAGAACCAAAGCAAATGTTACCCCCTCTGTCAGGCCCCCAGAAACAGTTACTCCCTCTTCCATGCTCCCGAGGAACTTGGGTGTGCATCTGTTACAAAATTTAAGATGCGGAGTGCCAGACCATAAGCTCCTGAAGGGCAGGCGTCTTTGCAAACCTATCCCTGGCAGGTCTGGCCTGTGGTGGGTGGTGCTGTGATGATGGGGAAGTGGCCATTCGAGTCCTATAAGGGGAGGACTCCTCAGCAGGAGTGTGGCCAAAAAGGTCGCCCCAGGCCTTGTGGAGGAAAGGGAGGTTCCACACGCCTGGCGCCTGCCAGTGTTCATACAGAGTCGCCGGAGAATTCCCAAAGGAGGGAGGAGGACAGAGCCATCACTCTTCATCCATTCCCCAACCCCTGCGTCCCCACAGATCTTCCTCCCAACACACCCAGTGAGAAACCACCACCCCTCTTTCTGTGACCACCCCCAGTGGCCCTATTGCATCCTGTTGGCTCGCGCTCCAGAACAGACCTCAAATCTGTCCATTGCATCCTTCCCCAAACACTCTCCATCCCATAACCTCACACCTGGCCCACCACAGCCTCCAACAGGTGCTCCTAGCTCAGCCCTTGCTTCCCTCCCTGTGCAACAGAAAAGGGACCTTCTTCAAAAGCAAGGCTGGCCATGTGCTTTTCCTCTGCAGCCCCTCCCACTACCCTTGGAATAAATCCAAGCTCCTGGGGTCCCCCAGGCCCTTCCCAATTGGGGCCCTGCCTTTCTCTCCATCCTCTCTCACCTCAACTGCCAAGCTCCAGTCATGCTGGGTCCTTTCACTTTTTGGAACAAGTCAGGCTTTCCTTCTCTCAGGGCCTTTGTGCAAGCTACTCCCATTGCCCAGAAGGCTGCCTCTGCTCTTCCCAAGTTGGTTCCTGCTCATCATTTGTACTCAGCGTAACTGGCAGCTCTCTGGAGGGGCTTTTTCTGACCCCCTGCCTAAAGTAGTCTTTCTCTAACCCAACCCAATTGTCTGCTTCAATACACTTACCACCAAGTGTTGTCTAATTGTTTTTGTGCTGTGTCCCCCGACAGAATGGGAAATTCATGACAGCATGGATCATGTCTGTTATGCTCCCCATTGTTCCTCCACACATAGCATGGCTCCTGGATAACACATCTTTGTTGAGTGGCAGAGTGTATCATGTAGCCAGAATATGCCAGGTGACGCACTGTGGAGGTGGATGTGGAGCTCATTAGACCTTCGCAACAACCCAAAAAGTACTTGTTATTCCTAATTTACAGATTAGGAAACTCAGGAAATTAACTTGCCTGGTGCCGTAAGGTCAATACATGTCAGAGCTGGAATCTGCATGCAGCCCTGTCTGACTTTTCATACTGTACTGAACTGCTTTTCCAGCCCTGTCACAACCCAGAACAGGAGCAGAGCCTTAGCAGACACAAGACTCACCACCGGCATAAATGTGACATGTCAGAATTATGTGGGCTCATCATTTCTTTGTTACTCTGTTTACTTAAACTTTCAAGACATCAGGCTTAAGGAAGACCCTGCAGAAATGTCCAAATGACTCCAGCATAATAATTGTATATTACTATTATTTGAGTCTGTATTTATGGGGAAACTGGATATAAGTGTGTCCTGCAGGCTGAATATTGTTCTCTTAGCCCAGTGATTAGAGAGAAACAGAGGGTGGAGAGATGGCAAAGGAGGGAGAGACTGGCATTGGCAAATCCATGCAAAACTCACCCATTAAAGTGGTAGTCACAGCAATCTTTCCAACCATCTACTAGCCCTAATGGTACACAGTGGACAGGAGTCATTATAAAGCCCACCAAAGCAAGGTCAGGGAGCCACAGGTCTCACCAGCAAAGCCTGAAGGCTAATTCAGAAGGTATATCTACAATAAAAGCACCACTACCACCACCAAGAAAATAGCCAGACATCCTACAAGGCACTTGACATTTGTCCTGTTTCATGCTCATAACAACCCTCTGTGATAGGTACTAGCATTATCCCCATTTTATAAATGAGAAAAATGAGGAACAGACATGCTCAGTAACTTGCCTAATGTTAAACAGTTGTCAAGTAACCCCAACTTTCCACGCTGGGGAGTCACCCCAACTTTCCACACTGCAACCCTCCAGGCACCCATGTGACTGGGAGAGGCCATGCCATCAGCCGGTCTGTTCCAAGTCCACAAATTTTCTCTCCCCTCTTCCAATTTCTGATGATTAAACTGATTTACTTTAAAGCTTGTACATTTCCTGCAGCTTAAACAGATGGGAATGGCATAACAAAATTGTCTGGTGATGAGGACTCAACTCTAGAGTTCAGTAAGAGAGAAATGCCAAGCCCCTTACAGGCAGCCCGTGCTCAGTGATGTCTAGTGTCTTTCCTTCCTATAAACCCAGCTAATGCTATATAGCCTCCTTCTTGGCTTCCAGATCCACAACCCAGTGGCAAGGATGGCCACTGGCCTTTGTTTAGTCCAACAGGTCCCAAATATATTTAACCACGAAGGGTTGTATTGAAAAACACCCATTCCACATTCCAAACAAACTTGGTGAAATGCTCACCTGACCTCCCAGCTTCTAGCACAAAAACAGGGGATTGCAGGGAGGAGGAGCCAGGAGGGGCTTCCCTGGGGTGAAGGCCCAAGAGCAGCATGACACTGGGTCGCTCCTGGCTCCTTTTCCAAGGGGTCTGCTCTTGGCAGCATGCCCAAGTGGCCCCTGGCTTTGCACAGACCCTGGCCCCAATGGGCTGTCACATGAGAGGACATTTAGGAAGCAACATCCACTGCCCCTTGGGAATCCCCACTGGCTTTCCTTTCCAGAGATGTGGTGCCCAGCCCTTTCTGTTTATAATCTGAGAAACTATTATAGAAAGGACAGGCATAACAAGGAGGCTGGGACACAGATGATCCAGAAGGCCAGAAAGGGGGAGAAATCTCCCTAGGACCTGGACTATGCCAGCCCATAAACTCCTGAAGGTTGGCGTCTCTGCAAACCCATCCCCAGCAGGTCTGGCCCATGGTGGGTGGTATCATGATGATGGGGAGGTGGCCGTCAGAGCCCTATAAAAGGATGACTCCACCTGGCCCTGGAAATGATAAACACAGCCCCTTATGTGCCCGTGGAGTTTGCAAGTTTACAAAGTGCTCTCTTGTGCATTATATCATTGCATCCCCACTGAAAATGAGGTATTATTCTTCTTTCTTCCAGTATACCAAAGAGAAAATGGGATTGTGAAAAGACAAAGGTCCAAAATCACAAGAGGGTATAAGTGGTGACCAGGTCCCTGGATTTAAAATGCCCCGTTGGGAGCCCACCAGTGCACCACCCTGCTATCTGCCCTATCTGTTGGGGGTGTCAAGATCCGGCCAAAGGTTGGAAGAGGAAAAGATGGGAGGAGGCATAACTTGGCAGCCCTGGTGGTACAGAGTGAGGAAGGTTTGAAATGGAAACAGCAAAAGGCAGTTTAAATAAGCAGAGTCTGCCATGGTTTGAAGGTGTCCCCTCCAAAGTTCAGATGTTGCCAGTGTGATAGGATTAGGAGGTGGGACTTTTGAGAGGTGATCAGGCCATAAGGACTCCTCTGTTGTGAATGGGATTGAGGGCCTTACAAAAGAGGCTTCATACAGCATGCAGCTAGCTTGTCCTGCCCTCTGCCATGTAAGAACACAGTGTTCTTCCCTTCCAGGGGATGCAGCCCTCATTAGGCAGCTGAACCTGCAGGCACCTTAATCTCGGACTTCCCAGCCTCCAGAACTGGGAGAAAATAAATCTCTGCTCTTTATAAATTATTCACTCTCAGACATTTTGTTATAGCAGCACAAACGGGCTAATCTGGAGTCTCAGACAGCAGCTGAGTTGGTTTTGAGAAATAGAAAGACTCAGATGGGAGAGAAAGGTGTCCCTCTCCAGTGCCAGCAAATATGCCCATGAGAGCATTGTTGCCCTGGGCTGCAGGGCAGCAGCCCTGGGATCTGAGGGCAGGTTGGATATGGAGGCCTCATCAGGGAACCAGGCATTGCCCTGCCAGTCAGCAGCTCATCCTGACACCAGGAGCTGCTACCCAGGGTCAGCGCTCACTTCCACAGAGCTCCTTTATGGTTAGGTTTGTAGAGCAAGAATGCGTATTTCAAAGACATCCCTATGATGCTGGTCTTGCTCCAGAATCAATCATCACATGAGTCTCTTGGTGCTGAGAACAAATGATGTTCAAATTGCTGCATATCCACTTTCACACAATGTGTTTTCTCAGAGATCCTGTGAGGCAGGGACTCCCATGGCTGCAGCTGTGGGCAGCCAATCACACCAGTTCATTGCCAAGTCTACAGCCTGGGTCTTCAGGCATCCTGAAGATGGAGCATCAGCAAGGTTTCCCTGTGTTCCCAAGCTCTTCTCAGTGCCCAGGAGATAGTGTGTGTGCATGTGAGTGTGTCCAAGAAAGAAGGGAGGGACCGGATGAACGGTCAGCCCTGCCATCCTCCACGTGGCTTCCTGCTTAGCTTCTGCATGTCCCAGCTAGAGCCGGACATCGAGTTGGCTCCTTCCAGCTCTCCTGTCGAGGCCTCGGTTGCTGGTCCTGTAGGCACTGGCTGGGTTGTCACTCCAAGAAGCTGGAGTCCCTGGGCCACCTGAGGCCTCTTCCTGACAGTGAGGACTGCAGATGCCAAAGGGCAGATGTTGGCTGGTGTCACCCAACTGGCAGCACCTGCTGAAGATCCCCAAACTCCTCCTGCTTCTGTGGGTGCCCAGAAGACAGAGGTTGTGGCTGCCTTGAGCATGCAGCTCACGCTTCCGGAAGCCTTGTCAAAGGGCAGAACTGGGCCCTCAGCTCAGTGTGGGCCTCAGGCCTGGCTTCCCCTGTGTGCAGTCCAGGGGTCACACGGCCCCTTTTCCTTGCTTCTGTGATGGACCAGCAGGACTGCAGCCAGCACTTTGTGGGATGGACAGATACCCTGGGGCCCCTTTTACCACCAGGCAGCCTCCAATGAGGGCTGTTCTTGTTCAGTAGGTGGGACATGAGGCTCCACCTGAGCTGAGTTCATACAGGACAGGCAAGCCTGTCAGCAGCACGGCTGGGTTCATAACCAGGTCCCCAGGCTTTGAATGCCACCAGCAAGCTACCAGCCTGAACAGCTCAGTCTTCCGCTGGCGTTTGAAGATTAAATCCCCTTTTTGCTTAAGCACCTAAGGGGATCGGAGCCTACAGAGGGCCAGCTTGGAAAACCTAACGGGGCACATCTGTTCAGAGAAAGGCCTGGGGCGGCATGGCTGTTCTTGGCAGACCATGTTGGTGAGGAGGTCCGTGTGGGTGTCCATGAAGGTGGTGACAAGAGGACCTGGGGCACCAAGAGGACCTGCGGGGTCTGGAGGTGAGAACCTAAGAGACCAGGAGGTCCTGCTGGCCAGGGAGAGCTGGGGTGCAGACAGCAGACCCCTCCCCACGGCTGCCTGGCTACCCAGATTACACATGCTCACTGAGTGCTCTGCAGTCAGGAACTTCTGGGCTGAGTCTCTTCAGCAGCTTCTTGCCTTGATAAACTCAGTACCTCCCAGGACAGTTCACGCATGGCTCCACGGACTGTCTCTCACCCGCTGAATGGATAACCGTCTCCCTGCAACTTCTACCCTTTGGGATGATCCTTCTTGCCCATGACATCCCTTCAAGTGTCACCCCATGTGTTGCCGCTTCCAGCCCCCTCCTCCTCCTGGGCCCTCTCCCCTGCTGGAACTTCAGCAGAGTGACTTAAGCTGCTTTACAAATGGGGCTTACACATGAGCTTGGTTCGAAGCAAGAGCACCACAGTTTAAGGGTCTGAAACCGTTAGCGCTGCCCAACATGACGGCGCCTTGTGGTCCCGCTCTATCTCTGGCCTGCGGCTCCCCGTCCCATAGACGTGCAAATGCCTGGCTTGGGTCAGCACCCAAGAACAGGGGGCACTGCCCCTGATGGGGAAACCCAGAGCCCTCTACCCTGCTGCGTCCTGGCTGGCTCTGCTCTGCTCACATTAACGAAGCGGCCTGGAGGTGTCAAGCCAGCCCACATACATTCAGGACATGCCTGTGCCGCTCTTGAGTGTGGTGTGGGGCCCATCAGCACTGCACTGGGGGCCGGGCGTCCTGGGAACTCAGGGCAGGATGGGCAATGCCCACAGAGTGTGCCAGGCACACAGTGTGTGGGGGGTGCCCGTGGTCCCCAGGTGGAGGGCATGCCGGGGTGGCAGGGCGCGGCCGGCGGGCACTCACAGGGCAGGGTCTCGGCGCTGTTCTTCTGGAGCATGATGCAGAGCTGTAGCACCAGTTGGGGCGCGCTCTCCAGGAAGGTCTCCAGGAGGCGCAGCATGTTGACGTCTGCATATTCATACATCATAGCCCAGTAGAAGCGTCGCTGGTGTTCCTTCCGCCGCTGGCTCTGAATCCCCAGGTACATGGTGCGGATATACCTGCCCAGAGAGATGGGGAGAACACAGAGAGCATGGGTGGGTGCGGGGGCTCCAGAGGACCCTTGCCATACCCCTAAAACCGAGAGACCGAGCATTCCCCGCCCCCTGCCCCAACCCTGTGCTCTGAAGTTCCCAGAGGCTTGGATGGGGCTCTGGGGGTCTCCCGGCCAAAGGACATGATGCTGAGGCATGGGGGAGGGGAAGGGCAGGTCAGGAAAGGATTTGACCCCTCATGGGCTCCTAAGCAAGTCCTCCACCTCCTGGTCTCCATTTGCTCATCTGGAAGATGAGACTGTGGGGCAAGATGCCCTCCCAGGGCCTGCAGGTAGGCATCTCACGTGAGCCCCGGGACAGGGGTGGGTTTTCTCATGTTCAGGACCCTGGGGGGAAACAGTCCAGCAGGGTTGTCACCTCTGTTGTTCTGGAGCAGGAAAGGCAGGGAAGGGGGTGAACATTTGCGAAGCTCCTACTACGTGCCGTTCGCTGGCTGGCCATGCCCAGGTGGTAAGTAGGAGGGTATGGTTCTCACATGTGACAGACAGGAAATAGCGCAGGCTCAGAAAGGTCACCCCCACCCTGTTGCTGGATAGTGGAACAAGTAGGAGTCACACCCAGGAATCTCTGGACATCAGGAGGACCCAGGGCCTGCCATGGAGTCTCCGTCCCAGCAGGGCCCAGGTCACAGGTGCAGATCCACTGCCCGCCCTCTCAGGACCACGCCCAGGCTCTCTGTGGGAGGGCCGAGGGGCCAAGGAAGCAGGTAGGGGGAAGAGCAAGGCTCACAGGTCAAGCAGGCCTGGACTCATCACTTGCTAAGTTGGGGACCTTGAACTAGTTACTCCAGCTCTGTGTCCTTGTCGCTCATATTTCACATGGGGACAGAATGAGAGCATCGCAGGGTGCATGGGAAGATTAGTGAGATGATACGCACAGTGGGCATCCCCCCAGGTCGTATAATAACCCCAGCCTCATTTTCACCAGAACTCTCTGGAACTGTGTCTCCAAGGCAAGAGAAGGACTTAAGGCACCATCCAAACTCGGCCAATAAGCTCCAAGTCTGGTCCAGGATAGAGGGTATGGACAGGGCTCACCCAGAAGCAAGGGCCAGAGTGCATAGCTCTGTGGGCCCAGTCAGGATCCAAAACAGGAACCATAAACTGGGTGCCACCAGCAGTGGGAGATTACCACACGCCTGTCGACCGTCCTGTGGAATGGATGTTCTAGGACCCGCTACTGTGCCCTCTGAAATGCCGAGCCTGACTTGTAAAGATTCAGTGCATGGCTGATGCCCTATCCAGGCCCAGCTGGTCTTGGGCATTACCAAGAACCCACTCAGGGCTGCTGGATGGTCCGTTTTATCACTGCCATGCTGCCAGCCAGCTCCCAGCCACTGCCCCTCTTGCCTGGAGGGATGCAGGAGTCTCCTCACTGGTTCTTCACTGTCTACTTTTACCCCTGAACAACCCATTCTTCAAGCCGCTACTAAGCCACAAGGGTGACCTCAAACACACATGCCAGCTGCAGTAAGCCCTGCTCACCATCCGATGAGGGCTGCCTGGCTTCTCTCTAGATTCCTAAGTGCCTTTGGGGGCCTGGATCCTAAAGGGACCCAGCCAGGGAAGCCACAATGGACACCTCATTTCTCTCCAGACCCACCCCCTGAGGTGAGCAGAGACACACCCTTACTGAGAACCAGAGGCTGGCATTGCAGTGATGGCCCCATGAGGGAGGGACATGGGAGGAAGGTCAGGGCACCAGAACCCCCGGGCCAGGTCCTTCCAGGTATACAGTCTCTTGGGGTCCCTGGCCCACCTTGCGGGTCAGGTCTGGTTATCACCATTCAACACATGGGGAAACTGAGGCTCTAGCATGAAATAAAGCACCAAATTCTGGTTCTGTTCCAGGTTCTTCCACCTGCTGACTGTGGCATTTCCACAGGGCGTTGCCTTGCTCTGGGCCCCTGCCTGTGAGTTCACAAAATCAGGAAACCAGGGAAGAGGCTCAGGAAGAGCAAGGGGGAGGTTGCACCTGGTCTCAGAGCTCACAGTCACTAAGAGAGGGGAAGGGAGAGACCCAGAGAAATAGAGGCAGAGACATAGAGATAGACAGTGAGATAGACACACACAGAGAGACAGAGAAGTAGGAGGGAGCTGAAGGAGAAAGCAAAGGTAAGGGGAACAGTGTCAAATTTGGGGATCTGAAGGAGAAGACTGCCTGGAGGAGGTGATGGCAGAAAGAAATGTGTGCAGGGACGTTCCTGGAAGCAGATGTCACCACTGGTATTTTGGGAGGGGCTGAGGGTGAGCCCCTGATGGAGGGTGATAGAAGGGTCAGGCTGATCAACCATGATGGCAGTGCAGGGAGGCAGGGCATCAGGGGACACGAATGCTCCAGCTGAGGCACTGAGGCAGGGCTGCGTGCCCAGAGCTTTGGCACCTGTGTCCAGGAGAGCCGTGTGCCGAGTGGAGCCTCAGTGCGGTGGGTCTCCCAGATCAGAGCTGCTCCCTGTGACCCAAACCCGGCTCTCTCAACAGGTGGCACCTGCAGCACACAAGCCATGAGCCATAGATCACTCCAGGCCCCAGACCACAAACCTAATGGTCTCAGGAGTACACTCAGACTACAGACTCTGCTTCTTCTAGCCTCACAGGTGGCCCAGCAGCTGGAGGAATGGTTATATGGCAGCACTAACCCTATCCATCTGGGTCCCAAGTCAGTAATGCCAGTGCTCAGGTTCACCCAGGCAAAGAGAGCACCGGTTCTACCCCTCGACCCCACGTTCTCCCCAAGCCACAGGTCCCTCTGCCCACCAAGGCCGGGGAAAAGGAAAACAGTGAGCCCAGAATATGCCAATTCAACTGGAATGCCTGCCAGAGGAGCCAATCTTGACGCTCTCCTGGGTGTGAGCACCCCAGGGTATGGGAAGAGACAGGGTGGATGTAGGCAAAGTGGGTGCCACTCCTCCCTGAGCCAATTGTCAAGCAGATGCTGGGGCCTAGAGGGCACCACGGTCCAGGCAAAACCGAGTTTGGACAGCATGGTGCCTCCTGGGTCACCCACACAGGCACCGCAGGGACTGTAGTAGAGACTGATCACAGCCCCACCCAGGAGTTCCTGACAGCCAGGCCTCAACGCAAATGCTCATCCTTTCCAACTGCTCCTGGCGCGGCCCCTCCTCTGCTACTCTTAAGTCCTTGGGTCCCCAGTAGACAACCAAGGGGTACTGGTTTGCAATATAACTGGGTCTGGACACTGGTCTAGTCCAACCCCTACTTTATAGGGGAGGGCCCCAGTGCCAGAACGCAAGCCACCGCCGCCTCAGTCACTCAGTGCTGTGGAGCCCAGATGAGACCAGAACCCAGGCCTGACCCCATGACCTTGCTTGTCCCCCACAACACGTGCAAAGCCCCTGCCTCTCATGCAGGAGGATCCTGGCAGCTCCTGCAATCACGTGGCTGCTGCTGCTGTCCTCCAGGCTCTAGGATTCTTCCTCCTTCTCCTAGCTTTCCCTGGTGTCTGTCTCCCTCAAGATCTAAGCAGCTGCCAAGAAACAACCAGGCAGATGGGTGGGGTGGGAGGAAGGCATAAGGCATGCCTCCCCCCATCCCCCAAACCCCTGGGCCAGCGCTGCTCTCCCTCGGTATCTGTTTCCTGGGTGACCTCTGAGGTTGCCTTGAGGTTGAACTGGCAGCGGCCTCCTGCAGGGCCTCCCACATCCGCCTGCAGAAGCGGCCTCGGCCCGCGGCCACACGGTGGCGCCAGACCCTAAGCGTCGCGGAAAGACGCCACCAGGCGCGTGACCTCACGCTACGGGCCCGCGCCCTCTTCTGCCGGGGCGCGGGCTGCAAGCCCATAGGTGCGCTCCGAGGTGGGAGGCAAGCGTCTGCAGGACACTCAGGATTGGCTGCCATTCCTCCAAGCCCCCTCCTTCTCCACCTTCCTGGAGGGTTCCAAAGAGCTTGCTGCACCCTTCTCCAGGAAGGTAGCTTGGGAGAGAAGACACCAACTCTCCTCCCCGATTTGCTCCCAAAGTCGGTGTCACCTCCTGTCACGTCGTATCTCCCCTAGGAGACTCGGATCATGAAATGCACCGGGGTCAAGGCAGCAACGCCACGTGTCCTCAGGAGCACGGGTTCAAGAAAGCTGGGCCTGGTCTATGGTCTGCAGGACTGGGTGACCTTGAGCAAGTCACCTCCCATGGCTGGGCCCCGCTATTCCCATCACAGGAGGGGCAGGCAGGAGGGATCTCCAAGCCTCTACCAACATCTTATAACTTTGTCTTTCTTCAAGTCAGTGACCTCATAGAGCACGAAGGATGGCCTAGCATCTTTACAAACAATAAAGTCTCATGTTTGTGTGACATTCACTTGTGCCAGGCTCTATTATGGGCATTTGGTACCTATTACCTCATTTAATCCTCACAACACCCTATGAGGTAGCTGCAATATTACCTACCAATTGTTCATTTTACGGGTGCAATATTATGGGTGCAATATTACCTATTAATATTTATTTTACAGACAGCAAACTGAAGCACTGAGGTTAAAACATTCGCCTTGCTCTTCCCAGCTAAGTAAGTAGCTGAGCAGGGCTTCAAGCCCAGGCAGTCTGGCTTCGGGGCCAGTGCTGTTGACAGCTCCTGCCCACGCACCTCCCAGAGGTAGACCATGTGTCTCCTTACTTCTGAACTCTGTCCAACTTGCCTGACAGTGGGGAAGAATGGAGTTTGCCCAAAACACCTGGGCTCCCTTCCAGTTCTGCCACCTGGCTGTGTTACCTTGAGGGACATCTCCTAACTTCTCTGAGTCTTAGTTTTCGCATGTATAAAATGCCTAGTCCAGAGTAGAACCCCAGGACATGTTGGACGAATCAGTGCATACCATGGTGCCCCCTCAGAGGGTCACAGGAGCCTTAAATAAGACCATGCCTGCGAGCACAGACAGGAGTTTAGAAGTCGCCATGCAGACGGCAGCCATTACTCCTCCCTGAGGTGCTCCGTTCCTGTGTTTCCTGCAGCCCACTCTGCTTATATCCTTCCGGTTCTGCCTCCTTCCCTTAATTTGTAAGCTATAGAATTGTTTAAAGCTCCTGTTCCCTCCAGCAGAAGTATCTAGTCCTCCAAGCACAGCTTTTTTGAGAGAGACACAGTTGTCATCTTCTTTTTCCTGCTGGCTCGTCCGAGGCTCAGAGAGACTAAGTGACTTCCCTGAAGCCACACCATCAGTCATGGTTCAGGAAAATCAGAGAAGGTCTTGCCCAAACTATGTTGCCCCTCTGGAATTGGCTATGGCTCTGCCCAAGACTGGCTGGGGTAGAAAATAAGTGATTTCTACAAGGGGCAGGGGACTGAACAGATTTGCCTATCTGGGCCCATAGTCTCCAGCTGCTTCTTATGACACTCTTAGAAACAGCATTGAAATTTCTGATTGTGGATAACAGCCCACCTTCAAAGCCCCAAACAAGGGTGAGCTCAAGTTTTGCGGGGTCTGAGACTTAGAGAACCCTTCTTTAAGGAAAATAGTAAATTCTACCAAACACGTAAAGTAGAAATTACACCAACTCTACACACTGTTTTCCAGAAAATAAAAAAGGAAGAAACACTTCCCTGTTCATTTGATGAGGCTGGCATTACTCTGATACAAAAGCCAGTCAAACACAGTACAAGAAAATAAAACTACAGACAACATCTCCCATAAACATAGATGCAAAAATCCTCAACAAAATATTAGCAAATTAAATCCAGTAATATATGGAAAGAACAATGTACCAGAGCCAACTGGGGTTTATCTTAGGAATGAAAGGCTGGTCCAATATTCAAAAATCAATCAATGTAAAATCTATGACATTAATAACCATACAGCATAACAACCGATGCAGAAATAAAAGGTAACACAATTCAACATCCATTAATTTTCTCAGCAAACTAGAAATAGAAGAGAATTTCCTTAACCTTATGTAGATAAAGGGCATTTGTGGAAAACCTCAGTTATCTTCCTTAATGATAAAAGAATGGATACTTTCATCTTAAGATCAAGAACAGGGTTATGATGTCTACACACACCACTCCTATTCAACATCATACTAGAAGTCCTGTTCAGTGCAATAGGTCAAGAAAAAGAAATAAATACAGAAAGTATATACAGATTGCCAAGGAAAAGGTAAACCTGTCCCTATTCGTAAATGACATGATTGTCTAGATTGACAATCCTAAGCAATCTATTAAAAAGCTCATATAAATAATTAGTTAACTTAGGAAGGTCTCACAATACAGGGTCAGCCTATAAAAGTCAATTGCATTTCTATAAATGATTAATGAATAATTGGAAATTAAAAAATTAAAAATATATACCACTTAAATTAGCTCCTAAAATGAAATTCTTAGAGACAAATCTAATAAAACATGCAGGATTTGTATGCCACAGCTGCAAGATGCTAATAAAAGAAATCAAAGAAAACCTAAATGATAGAGAGACATACCATGTTCATGGATTGGAAGATGCACTATAGTAAGATGACAATTGCCCTCAAATTAATCTATAGATGTAACACAATTCCAATAAAAACCCAAGTGGGATTTTTTTTTTTAAATACAGACAAGCCAATTCTAAAATTTATATGAAACTAGAATAGCCTAAACAATTCTAAAAGAGAATAAATTTGAAGAACTCACACTACCTGATTTTAGGATTTACTATAAAGCTACAGTACAGTGTAGCATTGGCCAAGAGAGAAGCACAGATCAGCAGAACAGAAGAGAGTCCAGAATAAGACCCACATAATTATGGCCAATTAGTTTTTTACAAAGGCATAAAGACAATTCAATGTTGATAGTGTTTTCAACAAACGATGTAGTAATAATTAGTCATTCATATGCAACAACTAAGTTAAAATGTATCATAGGTTAAAGTGTAAAACCATAAAACTTTAAGAAAAAAACATAGGAATAATTTCTGTACCTTGTACCAGACAAACACTTCTTAAATATGACAGCAAAGGTATGATCCATAAAACAAAAAAAATATAAACTTTATCAAAATTAAAAATTTTTGCTCTGTGAATGACGTTGTTAAGAGAATGAAAAGACAAGCTACAGATTGAGAGAAAATATTTGCAAATCACATATCAGACAAAGAACTTGTAGCCAGAATAAACAAAGAACTCTTAAAGCTCACTAGTAAGAAGACAAACAATTCAATTTTTAAAATGGGTATGATATTTGAACAGATATTTTACCAAAGACGATACACACAATAGCAAATAAACATGGGGAGAAGGGAGCTCACCATTACAAATAAGTAGGGAAACATATATTAAAATCAGTGAAAAAAACCCACAATAAGATAGTACTTCATGTCTGTTAAAATGTCTAAATAAAAACCCTGACACTATCAAGTACTGACAAGAATACAGAGCAACTAGAATGTTCATATATTGCAGTGGGAATGTAAATGCCACTGACACTCTGGAAAACAGTGAACAGTCTCTCATAAAGTTAAACGTACTCTCCCCATATGACCCACAGATCCCTTTCTAGATATTCTAGAAATGAAGACTTATGTCCACACAAAAATGTGTACACAAATGTTTTAGCAGTTCTTTTCATACTTGCCAACTATCCTTCAGCAGGTGAATATATAAGCAATTATGGTAATCCATACTGTGGAATACTACTCAGGAATAAAAAGGAACAAATCACTGATACACACAACAACCTGGATGAATCTCCAAGGTATTATCCTGCATGAGTGAAGGCTGTCTCGATAGTTATATACAGTGTGATTCCATTTATATGATACTCTGCAAAGGCAGAGGGATGGAGAACAGATTAGTGGTTCCCAGGGGTTGAAATTAAGGAATGATTTGCTTAAAAGTGGGCACATGGGAGAGTGTTCTGGGGTGATGGAACTGTCCTGTGAGCTGATTATGGTGGTGAGTATGTGAATCTGCATATGTATTGAAATTCAAAGACCTCTACAAACACATACAAGTCAATTTTACTCTATGTAAATGTTAATTTATACAATTGTCCAAAAAAAGAATCTTGATTTTTTAAAAAATGTAAAGAAAAAGAATACAAAATTACATATTCAAAATTGAATACAGGGTCCCATAAGAGGCCCATAAAAGTGAGGGGCCCTAAAGCTTAAGCTTCAGTGGGGCCACAGGAAATCCATCCATCCTTGAGCACCATCTGGGAGGACCTTTTCCAGCTTTTCCCAGGACCTGCTTCTGCAGCCTTCTGGAAGGAATGAGCTCACAAACCCTGGATGGAAAGGCCCAAAGGAAACTTCACTCCCAGCACAAGCAAGTATGAGGACTTCAGAACTTCCGCTCCCCAGTAAACAGCGACAGGCCCAACCAGGCAAGAAGGAGGCAGGAAGAGCCCTGGCAGAGAAGAATCCAGGTCTACCCACCACACTTCCCGCTTCTCTCCCTTCTGACAAATGTCTCTTTGGGCCTGGCCCCAAGGACTGGTGACTGAGAGGAACACTCTACTCTACTGATGACTTCACAAGGCTACCCTGACCTGTTTGAGGAACAAATGGGTGGGGATCATCAGGATTTAAGGGACAACTGCTCCCCCAGTCCTATCCTAGAGGCCCAGTCCCCTGGGGTGAAGCCAGCTCCTGAGACAGGTGACCTCACTGCCTACTTGGGCAGCTGACCTGTGCCCACCGGCCTTAGCAATCTCTAGCTCTCACCCCTCAAGCGGCTTCTTCAGAAACCTGATTCCGTGAACGCTTGTATCCCACCTGGGGATTCACGCAGAAGTGGCGTAGGACTCCAGGCTGGCTTTGGTCCTTGAAGCTTCCCCTAAGTCTCCGGGTTCTTGAAATTCCTGCCCTAATGCAGAGCTCTGCTTTCTACCAGAGACCAGGGGCCTCGCCCACCTTCAGGCCTCCTGGGCACTGTGAGCAATGTGGAGCTGTCCTCAGATGACATTCCCAAGACCAGGGGCTGGGCCCTGCTGCCTAGGAGGTTGTCAAGTGTCCTTGAGAGAATCGCTCTTCACTGTGCATCGCCAGCTTCTCCATGGGTTTCAGGGGTCCAGAGCAGCTGGCCCCCCTCCCTCAGGTGTGTCCCCTGACCGTGCACATTGTAGCACAAAGGGTCTCAACCCTGGCTGCACCTGAGAAGCACCTAGAGTGTTTGCGAGAAATCCTGCGTCGATGTGTAACGCAATGTGCACCTTTCCAGGGAGGGCCTGGTGGGCAGGACCGTGTCTGTGCTGATCACTGGCATGGCCCCTCATGTAACAAAGCGCCTGGCACATGGCATGCCCTGGACCCACATCAGTGAAATGAAGGAATGGGGGAAGGGACAGGGAGAGACAGGGAGGGAGGGAGGGAGGGAGGGAGGGAAAGAGAAGAGAGGGAAGGAGGGAAGTGCCTAAGCTGAGAGGCGGCATTATGAGCAGGAAAAAAGGAGGTCTGGGCACCACACTTACAGGACTCTCACCGCAAGTCACTTAGCACCTCTAGACCCGCCTTCCTCCTTGGTCAACATTCGAGAATGCCACATAGCGCATGCTTTCAGGGCTCCGGGTTCGGGGCCCGCAGCGGTCACCGTGGACAACCTACAGTGTTCCCTCCAGAGCCCATGTGCCAAACCAGGAGGGCTGCAGCCCCAGGAAGCCATGGGAAACTGGCTGGGCAGAGGCCATAGTAGGCCCCGATTTTCCCCTGTGACCCCCAAGTGGCACAGCAAGCCCTGGCAGGAGGCTGAGTTCCTCAGGGGAGACCCCTGTTTGATCTCTTTGTGGGCACCTGCAGACAGCTGGTCCGGGAGCAGAGCTGGTTCAGAGCCACACAACACAGGTCCCTCCCTCCTCCTGGGGCTCCCAAGATCTCACCAGCTGCTGGCTTCTCCCCACTATCCCAGGAGCTGCCTTGGCCAGCAGTATTCAAGACATGAATAACTGGTACGCGACAACCAGCAGTACCCCGAGATGCCACACACATCCCCTTTGCAATAGGCTGGTGGGCCCATCACCAGCAAACGGCTTTGTTCCATATGTGGCAGGTGCTGTGACCCACTGATTCTTTCCAGCAGAAAGCGATCGGAAGGGCAGCCCCTTCCCTTCAGCTGCTCCTTGCCATCCGCTCCAGGCTGGGTTATGAACAGGATGCCGAGGCTGGGGCCATACAGGGACATAGGGACATAGCTCTGGTCCCAGCATCCACAGCAGCTCGGCCACCAGGCAGGCTTCTCAGACACCCAGGGAGAGGGTGAGGGGCTCCTCGATGACTCCTAGAGGGGCCTCAGTGGAGGAGAGTCTGATGAGGGTACCTTTCCCACTGCCTCATGACACGGAGACCCCTCCAGGCCCTGTCCAACAGGCCCCTTCTACCCTCTCTCCTGTCCTTCCTCTGGGTTCTCAGCCTCCTTCCACCAACACCCTCCACCTGTGCAATCCTTCAGCCTGTGACTGTCTGCAGGTTGGTGCCCGGGGACAGGAACAGAGGGGACAGTGTTACAATCACAACCACACAAAGTGATACCGCTTAGGAGCACTCAGCATGTGTGAGGCCTCCTGCTTCTGCCCCGACCCCAGGATGGGCACCATGGGTCCTGTGGAAATGGGGAAACTGAGGCGAAGGGACTGGCTGATGTCACCCAGCTGGGTCTGCTGACCCCATGCACTGGGCTATTGCCAAGCACCTGTGTGAGCTGAGGTTAAGGTCAGCCACTCCTGCAGGACCTTCAGCCCTGTAGGCAGTCCCTGAGCCTGGTTTTGCCCTGCACTGGGTCCCCAGTCCCTACCAGAGGCCTGCTCCCAGGAAGATCCATGGGGCCTGTGCTGAGTGGCTGTGTGGTAGGGCTGAGCTTCAGCTCCAGCCTCCTCACCTCAGAGCCTACAGTCTGTGTGGCTACGTGGCCTGGGTGCTGACGGGTGCTGAGTGTCGTGGAGGTTGTAAGGAGGCTGGGGAGCTGAGATCCCCCCAACAAGCAGGGCCTTAGACCATGTCAATTGCAATCCTTGGACTCACCAAGGGAGCCCTAGAGGCCCCAGGCCCAAGGTCACAGCAGCAAATAGAACCCCAACGGCCCCTGAAGGGCTGCCTCTGCTCCAGCAGCCAGGCCTGTGGGCTGCACTCCGACCCCTTCGTGGCCAAGAACTGTTCAAGCTGTTTCCAAGAAGACCCAGAAAGCCGACCTCAAAGGCAGAGCACAGCTTTTCTCTGAAGCTGATAATGACACAGTTATCCCCTCTGAGGGATTTTTACTCAAACCATCTTTACCCTTATCCTGGGAGGATGCAGTACGCGCTATCTCACACATACACACAACCGCACCCATACACACACCTGCCACATGAACACACACACTCGAACATACCACACACAGATGCATACACACACTGCATTCACACTGTGCATACAATTTACACACAGGCTACTCAACACAAAGTACATCTACCCACACAGTCACACTCCACACAGCTGCATTGTGTTTGACAGAGCACACACGCACACACACATGCAAATGACCAAATATCCATACATGCAACAAGCACACAGCTCAGCTTCCATCTGTACAGGTACCTGTGGACACACAGTCACGTCCGCCATGGCCCTGCATCCACAGCCAACCTGGATTGCTGCAGGCAAGGTCTCCTGCCTGTGCTTCCCCTCCTGCTCCCAGGACTGCCTGCTCCCAGTCACTCGCCGTCACCGTGGCCTCCACAGGGAGACAGGGAGACCGGGCACACAGAACAAAAAGCCAAACCCACATTCAGCTGTTGGACTCACCTCAGAGAGGACAGCAGGAGCGCTCAAATTACTAAGTAAGCACGAACTGAGCGGATCCAGGGGTTCCAAATTCATTATCACGCTGCCCCCATTATTGAGGACAGGGCTAAGCTAGTTGCCACCAAAGCACTCGCGAGCTCACTGATACCCCAACTTGCCAATTCTCCCCTGTCTTCCCTCCGCCCTGTTCACACTACACCCCTTTCCCTTATCCTGTGCCTGGCTTATTTGGGAGTCCTGACTTGTAGCTGCAGCAAGGCTGTTGAGACATTGCAAGATGGCATTCTCGCCTGATGCATCCTTCCGAGGGTGGAGCAGTTGCCACCTTGTGTGTCCATGTCTGACCACATCCCAAGGCGGCAAGGGTCTAGGGCCAGGCAGCCACATGCAGTGTGGCACTGTACCTGTCTGGGGCTCTTCTACCTGCCTCCCATTCACTCTGCCCAGGTCAAAGCCTTAGCGGCTGCTCCCTGGGATCACGGCTCAGGAGCAGGCTGCAGGACAGAGCAAAAGGCCTTGGCGTCTTTCCATACCATTCGCAGATCTCAGGATAATCACTATCTGAGCTGTCACAGACAGGACAGGAGACAGCCTGTAAGCCTTTGCCAGGCAAACAGGCAGTTACTATGATGACCAGTCCCATTTGACAGATGAGGAAGCTGAGGCTAAGCTAGATTAAGTAACCTGGGTGGCCCCCATTGCCTCTGCACCCTGGAGTTCAGTCTCCCATGGTTGACTCCGACCTGCCTTCCCACCTGTCCCCCATGACTTCTCCAGCCACATCCATGGCTCTCCATCCCCAGACCTTCCTAGGGGTGCCCCTCTCCGTGTCTGCTCCTGCTGTCCCCTTTACCTGGAGATCCATCCCTGGGCAGGACCAAGCTTCCTGCCACAGGCCTGCTCCCTGATCTGGTGAAATTCCTCCCCTTGCTCGTCCTCCCGTAGCTCCCATTTCTGTGCCAGGCACAATGGAAGCGCTCTGCATCTATCAACTTGTCTAAGCCTCCAGGAAGCCTTAGGATCGTCCTCAGATGAAGAGACCAAAGCAAGAGGCTGCGGCTGCCGGGGTTCACACCCAGGTGGTTGACTCGAGAGGGAGTGCTTCTACGCCAAGGCACTGTGCTCTCCTGCTCTCTTTCTCTCGTTCTCTCCCCCTCTCATTCACTCCTGTCCACACCCCTATGAATGAGATCATCTGCAAGCCCCATTTTACAGATGAGGACACTGAGGCTCAGGGAGTTCAATGACCCACCCATGCTAGAAAGCCAGGTGGAAGCCTCCCCCTGCCCAGCTGTGATGCTTGTCTCTGTTTCCCACCCCTGGAGGCCTCTATCCTCCGATATCCAAGTTCTCCTTATCCCCCACCCTGCACCTGGTCACTTAGGAAGAGAGAAGCCTCTCCAGTTAGATTTTAACCCCCAGGAGGGGCATCCGTATACCCAGCGCCCCTCGGCCCGCCATGGTAACATCCAATCAGAGTGCACTCAAGTGAGTTTTGCCCCAGCTCTGATGACTCTGATGGAAGCTGGTCTCCTTTGACCAGGAGCTGCCTGTAACTCTAGCTTCAAATACATGAAATAGATGTTCCCAAAGGTAGATGACCAGGGGCAGCAGCTAAATTCAAGCAGGAAAGATTTGGGTTGAACACAAGAGAGAACACAGCGACCAGCACAGCTGGCTGAACCTACAATGAGACAGGTTTCCTGCCTCTCCCTGGATAGTTTAAGAAAACAGAAACAAACCTGTCTGATGCTCACCACACACAGAAGGCAAGGGTTGGACCCACTGACCTCTCGAGAATTCTCTCCACTCCAGCCGTTCACCACACGCCAGGGAAGGGTGCCCCACAGCCACGCATGAATCCCACTTTCAAACTCCCTCAGAACCACTCAAAGGCAAGGTCTGGCAGCGCAAGGGGCCTGCAAAAATAATGCACCCATGTAGCCACGACCGGGGCCACAGACCTCTGGTTCACAGACTCTCAGTGTGAGAACAGACTCTAGAACCTTCCACAGCCTGGCTGGCTCTGAGAAACTTCTATGCTCTCCTCCACCCTGCACACACCCCGCCCCCCAACATACCCTAGAGCAAAGATGCCTTCTGCACAAGGAAAAGGTGGGGGCCCAGCTGCCAACGCAGCCCCTGAGAGCACATCAAATCAGAGCTATTTTTAGCCCTTCTTTCCAGCATCCCTGACATCAGCTGAACAATGGTGGCAGGCTCAGGGCGCATGTCTGAGAACACAGGGATGAAATGGCATTTCTTTCCAGGGGCCCAAGGGATATGGCAGGGGAAAGCACCCCGAGGCTTCCGGGAACAGAGGCAGCTGCGGTAGACGTCACCATGCAGTCTTTCTGGATGTAGGGTCAAGATCACAGGTGACTTCCCTAAACATCCCAGGGCTCAGGACAGCATCACCTGGGTGAAACTGGCTCCACCCCATGCCACCCAGCCTCATTTCCCCACCATCACAGTAGGGCTCAGGCCACTATGGCCTTCTCCAAGACATTGAAAAAAAACTTGATTTAGAAGGCCAACATGCTGTTGGGCACAGTGGTTCTTGCCTGCAATCCCAGCACTTTGGGAGGCCAAGGCAGGCAGATCACCTGAGGTCAGGAGTTTGACACCAACTTGGCCAACATGGTGAAACGCTGTCTCTACTAAACATACAAAAATTAGCTGGGCATGGTGGTGCACACTTATAATCCCAGCTAACTGGGAGGTTGAGGCAGGAGAATTGCTTGAACTTGGGAGGTGGAAGTTGCAATGAGCTGAGATGGCACCACTGCACTCTAGCCTGGGCAACACAGCGAGACTCCATCTCTAAATAAATAAATAAAAATAAAAAGACCAAAATGCCTTGGCAAACCCATGTGTCGGAGAAATGTGGGTTTCCCTTTGTTTCTCCATCTAAGCTCCCAGGACAGGGACCAAGGTTTTGTTTTTTTGTTTATCTTTGTATCTCTGATATGAAGCACACTACCTGGTACTTACAGGCATTTGATGTTCTCTAATGAATGAATGAACACATTGGGCAACTTCTTGATAAAATCCTTGAACTCTGGAAAGTTCATATATCTCTATTCCAAGCCCCTAGGGCAAGGGTACTCAAAGACCTTCCCTTCTCCAGACTCTGGCCTAGCCTCGCATCTCTGCTGGGGAACCTGAGAGCTGGGCGGTGTGCAGAGCAGCTCAAGGGGACTCCCAGCTCTGCTCCTCCCTTCCCTCTCCTGTCCCCAAGCCTCACTCTCCAGCCCAGCCTAAGTCCCCAACCTGGAGTGAATATGGGGAATGCATTTGATTCCTCTCTAGCCCCCACGCACTCTTTCCAACCAAGCAAGACAAGCCCCTTGCTGGTGGTGCCCCGTGATTTTCAGCGAGGAGTTGTGACCACTGCCATGCCCATGATGGGAAAGGCCACTTTGACCTCACTCAAATTAGAGCTAAAGACCTCCTGACCACACGCTTCTCCCGGTGTCACTCTACCTGCAGCTTGCTCAGATGAATCTGACAGGACCCAAGTATCCCTCTCTGCACACAGGCTGCCCATGGGGAATGAGGGTGAGACTGGCTCTGCCCGCAGGAGGGGAAACATGAATAGGTGGTCCAAGCACTTCACAGCTAGGAGAAAGGACCCCCGACCCAAAGTGAAGTCACCCACACTCCACTGGGGCCTTTGGATGGCGTAATGGACACAGGCACTTGAACAGGCTGCAGAGCCCACCGGGGCAGTGGACATGCTTGTACCCTTGCGTAAGCCTCAGGCGCAGGGTGTGGCTGCAACACCCTACTGTTCTTTTTCGGCCCATACTGGGCCTATCATTAATTAATTTATCTAAAACACAAAGGAGGCTTTTCCCTCCGCCTCTCCCACCTCTGGGGGTGGCATGTCCTGCAGTTTTCCCTCCCTGTGGACTATGCTGTCCCTCAATCTGCCCTAAATATGCCCCTTTATGACATTCCTGAGCACTCTACTGCAGGGATCCAAACCCCTCTCAGTCGTATTCAAGCACTCAGCAGATATAATTGAGCTCCTACTGCACGCCAGGCCCTAGGGTAGGCACAGGGGACCCAGCATGGTCCCTGTGCTCATGCCGTTCACAGACCAGTGGAGGAGACGCTCATTAGAAGCTGGCAACAAGGTTGGAACAGCAGGAGAGGCTTCTAATTCCATTGCTAGGCATGAGATATTTCTATCAGAGGCATCTGAGCTGAGTGCTCAGGGATGGGGGAGAGTTCACCAAGCAGCTAAGGGAAAGAAGGTGCTGCAGGTAGACAATTCCAGAGGGTCAAAATCCCCCAGGTTAGTGTGGGGAGAGACAGAGGAAGGAGTGAGGGGAGGCCAGGCTGGACAGAAAGGGCCTTGGGAGCATGGATGCATGCAGGAGGCAGGCACGGTGGGGATCAGATGGCATGTCAGGAGGCTCACTCTGGCTGCAGTAAGGAGATGGGTTGGAGAGGAAGACACAGTAGCCCCAGTGACTATGAGTGAGGAGAGCTTGCTCCATGGTGGTAATGCTGGTAAGGGGAAATCATAGCTCTCAGTGGCAGAGGAAAAGCCAGAAAACGAAGACAGGTCTGAGGTTTGGTTTGGTTGACCAGAAGGATGGTGTTGCCATTCACCGGGATGAACCAAAAAAGGAGAGAGGAGGTTTGGGAGTGAGATACCTGGAAGGAGAGAGGAGGTTTGGGAGTGAGATACCTGGAAGGAGAGAGGAGGTTTGGGAGTGAGATACCTGGGGAACGTCCAGGCCAGGAGGCCGTGTGTGTCTGTGAAGCACAAGATGAAGATCCAGGCCGGAGACGCAGACAGTGGAGTTGAGGAAGCACAGATAGCAAATCTGGGGGCATGGCTGGGGTCACCCTGGGGGATCGAGGGAGAGCAGCCCAGGATGGAGCCCTGAAAATGCCATCGCTTAGCCTCCATGGAAGAGGAAGGTCAGAAAGGACCAAGACGGCCCTGGTGATCAGGGAAGAGAAGCACCACTTAACCAGACCCAGAGAAGGAGGAGAAAGACAGTGCAGTGTAGCCGCCGGGGTCCTGGACTGGGCTTGAACCTAAGTATTGGCAAAGGTGATCTTTCGCTCGTCATCTAGGATGTTTTGCCTGCATCTTCTCTCAACCTTCAGTTTTTGAGGCTGAAAAGTCCCGGTCTTTTCATCCAGTCCCGTGAGAACAGCCCATCACCAGGGGAACTGTGGATCCCTTTGCTCTGGGCTCTTCTCAGTTCTGCCCTCATTCTGGGAGCCAGGAGGGCTTTGAGGATATGACCACACAGGTGTAGGGACCCAAGAGCTGAGGGAAGAACCTTCCTGGGCAATCTTTTCAACTCTGGGCTCAAATGCTCCCTACCTTCTAGGATGAAGTGGCTGTCAGGCCTGGGGTTGGGTAAGCAATACCTTTCAAAGTCGTGTAGCCAAGTCCAGGGTGCAGGGTGGGTTAGGGAGAGGGTGACTGCAGAACAGCCACCTTTCCCTCAGAGAAGAGGACTCAGGATATAACAGCAGCTGCCATTTGTATGCCAGGCACCACCAAAATATCTCACTGGTTCCTCACAACAACCCTATGAGGTAAAACCAGTATCCCAGCTACAGGTGGAGAGGCAGGGCTTCAGAGAGGTTTGGAAGCTTTCCCAAAGTCACACAGTGAGAGAACTAGAGCACTGGGATTTGGGCTCAGGTCCGTCCCCATCCAGGAGACAGACCCTCTCCCTCAGCGTCCTGCTGTCCCTCATCCCATGCAGCTGTCAGTCCTGTGGAAGATGACAGCACCGCATCCACTGTGTGTGCTGAGACTTAGGCTCTTGAAACCTCTGCCAACTGAGAAGGTTGCTATGTTCCACTGCCCCCTGCCCTGGGTGAGTGGCCTTAGGAAGCTCTTCCCCTGTGTTTCCTTATGAGTGAGATGAGCGGTGAAGACCAGGTGAGCTCTCAGGTCCTGGCACTACTCTGACTCTGCAGACCTTGTAGGGTCTGGTCAGCTGCCCAGAGATCTTTCCAGCTCAGTAGCTACCCTAGAGGACCTGGGCTATCCTTGCAGGACCCGGTCTGTCCCCTCCTGTAGCACCCACCGCCCCCCAACCCCCGCTGGCTGCTTTCCCACAGGGAAGGCCCAGCACCTCCCATCCCGGCATGTAGCTGTGGCTCATCAAGCCCTCCTTGTATCCGCACCCACCAGCCCCATTCTGGGAAGATGCGCTCATCTGTGTTGCTTCCTGGGACCTCCCTGGGAAACGGGCTCAAAATAGAAGATGACATTTAGCAGAGTTTGCACCACCCAGGGCGGCCAGTGACATTTCCACATCGTAGCGCCCAAATCTTCAGGTGATCAGCAATTCCCAGCCCTGCCCTGGGCGGCGCAGCCTCTCAGGAGGCTCCCCAAAGTCAGACCCGGGGCAGGGCAGCAACGGCCACATCTTCGCTGAGTGAGCCTCACACTCACGCTGCCCTCTCCTGGCAACGTCTCCACGTGCTGCTGGAGACACCCAGGTAGTCCAGGGTGAGCACTGGCTAGAGGAGCCTGAGTCCTGGGGCTGCCTCTGCAGGGCCGGTTCTAGGGCCTGGGGCAAATCCCCCCCCCCAACTCCCACTTCCAGCATCCCCCTCCATAAGATAAAGAGCAGAATAATTGTTTCTAAGTCCCTTCCACATCTTGAGTCCTAAGGGCCAGCTTAGCAGACTTTCCATAACTGCCCTGCAGGGAGAAGGCCTGGTGACCCAGCACGGGCCCCCTTCCTCTGGGGCGCAGCAGCACCGTGGATGAAGTTCTGAGAGTCAGGGCAGCCCCTTAAAGACTTAGGCAGCATGGAGAGCAGGGGCCAGCCACACCACAGAGTCAGGGCTAGAGCTCCCCGGGGCTCTGAGCTCTCACTTCATAGCCAGGAAGGCACACCTGTTCCTAGAACAGTCACCTGAAATGAGGACAGGGAGGCCCCCCATGTACCAGACCCGAAACCAGGCACTCAAGGCTAGCGGGGGACACTGTTAGTGCTCTGATAGGGGAATGTGACTGAAGGCAGTATGTCTATTGTTATCCACATTTTATAATGGGAAAACTGAGGTGAGCACCATTAAGTAACTCATCCAAGGACGCAAAGTCAAGGACCGGTGCCTACAGACAGTGCTGTGCCCAAAGCATGGGGAGCTCTGAGGGCAGAGGAGGGAACTCCTAGCCCAAGTTGGGTTGGGGGTGTGAGGAAGATTCCAGGAGGAGGTGAAGTCTGAGCAGCATCTCTGAGCTGGAGCAAGAGCCCACTTCCATAGGCCGGGAGTCCCTTTCTCAGCCCAGCCTGCCTTGACTCAGGGGTCCACAGGCTGTGCTCACAGCTCCTCCAGCATGGCCCTCTCCTGGCTCCTCTGCATGAAAAAGAACCCACAGGGCTGCAGCTGGAAGTTTTCTGAAGTCAGAAACTGAGCATCCTTGCCCCTCCACCCTTCCTGGCCCAGGAATGCAAGCACTCGTGACACATGGCAGGATGGATGGAAGTGGGGGTGGCCGAGACCAGAAGAGGTCACAGCGGAGAGGGAGGGGCACCTTCCCAGTAGGCGGGGGTCCGACTCCACCCTGTCGCCGGTCAGCAGCCCTCACCTCCTGCTGCCGTCACCGCCTGGCCAATGGATAGTGCAGGGGGCTCCTCCGTGCTCCCAGCCCCTAGCCTCCTCTAGGGCCCTGCTGAAGCCAGTGTGGTGCAGGGCCAAGCTCAGAAGGACCTCATTTCCCCAGGGAGCGTGAGCTCCTTGTAGAGCCTGCTAGAAGCAGAACACACCCACCCTGTGCCAGGGCTGGGGGAGGGTGATTGTGGCAGAGATCACGGGTCCAGGCCTTTCCCGTCATTCCCACTGACCAACCCTGAGATGGTAAGAACCACATCAGCCTCAGTCACCTCATTTGTAAAGTGGGAACAAGGGTCTCTTGTTGGATTCTCTCTTGACTTCCAGCAGGTGCAAATGAAGAAAGGGATGTGTCCCCACAACAGTTTTAGTCTGAAAACCCCTGACAAGAACAGAAAACCTAGTCTCCTAGACAGACAATGCTTAATAATTCATTCGTTCATACCTCAGCACATTCCGAAAAGAATTTGAGATGGCGAGAACATACGATCCAGTTGGCAAGCACCACAGGCCCTTGGCTTGCTGGCCAAACCATCGCCTCTCAAGGTCATCCAGGAGTAGTTGTCTAACACTTTCCAGGGCAGGCAGCTTGCTAGAAGTTTCTCAGATGCCGTCTTATCAAAGCCTCACAACTGCCCATTGCACAGGTACTATCACTACATTTTTCTACACACGAGAACCCTGAGGTGCAGAGATGGTAAGTTACTTGCCCAAGGCCAAACAGCAAGGATGGGGAGTGGGGATTCCCATCCAGGACTGACTGTGAGCCCCAGAACCTCAGTAGCCTGCTCTGACGTCTTCCTGTGCTTTCCAAATTGTCAAGGGCCAAACGGAGTCACCCATCCATCTACGACCTCAGGGCTGCTGTCCTGGGCCAGTCCCTTGCAGCAGGTGCCCAGGAAGTCTGGAGGCCACAGCACCCCAGGTCCCTGCCCTTGGAACTCAGTTTCCAGGCAGAGGCAGACACTGTTCAAATGAGCAAAGAGTGTTGGAAAATCATGCTGGGGGACAAGGACTGTGGAGAAAATAAAACAGAGGGATAGAAAGGTGTGTGTGTGTGTGTGTGTGTGTGGCCTCCACAGTGGTGATGAGGGAATGCACACCAGAATGGGACAAGGTGCTGAGCGACACATGGGTAACAGCCAGGCTGCAGCTCAGAGAGGGGAATGGGTTTGCAGTGGAACAACAAGAAGACTGGGGAGGTGTGAGTGAAGACAGAATGACCAGCGGCTGCACTGGGAGGAACTTGGTTTTAGTCCCAAATAGCAGTAGTAGCCTCCAGTCCCTTTCACACTGCATGGCTTCTTTCTGATCTTGCCCTCTTACACAAGCCCTGCACTTCCCCGGACCTCAGGGTCTTCACCTGCAGAATGGGAAGGCTGGTCCATGACCTCACGGCCCATCATTCTATTTTGCTCCAGAGTCTCATCTTCCCCTGGGAGTGGGGGCCTGGGAGGCTGCCACCTCTTCCAAGTAGGCTGCAGCACAGCAGGTGTGAAGCGGCACAGGCAGAAACCACCCCAGATGCATGTCAGTGGCATTGGGAGAGGAAGAAACAAGATTTTCCTCCTGACCTGGCCTGAGCTGGGAGTGGGGAGCCCGGGCCCGGGAGGGGGCAGGGGTGGCAGCTGTTATGGGTATGCCAGGTCAGGAAGAGGCCACTGCAGAAGGGCTGGGCTGAGTGGGGACGACAGGAGAACCAAGAGGCCACAGCCAGCCCCCTGCCCTCCTCTAGTTGGCTGAGAAAAAGCCCAGATCAGCAGGGGAAATTGTGAGCCAGTGGGTGGGGGAGTGGGAAGGAGAAGGACCAGCTATAAAGGGTACATGCAGCATAGGTCCAGAGCATGACCTCCTGCAGCCCTTCTGCCCCTCTCCAGGCTTTTCCAAAGCCTCCATCCCCACCCCAGGCCTCAGCCCACCTGCCTCAGGGGCTGCCTCAAAGCTCCTGCCCAGGAAGGGGACCCAAGTTCACCCACAGGGCTCCCTGTGACATTCCTGCTCTGAAGTGATAGGGTAATAGGGTAGTGACCTGGGAGGCAGCCAGTCAGAGTAGAAAGAGGCCCACCTACCACCCACATCATCCATGAGCTTGCTTACTGTATGCACAGTCCGTAGACCCCCAACAAGCACTAATACAGTCAGTACGTGAGAACCTCTCATATTTTTAGCATCCTGTGATGTGCTGAACTGTTATTTCCTTGCATTATTATATTTGTTTTTTCTTTTGTTGGAGACATGGTCTCATTCTGTTGCCCTGACAAGCAACAGCACAGCTCACTGCAGCCTCAAACTCTTGAGCTCAAGCAGCCTCAAGCAATCCTCCCACCTCAGCCTCCCCCATAGCTGGGACCACAGACATATGCCACCATGCCTGGCTAATTTTCTTTATCTTTTTGTAGAGATGATGATATAGTTTGAACGTGTATCCTTGCCCAAATCTCATGTTGAAATGTAGTCCCCAGTGCTGGAGGTAGGGCCTGGTGGGAGGTGATTGGATCATGGGGGCAGATCCCTCATGAATGAACCTGAGTCTCCCCTTAGCACAGGGGGCCCAACCGCTGGGCCGTGCACAGGGACTGGTCTGCGGCCTGGTAGGAACCCGGCTGCACAGCAGGAGGTGAGCGGCAGGCGAGCAAACATTACCACCTGAGCTCCGCCTCCCGTCAATCAGTGGCAGCATTAGATTCCCATAGGAGTGTGAACCTTATTGTGAACTGCACATGTGAGGGATCTAGGCTGTGCGTTCCTTATGAGAATCTAATGCCCGATGATCTGTCACTGTCTCCATCACCTCCAGATGGGACCATCTAGTTGTAGGAAAACAAGCCCAGGGCTCCCACTGCTATGTTGCCCAGCCCTACACTATTATATTTGAATCTGCAGCAGTTCAGTGGGTCTGGTACTATTCATCTTTTTTACAAGTGTGGGAAAAATCTAGATGATCTGAATCCTCTTGCCCTCCTTTATATAATAGCTGTATTAATTTACCCTTTGAAGATGTATAATTCACCAGTTTCAGTACTTCCACAGAGTTGTGCAACCATTGCCACCATATAGTCCCAGAACATTTGCATTATCCCAAAAAGAAATCCTGAACTCTCCAGCAGCTGCTGCCTGTTCTTTCCTCTCACCACAGCCTCTGGCAAGTGCTAGTCTACTGTCGTCTCTACGGATTAGCATATTCTGGACATTTCATACAAATGGAATCATGCAATATATGGCCTTTGTGCCTGGCTTCTTTCATTTAGCATGTTTCAAGTTTTAGCCACAGTGTAGCATGCATCAATACTTCATTCCTTTCTATTGCTGAGTAGTGTTCCATTATATGTATATACCATATTTTGTGTATCATATTCATTAGCTGATAGACATTTGAGTTGTTTCCACTTTTTGGCTGTTATGAGTAATGCTGCTATAAACATTCACCTACAAATTTTCATATGGACATATGTTTTCAATTCTCTTGGGCATACACACGGTAGCAGAACTCCTGGGTCACACGGTAACTTTATGTTTAACTTTTTGGAGGAATAAGCAAGCTGTTTTTCATCATGGCTGCACCATTTTGTATTCCCACAAACAATGCGAGTGAGTGTTCCAATTTCTGCACATTCTTGTCAACCCTTGTTATTGACAAGATAACCCTTGTTATCTTTTTGTTTTTAGCCATTCAAGTGGGTGTGATGTGGTATCACAGTGTGGTTTTGACTTGTATTTCCCTAAAGACTAATGATGTTGAGTGTCTTTTCACGTGCTTAGTGGCCATGTATATATCTTCTTTGAAGAAATGTCTATTGAAACCTTTTGCCCATTTATTAATTGGGTTGTCTCTTTATTATTGAGTAGGATATATTTATTTATATATATATTTATTATTTTATATATTATATATTTATATATATTTATATATTTATATATAATAATATATATTTATTTATATATTATTAATATATATTATATAATATATAACATATATATTAATAATAAATATATTAATAAAATACATTTCTTTATTATTGAGTAGGATATATTATTGAGTAGGATATACGTTTATTATTTATTCTGGATATAAGTCCCTAATCAAACACATGATTTACAAATACTTTCTCTCATTCTGTGGGTTGTCTTTTCACTTTCTTGATGGTGTCAAACTTTCTTGATGTTTTCTTCTTTGAAGCACAAAAATTTTTCATTTTGACGAAGTCTAATCTGTCCATGTTTTCTTTTGTCATTTGTGCTTTTGGTGTCATATTTAGGAAGGCTTTGCCTAATCCAAAATCATGAAGGTTTACGCCTATGTTTTCTTCTAAGAGTTGTATAGTTTTAGCTTTAACATTTAGGTCTATGATGCATTTTGACTTGGTTTTTGTGTATGATGTAAGGTAAGGTAAGGGTCCAACTTCATTCTTTTTTTTCTTTTTTTGAGACAGAGTTTTGCTCTTTTCTCCCAGGCTGGAGTGCAATGGTGCAATCTCAGCTTGCTGCAGTCTTTCCCTCCTGTGTTCAAGTGATTCTCCACCCTCAGCCTCCCGGGTAGCTAGCATTACAGGCAAGTGCCACCACACCTGGCTAATTTTTGTATTTTTAGTAGAGATGGGGTTTCACCATGTTGGCCAGGCTGGTCTCGAATTCCTGACCTCAGGTGATCCACCAGCCTTGATCTCCCAAAGTGCTGGGATTACAGGTGTGAGCCACTGTACCCTGCCCCCGGCTTCGTTCTTTTGCATGTGGATATCCACTTGTGATTATGGCAGTGCAAGAACAGCCTAACACAGATGATTGCTGCTCACTGCAGTCTTGACCTCCCAGGCTCAAGCAATCCTCCCACCTCAGCCTCCTGAATAAATGGGATTACAGGTGTGTCCCAACATACCCAGTTAATTTTCTTTCTTTCTTTTTAATTTTTCGTAGAGATAAAGTCTCACTATGTTATCTAGGCTAGTCTTGAAATTTTGGGCTCTTGTGATCCCCCCATGTAGGCCTCCCAAAGTGCTAGAATTACAGGCACTCACCACCACATCCAGTCTCTGTCTTTTCAAGGTAACATTTATGCAGTGAGGACTCTAAGTTAGACATGGGTCTAAGCACGTCATGTGTATTAACTCACGTAACATAACCTATGAAGTATTCTTCATAGTCCCATTTTACAGGTGAAGAAACTGAGGCAAGTAGTTTGCCTAAGGTCGCACAAGTAGTAGACAGCAGAGCTGGGAAGTGAACCCAAGCTATGTGGTTCTGTTTCCCCTGCCAGACACCCATAGAGATGCCAAAAACATGGGAATGAGCTAGCCTGAGTCTCCCCTTTCTAGATAAGAAGTTGGGGTGCAGAGGCTGAGGCTCACTGTAACAGAGGTAGGATGAGATCCAGGCCCACACTGGACACTTCCTCTTCCCATGCGGCCCTGGATATTCATTTCAATGTCATGTTGCCCTGACAAAATGCTGAGAGGGAAGCTGTGGCCATGGGGCAACTCCTTGTTGCCCTGGGCTTCAGGGCCCTGAGTGGCTGCTGGGTGAGACGGTGAGGGCACAACAACAGAAAGATGGAGAAGAATGGGTGGGAACCCAGCTCTTCCCTTTACAAAGGAAGAAGGCTGAGCCCTGAGAGGGACGTGCCTGCCCAGTGCTCCTGGCTCCCTGGCCTGCGTTTCTCCTGCCACCTTGCTGCTCCCCATCTCACAGCCCAGTGCTGCCAGGAGGAAGCAGGCAGAAAGGATCTGGGACCGTCTCTTCCACTGACAGTTTTCTAGGGCTGATCCTCAAAAGCGAATGTGCAGAGCCTTCTTCTGTGGCCTCCCTCACTCTGGTTGTCATCACAGTCATTTCATTTCCTTTTTCTGCCCGTCTGAGAGGCACCCCGGGGTGGACAGTGGTGGGGGACACTAGTGGCTTACTAGGCCTCTATCCCTGGGTCCTGGGGACCCATCTTCAGGGTCTGCCCAACACCCCATACAAAGCAGGCACCACACCTACCCCTTAGAGAGGTTCCCCAAGAAGGCCAAGAGTTTCCCTGAGGCTGGAGAGGATGAAGGGCTCAGGCCTCAACTTGGGAGTTCAGCCAATTATCGACAGAGAGGACAGTGCTAAGCATGGTGATCAGATACCGCTGGAAAGACAGCTCAGGGACAGCTCCAGGAGTCAGGAGTCTACAGCCCTCTTGGGGCTTTCCGAGAGCACCAGCATCATCATTGCCTTTAGGAGAATAGGAGATGTCAAAGAGAAGCATTGCACCAATGGTTTCAAAGGGCTTGAGCCAATAATCACAGCACAGCGATGGGCTGCCCGTTTGCACCTCTGCTGTGGCCAGTGGGGACAGAAGGAATTGAACTAGAAACTAGGATTAATCTGTCTTCAGCTTCTCAGATACGGGTAAGATCTCTCTCCTCTTCTGGGCTTGCAAAAGCCTGAAGGTGAGAGCTTCCTTAAAATGTGTACCCTGGCATCTTGCTTTTCTCACCCTAGTCCTGGCCCTGTCCATAACTCAGTTATTTTTATTTATTTATTTTTTTGAGATGGAGTCTTGTTATGTCACCCAGGCTTGAGTGCAATGGTGCGATCTTGGCTTGCTGCAACCTCTGCCTCCTGGGTTTAAACAATTCTTGGGCTTCAGCCTCCCGAGTAGCTGGGATTGCAGGCACGTGCCACCACGCCCATCTAATTTTTGTATTTTTAGTACAGATGGGGTTTCACCCTGTGGGCCAGGCTGGTTTTGAACTCCTGACCTCAGATGAACCACCAACTTCGGCCTCCTGAAATGCTGGGATTCCAGGTGGGAGCCACCGTGCCCGGTCATAACTCAGTCTTCAACCTGCCCCATCCAAGCTGTGTTCCAATCAGGAAAGCACAGGGAAGCCTTTTCCTAGGCAATGGGTTCAGGCACAGCAGGTGGGTGCAGGTACAGTCTACTCCAGGCGTGTCCCCATTGGAACACCCCACTCCCTTCCTTCAGGCCCTTCTACTCCCTGGGGTCCACAGAGCTCAGGGAGCCTCTTGTGGCCCATGATGTGCCCTTCTCCCCACCTGCTCCCTAAGCAGTGACAGGCTGCAGTGACTGGGGATGATACATCAATGTCTTGCAGGCTCCCAAGAGACAGACAGGCAGACCCTGGGATGCTGATCGCGTAGTCACCAACAGGAAGGAAAATGAGAGGAGACTGCGGGGCAGATGGGGCTTCCACCTGCCAAGAGCCGCTGATGCCCAGTCTTACTCTGGGCAGCATGACCCCTTCCCTCCCAGCCATCCAGGAGTGGGGAATGGGGCTTGCCAATGCAGGGGCCTCTCCTTATCCCAGGATGGGCCTCTCCATCCCTCCTCAGGACAAGCGAAAACTGGAGAGTGGGTAAATCCACACAGAGCATGTTGGTTTGGGTCCAGAAACTGGAACTAAACCAAATTAGGATCCAACAACGATATCGAATCTAAAAATGATCCCCAATGTGATTTTTTAAAAACTGAATCAAAGTGTTAAAAAAAAAAAAAAGAAAAGAAAAACTTGGTGACTATAGTTAGATGTGTAATTAAACTTCGGTGCTTTCTAAATCTACTGCACTGAGAGGAAAAAGAAACCCATGTGATTTGGAAAGTGGATTAGCCTACTTTTACGTTGTGTGATCTTGAGTAAGTCACTTGCCCTCTCTGGGCCTCAGTTTCCCTCACTTGTGTCAGACTGAAAAATCTGAACAGCTATCATTGCTGTTTCCCTAATCCGTGAGTCTCAAAATAGTCTTCAAATGGACTCTGCCAGCCCTTCCATGAGGTGCAAGTTCCCGTTTGGACGGCCACCAAGCCAAGTCATCTGGAGGAGGAACGTTCTCTGTGCGCCATCTGTGAAGAGCCTGGGAAACAGAGGCCCGGGTGCTGGGGCTTGGGGTGACTGCGACTCTTTAGAGCCGGCATTAATGCGATTATGGGATTAGGATGTTCATCTTCATTTTCACTGTGCTTCATTTGGTGAAATCAAAAGTGACAATGGGTTGCCCGGTGGGTGCTGCCATTCTCCCAGGAGGGCACACGTCCAGCTACTCAGGGCAGGGGTCATCCTGAGAGCTGGATATCACTGGCAAGGCTGGTGGTTTAGGAGGCTTTCATCACCTGGGACACGGCGTGCCAGCACCCATGAGCGAGAGAAGTCAGAGAAGACAGGGTAGAAATGTGTGTGATCACCACGGGAGCCAACATTCCCCTTTTACAGAGGAAGACACAGGCAGGAGCCTGGGCCACCTGCTGATGGAGGCAGTGGCCATTTTTGCCTGCATTTTCTCAACTGTGAAATGGAGCAACTCACTCCTCCTTCTCTGTCCTACAGAGAAAGGATGGGCTCATCACTGGATGAGAAAGTACAACTTAGCTTCCAGAGCTTCTGCAGAGAGGAAACAGAATAGAAGCCTTTTAGGAACTATTATTGTCATCACAGTCATTATCCAGCTCTGAGGGAGCTGAAGGCCTGGATGCTTTATCGTGAGAGCAGCTCTCACCTTGTGTGCAAAAGCTACATCTGCATTTCAACAGGAGGGCATCAAGCCTGAGAATAGGGCCTAATCTGCCCACAAGCTGGGGAAAACCATGCAGGACTTCTGTAACCAGAGTATGATGCTGACACTCTGGGTTGTGACCACCTCTCCTGGGTCACTGTGGGTGTTGGGTCACTTTGTGGGTCCTTGGACTGAGCTCATGTATAGATAATGACAGTTCATGCAGCTTTCCCTGAATAACTTCTCCTGGTCACTGGATCTCTCCAGTGTCCCTCCCTCCCCACTCTATGGCAAGGCCTGGCCTGGAGACCACAGAAGTGGGAGAGGATCTGGGTCCCTTCTGCTTGCCATGTAGAAAGGGACACTGGTTCTCTGTGACCCAGAGGTAGGGGGCATAGGAGAAATGGGTAGATGTTATAGGGAGACTGCTTTTGGCCAGTATCTTAATCAGCTCTGGTTGCTATAACAAAATACCCCCGTGTGGCTTAAACACTAGATATTTATTTCTCACAATTCTGGAGTCTGGGAAGTCTGAGATGAAGGTGCCAGTGGATGTGGTTCCTGGTGAGGGCTCTCTTACTTGCAGACAGCCGGCTTCTTGCTGTGTCCTCACATGGTGGAGAGAGAGGACAAGCTTGCTGGTGTCTCCCGTCTTCTTATAAGGACACTAATCCATTGCTAAGGCTCTACTTTCACGACCTCGTCTAAACCCTTGATTTCCCAAAGGCCCCACCTAATACCATCCCATAGTAGGTTACCCTTCAATATATGAATTTCATAGGACACAAACATCTGTCCAGGGCATCCAGTATTGGAAAAGACAGAGGAACAATCCTCTCAGAACAGACACCACCTTGCACCCTTTCCTCTGGTGTTCCAATGGCAGGAACCCTCTGGGAGGAATCTGAGAATGGGAGGGAAGTGGTTCTCCTTCTAAACATGAGTTTCTGTGACCAGGGCTGGAACTACGGTGAGGCAATGAAATGCCCGGAGTGCAGGATTTAAGGCAGCACTCACTCTCAGGGATCACTCCTGGGATTGCAAAAGCCTGAAGGTGAGGGGGGCCTCCTTAAAATTTGCATCCTGGCACCTTGTGTGTCTTACCCTAGTCCTGGCCCTGTCCATGACTCAGTCTTCAACCTGCCCCATTAAAACTCTCTTCCAATCAGGAAAACATATAGAGGTCTTTTCCTAGGCAGTTAGTTCAGATACAGCAGGTGCGTGCAGGTATAGCAGGTGGGTCAGGAACAGCGGAGGTACAGTCTACTCCAGGATGTCAAGGGAACTCTCAAGCCCATTAACCCATAAACATCAGGCATGGTCATAGCATTACCCTGGCAGATGACTGCCCCAGTCTCCGGGTCAAGATGTATGCTTACTTCAAAGTCCGGGGGAGGAAAATGATTAAAGTAAGAGAGAGGGAGGACTTTCCTTTGATCAGGGAATATTCCCACGCCTCCACAAGAAAGGAAGAAATGAAAACTCATGGAATTTCCACTCTAGGTCAGCCGTCTGCCACTTCTGCATCGTTATCTTATTTGATCCTCAACACAGCCCAGCCACAGGGCATCATTCTCAATTTACAGATAAGGAAACTGAGGCTTTGGGACAAAGGATTTGTCCAGGGTCACGGAGAATCCGAGAATCATTACCTCAGGTCTGAGACCAAGGCCAGCGCTTCACAGTCCCAAGGCAGGAGGCATCATTCCTTCTCACTCCCTCATCTAATCACCCTTTCACTCCTGCAGCACACACAGTGTAAGGGCCTGTGAAGAGGCAGGAACAATTCTAGGAGCTTGGAGATCGCTTGCATTCCAGTGGGGACTGAGAAAGTTAAAAGTCAACAACAAACAAGTAAACCAACAATAAGAGCCATAAATGAAACATGAGAGACAGGGAAGACCAGGCCAGACTGGCTAGATGGGGTAGGGCCAGGGGTATTTGTCCTGAACACTGAGTGAGGAGGAGCCAGTCAGGCAAAGATCGAGGGGCAGAGGGCATGGGTGCTGGGGTGCAAAAGGTGAGTATTGGCGGCACAGCGGGCAGAGACAGAGCGTGACCCAGAGTGAGGGTGGAGGGGAAGGCTGTGAGCGGATGAAGCCCAGCAGAAGAAGTTGCGTTTTTTTCTAAGTACAAAGGGAAGTCACTGAAAAGATTTAAACAGTGAAGCTGCAAGATCCAATTTACCAATTAAGAAGATCACTCCGACTCTGGTGTGCCCACCAGCCGGGACGCTGGAGGCCATGTGGCAGCCAATTGCTCACTGGCAACATGCCAGGCAAGAGGAGGCGGTGGCTCGAGTGGCAGTGGGAGCTGTGAGTCAAGAGACATTGACGATGCTGCAGAATGCCTTTTGGGCAGAGCTTGGGCCTGGCGTCCTCAGAGTCTGGCTAGGGGCGGCTGGGGAAAGAGGAGTCGGGGTGGAATCACTGAAAGCCAGATTCCGGGCCCGGCCTTGGCTCATAGAGTGAACACACAGTCCACACTTGATGAGTGAATGAAGAAACCGAAAGAGAAATCCAGGACTGTCTTTTTGGGCAGAACCTCCTTCACGTGGTCCTACCCACATGGGTGGCACCCACAGACCCAGCACACCACCAGCTTCCTGGCAACACTGGGCGTGGTCTGAGAGGCGGGCAACTGCAGCCCAGCGAGCTGGAAAAATGGGATTCTGAACTCTGGTTTGCTCCTTTTAGCTTTTTAACGCGGAGCCTCCATCGCCTCATTTGCCCACAGTTGCCCAGTTCTTATGCCAGGCAGGAGCAAACCTGCCTTTCGAGGGGAACGTCGCCAGGAGGAAGGGAGCCCAGTGAGAGTGGCTGGTCCTTCCACCACCTGAGGGGCCCAAGAATCATTGTTTCATTGACAATAACATGGGACATTTAGTATTCACCCAACACAAATGCATGGCTATTATACACCACCTTTCTGAGAGTAAAAGCTATCCCTTTTATTTGGGGGGAGGGCATGAAAGCACTTTCTCCACTTAAAATGCTGATCTTACTGTGCATTGTTCTTTGAAGTACAATGAAAAACATCTTGGCCTAATCATGACTTTCCGCGGGGTGACAGAGTGGGAGGAAATGGCCCCTCCTAGGAGCACAGAGGGGACTTATTTTCAATCTTTTTAAATAAGTAAGAAAATGCAAACCATAAGTAGGCTTAAATGCTTCCCCCACAGCTCCAAAACTTAATATTATCATACAATAGAGCTGCTATCAAGTCACATAGTACAACTCTGTTCCCTAACCAGCTTTGGGGGACACCATCATGCCACATTTCTGAAGTCCCCGACTTGTAGTCCCCATTTGCCATGCTGGACTGGGAATCAGGCTGCGGTGAACTCCAAAAGGGAGGTCCCCTGGTGCTCCGAGAGGTAGGATTTGACTTCTTTCTTTCTGGGGTTGCAGCCCAGGGAGGATTTCCGCTAGAAGGCACAAATGCATTTTTGTTTATTTATGATGTCTTACATCTTTTGGAACTTGGAAGGAAGGTTGGTTCAATGTTGCTTATCTTCTCTGTTCCATGTTTAGGTTGATATTCTGGTTCATCTGGTTTTTTTTTTGTTGTTGTTGTTGTTGTTTTTGAGACAGAGTCTCACTGTGTCATCTAGGCTGGAGTGCAACGGCATGATCTCAGCTCACTGCAACCTCTGCCTCCCGGGTTCAAGCAATTCTCCTGCCTCAGCCTCCCAAGTAGCTGGGACTACAGGCCCCGCCACCACACCTGGCTAATTTTTGTATTTTCAGTAGAGACGGGGGTCTCACCATATTGGTCAGCTTGGTCTCGAACTCCTGACCTCAGGTGATCCACCCGCTTTGGCCTCCCAAAGTGCTGAGACTACAGGCATGAGACACCGCACCTGGCCTGGTTCATCTGTTTTTGAAGCCGGATAGGATCTCAGTGGTGGCCCCTGTTTGAATCTCTAAGTAGTGACTGTCTTTTGAGCCTGTCCTTCAATCCTTTCTGGTTCCCTGGCTCCTGCCCAGTGCCCCTGCAGTCAGCAGACTTAACGCTCAATAGTGTCAGACTGAGCACATCCCACTTCTCCTCTCTCAGCCCTTCCAGGGGCAGCCAGTTCAGAGTCCAAGCCACAGTCTTGAGACAGGCCCTACTCCCCCACTGGCCTTCTCCACCTCAAACTCCTGCTCATGTGGCTGCAGCCACACTGGCAGCTGTCGGCTCTGACCTGCTCTACCTCAGGGCCTTTGCACCAGCTATCCTCTCTGTTCAAATGTCACTGTATCAGCGAGGTCTTTCTCGACCACCCTGTTTAAAAGAGCAGCCCTGCCCCAAATGTTCCACCTCTCCTTATCTGCTGTACTTTTTTCCATAGCCATTTCCACGGATATCCCTAGACACGGTTTTGCTTCAATACCTGCCTCCAGTCTTCCTGCTGTCACTGGGATGACCAGACAATATGGGCAGGAATTTTTGCTCAGCGTGAATCCACAGTGTCTCAAACAGGGCCTGACACAAAGAAGACCCTTCCTTTTTTTTTTTTTTTTTTAAGATCGAGTCTCACTCTGTCACCCAGGCTGGAGTGCCATGGTATGATCATGGAGCACTGCAGCCTCAACCTCCCAGGCTCAAGCAATCCTCCCACCTCAGCCTCCCAAGTAGCTGGGACCACAAGCAAATGCCATCATGCCTGGCTAATTTTAATTATTTTGTAGAGACAGGGTCTCCCTATGTTTCTCGGGCTGGTCTTGAACTCCTGGATTCAAGCAATCCTCCCACCTCAGCCTCCCAAAGTGCTGAGATTCCAGGTACCCAGACAAGAATTCTCTTCCTAAGTAGTTGCTGAATGAATGAATGATGTGAACACTGCGTGCACTGGGGTCAGTCCTGGATTCAAGTCCCAGCTCACAGCCGAGTGCCACTAGGCAAGTGAATTCACCGCTCTGAGCCTTCATTTCCATGTCTATAAAATGGGCAACAGAATCCCCACCGCAGAGGGTGGTGGCAGCGACCGCACATCAGCCTCTCAGCCCTGGGCCACCAACACAGGGTACCTACCACTCAAGATCTTGTGCCTCAGTGGGCTGCTCAGCTCTGAGAACCTTCTCCTGGGGTCCGGTCTTGCATTTACCCGCCTGACCTACCTCGCCAGGGCAGGGGCTGCCTGAGCTTCTCCTGTATCCTGGGGGAACACCTTGATTGAACTGTGGTTGTGGGAGAAACAAATGGTTGGTTCTAAAAACCCAACATCCCCATATGCTTCCCTGGGGCTTCTAGGACACCTGTCTGCTCATTTTTGCAAAACGGAAGCAGGCTGAACCCCTCGGGGCCGTCCTGATGACACAGAGCCTTCTTTGGGCCGGAGCTTAGACCTGGAGGCTGTGAACCACTCATGAGTGACGTTCCTCAGTGGCAGGACCCCGGATTTCCCACATTCAGGGCCTGAAACCACCATGACACACATCATTCTCCAAGGGCAGCCCAGTTCACCCAGAGCATGTTGGGGTCGTTTCAATCAGCGAAAATGGCATCTCAACTGTCACGGGGCATTTGGACAACATCTTGGTCTTGAAAATAAAAATGAACTTGCCCCCGAAGTCCTCCCAACAATCAGCACCTGCCTGTCCCAGCCGCTCCCGGCAAAGTCCCATGACCTCACCTGCAGGGTCTTGCCTGCCCACCCTGGAGTCACCTGGTCAGGGCAGGGGCCCCTCATCCCTTGATTTCCCCAGCAGCTGCAGCTGGGCCCACTCTCACTGCCAGACCTGCTCTCACTGCACAGGGAATGAGTCCTGGGCTTAAACCTGCAGTATCTTCTAAAGCCCTTTCCCCTGACATAGCCCACGTCTGTGGGAATTGCATTCGGACTTAGTTTCCCCAGCCAGCACTCCAGGGCCCTGTTAAACCCAGAGTCCACAACCCCATGCACGTGTGTTTACAGGCTTCCTCCACTAGGGGTCCAACCCTCCTCTTTACGTTGCCTTCCCTTCCCTCTCTCTTAAAGGGACTGGCCAAGGGCCACCAACTGGATTGGACCACAAGCCTGCTTGTTGGGCTCTCAGCTGTCCTCTTAGGAAACCATATTGCCAAGGCCCCAGAATCTGAACACCAGCAAGCTCTGGCCTCGTGGATGGCAGGTCCCCTGGGTCCTGTGGACACACGTCCATCTTAAGTCCTTCCTTCCCAGTTCTGAGAAAGCCCACTTCCTTCCAAGTTCAGCTTATCTGAGCTCTGACAAGCACATCAGCCCTGTGGGCATGGATGCAAGTAGGGCACGCGTCCTCGATCCTCTCACTACAGAGATGCGGGAGCAACGGTGGAAGGCTCCCCCGAGCACCACGGTCCCCCAGGGATCTGGGGGGTCCCACAGACTTTCCCACTCAAGACACAGCCTAGAGGCAGCTGTCTGCCTGCTTTGCCACTGACCACTGCACCTAGCATGGCACCTCGTGCACAGAGAACATTTTACTGCATAAATGCAGGGAGGAGGAACACAAGAACATTCCCAGTCATCGTACATGAGCTGCTCAGGCACGCAGGGGGCCTGTGGGACAGGTTCCCGATTCCCCTCTTTCCAGACAGAAAACCAAGGCACCAAACAACTCGCTTGAGACTTGGGAGAATGAAGGTTTGGTGCCTGGAAGCGCCATCTCTCTCTTTCCGGCAGCTGCAGGGTGTTACCGGGGCAACAGACGGCTGTCTGATGGGATTTGGCAGTTTAACTCTTATTCCGCACAAAACACGAAAGTGAGAACCATTGAACAGATGTTCTTGCTTCCGACCGTTCACGCAACGGAGAGGAGCTCGTGATTCATCTGGCCCGGGCCAAGTCCACATCATTCCTGTCTCACACCCAGCAGGTGTGGGCCACCTGGTCCCCTGGGAACCAAAGAATGGCCTTCAACCTCCCAAACGCTAGGATTCCTCAAGGGCAGCAAGCTCACCTTCCAGCCTGGGCTGAGGAGACTGAGCTGGGATCCTTCTGAGGTGCAACCATGCCAGGCCTAGAGCAGCAGTTCTCAAACCTGAGGTGCATCCAGATAACTTGGGTGGGGAGGAGGATTGCTAAAACATAGCAACCATGCCAGGTCCAGAGCAGCGGCTCTCAAACCTCGGGTACATCCGGACTACTTGAGTGGGAGGATTGCTGAAACACTGACTAAGAAACACAGAGTTTCTGATTCAGTATGTCTAGGGTAGGGTCCAGGAATTTGCATTTCTAACCACTTCCCAAGTGATGCTGATGCCACTGGTCCATGGACCCCCTTTGGGAGCCACTGGTGTATACAGCCTTCCCGCTCAGAACACGGTGCCTGTACCACCACCATCAGCATCACCGAGAAATGTATTAGGAATACAAGTTCTCAGGCCCTGCCCTCAGACCTCCAGAACAGGATCTCTGGAGATGGGGCCCGGGAATCTGGGTTTTAACAAACCCTCCAGGGAATCCTGGGGCACACTGACATCTGAGAAGACGTGGTCTACACCTTGGCCACCTATGAGAGTCTCCTGAAGAGTACTTCCAGAGGACAGGTGGCACTCTGATCTCTGGGGATGGGTCTCAGCCCTAGCCATCTTTCAATCTCCCCAGGCAATTACGAAGCTTGAGAACCATGAGTCTAGAGCCTCACTACTCAAGGGGTGGTCTCGGAAGTGGAGATACCAGCATCTTCCAGGAGCTGGTTAGCAATGCAGAGGCTCTACCCCTGCATCTGCTGAGTCAGCCCACATTCCAACAAGATCCCTGCGTAATGGGTCTGCATGACAAAGTGCATGATCCTCTGATATGAAGACCCTTCCTGCCCATACTCACTGGCAGTGCAATCTATGAGTAAAGATTTCATCTTCTCTGTGGCTCAGTTTACTCATCTGTGAAATAGGTTCACTATGTAAACTAGGTAACAGACATCCCTCCTACGGCAATTGTGAGATTCAGTGAGATGACGCCTGAGTTGCTTCACCGTAGAGGCGTGATAAGCTGCAGTGGGAAACTCACACGCCTCCCAGACAGCCTCAGTGCCCTCTCTCTAGCCCTTCTTAACTGCCTGGCCCCTGGGTCTGATGTTTCTTGGGGCTATGCCAGGAGGTGGGAGCTGGAAAGGCTGGGGCTGCCCATAGAGGCTGCACAGGAGCCAAGACCAGGTGGACAGTGCAGGCAGCACCAAGGCAGAGGTCGGGGAGCGTGGGGTGCCTGGTCTGGGGCAATGGACTGACCCCAGAGTGCCCAGCCCTGGAGCTGGAGGCCAGGCTCTGATCAGAGGAAGTGGGCAAGGTAACAAGAGGTGGGGAGGGTTGTCCTGGAGCAGCCAGGAAGCAGGGCGGAGGGTCTGCAGCGACTTGCTGGCACCAGCCTCTGCATTCAGCAGCAAACCTGCACGTTGTGCACATGTACCCTAGAACTTAAAGTATAATAATAAAAAAAGAAAAGAAAAGAAAAGAAAAGAAAAGAAAAGAAAAGAAAGCAGGGCAGAGTAACTACAGCGACATGCTGGAGCCGGCCTCTGCATTTGTTTTCCAGGAGGCTCCTGCTCCTGGTGGTTGGGGTGAGGCCTTAGGTGGTGGGTGCAGGTGGGACAAGCCCACTGAAGTCAGAGGATGCGCTAGAGAGCAGGAGGACAGTTTCCAGTCTGCCTCGGCTCCGCACTGGACAGAGCTCCAGAGCCCTAGGAGATTCCATCGGAGCCCAGATGGAGACCTCAGCCCCTCAGCCCTCACACAGCGCCCTCCGAGCTCAGGGGCCACCTGTGGACAGGCAGAGGCCCCGCAGCACCCCACAGCCTCTCCTGTGAGTGAAAGGCCTGTTGCTGCTTCCCCTGGTGCCCAGGGTCTGTCCCCCTGGATCCTAGAGCTCGGGCAGATGGGAGTCACCTCTCCATTCCCGGCCTTGTGTCCGGTCTGTGCTGGTGTTTGAACCGGATCTCCCACTGCTCCTAGGTCTCCCGGGTTCCCTTCCATCCTCTGTCAGTTGCCCCAAGGGTTCCCTGCCATCCTCCATCAGCTGCCCCCACTTCTGTCTCTGCCAGAGGGCAAAGTACCTCTGCAGACTGGACTCAGCTCACCCATTTAAAAAATTAGAGAACAGAGAACTTAGCATCTTAACCAATAAGTTAAATGAATCAATAGAACGTGTGTTTCTTTCCCTTCCCTGTGGGGCTGGCATCTTCCATTTCCCTCCAGGTGCTCTCCCCGGCTTCATGCCCTCAGGGCTGGCCTATGGCCCCCTTCGGTTGAGTTGAGCCAATGTCGCGGGCTCCTCTGCAGAACTCATTCTGGATTGCAGCGACCCTCCCTCCTCCTGTCCTCCAGGCCTAGGGTGTTTGCTCCTAGCTCCAGGGAATGACACCAGCCCTCGGTGTTTGCCCACACTCTGCCCACCACTGTATTACCCTCTCCCCAGTTGCCAGCTCAGAGCATTCTCTCTTTCCTGCCCGACCCCATCTGATAAAACTACCAGGAGGAGAAAGAGAAAGAGATGGCAGAGTATAAAGAAAAGAAAATAGGGGACTGTGAGGAAGAACGAAAAAGCAAGAGGAAAATAGAAGGAGGAGAATGAGAAAGATTTCTGGGCATAGGGCTTGGGCAGTCCAGGGGCTCTGGGACTGGAGAGCCACCTGCCTGCTTGGAACAGCTGACAGCCGCTCCAGCAGTCTGTCCTCTCAATAACAGGAATGGCTATCCTTTTATTCCCAGCTTCCAATTTAGTATGTTAAACGAAGGCCTATTTTCTACCTAGAAGTTGAAGTTCAAAAGGGGGCAAAAAAAGAACTAAAATTGTTAGAAACTTCCTTAGGAGACTAGAACAGAGGGTCCTAAACTTGAGTGCACCAGAATCACAGTCTTGTGTGACATAAATCCTGATTCTCAAAAACCACCCCTAGAAATTCTCATTTCCTGGGTCAGAGGTTGAGCCTGAGAACTGGTATTTTTTACAAGCACCGCAGGGAACCTGAAGCAGGTGGTCTTAGCTGCCCCTTTGAGAAACTCCAACTTAGATGCGCAGTTCCTGAAAGTCTCCATCACATCCATAAACTGCCAGCTTGCCACCCACTGTGTTTGCTGCTGGAGGCTGTCCAGACTCTTAGAAATTATGTTCCAATGTTCTCAGATCAAGTTAGATCTGGTTGAGGATGTCACCCAGTGGTATCCAAAGGAACTCCGGGAAAAGGACTGTCCAGGAATAGATGTAATTAAAGATGATGGATTTGATTCTACACATTAGTAGATACAAGATCTCCCTGTGAGCCAAAAGAACATGGGAAATGTAGGTACCGGTCCTATGCAGGCGTCCCCGGCCAGAACCCACAGCTTAAGGGGAAATCAAGAGAACGTGGAGTAAGCCCAAAGGAAGACCTAAAACAGAGTCGTGGGCTGGTAGGACAGTCATCCCGAGAGGCCAGAGGAACTGTGGGAGCACAGTCTAGAAACAAGCAGTGAGTAACATTCTTTAACAAGAGGGACTGAGCATGAAAGATGGAAACAGGAGCCCCCACCCACTGGGGCTGAGTTCGAGGCTGCAGCCTCGCCCCTAGCCAGGAGGCCACAGTATACAGAAGAAGCTGATGTCCCAAGAGAGCTTACTGCCAAGCCTGATGCTCACCTGCCTGGGGTGGTTTATTTGCAGTACAGCCCGAAGATGAGATATGCCACTGCCCCGTCTCTCACCTGTGTGACAGGAACAGGCAAATCCTCCTCTAAGCTCCCGTGTGGGGTCTCTACCAAAACCCCATGCTGACCCCAGACGCCCACAGACCCTGCCGAGTTCACCCTGCTCAGGTAATAAGTAAGAGCCCCAAATGCTTGCCACAGATGGGTGGCACTTGTGAGCGATTTCACTTGGCTGTCATCTCGCGTGGGAGTGGGCTGTTGGGCTCTGGTCAGACGCCTCTGGCTGCTCTCTGTGCTCCGGGACCCCATAACTGAGTGTGTCACCACACCTTTTCATGCATTCTCTGAAGGCCATGGAAGACAGAGCCAGCTCCTCCACTGTACAGACACATCTGCCATCCAAGAGGACAGGGGACCAGGTCTTGGCAGAGTGGTGGCCTAGGGGATCGGTGCTGAGGTCATAACAGCCCTCTGCATCTTCATCTGTCCAGTGAGGGCACCGGACCAAACATTTTCTGGGATCCTTTCTCACCTGAATTCCCTGTGTCTGGAACCTAACATACGATACTACGAATATTTATTCTCTACCATGTGACTGGCACTGTCCTAAGCACCAAGACACACAGTCTCAATAACACAACAAGCTCTCCTCAGAAGATCTGGTCAGGAAGGATCACAGCCCAGAAATGCCCTGGCCTCACCGAGATGTCTGATGTTTGCAAGACACAGTGTCTCAACTGTTCATTCCTGTGATTCTCAATGTTTTTCCTGATCAGAGTGGATTGTTAATTCATTAAGCATTAACCCAAAATTGGGTGGGCCTCAGTTTTGTCTGTAACATACATAGACTAAACTATTTTAACTAGAGAACTACCTTCACTGGGACAAAATGTAATATTTTTGCCCTTAGACTTTATAAAGGAGAGAAATGAGAAAGACCCTTCATAAAAAAAGAGCTTTGTGTCATTAACAAAATTTCAACCAGACTTTGTTCTTTCTGCCTTTGATATGAAGACTCTAATATATTCCAGTGCCAGGAAAAGGTCTCCCTCCTAAGGGGAATCTGAAGCATCCTTTTATCAGAAAATATAACATGTTTCCCTTTTTGTCTCAGCTGCCAGGAAGCTCAGAAATAAACTGAGCCACATTCAACTTAGACACCTGGCGCGTCTCTTCTTTGACCTCTTCTGCTTGGGGTTTTTTAAAATTCTGTATTCTTTTAAGTTTCCTGTTCTTGTGTGTTCATACATTTTGGAGTTGAGTAGGGATCAATATTCCAGAGGGGTCCCAGAACGCGAAAACTAAATGAGACCATAACTTCCATAGGGAAGAAACTTGGGCCCAGAGAAGGTGAGCAACTTACCTGAGGCCAGTCAGTCGTCTGGGAACTCAAGCCTCGAGGTTCAGCCAGTCCCCTGCCCAGTGGTCCTAACTACCTTCACTTTTTGTACCATTTCCTCAGGACCATGGGAATATCCCCTCTTGCCAAATGGGGACACTAAAGTCCCAAAGAGAGGAGGGATGTAGACTCTGCACACAAAGGAGGCAGGGGACACTGGCCACCCACCACCTTGTCCTCTTGCTCAGATCTTGGGCCACCATGGAGCCCACTGTGGGCATGAGGAACGTACCCACTCAGAGAACGTGTGTTGCTTGTTGCAGTAGGTGTCATATACAATCAAGGAAATTTTTCTTGGGGCCAAATTTATCGGTGATTTCCAAAAATGGATTATTCAGTCTCATCTCCTTGCCACATCTCTTTCCCTCCACCTCTGATCAATCCCACTGGACCCTTACCCCAGAAGTGACATTCAGTTGAATGCATCAGTGTCTCAGACCTGTTGTTAAATATATCTGTTCCGAATGCCAATCGCCTCTAGCTGGAACACCCTGAGTGCCTTCGGACCCCGACTGCTTGGGGGTTCATCCAGGCCCAGTGGGGGCCTCGGGGTGACCTCGTTTTTGATTTGACTCTAGGTTCTATTTTGATTATCAGCCCAGCCTAAACAGAAGAGAGCTTTCTAGGAAAAAACAACATGAAGTTCGGGGTTTAATGTCAGACCAGTGTTTGAGTGTCTGCTTTGCCAATTACTGACTGTTGGCAATTACCCACTCTTTCCTGCTAAGCTGATTGAAGATGGAAAGGACAGATATGCACAAGCATTCTGTAAACTCCAAAGGGTGCTGGTTATCATCGTATGGTCTTGGGATGAGTCAGCAAGCCAGGAACGAACAAGCTTGCTAATGGGTACTCCTGACCAAAGAATGGATGCCTGAGCAAAATCCTTATCGCGGAATCGGATTCCACCTTAAAAGGAGGGATTTCTGAGCTACAACATGGGTAGACCTTGAGGACCCCATGCTGAGTGAAATAAGCCAGTCACAAAAGGACGAATATTGTATGATCCCACTTACGTGAGCTATTCAGAGGAGTCACGTTCAGAGACAAAGTAGAACAGGGCTTGCCGGGGCTGGGGACAAGTGGGGACTGGGGAGTCATTGTTGAGTGGGTACAGAATTTCAATTTTGCAAGATAATAAGAATTCTGGAGATGGACGGTGGTGATGGTTCACAACAGTGTGGATGTATTTAATGCCACAGAACCGTACACTTAAAATTGGTTAAAATGGTCAGTTTTATACTGTGTATATTTTACCATAATGAAACATAATGAGCACATTTTTAAAAGAGCTACACCAAGAGTCCTGTGCACAGGCTGTAAGGGAAAGCTTGGCATGCCTCTAGGAGGACCATTCATGAATTGTTTATGGAGTCCAGGACATTTAGTTTGTCCATTCAGTAGGAATTTGCTGTTTCTGGTTTCTTGAGAATGTCCTTGAGAGACAGCGATTAGCCTCTTCAAGAGTGGAGTATTATTGGAGATCATGCAGAATGTTCCCTGAGAACACGCATTATAGGACTAGAGTTTTAATTAACAGGAATTGGTGAAACATCTATTTTGAAAGAATGAGCTTGGCCCATGTTATAAGCTGAGAATTTAAAATAACCCATCACTAATGGTCATATATGTCCCAGTATCTTAGCTGGACAGGGAGAAAATGCCACACTGGCCATTCCTCCCAGGCCAGTCATCAAAATGCCTACTCCCCTGCAAACCTGCAAGGGGTTCCCCTAAGTGGGTTCCATGGGTTGCCTGGCCCCTGGACCCCAACCTGAGAAGTAAGGAGGGAGTGATATTATCTGAGAGCTCAGTGTGCACCAGCCAGTCTTTCCCCTACATTCTTTCATTCAATATTCCCAACCACCTTCTGAAACCTATTTTATCCCCATTTTATACATAAGAAAACTGATGCTCAGGGAAAGCATAAGGCCACTGATCCTTCCTTCCTTCCTTCCTTCCTTCCTTCCTTCCTTCCTTCCTTCCTTCCTTCCTTCCTTCCTTCCTTCCTTCCTTCCTTCCTTCCTTCCTTCCTTCCTTCCTTCCTTCCTTCCTTCTTCTTTCTTTCTTTCTTTCTTTTTGACAAAGTCTCACTCTGCTGCCCAGGCTGGACTGTAGTGGCACTATCTCGGCTCACTGCACAACTTCCACTTCCAGGGCTCAAATGATGCTCCCACCTCAGCCTCCCAAGTTGCTGGGACTATAGGCGCACGCCACCATGCCCAGCTAATTTTTGTGTTTTTTTGTTGTTGTTGTAGAAATGGGGTTTCACCATGTTGCCCAGCCTGGTCTTGAACTCCTGAGCTCAAGCAATCCACCTGCCTCAGCCTCTCAAAGTGCTGGGATTACAGGCGTGAGCCACCACACCCATTCGCTACTGCTATTTCTTGAGTGTTTGCTTCTTGTTAGCACAGTGCATAGATACTTTCTAAATGACTTCATTTTTCTGGATGTTGTTATCATTCCAGTTTTTTATTTTTATTTTTTTTTTTACAAGTGGGAAATTAAAGTCCAGAATGGCTAAGCCATTTGCTTAAGATCACACAGCAATGAATGATATGATATGATAGGAAATGAATGATAAAGCTAGATTCAAATACGTATTTTTACATCGGTCCAGTGATCTCTGTCATTCTCTCCCAGCTGGCTCTGTGAGGAGGTGGTGGGGGAGGAAGAGTAAGTATCCCAGGAGGTACTTGGCAGCTTGCTGGGCTCAGCAGATGCTGGTGGGCTCCCACATGTTCGTTGTAAGCAAACAGGGTGCTGGACATTTCTGGCTTTAGTGGTTAAGCTAGGAATTAGAGTAAAATATGCTGCATCTGAGAGGGCCTGTGCCTGATGGGAAGACAGGTGGAGAGCATCTTGGCCACAGTCACAGCGAGACCAATGCCAGCTGATTCTCTCCTGAGTTTCCTTCCAAACCAGGTTAGGGCAACAGAGTTGAAACCACCAGCTCAAAGGGAGGCAGATGCTCCCTGGAAAGGCTAGGGTCTCTCTGCCCAATCCTAAGCCTGGACCACGGGCCTTGCCAGACTCTAGTTCCCAGGCAGCTCGGCCACATACCGAGCCATCTTTTTTTGCAGGAAAAGTAATTTTTTATGTCATCCCCACTCCCAGCTTGGTGGGGAAGAGGGTGACAGTGAGGGGCTGGATTAACAAACACTCAGGCCACCTGGAAAACTCTCTCATATTTGTCCTCATTCTGCCCATCTCCCTCCTGCCAAGAAAAGTTACCCCAGTGAGGTTCTGTTTCTTCTCCAGGAGCTGCTGCCATAGGAAAAGAAGCCATTGTGGCAAGTAGTGAAGGAAGTGCACAGAGCTCGAGGTGGGAACGCCTGGGCTCCTGGGGGATGGGAGTTGGTGTTCAGCAGGTGCAGATGTCAGCCGGGGAGGGTGAAAATGTTCTGGAGACGGATGGTGATGATGTTTGCATGACAACATGAATGTGCTTAATGCCATTGAATTGTACACTTACAAATGCTTAAAATGATAAATTTTGTGTGATGTATATTTTACCAAGCTTTTTAAAAAAAGAATAAGTGTGTTCAAATCAAATCCCAGCTCTGCCCCTTGCTGTCAGGTGACCTTCGGGAGCTGCCTATTTTCTCCTAGAGGCCTCAGTTTCTCTCTGGAACACAGCCCTTGCTGCCCTGATGCTCGCAGTACTGCAGGACCCAGACAAAGCCCTGGCAGTTGTGCTGATAGCAATGGGGGACCTGAGCGGAACTAGCACCCTCCTGCAGCGAACGATCCCTTGGCTGCCCCATCAGGGGGAGTGTGGGTGGCACCATCCCAGGCTGCTCCCCCATCACCCAGCCTTGAGGAGGCTTCGAGCAGCTTCTCCCAGCAAAGAAGACAGTGGCATTGAGGCCAGTTGCTGCCCACCAATGAAAGCAAGTCCAGCGTCCTCCCCAGCACGCCTAAAGGCAGGTGCAGGTGCAGTGCCCTGCAAAGCAAACAACAGCCAAGAGCCGCCTTCGGTCCTCCGAGCTAGCCAGAGCCATGTGCTTGCCCACTGAGAGAGAGTTTCCATGCCCTCGCCCACCACCTGCCCTGGGCAGGCGGCTGAAAGAAGGAAAATTACACCTCTGCTGGGGCCCATGCCATTGCACAACGCGTGTGGTCTCGCAGATCTGTGTGACTCCTCTGTGGGCTGGAGGAAATGGAGAAATCTGTCCCAGTGAGGTTTTCAATTAAAGGGGAAACAAGGCCCCACTACAGTAGCACTGACGGGGGGCTGGGAGGCCAGAATTCAAACCCCAGCCCAGCCCAGCTGATGGCAAGACCAAGTCACACTGTGTCTGCTTAGGCCTGGCCACCTCCACCACATTCTGTAGGGGGACTTCGGTTCAGATTCTGCTCTGCCACTTGGACAATTCACTCAATCTCTGAGCCTCCCTCATGGGAACACAGAGGTATCAAAAGCACCCCCCAACCCCGCCGCCGTGTTGTGGGAGGGTTTAGTGGGGCCATGAGCAGAAAAGTCTATTTGTTGAATAAGTGACTGATTGTAAACAAGCCCACCCAAGACCCCAGCAGGGTCCTCCTTCCTTCCCCTGCCATGGGCCTCTGACCCCATGTCATGGTGGAGGCTCAATGAAGGGAAAGCTGCCGCTGGAAAGACCAGTTCCCAGAGCCCTGGAGGGACGCAGACAGTAGCTCATCCAGTCCCCATTTGCAGGATGGGACCTGAGAACAAGACAAGCCTGCAGGTGCCTGTCCCTCTGTGCCCCTGGTGGTGTTAGGGCTCCCTGGGCACAGAGGCCTGCAGTCATTTGGACAACACCTGGTTACCGGGTGTCTGCTATGTGCCAAACGATGGTCACAGGAGGCTGAGAAAGACACTCTCCACATTCAAGAATACAAAGTCTGTGATCCAGGAAGACAACGAGGCAAACACCGTGTCTCATTTCTGGATGAATGAATGTCACAAAGCCATGGAAGTGGTTCAGTGGCTTCCATATCACTAGGCCACCTCACCTCTCTCTCTCTCTCTCTCTCTCTCTCTCTCTCTCTCTCTCCAGAGTAGGCTACCTAGGATTTTGCTTGCAATCCTCCAATATCGATGTGACCCTCCTGAAAGCAGAAAACATCTGACTGCCTGAGCTCCAGTGGGCTGCCGGGCTACACTGAACCAAGGCCATCTGTATGGATGCAGGAGGTGGTCCCTGCTGAACATGCATGCCATGGACGTAGGTCGTCTTCCCCAGCCCATCCCACCACAACACCGAGGCCAGGGCCAGAAAAGGACGAACAGCTGCCAAGGGCTAAGCAGGTTCAAAAAAGGCCAAGTGACACGCCTGAGATCACACAGCTGGTGAGGTTTTCTGACTTTGCATCCCCAAGAGACCTCGTCTCATGGGCAATCCCTTTAGAAACAGCCTTAAGACCTCCCCAGGTTGGGGTGCACTGCAGAGGCTGTCCAGGCCAGCACCCTCATTTCACTAAGATGGAACCCAGGATGTGTGGCCTGCCTGAAACCATGGAGGCTTTCAGCAGCAAAGAAAGCTCTAGAACCCAAGCCTCAGGGGTCCATTGGTCTCCCCCCATCCCAGGGACACCCTGCTCTCTGGTGGTCAACTGGAGAATACATGTGGAGAATGACAAATTCCCTAACCCCCTGCACAGGTTAAGAGATGAGGCTCTCTAATAAGCCAAGCGGTCAGCCAGTGGGCCTAGGGAGGCGGTAAGTCCCCCGCCACCGGAGGAATCTGGGATGAGACTACATTACAACCCTGGATGCGACTCAAAATAGGTAATAACAGAGCTATCCAAGCCCCAGCCCATCAGCATGAGCCATCTTCAACAGCCAGGGCGGCTGGGGCTGGGCACCCCCACTAACTGTTGTTGCTGTGACCACTCTCAGAGAGAGATGAGTGCTAATGTCCCTCTGCCTCAAAAGGTCTATCACAGAGGCAGGTTCTGGGATAGAGACAGTGCAGGGTCATAGAACGAGAAGCTTTGGAATCAGGCAGTAACGTGGGAAGGTTACTTGACCACTGTGACAGGAGTAATAGCACTTACCCTCCAAGTGTGTGTGAAGGATCCAGCGAGCTAATTTTTGAAAAGTTACATTTTGAAAAGCTAACTTTTGAAAAAGTGTGGACCCTCAATAAATGGCAGCCGTTATCTTGACAACTGGTGGTGATACAGGCGATGACTCCAGAACGCACCTTTTTGGAGCAGAAACTGTCACCTACATCTCTCCAGCTTTCAGATTTTTGCTCTTTTGATTAACATTATAAATCTAGTGGGTCTGTCTTATTTAGCCTCCTTCCCGTTTCATCAGCAGGAAGGATGGAAACAGAAAGGAACTGGCCTCTATTTCCCATGCACCTGCTGAGGTCCTGGTGACACTCAATGAGGGCCTAGCCCCACCCCCGCTACCACCACCACCTAAGCCCTAACTCGCCATGATTCAGAACAGATTCATAGGAGAGAATAGATTTATTGCCTGATATGCATATTTAACGACTTTCAAGGAGAGTTCATAACTATACCATGCAATTTATTGGTATTTAATGTTATGCATTAATGATTAATTTTTAAGCCATCCAACACTGGCCAATTTGAGAAACTTAATATAACATTCAATAACTCTTGTCAAGACTTAATAAATGTCCATGGATTTATATATCCTGTGAAATGCAGTCCATCTCAAACAAATTAAATAATGCATTTGATGATGTGATGGGGGAGGGGGAAGACAATTTGTTGAAGGCTGATTTGATGGGAAACAGGCATACTTTATCACTTGGGCTTTTTATCAGGGTCTCGTGCATTCTCTTCCAGAGAAAGAAACAGGCACCCCAAGACACTCAGCCCAAGGTAGTTAAGCCAGATGCAGATCATTCTCTGCCCCTAACATAGATGGAAATGAGCTTCCTCCAGCCTTGCTTGACCCTCTTCACTTCTTTGCCTTGGTTCTTTGCTTTGACAAAGACGCCCACCCTCTGTTTCAGCCATAGACCCCGGTCCCCCTCCCTGGCCAGGGGCAGCCAGACAACTCCTCCCCCAGTGCTGACACACTGCCTTGTCCCATGTCATCCCTCTCCCATGGAAACTTCAATGGCCACTGCAGCCTGTGGGCAGGGCCACACTGCTCAGCTGGATGTTCCAGGCCTCCCAGATGTCACCCTGCCACTGGCCCAGCCTCAGCCCTGTGTCATCTCACAGAGATGATGCCCTTGGGCAAATTACTCTGCTGCCATGCCCAGACCCATCTGTCCACCCCCTGCCTGAAGTGCCTCCTGATCATCTAGTTTTTCCTGTCAAAGCCTGCTTGACTTTAGGGACCCAATCCCATCTTCAATGTCACCTCCTCCTTACAGTCTTCCCTGCATCCCCCAATGAGAAAGAGCTCACTGTCCCTGGGAGGTCCTGGGGGTCTCATAGCACATCCTACTCTGCCCCTCCTTGTTTCCTCCCACTAGGAAGGGCTCCTGGAAGGGCCAGGCCCACTAGCCTAGTCCCCCATCCCCCAAGGGCCCAGTGAGCTCAATATGAATTTGTTGAAAGAATACATAAGTTAACCAAATAATGTTCCTTTGTGTTTCCAGAAAAATGAGGAAGCAAGCAGAAGGCTTGGGTCAGCAGCTGCAGGGGTCCCAGTGGCCCCAGGCAGCCAGCATGTTCCTGGTTCCGGGGGGACCTGCCGAGAACCCAGGCCACCTCCCAAGGGGATAAGGCAGCAGGACCTCCACACTAGAGCCAGTCCCTTTGACAGTCTCTCCTCCAGTCAGGTCCTTTAGAAAGACCCCCGACCCTCTAGCCCCTGAAGCAGCCAAGATAGGTGGTCAAGCCACTTCACCTACCTGAGCCATTTCCTTCTCCATAAAGTGGGTTGAGTGCACCCTGGCGCCTCCTTGGGTGATACACGAAATCATGTCTGCAGGTCCCTTGTGGACAAGGCAGGCTGCCTGAAACGGACAATGGCCACAGCAGCTCCTGACCCTCTGGTCCCTGTGGCTACTTGGACCCTCCGTATAGGTTTTCTCTCAGCTCTGAGCAAGGACTCCGTGCTGAGGGGAGAGGAGATCCGGGGCTATGCGTCACACACAGACTTCCAGGCTGAGGCCTTTCCAAGAGCAGAGGGGTCTCTGATCCTCTTGGTGTTTGGGGGACTTATAAGGACCTCTATTGTGACCCCAAGGTAAGGGTCAACAGGCAGGGAAGGTTTATTTGGGTTCACACACCACAACCCAACCCTGCTGCTGCCCCATCGTGGCTCACACCAAACCCTGAGGCAGATGTCTCTGTCCCAGGGAAAACCCCATCCTCCAGACCAACAGACCAACAAGGGAGCTTGGAATGAGATGCTCTATGCAGGCCTGGAGCACAGAGAGGGAGTGGCCTCAGAGGGAACTTCAAGAGGGGGGAACGTGGAACATCTGAGCTTGGTGCTAAGGATGAGGCTGCAGTTCTCCACTGAGAGGGACCTTCCAGGCAGAGGGGGCAGCCCAGGTCCTGGAGTGATCAGGAGGTCTGGGGAGGACTGCAGTTTGCAGGGCTGCAGGGGAAGGGCATTGATCTGACCTGGCTTATAGGTAGGAAAGGCCACTCAGGAATGTCAGTTCCATGAGGACAGGGATGCTCATTCATTGTGTTCATTGCTGTTTCCTTAACGGCAGGAACATGCCTAGCACATTCTTAGCATGTTGTATGGATTATGACTGATGGATTTGGATACCTATCTATCATCTGTCTACCTATCATCTATCTACCATGGATTAGGATTGATGGATAATGATATCTATCCATGTTATATGGATCATGATTATGGATTATGATCTCTGTGTATCTGTCTATCTCTCTGTCTATTGACTTACCCAAGTTTGTATGGATTATGACTCGTGATTGTGATACCTATCTATCATCTATCACCTATCTATCTACCGTGGATTATGACTGATGGATAACGATATCTATCCATGTTGTATGGATCATGAATAATGGATTATAATCTCTATCTATCTATCTATCTATCTATCTATCTATCTATCTATCTACCTACCTACCTATCTATCTATCTATGGACCTACCCAAGTTGTATAGATCATGGCTGATGGGCTGCAGGATGGAGGGACTAGAGACAGGGATGCTGGAGGTGGCAGCAGGACTCCATAAGCTGTTGCAGAAAAAGAAAGAAGAGCCCAACATTGTTCTTCCACGTGTCTGAAGGATCAAAATATCAGGTAGCTGCAGATGCTTTTCCCATTTTAAACTCTGACTCCATTATCTCCCAAAGCCTTTGTTGTCTTCTACTCTCCCACTGTCAACCAGGCCCAGACAACAAGACGGATGCTCGTGAGCAAAGGAACAGCTCTGCAACACTGAGAGATGGGCAGCTGTGGCCATTTTTCCATGGAAAAATGTGTGCTCGTCCCCAGTGCATACATGGGAGTAAATAGATTTTTGAGAGTGAAGTTATGAATTGCTCCCACGGCAGGATTAACTCTAGCAATAGTCCATGTGTTTTCGGATCCACTGCGTGTTCCAGGTAAGGCCCATGGAGGCCCATAGCCAAGATATAGCAAAGAATCAGAAGGAAGGGCCAAGTAGAGGAGATATTTCCAAGGCAGTCAACAAGGCTTGGTGATGATCAGATTGCGGGTGAGGAGGATGAGCTTTGGAGAGAGATGAAGAGTTTCCAGGAAGTTGCCAGATCTCTCTGAACTCCACTGACAAAGACATTGGAAAGAAGTAGTTTAAAAGCAAAAGATATTCTACCATTTTCTAAATCTAAAAATTAATAAACATATAGGCTCAGGGATCTAGAATAAATCTCCCAAATTTAGCACTGACTGCACTTTCCAGGTGATAAAACAACAGAACTTCTATGAAAGATGCCCAGGCAGTGTCATTGCCCAGCTTCCCCTGAAAACTTCATCTAAAGACTCGAGCAGTTTCTTCCTTATAGCTAAGTTTAATCCTTCATGTTCTAGCTTCAGTCTTTTGCCAATTATTCCTTCTTTCTCCTGTGGAAGTGCCACCATTTTGTGGTTAAGTAGAGATGTCAAAGTGATGGCTGATAAATAGAAAGACGGGCAAATCCATGAATTGTGCTTTCATTCCAAAGGCTGATTGTTTAGGAAAAGCTCATGGCTTGGATTAAGTCTATTCAGAATTCTAACGGCCAGTTGCCTTTATAAAACAAGGCTCATGCCATTCAAATAAACTTTCATGCACTAAAGGCTGTGATCACTGCAGAAGCCTTAGTTGCTACCCCAACTTAAGGCAGTTACTAGGGTAAGGGGTTTAAAGGCAGAAAAGGCAATCAATGAAGTCTACACACATCAACTCAACCCTTGTCTGACGTCTTTCCAATCAGCTCTGTTTCAAAGGCAAATGGTAGGTGGCAAAATTAATGTGTGGCAGCAAAGTAAAACAAAATAAAAGATACAGTGAGAACTGCACTTTCTCTTTGACTTCTCCCAGTTGAAAATAATTTCCAAGAAAGCAAATGAAATGTATGGTTTCTCAAGAAAGAAGGAAGTCTGAGGAGAGTTCCTATGTGTCCTGTTTTTTCTGTCGAAGATGTCATAGGACAACTCATTCAAAAATGACAGGCACATCAACTCTCTGGGCTTCAGGTCCCGCCTCTAAGAATGAGAAAGCACAGTGCTCTTTAAGAGCAGCTTCCTGCAACATGAATGCTTCTCTACAGTCTGTACCTGGGCCCTCCATGTATGTTTAACCCACCTCCCGGGCCGAGAAGGAACGTTAGTAGCCCTGTTGTGACTAAGGGAAGATGGGAGAAATGTTCTGTTTGCTGTCAAGTTTAGTACTGGTGAAAAGTTCAGGAGATATCTTCCCAGAGTCAGGTCACTGTATGAGAAAGTGATGTGGGTGCAAGTCTACAAAAGAATCTGAAACTGATTTGTGGCCAGCATTAGAGGCCCTGGCATTTCTCTAAGATTCTAGATGCTGTGACCTTAACCTGCTGTGGCTGTAGGTGTTGAAGTGACCAAAGGAAGGTGGAGTTTGGCACAAGGACAAGAAGGTATTCAGAGAGTGCAGCCACAGGGAGGCATGGCTTGGGGTCTGAGGACAGGCTGAGCCAAGGGCACCAGGGACAGCTGGCCCCACTGGGACCCCATTTCTGCTCCTTCCTAGCTATATGGCCTTGGGCAAGCCATTTAACTTCTCTAAGTCCGTTTTCTTATTTGTGAAATGAAGGCCCATATCAATTAATTTACAGGGTTGTAGCATCAGATGAAAGAATATATGAAAACATCTTGCAATCTGTAAATAATACTGTACAAAAATATGCTGAGAGTGGATCTTGAGAAAAAAATAATGCAATAAAATAACCCAAGGAAAGTAAAAGGGCAAAATTAACATTATTTTAAAATTAATACAATTAAAAATTAATGAATCAAAAATGTTTTAAATGTAGAAGTGATAAATTCAAGACCCGCTTTTTTGAGAAAAAAATTTTTTAAAAATCGTTAGTTAACATCATCAAGAAAAAAGGAAGAAAGAACCAACATACAAATTAAGAAACAGTGATAGGGAAACAACCACAGCCCCAGAAGACCTTAAAGGAATCATGAAGGCCCATTCGCTCCATTCTACAAAGATCAATCTGTAAACCTGAATGAAATGAATTATCTTATAGAAAAATACAAATTACCAAAACCAACCTCTGGAAAGAGTGAAAACGTAAAGAGAACAATTATCACAGAAAAAATAGTCATCACAGAGCAGAACACACTGAAAGAACTGGGCCTACTAGGTTTTACAGAAAAATTCTATCTAATCCTTAAGAACAGCAACACTATTTAAACTGTTCAAGAGTATAGAAAAAGAAGAAAAGCTTACATACTCTTTTTAAAAAACTAGCATCACATTGACATCAACCTCCCTAAAATAAAACATAAATATAACTATTGGCCAATCTTACTTGGAATATTATTGCAAAACACTTAAATAAAACATTAGGAAACAAAATCTACCAGCATCATAAGAGAATGACATACCTTAGACAAATGAGTCATGTATTGCACAAATACAGGGATGTATTAGAAAACCTATTTTCATAACTTTACATATTAATAGATCAAAAGAGAAAAATTATACAAGCGTCTCCATAGATACTGAAAAGGCATTTTCTAAAATTCATATATATATATATATATGAAGAAATGTATGTGAAGAAAACATTAAAACTCTGCTATGTAAATAACAGACTTCAAGAATGGAAAGACATTTGATGTTCTTAGGAAGTCCCAACATTGTAAAGACGTTGATTCTCCTTAAGGTAATTCATAAATTTAATGTGACCCCAATAAAAACCAGTGGATTTTGTTTTTTTTGTTGTTGATTTTGTTTTTGTTTTGTTTTGTTTTGTTTTTTTGAAACAGGGTCCTGCTTTGTAGCTTAGGCTGCAGTGTAGTGGTGCAATCTTAGCTCACAGCAACCTCCACCTCCCAGGCTCAAGAAATCTTCCCACTTCAGCCTCCAGAGTAGCTGGGATTACAGGCACACACCACCATGCCAGGCTAAATTTCTTTTTCTATTTTTTGTAGAGAGGGGGTGATACAGTTTGGCTGTGTCCCCACCCAAATCTCATCTTGAATTGTAGCTCCCATAATTCCCACATGTCATAGGAGGGACCTGGTGGGAGATAACTGAGTCATGGGGCGGGTCTTTCCTGTGCAGTTCTCATGATTGTCATTAAGTATCATGAGATCTGGTGGTTTTATAAAGGGGAGTTCCCCTGCACACACTTTCTTGCCAGCAGGCCACCATGTAAGACACGCCTTTGCTCTTCCTTCCTCTGCTTCTGCCATGATTATAAGATTTAAAGGAATATTGTCTAGATCACTCAGCTGATATATTTGATAGAACAACAATTTAAATCCAGGTGCGTCTAGTTCCAAAGCTTGTTCTCTTAACCATGACACTCTACTGCCTCCCACACACCTACTCTTGCTGATGACAGAATTCTATCATCTTTTGATAAAAAAAAAAAACTTTCATAAAACTTTCCCACAGCGTTGAGATCATGAAGTGTAACCACTAAACCTCTTTCCTTTTTTCCTTTATAAATTACCCAGTCTCCGGTATGTCTTTATTAGCAGCATGAGAACAGACTAACATACGGGTTTTGTCATGTTGCTCAGGCTGGTCTTGAACTCCCGAGCTCAAGCGATCCACCTGCCTTGGCCTACCAGAGCGCTGGGATTACAGGCATAAGCCACTGCACCTGGCCAGAACCAATGGATTTTTAACTAGATAAGCTGATTCTCAAATTCACATGGAAAAATGAACAAGCAAGAATATTTAGAAAATTTCTGAATGAATTAAGGAGATGACTAATGGATGATAAAAATATTACAAAGATACAGAATAGTGGAAACAATATAGCACTGGAATAAAAGATGTAGACAGACCTACTGGAGAGATTACAAAAGACCAGAAACAGACTGAAGAGCACACTGGACTAGGATAAATGACAAAGGTGGTGTTTCAAATCAGGGGAGTAGATTATTTAATCTACATCTGGTGGCCCAGATGATTAGATATCTGGAGAAATGAAAAGTGGATACCAACTTCACAATATATGTATGCTAAATAAATTTCAGATGGATCAATTATGTAAACATAAAATGAAATGATAGAATTAGAAAATCAACAGAAGAATATTTTTATAATCTCATTATTTAGACAGCCTTTCTAAATATAACATGATGCCCACAAAAAAAAGGATCTACAAATGTGTTTTTTTAAAAAAATTCCTGCATGAGAGAAAAAAGGACCACACAATCAAGACAACCAACTAGAAAAAATCTGTAACAACTATGAAAGATAAAAGGGCCTCCATTATCTTTATACTTCACGATCTCAAAGCTGTGGAAAAGTTTTGTGAGAATTTTTTCTTACAAAAAGATGATGGAATTCTGTGACCAGCAATTTTGGTAGTTTCTGAGCAAGAAAAAAGTGTCTGGGAAGCAGTAGAGTGTCACAGTTGAGGGAACAAGCTTTAGAATTATACACACCTGTGTTTCAATTGTTGTTCTATCAAATGTATCAGCTGAATGATCTAGACTATTACTTTTAATCTCACTCAACTTCAGCTTCCTTACCTATGAAGTGAGAATATTAAGATGTTTTTCATAGGTTTTTACTGGTGTTGTTTGTTTCTTTTTTTTTTTTTTTTTAAGAGATAGGGTTGACACTGCCATCCTGGCTGGAGTGCAAACATAGCTCACTGCAGCGTAGAACTCCAGGGCTCAAGCCTTCTGTCTCAGCCTCCTGAGTAGCTGGGACAACAGGTATGCACTACCATGCCTGGCCTTTTTTTTAACATTTAAAAAAGTTTTCTATTAGACATGGCGGTGGGGGAGGGTCTCACTATGTTGCCCAGGCTGGTCTTGAACCCTTAGACTCAAGTGATACTCTCACCTCAGCCTCCCACATCATAAGCTTGTTTAAGGATTAAGTAAAGTGCATGTAACAGCTTAGCCAAGCACATGATATGTAGTAATCTGTAAATATTACCCATGTATTAAGAAAGTAATGTTTAAGCAGCTTCGAGTCTTAAAGAAACTACAGAATATGATTAACAGATGCATCTATGTGTACATTGAACAATTGGATCCCACAATTCTTTGTACGGAAGAGGCAGTTACAGTCCTGGGAATCTAAAGTGGTACTACTAGTTGGTCAATTCACTCAAAACCTCTCAATAGCCCACTGGATAAGAGCAGAATCATTATCAATTTACAGTTGAGAAAAATGGGAAGCCATTCTTTCTGCTGTTCAGGCCCCAAACCACAGTCAACTTTGACTTCTCTCTCTCACACACCCCATATCCAATGTATTATTATATACTGTTGACCACAAATATATGTTTAGATTCCAGCCACTTCTCATCATCCCTTGTGTGACTATGCACAACCCAACCCCATCTCTCACCTGGATTACTGCTGTACACTGGACACTAACTGGCCTCCATTCCTCCACACATCCCCACACTGTATTCTGCACTGCAGTCAGAGGGACCATGTTAAACTGTAATCATACCCTATCTCTTCTCTGCTCAAAACCCTACCATGACTTCCCACTTCACCTAGATTAAGACCCCAAGTGTTTACTATGGCCCCAAGATTTCCATAATAAGGGCCAAATTTCCTCCAGGACATTCCATGTACCACCTCTGTCATCTCTTGTCTTTCCCAAATGGCCTCCTTTCTGGTCCTCCAACGTTTCAGGCAAGCTCCTGCCATGGGCTTTTAGCAGAATCCTGCGCTACTCTTTCATCAGCACCTTCAGGACTCACTCTTCAACTCTCTCAGGTCTTTACTCAAGAACCACTTTTTTGAGAGTACCCAGGGGTTAATGATGCTATCCGTCCTACTTTGGACAGGCCCAGGGCTGTCCCCTTGTTTTCCATTGAAAAAATAAAAAAACATTATTTAAATCAACTTAATGGGCTATTCCCTGGCCATCCCCTCTAAAGCTTCACCCTCCCCTCCAACTACCCACCAACTTCATATCCCCATCCCCTGCTTTGTTTTTTGCTTCTTATCCCCACCTAACATTTTCCTTATTGATTTTACCTATTATCAGACTTCCTTCTAGAATGTAAGCTCTATGGGAGTATGGATTCGTAGTCTGTTTTATTTGTTACTGTTTCCCCTGCACCTAGCACAGCACATGGCACAAAGTAGGTGTTCAATTAAGTTTCTTCAATGAATGAGTAGGTGAATTAACTCAGTCACTCTCTCTGAAATACTCAGTCATTTTGTTTCGTATATCCTGGTCTCCTTTGCAACCTTCTGTTTCTTGTTCTGTGGAAATCCCTGGCATGCCTTACAGACCACACAGAGACACTACCTCCATCTCCAGGAGAACTGAGAACCCACACTGTCATGTAGATACAACTGAAGATCAGAAATGGAAGGAATGCTCCATTCCATGCAAGGTCCACACAGAAATGAGAGCTATTGAGGTCCAGGACTGTAGAGCCCATGATCTACTGCTGACAAGGGCACAGCCCTGGGCTTGTCTGGGACATGTCAGCTGCTCAGAGCCAAGGAGAATGAAAGTACCACAGTTGGCCGGGCACGGTGGCTCAAGCCTGTAATCCCAGCACTTTGGGAGGCCGAGATGGGTGGATCACGAGATCAGGAGATCGAGACCATCCTGGCTAACACAGTGAAACCCCGTCTCTACTAAAAAATACAAAAAACTAGCCAGGCGAGGTGGTGAGCGCCTGTAATCCCAGCTACTCTGGAGGCTGAGGCAGGAGAATGGCGTAAACCCAGGAGGCAGAGCTTGCAGTGAGCTGAGATCCGGCCACTGCACTCCAGCCCGGGCGACAGAGCGAGACTCCGTCTCAAAAAAAAGAAAAAAGAAAGTACCACAGTTACAGAAATCGGCACCAACTTGGGGCACCACAGGAAGAAAAGAGGTCAAAGAGAGTTTCTGGTCCCAATTTGTCACAAAACATACCCTCAAACCATGTGAACCGTGATTCTATGAAGTCAACGTCTGGAATCTGTCAGAGGCCTGCTGCAGAGTTAAGGTGCACATTCCCTTTGCTGTCCGGTGGCTTGTGGAAAGTTTCTTGATGACCCAAAGTCACAATGTCTTAGGTAACTCACAGCAAAAGGCAGAGGACAGTACCCCAGACACATAAAAGACTTGCTTGATACTAGCAATAGATTCCATCCCAACAATCACTGAATATGCCCATAGGCAAGCTACATCCTTATGTTGACTCACCATGACCACCTGGGTTAGGTGCCAAGGAAGAGACAGTGGAGTGATGTCTGTGGCCTAGGCAGGGCATGGGCTCTGTGGAGGTTATACAGGGAGCTGGGTGATGTCTCACATGGCAATATTCAGGTAAGTCTAGACACCTAGAGAGCCCAGTGGCTAAATAAAAGACCCACTTGCTTGGATTAACAGAAATGAGTAGTGAGATACCATCAAGACTGACATCATTCTACATGGGCTAATACTTTTCTTATAATTCCTTTTGTTGAATTGTCAGTAAGGACACAAGACAGCCAGAAGGGCCATTCCATGATGGTTCACCATAGGACACCATAGCTAACCAAAACTTAACTAGCCCAAAATCACAAACCATATGAGACCCGAGATGATTGACACCTACATTATATTTAATTTTAAAAAGCAAATCCATTTCAGGAATTGAAAGAAGTCTCAGGGAAGGAGAGAAAAGGTTTAAATGATGGCTTTCACTATGTAGCAGGGTGGTTAGAAGAAAAGGCTTAAATCTGGGTTTCAACTGATGAATGGGTAACATTCTGTAAGTTCCTTAGCCTCTTTTAATTTCAGATATATCAATAACATTGGACCAATATCAGTATCTACCTCACAGAACTTACGAATGCTAAACAATATATCCAAAGCATTTAGTATAGTGCCTAGCATATAGCACTGTGCAGAAGTATTATTAATAACATTTTGGTGACACGGGAGGCAAATATTCTGTCTGTGTCACAGACTATTAGGAAGAAGCGCCACCTTATGAATGGGAAGTAGTCTCACAGATGTCATGTAAAAATGATCTAGCCAAATCAATCTGTCACTTCTGGTTCTCTTTTGGCTGAGCTCTGTTTGCTTACCTGTAACAGGATCAGATGAAGTGTGTCATGGTTCAATCTGTATCTAGGGAATCAGAGGTCTGCAGAGCAGATCCCAAACTGGGAATCGGGCCATGGACGCTGCTTCTGTGTGTGATGTACAATAGGTGGTCATTATCTCCCAGACAGCAATGGTGCACCTTGTAAATGCTGATTGAGACTGCAGTGCCCCCACCACTATATTAAAACAAGCAAACAAAAAATTTTGTGACAGTCAGGTATTTGAATTAGTAGAGGTTTATACTTGCATGTGATTTTCAATGCAGTGGCAGCAAAGACGTGCTCTAGTACAAAGGCGGCTCTCAGAGAAGGAGGCTGCTGTGGAGGTCTTACTGTTAACTCTTAGACCGGAAGCCGGGGCTGGGGTACTGGCCACGGTGCTGAAAAGCCTCCTCTGGTCCGGAAGGGAGCTGTCCATGTTCAAAACCCATCGTGGCTGGGAGATTTTAAGACTGTGGAACTGCTGGGGAGCATGTCTGTTATTTCCACACCGGCAGTAGTTGGAGAAAAAACACTGCCCATAGTGCTGAAAAGCCTGTTCTGGCCCTGGTGGGAGCTGTCCGTGGACACAACTCACTGTAGCTGGAAGATACTAAGAGTGTGGAGCTGCTGGGGAATGTTTGTTGTAGTTGTTGTTGCTGTTGATGTTGTTGCTGACACAGGGTCTCACTCTGTCACCCAATTGTGCAATCACGGCTTACTGTAGCCTCAACTTCTCAGGTTCAAGCGATCCTCCCACTTAAGCCTGCAGAGTAACTGGGACCACAGGCATGCACCATCATGCCCAGTTAATTTTTAAATTTTTTTTTTTGTAGAGATGAGGTTTTGTCCTGCTTTCCAGGCTGGTCTCGAACTTCTGGGCTCAAGCGATCCACCTGCCTCAGCCTCCCAAAGTGCTGGGATTACAGGTGTGCATCACCATGGCCGGCCATTAGGGAATGTCTTCTTTTTTTTCTTTGACAGAGTCTCACTCTGTCACCCAGGCTGGAGTGCAATTGCGCGATCTCAGCTCACTGCCACCTCCACCTCCCAGAGTTCAAGCGATTCTCCTGCCTCAGCCTCCTGAGTAGCTGGGGTTACAGGGACCCACCGCCATGTCCAGCTAATTTTTGTATTTTTAGTAAAGATGGGGTTTCACCATGTTGGTCAGGCTGGTCTTGAACTCCCGACCTCAGGTGATTCGCCTGCCTCGGCCTCCCAAAGTGCTGGGATTACAGGCGTGAGCCACTGCACCCGTGAGCCACCCCGGCGGGGAATGTCTTACTGTTATTTTCACATCCGCAGTAGGTGGGAGTGGGGGAGAAATGCTGGTCATGGTGCAGAAACGTCTGCTCTGGCACTGATGGGAGCTGTCCATGGTCACAATCCACTGTGACTCAGCCCAGTTCTCAGTGTTCAAAACTTCCTGTAGCTGCAAGTGCCTCTTTCACTTTGGATTCCACTTAGCTCTTCGCTGCTTACTTGGTTAACTGACCGACCTGGGGATAGTTATGATTCAGAAGCTATCCACAGAATTAGGTTGTATTTCAAGATTAATTTGGATGTTAAGACCTGAACACGATGAGTCTATCTTTTCTGTGTCCTCAGGGTTGCCATAGGTCTTAATCTGAAGCAAAACAGCAGCTCAAATCACTATAAAAGCATACTCTAGGGAATCTTCCAGCAACGTGTGAGCCAGGTTCAAGCAGGGTTCTCTGTGGACTTGAGTGGGCAATCAGTGGTTAACCTCTGGATCCAAACAAGACCAGAATCATGATTTCTAAATTTATTTAAAGGTAGAGTTGCAGAATTACTGTCTTTGGTAATTTTCCTTCAATGTTTTTCTCCCATTTCCTCTCAGTTTTCTTGCCCCATTCTGTGTAAAACAGCATTTTTCTTTTTACACCTGACCATGTATCTAAATTGGAATTGGCTCAAACACTGTTCTTCCCTGTTTTTGCTTCCAAATAAAGGAAATGGGTAAAGCCTACTATAAAAACAAAAGTAGAAAAATAAACCTGGATAATTCTATTCCCCACTTAGATCCTGTATCCACATTCTAGCTTCCTGTCTATAAACAGGTGGCCAACAACAGATGTCATGAGACAGCCATGTGATAGTACAGCAGGAAACAGACCTGGGCGTGAGTCCTGCCGCCAGGCCTCCACAGTCTAAATACCAAGGTCTGCACTATTCAGGGGATGGAAATCTATAAATAGCAGCATGATGATATCATCATAACCTTGCCTGTTGCTGTTCAGCCGTCAAATGTTTTTAAAGGAGGTTATAACAAATTAATAGATGGTGGTAAATTCTATAGCCCCATTAACCATAAACTAACTCTCTCGCTCTCTCTCTCTCTCTCTCTCTCTCTCTCTCTCTCTCTCTCTCACACACACACACACACACACACACACACACACACCAGAGACCAACAGATTTTAGTGGCTGCTTATTAGAATGAAGACTCCATCTATCTGAAAGCCCATCCCTCTGACTGTGCCAGATCTCTGTATCTAACTGGTCCCTAATTCCCTCTCCGTGTGGAGAGGCAGATGTGCTTCTTTCATCAGCTCACTGGCACTGCTTCTAAACACGGCCTCTATTCCTTCAGATAGTGAGAAATTCAGGGCTCAACCTTGAATGAGCAGCAGCCTGCAAACCTTTCAGATAGATCCAGCTTGTTAAAGGGAACTCTAATCCCTCTTGTTCTTATCATGGAGGAAGACCTAGATTGGACATCAAGAGAAAGAACCTAGAACAGATCCCCCTCTCACCACTGACCTTGAACAAATTCCCTGACCTCCTTCCTCCTGTTAGCCAAGCAGTGACTGTGCACCAAGTCAATTCTGCATCCAGAGAGAAAGTCTCCAAGAGACACATGACGCTGCAACTGACGCAGGAGATGGGAAGAGGAGATGGTCCTTGAGGCACGTCCACAGCCCCTGGGACAACACCACCAAATAGATGTCTCCATGATCTCACGAAGTTCCCGAATGAGGCTAACCAACCCCCACACCGACCTGAGGTGGCAAACTACCTCAGAAGGTCATAGAATGTCACCTTTCCCAATGACTGGATCCTTCACATGTCTTTTAAAAATGGGTGTCTGGTCTGTAGCAAATAACACGGAGAAAGAGAAGTGGGAGGTGGGAAAGAGAGGCAAGATTTTTTAAAAAATGTATATATGTGTGTATCTACATTTATATAAATAGCAACCAGAATGGAACACGGAGGGCTCTTACTATTTTAAGGACAAGCTCCAGTAGTAAAGTAATCTTCTGAGTGACGCCACTTTTTGGCTGGTAGCTCTCGCGCCCAGGCGAGGCTGGGGTTCTTTTTATTCAAGTCACATTGAATGCCTCTTACCAATCCATCCATCTTAATCAGCACCTACCACTTTCAGCAGCGGCCCTGCAGTCAGGAAGCCGAGGGGACGGGGGTGTGAGGGCAGTGGCGAGAGGTGACATCATAGAAGGAAGAAAGGAAAGAAAGGGGGTGGGAAGAGCTGGTGAGGAGGGAGGAGGCGGGGACCCAGCTGTCCCACACCTCTGCATGCCTCCTTCATCTGGATGACGCTCTCAGCCAGGTGGCAGGCTGAACACTGAGCCAGCCCAGGGCCTGTGTCTTCAGGGTGGACACGCTGCAGTGCTCAGCAGTTCCAGAAGCAGGTGCCCCTGCACCTGTGGCTACTGAGGCAGGATGCAGAGGAGGCGGTGCTAAGCAGGGGAGAGGCTGAGGGCTGTCCCTTGAATCTCCCCTCTGCTCTGCTCCTAGATCACCCTATGCTGGGAGCCCCTTTGTCTTCCAGCAACCTGCCCCCAGCCCACTTGACTTCTGACCCACTCATGCCACCCCTGCTCCTCCTCTGTGGTCCTTTGGAACATTTCTGTCATGTCTTCAGTTGCCCCCAAAAGTCCAGTTATTCAAAGAGGGGCTGGGGCTCCCTGCCTCACTCAGCCTTAGCTATATAGCCCTACACCTGCAGCCTCAGCCCACCCCATGGCAATCAGGGAGGGGCCTGGAGTGAATTCTGCAGCTGCAGACCTGAACTCCGCAAACCTCGGAGCCCACCAAACCTCGGTCTGCCCTATCGTGAGGCCTAGCTCCTATCTGGTGTTTCACTGACTTTCAGTAGCTGGGACCCATTAGAAACTGCAGTCCCTTTGGCTGGGCCCCCGAAGGTCCTGCCGCTCCCTGGACATGGTTCCCCAACTTCGAACAGAAGTCCTCCCTGCAAAGAACCCACCATTTAAGGTGGGTTCCCACTGTCATTCTGCCAGGGGGCTGCTAAGAACCAAACCCTGCAGAAATTGCTACCAATCTGAATCCAGCCTGAGCGTGTCGTTCACTCATTTTGAGCTGCTGCCCTGTCTTCAGAGGCAGCCTCAGCTAAGCTAGGTCCCCCAGCCTGGCTCCAGGCCCCTCTCCTGGGGATGGCACTAAGCTGCGTCCTCTGGATATGACACCCCCCATGCAGCACTGGAGGACTTGGGCTTGGGTCTGTGGAGTTCTAGCTTCTCAAAATGCACAGTGAGTGGCAGACCAACAGCAAGATTCTTTGCCAGAGGAAGGGCAGAGGTGGACTCCGCAAGATGCCTGTCCTCAGGCCTCCCCACAAGGTCACATCTGCGCTAAGAATCAAATCTGGGAACGAGAGTCCATGATCAGAGTTGGGAGTCACCTGCGTGTTATTTCCACACTCAGGTGCCTCCAAGCCTTAAGAGACTAATATGCATTGAATGTCTATTTTCCACTTATCTGTTCCTGACTCTGTTTAATGAGCAGAACAGCTACGGAAGAAAACAAAATACCCATTTTACCGATGAGGAAACTAACTCAGGACTTTAGCAACTTGTCTGAGTTTTGGAACTAATTAACAATAGAGTCAGAATGGAAATAAAAATCAAACTCCAAAGCTCATGAGGGCGCCCCCTAAATTTTAGCCCAGGAAAAGGACAGCAGTGGGTGGGGCAGCAAAGCATGTGGATGGGGGAAGAGAAGACAGGGATACACAGAAAACACACTTCCAGGGTCACAGGTCACCTCTTAGCCAAGGCTATTCAAAGAGAGATGAGCTCGAGCCCCGTGTTACATTCGCCCATCTATGGTGGGGCCTCCTTGTACGAACAGCATTGACTGAGAAGGCCCTGCAGCCAGCGAGACTCAGGCTAGGTCACATTGCAAAAGGCCTCAATCATTCATGATGACACAGGATGTACAGACGAGAGCACTTTTGCCTTTACTATCAGTCTATGCTGGTAAGAGGCAGGAGACAGGAAAAATCCACCTGTGAGCTGTTAAATTTGGGGCGTCAGCTGGACATGGTGGCTCACACCTATAATCCCAGTGCTTTGGGAGGCTAAAGCAGGTGGATCACTTGAACCCAGGAGTTCAGGACCAGCCTGGACAGCATGATGAAACCCTGTATCTAATATATATATACACATATATATACACACACACACTATATTTACTATACATATATCTACTATAACCCTATATCTAATATATATATAAAAACCTATATGTAGATATATAACCCTATATCATATATACAATAGATGTATGATACATGATATATATGATATATATGTATATATATGAGATATATATAATTTATATATATATATATAAATTAGTCAGGCATGGTGGCACATGCCTGTGGTCCCAGCTACTTGGGAGACTGAGGTGGGAGAATCACTTGAGCCCGGGAAGTTGAGGCTGCAGTAAACTGTGATCATACCACTGCACTCCAGTCTGGGTGACAGAGTGAGACCCTATGTCAAAAAAAAAAATTGAGGGCATTCATTTTCAAGGCTGAACTAGAAATCAGGAAAGCTGCCTACAATGAAGACTGCACCAGGCCAGAGAGTGAAGTAAATGGAGGACAGGAGACTCTTCCAGGCCAGAGGCTATAAATGTGAGAAGGGAATCCTTCCTCTTTGGTGAACACCATCATGGTGCGATGAGGCCCGAGCACCTGCAGTTGAATCAAATGAATGGCTTGCAACTGAAACTGGCCCGTGACCTTGGGCCAGCCACCTCTTGTTGGGCCTCCATTTCTTTGTTATATGACATAAAGGGATTTAAATAGATCCTCTCTAAAACGCCTTCCACAACCAAGAATCTGGAATTCTACACTACAGATTCATACAGATATAAACGGAGAGAGGGCTTTTAAAGGTAGCAATGCTTAGAAAATGAAACACTTTTCTTCAGTAATCATTATCAGCTACCAACTTCTCAGGTCAATAATCTTTCTCATAGAAATTGACTAAAATATTCCACTGTAACTCACTGTGGTTTTTTACATTCCACGAAGAGGTACTCCTGGGGGTGTGTGGAACAGTGGACCCCCTCAGCTGCGTGTGAGCTGGTGTCAAAAGCTCCGGCGGGCCCTCTCCTCCTTCGTCAGTAATTTCTGCCACTGCTGACAATATTTTGTTACTGCTCCCAGCTAATTTGAGGGAAAGCTTTGAGTTGCTTTTCTATATGCTCTGCTTTTTTTCTTACCTTCTTCAGATGCAGCAGAAGTTAAGTGAGAAGGACTAGAGCACATCTCTAAACTGCTAAGAGCAAGAAAGAAAATTTTCCCAATTACAGGTTTTCTTTACAATTTTCCTCTTTGAAGAACAAAACACTATGCACTCCCAACTCCATTCTCTCAGGTTTTTGTCTTCTGTATCTACAAATGGTGTAAACGGAAATGTGTGTGAGGGGCAGCGGTAAGGGATGGGTGTGTTGGGTGAAGACTGTTCTGGTCCATAAGAAAAGGGTTGGCCTTAGGGAAAGAAGAGACTAATAAGAAAAGTCTGGGCTCGGCATGGTGGCTCATGCCTATAATCCTAGCACTTTGAGGGGCCAAGGTGGGAGGATCACTTGAGGCTAAGAGTTTGAGACCTACCTAAACAGTGAGACCCTGAATCCACACAAAAAAAATACAAAGTTAGCCAGGTGTAAGGGCACATGCCTACAGTCCCAGCAGCTCGGGAGGGTGAGGCAGGAGGATGGCTTGAGCCCAGGAGTCTGAGGCTGCAGTGAGCTATGATGGCACCACTGGACTCCAGCCTGGGCAATAAAGAGAGACCCTGTGTTTATTTAAAAAATAAAATAAAATAAAAGTAAATGTCTGCTTTTAACTCTGCCCCTCTCCCGATCAAACACACACACACGTACCCCACGACCTTTCGCGTCGTCTGCACTTTCTTTCCAGGAAGGGCATTCAGTGTCCTCATGTTTCTTTTCTCAAACTCCATCATCAGCACAACCTTCACAGCTTTTATATATGCTTTATTATCAATGACTCCATCCAGCAGAGACACACAGAGCATCGATGCCGGCCACCATGCTCAGCCCAACACCACATCTTATAAGTATCTGTTTCTTTCTGTGCACCAGATGCTGCTCCAAGAACTTGACCTGTTTTAACTCATTTAATCCTCAGAACAACCTCTTGAGGTGAGCACTGTTACTATTTCCATTGTACAGATTGGGGAGATGGGGTACACATGCTGTCCAAGGCTACATAGCCAACAAGTAGGGCAGCCAGGATGTAAACCCAGAGTACAGGGGTCGCGGTCTGAGCTCAGCCCCCTCAGAGCATTTCACAGACCCTGCCTTATTCTAGCTGGTGAGATGACCACAGGAAAAAATGATTAAGATGCCATGTATAGAGTTTATCCTTACAAATGAGATGAGGGTTATGGAGAGGAGGCCATTCCAGGGGAGGGAATGGCCAGAGCACAGCCTAAAGTCATGAGCCTCTGCAGGAGGAGTGTGGAAATGCCATGAGGGTAAAGTGGGAGGTGCTGGCAAGTGAAACTGCAAGGGGATTTGGGTCCAGATAATGAAAAATGATGAAGACAAGGAAGGAGCAGGAGCTAAACAAAGCTGTCTCCCATCCCTCCCAGAGACTCCACGTTCACAAGTAGCACTGCCTGGAACTCTGGACTAGAATGTCAGGCACAATTGGGGCCAGAGGGGGAAGGCAAGAAAGCAACCTGACCATAAAATAGCACGCTGAGAGGCACCTGCAGTCTCAATCACAGGATGCTTCCCATAGCTGAAGAGGAATTTACAAAGATTCTAATCCCATCCTGTGTTTTACAGAAGAGAAGGCTGAAGCCACAGAGGACAGGCGACAGGTCTGAAGAGACACCTATGTGTGCAGCAGGACAACAGGGGGTTGGGGGTCACCAGCTCCCCCCAGAGAGGGTCCAGCACTCACTTTTAAGATTCACCAGCTCCCCCCACCAGAGAGGGTCCAGCATCCACTTCTAAGATCACCCCTTCTCCCACTGACACAGCTAGCCCTGCACAAGGCATTCCCAAGCAAGCTCCCCAACAATATAAGGAGAAGAAAGAGGAGGAATGGCTACACACACACACACACACACACACACACACATACACACAAACCCCTCTTAGTTGTCATTTTGAGCCTAATTGTTTTAACACCAGCTGTCACATCTGCAGAATTCTTCTCTGGTACTAGTGACCTGCAAGCCCTAGAATAACGAGTCTGTGTTTAAAAATAGTCCAAATTCCTAGAATTCACTTCTCCTTCTCACTCTCCCTTCTTCATCTTCCTGGCAGGCCTGGTAAGAACTCCACTTCAAATCTATGAGTATAATGTCAAGAAAATTTGATTCAGATTTATTAGGAGTGGTAGAGCAAAGCATGGACAAGAGCAGGAGCTGATGAGGCAGAGACCTGGGCTCTGTCTCTAGCAGAGCAGGCTGCAAACTTTGGCTGACAGCCTTGAGCCCCAGGTGATTGGCTCTCTCCAGGTCACCCAGCTAGGACACTCACTGCCTCCACTTCCCCCAGCCAGCTCCATTTCCACTAGGCTCTCTGCAGAGAAGCACCCCTACCCCTGCAACCTGACCACCCTCTTTTGGTGGTGGACTCACCAGCTCCCTACAACCGGTCCCAGACACCATGATTCTGTTCCTTCTGCCTCCAAGCAGCATGGCAGCAGGGGAGAAGCCAATTATGCAGCCCGTTGTACCCAGGATGGAATCCTGAAGCAGCTGTCGACCAGCTGAGAATCAAACCCCCAAATTTCTGTGTAACCTGAGAATCAAACCCCCGAATTTCTCCAAGCCTCCGATTCCCATCTGGAAAACCTAGCTCCAGTGACTGTTCTGAGGGCAAACACGAAGGACCAAGTACCCTCGTCTCAAGGTTTGGAAGAAAACAGAAATTCTTACATATCCCTCCTAGGTCTTCTTCTCCCTCCTAGGTCTTCTTCTCCCTCCTAGGTCTTCTTCTCCCTCCTAGGTCTTCTTCTCCCTCCTAGGTCTAGCTTCCTTACTTTTTCAAATCCATCAAGCATGCATTAATACCAGGACAGGGATTTCAGTCCTAAGGACCCACTATGTGTAGGAAGGGCTCAACTGTGGTATTATTTATGCCCATTGAGAAAGTGGCAGCAAGCTGTATATCCAACATCAAGGAAATGACTGTTACGATTCACCTCTTGTATGAAAATAGTGCACAGGCATTCCAATTCTATTCTATTGGCTAAGGAGATGCGCATAATAAGGTGTTAAAAGAAAAATTCAGGATACAAATTGTATTTACAATATGTTCTCATTAATGTGAATGAAAATACTACAAAAAAATGAGGCAAAATGTTGACAGATGGTTTCTGGATAGTGGACTTACTAGTGAGAGTTTTCTTTTTATTTATACTTCTTTATTTTCAGAAGAAATTTTTTCGAGAAATAAATCACTGGTCACCAGATTCTAGTTTCAAAAAAGAAGGGTTTGGTCAATGCTGTGGTGAGGGGAGTCTCCTAGCCACCAAAATAAAAGTTCTAAAAAAGGATGTTCTGGCCTGGCGCGGTGGCTCAAGCCTGTAATCCCAGCACTTTGGGAGGCCGAGATGGGCGGGTCACGAGGTCAGGAGATTGAGACCATCCTGGCTAACACGGTGAAACCCCGTCTCTACTAAAAATACAAAAAACTAGCCGGGCAAGGTGGCGGGCGCCTGTAGTCCCAGCTACTTGGGAGGCTGAGGCAGGAGAATGGCGTAAACCCAGGAGGCGGAGCTTGCAGTGAGCTGAGATCCGGCCACTGCACTCCAGCCTGGACGACAGAGCAAGACTCCATCTCACCAGAAAAAAAAAAAAAAAAAAAAAAAGAGAGATGTTCTGCAGATGTAACCAAACAAGGAGGTAGCATAAAGAGTATAAGGAAATGAACCTTATTCTCTATCCTGTTCGACTGGTGCAGGTGACTCAGGACAGCATGAGATGCTCAGCTCCAGGCCATCATGCAAGTCAAGGCTGAGGTGGGAGAACTGCTTGAACCCAGGAGGCAGAGATTGCAGTGAGCCAAGATTGCACACTGCACTCCAACCTGGACAACAGAGCCAGACTCCATCTCAAAAACAAAAAAGGCACATATTACATGTTTTGGGGTCTCATGATTCTATACTAGAGCTCTCTCTGCTGGTTCATCGCCTCATGGTGGAGAAGGCTGTTTTTAAATGGATGTGAAGGACTAGAATGGAAGTAAGATGTATAGCCTGGAAAGGAAATTCCCAGATGAGATTCCATGAACCCTTTCTGGACACATGGTCCAGAAAGTGTATCCCTCCAGCCATCACCCAATGCCTACACCCCTTCCTTGGCTCAGCCTTTGCTTTTCTGGCAGCCAAGTGTCCTCTGCCCCCTACCTCTGCTTCAGAAGGTGGACACCACCCCCAACTGAAACAAACCTCAAATATTAACTCCGGATTTAGGAAGGAAAATGCAGAACAATTGCTGGCCTCATAGGATGACTTCGCACATGGGGACTGAGAAACTAAATCCTAAAGTTGGCTGAACATGTGCTATGTGTTAGGTGCCATATACAAATGTTCTCCTCCTGTTCAACCACAACTCAGTGAAGGAAGAACTCCCCTGCTGATGGAGAAACAGAGGCTCAGAAAGCTAAAATCTAACTTGTTTAGGGCCAGCTAGTGAAGAAACGGCCTCTTCATAGTGTTGTTTAGGGCCAGCTAGTGAAGAAATGGCCTTTTCATAATGCACTGCTCTGAGGCGCCCCCAAATAGAAGCTGAAGTAGACAGCGAGGAAGTGACCAGGGCTAGAATCTCGAATACTCAAACTATTACCTCTGCAAAGATAGGAGTTTATCCCAGTTGAGCAGAAATTTGTCTAACATGTAGAGAAAAACACCTCTCTACCCCTGGAGCAGGTCCTTGGATCCCAATTCTGGGCCAGGCAGGCCTCCCCCTACCCTGCCTCTGGACTACCCAAGAGTCAGCAGGGCCCCCCATTCCCAGAGATGAGGGCTGCAGCCGTTGCTGCACCGCAGAAGCTCAGGCAGAGTTAGAACAGAGGGGCAGAGAGAGAGCCGTGTGTTAATGAGAAGCTGGCCGAAGTTCAGAAGGACTTCCTGCCCGGCTCCTTCTGAACCTACCAGCCTCGCGGTGGGCAGAGCAGCCCAGGCCAGCAGCTCACTGCCGGTCAGGGGCAAGTGGCATTGTGCTGTGGGTCTGGTCTCACCGTGGCCCAGAGAGACCTTGGAGAGCCCTGGTTCCTTGGCTCTTCAGCCTCCCCAGCTCCCCACCATACCCCTTGCTCCCTACAACACTTCCTTTCAGCAGACCTCAGTTTTCTTTTTTCTTTTCTTTTTTTTTTTTTTTTTTTTTGAGACTGAGTCTCACTTTGTTGCCCAGGCTGGAGTGCAGTGGCTTGATTTTGGTTCACTGCAAGCTTCACCTCCTGGGTTCCCGCCATTCTCCTGCCTCAGCCTCTCAAGTAGCTGGGACCACAGGCGCCGCCACCTCGCCCGGTTAACTTTTTTGTATCTTTAATAGAGACGGGGTTTCACTGTGTTAGCCAGGATGGTCTTGATCTCCTGACCTCGTGATCCGCCCTCCTCTGCCTCCCAAAGTGCTGGGCAGACCTCAGTTTTCTTACCATGCCAATGGGATTATAAAGATAAGTCTTCTCTTCTGCTTTAGGAACTGCCTTAAGAAGACAAATCCATGTCATCACCACGTGAGTTAAAAAAAAAAAAAAAGTAACCTCCTTTGAGGTTCCTGCCAAGAAAGTGCAAATGCTTCCGCCTCTGTGCACTTTGTCAAAGGTATCACCCTGCTGGGAATGCCTCACCCTCCCCAATTCTGAGAGGGCCAGCACCATTCCTCCACAAAGCCACTCCCCTCTGAATTCCAAAAGCATCCCATGGCACACTTTCCTTGTATTGTAAAGATTGTGTCCATCTTTAATTGGATGTGAAGGGCTGGAATGGAAGTAAGATACATAGCCTGGAAAGGCTGAAACATGATCTTTGCCAGCACTCAACCAGCAGTTCTGCTGGCCTGGAGGAGGCCCGTGGGCAGCAGTACACAGTGTTTGCAGCTCTCTTCACCTCCAGGAGAAGGCAGGAGAAAGAGACTGGAGAATCTAAGCCAACCAATACACTGAGCAAGGAGGAAGGGGGAAGGTGTGGTGCATACCCAGAGCCCTGCGGCTGGGCGGGGTTTGCCATCTGGTCACCCTCCCAGCCAGCACAGGAAGGCCTTTGGTAACATGCCTGACGGGAGACACAGACGTGACAAGTAATCATTCTCACCACCCCGACCATGGGATGGCCCAGGTGCAGGGGATGGTGCGAGATCCATGGCCCCAAGCATTGTCTTCTTCCACCCAGCCCCACCACCATCATAGCCAAGGTGTAGGCTCAGTGCTAAGCATGGTACTGTGGAAAGGAGATAAAAGGGAAATGAAACACAGTCTCCCTCCTCAGGTGCTGGTGCCCATTCCAGCTGGGATATAAAACTTACCAGTCGAAATAATCTGGGTATGGTTACAGAGCAAGGTACTTCTGAACGAAAACCATGGTGTTAAATCAGAGGTTGGACAGGAGGCCCTTGTTGGGGCACCAAAGCCCAGAAAACGGGGGTGACTGGCTAAGGGGACCACTGAAAAAAAAACTCCAATCTAACGATTTCAAGTCAGGGACGCTCCCTGCCTCAGCTCACAAAATTCACAACTTGGGAGGACTCAGAAGGAAGGTTCAGCCAACCAGGTTAATTCAGGAAGCATCAACCCACCACCTGCCAAAGCAGGTGAGCCTTGAAATAATAGAGTACATACTCTATGTCAGACACCAAGGAAGTACAGATGAAGCTGCACCCCACCTGGCATTGTAGTGATAAGGTTCTAACAGATGAACAAGTACAACATCATTGTCAACACCATCATCACCACCACCTCATCATCACTACCATCACCACCACCACCCTCACCACCACCACCCTCACCACGACCACCATCATCATTATCATCACAGCCATTCTCACCACCATCACTACCATCATCATCATTACATCACTAACAATATCATCATCATTACCATTATCATAATTATCATCATCACCATCACCACAATCATAGTCACTATCATCACCATCAATCACCACCATCACCATGTTCTCCAGTGTCATCACTGTCATAGCTACCAGACGGATACTAATACTATTATACCTAATCTGTGTAAGTACTGGGGAATATGTTGTTTTTAATCCTCAAATAATCCTTTTAAAGTAGGAATTATTATCTTCATTTTACAAATGCAAACTGCGGCTCAGAGAAGCCACGCAGTCTGCTCAAAGTCCTACTGTAAGAACTGGGATTCTGGAGCAGGTCTTTTGGACTACAAACTCTGCCCTCTTTCTGTCATTCCAAGCTGCCTCCATCAAGAAATAATTATGCTAACACATAATAAATGCTCTAACAGGTATATGTATGGAGGACAGAGAAGGGTGTGGTTAATTCTGCCTGTGATGTGAGCAAAAGGTTCACAAGGCAGAAAATAGTCCAGGTGAACCCTCCAGAGGGCTTTCAGGTTCTCCTGGTGGGAAGAGGGATGGCCATATACTTCAAGGAGAGGGAACAGCAGGTTGCAAAAGCAGGGAGTGGGGAAGGAAGGGACGGTGGCTGGGGAGTAGTGGGTCCTGGGGCATCACAAGAGTGAGTGAGCAGAGCAGTGACAGCAGGATCAGAACGTGAGGACCTTGTCCACTGAGCCCTGAGCTGCAGAGATGAAGTCTGGGAATTATGAGGAGCCCTGGGAGTCTTGGGCTGGGACAGTGAAATGCTCAAGTCTATGTTAAAAAGTTCCCGCGGGGCCGGGCGTGGTGACTCACGCCTGAAATCCCAGCACTTTGGGAGGCTGAAGTGGGTGGATCATGAGGTCAGGAGTTCGAGACCAGCCTGACCAACATGGTGAAACCTCATCTCTACTAAAAATAGAAAAATTAACTGGGTGTGTTGGTGCACACCTGCAGTCCCAGCTACTTAAGAGGCTGAGGCAGAAGAATCACTTGAACCCAGAAGGCAGAGGTTGCAGTGAGTTGAGATCATGATGCCACTGTACTCCAGCCTAGGCAACAGAGCAAGAGTCCATCTCAAAAAAAAAAAAACCTCCGGCCGGGCACGGTGGCTCAAGCCTGTAATCCCAGCACTTTGGGAGGCTCAGACGGGCGGATCACTAGGTCAGGAGATCGAGACCATCCTGGCTAACACAGTGAAACCCCGTCTCTACTAAAAAATACAAAAAAAAAAAAACTAGCCGGGCGAGGTGGCGGGCGCCTGTAGTCCCAGCTACTCGGGAGGCTGAGGCAGGAGAATGGCGTAAACCCAGGAGGCGGAGCTTGCAGTGAGCTGAGATCCGGCCACTGCACTCCAGCCTGGGCGACAGAGCGAGACTCCGTCTCAAAAAAAAAAAAAAAAAAAAAAAACCTCCTGTGGGACAAAGATATATTGACCAGGTGGTTTATTATCCTGTGGTTTACAAAAAGTAGCAACTGCCTACCAGGCCAGCAAATAGGGAGCTGGCTAAACAAAACTTGCTGCTCATCCACAATGGAACCCTCTGCAGTTATTAAAAATGATGATATCTATGAGCCAGCAATTCCTCTTCTGAGGATGTATCCCAAAGAATTAAAAGTGGGGACTCGAACAGATCATTGTATACCCATGTTCACAACAACATTATTCACAATAGCCAAAAGGTGGAGACAACCCAAGTGTCCAGCAAACAATGAATGGATAAACATGTGGTCTACACACATGATGAAACATTATTCAGCCTTAAAAAGGAAAGAAATTCTGGCCCACGCTACAACATGGATGAACCTTGCAGGCATTATGCTAAATGAAATAAGTCAATCACATAAAGACAGAAATTGTATGATTCTACTTAAATGAGGTACCAAGAGTAGTCAAATTCATAGGAACAGAAAGTAGAACAGAATGTGGTACAGTCCCCCTGCAACCTTATTCATGAGAGATACGTTCCAAGACCCCAGTGGATGCCTGAAACCGCAGATGGTACAGAACTCTATATATACTAAGATTTTTTCTTACACAGTCACATTGTGTAGGGCAGGTAGTGTGTCCAGCATAGATACATGGAGCAAAGGGATGATTCACATCCGAAGCAGAATGACGCAAGATTTCATCCTGCTGCTCAACATGGCACACGATTCAAAACTCATGTATTGTTTATTTTGGGAATTTCCCATTTAATATTTTTGGACTATGGTTGACCTTGGGTAACTAAAACCATATAAGGTGAAATCTTGGATAAGGAGTGACTACAGTAGATATATATATATATGTACATATCTCCAATGGAAGGGCTGGGGGCAAGGGGGATGGGGAGTAGTTATTTAATGGGCACAGAGTTTCCATTTGGGAAGATGAAAATGTTCTGGAGAGGGACAGTGGTAATGGTTGTACAACAACATGGAGGTACTCAATGCCACTTAACTGTACACTTAAAAATTGTTAAAATGGCAAGTTTTCTGTTATTTATATTTTCCCACAATGAAACATGATGATACAAGTGTCTATTAACATGGAAATATGGTACGATGTGTTCATTAAGGAAAAATACAATACATTATATTGTAATCCTATTTTACACATGAATTTGCTAGCAAAAATATTATATGACAGGAATCAAATGTAAACAGTGGCTATTTCTGAATTCTGAGATTATATTTTATTTTCCTCTTTTTCATATCTACAGTTATCAAGGTTTATATGATAGACATATATAACAAAAATATTTTCTTTCTTTTTTTCTTTTTTCTTTTGAGATGGAGTCTCGCTCTGTTGCCCAGGCTAGAGCACAGTGGCACATTTTCGGCTCACTGCACAGTCTGCCTCCTGGGTGCAAGCAATTCTTGTGCCTCAGCCTCCTGAGTAGCTGGGATCACAGGTGCCCACCACCATGCCTGGATAATTCTTGTACTTTTAGTAGAGATGGGGTTTCACCATGTTGGCCGGGCTGGTCTCGAATTTCCAACCTCAAGTGATCCGCCCACCTTGGCCTCCCAAAGTGCTGGGATTACAGGTGTGAGCCACCATGCCTGACTAAAAATATTTTCAATTAAAGAGAAGAGAAAGAAAAATAAGAGATTAATTGGTGATTGATTCAAGATTGAAGAGTAAGGTGAGAAATAAGCTGGAGAGAGAACAAATGGAAGCAGAAGAGCCAGTTAGTGGCCTCTGAGTGGGACACTGATTCCTTCATTCAGCGCCTACTGTGGACAATGTGTCACTGAGAGGAGGCCTTCTGCCTGGGTATCATTAGGGTGGAGGGAACAGTGTGCTGCCCCTATGGTCACAATTGTCATTGTCCATCCCTTACTGTGTGTTGCATGTCTGAGACATGCCAGTCATTGGAGACACCAATGACCAACATACTTTTTCTGTCCTGTGAGAATGTATATTCTATTGGTGGGAGACAGAAAAGTAAACCACCAAGTGGAATGGAGTAAGGCACCTGTGGATGAACAGGGTTGGGGGTATACGCAGAGTGAAGACAATGTCCCTGCATTGCTGGTGTCTGCAGACATGCAGGCTGAGCCCAGGGCAGTGAGGCTCAGTGTTCCAAGCAGAAGGAACAGCAAATGCAAAGGCTCAGAGGACCCAGAGAGCTTAGTGGGACATTACAACCAGAATTTGTAGGATTTCTGTCCTTGGAGACCTTACAGACCAAGCCAAATGGCTCTCTCTAGCTGGATATGGAGTTCCCTATGGCTGCCACTGCAGGTTACCCTCCCAGCTGTCAGCTGCCTCCTCTCTCTTGGTTTATAGAAGCCCATCTCTATTCTAACTGCAACACATAGAGTGTAGACTCTTTCCCTAGCCTCAGGGCATGAATATGATTGGTCTAACTCAAGCAGTTCATCCTGTTTCCCTTTACTAATGATTAGCATAGGAACACACATAAGACCAAATTCTGGGTAATGGACCCTAAGAGGAACCCTACTAAGGTGGCTTCTGATCAGGATTTAATTCCTGAATAAGAGGAAAGAGCGGCTACAAAAAAGGCTTGTTTTATCTGTCTTCTTGCCTCCAGCCTGGGATGCTGTTCTGATGCTTGGAGCTGTGGCAGCCAATGTATGACCATGAGGGATAGGCCAGGAGAGTCACAGAGACAGGGATTCAACATCCAAACACTTTGGAATGTCTAGACCATTCTTGGCATTGTCCATCTCCAGTGTCTTGTCACATATGATAGTTAAATGCCTTTGTTTTCGAGCCTCTCTTCAGTATTCAGTTCCTTGCAGCCAAGTGCATCTTAAGCAACATCTTTGCCTCAAGACTAGGGACTAATGTGCAAGCTTCTGTTGCTCAGCAGCAAAGCCTGGGTCTCAAGGATCATGATGCCTAAAAGCCAAAATCACACCTACAGCAGCAGACCTCTGCTGCGGCCTCTCACATGGACGAAGAAACACAGCCAGTAATGTCGTTTCCATTCATCTCTCCTCATCATCGCCATCAACACTGATGAGTCGACTGCAGCACAGATTATGCCTGACCCACAGAGGAAGACAGACTGGCGGAGTCAGCTCTTCCCTCTCAAAACAAAGCACACTTGGTGGAAGAGGCAGGAAACAAACAAACAAAGAAAAAGCAAAAGGAAATCTACCCAGATCTTACCTACTCCTGGTTGCTGTAAGGGTTGGGGGCAGGGGGAACAAAGGCAGCAGGACAAGGTGCCTGCAGTCTGTCTCTGGTGTCCCCTGGCTTCCTGCAGCTCCCCTTCTCCTCTCTGGGCTTGTACCTTTTCCTAGCGGTAGGAGAGGTAAAATTCAGGAGTGTACAACCAGCAGGCAGGGAGCTTGAGCCCTTGGAAGCAGATGGTGGGGGCGGAGTGGGGGGAGGGCAAAGCAGAGCAAAGCAGCGTGGGGTGAGCCCTGGATGTGTGGGTGCTCCCTGGGAGAGAAGACAGGGAAGCAGGCACTTGCTTTTCTCTGACTGTAGCATTCAGGCATTCACACAGGAGCAGGGCAGTGAAGGACCTCACCTGTGCACCTGGGGAAGGTTGCCAGGTTTACTCTTTCCTTTTACTCTCACGATGCCCTGTCCTGCTCAAATACCTTCGGTGGCTTCTGCTATCTACAGAACGAAGCCCAATCTCTCTAGCTCGTCTTCCACAATCCATCCCACTCCACCAGCCTCATTGGCCACTTGGCTCCAGCATGATGCAAAAAGGCCCAAGGGTGGCCTGAGCACCTGGACCCTGAGGCGGGGAGGCGGTCCAAGAAAAGTCCACAAGCTACAGCCAGGTCTTCTTTCCTTCTTTGTTCCCCTCCTCGTCAGGCTGGACACATCCCCTACAGGGGGCTTCCCAGGCTTTTTTTTTTTTTTTTTTTGAGACAGAGTCTGGCTTTGTCACCCAGCCTGGAATGCAGTGGCACAATCTTTGCTCACTGCAACCTCCAACTCCTGGGCTTAAGCCATCCTCCCACTTCAAGCTCCTAAGTAGCTGGGACCACAGGTGCATGCCACCATGCCTGGCTACTTTTTTCTTTTTTTGGTAGAGATGACCCCATTACCCAGGTTGGGCTCAAACTCTGGGTTCAAATGATCCACCTGCCTTGCCCTCCCAAAGTGCTGGGATTACAGGTATGAACCACCACCCCGGCCTCCCCAGGCTTTCCAAAGAGTTCTCCAGTGGACACATGTCTGGGCTGAGTGCTTAGAGGAGCCCTGATGGAGCCAGGGCCAAGCGCTCATATCACTTAAAGCCATTGGTCACAGGCCCCCCGGCCCAGGGAGCATGAGGCCCTGCAACCACGGTAGCTTGCTTGGGCTCTAGCAGCCTGGTTCCCATCACTCTCTACCAAGGCTGAGGGAAATATCTTGACATGCACAAAGGTCTTCCAACTCAGAAACAGCAAGGACCCGAAGGATCCATTCCTTTTAGATTGTTGTCTAAAGTGGCATATAGGGGTGTTGTTACCACAGACAGAAAGCCAGGCCCCAAATTACACCTCTCCTGGGTAGTCAGCAGCTATGTGTGCGTGCTGAGTGTGTGCACTGTTCTGGAGCTTCTTGATCTTTAGCTAATCATTCCATAGTCAATCAATCAATCAATCAAGTTCTGTGTGTGTAAGTGGTATATGTCTCTTTCACCCTCTCATTGAAAAGGTAGAGGGTTTGGCTGGGCATGGTGACTAACACCTGTAATCCCAGCAATTTGGGAGGCCAAGGTGAGCAGATTGCTTGAGCCCAGGAGTTCAAGACCGGCCTGAGTAACATGGAGAGACCCTGTCTCTACAAAAAGTGTAAAACTTAGTCAGACACTGTGGTGTGTACCTGTAGTCCCACCTACTTGGGAGGCTGAAGTGGGAGGATCACCTGCGCCTGGGGAAGTTGAGGCTGCAGAGAGCTGAGACCATACCATCATACTCCAGCCTGGGTGACAGAGTGAGATCCTGTCTCAAAAAAAGGTACAGCACAAACAAAAAATAGTTATAGGTTTGATGGAGATAGCATGAGCTTAGGACTAAGACAAATGTGGGTTCAAAACCGGTCCCAGAACTTCTATAAAATGTCTAACCAGCACTCAAAAATATCAAGGTTATCAAAAACGAGAAAAGTCTGAGAAACCACCAGAGTCTAGAGGAGTCTGTGGAGACATGGCGGCTCAGTGTGATGTGGCATCCTGGAAGCTGTTCTGCCACAGAGGAAAGCACATCAGGGGAAACTAAGGAAATCTGAATAAAGCACGGACTTTAATTAACACTAATGTATCAATATTACTTCATTAATCATTGACCAATGTTCTCCACTGTGAGGTGTTAAGAGTGCAAATGGTATAGAATATAGGGGAACTCTCTGTAAGACCTTTGTAACAATTATATAAATCTAAAACTGTTCTAAATTAATGTTTATTAAAAATATAATAATTGTATAGTCTGTTCTCACATTGCTATAAAGAACTACCTGAGACTGGGTAATTTATAAAGAAGAGAGGTTTAATTGGCTCATGGCTCTGCAGGCTGAGGAGCCCTCAGGAAATTTACAATCATGGTGGAAGGTGAAAGGTGAAAGGAAGGAGTCATTTCTCATATGGCCATAACAGCAGGAAGAGAGAGAAGCAGGAGGTGCTACACACTTTCAAACAACCAGATCTCAGGAGAACTCACTTGCTATCGCAAGACTGGCAGGGGGGGAGTCCACCCCCCAAGATCCAATAACCTTGCACCAGGCCCCTCTTCCAACATTGAGAATTACAATTTGACATGAGATTTGGGCAGGAACACAAATCCAAACCATGCCAATAATAATAGCAATAGTAAAAACTGGTCCCAGGCACTTATTAGTGGTATGACTTTGGGCAAAGACTTCCCTTCTCTAAGCTTCAGTTTCTTGTTTATAAAATGAGACAACAGTATCTGCCTCATGGGGTGGTATGACTACTGAAAAATACAACACATGCAAAAATGCCCTAGCACAATGCCTAGCACACAACTCACACTCATTAGACATTTGTTTTTAAAATCCCAACCAAGAAATAGATCTTTGATTTGTTATAACAAATAACAACCAGTCAATATTCAAAATTTCTTAATTTTCCCCAAAATGTTTTTTATAACTTTAAAAAAATTTTCCCCCAACTCCAAGATTCACGCTTTCTATTTCATTGTCAGGCTTCTTTATTGTCGTTTTTTCTAAAACAATGCCCCCTCCCACCTTTTTATTTTTTCCTGTCATGACATTGACACAAAGTTAAACCAGGTAGTCACGAGAAGCAAAGAACAGAGCTCCCCACCACAGCCGTGGTCCAAGCGGGGCTGAAGACTGGCTTGAATGATGTGTCCCCTCTTCACTCATGTGACCCCTGGTTATGTCAACTATGCCCAGGGCCAGGACTGCCTTCTCTATGCCAGGCATTTTGCTGAGCACACTGTACACATTGCCTCCACATCTCTCAGCAACCTAATCAGTCAGGAATATTATTATCCCTGTTTAACAGATGAGAAAACTGAGGCTTGGGCCAGCTCATAACTTGCCTGAAGTCCTACAGCAGTCATAAGCAGAGCTGGGATTTGAACTTGACTCTAAACTCATGCTCCTTTCCCTACACCACAGTCCCTGCTTCATGGAGTCCCCTCCTACAGGAATGGACTAGCACAGAAACAAGCATTTCAACAATACAGTGACATCAGTGCCATCACACAGCATGCAGGAGAGGCACAGGAACCACCCGAAAGGAGGCCCTTCTTGGGGTGGCCAGCCAGGCTTCCTGGGGGAGGTGGCATCCTGCTGTGTAGTCACTCAGTGGATAGGCTGTCACCAGAAGGGCACGGGTGCACAGCGGATGAGGCTGGAAAGGTGAGCACCAGGCTGAGGAGGGTCCTGAACATTTTCATTCATTCTTTTATTTGTTAATTCATTCATTCAACAAATATTTACAGTTTCTTCTAAGTGCCAGGTCTATTCCAGACACTAAGAAAATAGCAGAGAAGAAACGGGACAAAAACCTCTGGCTATGTGGAACTTAATGTAACACAAAAGAGACAGTAAACAAATAGGTAAGTAATGGAGATGGCAATAAGTGTTGCAGAGAAAGATAGAGCAGAGAAAGGGACAGAGAATGCCTGGGGACAGAGGGCTGCAATGTGGGAAGGCCTCAAAAGATGTTTGAGTAAAGAGCTGAAGGAGGAAGGGAACTGGTTGTGGGAGTGACAGGAGAAGAATATTCCAGGCAGAGGACATTGAGCTAAGAGCTGGGACTTGCTCCTGGGTCCACTGTAGGGCAGCACATGACGCTGGGGGGTAGCACGAGGGAGGGAGGCCAGTGAAGTGCAGCACCTCAGGTGTGCACCTGCTGGAAGCCACAAGCTTGGAGATGGTGCAGGAGGTGGCAGGGAACGAATGAACCAAAATGCTTCCACAGGTGGGGTGTCCACATGTCTGTGACAGGAGCTCTGAGCTATTCTCATCCCCACTAAGGACTCTGAAGAGGAGAATTTAGGACACAGCAGGCAGGGCCTTGCAGTCCCTATCAAAGCAGATGGAAGAGTCCACCTACCTCAACTGTGCCCAGGGCTGGCACTGCAGAAGCTACCACTGACCTGTCATTCAGGCCACAGGAACCCACCCCACTCCCCAGCCGTGACAGCCAGTATGGGGGCACAAGCGACAGTAATGAACCCCCAAGCCCCTTTGGGACCTTAGCCGCTAGGGAACTGCTATGCAGATAAATTTCACCTGGCAAGTTACTTAACCTTTCTGGTTCTCCATTTCTTATTTGTAAAATGGGGATAATGATAGCATCTATCTCTAAGAAAGACTACATGAGTTAATATATGTAAAGTGTTCATAACACCATTTGCATGTAGCAGGAGTTCAATAACTGTTAGTGTTTATCATTATGAGTGTAGTTGTTACTGCTGCTATTATCATCACTATCACCATCGACAGCAGTCCCTAGCTACATCCTTAGTCTACCCAGACATTTCCAGTACCATGCGGGAGGAAAAAGAGCTGGGAAATGTAAACTATAGAAAAAGTGCCCCCCACACCTCCTCCTAGCTTTCAGGCTCCCTCCACTGCCCTCTCCTTTTCCTCCAATCTGCATCCCCTCCTTTTTGAGAGTTAATCTTGTTTTAATCTTTTCTTTGAATTCATCCTGGCCCCGATGTAACACATCCATAAGCACATTAACAGTTCATTAACTGCCACAAACTAACACATTTTATCTCATGTCAGGCCATGTCTAATCAACGGCCACAATAAATGCAACTCCATTCTCACAAGCGTCTGCACTTTCAGGACACCTTTCGTCCAACGCCTTGCTGACATCCCGGGCACCCCAAGGAAAAGGTGGTATCTTGCCAAGTTGTAGTATCTTGGCAGGTAAGAGCCATGAGAGCCCTAACAGGATATTTGTCTGTAGACATGCCTTATCCCTCCCTTCCCAGGGAGGGGAAGTGAATTTCCCAAGGTCACATAGCAGGTTGGATGCCAAGCTCAAATGAGAACAGGAGTTTCCAAGCTAACATGTATTAAACCCTTAACACCATGAGGCATTTAATCCTCATAGAGACCCTAAGAGCAGATACCATCTATACCTTCATTTTACAGATAAGGGCACCATGGCTTGGAGAGGTTAAAGGACTTGCCCATGGTCTGCTAAGATGAGGCTGAGGAGGCTGACCTTAACCACCATGGGGTTTTCTAAAGCTTTCTCCATCTAGGAGGAGAGGAGAGACACGTGGAAGGTTTACTTTAGCCCATCACAAAGTGAGATCTAGGAACACGAACCCTGATGGCCAGAGGTGAAGCTTCAGGAAGCCGACTCGCGTGTTTATCTGAGATGCGTGTTGTGTTTCCCCAGCTGCCTCTAGGGGCTCTGTCTGGGTCAGCCTGGCAGAGGCAGGTTCCAGATGGCAAAGGACTTAACTGTCTTTGTACCAGCAATTTGTTGCCACAAATTCATTAAGAGAGACACATAATACACCCCCCTTTTTAAAAACTGCAGTGCCTAGATCTGGCCCTCCATCTGTGTTGCTGGTGGGAATGTCCCCATCCATTAATTGAGTGCTCCTAGAATTAGCAGGGATGGGAGGGCTTCCCCCAACTGGTATAGAAACCAGCACCTTCACGTTTATACCAATTCCCCACCCATGCTTTGCAGAATGGATTAAACGAAAGTCAAAACTTACTTCAGCAGGGTTCCTTACACAGAATGAATTTGCTATCTGAAGTCCTGGGGCCTCTTGAGTCATCCTGACCATGGCCCTGCCTTCCAGCCCACCTGTACCCGAGCCACTCATGGGAGGGTCCCTGTGAAGCCACCAACATTCACGCCCGCAGGACAGGCCCAAATCCATTCCCAGTCACTGCATAAAAAGTCAGTTTTGTCCAAACGTGCCTTTACTCACATGGCAGACAGGCCTAACGGGCCAGAAGGGATTTGTTAGGCTCTCCAGATCCATCATAATCTGTGTTTAAAGTTCCCCAAATGCCCATTTAGACAATCCACATTTTCTAATAGCCAGTAAATACTCCGATACCTACCGGGTCAGCATTTTAAAAGGTCCTTAAATAGCTCATTTGCATAATCCATATTTTCAGAGCCCCTAAGCATTCGTCCTCCCTACGTAATCTCAATCTTTATTATGTGTGAGGAAGAAAAGGCTCCAGAGTATAGCGGCCCTTCACGCCCCTTCTGGGAAAACTGTTTTAAAAATGACATTTTCAAAAGCAGGCACAGAACCAGCCACAAAACGAAAGTATCTAAAGGAGAACTGTTAACCTGTGCGGGCCTGTGAATGATCTTTCTGTAAAGGCAGGAAAACCCCCTGCAGGCTCCCCAAGGACACTAATTACACAACAGGCCCTGCAAACGCTTCTAGTAAGGTTGGAGCCTCCCCTCTCCCATGGGTTCCCTCCTGGAGGCCAGGAGGTGCAGGCAGGTTCCCCCAACAGCTTTTCCGCAGCACCTTCCCAGGTTTAGTCTCAGCTCAAAGTCTTCCCCGGGGGAAAGGAAAGGCAATTTGCTAACAAAATGTAGGTCCCAAGATTGAGGATCACTCAAGGCAGATACGGGGCAAAGCCTTTGCCTCGTGGGTAACAGCGTGGATCCTCTGGTAGTCATAAGTAAAGACCCAGAAGACAGTGAGAAAAAGCCCTTTTGGGATTTCCGGGACCCCAAATCTCAGCATCCCACAACATACCCATGTAACAAACCTGTATGCGTACCCCCTGAATCCAAAATTATTAAAAACATGAATCCAAGACAAGACGGACCCACACTGCTGCCCCTCCACTGCCTCAGAGAGGAAAGCTATGTCTTCATCAGAAGGTTATCCAAATTCCAAACCATCTTCAGCCACATGCAAAACGCAGATGGTCCTTGCCAACGCGGTGCCCAGCCGAAGGAGCAGACGTGAGAGGGCAGGGACTGATGACTCTGTTCCCTCAGATTTCCAGAACAGACAAAACTCATCCAACAGACAAAACGACCAGAGAAGTCGGGGCCTGGGTTGGGAGGGGCGCCTCTGATCGCGTGATCTGGGTGCCCTGCACCTGGCCGTGTTCACTCGGGAAATGCTGTGAGCTGCATTTTTTTTTTTTTAAGTAACCCAAATTCTTTTAGTTCCAATTTCAACTTCCTTAGCGTTGCTCTGAAATCCTCTCATACCGCACTTTTATTTTTACTCTTCTGAGCACATCCGGGATGCCCAACTCTCTGGAAAGAGGGATTAATTTTTTTTTCCGTCCAGATTTTTGAGATTATTTAGGAAAGGTTTAGGGGAAGGAGAATATTTATAGCAACAAGGACGTGTCTAAACGCACTGGAGGCTTCTTTGCCCGGAACTCCCACATCTGCTAGAAACCACCCCCCACCACCTCGGGGAGGGACCCTAAAGAGAGTTAGGGGAAGAGGGAGGAGAGGGGGACGCTGGCGGAGAAAGCCGGCCAGGTCTGGCCAAGGGGATGAGAGTCTGAAGCCAGGGGGCTCTGGGCTTCTCCGGCCTCAGGCAAGCGGAAGGCCTGGCTACGGTCGGGACCCAGCGCCCCCCAGGCGCTCCAAAGACTGGCTGAGCTCAGAACCAGAAGGAAGCAGGGAGCAGAGAAAGCCGGGGGCGGGCTCGGGGTAAGAGAGGAAGGGAGTGAGATGAAGGTGAGAAGTGGGAGGGGAAGGAGGGAAACGGAGAGGGATTGAGGGTGGGCTCCGCGTATCTAGAGCAGCCCGCGGAGGACGCTGCTGCTCGCCGGGGAAGCGCAGTGCCCGAGGCGCCCCAACGGTGGGCGGCGGTGCCAGCTCAGACCCACGCCTCTCCCCAAGTCCCGAGTCCTGCGGACGGGGCTGCACGGCGGGGTCCATGGCGGTGGGCAGCAGGGCTCGGAAGATCCGGCGATCCGGCTCGGTTTGGTCCGCAGACCCCCGCCAATGCCCCGCAGCATCTGCACTCCCACCCTCGCCCACTGCGCACCCCCAAGCCCCATGCTCGCCCGTCCTTCCCCCTCGGCGCTCCGCCATGTGGCCCACTCGCATCCCGCCGTGGGGGTGCAGCTCCCCGGCACAGCCCGACGGTGGGCGAGGGCGGCCAGCTGGACCAAAAGCCCCGTCCCCGGGCGGGACCTTCCTCCCCGCACCCTGACACGGCGGTTTGCCGGGGCCTGTGCGTCCCTCTGCCCCGTGCCCTGGGTGGGGAGGGTCTGGGCTCTGCGCCGCGAGGCAGCGCGACGGCTGTGGCGACTTGGCGTGCGGTGCTGAGGACCCTGGGGGAGTGCGCGCTGGGACGCCGGGGGCTCGGGGTCTTCGCGCCACCGGACGCCGGGGGAGGGCGCAGGTCTGGGGGCGGGGTCTCTCGAGGCGCGGACAACAAGCCGGATCCTGAGCCCTCCGCTCCGAAACCCGGAGCGCCTTCGCCCACCTTCCCTCCCACCCTCCCTACCCTGCTGCCAACCGGAAGTCCCCGTCCTTGCCGCGACAGCGCCGCCCTCCGGCCCGCTGCAGCGCCGGCCCTCGGCAGGGGCGTTCCAAGGCCCCGCCTCCTCGTCACCGCCGCGGATTACGTCACCCCAGGCCCCCGGCCCCGCCCCCGCCTCTGCCTCCGCAGCCAGCCTTGGGGAGCGTCCTGGCTTGCGCTTGCTCCCCAACTCCTCCTTGCCCCGCTCTGAGCCGGCGCGTCCTTGCTCTCCCGCCACTCTTCTCTCTCGGGCCAGCCGAGCCCAAACGGCCTCTCCTCTTCTGCTGTTTTTCCAGTTTCTTCCTCACTTTCACCTCCTTGGAGACCCTCCACCACCCAGATCTTCAGCAAGCAAGTCACCTTTCCTTTGGATAGACAGACAGGATAGAGATAGATTGGAGAGATTAGATAGAGATTAAACTGATAGATTAGATAGATAAGATGATAGATGTAGATGATAGAGATTTGCATACATATGGATAGATCATAGATAGATGGATGATAGATTGATATGATATGGATGATAGATGGTTGGATAAAGACGATAGTTATAGATGATAAAAAGGCATAGATGATAGATATATATAGATGACAGAGATAGATAGAAATGATATATAACATCGTAACACGTATAGATAGGCCACAGATAGGTAGGCAGTAGGTAGATAGGAGGTAGATGGATGGATATGCATATAGATATAGGTATATGTCCTGAAGGGTCAACCCGGACCCCAGGCTGGCCAGGACAGTACCCAGGCTTTGGCAACCTCCTCAATAGACATGAGACTCCAGGTTTTCAGCTGCTCACGCCGGGCAAACTGTAAAGTGCTTTAAACCCCTGGAACTAACCATAGTGGCAACTTAGCCTGGGAACTCAAGTGCTGGCTGCAGGCAGTTTGAGCACAGCTCCAGGGCTGCAGGTTTGCCTACAAGTAACACCAGACATTTGTTCATTCTTTCAAGCATCTGCTGAGCCTGTTGCAGCTGCCTGTGGCTGGGTCCTGGGACTCAGAGACCCTGCGCCTGCTCGAGAGGGGCTGACATTATGGTGGGCATCAGAGACACCCACACAGAGCCTCACCTGATCCATGTGGCAGTGCCCAGGGAGAGGGCAGGGAGGGGTGCTGGGAAACACGAGAGGGGCAGGCATTTGACCTGGGTCTTGAGGACGGGCTGAGGTTCCCAGGAGAAGAAAAACCACATCAATCAGAGGCACCAGTAGGCGCCCATGGGAATACAGGGTCTGGTTCCTCCTGGGCCAGGAAGCAGTTTGGTGGGGCTGGATCCCAGGATCCTGAGATGACAGTGGGTGCTGGGGTGGAGCTTGTGCTCAGAGAGGAGGAAAGCTGTCTGAGGCCAGGTTGAGAGGGGCTCTGAGAGTCCGTCTATTTCTCCTGTTCCCATCTCCTCTGTAATACCTGTCCCGAGGCACCTGAAATGACAAAGGGTGCCCCCCCGCAGTCCCCTGGGCCAGGATTTCAAACCTATACACATGTGACAATCCCAGAGTCAGACAGCCCTCTTTCAGGAGCAGCTCTGGATGTCAAAGGGTTATGCTGCTGTCAGCAGCCCCTCCCTCTGTCTGACCTGAATCCCCCCACCCACCCAGGGACAGCCTCCCCCTCAGGGTGACTCAGCCTCTGGCTCCCAACTCCCTCCCTGCCACCAGCTAAGACTATAACTGGTTACCATAGCGACCTCAAGGAGCCCGGTTCATAGCCCTCCTTCCTGATGAGACCTGGATGTCTAAATTGCTCCTGAGATGAACGCTGTGTACAGTTCCTCACCTGCAGAGATATTTGACAGGCAGCATCCAAGTGCCTTCCTCCCCTGTACAAACTCAGGAAGGGAGTGATGGCAAGAGAGGGAGGCCAGATGACAGATACCTCCACCACTGGGCCTCCAGGCTAGCACTTCCTCCATAATATGGGGGTCCCCAGGGAGAGGGAGACAAAGGACATGAAGGCAAGAGTTGAAAACTACCAAACAAGTTTGGTGTCCCCAGGAGAAACTACAGGTAATACCAAGATATTTTCCATTTTTCCAGGCCATCTTTGAGAATGCATTTGGGAGGGATGGAGCCTTATTTGTGAAGTGTTGTCCTTCTCAGCAAAGTTTTACACACACACATGAACACACAGGACACCAAAAGATTCTTCCTGAAACATGGTCCATTGAGCTCCTGCCCCAAACTATCAATAGCTCCCCACTGCCAAAAAGGGAGACCCAAACTCCTTTCCCTGGCCTCAGCCTCCTTTCTACCTAGCAACCTGCCTTGCTGCCCATAAGAACTCCTGTCCCATTCTACATGCCACACCCTCAGCAGACCACTTCCTGCTTCCCAAAGACGCTCTGTCTCTACTGCCACCATGCTCGTCTGGAGCTGACCCTCTGCCTGGGCCACGCTAGTTCCATGTTCACTGCCTCAAGCTCAGTCCCAGTCCACAGGCCCCCTCACCCACTCCCACCCCCCAGTTAAAATTTCACTCCTTCCTGGTGGCACTTTTGGAGTCCTGTTAGAGAACAGAGTCTACCACGCATCACTGAGACCTAAGTGTGTCTGTCATCTCCATGGCCTGGGCCCCTAAAAGGCCAACATGTTTCATTCACTTTCCTGTCCCTTCATCCCTCAGAGGGTCTAGCATGGAGCCAAAAGCCAATGTGAATTGCCTGACACTGACCCACCTTCCCTCTCCTCTCTGACTAAGATGATGGGCAGACACTTTACATTCACCCAGGGAAGCCTCCATCCCCTGGTAAAGAACAAGAACAGGGGAGCCGAACCCTTCGCCTCTGGACTTCAGGACCACCCATTGTAACTGTTCTTCCTCTGTCCCAGCTCTTCAGAGCTGTGACTGGCTGGAGGGAGGTAGGCTGCTGGGCTGCATCCTCTGGGGATGAAGACAGGGCAGCCTGGCCGTAGGCACAGGAGGCAGGACTCAGGAACAGGCTGCTAGAATGTGCAGGTGACATTCCAGCTATACCCAGGCCCAGGTCCAGGCCCCAGTTTCCACCCAGAGGTGGTGTGAGTAGTGTGGCAGCTGGCTCTGGCCACCAAGACATGGTGAGCTGAGGCTGCAGGGTCGTAACCCTGGCAGGCCCCAGCTACACCTGCAGACACAGCCCTCTGAGGCAGAGGCTAACACAGTTAATTGGTTCCAACCTTCAGCTAAAAGTAGGAGCATTGATCAGGCACCCGTGAGGCCCAGAAGCTGTGGCCTCTGAGGATGCTGTACTTCCATGTAAGCTCAAACCCAGAAAAGAGAAATCCGATCAGAGGTTGTGGTGCTCACTTCCCAGCCGGGCCAGAGTACGGCAGAGAGGAGGCAGGCTATCAATAGTGGAGGAACTGCCACTTATAATCCACTGGAGAGGAGAGATAGGGCCCTCTTCCCCCAGGCAGGAATGGCAGGCCTCTCCAAGGAACAGCGGGGCCTGTCAGAGCAGAGGACAGGAAATTGTGGCCTCATCCCCTCCCACCCAAGGCCGAGTCCCCTTTCCCTGTCTGCGAAGGGCTTGCTTCTGCCCTGAGTCCGGGGAGTATGGGCACTTATATGGCAGGCATAGGATGAGGGGACTTCAAATAAAGGTGTTGGGAGTTGAGTTCAGGCTCTCGGTGGAGCCAGCGCTTGGCCAGAGTTCATATGATTTCAATGTAGGAAGCCGACACCGACCGTGCACCCCGACACGGAAACACAAGTTCACTCTCCTGTCTCACTCAGCCATCCCTCCAGAAACTCTCCATCCATCCATCCATCCATCCATCCATCCATCCATCCAAATATCTAGTCATTCAATAATTCATTTGACAAATGAGAACTGAGTCCCAATGATATAGCAACCCCTGTGCTAAGTTCCTCATGACTTTACCAGTAAACGGTGCTGCTTCTCCCTGTGCTTCATAGGAGGCTTGTGAGAATCCACTGAGGAAAGAAATGTGCTTGCAGCCTGGGAAGTGTCACACATGTATCAGTGAGTTGTGGCTTTGACAGAGAGAAGCCTTTTGGGTGCTTCCAAGAAGGGAATTTCCCAGCCCCTAAGAGCTTCCTTTCCTTCCTTTTGTCCTCAAAATCTCAGCCAAGGAGGCCTTGATTGGCCTTCATGGGCTAGGGCTTTTCAGGCCAACTTTGAACTCTTAGGCCTTTTTCCTAATTTGAGGATCTAGAATATAATTTTTGAGATCCTTACTGATGTATGCTTCCCCCTAAACTTGCTGTGTGCACTTGGGCAGGTCAGATGACCTCTCTGTGCAACAGTTTCCTCCGCTGTAAAATGGCGATGACATGAGTAACTATCTCTTAGGGCTGCTGTGATGATCAGAGACTCAACTTATGTGAAGTGCTTAGCATAGTGGCTGGCACAGAGTAGGTACTATCTAAGGGTGAGCTACTTGTGGAGATGATGTAATCTGCCCCTGGGAAATGGAGGTTCAGGCTCACCTTTTACAAAGGGACCCTAGGAGTCCTATGAGACAAATGCTTCTGGCTTTAAGATACATCAAGCCGACCGGGCGCGGTGGCTCAAGCCTGTAATGCCAGCACTTTGGGAGGCCGAGACGGGCGGATCGTGAAGGTCAGGAGGTCAAGACCATCTTGGCTAACACAGTGAAACCCCATCTCTACTAGAAAATACAAAAAACTAGCCGGGTGAGGTGGCAGGCGCCTGTAGTCCCAGCTACTCCGGAGGCTGAGGCAGGAGAATGGCGTAAACCCGAAGGCAGAGCTTGCAGTGAGCCGAGATCGCGCCACTGCACTCCAGCCTGGGCAACAGAGTGAGACTCCGTCTCAAAAAAAAAAAAAAAAAAAAGATACATCAAGCCCTAGTCTCCTCAGATCTTAAACCATCTCCACACAACAGCTGCCCTAGGAAGGAGTCGTGGGTTTCTCTCAGAGTCTCAGACCAGAAACTCTGTGTCCTAAGACACTGCAGCCTCTTATAGGAAGGCACTGCAGGTCTCACAGTGAGAGGAAGAGTTATACAGAACCCTGTCTTCCCTCTTCCTACAATCATGTGGGTAAAAAGCTGAGATTTTTCTTGCACTTGGAGTAGAACAAGGGGTACAGCTAAAACGATGGGTTGCTGAGAGTTTCTAGCTGCTGTTGGATTCCATTAAGTTCCATCGGATTAAGGATGAGCTTAGTATATAATGTATAAACCCACGGGCAGAGACACTGCCTTGTTTAAGTAATGGTTTACATTCATAACACAAATATAAATGGATAGTCATTTCTTTCTTCAGGGCCCAGCACAATTCATTAGTAGCTCTAGCCTTTTGTCCCTTCCAAGCAGAAAACAGACCCAGCTCAGAGAGCAGTGGCTGGGTCTGCTCAGGACCCAGGAGCCAAAGCATACAGGATCCCAAAAGCTCCAGAGTCCCTAGAGACTGTTGTCAAGCACAGCAGAGATAGTGACTGCTATGTATTCTTGGTGCTTCTTTTCATCCACTCAGAGTCTCAAATGTTCTCTCTTCACTTTCCTGCTTCATTCAACTGTGCTAAGACTGACTTAGCCTCCTGAGACACCAACGTGATAAGACACAATCCCTGCCCTCAAGGAACTTTAGGGCAAGCCTATCTCCCTCACCTTGGCTTCTTGAACTTGACCTTGTTCCATATAAACCTCTGCCTACCTTCCTCCCACCATCATTGCTGGCTGGTACCAACTGCTCACTTCTGTATTTCTAGTTGCATTTCCTTAGCCTCTGTCTCCAGCTGAGCACCGGACTGCACACTGCAGAAAACAAAGGGGAGGAAACAAAGGCACTGGCCTGAAGGAGTTCATGGCCCTCTGGGGAGCTTTTTCAGAAATGTAACCAAAGAAGCCCCTGTCCTGGAGAGCTTTCAGTCCACAGACAGTGCATCCTAGATAGAAAGGGGCCCTCTCTTAAAGAGATCCAACCCTTCTCATTCATGTAACTATGGCACAAAACAGTAGATGCCAGTAGCACAAACAGTTCAGAGAAAGATGCTGCAGAGTGGTGTTGCCTTAACATCTCTGGGAAAGGTGCACGGGCTGTAACCAAGCCCCATTGTTCCACCTGGGTGACCATGGCCATTGCTAGGGGAGAGCAAATTTACATGTGGACACAGGTATTTATGCTCTGCCAGCAGTGACCTAAAACTCTCTTGCTGTTCAGACATGTCCAAGCAGTCCCTCTGGGTCCAAGGCAGAGGGCCCACTCTAAGTGGGAGACCACATAATGACCTTATACAAACACCAGAAATTAGGTCTTAGACACATGAATGGGACAAAGCTAAGTGTCAAAATCCCAAACTCAGTCACCAGTCAATGGACGAAGCAAGCGGCAGGAGCAGAGGAGAATGCACGTGCTTCCACCGGTGTCATCTTTTTCCATCCTTACGACCCACAGAAGGGTGACGTTATTCTCCTTTTACAGATGCAAACACTGAGCCTCAGAGAGCTTATCTTGCCCAAGGCCCTGCAATGAGTAAGTGGTAGAACGAAGACACAAGCTTTTTATTTTTAAAGCTGGGTCTTTTCAGCTATACCATTCAGACTACAAAAGTAGAGAGATCATTTTCACGTTTTTATTTGTTATAAATATTTCATTGATCAATATTTAGTTCCTCAGGCACCTGTGTAAGGTCCTCCATGTCCCAGGGCAGGAGGCTGGGGCTCTAACGCAAGGCCGTGCCACAGACCCACAGGAAAGGCGGTCCCCTCCCTCCCTTCCCAGCCGCAGCAGGGCTGGTGCTGCCGTGTCAGTGCTCCAAGGTACCCGCCGAGGCAATTTCAGCTCCAATTTGCTCCAACTCCAGACCAAAGGCTCAGTCTCAGCCTCTGATGTGCCGAACAAAACCAGAGACAGGAACTCGTCTCAATCACTGAGTCAGCTGGCGGTGAGAAAATGCGCAGGTGGAGAGCTGGGGAGGGCCCTCCCTCTGTGTCCCCATTTCCTAGACTGCGCTGGCCCCTGCGTTCCCTGTGTTTTCTGCACCTGGGACTGCCCCCAGAGCAGGCACTAGAACCCTCTGCAGATCCCAGACCCTGCTCTGCCCTGGAAGCAGTGAGGCACCTCACAAGTCCCCAAAGTCATCTGAGGCTGGTGGCCTGGTGACCAGTTTGGCAAACACTGCAAGGGTTGCAGGGTGCTGGGCTGGGGCAGGTGAATGCATGGGTGGGCAGCACTCCTGTGAATGAGGTTGCCCTTTTTTTTTTTTTTTAAGAGACAAGGTCTCTGTCACCAGGTTGGAGTGCAGTGGCATGATCACAGCAAGAAATCCTCCAACCTCAGTCTCCTGAATAGCTGGAACTCTAGGCAGCACCACCACACACGATTAATTTTATTTTTTGTAGAGATGGGGTCTGGCTGCATTGCCCAGCCTGGTCTCAAACTCCTGGGCTCAAGCAATCCTCCTTTCTCATCTTCCCAAAGTGCTGGCATTACAGGTTTGAGCCACTGTGCCACCTGGGACTGCTTTCTAAAGAGATTTTCTATCTTAGAATCTATGGTGGCCACTTGAGGAGGGGCTGTGAGAGGTGGCATAAAGGTCTGGCCTGTCCCCCTTTATTTAGGGTTGAGGAACCCCACAGCAAGGGGCTGCTAACTCTGCCTTCAGCATGGCTGGGAGCAGATTCTTTCTACTGGCTCCATGAAGGCCTCCTGCGGATCATTTCTCCCCTGCCGCGGAGCCACCTGCAGTGCTGACTGTCCCCTCCTGAACTCTGTGCCTCTCTATGCCTGCCTTCATTACCAGGGTACAAGGTCCTTCTCCAGCTAGGTGGATTGGTTCCCAAAGACTCCGGAATAAGGAACATTTGCAGACAGCAAACTTAAAACCCTACGAGAATAGGGTGGGGGAATTGTGACTGCAGATGAGCTTAGGAAAGTCCTTAGATGTATTTCTTCACATGCATCACAGCAACACGCAGCCCGATACCAAAGACATGGCGCACATTCCGAAGTCTTCATGAAAGGTAATCAACAATCAATTCCCAATTTCCATTCTTTGCTCCAGAGAGGTGGTTCAGGAATTCCCTCACCCTCAAGTTTAAATGAGACATTAAGGAACTATTTTTGCCTGTTGCAGACAACATACCTGTTAGGAGGTAGGGGTGTGTGTGTGTGTGTGTGTGTGTGTGTGTGTGTGTGTGTGTGTTTCTCCATCCAAATGTTTACTCCCTTTCTCATTTCATGACTTTGGGTTGTTGACTCCCGTCCCTTCCCAACCTCTGCCCTACCCAGTTGGGTGACCTGGGCCAAACTCCCCAACCTCCACATGTAACTCCTTGTTAGTGAAATGGGGCTATGACAGAACCTACGCTGTTTTATGCTCTAGATTTAAATTTAAAAATCCAGGTAAAATGCCTAGTCAATTGTCTAGCACCTAATAAGCATTCAGTCAGTGGTAGTCATTACTTTCTTACTGATAAACTCAAATATCGCAACCTACCAAGTGTCTGACTGTCCTCAGGGCTTGGCCGCTCCAGGACTTCATCTGTCCCATGCTGGCACTGTCAGAACTATACCCATGAGGCCGAATCACCCTGACTATTTTGAGGCATCCTTGCTCCCACATTTCCACCATCTGTTGAAGGTATCTCCTCTATTAGTCCCCAGGGAGGCCCAAGAGGGCCAAGTCACAGGTGGAATGGGGAAGAGAATCTAGAACTGATCCCTCTTAAAGACAGTGAAGACTAGCAGACGGCTGCAAAACCTGGGTGCTGAGGCCCTGAGAACTTCTAGAAGTGGACTATCCATCCCTCCTCCTCCCAGAGTTACACACACATCCCAAGTTGAGGCAGCACCTGTGACTGGCCTGGCTGCATACTCACCATCAGGTGGTCAAGACCTGCTCTGTACAGTGGCTGCCTCAGGCCCTGTGGCTCCCAGTAACCAAAGTCCACAGGAGGGGTGATACAGTCAGGTAGCTCCAGGAAGTGAGCAGTGATAGGAACAAGGAGTCCCCCCATCTTTCTACGAGGCCTTGGAGCCGACTGGAGTGTGTTACACAGGGGTGAGCAGGACTTATTTCATCACAGGTTCAAATGTCTGTGACAGATTTCCAGACACTGCTGTTCCTGCCTCTTCTCCCAAACACACAACCATCTGCAGGAACCCTGTACTCACCTCCGCCAGATTCATGTCTACTCGAATAAAAACTTCAATTCAGTGGTTACCTTTGATGTCCCTGTGCCTTTCAACACATTTTTACATAATCTGACTTTAAAGCCTTTTCTTTATAACATGCTTCCTTTCTAAGAGGAGCCGATGCCTTTGGTTAATGGAGTCTATTAAAAAAATACCTATTGAATACCTGCTAGGCCCTGCTGAAAGCCAGACACTTGGGGTGCAGGGAGGGGTTGGCAATGGGATAGAGGAAGCTGGAGACACATCTTTCCCTCCAAGAAGCTTAGAGTGGGGGCGGCCTGGGGGAGACGGAAATTCACACAACTAATGTCAGGCTTGGTAAGTATACGGAAAGAAGTGAACACAAAGTACTTCAGGAACAAAAGCCTAATTCCTGTGTTTGCATGGGCCTCTGATTTCAGGTTTGCGAATTCATGAGTTAGGATTTATTAATATACATCATGGTGCATGAAATAAAGCTCTTGATCTATTAATACTAATACACACCAGATGTGTGAGCTGGATGAGTAATTAGTGAAGCTCTGGGGTGTGACATTAGCCCTGCTTGTGGAGGGAGGCATAGCGCTGCCTATGTTTATATGCAGCCATGCGCCCAGTATGGCAGCCACCAGGCACATGTGGTTACTGAGCACTTGAAATGTGGACAGTCCAAACTGAAATTTGCTGTTAAATACACATGAGATATCAAAGACCAGATATCAAAGACTCAGTACAAGAGATTAAAGCAGCTCATGAATACATTTTATACTGATTCCATGTTGAAACAATAATATACTGTCATGCACCAATTAACAACGGGGATACATTCTGAGAAATGTGTCATCAGGTGACTTCATCATTGTGCGAGCATCACAGAGTGAGTTACACATGCCTAGACGGTGTCACCTACTACACACCTACCACACACCTCGACGGTCTAGCCTACTACACATTCAGATGGTCTAGCCTACTACACAACTACGACACACCTTGATGGTCTAGCCTATTACCCACCTAGATGGTCTAGCCTATTACCCACTTAGATGGTCTAGCCTACTACACACTTAGATGGTCTAGCCTACTACACACTCAGATGGTCTAGCCTACTACACACTCAGATGGTCAAGCCTACTACACACTTAGACGGTGTCGCCTACTACACACCTACCACACATCTCGATGGTCTAGCCTACTACACACCTAGATGGTCTAGCCTACTACACACTTAGATGGTCTAGCCTACTACACACTCAGATGGTCTAGTCTACTACACACTTAGATGGTGTCGCCTACTACACACCTACCACACATCTCGATGGTCTAGCCTACTACACACCTAGATGGTCTAGCCTACTACACACTTAGATGGTGTCGCCTACTACACACCTACCACACATCTCGATGGTCTAGCCTACTACACACCTAGATGGTCTAGCCTACTACACACTTAGATGGTCTAGCCTACTACACACTCAGATGGTATTGCCTACTACACACCTAAATGGTCTAGCCTACTACACACGTAGATGGTCTAGCCTACTACACACCTAGATGGTGTTGCCTACTACACATCTAAATGGTCTGGCCTACTACACATGTAGACGGCATTGCCTACTCCACACCTAGGCTATACGGCAGAGCCTGTTGCTCCTAGGCTACAAACCTGCACAGTACATTACTGTACTGAATACAGCAGGCAGTTGTAACACAGTGGTAAGTATTTGTGAATCTAAATTTATATTTAAACATAGAAAAAGTATAATGAAAATACAGTATCATCTTATGGGACCATCCTCATCTATGCAGTCCACCATTGACTGAAATGTTGTTATGTGGCATGTGACTATGCATATTTGATTAAATAAAATATGTTATAGACTTAAAATTAATTTCATCTACTTCTTTTTACTTTTTTTTTGTTTTATTGTAGCTACTGGAAAATTTAAAACCCCAAATGTGATTCACATTTATGGTCCACCTTATATTCCTGTTGACCAATGAAGATCTAGAGCATTCATATTCATTTCATCATTTCATTCTCACCACCATGCTACAAAGTAGGCATTCACCCCATTTTACAGTCAAGCTAATTGAGGCTCAGAGAAGTAGTAAATTACTCCAAGTCACATCACATTAGGCTTCAGCAACTCACTTGAGCTGATGACTATCTTGGGCCAGTGGCTCAAAGCCTTGCAGCAAGATGAAGGCCAAGACAACCACGTCTACTGGCGGTGTGGCCTGGGGGCAGTTATTTGCTCCATTACTTGTAATACGGTGGGTAAGAACAGAAAGAGAGTAGGTACTCCGTGTTCAACAAGTGAGGACAGTCATCACTGTGTCACACACCTTAAAAATATTCCCTCCACCTGGCGCCTCCTACCTACAAGACCCACAGTTACAGCCTTTCAGGCTGGGCTAGAAGCCCCTCTCCTCCCCCATTATCAACATCCCACGCCACCAGAGTGGTACATTTGTTACAATTGATAAATCTACATTGACACATCGTCATCACCCAGAATCCATAGGTTACATTAGGGTTCATACTTGGTGTTGAACATTCTATGAATTTTGGCAAATGTATAATGACCTCTACCCACCATTACCTTATTATCATACAGAGCAGTGTCACCACCCTAAAAATCCTCTGTGCTTGGCTTGTTCATCCTGCCTCCCCCCAGCCCCGGCAACTACTGAGCTTTTTAATCTCTCCATAGTTTTGCCTTTCCAGAATGTTGTCTAGTTGGAATCATACATGAAGCAGCCTTTTCAGGGTGGCGTCCTTCACTTAAGAATAGGTTCCTCTGTGTTTTTTCATAGCTTGGTAGCTCATTTCTTTTTTACCGCTGAGTGACATCCCATTGTTTGCATGGATCGCAGTTTATCCATTCACCTGCTGACGGACATCTTGCTTGTTTCCAAGTTTCAGTAATTATGAATAAAGCTGCTATATGCATCTGTATGCAGGTTTTTGTGGACATAATTTTCAACTCCTTTGGGTAAATGCCAAGGAACACGATGCTGGATTGTATGATAAGAGTATGCTTAGTTTTGTACAAAACCACCAATAGCCGTACCATTTTGAGTTCCCACCAGCAATGAGTGAGAGGCATGCGACTTTGATGAGCTCATTGCCGTGTTATTCTTGTTAGTAGGAGCTCCACCTTTCTGGCCAGACCCCAGCCATCCAATCTCACTGGGACTCCTACAGGTAGCATTTGGCACTTGGTGGATGTACCTTTGCTCCTTACTAATAATTACAGCTCATAGCAAGCACTTCATATGAGCTGGGAACTGGGCAGAGGTCTTTCCATATCTTGTCCCATTGACCCTCACAGCAACCCTATGGGCCAGGCAGTATGACAGTCCACATTTACATACAGGACAACTGGGTCTCAGACTTGCTCAGTGGCTTGTCCAAGGTCACACTGCTGGCAGGTGGCAGGGTGGCATTTGAACTCTCTGCAAGTGACCCCCCGACTAGGCTGCTCCCTGGTACCTGTCTCTCCATCTTACTTAGCTGTGAGCTCTTTAAGGGCCAGGACAATACCTCATTTTCCTGGAAGTCACCCCTACCCTGTGCCTGGTGCCTCACCTGTTAGGACACCAGTGATGCTGGCTGAGTCCTCAATGCCTCTCCCAGTCCTGAGTTGTAGGCTCTGCTCTTTCATGTGAGCTGTCCCCAAGAACCCTGCCTTGTCTCTATCATCCCTCCCAGGCCCCTTCACCCTCATAGTCCCAGTTTTCCTTCTGGGCTGTTGACCCCCAAATCCCACACCCAACCTGGTCTTGTGCAAAGACCTCCATTTCCCTTTGTCTCTGAATGCTATCATCAGTTGTCCCTTTAGGAGACCCTTACAGACCCCTCATATTCACTGATATGGACTGACTGTGTTTCCCCAGATCCATGTGTTAAATCTCCAACCCTCAGTGTGATGGTATTAGGAAATGGGGTGTTTGGGGGTGATTAGGTTTAGATGAAATCATGAGGATGTAGCACCCATGATGGGATTCGTGTCCTTATAAACAGAAGTGCACTAACCAAGGAAGGACATGTGAGCATACTACCAGGAAGAGGCTGTGCCCTCCTGTCCTCACCAAGAACTCAGCTATGGTTGGCACACTGGTCCCAAACTTCAGCCTCCAGAACCAAGAGGAATCAGTGTCTGCTGTGTGAGTCACCAGTCTCTGGCTTTCTTCACAGCAGCCCAGTTGACTGACATTTGCCATGACAGAAGAGGACCTCATTGTCCCTCCTTGCCAGTCCCCCCGTTTCCTCACCTCAACGCCATTTCTACTTGCCCTTTTGCCAGTCCCCTGAAAACCAGGACTCTCTAACTCTTCTCTTTTACTCTAATTTTCAATTCTCAATTTCCCCTTCAAAATCTCTCTTGGGTTCGTTCCTTTCCATCCCTGCTCCACGATCCTGGCTCAAGCCATTTTCTGTCCATAACAGAAGAACTCTAATAGTCCATATGGTGTCCACACCTCCAATCTCCCTTCATCCAATCATCTTACACACAAATCTGCAACAGCAATATCACCTAAACCATGTAGACCACTCCACAACCTGCTATGGCTCCCTACTGCTGCTTGGATAAAGTGTACTCTGTTCTAATATTCCCAGTCTGCAGGAGTCTCATCCCTAGCTGCAGCTGTCCCAGCTTACTCTGCACAGATCCCTGCTTTGGCTCAGTGCCCCCCTCCCTGTTTCCTGCCCGAGTTGGGCTCATTTCCACCTCCAAGTGGCTCTACATACAGTTCCCTAACCTGGACTGCCTTCATCCCCCTTCCCTTTCCATCTAGGTGACAACAGGCCTTCCAGAATGGTCCCAAGGCCAGCCACAGAATCTGTGGGTCATTCTAAACTGCTCAGATGGAGAATGTACATGCTGCCATTGTTTCTCTGCAGATGACATCAAACAACAGGCCTCTCTTGGTAGCTGGTGTATCTTGCTCACCAACAGGTTGCCCTCCAGTGAGGAGGTGCCCAGCGATCCTCAGATTGCATACCCTTGATCCTTGATCAATGTCAAAGTAAAAAGTAAGCCTAGTGACAACCCCCAGCAGAACAGCCTCCCTCTTGAGAAATCTAGCATGTGCCCGAGTGCCAACCCACCAGCAACGACCCCTGCAAGGGTCCCTTACAACCTCAAATCTCACAAGTGAGAGGGACATTCCTGGGGGTGGCATGAGGGGAGGGACTCAGTTAATGCCCTGTAGACAGCAGCAGGTTCCCCTAGGACAGCATCCCCCTCACGGGCGGTAGTTCCTCACCTCTGCCAGCCAGCCAGCCAGTCTCTCCTAGGAGTGGAGGGTGGGGATGGTATGAAGTGAAACCTCCATACTCCAACGGCCTCATCTGAAAGCCCCAGAACGAGGAGGTCAGCCAGGGAAATTCCCTCTCAAGCTCCTCATTGACCACCTATGTCACTACCATTCAATACATGTGGTATGTGTTACAAGTGTCCTGTGAAGTAGGTACTCTTGTGGTCATTTTAAATATTAGAAAACTGAGTCTCTGGGAAGTGGCACAGCTAGTAAAAGGCAGAGTTGGTAAAGTGCACACCTACTGGCTCTCTCCTGGCTCACAGCAAGCCCGTTCCATCTAACTCTCCCTTCATTCACAGGGGTGAACCATGGTAGTCTTGTTTGAGATGACCCTGTTCACTGGCTGCTACTGACTGAACCAGAGGTGGGCTCCTGATCCAAGCTGGGCCAATGAGAATTTGGTATTGAGAGAGAAAGAGCGAGAGCGAGAGCGAGAGAGAGAGAGAGAGTGCAGGCAAGAACGCAAGAGCACGAGGGATCTTCAGACTTCCATCTCCTGATCCACAGTGACCCGATGGCTCAGCTGCACCTTTGCCTTGGGTCTCCTGAGATCCCTCCTTGGGGCTTATGTAGCTCAGTGGGTTCTCTTCATCTAGAAGGAAAGTAAGCAATAAGGTCTGAGGCAGGCCTGAGCACGGTACTGGAGCTACAAAGACAAATGTAGCCCACAGGGGTTCCTGGCTGCAGGAAGCTGGGGCCCACAGCAGAAAGAACCACTCCAAGAGACAGGCCATGAGAATAGAACAGTAAGACTAGAGAATCAGGGACACTCAGCAGGGATCTACCAGCATCCCAGGACTGTGCTGCTGAGAAGAGGTTGTACTCTGAGCTGGGCCAGGGAAGGAATGGAGAGCAAATGGATTTCATGCAGATTTCAAATGAGGCCTGATTGCAGCATTTTAGAAGAAGACATTTGCTAGAAAGCACAAGTGTCACCACCTCCTCCAAATCCCTCCTAACTCCAGCTAAAATAAACGTCACGGTGAAACTAGGACTTCATTCACATGGCCCTGCCCGTATCTTCATTCCTATATTGGAATGGAAAGTACTGATGCAGAATCCATGTCTGGTTTATTTTTGCGGCCCAAATCACCCAGCCCAGTCCCCAGCCTATCCTAAGGAAGTCTGGAAGGATGGCTGTTGAATGAGTGCACATGGAGATCCCCCTAGCAGGCAGCCTCTGCCTGGCCACAGCTGTTTCCAAGCAGGTCCCCATTCAGGGCTTCTGAGACAGGGCTCCCCAGTGCGGCAGGCAACAGGTTTGCCACAGAGGTCCCTTACTACTCCTGAATCTAGAGTGCTACTGCCCCTCTGGGAGAATCTTGCCTTTGCTCATCTAGTTTTTCTTCTGCTTCTTTTACAAATTGGCACCAGACGCAGGGCTGAGAGCCAGATTAGGGAAGAAAGCTGTCAAAAATATCTCCCCTCCAGAAAAAGCAAAGGAAAACAACATCTTGGTGGGTTTTTCCAGAGGAAGAAAAAGTGAAATAGTTTCTTTTTGCCTTCTATGTGTTGCCCGAAAATGGCAGTTTTGCAGAGAGAAAACATATTTTCCTGAGCAAAGCTGTTTGTGGTGTGAAAGATAGAGTGTGTGTGCTGAGTACAAAGACACAAATTGGCCCGAGGCTCAGCTACGCATGCTATTTTCACAGGAGTTTAGATTAGGGAGGAAGGGGTTGGGGAGAAGAAAAAATAAAATCTTTGTTTTGCGAACATGAAAAAAAAAATGTTGACCTGGATCAGATTCAAACCTAGTGTCTGGCACAAGGCAGGGCTGTAATAGAGATGTGTTGAATGAAGGGAGGGAAGTTGAAGGCAACACTGTTTGCCCTCCCCAGGCTCACCAGAGAAGGTACAGGCTCACTCCAACAGCAGGATGGCTGGGGAGCTGGGGACATTGCAGACTGTAGCTAGGAGTCTGCTCCAGGGCATGGTCAGGCACCCCTCCAAGTCCTGCCTCCTGCCCTCTCAGGAGCTACCTCACAAGGCTCCTGAGAAGACTAAAGGAGGTAATGCCCACAAAGTATTGGCACTGGCCCTCTCCTCATAAGCACTGAGGAGCAGTAGTGACTTTGCTGGTGGTGGAGATGGTGATAGTGATTGTGACCACGAAGAAAAAACAAAGATGACAACGATGATGATGGTACCCAGGGTGATTGTAGTGGTGATAATGGTGATGGTTATTATGATGAAAATGATGATCAGGATGGTAAGGATGATGATGGTAATAATGATGAAGATGATGATGATGGTAATATGGTGGTGACCATGGTAATGGTGATAATGACAATGATGAACAGGATAATGAAGATTGTCATGATGGTAATGATGATGATGGTAATGATGATGATGAAGGGGTTGATGATGGTGATGGTGGTGAGGATGATGGTGATGAGGATGGTGGTGGTAAGGATGGTTATGATGGTGATGGTGGTGGTGATGGTGATGATGATGATGGTGGTGATGATGAGGATGGTGGTAATGATCATGATGGTAATGATGGTGATGATGATGATGGTGATGATGATGATAGTGATGGTGATGATGATGATGATCATGGTGGTAATAATGAGGATGGTGGTAATGATGATGGTGGTAATGATGAGGATGGTGGTAATGATGATGGTGGTAATGATGGTGATGATGATGATGGTGATGATGATAGTGATGATGATGATGGTGATGATGATGGTGGTGATGATGATGGTGGTAATGATGAGGATGGTGGTAATGATGATGGTGGTAATGATGATGATGGTAATGATGGTGATGATGATGATGGTGATGATGATAGTGGTAATGATGATGATGGTGGTAATGATGAGGATGGTGGTAATGATGATGGTGGTAATGATGGTGATGATGATGATGGTGATGATGGTCATAATGATGATGATGATGATGGTAATGATTATGGTAATGATGATGATGGCAATGAAGAAAAATAAAATGAAGAAGATGATCATGATGACAGTGATGATTATAGTGATGGTGATGATACTGTTAATGGCCCCTGCCCCACTCATTATGGTCACTGTTCCATAACCTCTTCTTCCCTTCATTGCTCTACCAGTCCCTCGGAATTAGAAAGGCCTTTCCCCAAAGTCTAGCTGAAACAGAGTCACTCACAGGGTTGTCTGAGAACCAACTGAATGAGAAAGCCTCTGGGTGTGTGTGAATTATGCAGATACCCAGATCCACTCAGATCTTTGGATTGTGACTCCCAGGGGTCCAGAAATACACATTTTAAACCAGCTCCCCAAGTAGTTCTTCCATATACTAGACATGGAGAACCACCCATAGAATCCAGCTCCCTCATTTTACAAATGAGGAAACAGGCCTTGAGAGAAGCAGGTTGGCCAACCAGGAATGGCAGAGCCAGGACTATAACCACATCCTCAAATTTCAAGAGCAGTCCCTTGTTGCTCTAGCATGGCCTGTTCAGTCAACAGTTATGTGTTAAGTGCCAACTGTCTGCAAAGCACTGTGCAGGAACAAACCAAATTAGAAAAAAAACAAATCAGATAAAACGCATGCCTCAGGGAGACATGGCCTGTGTGGGGGATGAAAGAATAATGGGGAATGGTGAGTGCCAGACAAGGGGAACAGAGAGAGGCTGAGGGAGTTCAACAGGAAAGGCTGCTCAGGGCGGGAAATGAGAGGCCGGAGGATCTCAAAGATCCATGAAGATGGCATGGAGGAGCCAGCACTTCAGCTGCAGCTCTGAAGGACGAGCACAGTTCAGCCAAACAAAATAACAAGAAAGGTGCCACAGGCCGAGAGAGCAGCATGAGTAAAGGTACAAGGCAAAATGTCCAGGACATTTATGGGGAAGGGAAAGAAGTTGCATGTGTCTAGAGTTCCAGGTGAAATGCACCACATGAAGCACAAGGGTGGGGGGAGCCAGAGAACATGGGGACCTGATGCTGAGCAGGTAAGATTGGCTTTTACTCTATGGGCAACAGAGAGCCATGGCAGGCTTTCCAGGAAGGAAGTGACATGCATCTTAGACAGGTCATCCTGACAGCAGCTTAAAACTAGATGGAATGGGAGACGACTCTGTCCCTAAGCTCAGCGCCCTAAAGATACCAGCACATGACTGTCAGGTCCCCGCTGGGACAGCTGCCCTTCCCTAGGCCTGCCCATCCTCTTACCTCCCTCCTACCTCTGATGGGGCAGGGGTGATGGGTTGGAAGCGGGTATGTGCAACACTTACCATGGCCAGGGCTGCTCTGTGCTCTGTCCCCACCCAGCACACCCATCTCCATCCATACCGGCTAGCCTTGCCTGTTCCCTCACAGTGATGCATAAGCTGGGCTTCTCCTGTGGTATGATGCTAACGTACTGGCCAATCCCTGACAGGCCACATATGGTGGGTGAGGGAGGTGGGGCCGCCAGACCGCCAGTCAGTGCCCTGAAGACTCTGAGTTTCATATGCATACACATTTAGTAGCAGTGTGACTCTGGGCCAGTTCCTGATTCTTTCTGAGCCTCAGTTTCCTCATCTGTAAAATGGGGATGATGATACTTACCTTAAAGAGCTGCCATGAGGTCGAAAGACAAACTATGACAAATAGCCAGTGCTGTGCCCAGCTCAGTGTGGGTGCAAGCTATCTGTTGGCTGCTCGGATGATGATGATGACGATGACAACGATGACGTAGCACCCCATTTCCAGCTCACACCATCGGGATCACCGCCAGCATCAGCAGCATCATCAAGCCATCTTCCTGCGTTGTGGCAGCTCGGGCTCCCATTGGCCATGCAGGAGCCAGGAGATCAAATCATGAATGGGCCTCTTTGCACTTCAGGCAAAATGCAGTTCCAGGAAAGAGAGAAGATTAAGGCCAGGTCTCTGCACCCAAACAGGATCCAAGAAGTGGGGTAAGCTGAGACTCATCAGATTTACAAAAAGGGAGGAGGAAGCCCCAGGGTGGCCTGGGGAGGAACCCCAGAGGCCTAAGAGCAAGTTCTGCTTTCTGCAGCTGAACTTCAAGAACCCAGCTGCATCTTGAAGTTCTCGCTGAAGAATGTGGAGACCTGAAATGTCCTGTTCTGCATGAAAAAGCATTTCAAAGATATTGATTACAACAGCTCCTTACATGTGTACAGACAGTAGTGTGTCATTTACCAAACATTTTCAGATCCATCATCCCTGTGGGGAGGCGGGGAAGAGATTAGTGAGTTGATGTGATAGATGGGGAAACTGAGGAGAGGGAGGTAAGTGGTTTCCCTGAAATGTCACAGGTCACATAAGGAAAAAGGCAGGTCTGATTCTGCCTACATCTAGGGCTGCTTTTTGTGTATATCACCAGATGCATGTGAGAAATCCGAGTTGAGTTACCTGTGAAAGTCTTTTTTTTTTTTTTTTTTTTTTTTTTTTTGAGACAGGATCTTGCTCTGTCACCTAGGCAGGAGTGCAGTGGTGCAGTCACACCTCACTGCAGCCCTGACCTCCTGGGCTCAAGCAATCCTCCTGCCTCAGCCTCTTGAGTAACTGGGACCACAGGTGCCTACCACCATACCAGGCTAATTATTTTTCTTATTTCTTTTGTAGAGACAGGGTCTCAGTATGTTGCCTAGGTTGGTCTCTAACTCCTGGGCTCAAGTGATCCTCCTGCCTCAGTCTCACCAAGTGCTAAGATTACAGGCATGAGCCATCACACCCAGCCTGGAAGTTCCTTCTTACCAGGCAGACAGAGAAGCAATTCCAAGCTTATAGGATTCTAGGAAAATTTCTAATCCAATCTCTTCATGTCTCAGGTGAGAGGAGGAAGACCTGGAGGAAGTCACCGTGCCCCTATTTCAAGTAAGAATAACCGCAAAGAGATCTTCTCTGGTCAAACAGTTTCCAAACCGTTGAATGTGAATCTTGCTACCAGCAGCATCAGCGTCAATGGGAGCTTGTTAGGAATGCACGTTCTCAGGCCCCACCCCAGACTTGCTACATCAGCGTCTCTGGGTGGTGTCCAGGAATCTGCATTTTAACAAATTAGTCAGGTGGCTGCACAGTAAATTTTGAGAATTTAGCATGCTTAATCTGATGTATGCTAAGATCTGAAAAACACTGCTCTCAATATTTGGGGGTGGGGGTTCTTTGGAGGGTTCAACAGAAATTTAAGGTTCATTTTCATTATGTTGATGTAACTGTGTTTTTAAACCACAATTTAAAAACAGCCCTTAAACCCTAAGTTACATACCAAATTTTAACAACTGGGAGGCCACCTTGGGCCACAGACTTAGGTCACATTTTCATATCTGAACTCCCTGGAAGGTGGCTGCCCGTGTTATTCTGTGAGCACAAGGTGGGGCGTGCCCCATCCTGGGCAGCACACATTGGGCACACTGACTTGAGCTGGAACCACTCGGGCAAGCTCTCTCAGTTAGCTCTCCCCTGCTTGAGATGCCCCCTAGATTGGGTATGAAAGTCAGCTGAAAACGTCGGTGCCTGCTGCAGGTTTTTGTATTTAGTATGATCCTACTTATACTTATGATGAGGCGTGGATATCATTTAGTGAGTCTATGTGACACAGAAATAACACAACACTTGTCAAATTTCTGCATCTGTTTCACCCAACAATTTTAAGTTGAGCTGTTAAAAAAAAAAAAACTTTTTACCATCCACAACCACCGCTTACGTGATTACAGGAGTTATCAAGAATTTTAATACTTTTTTCTTTTTTAAGACACGGTCTCACTCTGTCACCCAGGCTGGAGTGCAGTGGTAAGGTCTTGGCTCACTGCAACCTTCACCTCCCAGGCTCAAGTCATCCTCCTGCCTCAGCCTCCTGAGTAGCTGAGACAACAGGTACACACCACCATGACTGGCTAATCTTTGTATTTTTGTAGAGACTGGGCTTTGCCATGTTGCCCAGGGTGGTCTCCAACTCCTGGGATCTAGCGATCCACCCACCTCAGGCTCCAAAAGTACTGGGATTACAGACATGAGCCACTGCACCCAGCCTCAATGGTGTATTTCTTAGTACTGTGTCACACACATGTAAAAATGATTGAATGGGCTGGGCGCAGTGGCTCATGCCTGTAATCCCAGCACTTTGGGAGGCCGAGGCAGATGGATCACAAGGTCAAGAGATCGAGACCATCCTGGCCAACATGGTGAAAACCCGTCTCTACTAAAAATACAAAAATTAGCTGGGCATGGTGGCATGCACCTGTAGTCCCAGCTACTTGGGAGGCTGAGGCAGGAGATTCGCTTGAACCCAGAAGGCAGAGCTTGCAGTGAGCCGAGATCGTACCACTGCACCCCAGCCGGGGTGACAGAGTGAGATTCGGTTTCAAAAAAAAAAAAATTAGCTGGGTGTGGTGGCACACACCTGTAGTCCCAGCTACTCAGGAGGCTGAAGCAGGAGAATCACTTGAACCCAGGAGGCAGAGGCTGTGGTGAGCGGAGATCGTGCCACTGCACTCTAGCCTGGGCGAGAGTGAGATTCTGTCTCAAAAAAAAAAAAAAAAAAAAAAAAAAAAAAAAAAAAAAAGATTGAATGCTAAGACTAATGTCTAAACAATTAACTACCATCCCTGATTTCAAATTTATGTGTCATCGAAACGGGTCTGTTTTTCTCATTTGTAAGTTTAATAGCAAGTGACATTCTAAGTTTTAACCTATGGGAACTTTTATATGAAAAATGTTACTTGTATCTAACTTGTTTAGCAGGGGGGTCGTGTAGGATTTAATTTGAGAAAAAAGTGCCTCTGCTTTTTAAATGTTAGAAAATTACTAATTTAGGACACCCCTCTCATTTTATAGTTAAGGAGTCTGAGTCCTTATGATGTCATGTGAGTCACCCAAGGTCACACAGGTATTTTAAGGATAATTAAATGAGAGAGTAGGGAGACATTGTGTGGAGGGGCACTAATAAACTGTGGGGAAAAGGGAGGAGTACACTTCATGGACTTAGAGAAGTAATTGTAGTCAGTGTGTGTGTGTGTGTGTGTGTGTGTGTGTGTGTGTGCGTGTTTGAGGCAGGGTCTTGCTCTGTCACCCAGCCTGGAGTGTAGTTGTATGATCACAGCTCACTGCAGCCTCAAACTACCAGGCTCAGGTGATCCTCCTGTCTCAGCCTCCTGAGTAGCTGGGACCATAAGTGCTCACCACCACACCTGGTTAATTTTTTTATTTTTTATTTTTGTAGAGCCGATGCCTCCCCATGTTGTTCAGGCTGCTCAAGGACTTCGAGGCTCAAGTGATCCTTCCACCTCAGCCTCCCAAAGTGCTGGGATTACAGGTATGAGCCACCACACCCAGCCAACTTTAGGCATGTAATAAACTTAAGTGATTTAGATTGGCTCAGTTTGGCCACAGGCAGCTAGGTGGGCTTCTGCAGCTTTAGCTACCTGCTTACACTCACTCATTTCCCACTAGGGCTGCTTACCGCCCAACTCAGTTGTCGACCCCACCCCTGGCTGCAGGGAGGGCGGGCACGCAGACCCTGCCACTCGGAGCTCATGGGCCTCATGGAGTGGCGCAGGCCCAGTGAGAGCCAGGGAGACCTCAGGGGACTTGGGCAGGAAGGAGCCTGTAGTGTCATCACATCGCCAAGGACAAGAAGGGAAGCACACGCCACCCCACTCAACTGCCCCAGAAACGCAAAGTTAAGGGGAGGCCACCAGCCAACGTACTGAAGTCATAAAATCCATTCCAGATCTCACTCATGGTGTGAAACAGAAAAGAGGGAGAGTGCAGATCCAAAAGGCAGGAGGAAGCCACACCAGAGAGGGGACTGAGGGCCTGGGAAAGCTACAAAGAGTGACTGGGCAATGAAGCCTTGCAGCAGAAGGCTCGGGAGCCTCGGACAGGTCTGCAACAGCCGTGGTTAGGCCAAGGCCAGCCTTTCCCTGCTTACCGGACACGCTGTGTGTGCAGGATGAGGGACATGCACTGCCCATGAGGAACTTCCGCGTGCCTTTTCTCTTCCAAGATGAGGACAGTGGGCTTTGATGGACCCATGGCTGGGGCCACCAAAGAACTTGGAACAGAGACCAACACACGCTGGCCCCTCACATCCAGGGGAATGGAACAAAACCTTCTGGCGGGAGAGGGGAGAGCCTGACGGTAACAGTCCCAGCCTGGTGGCCCACACCCTCCACCAGGACTCCCACCAACTCCCATCTGTACTCGCCCCTTCCCAAGGATGGCAGCTGAGATCGCAGGGGCTTGAATATGCACTTGTGAATGAATAAGTGCACGTCCAGGCCCTACCTGGGCATACAGTCCCCACCTGACAAGCACATGGAGGCAGCCCAAGCAGAGCTCTACGAACGCTGGGGACAGCTGCTCTCCAAAGAGCAAAAGGACATTAGCCTGTTAGCGGAACCAGCTTCCCGTCCATGCCTTAAAAGCATAACTCGTTAACTGCTGAGGTGCTGAATTATTTATGCCGCCTGGCTGGGGTTTCCCACCTTACAGCCATCGCTCACTTTCCTATCCCCATCCCGCCACCCTCTGCCTCCCTCACTATCAAGAGGTGAGGAAGTAAGAAGAAAACAGAGGCCCAGGCAGTTCCCTGGGAAGGGCGAGACCTTGCAGTAAGGACCCAGGCGGGGGGCCCTACTTTCCCCTCCCTTGTCCATAAGGTCCACGATGTCCTACTTTCCACTCTTGCAGGAACAGGACCCTTTCTGCCCAGAGCTCCAGCCCTGCCTTGGTCCCTCAAAACTACCGCAGCCTCATGCCTGGAATCCCAGCACTTTGGGAGGCCGAAGTAGGAGGATTACTTGAGCCCAAGAATGTGAGACTAGCCTGGGCAACATAAGGAGACCTCATCTCTGCTAAACATAAAAAAAATTAGCCAAACAGGGTGGCACCTGCCTGTAGTCCCAGCTACTCAGGAGGCTGAAGCAGGCGGATTACTTGAGCCCGGGGGGTCGAGGCTGCAGTGAGCCATGATTGCACCACTGTACTCCAGCCTGGGTGGCCTTGAGATCCTGTCTCAAAAAACAAAACAAAACCTACCACAGCCTGGGGGGCTTACAAACAATGGAAATTCATTTCTCAGTTCTGAAGGCTTGGGAGCACAAGAAGAAGGCAGATTTGGTGTCTGGTGTGGGCTCTCCTGGTTTGTAGACAATGCCTCTTACTGTGAACAAGCCCTCCTCAACAGGGCACTAACCCCATCACTGGGCTGCACCCTCATGACTAATCGCCCCCCAAGGCCCCACCTCCTAAGACCAGCGCATGGGGTTAGGATTTCAACACATGCATTTGGGGGACATAAACACTCTAGTTGTAGCTGACAGCCTCCTATAAAACAGAATCATTGCTTGTAGCATCTCTCTCACAGGCATAACTCAGGGAAAACCAAATCTCAGTTTGGGGGCCTGAAGAAGACCTCCAGAAGCAGGTATCTATGTGTATCAGGCAGATGCTCAAGCAAATGCTTTGAACATCTCCTCCGTGCTAGGTGGGGCTGCAGGGACCTAGGGGCATGGTGGACCTTATGGACAATGGCCCATTCCACCCTTTCAACCAGCACTGGTGGAAGTGGCTGCCACCCCCGCCAGGATCAGAGGAGAGATGCCACTGAGACATTAGGGACAGCTCAGTGTACCATACATCCCTGCAACGCATTTTAGAAATGTTATTCATGAGGACTTTATAAAAACTTGGAGGATGCTTGTAACAGAGCATTAAGGGAAAACAAGCAGAACAAAACATTGTGCAAAGAGCATGACATCAGGTCTGGCATGGTGGCTCATGCCTGTATACAATCCCAGCACTTTGGGAGACCAAGGTGGACGGATCACAAGGTCAGGAGTTCGAGATCGGTCCGGCCAACATGGTGAAACCCCATCTCTACTATAAATACAAAAATTAGCTGGGCGTGGTGGCACGTGCCTGTAATCCCAGCTACTCAGGAGGCTGAGGTAGGAGAATCACTTGAACCTGGGAGGCAGGGGTTTCGGTGAGTCGCGACTGTGCCACTGCACTCCAGCCTTGGTGATAGAGCAAGACTTCATCTCAAAAAAAAAAAAAAAAAGGCCGGGCACGGTGGCTCAAGCCTGTAATCCCAGCACTTTGGGAGGCCGAGACGGGCGGATCACGAGGCCAGGAGATCGAGACCATCCTGGCTAACACGGTGAAACCCCGTCTCTACTAAAAATACAAAAAAAACTAGCCGGGCGTGGTGGCGGGCGCCTGTAGTCCCAGCTACTCGGGAGGCTGAGGCAGGAGAATGGCGGGAACCTGGGAGGCGGAGCTTGCAGTGAGCTGAGATCCGGCCACTGCACTCCAGCCTGGGAGACAGAGCGAGACTCCGTCTCAAAAAAAAAAAAAAAAAAAGGATGATATGCAGTTAGGTTTTGGGAATGATGTTGATGATGCAGGTGCAAAGGCAGGAGCCAAAAAAGTTAACAGCTGCTGGTATGTGGGTAGTGGGGTTGTGGGTCATCTTAGATGGGACTAGAGGGAGAAGAGGAGAGGGGCCCAGGGCCCTGGGGGCTCAAAGAGGCTTGAAAGAAACTCCTCTGCCATCTGGCCCAGGCCAGGGCAGGGAAGATCCTGGGACCTTACACTACTGGTGGAATAAGACTTTAAAAATGGTCTAATACATTGATATAGTTCAGGAAGTTTTCTCTCTGCGCAAACACATATACACACACACATACATATATAAACACACAACACACACAAATGCAAATGCAAGCCACACATGTATATACACCCACACTCATTGTACTATACAGATATAAGTGTGTATAAAGTCCTCTTCCCACCCCACTTGGTCTCCCACAGGTAAACGCCATACTGTAATTTTGCCATGGTCCTTTATGATTAAATAAGGAAGGTACACATGCACCTGTCTGATTGTTCCATTTTTACCAATAGGAGGCATTCTAAACATACTGTTCTGCCTTCTTCATTCTTCACATCACAGCAGGACTGTGGCAGTTTATTGCAGGTTGAGTCTCCCTTATCCAAAAATGCTTGGGACCAGAAGTGTTTGGGATTCCTATTTTTGTTGTTGTTGTTTTTGATTTTGAAATATTTGCATTATACTGGTTGAGTATCTGATACGCTTTGGCTGTGTCTCCACCCAAATCTCATCTTGAATTGTAGCTCCCATAATCCCCACATGTCATGGGAGGGACCCGGTGGCAGGTAATTGAATCATGGGGGCAGATTTTTCCCATGCCGTTCTCAAGATAGTGAGTGAGTTCTCATGAGATCTGATGGTTTTATAAAGGCAGTTCCCCTGCACGCACTCTCTTGTCTGCCGCCATGGAAGACAAGACTTCGCTCCTTCTTCGCCTTCTGCCATGATTGTAAAGCCTCCCAGCCAGCTTGAACTGTGAGTCCGTTAAACCTCCTTTTCTTTATAAATTACCCAGTCTTGGGTATTTCTTCATGGCAAAATGAAAATGGATTAGTACAATATCCCAAATCCAAATATCCCAAATCTGAAATCTGAAATGTTCCAATCAACATTTCCTTTGAGTATCATGTGGGTGCTCAAAAAGTTTTGGATTTTGGAGCATTTGGATTTTGGATTTTCCCAGATCTGGGATGTGCTACCTGGACTAACATTTGGATCCCAGCAGTGGACCCTTCCATGGCCCCTGCCTTGGCAGAAGTTGGGGGAGGCAGCTCCCTGGGCCTCCCTAGCACTTAGGCCCAGAAGAGGCCTCCCTACACTCTTCTTCCTGCCAGGCCTCTGGGACTCGGTGAAGCAGGGTGCAGGAAACTTCAGATTGGCCAGCCCCACCAGCCCAGGGCAGTGATGGTGCCCAGGCTTGTGCTGCTGCAGTGCTCTTGCCAGCCCTGGGGGGCTGGGGCCCACCCAGAGAGGTCCTGGTTGGAGGCCTCCATGGAGTACTCAGAGCATGCAGGGCTCCCCAGAAACTCCATGCATTACGGGAGGATAAAATATTTAAACCTATACAATATAAAATATTAACTTAATTATCGTAAATAATACATGCCCAATGCGTCTTTACTGAAGAGGAGGAAAATAAACCAAGATGAATACTCTCAGCATGAGTACTCGAGCATCAGCGAGGATGCGAGGTGGAGTGCTGGGAATGAGTCTCCCCTGCAGCAGGAACTCAGCTCCCATGCTTGGAGCTAAGCAGCTGGATGCCTGCAAGTCTAGGAAATCATCCATCTCCTCCTGGGACACCCAGCCTCCTCTTCCTGCTCCTTCAGGGAGCCCACCCTGATCTCTTCCTCCTTTACCTACCCAGGACTCTCTGAAAGTCCCTCCTTCACGCTTGGCCTTGAAGAGTTCGTTTTAGGCCCCCTGTGCCTCAGTCTCTGCCCCAGCAGCTGCAGAGCCCCTGGAAGGCAGGCACTGGGTCTTGTACTTCCCCTGGGCAGAGTCGGCCCAGGAAATCTCTACTGAATGAATGAGCGTTCCCACCTGAGAACTAAAAAAATATCCTAAGCCTCCCAAACCACTGAATGGAGCCACCCACCTTTTGGTTAAGGGAACCCCAGAGAAACCTCAAAAACTAAGTTCCCGCCCATGACAGGACAGGAGGTCGGATACACCTCATTATACGTACTCCCTTTTCCATTTAAACAGTAGACACAACTGACCTGCATTAATGTTGGAGGTCATAAGACTGACAGAACAGACTCTTTGTGGTGATAAGATACCCAATTATAAACAGGACCTAAGGCCATGCAGGCAATGGTGAAGTCAGGTACCCCTACACTTAAAGAATCAACTAAGCTCTAACTGCCACAGGGTCTTCTTTTTCTCCAGCAGCTAAACAACACGGGCCTTGAGATAAGCAATAGTAAAACACTTGCAGCTCCACCAGACAGTGACTAACTGAATCCTTGTTCCACCAGCCATAACTACGGCTTTGACTGGTCAAGAGACTGATTTCAGTAACTTTCTGCTGATAAGACCACCGACGGTGGACTGATTCTGGCTGGTTTACAGGGGCTGAGCACTGAGTGCCTTCATGTCCTTGCCTCACCTTTTAATGTACAGGACCTAACTGTAATGCATTTAAATGTTAAGTCTCCACCCCACAGTGAACATGGAACATAAGGTGCCTGTTTGCTTACCATGCGTGTGCGCATTCCCCCTTCATCAATATTCATAGCTCCTCCCAGAACCTGTTGAATATGTATACCAGCCAACCCCTTCGGCAAAAAAGTGCTTGCTTTTGGTTTTCAACTAGTGGTTGCATTTCCTGCCTGCAGGTTGCGATCTCCTTCTTAAGAAATAAAGCTCTCCTTTCTAAATTCATCAATTGTGTGATTTTTCAGCTGACACACCTGTGGCCCTTCCATCGCCAAGGTCAGCATGAAGTGTGCTTTATGGCAAACACATCTACAAATGTTCCCTCAGATCATCCTCCCAACAACCCTGTCTTATAAGCAGGCAGGGTGATGATTTTCTCATTTTTTTTTCTTGCTCTATCACCCAGGCTGGAGTGCAATAGCAGGATCTTGGCTCACTGCAACATCTGCCTCCTGGGTTCAAGTGATTCTCCTGCCTCAGCCCCCCAAGTAGCTGGGATTACAGGCAGCCGCCACCACTCCTGGCTAATGTTTTGGATTTTTAGTAGAGACAGGGTTTCACCATGTTGGGTAGGCTGGTCTTGAACTCCTGACCTCGTGATCCACCTGCCTCAGCCTCCCAAAGTGCTGGGATTACAGGTGGGAGCCACTGTGCCCAGCCAGTTTTCTCATTTTACAGATGAGAAAATGAAGGCTTAGAGAAGATAGGTAGCAGTCTGAAAGACAACACTATCTTTCTAAGCTCAACTCCAGTGATTTTTGCTTACTTGTAACATTCCCTTATTTGCTCTTTGTGTTACCGTTTCCACACTCAAATCATTCTTTTTTTTTTTTTTTCCCTAGAGGAAGTGTCGCTCTGTCACCCAGGCCAGAGTGCAGTGGCATGATTTCAGCTCATTGCAACCTCTGCCTCCAAGTTCAAGTGATTCTCCTGCCTCAGCCTCCCAAGTAGCTGGAGACTACAGGCACATGCCACCAGACCTGGCTAATTTTTGCATTTTTTCGTGGAGACAGGGTTTCACCATGTTGACCAGGCTGGTCTCGAACTCCTAACCTCAAGTGATCTACCCACCTTGGCCTCCCAGAGTGCTGGGATTATAGGTGTGAGTCACTGTGCATGGCCTCAAATCACTCTTAAAGATATTAAATATATCAATCTGATTTTGATTGTCTCAATAATGCCAGAGGGGAGGATGGGCAACTATCACCATCCTGGCTCCTACTTCTTAGGGTCTGTGTGACTAGTAATAAAACTATTTTCTCTTTTAATCTTCCTTTCCTCATCTATAAAACAGAGATAATACTACTACTGACCTCCTAGAATTATTGGCAGGGTTACATTAAATAATATGTGTATAGTGCTTAGTGTTGTGGACAGCTCAGGGAAGATGCTTGAGTCTAGCCATCATCATGAAAACTCCATATCACCAACCACATCAGGTCTTTCTCCTGTTCCTATCTTTTTCCTGCTCCCTTCCTTATTGAATTTCCACAGTCTCCACCACAGAAGCAGTGCACTGGTGTGACTTGGGGGTTACTACAAGGAAAATGGAAGAAAATAAACGTTTACCATATCTCAACACTTGTAAGTTAAAAAAAAAAACAAAAGAAAAGAAAAGAAAAAGAAAAGGAACAATAGCCACAGCCATAGTAGAATGGCTGTTATCAAAACAACAGAAAATACCAAGTGTTGTCAAGGATGCAGAGAAACTGGAACCCTTGTGCAATGTTGGTGAGAGAATGTAAAACGGTGCAGCTACTGTAGAAAACAGTATGCAGTTAAATAGAGAATTACCATATAATCCAATCCCACTTCTGGGTATATACCCAAAAGAATTTAAAGCAGGGATTCAGGCTGGTCACGGTGGCTCACACCTGTAATCCCAGCACTTTGGGAGGTCGAGGTGGGCAGATTGCTTGAGGCCAGGAGTTCGAGACCAGCCTGATCAATATGGTGAAATCCCCGTCTCTACTAAAAACACAAAAATTAGCCGGGTTGGTGGCACGTGCCTGTAATCCCAGCTACTCAGGAGGCTGAGGCAGGAGAATCCCTTGAACCTGGGAGACAGAGGTTGCAGTGAGCCGAGATTGCACCACTGTACCCCAGCCCGGGCAACAGAGTGAGACTCTGTCTCAAAAAAAGAAAAATGAAGGAAAAGGGAGGAAAAGAAAAGAAGAAAGCAGGGACTCAAAGAGATATTTGTGCCCTTTATATGAACATTATAATGTTCCTAGTAACATTATTCACAGTAGCCAAAAGGTAGAAGTAACTCAAGTGTTCACCGGTGGATGAACGGATAGAGAAAATGTGGTTATTACATACAGAATATTTTTCAGTTATAAAAAATAAGGAAATTCTGACACATGCTACAACATGATAAACCTTGAAGATGTTGTGCTAAGTGAAATAAGCCAGCTGCTTATTCACAATAGCCAAGATAAGGAATCAACTTAAGTGGCCATCCATGGATGAATAAAGAAAATCTGAGACAGATAAAGATACAGATACATAGATAAATCTTTAATGGAGTCTTATTCAGCCTTAAAAGATCATCAAATCCTGTTAATTGCAACAACATGGACGAACCTGGAGGACATTATGCTAAGTGAAATAAACCAGGCACGGAAAGACAAATAGTGTATGATCTCGCTGATGTGTGGAATCTAAACAACTCAAATTCATAGAAGCAGAGAGGAGGACAGTGGGTGCCAGGGCTGGGGAGAAGAGAAGGGAAACCGGGTGGGGGCGCGTGGGCGGTGTTGGTCAAAGGGTACAAAGTTTCAATTCAGCAGGATGAAAGACTCCTGGAACTCTAACGCACAGCATGGTGACTACAGTTAATAATGTATTGTCTACTTTAAATTTACTAAGAGAATAGATCTTAAATGTTCTCACAGCAAGAAAAAAATAACTATGTGAGGGGAAGCTACATCAATTAGCTTACTTGATTAATCATTTCACAGTGTATACACAGTGTATCCAAACCTCACATAGTACACCATTAATACATAGTTTCTCTTTGTCAATTATACCTCAATAAAGCTGGGAGGGAAAGCACAGGTCATAAAACTAGTTGTAACACAAAAGATATGTTAAGAATATTTTATTTTCCAATTTTTCATCACGGACACCATGAGGCTTTCCTGGGTTTCAGGAGTAGGATGGTGATTCCACCACTGTGTACATTTTTTGCTTTAATGCAAATATAGAACTAAATTTAAAATACATCATTGGCCCATTTTCCATGAAAAAGAAACCAGTCACAAAAAGACAAGTTCCACATGATTCCACATCTGTGAGATCCCTAGAGGAGCCAGATTCACAGAGACAGAAAGTAGAATGAGGGCTGCCAGGGGCTGGAAAAGGGGGCATGGGGAGTTGTTGCTTGATGGAGACAGAGCTTCAGTTTGGGAAGATGCAAGAGTTCCGGAGATGGACAGTGGTGATGGTTGCACAACAGGGCAAGTGTACTTAATGCCACCAAACGATAAGTTTACAAATAGTTAAAATGGTAAATGTAACATATGTACTTTACCACCAAAAAAAAAATTGGCCTTAACAACATGCAATTACTGAATCTCACTACATGACCCCAGGAACAGGCTCAGTGGATGACACTTCTTTCAGTTAATCTTTACAGCCTTCTGATTGGTGTTGAAAGTCCCAGTTTTACAGATGGGGACGCTAAACTTAGAAGAGTTACCTGCCTTGCCAAGAAAATTCTCAAACACAGACATGTCAGACTCCAGCGCCTGTGTTCTCCTGACTGCAACCCTGAATAGCTCCACCTCTTCAACAGCCCAGGGTGATGGCAGGGGGACTCTCTGTATCCCTTGAACACACACACCCCACACTCAGTCACCGCAGCAGCCAGAAAGCCACATGTTAAGCTGGTAACACTCAGCCCTGGGGAAGCCTAGCACCTCGACACTACGGGGCTGAACTTACGTATCTCACTGGCGGGTCACCTCACACCATCAGCAAGTGGAATCCGGCCCTTGTTTCTCAACATTCTTTGCCTGCAGTTCTGTAACATCAGGCTGTTTAGGGCAGATCACTCAGGAAGGAAGTCCAGGTCTTCTCTGCATGGGAGGGAAACTACCGCTTTCTTGCCTTCTCTCCCCACCCTGCCCACCAGAGTCCCTGTGCTCCTTTGATGAAATGGTTTCAGACTTGCAGAAAAGCATACTGAAGTCTCTTAATGTGTATAAGCAATACCAGAAAGCAAGGACACCTGAGCGTGTGTTAAAAATACAGGTTCCTGTGACCAACTCCTATGTGTCTGAGTGTCTCGGTGAAACCTGGAGATCTATATTTTTTAAAGTCCCCCCCACCCCGCAACCCAAGGATTCAGATGAGCGGTGAATTTGGAGAAGAGCTAGCCCAGGGGTCTCTACAAATGAAGGGAGCCCTGGAGGCTGAGCCCCCTTCCTGGGTGACTCTGTACTCCGCAGGCCTCTGGTCCGCAGCGTTTGTGCTACCCCCTGTCCCATGAAGCCCCAGACCTCCCGGTGGCTGTCCCCATGGCACTGTCCTGCCCACTCACCCCAGCTGGCCCCACCTGTTTGTGAATGAAGCTGGCTTGGCTGGCTGCCCAGGTGCACAGTGGCCGAGGTGGCTGCAGACTCTTATCAATGAGATCAACAGGATGTCTGCTGAAGATGAGTCGGGACAAGATCCCGTGACTATGCCCTAACTGGTATTCCAGAGGTCACCCTGCTGAAGTGCCTGGCCTTGGTAGCAAGAAGCTTTCCTGGGGGAGAAAAGGGCTCTGGGTTCTGGGTTCTCAGAAGCCCATTGGAATGGACGCTCTGTTCGCCTTTGCGCTGCACAGCGGCTTATTCTTGGAAAAGGCACCTGGGGTTCTAATGGCTGCAAGGTACCCACTGGCTTAATGAAACCTGCTTTTGGCATCTCTGCTGCCTCTTTTAATTCTTGTTTGGGGGGTAGCCAATACCTTTATCTGTTCCCCCATTTCTCAGGACATGACCCGGCAGGAGGGTTCAGAGCCCTTCCAGGCTGGGACTTTCTTTGAGTCTATTTGTGAACAGGTGGATGCCTGATGGAACGCAGTCCCTGACCTGGTGCTGGCTGCTCGGTGTGCCTCTCTGCAGGGGTCTGGGAATTAGCCTCCTCCAGGGGTGGCTCTATGTGAGGACCTACCAACACCTGAAGACCCTACCAACACCACCACGAGGGATTCTTTACTGGGGAGCCAGAGACAGGGAAACGGATCAAGGCCCTGGAGCAGGCTTGGCAGCGAGACCCATCCTGCAAGGAGGGCTGCCAAGGCCCGCTCAGGTGCCCACCTCCCCGTGAGCTGGCAGGGCAGGCGCCAGTGTTAGCACTGGAAACACCTGGCTGATAAAAACCAAAAACCTTCTCTCAATGATGGGTGAGAAAGAAAAAGTAAAAAAAGAACCAAATCCGTTGGGCAGAACTTTTCTAGTCTTTTTCTACCTAGTTTTAAAAGCCCTTCAAGAGTCACCGAGGGGCAAACAGTGCATACATACGGTCAGGAGAGAAAGTCTGTGTCCACTGCAGACAGGCTAGAAGGACACTTCTCCCTTCTGTGCCTCAATTCACCATTGCAAAATATAGCATCCACAGCCTTTCCCCGGGCCCCTCGTGAGGAAATCATATTGCTGTAACCACAGAGATCTGGCATTTCCACTAGGAGTTTCTCCCTGGCCTTGAGCAACACACTCTGGTCCTCAGGGTTTTCACTTGCAAAACAGAAACATTTGCAAGGCAATATCAGGAATGTATTCCCATCCTACTCCCAGGGCTGATGCTGTCGTGGCTAGCACAAGTCTACCATGTACTCTATGAGACCAGCAGATTCAGTGAAGCTGACTGAGTAACAGAGACAAGCGTGCCAGACACAGGGAGGGGCAATGTAACTATGACAGGATTCAAGAATATGGCCAACATCAGCTACCGCTGAGATTGCAGCTGATCTCAGCAATTGTGGCATCCACATTAAGTCCTGGTTGGAGCGAGTCACTTTGTCCCTCCAAGCCACGATCTCCTCACCAGTGTAAAATAAGGGGGTGGGCCTGGGTGATGGTCTCGGAGATCCCTTCCAGCTCTGAGAGTCTACAACTCTACGAAGAACAATGAGAAAAAGACAAGTGTGTTGACAGAAACATGTTTAGGTCCCCAGCCAAATCTAAGGGACAGAAAAGAGAGAAACAGAAGACAGAAAGAGCTTTCATTTAAAAAAAAAAAAAAAAAAAAAAAAAGGAATCTGACTTGATATCCCAGAAAAGCTATGAAGGAAGAGAAAAGAAGCTACGGGGGAGGAAAAGAACACTTGAGGATACTTTTCTTTCAAACAGAAGAGTGGTTTGGTAGAGAACGGCTTTCCTTTTCTACACCACATCCACTCACTCCACACATCCAGCCACTCGCTCACATATCCCCTGCCTGTTCTTCCCTCCTGTCACCACAGATGGATGACCATGTCCCCAGAATCACTGGCCCCATTCCTCAACACCTATCCCCCATTACCCAACGCTACTTCCCACTCATCCCTGCACCCCCACTCTTCTCTCTGCTGGTCACCCCATCCCATTACCCAACGCTACTTCCCACTCATCCCTGCACCCCCACTCTTCTCTCTGCTGGTCACCCCATCCCATTACCCAACGCTACTTCCCACTCATCCCTGCACCCCCACTCTTCTCTCTGCTGGTCACCCCCATCCCATTACCCAACGCTACTTCCCACTCATCCCTGCACCCCCACTCTTCTCTCTGCTGGTCACCCCCACCCCATTACCCAACGCTACTTCCCACTCATCCCTGCACCCCCACTCTTCTCTCTGCTGGTCACCCCATCCCATTACCCAACGCTACTTCCCACTCATCCCTGCACCCCCACTCTTCTCTCTGCTGGTCACCCCCATCCTCAGAATAACAGCCCAGATATTTCAAACATGAAAGCATCCTCTGACCTCATATCCCCTCCAGCTATGACCCTCAATTCTCTGTTTCTCATTGGAGCAGAACGTCTCTAAGAAGCTACCAGTATTCACTAACAGCCCCTGCCAGTCTCTCATTATTGCCAAAAAGTCACCAAAGCCCTTAGTCCTTCCAAGTCTGATGTCCAGCTCTCAGCTGCCCTCTCCCTTGGCCTTGTAGTAGCATTTAATTCAGTGGATCACCCGCCATCTGCTGGACTCCTTTCTTCCCTTGGGCTCCAGACACTTGTTCTTCCTGGTTTGCTTCTAGCTCACTGTCCCCCCATCACCCTGCTGGCTTCCCCACCTCCTGTCCTCCAGGTGCAGCAAGCTCAGACCTCTGTAGCTGCCTGTCTCTCCAGTCTGCCCCTCAGTACTCTCTTGCTGACCATGGCTTTTAACATTATCTAGACACTGATGACTCCCAAAGTGACATTTCCAAGCCCTACACCTCCCCAAGGGTGTTTCGCAGGCATCTCCAACTTTCCAAATTCAAAACTGAACTCTTAAGTTTTCCCCTCCAGGCCTGTTCTTCCTTCAGGCTTCCCCAGTGGAGTAAAGGACATCATCACATTATCTGGTTGCTCAAGCCAAAAAAACAAGGCAAATCTTTGGCTCTTTTCCTCGTGCCCCATACCTGATCCTTCTTCCCCCACCTGCAGAACGTATGTCTGCACCCCCAACTTCTCCCTTCTCATCCCACCGGCTACTACTACCTGACTCAATTCACGGGCAGCTTTTCCCCACTGCCTCCACCCTACACAGCAGCCAGAATAAAGGATTTGAGGTTGAAATAAGACTGTAGCCCTCCACTGCTGAAAGCCCTCCAATAGCTTAGTCTTTTTTTCTTAGTCTGTTGTTTCTTCTAAAACAACAACAACAAACAAACAAACAAAAAACGGGATATATGTGCAGAACGTACAGGTTTGTTACACAGATAAACGTGTACCATGGTGTTCTGTTGCACAGGTAGGCACGTGCCATGGTGGTCTGTTGCACAGGTAGGCATGTGCCATGGTGGTCTGTTGCACAGGTAGGCATGTGCCATGGTGGTCTGTTGCACAGGTAGGCATGTGCCATGGTGGTCTGTTGCACAGGTAGGCATGTGCCATGGTGGTCTGTTGCACAGGTAGGCATGTGCCATGGTGGTCTGTTGCACAGGTAGGCATGTGCCATGGTGGTCTGTTGCACAGGTAGGCATGTGCCATGGTGGTTTGCTGCACCTGTTGATTCGTCCTCTAATTTCCCTCCCCTCAACAGCTTAGTCTTATACTTCAGCATAAAATCCTATGTTCTTTCCACCGCCTGCCTCTCTGTCACCTTCCCCAGACCCCTCACTCCTTCTGCTCCAACCAAACTGGCTTCCCTGCTGCTCCTTCCACTCTCCAAGCAGGTTCCCACCCCAGGGGAGCCGCGCTTGCAGTCTCCTGCCTGGAAGGCTTCTTGGATCTGATGTGCTCCTTCCCACCACTGAGGTCTCTGCTCAAGGATAGCAGCTCAGAGGGGCCTCCCCTGACTCCCAAATCTAAAACAACACCCCCAACCCCATAAGGCACTATCTGTCCCCCAGCTCTTGTTTCCCAGAGCACTTGTCATCTGAAATGAAAATGTCTCTTCTGTTTGTTTATGGCCTTCCCCATGAAAACGCAAACTTGAAGATAGGAAGCTTGTGTGTCCGGTTCCCTGTGGAGTCTCCAGGACTGACACTGGCTGGCATCTGGCATGTAGATGGCGTGAGGTAAGGCTCTGTTGAATGGGTGAGTTGGTGAAGGGATGGGTGTGCTGAGGGTGGGGGCATCTCCTTCAGCCCTGTTCCTGGACATGAGGCTCTGGCCGTCTGGGTGGTGGGGGAGCCCAGAGCCCAGTTCTCTCTCCCCCTGGTTTTCTCTCCCCATTGCCCCTACCCTGAGTTAAAGTTGGTGTCTGCTCTTCTCTTCCCCACACCCAGCCTGACCCCTGTTTCCAGTTGGAATGGCCTTGCCCACCGGGAGTGAGCCCAGAGTAGCACACTCCAGGAAAGCTTGAGGACCTCTAGAGGGCTCATCAGGATTCCTCTGCTGCCTACCCTCCTCCCACTCCCGCACCCCTAGCAGGGGCTAAAGTCTCCTAGGCCTCCTGGCCGCCTGCAGAAAGCCTTCTGGGCTGTCTCGTACCACTGGGCACCTGCGTCGCCGAAGACTGGGCCTGTGCCGCGCGTCTGGGATGTTTGGTCACAGTGCTGAGGGGCTCAGTCAGGGGTGCCAGAGAGCACTGCATGGGGCCCAGCCTAGGCGGGAGGGCTGAAGCCCAGCTGACCCCCCCACGTGCCACGCTGTGCACCCAGGGTGAAGCCAATGCCTCCCAAGAGACTGCAGGCTTCCTTCCGAGCCCCGCAGGCACTGCCCAAGAGCAGCAGGCTGGGATTCACTACTAGGCTGCCATGTGCCATCGTGGAGGAATCACTTCCTCTTCCAGGCCTCAGGTACCTTGCTACTTTAAAACCATAGATGGCCAGGGCTAAGGGCAAGGGCTTATTTTATTTCCAAAGTCTCTAAAGTCTCTGCATTAAGCAACCCCGAGGTCTCCGGTCCAGCACACTTAACCCTCTCCTGTGAGTGGCCCGACTCCCCTGCCGCCAGGGTAAACCCATCAACCACAGCAGAGATCAATCCAGGTCCTCCTGGTGCTAATTAGAAAGAAAGCTGGCTCCCAGGGAGCCGCATCTCTTCCCCATTCCCAGACAGAGGAGGTAATAAATGATTCATGGCAGGAGGAGGGGCGGCGTCCCTGCAGGTCTTGGTCACCAGCTCCCAGCAGGCGCTGCCCCTCCTGCACCCCTTTCCTGACTCTGGCTCCCAGAAACAGATGAACTCTGATTGACTGGCAGTGCTGGAATTTATCAATGGCTTGTTCTCTCTGGAATCAGCTTTCATTGATCAAATCTGTTCCTAGCCCTCTGTTCCTGAGAATTCCCACAGGGACCAAGATTCACTTGTGCTGTCTTGTGGATAAAAATAAAAACACACCCCAGCTCACATGACTTCACTTTTTGCCATTCCTTCTCTCCAGCAAACATTCCCCCATGCCACCTAAGCAGGGAAGAGAGGGGGAGATATTACCTAGGTCTTCCCGTACTCTAGAATTTCATGATTTTAACATGTGTACATGGAGTTTTCAGCCACGCACAAACATGCTTTCTGGAGGGAACACGGGAAAATGCAAAGAACTGCTGAACCAATGTGCTACAAAGACAGAACTACAGTGGATGCTTTTCCTTCTTATATTTCCTCTCACATTATGTGATAACACTGTTTTGTGCAAAATAAAATATGGTAGGAATGCTGGGTGGGGAATCAAAGGGTGAAAGTTCTAAGAACGCATTGTCATGGTTGCTGGTAGGTGTCATTGCAGGTGGTAAAATGAAGTTAGAGGTTTGAGAGAATTGCATGCAAGGGCAGCCATATCCCCCTCCCTCTTCTGGACATGGCCATTTTTCCAAAGTAAGCCATATCTGGGCAGCAAGTACTGAGCAGGACCAGAGGTGGAAGGAGAGAGCATACAGTAAGTCTGACCTAACTACTAACCCTCCTCTAATGACCACTAGAAGCCGCAAGGCCTGAAGCCTGGCTCACAGACTATGTGCCCTGGACAAGAACAACATCCATGTACCTGTATTCAAGTTGCACACTGTCCAAATATGCAATGTCCTGGGGAGGCGTGCCGTTTACATTGCAGACCAACTTATCTGAGAGTTGTGTGCATGGGTACAGAGTCCTGCAGTAGCAGTGAAGAGCTACATAAATCCACCTGGCATTGTTATAAGTACACACGTATGCCTGCCTCATGGGGCCCTTTCCCAGCCACACTCTGGGAGGGACCTGCAGTCACTTCTCCTTCCTGCCAGCCCTTTAGGAAACCCAATTCCTGCCCCCATTGAGGGAACAACCCAGAACAGTTGCCTATCCTTGGTGGTGGGTGGGAAGGAGGAAGGGAGTGTGGGTGGATGGGGTGTGATATTGCTGGTGTGTGTGAGGGTCCGAGGGCGGGTGCTGCCAGAGTAGTGCTCACTGGGGCCGTGGGAGCTCCCGGGAGGAGGAGGGCCAGCCCACCTCATACAGGTGTCCAGGTCACACTAAGGTGAGCCACCCAAGGAAGAGGCCCTTTCCTAATTCATGCAAAGGCCCTGTGGGCTAGTGGAGGCCCGGGCTTTAGGCCAATCCTGTCTTCTCTGCAGAAGGGGAATATCAAAACGCAGCCAGAGGGGGCCGTAGACAAGCAGATGGCCACACCCAGAGGCTTTGCTTGGATGTTTGTGGGAGGAGGTATTAAAGAAAAAATTATTCCTGACACTTACTAATATGGTAAGACTGACTTTATTGAGGGGGACTGCCACCCAGGTATAGGGACTACTATCCTGGGGTTTTCCAGGAAGTGAGAGAGATTGGGCTCGACTCTGATGACAACAAAGACAAGCAGAGATTCACAGCCCCGAAGCAGCATGGGGTAGATGGACAGATATCACTAAGAGGAAAGTGAAGGCTGGGGGGTTCTTGCTGCGAGCAGGCCAAGGCAATAAGATCTGTAGGGTGGGGGAGAAGGCATCTGATCAGATATCAAGGGTGGGGGATTTTCACTAAAATCCTGACCCAGCAGGATTCTTGCTAAAACTGGAGTAAGCAGGCCAAGGCCAGAGCCCAAGGTCGGGGCTTTGAGGGCTCAGGGGAGCCTTCCTAGAGGCAAGTCAAGGGGTGTCTTTGAGGAGGCTCCTAAGCCACAGGCCTCCCTTAGTCCTGCAGGGAGCAGCATGGGGTTCTGCCCACCCCGCCTTATAGTACAGCAGCCCCTCTGGGGAGTCTGGCCACTGCCCCCCAATCCATGTCCCAGGACAGCTCTGTCTGACAACTAACAGGTTTGGTGCTCGAGGCGATTGCATGGACGGGGCCTCTTGGCTTCACCTAGGACTTTGCTTGCAGAGGTCACATGGGGCTTTCCAGAATGACCTGCACAGCCTCACGGTGACCTCCCCTGGTAGAGGCAGCACAGCGGGCCCTGGAGTTCACTGCACAGGGAGGAAAGCCATGGGGTGGAGGGTGGGCAAGAAGCCCTGGCCTGGGGACCCTGGGTCACAGTTCTGGTCACACAACCTCCTCATAAAACCTGATTTCCTTCATACCCCACCTCCATACACTTTGTGTTCCAGGCAAACTAACCTCAAGGAGCAACAGTGGGAAGCCTGTCTGAAGGCCCCCTCCCCTGCTTCGGGGTCTGTGCAGCCCTTGGGTCCCGACTCCGGCTTCCTCTCCCGCCCCACTTCTCACCAGCGCCCCTGCTGGATGCCCCATGGGAGGCCGTGGATGACGTCCCAGCTCCTCCTGGACCCAGTGCTGCTGGGGCTGGGGACCTTCCTCCTCTAGGAGCATGAGATGAGAACCTTCGGGAGGCGTCCTGCCGCACTCCTCAGACTCCAGGAGGCAGGAGCAAGCTGAGCCTGATTACTATTCCCAGGGGATTGCCGCCTGCTTTTTATTTATGCGTTTACTGGGAAGCTCTTTATTTACATTGCTGTAATTTACATTTCCCACAAGTGCCTGCCTTTCCCATCTCCTTCCCTTCTCCACATTGCTAAACATGGGTTCCCCAGTTGCTCCCGAACGCCGGCAGCGCACAGGCTTTTCTGAGGACTCCTGGGTAAACATCCCCCGTGTTCACCAAGAAAGTGTGGAAAGGTGGGCAGACATTTCTGTGCACATAGCAGGCTCTTGGCACTTGGTTTGGAGATGTTCAGCTACCCCAAACGCAACTCCTCGAAGATCACCATCCCCACAAAGGCACCTCTGGCTGTCTGACCCCAGCTTCCCCGGAACTGGGGAAGGGCAGGTCGCTGGGGTCACTGCGTTCTGGAACCTGAGTAGTCTACGGAGGCAGCCACACAAGTGCGGCAATTAATGTCGCCATTGATTAAGGTGAAGTCTGAAGGGTGCTCGCACTCTGTGTGACCCCACTACCTTTTCTTCAATGGGAGAGGGAGCCGTGAACCCTTTCCCAAGTCTTGCAGTCTTGGGTGCATCTGCCTTCCTGCCCCTCGCGTCTTCCCAGGCTCCAGCCAGGGGATCAGCTGGGAGGATGCAACTCTCTTTGCCCCTTTTAAGCCTCTAGTCTCACCCTTCAGGCCTCTAGTCTCACTTCTCCCAGTCCAAGCTAAGAAACCTGCAGGCAAGGTGGATTCTACCCCCACGCTGGTGCCCACCAGCCCGGGTCTGATGCCTTGTCCTTGGCCGCCTGCAGACCACTGTGCCCTTTCTCACTGCCAGGGTGCTCCCTCCTGCCTGGCTGCACTCCCTCCAATCTGCGTACAAGCTGCAACCATGCCACAATCTTGAAGCACAGCCCAAATCACACCCTTGCTCAAAAGCCGTTCTTGACGCCCCTAGACCCAATCTAAGCACAAAACATCTTCCTATGACTCTCCCTCTCTTCATGCATCCTATTTGTCACCCAAACTAAAGAATAAGGAATAACATCCTTATTCCTTATAGAATAAGGAATTACTCTACAAGGAGCCCCTGTACTCCATACTGCCTGCTTTATTTGTCTTTGTCACACTTGTCACTGTCTAACTCACTAGATGCCTCGTTTATTTCTGGTATTCTGTCTCCCTCCCCCGCTAGAATGTAAGCTTGCATGAGAGGGCTTTTTGTCTGTTTTGTTCACTGCTTTGAAACAAACAGGGCCTGGCACAAAGGAGAGGCTCAAAAACCACCTATTGAATAAATGAATGAACAAATGGACGAGAAGTGATATTTGTCCAGTGGTCCCAGTTTTCTGCCCTCATCACATGCATCATCTTGGCTCATCCTCACGACCACACGCCGAGGTAAGTGCTTTGCCCTCACTTCACACATGTGAGGAAGCCCCATGAATTCCCAAGGTCACAGAGGCTGGGCAGGTGTAGTTTTGTTCAGCAGGAGTCCCTGCGTTAGGTGGAATGAAGGAAGGACCCAGGCTCCACTGGCGACTGTGTTCAAGCTTGGTCTGATGTCACGGTCTGTCCCTGTCCTCACCTTCAACACCCACCTGTCAAACCTGAGCTCCATAGTGCTCTTCCTGACCCCTTCAGCGGGGCCTTGGGCTTTTTGTTTTTTAAAAAAACCTTTTATTACATTCATACCTACATCCTACTACAAAATGAGGATCCTGTTCCTGAGGACACAATGCACAGACATGAATCACAGCGCTGAGCACCTGCTCCATCTTACAAACACTGAAGGTGTAATGAGTGCTTGTTAAATGAAGGAAGAGAAAGAAAACAGCTTGAAAATCATTGTGTCTGTGTCTTGTCGTATGTCTGTGGCCCTTAACTCTAAATGACCACCTTCATCCCAAACTTATTGTATTCCTGGGAACTATTCTAGAATATTCGATACTGAATATTGGACTGTGTCTCCCCCATTTGAGCTGTGTTCTGCCCGCACCCAGCATGACCCATGCGGGAAGGGCAGTGTCTTTAAGTCGAAATGGGTGAATTTTTAAGCAGGGAGGGAGAGTGAATCTCCCACAACATTTTGTCTCATTTTCAAAGGACTGTCATTGTGGAAGACAGTGTGGTGATTCCTCAAGGATCTAGAACCAGAAACACCATTTGACCCAGCAATCCCATTACTGGCTATATACCCAAAGGATTATAAATTATTCTACTGTAAAGACACATGCACACGTATGTTTATTGCAGCACTATTTACAATAGCAAAGGCTATTTGCTATGTAAATGAACCAACCCAAATGCCCATCAATGATTAGACTGGATAAAGAAAATGTGGCACATATACACCATGGAATACTATGCAGCCATAAAAAAGATGAGTTCATGTCTTTTGCAGGAACATGGATGAAGCTGGAAACCATCATTCTCAGCAAACTAACACAGGAACAGAAAACCAAACACCGTATGTTCTCACTCATAAGTGGGAGTTGAATAATGAGAACTCATGGACACAGGGAGGGGAACATCACACACTGGAGCCTGTCGTGGGGTAGGGGGCATGTATCCCAGAACTTAAAGTAAAATTTTTTAAAAAAGGAAGGAATGTATATTCACTGTGGGATATTTAGAAAACACGAAGGTGTACAGAAGAAAACACAAATGCACGTTGTTCTTAATCCGCACAACTTCGCGGCCAGGTGGGTGGAATTATTCCCTCTTTACAGAAGAGGAAACTGAAGCTCAGAGAGTTGAAGTAGCGGCCCAAACCCTTGGGCCAGTAAGCCGGGCAGGGCCAGGCTCTCACCCACCTGTGCCTGAATCCAAGCCCGAGGCCTCCTATCCAGACCAAGAGCTTTGCAGGCTCAGCATCCCAGAGCTTGGATCCGCGGCGTGGCGGCCAGGGTTTCGAGCGCTCCGGTGGTTTGGACGCTCCGCCGCTGCGCTCCCCAAGCTGCGGCCCCCTGCGTGGGCCGGCATCGCGTAGGCCGGGCCCAGCGCTGTCCCGGCGCTTCAGAAATCTTTGTTGAGCGAATGAATGAAGTAACGAATGACAGCAGTAAACACAATGAGCGGCCGGGAGGCTCCGGCTCGCGTGTTCCCTCTCCAGCCCCCGGCGAACCGGAGCCGGGCTGGCGCCTGAGGGGAGTCCCCGGTCGAGGGCACCGCGCAGCTCCGCGTCCCCGCGCCGGCGCCGAGAGGGAGGCCCCGCGTTACGGGCAGCTGCGGAGCCATCTGCGGCGCGGGCGGCGCCGCTCCAGTGTTTGTTTACAACCCGGCCCAGCGAGCGACAGGGGCTCGGCTCCTCTTCCGGGCGCGCGCCGGGGCCAGTGGGGGAAGCGCAGGGCGCGAGGGGCGCGGGGCGGGACGGGAGCCGGGGCCAGCGGGGGAAGCGCGGGGCGCGACGGGAGCGCGGGGCGGGACGGGAGCCGGGACGGGAGCCGGGGCCAGCGGGGGAAGCGCGGGGCGGGACGGGAGCCGGGGACGCGGGGCGGGACGGGAGCCGGGACGGGAGCGGGGCGGGACGGGGAGCGCGGGCGGACGGGAGCCGGGGGCGCGGGGCGGGACGGGAGCCGGGACGGGAGCCGGGGGCGCGGGGCGGGACCGGAGCCGGGGGCGCGGGGCGCGGGGCGGGACAGCCGCGGCTCTGCTCCCCGGCTCCCCGGCCCGCGCCCGCCGGACCCCACCCCGCGACGCCCTCTCGCCCCCTCTAACCCCTTGTGCGACCCCGTGGGAGTGCGATCCACGGGGACAACAGCGTTTCCAGGATCCAGGAGTGTTCAGGATGAAGGGAGGTGGCGCGCAGGGTGGCACCTAAAAAACAACGCTCCTGCAGGGTCCCTGTAGGTGACAGGATGGGTGTTAGACATTTCACAAAATCTCTAAGTCCAATAGCTCGCCCAACTCAGGGGATTCCGCTTTTTGACAGTGGCCAGGGACAGGCAATGAGGTCTGGTTTAAAATTCATTTTTTTTTTTTTTTTTTTTAGACGGAGTCTCTCTTTCGCCCAGGCTGGAGTGAGTGGCGCGATCTCGGCTCACTGCCAGCTCCGCCTCCCGGGTTCCCGCCATTCTCCTGCCTCAGCCTCCCGAGTAGCTGGGACTACAGGCGCCGCCACCTCGCCCGGCTAGTTTTTTGTAGTTTTTAGTAGAGACGGGGTTTCACCATGTTAGCCAGGATGGTCTCCATCTCCTGACCTCGTGATCCGCCCGTCTCGGCCTCCCAAAGTGCTGGGATTACAGGTGTGAGCCACTGCGCCCGGCCAATTCAATTTTTTTTTTTTAAGCTTTCTGATGTAAGTGCACTTCTGGTGTTACCACTTTTACCGCCACTCCCCACAGCAGCCACAAGCTCAGGGTTGGATCAGAGCTTGGGGAGGGTGGCAGGTGGAGATAATGAGAAATAACCCTAAGTTCTGGGCTTAGGGGTGCTAGCAGGTAAAGGTAAGTGACATCAGGACAGTGACTAAGAGCCAGACTTTGGCGAGACAGCTAGTGTGGGGAGGAGACAGTCAGCAGCAGGGCTTTCCCCTCCTCCCGCCTCCCTGTCTCCATGCCTCCACCTCTCCAGGCCTCCCCGCCTCCAGCCTGCACTGCAGACCTTCCCTAGACCATGCTGGACCTACAGCCCCAGCCTCCCCCGCAGCCCCGCCATGCCTTGATGGTGCCACCTGCCTGGAACTAGGGGTGCTCCCTGTACTCCCAGAGGGACAGTTGTGGGAGACCCCAGCCTGATCCTTGGATGCCCAGGGACTCGTTTCTACATGATTATTGGTGTGTTTGGGTTTTTCTCCTCGATACAAGGGACTAAGAGGTTACAAAGTCCTGACAAAGAGGAGGTTACACTTCCCACACACAAAGGAGCTCGCAATCTAGAAGGGGAAGACAAAGTGGACAGGAATCACCGCTATTCAATGCCTGCCTACTATGCGCCAAGTGCTGAGTTTGCTGTTTCTCTGGTATTTCATCCAATAAATACTTATTACATCCTGCACTGCACTGGGCTCTGTGGATGGAGCAGAAAACAAGTCTTGTAGATGAGAAGAGAAAATTAAAATAATTCCAATAATAGTATGTGTGCCATAAAGGAAATACCTCTTTTAATCCCGATACAAACCCTGATGAAGGGTATATATTCTTATCCCCATTTTACAGAAATGGGATTAAATGAGGAGAAACAACTTGCCCAAGATCTCCAAGGCAGGGTTTGGAGCCAGGTCTGGAGCCTGTATTCTGAAGGTAACGTCCACCTAGGGGCGAACGTTGGAGATGGCTCATCTGCCAGCTCTGGATGAAACAGCTGGGCCACAGCACCATGAATGGCAAAGTTTCCTTGCTGGGGCTAAAGCAGGATAGATATCCACTTGGAGAGTGCTGTTTTCACAATTCTGAATTGGCTGGGTGTGGTGGCTCACACCTGTAATCTCAGCACTTTGGGAGGCCCAGGTGAGAGGATCACTTGAGCCCCAGAAGTTCGAGACCAGCCTGGGCAACATGGCAAAACCCCATCTCCACAAAAAGATACAAAAATTAGCCGGGCGTGATGGTGTGCACCTGTAGTCCCAGCGACTATGGAGGCTGAGGTGGGAGGATCACCTGAGCCTGGGGAGGCTGAGGACGCAGTGAGTTGTGATCATGCCACTGCATGCCAGTCAGGGTGATGGAGTGAGACCCTGTCTCAAAAAAATAAAATAAAATAAAATAAAAAATTTCTGAATAAGTAAAAATAGGAATAGACACTGTGACTGGGAGCCACCATCTGACAATCCCATTTGGGAGAAGCACAGGCCTGTCTGGGTGAGTCTCCCTCATGCATATCTGTTCATTCATTCACCCATTCAACACGCCCTGAAAGACCGCCCTGTCCTGGTGGAAGGGCATGTCCTGGGGGCTGTGGAAGTACAAAGGAAAGAGAATTAAACATCCATTCCCCTCTTCCAGGAGCAGAAGCCCAGGGTGAGGCCAGCCCATTAAACCTACTTGGCCCATAGAAGGAGAAGAAGGAAGGGGGCTGGGCAGAAGAAGAGGCAGGAGGGCAGCCGTCGGTGACGGTGAGAGGACATCACTGGAGGCTGTTAAAATGAGTCTGTGTGCTTGGGTCAGGCAAGGACACAGCCAGCATCAGCTGCTGCTGCTCTTAGCTTCCCTGCCCGTGTCCCTCAGCTGGCCCTGCTTCTCCCTCCAAAGAACAAGCAAGAATTCTAACAGGGTGAAACCAGGACAGGGGCTGGCTTACACATCCAGGGGAAAATGATCTGAAAGCACCGCATTCCATGGGACAGACAGGCCAGGAAAACCAGGATGCTCAGAGAAACCAGACCTGACAGCAGACGGTAAATAATATCCCATCCGGAAGTATGACAGGACAAAAGGAGAAGCTGCACACATCGGCCCATCTTGCCCTGGGCTAGTCCATGCCCAGGCACTCGGGGAAGTGGACCACAGAGAGCAACACAAACTATCATGTGCCAGGAGGCCTGGGAGCCAAGGCCAGAGGGTGGGGAGGAGCTGCAGGCTTCTCAAAAGACCCAGGGGGCCAACTGTGACATGTGATCTATAAGCCAAATATTTATAAATGGAATCAGATCTCCTCCTAGGCTGATGCCTTTATTTGTATGTTCCTTCATTTAGCCCCAACTCTCCTTATCCCCCTGGTAAGATCTTATAAATCAAATGCACACACACCAACACCTCCAGCTCCATGAGGTCAGGAGGTATTTCATTAACACCATCTCTCCTCTATATGCCTGGTCCAGCAAAGACCCAGGCAAAACGGGGACTGATTGGCCGATTAAACGCACTAGCGAGGGAGAGCTTCTAGTTAAAACAATTTATCTAGATCTTTTAAAAGCAAAGAATCCCACAATAGTAAACATAATTACTCTTTAATGTGATCTGGTTTTTAGTTGGAGTTTCATCTATTTTATGGAACAAACTCTTTTTTTAAATACTGTGACATAAACAGCTACATACTTACGAAAACTGTTCTCCTTTCCCTGGGCACAGAGCCAGTCCCACCTCCCAGCCTCCTTGGCAAGCAGTGTGGCCATGTGCCTGAGTTCTAGCCAATGGGAGGTGAGTGGAAGTGGGTGTCCCTTCCAGACCTGGTACTGAAATTCTCCCACAGGTAATTCTCTGTTCTCTTTCCTCATGCATTGGCTAGAAGTGAAGGACTCCAAAGCCCCTGGAGATGGAGGATGGAGGAGCCTGGGTTCTTGAATCGTCCCATGGAATGCCAGCCACAAATTGGCATTTGGGCTCCTATATGGCCAAGAAATGAATTTAAGTCCTATTAAGGCTGGGTGCAGTGGCTCATGGCTATAATCCTAGTGCTATGGGAGACCAAAGTGGGAAGATCACTTGAGACCAGGAGTTCAAAACCAGCATGGGCAACATAAGTGAGACCCCTGTCTCTACCTAAACAAACAAGCAAATAAATAAATAAAGTAATATAAAATAAGATTAGCTGGTCTTCAGAGGGACAGAACTAATAAAGAAAAATAAATCAAAGTTAAAAAATAATGCAAAGAAAACAAAAAGGAAAGTTAAAAAAAAAATCCCACAAGACAAAATTAGCCAGGTGTGGTGGTGTGAGCCTGTAGTCCTAGCTACTTGGGAGGCTGAGGTGGGAGGATCACTTGCATCCAGGATTTGGAGGCTGCACTGAGCTATGATCTCACCATCTCACCTCTGTATTATTCCTCCCCAGCTCCCCAGGTGACGGAGCAAGACCCTGTCTCAAAAAAAAAAAAAAAAAAAAAAAAAAAAATGTCCTATTATGCTACTGAGATTATGTTATGGCATTGCTCTATTATTACAGCACCCAGCATTAGTCCAGCACAAGCACTTAAATGCATAACATGGCTGGGAAGTCAGGCTTGGGTAGGGGAGGTACCGGTAAGGGTTAAATTTTAATATATGGGGAGAGGCCGATGCCAGGAACATCCATGGAGATGAGGAGTTCTGAGATTTCCTGATATGCTTGGCTCAGTAAAAGTTTTTGGAATCCCCTCATTCACTTTCCCACCTGCAACTTGTACCTGGCCACAGATACTCTCCATTTGCTGTTCATCAAGTCTCCCCATAGTGGCTACTCGACACTGGGATTTAACTGATGGCCCCAGAATGCATCCCTTTCTCTTTGAACTTTTTCCTCAAGCTAATAATTTCCCTTAATCTTCTGAACTTCCCATCGGGTCTGACAAAAAGCTTACTGAGTGCCTTGTTCCGCCTCTATTTCATGTAACCTTCTGAAGTTCTCTTTTATATCAACAGCCATCAGTCCTTCCCTTTCTACTGCGTTTGGGTTCTATCTCTTTCATGCATCGCTTCCCCATGTTGCTTTCCTGCATCCTCCAGTCTCACTCTGCTCTGCCCCATTTCCTGTTTATTTTCCAATAAATGGTTTCCTTCATCTTTCATGCATTTCCTCCCTTCCCAGTGCTCCAACCACAACCCCACTTATTTTCTGAGACACACTCCCTCTCCATTAATCTTTCAGCTAGGAAAGAGAGGCTAAAGCTTTCCATTCTTGTGCATCTCTGCCTTAGTTAATTAGAGCCTTGTGTATAACAAACTAAAACTGTTTAACTAGCTGTTTCATCCTGACTCTTCTGCCCCTCGTGGTGGTGGGCCATCATCCGATCACATAGTTCATAATCTGTTATCGTGCCAAGAAGGAAGAAAGCTCCCGACATCTTAAAAGAAAGGAGGCAGAATAATTTATAGAAAGAAAGAAAGTGCTTAGTCAAAAGTATACTGCAAGAATTGTCACTGACTTGTTCTCAGCTTTTCCCTCATTAAACTTTTCATTTTCTGCCATCTGTCAAATATAAATCAACTTCTGTCAAGTTTCCTTAGACATTTCAAATACTTGCATACTCTACTCTTTCATTCCCTTTTCCCTCCAGGCATTTATAATTCTTCGACTTCCAAAAAGAATTGTGATCGTTCATAACAGGAGGCACACAAATAATAAAAGTAACTTGCAACGTGAAAGAACGTGAGCCACTGTAAGAAATGGCAAGGTCCATGAATCTACGTATCTCAGGTTAAGGATACTTACTGTCACTGAGCACAAAATTGATCCCTGAGCTAAGTGCACATAGTGTTAAAGACAAAGCAAAAAGGAACACAGAAGAAGTGACAAAGGCCTCAATGGTTAGAACTAGAAAGCATACTGTACATGACTTTGCTCTTTGTTACTCCTGGAGAAAGTCTTTGAACTACTTCAAAAATATTTCCCTACATCCTGCCTATTTGCTAAAAGGATATGACACAGCATAAAATTTAAAACATCATTATTGTAAAAATAAAGACAAGACATGTTAAATGGGATATGTGGTGGAAGGGAGACTGATTATAACTTTCTTTTAAAAGGCTAGACTCATGGTAATGGACACAATTGAGTACAGACTTTAGCTCTGAGCTCCCCAGCACCCATGGCAAAGAGAGAACACAAGATTATAGAGCTGATTGTTTTCTAATCACAGTTACAAGACAGTCACTTCGTAGCTATGAACTATGAGAGGAAGTTGTCTTCTGGGTCTTGTCAGCTCCCTTATTCTTCAGAAAAACTCTCCAGGGCTTCTATCATGTAATCTTCAAAATCCTTGGCCAGCTCCACCATCCAGTGGCTTCACCATATGACCCAGCTCTCTGCCTGCACTGAGGACATTACTTTATGCTTGGATGTACCATTTCCCAGGCATTTAGGTTCTGTAGCCATGATGAGCGTCGTATTAGCCACACTAACTGCAGTCTCATCTACTTATGTTTTTTCTTTCACTCTACTTGCATTTTTACTTAATAAGTTTTTTTATCCTGGGAAATCCCTGCTTTGAGAGACTAATAGCCTCGAGAACGTTTGTATTCCTTCCTGGCTTGTGAACAACTGACTCCTCCTTCCTTGCATTTCACCTGAACTCCGTCTTTCCCTCCAAGCCCAGCTAAAGTCCCATCTCTTCTGTGGAGCCTTTCCTGATAACTCAGCCTGGGAGCTGAAACATCCTCCACTGAGCCCAGGGCTGGCTCCTGCCTTCCTACTACACAGCGGCTGTCCTCAAATAGGCAGTGGCATTTTCCCCTAACAACTGAGCACATCGTAGGTGCCCCATAACATGGCAATGTAGCAGGGCTGAGCAATGGATGTGCGCCCACATTACCTGGGTTCCTGGGTAAGTCATGCTTCAAGCTTCAGTTTAGCCAGCTATAAAATGGCAAAGGGGTTGGGGAAGAGGGGGCTCTGTATTCTCTGAAGTCCCTGCCATCTTGAAGTCTCGCCTTCTTTGGCGTCCCCCAAATGCACCTGACTTTGGTATTTTGTGCTGCTTCAGTCTTCCTTCCAGGGAGTCGCACCCATGGGTTCTTTAGCAATCAGCAGCCCATCTTGTCTCTAAGACAGCCCTCCCTGTGCCTCGCCTCTCCCCAAAGCAGGCACATCCGAGTCCTGGAAAGCCTTCTGACCCCCTCTCTCCTCTCAAACTGGTCTGGTCTCTGCCTGTTTGAAACAGATTATTTTTAGCCTCCATTTCTGTCTGCTCAATTTTTCTGCCTTCCACCATTTCTATTGCATCTTCAGGAATACACTGACATTTCTGTCCCTGGTGAAACATTTAGTCTGTTCCTGATTTTGGACATAAGCCACCAAGTCCTGGACTGTACAATGACAGAGTTGCTCCATTCTAGTTGTGGTTCTGCCTCCTGGCAGGTTCTGCACTTTTGTGGACGTGGCTTAACCACTCTGAGCCTTGGTTTTCACATTTATCCATTAGAGACAGCACCTGCCCGGGCTGACTCAAAGTTAGCAATCAATCAAGACAGCCCCAATTCCATGGTCTGCTTGACCAGCTCACGAGGCCAGTCCTGAGGAAAGCTTTTCCTCCAAAGCACGTGGACAGCACAAAAGAGTTTACAAATCACTTTCTCATACACTGTCCTTTGAGGCATTGCAATCATTGTGGCCATTTTCTAGATGATGCAGCTGAGGCTCAAGCAGCTTACCCAGGACATGCATCCAGGTCTTCAAACACCAGACCTCACACTCCCCACCTGCAACAGGCTGGCAGAACACTCGAGAGGCCCACCTGAGCTACAGGTGTCCGCACACAGTGGTCCCCAGAACCCACACTCCTGTCCCCCAACACTGAGGGATATGTGGGCCACTGTCACCTCCCCACAAGGGCTCGTTCCCACCGCAGTGGTGCGAGATGGGGCTGCAGAGGCGCACGTGGAAGCTTCATGGGGGTGCTGCTGTGAAGAGGCAGAAACAAGACCCGAGGGCAGGATGAGTGAGGCAACAGGGCTGTGCGACACTGCTTCATCTTGCCTGTAAGCTGCGGCTTAGGGAGCAGACAGTTTCGGAGAGACGTCACCCAGGCTGGCGGGGAGGGGAGAATGTCTGACGCGGGCATCTGAGTCATTCTGACTGAGGAGGAGGAGGTGACTCTGACTCTCCCAGCAGGGGCAAGGGCAAGAGGCTGGGGTGGCAGCTTGAGGTCCTAAAATAAACCTGCACATTTGGCTTGAGCTTGCATCCTCTGTGGATTCCCTTGCCTCCTGGACACCTGGAGCAGCCACTGTGGCAGCCTGGGCAGAGCCTCCCACCTGGGTGATCTTGACCCAGGAACCTCTCCTCTGGGCATCAGAGTCCCCTTTGAACATCAAAAGGGTTGAACTGGACCATTCCTGAGGTCTTTTTGAGTCTTAACATTCTAGGATTCTAAATTAGTACTTTGGTGGTTATTGACTATGTCTGACAGTGAAACATTATTTATCGTAGACATGGGCCAAGTAATAACAGACATTTCTTGAAAGGTAAAGATTCCCCAGGTGAAAAATCCACCCACAGGGCTGCTTCTCTTCCTGTTACCAGCTGAGGGGGGCCGGGACAGGTGGTTGGTGGGTATCCACAGCCAGTTTCCTCTCCTTTCCGGGCCCCCTCCCCAAGCTCCCTGAAGCTGGATGTGGCCACATGGCAGGTCCAGAGAATGGGGAGAGGAGTCTCTGCCACTTCCAGGAGCAGGCGTTTCAGAGGTGGATGTGCCTCCCCACACTTTTTGCCCCATCCGCCAGCTGGAACACAGGACTGCTCTGGGGTTGCACCACTGAGCCTGGGGGTCTCCCCATGACTGCAGCTGCACCCATGCTCACTGGGTAATGCAGTGACCGGATACCCTCATCGGTCTGCGTAGTGAGTGAACGTGGGGTGGTTGCTGTTGCTCGTCCACCTCCCCTGCTGGATTCTGAGCTCTCTGGGGTTCAGGGTCACATTTGACTTTTCCTCCTGTCTCCAGGGCTGGCCTCAGCACCTAACTCAATAGTGGTTTGTTGATTTGGGAAAAACACACCTTCAACAGCCTCTCCCAGTCCATCTGTTCTTTGTGGCCCTAGAGTTGGAGACTGAGTGCCCAGTGGCTGTCCTTGCCCCCTGGGATGGACCCTGGGAGGGCCCCTCCCAGCTCCACTCCATCATCTCAGACCATCAGAGATAAGGGGGCCTTGGTGACCACCTCCTCCAGAGGCAGCCTGGGGGCGTCTATGGTTATCTTGATGACTAAGGGCATCCCTGGGATATGGTGGGTGGGGGCTGGGCAGGCTGAACATCTCTCAGTGAGCAACAGTCCCCTCCATGAAGGACTGTCCTGCCCAAATGCCATTAGTGTCCTGACACAGGTGCCTGGGACCCTGACACTTCTTGAGCCATTTCCCATTTTTTCCTTGCCCTTTTTGCCCTGCCATCTACTAAAATCCCTTCTTTTCCTTGCCTGCTCCCTGCCTGCACAATGCTTTCTCCTCCCTCTCTCTTCTGCAGAAAGCTGGCTGCTTCAGGCAGCCTGGAATGACATCTCGGTAGGTCCTGGTGCCCACACAGCTGTGTGGACATGGGCAGCGTGGGTTTCTCCTTTGCACACAGCCTGCCCACCCTGCCCTTCCCCAGAGAGAGACTTCCCAGGAACACAGGCTCCTACAGGAGCTGTGGCCAACCCAGCCAGCTGGACACTGATGGTGTGACACCCACATGTGCTCCCACAAGCAAACAGCCCATCCCTGGCCAATGTAGGCCCCGCCCCCTCGTCATGCCCCCCCCCCCCCCGCCCCCAAACACACACACATACACATCCGTGTGCTGGCAATAAGCACAACCATTTGCACTGGATCCCTGGGAGCCTGCTACACTGGTCACAGCTGATTTCTTCCTTCAGAAAGGCACCCGCCAGGCAGAATCTCCTCCCTTGATCCGAATCCACTCCTGCACCTACATTTCCCCATCTGCCCCTCTCCAGGCTGGTCCTTTTCACTGGGGCAGTTTTCCCACTGCTCCATGGCCAGCCCAACCTCGGGGTCCCAAGGCTAACTTACAAGAGTGATTACCGGACCTTCCATGTTTTCCCTTCCCCCAGTCTTGCCCCATCAGCAGAGCTGAGACCAGCATCACAATCACTGCCACCAAGTGGGGCAGCTCAGCCCAGAAACATGGCCCTAGTAGACGCCCCACTGTCTTTGATGAGGCAGGCAGGTTCTACTCTCTAACCTGAAAGGATATGCCAAAAAAGAAAAAATCTACATTTGGAGGGACCCACGCTGGTCCTCTGCCTCCCAGGAGCCCTGGGGTTCTTTCTCAGTCTGAAGCATGAGCAGCCCTCCTGGTCCATCCCCCACCAGAGGATGCCACCTCTCCTGGTCTCCCCTAACTCCACCTGCAGTATCTCTCCTGCAAGGCCCTCCCTGGAGCCTGGCCAGGGCCGGTGTTGCCAGACCTCAGGGTCATACAGACTTCAGCTCACACAGCTGTACCCTGTCTGCTCTCTTCCTCCACTTCCTCTGATGACCCTCATGATGGGTCATCTAAGAGCCATACCCCTCACCCCAAGTGCCATCTTCCCCTCCCCAAGCTGAGCATAAAAGAAAGTGCCCTAGAGTGCCATCACTCCACTAACATTTCCAGAAGAGGGCTCTAGAGAGGATCAATAAGCAAACAGAACAAAGGGCAAGAGGGGAACGTAGGTTCAAGAGAGTTCAGAAGTCAAGATTTCTTTACTGCAGAACCTCCAGAGCCTTCAATGCACTATTGTGCAACTGGATTTCCAAGAAGGGGATGTAGCATGCGGTGTGGCCCAGACTCACTGGCAGGCTAACCTTTGTGACAGGAGAGCTTCTAGGAACACACCAGGGAAAAACTACCTGAGCCAACCTTGGGTATTTTAATGTTCTCAGGAGGGCCTTGATATTGACCCAAGGATTAGTCATAGAGGCCAGGCTAGTTCATGACTTCCGCCCTTCTGCAGGCATTTCCCAAGCAGTGTTTCCTAAAGGCTCATTCTGAAGATGAGCCATGAATTAACAGAACTCTTCCTTCCCCTGGCCCCACAGCTTCGGCCTCCGGGTTCTGGATATGGGAGTCCTGGCAACACAGATGTGGAAGAAATAGAAACAAGACCCTCAGGGCAGTGCTGGAGGACAAGGGTTGTTAGTCTGGGGTCCCCTTAGTCTCCAGGACTGTCACCACTCATGTATTTGCCCTGCATCTTGGTTTATGTTTTTGGAGAACATAGACGTTATTCATCCATGCCTCATCAATCCCTGCTGAGAGGTTTAGGTAAAAGAGGGGGGCTGGGTTTGTACCAGTACACTTCACTGAAAAAAATATTTCCTCAGTGACTCTAAAGGAACATTTCTGCTAGATTTCACATGTGTAGTCCAGAACCAGAAACTTTGAGAATTTCGGACCTATTTGTGGGTAGGTGGAGAAGATCAGAGAGGGGCAAGTTGGGGGGGGTGGTGGTTAAAAAGCAAAGCAAAATAAAGAAACAGAAAACCAGGTAATGAGTGAGCAGGCTCTCCCCAAGGCTAGTCTTTAGGCTGGTTCCATCCTGAAAAATGCCAGTACCTCACTAGTAGATCCCAATGGGCAAAGTAGCAGGAGGTCAAATGGGATAAAAATGTGAATGTAATGATTTCTCACATTTACATAGCACTTTACAGTTTATAAAACACTTTCATACACATGATTCCATTTGAACTTCATAAAATCCTTACATAGGAGGCAAAGCAGAAAAGGCTCCCTAATTTAGAGATCATGAATCAATAATTAGGTGACTTGCCCAAGATCTCCCAGCTTATTGGAAAACCAAGGATCGAGATGGGAGCCTTCTGCCTTCCGGCCTGCTGCCCCTCATTCCTCCTGCTGAACCCACCAGACCGAGAGTACATGGCAGGTAAGAATATCAAGGAATGAATGAGCAAATCAACCAACCCAGCACTGGGGTGCCATCCCAAGAAGCTACATAGTCACTGGCACACAGGGGGTACGGCTGAGGTGGCACAGAGGGTTGGCCATCTCCTCCTGGCCAGTTCATCTCATTCACTGGAACAGGGTCATGAACAAAGCAGGTGTTTATTAATGGATATTCATATCACGTTCTCAAAGCTGGGCCCTGGGTGGGCAAAGCAGTGAGGTGCTGTGAGGCCTCAGAGCCTAGGCGCAGTTTCCTCATGGCGTGTGGTCATTGCTCAGCATTTAGGGCCCTGGAGGTATTGAAGAAAAAAAAAATTTTTTTTTGAGATGGACTTTCCCTATTGTTGTTCAGGCTAGAGTGTAATGGCCTGATCTCGGCTCACTGCAACCTCCACCTCCCGGGTTCAAGCGATTCTCGTGCCTCAGCCTCCTGAGTAGCTGGGATTATAGGCACCCACCACCACACCTGGCTAGTTTTTTGTATTTTTAGTAGAGACGGGGTTTCACCTTGTTGGCCAGGCTGCTCTCGAACTCCTGACCTCAGGTGACCCACCTCCCTCAGCCTCCCAAAGGGCTGGGATTACAGGTGTGAGCCACTGTACCCAGCCACTGAAGAATAAGGTGAAGATGAGGCCTGTTGTGGGCAGAATTGGGTCCTCCCTGAATTCAGAGTGGAAGTCCTACCCCCAGTACCCCAGAATATGACTGTATTTGGAGATGGGGCCTTAAAGGTATAAAATGAGGTCGTATGGGTGGGCCCTAACCTTATATAACTAGTGTTCTCTTGGAGAAGAGATTAGGACACAGACTCACAGAGCGATGACTATGTGAGGACATGGGGAAAAGGCAGGTGTCTGCAAGCCAAGGAGAGAGGCTTTGAGGAAACCAACCCTGCCGGCACCTCGACTTAGGACGTCTGCTCTCAGGAACTGTGAGACAGTAAATGTCTGCTGTGGAAGCCCCGAGGCTATGAGCCCCTAGTCTATGAGCCCCGAGTCTATGGGCCCCCAGTCAATGAGCCCTGAGTCTATGAGCCCCCAGTCTACGAGCCCCGAGTCTATGGGCCCCCAGTCTATGAGCCCCCAGTCTATGATGTTTGTTATGATAGTATTAGCAAGTGAATACGAGGCCCAAGGTCAGGCTGGGACCCAAGAAGGCGACGTAAGGTGGCCCAGCACCCTCTCCCCACTGGGCAATAATCCAAGTGAATGTCCTGTCTGTTCACATCACAGGGCATTCACCCTTCCTTTCCTAATACTGTGTCCTCTGAAGATAAGCACTACACCAAGAAAATCAGATCATATATAGACCTCCAAAGAGCTTGAAGTCCAGAATAATGTACAAACACATGGTCAAGATAAATACATAGAAAACACCCAATATTTTTAACACAGTGTGTCCAAAAGCCAGTGTGTGGGTTGACTGTTTCCCAGAGGAGCAAGCTCTCTGTGGTGACCGCATCTCTAGCTAACCCTCTGATACCCAACAGTCAACCCACATCAGTGATGAGAAGTCACTTGTACGGCCAATACCGTCCTCTCAGCTCCACCCCCTCTCTGTTTTGGTAAGGTCTGTTGGAGAGGCAGCAGGGCTCCTCTCAACATCCACATTGCACAAGAGGATGTGCAGGCTTACAGAAGGTTATAAGGCTTGCCCAAGGTCATGCATCTTGCACTGGTGAAGCCAGAAGTCCACAGGTCTCATGTTGAGTGGAGAGAGAAGGGAGAGAACTCCATGCCCCTAGGACCCTGGGTAGAGAAGGTGGGGGCCACCCTGACCAGGCAACAACACATGTGTTAGGGTGGGGATACATGGTGGTCAGAGGGCAAAACAGGTGTGGCCAGAGTGTCTGAACTGTGCCTGAAGCTGCCTGCCAAAGTTGCCCCCACATGCTAGGCCAGGCGCGGTAGCTCAAGCCTATAATCCCAGCACTTGGGAGATCAAGACGGGCGGATCACTTGAGGTCAGGGGTCTGAGACCAGCCTGGCCAACATGGTGAAACCCCATCTCTACTAAAAATACAAACATTAGCCGGACATGGTGGCAGGCACCTGTAATCCCAGCCACTGGAGAGGCTGAGGCAGAAGAATTGCTTGAACCTGGGAGGCAGAGGGTGCAGTGAGCCGAGATCGCACCTCTGTACTCTAACCTGGGCAATAGAGTGAGACTTCATCTTAAAAAAATAGTTGCCCCCACATGCTAAAGGACGCTGTGATTAGCACATTCCAGAAATTAGGGTCCTGTCTATATTTTCCTGAGAAAGGCAATCATTCATTAGCTTGTCTCATTGATATCGCCACCTTTCCCAAAATCTGAGTCCCTGTGGAATCCACGTGTCCTTGTATGAGTATTGGGATCCCTCCTGAGGCACAATAATTAAGGGCTGTAATGAACTCTGGAGACTGCGCTTATGCAAACACTGGCTGAGGGTCCCCTATATGCTAGGAACTGCATTGGGTCTTTGGGGGCTAGTTTATTTCAGAGATGCATCCTGTCTCCAAAGACCTCACAGTCACACGTGGAGAAGACGACCCGTATATAAAGGACCGGCATACAAGGCAGAGTGAGACATGCCTAAGGTGTCAATAGTCCTGGGACAATGCCCCAAACCTGGACATGCTGGTAATAACATTCCCTGCTCCCCCGAAACAGCCCAGATTTAGTCTTTCACTGTAACATAGGCACCGATCAATACTGAAGATGAATTAAAATCAAACCCAAAGCCAGTTTTCCTTTCCAGACCAAAACTTTTCATCAATAATAGAGAATGAAAAGATGTCACTGAATTCTGATACCTGCATTGCACGTAGTTCAATCACAGGTTGTGAAAATGGATTCAGAAGTAGGAAGCCTTGCCAAGAAGCTTGTTCTGCTGGCCTTTGGCAGACAGAAAGGGGCCAGTGAAAAACAGAGAGGGACCCATTCCAGAATAAAGCGAAAGCCCTTGAGGCCAACTATTCAATCCAGGCAGGTGACCCAGGGCTCCTCTACCCACTCAGTGGGCTGGGAGTCCAGGCGGTGGAGTCCAGAATGCCGCCAGGAAATGAAGCAGACACACAGAACACTCAGCAGTCTGTTCGGCTGGTTTGAAGAAGAGGATTGAAAAAAGAAAAAAAAAAGCATAGAGACAGATTTGGGGGACATCACGGAAGACTAGGAATTGGAGACTTTTAGTTGCTGAAGGCTTTTGAGCAGAAAGCTAAGATCTTCAAAGAAGCAGCTTTGAGCCTATTCTGAGAGCAACAGGGAATCTGAGTATCTCTCCCAGGTTCATGGCCCCAGTGATGGGGCTGCTCTGTCTGCTCCAGCAGGAGCAGAAAGGAAGGAGCCAGGCCACAAGGAACTGCAGAAGCTGCGCTCCCTCTGTCTCGTATGCTGTTTCCCAGTCTTGGGTCTCCTCTGTCTCGGAAGCCCCCACATGGCTCCATGGCCACTGCCAGGTCACTGTGTTAAGTGTTGAGTTAGTGACGCTGATGATGCAGCAGCAAGATCCACCCTGCAGGACTGCGCAGCCCTGCCCAGAGCTGATGGAGGCTCTGGCCTCATGCTTCATTCATTTATTTAATCAATCATTTCCTGGGCACTGGCCAGATACCAGCCACTATGACCGATGTGGCGATGAAGAAAGAAATGAAGATGATTATGGAATCACAGTTCCATTCCTCGAGCATATGTCTAGTAGGGGAGTCCTTCGTTCCATCAACAAACATTCTCTGAGCACTTGGTATGTACCAGAGAAAAGCCAGGCACTGGTGACACCACCCCTGCCCCAGGAAGCACACAGTCCAGGGTGGGAGACATGCAGAGAGATGGCGAAGTGGAATGTGCTACCAGTCAGGTGGGCCCAGGTGCTTCGGGGTTTCAAAGTAGAGGCTGCGCACCAGGCCTGTGCAAGACGATCACAGACTGTTGCTGAATGAAGTTCTCATCCTGGAGCATCTGCGGGCAGCTGCCCTCCGGGAGCAGGATGAGCAAAACAGCACTGAGACCCAGGATGAGGGGAGCAGGGGGGCAGAGCCCTGGGAAAAGCTGCTCTAGGGCAGTGGAAACCTCTGTAGTGTCCCCATGGGGCAGCAGACCAGCCCAGGACTCAGAGCAGAGCCTGGGGAGAGGCTCTGAATGGCCCACATGACTTGGCTGGTAGCACCCTCCCTGGAGGCTGGGGCACTGGTGCAGGTGGGGAGAGAAGAGGATGCTGCCACCGCCCTGCAGAGGCTCCCATAAGGAGCCCATCATGTTCAGGGTGGGAAGCACAGGAACCCTGCCATGGCTTGAACTCTGCGGAGAAAACGTGTAGTTGTCTACAAGGTGCCACAGCCCCTCAATGAGAAATCTGAGCCTCGTCCCCTTGATTGGTCCCACTCAGGAAGTAAGCAGATGGGGCACCGACAAAGAGCCCGGGCTTTGCTCACTCTGCCCTCTGAGCAATCCTTTTACTATGTCCAAGTCAGTTTCTCTTCTGCCAATGAAGCTCCTTCCAGGGTTGGGGGTTGAGGAAAGTGTTTCCAGAAACACCCAGTAGGTGCTTGATCCCTCCTGGCAAAAGCTGACTCTTCCCAACCCAGGTTGATGACGAGAAAGACTATCATGACCCCTACCCTGCGCACAAAGCATTTCCAGCCACATTCACAACTCAATCCTCACAGCAATCTGGCAGGTGGATGGAGTAGGTACTATTGCTCTCAATTTGTTGATTCAAAAAAGTAACTTGGCCAGACTCGGTGGCTCACATCTGTAATCCCAGCACTTTGGGAGACTGAGGTGGGTGGATCATGAGGTCAAGAGTTTGAGACCAGCCTGGCCACCATGGTGAAACCCCTCCTCTACTAAAAATATAAAAATTAGCTGGGTGTGGTGGTGAGCACCTGTAGTCCCAGCTACTCATGAGGCAGAGGCAGGGAATCACTTGAACCTGGGAGGCAGAGGTTGCAGTGAGCTGAGATCACACCGTCACACTCCAGCCTGGGCAACATAGCAAGACACTGTCTCTCCGATCCAAAAAAAAGTAACTTGATCTTGAGGAGATATTTATACTCTGTGCTCACGAAAGCATGATTCTCAATAGCCAAAAGATGGAAGCGACCCAAGTGTCGCTTGACACATGAAGGGAGAAACCCAGCATCCATACACTGGAACATTATTCAGCCATTAAAAGGAAGGAAATTCTGGCACACACTACAACACGGGCGAACCTTGATAATATTACGCTAAAAGAATAAGCCCGTCACAAAATGACAGATACTATCTGATTCTTCTTATATGAGGTCCCTAGAGGAATCAGATTCATAGAGGCAGAAAGTAGAATGGGGGTTGCCAGGGGCGGAGGGAAAGGGGAGTGGAGAGGTGCTGTTTAATGGGTGTGGACTTTTAGTTTTACACAATGATAAAGTTCTGGAGGTGGATGGTGCTGACGGCTGCACAACAAAGGGAACGTTCTTAACATGACTCAGCCGTCCACTTAGAATTGGTTTGGATTGTAGATTTTATATTGTGCATGTTTCACCATATTTTATGATTGTGACTTGAATCCATATTTCCTGCCTATTGGGTCCCACCCTGACCCTGACCCCATCAGTGGAGGAGCAGTGATACTATGAGGTACCAGAAGACCCCACGGCCTGGAGTCAGGCGGGGGACTGGGTGACAGTCTCGGGAGCTGTGTGACCTCAGCCTCCTTCATCTCTCTAAATTTCAATTTCCTAACCTATAAATTGATGCCAATACCTGATAAAGACAGCAAAGCGCCCCCAGCACAGGGCAGAGCCTGAAGAAAGCCACCAGAAACAGTAAGGAAGGGTCCAGCCGAGTCCAGCCAGGATCTGGGGCCTCCTTGCAGGCAGCAATGGCAGCCTCCTTGGCACAGCCTGGCCACCTCTGGGCCCGCAGAGGACAGGCTGTCCCATGCCCACTGCTACCCTGAATCCCAAGGACAAGAAAGTCCAGGCCTTTACAAGTAATAGTTTGATTCCTTCGTTCATTCAAAGCATGGAGAGCTGGCTGAGCGCGGTGGCTCATGGGTGTAATCCCAGGACTTTGGAGGCTGAGGCATGAGGATTGCTTGAGCCCAGGTGTTTGAGACAAGCCTAGAAAACACAGTGAGACCCCATCTCTACAAAAAAATTAAAATTAGCTGGGCATGGTGGCACATGCCTGTAGTCCTAGCTACTCAAGAGGCTGAGGCAGGAGGATCACTTGGGCCTCAGGAGTTTGAGGCTACAGTGAGCTATGATCACACCACTGCCCTCCAGCCTGAGCAACAGAGCAAGACCCTGTCTCTAAGAAAAACCACAAGCATAGAGCATTGTGTGCAGCTGCCGGCAAGCCCAAGCAGCAGCGTGCAGTGGCTTTGGGGTCCAAAGCCTCAGCGTGGCCTCTTTCCCTATGTGGCCTTGGGAGACTCATTTCATTTTTTCAAGCACCATCCAGAAAGTGTAGACACTCATGGCCCCTTCTGGGAGTGGCTGCAAAGTCACAGGGGGTCCTGGGCTCCCAGGGTCTGCACACTGGGGAGCTCTGTGAGGTCATCTCCTTTACGTGGAGTCTCAAGTGCTTTGGATGTGAGACTGTGGCCCTCAGTGAACAGTTCCTCTCTACGGGCACCTCATGCAAGGAGGAAGGTGTGGGAGGAAGCTGGTGGCTCAGGGTCAGGCAAAGTCCTGACACTTCACTGTGCACCAGACTGGGCCCCATAAATCTCCAGGAGGAGGTGACCCTCGAGGTCTGGACTCCCTTCACTCTCCTTTGGCTGAAGCTACTCAACAGCCGAAGAAGGAGCCTGTGGTTGTTTCCCCGCCCAGCTCCCTCTTATTAAGTGGGAACCCTCCAGCCTCTCCGGGAGGAGTCCCATCCTGTCTTCCCAGCTGCAAGAACGCATCTGGGCACAGATTCTGGTCCCCATGGCAACCGCTCCAATCTGTGTCAGCACAAATGGAGTCTGCTGCTGCTGCAGTCGCAAGAGGGGGACCCTGGCACACTCCTCAGACCAGGGACCCAGGGAATCCACAGGAGAGAGGCTCAACCGGGGAGCAGCCTCCCCGTGTCTACTTGCACTGGTCGCCAGGCTGGCCCTGCTGGGCAGGGGAGGTTCTGGGTGGGCAGACCTGACAAGCACTGACCCTCCGTGGAAGGACCTCAATGCTGACCTTGAGCCTGACCCCAAACCACTTCAGACAGTGGCGCTGTTAAAGCCCTCTGGGGAAACATACTCTGCAGCCTCTCTTGGTGCCTGACTCTAGGATTTATTCAGTCTCGTGGAGTCTACTGGGAAGACAGACCTATTTTTAAAATTTCATTTGGAAGGATCAAGTAGGGGAAGGAATTCCAGAGGGAAAGGAGAACTGACACTTACTGAATTTCTCGCTGTGTGCCCTGAGACTTTATTGACATTGTCAACTTCAATCGGCACCATGAGTCTAAGGGATGTTGTCTTACAGAGAAATGAGACCCAGAGAGCTCCTGCCACTTGTTAAAGAACACACAGCTTTTAAATACTCATGCTGGCACATAGCTTTTAAATACTGGTGCTGGGATCCACACCCAGGTGCCGTCTGCCATTCTGCCTGTGTGTTCCCCACTATTCCACTTGCCGCTGACCCCATGTGACGCAAGGCTTCTTCCCATCTGCCAGGAACCTTGAGGTCACTGGTGAATCCTTGAGTCCTAAGGAAGGGAGGATTAGGGGAAGGAAGTGCAATGGGGTGTGACAGTGGCAGCCTTACCAGGGCCTGAGGGTTGTGGCTCCCTTCCCATGAGTCTCAAGACAAGAGGGTGCTCAATGGAGGCCGCCCATGACAGGGCGAAGGCTGGGCTCAGTGGCAGTCCAGGAAGGTGCTAGCAGTTGGCCTTGAGAGCCCGTTTGGAAATTCTGGGTAGGCACAGAATGACGAGAGAGGACAGTGATGCCAACCCATCCAGCCCCACAGGCCTCCAGCCTCAGCACCATAGGAGCAGAGTGGACATCCCCTCCCATGGCAAGCAAGGCCTCCCAAGTGGGGCCAGAGGCCTCATCCTCATGAGCCACCAATTTCAGCCAGCTTAGGCTGATGGCCAAACACAACTTCCAATGGCCGAGGCAAAGGGGACCTGGGCCACATCAGGACCACTCTGGGGCGAGGAAGAGGGAGCAAGGTCAGAGGAACAGGGCACTGCAGGGCCATAAGAACCCCAACCCTTCTGCAGCCTGAATTCCGCCCCTCCTAGGCAGAAGGCTGTGCAGGAGGACACAGTGCAGATTCCTAGCCACCTACTCCCAGGGAGGAAACGCCTCCTTCTTCCCATGACAAAGTGGCCTCTGGGCAGCTCTGTGTGTGTCTCCTGGCTTGTCTGCAATGGCAAGAGGAAGTGTGTGTGTCAGAGGCAGGGAATGAGAGATGACTTAACTGTGTATCAATTGGGGGAAGTAAATGAACACATTTTCGTGCATTACAGTATACTGAACAATAGAATAAGTGCAGCTTTAAAAAATAAAGAAGCAGCATTCTATTTCTGACTTAAGAACTGTCCACAGTGGATAAAGCAAGTTGCAGAACAATATAGTGACTATTATCCCATTCTTGAAAATAAAATCTGTCTATCTGCATATAGGTTTGATGAAGTATCCATATAAGATCATCTGGAAGTCTACACTGCACCAATTGTTAGTAGCTGTCGCCTCTGGAAGGGGAAGAAGGAACTGCAACTGGGAAAAGGGGCAAGGAAGAAAGAATATTGGTTTTACTGTATATACTTCTTGGAATAGTGTTAGAAAGACCAGGTAACATTGTTGTGATAAAAAAAAACAATAAGGGGCCAGGCACAGTGGCTCACATGAGCCTCTTATTCTAGCACTTTGGGAGGCCAACGTGGCAAGATTGCTTAAGGCCAGGAGTTTGAGACCAGCCTGGGCAATATAAGGACACCCCATGTCACCTCTACAAAAAAGTTTTTAAAAATTAGCTGGGCATGATGGTGTGCACCTGTAGACTCAGCCACTCAGAAGGCTAAGGCAGGAGGATCCTTTGAGCTCAAGAGTTCGAGGCTGCAAGTGAGCCATGATTGTACCACTGACTCCAACCGGGGCAACAGAGTAAGACCCTGTCTCAAAATTACATACATACATACATACATGAAATAAAGTTGAAAAATAAAGTAATCATAAAAGGTCCCCAAACACCTCTAAACAAGAGTGCATGCTTGAGATCAGTCCATTTTTCGAGTGAGCAATTCCCTAAACTCTTGGCAGAGACCCATCTCAGAAAGCAAGAAGAGAAACACACACTTGAATTTTTTTAGATGACACAGACTGTTGGTTCTTTGCCTTAATAGAAAACCCTGGGCTTCCCCAGTCATTACGTCCCCATAAGCAGACAGCTTCAAGCAAACGAACACAAAGAGATCTCTTCTCACACAATTTGTCCAAGCTACAGCCGATGTCAAATCAGGGATGTGTTTTTTTTTTTTTTTTTTTTTTTTTTTTTTTTATAGGAAAGGACAGGCTTTAGAAACAAGGTGGGGAAGGAGAAAGAAAGAAGAGATCAGTGCATGTCAAAAGAGGTACCTTCTGCAATTCCTCTGACCTGATTACTGGGCTCATTTTAGAAATTTAACTATTTATCTGTTTCTTGTTCTCTGAACAGCAGACAGTAATAATCAAAACTTTGGAGATGTAAAGTCATCACTTGCCACTGCTGTGAGTCCGTCCCCAGTACATCATCACAGTGACGGTCTGGGCAGGCCTCCCAGGTGGTCTCCAAAGCCATCTTCACAGCCTACTTCTGTCCAGCCGTAGGCCAAGAAGTCTTTGTTGAGCACGGGCTTATGCTAGGAAATAACTTGGAGGAGGAGAAGCCAGGTGGTCCCCCACGCCAAAGAAGCATGTAACCTAGTCAGAAGGACACTACCCCCAGAGACAATGCAAGAACACCACAGACAAGCTGGGTCTGGCCACTCTGTGGCTTATATAGGCCTCTCTGGGCACTGTTTGCCTGTCGAAGCTGCCAACCTCTTTGGAGAGGAGAATAGAGTTATTATTGCCTCCACTGTACACATGTGAAAACTGTGGATCACAGAAGAAGATCCATACGACAAGGAAAAAAATAATTCACAGGACGTATCAATGGCAAATAATCAAGAAGAAAACTCACAGGTCTGTCGTTATTTGGGACAAAAACCTCCACTGCAAAACTTTCAATAAAGGTGAAACCATTAAACGTTAGGTAGCAGCAACATACTGTTCTAGGGACTGCGAGAAGCAGTCTACCTCAAAATGGCATGGTTTTGCTAAAGCCAGATTCTAAGAAAAGTAAGGATACATAAGAAAAGCATTAAAATCCCGCTCTGAAAACTGACGCTTCCACGGAAAATTAGAAGGTACCAGGAAAATCCAGAAGATGGACTTTAACTCTAGCTTGACCTCAGCTTCCTAATGCATTAATCACTCAAATGGAATGAATCTGTTCCTGCCGGGGTAGAATTACACAGTTATCTGTTATCCAATGTCAAATAGGTTATCCCTTGATTAAGGTCTTAGCACGGATGAGAATTTTATTGAAATGATTTCCATTATCTGCACAGCAGTTCATCACAAATATATTTGGCCCAGTGTATTTCAAATGTGATTTGATCACACATCAAAACGTGGACATTTAATTCATTTTAATCGAGAAATTAAATGCATCTGCCTTGCTTCCTCTCCTGGGGCTCTTCCATCTCAGGAAATTCCCACACCAGCCAGTCTGGACAAGTCATCGGCAGTAACTTCACTCAGCCTGAATTCTTCCCCCTTTCCCCATGGCTCTGACTCCAAGTTCTGATCATCAAGTTGAAAGGGAAACTTAACAATCAAAGGAGATGTAAACAAGAATAGTCTCTGTCAGTTCAGTGGAGAGAGAGAGAGAAGCTTTAATGTGCACTGGTCAGTCGGGGCTGATTCTGCAAGTGTTCATTAGGAATCAGTGGAATTTCCACTGTTTCCCTGGTGTCACTTGGGCTACTGCCTCTTGGCCTGTATCAAATACAACAAAGGAGAATGGTCCTTGCCTTTCGAAGTGGGACTGGATGCCAACCAGCCTGAGAGGCAGTGGGTGGCTCATGGTTCTGTTCCCACTGGGGGATACTCTTGTCTGCCTACCCTCTCGCCTAAGACCTGGAAGGAAGTGCATGGCCAAGGGCGCCAGCTGGAGGGCAGCCAGCAGTCAGACCAGGGCAGCATAGGTTTTGCAGACAGAGACTCACTTCCTTGCACTGCCAGAATATGCTGCTGTTGGGCGAGGAGCCGTGACCTGGGCAGAGGAAATTCAAGGAGCCAATTTATTCTCTGTACATAGAAAAGGTGGTCCTGTCCTGCTTGTTGGGGGGTCATCTCTGAAGCCCAGCTCCACTCTGTACCATCTTGCTAAGAACCAGGAGTCTGGAACATCTCCCAAAGTCTGTGTAGGGCTCAATATCATGTGCAATCACTTTGCACTCCATTTCGAATGTGGGAGCAACAGTCAGTCAATGTTGGAAGGGCTCAGTTAAGACAGCTAGTAACCCTCAGAGCTGAAATAATGGCGTGTTCAACCTGCAGCCTGGGAGAAAGTCAAAGAAGAGTCCTCTGTCCCAACAGCGGTCCCCAAAGTCACCCTTCTGCCCTCAGGACCCCGGCTCTCCTCAGTTCCTTTTGATTGGGACACAGCTTAGGTTTGATAGAGCCTGGCCGCGGGGCTGGGCCTTTGGGCCTTCCTTGAACACTCTCCTGAACAGGAGACTGAGTGATGTTGAAACTCGGACGTCTCATGGTTCCGGAACTGAAGACGAGCCCAAGAGCAGGAAAGTGGAGTCCCAGGCAGTGGCCTCGAGTATTTCTATTATTTCTATTTCTGTATTTATTTCTCATTGTTATAGCTGCTGCAGCCGGGTAGCCCTACGCAGGGCTTCCTCCCTGCCTCACCTCCCAGCTCTTTCTGCACAGGCAGCAGGCAGGACTCGTGTGCTTTAGAATCCTCCTGCCCTGAGGCTTCTGATCCTGTGAGTCTCCCTTGGAACTCGGGGGCTGCTGCTGCTGCAGAACTAGGCCACTCTCCAAGCCTCCCTCTCCGAGTCTCGGCGGCCAGAGGGAGCCCAGCACCTCAAAGAGCCTGTGGGGTTCCTCTGCACACTGCCATTATCCACCAGACACATGGCTCAGCACATTCGCCCAGTTGCACCACTTGGAGTTCAGTGACTCCCTGGATGTGCCTTACAGGAGTGAGGAAGGAATGGGAATGCCTCCTGTTCCCCTACTTCCCCATACACCGGCACGTGGTACAACTTTCCCCAGCTTACTAGGAAAGCTCTGGGGACACACAACCTGAAAGGCAGCTGGGAGCCACCTGTCAGGGAATGTCATCACTGTACCCTCATGCCAATCACCCCTGGGACTTGACAGGTGGCTGCATCCTCATGTGGGACTGGGCTTTCTTTTTACTACACCCCCGGTTGGGCTATTCCCCGGCTTCAAGTTCTGCATCTCCAGAATGCAAAACTTCACCAGTGCTGGGCTGGGTTTCCCCTTGGGGGCCTGGGGATGCTTCCATGAGGAGAGAGGACAGGACCGAGTTCATCAAGAAAAAGCCAGATGCACAGAGATATCTATCTCAGAATTATATGTAAAAGTAAAAAAAAAAAAATCAGAAAGCGATCTAAGTGTCCAATAGGAAGGGAGGGCTTAGTATCAATAAGAGCTCTGGAAAGCTGCTGTAAAAGTAACTGTGAAAAGCATACCACCATATCACAAAGTGATTTGGATATATTAAGAAAGAGAACATAGAACTGAATGCCCACTATGATTAAATGTTTTAAATTTTTGTAAGGAAATGCAGAAATGAATAAAGTTCTTGACATAGATTACAAGTTTGCTGTTTCGTTGAAAAAAAAAAAACTCCTTTAATACTATATTATTTTTATAAGTAACATGAAAAGAAAAACATTAGGAGTCTGGAGGAAAAGGGACCCTAAATGGGAATCCCTAAGTCCTGGCTTCCAGCCCTGTCTCTGCCCCATCCACAGGCACACGGCTTTTGATACCTCCCTCTAAGCCTCAGTTTCCACAATGATACACTAATGGGTTCCACTGTGTGATTGCCTGGGTATCTTCCAGATGGGACTTCCCAAGGTTTTGTTCATCCACGAACAGTGCTTACTGGCCTAATTAGGTTATGACTTCAACCATTGATATTTACTAAACCAAGAGAGTTAGAAATCTGGTCAGAACGCCATCTGCATACACTGCTCCCAGTAATTCTGAGCAATTTGCCACGTACGATTTCAGCCATGCTTGACTTTCCAGGGCACAAATAGAAACTACTATATTGCTTCAAGGCTGAATCACTTAGCACTTCCCAGAATTCAGATATGATTTATACCGTCATTTTAAAATAAAACTCTCCTGTGTCTAAGAATTGCACTATTTATCATAGAGCATTTCCTAATTTTGGAAGGAAAAAAAAAGGAAAATATTTATTCAGAAAGCACTTCATATTTACATAGCACCTACCGCTAATGAAACATCTTATCCGATCTTAATGATGAGATTAAGGTGTAAATTTAGAGCTCCACCCACCAGCCTGGTGTATTTCTTATTCAGTCCAAGTCTGTTTGAGATAAGTTACCAGACTTCAGCTTTCAGAGTTAACGTGTGGGAGCTATTTTTTCCCCTCTAGAAAGAAGCACTTGCCAGTAACATTTTAGCTATTTCCCAAGGCTCAGAGAAGGTTCTCCATACTTTTCTATGTTGGAGGTGGGACTGCTGCCAGCTTGGAGGGAAGAAAGGTTACTCACACTCGACGGGAAAGAGCTCTGCTGTCCATGGTCTTCCTCACACATTTGCAATTGGTCAGCTCCTAGGAAAACAGGGGCTTACTCCTACAAAAAGAAATCTGCTGAAGAACAGCATCTAAGGCACACCACCATCTCCAGGGCAAATGCCCTTCAACCACCTGCATCCAGGTGCACCTACACAGTTTCCCACATCCCAGCTCATCCCTCCGTCCAGCCTTTGCCAGTCTTCCTTCGTCCCCTTGGCTTCCTCCTCTGCCTCCTCCTTCCAGGGTCTCCTTTGCAGCACTCCCTGGCCTCCCAGGCACTATCTCCCCTACTTGTCACCCAAGAGCAGTTGGCACAGAGTTCTGTGGGCATCACACAGACTTCCTCTCGTCACCCTCTCGGGTCCACCTCTGCAGCTCCCACGCTAGGTGGGAGCCTCATTGTCCCTCTAACTGCAGCAACAGGCAAAGCACGTGCTCTCACTCAGTGTCCCTGGAGTGCCTGCTCTGCATGCCACATGCCGTGGGGTGCGGCTGCTGCTCTCAAGGAGCCCACATCCCCCTGTAGGGGACCTAGCCCATGCAGAGTGCCAAGTGAATGCTTGTCAGATATGAAAGGTGTGTGGTGTGTGTGTGTGTGTGTGTTCATGTACGTGTGTGCATGCGTGGACTGCATTAATCCTCATACCAATCTCATAAGCGATCTTGGTCAGAGGCAGGAGAATGGGGAGTGGGCACTGGTGGAAGAGGAGGGCGCCAGAGCGGGGGATTATTCATTGTGGTGCCCAGGAAAGAGTGCCTGCCATAGGATGATCTCCCACGAGGCTTCCCTTCTGCCCTGCCTTGTTCAGCATCGGGCAGGCCTCCCACAGACCTCTCCTCTGAGGAGTCCAATTTCAGACTGTCAGCATGGCCCTGGGACAGCAACGATCTGGTTCCGCCAGTCTCTCCCCCTCCTCCTCATATCCCAGCTCGAAGCCACTGCTGCCAGAGGAAGAGCCTGCAGATGCCCTACCTCACATCACTCAGGGGGTCTGAGAATGCTCAAAATCTACTGAGTCAGAATGTCTGCAGGTGGGACCCAGGAATCTGCATTTCCACCAACTTCCTGGATGACTGTTGTGCTTACTAGAATTTGAGAATCACTTACTTAAGCTCTAAGCTTCTTAATCAAAGTCTCCTCCTTGGCAGGCGGCCCGAGTGCCCCGGAGGACATGCTCATGGTCCCACCAGCTGCCCACTTTCCCTCATGGAAGAATAGGACCAGAATTCAAATGTGTTTTTTAAAAAGAAAAAATATATATATTTTAAAAACCCAAGTATAATTCATGATCCTGATCCAGACTCCAGCTAATGCATCAACTTACTGGTTTAGGAGCAGTTGCTTAAATGTCAATTAGTTATTTGAGAAAGAAAATCACATTACAGGCAAACGTAGAGCTTGTACTTGGCCTGACCTACAGGACATTCTGGATGTTAAAGGACTCAGGACACCCAGCCCAAAGCCCGGGCTGAGGATGTGCCTGGCACACAGTGGGTGCTATTCGTGTTATCCATAAATGGCAGCCTTCAGCAGAGGTGGGCTTTCAACATGGAGGCACTCATCAGCCTCACACCTTGTCATTTTATCATCACAGTCATGGAAAGTCATTCCTAATGGGAGGAACACACTACGCCCTGCCCAGCCCACATTAAGGCAACCCTAGACCGATAAGTGTAAAATGTCAGATAGAACAAAAAGCTTTCAATGACAGTAAGTCAAGTTGCACACACTAGAAAGATGCGCTGAGGTTAAGTGACTTACCTCAGCTACAAAGTAAACCCCCAGCAGCGGGAAGAATATAATCCAAGTCTCCAGTGTCCCACTCTGATCCTATCTCTTTTCTAGATCCCGCTGCCTCTCCAGTGAAAGGGAAGACTTCAAATGAAAAGTAAGCACAGTAGCTTGTTCTGCTGCTAATAGAGGCAGTGGTGCGGCTGCTGCCAGCATCCTCTGAAAAGATTGAACACTAGAAATATTCGAAACAGAACAGAGGCGTCAGAGGTCACCCGGTCAGTCCTGTCCCGCAGGGATCAGTCCCACCTTCTTAGCGATCTCCAGGCAGCGGCTCCGTGGTCTCTCAGAAGCTGAGATGGGCCCCACAGAACTCTGCCTTTACTTCCAGGACTGATGCGTGGGCAAGTAGAACCAATCAACCCCGAATTCCCCTCTGCACTCTCCCTGGTCCTGCCCTCACTCTACTCTGTTTCTGGGTCTAAACTCTTGTACACTCTATAAGTCCTCCTCTACAGCTCACGTCTTTTCCTCCCCTCCAATCCTGTAACACGGTAGTGTGAGACTTTGGTGTTGAAATACCATTAAGTCTACCCTTGGAGGAGGCCTTCAACCACTGTCCCAGCAAAGATCCCATTTGGCCTCCACTATTGGTGAACCATCCACATGCTCTTCTCCCTTTCTTCCTTGCTAACAAGACCCTGATCCTGATTCGTCTCCTCCCCTCAGGGAAGGGCACTGACCTCAGGCTCAGGATTAATTCTAATTTGCCCATGTCATTCTCGGCAGTCCCATTCCTCTGGCCAGGGATTAACTTTCAGCACAGCAATGTGATGAAGTTTGGCCAAGGAGACATGGGGAAGGCTGAGGGGCTTACAGACAAGGTTTCCTCCTTCTTAAAGAGAGACACAGAAAGAGACCTCCTCTCCTTCCTCTGGACATGATCATGTCTCAAAATGATGACCAGGGGCAATGAAAGCATCTTGCAACCACCCAGGGAACCAGCCTGACATTCTGAAAACAGCAGAGCCAAAAGATGGAGGGAACCTGGACTTTCAGTGTCATCTCTGAGCTGCTGAATTAGCTAATCCTAGAGTCACATATCTGGCAACTTGCTGGAGAGAGCCCAAACCATTCTTCAGACAGTTTGTGAACATCTGATCTCACACGCAAAGGTCATCTCCAGCGATAAGTTGTGAGTCTCCATCACTAGAAATGCTTGAGCAGAGGGAGGAGGCAGAGCCGAGACTTCTGTCCTGAAAAGGGTGAAGTCTGCATAAAGACTGCATCCACCCAAAGTTTCCAAAGGGCCTACCTGGGTAAGGAAAAACCATTAAAACAAACGATTTGAACTGATTTGTTGAAAACATAAGGTATTGCCACTGTCAGATGGAAAATTGTTTTCCAGGAATGTAGTTGGAAGAAAGGGATGCAAACAAGATTAGTAGCTTTAAGAATTCAGATGGTTGTTTGAAAAAATGCTAAGAAAATTCTATTCAGTGTCAGGTCAGAAAGATATTTCAGGCTCACACCTTGTAACACTGTAATATCAGAAGGCATCTTCAAGTCCACACCTGTGTATCAGCTTACATGTAAAAGAGATGTTGTTAAATATCTACTTGAGCCCGCCCCAAAAAAAGGATTTTACAGAAACCCAATCTGACATAAAATGATCATTCTGACCCAGATCCCCTTATGGTCTGACACAGTCAAGCATAAAGCAAACTGTTCCATTATGGACAATTTCAGATCATGATGCCAACATTATTTATTTGGTCCACATCTCACGCGCTTTGTCACGTTACTCATTTTTTTGTGGTACTGTCTTCCCTCTCCAACTACGTGCAATGTCCCCAGAGAGGCAAAATCATACCTGAAGTACACGCTGGAGTCCAGGTTTTCAGTAAATGAAAGGGCTGAATGAATGGCCGGAGTGGGGCCTAACATCTTTCCTTCCTTCCTTACGTGACAAAGACAGGAAGGAGTGCAGGGTACTCCTATTAAAATCAATGAGCTAAAGATGCTAAATATTTAGATTCAAGTGATGAGGATTAAACTGTAATCCTAACGCTGATTTCTACATTCTAAACATGCAACATGAAACTCATTTATTTCTTCAGCCAATATTTAATGAGCTCCTGTAAGTGCAAAGCATTAAAATAGAATAGAATGGTATCTGCCCTACAGTGCCTAGCCTAGCAAGATTAAGTGAACTTTAATGTGATCAATTCCATGTTAGAGGTATAAGGCAATATGGGATTTTGTGAAAGGTGTGATTATTTGTGGCAGGGCAAATCAGGGTAGACGATATGTGCCTCGCACATAGAAGATGCCCAATAAATAACTGCACGATGGATGGCTGGATGGGGCGACATTTCGTAGGCTTTGAAAGGGGTGTCATGTAGTCAGAGTAAGGGACAGGAGATTCCAGCCAACAAAACCACAGAACCCAAAGCAAAGGGGCAGAAAAGCATAAGACGTAACCTGGGACTCTACGGCTGGAATATCAGGTCCATTGGCGCATAAAGGTAGAATGAGACCAGGGAGTGGAGGGCCACAAGTGGCACACCAGGGTGTTCAGAACTTGTCCGATATAGAGTGCCAGATGCAGGGACTGCAACTCGACAAGTCAGCTAAAAGGAAACCTTAGAAACCTGCCGTATGTGATGAAAGCAGTATTTATCACACACTCAGGCCAGGCTGGGGTTGAGTGCTTTTTAAAAATGAAGTAGGCTGGGCCAGTGGCTCACGCCTGTAATCCTAGTGTTTTAGTAGGCTGAAGTGGGAGTATTGCTTGAGCCTACGAGTTTGAGACCACACTGGGCAACATAGCAAGACCCCATCTCTACAAAATTTTTTTTTTAATATAGCAGGGTGTAGAGGTGCATGCTTATAGTCCCAGCTACTAGGGAAGTTGAGGCAGGAGGATTTCTTAAACCCAGGAGCTCAAGGCTGCAGTGAGCTATGATTGTCCTACTGCACTCTCGCCTAGGTGATAGAGTGAGATCTTGTCTCTAAATAAAAGTGAAATATTTCAAAAATATAAGTAAAAGGTAATAATATTACAAGGAGCACATGTATACCCACCCAGCTTTGTCAAAATTTATCATTTTGCATAGTTTCATTTTCAAGAAATAAACCACTTAATGTGCAATTAAAGCTTGTCTTCTCCATCATGTCCCCCTTCCTGGAGGAATCACTATACTGAATTGTTTGTTCATCATTCCCATGAATATTCTGCTATTCTTACTAGATATATACTTATTCATATGCATACACATATGTAAACATATATAGTAATTTGTTTTAAAATTTTATGTAAATGGTTTTATACTGTAGATGTTCTATGTTGCTTTGTTCACTCAACTTTTTTTTACATTTATCCATGATGACACAAATGTGGCTTTAACAGTTGTACAGTATTATCATAATCTATTAAATGAATATTTGCAATTTATCCAGTCTCCTTTTTATTTTCCCACACACAGTCTTGCTTAATCACCCAGGCTGAAGTGCAGTGGTGCAAATTATAGCTCATTGCAGTCTCAAACTCCTGGGCTCAAGCAATCCTCCCACCTCAGCCTCTCATGTCACTGGGACTAGAGGTGCACACCACCAGGCCCTGCTGAGTTTTAGTCTATTTTTTGTAGAGATGAGGTCTCGCTATGTTGTCCAGGCTGGTCTCAGATTCCTGGGCTCAAGTGATCCTCTCACCTCAGCCTCCCAAAGTGTTGAGATTACAGGCATGAGCCATTGCGCCCACCTCCAGTCTCTTTATAATGGATTAAAAAAAAATATTTCCAACATTTTTGCCACTAAAAGCAATGTTGCGAAGGATAGTCCTGGCAATGAAACTGGCAGATGATAGGAGTGTAGACTCTCAATTTTATTAGATATTGCTAACTTGCTCTCAAAAGGAGAGTGGACCAGTTTACACATTCCACAGCAATATGCATTATCAGTGCTTGACACACTTTCCTACATTTTATGCCATATGACAGATATGAAACAGTATGTTATTGTTTTAACTGCATTTTTCTGGATTGCTAATAAGGTTGAACATCTTTTTATATACTCATCTTTTGATTTCTTCAAAAATTGCCTGTTCATATTTTTTGCCCACTTTTATAAATTGGATCTTTTTTCCTTATTGGGTTGAAGGAGGTTCTTTATAAATTCTGAACACCAATCTTTTGTTAGTTCTGCCCTGCAAATATCTGCCCACCATCTGGGGCTTATCTTTTAAGATTGTTTTTGGTGTTCATGTGTCCTGGATATAGTTTTATTCCTATCTATAACTCATGAAATACTTAAAATCAACCCCATTTGATAGATGAGAAAACTGATCCTGTGTGCTACATTCACCCAGCTATAATGGAAAAGAGGCACAACTCGACCCCAGGTCTCCATAACCTTTGCTTCCTCCAAGTTCACTTCTAGGCCATCCTATCTCTTAGGTGAGAGCTAGGAATGCTTGTCTGTACCAGCAGGTGGTACCAGGAATGGCATGAAAGGAACCCAGCAAGGGCTATTGCTAGAGAAAAAGCAAGAGGAAGGCCTGGAGTGGTGGCTCATACCTGTAATCCCAGCACTTGGGAGAGGCCAAGTTGGTAGGATCGCTTGAGCCCAGAAGTTTGAGACAAGCCTGGCAAACATAGTGAGTCCTCATCTCTACAAAAAACAAATTATTTATAAATCAGTCAGGTGTGGTGGTGCATGCCTGCAGTCCCAGCTACTTGGAAGGCTGAAGTGGGAGGATCACTTGAGCCTGGGAGGTGGAGGCTTGCAGTGAGCCGAGATTGCACCCTGCACTCCAGTCTAGACAACAGAATAAGATCCTGACAAAAAAAAAAAAAAAGATAAAGTAAAAAGAAAAAGAAAAGTCAAGAGGAATTGACTAAGGACTGGATGATAGTAGCAAGGACAAAGATAAGGCTGTTTCCAGGCTAGGGAGTCCAATGGTACCATTAAAGATGCAGGAGTAAGGGAGGAGGCAGTGGGAGTTGATTTTACATGTGCTGCACTGAGGTGCTGGTGTTGTCTTACAGAGGAGTTAGAAATGTGGAGCAGGACCTTTGGAAGTCATTTGCAGTGACGTCCTGCAGCTGTGGGGCCGGGTGAGTTACCTGCATGTGAAACTGAAGAAACTGAAGTCCAGCTCTGGTGGCCCCAAATCCATCCCACCCATGGGACTGTTCAAGTCCCCCAGAAGCTCCTCTCACACTCACTTTTCGTCCTTCTTTATCTGACACCCAGCACAATGCCAACATCATCGTAAGAATTCAATAAATATTTGCTGAATGAATGAAAAGTGTTATCTTTCTTATACAGATCCACCACAGTCTCTTATGCAAAAACTCTGTGGTTCAGAATTTTTTGGCCCTTAGAAAAGTAATCAAGTGTAACACACCCACTGGGGTCAAAGGTACAACTCCATTCTGCAGTTAAGCATACAAATATTCATAGCAAGTGAGATAAAGAAAGAGTATAAATAATCTTAAATCACATGAGGTTGTGTTTTGCGGCCAAATGACCTCATGCCAAACTTAAGATAAAACTTTGAGGTTTTGGAATGTGGAATGGCAGATAACGGACTGTGAACTCATTGCTTTTAAAATTCTTCTGACAATTCAAGAGTAAGAAATGTATTTTTCACCACAACTCATTGAGCATGCATGCACACACACGCACTTACAAATGTAAAAGTGAGCAAATGTTTTAGCAAATAATACATATCCTTACAACGTTGGAAGCACTTTGATGTGCTTTATTTTATTCTATTCACTTTAGTTTTAGAATTCTGGTTGCAACCCATTATATGGAGTTTGCAGCCCAAATGCAACACTTTGACCTGAGACCCCCCTCTAGGTTTAGAGGGGTAGGTGAGGACCCTGGCTGGAAAGATCTGATCCTCTGGAAGCCATGATATGAAAGCTCTGCAGTGGAGGCAGGGGTATCCTGGGTGATAAAGGTTAGAAAGAGAAACTGCTGATCTCACGTTCGAAGGGAGCTGGCCATGGTCCTGCCCTGCAAAGAAGAGCCAGGGAGACTGCAAGAAAGGCTGCGCAAAGCCCAAAGAGAAACTCTTCCCCCGGATGATCCAGAAGCTCATTCTGGCCTGCTTCTGGAGGAACCTTGGCCAGAAAAGAACTCAGAATCCCAGAAAATAACCTCTTTCAATTTTTCTGGCCTGCAATAATCAATAAATAGGTTTCTCGCCATGGAAAATTGGAGCGGAGAGGGGCCTGACAGACCAAACCATCTAACCAGTCAGTCCGCCTCATCTTACAGGAGGGCATAAAGGCCAAGGAGACCTGGAGCAACTGGCCCAGGTCTCTCTCTCTCTCTCTCTCTCTCTCTCTCTCTCTCTCTCTCTCTTTCAGATAGAGTTTCACTCTTATCAAGCTGGAGTGCAATGGTGTGATCTTGGCTCACTGCAACCTCCACCTCTCGGGTTCAAGCGATTCTCCTGCCTCAGCCTCCCGAGTAGCTGGGACCACAGGTGTGTGCCACCACACCTGGCTAATTTTGTATTTTTAGTAGAGATGGGTTTTCACCATGTTGATCAGGCTAGTCTCGAACTCCTGACCTCGGGTGATCCGCCCGCCTTGGCCTCCCAAAGTGCTGGGATTTCAGGCGTGAGCCACTGCGCCTGGATCCTCCCCAGCTTTCTAGTCCAGCTTTTATCTCAAGTCAAAGACTCACCCACTGCCCTTAGCACAAAGATGGTTATGCAAGAAAAACTTCTCTGCAAGCAATTCTGGTGCTTCCCTGCTCCCTGCACTCCACTGTGGGTGGTGTCTTGTGCCAGCAGCACTTAGTGCACGGCCACATCCTTAGTCTCTTAGTTATAACAGTCAGATGCTTTTGGCAACATGGTCCTTTTCTTCTTGAAATTCTCTAAGATGTCCTCAAATTTAGTTTAAGTATTTTTACTTAAATATTGGAAAAGGATATAAAAAATGGTGTAATAACTACTTCAAGTCACGCCTATCTTTCCCTTTTTTCATTTCTTATAATAAATAAATATACTATCTATAATTCAGATTTTACACTTTATACTTCGGGGTCTTTAGGTTATGTACTTTTTTTTTTTTTTTTTTTTTTTTTTTTTTTGACAAAGTCTTGCTCTGTCGCCCAGGCTGGAGTGCACTGGTCGTATCCCAGATCCACTGAATCAGAAAATGTCTTTGAAAAAGACCTTCCACAAGCCCACAAACTTACAAAGGAGCAGAGCCACATTGCACATGATATATACATAGGTATGTATGTATCTCGGCTCACTGCAACCTCTGTCTCCCGGGTTCAAGCGATTCTCCTGCTTCAGCCTCCTGAGTACCAGGGATCACAGGTGTGCACCACCATGCCCAGCTAATTTTTTGTATTTTTGGTAGAGACGAGGATTCATTATGTTGACCAGGCTGGTCTGAAACTCCTGACCTCAAGTGATCCTCCCTGCTCAACCTCCCAAAGTGCTGGAATTACAAGCCAGAGCCACCACGCCCGGTCATTGTCTACTTTTTGTTTGGGGCATTTGTAATTTCCCTCTCAAATGGATCAGAGGACCTCAAAAACAGAAAGGGACCTCTCCTGGGAACCCCCTCTCTCCCAAACACCCCACTTCAAATCATCCACTGCAGTGCACAGAGTGGGGGCTGATGGGACCGACACTGATGGAGTGGTTACTAGCAGCCAGACACTAGACAGATGACCACACCTACTCATCTTCACAGCCCTCTGAGGTGGCCTCAACATCAGCATCATCAATGTCATCATCAGCATCATCATTTCTGAGGCTGCAAGACCCCCAAGTTACTTGCCCAGAGCCCAGGCCTGCCTGCACCTTCCCTCTCCTCTCCTGCAGGCTGACTGCTGCCTCTAAAAAACACAGAATGCCACTAAAAAAATAGGTTGAAGGAGGAAGAGCATCAGGAAGAATAGCTAGTGGGTGCTGGGCTTAACACCAGAGTAATGGGATGATCTGTGAAGCAAACCGCATGGCACATGCTTACCTATGTAACAAACCTGCACATCCTGTACACATACCTCTGAACTTAAAGTGAAAGTTGGAAAGAAAAAAAGTAGGTTGATACATAGGCAAATTTCCCTATAAAATCTTTAATGAGAAAGCCTGCAACTCCAGGCTAGAGAAACAGGGATGTATTTTCAATATTAACTCATGAGTAGAGTTCAACTCTGTGCAAAGACATAAGTGGGCATTTTTGGTTGGCTTCCTTTTCCCAAACTGCAAATATTATTTGCAAGGTCAACCCTCCATCTCAAGTGAGATTCTGCTATATATCAAAGAGCAATGAATTTCGGTTTTAAGAATTATGCAAATGTAAGTTATTATTAAATACATTGTATCTTCTAAGTATTTTTAAAAAGCTACTTGCTGTAGTGTTAGTAACACCTGAGGCAAGCATGAGAATTGGCATGGAAGTCAGAAATGACCACATGCCAGTCAAATAGGTAACATTGACTTGTGAGATTGGTGCTTTCAGGCACCAATGCAATTTTGCAGGGGCTCCCCCAGCACACACTGTTCTGAATCTCCTTTCTTCTGGAAGCTAGAATTGCAGCCTGATTCTCCTAGTGAACAGATGTACTGACTGTGACAAAACGCACCCGCCATGCCAATAAATCTAATGAGTAACTCAAGCCAAAATATCTATGTATATATCATGTGCAACCTGGCTCTGCTCCTTTGTAGGTTTGTGGGCTTACAGAAGGTCTTTTTCAAAAACATTTTCTGATTCACTGGATCTGGGATATGACCCACGCATTGGTAACATCTAAAAGCTCAAACAGGTGATTCTGATGCATACATCTCGTTAAGACTAGACCATATTTAATTCATGGTTGTATGTTCCTCAAAACACTTGCTACCAATTAGTAATTCCACTGTTTTCCAGTTAAGTCTATGATTAAAACTAACTTCAATTGTCATTTTGTTTTCAGATTAGGAAGACATTTTTAACCACAAGAGCAGAAGAAAGCATAAAGTAAAAACTTGACAAATTTGACTAGATAAAAGCAAACTTTTCTGAATGTCAAAAATGCTATCAATAAAGCTAAAGAATAAATGAGGGAAAATATGTGTACCAGTGACAAAAGTTAATAATTCTTCCAACAAATATTTTTAAAATATCTTTTGAATTGGTAATTCCACTTCTCAATATTTACCCCAAGGGAATAAGCAGAGATGTATACAAAGATTCAGTACAAGGATACTTCCTTGCAGCATAGCCTATTACATAATAAGAAACAACCTAAATGTTCACCAATAACAGATGACTGGATAGGCTAGATGCATCCATCTGATGGAATGCCAACTAGCCAACAAATACTTTTAAATCATATTTCAAAATTTGGTGAAACATTCAAACAGTTTTACATGAAAGAGTAGGTTACAAAACTTTAATAATAAAAAGATTTTACACTTTCCTTTAATTTCCAATTTTTTGCAGTGAACATGTATTATGTTTTTAACAAAACACTATTAGAACACTGCACAATGAAGGCATTCGTGTATCTGAACTGAATAAGGTATCAAACGGATCAAAGCTTTCTGTGCTACCATTGCACTCCTCAGTGGCAAATGCTTGGAAAAGGAAGATGGACTGATGTTAGTCAAGCAGCCTTTTCTTGGAAAAAGTAATTGTGAGAGTCAAAGGCCCCCGTGAGGTTCACTTTGCCCCACATCCCATCAACCCAGGACAGGCAGGCCTCCTGCCAACAGCTGGGTCCTGGGGCTCCAGCTCACAAAGTCTACAACTGACTTCCATGCTGGTGTCTTCTCTTTGTTTTGCAGTTTTTAGCTGTTTTTCAACAAATACCATATGAAGAGTATGCATACTCAAGACCTCACTGAATGTCACCCAAACACCAAATGAAAATCTAGCTGGAGTGAAGACATTTGGTTTCCGGATGGCAGATTCTGAGAGATTTCGCCCACTTGCATATGATTTGCACATCCTTTGTACCATCTGATGAGAACGGTGTGCTCCATCAATCAATGCCACTGAGTTCTCAAGTTCCAGTTCCATCCAGAAGATGGAAGGTTGCCTAGAGTCAAGTTAAATCTGATTTCCTCAGAGATAGTCAAGTACGTTTGTCATTAGCAACAGGACACTTGCCACATGACATGGCAAGGGTAAGAACTCTCATATAGACTTTCTCCTTAGCCCACTCGGTCCCACTCATAATCTCTCAAGAGACACACAGTGATAATAAAAGTATTTGTGTATTTTCCCTATTGGGTTTCCAGAAATGTCATTTTCGTCACACCCTCCCACTCACCACTTCTACATTCAGGATGTAATACCACAGCCAGAGTTGGTACAACGCAAACATTCCATGAGAAGTTAGAAAACTTGGGTTCTAGCATAGACTTGAGCAATATGCCACTTTGAACCATTTTTTCTTATGCATAAATGTAGATAATACCAGCACTGCTAAACACACAGGGCAATATCATTTTTTAAAAAGAAGTCAATAAATCTTGGTTAAAAAAATTATACAGGCAGTGGCTCACACCTGTAATCCCAGCACTTTGGGAGGCCGGGGTGGGTGGATCACCTGAGGTCAGGAGTTCAACACTAGCCTGGTCAACATGGTAAAATCCCATCTCTACTAAAAATACAAAATTAGCCTGGCATGGTGGTGCACACCTGTGGTCCCAGCTACTCAGGAGGCTGAGGCAGGAGAATCACTTGAACCTGGGAGGCAGAGGCTGCAGTGAGCCAAGATCACACCACTGCATTCCAGCCTGGGGGACAAGAGCGAGACTCCATCTCCATACACACACACACACACACACACACACACACACACACACACACACACACACAAATGTAAAGTATTACTAAATACATTGTAAATTCTACATTTTTTTTAAAAAAAGCTACTTGCTATAGTCTTAGTAACATCTAAGTCAAGATAAGAATTCACATGGAAGTCAGAAATAATCATGTGCTCATCAAATACGTAACAGCAACTGGTGAGATTGGTGATTTCTGGGAACTGGTGCAATTTTGCAGGGGCCTCCCCCAGCATACACTGTTGTGAAAGTTCTTGGCAAGCTGGAGCCTTGCTAGGCTGTGCAGTTTACAGACCAGCAGCCCTGGTTTTGCCTTCCAACTTGTTAGGAAGGCAGAATCCCAAGACCCACTCCAGAAATACTGAATTGGAATCTGCAATTGAACTAGATCCCCAGTTGACTCACACAAACACACACACACTCATACACGCACAACACAGGCACACACACACGCATGCACACACACATGCACGACACACAGGCACACATGCATATGCATGCACACACACACACACTCAGTTTGAGGACTGAGCTGGAGGCCTGTCAATCCTGGTAGCATTATTTCTAAGAGCTGGTACGTGAGCAAGAGCACCCAGTGGACAGGGTGAACTTGAGGTCCTATTTTTAGCAGAGTCTTTAGTATTCCCCAATGTTACTAATGTCATGTGTACCTCTCACTCACAGAACACAAGGTGTCAGAAAGCACACTTTGGAACTGTATCTTGGTAATTTCACAGCTGAGACAGGAATTCTGTCTCATCAGAGCTATGCCGAAAAGCTTTCTCCATAGGCTAGGATCTCATGCATGTTTGAATTATGTTCCTGTTTCCAATTAAATATCCCCTATAGAAAAGTTCAAGGTACCTCTTTTAGAGTATGTGAAAAGTTTATTTATGAATAACTTATTTATTGCTTGCATAAGTGATAAGAACCACTTAGAAATCTTGTTCCGTTAACTATTAGTCTATTCACATTCTTAGAGGAATAAAAAGCTTTACTTTCTTTTGAATCTTAAGTGGGGATAGGAGGGAGAAATACAAATTCTGTTCTGTTTCAAAAGTTGGTTTTACATAGACTTTGAGTCTTGGAAACTTCTGGAATATTCCCCCATGGAAATAAAATGATTATGACTTCCACCTAATCCAAGCCTTCCACCTAATGTGACACGGAGTCCTTAAGTAAGACTTCCGGTTCTACTCATTGTGTTTAGTACGCAATGATTAGTCTAGAAACTATCGTGAGATCTTATGACTACAAAGTGGCTGGGAGGACGGCACAGACAGCAGGTCACCACTGAGCAACTCTAAGTATGCAAGTCCAATCAGACCACTTCCAGCAGCTCATGTAGGTATAACCTATAAAGAGGTATTAGTAAGAATTTTCTTTATTGGTATGGTCTAGGAGAATAATGAGCTTCTTCCCCCTTCCCTACCCCCTGGGCACACTCATCGCCCCGCCAGTTAGGCACACCGTCCATTTCCACCCTCCTCTGTCCAAAGAGAAGCAGCTGCCGCCTCCCTGGGAAGAGCCAGGCACCCTGTTACAGCTCCCGCTCCACTGAACCCCATTTCCTCTCTTCAAAGCTCTTCTCTTTGCTGGGGACAGCAGGAGGGCAATCATCCAACCAAAGTCACACTGAAAATCTGTAAGCTTGGCGAGGCTGTCCAGCTGACTTTTGTCACCCTGGCCTCTACCACAACAGCCGCACCATTGCTGCTCCCCAATATAAATGACGAATCTACTAAAACATTTTTAAAAGATGATGCTTATCATTAGCACAAGTCAACCTTCAACTGGGGGAATTTTAGGCTCTGGCTTCAAGTGAAAATTCCGGGAGAGAAGGGGCTGGAGGCAGGAATGGCACTGCTGCTCAGGGCGGCCCTGCCTGGAGAGCAAGCTCTGAGATCAGCTCCCCTCTTACAGTTGCTGGATGTTTTTCCTAACTCCCTTACTTTCTTTACTTCTAAATCCAGATTCCTTAAAATCTCCAAGTTTCCTTGCAACGCCTTAGGCAAGGGCAGTGAAGGATTTACTCATTCACTCGCTCAAATATTATATAGGTATTGAATTTCTAATGTATCTCAGGCATTGTTCTAGGTCTTGAGAAAAGAGCCACCCACAGAACAAAGCCCCGGCCCTCCCTGAGCTTATATTTAGTGGAGGAGACAAAACTATAATGTGAGGTCGTGACGGAAGCGATGAGGAAGTAAGGGAGATCATGGTAGAGGTGCCACTCTAGACAGGCTGGGCAGAGCCCTCTCTGCGGAGGGAACAATTTAGGAGAGATGGAGCCATGAACGCATGGGGAGGCGCATCCTAGACAAAGACAGCAACAAGTGCAAGGGTCCTGAGGCACGGGGGAGTCGGGCACCCTGGCAGGGCGGGCGCTGGGCGGGAGGGGGTGCAGCCAGTTTTTCAAGTAGGGCTCATTTTTTTTCTTTTCCTTTTGTTTTGAGGCAGGGTCTAACTCTGTCACCCAGGCTGGAGTGCAGTAGCGCAACCTCAGCTCACTGCAGTCTCGACTTCCCCGGACTCAGGCGATCCTTCCACCTCAGCCTCCCAAGTGGCTGGGACTACAGGCATGAGCCATCACGTCCTGCTCATTTTCTGTATTTTTTGTAGAGATGGGGGTCCTGCCACGTTGCCCAGGCTGGTCTCGAAACAAGGCTCAAGCAATCTACCCACTTCGGCCTCCCAAAGTGCTGGGATTACAGGTGTGAGCCACTCCACCTGGCCTCATTTTTAAAAAAGAATGGAATTTATGACTTCCACCTAATCCAAGCCTTCCACCTAATGGGACACGGAGTCCTTAAGTAAGACTTTCGGTTCCACTCATTGTGTTTAGTACGCGACGATTTGGTCTAGAAACTATCGCGAGATCTTCTGACCACAAAGTGGCTGGGAGGATGGCACGCATAGAAGGTCACCACTGAGCAACTCTAAGTATGCAAGTCCAATCAGACCACTTCCAGAAGGTGCTTTCCCCTACAACTAAGAGCATTCACACTTAACCCTTGTAACAACTTCCTACATTGAGAAACACAACAGAATTTTGCAGTATGATTTTCAACTTCTCAGAAAAACGTGTTGTCTCTTTGATCTGCCTAATTAGGCTAATCGAACTAGGAATCAAAGCAGTTTCTGGGGAGGAAGGTAGAAAGTTCTGTTTTTAGTTTGGCTATGATTTGTCCCAATCATTTTATACTACAAAAGCTTTTGTTGGGGTTGGCCTGAGTCACTGCTTTGAAAGCTGGCTGCAAATGCGCTTTATGGGCAGGTGGTGCTGGGGGCATGCACTGGGGAAGTGGTTAGGAGGCCAGTTTCCTCACCCACCTGCTGGAGAGACCTCCATCTCCCTTACCCACCCTGCAGTGGTACCATGCACATCTGAGGAAAGAGGCTGTCGCTAAAACACTTTGAAACCACACGCGTGCACACACACAATGCCCACAGGGAGTATTTGCAGTACAGAATTCTAGCACTGTGCACCTCAGTTACAGACATCTCAATTTTTCAAAGTGTCCATAATTTCTAGCAAGAGATATTGGGTAAGTGCAGAAATTATACAGGAGAGTCACTGAAACTGAGTTTATAAGAGTCAAAAATTGGAGAGAACCTGAATAAAAAGAATTGTAAACCGCTTGACTTCCAGCAAGAGGGAGTTGGTTATATCCGTGCAGAACAGCCTTGAAAAAGATGCCATGATCGGATAACGTACACTGCACATGGCTGAGAGCAAAGAAATCTGAAATGACAATGAATGGAGTATTAGCAGTAGTGAGCTAGTGAATTTTGTTGTTTATTTTTATTCACTATTTAAAATTATTTACAAATTACGTCATTTTTATAAAATAATTATCTGAATTTTGGAAAAACAAGGATGGAGAGATGGAAGATGATAGGAAATTTTTACTAACCACCTTCTCTTCTGTTCCTCACCTGCCAGAGATTAAAAACTGGGAACCCACATGAGCCAATGAATTTTCCCCCTCCTTGGTGGAAACTCTCACAGGAGAGAAGCCCTGGAAGATGGCAGTGGCTTCTCCTGTGCAATTAACTCCCACCCCTTAGCATCAAGTTTGCAGCCCTCCCTGATCTGCATTTTAAGCACCCTTGGATTTGACTCTGCTCACCATTCCTCACGCTGTTTAGTCTGTGGGTTTATCTCCGCCTGGAGTGTCCTCCTAAGCCCTTTAGGGATGTGGGTCACCATTTAAGGCCCCATCTAGAAACACTCTCCTTCCCTTAGTGGAACCGCCACAATCTTAGTGTTGTATCTTGGAGTCTAGTTTGTTACAATCATGCCCACCTCCATAAATAATGTCACGGAGATGCCATCTGGGCTAGGCTTTGGGAGAAAAAAAAAGTCTGGGCAAGAGGAATGACAGCAGGAGAAAGAAGGAGGATGTGCCCAGCAGCATTTAGAAACAGCGAGGGCTTCTAGATGGGTCCAGGAGTGGCTGGAAAAGCAGTAACTGGCTGGAGAAATTTCAACAGTTCTTTTCCTTAAGACAAACCTCTGGGTCAATCCCAACTGACATAAACATCGTCTTTCTCACATCTTTTTCCCTAAGTTCATACTGGAATACTGAGACCTGCCCTCTATCCCAGCCCAGCATCCCGAGGACTTGCCTGCTCTTTCCCATGAGCTCTCTCATATTCGAGTTCACTCATGCCATTCGTTTACCTCTGCTAGAATGACAACTCCACGCTTTGTGTCTCTTTCTTCCCAAGAGCCCAGAACAGTGCCTGAAGCCTAGTAAGCATCATCAATGTGCAAAAATAAAGAATTTACTTCAACATTATGTCCAGCTGCACTGTGCTTCTCGAGTTCCCCTACTGAATAGCTCTCTGAGAAGACAATTCCGCTGTACTCTCATTCTGAAAAAGGTGGGGAGAGACAGGAAGCAAGAATGGAAAGGGACAAACTCCAATTGTTGAGAAATGTGATCTTTTCAATAATTCAGCAGAACCTAAGTCTATGGAAAATTCTGCCCACTTACAACCAGAAGCCCACCGAGGCACCAATGCAACAGTGTGCTAAAACAGTTATTTTGTGCCACTGAAAGGCTACTTGAGCATTCAAAGTTTCCATCAGGCAAGAGGAAGATGAGGAGGGACAGGGCTGACAAGGGAAGAGTTAATGTGCAGTGCTCAGCACTCATGAAAACCTACAGGGAAACCAACACTGCCTGTCCCTAGCTCAGAATCAGTTGCACTTGGAGGATTTTCACCCCATCCCTGGGCACTTCCCTTCCATCACTGCCTTCTTATTCTTGCTCTAAGTTTCAAACCTGTAAGGTGGTCATCAACCTCATGATGGAAGAGAGCCAGGAAGGTTGGAGGCAAAGACCAGGCACACAAAGATGAGAGAAACGGCTTTTACGGAGTCTTTTACTCCACTCAGACCAAATTCTCATTTTTTTCTTGCCAGAATTTAGGATTGATACGTTATATATAATACTAAGTGTAAGATGGGTTGTAGATCAGCTGCTGATGGCAGTTTTTTAATTTTAGAAGAAATTGCAGCTACTGAATTAATGCTACTTAATCTCAATTTAAACAGATAAATCTAAAAAATAAAATCCAGGGAGAAGACAGAAACTACAATTTGTTACAACGACTTACTAGAGAAATGAACAAAAGCACAGGAATTGCTTATGCTGCTAGATGTGAAAAGCGATGCTCCAACATCTGCCTTAAACTTAAACTACAATTTGTTACAACGACTTACTAGAGAAATGAACAAAAGCACAGGAATTGCTTATGCTGCTAGATATGAAAAGCGATGCTCCAACATCTGCCTTAAACTTACTAAAGTCATCAAGAAATCCAACCACTCCGGAGTTCAGTCAAGCCACCCAGCCGGAGGCCGGCTGGATCAGGCCCCACAAGAGACAAGGGAGACAGTCTGAGCTGTCCCAGAGCCACACAGTCGCTCACATTTGGAAAGGTAATTCCTTATTTCTGAAAGTGGGAAAACTACCTGACAATGATCCCAGTATTTTCTAGATTCCACAAATGGGGCTTTTAAAATGGCATGCTAATCAATTCTGTGATGGGGGTTTCTAAGGTCAAAACGGGGCCGTAAAAGGTCACTAAGAACCATTCAGGAGGTAAAGAAAATCCTAATTCCTAAGGGAGAACTTCTGAGCTATTGACTAAAAATGGAGCTTGCTTTGGAGGGAGACTGAGATAAACTCCCTGCTTCTGTGTCATCAAGGGACCCAGTCAAAAACTTGTGTGCTTCCTCTTCCAACTACAAAACTGCAAATCTACACAATTTTTGGTCATGTCATATTTTAGGCAAAATCATTTCACTAAGTATTGATTTAGCATCTTTTCTCTGCTGCAAAATTGGGAATGTTCAAAATAAATTCAATTCAAAATTTTAATGGCAAAGTAATGCCTTCCAGTGTTGTGGAATTTAAAAGCCCTTGCTGACAGCTGTCGTACCCATGGGAGGAGATGCGGAGTAATACTGCAAATGAAGTCCAAAATATCCCTCGTACCAATTTCATTTTATTCAGTAATTTCATTCTTGCTTTCAAGTCCCAGAGAATACAGAAAGCAGGTGTCTGCCTCACTAATCATAGCCCAGGGTTTAATAATTCAATGTTGGGCCTCCTTAGAAAAAGTCTCTAAGGGAAACACTTAATGTAGCATATGGCAAGCTTTCCCTAATGAGCAATTCAGCGCGAGTTTTGCAAGATCCTGGGAGATAAAAGGACACACTCTGGAGAATTGTGAATCTGACTGGAGATCACTGACTTCCTCTGAACTTCCTGCCTGCCGGCATCCATTGAAGGGTATCAATCCCAATTTTGAAGAGGCCAGGGAAGAAATCTCAGTATCTTTCTTGGGAATTTTCTCCTTCACACAGTACCTATACAGCACTTGGCACAGTGGCTGGCACTCAATCAGGCAAGGTATAAAAATGGGTATTCAACCTAAATTTTTCTGGAAAATGCCCTTCTACTGGCAAGATGAAGGCAATCGCCACACAGCCCGAATACCTCATGGATTCATCCTTAGTTTCTCTTCCTTCAGGGCCCTTTTGTCCAGTTCTTTAAAGCCAATTAATAAAAGTAGTCTAGTCACACAAAACTATGACATAGACAGTCAGTCTTAAACTTAATATTGTGGATGATCAGAAATAAAAATAGCACAAGTTATAACCATTGCATCAATTTTGGTCATTGATTAGTGTTCAATTAGTTTTTTTGCAGGTTGGTGGCTATTTTACAGGTTGAAAAGTTATCCACATCACTTCTTGGCCTTTCGGCTAAGATCAAGTGTGAAAAGTGATCAGCAAGGTAGTGTAAATGATTTCCTAAACGCCGTATTGTAGTGGATCTTTGCATTATCTGAGGTTTCAGTGCTTTTTCACATGTAACTTTTGGAGATCTGTTCAAGAGATTTCCAGAAAGAGTTCTTGGTCAAGCATTGGTTGAAACAGGATGATAACGGCTGTACTTTCAACCTCTACCACACTCGGTTTTTAAAACGTCTCCCATCACACAGCAATGCTGAAGTAATTATCTAAACTTTTCCACACTGTTCTTGGACACCCTGGTTAGTGTCCTGTGAGTTATGGGTTATGAGATAAAGAAAAGCAAACAGGTCCTGTAGGCAGAATTGAAACCTGAATATGCTAATATTTATTGCACAGTTCCAACAAACAGCAGCTCTCATCCTTCTGACTTCACAAACCAATAAAAAAAATTTATATCTTTAGAGAACTCAGGATTACAAACTTTTTTATTTTACCAAATAAGAACATACTGTAGAGAAAAGGACATGAAGGTTTAAGGAACAATTTAAGGTTGAAAAAAAAAATGGTGAAGTCCCCATCCTGTCCTTTTCTTTCCTATTTTGCCACAGGCTGGCACCCGCCCTCCACCGGTCATTCAGGAAGTGTGGGGGCTCCTGGTGCTCAAGTCCCCTTGAGCTTGGCTCCAGGTCTGCAAGACACACTGGCCCTCACCACTGCTGAGTCAAGATGGGGGTCTCCCCTCACTCCCTTTCCCCCTCATTTCTACTGACTCCCTCCCACTGGTGACTGGGTAGAAAAGTTGCAGAACATTGATTTAGATCATCATATTTATATGATCATCTTCTTCATTTCCTTTCCTTTTACTCACATGGGTTTTTTAAAACAAAATTTACTTACTAAAACTCCTTCATAGTACAAAGCTATTTTATTTGGACAAAGCTGGTTCCAGGCACAGAAAAGCTTGATATTCACTTCCAGCCACCCGAACCTCAAGCATTTGGTAATTACAGTCAAAAGATCAGAAGCTCTCACTGGAGAAATACATGGACCTGTTTACAATATTTTTATATGTGGAACACAAACATATACAAGCAGTTTCTGAGAATACTTGTACATTACATGAAAAGCAAAAATAGTATCATGCTTTAAAATGTTTCTCAAAAAATAATTTCAAACGACCAGGTTTTAAATAATTAGGCCACTTAATTTTTATTAGAGCAAGAATCAGAAAATGATTGTAGACTATATCCTTTTACACAAAACACATTTGTAGGGTTTCTAAAACGCAATATACATAAAAGAAAAATTTTAGAATAATATCCTGTTTTCAATATGTCAGGGTAATTTGCTAATATGTTTTAAGGGTTATGTTAGTTTTCATTTTTTTAAAGTAATACATACCTGGGTAGTCAATGAGGGTTCAATGCAGGTTCATGTGGGACTGCAAATTTGGCCTAGTTTTTGATGAATCTTGCTTTCAAAATCTTATTGTGACATGACCACTTTCTCTGTACATGATAGGTTTTACTGGCATCTGGGGGTCACACATGGGTCTCTTCAACTACCTCAACTCAGAACTCCAGAAGACAGCGAGCTCCAGAGAGGCCAGTATCAGGTCTTCCCATGCCTGAGGCACACTGAGGTCCATTCCTGGCCTCAAGGGAATATGGTGGTTGGAGGGAAGAGTGAACACCAACACCCAGCAGAAGGCCTGGCATGGAGAAATGTCCAGTGGAGACAACTGTCATCCACACAACTAAAAGGCTACCTTTAAGATACAATGCTGACTGGGCGCAGTGGCTCATGCCTGTAATCCCAGCACTTTGGGAGGCTGAGGTGGGCGGATCACTTGAGTTCAGGAGTTCAAGACCAGCCTGGCCAACATGGTGAAACCCCGTCTCTACTAAACATACAAAGAAAATTAGCTGGGCATAGTGGCAGGCACCTGTAGTTCCAGCTACTCAGGAGGCTGAGGCAGGAGAATCACTTGAACCCAGGAGGTGGAGGTTGCAATGAGCTGAGATCGTGCCACTGTACTCCAGCCTAGGTGACAGAGTGAGACTTTGTCTCAAAAAAAAAAAAAAAAAGAAAAAGAAAAAGATACAATGCTGCCAAATGTTTACAGGCAAACCTTAGACAACCCAGATCCTTAAGCCCATATCCACATCTATTCTATTTCCCCACAAGAACCTGCAGGAAGGGAGACAGAAATGAAGGGCAGCAAGTGGACTCTGCAGTGCGGCAACTGAAAACCTCCCATCCCCAGAGCAAAACATGACAATGGGAGGGGATACGATGGAACAAACTGTGAGGCTTCTATCTGGACTTATGACAAAAGGGCTAAAATCGGGTGACACTTCAAAGCGCTAGAAAGGAACGGTACAGTGATTACTTGGCAAAGAAAAGCAACATGGATAAACAGGATTCCGATTTTTTTTTTTTTTTAATAAGAGATGGGGTCTCACTCCATCACCTGGGATGAAGAGCAATGGCATGATCGTAGCTCACTGCAGCCTCAAACTCCTGGGCTCAAGCGATCCTCCTGCCTCAGCCTCCCAAACAGCTGGGACTACAAGCACACACCACCATGCCCAGCTAAATTTTTATTTCTTGTAGAGACAGGGTCTTGCTATGTTGACCAGGCTAGTCTTGAACTCCTGGCCTTGGGCAGTCCTCCTGCCTTGGCCTCCCAAAGTGCTAGGATTACAGGCGTGAGCCACCACACCCAGCCCTGATCAATTTTAGACTCCTTTGTGCTCGACGTTATCCCCACAGTTGTATCAACCAGCAGGGAGAAGTAGTGAGGACAGAGAATGCAGATGTGGGCATGGATCCACTCGGGTTCCTCTTGCAGGGGCACTCTCTCTGTAGATGCGAAACAGTGAGGCACACGTTGTAAAAGCCCAAACACAATACTTCAAAAGCATGCACAGAAACCCCTTCACATCTGAATACATGACGTTAACTTTCAGGCCAAGTGGACTGACCCTGGCTCCCCTCCTGCTGCTGGGTTCATCCGCAACAGACAGGAATGTTTGCGAGGCGAGAGTTCTATTTTTCTTACATAAAAGGTCTGTTTTACAAGGTTATTTTATCTGGTTACCGGTCCAATGCATAAAAGACAGTGGTATCCTGTCTCACGTACAAAGCGCCATGCTGCCCGGGACGCCTCCTGAATGTGCGGCGGCACCCTCTGATGGTGCTCTTCCATCTCTCCACTTGTCCCAATATTAGTTTCTTCAGGCTGCTTCATTCTTCCATGATGTGCCTCTCAGTGAGGCTGTATTTTGCAGGAAAGTTCCAGCGAACGATGTAACAGGTGGAGAATCCCAGATCCCAAAACAGAGATTGGAACCATGCAAAGAGACCCTTGTGTTGAAACACGTTTCTAATCAGATAACCGGGTGCATCTGTTCTGTTAAATGTCCACTACACTTATAAACAAACTAACCAAATTCAGAAATAACCACACAATTGTAAAATCTGAAAGGAATAAGGAAGGTATTATCTGTGAAACTTGCCATTTTCCTGAAAATGTGCTGCAGATTTAAGTGTTAGGAAACAAAAGAATCCTAAATTTCTAGTCACTGCTATAATTTGAAGTACACATGTTACGCCGTAAATCTGATACCCCAAGACATAAGAAAAAGTCACACTTAGGGAGAAAACCTTCATAACTGTTAGAAATGTTAGAAGAAATATGTTCATTTAAAAAACAGGACATTAGTACTCAACTTACGAAATAAACCCACTAAGCCAGCAGGAGGCACCGCCTAGGAGGACTGTGGCTCAGCACGCCTTAGTGCCTTGGACTCTCTTTCTATCACCTGTGCTTCTGGGGCAGCCCTTTGCAGAGAGTTTCTGTCCATTTCATTAGGAAGCTCTTGCCGTGTGGCTCAGTTCTATGCTTGGAAAGGCAGTGAGCGACCTTCAAGATCTGACGCTCCATTCCAAGGCGACAGAGAATCAATCATGGATGGGCACGAGAACAGAGTCAGATCGCCGGCCAAGGTAAAATGAAGACGATCTTCCGGATCGGGGCTTCCTGACACGTGACCAGGGCCAGTCCCTACCCCCACAGAAACCACACGAAAACGTATGTCTCTGCAGTCTTCCCAGGAAAACGATCCATAGATTTCTTCAGATTTTCCAAAGAGTTTGTCTGAAACTTCCAAAATAAAAAGAACCATTGTTTTGTGCTCATTTTCTCTGGGTGTTCCTATGTATTTAGTGCACCTGAACTCATAACGATGTGTTCATCCCTGGGTAAAGCGTAAGATTTCTGAATTCTCAGTGATATGCTGGGCTGTGAAGTGCAGTGAGCCAGAAGGTGCAGATTCCCCAAGAGACACATACTGAAACACTCTTCTAGTACAACTGAGGCCAACACAAAATCTGAATAAAAGTGTAAGGTTTTATTTGGAACCTTATTTCCCTATGTCTAGATCTGTTCTATTTCTAGAAAGTTTCTAGGAAGCAAGCATCAAACCCTGACTGGATTCATGCCATCATCTCCACTACGTTCAGTTGTCTACATTATTTTCTAAAGTTATCCAACAGGGAGAGAAGACCTTTATTAATAATATTTCCCTAATATCTAATATACTTATTTTTAGCTAAGTTAATCTTTGAGCCACATATCCATTCAGAACATACCAGAATAAAATCAAACTCACTGTTAGGAAATGTATCAATACTTCCAAAGATCACATGCCACTACCCTTAAGACACAAAAGCCCGCTAGTGTGAGCTACCCAACATCAGAACGCCTACAGCTCCAGGCCCTGCATGCACCATCTCATCCATCCCAGGAAAGTCACCTCCTTCCCTGAGAGCACTTTAAGTGAGCTCTGGGCGAGTTTACCGCCCAATCCCACCACCATTTTTTATTCTTAGGCTCTGAAATTTTTCCCTCTTGGGTCTCTTTCATTTGTACTCACAGTTTTCAAAATCTAAGATGGTCTTTAAAATATTCATTCCAGTAGGGACCAAGTTTTCTCCTGCCTGGTTAATTCCTTCTGGGTGTATCAAATGCCTGGGCCCAGTCAATACTGTGGCTAGAACTGGCTAAAAGGAAACACTTCTATTGATGAAAGTATCAGAATAAAAGTTTCTAAAAGTCTGTCGTAATGAGAAAGTGGCTTAACAGGCAATATAGGTTCAGATTAAAATTTAACGTGACTTTTAAAAACCTATTTAATGTGGGTTTTTTGTTTTTGTTTGTTTGTTTTGAGATGGAGTCTTACTCTGTCGCCCAGGCTGGAGTGCAGTGACACGATCTCGGCTCACTGCAGCCTCCACCTCCCGGGTTCAAGCAATTTTCCTGCCTCAGCCTCCTGAGGAGCTGGGATTACAGGTGCCCGCCACCGCATTCGGCTAATTTTTGTATTTTTAGTAGAGAAGGGGTTTTACCATGTTGGCCAGGCTGGTCTTGAACTCCTGACCTCAAGTGATCAGTCTGCCTTGGCCTCCCAAAGTGCTGGGATTACAGGCGTGAGCCACTGCGCCCGGCCTTAAAAAACCTACTTAATGTTTTCACTGTGCTTTCTATTAAATACATTATTAGCCAATTTCTCTTAAAATGAGCAAAGCAAAAAGGAGCCAGGGGTATTGGGGTAGACTATTCAGCTTCCAAAGGCCATCTAATAGAAATGTTATGAAAACCTCTGCTACACACTAGTTTCAGAAATACTGCATAATCCACCAACAATGAAACTTTCAATAAACGAATACATGAACATGCCACGGAGCTTCTGCTCGGTCTCTAGAGCTCCGTGCATTCTCTTCATCCTTTCCCCTTGATCCACTTCCAAGTTGGTCTGAATGTCGTCTTAAAAGTCAGTCTTCCCCTGTTTTGGTCAATTATTTGACCATCATATGTATCTGCCCCAGAATGCTTCTCAAGTCTCTTAATCCCAGGAACAGGTAAGAAAAAAAGATAACTGCTCAAGGACTTTCTGACTCTCCTATCAAATACAAATTTTCATTCATTCCAATGGTCGAGAACACATTAGTCTGCATTCTGAAAGCAGCCCACAATTTTAAATAGCATGTTCAGGTACATGGAACACACTCAACTTTCCATTTTTTAAAGGATAAATAATCTTTCCTGGAGATTAAAGTTTCTTTCCTTCTCCTCCCTTTCATTCACACTGTCTACCTTTTGGCCACTAATTTTGCACGAACTCATTCATCCAATAATAGAAGGAGGCGGCGGCTGGAGGGCCAACTGAACAGCTTCTTCTCTCTCCTCATTGGCACTTCTGCCCTACATAATAACATCTCATTTTGAAAACTGGTAGCATTGTGCCACAAGTATATCTGGATATAATTTGGACGGACTTTGCATATTCTAATACAGGCCATTCCGAGACCGGTTCCAGATTGAAATTTCATCATTACTGCCTTTAGGATTGTCACTTGATGATTTATTTCTTCCTGAAAAATAATTGCTTCTTATCTAAGTAACTTACACTGCAAGCAGATAGAAAAGACAAGAATAGGGATAGGAGGAATTACATAAACTGCCTGGGAAAACTGAGGTTCATAAGAACCCCCAAACCTTCAAAAGATAATTGTCTCCAAAGCATGACGCTAATACTGATAGACATAATGTGAGACATGCATGTCAACCCAGAAGTACAAGATCATAATTATCTGCGATTATATATACTTCAGTGAAATCTACTGATTCGTCTAGTAAGTTACTAGGTATGCGAAAACAACATAATTTCCAGAGTTCCTAAATATTTCCAATATATTGAACTTAGGGATCCAAGATTCTGAACATGCCATCACCAAAAAAAATTGCAAACCTAAAAAACAAAAAGGAAACAAATTAAACAATGTCAAAGGAAAGACTTTCTTAGAAATGGTCAATATTTACTTTTATAATTTTCAAAACATTTTAAGTTAATACTTTTTATCATCTTACCATTATAAGCTCTTAAGTCTAATATTACATTTTATTTAAAAACAAGGCAGTTTTCATAGAGCAAAATAAATATTACACAATACTCATACACACCACCTATTTAATTATAGAGTATTTACTGGGTCAAAATATCTTCATATTTACAATTTGAGTCTTTAAAGTGGCATTAGTTCTGTCTTTATTTTCTTTTAAAAGTTGTCATCACGGTGACCGAAATTCAGATGCATAAATAAAATTATAGATTTTGTTCACCTTTAGAAACTCTTTTTTTAGTTGAGTAATAGTGATTAAAGTCTTTGTGCTTCTATTACATTAACTTTTAGCACATGAACTAAGAAAGATGCTCTTCAAAGCTGTTCTAACCAAAAAGAGGTAGGCCTTTTTTGAAAAAGAAAAAAAAACTTTTTTGGCAAAAATTTCCAAAAATAAAAACATCAGTATTATTTCTTATTAAAAATATTAATATACAAAAGTGAGCTGTATAAACAAAACTTTTGCTGTAGGCTTAAAGACCATGTTACTTAGACCAGCTTATTTAATTATTCCATAGAAAATCAAGAGTTCAGAGTTCATATTTCCAAAAGCATAAAACAACACATCAGGAGATATGGTAAAACAAAGAACCACGGAGTGCACACTGGTTTTTCTTTAAGAACAAGGCGAAGCTGGCCCAGGGAAGCAGAAATTATTAACAGCCCACACACATAAAATCACTGCTCTCCCAGTCAGCCTAACGGGGCCCAGATTTCCATGGCCAGCTTGTGAGTAATTTTTTCTTAGTGTATGTGAATAATTCTCCCTATCATTACAGAACGCCACATACATGAAGAAAAAGAACACATTTTATAAATGTTAAATCACTCTCAACATCTGAGATTAAGCAGTAAGAAAATACTGTTTGTAGGGAAATTAAGTAACATAGAATAACATGACAACTGAGCCTCTAGAAGAGAAACATGAAAATAAAGATGACTTAAGAAAAGATGATGTTTTCAGTTCCTCACAATTTGCCTTCTGTAGCACCCTCCAGAATGAGATGAAATTTAATTTCCTCAGCATCTCATCAATTAAATGACTGCACAATTTAGGCTAAAGATAAGTAAATCTGTGGTACTTATATTTGTTATTAATGCCGTTACATGTAGTAAAAGAAATGAAGTGGCATAAGAACCACTTATTTGAAATAACAGCTTAGTGTGAACCTGAACTCCAAGTAAAAACCTTATTGGAATTCTATTTTAGGAGAGCTAAACATAGCAACTGCCTTATAAGCACCGCTACCCCAACATATTTAAAAGGACATGGTCCATCAGAATACATTTAATAATTAAATAACACTCCCCTCCATCACCCAAAAAAGTTTTACTGAAATGTAAAAAGAAGCCATTGTATTATCTTCAACTATAAAATATATTTGAACATAGAATATTTTAAAGCTAACTGATACAACTAACATTCTCCATAGGCACTTCATATTTTAAAAAGTAAAATAAACACACACATATACATAAAACATTAAAATCCTTTAACACAGAAAAACAAAGTTGTGGCAAGAATCCTTACTTTCTAGTCTGAAAACCTGTAAGTCTGGATTCCCTTTTGTTTAAGAGCAAATCCTACTGTTTAAAAAAATTATTTCAATCTCTAATTCCTAATGGCTCAGGTTTTTGTCATATAATAAATATTTCGCTGCTGATTAGGTAGCTCACAAGAGCTCACTTTAAAAAGCCATGTTTAAACAGCTCTAAAAGGTTTAATTAGCATTTATGATGTAAGCCCTTTTGTAAAACATTTGAGCTAATTTAGGTAAGATATGTCAGGTATGTTAATACCTTTGGTTTACAACTTTAAAATGTTTTTAATCTTGAAGAGGAAGGAACTGGGGCAGCACAGACACGGAAACACATGAAGGCCTCCCTCTCGCTGGCTTTGCCATTTACCATTCGGGCTGAAGTGGTTTCAGGACGAGGCGATCGCTCACCTTCTAGTCAGAAATCAGATGACCTCAAAACAACCTCATTTCAGGCTGAGGCCTCATGTCTTTCGCTTAGAGCTAAAAATAAAAATACATGTGAATGAACAAATGAGCATGGAATGAAATCTCTAACATGACACTAAAATATAGAATATTAGAAGCCGTTTTTATCACAGAAAAATGAAAATGTACACATTTCTACACAGAGAATCACAATCCTATTTTGAATGAAGTGGTGCCCTTCTTATCCTGTTAGCCGCTGGGTATCATAACAATTGAAATTCAAGTTGGTTCTACAAAGCTAAAGTCGTATTTGATTCATTTCCTGAGATTATAAAACATTTATTTATTTATTTGAGACAGAGTCTCACTCTGTCACCCAGGCTAGAGTGCAGCAGTGTGGATCTCAGCTCACTACAGCCTCTGCCTCCCAGGTTCAAGCGATTCTCCTGCCTCAGCCTCCCAAGTAGCTGAGATTACAGGCGCCCACCACCATGCCCGCTAATTTTTGTATTTTTAGTAGAGACAGGGTTCCACCATGTTGGCTGGGCTGGTCTTAAACTCCTGACCTCAGGTGATCCGCCTGCCTCGGCCTCCCAAAGTGCTGGGGTTACAGGTGTGAGCCACTGCACCCGGTCAAACATTTATTTTTTATAGAGTTAAATTTAACAATATTTTAATGAAGTTGGCCACTTAGATCATATATATATAAATGTGTGTGTGTGTGCCAGGGCAAGAAAAGGCAGTGTAATGCTAAATCGTAACAATAGCCTGGTCCTCAGAAATATATTTTTGTGTATTCACAACTCTTGGTTCCAATAGCAGTACTCGTAGAACATGAAAATAAACCTATTTCTCCAACCAAAATAAGGCACTCACTCATTCAGCAAATACCAAATGTTTCTTTTTTTCTTTTTTTTTTTTTGAGACGGAGGCTCACTCTCTCGCCCAGGCTGGAGTGCAGTGGTGCCATCTCCACTCACTGCAAGCTCCGCCTCCCAGTTTCATGCCATTCTCCTGCCTCAGCCTCCCGTGTAGCTGGGACTACAGGCGCCCGCCACCGCGCCCGGCTAATTTTTGTATTGTTAGTAGAGACGGGGTTTCACCATGTTAGCCAGGGTGGTCTCGATCTCCTGACCTCGTGATCTGCCCGTCTCGGCCTCCCAAAGTGCTGGGATTACAGGCGTGAGCCACCGCGCCCGGCCAGCAAATACCAAACGTTTCTAAGCACTGGAATTAAGTGCTTGGTATGAGAGAACAACTTCTAAACCCATCAAGGGAGTCTGGAGTCCTCAGCCATCTATTTTCCAATTTGGGGTCTCAAGTCTGTGCTACGATGCTAAGGAGATTCCACAAGAGGTAGGAGGGCAGTATGTATTAAGTGACAACAGAATGAGGCTGCAGAATTTGAAACCAAATCCACTGAGAACTCTGAATCTCTCTGCTGTCGCTGTCAACGACCTCAGCTCATCATGTGTCTGTCTCTTCAGTGTGAAGCTTATGTTTTCAAAATCCTACTTTAATCCTGGAAATTAATTCTCTCTCATTTGGAGAATGCTGGTAGTTTTGGTACCAAATATAATGCCTCAGGCTATTTTGAAAGGTTAAATCTGCCAAGTACCTT